>NC_065444.1:16267721-18767721 GCF_917563875.1 Diabrotica virgifera virgifera | reverse complement strand
AATATATTGCCGGCTACAATAAATGTCGCTGATTAAAAGATCCATTTTATAAGTATGATTGAGCAAAGCAATGGAAGAAAAAACGATTCTTTGAAGATCTACAAGACATACTAGATAGCATTAATAATTGGGACAGTGTATTCGTAAAGGGCCATTTTAATTGAAGAATTGGGAATATTATTAGTATTCATTAGTTTTGTGATGCTTATACCTGTGGGAAGCTCTTTTATATGTTTTTACGGTTTTTTTGCATTTTGAAGACCACTCATCTATCAAAGTTGCAACATATAAAGATTAAAAAGACAAAGATGACGTAAACAGCGACTTTAAAGAAATACAAAGTATAAAACAAATTTTCATATAGAACTGTTACCTGTCGCGAATAAAAATGGAAGGAACGTATTGTAAATGAATTAATCCTTTAAAAAATTTGTCCAGATACGATAAAGTAAAGTAAATTCGCTGTAAATTCGTTTGTCTTCACTGCAGCATCCATTTGGCTTGCAAACTGTAGAAGCCTTGGAGGTGTCACCAGGTAAATGTACCAATAAGTTTTTCAATTTAAAAATCTTTTAGTAATATTTTTAATATTTTCAATATTATTAATGTTGCTTTTAGTATTGAAAAACTTCATCTTCCAATTGCCAGATGACGCTTGTCACCTACCCTATTTGTTTCAGTTGCAATGTGTGGGAAAAGCTCTCGGTGCTGGTCAGTTAGGATATGGAGAACAAGCTTGCACTCTCTCCGATGAGATTCCAATAAAAATCGAAAATCGAGATTCAGAGAACTGGATTGCACTCCGTATTCTAATTGAAAAGTAAGATTGTTTTGCCTTCGCATTGCAACTGAATAATAAAAATGGTATACATTTTTATTTTTTAAAGTAAATTCACTTGGAATGTGTCTTTATTTATTATAATTATATTTCTAATTGCGTATACCTTTGGCTAATTGTTGAAAAGTCTCTTTAAAATAATGTCATTAAATATTTATAGTTCTTGAATAAAACGTTATACAATTGGTAATTGTTCATGCAGTCTAAATCTCATTGAGTGTGGGATAATAAATTTGTTGTAAAAGAGTTGGTAACTGTGTTTTCTTCTGTATTTATATTTCATGTGTGTTCTCACAGTGTCGACATTATCATTGTACTGAATATAATTACAAAACCAGCAGCGTTGCTTTTTGATGTAAGCAGAATAAGTGAATTTTTTAGTATTTGGAAAAGTACCCCGCACAAACCTTATGGAAATTAGGTCCCAGTGGGTACAACTCAATCGTATGAAGGATTTTTAAGATATAGAGGCACAAACTCGGAAAATTATAACTGGGTATTCCAATTCCTTGAGTTACTGGTTATCTGGCAACATGTAGAAGTTTGGGTCGAGGAAAAGTACTAGTAGTCTAGGATTTTTTCCTGGCTATTCAATGGCGACCTTTACTTTGACCTTGACCTTCAACGGACGTCATCTTCTAGAGTTTCGAGGGTTTTCGGCATTAAATTGATATAAACAGATTAGTCATGGATTTTTGGGATCGCTAAACACGAATATGCCTCAAAATTGACCTCCGGAGGACGTGGTGGCCATAGCCACTGCAAGGGACGTCATCTTCTAGAGTTTCGATGGTTTTCGGCATTTAATTGATGCAAATGAATTACTGGAGGGTTTTTTGAGGTCGCTAAACACGAATATGAAACCAGAATCGACTCCAGGAGGATCTGGTTTCCAAGGTCAATGAAAGGCGCTCCTGGAGTTTCGAGGGTCTTTGGTACTACATTAGTGCAAACGGATTAGTGATAGGTTTTTGGGGTTGCTGAACACGAACACGTGATCAGCACAGACACAGGAGCACCTGGTGTCTAAGACAGGTTATCTTCTGGAGTTAAAAACCTAAGAGTAATCCATTTAATTCCTCCTTTTGATTCCTCCGAAACTCCAGAAGACAACTCCTGTCTTAGGCACCAGGTGCTCCTGTGTCTGTGCTGATCACGTATTCGTGTTCAGCAACCCCAAAAACCTATAACTAATCCGTTTGCATTAATGTAGTGCCACAGACACTCGAAACTTCAGGAGCGCCTTTCATTGACCTTGCAAACCTGGTGCTCCGGGAGTCGGTTCTGGTGGCATATTCGTGTTTAGAGCCCTCAAAAAACCCTCCAGTAATTCATTTGCATCAATTAAATACCGAAAACCATCAAAACCCTAGAAGATGACGTCCCTTGCAGTGGCCCTGGCCACCACGTCTTCCGGAGGTCAATTCTGATGGCATATTCGTGTTTAGCGATCCCAAAAATTCATGAGTAATCTGTTTATATCAATTTAATGCCGAAAACCCTCGAAACTCTAGAAGATGACGTCCGTTGAAGGTCAAGGTCAAAGTAAAGGTCGCCATTGGATAGCAAGGAAAAAATCCTATACTACTAGTACTTTTCCTTGATCCAAACTTCTACATGTTGCCAGATAACCAGTAACTCGGGAAATTAGAATACCCAGTAAATCTTATAATTTTCCGAGTTTGTGCCTCTATATCTTGAAAATCCTTCATACGATTGAGTTGTGCCCATGAGAACTTTTTATCAGAATGCTTCAAAGAGTATTTTCCCAAAGTATGAACGAAATCCACTGGGACCTAGTTTCCATAAGGTTTGTGCGGGGTACTTTATATAAATCTTCATGTCCGACAATTTAAATGTATGTACTATTTTGTTATTTTATTAAAATTTTCTTTAAACTAAGTTCTCATTATTGATATGTAGGTACTTTATAGAAATTTGTTGCAATACTATAATCAATTCTAGTTTAAATGCCTACGGTATTGGATCTTATTGTACGAAATATTCGGAATATATGGAATATAAACGGAATATTCGACGTTGTAAGAATATAGACAATATAAAATATTTTATTTTAATATACTACCCCGATGCCAGCAAGAAGGGCAACCTACACAAAACTTTATAAAAGTATATATTGTTGACAGACCCTACAACCAGGGTAGTGCTTTGAAAAAAAAAAAACAAAGTGCAAGTAGGTATACATATTTAAAAAACTTTAAAATATGTATCATCATTTTATACGAAATATTTAAGATAAATATGTTATGTTAAGATATTAAAAAATACAGCAGAAGCATTATCAGCATCTGCTACACATTTTTCCGATATTTTCTATTACTTTACTTTGATCTCTTAAGCCAGAGTACAATTGCACCAAATTTTTTTAATGGCAATGGGGGTCAAATAAGATTGTTTGAAAGTCATTGAAATTTACCACACATTCATTTTTTAATTTTTAAATTCGGTTCAATAATTTATTTTATTTATTTAAAAAGAAATATATTTTAAATTATATTTACCTGCCTCATTAGTTGGTTAAGAGAATAGTTTGGATATTAGTTTCTTCTTTGCATAATTTTTGTTTTTTCATATTTGTCACACCAAGATAATAAGTATAAATTACAGGATTCTCGTTTCGACACTATTGTCATCATCATCAACTATACATACAATAATTACTGCTTAAAAACATTTAATAATGGGTTAATAAAAGACACAGAAAGTCCAATTGTTCTCATATGAGTTCCATTCAGAAGAAAAAAATTAATGTTCTTCAAAAGAGACTTTTGCTTTTCATATCATTTCTAAATTGAACCGATTTGTTACTTTTTTATCTTCTTAATTTTTTTACCAATCCTTAAACATCTAGGATCCTCGAGTCCTCCTTGTATCTCAGAGAAAATATGAAGTGATACCTTTATAATTTACTTCAATTTTTCTATCTCTATTAATCTATTTATCTATTTAAAAAAAATTTAATTTTTTTTGTAAACCTATCAGGAATCAAAACAGTTTTGTACACACATATCGGTTTAGTCTCATTTGGAAACTCCATTGTTCATTTGGATCACTCAAAATAGATCTAAGGATTCCTTTATACGTTTTATATTCTCCACCAAAGTATTCTTAATTTCGGAAACTTTTATTGGCTACGAGAGAAAAATGTTTTGGAATCCAATCAAAGTTATATCTTGCAAAAAAGTACTGATGATCTTTCTCTATTCAGCTGAGACTTCGAAGTGTAAATGAGAATCGATTCCTTTGGAAATTATTTGTAAAAAAGTGCTTCATATAATTTTTTTTCTCGCTGGCTGTGTCTGGGGTTTTTTTATCAAAAAATATGATGAGGTTCGATATAAAAAAGACATACCGCCTACGTTATGTAGACGAAGTTGATTTTTATTTGAAAGTTATCCAATTATGCAAATATCCAAATTTATTTTTACTTTTACGGTTGTGGCTTCATTATAAAATTTTCATTTTGTATTCTCTTGCCGGTAGATTTCTCCAAGACTTATAATAAATAAAAAGGTGCTAAAACAAGTTTACCAAAAACCATTAGTGTCGTAGAGTGTGATAACACTAAGATCAATATTGTATTGATAGTCCAGGCGATATCTGTTTTGACTTGGACAATTTCCATAAGAGCCTTTTTTGCTGGAATCATCTTAGGACGCATCTTATATCAAAAATCACGTAATATGCCAGTCGCAAAACTTGTGCTTACTTTTTTATTTAACAAAATCTTAAAAAAACATCGATTGCTCCTACAAAAAAAAACAAAAATTTCGTTTAATTTACTGTGATAATTAATTATAGGTCTGGATCCCACGTATGAAAAAAAAAGAATGTGTGTACTTTGTACGCACGTAAGAAGTTATACTTCTATTATATGATTTCAACGAAATCAATATACTTTAAACAGTTTCTCTACTACTTTCCAAAAATGTTTATTAAAACAATACCAAAAATTAAAAAAATAAAAGAATAAAACACACACAAACACATTGAAAAATGCCACAAATGATTTCTGAACAATAATTGTTGCCAAAAATTTTAATTAAATACGTATTTTCTGAAAAATATTATATAATAATATACTTAGAATCATAAAATCTATAAAAAAAAATAAAAAAATGATATAACTTGCATTGGGCTTGAACCTACTTCCCGTGTATCCCGCCGTACGAGAGTCGAAGGGATTTCAAACTGCACCACCTTCGCGTATACGTCATGTGGGAATATACACAAACTGAACAACTTTTTGACATTTTGTTTATATGAATTTTTATTAGTTTGATTTTTGTCGAATTAAAATAAAACAATATATAGAGTAAGAAAACGATACATTAGATGAAAATTTGTAGAAAGTTTGTTCGTAATCAGATTATGTAAATTAAAGCATTGCCTACTAGGGGTATAGCATAGCAAGTACTAGGTAAGTACATTATTTTTTTTTACATTTTCCAAACAGGTATGAAGATAATTTTTTATTGGAATACAACTGAAACATTTAGAATTACGTACCTGTGGTACGTACAACTGAATCAGTTGTCAGTTGGCCATTGAAATCCAATATGTGAGGTTTTCTCCAAAAAAAGTTCCAACCACGTGGGGAGAGTCCTGTGTTGCCCTGGGTAACATCCAGGTTTATCTATAACATCCGATGAATTTTATATAAATATGTAAAATAACTTTTTGATTTACATTTAAAGGGTTTGTACCCTATACATTTTGGTGGCTCAGGCATGCAAATTTTGGCTTTTAAACACTGATGATGGATTCCTTAATCCGAAAACGTTTTGTATTGTGACCCTTATTTAGGGTATTTTAATATATACCTTTTACAAAAAACTTGGTATTTTTTTGATTTTTTTTTTATTTTTGTCCTCCTGCAATTCTTAGGTCGCTCTTCCATAAAAGCCATAATTTTGTTATATTATATTTTTATTTTTTATTTGCCAAAAGTAGGTCAAGATATAATAAAACACCGTACCGGAACTCCTGTAGCTATAAATTCCTTCAGAAAACTGAACCAACAGTCATGAAAACAATGACGACGAGGTTGCGCCTATTAGACTTTTAGGCTTTTAATGTCTCCACAGTCGATCACACAGCGCCAGCGTCTTCATGATACAGTAGCAGCAAGGATCTTCGGCGTCCGTTCAGTTTAATCCTCTCCCTACCACTTTCCTGCAAAGCACACTCCTGCTAGTAACAAGGCGCTATCTCCATATCAGCAGTCGGCTGCTTCAAAAACAACCTTGTTATTACCAACACTTGATGATGGCTATACACTTGGAGGTTTCCTAAAGATCGTAAAGGTTTCATGATAAGAAATGCAATCGATTATATTGCAATTAATAGCAGATTCAGAAACAGCATCATAATTACAAAAATCTATCCTGGATCTGATATTAACTCCGACAGACACATTGAGAATATAACTAAATAAAATCCCAAACAGCAGGACCAAAGACAAAATAACATGGATTAATTCAACGAATGAAGAAATAAAACAGTTTACTTGATCAGCTGGAGATAAGAGGCTAAGCATAATGCACCTTACGCCACAAGAGAAACATAAAGAGACATCGAGAAGTTGTATGAGCTATAACAGAAATACACTTCAACGAAACTTCTGGAGAAAACTCTGTTGTAGAAGAACACTTTAAACACCTCAACGAAACAGCAATTAAAAATTCGCATTCTTCTAAATCAGAAACAGCATCATAAGCACAAAAATGATCCTGGATCCGACATTAACTCCGACAGACACAATGAGAATATAACTAAATAAAATTGGCGAATGGATTTAGTGTCCGCAGTCATATAAACCCAAATAAACATTAACAACTAAATAAAATCATAAACGGCAGGACCAAATACAAATTTTTTTTAACATCCCATTTATTTACAATCTGTAATAATGATTACAATAAGTAAATTGTTTAACAATTAAAAGAGACTTGCAGGAGACTGTCCAGTGACAATAACCTATGAAATCATAATTTTAGTACTTAACAAAATTATTTGTGACTAATAAATAAAACCCTATAAATAAAACTCTAATAAAATAGTTTTGAAAATTTAAAATTTAAAATCTTGTTCGTAGATCGCTTGGAGTGTGGCGCTTTAGTCTTCTGTTTACTTGGGGTCTCATTAGGTTCTTCGCTAGCCTGTTGGGGTGGTTTTGTAGTCGGATGTCGTATTTTTGGGCGTAACTGGCAATTTCTTCTTTGACAGTCTTTATTTGGAGATCACGATTGATGTGTTCATTGGGCATGTACCACGGTGCATTTGTGATAATGCGCAAGGTTTTCGATTGGAATCTCTCCAGGATGTCGATATTGGATCTCGACGCAGATCCCCACAGTTGGATACCATAGCTCCATATTGGCTTAATCACGGCCTTGTATACTAAAATTTTATTGTACAAACTCAGTTGTGACCTTTTTCCTATCATCCAGTACATTTTATTGAGTTTCAGACCCAACTGTTTTCTTTTCGTGAATATGTGCTTCTTCCACGTTAATCTGCGGTCCAAGTGCATACCTAGCTAGGTATTTGACATCATCCTTTTGTTGTAGTACTTGATTATTTAATGAGACGGTTGGGCACGTATCTTTTCGATTAGTGAACGTTATATGTACTGACTTGCTTTCGTTTACTTTAATTCGCCATGTTTTTAACCAGTTATTTATTCTGTCGAGATTTGTCTGGAGCAGTTGCGAGGCGATGTACGGGTTTGAGTGAGCTGCAATGATTGCTTTGTCATCTGCATATGTGGCTGTGATGATGTTCTGGCTTGTAGGAAGATCTGCTGTATAGAGTAGGTAGAGAACTGGTCCAAGGTCACTACCCTGAGGTACTCCAGCGTTGATTGGATATAAGTTAGTGCACTGATCATTAACTTTTACAAGGAAATGGCGGTCGGAGAGATAGGACTTAAGGATTAGAAAGAAGTTAAGAGGAAGTTCTTATTTTGTATAGCAGGCCAGTGTGCCAGACTTTATCAAAAGCCTGAGAGACATCCAAAAAGGCTGCAGAGCAGTATTGCTTCTCTTCTAAGGCTTTGTTTATGTAATTGCAGACTCGATGAATTTGCTCGGTGGTTGCATGTTATTGTCTAAATCCAAACTGGTGGTTGGGTATTAGCTGCTTTTCCACGAGGATTGGCTGTAATCTGTCTAGTAAGAGTTTTTCAAAAACCTTTGACATCACTGAAAGTAGCCTGATAGGTCTATAGGACTTAACTTCTTCTACAGGCTTGCTTGGTTTGAGTATTAAGATGATTTGTGCCACTTTCCACAAAAGGGGATAGTAACCAGTTCTTAAGATTGCGTTAAAAATCTGTGTCAAATATTGCACTCCTTTCTTGGGAAGTTCTTGTAAAATTCTTGCAGTGATTAAGTCGAACCCTGGGGACTTTTTCGGATTCATATCTGTTTGGATTTTGTTGAAAACTTGTTTGACTGTGAATTTCTCCAACGGTGCTTCTAGTTGGTATGGATATTCTAAATACAATTGAATATTATCTTCTGCATCAGAGTTGTTGTTTTGGGCATGTGGTTGGAACACTTCCTCCAGGTATTTGGTAAAGACTGTGGCTTTTTCGTTGTTACTTTTAGCCCATCGTCCGTTACTGGCCCGGATAGGCGGATTAGAGAGTTGTGGTCTGTTAATCTTTCGTGTTGCCTTCCATAGCGAGTATTCGGAGGTCTCCGTGGCAGATAGATTTTGTAGATATCGTTTTATGTCGTTGTTTTTATTGTTGTTTAACAAATACAAAATAACATGGACTATGTCAACGAATGAAGAAATAAAACAGTATACCCGATCAGCTGGAGATAAGAGGATAACCATAATCACCTTACTCCACAAGAGGAACATAAAGAGATATCGAAAAGTTGTATGCGCTATAACAGAAATATACTGCAACGAAACTTCTGGAGAAAACTCTGTTGTAGAAGAACACTTTAAACACCTCAACGAAACAGCAATTGAAAAATTCGCGTTCTTCTTCAGTGAACATATATGAAACTGTAACGCTGCCACAGGACTTTCTAACTTCCATAGACATGTGCACGTGCACTATTAACATAATTATTTCTCAATAAACTATGTGCAATAAAAGGATTGTTTGATTATTGTTTATTTTCCCCTTCTGCAGGTCTCAGGTCGCTCTTCGCTCTTCCACAAAAACCATAATTTCGTAATTTCACAAAAGTAGGTCAAGATGTAATAAAACACCATACCGGAATTCCTTCAGCTATAAATTCTTTCAAAAAACTGAACCAACAGTCATCAAAACATTGACGACGAGGATGCACCTATTAGAAACCCAGGCTTTTAACGTCTCCTCCAAAGTCGACGCAAACAGCGCCAGCGTCATCATGATACAGTAGCAGCAAGGATCTCCGGCGTCCGTCCAGTTCAATCCTCTCCCTACCACTTTCCTGCAAAGCACACTCCTGCTAGTGGCAAGGCGCCATCCCCATATCGGCAGTCAGTTGTTTCGCGACTGCAGCGCTGTAGAGGTAGCTTGTGTAAATTGCTGATCGACATTCAACTGTCACGTTGTTTACGTAAAAACGAAAGTTGAAAGTGTGTGCAGGAAGAGATTTGTGATTTGTAAATGTAAGGGAATCCAAAGAAGTGCATGAATCGTTTATTTTTGTTGTGAAACGTGGTTCTGTTTTTCAGTTATTTTAGTGTTTCTGTTTTTGGATTATTTTTCTTTATTTTTTTTCTGTAAGTTTCTTGTTTATTTCTAAATTAACCTTTAGTGAAAGTAAGACACGGTTCTAAGTACATGTTTATGTTTTAACCGAATCTAAAATTGACAAAACGTGAAATATTTTTCGCAAAATAAGTACTGTATATAAAATTTTTAAATATAATCAAAATACTTTTAATAAAAATGTCATTATATTTTCTAATGACTGCCGTTACCTTGATATTAAGCTAAATGCCTAATTGTTTTTAAATAACTTAATTATTTTAATTATTATTGTATTTTCATAGCAAAAGCGAAAAGTACCCTCAGCTGTCAGATACAAATAGTAACAGTAAAGGGAACACAATAATATATTTAAACGGGAAACATGTAAATCTACAAGTAATATGATTTTTTGCACCATATTTACATATTTTTTGGAATTATCGCCAAATACATGACAAATCACGCTTTTAATAAATGGGCAAATGTTCAAAACTCAAACTGTAGAGGCCTTCACTAATTTGGTACCAATAAACCACACCATTTCCTTGTTTTAGTTTATTAAAGCTGCAGTCTGTCGTAGAATCAGCAATAGTCTTTACCTATATACTACATTAGTACTAAAAGTAGTATTACTTCAGTACGTAAAAACGTCCCGTTAGCGAAGTAGATTATTTATTCAATTTAGTTCATTTTAATCTGTTTCTTATTTGAATTTACCCAGTGATTGCCTCGATATTTTTTTGTTTAATGAGTAATTTTCACGCTGTTAGACTAGGTTTGGCAATACTTCCTCGATGTACTACACTCCAAGGTCTATTAGATCTTGGACCCACACTTAAAAATATTTTTCCACCTACCTCTACCGAAAGTATACTTTTTCGGACCTGATTGTAGGGAGCAAAGTTGTACTTTTCCTCCCTAGGGAGGAAAAGTAAAAGTGACGTCATGGTATTTCATTCATGAAATATAACTTATTGACGCCCTGTACAATACCTATTTTCTATTACGTAAGTATATATACATTTTAACGTTTATTTAAAAACACTCTGTATTTTGCAGAATGGTAAAAAAACAGTAAATTGTTACTCTGATTTAACAATGTTTACATTAATAATCTGACTTATATTTTGACTGTTGACAGTTATATTGTACCTACTTGTTAGTTTTAGTTCTAATAAATTTTGTTGGTTAGTTACATAAATAAATTAAGTAAAAATGAAAAAATGACTTGTTATTTGAGGAAGGTGGAAAAACCATATGTATAACATGGGAGTAAAGTGCCTTTTCCTCCCTTGAATGATTACTGCCCTCCGCTACGCGTCGGGCAGTAAACTTCATTCTCGGGAGGAAAAGTAGCACTTTCCTCCCTTGTTATACAAATGGCTATTTTTAACTGTTGGCCCAATGTTTATATTATGAAGAACTTTGTTTAGTTTCTAATGGAGTGCAGCCAATATTATAAACGACTTTTCCTCGATGTCTCTTTCCTTCGTATTTGGATATTTTATAATTTTTATGCCGTAGAATAAAACAAACCTGACATTTAGTCGTACGATACTCAACATAACTTTATAATATGTTTTTTTATTAATTTCTGTATTAAGAGGAAAGGATCATTTTGACGCCTATCAAAATTTTCAATGTATTTTAAATATAATCATTTTTTTCGAATCCTGAGAAAACTAATAAGTATTTTTGAGAAATTTAAACGCAGAATGAAAGATTAGTTTATTACCGAGGGCCGAAAGTCCCTTAGAATAAACGAAAAGTTTCTTGTGAATGATATATTTGAAATAAAAAATCACACTACATTTTCTCTTAGTTTTTCACCCCTGTACCTTATTAAAATAAACATTATAAAAGTTTTCAGGGACTTTCGGCCCTCGGTAATAACGTAATCCTTCATTCTGCGTTTAAATTTTTCAAAAATACTTATTCGTTTTCTCAGGATTCGAAAAAAATGAATCCCCATTTAAATACCATGGCAGCCGAAAATACGTACCCATCCCCTTAACTGCTCCCTGCTAAGTATTGTAGGTATCTAAATCTGTATTTTATCACCTTCTCTTCCATATCGTTTATTTATTTTTCCAGTATATTTGTCTACTGTGTGTAATAGAAATTAACAAAAAGTTTAATTGACAATAAATTTATTTTGACGTTTCGATTTCGACTTTGTAAATTGTTCTCAAAATTTCCAAAGTGGATATTGTGATTTGCAAATGTAAGAGAATCCAAAGGACTGCATGAACCGATTATTTTTGTTGTGAAACGTGGTCCTGTTTTTCAATTATTTTAGTGTTTCTGTTTTGGGATTATTTTTCTTTATTTTTTTTCTGTAAGTTTCTTGTTTATTTCTAAATTAACCTCTAGTGAATGTAAGACACGGTTCTACATATTTATGTTTTAACCAAATCTAAAATTGAAAAAACCTGCAAACAGTAACTGTAGTGGGAACACCATAACATCTAAACGGGAAACAATGTAAATACAAGTAATATGATTTTTTGCACCACGTTAAATTTTTTTTTAGAATTATCGCCAAATAAATGACAAATCACGTTCTCACTAAATGGGTAAATGTTCGAAACTTTGTAAGAGGCCTTCACTAATTTGGTACTCAATAAACCATTTCATTCCCTTGTTCTAGTTCCCTATAGCTATATATACTACAATATTAGTACTTAAAGGTCCACCTTTTCTGTTTGCGGTAGTACGTAAAAACGTTGCATTCGCAAAATAAATAATTTATAATTCTCGGTTTCTTCGCCAATCTACCCAGGAACTAGTTTGCCTCGATATTTTCTTGTTAAATATGTTATTTTTATACTTTTAGACAAGGTTTGGCATTACTTTCTCGATGTATGTACTACACTCCAAGGTCTGCAAGAAGAAGTTTGTTTCTAAAGTCGGTTTTAATGGGGTGCAGGCAATGTTTTAAACGACTTTTTTTTATAAATATGTCCCCTTCCTTCTTACTTGGATATTTTATGAAAGTTTTCTGCCGCAAAATAAAAGGATAAGAATTTTCATCACATGGTTTTCGGTTGTATCAGTCCATCATCAGTGAAAAAATTAGTATTTGCAAATATCCACTTTGAAAGTAACTAGTCACTGAAAAAAACCATTAAATTATATTTAAAATGTTGTAAAATTTATAATTGAAGCGACATAATGTCGATGATTTCATATTTAACTGAAAGGGAACATATTGAATAAAGGGAACAAAGAAGAAGACCATAGTGAAGAGAACAAAGGGAACTTACTGACGTTTACTTGAAAATGCGAGCTACTCTTGTCTATAGACCAAGGTTTCACCAAGGATCACCAGGATTCGGGGCAAACCGCGTCGATTTTTACTGCGCCGAGCTTTCGACGTCCTCTCTGACGACATCTTCAGGGCTTCCGGGGTCTCAGTCTCCTGAGCTCCCAGACACTACAGCGTTCACTACTACAGTAGTGCAGTGAGTAGTAAACAGTGTAGTGTATACAAGATGTCCAGAAACTCTACCGACAAATGGAGACAGGAGATTCCTCAGGTAATTTTATGACAATTTAACTAAATTTACCTTGTCCGAAAATGCTTCCTAAGCGAGCTAGAGCTCTTTGAAGATGGCGTCTTGTAATTAGTATTTCTTAAATAACTCCAGAATGCTTCTATTATGACAAACGAAAATTGGTAGGTACACATATTTACCTTCTAGAGATAAATCGATTCCATGCATTGCGAATTTCTAGTACCGATCATAGGCGTCCGTTTTGGGTAGGGCAACAGTTATTTTATCGCATAACTTTTTATCTTTAATTTTTAAGCATGTTTGACTCTGGATTATTAAATTTTGAGGTATTCTACAACTAAAAGGTACTCTTGTTTTAAGTCGATAAGATACACTGTTTTCTAAAAAAATCGATTTGAAAATTTTTCTTTTTTGAATGAAAAAAAAAACTATTTAGAAATCCGAAAACTGGTACGTTTATTTATATTTCAGAGATGAATTGATTTCATTGCGTCCGTTCTGGGTAGGTCAACGGTTATTTTATCGCATAACATTTTTGTCTTTAATTTTTAACTTTTTTTGACTCTATATTATTAAGTTATGAGGTATTCTAGTACTAAAAGTTACTCTTGCTTTAAGTTGGTAAAATACACCGTTTTTTTTAAATTTATTTCAATTTTTTTTCAAATTCAAAAAACGAAAAATTTTCAAATCGATTTTTCTAGAAAACCGTGTGTCCTACCGGCTTAAAGCAAGAGTAGCTTTTAGTACTAGAATACCTCACAATTTAATAATCCAGTGTCAAAAATGCTAAAAACTTTAAGACAAAAAAGTTATGTGATAAAATAACCGTTGCCCTACCCAAAACGGACGCCTATGATGGGTACAAGAAATTGGATGGAATCAATTTATCGCTGGAAAATATATATAGGTACTGATTTTTGTTTTTCTAAATTGAAGAGTTCTGGAGGTATTTAAGAAAAACTAATTACAAGACGCCATTTTCAAAGAGCTCTAGCTCCCTTAGGAAGCATTTTCGGACTAGGTGAATTGTGCTAAATTGTCTTAAAATTATCTGAAGAATCTCCTGTCTTTATTTGTCGGTAGAGTTTCTGGACACCTTGTATAACATAATATTAACTATATGAGCAAAAATAGGCATTGAGTGAAAACAGAAACCCATACCAATAAATTGTTATTAACCTCAAAGAATAATAATAGAGGTAATAGTTAAATACATTTACCAATACAGTTACCAAAGGCAAAAGATCAGAAGCAATTAAAAATAAAATGATGGTATAACACTTAATGCCAATATACGTCACTGAAATTTAAGCATTTATATTAATAAGAATCTGCAGTAATTATGGAAAGGACAAAATGTTAGCATAAGACCATAAGAGATCAGTAGAATAACCTTAATGAAAGTACAGACATAATGAAAAATAAATAAATTTACCATGCTACCAGATAGTAACACAATATCAGAATAGAAGACGTGGAGAGAAAAGAGTAATAGAGATCGATCAATGATCAAATGGTATGACGAGATGACAAATGGAAGAAGTGCTGTGTGTGTATTTTTATATTAATTTTTGGCAATGCAATTTTAGCAACAATTTTTTCTGTCAATTTCTCTTACATAGGAGTAGTATACTCGAGTTGTAAATGCATGATGGCACAGTTCTACAGATTCTACTGTAATATTTGAGATTAAACACATTTTGAAATTTTTTGAAGTTTTGTATCGCTGTTTCATGATATTATGTCAGGAATTAGCTGCGTCATAAAAACTTTTTTTTTTGTTCCACTATTAGTTTACCTAGTTTCCACTAAAAATAAGTTTAGGACTATTCGGAAACTCTGTTTTAATATTCTTCCACTATTCCATCGTGAAATTTTAGAGGAGTGGTTATATAATTTTATTATTATTTTTAATTATAAAAACACTAAGTAATAAAACAAACTGGTACTAATATATGAGATTATTTTCTAAGTAAATGAATACTTGCTATCAGTTTCTGTGAACTCTATATTGATACAGCATAATGTTAATGGAGAACCAAAATTTAATTCCATCGAGGCATCATGTTCATTGTTTCAATTTAGTCATCCACCGTCCTAAATACAATACAAAGGATAATCTAAATTAGCAATGACATCATTGTAGATCTGTTAATCCCATTCTACAAGATCGTTATTTACTGCTCTAAGAGATTGAGCACTAATTTAATCTCCAATTCATGAATTCTAACCAACCAATTCGTAGATATGTGTGCAGGTGCATGTATTCTGACGTATTTGGTAGGTAATCTCAAATATTCTTTCAATTTGTGCTTTACTTTTGTGCCAATTTTAAGTTATTACAAGAAATTGGAATTTCACTTTTTTTAAATTAGTTCTCCGAGATATTTTTGAGTTATTTGGAGGCAGAGTACTCCTGTTTGTTCGTTGTTTGACCTCCTTATTAATTTCGTTATTATAATAGTGAAACCAGGTTCCATTGACGGTTCAAAAATATATCAAAAGATGGAGAAAATGATAAAAAATTGTCTTTTCTTTCGCACGGGCATCCGTGTAACTCTAACGAATGTCTGTTATCTAATTCTAATGCAATTTTATTTGGCATCGTAAGAGACGGTAAACTTTTAAATTAATATCAGAAGCAGTAAAAATTTTGTGAATGTCTATTAACGAGTCATCAATTGTTATCATATGGTATTAAAAAATCTTAACTTTTATCTAACAATAAAACACTGAAAACGTTTGTTTTGTATACTTCCACAAAATTTATTACAACTATGTGACTACAGCTGTTTCGGCAGAGTGCCGTTCTCAAGTGATTTAGATTACTATGGGTTTGTCTTTTTAAAGTCTTTAACTGAAGACTATCTTCTTCTAGTCTTCTATCATACATTAATTCACTTCATAGTACTATTGAGTTTACAATAGAAACCGAACAGAATAAGTCCATAAACTTTCTAGATGTAACAATTACCAGACTACACAGCAAACATGAGTTCTCCGTATATCATAAACCTACCCATACTGACACAACTATACACAATTCATCATCCCATCCAACACAACACAAATTAGCAGCCTACCATAGCATGATACATAGACTGACAGAAATTCCCATGTAAAAAAATAATTTCGAGATAGAACTGAACATCATTAAACAAATAGCAGTAAATAATGGCTATAACGAACAAACAATTAACAGAATTTTAAACCAAAATCTCCATAAGAAAGACCTGAAATTAGTCTATCTACCACCACAGAAAGAACCCTTACCTTCTGCTCTATCACATATACTGGCAAGATAACAACAAAAATAGCTAGATAAGTACATAAAAAAGAAAGGAATAACACCAGCTTTCAGAACTAACAACAACTTAAGCAGATATATTAAGAACAATAAGAGCCGAAAGAGAACACAACTACAGAGTGGTGTTTACAAACTAACTTGTGGTGACTGTCCGAAAACTTACATCGGTCAAACTGACAGAACCTTTGACAAACGGATAGCAGAACACAAAAGGGCTTTCAACAATAGAAAATCAGACACGTCTACATACGCACTTCACCTTCTAGATCATAATAATTCTTTTAATGAACAGTTTCAAATTCTGAATATTCAATATAAAGGCCTTAAGCTACCTTTATTAGAATCTATGGAAATTAATAAATTTAGAAATACAAATATAATTCTGAATGACCAACTCGAGACAAACAGCTCCCCACTCCTCAATCTCTTCAGTTAAAGACAAACCCTTAGTAACCTTGCCCATCTTATGGGCAAACCCATAGTAATCTAAATCACTTGAGAAAGGCACTCTGCCGAAACAGCTGTAGTCACATAGGTGTAATAAATTTTGTGAAAGTATAGAAAACAAACGTTTTCATTGTTTTATTGTTAGATAAAATAAACTTCCATCAAGTAACGGTCGAATCCATCAATTATCTTAACTTTTATATGATCAATAGATAATATAATCATATATGATCAATAGATATGATCATATATGATCAATACAACAGAGTGTCTATTACAAATGCTTACATAACGATTATTGCTGCACATACTATAACCTTTATATAACATAATATGAGGTCATTAGGAGGAATTATTCGAGATAAATCAATTGAAAAAATAGAACATATTAAATAGAATACGCCTAAAAGTATGTATTGATTTTTCGAAAAGAAAAAAAACTGTATGAAACATTTTTTGCTTAGAATATATTTTTTATTGATTCTTGTATCGAAGATTATATTTTATCCAATATAAATGTTCAATTTTATATCCAATATAAATGTCCCCAATTTGGGACCCCAAAGTATCTAAAGCACACTTCGGCACTTAAATATTAATGTATAACAATTTCCCATATATAAGTAATAAATAAATAAATTTTTGTATTTAATTAAAAATAATACTTTTAATATAAAAAAATAAATAAACTTAATAATAAAATAAATTACAATTTATAATAAAAATTATTTTTACTTAATTTTTAAACAATTAATTTTTTAAAATACAACAAAAATAAATTATAAATTAAAAAGAGATGATTTGGCTTATTAAGTTATTCTCTATTTATATTGTTAAAATCTCAACATAATTGGTGAATTAGGAGTTAAAAACCTTGGTACACTGCACTACAAATGATATTAATTTCTAAATCCAACTAATTTTTACTTTTTTGTTTAGCACTTTTTTTAATTTTTGTTTTTAATCTCAAGTTTTATTGTTGCGTGAACTCTTCCTCTTTTATATTTTCTGTTTTTATGGTTCGTAAAACTCATCTATGGTTTGTTCTTCTGCTAATTCTACTTATGTTGTAACTTTATTATAATAATATATCTAATTATATCTTTTGCACCTCACTCTTTTTAGTTTCTATTATAATATGCGCTAGCGACTTGTTAAGACAATAAAAAAATGCGTTGGTTTCTTAAATCGAAGGATATTTTTTAGTACAAAGGAAACTGACATTAGCGAATAAAAGAAAATGTTTAGATCATCCTTGAGACGTGACTAAAGATTAATTAGTTTTTAGACGTCTTACAAGGGATATAAAAAATTTGTTAATTCAATGTAAGGTAATTGTACTTAATTCTCACAATAGGGATTCTACAAAAAAAGTAACATATATTTCATTTTCAATAGATCGATCAAGAGTCTTGTATACATATACTTAAACTTTTTTTATATTTTGCTGATCTGTTTATATGTTTAAAATTCAACGACCTATAGAACACTGACTTTAGTTGTTATTAGACGGACAACAAACTAGATTCACGGTCTATAAACGATATTATTTTTGTTCAACATATCTCTTAATTGCGTCTAATGAACAGTATGTCAATTTAAAAAGTATCACCCTCTGTAATTTGGTCCCTACAGCAAATCTAAAAATATGCAAAAGCACGTCAAATATATTGGCAAGGGGGGCATTTTGTGGACCAGTTTTAAACTAAATTACATCAACCCTCTAGTGGGGGCGGACACATCCGAATTATGTAGTTAATATACATACACAATTGGGAATTAATATCCCGAAATAATATTGGTAGAATTTATCTACCAATATTATTTTGCATAATTTAGGACCACTTTTTATTATACAGTGTGGGCCAAAGAAAACGGTCACCCTCGATATTTGGCAGTATTTATTAGATTTTAAGGAAATGACGAAACATGTCGATTTTTTATCTTAGGGGAACACATTTTACGGTACATGCATCTCTTATTTGTCAACCCCCTCCCTTCCACTTTCTCCACCCCTTATTTTTAAATATGGAATAGGGGTCGTGTGCTAACTCATTTGAAAGGTTATTCAATTCTCTATTCAGTAATATAAACATTAACATAATTATTTATACAAGGTGTACAAGAAAAAAATATTTTAATTAAATTAATTGACACAAAAAGAACAATGTATGTAATTTATTTAATTCAAAATACATTCTACTGCTGTCACAAAACAGAATAACATATTTTTTGATAAATAATAATCATTGCTTTTCGCTTAATCTGAATGTTCAAGCTGCCGCCCATCTGCCTCTTGGTAGGTTGTACATACATTCTTCTTTTTGTGTCGATTAATTTAATTCAAAATAATTCTTCTTCGACACCCTGTATAAATAATTATGTCAATGTTAGTATTATTGAATAGAGAATTGAATAAGCCTTCAAATGAGCTAGCACACTACCCCTACTCCCTATTTAAAAATAAGGGGGGAGTGCAAGGGAGGGGGTTGACAAAGGACAGATGACGTAAAAATGTGTCCCCCTTAGATAAAAAATTAACCTGTTTCGTCATTTCCTTAAAATCTAATAAATACTGCCAAATATCGAGGTGGACTGTTTTCTTTGGCCCACTCTGTATTTTAGTATATTATTATTGTTTTGTAAGTTAACGTTAGATTGTCAGATTTCCATAAAAAATATACATTGATTAGTTTTTGTATAATTTAAAACCAGTTTTTCGTACCACAAAAAGTTTTCTTCATTATTACCATCATCAGTAAAATAATTATTGACATCATCACTAAATAATAATAATGTTTCGGTCACTACTCTTCACTTTTTCTGTTGATTGCACACCTTGCAAACCTATTTTTAAATTTTCATTGTTTCAGTGGGTCAAGTCCCCACGTTAATATCGGGCTCTGTATTTGTCCTTCGCATATTTATTAAAATTATTTATAATGACAAGAAACGTAATAAATTAGATTTATGTTATTTATGAAAAAAACTGTAGGTATGCTTTATATAAGATAATTATATAAAGGTGTATATGTATAGTCCACGAACGATCTTCATAAAAGAAAAATACAAATTCTGGATCTTCTTTTATGTCGATTTGACGTAAATCACCTTATCGAAAAATATTCCTAAGGGAGCTAGGACTCTTTAAAGATGGCGCCTTGACGTCTTTTTCATTGAAATATCATCAAAATGGTTTTCTTAGGAAGCTTAGTCTGGTCAGTAAAAATAAGATGATTTGGGCATATACTACGAAAAGAAAATAAAATAGCTTAACGAATGATTAAATATTCATCAGGTAAAAGATACAGTGGCAGGCTAAGGATAGAATAAAGGAAGCAGGTGAAAAAAAAAGGAACATGAATATAAATTCACAAAAAGTGACTAAAAAGATAGTAGATAAACTAGTTAAATAAAAAAAATATATATACAGTATGTCCCTGTAAGTTGTATCCATATGGAAAACTTTTTTATTATTAATTTTACGAAAAAAAGTTATTCTTTATAAAAAGCTCTGCATGGTCCAAAACCTAAGATTTAACCATCAAATATCAAATTTTTTGAATATTATACGAGGTATGTCAAAAAGTTTAAATTTCACTCAAGAGTAAAGTAGCTTTATTTTTTACAATATTGAAAATTGCTATTAGGAAAAGTTGTTTGGAATTAAAAACTGTATTCTAGTATGCAATTACATTCTTTTAATTGAAAAATATTTTTTTTGAAAAATTATGGATAATTAACATTATTTTCAGTTATTTCAATTCAGATAACTCTTTTATTATCAATTTTACGAAAAAAAGTGATTCTTAATAAAAAGTTCTGCATGGTCTAAAATATAAAATACAACCATCTTTTGTCAAATTTTATCAATTTTATACGAGGTATGTCAAAAAATATGAATTCCGTTCAAGAGTAAAATACGTGTATTTTTCAAAATATCGAAAATTGTTATTATGAAAAGTTATTTAGAATTAAAAACTATATTTCAGTATGTAATTACATCCTTTTAATTGAAATATTATGAACTATAAAGGAACTTCACTTTTGATCTAAATTTATCTTTTTTGACATACCTCGTATAAAATTGATAAAATAAGATGGTTGTATTTTAAGTTTTAGACCATCCAGAACTTGTTATTAAGAATCACTTTTTTTCGTAAAATTTATAATAAAAGAGTTATCAGAATTGAAATAACTGAAAGAATAATGATAGTTATCCATAATTTCTCATAAGATTTTTTTTTCAATTAGAAGGATGTAATTGCATATTAGAATATAGTTTTTAATTCCAAACAACTTTTCATAATAGCAATTTCCAATATTACGAAAAATAAAGCTATTTTACTCTTGAGTGAAATTCAAACTTTTTGACATACCTCGTATAATATTCTAAAAATTTGATATTTGATGGTTAAATATTAGGTTTTGGACCATGCAGAGCTTTTTATAAAGAATAACTTTTTTTCGTAAAATTAATAATAAAAAAGTTTTTCATATGGATACAACTTACAGGGACATACTGTATATATACAGATTACACGGTGGCATATACAATGGGCTGGAATAAGTGTTACCCCCTCTATTAACTTATTTATTTTTAGCACATAAGCAAAACGCTCGGACAAATCGATTTTTAAAATAATTATAGTATATTATAGCATCAGTGTTTAGAACTTGACGCAATCCCTCTTCAGGTGACAGTCACAACTTTGATTTTTTTAAATTACAAAGTACATCATGTGACACCTCATTTAGAAGATTTTGAAATAATGATTACAAAATTGTATAATACTTTACTACTTTTTAAGAGCGCAAGCGCAAAATTTCGGTCCAATGCTTTTTAAACGTATTCATTTGTTTTTTCAAATCCTGAGAAAACTAATGAGTATTTTTGAAAAATTTAAACGCAGAATAAAAGATTACGTTATTACCGACGGCTGAAAGTCCATTAGAAGAATTCCATAATTCAATCCTTTTTTCTGCGTTTAAATTTTTTTTAAATTCTTTAGTACATTATTTTAAACTAAATACATTAGTTTTCTCAAGATTCGAAAAAAAAAAAAATGAATGCTTTTAAAACACATTTCATGGACATTTGGGCCTACGCTATTAAAAAGTATTAAAGTGTTATAAAATAAGAAGCAAGCAGTAAATAATAACAACCAGTAAATAAAACAATTACACTGAGTTAACTTAATCCGGGGAGACGTTTTTCACGCAAACATTTTACAAATAATATCCGTGGTCATATTGTCGTATATACAGAGTGGGCCAAATAAAAGGAGCCACCCCGATATTTGGCAGTATTTATTAGATTTTAAGAAAATAAAAAAACAGGTAAATTTTTGATCTAAGGGGGACACATTTTTACGTTACAAACATCTGTCATTTGTCAACTCCCTCCCTTCCACTTCCCCCACTCCTTATTTTTAAATAGGGAATAGGGGTCGTGTGCTAGCTCATTTGAAAGGTTATTCAATTCTCTATTCAGTAATATCAACATTGACATAAAAATTTATACAGGGTGTCCAAGAAAAATTATTTTAAATTAAATTAATTTAAACAAAAAGAAGAATGTATGTAATTTATTTATCTCAAAATACATTCTACTGCTGATAAAAACAGACAAAAATGTTTATTTGATAAATAAACACTGTTTGTTGCTTAAATTCAATATTCAACCTACCAAGAGGCAGATGGGTGGAAGCTTGAACATTAAAATTAAGCAAAAAGAAGTGTCTATTTATCAAAAAACATTTTTTTTCTGTTTTCTGTCAGCAGTAGAATGTGTTCTGAGTAAAATAAATTACATACGTTCTTCTTTTTGTGTCAATTAATTTAATCCAAAATAATTTTTCTTGGACACCCTGTATACATTTTTAAGTCGACGTTGATATTACTGAATAGAGAATTGAATAACCTTTCAAATGAGCTGGCACACGATCCCTATTCCCTATTTAAAAATAAGGGGTGGGGGAAGTGGAAGGGAGGGAGTTGACAAATGACAGGTGTTTGTATCGTAAAAATGTGTCCCCCTTAGATCAAAAATTGACTTGTTTTTTTATTTTCTTAAAATCTAATAAATACTGAAAAATATCGGGATGGCTCCTTTTATTTGGCCCACTCTGTAATATCACAAGAGAGAAAATTTTGCCGGCAATATTTTTGACTATCATGAAAGTTTGTTGCCTGGCAGTTTTCGCGAATTAGAGACGTCAGTCGAGTGATTTTGTCAAAACTTCATAAGCGAAAATTACCAAAAGGCAACGAACTTGAATGAAACCAGGAAAAAATTTTGCCGGTAAATAATTTTCTCTCGAATGATATTCGACAAGACTATTTTCACGAGACAAGTAATGCACCATATCAACGAAATATAATCTTTTCCGCAAATCGCCAGGAAATTTTGACATTCCTGTCAAAATTTCTTGAAGAAAAAGTCAGGACTTCCTTACTGTAAGGAAATGTCATTTCCTTACTGTAAGGAAATGATATTTCCGTACAGTTGTTAGTGTTCTACATAAATGATAGAAAACACATTGCTATTAAAACCTTGTAAATTACCTTAATCATTAAATTTTCTTTATCTGGAGCTTCCTGGATAAATTTTTCAATTTCTTCCTTCGTTAAAATCTTAGATTTCTTTGCCCTATAACCTTGAGCTTGCCGTTTCAATAAAGAACGAAGTTTTGAGTATGTAGATATATCTACATTGTGTTTAAGTGCAAGGGTTGACTTCAGCATTGAATAATTGGCCCATAATGTTGAAGATTTCATCTTTAAACAAAGGTCTAGGAAGTATGCCATTACAACATTTTCTGAGAAAGAACTCGTATTTTTACTCATGCGATAATCCATAAAACGTCTGTATGCATTTTCGTACTTTTCTCTTGATTTCTTTGGCAATAATTCTAATGAAGCAGTATTCACTGCCTCAACCAGCTCTGGAGGAGTCCCAGGAATGGAAATTTCATCATCACTTATCATTTTACTTTCGAGAACACCAGCAATTAAATTTATAAGCGTCAAGTTTGACAATTCAACCTCAATACGTTTTCATAGTAACCCAAGTAATTTTATTAGGAATTTCAAAGCACCATTTTATTTGGGAATAAAATTATCGCGTTTTTTTTAAATCAATCAATATCTGTCGAATTTTAAACGATTTGCGGAAAAATATATGTTTACCTCGTAGGAAAAGCCACATTCCTGGACTCTGTGTTGCTAAGTCTCGGCTTGCGCCTCGACTTAGCAATCTTCACAGTCGTCCAGGAATGTTAAGCTTTTCCTACCCGGTAAACAATGTACTATTATTTATTTGTTATTACCACACACTTTCGTCACGGATCTATCATAATTTTGTCGCTCAGAAATCACGTCGCTCCAAAAGATTCCAAATCGCATAACTCCAAAGATTTTAACTTTACACCAAAAACACCCAAATAAAAATTCACCGTAATTAAATTCTGCATAGAGACAGCTTTTTCCCGATTTACTTCGATGAAAATTTTCCTCAGAAAATGCGGGTTTTTCCAACAAAATATTTAATTTTATTTAATATTTCCCGAGATATTCTATTTGTTTATAAGCCAAAAAATTGTTTATAATTTTAAAATATCCCTGGGGCCGCTTAGATAGTCCAATTTCAATTCTGTAAAGTATATTAGAAATGTATAGTGCTTTTTTATACAAAAATCGTAGTTATTCTTATGCATCAAAACTATTGTGATTATTATGGCGACCCTAAATTTTTAATTAACAATTTAATTGTTGCTAAACTGTTCATTCAATTTCCATCCACTTCTGGAAATATAATCTATACCAAAAGAGCTTTTATATCATCAAGATATTTAATTATTAGTAAATAATTACTAACCTAAAATTTTAGATGAAAAATAAATATTTTGTTGGAAAAACCCGTATTTTCTGAGGAAAGTTTTCGTCGAAGTAAATCGGGAAAAAGCTGTCTCTATGCAGAATTTAAGTAGGGTGAATTTTTATTTGAGTGTTTTTGGTGTAAAGTTAAAATCTTTGGAGTTATAGAGCAAAAATAAAAAAAAAAACGATTTTCGGGAGCCATTTTGTTTATAAAAAAAGTAACACACTATCTGCGGACTTTGCATACCTATATTATTAATATATAGGATCATACGATTCGATTCCAGCAATAAAATTGCTGGTAAATAACTTTTCAAAGATAACTTTTCTAAATAATTCAAGATTTATTAAGAAATAAACAAGCATACACAAACTTTTGTTCGAGTTGCTAATTATCGTCCGTAATGTGAGGACATATCCTCCGGACTTGAGTAATCCTCTTGTTGTGTGGGGAGTCCTTTAATGCCTTTTGTCATATTTAGGATAATTTCAACGATCACTTTAAATTAAACATAATAATGTAAATCTATCATAATTTTAAAACATTTAAAAGGTTGTTACCCACATATTTTGGCGGCTCGGCATGTTATAAACCTGTTAACAGCACTGATGATGATTATTTTAGATCTAAAACGTTCGGTGACTTTGATGAAGACCTTTAAGGAATTTTAATAAATAATATGTACCTTTTATAAAGGATTTTAATAAATTTTTTATGGTAGCAAAACGCCGACGGGGAAAATCTTTTCTTCGTTAAATTAAAAGCTTGCCCGTACGTAAATAATTTTATAATTGACTTTAAAGCACGTGGAAATACCAATGATTAATTGACTCTCTAGGACATATTAGAGATACGACATTTCAATAATTGCAGTCGTTGTACTTGTTTGAAAAGTGAAATATGGAGCTGCTGGAAATATGGAAGAATTTACTCAAGTAGTAATCTGCAATCTCATAATCTAATTTCTGCAGTTACGAAAATTAAATGGCTGTTAGATCCATAACTTATAATGATAGACTTATAGATATACTATAGACTTATACTTATACGATAGACTTATGATATAACTTAGAAAACTTATAATGATACGTTCTTTTTCGACTTTCAAAATGACCAGAGATTATGGAAACAGAAATAAGAAACATGGCAAGTTACGAACTGGTCAGACAATTTAATTGGGTACTCAGGCTCTGTCATCAATAACAGGGGAGGATGCGAAGACAATATCCGTCGATGCATCACAATGGCTAGATCACAGCAGTCGAAACTCATAAAAATAAGGAAAAACACTGACATTACAAAAAACATAAAATACCGCCTTGTTAGAAGAGCCTGTTTTATTAGAAATAAAGCGAAAATTGTAAAATAAAGTCTTTATTTTTCTATAAATATCTATGGAAGATAATATAAAACGTTATTGAAATAACAGTTGGAGGGAACATAAGTTCAAATAACAGATAAACAAATGCAAAAAAAATCAGAAAACATCAACTTATCTGATATCTCATATTAATTAGAAATATTATAAGTTAAGGAGGGTTATAAAGGAACCAGCAGCAGAGACATAATAAACGAAGAAACAAGACTTCATATACCTAATATTCCGACATAGAGAAAATGTATGGTCAGATTTAAGAAAAATGGGTCTACCCACTGACCCAACTATCATGGAGGACCATTCGAGATGGAAGCGAGTTGTGCAGTCAACCAAGCTCCACCCCGGGTTGTAGTGCTACCAGAACAAGAAGAAGAATATTCCGACCAAGATTGTAACATGCATGACCAACAAATAGTGGAAATTTAACAATCAAAGGTATTTAATTAGCTACCAAAACAAATTCTTTTGTAAGTTTATGGGTTTCTAAACCTAACACAAAAATATGTCTGCAACTTAGTTTCTTATACAATCAGCAACCAGCTATAATAGAACTACAATCAACTACCTGGAGGTCAAAGTTTAAAATATAAATTAATTTGTATACTCTGCGAACTCTTACTTTTACTTCTTGGTTAAATCATATGGTCTACAATCAGCAATATCCATCCATCTAAAGGCACTACAGCCCAAACGAGCCTTGGTCTCATTCAGGAAGTTTCTCCAGTCATCTCGATTTACTGCTCATAAACGTGTTTTTAATTGGTTTTTGTCAACCTCATCTACTTTGTCTTTCCATCTCTTTTTGGTCTTCTAACAGGTCTTTTTCCTTGTATTTAGCAATTTTCTGTGGATCCTGTTCTCATGCATTTAGACGACGTGCTCTGCCCACCGTAATTTCTGCAGCCTAGTGCATTGTGTTACTGTTGGTTCGCTATATTGTTCGTATATTTCATTATTATATCAAATTCGCTAGTTGTTATTTTCACATATTGGGCCTAATACCATACGTAATATTTTTCTTTCGAACACGTCTAATGCATTGGCAGATTTCTGTGTTATCACCCATGTTTCACACCCATAACTCAATATGGGTCTGATGTTTGTAGACCCGGAGTTTTGTTTTTCGGTGTACGTCTCGCGATTTAAATATGTGGTTTATCGCAAAACAGGCTTTAAACCTTTTATTTTATTTATTTCCGGTTCTTCTTCATTATTTGCGACCAGGTTCATTCCAAAGTACGTGAATCTATTCACGTAAGTATAGGTACTATATTGCCTATAACGTGTTATTGTTGCGCCTTAAATTTATAATCAAATAATCAAAGATATTTAATTAACTACCAAAACAAAAAATTCTTTTGTATGTTTATGGGTTTCTAGACCTAGACCTAACACAAAAATATGTCTGCAAGTTACTTTCTTATACAGCGACCAGCTATAGACCTACAATCAACTACCTGAAGGTCAAAGTTTAAAATAGAAATTAATTTGTATACTCTGCGAACTCTTACTTTTACTTCTTGGTTAAATCATACAGTCTACAAACAGCAATATACCGTAACGGTATTTTCTGCGGAAAGTTTCAAACACTCCATCCGTATGTTAATTAATTACATCAGTGGTAGGTGTGGCATCAACACATTTTCAATATTTTACAAAGCAAAATACGAGGTATATAAAACATGTTTATTTGTTTATTAACAAACCTATAATATATTGACACAACGTATAAAATATTGACTTCAGTAATAAGAAAAAGATTGTCAAAGATCACGAAGAAGAGAGTGGGACAATACCAATGTGGATTCACAGAAGGAAGATCGACAATAGATGCTATACACACGATAAAACAAATAAAGGAAAAAGGAAATGAATACAAACTAGAATTAGAAATGATATTCATCAACTTCAAAAAGGCATATGATTCGATTAAGAGAAAAGAACTAATGAAAATTAAAAATCTCACATAAACTCAGAAAATTAATAATAAATATGACAATGAGAACTACCAAAATTAGCATAAAGACGCAAAGAGGCGAGACAGATGAATTCATTATAAATAAAGGAGTGAAATAAGGAGATGCCTTGTCCACGACACTGTTAAATCTAGCTTTAGAATATGTACTACGAAATATAAACAAAGGGAACCTAAGAACAAGAGGTGGACAAATAATCGCCTACGCAGACGACATTGTTATTATTGCAAAGAATAGAAATATAATGAAAGAAATGCTAGAAGAAATAAAAGAGAAAGGGGAGACAATGGGACTCAGATTAAATGAAGAAAAGGCAAACATATTAAGACTAGGGAAACAGAAATATAAGGAAAATCCAAAATAGGAAATTCAGAGTTTGAAGATGTAGAAAATTTCAAATACCTGGGAGTGACAATAAGCAAAACGGGTGAAAGAATACCAGAAATAAAAGAAAAAATATTGGCAGCGAATAAAGTATATCTTGCAAATAAAACACTACTTAAAAGCAAAATACTGACTATTGAAGCCAAGATGAGAATGTAGAACACCATAATTAGACCAATATTACTATACGCAGCAGAAACAATGACGATGACTAAAAAAGATGAAGAAAACTTAAGAATAGTGGAGAAAAAGATCATGAGAACCATACTGGGACCAATCAGAACAGAGGAAAATGAATATAGAAGCCGAACAAATGCAGAAATTAGGAAAGTACAGAAATCGTCATTAGATCATGTGAAACAAAAAATTCAAAAAGATTTTATTAGCTTATGAGTTTCTTGAGATAACTCTGTCGAGTTTTTAAGTTTTAACGATTTTTAACTTTTGGTATCACTCAGAAGTCAAAATGAGGCATATAGAATCAAAATCTGTTAGATCCATCTTTTGAAAATTTTCAAGAGACTAAAAAAACAATAAAAATATAAATTTTCGAAAAAGTATCCGACATATTTCAATTAAAGGGGAATCAATATGTCATAAAATGACACACTAAGTTGGTATAGAGTCATTTTTCTGCATGCCTCTTACATCTTTAGAACCTTGTACTTTTAGTTCGGATTTAGTAGATTTTGATTTTAAACCCACATAATATTGTCCAAATTCCTCATTTTCAACTGCTTTTAGGCGCAATTAATGCACTAAAAGTGGGTATTGAACCATTTTGATAGGAAAACATACAAAATATACAAGAAAAAGTGGTACTTTATTCTCAGTGGCATAACCAGGAGGGTTTTGAGGATTATAACCCTCCCCCATTGGACTGTACTTTGAGTTTAAATTGGCTGTATTCTATGACCCCCAGAAACCCTCCAGTAGATGTAACTCCTCCTTGGGAGGGTCATCCTGGTTACGCGGTTACGCCGTTGCTTTATTGTTCATAAAAGTAATGGACATAGCAGGGTTTGATTCTAACGTCAACATTCCACTTTTATTTTAAAGCGGATTTAGAAGGGTTTGAGCCGAAACCTTATACCTGTAGATTAATATATGTTTGAACTTTGAAAATGTGCAAAAAAAGTTTATTAATAACAAGCTGAAAATTTGGTAATAGCTTAATGGTGTCTAGTCAGACAAACTTTGATGTACTGGAACAGGGGAACTTTTAATTATTGTGGAACAGTTTAAAAATTTGGAAAGTAAGATTACGAAAACATCCATGTATTTTGTCAGACAGAACATCCAATTGATTGGTTACCCTTTCATTAAACTCTCATGCAAAATCAGACTGCTATTACTAACCAACATGATTCCTGTCATTTGACATGTTCTTCATGTTCCACTCATTAAAATGCCCAGTTGGTGATAAACACCAAACACCAGTCTGATATTTGCATGAAATAGTAACAAATCAATTGAAAGTTCTGTCTGACAAAATATGTGGAACGTTTTCATAGTCTCGACGTTCCAAATTTTTAACCTGTTCCACAATTAGAACTTCCAGTGTTCCCATACATCAAAGTTTGTCCAACTAGACTCCGTTAAGCTATTAACAAATTTTCAGCTTGCTATTAATCAACTTTTTTTTGGTACGTGGGATCCAGGTATATAAAAAAATGGGATAAACTACAATAAATAAAAAGTTTAACACATTCATTTTGCTTTTATTAATAAATATATTTACAATCTACCACTGTTCATTTATTAACACTTATTATTTAGTGTTATATTGTTTTCTGAAATATTTTTATTATTTTTTATCGGTTGTAATTATTCATCGTTTGCTTCATCTTCAGTTTTATTCACAGGAAAATTGTCATCCATATCAATGTCAGTATTATGAAGCACTCTAGTTGCAACAATCACAGTCATGTTGTCTAATTGTAGTCTCATTTCTAAGCCGAGTATAGGAAATCTTCATTTCCACAATCCATATTGCTGTTCGACTACATTCCTTGTTTGTCATTGTCACCAACCAATACGTAATGGCCAAAGATACCACTTTCAAAATTCAGGGGCTAGGGTCACACAAACATAACTACATTCAACTTCTTATTTAAGATTCACACGAACGTATGTCCACCTGCTTTAGTTCTGATTTGCACATGCATATACTTAGGTACATATAACGTTCAGTTACCGTAACCCTAATATTTTTGTAGACGAAAATAAAACAAAATGTTTGTGTGATTCTAAGCCCCTGAATTATGCTTCAGCCTACTATTATTAAAATTGTCTTATTTGATGGCCACAGTACAACAATATCTCTAATTTTAAATTTTGCATTACTGACTGGACATTCACATTCAATCCAAAAAATGATTTTCTGGACCTGAAAATTTCTGCATCCTGAACACCTGCAGAATCTATTTTAATTAAAGTATAACCCATTGCACTCATTATTCTAGAGAATACAGCAATCTTGTAAGAATCTTCAACAGCTTTCCAGCTCTTGATGATTCTTGCAATTGTAAAGGATACTATTTTTATAATTCTACTTGCTGAACCTCTGGACACTGCCTTAAAATCAGCTATGTACATTTAATTGCATACAATCCAACAGAATTTGTTGCATGGGAGTAATGTATCCACCTCTAAAATAAATAAACAGCATTGTTTTTACTTAATATCAACAAATTTTTAGTCACTTACCTAATAGTGAAAGTTACTTGGTTTTCTATTTAAGAAGGCACAAAACTGTTTGTTTATCATCATAATAATATTATTATTGTTCAAAACAGTCTGTTCTTAATCTGTTCTGGTTCATTTTTGGTCTTCTGAATACAATAAATTTCTTGAACTAGACATTTAAAAATTATACATAATTGTACTTTTAAAGTACAATTAATTAATCCTAGTAATAATATAATATATTATTATTATTGACTGTTAAGTTAACCTTAAAAGTTAAATACAAAAACAACAAAACATGAAAACAAATACATACTATGAAAACAACTGTTTTCTTTTCAACTCAACAAAATAGGTTATGTACCCTTTAAAGGAGAGCAAGTCTCTAGGTGGTGTATTTAAAAATCGATTTATTCCGGTGTTTTTAGTGCTAAATGCACTGGTCTAAATGAATAGTCGCAGTAAATGCCAATTATTTATACATTTCGTTTGACCGCCTCTGCAAGTATAGACAAGTATGTACTTCGCAAGTGTGCGAATAATCGTGATCCCTTTGACTCGGGTCTTTTTTACCGACAACAGTTGGAAGACGAACGAGTGGCAACGAGTGACAAATAATTGTACGAGTAACCCACTCAGACGACATGGCAAGTATACGCAAGTGACGATTATTCGCCAAGTACACGAGTCGTTTGAGTCCGGCTTAAGATGCAACTATCAGATATCAAATTTTATCAATAATATACGAGGTATGTCCAAAAATATAAATTTCGCTCAAGAATAAAGTGCCTTTATATTTCACAATATCGAAAATTGTTATTAAGAAAAGTTGTCTGCAATTAAAAATTAGGCTATAATATGCATTTACACTCTTCTAATTGATTTTTTTTTTAAATTTCCTCATATTACGAATACCTAACATCAATTTTATTGAAGATAACTCCCTTATTATTAATTTTGCGAAAAAAAGTTATGCTTTATAAAAATGTACGAATAGTCAAAAAACTAAGATGCAATCTTAAGATATCATTTTTTTTCAATTTTATACGAGGTATGTCAAAAAATACGAATTTCGCTCAAGAGTAAAATACCTTTTTAGTTCACAATATTTCAACTAGAAGGATGCAATTGCATATTGAAGCATAGTTTTTAATTCTGAACAACTTTTTATAATAACAATTTTCAATATTGTGAAAAATAAAGGTACTTTACTCTTCAGCGAAATTCATATTTTTTTGAAATACCTCGTATAAAATTGACAAAATTTAAATCTTATATATGTAATTGTATTCTTGTTCTCATGATCATTTTTCAGTGCGTCACAGTTTTTCGATTTCTCTCTAATGCATTAAGTTAGATGAGACGGAAAAAGCGGTAGCTCCGTGATTAAACACAAAAATAATGCAGCATTACAATGGTTATATACATAAGATGTCTATTCCTAACCTACGTTTGATTCGTTGATATTTAGAATGCGCGTTTTTTCTAGCCAATCAAATACACGTATTACGAACATTTGACGAAAACTTCGTTCATTTTGGCCATTTTTTAGAAGTGTCAAAGAGTCAAGTGACGGTTATTATTCAGGTCAGTATTTTGTGTGCCTGTCATTTTGAAATTTCGAATTCGACTTCCCTTGTGTTTCACAACGTCTTTGTGCATTTTTTTGTGTTTTGGTTTAGAATTTAGTTCGTTAAAAGTTAGTCATTGGCGTGAGGAGACTAGAGACATTTGAGATGTACCGAAGAGTGCTAAATATCTCATGAGTAGATAGAATAGCCAACGTAGAGGTAATGAGACTTACGCATAAGGAACGAGAAGAACTAACAAATAAGAAGAAAACTGAGATATATGGGACATGTGATGAGAGATGTATATCTAATACTCCAGGTCATTATGCAAGAAAAAGATCTATAGTAAGGAGACGTAACTCATGGCTGAAGAACCTTAGGAACTGGTTTGGATGTAATAACAATGAATTATTTAGAGCCGCGGTTTCAGAAATAAAGATCGCTCTGATGACTGCCAACTTTTGAAGCGGAGACAGCACCTAGAGAAGGAGATAAAAACACAATTAATGGATAGTTTTGTGTCATTTTTTAATGTTTCCATATTTATAAATTTAATTAACAATATTGTTTACTTTTTAATTTTATTCCCCTTTATAAAAAATACCTACATGTTAACATATTGTGTAAAAATCAAATATACTAAATTACTAATTAGTTTAATTCCACCAGCTTTTCACCTATAGCTAAGTACGATTCTAGCATCTGTCAGATTCGTCAATAATTACATGAAATAAGTCTCGACACACCCAATACAGTATATGACGTCATAATTAATGCCGCAATGAAAAATGATCATGAGAACAAGAATATCTTGGTTGTTATACTATGTAGAATTTTTATAAAGAATAACTTCATTTCGTAAACTTATCTAATAATAACGGAGCTATCATAATTAAAAATAAGGTTGGATGTCCGTGATTTAAGGAACATTTTAAAAAAAAAAATTTTTCAAATTCTTTTTCTTCTTCATGTGCCATCTCCTCTAAGAAGGTTGGCAACCATCACGGCAATTCGCACTTTCGATACCGCTGCTCTAAAGAGATCAGCAGAAGTGCAATTAAACCAAGCTCTCAAATTGTTTAACCAGGAGATGCGTCTTCTTCCATGACTCCTTCTACCCTGTATTCTTCCTTGTATTATTAATTGTAACAAGTTATAACGCTCGCCCCTCATAACATGTCCCAGATATTGCAGTTTCTGACTTTAATTGTATTTAAAACCTCTTTATCTTTTCCCATTCTTCTCAACACCTCGATATTCGTGACTCTATCCACCCAACTTATTCTTAATATTCTTCTGTAGGCCCATAACTATTATTCTTATTCTTCTGTAGGCCCATGTTTCAAATTAGAGGAGTTTAAATGCAGATTATAACATGATTTTTAATTACAAACAACTTTTCTCAATAACAATTTTCGATATAGTGAAATATGAAGGCACTTTACTCTTGAGCGAAATTCATATTTTTTGACATACTTCGTATACTGTTGACAACATTTGATATCTGATGATTGCGTTTGAGGTTTTAGACTATGCAGAGCACTTTATAAAGAATGACTTTTTTTCGTAAAATTGATATTAAAAAAGTTTCCCATGTGGTTCCAAGTTACGCAGAAACACTGCATAAATAAAAAAAAAATGTAAAATATGCATTGTCAAGCAGTGTATTATAGACTAATCTTCTTTTAAGTCATAAATTATATTTTCGACATATTTCCATTTGATATGTTTATTGCTTGGAGTAGCTCATTTAGTTATTATTTAGGTATTTTAATTTAAAATGTAGCTTAAATTTAATTAAGGCAGAAAAATCTAGCTCTACCATTTCTGTATAAGGTATACTAAAATAAGTGAACAGGTAATATCGTTGGCTTGAAATTTTACCTTTAAACAAGTGCCATTAAAAGTACATTAGAGTTTTCGTTGATGTTAGAACAACATTTCTCTAATTTTACATTAACTTAATGGGTCTTGCTAATAAGGTTACTTAGGAAGCTTATTAAACTGCTAGAATATTCTACGAAGAAATATACAAAAGTTTTTGTCAATAGGTTGCTATCATTTATTAAAATTTTCTTGCTAGTTGTTAAATGAGAATATAATTTGATGTGACACTGAAATGTCTAAGAAAAAAAAATGTAAATATGTAAATATTTGATAACTTCATCAGTGATGAACAAGAAATATAGAGATGGATTAAATTACTTATGAATAACACCTTAGAAAGCTCTGTCTAAAAAGAAAAACATAGATATTTTCTAGACCAATGGTTTTCAATATTTTTAAATCATGTACCACAAAATTTTTATAATTATTTTTGGTACCACCTAACTGAAATACCTATGGAGGTAGGTAATCTAATTAACTACAAATATGCTGGATTTTGGCTGTTTTTGTAATTTGTGTACCACCGCACATAATGACATGTACCACCAGTGGTACAAGTACCACAGATTGAGAACCCCTGGTCTAGACCACTCAGAAAAATACTAAGATCAATAAATGTTACTGATACCTAGCGTTGTAGATATAAGTTTGAGCTCTACAATAAACACAAAGAAATGAGAAAACACAAATATATAATCACAGCAATAAAAAAGTTATTTAAAAGTTAAAAACTTGAGTACTCTGGACATGTGATAATACAGCAAAAGTACTCAATATTTGAGGCAAAATTCGAGGAAATCGAAATATAGTAAGTCGAAGAATATTCTCCCTAAACCCTAGGGAACAGTTAGAATGAAGTAGTACAGAACTGTTTACTCAAGAACTGCATAGTCGCCGTAATTTCCAACCTTTCAGTAGAAGATGTAACTTTAAAAAGAAGAAATAAAAATTAGGCGCTTTAGAAAATGTACCAATATTAAGATAGGGACATTTTCTAAGAGAATGATAGGCAATCTGTAAGGTATAGAACTGAATTCAGAAATATAAGCTTAGGAAAATCGAAGTTTAATTTGGTCCATATCATCTGTGATGCTCACGAAAATCTCACATTAACCCATTATACACTGTGTCCGTAAAGTATGGAACAAATTCTTTTTTAGCTAAACAGAGCATTTTAAGAAATAATCCTGAAACACGTCGATTCTTTATTTTAATTTACCGTATTTTAAAATAATATTTTAATATACAGGGTGAATTACTTTCGAGTAATGACGTCACCGTCATTTTTTTTAAATAGATCACCCCCATTTTGTTTCAATTTTCGGATTACTCTAGCTGAGCTGATTCCAAAAATGTATCACATGTTGATTCAAATTGGTATAGGGTGCACAAAAATACAATAGCTTTGTGTGTGTTCATAAAGTAACGCGTTAGTTAAATTAACAATATTATCAAAAATACTTATTGTATTTTTGATATTTTATTTAATTTTTGATTTTAATTAATTTTTGATATTGTTTAATTTAATATTTTAATTTAATATCAAAAATTAATTAAAATTTAATATTATGAGCACACAAAAAACTATTGTATTTTTGTCCACCCTGTAGCAATTTGAATCAACATGTGATACATTGTTGGAATCAGCTCAGCTAGAGTAATCCGAAAATTGAGACAAAATGGGGATGTTCCATTTAAAAAAAATGACGGTGACGTCATTACTCGAAAGTAATTCACCCTGTATATTAGAATATTATTTTAAAATACGGTAAATTAAAATCGAAAATCGACGTGTTTCAGGATTATTTCTTAAAATGATCTGTTTAGCTAAAAAAGAATTTGTTCCATACTTTACGGACACATTGTATACATATATTGATTATAATATTATAGGCCCCATAACCCTAGCCTATTATAGAATGATACCTGGTTATAAGAAGTTGACAGATACAATAATTGTTTCAATGCGACTAAAACATAATTGAAAAATATCTGAAAAGAACCTATTTCAACAACGAATTCCCTTTCTTGTCTTCTTCTTTCCGCCTTTTAGGACATCATCACTAATAATCAGTGCTAAATAACTCGTATCTTTTACTGCCGTACAAAACCCAAAAAGTACACTCTAAATGGACAGATTACAGATAGATACCATTGATGTGTATATTAACATAGACTGAACAGCCTGTAGAGCTGTGACGACATCATCTTCCTTTTTTGCTGTTCGTTTTATCTCAATTTTATAAATATAAAGCTACGACAGTATCTTTTAAGAGGAGAGATGAGTCACGAGAGGACACGAAAGTGTCTGAAGTAAATGTGAGAAGAAGAGGACACGCAAGTGTCTCTTTTTAATGTGCTAAAAAGAGAGAGAACGAACAAGTGCAAGAGAGCTCGTCGTCAGCACGCGCGATCTGTATGCTCTATGTTAATATATATGTCTATCAGATATACTCGTATATTTTCCACCATATTGATAGAATTTGACTAAATATGCCATTTTACATAATGTGGTAAACGAGTAAATCAAATACTCTCAAAATCGTGGCAAAAATACTTCCCAATTTCACCAAATACTCTATTTTATCGCTAAAAACGCATCCAGTCTATTTAGTCCTGTCGCCAGTGGGGGTACAACGGCCTCCTTAATTCAGATGGACTTACCCAAGTTTTTTTATGTATTTTGACCCGTAGAACACGAATTTTTTGGGTAACAGCCGATCCGGATGTCGATAAGATTGTTATAAACAAAGAACTTGAGGAATCACAAAACAGCGATTTTTCGCAAAACAAAACATTGTTTTGTATTTTTTGGGTCATTCTAAGCAAAAAATGTTTTTACAAGTTTTTTCGTAGGATGCATAGTTTTCGACATAAACGCGGTTGAACTTTCAAAAAATCGAAAAATTGCAATTTTTGAACCCGAATAACTTTGGATTGAAAAATAAAATAGCAATTCTGCTTACCGCACTTGAAAGCTCAAGTCAAATTCTATCGGCTTTGATTACTTTCATTGCTAAAACTTATTTTTTTTTATTGTTAAACAAATCTATAATCACATAGTGATTGAATGATAATTTCAATGCATTTCCCATTTGAAATCGAACGAGTAGGCGCGCATACAGACAATTTCTAAGTAGATTACGTACATTAAGAGTAAACAGTAGCGATTAACAGGTAGCAACAAAATATAACTTCGGGAGATAGTATCATAAACTTTGGCAACAGTGGTAATCTTTGACATTATCTAAGATTAATATTTTGACAATATCATAGTCGCGCTAAATGGAAGTAATGGAAAACGATTTTATTATGAATAAATAGATATTTATAAAAATAAACCAAAATGGGTGAAAATTTTATGTTAAGATAGGTATTTAGAAAGGTATTTGCATGAAATATCTAATAATAAAACAATAATAAATAATCATTTTTTGTTGTGCAGCGAAACAAATTTCGATTTTCTCATAATTTTGGCACGGTTTTTAATGGACTTTTTCTTGTAAGGTTTCACTTTATTTTTCGTTTGATTTACTTTTTCCATTTTGTTAAACTATTGATAATATTTTTAGAATAAAAAATCCTCCTAAAACTTTATATACTCGCATTAGAATTCGAAATATTTTTACGTAAAATATACTTACCTACCTACATATAACTAAAACTCACAATTAACAACAATCTATTCTTTCAAAGAGTCCAACAACTTATACAACAACAAATTAATAATAAATTAACTATTAATAAACACTACTGTCCTATGAAACAACAAAAACGAATTCTTAAATTAACACACTACTGCACTGAACAGATATCAATAAAGATGACAGAACAGATTAGAGAAAATCTGACGCAGGTTTGTCAAAATGACAGTGATTATTTCATTCATAGGAGATTCTGATCAATAGAAAACTACATAAATCTAAATTAAATCGATAATTTTTGATAATTTCCCGTCGTCAAGTATATTACGTCAGATGCCCTTCGTTGCTACGAAAAAATACATTCAGTGACGTTAATGACAATTAATGTTTTAAAAATTATAAAAGTGATGACTTTCAATCGTTAAATTAATATTTAACAACTGTTTGTTTAATTGTACTAATTTGTACTTATATAAATAAATTACAATAAAATTTTGATTTTGAACAGTTTTATTCATGAAATAATCGCAACAAATTGCACTCGATCTCTAAAATTAATATAGAATTTTAGAGCTCTTGTGCAATTACTACTGATTATTTCATTCATAGGAGATTCTGACCAATAGAAAGCTACAGAAATCTGAATTAAATCGATAATTTTTGATAATTGCCCGTCGTTAAGTATATTACGTCAGATGCCCTTCGTTGCTACGAAAAAATACATTCAGTGACATTAATGACAATTAATGTTTTAAAAATTATAAAAGTGAAGACTTTCAATCGTCAAATATTTATAAAAACTTTGTGTTTAATTGTACTAATTTGTACTTACATAAATAAATTACAATAAAATTTTGGTTTTGAACAGTTTTATTCATGAAATAATCGCAAAAAATTGCACTCGAACTCTAAAATTAATATAGAATTTTTGCCCTCGTGACACTTTGACATAATTTCACTCACCTGTGGCTCGTGAAATTAAAACTGTCAAAGTGTCACTCGGGAAAAATTCAATAATTTTAGAGCTCTTGTGCAATTACTACTGATAATTTCTCTATGTTGCCTAATTAGTTATTTAGTTATAATATGTTCGATTTCTTGTTAGAAATAAAAAAAATTTAGTAGTTCCAAGATTACACAAAATCTAGGCATGCGATAAAAAAATTTATTTGAAGAAAGTTAATTTTTTTTTCTTCTTAATGGCGGTACAGGCTCCTTTTTTCAATATTTTATTTAGTTATAGAGTAACTTCCACGTACTAACATATTTCTGAAATTGGGCTCTGTACCGCCATTCTTTACTATATTACGAATATGTGTGCCAAATATCTCGACAAAATATTCAAAATTAGAGCCGCAATCTTGGAACGCGTTTGTTGCTACCTGTTGATCGCTACTGTAGCCTCTTAAAACGCATGTATTGGGTACGGGAAACACTATGTGTTTATGACTTTGTTTAACAAATAAAAACTTAATTTTTAGCAATGCAAATAATCAAAACCGATAGAATCAGACAAACCTAGAATCAAACATCTTTCAAATGCAGTAAGCAGAATCCCCGGACAAAAAATCCCACAAAAAATCCCGGAACAAAAATAATCTCCACAAATTTTTTTGGACAATGGCCATGTTTTGAACATACTCGTATTTATTCAAATCAGAGTGACCCAAAGATTTAAGCAAATAATATTGGAACATGATTCTCACAGCCTTACCTCATTCCCCATATCTTCCACGATTTTTGAAAAAACTCACACTCTTTTGTTACGTAAAATTTGAAGTTTTTGATATGGAATTGGAATTCAAAATAACTCTTTACACTGAGGCTGAAAGCATTTGAGTCGATCGCATTCACGGGAAAACTTTTAGAGAACTAATCGGCAGCAAATATTTTTTCTTAAGGATTTTCTGTCCGGAATGTTTTGTGGGGATATTTTGTCTAAATAATTTGTGGAGATTATTTGCCCGGGATTTTTTGTGGTGATTTTTTGTCCGGAGATTATTTGTCTGGGGATTTTTTGTGGGGATTTTTTGTCCGGGGATTATTTGTCTGGGGATTTTTTGTGCAGGGATAATTTGTGGAGATTTATTGTCCGGGATTATTTGTCCTAGATTCGTCTTAGCGTTATGTCGTCACAAAATCGACCTTCCGGCCATTAAAGAGAAGCTAACCATCATAATAAAATTTTTCAGGTATAGTGTGCCTCACCACCTTCTACTATCACTAGCCGCCCCTGATAGAATACCAAAGTAGGATACACGCAGCAGAGATGAAATACCTCAAAAGAGCGATAGGGACAAGAAGGACAGACAGACTCAAAAATGAAGAAAAGAAAAACATACTTAAAATCAAACCGTTACTTGACACAATAAAATTAGCATGGTTCGGTTTTTTAACATGAATGGACACTATGGACAGTTAAAGACAAGTGACAAGAGTGTAAAATATAGCAGATATATTACAATAGAATAGAATAGAAATATGCTTTATTGTCATGAAACATTTAACAATTTTAAAGACAAAGCTTACAAGAATCATAAAAAAAATGTGAAACAAAAAACAGTATCAATCTATTGCAAAATTAAAAAAAATTGCAAATTGCGTAATCTATCTTAAAAAAGCTCTACCTAAAGTTAAGCTGCTGCATATGACACTCAAATATAGATTAAGATTCTACTTATACATAAGAATACTGTAATTTCTTAGTTATTGGTTAAGAAACTCTGCTATTGAATAATATGGCCTTTCAGATAAATTGGCTTTTATCATTTTACGGAACTTATGGAAAGGTGTTGCAGATTTAAGTTGTAGAGGGAGATGGTTGTATAGTTTTTTTGCAGAATATAATATAGATTTCTTTACTAACTCACTGGACGGGATCGGTAAATAGATGTCAAAGGTAGAAATTCTGGTAGAATAGTCATGTGTAGGTCTTGCTGGAAAGACGTGTAGATGTTTACGAATAAAGCAAACATTTTCTAAAATATATAAAGAAGGTAGTGATAGAATCCTGTGATCTTTAAAGTAGCTTCTGCAATGTGTTGTTCTTTTGAGGCCAAACAGATATCTTATTGCTCTTTTTTGTAATTTAAAAATAACATCGGATTGGGCAGCTGCACCAGAACCCCAAAGGAAGACCATACCGAAGATGGGACTCGAATAAAGAAAAATATGTTATTTTGGAAGAGTCTAAATTCATTTCCTTCGTAACAGATCTTATTGCAAAGCAAGCTGAGGATAGTTTCTTGCTTAACACATCGATATGAAGGGACCATTTAAGGTTGATATCTAAAAAAATACCAAGAAACTTTACAGAATCAACGATACTAGATTTTATTTTTTACAATCGGACCAGGATTTTATTGTGATTAGATCAGAAGTTATAGTAGAATGAAGAGTTGCGATATTTGAGTTGCTCCAAGTGATACTGGTATCGTCAGTAAAAAGAAAAACTTTTCCATCGCTTTTTAAACTATGATGTCATTAATAAAGATAAGGAAAAGTAGAGGACTCAATACGGAACCTTGTGGTACCCCACATACAACATTTTTGAGACTAGAGTCTGTATCATTTGCTCTAACCGGTTGTTTCCTATTATCCAAGTAAGATTGAAACCAGTTCAAAGAAAAACCTCGAATTCCATAGAAATCTAGTTTTTTTATCAAAATTTCGTGATTTATACAATCAAAAGATTTGGAATAATCACAAAAAACAGTGTGCAGATTATTGTTTAATGCTTGATAAACCTCATGTAGTACAGAAAACATGGCATCGGTGGTACATTTATTATTTAAAAAGCCGAACTGATTTTGTGATAAAATGTTGTTATCAACGAGAAAGGACATACGTCGGGCTTTTATGAGTCTCTCAATAATTTTGGAGAGTACCTATCGGTAGTAATGCAATAGGTCTATAATTGAAGGCATTAGATTTTTCACTACCTTTATGAAGAGGAATAATGATGGCCGTTTTTAGGCACTCTGGAAATTTACCTTTCTCAAAAGAATCATTGATTAGAGAGATGGGGACTCCCAACACATTGTCTGGGAGATTTGAGAAAATATTTATGGATAGTCCATCGATACTACAGGAAGATTTGCTATACTATTGATTGTTTGACCTTTCCTGAATTAGGGAGATAGGAAATGGGATATTGTTGTGACACAATAGTTGATATTATATTTTTACTCACATTAAAAAAGTATGTATTCATTTAGATTTTCTGGGTCTGGAAGGAAAAATGTTTGAGCTGTGTGAGTTTTATTTCGAAGTTCGTTTATTAGTGTAAATCAGGGTAAATCTTGGCAATACAAATGGTGAAGAACAGGAAAGAATGGGGAAAATTCATAAAAAGTTAGAAGCATCTCCCTCAAATCTAACGGTAGAAGAGGAATGATTATGTATTTATGTATGAGTAAATCTGCTATTTTTCGTAATTAGGTGAAGTAGTAAATAAAATACTCTCAAAATCGCTGCAAAATACTTCCCAATTTCACCAAAAACTCCATTTTATCGCTAAAAACGCATCTAGTCTATTATTTATCCCGTATATTTACCGAATCGGAACCAAAAAATCTTTTCCCCATTTTGATAACTGAAATTGTTGGCAGCCCTCGCCTCGTTATTATAATTTTCTCGCAGGCGAATCGAGCCGTTCTATCGAAGTAAAATGAGTCTTCCATCGTCTCTGTCCGGCATCTCGACGCCTTCCTTATATTGGCGACGCCGAGACGGCGGCGGCTGCTTGTCGTCAAAACATCAATGGAAAAGAAAACTGCACCAGTAAGTTCAAGAGCAATTTTCTTGGCTTGTATTGCATTGCAAAAGGAACACTGTCGAACTGTGTTATAGGGCGTACATAATAAAAGTAAACATGGAGTTTTATTCAAAATATATTAAATTAGCTTAAATTTATATCAAATAGGATATTGTTACAAAAAATCAGTGTAATGTCATCTACTGACAGTCTTTACGAAAAAAAAAAAAAAAATACAAGGTAAAGTTAAAAATATACATAAGAGTAAATATTAAGGAAGAACTACCAGGATTTGTGGAAGGTTAATAGGACCAGGATAATAAGGAATATAAATCAACATTTACATATTAAAATAACCAAAGAAAAAGCAGCTCAAATGTCAACATCAAAGCAGTGCATGGGAGTATTTCCAGGCTTAGATCTGCATTTTCAGTCTTACAAAGTTCAATTGAGGCTATGGGAGCCGGAGGGGCCTAACTGATAAGAATATTACTTTACATAATCAAACAAAATAATCAGAAGGTAACAATGTTCGATTGTTTTAGTAATTGTATGTTGACTAAAAATCATTATTGGTCAACATACAATTACTAAAACAATCATACATTGTTATTTTCTGATCATTTTATTTGATTATGTAAAGTAATGTTAAAATCAGTTAGACCACTCTGGCTCTCATGGCCTCAAGTGACACAAGAACTGACACTGAGAGCGAAGAGAGTTCATTGAATGTATTACTGAACATCAACAAGTGGATGCTGATTTTTCGAGCAAATTGATTCTAAGCGATAAAGCACATTTTCACCCTCATGGCTTCGTCGAAATTGCTGGAATTTGTGGTCCGCTAAGAACCTATTACTATTTCATACCTAAACCAATCCTAGGTATTTTATATTTCAATAAAAAATTGCGATCTAAAGAAATTGAAACAGAGTTTTCTAATAAATACAAATCCTTCGTAAATTTTGAGACCCCCTTTACAACACCTAGAACCTAGAGAATAATTAATACCAGGGAAGTACCAATTTTTCCAAGGCACTCTTTGATAAAGGCGTTTCCCCAAAAGCTAATAACTGATTTTGGGTAACGGTCGAATATTTCGCGAATTAAACATTGGATCGAATGGCACTAAACACTTTACCCCTGGAGGTGGGGGGCGGGGGTTGTACGGATAACTTTAAAATCTTAAAAGGAAATTCCCAGTTTTTATTACAGATTCTGATTCCTTACGTAAACGCAAGCAAGTTTTATTCGAAACATTTTTTCGAATTGTGGATAGATGGCGCTATAATCAGAAAAAACGATTTATCGTGATGGCATAAGTAAATGATAGAAACGATCTAATATCTCGACAAATACAATTCCGTATGAAAAAGAAAAAATACGTTTTTAATATTTTTCAAAAACCTATCAAATGGCATCAAACACGACCCCCCACTCCACAGCCTGGAGGTGGGGTGGGGGGTAACTCTTAAATTTTAAATAGGAACCCCAGTTTTTTATTGCAGTTTTGGATTCCTCATGGAAGAATAAGTAACGTTTATTCAAATTTTTTTTAGAATTGTTGATAGATGGCGCTAATAAATCATATTTTTCTGATTATAGCGCCATCTATCCACAATTCTAAAAAGTGTTTCGGACATATGTATTTATTTTTTCATGGGGAATCCATATCTGCAATAAAAAAATGGGGGTTGACTTACCTCCCACCTCACCTCCAGGGTGTGGAGTGGGGGGTCCCGTTTGATGCCATTCGATAGGTTTTTGAAAAATATTAAAAAGGTGTATTTTGGTTTTTTATTCGGAATTGTATTTGTCGAGATATTAGACCGTTTTTATAAAATTTACCTATGCTATCACGATAAATCGTTTTTTTCGATTATAGCGCTATCTCTTCACTATTTGAAAAAATGTCTCAAATCAAAGTTGCTGACTTTTCCGTAAGGAATCCAAATCTGCAATAAAAACTGGACGTTTCCTTTTTTTTTAAGTTACCTTCCGCCCCAACTCCAGGGGGTGGTGTTTAGTGTCATTCGATAGATTTTTGAAAATTATTGAACACGTATTTTTCAGTTTTTCGATCGGATGTTCAGTTCGCGAAATATTCGACCGGTTCCGCTACTTTTGGGACACCCAGTATAATAAATAAAATACGCAAAACCGTTGACGTCATTTTTACTTATAAACAATATATTTATAAACATTGTAAGATCAGTATTTAATTTTAAATACTAAAGGTGAAGACCAGTAAAGGATATGGAAAAGTGACACAATTTTGCTAAAAACTCATAGAAAATCAGGCCAACAAAAAAATATTTACAAAACTTTTCTTACATGTGAATCCTATGTATTTTTTGGCGCTAAAAAAGAATCTGAAATTAGATTTTATGTATCACCCATAATTTTCCCACAATATGACACTGGTTTGTTCTACATTATTATAATTTTAAAAAGACAAAATACCGAAATTCATTAAAATGATACATTATTAGAATAATACTTTTTATCTAATTCATATCTTGTAATAGTCTAGTGTTCCAACGTCCCTGGTATCGTTTCTCCATCACCTTGGTATCCCAGTGGAATCGTAGCCTTGTTCTTCACTGACATTACCCAGATTTTCAGGGAAAAAGTCAAGATGGTTATGCAAAAAGTGGATTTTTAGGCTCATTAGACATCCCAAATCTTAAATCTTGTCTAATATCTTAAAAAACTTTTCTAATAAATTAGCTACTATAAGCTCGTAGTTAGGGTCTTTCACATTACCTAAAAACTTGGTTACAACTTTTTTGAATGCAATACAAGCTTCTTTTTCCTTAGTAGTCATCTTGATTTCATAGGTAATAATTATGCAATTTTAAATGTTAAATTGTGAAAGGATGGTGGGTGATACAGCATTTTTAATATGATTTTCGGACTCTGCACACTAAATACATAAGATAGAGGCAATCTTATCAAAAAAGTTTTTTCATCGTTGGCCTGTGAAATCCTTTAAAATAAGAGTTTGTCGAGCAATTTTTGTTAATTTATTGCTGAATTATTACAAAAATAGCTTCAAAAGTCGATTTTTTGAAAATGTTATAACCATTTTTCTAAAAATGCACAAAAAATTTTGTTTCGCGTGAGAATAGGGACACTATCACAATTATTATTCTCATATAATGTTTCAAAAAAGTTCACTTAATAGTTATTGCGAAATTGAAATTGTTTATAAGCGTAGCTTGTGTCAATATGATAGACTGCGTATAATTACTCATGATAAAAAATGACACAGCAAAATTGAACAGTCAGATCAGAGAGATCTTCAAATTGGTTATACCACAAACAAAACAGTAATAGTCTGTTCGCTAAACTCAGACACAACTGGCTAGTGATTTTAGTGGGTAATTTTTTGTTTTTGTCCAATTTTGCCAAAATTGGCAAAATTACTAACTATTTACTAATTATTAACTATTTAGTAATTATTTTTTTGCCGATTTTATCAAATTGGCAAAATTATTTTCTAAAATTACTAGCCAATTGTGTCTGAGTTTAGCGAACGGACTATATAAACAGCTATTGATTAATGGCTTATATAGAATTAGTACAAATACACTTAAAGCTATAGGTTAATAGTACAATGACAAAATGTAGTTACGAATTAATGCTAATAAAATTCTTATATTAAAAGTTAGATTATTTTAAAAAATAAAAAGGTGTAAAGGTGTAAAAATATGGAGAACAAGCCTACGTTCTTTCCGATGAGGCTCCAATAAGAGCCGAAAATCGCGATTCAAGGGACTGGACTGCGCTCCGTATTCTAATTGAAAAGTAAGATTGTTTTGCCTTCGCATTGCAACTGAATTAAAAATAAAATTTTTATTTTATTTTTAAAAAGGTTATATTTTATCTCGTTTATTCCTTTTATACATAATAAGACGAAGTATTTAAGACACCTGATTCTTAAAAATAACTGCAGCATTAAAAAACTCTTTTTAATATTTCAGATAAAAGAAGAAAGAAACTGGGGCATTAGTCCGACTTCACCAGCAGCGACTTTTCCTAATTGCGACCGAAGTTATGTGTGTGGACTGTGTTCGCGAACAAAAGTGAATCTCAGTGCTAATTACGCAAATTGTGTGTAAAAATGTTTTTGACTGTAGAAATGCTAATCAAGGGACTACTACTCCTTTCTATGGGGATCACTTTCTGCCACAACGGTTTTGCAAAAGGTGAGTAATGCTATGACTGTTTTCAAGTTACTTAATCCTGTAGATATATCAGAAAAATCAGAAAGGTAACTCTCGGTCATGCTTTCAAAATAAGAATTTAAGGAAAAAAATACAAGCGAACGTTTTGCTTTAATACTCGTAAAATTAAAATAATATTATAAATACAACTTTATTGGGACCAAGTTTTCTGGTAAAACCTTCGTGGTTGTTAAAATTTGCAAACCAACGAATGCTGGAGCAAAGAAGGCTGAGAGGTATCTAAAAGTTGCATCTCATTTCTTGCCTGTCTAGCTCGATAAATTTCCAACGAAAAATGATCCCGCATACTCAGTTACGAGAAAAACTAAGAGAAATAAATAATAATTTCGTTGTAAAACAAAACAAGGGGCGTCTTATATTTAAGTTAGTTAAGAGAGCATCATAAGCACTCTAAACAGTTTCGAATCTTGTTAGGGTCTCATCATAAGGTGCGTATATGACTCCCGGAACATATTGAAACAAATCGGGCTGCTGGTATCGAATTTTTTGCGATTTATACATTTATTGCCATTAAAAATATATTTACACTGCACACTTAAAATATTTCAACTTAAGATATTATAGCCTCCTTTCCCACGGTTCTCAGACATTACTACGGTTGCCCAGATCGACTAACCAATGACCATTAAAAGTGCGATTACGTCACGAGTATACTGTAGTTTGAATCGTAATATGATTTTTTTTTGGAATCCTGAGAAAACTAATAAGTATTTTAGAAAAATTTTAACGCAGAATGAAAGATTACGTTATTACCGAGGGCCGAAAGTCCCTTAGAGTAAATAAAAAGTTTCTTTTGAATGAAATATTTGCAATTAAAAATCACACTTCTCTTTTATTTTCAGCCCTGTAACTTATTAAAATAAACATTATAGAAGTTTTCAGGGACTTTCGGCCCTCGACAATAATGTACTCTTTCATTCTGCGTTTAAATTTTTTAAAAATATTTATTTGTTTTCTCAGGATTCGAAAAAAATGAATACATTTAAAACACATTGAGAATTTTGACGTGCGTCAAAATTTTGCATTTTGCTCCTTCCCCATAATCGGTATTTATATGTCTTTGATGTATGGAAAATTGTCAAGATAGTTAAGAAGTAAATATGTTTAGTCGATTATAATACCTAATTATGGAAAACTGTTGATATTTATCCATGCAATATTTACGGAAATCTAGGACTTCAATCTTCATTCTACACTGATATTTGTCGATGAATTTCAATTAATACTGGATTAACTATTGAATACATACTATCCTTAGAGGTCAGCTAGGATTACGTGAATTAGAATTACTTGTATAATTTATTGTAAGAATTTAAATAATAGGTACCTAATAAATTTGGCCACACTACAGCCTGTACCTGGCATTCTAAAATATCATCCACATTATTATTACGTTAATACATAATAAAATTTTAACGTTTTAACCTACCTTATAAATATATCTTCTTATTTAAACTCCTAGAATAGGTACGATGTACAACTTTCATGAATATTTCAAAATAAGTTTTTACGGGAAACAACACCAAAATTACAAATACAAAAATATAAAGTAAACTAGGATATACCGGGTGGTGAATTGGAAAACGGGTCATAGGAAACTCAATGGTAAATTCTAAACTGTTGAATTCCTGCTTCCCTAATTATTTTACATGAAAACACATTAAAAACTATTTGTAGAGGATTGAAATCTGTATTGAAAACAACTGTTAAAATTGTTCTTCGAATTAAACATATTCCAAAATTTTGTAAAAATTCGTATTGTTTTTTAGCCCAAAATTAGGCCACATTAGGCCACACACAGTGCAGTAATGTGTCACAATGAAGATATTATTTTCACATTTTTGAACTGTCATAATTTTTATTTTATCATTAAAAGCAATACAGTTGATAAGATACCCTCATCTGCGGAGAAAGTATTAATAATAAAGATTTTTTATTCAGTCAATGGTGAGAGCAGTGTCAATTAAATAGTAACGTGTGGTCTAACTTTTACACACATACCTACTGTGGCAAATGTATCATATTTATCAAAATTTTGGAATGCATTTAAACCGTAGAACAATTTTAACTTTTGATTTTAATACAGATTTCAATTCTCTACAAATATTCTCTTATGACTTTTGATGTAAAATAATTAGGGAAGCAGGAATTCAACAGTTTAGAATTTTACATTGAGTTTCCTATGGCCCCTTTTACGATTCACCACCCGGTATAAGATAAAATGTGTATTACTTGTGTTATTATTTAATGTTAACACAAATACTACACATATATACACAATAACACACATTCAATGACCTAAAATCATTTAAAAATATGGGATTCTGTATTCTTGTGACGTAAAGTCAAAAATTGAAGTCTCCCCACCACCGTCGATCTGGGCAACCTTAGTATGTCTAAGAACCGTGCTCCTTTCCAATATTCTGCTTCTCCACCATCTGCTGTTTTACTGCATCCTCTTCTAGTGCCTGATTTTTTGTTATTGACTCCTAGATCTCTTCGAGGTCTAGGAGGTCTAAGGTCGATTAGTCTGTGTTTTTCTCGGTACATCATCTGTATGCGATTCCTAGCGAGGATGTTTCTGGTCTTAATAAGTCTTTTTGTGGCTTGGTAGAAAAAGTATCTTGTCCTGTTCTCAGCCACCTTCATCAGTGGTGTGTACCGAAGTCTTTCTCTGATAATTGCATTTTATCTCTTCTCATCCAATGTCGATCCGTCGATTAACCGATAACACGATGTTTTTGTTCTTTCCAATTTCTTCCAGTTGGTTACTGCTGTTAAACTCCATACTGGGACTGTATGTAGTATCATCGATCTAACATAGGCCTGGTACAGCTAGATTTTTTTTGGCCTCTGTTAGGAGACTGAACCTAGAAATACAAGGTTGAATTAGTCTTTTAGCTAAATTCGCTTTTACCTTGATTTGCTACTCGTGAAATTAATTTCTGCAGCGTCAGTTACGGGAGAAAAAAATTATTGAAAATCCTTTATAAAAAATATATAATTTATTAAAATCTCATCTCTTAAAGGGTTAAATCAAAATCACAGAACGTCTTCGATCTAAAAAGATCATCATCAATGCTGATACAGGTTAATAACATGCTGAGCCACCCATAATACCTACTTGGGTATAAACCCATTAAATGTCTTAAAAATAATTTAAATTTACATTAATATAGTCAGTTCGCTAAACTCAGATACAACTGGCTAGTGATTTTAGTAGGTAATTTTTTTGTTTTTACGTTTTTTGATCATTACTTACTAAAATCACTAGCTAGTTGTGTCTGAGTTTAGCGAACCGACTATATGTATAATTCCAAATGATGTTTAAAATTGTCATAGATATAGCCCTCAAATATCGTATGAATCCCCACACAACCCGTGGGTTGCTGATCTGAAGGTCTGAAGGATATTATATCCTTACATTGCCAACAATGTTTGGCAACTCCAGTTCCCGCTATTGCTAATTATTTTACCTCAAAAGTCATTAGAAATTGTTGGAAATATGTATTAAATCCTATTAAAATTAAAACTGTTAAAAACTGCTTTACAAAAATAATTATTGCATATATTTAAAAATGAGTAAATTTTCTAAACATTATCAACATAATAATCAGCCGTTAAATATCACTATATTTAAACAATATCTATTAAAATTGGATTTATCGTATTGCTCTATTATTATTATTACAGTGTTATTATTTAAGCACAACAAAGTTAATAAAATGTCAGTACTTGTTAAAGAGAAAGTAAAAATAAAGATATTTTATTCAGGCAACAGTACACTCACGATCAATGAGTTTTTGTTAAACGCGGTCAAAATATTTACAGAAATTAAATACGGAGAACTTTATTTCTTTTACTTGTAGGGGGAGGTGGGGCAGATTGATACCAAAAATTTTAAAGTCATTAAATATACAAAGTATGTAAGTTTGTACAAGGTATTAGTACATAAGTGCAACACCCGTCACGGGGTGATTATGCATGAACGAAATTTAAAAAAATAAGAATTTGATACATAAAAATATGTTTAGTTGTACCTATGTAAAAAATGCACAATATCCACCTATTAAAATCCACCAAATTTTATTTGCATATCTCAACCGGTTTTAGAGAAATAAATAAATCGTCAGTTTGTAAGAAAAAATTCAACATCCCGTATCTCGGAAACGAAACATTTGCAAACATACGTTTATAAAGCAAACTGTCATTACTTTTTCATGCAGAATGACTCCTTGAATTAAATCATCGTCAAAGGTTTTATTGTAAATGTTTTTAAATAAACGAACTCATTGTGTGACAATTTCATTTTACCATCGACTCAAGGCGAAGACCAATGTCTACAATGGTATTATACCGTTGACTCACAATTAGAAATTTAAAATTTCCGGAAAAATTGGGTGCAGGAAAGAAACCTGTTTTTTTCCGGAAAAAAAAACATGAAAAATGGAAAAATACGGAAAAATTGACATTTGTTACAATATACTAAACAAATTCTGCATCCCGTATCAAAATCGATAAATTTAGTAGAATTCGATAGATCTATATTATCAGAAGTGCCTTTTGTCTTTAAGTAGGTATATAAAAGACACAATATTAAAAAATATTCCCCAACAAGTTAACCAGACTAGTTTTCTTATCGAAAGCTTGCTAAAATTTGTATGTTGAAAAACGCTACGAATTTTGTTCTAAGCTGATTCACGTTGCAGCCTCTTGATGTTCGCTTTCTTTAAAGAAGAATAATTGAATGAAGACCAACTAATGGAAGCCATATACTTCATTTCTGAAATGGCTTGTTCACTAAGGCCCGGTTTTTTCACCTCCGAATGAATATCTAGTTATCGGGAAGTTTATTTGACAGATTTACATGTAATCTGCGGGATAAACTTCCCGATATCTATTTATTCGGAGGTGAAAAGACTGGGCCTAAACCTAAATGAAGGGAAGGTGGTGGCAAATCTAGCCCAATTTAGAACAAAAACTGGATTTTTTAGTCGAAATTCTTTATGGGATAGGGCAAATATGTAGTACTACTCCCGTTATATGGTAGCAAGCTTTATGTACATCGCAGCTACTTATGATAATTGCCTCCCGAATTTTAAATGGATCTCCATCTTTCGCCTCTTCAGAAAGTAACTGGTCTTTACACGGCCTCATATATACAAGCAAAAAAAATATGTTATCACAGGATAAAATTTATAAGTTGTTGCTATTCATTTAAATTTGGTTATAAACGAAAAACAGGTATTTATTTACGATACTAGACCAGATCCACTTTTAAAAGAGACTGACAAAAATCATGTTGTATTATCCGTTCAGGATGGTGAAGCGGAGATCGAGTCTGAATCAGATGCTTGGTCTAAAGATTCAGACTCAGATAAAAATATAGCACTGAGCAATTTGGTTAAATAATGTGCTTTCTACCTTTGAAGTTTCGGTTTGGACACTTACAATTAAAGTCTCTTAGTTTAAGTACACTTAAGTCTCAATTAAAAAATATTTTAAAATTTTCCCATTTTTTCCAATTTTTCCAATGGTCTGGAAAAAAACGAAAAAAAAACTGTTTTTCCCAATTTTTCCCGTTTTTTTTCCGATATGTTAATTCTCTCCTCACAATGCATACATATGTACCTATATGTTGACAAATACTTTAGTTCAAATGTTTCGAGAAGAACACTTTCTACAATATTGCAGTTGTGATCAAAAATGTATAAAAGAGTTATAGGTATATACCTACTATATAGGTACATCCGTAAGCATAAAATTATAATCTAACATATTCATAATTCATGACTGGAAGGGTTAAAGCTTAAAACATTTCCTCTTTTTGGTACATGACGTGAAGTGAATATTAATCATTGCAATTAAGACTTCGATAAACATAGCGGTAGTGCTTCTGTTTGAGTATTTCACTACACTGAGTTTGCACATGTAAACGGCTATGTCCCGAAACTGCACTAATCAGTTCGAACTTTAGATCCTTTATAATGATGTGAGAAATGGTACAAGATTTTTATCTCTAAGACGCTTAGAAACGCAATATACCGATTTTTTTTTAATTTCTAATGCACCAAACCTTTTTTACTCATTTCTATATACTTTTTTTAAGCAAACACTTTTTGTATCCTGGTATTTTTTTTAAAAACGCTTCCTTTTCGAGTTACTTACAATTTTTTGTTGAAAAAACTGCTTTAATTAGTGATATTTGGGACTTTTTTTCTTAAAAAGTACTAAACTAATTGCAATTCTACAAAAATCTTTATAATCTTTAAGCCGTAAAGTACAAGCAAGTAAATTGACAAGGATATTGACAAGGAATTTTAACAAGGAAAAATTGTTTTTATCTTGCTGAAAACATGGACTCAACTTTACACACAGATTTTTAGACTAAAAGAAATCCATACTACCTACTATGAATATTAGGTATCTCTTCATGCGTTGTTCATATATTTCAGACAGGCTTATGATAGGATACGAAGGAATAAAATGTATGAAGGTCATCTTGGGCATATCCACTAAACTAGCTAGAGCAGGGGTCACCAATTAGCGGACCGCGATCCGCATCCGGACCGTGAGCTAGTTTTGCGCGGACCGTCAATACATTCAGAATATACCTAGTGTAGCAATTTTGAAAATATTTGGCCATGAAATTGTGTACTATGTTTGGCTCAACTTATGTGTGCGAAGCAGCTTTATCAAGAATGAACTTTATTAAAAATCGGTAGAGATCTCAGTTAACAGATGACTATCTCAACTCCCTAATGAGACTCAGTTGCACTAAACTCACTCCAAACTTCAGACAGGTTGTACATAAAAAAATGTAATTTTTCTCCCTGATAATTTAATTTTGTAAAGAGTTATCCCTCTTATTGTTATACTGTGTATTATATTGATGTGTATTAAATGGGGATAATGCATATTGATCATTAATTTTGAAATTAAGTAAGCTGTAATATAAAATTGTCATGTGCATTTTTTATATTCATTTCCTCTCTACTATATTAAGTAGTAGTACTTTTCAGATGTGCATTTAATTAAAATAATTTTCAGATTTAATAAGTTTGCAACAAACACCTTACATTGAAACTAATGTAGAAAAGATAACATGTTAATTAGCATTTTGTACTATGATTATTTATTTTAAATTCCTCAGTTTTCTTTCTACAAAATTTAAGATATCTAAAAGCTTCATTAGCATTCAAAATATAAATTCCTAATTTTTAAAATTTTCTGAGTAACAATTTACAATACTGCTGATTTCAAAATATACTGATAACATCAAAACAATACACAATGAATTTATATTTTATTTATTGTACCAGGAAAACTTACAGATAATACAGTATACAGTAACCAAAAATCAATTAGATATTATTAGTTTTCCTTTCCATATTAGTCCATGTGTGAGGCCACTTTCGTATGAAAAATGTTTCTGACTCGATTTCTATGCGGATTCCTGTTCAAGAATGTCCCCTTTAAACAAATCAGAAGGGTGCCGGGTGAAACAATTTTTTAAGCAAATTCAAAATTACTTTTTTGCCTCGAAAAATATATTTTTAGGTTTCTTGGCTAATTATAAACAATAAAAGTCTCTTGTCATATTTCTGAAAAGTTGATAGTTTTCCAGTTATAAGTGATTTAAAATCTGAAAAATGCGAAAATATGCGAAATAAAACTCTTCAAGTTTTAATAAAATGACAGTTCTTCTTCATTTAAGATGACCCAAAAATGTAACATTTTTTTGCGGGCAAAAAAGGTGATGTTCTGAATTTGTTAAAAAAATATTAAACAATGTCTGCCCAAAAATTTCGCCCAGCACACTTCTGATTTATTTATTTTATAGGGGATATTTTTTAACAAGAATCCACAAAGAAACCGAACCAGAACAGTCAGACACAAGCAGCATAAAGGATCCCCCAAACCGACGCGAAAGTTTTGCGACGCGAATTTTCCGTAGCGGAACATTCGCAGGCGGAGCGGTAGCGGACAAGGGTTTCCCATATTGACGCGAAAGCCGACGCGACTATTCGCCATACAAATGTGAACAAATTATATTTTTAAAGCGGCCAACAGGTTTAGGAAATACAAGACATCAAAAATGACCAAATTTTTAAGTGGGCGTAATCTCTATGCAAGCAAATTAATAATAATATTATAATATATGTATAATGAAAACTTATCATTTTCTCCTAATTCTGACCCTATACTATTCCAGACTTTACCTTTTTTTCTTATATTTTTATAATCTTCGTCCGTTAAATCATATATTATAGGATATTGTTTAACAATTTCAATGAGTTTTTCTGTAACAACCATTTTAAAACACGCGGAACTACAACGGTAGCGGAAAAAACCGTGCATGCAGCGTTTCATGAAAGGAACGCTGTTCTGCCGCGACCGTTGCGGATTCCGCGCTAAGTGGTGTGAACACGTTCATAATCCGCCGTGTCTATCGATTCGCCGCGATTCCGCGTAGGTTGCGGTTGCGAAAGTTTCGCGTTGGTTTGGGGGATCCTTAAATTCGGACCCCGGAAGTGTCATAGGTTTTCGAAACGGACCCTCAGGCAAACTAATTGGTGACCTCTGAGCTAGAGTATTGACTCATTTTTTATATCCAATAAAATAAATATTAGTTTACAAACTTGAAAAATATAAAGAATCTGAATGAAGAATAAAAAACGCTCTGGTGCATTAGCAATTCAAAAAAATTATAGCAGTTGTTGCTTTTGATAGCAGTTGCCGCTAGGGCATCTATGCCATTTCGTTCGTTGCGATCCGTGACTGCACGCCGGGGTTTGTTTTGGTTGGATCAGGGAGAGCAGCATATGTGCCTCCTGATGAGAGACTAATAAGTTTCGAAACCGGTAGAGGTGCTTGCGGCACTCTCTGATTGGACTAGAATATCGCGCGGCTGTAGTTTCGTGTTGCAACGACATTAAAAGTGGTTATTCATTTTTTTTATTTTTTTTTTCAAAAAAATTAGTTGGTGTGTGCTCTGTTTATGGAGGTTAACTTGGGGGGAGTAACTCCTTTCCGATTAATATACGCGTTTTAGTAAAATTCTAATTTTTTACGTAGATCAACCCGCTATATTTTAAATAGATTAGGTGAAAGTCGGGCCCGTAGACTATTTGATTATACGACGCCCTCTCGTGAGCGAACGGTCCAATTGGGGTTTGTTTGTTTATCGAGATCTAATTTTGACGGAGGTTGTACCTATCGGATATACAAAAGGGTGTTGTAGTCACTAGGGGAAATTGGGCTTTTGGTTAATTATGAATTGTGTTGGGGGCCATTCAAGAGGAAATTCGGCGAACGAGATTTGCGAAAAAAAAAATGCTTAGCAGCTGGCAAAGGACGTGTGCTGAATACTTTAATTAAAAGATACGAATAATATTTTAGTCTAAATGAAGTTTAGTTGAAATGGAGACGGGATAAAAGTTTTGATGAAGTTGGATTCTAAATTTGAATTTGTTTCACAATATAAGAGGCTTTAATGGCGTTATATTGTAAGAGATGGTGAATTCTCCATTTTAACATAAATTCTCATGATTTATTGGCATTGAAATTTCGGTGTATCTTGCTTGATATCGAAAATTTTAATAAAATAAAGGTCCAAGAAGAATCTAATACGCAAATAGCTGTATTGTTATTGTAATTGTACACATCCACATCCCAAACTTTCTTGTCAACTTTCTGTCCTCTCTTTGTAATAGCTATTATTACAATGATCTTCCATATCTTAGATTTGAGTATTATTGATATTTTTCTGTCACACAACACACAACTTCATTCCATCTATTTTTCTACTGCTACGTAATGTTTGATGATTCTTCATATCTTTTCAAACCACTCTGCCATTAAAAGTTACCATTGTATTTCGACTAGTAACTTTATCATAAAATCATTATCGTAAGTAATTAAATATCTATTAGTAATGCCTAATAGTCGTCCTCGGAGATAGCAGAGATTTTGGGCATATACTAGTTCGCTCCGGCGGTCAGATTTTAATACCCGACAGAAAAGGGTCACAGGTAAGTTCGCTCCGGCCATTAGAAACCAAAATTTCTAATACAATTGCTTACATACTAAGATTTTTCAAAATAGGAAACAAAATGAAGTGAATATTATACAAATATGTAATCTAATTTAACTATCTTGTAAATAAATATGTAACAAATAATATTTTAATATAATTTCTATATAAAATACAAAAATCACAGAACCAATTTTGCCGATATTAATTCTCCTAGAACTTAGTAGATAAATATTTAATCCGCTTTAGCCATGGGAGCGAACTAGTATATAATTAAAAGGGTTTTTTGACCACGGGAGCGAACTAGTGTGCTCCGGAGATTTTTTGTCTTTTCTTGAAGAGGCCTCTTGTACACCGGTCAACTTCCAGTATATTCTCTTATTTTACGTCTTTTATTAACTAATATAAAGTCCTTGGGTCTAGGATTGGGGATTAGAAACGAAGATCTACGAGCTAAGACCAAAGTCATAGACGTCATTGAAAGAAGCTGTAACTTACAATGGAAATGGGCTGGGCACGTTGCCAGAATGAAGGACGGAAGATGGGCTCGCAAACTAGTTGAATGGAGACCAAGAGCCGATAAACGTAGCGGAGGAAGACCACCAACACAATGGCAAGACGATTTACGAAGGACAGCAAAAAAACTGGATACAGAAAGCACAAGATAGCACAAGTTTATTTTGACGTTTCAATTTTCACTTCTGAACAATTTCGAAACTTTAGTAAAACTAGGAAATTACATTCTTATTGTAAACAATGTGCAGAAAACTTTTAATTTAAACTACTTTCTATCTAAGACTAAACTTTCTATCTCTAAACAATAAGTAGAAACAAGAATATAATGAATATAGTCAACATTCCCACTCACAATATGCGCTTATACAACCCACAATCCCGAGTGAATTTTGGTTTAAAAATTACTCTGCCCCACGTAGAGACATTACATCTATTATCAAAATCTGGACACGCGTGTTATCCGGCCCATCTGGCAAAACTTAGAATTGTAAGTTCCAATTTATGTGAAGATTGCCAAAAGGAAGAAGATTTAAAAAATATTTTCTTTGAATGTACAAAATATATACAACAAACTGACGACTTAATAGAAAATTTAATCAAACATAAAATCCTTCCTCCCTATAACATTTGCTACCTTTTGTTACTAAATAATAAAACCGTATATGACGATTTAACAGAATTTATTTCAAAAAGTAACCTTAACTTGTAAGTCGTAAGTACAGTTAAACTAGTAACCTTTGTTTTACCCCATTTGTTTAAAACCTTTTTTCCGTTCCGTTAAAACATTTGTTCCGTGACCCAGTCTAGTTTGTGTATTAATTTATTGTCTTGATTGTCTTGAAGAACTTAAAAAGTTGTGCCTGGCTGAAAGGCAAATGCTTTTGCCAAAAAAAAAAATCTAAGACTAATTCTTCCATCTAAAACATTGGACATGAGTTTTTGTAATATTTTAATTTTAAAATCCCAGTTTTACACCCTTTCTTACATCCCTTAATTTCAGTTCAAGTAAAATATTTTTATATGAAAAGCTCTACCTCTAAATCTTATTCTTTACGAGCATTCCCCGCTTTTAAGTATTTCCATTAGGAAATTGGATGACCCTATTGCTGCTGCACCTAATTTACGAATGCTGTACATAAAACCGAGATGACTATCTTTTAATAAAAGAAACCACCTGTTCAAACATTTATGCGAACGCAAATTTTAAGAAGCGTTCTTTAAAATATATGACTGTCGTAAACAATTATACTAGCCATAAAAATGTTCAGAATTTGAATGGGCTTAAGTAACTTTTTTATTTTATGATGAGTACTTTCGATAAAAACTAATCTAAAACTTTAGAAATTTCATCAAACAAAATTTTTAATTAAGCTCTCTTTATATACCTCCTTTTTCTATTCGTTGCCTCGTCGTCTTTAGTGGCTGTTCGGTGACTTATTGATCTATTTATCTTATTGATCTTTATCCGTAAGGTAAAGGATACAAAAAAAAAGCCCCCTATCAAAGTTATTTACATAATCAAAATAATAATAAACGAAGGAAGGAGATATGAAAAACTGTAAATCTTCAAACTGGTAAAAATAAAAACAATATTGATACCCCAGGCTGTGGGTGAAAAAACGTGATATAATTCAGGAATTTTTGAAACCTATCGGGTGTTGTAAAGGACGATGCGAGGATTAACTTATACTAAAATGTAACCAAAAATTTTGTGCGGTTTTTTATTTATGACGATTTTCATTTGTTAAATCTACAATTTTTAAAGATTTTTAATTTTGTAGCCTAGGATATTCATTTTAGAGAAAAACTTTTCAATAGAAAATTGTAGTAAATTAAAAAAGCTACAATTTGAGCTATGGCAAGTTTAATTTTGTTAATACGTTATTGCAAAACAGCCTGCCAAAGGTCCAAAATGGCCGTTTTTTGCAATTGCCTTATTTATTGTAAAAATAACTTTTATGTATTTTTTATGGCTTTAAAATGAAGACCTTTCAATACTAAACATAAAAAAAATTTGTAGTGCCCGATTGGTGAACTTTTTGTTTAGATATTATAATTTGTTTATCCCAAGAGGTCAAATTTCCAAGGCTATAACTTTTTGAAAAAAAAATCGTACAGAGTTAATCCAAGATCCACTCTCCTTCTAAAGACTTATATTTTCATATTCTGATGTAAATATATGCGTATAACATTTTTCAACCTATTATTTCTGGTTTGAAAATAAGGGGGCAAATTTCGTTATAAACATTTAGAACTGAAGCCGCCCCTGTACATCCTATGACTTTTCAACTTGCAGGTTATTGTTGCTGAAGACAAAATAAAGATTCAAAACTAAATAAAAATTTTCTACGACCAACTGAAGTCGAGATAATTGTTTTTGTGTTCTTAAATCGCAGTGACTTTATTTGTAACAATTAAGAAATTATTTCACAGTCATTGACTAAAGAAAGACTTATATTATCTTAAAATAAAAATTATTTTAACCGAAAATTACATTTAAATATTAAAAATGATTTTTAAATTGTAATGGAGATTTATTTTTCGTTACGACTATGATTTATTGTGTCGGTTGCAACGGCTAGCAACTTATAATACATTGTATCACGGTTTTTGCTTTAAATTTTAAAGCATCTCTTGGATTGACATGAAATTTGGCAAACACACAGATAACATGTTAAAGAATAAAAATGATATTGGGCCTCTGTGTTTTTTTGTCCCGGGGGTGAGTTTCACCCCTTATGAGGGGTGAAAAAATATATGTTCAAAATAAGTTCGGAAATGGATTAAACGTCTAATTCTAAGCACTTTTCGTACTATAGTATTTTTTCACAAAGTTAATACCTTTCGAGTTATTTTCGAGTAAATACCTTAATTTTTCAACAACAAAAAAAAAACACGTTTTTAGGCGGTTTTTGACAAATAACTCAAAAAATAAGTGTTTTATTCAAAAAATGGGTTTTAACAAAAATATAGAAAATTCAAAATTGAAAAAAATGATGTATGCATAAAATCTCTAGACCCAGTATAAACAAAGTTCTAGCTAATGAAAAATAGGTTCATATCCGTCAAATTTCAAAGTGAATTATTTCAACCTGGAATAATCAAAAAATCATGCAAATCATGCACTTTTTGGAGAAAAATCATTTTTTAAAGTATTTAAAAAAGTATGTTTATCTGTTTTTAAAAAATGTTTATAGCATCAAAAGTAAGCAAGTTACTCTGAAAATAAAGTTGATCTCTATTTTTTTTGGTCAAAAAACTCGAAAGTCAACCCCCAATTAGCATCTTAAATCAAATTATTCATTACCGCTTCACAAGTTATTTTGCTCGTGTATTATTTATATCATCTGAAAGTATCATCGTTTAATTGGTTTTAAAGTAAATCTGTTTTAATTTTTAATTAAAAAAAAATATTTTTTTCTAAATAACTTAAAATTTATTAATGTGACCAAAAATCACAAAGAGTAAAAAAATTAGTTTTTGCTGTTACGAATATTTTGGATTTTTTGCTTTTTTGTGGAAGGCAAAAATTTGTTAAGATATGGCTGTTCTAAATTTGCATACACTCGTGATTATTGACTAGTTTAAGTCCTTTTAACTACTGCCCCTTCAAAAATAAGCACTTTGAACCGATGAAACTTACAGACATAAACGACACATACACGAGTAACACAACATTGAAGTAAAATTGTATAATTTCATTTTTATGCTAATTAGGGGGTGACTTTCCCGAGTTTTTTGACCAAAAAAAAAGAGATCAACTTTATTTTCAGCGTAACTTGCTTACTTTTGATGCTATAAACTTTTTTTTAAAACAGATATACATATTTTTTAAACACTTTAAAAAAGTTGTAATGCTTTTTCTCCAAAAAGTGCTTGATTTTTCGGTTATTTCACGTTGAAATAATTCACTTTGAAATTTGACGGATATGAATCTCTTTTTCATTAGCTAAAACTTTGTTTTTATTGGGTCTAGAGATTTCACGCGTACACAGTTTTTTTCAATTTTTAATTTGCTATATTTTTGTTAAAACTCTTTTTCTCTTTATTATAAAATACTTAATTTTTGAGTTATTTGTCAAAAACCGCCTAAAACGTGTCTTTGTTTGTTGATTTGAACATCTGTTTATTTGAAAAATAAATCTCCACTACAATTTAAAAATCATTTTTAATAATTAAATGTAACTTTCGGTCAAAATAATTTTTATTTTAAGATAATAGCAGTCTTCCTTTAGTCAATGACTGTGAAATAATTTCTTAATTGTTATAAATAAAGTTACTACGATTTAAGAAAACAAAAACAATTATCTCGGCTTCAGTTGGGCGTAGAATATTTTTATTTGGTTTTGAATCTTTATTTGGCTTCAGCAACAATAATCTGTAAGTTAGAAACTCATAGGATGTACAGGAGCGGCTTCAGTTCTAAACGTTTATAACGAAATTTGCCCCCTTATTTTCAAACCCGAAATAAGAGGTTGAAAAATGTTATACGCATTTAGTTACATCAGAATATAAAAATATAAGTCTTTAGAAGGAGAGTGGATCTTGGATTAACTCTGTACGATTTTTTTTCAAAAAGTTATAGCCTTGGACATTTGACGTCTTGGGATAAACAAATTATAATATATATGCAACAAGTTCACAAATCGGGCACTACAAATTTTTTTTATGTTTAGTATTAAAAAATCTTCATTTTAAAGCCTTAAAAAATATATAAAAAATATTTTTACAATAAATAACGCAATTGCAAAAACGGCCATTTTAGACTTTTCGCAGGCTGTTTTGCAATAACGTATTAACGAAATTAAACTTGCAATAGCTCAATTTGTAGATTTTTTAATTTACTACAAATTTCTATATAAAATTTTTTCTCTAAATGAATATCCTAAGCTGCAAAATTAAAAATCTTTAAAAATTGCAAATTTAACAAATAAAAATCGTCATAAATAAAAAACCGCACAAAATTTTTGGTTACATTTTAGTATAAATTATTTCTGGAATCGTCCTTTACAACACCTGATAGATTTCAAAAATTCCTGAATTATATCCTGAAATCGACCTATTTTTCACCCACAGCATAATATACATTTGGCATATAGCATATTTGATAGCAAACAAATTTGGTGAGTATTTTTGTACATCAGTCAAAGACACATTATTAAAACATTTCAATAACTCTATCTTTAAAGATTTCACACCTATGACAATTAAAAACGTGGTTCAATATTCATTGTTTACATCTGGGAATTCTCATATCTCTTTTATTATGGTTTTGAGGACGTAGGGTTAGTTTGTCTCATTAATGTTCCCTCGTCTATACTTCATCACCACTTATCGTATTCAATTTTCATCTCTCCATATTTAACCTTCGTTATTATTTTTCTTTTCTTCCTTAGTCCACATTCTGTATACATAACAGCCCCTATGATTTTTCATACATTTCTCCAAATTAAATTGTTTTTATAAGCGCCATGTAATTTTTTCCATTTTAAACATAGTATTTTCTAGTGGTTTGTTCTAAATTTGAACTTACGACTTTAAATTAGTTGCAGTATTTGAGTATTTCTCATTAATCCTTTTTGTTACTGCACACGTATTAAATCATTCTCTTCCCCTCAAATGGAACTACAGCAAAGTGGTGCCTTGGCCTTCTCCAGCGTCCGTTCTTCAACTACTCTTCTAGTTCTTTAACTACGCTTCACTTTTTCCTTGTTCTTCCTAGCAGCTAATGCCTCACCATTGTTCCAATAAGCATTTTGCTAGTGGTTCTATTTTAGTTCTGGTCTAGTTTACTCCCTGCACACCATTGTAGCTAATGGGTCCCCATATTATTCACAATATCTTTTTTCCAAGCAATATCTTTATTATTTTTGTCAGTTGTAGTGTTATTGTCCATCATGATCCATGTTTTTGCACGTTATATGGAAATATGCGCGATTATATGATGCTTTAATAAATTTTGAGTTTGACTTTACTATGGATGTCTTAGGATTTAAACACCTGCGATAAAGCGAAGCAAGGTCTATTACCTAGCATAATCCTTTTTCGTATTTCCTCCGCCTAAAAATTCCCCAGCATTCCCATCACCCATCATTGTCATATGCGAGACGAACTAATAATTACTTCTAAGCCTTAAGTTAGTTATTAGAATTAGTCTGTGATTAAAAAAACGAACAAAAAAATTGATTTAATTCGTGTAAACTCTTTCTAATAGAAAAAAGAAAGTAGAAAGAAAGACTGATGACAAAGTTGTAGAGACAATACTGCAAGCGAGAGGATCAACATGGACGGAAGCATGAAATCTGGGAGATGATAAGAAAAAATAGAAAAAATTATACAAAATTTGTACATGAACTAAAAAAATAATTGTTTATATAATATATGTATATTAGTTGTATTACACTGTTCTGTATAGAAGATTCTCTAAGGGGTAGACATAAAGGTACCCACAAAGAAGCGCTACAGTCAGGAACTCGGTAATAACCAAAGTCAGGCAAATATGCAAGCTGAAAAGTCAGATATATGCGCATATATATGCATATTATTTTTGTCAAATGTGCATGAATATGCATTTATTTATGTCATATATGCATGTATATGCATTTATTTAAACAAAATGTGCACTTCATAAACCGTTTACATATAATAACTTTATAAAATATTAGTTGTAAGCTTGATATTATAAAATAAAATAAAACTTTTAAACAATTATTTTAACTAGATAAATATATAGGTCTGGATCCCGCGTATGAAAAAAAAAGTTGATTAATAGCAAGCTGAAAATTTGTTAATAGCTTAAGGGTGTCTACTCGGATAAACTTTGATATATGGGAACACTGGGACAGGGACAGTTTTAATTGTGAAACAGGTTAAAAATTTGGAACGGTCAGACCACAAAAACGGCACATTTATTTTGTCCGACAGAATAGACTTAAACTCTCCGAACAGAGATTAAACTCTCATGCAAAAATCAGGCTGCTATTTATCACCTGTCATAATTCCTGCCATTTGACATATTCTACATGTTCCACTCATTAAAACGCCCATTTGGTGATTAGTAGCAGTCTGATTTTTGCATGAGAGTTTAATCTCTGTTCGGAGAGTTTAAGTCTGTTCCGTCGGACAAAATACATGTGCCGTTTTCGTGGTCTGACCGTTCCAAATTTTTAACCTATTCCACAATTAAAACTTCCCCTGTTCCAGTGTTCCCATATATCAAAGTTTGTCCGACTAGACACCATTAAGCTATTAACAAATTTTCAGCTTGCTATTAATCAACGTTTTTTTCATACGTGGGATCCAGACCTAATATATTACATGATTATTTATTTAAAAAACAATATGTGAAAATATGTTTTTCAAAAATGTTCTAACAAAAAGTTATGTCGCCTATCTGTATACATATGCTCCGTTCTACATCCACCGAAGTTATAGGAGCGTATTAAAAATTACTTAAAACTTCAGCCTCTACATTTAGTGTTTCATCAAACACCAGACTTAAAACAATTGCAACTTTGGATAGAAATATAAAACCAGTATTTTTATCAATGACGGAATTAAATTTTTTTAAAATGTCTTTGCCAATTTGGCCCACAACAATTTTGAAAGATAGTTCAATTTTTTTTATTAGTTTAACTGCTTCAATTAAAGATAACCTTGTAGCCTGTAGCTGAAGGATGCAACTTGGCACAAAATCATAGTTTCATTGCATGTATGAAAGTTGTTGTGGTAATATTTTATTTTTCAGCAATTCTTTGGAAAGTGTAAGTGGTTCGGAAGAATCGTCAGCTAATTTCATTATTCCTGGCTTTTCTTACTTAAGGGGAACTTTCTTACTGGGGAACTTAAATTCCCCATTAACAATAGGTTTTGGTGCAAGGGGAAGATTCGGCAAATGTTCTTTATACAACTAAGTTCTTATAGGTGCTTAAGAAATATTTTTTTCATATTTGAAATTAAATTATTAACAAGAAGAAATTTAATTCTAATTTCTTCTGCGACCCTATTTAAACCATGTGCTAGGAAAGTTGTATGTACTAAGCGTGGATAAAAAAAATGTACAAATTGTTTCCCACTTTAACCATGTAAGGTGCAGCATCTGAAAGAGAAAGCAAAAATTTTTGTTGGGAACAACTAAAGGAAGAAAAAAATTAGCTAAACTGTCTTGCAAAAACATTGAAACATTGCGTTGGTTTTATCCCACTGCTTGGAAGCAATTAAATGCGATTTACGAGCTTGCTCATTTTTAAGAGATTCGATTAATAAATGTGCGATGTAACGTCCAAAAGAGTCAATTATTTCATCCACACATACATAAAAATAATTATTATCTCCTATATCTAATTTTATTTTACTCAGTACAGTACCGAAGAATATACAGAATCGACCTGGTTTTGAAAACCTATTGTATGCACCGTATTTTTAAATATACCACTATATGCAAAATTCAAAAGAAAATACAAAAATATGCAAGTGCATATATGCATATGCACTCTTGCATATTTGCCTGACTCTGGTAATAACCATTGAAGGAGTGGTATAATAAAAGAAAGAATTTATTCTGGAAACCAAAAATGGTAGAAAAATCACACACCTAATGATTTCCTTGCTAACGTATCCTTGATTATCTTAACTTAATAAAAAACATGCGGGTTACTGTTCCCATCCATCATTTTAGAACTAAATTTTTGTTAGGTACATTGTTTTTCTATATTCGACTGAGAACGTTCTATAGCCAGACATTTAACGCTAATTTTTTTAAATTTTTTATAGGAACATACATCCTTAATTACACGGCTTGATTATTGAGACAATGCACAGTGGTTCCAAATGCCGAAAACGTGGTCATGAACCTTTAAAAGCGTATATTGTTTATACATTTTGGAATTACTTTCGTTCTTAAGGGTTTTTGGCATCGCTGATTACGAATCTGACATTATTTTTTCTAAAAAACAAAATGGCGGATTCAACATGGCGGAAAGAAATCGAAAATATCAATCAAAACGCAATTTTTTTATTAAATTTGGTAGCATAAGGTCCCTGATTACAAATCTAACATTACTTTTTTAAAAAACAAAATGGTGGATCCAATATGGCCGAAAGAAATTCGAAAATTTTATTTTAAACGCATATTTATTTCTTCTTCTTGTGGTGCTTTCTCCTTTAGTGGAGGTTAGCGACTACACTGGCAAATCTGTCTCTGTCCAATGCGGCTCTAAACAAAGATGTTGAATCAAGGCCGGTCCAGTCTCTGATATTTCTAAGTCATGAAATCTGGCGCCTACCGGGACCCCGTTTTCCTTCAATCTTACCCTGGATGATCAGTTGCGCGAGGCGGTACTTTTCGTTTCTCATTATGTGTCCCAGGTAGCTAACTTTTCTGACTTTAATGATTTTTAGTAGTTCCCTATCTGTACCTATTCTCCTCAGAACATCTTCGTTGGTGGTGTGGGTTGTCCAAGGTATTTTCAAGATTCTTCTATAAAGCCAGAGTTCAAAGGCTTCTAACTTGTTCATCAGTGTTGTGTTGAGTGTCCAGGCCTCCGTTCCGTACAAAAGTATTGACCACACATAGCAATGCAGAAAACGACATCTAAGGCTGATACTAATGCTACTGTTACAAAATAAGCTTTTCATTTTGATAAACCCCTGTCGGGCTATCTCTATTCTCGCCCTTACTTCTTGCTTATAATCAAGTTGATTGTTGAACCAGCAACCAAGATATTTGTATTGGCTTACGTATTCAAGCTGTTGGTGTTTCACATATATTGGAAGTGCTAAATTTTTGTTCCTTGATATTTTCATAACTTTGGTTTTCGCATATTTATTTAAAATTTTATATTATAAGGGTCTCTTAAAATTGCTGATTACCAATACATTTTGTTTATGAAGTACAGTATCCAGAAACTATTACTAATGTACAACCGCCCATAAATACTCAACAATCGCCAGAATCATGTAATATGACTCATTTCCCACTTTTATATTCAACCAACTGCCAGCAATGCATAGGCAGTTATAGGCAGCTAAATCAAAGTGATTCTGTATCTTCTTACTATATACTTTAAGACTGATAAAAATTAGTCGCAGAATTATGCAGAATTTTGTACTTTTTGAATGTATCTTTATTAAAGTTTAATTATTTTAAGTATAGTTTCACTATTTATGCATTAACAAATTTAAGTTATTTATTGTTACTAAATCTTAAGTTAACTTACATCTTACATTACTACATACTTGAAAAAATCTGAAAGAAATCTTGAAAGAATCTGCTTTACAGCGATAAAATTGATAAACTATAAAACGTTTTACAGTGTTTTCAATATACGCGTTCTTTTTCACTTTCTCTGCCGGCCAAAATACCCTCGTACATGGCTCACTTATTCCTGAGCTATGAGCCACAATATATCCAGTCTGATCCTTATACCTGCATATTACGACTCTGCGATAGTATGAGAAAACAAATAATAAACAAATAATAAACATAAAAATCCCTAGATAGGGACATTTTTCTTCGCCTTATGACCACGTTTTCAGCATTTGGAACCACTGTGTAATGTAACGATTTAAAATAAAAGTTAGAATTTTATTATACTTACATAAAAAACTCTCAAGAATATTTTTTATTAGGCTTCTATTATGTTTTTTTTGTTTTGGCCAACTCCTATGGCATTGGTTGGTTTCTTTATTTGAAGTTTTAGTTATTTTTTGTAAAGAGATTTTTATTTAATTACTAAATAGGCATTTTCATAATTAATAATAAATAGTTTCAGCAAAGTAAACATCAACAACAAACAAAAGCAACGTTTCATATTGAACTGGCTATTGTTTAATTTAGGCGCTTGTTTATATTATGGGGTATTTATCCAATTTTACATCACAAACTAACGCAAATATACAGTTAGTAGCGAGTGTGCAGAATAATGTTTTATTTAAAAATTCCCAAATATATTAGTAGGTAAATTAAATATGTAAAATACGTGAAACTGTTTATGAGCTCGACGGAAATGTACATATTAAATTAATTGTAAATTTGGTCAACCTCAATACAAAACATAATGCAAGCAATTTAGTTTCTATCTATTATTAGCGTTTATTTTCACCAATAAATGGTTGTTATAAATAAGCTTTCAATATACAGCAAAACGGTTTAGAGGCTTGTTTAATTAAATTTGATTGGCGTATAAATTTTCGCATCAAACTTTTTAAATAGACACATTTGGAAAGTTTTTGTTATCATAATTTACTAATAATATTAGCAATCTTTGTATTATGCACTTTTTTGCTTACAATATTTAAGTTACTTAGAGTGAAGTAAAAATCTTCAACTCTGACTTCATGCCGTCACATTTTTACATTTTAATATATTTTTGGATTAACATTTATATTTTTATTTAAAAAATGTGGTTCAAAGGTTATTACACCTTTTTTTCTAACTATGTAATCATTTACTACATGTTTTTTCAGATTTTTGTCAACGATATCTTTTTTATTTAAATAGTTTTCTATAATAATGATTACCATTTCATTTCTATTCTATTTTTCGTTGCGCAGTCAAAATCAACCCATTCAAATGTAAAAGAGTTTTAAATGTTTTCGAAACCCTTGTCATAGGGTAAGTTATTGTTGGTAACTTTTTGTTTATTTATCTTTATATTAGGTTTGCTTCTTCGCAAATTTGACTTTGTATTTTCTCATCTAGTTAGCATCCCAGATAACCTCATATGATCCCGTTAGGTTCCCATTTAATGTATCTCTATTTGTCTCAGGTTATCTAAATTTATCCCAGTTAGTCTCAGGTTGTGCCCTGATTGAGAATAAATTTTTATCCTGATTGGGAGTTCAGTCCCCCTCTATCCCCGCATCTAATTTTATTCAAGATTCGGCTGGTACCGATGTCAACATCCACTTAAGCTAAATAAAATGTTTATCTAATTGATTGTGAATATTTTTCTTTCTATTTTCAGCCTAGTAAAGTGATGTTTGTTTTGAGTTAAGAAAGTTGCATAATAGTAAAAGGGACTGGTAATTAATATTTCTGTGCACACTCTATTTTAAACTATAGTGAATTTTACCATGTTTTTGAAGAAGAACCAAAGGAGATTATGAAATAAGGGGAATAATAAGTAAATCAAGGATTGGAGTGACCTCACGAGATCATAATATTTTGTTTATAGATCTTTTGGACGGTAGGATGACTAATGAATAAGTTTTGGATATACTGGATTGTCTAAAGAGTCTGTGCATAACGCAAATTGCTTATTTGTTGATGAAATGTATTTGCAATCTTGAAGTATGCTGAATAATTCTCCAGTATGAATGGGATAGGGGAGATAAGGCTTGATATGATAAGAGTATGTGACGTTGTAACAAAATAGCCTACTTCTGTATTATTTTTTGAAGCATCAGTGGATAGTACCTGGTTATATTTCTTTGTAAAGATAATTTCTTTAAAAGCTGCAGGGATCCGGGCCCTTAGGGATCCGGGCAGCCTGCGAAGTCTTCAGGAATTGGTCGCCTAAATTTGAGCTTGTGCTTTCCAATGATACATCCCCCTAGATTATTTAAGACATTTTTACACCTCAGTCACCCCCAATGTGATTCCTTTAATTTACACAAATCCCAACAGCTGTCAATAAGTTAAATAAATTCGATAACTTTACATTAACACAAAATTGTTTTTTTAAATCTTAGGTTTTTTGACGAAAAGATTTTATTACTGATTTCAGTTATCGAATATATATTAACATTTGTGTATTGTGGGTTGCCTATCCATCTTCACTAACAGTATACGCAAATACATTTTTAACAACACTTAGTTTACTGAATTTCAAATCATAATTTTCACAATGGAGTGTGTTGTTACATCATTTCTAATTTCAACAAGTTGTAAACCATAGTCTTTAAATATGACAGGCTAATTTTTCAACTTCCTGTGGAACTGTCATTTCTGTCTGGTCATCGTTCTGAGGTCTCCACCTATTTCATTGTCATTTGCTACCAGACTTTCACCATGTAATCAAGTCACACCACAGCTCAGATGTTACCTGGGGCATAATATTAAAATAGTTTAAACATCCATGCTTTAATTGACATATTTAACTGATGTTTCCTTAACGGACCACTTATACAGGGCTTTGACCCACATATTTTTGTTAAACTATATCTTGGTGGTTAGCATGTAAACTTCACGTGAGTATAACCAACAGCTTTTTTAACCATAGTCAAAATTTCAATCTTTGCATTATTTTATCAGGTTATATTCATTTTAGGTAAGCACTGATGATGACTGGTAAACCAGTCGAAAACTAGTTATGTGATTGTGATGTAGCCGTTTTTAGGGATTTTAAATATATACCTTTTATAAAGGATTTACTAGTTTTCTTGTATTACATGGTTTACAGCCAACTACAGGAAAACTTTTTCCTTGTGGACTTTTATAATGAGTTCCCTGGGAGTTCTTAATTTATCGTATCTTGCAAGTAATGTGTTAAATTCTGGGATGAGTATAGAACAAGGAGGATACGGGGTGAGAAGTGGAAATTTTTGCTATAGAGAGATGTCATCAAGTAACTGTTCCAAAAGCGTGCTGTGCTGAGTCTGCACTGCATCCCTTGCAGGTCCGATATCGCCGGCCCTGAGTTTATTCCTGGATAAAAACAGGTCAAAAATTTATTACGACTAATAGTAATTTTATATGTTTATTGATTCCTTCCCATCTTTTAAAGGAAACATAAATATTTTATTATGTACATGACTGTGTACACTTTCATATAAATATGACCCAGTAAGTCAAATATTTTATAAATTACTTTATTATTTGCATTTCTTGTGTCGCCGTAAACTCTATATTTTCGCCAAACGCCGTAATGTTTGGAGGTTTTCATTCGTTAACTCAACATGTTAAAACTTAAGTTTATACTAAAAGCATTTTTTATGGTTTTAATTGGATAAGAGTAATTTCCTCAATTAGATAATAAATTAAAGTGAATAGTTTGTAGGGCTTGCCTCGTCTCGCTTTCCAAATTTCGCGGTAGATATTCCACGGTGCTCATTATATCTCGCGTCTGTTAATATAAAAGTATTTGGCATCTTGTAGCTGCGATTCGGAAGAAGAAATTTAAATGAATGTACAGTGGAACCTCGTTAACTCGGATTAATCGGGACCGCGGCCGATCCGGGTTATCGAAAATCCGGGTTAGCCGGAGAATATGGTAAAAATTAATAAAATACGGTATACTTACAGATAAACTCCGTTATAATTGAAATAACATGAAATATATTATATGCACACTACATATCTAAATTACGTATCAATTACGCCTTTATCAATTCTACCTAATGCTTCTAGTTTCTTTTCCATTGTCACCACAACATTTTTACGTTTTGTTGTCATTACGTAGACAAAAAAAAAACACGCAAACACAAAATCTGAATAGATTTACTAACGATTACAGAACGGAAGCGAACAATACGACTGTACTACACACAATACGGTCCCAATCGCAACGATGTTATGTTATTTAATAACAGTCAAGACTAAGACCATTGTTTAAAAAAGAATTTTTTAATAGTCTTTTATCTTTTTTAAACAATGCTTAGACAGTTTGAAGTAAATAAAGGATACTACAGGCGCCTGTTGTTTCCGATAACACAACAATGAACTTAGTGTGCCATGAGTCATTTTTACTATCGTATATGTGGTTCAAATTACACAAATGCCCATTATCTCTCAAATATTATATTACATACATTTTTATTGTTGAATTGTTTGATAAAAATCGGTCCGGGTTAGCCGGACTTCCGGGTTATCGGGGGCCGATTTATCGGGGTTCCACTGTAACTCTTTACTAACTTTCTTCTCATGTATGTAATTATAAAGGTTCTTGCAGTTCGTTCTTTTTGGTCCACTCAGATTTTGTTTTATTTGTTCTAGTAGTTTACTACTCAAAGTAGTTATAATCGATTTGGAAATGCTTGATAGCACAGGTTTTTTTTACTAAAGCAGCGGTTTTTATAAACGATTGCTTAAAGTAGAAAATTATAAATATCAATATCTTCTTGTCTAAGTTTTGTACAACTATGTACTTTGTTTTGTACTTGACAACTAGCTGCATAACAGCTTTGCCGATAAAATACAAATACACGAGACAAAATATAAATAAACAGAATGGACCCGGGATTAAACAAACGTAAAAAGAGAAAGGGAATACTGAAAAAATGATGGGGAGAACATCACAATGGTCGAACGAGTTTTCAAAAGACTGACAGAGGATAAATAAAACTAAGAACTACATCTTTGACATCCCCAAAACTATTGTAGCGTGCAAATCGGCTACTTTTAGATTTTATTTTCATAGACCCACTCTGTATTTAGAGGTCCTCCTATTTAGCTACGTAGATTTTCATTTTAGTAGGTAAATATTTGTTAGTCGGTCCATTTATATTTCCTTCGTCTGTCCGGTATATACATTTTCAATTTTAAAATAAAAATAGTGATGCTCGATTCGAATTTCAAGTTATTTTCATTATCTCGAATATTATCTATTTATTAAGAAAAAACTATTTTATTCTGTCAGTAAAATAGTCATTCTTTCTAGATATTTTAATTCGAAGCAAAATTATTCATCAAGTCGTTAATTTTTTGTAATTTTAAAACATTCAAAATTTGGCAGTCTCAATAGAAATTTCTGCTTCGTTATCTGATAATGATAATAATGACTTTCAGATAATTTCTTTTGCTCACATAAATACCACGGTGATGCCATTCAGGCTGATTTGTTTAGACTCCACCAAGTAGGTGAAAGCTAAAAGCAAACCTCGTTGGCATCCAGGAGAAGGACGTGGCTCTAGCCTTCATGATGAGTTTTGTTACCCAGAAAACCACCTGATGAGTTTTGTTCCCCAGACAGCCACGTGATGAATTTGATTCCCCACGCAACCAGCCAGAGTACTCAATTGTTGTAGTTCACCATTTGGTAACACCATCTAACATCATCCGAAGAAGATCTTAAGCTGTAAGTAACCTAGGATAGTACCGGAGGAAGCCTGCAGACCATTAGCTAAATTTCTTAACTAAATCTTTTACTTGCCTGTCAACAATGGCAGATTATTTTTATATAGAGTAACTTCATCAATACTAAAATGTAAATATTGAATGGTGACTAATAAAATGAGAGAATAAAGCTTTTATACCGAAGTTCATTCCTATTTACTGATGGTGTACCGTATGCACAAATAATGAAGATGAGTAGTATACAAGGACCCATAAAATGAATGAAAATGAAAATGGCAGAATAAATAATAGTATTTTCTCAATAAATACTATTCGAGATAATGGAAATAACTTTTGAAATTGGAATCGGGCATCACCATCTTCATTATAAAATGATATATCAAAATGTATATACCGGGCGGACAAAGAAAATATAAATGGACCCACTAACAAATACAAATATTTACTAAAATAAAAATCAACACATCTAAATGAGAGGCCCTCTAAATGCAGAGTGCGTCAATGAAAAAAATTCCAAAAAGTAGCGGATTTGCAAGCTACATTATAAGGAACTTCTAAGAGAAGAATTTACACTATTACTGGAAAGAATTTATTAAAATAATTAAGTTTTCCTCTACAATGATTTGAATTTAATTGTATCCTTTATTATATAACATGCTTTATTTTTGTATTATTCCAATACTCAGTAAATTAAATTATTGTACAGGGTGTCCCGAAAAGATTGGTCATAAATTATACCACGCATTCTGGAGCCAAGAATAGTTCGATTGAACCTAACTTACCTTAGTAAAAATGGGCTCATAAAAAAAGGTTCAGCCCTTTGAAGTTACAAAATGAAAATCGATTTTTTTTCAATATATCGAAAACTATTAGAGATTTTTTATTGAAAATAGACAGGTATCATTCTTATGGCAGGACCATCTTAAAACAAAATTATAGTGAAATTTGTCCACCCCATAAAAATTTTATGAGGGTTTTGTTCCCTTAAACCACCCCCCCCCCCAAATGTTTGTGTACGTTCCAATTAATTCATCATTGTGGGACTATTAGTTAAACACAACGTTTTTAAAACTTTTTTGCCTCTTAGTATTTTTTCGATAAGCCAGTTTTTATCGAGATGCGTCTTCTTCTTTAATATATTTACATAAATATTTTATAGGGGTTTTGTTCCTTTAAACCCCCCAAATGTTTGTGTACGTTCCAATTAAACTAATATTGTGGTACAATTAGTTAAACACAGTGTTTTAAAAACTTTTTTGGCTCTTAGTATTTTTTTGATGTCACCTTTTATCGAGATGTGGCTTCTTTTTCAAAATATACTTAAAAATGTAAATTATAAATAAATTTTTAGATTATTAACAGCTTTCTACAACCGTATTTAATCATATACAAATATGTGGTGATTTCGACAAATATTCAAAATATTTCGATAAACACTGGCTTATCGAAAAAGTACTGAGAGGCAAAAAAGTTTTAAAAACATTGTGTTTAACTAATGGTGCCACAATAATAATTTAATTAGAACGTACACAAAAGTTTGGGGGGTTTAAGGGAACAAAACACCCATAAAATTTTTATGGGGTGGATAAATTTCACTATAATTTTGTTTTAAGGTGGTTCTGCCATCAGAATGCCACATATTCATTTTCAATAAAAAATTTCTAAGAGTTTTCGATATATGAAAAAAAAATCGATTTTCATTTTGTAACTACAAAGGGCTGTAACTTTTTTTGTGTGCACTATTGTATATAGGTAAGTGAGGTTCAATCAACCTATTTTTGACCCCAGAATCTGTGGTATAATTTATGACCAATCTTTTCGGGACACCCTGTATAATTATAATATATCCGACGCGCAACGTTTTTTTTTATAAATATCAACGTTTTTAATACGTTTTATGGTGATTACAAATTTGAGCGCGTAAGTAGGGCAACATTTAAAATAATAATTCTCACTCCTGTTATAGAACAATCTGTATTAAGTATATATTATGTTGTAATAATATAATATTGCAACCAAAAAAGGTGTGCTTAATAATTTACGTCTGTCGCAATTTCACATCGATGACAAGAACAAAATCTCCCAATAGCTCACACCATTATCGTGTGTCGCAATGATCTAGCAATCTTGCCAACCATAGTCGCCCCCCAAATAATAAATCTTCCAGTTTAATCCAAATTTGACCTAACCCAACCGCGATAATTTACTACATATGTAAATTGTAGGCAGCATTCCGTACGCACTTCCCATCCCATTTACTCCCTAACTGTAAATAAACATTACTCAAGTATCGCTAGCAGCCACACAGTGAACACAGCATAATGAAGGCGAAATAATTACATGGAAGAAGTGAATTTCACGCCTTCTTGTCGTGGACGGCTTAAAAGAGAAAGTAAACGAGGAGGGAGACAGTTCTGGTGTAACCTTTAAAGCTGAGCAAACCGTTGCCAAGGTTGCGAATAAATTCTCTTTGTCGTATGAATGTACAAAACGGTCACTGGAGTAAAAATATGCATTGTTGGATTGCGACAACGACAAGGAGAAATAATATAGATCGTTAAGTACTACCGGGTGACGCGATGTTATGAGGTTGTCTGATTGTGAGCAAAGAACTCGAAATTCTTGATTAAAAGTTGGACTTGGATTTGAGGTGGGTTTCAGTGGCGTAACAAACTCCGTCGCCCCCCCCCCCCCCGGCAGAATTGGAAATGGGGCCCCCTTTAAAAAATTACTAAATGCGACATGTGTATGTGTAACAAATATCTATATGTGTTACAGCCCAGTAAATGAACGGAAAATATGGCGATACCGTGTAATTTTCAGTGCCACCACCGAAGTGGTCAACTCAAGACTTTTCGAGTTATGTATGACTAAAAATGTTTATTGTTCAACAAAAAACCATGTTTTTAGGCGATTTTTCGCAAATAGTTCAAAGAGTAACAACTATTCGATCGAAAAGAATATTGTTAGCAAAAATGTATCTAGCTTATAAAAAAAAATGAAACAAAAATGAAGTCTATTGACTCAGTAAAAGAAATATTGTAGCTCATGAAAAGTTTTTCTTATTCGTCAAATTCCAAATCGAATATTTCAACGTGAAATAACCAAAAACTGAAATACTGTTCGGGGAAACTTGAACTGAACTTGAAATGAACTTTTTTAAAGTGTTAAAAGAAGCTTTATTTTTTACAAAAGTTTCTAGCATCAAAACTAAGCCAGTTACGCTCAAAATACAGTTAATCCCATTTTTTCGTAAAATATTGTGAAAATCTCCCTCTATTTAGCACCCCAAATGAAACTAATCATTATCGCCTTACAAATTACCTAACTTTTTTATACGACCTGTAAGTTTCACCTGTTCAAAGTGCTTATTTTTTAAAGGGTTCTAGTTGAAGGGCTTGAACGAGTCACTAGTCACGAGTATATTCAAATTTTAAACAGCCATGCCTTAACCAATTTTTGTCTTACAGAAAAACAAAATAAAGCCAAAATATTTATAAAAGCAAGACTTACCTACATTTCTTTACTCTTTAACCCTTAAGTACTAACATCTTAAATCAATGGCGTAAACACTAACTAACCGCCTGACAGACGGGTTTAACATTTTAGTGGAAATTTTTGTTTTTGTTAAACATTTTAATGCAAAAAAATATCTCAATGACTTACTGAAAGTATTGATTATCTAAAAAACAAGGTAATTAATCTCGTTTTTCTGTATTTATTAAAATAAAAGACATTATAACAAGAATGGAAGGATTGTTTGTGTAATTTTTTCCTCCTGACAAAAAGTGTGATAAAAATTAAACAAATTAAAGAATCTTAATAAAAATTTATAATCGAGTTAAACAAAGAGTAAGAAAAATGAAAATAATAAGATTTTTAAAAAATGTTAAAACAAAAAAAAACTGACAGGTACTACACTTGGTACAGTGTAGCAATGGTAGCCAGTGGCAGCATTTTCATCACACATTGATTCCACTTCGCTGATGTCGTCTTCTACCTCATAAAACCCTTTTAAAAGAGTTTCCTCAGGGTATTTATTCTCTTATTTGATGTTTTTTGACGATCTGGGGCACATTATGTGTAATGACGAACTGGGCACAAACACTAACACCCCGTCTATTAGACGGAAATCACACTTTGAGCCTAAATATCATTCGAATAACAACCTGCAGCAACTTGTCGAATTCAGTACTACTAAAGAACAACCCAACTTGAAAAGTCATAAACGGGTGACCTTCAAAATTTTCTAGGAAGGGAAATATCCCACTTTCGATAAGCGATGCCGTCTGAGAGACGGGGTGTTAGTACTTAAGGGTTAAGATTTTTCGTATCAATAATACTTTTTAAGTTATTTTGAAAAAAAGGCATTTTTCCAAAATAAAAAAACTTTAAATTTTTTTCAAAAATAAGAACTTCGAACCGGTCAAACTTACAGATCATATAAACAATAAAGATGTAAAGTAAATGGTAAAGCGGTAATGATACATTTTATTTGGGGTGCGAAACAGGGGCAGATTTTCACGATTTTTTTTACCAAAAAAGGGGCCAACTTTATTTTGAGCGTAACTCGTATAGTTTTGGTGCCAGAAACTTTTACAAAAAATAAAAATAAAGCTGTTTTTTGAAACATTTAAAAAAGTTTTAAGGGTTTTTCCCGAAAATTGCTTCATTTTTTGGTTATTTCAGGTTGAAATATTCGATTTGGAATTCGACAAATAAGAATAATTCTTTATGAGCTTCAACTGTGCTTTTACTGTGTCGATAGACTTCATGAATAAGTACACCATTTTCTGTATCTTATAAGCTACATTTTTGCTATAAATATTTTTTCGATATCTAATATTTAATTCGATAAATACTTATTTTTGAGTTATTTTCGAAAAACCCCTCTGAAAACTTTGTTTTTTTTTTTGAAAAATAAACCTTTCACTCGCAAATGACTTGAAAAGTATTAGCATAGATAAAGAAACTCTATAGAAGAACAAGCAGTTGCTAATAATTAGTCAATTTATACATTTCTGGACTTATTTTAAACGTATGTTTTTCACCCCAAGGAGGGATGTCACCCCCCGAAGTAAAAGCAACCAACGGCTTAAACCCAATTTGAAGTGGAGTGTAACTTGAACCTAAATCCAAATTGTCAAGCAAATACGTCCGTCGTGACGCTGATAATTTCACTCCAAAACTCTCATTTACTGAGCTATTGGTGTATTCATGCGTTGTTTATGACGACTTACATTTTTCATTTTTATTGGTATAGAATAAAATAGAACAAAAATTACTAAATGATTACATTAGAATTATTCTATGAGATGAACAAGTTTCTTCGTGTACTATCTACTATCAGCGAATATATGTACAATTTTATTAATTCGGATGGACAACTTCATTTTCATTACTGCCCTGCTTAAAAACGTATGTATGCAAATAATATAACAACACAGTCTCAACAGGTCCCCCGTAAGCTTCATGCTGCGGGGGCCTCTGTTACGCCTGTGGATAATTGTATCGAAAACTAAACGTAGGTAAAGATTAAAGAGAAAACCCATTTTTAGATTTAGAAATATTGTTCTAGAATTCGGCAAATTGCAATTCTTAAATCTTTGACTAGTCACGTACAAAGCATTATAGTTTATTGTCGTTATATAATTTCGGTAGGCCGGAAGGGATTAAGTTTCTAGATCGTATGAGATGATTCACTTGCTAAATACGTCTATTTAGAAATTTACGTTTTTAATTTTAAACAAAAAAATTTAAAAAAAATTAAAAAAAAAATAATAATAAAAAAAAAACAAAAAAAAAAAACAATAGTAAAAAAGAATATAAAGAAAAAAAAAGCAAAATAAATTATACATATAAAAAGATAAGTAAAAATTAAATTATAAAGAAAACAAAAGAAAAATTTGCACACATTAATCTTACCTTACTAATATTTTGAGCATTGTAATCGTGAGTAAGGATGAGTTTTAAATTAAAAAAAAAAATAAAAAACAAAAAGAATTGTTATAGTTAAAGAAAAAATTGTCTGGCTAATTGGTCCCTACCAAAGCCATCAAATTAATTAAAAAAAAAAAAAAAATTTTTAAACACCCAACGTAAAATATTATAACACTAACAGATTTTTACATAATATCAGTTGACAAGATTCAAGCGATTTGGGCCCCCCGCAAGTTTCACGCTGCGGGGGCCTCTGTTACGCCCCTGGTGAGTTTTCATGGTGATAAGGTGAAGTTATATTTAATGAGCTTTTAAATTAGCATAGAAATATAAATTTAAAGGGATAACAATATTGACCATTAATAATTTGCATGGATTGAAATGACTAACTTAGTCAATATTAAGCTATAGTCCAGTCGCCAGAGATTTGACCTCTAAAAATCATACTAACAATGTTTCGATTAGAGATTTGAACCATATTTTCTTTGAATGCAAAATTAACGAGAGATATATAAAATAAATCAATTATATTACAATTTACGACAAACACAAGTTCATTGTCCAATTAGTATAGAATATCTACTAAGTTGTCATAAAATGGAAATATTTAAATTACTTATTAACTACTTGAGAGAAACAAATATAGTCACTTAAGTGAAATAGGTATAAATATAACAAAACTAATAAATTGAGGTAAAAATAAAATAAAAATCTGTGGCTAACGGACCCGCATCCGAGCCATTTTTTCTCTCCCACACACACAAGCCGAATTTTCCTGAGAATGTCGATTCTGGAATCCTAAAAAAGATGCAACAACTGACTGAATGGATGGTAAAAATTCGATATCTTTTTATACGTTTCCTATCGACAAAAATCAAAACGCGTTTTGAAGGTGAAGAGTGTAGCTGTCGTATACATTTTTCTGCAAATAAAACAGCAGGACCAACAAATAGTGTAAACAAGCATGAAACATACAACAAAAATAGAGATTTCGACAAATCACATAGCCAAAGAACCAATAAAGTGAATTAAGGCGATTTATTTAAATTCGGTGAATGAAGTGGCCATGGCAAAATATTAACGCCAACTTAGGTCTTGGAGAAAGTCCATAGTTTGACGAGCAATATGGCGACTCGCGTTGTCTTGCTCAAAAAAGACGTGTCGACGGTCGACTAGACAAGGCAGTAAGCGTTTTGTCAGATGTCATTAACATAACCTACAGTTATCATACTGCCTCAAATAAACACAAGTGGTGATTGGCCACCATAGGATATAGCCTCCCCAGCCATTACTCCAACTGTTCTGTGTACATGCCTCTCAATAGCAAACCCGATATCTCGTCGCTCTCCACGGCAGCGTCTTACCATCCTACAAACATAGATTCGTAAACAACATCGCGATTCATCGCTGAAGGCTACATTGTGCTATTATACCATTCAATGCTGCCATTGGGCAGCAGAAAAATTACTCACGAATATGGGCACATGTGTCTATGCGTGTGGTCCTGGATTCTGGGCGTCTAACCTCGGCATCTCCATTGAGTTAGATACTTCCTGTCGGATGTGGCGTCGAAGCTGCTTCTTCCATCGTCGATACAGTATCCATCCAACGATGATTAGGGCCAGGCTGAACGACACAATTCCCAAAATTCCAGGGATTGATAGCTTCTCGTTTTCGCCGGTTTCAGCTGTCACACCTCTGCTGTTGCCTGCTTGGTTTATGAAGATCTGTTCCTCTTTTATTTTGTTCTGATTGTTTCCCATCTTAAGTGTAGAGCTGCATACCTCAATCTATATGCGAATCAGAAAACTCCATTCTTTAACTGAAGGCAGTCTATATGAAGTTGGGGGTTGCTAGAGGAAGACACTACCCCGAACAAACAAACTTAAACTTTTTACACAAACTTTATTATTACGTTGACCTTGAGATAGGTCGGGGATAACGCATTTCTCGGTAACTATGTCCCCTGACTACGCGCTAGAGAGTGCAACGACAACAACGATGTCTCAGGTACTCGACCTTCCTATTTATATTTGTTATAGTTAAAAACAGTGCCAATATGTATGACCATATATGGTGAGGTACTAAACGTATATTAAGAATGACGTGTGCTTTCTTTGCAGTCTTTCAAATGAGTTCAATACTTTGAACTTTGCTACTATCGTAATAAATTATACAAATTGCAATTATAATATTATAACCTTATTTTTATAACAAATAAATTAGGAAAATTCAGTAAGGGTTGTCGTGTACCATCACACTCTGCACCAATTAAAACGTTGATGACAGTGTTCCGCAGTCAAAGGAAGCACTAGTCGTGGGCGGAATGAAACCAGTCCAAAGGCTCGTATGCGATGATATGGTATATGCATAGTAACAGGTCTACCTTTTACTCTAAACCATTGATCAGCGATTTGATTCGTAGTAGCAGAACTATCTCGCAGAGCCAGTAGTCTAAAGCGCCTATCTTGATGACTATAGGTTGACCAGTTAGTTTTCTTCGTGTTCCTCTACCTTCATTTGTTCACACACGACACATACCCATACAGTGCCGTACAATTAACACAACGGCTAATTTCGAGATACGACAAACCCATATCTCTATAGACAACAATTCTCCTGCCAAAATTGCTAACATGGTGGTAATTTTGGTGCCTTCGAACTTGAAGCATTCTCTTACACCTTACACTGAATACAATTAGACTAAGGAATAATACCATAAAAATTTCTGTACCGGCCTCCAGATCAACCTCCCGGTCTCTTCACAAAAAAATTTAAAGATATAACTTTATTCTACAAAAAATATAAAATAGTCCAGGAACCAAAACTTTGCACCTCGCAATTTTTACAGAATGGATCAATTTGTTTGAAAATTTGAGAATAAATAGTGGATAGTCCATGGATCAAAATCTATATGATACCGACAGGCGCTTTTACCATGGGGGTGGTTGCCACCCCATCTCGAGGGTGGACATTTTTTATTATATTTTGACCGCAAAAGTTAATAAAAACATTCATTCTAAGCAAAAAATGTTCTATGCATTTTTTTGATAGAATTAAGAGATTTTAATTTTTTCGCTATCGAAAGTGTTAGTTTTATATCTAAAAAATCAATATTTTTCGATGGTATACTCCTTTACGATTCACTCAATTTTTGTTGTAGAACAAATTTTATCAAAACATGTTGTTGGGAATTAAATTACCTACAATTTCATATGTAAACATGTTTTCGTATCTCTGATGCTAATATTTCCATTCTGAAGAAAATTGCATTTTTTACCAAATTGCAAACATTGGTTATTCGCTTTAAACTTCAGTTTTATAAAATTAATGATTCTAAGCCAGTCAAACTTCTAGAATCTATTAATAATACATAAATAAAGAAGAATAAATAAGGCCAATGACTGAAAACACCGCTAACTTAACATTATTATGCTTCCAATTGGATTTATCCTTTTTTGTTTTTCAAAAAAATGTATTGATTTTTTAACCGTAACTTTTATATTTTTTATTTTAGAAAGTTCGATAAAAAAGAATTTTGTAGGTTGTCACAGGATCTATAAAGTTATTAATATTAAATCCTTTTAAAATTCTCAGTCACAAAAAGAGGTGGCATTGAAAGGGTTGGTAAAGGTGGTTTTTGCATGATATTACAAGTTTTAATTGTCAATACCTCACTCAATTTTTGCCGTAAAAAAATTTTTGCAAACCATGTTCTTGGGAATTAAATAAGCTATAATTTCATATTTAAATATTTTTTCGGATCTGTGATGCTAATCTTTCTATTCTGAAGGGAAGGGTTTCTTTACCAAACTACAAAAACTCGTTATTCGCTTTTAACTGCATTTTTTAAAAAAGTAATCATCCTAAGCCGATCAAACTTCTAGAACCTAATAATAATACATTAGTCAAGAAAACCAAATCAGGTCAATGACAAATCTTAATTAGGGTTGTGATTAGGGTGTTGTTTACGATCACTTTTTTGCTGAAAAATTAGGTACTGACATTCTTTTCATTATAAGTCACTTAATTTTTTTAGCTAGAGATTTTTTTATTTCTGGAGATACATATTTTTAAATACTTAAAATTAGTTTCAACAAGTTATCCTCGAAAATGCATAGTTTTCCCGTCCTTTGACTTTGAAACTACATTTAGCATTTGACGAAGAAGAGCCAACATATCATAAAGTTTAGCTCGATTACTAGTGGTCTTAAAGAAAATAAAAAAACGGTTTTGTTTATTTGTTCAAAAGGTACATTTTTGTTAAGTAAAGTTGTTTTGATAAAACGAAAACTTTTGGAGTTATCAGCAGAAAACTTATTAAAAACATTGATTTTTTCGATATAAAACTAACACTTTCGATAGCGAATAAATCGAAAACTATTAATTTTATCAAAAAAAATGTATAGAACGTTGTTTGCTTATAATGAATGTTTTTATCTACTCTTCCGGTCAAAATATAATAAAAGTTTCCACCCCCAGATGGGGGGCAACCACCCCCATGGCAAAAGCGCCTTTTGGCATGATATAGATTTTGATTCTTGTACTATCCACTACTTATTCTCAAATTTTCAAGCAAATCGATCCATTCTGTAAAAATTGCGAGGTTTTGTCCTATTTTAAGCTTCATTACTTGGACTAAAAGATAAAACATTCATATTGTTATTATGGAATGCTTTAAATATAATTATTCTGTTGCCAAAAAATTAAGTTCAAGAATTCTTTCTGGTCTAACAATAATTTTATTGTTATCTAACTGAGAATACATTGAAGAGAAAATATCCATGTTATTGAAAATGTATGTTATCAATGTCCACCTATTCAACTTAACACGCGATCCCAAGGGACCCGCCATTAAACATTTCCTAGGAACAAATTTCACGTCCCTTGTATCTTTCAGCAACGGAAATGCGCCTTCGCCATTGTAAAATATCTTTACGGCCTTCATAAAGTAGCGTCATTTTGTATGGGACAGCAGAATTCATTGATGTCGGAGTACAGAACAGGCAGCGGCAGTTGCTAAAAAGGAAGTTTACTCACTACAGTCTGTTTTTACGGCTTCGGCCAAAAAAAGGGCTCGGTTGTTGTATTCACGTTTTATATGGGACAGATATTGCTAATTTCTATTTCGGTTGTGTGACAAAAGAGAAATTCGGAGTGTATATAGGCAGGAATCGAAAAAGAAGTTAGTTTATTATCACTGGTCTGCAACATATTGTGCTATCCTGTTTATGGAGAGAACATATAAAACTTAATATTAAAAAAATAAAAAGGTTTTAAAGGTATTGAAATGATTGTAAAAACTAATTAGAAAATTACGTAAGTAAATAAATAAGACCACGGCGAAAAATAAGTATGTATTCTAAAATGTCTAAATTTGTTAATAAAGTTGGTTACCATTTGTCAGGTTTTTGGCCAACTTAAAGGTGAAACTGTTTTCTTCTTAAAATTGCACTACACTACAGCTCCAATTAACCCTGCCGTCTCTGATTTTTACATTTAATATTGGCGTTATCGTGACGCTCGTCTTTATGTCATTCTTATTCTTCTTCTTTTAAACCCTACAACCTGGGGTGGATATTGGCTGACTGCAAATCTCGCTTCTATCTCGAACAGTCGTGCATGATAGATAAGTTAATGGGTAGCCCGATTATTATTAAATCTGACCATTATGTTATCGCTCCATCCATCGCATTCGTGGACGTCCTCCAGATTAACTTGGTAAGGCGGTTATTATGGCAGCCCATCTTAGACGTCGGGATTTAATCTGTTGGACTACGTCGATACCCCCATATATCTGTTTGACCTCGGCATTTGTTATGATTCGGCATTGATTAGCATTCGGGTGGTGATTTGGTCCGAAGATCCTTATGAGGATTTTTCTATCACAACATCTGAGTTTTCTTTGTATTGATTTTGTCACCTTCCGCGGCTTACCCATCCATACATGAGCAACGATCTAATCTCTTTTTGATCTATCTTCAATTTGTTGAAAGTTTCCTGTACATTGATGACGGTGTTTCCTACAATTTCAATGTCATCCGCGTACGCTAGTAGTAATTTTGGTCAATTTACTGTCAGTATTTCTGTTCTAGTTTTTGCGGTTCAAACAAACCACTTTTTTCAGGATTATAATATATTAAAAAGGAGAAGTAAAGAGGTATTATGTTTCAATGGGATTAGCAACAGTTCGGTTGTTATGACAATTACATAATATTTTACCTAAAAAAACTGGACGTTTCAAGAGAAACTCAAGAGAAAACATTAAGAGAAATTTTTTGAGAAGGTGTCTATAACCACCAATTGTTGTTATTTAGGTTATGTGTCTCATTGTTTTAGGCCACTGTTTATTTCAAACGATTCTTAGAGTTTGTGACCTATTCGTACTCTGGATCTACAGCCGTTTACTATAATTTAAAGACCTGGATAACTTTTTTTTGAACTGAAAGTTCCATTATTGTCTTCCACGTCTGATCTCTATTAATTCGGTCATATGCGTATCAAAATTCTATAAAGAGATTATGGATGATTCTATTCAATTGCCATCATATTTCAAGCAGCTGCCTTCGACTAAAAATCTGATCTATGGTCGATCTCGTTTTTCTGAACCCGTCTTGGTATGACATTTTCTAGAAAAGGTGTTACGCTCCTTTCACACACTAAGAATTTGAAACTTGTAAAATTAATAACCTGAGTTGAACTGACAAACTGAACATCAACGTACTGACATTGGGAAATCATGAGTAATATGATTTAAAGAAATATAAATACGAGCACTGAATTAGGAGTAACAATAGAATATTGCTCGACAAACGGTAACTTTGATCAGTACTGTGTGTTTACAAATACACACACCCAAACTTATATGGAATCACCATGTATTTCAAAGTAATATTTATTTCTTTAAAAAAACTTGTTATTGTTACGAAGAATAAAGATTTTTATTGAAAATAAACAAATCTATAAGACAATCAGATAGTACATCTCGGTACAGTATAGGTTATTTGCTTGAGTTCAAATTGAACGGAAATAAATAAACTAACTTTTGCGTCCAAAACCGAAAATATGCCTCATGTGGGGTTATAGAACTTACAACGAGGAAAGATTATTGGTCTTGTGGAGCAAGTAATGTTCTCAGAGAGAGATAGCTGTAGAGCTGGTTGTAACACAGGGGGTTCTGTCCAATACTTATTCTGGGTAACAGGAACTAGGAAAGCTAAAAAATAAAGCAAGGCAAAGTCGCCAAAAATTAATAATGGCTCGCCACAATCGTTTAATAGTCCAATCAGCTGGAAGACACCCAACCATTTGTCACTTGCAGCTCCAAAGGCAGCGTTTGGAAGCTACAGGTGTAACTGTTTCAGTTGAAACGATAAGAAGACGAGTTCGTGCCAAGAAGTATACAGCAGGATACAGTTATGGGTTCCCGAGTTATCCAGGCAGCACAAGATTGATCGCCTAAATTGATGTCTTCACCACCAAAACTGGAACATTGGGAAATGAAAAAATGTACTAGTTTCAGAAAAAGTCATTATTTGTGTAAAATCACAACATGACCCACGAAATCGTGTACTTAGAGGTCGAGGAAGACAAGCAAGAACGAAAACTGTCAGATCTGTTCACAAATATACAAGGGGAAGTGTAATGTTCTGGACAGAAATTGTGGTCCGTAAAAATACTCCTTTAATTTTCATCCAATCAACTTTTATTGCTCACAGATATGTTGATAACCTGTAGTTAGGTTCTGTAACAGTAGAAAATTTAATTTTCTTGCATGATAATGGACCTCCACATACCATTAGAGCAGGGGTGTCAAACTCAATTTTGCAGAGGGCCATATATTAAATTCAGAATGTGTCGGCGGGTCAGATTCAAATAAAAAAAAATGTACTGAATTATTATAACATTTTATTTAATAGTATACTTATAATATACGGTTGTTAAAAATCATATCAAAGTTATAAAAGAGGGTAATTATTTTGAGCTCGAGGATCCAGATACCTGACTTCTCTTGTTTTTGACAAGCTCATTGATGTCAGGTATCATATTCGTTGTATTCATTTTAAGAATTGATTGGAGATGTTCATTTGTAAGTCTTGTACGATGTTTGTTCTTATTTATTTTCATGACGGAAAACATCTGCTCACATAAATAGGTGCTACCAAACATGCACAGAATGCGTGCTGCATGCTTTTTTAATTCCGGGTAGTTATCCAAACTCTTGAAATATTGTGTATAAAATGTAAGTGCGTTAACCTCTTTAAATTTTTCTTTCAAAATACTGTCCGATTGAAGATCTATCAACTCCATTTGCAAATGAACTGGTGCCTGTGAAGCTTCAAAATTGAATGGATTGTTGAAAATTGGGAATTCCATTTCATTCATTTTGTGGAAGTCTTCAAAACGATTGTTGAATTCCGTGATAAGATTTTGCAGAAGTTGAGAATATTGATCCAATTTTTTTTGATCCACTGTGCCAAATGATTTTAAATGAGGGAAATGATCCGAAGTTTGATTTTTTACCTGATTTTCCCACAGCCTCTACTTTGTTTCAAAGGCTTGAATACATGAGTACATTTGAGTGACAATCAGATTTTTACCCTGTAACTTTACATTCAGATCAGTCAAGTGTTTATTCATATCTACCAAAAAGGCACAATCAACCCACCAGTCATTGTCATAATCAATTGGGTTGCCTTTTTCTAACATGAAAGCTTGAATAGGGTCACGTAATGCAAAAAATCTTTCTAAAACTACTCCTCGACTGAGCCAACGAACTTCGGTGAAATAAGGGACATCAGAAAACTTTTCGTCCAAATGTTGTAAAAACTGCCTGAACTGTCGGTGATTTAGTCCTCTGCTCCTTATAAAATTTACTATTTTAATTATAGGTTGCATGACATGGTCCATTTTTAAATGTTTGGATGCCAATGATTCCTGGTGAATTATACAGTGAAATCCCACAAAATTTCCTGATGTTTTCTGTTTTAATTTAGTTACAACGCCCGAATGTTGGCCAACCATGGCAGGAGCGCCATCCGTAGTTGTGCTGCTAAGTATATTCCAATCGAGTCCATATTCTGCCATCAAATGCTCCAATGCAGAATAAATATCATTTGCTGTTGTAGTACCTGTCAATGGAACGCACTTTAATAGTTCTTCAGTTATTTCAAAGTTACTGTTAATACCTCGTATAAAAACAGCAAGTTGAGCTGTATCAACAGTATCAGTGCTCTCATCAACAGCCAGTGAAAAGTTTGTAAATTCCTTAATTTTCTCCTTCAGTTGAAGAACCAAATTTTGAGATAAATCATTTATTCTTGAAGCAACAGTGTTTCTTGACAGCGAAATATTTTGAATTATTGACTTTTGAAATGGAAATGAAACATCGGCAACTTTCAACATACAGTCTTTAATAAAATCACCATCAGTGAAAGGTTTTGATCTCTTCGCGATTTCTAATGCAATAATAAAACTTGATTTCAGGGCATCTTCGCTCTCAGTATTAGCTTTACTAAACATCGATTGTTGACCTTGAAGTTTAGATTTTAAAGATGACAATCTGTCCATTCTTATTTTTTCAGTGTAACAATCGAATTTTGATTTATGATTCGTATCATAGTGTCTCTTCAAGTTAAACTCCTTACAAACAGCAACTGTTTGATTGCAAATCAAACACAGTGGTTTACCTTTCCATTCTATGAAAAAATATGCATTTTCCCATTTAGACTGAAAAACTCTACGTTCACTATCAACTTTACGTTTTTGTGACATTATGCCGAAATCGTAACAAATATGGAACTCGACACAATTATGGATATCGCACACGCACGACACAAACAAATGTACAATACCTTCTCAACCACTACTTCGCAACTGACTCACGTGACACGTCGACGCACTTCTTTTATATCGATAAGGAAGGTTCTAGTCTAGACTCGAAGCGCATGGAAGATTCTATTGTTCTCAACAAAAATAATAGGGTGTTTCCGCTAAGAGATGGTGTTACTGTCTATCTCTCTCGCTTGTCTAGGCACGCGCTGCCTTTGAAATGACTTATAAATGTAGTGTAGTGTACGCATTTTAAAACTTCCGTAGAGCAATCGAGTGAAGTCTAAAAGCTCTAAAAAACATGATTCTTCTTTCTGTGACACATTGCGATCGCGGGCCGTATTGGTATGGCCCGGGGGCCGGATGCGGCCCGCGGGCCGTATCTTTGACATGACTGCATTAGAGTGACTAGAGATATCATTTAAGCAGAAGTTATCACTTGTTTGGAGTGGCCTGCTTGCTCACTCGAGCTTAACCCTATAGAGTATTTGTTGGATATGCTTAAAAGAAAAATTAGAGCTCGCCGGGATAATCCACAAAACACCGCACGGCTAGTACAAGCTACTCTTGAAAGATGGAGTAACCTACCACAACAAAATGTTGATAATTTGATTAGGAGCGTGTGTTGTAATGTTAAGATGACGATGTGGGATCCCACTTCTGACACCAGGGACCTATTGAGTGGTGCCATAATTTAGTTACTGTGGAGAAACCTAATGGTAGTTTAAGGTTATGCCTTGATCCACAGTATCTAAATCAGGGCATCATAAGGGAGAGGTGTTTAATACCCTCTGCGGAGGAAATTTTTAGTAGATTGGCAGGAAAAAAATACTTTTCAGTCCTGGACATGAAGGATGGGTTTATTTAAGTAGTGTTAGATGAAGATAGCAGTAAAATGTGTTGCTTTAGTACACCTCATGGTGTTTACAGATATTTACGAATGCCTTTCGGGTTGTCATCAGCTCCTGAGGTAATGCAGAATTTGAACTTTAATATTTTTGGGGACATAAATGGGATCGAAATTTATTTTGATGACCTAATAATTGCAGCAAATAGTATACAGGAACATGATATAATTTTTAAAAATGTCATTGATAGAGCTAAAAGCATAATGTTAAATTTAATAAAAATAAATTGCAATACAGGGTAAACCAAGTAAAATTTTTAGGAGTCATAATTTCTGAATTTGGGATTAAATGTGATCCTGATCATGTAGAAAGTATATTAAAATTAGAAACACCCAAAAATGTAAAAACTTTGCAATCTTTTCTTGGAATGTGCAATTATTTAAGCAAATTCATACACACTGGCCATTATGGCATTAACAAATCTAAAAATAGAGCACGATCTGTACTATATTGGCCGGGCATGAGTAATGATATTGTTAAGGTGGTACAAAGTTGTTCCATTTGTGAAAAATTTAACATATCAAATTCAAAGGAACCTTTAATACCCCATCAAGTCCCAGACCTGCCCTTCAATAAAGTAGGGGTTGATTTATTTCAATTTGGCAATAAAGCCTATTTAGTCCTAGTAGATTATTATAGCAGATGGCTAGAAATAAAGGAATTACGAAACAAAACTTCAGAAAGTGTAATTAGTGTTTTAAAAGAAATTTTTTCACTGTTCGGAATACCATCTGTTATGATATCTGACAATATGCCATTTAGTAGTTATAGGCTTAAGGTATTTGCTAAGGAGTGGGGGATAAATATAATAACATCAAGTCCAATGTATCCTAAATCCAATGGGTTAGCGGAAAAGGGAGTGGGTATAGCCAAGAGACTGATGAAGAAATGTGCTGAAAATAATGAAGATGTAAACTTGGCTTTACTCGCTTATCGTAACACACCTATCACGGGTATGAATTATTCACCTTCCCAAATGCTAATGTCACGTGTGTTGTGCGATAAATTACCATGTAACACAAAGCTTCTAAAGCCTAAACTTTGTACAAATGTCAGTAAGCAAATACTAGCGTCTAAAGCTAATCCTAAACTAAGTTATGATCAGACTGCAATTTCTAGAAAAAAATTTGAAACAGGCAACAATGTCTTAGTTCAAGACGGTAGATCTAAGTTATGGTCGCCTGCCAAAATTGTTCAACCTTGTCAGGTTCCTAGGTCTTATGTAATACAAAAGTCTGATGGTCGGTTTTTGAGAAGAAACACTTTTCAGTTAAGAAAATCGCACAATGATGTTGTAGTTAATCCTAAGTGTGATGTTCCTCTTTTAGAAGGTATACCCAGGCCAAGTTTGCCTGTTAGTAACATTCACAATAATATTGCTAAGACTGTTCAACCTAGCAATAATGAAACAGGATCTCCTCCTACAAATAAGTTTGGACGAACTATTAGAAAACCTGCCTATCTGAAGGACTATTGCACTTAAATTAAGTATTATATTTTTAGTTTTATATGTTTCTATATTTTTGGAAAAAGGGAGATGTTGTAATGTTAAGATGACATCTGGCAACAGTGTCTATGGACGGTTGTCAGCGGTCACGGGGCATGGCATCGCCCTTGGACGGGAGGGGGGTTGGATGTTCGATGTGGAACAACAACAATGTTTATAACCTTGCTTATTCAATAAAGTTCTTTATTAACAATCTGGTAATCACTAATTACTACAGCGTGCCCACGCAAACTGAAGCTTGTATAAGGACTAGAGGTGATAACACTGTCTACCAAAAAACACAAAAAAAAATAAATAAAAACAATTTAAACATTATTTGTTTCACATCGAAATTTTTTTTGCTATTGACTTTAAAACAACTAGTTTCAATTTGCTTGTTAAATACTTTATTGTTTAATTTAATTGTTATCCATTTGTCATCAAATTGCTTTAAAATAAATATTGTTTGACTTCGTGTGTTCGTTTTTTTTTAATTCACACGAAATAATAAGAAATATCAGGTGATTCCATATAAGTTTGGGTGTGTGTATGTTCGCTTTCCATTCGTAATTATAACTGGTTCGTCCACATAAGTAGGAATAACAATTTTTAATTTTCTTGTTTTTGTAAAGAATATTTTAATTCATTTTCTTTTCAATATTATGGGACACCCCGTATATACGAGTAGGCCAATACCTAATTCAGTGAGTATGTATTAATTTTTATCATTATTTTCAAGTAAAAACCTTAAAGTTTTTTGTATGTAATTACCTGCCTACTCGCCTCCTTTTAAAAAGACAATTCGCCAACCAACTCTCTTGGTTAACAGTCACTTACAATCATTCCGAAAAGTGTATAGAAACTCAATATAGTCCTCGCGAGTGATTTATACTTTATACTGAAGCGTTTAACATGTCTGCTCATATGGGAACAAGGAAAGACTATCTATAGAGATACTGGGGGGTAAGAATGGGGCTAAAGAAGAAGAAGCAGACACATAAAGCCTCGTTGCGGGACGGCAGCTCATTTGTTGTGCGGGAGCTAGGTCGTAGATTCGTTAGGGAGGGTGAAGGGGTGTTAAGATGACTACACTACCATAACTAAATACATAAGGGTACTTACTCTGACTAGAGGATCTTTCTACTATTTAACAAAAAGGGACGCCGTTTGAAATAAATCCTCTATTTCACCTATGGGTACTTACTGGATACTTTCTTACTTACGGGTACCAATCGGGGGGACAATCATCATTGATTCCTCTTTGGGGTTACATTGGGACAACATCTTTCCTTATTATTGGCTTCTATGCCATATTCTTTCTTTTCTTCTGAACTAAAACTTTCATACAGTTGCATTAGTTTTCTGTTAAAATTTTTCCAAAGGCTACAGAAATGAGATGATAGATACACTTTCACAAACATTTATTTAAAACTTTACGGTGTTTTTTTTTTAAACAAACAAAAAAACTTTTAACAGGAAATGATTTTACAGGACAAAATATCTACAAATCTTTTACATTACAAAAAAAATCTTCAATTTAACATAACAAAAGAATGACAAAAGAACTTGTTGGACAGTGTATGTCAAAACAAAATTTTGACGCAGCTGTCAAAGGTCAAAGTCACTGTCATTTTAATTTACAAGTTGCATCATGAAAGCACAAACAACTATTATTTTTCAAAACTCTTTACCAACAAAAATATTTATCCATTTGGGATCCTTGCAAAATTTAAAAAAATATATCATACCATATTTAAACAAAATCCTTTATCACACGTCACAAACTACACGGAAAGGGGGTTCATCTACAAACAAACAGGGTCATCGACCTGAGGTGGGCTTCATGGCTTCCTTTTTATTTCGGGGCAATCAACTGGATAAACATCACGGGACTGGAACTCAAAATGTCTACATCAGGACATCAATCGGGACTCGGAAGACTTCATTTAAACAGGAACTTGGACAAGATACAGGGACTTCATACCACGCCGGCGTATAGTACTGCGTCACAACTCAAACACAGTGTAAGAGCACCCAACTTCACTACGGGGTAAAAAAAAAAAAAACATCGTGCCCTCACACTAGATCTTCCAGAACGACATACTATACCCTTTACCGGTGGGTAACAAAAGGCACCACGCCCTTTTGGGGTGAGTCGGCAAGCGATCTTCACGCTTGAAGAAATCAAACCGGACTGATCTGCGCTTCGGTCTGAAGCCACAGATCGGGGAAAATACGACGGAAGTACCGAGCGATTTTGATCCTTAGGGATGCCTAGTTGACAAGAACTCAACTTTCAGTTCAAGATTTGTTCTAGAAAGTTCATCTACGCATTAGAACTGTACTTTTGTCAACACTTCTTACAAATTCTGTTTTTGCGTCTCAAATAAACAGGAATCTTGTAACACATTGAAATGTTGCTGCAATACTTCATGGCTGTATACAGGGTCGGCTTGGGATCTTATAATGATATTGAACTTCACAAAATAAATTAAAAAAATAGACATTCTTTTTGGGAATTGGGATATTAAATTAATGTTGGAGTTTTTTCAAACGTTACAATACTACTCAGCAATAGCAGTACGAAAAATAGCAGGCCTGCTCCAGCTTGTGCAACGAGAAATGACAAGGTAGGAAATATTTTTATTACAATTTACTTTAAGGTCTGGTTTTTTTACTGTTATTTTTTTTATTCTATTTTAAATTCACCCTATGCTAAACAGTCCACTAATAAAGCTCACTGAGTTAGTAATCTCCTCCAAGAAGATTTATTGATCCGTTACGAGCCTGATAGATCCATTTTCTATATTTTTTTCTTGCATTTTTCATTTTTCTAAGAGGGTAATATAGTCGGGGAAAGTTTCTTTTAAACCTGAATTGTTTGATTTTATTGTCATACTTTGCTAATTTACAAAGATCAGAATCAAATTCAGGTTATTTAACCGCATTTCCTTTGACTTTATTTTTTTGTTATTCTTTAACATAAGGCGATAAAATATTCTTTACAAAATTAAAATCACGTATCAATTAGTAAATTGGTTTTTTGTTTGTGCCGATCGTTAGTGGTACCTATACCTCAGTTAATGTTGTTTTTTAAGTAAAAAAGGAACACATTAATGTAAAAGTAATTATTATTAAATTGTCAACGTCGGCCAATAGACAAATTTTGTTATAATAATTATTATACAGGTTGACTCTATTATAGATGAAACTGTGTGTTTATTTTACACAGTAATTTTTATTTAACGGGTTTATGTTTTATAATTATTTTTTGTCTATAAATATTCAAATAGCAGAGGACATAGTTTTCTATTTTATTAGCACAAAGTTCGGTTGTATTTTATTAATTTTCGTGTGGTGAACCTATTTTATTTCCTAACGCTAATTTCATATTTTTCTAAATTTATTAATTGTACATTTAAATTTACAAAATGGCAGATAAAATTAAAAAATATCAATCTTTAAGACAAGTTGAAGTGCAACAAATGACTGAAATTCATGCTGTTGCTTTAAAGGTAGCTGCTGACGATAAGAATTTTTACCCGGTTTTGGAAGTTATGTATGAAGGATTGGAAAAAATTCGTGACAATTTTTATGATCTTCATAATAAAATAATTATGTTAGTTTCTGAGCAAGATAATGAGGACGCGCTATTTAAAGTCGAAGATGATTGCCGTAGTAATTTTGACAAATTATATTATAAAATTAAATTAACATACGTGCAAGCCTTTAGAAAATCTTCAACATCAAGTCAGCAAACTACATCAACTTCACAGTCTCAAAATCCTTTACCTATAAATTATTTTAATTTACCGAAACCGGAATTGCCATCTTTCAGTGGAAAAATAACTGAATTTAGAAGTTTTATAGATCAGTTTGATGCTCGCGTTCATACTCTTACTTACTTACAACCAATTGACAAATTTAATTTGTTACTATCGTGTTTAAAGGGTGCAGCGCGCGATGCTGTGGATCATATTGACATCACAGCAAACAATTATCCAATTGCCTATGATCTGTTTTGTGAAAGGTTTAATAATGTTAGGGTAATCGCTGCCAATTTATGGAATAACCTTGAAAGTTCACCACAACTGACTTCAGAAGATCCAAAAGAACTACGCAAGTTGTTAGATACATTTTCGAAAAATGTGGCATCTCTAAATAAGCTAGGACTACCTACAGTACATTGGGATTTTATACTTGTTCAAATGATTTTAAAACGATTAACTGTTTCTTTAGTAACACGTTTTGAGCTTTTTCATAATAATTCAACCATCCCAAGCTATAAAAAACTGATTGATTTTTTAAATCAAAGTTGTCTCGCTTTAGATAATATTGATTTTCACACTAAACCAAAATCTAACTTTTCTAAAAAACCTAATTCTTCCAAATCTACATCATTGCTTGCTCAAACAGAACCTGAACCAAAATGTTCTATCTGTAAAACTAATGATACCCATGCCATTTATAAATGCCCCGTTTTTTTGGCAAAATCTCCTGTAGACCGATTTCAATTAATAAAAAAGAACAAGATGTGTATTAACTGTCTTGGATCACATCGTTCTAGCCTATGCAAATCTACATGGACTTGTCACTCGTGCCATAAAAAACATCATACACTACTTTGCTTCTCCTCTTCTAAGAAAGAAGAGAATGTTCAAGATTCGGCGGCATCCACTTTAAATTCAACGACTGGATCATCCGTTTCTGTGTGTTTTTCTTCCGCTGATAAAAGTACTTTGCTTTCCACTGCATGTATTGAGGTGCTTGATTGTCACGGTAACTACCAACCTGTTAGGTGTCTGTTAGATTCGGGAAGCATGACGTCCTTCATCTGTCAAAAGACCCTTAGGCGTTTAGGTTTACGTCCCATGAAAACTTCAGCTAACATCCAAGGATTAGGTTCTATGCAGTCGAACACTAATTTAGGTGGGGTTACCATTTCTTTTAAACCAGTACGTAAATCTTCTCCTATTTTGACAACCGATGCGTTAGTCTTGACAAAAATATGTGAGGATCAGCCTTTATGTAATTTAGAAGTTAATACTTGGCCCCATATTGCTAATTTAAAGTTAGCAGATGATAACTTCTTTCGTAGAGGATCCATAGACATTCTTTTAGGAGCTGATGTATTCTCTACAATTCTTTTGGATGGACGTATTTACGGCAATCAAGATCAACCTGATGCAATTAATACTATATTTGGCTATGTGCTTATGGGAAAAGTAAATATTTCAAAGGCACCTACTCTTACTTCTTTATTTTGCCAAGTTGACGATACGGTTTCCTTGGATCAGCAAATAAAGAAATTCTGGGAATTAGAAGCAGTCCCTGAAGTTTTTTGCTTAGCTCCTGATGACGCTAAAGTGGAAAATATGTTTATGAATACTTATACGCGTGAACAATCAGGACGCTTTGTAGTAGATCTACCTTTTAAGGAAGAAAATCCTGTCTTTCCTAATATTAGATCACTTGCTCTTAGTAGGTTTTATTCATTAGAAAGAAGGCTTCAAAAATCTCCTGAACTTTATGACCAATACCGCACCTTTATGAAGGAATTTGTTGAGCTCGGTCACATGGAACCTGTCCCATTGAATAACTTCGATTCACCTTATGTTTACTATTTATCGCATCATTGTGTTTTAAGACCTGAAACTCTAACAAGTAAATTAAGGGTCGTTTTTAATGGTTCCGGGCATCTTCCAAATCAACCCTCACTCAATGACAAATTATTCACTAGTCCTAAGCTTCAGACTGACATCTGTACAATTTTGATTAATTTTCGATTGCATGGTTATGTAATTACGGCCGATATTTCTAAAATGTATAGGCAAATTTTAATTAATCCTACTCAAACAGATTATCAAAGAGTACTTTGGCGTTCTAAGAATTCTGAACCTGTTCGAGATCTTCGTATCAACAGAGTTGTTTATGGTCTCTCTTGTTCTCCTTATCTTGCTATTAGATGTCTACATCAGTTGGCTAATGATGACGGGGATTCGTTTCCTCTAGCAGCCGAGGCACTTAAAACTGGAACCTACGTTGATGATATCGTTTCTTCCTGTCCTAGTTTCGAAAATGCCTTAGCACTAAGAGACGAACTTATTGCCTTACTTGCCAAAGGAGGTTTTGAGTTGAAAAAATGGTCCAGTAATGTACCCGATTTATTGAAAGGATTAGCTGTATCAGATTTAGCAATAAAACCTCTTACATTTAATGATGGTATTTCGTCCAAAACACTTAAAGTATTAGGGTTGGAATGGGACGCTTCTTCGGATACATTTGCTTTTAAAGTTCAAGTTTTAGACTCTTCTTGTACAAAACGTCATCTTTTGTCCAATTTAGCAAAAATATTTGATCCTCTTGGATTTTTATCTCCAATAACATTTCTAATTAAACACCTTATTCAAAGAATATGGACTCAAAAGATTGGTTGGGATGATGCTCCATCAAAAGAAATTATCCGTTTGTGGAAAAAATACATTGATGATGTAGCATATTTGAGTAAATTAAATTTACCTCGTCGTTTATTAATTGATGATATTTTACGCTTAGAAGTTCACTGTTTTGGTGACGCTAGCGAGAAAGGTTACTGCGCTGTCTTGTACTTTCGATGCTTATCACCTTCAGGCCAACCTTTTGTTTCTTTTGTTATAGCTAAATCTAAGGTCGCACCCATTAATGAGGGACTTACTATTCCAAGATTAGAATTGTCTGCTGCGGTTTTAGTGGCTCGACTAGTCTCCTTTGTTTCTTCTGTTATTAAAGATAAAGTAGAAATCAAGGAAATATACTGTTATTCTGATTCTGCTGTTACATTACGTTGGTTACAATCTTCCCCTCATCAGTGGAAAACTTTTGTGAGCAATAGAGTAGCTTATGTGCAGGAACGAGTAACTTCTTCATGTTGGCACTATGTTCCTTCTGAAGAAAATCCTGCTGACATTGGTTCAAGGGGTTGCTTACCCTCTGAGTTAATTAACTGTTCCAAATGGTGGGCGGGGCCAACCTTCTTACAATCTGATCCGCTAACGTTCTTTGAACTTAATTCAAAGGAGTCTACTAATGTAAATTTGGAAGTGCGGACTGTCGCATTGATTGCTGAAATTCCCAATAATTTTTTAGATATTTTATTGGATCGTCATTCGTCTTTAAATAGGTGTGTTCGATGTTTGTGTTACATTATTCGTTTTTTCCATTATGTAACCAAAAACCGATATGGTAATCTGGAAATAGATTGTTTAAGTTTATTGGAGCAACATAACTCCTTACTGGTTTTTGTTAAACGAACACAGCAGATCTTTTTTAATACTTTAATAAATTTTATCCAAGATAAACAGCTGCTTCCAAAAAATTTAAGAAAGCTTTCACCTTTTATCGATGCAAAGGGAATTCTACGTGTAGGTAGTCGCCTAGCTAATGCGCCCATTTCGTATGATCGCAAATTTCCGGCATTACTTCCTAACAGTTGTAAATTAACTGATATGATTATTGAATCTACTCATCTGCAATATCTACACGCCGGGCTTCAAACTGTTCAATACCTAATTTCTCAGCGTTTTTGGATTATATCTTCCAAACTAGCCATTCGTAGAGTACTGTCTAAATGTGTTAAATGTTTTAAGGTGAATCCTTTGTCTCCAGTTCCGTTAATGGGAAATCTACCGCTAGCTCGAATATCTCAACTAAAACCTTTCAGTAATGTTGGAGTTGATTTTGCGGGCCCTTTTCCTATAAGAGCTTCCAAACTTCGAAAGTCTCAAACTCTTAAAGCGTATTTGTCGCTTTTTATTTGTTTCTCAACAAAAGCTCTTCATTTAGAGCTCGTATCTGATTTATCCACTGACGCGTTTTTAGCTGCGTTTAAGCGATTTGTCAGTCGTAGAGGCCGATGTCAACATGTTTATAGTGACAATGGCACTAACTTTGTTGGAGCCAGAGCAGAACTTAACAGATTGGCATCACAAGCTGCTTCTCATGAATCTATTCAATGGCATCTCATTCCCCCTTCTTCTCCACACTTTGGAGGTTTATGGGAATCTAATATTAAGACGGTAAAGGGTCATTTAATTCGCACAATTGGAGAACAAGTACTAACTTTTGAAGAGTTATATACTATTTTTTCTCAAATTGAGGCCATCATGAATTCGAGGCCAATATGCCCGTTAAGTTCAGACCCAAACGATCTTAGTGCGTTAACTCCAGGACATTTTTTGACCATGGAGCCTTTGAGTGCTCCGCCCGAAGAAAAGTTGCTCGATGTTCCGCACAATCGGTTGAATCGTTGGCAATTATTAAATAAGTTGCACCAACAGATTTGGGAACGGTGGTCTAAGGAGTACCTCCAAACTCTTCATCAAAGGGCTAAATGGAATTCTCCGTCTCCAAACGTCCAACTAGGTACCTTAGTGGTAATCCGCCAAAATAATATTCCCCCGCTACAATGGCCTTTGGGCCGTATAATTGAGGTTCATCCTGGATCTGATGGTATAGTTAGAGTGGCCACCGTGAAAACTAATAGTGGTATATATAAACGCTCTATAGTAAAATTATGTCCTTTGCCTTTTGAGCCGTAACAATACTGCGTATTGTGGTGGGCGGTTGTGGTTCGTCCACATAAGTAGGAATAACAATTTTTAATTTTCTTGTTTTTGTAAAGAATATTTTAATTCATTTTCTTTTCAATATTATGGGACACCCCGTATATACGAGTAGGCCAATACCTAATTCAGTGAGTATGTATTAATTTTTATCATTATTTTCAAGTAAAAACCTTAAAGTTTTTTGTATGTAATTACCTGCCTACTCGCCTCCTTTTAAAAAGACAATTCGCCAACCAACTCTCTTGGTTAACAGTCACTTACAATCATTCCGAAAAGTGTATAGAAACTCAATATAGTCCTCGCGAGTGATTTATACTTTATACTACTCAGCAATAGCAGTACGAAAAATAGCAGGCCTGCTCCAGCTTGTGCAACGAGAAATGACAAGGTAGGAAATATTTTTATTACAATTTACTTTAAGGTCTGGTTTTTTTACTGTTATTTTTTTTATTCTATTTTAAATTCACCCTATGCTAAACAGTCCACTAATAAAGCTCACTGAGTTAGTAATCTCCTCCAAGATGATTTAATAACAATTAATTATAACATTTGGAGACTAGCAACGTGGAATATCAGAGGACTAAATGGTAAAGAAACAGAATTGAGCTACGAGTTCGATAAAAACAAAATAGAGATATTAGGTATTACAGAAACAAAAAAGAAAGGAATTGGTGAAATATACCTAGAAGGCGGTCATTTGCTTATATATAGCGGGGTTCCACCGGAAAAGAGAGCAGCTGCAGGAGTAGGTACTACAATTAAAAAAGAAAAAGTAATAAATATACAGGACTGGAAAGGCTGGTCAGAAAGAATAGTCGCTCTTGAGATGAAAGATGAACAGGGAGAGCCACAGACAATAATTACGGCATATGGACCCGATGAAAATGAGAAAAAAGAAGTCAAAGAAAAATTCTGGACAGACCTAAATATAGCAATAGAAAACAGTAAAGGGCGGATTTACGTCATTGGAGACTTCAACGGAAGAGTAGGAATCAAAGATGAGACAGTAACGGATGTAATTGGAAGGTACGGTGAAGAAGTGAGAAATGATAATGGAAAACGGTTAATAGAATTCTGCGTACTAAATAATTTAATAGCAACAAACACACACTACCAACACAAAGACATACATAAATTTACTAGGCAAGGACCAAGAGAATCAGAAAAGTCAATAATCGATTACATACTAGTAGAACGCGACAATCGAAAGGTAATTCAAGACGTTAGAGTCCGAAGAGGACCAGAAATAAGTAGTGACCATTATGTGTTGGAAGCTAGAATAAAGAATAAAAACAAAAAACCCCAGGAACGTACAAAAGAAAACAAAAGAAAAATTGAATACGAATCAATCAGAACTTACAAGCTCAGAAACAAAGAGATTGCCCTAAGATACAAAGAAATGGTTGATTTAGAAATAGCAGCTCTGGAAAATGCAAATGATAGTAACAGCCTAGAACAAAAATGGCAATCATTTAAAAATATATTACTGGAAGCGGCGAAAAAAGTATGTGGCATTAGTAAAAGGAATGACAAGGTGAAACAAACAAACTGGTGGAATGCCGAAATAAAACAACAAGTGAAAACTAAGAAAAAACTTTGGAATAATTATTTAGGAAACAAAACAGTAAACAATTACAACAAATACAAAGAGGCAAGAACTGCAGTAAGAGATATGATAAAAACAGAAAAGGAAAAGAGTTGGCATCAATTTGGACACAACTAAGTTGGTGGGGACACATGAAAAGAATGAAAGACAACATACCGGTGAAGAAAATATGGGAAGCCAGGATACAAAAGAAAAGAAGTAGAGGAAGACCTAGAGAAGATTGGGATACAGTAGTCGCTAAAATCATCCAAAGGAAGGGGAAAACAATAGCAGAAGCAAGCCGATTAGCATACAATAAGAAACAATGGTCAACATTTGTACACACGTGAAAGGATGTGCCAGTCCCGACACTGAAAAGTAAAAGGGACTCAAAAGACTATATATATATTATAACATAACGACAAAAGTCATTATAAAAATAACGTGAATGAAAAAGGTAGGTAGATATAAATTTACTGCCGAATCTTTATTAATCATTCCAGTACTACTTCTTTTCCTTAATTCTAAAAGTATAACTTAGAGGATTGTTGTTAAATCCATGATAATACTCTCCCAATCATAATGTAAATAAACCAAACTAAAATTCTCTGACGATTTACATGAGAAAGCTTTTATTTGGCTCGATATTTGCTTTATTTACCCTCAGTTTGCCGTTTCTTCCGATGGCCCCGTGTAGATACTAGAGGTTATTCAAAACGGAATTCGTTTCTGCTTTGTAAACCGAAAGTAGGAAGCAGATAATAGAAAGGACGCATGTTTAATTTCAGGATAGTGAAAGGAAAGTTTGTAGTAGTTCGGGTGGATGGCGGCTCCAGGCTTTAGTTTATCAGGGAGTTTGCCCGACGAACTTGGAAACTTCTTGGACAATTGTTCTTTATGTTCGACTGAGTGAATTAACGTCGGCCAAATAAAGTCCGTTAGATGTTCATGTTTGCGGTGTTATTTGGGTGCTTAAGGGAATGTTGCGACACAATGTTGATGTGTTTTACTTGAGTGGCTTTTTCATGTTTTCTACCGGATATTATTGGGGACGACAACAATCAGAATGACAGAGTCCTGTGTTCTATAACGAATGGATTCAAAATTCAGGTTTCATAAATTAATTAACGGACGTTAATAAAAAGAATGTGTGTGTACTTTGTACGCACGTAAGAAGATATTCTTCTATTATACAGGGTGTCCCGAAAAGATTGGTCATAAATTATACCACAGATTCTGGGGTCAAAAATAGGTTGATTAAACCTCACTTACCTATATACAATAGTGCACACAAAAAAAGTTACAGCCCTTTGAAGTTACAAAATGAAAATCGATTTTTTTAATATATCGAAAACTCCTAGAGGTTTTTTATTGAAAATGGACATAACGAATCTTTATCGTAGCAATATTTTAAAAAAAAAATATAGTGAAATTTGTGTACCCCATAAAAATTTTATGGGGGTTTTGTTCCCTTAAACCCCCCCAAACTTTTATGTACGTTCCATTTAAATTATTATTGTGGCACCATTAGTTAAACACAATATTTTTAAAACTTTTTTGCCTCTTAGTACTTTTTTGATAAGCCAGTGATTATCGAGATATTTTGAATATTTGTCGAATCCACCACCTATTTGTATATGGTTAAGTATGATTATAGACACCTGTCAATAATCTGAAAATTTATTTATAACTTAAATTTTTTGGTATATTTTGAAAAAGAAACCACATCTCGATAAATGTTGACTTATCAAAAAAAGACTAAGAGACAAAAAAGTTTTAAAAACACTGTGTTTAACTAATGGTACCACAATAATAGTTTAATTGGAACGTACACAAACATTTGGGGGGTTTAAAGGAACAAAACCCCCATAAATTTTTTATGTAAATATAGTAAAAAAGTAGCCGCATCTCGATAAAAACTGGCTTATCGAAAAAATACTAAGAGGCAAAAAAGTTTTAAAAACGTTGTGTTCAACTAATGGTACCACAATAATGAATTAATTGGAACGTACACAAAAGTTTGGGGGGGTTCAAGGGAACAAAATCCCCATAAATTTTTTATGGGGTGGACAAATTTCACTATAATTTGGTTTTAATGTGGGCCTGTCATAAGAATGATACATACCCGTTTTCAATAAAAAATCTTTGAGAGTTTTCGACATATTGAAAAAAATCGATTTTCATTTTGTAACTTCAAAGGGCTGTAACTTTTTTTATGAGCACATTTGTACTAAGGTAAGTTAAGTTCAACCGAACTATTTTTAACCCCAGAATGTGTGGTATAATTTATGACCATTCTTTTCGGGACACCCTGTATAATAGGTAATTTAAACGAAGTAAATATACTTAAAAGGTTATTTGTACTTATTTTATTTAAAAATCAAACTAACTTTCTTATCTACCACTTTCAAAAAAGAAGAATATCTTCAAAAATTATATAATAATATACTTACAATCATAAAATCTATAAAAAAAAATAAAAAAATAATAACTTGCTTGGGGCTCGATCCCACTTCACGTCTACCGCGCCGTACGAAAGTTGACGGCATTTCAAACTGCACCACATTCGTGTATACGTCATGTGGGAATATACACAAACTAAACGTTTACACCATAAATTTATATGAATTTAATAAAATTATTAGTTTGATTTTTGTCGAAATAAAATACAACAAAATATAGAGTAAGAAAACGATATATGAGATGAAGATTTGTAGAAAGTTTGTTCGTAATCAGATTATGTAAATTAAAGTATTGCCTACTAATAGGTAACTACATTATTTTGTTTACATTTTCCAAATAGATAGGTATTGAAACTATTAGATATTTCCAACTGAAACATTTAGAATTACGTACCTGCGGCTTTTCAAAACTATTTAAAAAGTCACTATAATTATAAGTTTGATTTTATTTCTGTCCACACATCAATAAAAACTAATATTATACAATATTTTTGTTTACCGATAACCTCCATATTGAACAATTATTGACAGATCATTTCAAAATTTCAACACCCAATCAGAGCCCGTATAACGACTAATACCATACTGTCGGTGTGCGCATGCGCGCGGATCAATCAAATTTTACCCTCAATCGATTCGCCGCTAAAGAAGAATATCTTCAAAAAAATTCCAGGAGACTGAAAAAAAGCAATTCTATGAGCAATTCACACGAAGGAAGACTAACTTAGCTATATAAAGTATGGAGGCATATCTTTACTCTGTGTGAGATATAAGGTGTTTACGTGAATCATGAATCGGAGACTAAGTCACTTGTCAGAACAAATCATAGAAGAACATCAGGCCGGATTCAGACCAGGACAGTCTACTATCGACCAGCTATTTAACGCAACCATGAGTTGTATCAATATTACAAAGAACCCTTTATAGCAAATTATGCAAAAGTATAAATATTGGTAAAGACCTGCTGCCTACTTGACCACTACGATATAAGACTGCTAAAATACTTATATTACAATCAAGTAGCATCTATCCAAGTTGGAGATAATCGTACTGAAAAACTACCCATCAAACGTGATGTGCGACAGGGTTGTGTTTTGTCACCCAGTCTCTTTAATCTGTATCTGAAGAAATCTTTAGGGAGGCTTTGGACGACAGACAAGAGGGAGTAAGACTGGGCGGAGAAGTAATCAACAATATCAGGTATGCTGACGACACAGCCATCCTTGCAGAAAATTTAGAAGATCTCCAGGCATTATTAAATCTAGTCAGTGAAGCAAGTTATCATAGAGGCCTAAAAATCAATATTTCAAAGACAAATTGGATGGCAGTTGGAACGATAAATGTAGATCAAGGCGTGCTTTCTCTTGATGGAGAGGAGATAGAACGAGTAAACTATTTTAAATACCTTGGCAGTTGGTTAAATGTAAATTGCGATTGTGATGAAGATATAATAACCAGGATTGAAATATCACGTAAAGATTTTATGACCTAAAAACCAGTTTTATGTAACCGAAGCCTGTCGATGAAGATTCGCAAGAAGGTCCTAAAATGTTACGTGTGGTCTATATTATTGTATGGTTGTGAGACATGGACGTTAAAAACCACAATGCTAAATAAATTAGAAGCATTCGAATTGTGGTGCTGTCGACGAATCCTAAAGATATCGTGGGTTTCGCACACTTCCAATGAAAATGTTCTCCAATAAATGATGAATTCAGAACGTCTGCTCATAAACATCATACAGAGAAGAAAAACAAAATACAAGGAAAAGTGGAGGGAAAGAGGTGGATTGGTCGAAAGAAACTTTCATCGTTGCGTAATATTAGACAACGGTGTGGTTCCAAGGTAGAAGAATTATTTCGCGCAGCAGCCGAGAGAGACAATTTTCAGGAACTTCTAAACATGATGACAGCCAACGTCTGAATACGGACACGGCACCTGAAGAAGAAGAAGATAAATATTGCGCTAAGCAGGTCACCTTTTAAGAATGGATAATGACAGAACACCTAGTAAAATGCTTAGTGGGACTATGGTGGGACGTCGGCCAGTAGAAAGACCAAGAAAGAGGGGGAGACGAAACTAAAAAAATATTGAGGGTGGATAAGTGGAGGAGAGTAGCCAGAGAGAGAAAGTAACGTTAAAAATATCATACGATCAATAGCAATATATGGCGTAGAAACATGGATCATAACAGAAAAGACAATAAACCTAATCAATACTTCTAAAAGAAAGATATTAAGAAGGATTTTGGGACACATCTGCGACAATGGTATGTGGAGAATAAGGTTGAACCACGAGTTGTATCAATATTACAAGGACCCTTTATAGCAAATTATGCAATAGTATAAAGATTGCGCTGAAAAATATTTATTCCAATATATACATTTATTCCAAAATTGAAGGATGCCTGAAAAACTTAAGGGAGTCAGAAAAAAATGGAGGGTGTCAAAAAAAATTAGAGGGAGAGACGATAAAATGGGAGGATTTCAGAAAAAATTGCAATGGCTGTAGAGGGCAATTGATTGTATCCCCCGTCGCATGGCGACGGGGCAAAACCACTACTTGTTATAAATGATTGTAAGAAATAGTAAAAAATTAGTAATAAGAAATATTAAATACATATTTAACTTACAAAAAAAATGATAAATAACAAACTAATTAATAAACACGTAAACAATGTTTTGTAAAACCAGAATTCTTCAAACCGATACTGTTAGCCAAGCCGCACACCAAAGAAATATGAAACGAAAAACATGAAACATGAAACGAAAAACATGTTTCATGAAACTAAAACACTGCTAAATAAATCTCAAAGTCCGCCTACCAATGAAACTAGTGTGATTCATGCTCATGACACATTTTTATTTTCGGAGAGTTTCATAAATGGCCGGACGTATATTTGTTTAGCAGTGGTTTATTTCCATGAAACGTAATTTACGTTTCATGTTTCTTTGATGTGCGGTCAGGCTAAGTGTTAATAGTCGCAAAATTTTAAGAGTAAACGAGCTACATTAAAAGAGTTTCTTCAGGCGAAATTTTAAAAATGATCTATTATTAGCTCGATTACAGTGAAATATATAATGTTAGTATGAGGTATTGGGAGATTTTGATCTTGTCATCAACACGGAATTTCGACAACCATGAGTCATTAAGCACACCTTTTGTTGTAACATTATCGCAATATGTATTTATATACAGGAGAAAAAGGTATTTTAATGAGAAATTAATGTTAAGCTGCCCATCAGCTGTCCATCATACATGTAGGTACTTGGCCATATTGGTTGAGTTTTTAAAAATTATACTTGCTTTCACTTTAATGAATTTGTTCGCCTTTGAAACTTTTAGTACGGTCCGCCGTTAGGCGAACATTTTTAGCTTATTTAGCGTCCCATTTAAAACGTTTTGGTTCGAAATGTATCAGTCAATATGCGTGTTTTATTTTAATAAAAACTGAATATATTTTTCTCAGTAATGCCTTCTCAAATTCGTCTATTGTGTCGATATTATTTGTAGGTTTGTGCGGTTCTGTTATTGACATTGTTCCCGTTTTTTGTACTTATTAGCATTTCGTGCGACACGGCTACCCACTCCTAGATAGAAAATGAGATAATTTCAAGCTAGCGAAATTGGAAAGTTTGGAATATGCCATATTGGAAGATATAGCTGTCTACATTATTATTTTAAAAATTATATAACGCAATGCTAATGGAGAAGAGAAATAACAACTTTATTTTTCAAACACAACTACCCCAAGCTACTTTATATTTAGATTAAATTTAAAAATAATCTGATTCTGACCGCGGCCGATCCGGGTTGTCGAAAATCCGGGTTAGCCGGAGAATATGGTAAAAATTAATAAAATACGGTATACTTACAGATAAACTCCGTTATAACTGAAATAACATGAAATATATGTATAGTACACATCTAAATTACGTATAGTTGTATGGAGTATAGAGCAGTGGTTTTCAATGTTTTTGAGCCATGTACCACCAAAATTCTTATAATTATTTTTGGTACCACCTAACTGAAGTATGTATGGAGGTAAATAATCTAATTAACTACAAATATGCTGAATTTTGGCTGTGGTTTTGCGTTTTGTGTACCACCGCACCTAATGAAATGTACAACCAGTGGTACATGTACCACAGATTGAGAACCCCTGGTATAGAGTATTGTTCATTTCTTGGTAAAAAACTCAGTCAGTTTCGGTTGTGTCAATTTCGTCTGCCGGTTGCGTGCTGTGCGATCCCGCAGTCTCTTCAACATAAGCAGTTCAACCTAAGAGAGTCTCATTTTTAGCTTTCTTAGCTTTGCACCGATTGTCCAAACTGTCTTTTGTTATCATTTTGAAACAAAATTCTTCGATACCATATTTGATGCTGCAATTGTTTTTAAAGATTCGCCTTTATCAATCCTACCTCATGTTTCTAGTTTCTTTTCCATTGTTACTACAACATTTTTACGTTTTGTTGCCATAACGTAGACAAAAAACACGCAAATACAAACCTATCTAAAGCACGATTACAGAACGGAAGCGAACAATACGACTGTACTACACACAATACGGTCACAATCGGAACAGTGGAGACTAAGACCATTATTTAAAAAATAATTTTTTACATAGTCTTTTAGTCTTTTTTAAACAATGCTAAGAGAGTTTGAAATAAAAAAAGGAATACAGGTGCATGTTGTTTCCGATAATCCGAGACAATGAACGTCGCTGTGCCGCCGTGTGCCATGAGTCATTTTTACTATCGTATATTTCAAATTACACAAATACACATTATCTCTCAAATATTATATTACATACATTTTTATTGTTAAAATGTTTGTCTGATGAATATCGGTCGGGGTTAGCCGGACTTCCGGGTTATCGGGGGCCGACTTATCGGGGTTCCACTGTAGTAGGTACTGGTTTATTAACGACAATAAAAATTTCTTTTTTAATTTATCGAAAAAACAATTAGCATAAAGCTGTTAAACAAACTTGTTTCCGTTAAAGAACAGTAGGTACTAACTAAACATGTTGGAGAATTCAATGATCAGTCACAATAGAAACTCTATTATTGTATTTAAAGGGGGGCGGGTATGATTTGAAATCAACATTTTTGAAACGATGTGTAGTATAATATGATAACACTGTATAAAATATGTTTTAAATTTTAAATAACTTTATCAAAAATGTTATTAACCTGATCTAAAGACACTGACATTTTTGACCCTGAATTGGGAACGTGATTTATTAATATTATGTCGGGTATAAAATATTGACCAAATGCAGTGTAAGGGGATTCAGTATTTTGTTGTTAGATACTTAATGTGTCGAAATGTATTGGTATAGGTCTGTGCTATTATTGTAAACAAGTTATGGTTGAATCACCAACTGTTTCAATGTAAATATAATGTTATTTGAACGTTAACTGAGTTTTACTTAATTTGGACCAGAAGGGCACTACAACGTAGTTATTTAAGTCAGATGGTAGATGTATTTTATTTTTAATTAAATAATCATATTCAATTTCAAGGCAAAAGATTGAAAAATAAGCCAAGGGTGAAAATTTTTTACCGACACCTACCTCAAAAAAAATTGTATTTTGCGGTGCAAATCAGAACTCGTCATTGGATTATCTGAAACAAAAAATTCAAAAAAAATATTAGCCTATGAGTTTTGGAACCCTAAGTTTGAACGATTTTTGCGTTTTTGGTATCACTCAAACGTCAAAATAACGAAATTTTTGGTAAAAAAGGATGACAATCCACGTATATTTATTATTGTTAAACAAAAAATAAGTATACAACAACAAATATCTCGATAGCGTTACCTCACGAAATTTCTAAAGAAAATATGTGCAAAATTTCAGGTGGTTCGGTAGTTTTTAAGTTAGAATGTCCACCGCCTGTGAAAAAAGCTGTTTTGTGAAAAACGCGTTTAAAGTTTTGACAACTTTTATTTTCAATTCCTTTTTTGTCTGTGAAATTGTAACGTGATGCACACCGGACTATGTTTTTGAATCGATGAGTATTTTACAAAAGTGAAGGTGAGCAGTTGTTGAATGTTGAAACTGCTCCGTGATATTTATTAGTTTGAATGCTCTGAAACTCAGGGCTCCTAGTATTATTACTGCAAATTGGTTGCGGTGCTTCCTGATGTTTTTTTTTGTATTGATCATTTTCCAAGTTTATTTTACTTTTTGTAAATTGGCTGCGCCGTATTACTGATGAGGATCAACGAGTTGATCCTTTACATTATTTTACTATTTGATGCTCATGATTTGATGACTATGATGCATTCTTTAATGAGGGCTTCGATCAACTGGTGATAACATCTTTGTAACCCCCACCCCCGCTCGGAAAAACGAAAACTTGAAGACCAGCAACCACATGGATACAGAGCATCACCAAGGCGATATCGGAAAAAATTTAAGTGAAGAAGACTGTCACCATAGATAGGCGAAAACTATTACGAATAGAAAGGCGTACAACGCTATAAAACTGGTTTAGTATAATATATAAAAATACAAAAATATGTGTAGTGTCCCTAATTTGGCCACTCACTGCAATAACGATGCACCATTTTCTTTATGGCAATTCTGGATTCTGCAAATGTGAACAGAGTTTTATTTTATTCGAAATCATTTTAATTTGCAATTAAAAGGATACGTATGTAAACCGACGCAACGTCGGAGTATTCCTGATGACGTTCATTAAAAGTTCATACGTCCTTTCCCAAGCTATCGAATAAAATCTCCTGTTCCGGAGTGCATCAAAAAATAATTAAATTCCAAAGTGATCTGATGCCGTAATTCATTCGTTGAAGATAAAACTGTCCGAAATTTCAAAAACATATAAAATGCAGAGATCTGATATTCAATATTCGTTACGGAAATGCATACCAAAACGTTTTATGTAACTGCCATGTCTGCCGATATGAAAATAGAGATTAGCTAGTGTAGATACTGTCCCTTAAATCAGGAAATTGATTTTATTGTTATCTCCTTTACTTGTTAATTGTTAACTGATCCAACGGCAGACAGACAATGGAATAATCTTTAATAGGCCCTTCACTCATAGATTATTATAATTAAGTGATGGTGTTATATTTAACCGCATCTATTATTTTAAATAGATATACTAGATTTTACGATTTTTCACAAAATTCCTTAACAAGAAATAAAATCCGTAATAGTAATTGTAACCATAACGTTTTAATGAATTATTTTCTACGAAATTTCCCAACAACGGAAAACCCCAAGAACTTGGGTTCCACAGTAGTTCTTGAGTACTAGAGTAAACGTTGGCGTATAAACGTCAGTTAAATTTTGTGCGGAAGTGTGTGAATTAGGTATCCTGTCGTAAATAGTACGACGCTTTAGTGTTAGCGATAGTAACATAAGCCATCTAAGTACAGCATAAAGATTGCCATGCTTTGCGATTAATTCTCCAATGCTAATATGCTAATAGAATACTTTTTTGTTTTTGGTAAATCTGATGTTTAAATAGGATATAAGTCGATCCGTACACTGGATAAAAACAGAAATAACCCTAGTAAAAATTTGTCAAAAAAATAATAACTTGGGCACACAGTTGCTGCCTTGGTACCAAAGCCGAGACAGTTTTGGGAGGGGTCCGAACCCCATGGACCCCTCCCTTGGCTATGTGCCTGGTTCAATTATTCAAAGCAGATCGTACCTGGAGAAGGGCCAAAAATATTTTTCTTGCAACTAACTTTTTCAATTTTCTGGTTGGATCTAGTAGAACATTTTACGATTTTACTAATTTGATAGGTTTACTATTTACTGCTTTAAAGATATACTTCATGATAATATATTTACAAATAATTAGATCCAAAACAGTAAAAAGAAAACAGCTTCTCTAAACTAAAACTATCTAATAATTCATCATCTAATCATAACTGATATGAATGGAATCTGCATATACAAATTTGAAAATAGGTAGAACAATCTAATTCAGCTCGAAGGTATTTAGGCTTCTACCTTGTAAGTTCCAAAACTAGTCACGAGTTAAATTAATGACCAATAACAATTGCCGACAGTTCACCAACTGCCCTCCCATCAGCGAAACGTTGTTAACTGCGTCCCGGTGGCTATATCGAAGGAAAAAGTGTATATCTCTCGCATTGCAAATGCTGGGCCGGATTTAGGTAGAAACGTCTTTAATATAATTATTACAATGAAGTAAAAAAATATTCAAACTGATTAAAATTTCAGAACGTTTTCGATCATCTCAGACCATCTTCAGTGGAAACGTAGCTATCAATTGAAACTTACTACTTGAAAAGGTGTAATAACCTTTAGGTTACATATTAAAAAATCAATTCAATTCATTTCAATGTTAAAAGATTTCACTTCAAGGGAACATGGTGAATGATACTCGAAATGAGGACTACATTTCTGTCCCAGGGAAGATACCAGCCAATAATAATGTTAATTGGTTCTTGCCTATAATATAGATGAAGCCTAGCGTAATTCCTCGTCGTCTATACATAGTAACGCAAGCTTTGTTCTCGGAGATAGCCCTGACTAATTTTCGACAAGTTTCGGACCAATTACGGATTAATGTCGTGCGCTGGCGAGGTTAGCTTCTGGTTAACAGGTTTCAATTCTCCCCGAACGATTTTCGGATATTTCTTACTGTTTTTAACCTTAAAATACAGAAACATTTCTAATTTTCACAATCATTATCACATCGTTTTCTATTATATATACAAGAAAAATTAAAATTCAAGGTAAAGTTAGAAATATAAAAAGGAAAGAATCCCTCTCATTGGCTGTATAACACAATAAAAATAACTTAAGTTAGGTACTTAGTAAAAGTTATAAATACTCTGCGAACTTTAATAATTATGTCAAAGTCCCGGATTTTTAACACAGCGAACACTGAAATAGCAACTCTTCTTGCTAATCAATTAGAAACCAGTCATGGATATGGAAAATAGAGGAAAATAGACGACGCTAATATTTAAGTAGTAAAACAGCTCACATACCTGGGTTAGGGATGCGCACGATATATCGATGATTTAAAAACATCGATATTCTGCTTTCGATAATCGATTTTTACATCGATTTTTTTTGTTTCGATAATATCGGCGAACATCGATATTTATGTCTATGTTTTTGGAAAATTTTTGTACATTTTCACTGATCTTATTTTAATGTTTGATCTTATTTATAGGTAAATAGGTAACAACATAGAATCGTACATTTGTTTTATTTATATTTTACAAATACAAACACAAACATATTTAATGTTATTTGTCAAAATAGAAGATTCGATATGTCACATGTCATTTGTATTTGTACTTTATTAAAAGAACCTGTAGGTGGCTGCTGTGGTAATGGGCGATGTTTCGATATTAAAACATCGATGTTTTCAATCCGATAATTCAGTAAAATCGATGTTAGTCGTTTGATACATCATTCGATGTAAATATCGATGTTTTGACATTTTTGCGCATCCCTAACCTGGGTTTACACATAACTGAGAAGGTCAGCGAGGAGGACGAAATACGGAAACGGATAATGCTTGCTAACAAAGCAAACTTCTCTCTGTTGCAGGTGTTTGAATCCAAAAAGATCCATAGTAGTCCAGGAACCGAAGCTTTTCACGTCGCAATTTTTACAGAATGGATCGATTTGCTTGAAAATTTGAGAATAAGTAGTGGATAGTCCAAGGATCAAAATCTATATGATGCCGAAAGGCGCTTTTACCATGGGGGTGGTTACCACCCCATCTCGGGGGTGTACATTTTTTATTATACTTTGACCTCAAAAGTTATTAAAAACATCCATTCTAAGCAAAAAACGTTCTATACATTTTTTTGATAAAATTAATAGTTTCCGATTTATTCGCTATCGAAAGTGTTAGTTTTATATGGAAAAAATCAATGTTTTTCGATATACTCATTTACGATTCATTCAATTGTTGCCGTAGAAAACATGTTTTCAAACCGAGTTCTTGGGAATTAAATAACCTACAATTTAATACTTAAATATTTTTTCGTATATCTGATGCTAATCTTTATATTCTGAAGAAAATGGCATTTTTTACCAAACTACAAAAATTCGTTATTCGCTTTTAACTTGAGTTTATTAAAACCTAATTATTATAAGCCAGTCAAACTTCTGGAATCTATTAATAATACATAAATAAAGAAGAATGAATAAGGCCAATGACTAAAAACACCACTAACTTACATTATTATGCTTACAATTGGATTTCTTCTTTTTTTTTTTAAATATATTGATTTTTTAACCGTAACTTTTTTATTTTTTATCTTAGAAAGTTTGTTAAGAAATAATTTTGTAGGTTCTTACAAGATCTATAAGTTTATTAATATTAACTCTTTTTTAAATCCTCAGCCGCCAAAATAGGTGATTTTGAAAGGGTTGGTAAATGTGGTTTTTGCATGTTATTACAAGTTTTGATTGTCAATAGCTCACTCAATTTTTGCTGTAGAAAAACTTTTTGCAAAACCTGGTTCTTGGGAATTAAATAGGCTACAATTTCATATTAAAAAACATTTGTTCGTATCTCTGATGCTAATTTTGCTATTCTTAATAAAAAACCATTTTTCTCCAAACTACAAAAATTCGTTTTTCCCTTTTAACTCCATTGTTTTAAACTAATCATTCTAAGCGAGTAAAACTTCTAGAACCTATTAATAATACATAAATAAAGAAGACCAAATAAGGTCAATGATTAATTTTAATTAGGGTGGTGATTAGGGGTTGCTTCCGATTACTTTTTCGCTGAAAAAAATAGGGACTGGCATTCTTTTCCTTATAAGTCACTTAATTTTTGAGCTAGAGACTTTTTTTTATTTCTGAAGATAGATATTTTTAAATACTTTAAATTAGTTTTAACAAGTTATCCTCAAAAAATGAATAGTTTTCCCGTCTTTTGACTTCGAAACTACAATATTTAGCATTTGAGGAAGAAGAGCTAACATATAATAAAATATACCTCGATTACTATTGGTCTTAAAGAAAATATAAAAAAATCGGCTTTGTTTATTTTTTCAAAAGGTACATTTTTCTTAAGTAAAGTTGTTTTGATAACACGAAAACTTTTGGAGTTATTGGGAGAAAACTTATTAAAAACATTGATTTTTTCGATATAAAATTAACACATTCGATAGCGAATAAATCGAAAACTATTAATTTTATCAAAAAAATGTATAGAACGTTTTTTGCTTAGAATGAACGTCTGTACCAACTTTTGCGGTCAAAATATAATAAAAAATTTACACCCCCGAGATGGAGTGGTAACCACCCCCATGGTAAAAGCGCCTTTCGGCATCATATAGATTTTGATCCTTGGACTATCCACTACTTATTCTCAAATTTTCAGTAGTAATTGCACAAGAGCTCTAAAATTCTATATTAATTTTAGAGATCGAGTGCAATTTGTTGCGATTATTTCATGAATAAAACTGTTCAAAACCAAAATTTTATTGTAATTTATTTTGTAAGTACAAATTAGTACAATTAAACAAACAGTTGTTATATAAATATTAATTTGCCGGTTGAAAGTCATCACTTTTATAATTTTTAAAACATTAAGTGTCATTAATGTCACTGAATATATTTTTTCGTAGCAACGAAGGGCATCTGACGTAATATACTTGACGACGGGAAATTATCAAAAATTATCGATTTAATTTAGATTTCTGTAGCTTTCTATTGGTCAGAATCTCCTATGAATGAAATAATCAAGCAAATCGATCCATTCTGTAAAAATTGCTAGGTTTTGTTCTATTTTAACCTTCATTACTTGGACTATAGGTTAGTAAAGTTTAAAGTATATAAAACTATCATACGAACAATAGAAACATATGACGTAGAAACATGGATTATGACAGAAAAGACAATAAACCTTATCAATACTTTTGAAAAATAAGGATATTGAGAATGATATATAGCAGCCATTTAAAACAATGGTATGTGGAGAAAAAGGTTCAACCACGAGTTGTATCAATGTTACAAAGAACCATCTATAGCAAATTATGCAAAAATAGAATGGTTGCGTTGGGCATGTCACCTTATAACAGATGGATAATGACAGAACACCTAGTGGAACGCTTAGTGGAACTATGGTGGGACGTCGGCCCGTAGGAAGACCAAGAAAGAGGTGGATGCACGAATTGAGAACAGATACGAAAAAGATATTGATGGTGGGTAACTGTAGGAGAGTCGCCAGGGACAGAGACATTTGGAGGCGGATGCTGTGGAGGCCAGGGTCTGACTTGGACTGTAGTGCCATGGAAGAGAGAAAAAAAAAGAGAGAAAAAACAAATGCTTTACGTTTTTAAACCATTTATGCTACACTTAGGACCTTCATATTTTACCCAGAAAAACTTTATGATATAGTAAAAGAACACTTTAAATTTCATTAAAATCGGTTAAATAGATTTTGCAAAATAAATTTTGCAATCCAGCTTTCGCCAAAATATCATTTTTTTAATGTTGCAGGACTGAAAATAGAGCAGATAGCAAGTTGAATTTTTTTTTTGCTTATAGAAGTGTACTGTACCTTTCATTTTCAATTTGCAAAATTAAAATCTATTAATTACCACGGTGTCATGAAATTTTTTAAACAAACATTAATTTTTGGTGCTACGCGCAGGACAGCGGTGTTCGATTCACACAAGTTGATTTCCACCAAAATTTCTTCCAATCTTTATCTAATATATTATTTTCTTACTCTGTATTTCGTTGTATTTTAATATTTTAATTCCACCAAAAACAAACTAATTTTATTATTATTTGTGAAATATTGTTTAAACAATTGCATATGTCTAAAAATAATAAACTTTTATTCTCTAAGTCAAAATATATGAACAAAGAAAGTTTTTGCTAAAAAAAGTATTATTTCAAAGGATAGAGTATGTGTTTTTATTTTGCAATAAAGAAATTTATTTATTTATATCAAAATGTAATAAAAATTAAAATGTATCAATCATTAGCAAAGGTCAATCGAATGCCCAATCAGAGCAAACTATGCGCTGCCCTGCGCGTAGCACCAATAATTAATCTTTATTTAAAAAAATTCCTGACGCCGTGGTAGTTAATCGATTTTAGTTTTGAAAATTGCAAATGAAAGGTACAGTACATTTCTATAAGTAAAAAAAAATTCAACTTGCTATCTGCTTTATTTTCAGTCCTGTAACATTTTGAAAAAATGAATTTTTTTTGCGAAAGCTGGATTGCAAAGTTTATTTTGCAAAATATATTGAACCGATCTTAATGAAATTTTCAGTATTGTTTTACTGTATCATAAAGTTTTTCTGGGTGAAATATGAAGGTCCTTAGTGTAGCATAAATGGTTGAGAAACGTAAAATGCGAATACTTGTTTTTGTATGGTTTTTTGAAATTATTGCTATTTTGCAACAAGGGTGACTATTTTTAAATTTTTAACCAATTCTATATTGTAGGAAATTTAATTACGCAACTTTTATGTTAGTACAACTTTTCTCGGAAATGAATACTTTTAAAGTTATAATCAAAAAACGAAGAAAAAAATCGAATATTTCCTTCATTTTTTGATATTTTGATTATTTAAACAATGTTCTGGACCTTTTTGAGAGGGAGGATAACTCAAATATTATTATTTGAGTTATTTTCAAGCAATTTCAGCAAAAAATTTTGAGTCACCTGTCAACGTCCAAATGTACTAATATTTTTATAGATGCGCCCTGGTCTACTATACTTCTTTTAAATCTGTAATATCCAAAATATGAACAAACCGAATTAGGTAATTTCTAGTTTAATCTCTCATTCGGTAACCACCATCAAAAGATTTCAGATCCCTGATTACACCTCTGGCCTACGGCGTTTTGTCAAAAACTCCATCAAAGCTCTTTTTGGCAGCTCGTTAGTGTAATCAGGCAGTTTTAAGCAGTGGCTCGGAAATAATGGCTCCGTAGGGTCTGTGGCCGCGACCATATTGTTGTGCGTTAAAAAATTGCAACCGCTCGTGAATTTTTTCAGTTTTATTTTCATTTGTGTTTTCACTAAATCACGCGATTTATTTTCAGCTTATGAAATTCTGTCTCAATACTCTTGAAACTGGATTTGAGAAACAAGTGACTAGAGAGATATAGATAATATGCATTAGATGAAGTATAGTCTCATTTTTAAACGCCCTTTTCATGATAATTATATCTCTTCCAATTGCAATTGCCTCTATTTACATTGTCATATACCAGAGGTGGCCAAGCTCCTTGAAGGTTCGAGCCATTTTTCAAAATTTTAAATTTTCCGCGAGACGCAATTAAACAATTATTTAAAAAGTGTTAAAAAGGTATTAAATTTTTCTCTCACTGTTTGGATTTCACAAAATTTAAAGTGAAATAAAATGGCTCACATTGTTTTTTCAAATATTCAAATAATTATACAAGCAGCCTTTATTAATTCAAGATACTTAGATTCTTCATCATCCTTCTATCTTTTTCTGAGACGGCCTATTGATCTTCTATCGTCTCTCAGAACACTCTGTCTTCCTCTAAACTTACCACATGACCGGCACATCTTATCTTTTAGTACCATATATACATATACAGCCACCAGTACAACTTTGAGGAGCCTTTTCCACTCTCCTGTCAATTCATCTCTTTGAGGGTCAAACATCATTCTGAGAAATTTTCTTTCAATATAATACCAGCAGCTTATTTATTTCCCTCTGATATATAGCCCATGTTTTACTTCCATATGTAACCATTGGGCGAATAATGGGCATTCACAGTCTTAATTTAGATTGTCTTTTTAACAACTTAGATCTTAATAATGATGATAGGGAGTGTTACTGCTCCTAGATATTTAAACTCATTTACTACTTCATTGTGGTCATTAATATTTATGTTCTGGCTAACTCTTGGTCCTAGATTTTTGGTTATTACCATATATTTCATCTTCTCTTCATTTATTCGAAGTTCCAGACTACGTGTTTCTTCCTCGAATTGTGAAGACAACTCTCTTACGTCTCTTGTAGAATGAACGACTGTACCTAGATCATCAGCAAAGTTAGATATTTAGTTATTACATATTCTAAGGTCAAATTGAATAGCACCGGTGATAATGGGTATCCTTGTCTAAGTCCTGATGTTACACTTAGTCTTTTATGTTTGTTGTCAGTAATTGTAAGACATTTTGAAACACAGAAATTAAAGTAATTCAGGTACATTTATCGATAGCCGCAAATAATCCTTCAAAGAGCCACATGTGGCTCGCGAGCCACAGATTGGCCACCCCTGTCATATACGGTGATGAGCGCGGTAATAATAAGCAAAATAACGCAAAATATGGAAATATAATAAGTTGTAACATAAAAAGAGATGACACTAGTGGAAGTGGGAAATTATCGGTATAAACCTATAAGACATGGCCACTTACAATAGTTTCCCACATTTAGACGTTAGCTTTTTTACGTTTCAACTGACATAAATAAACGTCAAAATATAACTAGGTAATAGCTGAATATTTTTTTCTATTGATGCTACACAATGTGCAACTTTTCTCACTACTTAAATACATTCAAAACGAAAAATTTCTCACTTACCGAGAAAAGCCGGCCATTGCAATGAGAAATAATTTCTCACTGGTTCTCCGCCGGTTTTACAATACATACATATAATCGCCATTTCCATGATAACATGCACAATACAAACAGAATAGGGAACTTCCACAATTTTTTTATTACATAATAATGTTCAGTTTTGTTTAAAAATGAGATTTCCAAAATTTTATGCTTGAAAAACTCATAATAACTTGAAATACAAATTTAAATTCTTCTGCGATATTGAAATATGTAGTTCAAATGACCCTTGACGTCACATAGTTTTACTATATCGTTAAATTTATGGTTATATTTAGGTTCTGAAGCTATTTCCTTGTGGCATTTTTATAATTAACTATTTAGATGGTAGAATGCAGTAGGATGTGGTTACCCATACTGAACGAGGAAGTCAATAGAAAGAAAATACCACGATTAGTAAGTCAATACCATACAGGTCGTACGGAAAGTCCACAGTGCGATTGCGGATCAACTAGATAGACCATAACCCATTGTGTTTTAGACTGCCCAAATCGTGCCTACCGTGGAAACCTCCAGGACCTTGTGGAATGTTCCCCAGAAGGAATTGAATGGGTAGTAATAAATATTATCTCTTAGAACTTCAACTTAACTTTATCAAGACAAAGTAATTATCTAGCACGTTTTTATGCATCATCTTAAACAATCGAATAGTAAGTTTTATCTGAGTGATGTTTTCTGAACGTACTTATCATTGCCTTAGCCCAATATCTGAAGAGTGATGGGTTTAGAAAAGATTATAATTACTGCGTGTCGTTTCCATGATAACCGCATGTCTGATTGTAAAATTTTATTCAGTTAGATAAATATATTTTAATGAAATAAAGTTTCAGTAGAAAAGTGAATATGAAGTTACAATAGAAAAGTGTGCATGTGAAATATAAAAATATGAAGTACAATTAATTATTTGTACATCATTTTTTTAAAAAGTATGGCGCCTCGTAGCCCTTACTCAACATTCGCCACTGTATATATTATACCTTATCTTTCAAATCGACTTTTCTTGCATATTCGAGCCTTTTAAACTTTGCAATTAATTACCGCGAAGAACAATATCTAACAAAAGCCTTGTTTCGAAGAATATCTTTAATAATTTAATATTAATTAAAGCGAGAGAGTCTCGCTCGACAATTTGCTTTCGAAACTTTGCTTTGCTCTGCAACACCTATATATATATGTGCCTCGAAGTTTTAATACAAGTTGTTCCATAACCGATGTATAACTGATTCAACTGCAGAACTATATCCGAAGCTGTAGCGAATAATATTTAACATATTAAACGGTTGATGGTTAACTGCATAATTATGATCAAACAAAAGTGAATATAATACCTAACTTACTTAACTGGTAGAACTGTTCAAAATTTATTAAATGTGTAGAGCAAACTTGGCTTTCCAAAAAAACTAGTCAGGTTCATACGGATGAGTATGGAACAGTTACGATGTAAGGTGAGAGTTGGACAACAATACTCGGAGACATTTGAAATAAACAATGGACTAAAACAGGGAGATGCACTTTCACCACAACTCCTCAATTTAGCTCTGGAGCACATAATCAGAAGTGCAAGAATCGAAAAACCCAATACAGTATTAATTTCATCGAGAAGGACCAAACTTACTACTGGCATTTGCAGACGATATCGATCTAATAGATAACACACGATTAATGATGAAAGAGACTTTCAAGAAGTTCGAGAAGGAAGCAAAGAAGATGGGGCTCCAAATCAACGAAAACAAGACGAAATATATGTATATGAACCGCAATAACCAAAGCAGAGACAGAATTGGTCGGAACATCACCATCGATGACTTTAACTTTGACCGCGTTAGAGAATTCAAGTATCTTGGAACAACAATAACTGAAGACAATAACGGATCACAAGAAATAAACAACAGGATACAGACCGGCAACAGATGTTTTTTGCCCTCCATAACCTTATAAAATCAAGACAACTAACAAGACGTACGAAGATACAAGTCTATAAAACAATCATACGACCCGTTCTGATGTACGGAAGCGAAACGTGGACGATAACAAAGGCAAACGAAGAGATACTACTTGTTTGGGAAAGATAAATCCTAAGGAAGATCTTTGGTCCTTTGCTGGATGAAGCATCAGGACAATATAGGATAAGAACTAACAAAGAGCTCGAAGAACTTTACCCAGACGCCAACATCATAAAAGAAATAAAGTCCAGAAGACATTCTGACGAAAGAACAGTCAGGCTGGTGGGAAGAAGTCCCAACTTAAAGAAGAATACGTGGACGCCCTTGACTCCCGTGGCAAGATAACATAGCAGGAGACCTTAAAGCTATAGGCGTTGAGAAATAGGTAGGGATTTATAAGTGGTTGTCAAAAATATGGATTTCGCTCAAGAGTAAAGTACCTTTACATTTCAGAATATTTCAATTAAATTAGATGTATGTAATTCGATATTGAAACATATTTTTTAATTCTGAACAACTTTTCATAATAATAATTTTAAGAATCTAAGTAATCATACGAAGGCTAAACATCTGGGTCGCGGTGACTGAAATGACAAGATAAATAGGGCTGCAATATGCTGCCAAAAAAGAAGAAATGGAAAACTTAATAATAATTTAAAAAAGGGTAGGTAATAGTAGTTTTTTCTTCTTTTATGACCTTTGGGAACTGCGCCCAGTTAGCCAGCAACACTTCTTAAAATCAACACCAAGACCATTACGAATCCAATCGAACAATCAAGGGTAGGGAAGGGAAAAAACTTTTCGCACCCAGGTCGTTCAGGGTGACTAACCACAGACTAAGTAGGGATACGGGGTATTATTAATTTACTAGACTAATTTTATAATCTAAAGTTTCAATTTACACGACTTAACATAATCTAGAAGAATCCTAAAGATTGACGGTTTGTTCAAAGCTAGTAAGTTCATCAGATTATATAGGGGATAAACATTTTCTGGCAATAGCTGCATATTCAATAGATTTCTTTGTGTCACATATTTGTCACATGCAGCGGCGGCTCGTGGGTCAATCTTCAGGGGGGTCATTTTGGTTTGAAAACTTCAAACTGTTGATTTTTTAAAGTATTTAAAAGATCTTTTAGCATTTATATTTTAGATAAAAAATACAGACTTAGATAAAACTCAATACTATTTACCCTAGTTTTCCGAAAATTAAATTTGTCTTTTTTTAGAGTAAATCTTTTAAAAAATATAGGAAAAATGGTATGAACAGGTTATTGACTGATATATAGATAGGAATATTTATAGTATAATAAATTGTAAATTTATTAAAACGAAACTTACTTTAAATATTTTTATATTTTAAGTCAATTCTTCTATCCTTTAGTTCTGCAAAATAGTCTATGACCTTCTCATTGAAATTTGGAATGCTCTTGACAAGCGTTTTCTCGATGCTCAGCATAGACAAGGCACTAAGTCTAGGTTGTCCCATCGTATTACGCAGGAATGTTTTTACTCTTTTTAAAGTAGAAAAACATCTCTCACTTTCCACGGTTGTCATAGGGAGTGTGCACAAAATATTTAATAACTTCACTGCTTCAGAAAATGTTTCAGACAAATTCATGTTAATAAAAAGCTGAAGTATGGCTACTGCACCAGCACTATTGCGAAAATCCTCACGACAATATAAGACTTCAAGTTCCGATTTTAGTTTGGAAATATTCACTGTGGGATAATTAGCCGTCACCATTTTTAAAATATTTTGCGGAAAGTTGGTAGTGTATGCTTCAAATTTCTCTATGTAGAATAACTGTGAAATCATGAGATGATCATTGAAACTAAACCTGTGATTTATTTCAGATATAATAATATCACAAATTTCAAGTGCAGTTCGTCGCTTTGGATCCTCTGCAGTAGTTTTTCTTTTTTTTGCTGTTGATGTGCTTGGTACTTCTGATTCCAAAATAGTATTTCTAATTATTTGGATATTGTTGTTAAAAGACAGGATACAATTTTTGACAGATATAACATCAATGTCTCGCATTTGCAATTGTTTAAACAATATATCAACATGGGGCATTATTTTATGGAAAAAATTTAACCAAAATAAAAAATGCTCATCTTCCAAATGTCTTTTTAAACCAGTTGCTTGATTTATATTGTTACCATCTTGCTCCTCATCAATAATTTCCTCTAAGCAAGATTTTAAATCATCTTTATAAGTGTATACAATTTCAACACATTTTGTATTGAAAGCCCATCGAGTAGGCGCAGCTTTAGGTAGCCTTACTTTAACCACTCTATCCAGAACCATCGTACGTTTTGGAGATCGGCCGAAAAAGGACGAAAATCCGTGTAAATTTGCAAAAAATATTTTTATCGGTTTGTGTTGACTCGCCGCTTTTTGGAGGATAAGATTAAATTGATGGGCATAGCAGTGAATGAAGTGTGCATTTGGGTATATTTCTTTAATTTTTGTTTGTACTCCTCCCAGTTTACCGCTCATGACTGATGCACCATCGTAACTTTGGGCAATCAATTTTTCAGGTGCTTCATTAATTTTTAATAATTGAAGTTCTTCCAATATTACATTAGTTAAATGTTGTGCTGTAGTACCTAGGGGGTTAACAAATTTCCAAAATCTTTCATGTACAATACCAGTTAATACATATCGCAATATGATAATCATCTGCGTTTTATTGGAGCTGTCTGTGGTCTCATCTACTTGAATGGCCACAAAATTTGTCTGGCCAATCTCCTTCATGATATGAGTATGCACAATGGCTAACATTGATTCTAAAATATCGTTCTGAATTGTTTTCGATGTTCCTTTAAATACTGTACTTTTTTCAATGTGTTCTTTAAACATTAAATCCAGTTCAGAAACAAAATCGATAAGGCCCAGAAAAATTCCACGATTATTGGAGCTGTCACTTTCGTCATGACCGCGCAATGCAATTTCGAAAACTCCACAAAATTTTACACAGTCGATTAGTTTGTTTAAAATATACCTATTTTTAGATACCAATTCATTAAAGTCATGCACAGATTTACGATATACACTATCAAGTTGCTGTCTTATGTTAACACGTCCTAAACTTGCGTAACTCATTGATGAATTTATATGAGTAGTTGAAGAGGCATGTTTTGTAATTTTCACTTTTAAATGCTTAATGTCAGTTACTCCATTTTTCGCCCATACAGCGTCATTCGAAAACAGTAAACACGGATAGCAAAAAAATGCATTTCTCACACTGCAGCCACAAATCCAATCACACAAATTGTACATTGATTCTTTAAAATATCTTTGAATGTCCTTACCCCTATCCTTTGTTGTTTGTTTTAAATTCATGTTTGGTTTTGGTCGACCACTTTCTTTTTTCTCAAGCCGCCGTTCATAATTTAGTGTTCCAGCAGATTTTAAGGCAATTATTTCGTCAACAACACTCATCTTGTTTTTGTTACAATCACAAAAAAATCCAACAAAACAAAATAAATTACGCAAATACGCCGCGATCGATATAGACCTGCCGTGAAGTGCGGTCAGCAGACGGTAACTAACTAAACGTGAGGCCGTCGACTCTACTAGAGGTATACGACGGAAAGGTCACTCCCACTCTCGCCCACGAAATTGCTATCTGCCGTCTCTTTTCTATTTTACATGCATTTGTCCATAAGCCATAAGAACTGTATATAGACAATTTAAAATACGGCCCAGCCACGGGCTTGTGTATAGCGCGAGGCGCGACGTTATTATATCTATTATATTTGTTTTGCCAATGCAGACTGCTGAGAGAGAATTTTATATTTCAGAGTGAAGTTTTAGATAAAAGATATTTTTAATAAAATTGGTATTTTTATGAGATTATTTTAGGGGGGTCATTGACCAATTGACCCTAAGGAGGAGCCGCGCTTGGTCACATGCAAAAAATATATGATCCAAGTCACTTATTGTATTGCAATTTTCGCACAAATCCGACTGTATTACATTGATTTTATTGTGCGGGATAACAGGCCTGGCCAAATTTTAGTCGAGAGATAGTAACAATATCGTGTCTTGAAAAATCTAAATTTTTATGCCAATATAATCTGTCGGTATTTTCGCATGTAAAAAAGTATACCTTGTTGGACAATTTATACAGTATTGATTCCATTGAAGTTTCCAGTTATCATGTAGTTTGGTTTTACTTATGGTTATACATTCTTGAAGTTCAATATTATTCAATGTTTCCTCGCCACTGAAAATGCGGTCTTTTGCCAACTGATCTACTTTTTCATTATTTTCAAGACCAATATGAGGTAATAGTAGTTATTAACAAGGATAGTATCAAAAGATGTTTAGGGAGAATAGAAATTTTTATACAACTATATGAAATATTTGTTGCAGTATTTGTTTTATAAAGCAGTATAATTGTTCTTGTATTATCAATTAATACAATATACAATATATTATTATCTTGTATTTCGCAGGCAAAATTTACTTTTACTTTTATTCTTCATTTTTTGCTATTTAATTTATACAATTAGGAATAAAGAAAATTATAGTTTTAAATTTTTAGCGCGTAGAAATTCTTGTTATTATTTAGAAAAGTATAATATATTATAATAAAAACAATCTAACATTACGGATGAACTATTAAAGACAGGCGTTTTTAATTATTTTTATAACTTTCAGCATTACTTCAACAAAATTATTCAGAATTTATATTCATTTATTTAAATTTCTTTAGGAATCTTAATATTACACCACGAAGAAGAATGGTAATTAAATATTGGCCTAGATTTCACTTTTTACGTAGGTACGCCATTCTTGAGTGTTCTAATTTTTTTGTCTAGTGATTTTATTTTGTGTTAATGAACGCTTTAATAGAGTGTTTATTAAAATTTCAGCGTTAATTAATGTATTACTTAACTTCTATGCTACGGTATTTCAAAATTAGATGACAAGCAATAAAATTGGCACTTAAACGAAGGCATATGAATTAATATAAATGGTTTTTGACAAGGCGAAAACGGCGGGTTCGTTAGAAAATATATTCTCATGAGATTTTTTGCATAATCACATTCGTGAGACATCCCAGAATAAGGTTCAAGGAGTGGCCCACGTGAAAAGTGGTTAAATTTTTTTTAACAATTTTTTTTAATCAAATTGCAAAAATGAATATTTTTGGCCCGTACAAATTTTTGTTAAGTTTTTTGGACCATTTTGGACAAAAAAGGTCTCTTGTAATTTTTCTCTAAAGTTGATCGGTTTCGAGTTATAAACAATTTAAAATTGAAAAAAAAAAACGAAAAATGGCGACATTCAAGGCTTAATAAATTGGTTAAAATTTATTATTATGAAAGTCAGAAAGTGACTAAATCAAAGTCTAAAGCCCCCCACTACAAGATCCTGAAGAAATCTTTTCCATAATTTTATTACTAAGCTGTTATATTTAAGTAATAATAATGAGCGCCAGCACGTATTAGGCGGCCGTCTATGGTGAGTGCGAGAGAGATGCCATTCCGGCAGTCCAATAGGGCATCTTACTCGCACTCACATTTACAGCTGCGTCAATACGCTCTTACGACTCATTGTTAATAATTATGAATAACAGCGTAGTAATAAATTAATGACACAAATTTCTTCAGGATCATGTGGCTTTAAACTTTGATTTAGTCACTTTCTGACTTTCGTAATAATAATTTTTAACCGAGTTAAAAATGGCCATTTTTGTGTGTTTTCAAATTTTAAATTGCTTATTACTCGAAAACCATCAACCTTAAAAGAAAAATTACAAGAGACCTTTTTTGTCCAGAATGGTCTAGAAAACCTAAAAAAAATTGTCCAGACCAAAAATAATAATTTTTGCAATTTGATTAAAAAAATTGTTAAAAAAAATTTGGACCACTTTTATCGTGGACGACTTCTTGAACCTTTTTACTGGTGTGTATTACAAATGTGATTATGCAAAAAAATCTCATGAGAATATTTTTTCCAATGAACCCGCCGTTTTCCCCTTGTCATAAATAAAAAAATTGTTAAAAGTATGCCATAATCTTTCGAATTTTGGAATATTGATTTAACGTGAAGTTAATTTACTTGTCTCAACAGTTTCAATTAGCATATAGCATTAAAAAATAATAGGAATATAAAAAAATACATAGGCAATGTTGCAAAAGAAGCAATAGAAAATAGAAAAAAAAACACAATAAGGATAAACTGCGATGCACTATAGTAGAGGTGGGCTAGTAGTGAACTTTTTATAATAAGGGCAACAAAAGGTTTTTGGTCCATTACCAAGGGCCGCAATGTTTTCGAATTTTTAACTTTGGAGGGGGGAAGGGGGTTGTTAAGCAATTTTTTTTCAATTTGTTTGAAACTATGGTAGAATTATTTTATTTTTAAATTAAATAAACATATTCAGTACAATTCAAAGATTATCCGAAAAAAATATTTCAAGACCAACTATTGAATAATAAGCCAACGGTGGCAAATTTTTACCGACACCTAAACAAAATGAATTTTTCAGTAGATATCAGAACTCGTTATTGGATCATATGAAACAAAAAATTCAAAAATATTTTATTAGCTTATGAGTTTCTCGAGATAACAGTGTCGAGTTTTTTTTAGTTTTGACGATTTTTGCGTTTTTGATATCACTCAGAAGTGAAAATACCAAAATAGTGAAAACCAAAACGTTTGTTATTGATACTTCTCGAAATCTCTAAAGAAAATAAAATATGTGAAAAATTTCATGTGGATCTGTCAAGTAGCCTTTGAGTTACAATATCCACCGCCTATAAAAAGCAGTTGAGCAGTTTTGAGAAAAACACGTTTTGTTTTGACAACTTTTATTTTCAATTTTTTCTGTTTGTCAAATCGTAAAGTGATACACATCGGAATATGTCTTTAAATCGCAGACTAATTTACAAAAGAAAATGGAACAGCTGTTGAACGTTTCTCACTACGCTCAACAAGCTGCTGCAAAGCGAGTCGAAGGTAGGGATATAGTCTGTTCGCTAAACTCAGACGCAACTTTCTAGATATTTTAGTCGGTAATTTTGCCAATTTTAGTAAAATTGGCAAAAAATAATTACTAAATAGTTAATAATCACTAAATAGTTAGTAATTGTGCCAATTTTTTCAAAATTGGCAAAAAACAAAAAAATTATCGACTAAAATATTTAGCCAGTTGCGTCTGAGTTTAGCGAACCGACTATATTAAACATGCTGTATTTCTGGTAGTTTTCCTACGGTCAAACTGAAGTTTTCAGAGAATATTTTTGAAATTATGTATTTTCATAAAACATAATAAAAAAAATCGAAAATTTCAAAATTTTCAAACCCTACCCCCCTATACCACATTCGCACTTATTTAAGCACGATATTTGCCGCAAATATACAGGGTGTTTCATTGAGAAACGGGAATACTTAAATTGTGAATAGAGGTCACTAAGGCGGTTCTAGATATACTACATTTATTGCCTCAATGATTTTTATAACTGAGTTACAGGGTGTTTTATCGATTTTGCCCATGTCTTTCTGGAAGCATAACTTTAGAACCACCTTGTGTATTTTTTGATATTTGACATAGATATCTATCATTTAAAATCCAAACCACCCAACTTCTAATCACAAGAATAATCCAGATCCGGACTAAACAAAATTATTTAGAAATAATTGGACTAATTCTTTCTTTTTTTTTATGATCAATGAATAGTTTGAATTTCATTGCAAAAGTTTCATTTTGCGATCAACACTTATAAATTTAGCAAAGTAGCAGTGTTCAATTTCTAAATAATATCCTCCCCTAATTCCAGCATCTTTTAAGAACCTTTTCTAAACTGAATTATCGAATATGATTGTTGATTGTGGTATAAGACATCAGTATGTTCTTCCAAAAATGCTTTGAATTCACGATGATTTAATCCTGTTGAACTAATACAGTTAACAATATTAGTTATAATTGAAATGACGTTGTCCACTTGCAAAACATTTTTGCACAATATCTGATGATGGATTATGTAGTGAAGAATAATAAATCATGTTCTGGAAACTGTTGAACGTAATCTTTAAGTTTTCTCGACGTTACAATATTTGCTCCTTTTAAATTTGGTGCTCCGTCAGTTGTACTCTTACTAGGTGGTTACGGGTTAATTCAAAATTTTCCACACAGTTCCTGACTACTTCGAAAATATCATTTTCATTTGTTGAAATTTTATGGATTTCAATGAGGGAGCCGATAAATCTCTGTGCCAAAAACTCAAATCATTGCCCGCGTTATGTTGAACATTTGCGGAAAAATCACCCGCTACGAAAGTGATAATAGCTGTATTATCTATCTATATCTAATTATCAATATTAGCAATAATTGGAAAAAATCTTGAAATGAAAATAAGTCACTTTTTCTCCTCGGGCCGCAAAAAAATGTCTAAAGGGCCGCATGCGGCCCACGGGACGCACTTTGCCCACCCCTGCACTATAGGACTGGGTAGGTAAAAGAAGGCATATTTTTGGGTGAATGTACCTATCTTCAATAGGGTTAAATGGGTTCAAAAAGAGATAGGAAAACCGAAAATATACCAAATCTGTAGTGCTTGAGTTCAGCTTTAAAACAGTGCCTAAGTGATCAGATTCGGACATATACACTGCCCAGTATAGCCGAAAAACTGAAAAATTGAACTTTGAAAATTTTGTTTTTTCGACAATTACTCAAAATTTACAACGACTAATTGCTCCAATAACTGAGAGTTTGTAGGTGGACTCCAGACGCGTCTAACGGTGTGTACTTCTTATCTAAGAAAGTTCTAATTTTTAAGTTATAGGCCTCAGTAATGTAATCAAGGCCATGTCTTATAGGAAAAATGGGTTTTCAAACTCATTAAATACTTACATATCTTCAGACATCATATTTGTCCTTGCTGCAACAGACACTGCTTGTCTATACTTTTCAAAGGCGTGTTTATTGATCAAACTCCGTTAAACCGTTTGGAAGTTATCGAGCTCTAAAATTGACGCTGAACTTGTGATCGGGCAATCCGAATTAATTTCCTAGCCATCCCAATATATTATATTTTTTAATCTATTCCGAATAGAAAAAAATCTAGTGTACATTCGATGGACTCAAAATAATTAGATTGAAAAAAATATTGGGATGGCTGGAAAATGAACTCGGATTGCTCGATCACAAGTTTAGCGTTGTAACCACTAGACCCTTTATAACGCTTAACTTGTAGGTGCTTAATCGAGAAACATTACAGTCAAGCTCATACATTGAATTTATAAAAAACTTTGAAACAAGAATCCTGCTTCAAGAATAAAAGAACTCCTCATACAAGCATACAAAACCGCTAAACGCGATAAAAATGAATGGCACAAATATTATTCCAGCTACAAAAGAGCTGAATATGAATATTACATGGTGCAAAAAGGTATTTACATTTTGATAGAAAATAAAATTATAGTTTTATTTTGCACGATATTTGCCAAATTTGAAGTAAAACGGGCCATGAAGGAGTACCTTTGATAAAATTTACAGTTTGGAGTCTCTTTTGCAGCACGTTTTACTTCAAATTTAGCAAATATTATGAAAAAATATTTCAAAATGTAACTACAAATTTATTTTCCATCAAAATGAAAATACATTTTTGCACCCTGTACTATTCATATCAGCTTGTTTGTAGCTGGAATATTGTTTACGTCTCTCATTTCTACGGGTTTAGCGAATTTGTATTGTTGTTTACTGCTTAGACTGTTGTAGGCACCCTTAAAAGTTCAAACCAATTATATTGTGATAATCCGTCTGGAATTATTTTATCAAGGTCAATTCTATTTTCGTCTGGAGCATCTGTAAAAAAGTCAGACTTATTTTTTGTAGTGACTTTCGTATAGTCCGATTAGCTGATTATATTAAAACGAATGGTCTAGATTAATAACGAACATGACAGATCGCGTACCCCAATAAATAATATTTTTAAAATACTAAAACCCTCAATAACTCACATCTTCATTTGCATATAGCGAAGTTAGGTAAACAAAGGATCTCTTGGGTGTAAGTGGACATTTTTCCGAAATGAATGTTTTGGCCAATTTGGGGGTTTAAAAATAGTGCCGGCGTTTTCGTCGAAATACAGACAGAAAGTATTTTAGTCAACCATTGATAAGGATCAAAATAATATTTTGCACCCGAGATAGTTTGAGTTTGTAAAAATTTAGTATAATTAATAATTATATTCATACCGTAACTTTGTAATTTTAAACGAAATAAAACAAGTTTTCACATTTCAGTGTTACCACTTCAGTGTTTCAAAACACTCTTCAGGTGTTAACCAGTACCGCATCCAATCTATATGTCCACAAACATTGTCGCCAACCAATATCTTAGCTCACCTCTGACAGGCTTGAATGTGGGAACTGGCTTACACATTTAACTACAAATAAATAGTTTAACAATAATTTTAATAACCTATCTTTTACCTTTTGCCCTACTGCTACTGTTTTTTCGTGCTTGAGGTCTTTGATCGGTTATTGGGACCGTGCAAGTTCGGCAAAGCGACACCTGGTTTCTACGCTCAGCAACATCTTTCGCACTTTTAATTATATTGGCCAATTATATTAGTCCTGGTTACTGGATAATTGTCAAGGCCATAGTCCAAAAAAATAATAGGAAAAAAAATAAGATTCAGGTTATGTTCAGCTATGAAATATACGTCAATTTGACAATTTTAATTGACAATATGAATAATTATTTAAGAAAGTTGCAATATTTCTTCGCTAATCGCGCACGATCGTTTCTCGTATCCCCTCCAAGTACTTGCATACCGCGAATAGGTTTTTTTGAATGTGCAGTTCACTGTGTAGTGACTGTACATATTACACAGTCACAGTCTCACCAAGTTGTCATCTGTCAGCCATCACTCGATCATTTCCGTCAAATAAGTAATACTTCATTCTGCTTCCATCTTGCAAAAATGTAGAACCTTACCAGGCACTCAATTATCTGTTTGTCCTTTGTTAAGCGTGTAGTTATATGTTAATTTAAGTTGCCACCAAACTATTTATTTCATATCAAATGACATTAGAGGATAATACCTTCTTTTTATTGAATAAGTAAGTCAAAAACGTTATTGTACTTTTGATCACATCACCTTCGATTTTTTGTCGAAGTTTCTAACTTTTCTTCCTTTACAATGGCGTTTTATTTACTTATTTCAGATGCCGTTGACGATGTTCTAGATAGCGAAAGTATACTTGTGCAAGATTAAATAAATTCAGTGTTCGATATCGGCCTTTGACTTTGTAAAAAACAAGTTTTGTTATTGTGGCCATTCGTATTTTTCTTTTTTTGACTGTTTTGGATGAATAACCGGCGTGTATATGTTCCGATATGTGAAACATCATCATTAACATATCATCATTGAAACATATCTTATGCATGCTCGTTTTGATTTAGGTTGGCATTGTGCAGGTCAAGGCACATCAATACGGTCTTTGGCAAGCCAGTCGGTCACTATGCGTGCGACATGTGGATGAGCATTATCATGCATGAGGTACAAATTTTGACCAACGGCACCAGCAAACGGGCGAACGATAGGTTGAAGAATAGTGTCGAGGTACTGCTGTGCTGTAAGAAAGCGATCTGGAAAGACGGGGTCCATTCTGCGACAGATTATTATTCCACTCCATACCATTACTGTACTAACTCTAAGTATGTGTAAACTTCGTGGATATGTCTTAAGCGTTCTTCATTTTCAGATCGTCTTCACATTTTTACTTGACGAGAATCTGAAATTTAAATTTGTTGGAAAATAAAACTGTGTCCCAATCATTTACATCCCAAAAATACCAAGTTTCTTGTAAAAGGTATATATTAAAATACCCTAAATAAGGGTCACAATACAAAACATTTTCGGATTAAGGAATCCATCATCAGTGTTTAAAAGCCCTAAAATTAAGTATAACCTAATTAAATGAGATAAAAGTTAAAATTGACAGAGGTTTTCAAGAACAAGAGGCCATAATTACAAAATTTGCATGCCTGAGCCACCAAAATGTATTGGGTAAAAACCCTTTAAATGTAAATGATAAAGTTATTTTACATATTTATATAAAAATCATCTGATGTTAAAGATAAACCTGGATGTTACCCAGGGCAACACAGGACTCTCCCCACGTGGTTGGAACTTTTTTTGGAGAAAACCTCACATATTGGATTTCAATGGCCAACTGACAACTGAATTCAAAAGCAAACCAAAATGACATTAAGAACTGTCAATGCAACCTAGTTGTAATATTACTTCAGCCACAACGTTAAAGATTATTTTGAATGTTTAAGATAAAAAGCAGTGTCAAATTTACATATATTAAAATTAAAGATGTTCGCAAAAGGTGAAATTTTTTTTTCCTTGAAATAATCCATTAATTAAGTATTCAAATATGAAAATAAAAATAAAATGTTTACGTTACAGGAAGTTATGCAGTCAACAATACCAATAGGTGTTGTATTGGTGGTGTGAAATTATCAATACAATTAGTTTACAAATTAGTTTTTACAAATAATGGTAAAGGCCTTATACGTGTAGACGTCTAAAAGCACAAAATAGTATGTAATGTGTACATATGTGTACGATTTTAAGAGTATTGATTAAATGATAATTGTTTAATGACTGATAACTTGCTTGGTAGTCGACCAAACATAAATTGCATAATTGTAAAAAAGTGATATGATAATTATAGAAATACTGTTTTGTTATTATCTGATTAAAAATGAGACTAGAGTGGCTTGATGAAACTGAGTCCTCCAGAGACCTGACATCAAATTGGTTATAAATGAAGTGATCGTAAATTATGGTAATTACGTAATTATCATAACAACACACTACACATCTTCCATGGTCCAATATCACAACATACTCTGTCAGACTTTTCATACCTTCCAACTCCCACCCATATTTTACAAACATTTGCAATTAGTACAATTAGTACAAAAACGCACAGTTGTTATAAATATTTGACGGTTGAAAGTCATCACTTTTATAATTTTTAAAACAATAATTGTCATTAATGTCACTGAATGTATTTTTTCGTAGCAACGAAGGGCATCTGACGTAATATACTTGACGACGGGAAATTATCAAAAATTATCGATTTAATTTAGATTTTTGTAGCTTTCTATTGGTCAGAATCTCCTGTGAATGAAATGATCGGGTATAATATCACAAGAGAGTGAGAATAAATTGAAAATAATACGACAGTTTTTCGAAAATTTGTTCAGGGCTCGAGTGGCTATTGCACAATCACAACAAATTTGAGTAAAAATGAAGCATTATTTTCTTATTTATTCTTACTGTCGTGTGATATTCGTAAGGTTATTTTTTAATACGTGTATTATGGATATTTTCTTAAATGTGACAGTTGTCAAAACTAGGAGACTGGTTGCCATTAAACAGAAACAATCTACTTAAAAAAATTCTATCGGTAATTTTCTACAGTAGATAATTTTCAGTATAATTTTAATCTGATTGGACAGAATTAAACACGTGATCAAATATCTCACTATACGATTGGAAGTTAATATCATCAAAAAATTATCGGGTATAATATCACAAGAGTTTGAGAATAAATTGAACATAATGCGACAGATTTTCGAAAATTTGTTGTCTGGCAATAGACACGAGAGCCCGCAGGGCTCGAGTGGCTATTGCCCAATGACAACAAATTTGAGTAAAAATGTAGCATTATTTTCTTATTTACTCTTACTGTCGTGTGATATTCGTAAGATTATTTTTTAATACGTATATTATGGATATTTTCTTAAATGTGAGAGTTGTCAAAACTAGGAAACTGGTTGCCATTAAACAGAAACAATCTACTTAAAAAAATTCTATCGGTAATTTTCTGCAGTAGATAATACTCAGTATAATTTTAATCTGATTGGACAGAATTAAACACGTGATCAAATATCTCACTATACGATTGGAAGTTAAAATCATCAAAAAATAATCGGGTGTAATATCACAAGAGAGTGAGAATAAATTGAAAATAATACGACAGTTTTTCGAAAATTTGTGCAGGGCTCTAGTGGCTATTGCCCAATGACAACAAATTTGAGTAAAAATGAAGCATTATTTTCTTATTTATTCTTACTGTCGTGTGATATTCGTAAGATTATTTTTTAATACGTGTATTATGGATATTTTCTTAAATGTGACAGTTGTCAAAACTAGGAAACTGGTTGCCATTAAACAGAAACAATCTACTTAAAAAAAATATATCGGTAATTTTATTCAGTAGATAAATCTCAGTATAATTTTAATCTGATTGGACATAATTAAACACGTGATCAAATATCTCACTATACGATTAGAAGTTAAAATCATCAAAAAATAATCAGTTTAATTTTTATTTCTGTAGCTTTCTATTGGTCAGAATCTCCTATGATGGAAATAATCGGAATATTTACTGTAGTATAAAAACTACAGATTTTTTAAAAACTTTGTCAAATATTCGTTATCACTTTTGGCGTTTTGTTTTATTCACAAAAGTCAACAGATTGAGCAGTACAAATTCAGTTGAAATTAAACGATCACACGAATTTATTTTTATTAATTTTATTATGCCATAAAAATATCCATAGACTTTTCCACTGTGTGTATTAAGACTTGCTTCAACATTTTCAAGAGAGGTTAATGTAAAAAAGTTAAAAACAAATATTGAAATCTAAAATATGCAAAATTCGCGATTGTAATCCACCACTTCAACAAATAAATATGGCGAAGGCTTTCTATAATGTTTTAATGAAAGGGAAGTAGTAGAAAACCTAATGGATTTCGCGCACTGCCCGAAGCGCTAATGACGATTACCACCCCGATTTAACCCCATAACATTTATCTCATAATCGGGTAAAGCAGCTACAATCGGCTTCGGCGGTCCCAAATCCTTGATAAATATTTTAGCATGTTCCCTACTTGTATGTTGATCAAGCGGAATATGATAAGTAATTAAAATCTTTTTAATGAGTAAAAATGATGAATACGTTAATACGTATAAAAAGTTGATGGCAATATTCGAAATAGGCTAAGTTTTAATTTAGAACTTTTTTATTTAATTAATGTGTGGGCTAGGTTAAAAGATACTCTCAATGTAGAACTAACACATTTAATTGTCGTGTTATAACGGCCCAGACATGTTCTATACGGTTCATGTCTGGTAACCGAGTTGGCTACTCCATTCAGTCAATGCCGTGATGCAATATTATTACTAGAGGCTCAAAGTGTCAGTTTTTAGTATATTTTTTCAAAATCATGAAAATTGAAATTTATACAGGGTGTCCAGAAACTCTACCGACAAACGAAGACAGGAGATTCCTCAGATCATTTTAAGACATTTTCGACCTAGTTTAAGACCTAAGACCTAAGGTAGTAAGACCTAGTCCGAAAATGCTTCTTAAGGGAGCTAGAGCTCTTTGAAGAAGGCCTCATGAAATTGGTTTTTCTTAAGTACCTCCAGAACGCTTCTATTTAGAAAAACGAAAATTGGTATGCCTCTTTTCAGAGATGAATCGATTCCATCCATTGTAAATTTCTAGTACCGGTCATAGGTGTCCGTTTTGGGTAGTGAAACGGGTATTTTATCGTATAACTTTTTTGTCCTTAACTTTTATGCATTTTTGACACCGGATTATTAAATTGTGAGGTATTCTAATACTAAAAGATACTCTTGCTTTAAGTCCGTAGGACACACCGTTTTCTAGAAAAATCGATTTGAAAGTTTTTCGTTTTTGGAATTTGAAAAAAAATTGAAAGAACTTTTCAACAAAAAACGAAGTATTTTACCAACAAAAAATAAGAGTAACTTTTAGTACTCGAATACCTCATAATTTAATAATCTAGTGTCAAAAATGCTCAAAAATTCAAGACAAAAAAGTTATGCTATAAAATAACTATTGAACTACCCAAAACGGACGCCTATGGCCAGTACTAGAAATTCGCAATTAATGAAATCGATTTATCTCTGGAATACAAATAAATACCAGTTTTCGTGTTTCTAAACAGTTTTTTTTGAATTTTTTTTTTAATTCAAAAAGCGAAAAATTTTCAAATCGATTTTTCTAGAAAACGGTATGTTCTACCGATTTAAAACAAGAGTACCTTCCAGTACTAGAATACTTCACAATTTAATAATCCAGTGTCAGAAATGCATAAAAGTTAAAGATAGAAACGTTATGCGATAAAATAACCGTTGCCCTACCCAAAACGGACGCCTATGATCGGTACTAGAAATTTGCAATGGATGGATTAGATTCATATCTTGAAGATAAATACGCGTACCAATTTTTGTTTTTCTAAATATAAGCGTTCTGGAAGTATTTAAGAAAAACTAATTACAAGACGCCATCTTCAAAGAGCTCTAGCTCCCTTAGGAAGCATTTTCGGACGAAGTGAATTGAGTTAAATTAACTTAAAATTATCTGAAGAATCTCCTGTCTTCGTTTGTCGGTAGAGTTTTTGGACACCCTGTATAGGTACCTAGCGCAGTTATTTTCACACGGTTATAAGCTGATTTGAAATCGACGAAGAGATGTACGTATTCATATTATATTCTAGCGGCTTTTCAAAAATTTGACTAAAATCGCTTTTAATTATCTATAGTCGGAAAAATGAAAGAATACCCATGAACGAACATATAAAACACGCTGTATTTTCCTGTCACCGTGTCACACAAAAAATTGGCCAGCGCAAGTACATGTAATAATTATTATTATATGTACTTGCGCTTGGCAATTTTCTTTGTGACACGGTGACAGGAAAATATAACGTGTTTTATATGTTCGTTCATGGGTATTCTTTCATTTTTCCGACTGTACTCGATTGTAATTCCTTGAGCACAACTATTTAAGAGCACACAGTAGCGATCAACAGATTGCGAAAGTTCTGCGAACTTTCAAAAGTGAGGCAACAGTGCGTCGGTAATTCGACACTGACAGTGACGTTCATACTATCAAAAACAATAATGTTTATACACATAGGCGCGAAATGTTGCCAAGTCAGTGACGTTCGATTTCCTGTTTTAAAAAAATCGATTTTGAGTAGTTCCAATGTGACACAAAATCTAGGCTCGGGATAAAAAAGTTTATTTGAAGAAAGTGTATTTTTTGTCTTTCTTAATGGTGGTACAGGCTCCTTTTTTCAATATTTTATTTAGTTATAGAGTAATTTCCACATACTAACATATTTCTGAAATTGGGCTCTGTACCGACATTCTTTATTATATTACGAATATGTGTGCCAAATATCTCGAAAAAATATTCAAAATTAGAGCCGAAATCTTGGAACGCGTTTGTTGGTATCTATTGATCGCTACTGTTTGCTCTTAAGATAGTAGAGGATCCGATATAAGGTCGATTGGCACCGATCTGTTTAATGGATAAAAATTATTGGATATGCAATTAAGCATGTTAATAATTCTCACAATAAAACACTGAAAAACGTTTGTTTTTCTATACTTCCACAAAATTTATTACAACTATGTTATTACTACAGCTGTTTCGGCAAAGTGCCTTTCTCAAGTGATATATTTTACAATGTGTTTGCCTTTTTAAGTCTTTAACTGAAGAGGTTGAGGAGTGGGGAGCTGTTTGTCTCGAGTTGGTCATTCAGAATTATATCTGTATTTTTCAATTTATCAATTTCCATTGATTCTAAAAGTGATAGCTTAAGGCCTTTATTTTGAATATGTAGAATTTGAAACTCTTCATTGAAAGAATGATTATGATCTAGAAGGTGAAGTGCGTATGTAGAAGTGTCTGTTTTTTTATTGTTGAAAGCCCTTTTGTGTTCTGCTATTCGTTTGTCAAAAGTTCTGCCAGTTTGACCGATGTAAGTTTTCGGACAATCACCACAAGTTAGTTTGTACACACCACTCTGTAGTTGCTTTCTCTTTCGGCTTTTATTGTTTTTAATATGTTTGCTTAAGTTGTTGTTAGTTCTGAAAGCTGGTGTTATTCCTTTCTTTTTTATGTATCTGGCTATTTTTGTTGTTATTTTGCCAGTATATGTGAGAGAGCAGAAGGTACTGGGTTCTTTCTGTGGTGGTGGATACACTAATTTCAAGGCTTTCTTATAGAGTTTTTGGTTTAAAATGTTGTTAACTGTTTGTTCGTTATAGCCATTGTTTACTGCTATTTGTCTAATGATATTTAGTTCTGTCTCGAAGTTATTTTTTGTCATAGGAATTTCTGTCTATGTATCATGCTATGGTAGGCTGCTAATTTGTGTTGTGTAGGATGGGATAATGAATTGTGTATATTTGTGTCAGTATGGGTAGGTTTATGATATACGGAGATCTCATGTTTGTTGTGTAGTCTGGTAACCGTTACATCTAGAAAGTTTATGGAATTATTCTGTTCTGTTTCTATTGTGAACTCAATATTACTATGAAGTGAATTAATGTATGATAGAAATTGGTCAAGTTGTCTGTTAGGTCTGCAAGTCTGCTTTACAGGAACTGTATCCAGTGTAGTGTATCCACCACCACAGAAAGAACCCAGTGCCTTCTGCTCTCTCACATATACTGGCAAAATAACAACAAAAATAGCCAGATACATAAAAAAGAAAGGAATAACACCAGCTTTCAGAACTAACAACAACTTAAGCAAACATATTAAAAACAATAAAAGCCGAAAGAGAAAGCAACTACAGAGTGGTGTGTACAAACTAACTTGTGGTGACTGTCCGAAAACTTACATCGGTCAAACTGGCAGAACTTTTGACAAACGGATAGAAGAACACAAAAGGGCTTTCAACAATAGAAAAACAGACACTTCTACATACGCACTTCACCTTCTAGATCATAATCATTCTTTCAATGAAGAGTTTCAAATTCTACATATTCAAAATAAAGGCCTTAAGCTATCACTTTTAGAATCAATGGAAATTAATAAATTGAAAAATACAGATATAGTAATTCTGAATGACCAACTCGAGAAAAACAGCTCCCCACTCCTCAACCTCTTCAGTTAAAGACTTAAAAAGGCAAACACATTGTAAAATATATCACTTGAGAAAGGCACTTTGCCGAAACAGCTGTAGTAATAACATAGTTGTAATACATTTTGTGGAAGTATAGAAAACAAACGTTTTTCAGTGTTTTATTGTGAGATAAAATGAACTTCCATCAAGTAACGGTCGAATCCATAAATTATGTTAATAATTACAAAAAAACTAGAGTTGCCGGATCTAATCTTGTTTTAAATATAATTAATTAATAATTAAAAAATTACATTTTTTATGAATTTAAAAAAAACTGACTCTTGCAGATATTATATCAGATTTTTTGGATCATTCTAAACAAAAAAGGTCTTTTGTAATTTTTCTCTAAAGTTGATCGTTTTCAAGTTATAAACAATTTAAAACTGAAAAAAGAACGAAAGATGAAAAGTTTTAAGGCTCAAAAACACAAGTGAAAAATATCATTTTTGTAATCATCAAGTAGGTACATAAATTACTCAAGTTCAAACCTTTTTCTATCAGGTCTCGATAAGAATTTTAGCCATGTTTTAATTTAAGACATATTTTTTTAATTGTTAATGAGGAAGGCTGCTTATGGGTAGACGGGCATTAAAAACTAAAAAACAATGTTTCCGAATGAAATAAGTCCATAAGACTTATCAAGAACTGATAGAATAAGGTTTGAAATTGAATTTAGGTACTTCGTAATTTCAAAGATGATATTTTATACTTATGTTTTTGAGCCTTGAAAATCATCATATTTCGTTCTTTTTTCAGTTTTAAATTGTTTATGACTATTAGATGGTCATATACTAAAAATGATCAACTTTAGAGAAAAATTACAAAATACTTTTTTTGTTTAGAATGACCTAAAAAATCTAAAATAATATCTGCCCGGATCGAAAAACTTTTTTTTAATTTATAAAAAAATGTAATTTTTTAATAATTGATAATTAATTATAGTTTTGTAATTGTTAACATGCTATATTACATACCCAATAATTTTTATCCATTAAACAGATCGGTGCAAATCGACCTTATATCGTATCTTAGACTAAGATTAACGAAACATGTTTAAAGAACTAATCTGAAGAGCTAAGAAAGTTAAGTCATCACTCAAGTTATAATATGATATATCTACTATTCTAACATCGGTTTTATTGCTACCACTGCTGCTACTGCTAGCGTAGTTTATTATTATTAAAATTTTACGATTATTTTGTATAAATATGTAAATGATTTATAATTCAACTTCCTCGTATAATGAAACATGATTTCTTCTTTCAAAAACCAGTCTCATTGGATTTTACATATTTGTGTGAATTGGTGTGCGGAATTTTATTAAAATTAAAATTTTGAAACCGCGTGACGCATTGGTAGAATTTAGTCTTGGGCTGTTTCATATTCAAAGAAAGTGAAATGAAAATACTACCGAAACTTTCACTTGCATAAAAACATGAATAACGCTGTTTAATTCTCAGTGATGCATATCAAGAATAATTTTGTTTTATTTATGAATTTTATGGTGTATCGGCAGTTTCTAAAATATGTAATGTAGTCATAATAATAATGGTTTCTCTAAATATCGACAGCTTATGTGTCTATGGCTCGTAGGCTTGCTGAAAGATCAAAACGGGGAGATATCTTTACCTTGTATTATTACTATTCTGACACATATTATATTATACAATGTCATCTTATGTAGTTAGCATATCCAGTGTGTACTATTAAGATATTACCCCCAGTCTCTAACGTTATTAGTTTTACAGACACTATCAATATAATATTCTTCGGAAAAATTTTCTACTGGTGTGAGTAGATATGTCGAGGTTTGTATTCTCGACATACCTGTAAAAGTTTTAAACCTCTGGTTATTGAAAGAGATTTATTATAAATAAGGAAAAACGAAGTCTCTAAGCTATAAGACGGGACATTAAAAAATACAAGGATGAGAAAATTATAATACCTATAGAAGAAATCAAACGCATGAAAGTATTGCCAATCTCATCTAGTATATGCAATTTTAGGATGGGGTGGAGTAGCTGATTGCCATCTGGTGACCCTTCAAAATACTCAGAAATGGTTCCTTAAATTAATATATCGAAAACGAAAAACATATCCCTGAGATCAACTTTTTCATGAAACTCAGGTTCTTGATGTTCGGCAATTGTACTGCTTAGAGCTACTTAAAAATATTTATAAAGATAAAATTCCTCTTAGAGTAAAAGTGTCAAATTATGAAACAAGAAGAAAATTGAACGTCGAATGTCTTCACACTTTAATATTGTAATAACTATTGATTTGAAATATTATAATATATTGACAAGAAAAATCGAATATAGCATAGAAGATAGAAGGCTAAGAAGAAGAAGGAAGTTCTTGCTGTTTCACAAAACAAGCACACTGACTATGAAGATTAGAGCAAAGATGAAGACATCATTGTAATAGTTTTTTAATCTTTAAACATCCACTTAGTGTCGCCTTTAATTAAGCCCAAATTAATTTTGTAATTAAATAGTCATGTGACCAAATTCTGTGGCTAGTATCTATTACTAAGATCACGAGTTTAACTTGATGATGGTCCGATAAGAACGAAAACGTTTGTGATGTACTTTGCGATGTACTTTAAGTCCAACTTAGATCATTTTTAGAAAAAAAAATTAATACAATTTATATAAGTACCATCTACAGAGGAAGATTTTTACTTCTTAAGTGAAATATTCCAACTTAAAGGAACTTTCTACATATATAATACTTTATACATATATCAAAGTCAAGTTCTTCCAGAGCTCAACGAAGAGCCAATACGAAAGGTACAGAATGAAGAATCGGATGATATACCAGATATATCATGGAATGAAATTCAATATGCTCTCAAAAATACGAAAAATAATAAAGCTCCGGGAAAAATGGTGTAAACATCGAGACAATTAAATTAGTATTAAATGTCCATTTTATTAATATCCAATTAGTATTATATGTCCATTTTTGATGTTATACATCCAAATACTTTCTAATCTAGCCTGCATAATGAAAGCATTCCAAATAAATGGAAAAATTCGGTTACAATCCTACTTCATAAAAGAGAAGATAAGTTCTCAAAATCTATAGGCCCATTGGCTTACTAAACCACCTAGAAACCTTTCTACTTGAATATTGGCAAATGTATTAAAATTCGAAGTAAAACTATATTTCTACTAGTTATAAGGACAAGCAGGTTTTCGATATGCCACCAAACAAGTGACCATCTAAAATGTATTTAAACTGTAGTCGAAAAGTCTATTGAATAAAATAGACCCCTGGTTCTTATTTTTGTTGACTTCCACCAAGCATTTGACGGTCAATATCTAAAAGCACTAACAAAATTCAGAATAGACCACAAATTTTGGAATATTATTTAAAATATACCGGGTAGGGTGGTGAATTGGACAACGGGCCATAGGAAACTCAATGTAAAATTCTAAACTGTCGAATTCCTGCTTCCCTAATTATTTTACATCAAAAGACATTAGAAACTATTTGTAGAGGATTGAAATCTGTATTGAAAACAACTGTTAAAATTGTTCTACGAATTAAACATATTCCAAAATTTTGTAAAAATGTAATATATTTTTCAGTTTTTCAGCCCAAAATTAGGCCACATACAGTGCAATAATGTGTCACAATGAAATTATTATTTTCACATTTTTGAGCTGTCAATATTTTTATTTTATCATTAAAAGCAATACAGTTGATAAGATACCCTCAGTTGCGGAGAAAGTATTAATAATAAAGATTTTTTATTCAGTTAATGGTGTCAGTTAAAAATAGTAACGTGTTGCCTAACTTTTACACACATACCTACTGTGGCAAATGTATTATATTTTTCAAAATTTTGGAATGCGTTTAAGTTTAAATCGTAGAACAATTTTAACTTTTGATTTAATACAGATTTTAATTCTCTACAAATATTCTCTCATGACTTTTGATGTCAAATAATTAGGGAAGCAAGAATTCAACAGTTTAGAATTTTACATTGAGTTTCCTATGGCCCGTTTTACGATTTACCACCCGGTATACAAAAATGCAACAACTGTAAACATTCATTGCATGACTGAGAAGATAAAAATTGGCAGATACTGCAGCGTGGAGATACTTTGTAGCCAAAACGTCATGGAATAAGCATTTAAACGGTGCATGTAAACGAATAAAGTGGGACTCAAAGAATATTTAATGAACATCGATGGACAAAAACTAAATAATTTCTGATTTGCCGATGACATTGTTCTCATAACAGACGACTTAGACGCAGCCAGAGTTATGATACAACAACTACAGCAAGTAACACAGAGGGTCGGTTTAAAGATAAACGATGGGAAAATAAAAACGATACGAAGCTCATCCTCAATGAACTTTTAGAAATCGAGAAATCGCTCATAGAAGTTGTGGAAAAATATGTGTATTTGGTCTACGAAATAAGCTTAACACGAGTCAATCAAACATGTGATCTACTCAGAAGAGTAAGTTTAGGTCAGACTGCATTAGAAAAAATTAGGGACGTGTATAACTAATGTCCCAATCCATTTAAAAATAAAAGCTTTTTAAAACTTAGAGAAATATTCTCCTCTATATAGAAAATTGACAGTAAATAATTAATCGAGGGAAAAGTAGATAATAAGTTGGTCATGCAGGTACCAAGTAATGAATTTAAATTCTTAATAAGTACACAAAATAAATTTTTTTTGTATCTACTCCTACTATTGCTTCTAGGAATTACTTTATTTAGAATTTTTGGATATTTTGCGATGTGAAAAATTGACGTAGCATTACATCATTTTGCGGAGTTGTCGACTTCAACATGAAACTCGATACTCCACACCGAGTAGGTCCCAGCCGCCGCAAATTCGCCATATATATTCTCAACCCTATCGCGTTACAAAACTCCAAAACTTTGTTATTTAACACCTATTTTCTTTGACAAATTGTACGTGTGTGCGGTAAAACTTGAAAACTTACCTTAGAGGAGTTGGGCCGCTGACAAAAGGAAAGTTTTAAAGCGACTGAATTTGTTACTAGTGTACTTTTAGCTTGTAGGTATTAATAAATCGTTGAGTAAAGTAAGGTTATGTTGCAGATTATATAAAGAGACACACATAAGGTTAAATTTAAGGGAAGGGATTAATTCGGAATAAATTGCTCTTGTTTATACGAAGATATTATGTTCTGAAATTAAACTAAGAATATATATTACATGGTAAATTAGGTTTAATTACGATAGTATATAATTCGTTAATATTATCCAGATTTAGGCATACTGCTCACACTCCTTCAAAGGGGAAAATTCACTCATCCCAGATACCTACGGTATCAAAAGGATTGAGCTCTGGTAGGACTCTTTCCATATTATCGAGCCCTAGGTGATTTGGTACGTCCACAACTTGGAGTATGTATCACAACTTTTCGTACGCATCTGGATGTCGAAAGTAGCGCAACTTTCTGCATGGCATTATAGAGATGTTCATTGAGACCCAACTGTTTTTTGATCTCTAATGCCTAGTTGCACCAACAGATCTTAAACTTAAGACGCGCTTTAAGCTCAGCTTACGAAACATACACGTTACACCATTGAGTCTTAGATCAATTTTTAAAAAACTCTAACATGAAGTAAGAACCACTTCTATGTAATTGGTATATTTATTAAAATTTAAAAAATCCCAATGGATTGAATAAAATGTGTCCAATTCAGAACGTTTTCAGACCTATCGGTCCATCATCAGTGAATCTACAATAAAATAAGTAATCCCACTATTAAAATTGAAAGATGGTTGAAATTTTGAAAGTTAGAAAAGTGTGGTTATGATTACTTACTTGAATACTTGCTAAATAGCCCCAGAACCAAACAATGGTTGAATTTATAATTCGATCTACATTAGATCGGATGAAACAGGCTAAACGCCGATGTTACAAGATATAACGTCCGGGAACATGGTGAAACCCTACCAGGAAACTTAGCAACCATCTTAGGCCAACGCTGACTATCAAGTGTCAAAAGTGTGTAAGGAACTGTTTGGAGTGACATTGACAGTAGAGAAAAAGGTAACAAAACAATGATAATATGATAAAGATTTTAATATCTGAAAATGTCTAATATTTTAAATCTATTGTTTTTTGAAAAGAAAATTGTGATTTACAAAATTTATTTAGAATATAAAATTATTTTATGTTGAATGTATACTATAACATTAAATTGATCAAATTGATAAAAAAGGAAGTATGAGCTGCTATTAATAATGATAAACAAAAGATAAAAACAGGTGATGGTGAGAGAGGAGAAAGAATAAATATTAGTTGGAATATTATTATACAAATGAATTAATAGGTAGGCAAGTTATTTAAATTTATATTGTATTGGTGGTTGTATATGTAAAAGGAAAATTGTTGTTATTTAAATGTAAATGGAAATTGTTAAAATAATGGATTTGAGTTAGGATACAGTCAATATACTTAATAGTATGAAATATGTAAATGAAGAGGATTGTAATTATTATGAGATGTTTTTTAAAAAATTTGAGAGAATTCTTGTGACAAAGTGAGGGTATGTGAAATTGAAGATAAAGAAATGTATGATTATAGCTGAGTCCAGTTGATACAAAAATGAAATTAAAATGAAATTAATATTGAAAATGTACTGAATAAAATAAAATTAGTAAAACAAAGTAAGAAAACGAATATTGATATAATTTAATTGTAATAATAATGGGTCTGAATGTGAGAACTGAAATTAAGGGATGAAATGTTAATTGGAGAAGTAAAAATATTTGGAAACAGTCAAAGACAAAAAGTAGAGGGTTGTGGTGTAAGGTAGAAAGACAAGTGTAATAAGGGAAAGAGAGGGATTGAGAAAAGATGGGGTGTGGAATTTAAACTGAATACAGTAATGAAATGAAAGAGAAGTGAGATGATAGTAGGGTGAATTAATTAGGTTAAGGTTAATAGGGGTTCATGTAGTTAGTAATGATTAGTTGTGTAAAGGAGTTTGAAAGCAGTGAAGGAATTTTTAACTTGCGGGGAGGAAGTCTTAACTGGAAGAAGACCACGCGGACGCCCTCGACTCCGGTGGCGAGATAATATAGCAGGAGACCTAAGCACAATGGGCGTGGAGAATTGGATGGAGGTTGCTCAAGACAGAAAACAGTGGAGGCATGTTGTCGAGTCAGCTAAAACCCACGAAGGGTTGTAACGCCACGGAGTAAGTAAGTAAATAATTGATTGCCAGTTGGATTGTTTAGATAAGAATCGAAAATTATGGTGAAACTAGGGGAGCCAAAGTGGGGATTTTTGCAGTAACTAGAGCGCGTCAGATTATCATATGGGGATAACCCTGGTACCCTGTAGATATACCTCTACCATATATTGGCTCTAAACACTAAATATTTGTCAAAAATCTATCGAATGATACCAAACACGACTGCCCAAGCAGTGGTGTGGGGGATAAATTTAAAATTTTAAATACGAATCCCGCGATATTTCGCGAAATGAACATCAGATCGAAAAACTGAAAAATACACTTATTCAATGTTTGAAAAATCTATCGAATGGCACCAAACACGACCCCCCACGGATGTTAAACTTTAAATAGGAGCCCCCATTTTTTATTACAGATTCGGATTCCTTACGTAAAAATAAGTAACTTTATTTGAAACATTTTTTCGAATTATGGATAGATGGCGCTATAATCGGAAAAACGATTGTTGGAAATGGAAAATTATATTAAAAATGAAAAGGCCCCACTAAAATGGAAAACTTTCCTTAACTTTTTTTGGTTTTAGAACCTACTCTTCACAACCCAATAGGTCCCCAAAGCGCTCGAGTGACTGCACATTTAGCATACTTTCCTCCCCTATTATAAGTGAGACTTAAGCTAAGCTGTGATCCAGCTAAGTAAGCTGGGCTAAGCTGGAGCTTAAAATCTGTTGGTGCAACCAGGCATAAGAGGCTTTTGGGAATGACTCAAGTTGTAGACAGAATAATAGGTATTGTCTGGGTACTTTCTATTCCCCATTGTCTCATGATTTATATTTCTAGATCTCTGTATTTGGCGATCTTTTTGTTGTATTTACAGATATATTATTACTCCTAGGTATCGCCACATGCATTAGCATTATTTGCCTAGTAAATTTATTGACTAGTATGAGATCCGGTCTATTGTTTACCACTGGTTGGTCTGTCAGAACAGAAGTTGTAGTTGTTGTTTTCGAGCATTCTGTCAAGGATATATAAATAATAAGTAAAGCCCCGATTACAAGCATGACAGAAAGGTCAAAATAAACACTTATATATGCAAAAAATGTGGCAAAAATAAGCAAAGTTTTTATGAAATAAGCAAGGCTCAAGAAAAAAAAACCTGTAAGTAAACATGTATATAATGTTATACAAAATATGAATAAAGGACATTAACATTAAATTACATTTATTTTTAATTACCGTATTATTAAAAATAAATAAAAAATTACAAAAGTGTTAAACTATAATATAATAAAAAAATCGAAAAATAATTAACTAATATATTTTTTATTCATGGCGATTAGCATAAAAGCAATTAACAATATGTTTTTCAAAATTTTCTTGTAAAAAGCTCTGTCTTCTACCTGTAGACATATTATTTATACGTAGAAAAAGTTCTTTCAATATCTGCAGATGTGATTGGTATTTAAATTTATACAAATGTGGGCTTTCTGCAGACAAATGTTAGTTTATTACATTGATTACATGGACAGGTATATAACGATGGGTTTTCCCATTTTTCTCCTAAGCTTAAGGGATTAAAATTCTTATGGGTTATTGAATTATTAGAGTTTTATAATCTAAAAATAAGCAACATATATTTAAAATAAGCATTTTTACTAAAAATCCTAATAATAAGCAATAAAAGCAAAAAAAGCAGAATGCTTATAATCCGGACTTTAGTAATAAAGGAGATGGTCGGTTTGGAGAAGTCGCAATCTGCTATAGTCCGTCGGCTATAACTTTTCTCATGCGGTACGATTCATTTTCAATCAAATTAAGTCAAAACAGAAAGTGAAACGTACGCCAATGTGTGTAGTATATAGTATACAGTATACAATAGTATATTGTGCAACAAGTGCAGAAAGGTACTAATTTCTCACGAGTTTGAAAAGTTGCGGTACGAGCGCAAGCGAGTGCCGCAAGTCAAACGAGTGAGAAATTACCTTTCTGCACGTGTTTCACACTATAGTTTTTCTACAAGCACAGTTTTTCCTAAAAATAAAAATCACAATTTCCAAACGACGATTAATTATAATAGGTACCTATGTGATAAATTTTAAACTGTATTTAATTAATACCTACTAATCAATTTAAATTCCTTATACCTAAATAAATTGCACAGAAATCAGTTAAAAAATTAATGCACTGCCTTAATTTGTTTAAATTTAAACAATTATTACACATTATTGACATTATATTTATGCAGTCACGGATTTACACAAAACCTACTTTATTCGACGTCTCTTGCACAGGTTGCTAAATCCTTATTGGTTATTTGATAATTATAAAATGTTTAATAAGAATAAAATTGTAAAATAAAACAGTTGTAACATCCATAATTTAGTTTCTTATCTTATCTATGCTATAGTTAAATATAATAATTGTCTTATAGGTTATATATTTGTCTAAAGTTTAACCACGGATGTAAACAGAATATAACGTTCCTCAGAATGCGGTAGTCCACGGATGTAAACAGAATATAACGTTACTCAGAATGAGGTAGTCAACTGTGCAGAAAAGAACTTTGCGGCACAGAAACGTCACTTTTCTGCACACTAATGTCAAATATCTTATACTGTGAGAAAATATCAAGTTTGCTAACATAAAACCGTGCAGAAAAGTGCACTTTGAATAGTGGTTGTAGAAAAAATGTATATACACAACGACGTTCGTTTCAATTTATGTTTTGACTTAATTTGATTGAAAATGAATCGTACCGCATGGGAAAAGTTATAGCGGACGGACTATAGGTAGTTCTTGGTGAAGAATCTTACCTACTGCGTCATGGCGTTCATTGTTATGGACAATTTTCTGCGCTTGTTTTACTTTAAGATACTTCTTCTACGTATTATTTTCACCCATGGTCTCGATGTTTTGGCTATTTTGCATATCGACAGGCCCGGCCCTAGGGATTTTGCCGCCCTGGGCAAGACGGCAAACACCGGCACCCCCCCCCCCTTTGTAGACTCATGAGATGCCATATTACCACAGAGCAAAGAAAAATAAAATTGCGGATTTTATTTGCCAAACAGCTTGCCACATGAGCAACTGTTTTTTCGTTGTTTTTATTGACAAGACCATCGTAGATTTCTTCAATTTGGTATCTGATGGGGGTAATTGCACTAATTCTACTTTTACATCTAGTTTTGTAGTTTGTAGTTTCATTGAAACCACAAAGGTTTCAATGTCAGGCTAGAAATATGATTTCAACGATGAATAGATGCTGCAAAAAGTTGTAAATTTTTGTCACTAAGGAAAACAAAGAAACTGCAAACTGTGAGGATTTAGCACCATCATTCGCGACTAAGTTGAGTGAATGGCTAGAACATGGGATAAAAAATGCTCTAGGATTCATTTTCAAAATTTTGTTTTGAACTCCCAAGTTCTTCACTTTCATGTTTGCCCCATTATCATAACCTTGTTTTCTCATATCTTCCAAACGCATTCCCAGTTCATTCAATTTTTGCAAAATAACTTCTGTAATCCCAAACCAGTGGTTTCCAGTACAGGCACAAATGCAAGAAAATGTTCTGCAATTTTAACACTTTTTATGTAACTTATTTACTAAAGTAAATGGCATTTACCATTTACTTTTTTTTAAATAAAAATCGCTTTGTGAGAGATAAGATCTCCACGAATAGTTTTTTTCTAACATTATTTAATATATATTTTTCATTAAAAACCATACGGATTTTTAAAAGTCAATATTCTTCATTCATGTCCGCGAACGTGTTAAGTGAGGAATATTATTTAACCTATTAGTATAGTACTCAGCCATTGAAGAAAATTGTATATAATTAAAGTAGGTTCTCGATTCTACACTTAAATGCCAATGGTTGGCATTTCAGATATTTTGCAAATCGAAAGGTCAACACTTTGCATTTGAATCATTATCACTGTTAATATTATTTAGACACAGATTAATGTTTTATTAAAAACTTGTAAACAATAAATATACAATTTTAGAGTACAATACAATAAAATTAGTTTATTGTCAGACTTCTGACTGGAGAGTAGGAAATATTCTTATGTACCGGGTGTCCCAATAAGAATGGCTCTCGGCCATATCTCAAGAACCGTTTATAGTAGAGCTTTGAAATAAAAAATTTTATAACAAAAGTTGCCTCAGTAAAAGCCTGGAAATTATTTTCATAATTGTGGGTCCACCGCTAGAGGGCGTAATTTAATATCAAAAATTAAAAAATCTAAATTTTACAAAATTTTCCTAATGAAGGGGCACTGGAAATCCGATGATTGTATTCTTCATCCAATTCTGCGCATATTTAATTTAACAAGTTTAACTCTACCTTTGCAAATAAGAGGTGGGGATGAGTGGGAACCTTGTTATGAAAAAATGGCTGTAAGTCCGGTTCTGCTAAATCAAATTTTGAAAACTGGGTCTTGTTGAAGACAGATATTTTTCTTCAATGTAAGCGTAATAATTTTGAACCATCCTAATAAGTAATAAGCCAGCTGGGAGGCGTTATTTAATTTTTTTCAGAAATCTAGTTTTCTTTGGAAAATATTAAATGCAAGTATGCATTTTTAATCATACTTTATAAAATTAGATTAAATTAGCAATAGAATAGCGAAAACCGCATGTCGATACCTTTTTTCTATCTCAAGATATCTCGAGAAACGTGTAAATTTTATACATAACTGTTACTATCACCGGTAAGCTAAGTTAATGAAAAGTAGTGTGCTGTGGAAAAAAACAAAATAACATTTTCCAGATGTCAACGTATAAAAATATAATTAATTAAAACAACAATATAAAGAGAGACAATACTATTAAAATTAAATATAACACAGAACAAAAAGAACTACTTAGTGACGACCTAAATATTCAACTTGTTGCCCATCATACACTACTCTAGGATACATTATCCAGAGAATACTAAACGTCATTCAAAGCATATCGAAAGCAGAAATTGAGACTGCTGTTCAATCTACTCTTGAAAGAGTAAATGTTTGCAACGAAAATGATGGGCAAAAATTTGAACGTTTATGTCATCACTAAATAGTTGTTTTTATTTCTTTGTAATAGGGCTTTTCAACGCTTCTCATTTGTTTCGAGCCTCTGTCATATGCCGTATAATCCGTGTATAATATTAATATACGAGATATGAACGAGGCTCGAAACAAATGAGAAGCGTTGAAAAGACCTAATATACGTTGACAGCTGGAAAATGTTTCTTTGTCGTTTCCATAGCACACTACTTTTAATTAATTTCGTTTACCGGTGACAGTAACAGTTATGTTTTTAAATTTACACGTTTTGTAAGATATATCGAGATAGAAAAAAGGTATTAACATGCGGTTTTCGCTATTCTGTTGCTAATTTTGTCTAATTTTGTAATATGGTATTAAAAATGCATGTTTGTATTTAATATTTTCCAAGGAACACTAGATTTCTGAAAAAAATTAAATAACGCCTTCTAGCTGGCATATTACTCAGTAAGTTGGTTTGAAATCATAACTTTTACATTGACGAAAAAGATCTGTCTTCAACAAGACCAAGTTTGGAAAATTTGATTAAGCAGAACCGGACTCACAGCCAGTTTTTCATAACAAGGTTCCCACTCACCCCCACCTCTTATTTCCAAAGGTAGACCTAAACTTGTCAAATCAAATATGCGTAGATTTTTATGAAGAATACGACGATCGGATTTCCAGTGCCCCTTCATTAGGAAAATTTTGTAAAATTTAGATTTTTTAATTTTTGATATTCAATTACGCCCTCTAGCGGTGGTCCCACAATTATGAAAATAATTTCCAGGCTTTTCCTGAGGCAACTTTTGTTATAAAATTTTTTATTTCAAAGCTCCACTATAAACGGTTCCTGAGATATGGCCGAGAGCCATTCTTATTGGGACACCCGGTACGTAGCGCAAAATGTGACTGTCTTAACTGGGGACGAGAGTGTGTCGTTTTACCGCAAAAGAACCAGAAATGCATAGGAATCTTAAACAAGAAGTGTAAAAAAAATTACGATCGTCTCTTATTGCCTTCTAGTTTGTGTGTTTAATGCAATAAAACGTTTTTTAAGACCGGCTATTAAAACCTTTTGGTAAAAATAAAAGATGAAGGTGTATGTACATAAACGGTCAATTTATTGTTTTTTATCGAGCTTGACCCAAATTAACTACTTGCACTTGCAATTTTGGTATTATGTAAATAAAAAAGTTTAATTTTTATACAGAGCTATGAGAAGTTCGCGACGAATCTATGCCAATAATATATAATGTCTCCTTCCTATACCTATCTGACGGGTTTGCTGGTTGATTAGGTAAAAAACTTAAAGACATCTAACCAAATTCCTGACTATTTTGCGAATTAAGTAAATATACTAATAGACCAGTAAGGATCTGTTTTTAGGTGGATATGAGAGGTGGCATTCAGATTTTTGCGGATAAAGTTAGGTGATAACTTCGTTAATAATAATTGATTTATGCTCCTTCTCAAATATGCCCGGAACATTAATAAAAAAAATAAAATATTTAAAAATTTCAAAAAATTTCTTTTTTTTTTCTACTTTTTTGCTTATAACTTAAAAACTATTCATTTTAGAACAAAGTCCTATAGGAATAAAACAAAGATAATTAAATTTTCTATCAGATGCGATTGGTTAAAAATGTCTTAATTTATCACCCTTGCTTCAAAGTAGCAATAAATATAAAATAAGGGGGCAAAACAAGCCTGTCTTTATTCAATGATTTTCCATCACTTAGGTTACACTTGGAACCTTCCTAATTCGCTTAGAAAATTTTTGTAATGTGCTAAAACCGTACACTAAATTTAATTAAAATTGACTTACTAGATTTTGCATAATAATTTTGCAATCTAAACTTTTTTTAAAAAATTTAAATTATTTAAAATCTTGCACAACAAAAACTAGAACATACAAAGATTTGTTAATTTTTTTACATATAAAGAAGTACTCCACCTATCTTATGCACTTTACAGAATTGAAATCGGATTTTTTTAGCAGCCTCAGCAATGTTTTAAAGTTGTAAACAATTTTTTGGCTTATAAACAAATTAGTGCTGTGGCCAGGCGGGGGTGCTACGGGCTCCTTTATTTAGATGGACTTACCCAAGTTTTTTATGTATTTTATGCATTTTTTGGGTAACAGCCGATCCGGATGTCGATAAGATTGTTATAAAGAAAGAACTTGAGGAATCACAAAACAGCGATTTTTCGCAAAACAAAACATTGTTTTGTATTTCTTGGGTAATTCTAAGCAAACAATGTTCTAACAAGTTTTTTCGTAGGATGCATAGTTTTCGAGACAAACGCGGTGGAACTTTCAAAAAATATTGATTAAAAAATAAAATAACAATTTTGCTTACAGCATTTGAAAGTTTAAGTCAAATTATACCGGTTTTAATTATTTGCATTGCTAAAAATTAATTTTTTTATTATTAAACAAAGCTATTTGTTTATAAGCCAAAAAATTGTTTATAAATTTAAAACATTGCTGGGGCCCCTTAAATAATCCGATTTTAATTCTGTAAAGTGTATAAGATAGGTATAGCACCTCTTTATATGTAAAAAAATTAGCCAACTTCTAAATGGTCTACTTTTTGTTCAGAAAGATTTTAAAAAATTTGAACTTTTTTAAAAACATTTAGATTGCAAATTTATTATGCAAAATTTGTTACGTCGATTTTATTGAAATTTGGTACACGATTTCAGTATGCTACAAAGAATTTCCTAAGCGAAGTACTAAGTTTCTAAGTGCCACCAAAGTGGTTAAAAAATATTAAATAACAACAGACTTATTTTGCCCCCTTATTTTGCATTTATTGCTGTATTGCAGAAAAGGTAATACCTTAAAACATTTTTTACCAGTCGTATATCATACAAAATTCAATTGTCTTTATTTTATTTCTCTACGACTTTGTTCCAAAAGGAATCGTTTTAAAGTTATAAGCAAAGAAAGCAGAAAAAAATCAATGTTTTTCGAAATTTTTAAATATTTTATTTTTTTTATTAATGTTCCGGGCATATTTGAGAAGGAGCATAAGTCAATTATTATTACTGAAGGTGTCACCTAACTTAATCTGCAAAAATCCGAATGCCACCTCTCACATCCAAAAATAGACGTTTTTTCGCAGATCCTTACTGGTCTATAAAGGAAAATATTATAGAGGCGTATCTAATAAAGAAATATGTTCGTAGAAATAGAAATATATACAGAGCAGTAAGAAAGAAATATATTTTTTTATATACTACAAGGATGTAACCCATACATTGATTCACTAATTAAGGGCTTTCGGTAAATACGCACATTGATTTTAAATGATGATTATGTTTATTTTACTTTACATGATTACATGTCGCAAACACTGCGTATCTTAAAGAGATTCAACACTTATATATATATATATATATATATATATATATATATATATATATATATATATATATATATATATATATATATATATAGTGGCGAAAACACCCCCGTGGGGGTAGCGCCGCCTTTACAAGCTCTCTAGATCAGGGGCGTCATTTGGGCGTCCAGGGGGGGGGCATTTGCCCCCTGGCCCTGAAAATGACTGAAATTTACAGAAAATACATCAGTATTCATCATAACATCATACATAATGTATTGCATATATAGTGCTTGCCCCCCCCCCCCAAACAAAATTTCAAATGACGCTCCTGCTCTAGATCCATGTTTTCGAGGTGGATCAGTCACTTCATCTAAATTCTTCACTTCAACACTTATTAGTCTCTCATCAGGAGGCACATATGCTGCTCTCACTGATCCAACCAGGACAAACCCCGGCATGCAATTACGGATTGCAACGAATGAAATGGAAAGAATGCCCTAGCGGCAACTGCTAGAAAAAGACTAAGTTTTCAATCTAATAGCACATAAAACAATACTAAAAATGTTACTCTACATTATAACAGATTGAAAAAAATGGGAACCTTCTCTGGTTACACCTCCATTTTAGAAGCCTCGGAGGTGTAACCAGAGAAGGTTCCCATTGTTTTCAATCTGTTATAATGTAGAGTAACATTTTTAGTATTGTTTTATGTGCTATTAGATTGAAAACGTAGTCTTTTTCTAGCAGTTGCCGCTAGGGCATTCTTTCCATTTCATTCGTTGCAATCCGTAATTGCGTGCCGGGGTTTGTCCTGGTTGGATCAGAGAGAGCAGCATATGTGCCTCCTGATGAGAGACTAATAAGTTTCGAAACCGGTAGAGGTACTTGCTGCATTCTCTGATTGAACTAGAATATAATGCGGTTGTAGTTTCGTGTTGCAACGAAATTGAAAATGGTTATTCATTTTTGATGAAATCATAATACAGTGATGAGCACGCTAATAACCGGCAAAATAGCATAAAAGATGGAAAACGTATTAAGTTTTGAGATAAAAAGAAATAAAACTAGTCAAGCTGGGAAATTTAGCGATATTAACCTATTAATTTACATTATATTAATTGTTTCCCACCTTTAGACTTATCGGGCGAGTTCGGCAAATACCACTGTAACAGTGACAGTTTTAGTTGACATGCTCCTCTGATACGTGTAAAGCTGGGAAACAATCAATATAATGTAAATAAAAAGGTTAATATCGCTTAATTTCCCAGCTCGACTAGTTTCATTTCGTTTTATCTCACAACTTAATACGTTTTCCATCTTTTGTGCTATTTTGCCGGTTATTAGCGCGCTCATCACTGTATACTTTGTAAACCATATAATAGTCTAGTAAAATAAAAATACACTATATGTAAATCAAAATGTAAATTCGTACAGGTTGAAACAAATTTTATATCAAAGTTTAGGTGGGTACAAAAGATATTTTCAAGAAAGTATCCAAATCATACAAGGGGATCATTATTTAAATAATTAAAAGGGGTCATTTTTGCAAAAAAATACTTTTTTAACTGATGAGGTTATTCAGTTACTAATGAAGGTCTATAGGATTGTTTTCTGCAAAGCTGAAGGGCAAATCTTTCACATAAAATTTACTAAATTAAATTTGACCCTCTATTAATTTAAATAATTATACATAAAACTTTAAAAACAAATTTGCAAAAAATTATTTTTAGCGTTTTAAATAAGCACTATAAAATATCTTATTTTACAAGGGAATTTGCTCTATGTTATCAGTATTAAACAAAAAAAAAAATTGGTCAAAAAATATTTAATATTTTTTGACATATTGAATTTGTTTTTTAAATGTTACTCTATTTTCAATTGGAAAAACGCGGTTGTTGCCAAAGAAATATTCACCTGTATTAAATCTTATGATTTTTATTTTTATGTATATTTGTGATAAATGTATTGATAAATTCAAATTTCAATTAAACTTCCCCCTAAATAGGCATTTGAAAATTATTCAAACTTGTTTATAAATTGTTTTTTTAATAACGTCGCAAGGCATAAATATTTTGAAATCCCGTTTCGATAATTCGATTCCTGGGAATTTTTCACTAATTAACAAAAATTTTTCTCTTTTTTTTCTCTTCTTTTTTTTTTACTTGGAGTTATATTACTACGGCCCCTTTTAGGGTTAAGTTTCATTAAGAATGTCGAATCTCTAAGTTGTAGATTCTAGGCCTAAAAATATTAAGATTGGTCTAAAATCACTTAAATAAAATGTGGCTACTTACTGAGTTACAGGGTGTTTTATTTAAAAATTTAACAATTATTTTTACCAATTACTTTCAAACTGATTGACGTATCGTTATCATACTTGGCATAAAGTGTGGGTACTATACAGTCTACCAAATCGTGATAAATAAAAGTTTCTAGCTGCTACCAGAGGCGTACGACAGGGAATAGTTAATGACTGACCCTTCCCAAATTCTACGCCACTGAGGGAATTACTATTTTAGCAAAATTTTTCGATTCTCCAATACTTTCTATGTAAATAATATACTCCCTACTGGTAACGATTAGGTCATTAGTTTTCGAGATATTGGACGTTAAAAATGAAACATAGTTATTTTGATTCATCCATTCATTCATTTTAAACTTCCAAAATTTCTCGAACTGATGACTTTATCGATACCAATAAAGTTATTTACATACAAATTATTGGAGAATCGAAAAATTACGCTAAAATAGTAATTCATTCAGTGGCGTAGAATTTGGGAAGGGTCAATAATTCACTATCCCCTGTCGTACGCCTCTGGCACTAGCTAGAAACGTTTATTAATCACAATTTAGGAGGGTATATAATAGCCATACTTTCTGCCAAGTATGATAAAGATACGTCAAATAGTTTTAAAGTAGTTGGTAAAAATAATTTTTTAATTTTTAAATAAAACACCCTGTAACTCAGTAAGTAGCCACATTTTATTTAAGAGATTTTAGTTAAATCTTAATATTTTTAGGTCTAGAATCTAGAACTCAGAGATTCGACATTCTTAATAAAATTTTACCCTAAAAGGGCCCGTAGTAATATAACTCCAAGAAAAAAAGAAGAAGAAAAAACGACAAAAAAATTTTTTTAATTAGTAAAAAATTCCCAGAAACCCAATTATCGAAACGGTATTTCAAAATACTTTATCCTCGCGACGTTATTAAAAAAACAAATTATAAACAAATTTGAATAGTTTTCAAATGCCATTTTAGGGGGGAGTTTAATTGAAATTTGAATTTATCAATACACTTATCGAAAATATACATAAAAATAAAAATAATGAGATCTTAAGAAGGTGAATACTTCTTTGACAACAACCGCGTTTTTGCAATTGAAAATATAGTAACATTTAATAAACAAATTCAATATCTCAAAAAATATTAAATATTTTTCGACCAATTTATTTTTAATTAATACTAGTAACATAGCGCAACTTAGACCGTAAAATAAGATATTATATAGTGCTTATTTAAAACGCTAAAAATATTTTTAGGGGGTCAAATTTAATTTAGTGAAAGATTATGTGAAAGATTTACCCTTCAACTTTGCAGAAAAAAATGCCATAGACCTTCATTAATAAGTGAATTACCTCAGCAGTTAAAAAAGTACATTTTTTGCAAAAATGACCCCTTTTTAATTATTTAAACAATGATCCCCTTGTATGATTTGGATACTTTTTTGAAAATATCTTTTGTACCCACCAAAACTTTGATATAAAATTTGTTTTGACCTGTACGAATTTACATTTTGACTTTTTTTTATTTTATTAGGCTATAAATTGTCTCATTAAGTTCCATGAGCAGTGAATTTCAAATTTCTGTCAACAACAAATAACACGCATATTTTCAGAAATAAATACTTCAATTGATGTTTATATCCAAAAGATAAACCAGCTTTAAGTAATTTACTTTTTTTGAAACAGCTTTCTTCCAATTCCCTGTAGCGAGATTAAATACATATAAAGTTACCCATATACGAATTTTGGACCAACCCGAATTTGATCTGGTTCATTTAGCTGAAAAACCATTTCGAGCTCGAACAAGATAATTGTGTTTCCGTGAGTGAAAGCAAAATGTTATTTTTGACGACCTCATAATGACCATAAATATAGACGATGATATCACAGTAAAGGGAATTGAGCCGGTTAGTTTTTAGGTCGTAAAATACCACAAATATGACGGCTCGAGTTCTCTTCGTTTGAATGTAATCAGATGGCCCGATGAGATCTACAGAAATTATATTTAACGAATGAAATAGAGATATGTGTGTTCTTTGCTAAAAGGTTCGTTTTATCTTTGTTTTATCGTTATTTAACGTTGTTAACAAATTACGTCATTAACACGTTGTAAGTATTTATTACACAAGAAGGTTTTACTCATAATAAACGCATATAAAGATCATCCCTTTATGACAATAAGAAGGTAGAAAAGTCGTAAAGACAAAAAATATGATCAGGACGATAATTATGTATCCTCACGTGCACTAAGAGGTGGCTTGGTCCACCCAAGAATATATAGCAAGAAGATACGAAAGTTTCGTTGCTCAGAGTCAGGAGTTTTATTCGAGGGGGTATCTATATAATTATTAGAAAAATAACAGATAATTGACAGACAGATAACAGTTAGCTAATAGTTTGATGCAAAGAAAACGCGAAATACTGAGTTATAGCAACCGCAGAATCAGAACGCACGTACGTCTTGACCGTATATTTATACCTAACCTAAATCAATAGCAACACTGCTAAAATTCACTTGTTTACTATAGGTATGCTATACAAATTATATATCTTCAATAAAACGAAATCATCGTAAAGAAATTGCAAACTTTAAATAAAATGTACTTGTTTAATGCTCAAAAAAAAATTAACACATATACATACAATTCTTACAGCTAAAAGAATTATGGTGCTTAATAAACTGGGAATAAAGGATTATTGTAAATTGAATACTGGTTCGATTTGGGACGAACAGTAATTAAATGAAATCTTTGCAGTACAACCCTTTAAACCCGAAAAATATTTTTGGTTCATTAAAAATGTCTCATGATCTACATATAATATAAAAGATTACGCTACAATAACTACAAAAAATATGTTCAATTAACTTCGTTAATTCAGACTAAATATAATTTCATATTTCAAGTAATATTTGATATTTTATTTGATATTTAGTCCTGTAGCCAGGGGGGGTTACAACAGCTTCCTTTATTCAGATGGACATACCCAAGTTTTTTTATGTATTTTGACCCGTATAATACGAATTTTTTGGGTAACAGTTGATCCGGATGTCGATAAGATTGTTGTAAACAAAAAACTTGAAGAATTATATAACAGCCATTTCTCGCAAAAGAAAACATTTTTTTTATTTTTTGGGTCATTCTAAGCAAAAAATGTTCCTACAAGTTTTTTTGTAGGATGCACAGTTTTCGAGATAACCGCTGTTAGACTTTCAAAAAATCGAAAAATTGCAATATTTGAACCCGAATAACTTTTGATTAAAAAATAAAATAGCAATTCTGCTTACCGCATTATTTGAAAGTTTAAGTCAAATTATATCGGTTTTGATTATTTGCATTGCTAAAAATTTATTTTTTTATTGTTAAACAAAACTATAAACACACATTGTTTCCCGTACCTAATACACGTGTTTTAATGCATGGTACGTAGATATTGCCTCGCTTGCACTTGTACCTACTCTACCTACTCGTTCGATTTTAAATGAGAAATCATAGAAAACATCACTCACGCACTAGGTGTTTATAGCTTTGTTTAACAATAAAAATATAAATTTTTAGCAATGCAAATAATCAAAACCGATATAATTTGATTTAACTTTCAAATGCGGTAAGCAGAATTGCTATTTTATTTTTTAATCAAAAGTTATTTGGGTTCAAAAATTGCAATTTTGCGATTTTTTGAAAGTTCAACCGCGTTTATCTCGAAAATTGTGCATCCTACGAAAAAACTTGTCAGAACATTTTTTGCTTAGAATGACCCAAAAAATACAAAAAAATGTTTTGTTTTGCGCGAAATCGCTGTTATGTAATTCCTCAAGTTCTTTGTCTATAACAATCTTATCGACATCCGGATCAACTGCTACCCAAAAAATTCGTATTCTACGGGTCAAAATACATGAAAAACACTTGGGTAAGTCCATCTGAATAAAGGAGGCCGTTGTACCCCCCTGGCGACAGGACTAATTGTATATCATGTATATTCATGTATTGTGCTTTTGAAAATTATAAAAACTACACTAACTTAAGAATAATATTAAATAATATATTTTTTCTTCTTCTATTAGTTTCATGATTTTTTTAGATCGTTCAATATCATGTTGAATATGACATTTGCTATCGTGGCTTTCCTGACAGCAGCTCTAAACAACGACTGTATACCCCTGGCTGTGGGTAAAAAATAGGTCGATTTCAGGATATAATTCAGGAATTTTTGAAACCTATCAGGTGTTGAAAAGGACGATGCCAGGAATAACTTCTACTAAAATGTAACCAAAAATATTGTGCGCTTTTTTTTTAATTGCGATTTTCATTTGTTAAATTTGCAATTTTTATTGATTTTTAATTTTGTAGCTTAGGATATTGATTTTAGAGAAAAACTTTTTTATGAAAAGTTGTAGTAAATTAAAAAACCTACAATTTGAGGTAGGGCAAGTTTAATTTGGTTAATTGGTTATTGCAAAACAGCCCCCGAAAGGTCCAAAATGGCCGTTTTTTACAATTGCATTATTTATTGTACATATAATTTTTTTTACTTTTTAAAGCTTTAAAATGAAGATCTTTCAATTCCAAACATAAAAAAAATTGTAAAGCCAGATTAACGAATTTGTTGCTTAGATATTATAAATTGTTTATCCCAAGAGGTCAAATGTCGAAGGCTATAACTCTTTGAAAAAAAAAATCGTAGAGAGTTGGTGAAACATCTAATGTCCTTCTAAAGAGTTGTATTTTCATATTCTGATGTAAATAAATGCGTAAAACATTTTTAAACCTCTAATTTTTGGGTTTGAAAATAAGGGGGCAAATTTCGTTATAAACATTTAGAGTTGAAGCGGCCCTGTACATCCTATGAGTTTTTAACTTACAGAATATTATTGCTAAAGATGAAACAAAGATTCCTAAAAAAATAAAAAATTTCTACGACCAACTGATGCGGAGATAATTTTTAGGTTTTAAAATAAGGGGGCAAATTTCGTTATAAACATTTAGAACTGAAGCGGCCCTGTACATCCTATGAGTTTCTAACTTACAGATTATTGTTGCTGAAGACAAAACGAAGATTTATAAAAAGTAAAAAATTTTTACAACCAACTGAAGCCGAGATAATTGTTTTTTTTTCTTAAGTCGTAGTGCATTTATTTATAACAATTAAGAAATTATTTTACAGTCATTGACTAATGAAAGACTTATATTATCTTAAACTAAAAATTATTATAAAATATAATTACATTTAATTGTTAAAAATTATTTTTAAAATTGGTGCTTTTGCGAGCGGCCGAATTTTGCAAATCGCCCGGCTCGCTTCAAATCCGCGCGGTCGGAAAACTTTTACGTAACTTGTATTAAATGTTGACAGAAAACAATTTAGTAATATTATAGGTCTGGATCCCGCGTATGAAAAAAAAGTTGATTAATAGCAAGCTGAAAATTTGTTAATAGTTTAAGGGTGTCTAGTCGGATAAACTTTGATATATGGGAACACTGGAACAGGGGCAGTTTTAATTGTGGAATAGGTTAAAAATTTGGAACTGTCACACCACGAAAACGGCACATTTATTTTGTCCGACAGAACAGACTTAAACTCTCCGAACAGAGATTAAACTCTAATGCAAAAATCAGACTGCTATTTATCACCTGTCATAATTCCTGTCATTTGACATATTCTACATGTTCCACTCATTAAAAAGCCCATTTGGTGATAAATAGTAGTCTGATTTTTGCATGAGAGTATAATCTCTGTTCGAAGAGTTTAAGTCTGTTCTGTCGGACAAAATACTTATGCCGTTTTCGTGGTCTGACCGTTCCAAATTTTTAACCTGTTCCACAGTTAAAACTTTCCCTGTTCCAGTGTTCCCATATATCAAAGTTTGTCCGACTAGACATTCTTAAGCTATTAACAAATTTTCAGCTTGCTATTAATCAACTTTTTCTTCATATGCGGGATCCAGACCTATTACCATTATAAAATATACAGTCTATTTACCACTGTATTTGTTTTTCGTGATAAACTTTTATATGTGAAATTTTATTTCTGAAGAAATAATATTACAAAAATGATACACATATATGAAATATATAACTATATTTTAAATTTTTTCATTGTTATATAAATATAATAATAATACTGTTACTTCTTACTATAATATACAATATAAAACTTTTTCTTCTGGTAGTGACTATTCTTTTTGGATTTCACATATAAAAGTTTATCAAGAAAAACAAATACAGTGGTAAATAGACTGTATATTATAATGGTAATATTATTAAATTGTTTTCTGTCAAAATTTAGTACAAGTTACGTAAAAATTTTCCGAGCGCGCGAATTTGAAGCGAACCGGGCGATTTGCAAAATTCGGCCGCTTGCAAAAGCACCGATTTAAAAAATAATTTTTAATAATTAAATGTAATTATATTTTATAATAATTTTTATTTTAAGATAATATAAGTCTTTCTTTAGTCAATGACTGTAAAATAATTTCTTAATTGCTAAAAAATACAGGCACTATGATTTAAGAAAAAAAAACAATTATCTCGGCTTCAGTTGGTTGTATAAAATTTTAATTTTTTTATAAATCTTCGTTTCGTCTTTAGCAATAATAATCTGTAAGTTAGAAACTCATAGGATATATAGGGCCGCTTCAGCTCTAAGTGTTTATAACGAAATTTGCCCCCATATTTTCAAACCCAAAAATTATCTCGGCTTCAGTTGGTCGTAGAATTTTTTTATTTTTTTATAAATCTTCGCTCCATCTTCAGCAACAATAATATGTAAGTTAAAAACTCATAGGATGTACAGGGCCGCTTCAGCTCTAAATGCTTTTTAACGAAATTTGCCCCCTTACTTTCAAATCCAAAAATTAGAGGTTTAAAAATGTTTTACGCATTTATTTACATCAGACTATGAAAATATAACTCTTTCGTAGGAGATTGGATGTTTCACAAACTTTCTACGATTTTTTTTCAAAAAGTTATAGCTTTCGACATTTGACCTCTTGGGATAAACAATTTATAATATCTAAGCAACAAATTCGTTAATCTGGCTTTACAATTTTTTTTATGTTTGGAATTGAAAGATCTTCATTTTAAAGCTTTAAAACATAAAAAAATTATATGTACAATAAATAATGCAATTGTAAAAAACGGCAATTTTGGACATTTCGCAGGCTGTTTTGCAATAACCAATAAACCAAATTAAACTTGTCGTACCTCAAATTGTAGGTTTTTTAATTTACTACAACTTTCTATAAAAAAGTTTTTCTCTAAAATCAATATCCTAAGCTACAAAATTAAAAATCAATAAAAATTGCAAATTTGACAAATGAAAATCGCAATTAAAAAAAAAGCGCACAATATTTTTGGTTACATTTTAGTAGAAGTTATTCCTGGCATCGTCCTTTACAACACCTGGTAGGTTTCAAAAATTCCTGAATTATATCACGTTTTTTCACCCACAGCCTGGGGTAGTAGCCGACTTTTCTTAGCATTGACTTAAGTTTTTAAGCCATAATGTTCTTTTTCTACCGAGGCCACGCTTACCTTGGATCTTTCCTTATATGATGAAATGTAAAAGTTTATTTTTTCAAGGTGCCTCATAATGTAAGCGAAATATTCCAGCCTGCGTCTTTTTATTATATTGATCATTTGTATTGTTAGGTTTAATTGTCTAAGAACCTGCACATTTCTAACCCTGTCGACCATATTGTTACGTCGAAATACCTACATACCAAAAGCTTCCAAATGCTTAAGCATAACTTACTTAGAACCCACGCTTTTGCTCCTATAGTAATACTTACTTACTTTCCGTGTCCGGAACACCAACAACTTTAAATTCTGTATTTCCAATGGTTGGCCACATAGATGGCCCTGTCATTTGCTATAATTAAGTCTTGTTCTGTGCAGGTCTCTCTCATCTCTGTGCATGATAGAAGATGCCGGCTGGTCTGAACCGCGCCACAGTCGCAGGTATCGTCCTCCTGGTATCCCCATTTTTTCAGGTTACTAACACAACGTGAAACGCCGGTTCTTAGTCTGTTTAGCGCTTTCCAAGTCGGATACGGTAAATTGTGTCCAGCAGCCATTTCCTCTGAGGGAGGAAAATGTGTCGCGGTAGCTGACGCTTGCCATAGGTGTATTCGGCGCGTCTCTGGCGCTTCGGGGTTGGATCTTGATGTTTTCAGGAGGCTTTTCCGAGATCTTAGTCTGCTTGGCTGAGTTTGGTGGTCATATAAGGGGTGTCTTCGGTCCGTCTCCTGCTTTTTCCGTTCTACCTCTGACGTGACCTTCCTCCTGATAGGTGGTGGAGCAATTCCAGCAATGGGGTATACCTCTTCGATAGGTGTCGGTTTCAGGCAACCCGATATTATACGGACCGTTTCATTTAGAGCCACGTCGACGTTCTTTGCGTGAGCAGAGTTTGCCCATACTGGTGCTCCAAACTCCGCGGCCGAAAAACATAATGCCAAGGCAGAAGTGCGGAGAGTGTGTGGTTGTGCTCCCCATTTTGTATTAGTTAGCTTGCGGATGATATTATTTCTGGCACTTATTTTCTTCTTGACATCTTGACAGTGGTATCGGTAAGACAGAGTTCTATCCAGACGGACGCCAAGGTATTTTGGCGTCTTGTTGTGTTCCAGCATCTGACCACTCCATTCCACCTCCAGCGACCTTCGGGCATGCTTGTTTCTCAGGTGGAAAGCACATACCTGGGTTTTTGTGGGATTGGGTTTCAGATGGTTTTTATCATAGTATAGAGCTAAGTCTCCCAGGACATCTGTCAGTTTCACTTCGACTTCATTGAAGGTTCTTCCCTGAGCTGCCACCGCTGTATCATCAGCGTAAATAAATTGCCTTGTTTGTTGGTGTATGGGTTGGTCGTTGGTGTATATGTTGTATAGAATCGGCGCGTGGACACTTCCGTGTGGTAGCCCATTTTTTTGGTCCCTCCACCGACTGTTCTTGGACTGGAGCTTTACGTAGAAGCGTCTATTCTGGAGGAGACATTTCACTAACCTTGTTAGTCGGAAATCCTTTGTAGTTTCGTAGAGTTTTGCGAGTAGCCGTTGATGGTTAACTGTATCATAGGTGGCAGTTAGGTCTATGAACGCTACTCCTGTTATTTCCTTCCGTTCAAAACCATCTTCAATATGTTGGGTGAGATTAAGAATTTGACTGTAGCAGCACTTTCCGGGCCTGAATCCTGCTTGTTCTGGAATAATTTTAGTCTCCACGTATTCTGCGATCCGGTTCAGTATCATTCTTTCAAAGGCCTTGAAAAGGTGGCACAAGAGAGATACAGGTCTAAAACTCTTTGTATCCGCCGGATCCTTCCCTGGTTTTAAGAGGGCTAACACTCTAGCTTTTCTCCAGATTTTGGGGATTTGTAATGTACGGATGCAGCAATTCATCATTTTTACGAGCCACTCTAGGGTTTTTAGTCCAAAGTTCTTTATTTGCTCTGTTCGTATGTCGTCCAGGCCAGCCGCTTTATTATCTTTCATTTGATGGATCGCGCCTCTCATCTCCTCTAGACAAGAAGAGGTACCTAGAACATCTCTTTCTTCGTCGATATTCCGTTGAGCTCTCACCTTGTTCTTTCTTGATGTCGTCTTACCGTTCATTAGAAGATGATGGGCTATCTGATCGGGTGTGACTTCTGTCATGTTGACTGCCGGAGCAGCGGGATCGTTGCCAAGATTCCGAATCAGCTTCCAGGTACGTCTGCTGTTTTGTTTCATGTCCAGACTCGTGACCAGCTTGCACCACCTTTCCGTTCTGTTGGTGGATATCGCATGTAACATTTCTTCCCCAGCCTCTATTGTCGCTTCCGAGAAAGGGTCTTCTTCATATAGCTGTTCGTATATTTTAAGTAGGGGTTTAGATTCTTCATTGAGCCCCGCTATGTACTCAGTTCGATAACCTCTAGGGATAAATTTCCGTGATACTTGCTTTACGATTTCTACAAATTTATCGTATGAATCAGGGCAAGGTTCTAGCTGGGAAACTTCTTGATCCAATGTTTCAGAGAATTTTTCCCATTTTGCTTTAGTAAAGTTGAACCTTCCCTTGAATATCCTATAGTAATACTACAACGCCATACCAATGTCACTCTAATAACATCAATACTAAGATCGTGGTTTCACAGGACGTTTCTCAAATTACAAATGGTGCTTAATCTTATTTAAGCTTCTAATTTCTATGGTTAAAACCAAGCTCTTATTGATATTACTTCACTAGATTCTCCACATTATCCAGCAATGTATCTCCAATTCGAATACCATCATCCTGGAGGTAATGTTATTTGCTATCACAATTGCATACTTCTAATTGAAAAGAAAAAAAATTGTAACTGTTTCTCAAATTAACGATCCCTAACATCATTTATATTTATTACACCTATAGTCCATTCTTTCACGGTTTTTGCTCTAAATTTTAAAGAACCGCTTGGATTGACATGAAATTTGGCGTACGTATAGCTTACATGTCAAAGAAAAAAAGTGATATTGTGCCGATGTGTGCTTTTGCCCTGGGGGTGACTTTCACCCCCTGTTTTGGGTGAAAAAATATATGTCCAAAATAAGTCCGGAAATGGGTAAACTGACTAATTTTAAGTAACTTTTGTTCTATAGAGCTTTTTCGCCAAGTCAACAGTTTTCGAGTTACTTGCGAGTGAATATGTTCATTTTTCAACAAAATAACCACATTTTTAGACGGTTTTTCGCAAATAACTCAAAAAGTAAGTATTTTGTCGAAAAAAATGTTCCTAGGAAAAATATAGCCTATAAAAAAGTTAAAAAGATGGTGTACGCGTTAGGTCTCTGTATCCCGTAGAACCACAGTTATAGCCAATGAAAAATAGATTCGTATTCACCAAATTTCAAATAGAATATTTCGACGAGAAATATCCAAAAAATTAAGCACTTTTTGGGGAAAATCTATTATAACTTTTTTAAAGTGTTTAAAAAAAACTTTATTTTTGTTTTTACAAAAAGTTTCTAACATTAAATTTAAGCAAATTACGCTCAAAATAAAGTTCCTTTCTTTTGTTTTTGCAAAAAAAAAATCGGGAAGACCACCCCCTAATTAGCAACTTAAATGAAATTAATCGTTAACGCTCCACAAATTATTTTAGTTATGTTGTGTTTATATGATCTGTAAGTTTCATCGATTCCAAGTGTTTATTTTTGAAAAAAATTGGTTTCAAAGTAAAATTTTTAAAAATTTAAATTTTGAAAAATATGCTTTTTTTTTTTAAATAACTTAAAAACTGTTAGAGATACCAAAAATCTCGAAAAACAAAAATACTCAGATTTGCTTTTTTGAATATCATGTATTTTTTTGTTTTTCTGTTAGACAAAAATTGATTAAGATTTGGTGTTTCTAAAATTGCATACATTCGTGATCAGTGACTCGTTCAACCCTTTTAACTACAGCCCTTTCAATAATAAGGGCTTTGAACCGATGAAACTTACAGATCATATAAACAATATATACACGAGTCAAGAAACTTGTGAAGTCGTAACGATTAAGTTCATTTAAGATACTAATTAGGGGGTGATTTTCTCGATATTTTTCCCAAAACCAAAAGGGACTAACTTTATTTTGAGCGTAACTTGTTTAATTTTGATGCTACATTTTTTTTATAAAACAAAAATGAAGCTTTTTTAAACACTTTAAATAAGTTGTAATGAGTTTTCCCCGAAATGTGCTTCATTTTTGGTTATTTCACCTTAAAGTGTTCCATTTGGAATTTGACGAATATTAACCTATTTTTCATTAGCTATAACTCTGCATCTACTAGGTGTAGAGACGTGATATATACACCATTTTTTAAAATTTTTTACAGGCTATATTTTTGCTAAGAATATTTTTTTGACAAAATACTTACTATTTGAGTTATTTGCGAAAAACCGTCTAAAAGCGTGGTTATTTTGTTGAAAAAATGAACATATTCACTGCCAAATAACTTGAAAAGTATTGACTTCGTGAAAAAACGTTATAGAACAAAAGTTACTTAAAATTAGCCAGTTTATCCATTTCCTGACTTTCTTTGGACGAATATTTTTTCACCCCCAAGAGGGGGTGAAAACCACCCCCAGGGCAAAAGCACATATCGGCACAATATCACTTTTTTTGTTTGACTTGTTAGCTATGTGTATGCCAAATTTCATGTCAATCCAAGCGGTTTTTTAAATTTTAGAGGTTTTGCAATATTTTACCGTTAAAGAACGGACTACTAGGATAATTCTTCTGTTCCGATAAAATATAATAATAGGGGAGTGCAATTAGAACAAAAATATGCATTGTTTCGGAAAAATTCAAACAAGCTTATATTTTTCTAAAACTTTTTTTGTTAGTTTATATACATGTTAAAGTAAAAAGTTCTACTAGCGGATTTGGCCGCTAATTGTTTATTAATTGTTTAAGCAATAACAATTATTTTGTATTAATAATTTTAAAAATATCGTTAAATTCATCATTTTACTTTGATTAAAAATGTGTTTGTATTTTGTTTTTGATTACGAGTATACTGAATCCGAATATGGTATTGCAATTTGAAAATTCTTATAGAGAAGCTCTTATACATTATATCTGCGTAGCTAGGAGCCACATGGAAAACTTTTTTATTATCAATTTTACGAAAAAAACTTATTCTTCATAAAATGCTCTGGATAGTCAAAAATCTAAAACTCAACCATCAGATATCAAATTTTATCAATTTTATACGAGTTATGTCAAAAATATGAATTTCGTTAAAGAGTAAAGTACCTTTATATTTCATAATATAAAAAAATGTTATTATGAAAAGTTGTTTGAAATTAAAAACTATGTTTAAATATACAGTTACATTATTCTAATCGATAAAATTTTTTCAATTTTTTCTCAAATTACGGATACTCATCATCATTTTATTAAAATTATGATAACTATTTTATTATCACTTTTACGAAAAAAAAAAAGTTACTCTTTATAAAATGCTCCACCTGGTCTAAAATCTAAGATACATCAGATATTAAACTTTTTTAATTTTATACGAGGTATGTAAAAATATGAATTTTTCTTAAGAGTTAAGTGCCTTTATTATTCACAATATTTTAATTAGAAGGATGTAATTGAACACTAAAACAAATTTTTTAATTCTTAACAACTTTCCTTAATAACAATTTTCGATATTGTGAAATTTAACGATACTTTACTCTTGAGTGAAATTTATATTTTTTGACATAACTCGTATAAAATTTATTAAATTTGATATTTGATGATTGAATCTTAGATTATATACGATGCAGAGTATTTTATAAAGAATAAATTTTTTTCGTAAAAAACTGATAATAAAAAAGTTATCAATAGGTTCCAAGTTACGCAGACATACTGTATAAGAGCTAAAAAAATTTTTTTTGGTGAACATTTATTATTGTTAAGTTTATTATTAAATGTATTTTAGGTAAGTTTTACAGAAAAAAGTTTTGATCACTTTATAATATAAACATTTTTTTAGCTGGTAATTTTCGGTTTTTGTATTACATTTTTGTTAACTTTCTTAATTTTCTTAAGAGAAATAGTCTATTTCCTTTCTAAAGTAAAATAATTTAGTGCATTTTAAAGATTACATCGTAAGCTTTAAAAAAGTACTTACAGAACTGTAATAAATTTGTTCAAACTTGAGTAATACCGTCTAAGAGTGGTGGTAATTTTGTAAAACTACGAAGTTCAAAAATTACATTTTTTAAGACGTTATATCATTTGAATTAAATTTTTGAGATTTTTTTGAATGAAACATCATTTAGTACGATGCCTGAAAGGTAAGTTGTGCAAAATTGAGGGTTTTATAAAAAAAATTGTATTAGTTACACATTTTTAAATCATTTTTAAACAAAATTCATGTAAGGCTCAATATCCGCCCCCCCCGTACTTATGCCCATATATTTTATTTCATTTTATTATAGCCATAAGATAGCTTAATTATTCTTCTTTTAGGTTCAATTTGTAAAATTTCATTTTATCCATTAGTTAAACAATTACATTAAAATAACTCAACCGTGCACTAGTTTACAGTGCGCCAATGTTAGTGAGAAGGGTGACTTTAGCGTTATAAATAAAAAATTATAGAGATACCGATTTAATTTTAGAAAATTCTTTATATAAGCTTGTTTTTGTAAAATTTTCTGAATTTTTCAATGGTCAAGTCAGTTTTGTTCTAAAATTTATATTTTCGGAGTTATTTAAAAAAACATCAAACTTCGTAGTTCATTTGTTTAATAAAAAATGAAGCACCCACTTCTCGAGTAGAACTTTTTGATATGTTGTTTATTAAACAGTTCTTAATGAAATTACAAAAAGTTCTATCTTGTTTGATTTTTTCCGAAGTGAAAATCTATATGCACTCCCCTATAAGTAAATTTCCACAAAAGAAAGAAACCACATTAAACAAACATCTAATGAACATTGAAGAGTTAATAATCTTGTACATATAATAAATATCATCAAAAAACCGATAAAATATGAGAGAGATATAAAAATAACTTACTTCTTAGCCGAAAAAGAAAGATTATTAACTAAGTTTTCTACTTCTTTTATTACTAAATTAATCACGAAAAAAAACCATCTTCAATTTATTTTTTATACATATAATAAATAGACTTTCTTTAGTTTTCTTTCACTAATTACGAGAAAATAACTGGATAAGTTTCCAAGGTTTATCCGACAGCCATGTAGGAGTAATTTTTCAGGAGTTGATAGCGCAATAACGTTGATAGATTACATTAATTACATAGTGTATTGTCGCAGTCCGGCAAAAACTTCAGGGAACTCCCATCAATCACACCATCATTTAATTTCCGCTAATTTATCTAAATTAACGTATATTCGTTAACAAGGCCATCTCAAAATAAGGGAGTTGGTGGAAAAAATATATTAGGGGAGTGCATATAGATTTTCACTTCGGAAAAACTCAAACAAGATGAAACTTTGTGTAATTTCATTAAGAAATGTTTAATAAACAACATATCAAAAAGTTCTACTCGAGAAGTGGGTGCTTCATTTTTTATTAAACAAATGAACTAGGAAATTAGATGTTTTTTTAAATAACTACGAAAATATAAATTTTAGAACAAAACTGACTTAACCATTAAAAAATTCAGAAAATTTTACAAAAAAAAACCTTAGATAAAGAATTTTCTAAAATTAAATCTGAATCTTCTATAATTTTTTATTTAAAACGCTAAAGTCACCCATAGGATCTGAAAGACCTAGGAATACGAGAATGGGAAAAACAAGCAAAGAGAGAAAAACATGGGCAGCTATAGTCAAACAAGCAAAACACACATAACGCCGAAAAGACCTCCTCAAAAAAAAAAGAAACAAGAAAGTAATATTTTAGATAAACATCGTTTAGAACTTTTGAGGAGTTATGCGTGTGGCTGGCCTCCACACCATGTAAAACTTTAGAGCCTAGAAACCCTAACGGGCGACCATGGCCCTCCATGGACTGTCAGCGGTCACCGATGATGATGATGATGAAAGTCACCCTTCTCACAAACATTGACGTACTGTAAACTAGCGTACGGCGAAGTGCACAGTTGAGTTATTTTAAAGTAATTCTTTAATTAATGTATCAAATGAAATTTTACAAATTGAACCTAAAAGAAAAATAATTAAGCTATCTTATGGTTATAATATAAATAAATAAAATATATGGGCATAAGTACGGTGGGGGCGGAAAATGAGCCTTACATGAATTTTGTTTAAAAATGATTTAAAAATGTGTAACTAATACAATTTTTCTTATAAAACCCTCAATTTTGCACAACTTACCTTTCAAGCATCGTACTAAATGATGTTTTATTCAAAAGAAATCTCAAAAATTTAATTCAAATGATATGACGTCTTAAAAAATGAAATTTTTGAAATCTTCTCAGTTTTATAGATTTACCACCATTTTAAGAAGGTATTACTCAAGTTTAAACAGATTTATTACAGTTTTGTAAGTTGCTTTTTTAAAACTTAGGATGTAATCTTTAGAATGCACTAAATTATTTTACTTTAGAAATAGAATAGACTATTTCTTTTTGAGAAAATTAAGAAAGATAACAAAAATGTAATAAAAAAACCGAAAATTACCAGCTAAAAAAATGTTTATATAAAATGATGAAAACTTTTTTCTGTAAAACTTACCTAAAATACATTTAATAATAAACTTCAACTGTAATAAATGTTCAGCAAAAAATTTTTTTTAGCTCTAAAAAAAAAGTTATTCTTTATAAAATACTCTGCATCGTATATAATCTAAGATGCAATCATCAAATATCAAATTTAATGAATTTTATATGAGGTATGTCAAAAAATATGAATTTCACTGTCGTTAAATTTCACTATATCGAAAATTGTTATTAAGAAAAGTTGTTTGGAATTAAAAAATTTGTTTTAGTGTTCAATTACATCCTTCTAATTAAAATATTGTGAATAATAAAGGCACAACCCTTAAGAAAAATTCATATTTTTTACATGCCTCGTATAAAATTAAAAATTTTTAATATCTGATGATAGTATCTTCGATTTTATACCATGGAGAGCAGTTTATGAACAATAACTTTTTTTCGTAAAAGTGATAATAAAATAGTTGTCATAATTGTAATAAAATGATGATGAGTAGGTATCCGTAATTTGTGAAAAGAATTTTCGATTACAATAATGTAATTATATATTTAAACATAGTTTTTAATTTCAAACAACTTTTCATAATAGCATTTTTTGATATTCTGCAATATAAAGGTACTTTACTCTTTAACGAAATTCATATTTTTGATATAACTCGTATAAAATTGATAAAATTTGATATCTGATGGTTGAGTTTTAGATTTTTGACTACCCAGAGCATTTTATGAAGAATAACTTTTTTTTCGTAAAATTGATAATAAAAAAGTTTTGCATGTTGTTCCTAGCTACGCAGACATACTGTATAAGAGCTTTTGTATAAGAATTTTCAAATTGCAATCCCATATTCGGATTCAGTATAATCAAAAAGTACAAAACAATTGTTATTGTTTAAACAATTAATAAACAATTAGCGGCCAAATCCGTGAGTAGAACTTTTTACTTTAACATGTATAATATAAACTAACAAAAAAAGTTTTAGAAAAATATAAGCTTGTTTGAATTTTTCCGAAACATTGCATGTTTTCGTTCTAATTGCACTCCCCTATATCTGAGATTAACTAAATAAATATGGATTACAAAATTTTTTAAAAAGCGCACAGGTCATACTTTTGTATTAAAAAAGATAATAAGAATAGATCTAATGGAACAAAACAACTTAGAACATGATCTTATAAGATTCACACAAAATAAGACGAGGAAAATAACAGTATCATACATAACGGTGTTATCGGAAAAGCGGTAGGATATAAATTCAGCATTTCAACCACATTCTAAACAACAAGAACATTGAGATCTATTTTGTCTAAAACTAAACCTAACAATGAATAAGAGAGAACAAAGAATTGTATTTATTGGGAATGCCAATATACAGGGTGTTTCATTAATAATGGTCTATATCGTAACTGGAGAAACCTTAGCACAAAATACGAAGATTTAACCCAAAACACTTTAACAAAATATTCTTCCTTACTGAGATACAGAGTGTTTTATTACAAATGTTCTTAAATTATTTTAACCCATTGTTAAAGCACCTTTTAATATTTTTTGTTCAAACTTGACACACACTTTAAACTAGTGTTAAAAGATAGTTTTCCGCTGTTACCAGAGGCGTGCCGTAGGGATATATACTTCATTTACGCCCCTTTTTCCCCCTCACAATCTACGTCACTATCTTAATAATCATTTCAGCATGTTTTTGATTTCTGTTGCTTTTTACATAAATATCATCTTATTATCTCATTGCGATAAAGTAAGTTTTTTTCAAGTTATTTGCGTTTAAAGATAATGGATTCCATAAGTCTGTATTTTAAACTACATTCAATAAGATTGTGTGTCTAAAATACATAATTTTATTGAATCCATTATATTAAAACGCAAATAACTTGAAAACTACTTACTCTATCGCATTGAGACAAGGATAATATTTACGTAAAAAGTAACGAAGAATCAAAAAAACATGCTGAAATGACTATTATGGCAGTGGCGTAGATTAGAAGGGGAAGGGGCGAAAAGGAAGTATATATCCCAACAGCACGCCTCTGGCAACAGAGGAAAACTATCTTTTAACCTTAGTTAAAGTATCCTAACATGTGTAAACTGTGTGTCAAGTTTGAACAAAAAATATTCAAAGGTGCTTTAACAATGGGCTAAAATTCTTTTAGAACATTTTTATTATAAATCACTCTGTATCTCGGTAAGGAGGAATATTTTCTTTAAGTGTTTTGGGTTAAATATTCGTATTTTGTTCTAAGGTTCCTCCAGTTACGATATGGACAATTGTTAATGAAACACCCTGTATACCTTGGGAATGCGAACATTTTTATTTAGGTTAAACATCAAGACCATGAAACGTTGGAATAAGTGTTATATAAAATGTTATATTAAAAATAGAGAATCTGATACATCTCGAATATGTAAACACTCATGGGGAAATGCACGTAGAGTTTAGTGGAAAGATTCAAGCAGGTAGGTAGGTATAGTCCTAAAAGGAACATATCGTAAAAAGAGATGAGAGAAAATGGCTCTCATTATGTTAAATGAAACCAATTGCGTTGAAAATTACTCGGCAGAATGCAGTAGGATCTGGTTAGTTTCAACTCTTATCTTGTTGTAACGGTTTCTATTAACCTATGCGTTATACCGATTTCTTTCGACGTTTCCATAGTTGTTTACTGTGACCGTGTCATACACCTTTTTTAAATGGATAAATGCTATGTCTGCCAGGATATTATTTGCCATTCGTTTCTCAATTAAATATTAGGCTGTGTATATGGGTACACGACAATTAGACCGAAATCATTAGACCGAAAGCAGTAGACCGAACTCATTAGACCGAAAAGCACTTTACCGAAACCTCACTAGACCGAACAGCATTAGACCGAAATGGTACATAAATTAAAAAAGATTGCAGTAAATTATGCTAAGATTTTGTATATCTGTCTTTTTTCTGATATGAAAAAATTCTCATCCGTTAAACAAATTAGTGAAGGTAAAAGTAAATTAAGGGTAGAGTGACGTTAACACCATTTTAACTGTTTATAATAACCATCCAAATAACATTTAGTTGTAATTACATACATTAGTCTTATTACTTTTACTGCGACAAGTAAAAAGAACTGCTTTTCGGTCTTCTGCTGTTCGGTCTAGTGAGGTTTCGGTAAAGTGCTTTTCGGTCTAATGAGTTCGGTCTACTGCTTTCGGACTAATGATTTCGGTCTCTTTACAGTAAACCGTGTATATGTGGTCTAAGCAGGACATTCCTGAAGTAAATCCTACCTATTTATCTCTGATTTTATTTTTGAGATAAATTTTTCCAGTATTTCTTTCAGTATTTTCTCATAATCTACTTATACATGCTATCACAATAATGCCCCTGTGGTTTTCACATTTCTTCCTATCTTTTTTTTTGTATCGTGATAATATCCGCTTTGGATCTTTTTCTTTAAGTGCCATCTCCGCGACGGATGTCAGCAATCATCATAGCTATTCGGACATTGAAGACGGATGCTCTGAAAAGTTTATTTGATGTACATCCGTACCATTCTCTCAGGTTGCGAAGCCACGATAGTCTGCGTCTCCCTATGCTTCTTTTTCCTTGAATCTTTCCCAGCATAATCAAATGGAACAAGCTGTATCTCTCTTCACGTATATTATGTCCGAGATATTCCAATTTTCTTGTTTTGATGTTATTTAAGATTTCCATTTCTTTATTCATCTTTCTCAGAACCTCTTTGCTTGTGATGTGTTCTGTCCACGATATTTTCAGAATTCTCCTGTGGAGTTGCTCATTGTTCCAAGGTATGCATATTGGTCGACTCGTTCGCTATTGGATCCGTTTATGAAGAGATTATTATTTCTGATCTATTTTTCTAGATCTATTATTATATCTTCAAAGAGATTGTTATTTCTTTGAGTTTTCGATACTCTTATAAACTTTGGCTTCTTAACTTTCATTGTTAGACTGTAATCATGTCCAAACTCTGTTGTTCTGGTCACCATCCTCTGAAGATCCCCAATATTTTCAGTTAAGATGAGAGTGTCATCCGCATATCTACCTAATGTTGTTAATGGGAGTGCAAGTGCTTTGGACCATTCTTCTGATATACCGTTTAGATTTATGACGTTACTGAACGTTTAGAATATGTGATTATGTGAAGTTTCTCTGTTCCGTACGTAATGAGTTCTTTTCATCTGATTCTTTGTTCTATAGCCTTCTTAAGGCATTCTTAACTATGCTTAATTAATGTTAGCTCAATCCGCTCTTAATTCTGATTTTGGTGTTGTTCATGTAAATTATATTTGTAAAGTGTTAAATCACAACCTAGTTCAAATGATTTTTCTCAATGACTTTGTACAAAATTCATTCAGCTTCAGATCCGTACAAATGCCTTGGAATCATTAATTATATCTTTCACTCAGTTGATTCCTTCTTACGTTTTCGATACATTTTTTTACATTTTTATACAGTAAATAAAAATACCATTAACACACAAACGTTGTACATCCAATATTGAAAGTTAATAGCACTTTTTGCCATCCCAAATCGATTCGGGACTCGCTCCTGTTAGTAGAAAGCAGAATAAAATTTATTCCTGAATCGTGAAGCATTGTCGACGAACGCGAACAAAAAACCCACACTCTCCCTTCAATCCACCACGCCCCCCGCCCCTGAGTAGTGACAAGATGCTGAAGAGCTGTAGATTTATATCTACAGGGGTACAAATACGACAATATTTGGACATGTCATTATGTGGAGTTTTGAATTTACAGTGTATTTACCAATATTTAACTGCTTGATTTCATTTATGCTGGTGATTTTTATTAAAATGAAAAAAAAATTCCAAGATAAATTTCCACGTATATTTAAGGTTATTGATATACTACGAATTTAGCACTCTATTACTCTATTATGAAGCAGCAGACTATTATTAAAATTTTTAAAACATTCCCTAATAACACCAAACATTCCATGTATGTTCCTAGAATGTACACACAGAATATTGAAAACATTCCTGGAATGTCCTCAAAAGCACAATAATGTCCCCTAAATGTCCCAGGAAAGTCCTCTGTCAGCATTTTAAACATTTCTTGAATGTATTGTTGAAACATTCCATGAATGTCTACGAATGTTCTTTGGACATTATTTTATACATTCCCTGGATATAGTCGCTGATGTGACATAATGCCTCCTATTTGTTTTTTCATGAGTTTTATAAGAGATACTAAAAACTTTTTTTACAGTCACCTCCTGTTTTCATATGATATTTTTTCACATGTTTTGTAGTAAATTCAACTATCTATTTACTACAAAACATGTCAAAATTTACAGGTGAAAACAGGAGATGACCCTAAAAATGGTTTTTCGTCTCCTACAAAATTCATGAAAAAGCAGATAGGAGGTATTGTCACATCACCGATGATATACCAGAAGTATATGTGGCCATACCAAATAATACATCCTTGATAAATATAAACATTTTTATTACACAAAATCTTGTCATATATTTTTTCCATAATCATCACTACGATAATGACTCATTGTATTGAATTGTATATTACAATTACAATCTGGTCATAACTGACCAATGAGCAATTTTAATTTAACCTAAATTACCACTGTTCCTTAAAATAAAGAGCTTACCCCATAGCGCCTCTTATCTAATCTACCAAGATCGTGCACTATTCTAACATACTTCTATACATTCTAACATAAAGCACTATGCTCTGCCACTATCACCTATCACTCAAACTAGTTCAAAAGGCATTGTCCTCTTCTATCTTCTAGTTTGCCCAGTAGTATCGAGGAGCTGGATTTCCTCAATATTCTTGTAGGTACTTATGAAGTTTCTGCTCGTGACTTCCAACTTTAAAAACAAATCCAGCTGTAAAATATTTATGTGCTTGAAGGCTTTTGTATGCTTTAATCTGTATTCTGTATAAATATAATGTATAAATATCTATAATAGTAATTTAGTGAAATGCACTTTACTGTAAAAGCCAATTCTGACTGAATTGTATATGGATCTAAATCCCCAATTATTTTCAGCTTCAATAAATATCTAAAACAATAAAAGAAATAATGTTATTGCTTGGAAAATTCTTCAATATTGATAAATATCAGGGAAAATGAACAGTAAATAAAAATTATTGTTTCCCCTAACTTTATCCAACATCTGGAGTTTCCAATAATAATTTCCTTAAATAATCACTTTGCATTGTGGTAAAGTTTATAAAGTTCACAAAATACAGCAAACGAAATCCAAAACAGACAAAATACGACGATAAACAATGAAAAATAGATATTACAAACATAACCTCTGTAACTTTTTGTATGCCAATGCCAACCAGAAGTCACGTGGTTTGGAATGCCTAATACATAGATACACGCGCGGCAAATTTGAAAATGAACGCAAATTGAATAGTAAATGGCCTCTCTTAAAATATAGGACTTTGGTAGTATGTTCATAGAATGTCTTGTGGTAACACTCCACCAATAATTTAATCAGATGTTCACCGAATGTTCCTTGAATGTCCAGGATATTCAAACATTAATAGAACTTTGATAGTACATTCCTGGAATGTTTTGTGTTGTTAGGGTTGTACTACTCTCCCCCAACGGCGCTACAGAGCAAGTCGGACCCTGAACTCTCCCAGCATCCGCTAATCCATAATTTTTCTTAGCTGCTTTCCTCCAATTATCCAACCTCAATCAATATCTCTTTCGCATTGGTTTTCACTTCGTCTGTTCACCTCTTCCTTGGTCTTCCTATATACTGGTCCACGTTCCACCATAGTTCCAGTAAGCGGTCTACTAGGTGTTCTGTCATTATCCATTCTTATAAGTTGACCTTTCCGGCGCAATTTTTGTATTATTGTATAATTTACTATAGAGGGTTCGTTGTAATATTTATAGGTACATCAACAGATCCTTGAGGGATATTGTAATTTTGAGGAAAAGATTGAAAAAGCTTACCGTTGACACGGATTATAAAGTTTCTTCCAGTTAAAAAGTTTTTTACAAACTAAATAATGTTACAAATATCATATTGCAAATATTTTATACAAATATCTGGGAATAAATATAAATTGATTTACACATTAACTAGATTATTTCATTCATAGGAGATTCTGACCAATAGAAAGCTACAGAAATAAAAATTAAACTGATTATTTTTTATTGATTTTAACTTCCAATCGTATAGTAAGATACCAATTCTCTCCAATCAGATTAATATTATACTGATTATTTCATTCATAAACATACATTCATTTCTGACCAATAGAAAGCTACATAAATCTAAATTAAATCGATAATTTTTGATAATTTCCCGTCGTCAAGTATATTACGTCAGATGCCCTTCGTTGCTACGAAAAAATACATTCAGTGACATTAATGAAAATTAATGTTTTAAAAATTATAAAAGTGATGACTTTCAACCGTCAAATTAATATTTATAACAACTGTGTGTTTAATTGTACTAATTTGTACTTACATAAATAAATTACAATAAAATTTTGGTGTTGAACAGTTTTATTCATGAAATAATCGCAACAAATTTCACTCGATCTCTAAAATTAATATATAATTTTAGAGCTCTTGTGCAATTACTACTGAGAATTATCTACTGTAGAAAATAACCGATAGAATTTTTTTAAGTATATTGTTTCTGTTTAATGGCAACCAGTTTCTTAGTTTTGACAACTGTCACATTTAAGAAAATCCATAATACACGTATTAAAAAATAATCTTACGAATATCACACGACAGTAAGAATAAATAAGAAAATAATGCTTTATTTTTACTCAAATTTGTTGTCATTGGGCAATAGCCAGTCGAGCCCTGCGGGCTCTCGTGTCTATTGCCAGACAACAAATTTTCGAAAAACTGTCGCATTATTTTCAATTTATTCTCTCTCTCTTGTGATATTATACCCGACAATTTTTGATAATTTCCCGTCGTCAAGTATATTACGTCAGATGCCCTTCGTTGCTATGAAAAATACATTCAGTGACATTAATGACAATTAATGTTTTAAAAATTACAAAAGTGATGACTTTCAACCGTCAAATATTTATAACAACTGTGTGTTTAATTGTACTAATTTGTACTTACATAAATAAATTACAATAAAATTTTGGTTTTGAACAGTTTTATTCATGAAATAATCGCAACAAATTGCCATCGATCTCTAAAATTAATATAGAATTTTAGAGCTCTTGTGCAATTACTACTGATAATTCTTATATACTAATTATTATCCGATGTTTGTTTCAGGTAAGCTCTAATGAAAGCTCCACATAAAGCAGGTAACCTACTACAATTTTTTTTTGGTTTGCCTAATCTGATAATATTTGATGTTAACTAATTAATTTATTAAACTTGTACTACAGATTACCGCGTGGTATTTTGATAAAATATATTTTTTACAAAATAATATCATCATCTATATTACGTTTGTATTTTTATGATATTAAATGAACAACGTATCTTGTTTTGTTAATTTTGTCTCTATTCCTAAAATTTGACAATTATTTTTACGAACTCTTTCCCCTTTTTATTATGCATTTTACTTTAGAAACAAAAATAATCGCCATTAAAGGTGTGGCTCTGTCTATCTCGTTAAATTTTAACACAAATATTTACCTCTTTATCCAATTGACTATCCTACGACAAAGTTTTCTCGAAAGGGTATTGTACCGGATATGTTCAGCGGATCTTTCTACATCCCCAGATGCACCTACAACTACATTTGCTAATAACACACCAGCTCCTGCATCTTATAATGATCAAGTTATTATAAAATCCAAATTTCAAGCAAATATAAATACTGTTCTATTTTAGTTAAGAAATAGAAAATATCAATAAAGCAGAGCAATAATCTGCTCAAATTACTTTCATATTCTGAATGAAGTGAACTAATTATAGCGCAAACTTGTATTATATCTAGTAATCTAGCTAGATTACAAAGAATAATTAGTCTTAGAACAACAGTACCCTGTTGTCTCGAAGACACTGTTGCTCTTCCTGGTAGATTATGGGCGGGGTCGTTCATATAGGTGAAAAATACAAGAAATAAGAGATACAAAACAACAAAAAAGAAACAGGGAAGAGAATAACTGCTCTTTGAAAGAAAAGAGCACCACTTTTTTTTTAAAAGTTTGTATCCCCAAAAACAGAAATGAAACATTCACAAATTAAAAGAGAAAAATGCAAGTATCATCAAAAGAAAAGATGATAAAATTCTCTATATCAAACTATATTCAAAAGTATTAAATATCATACATACCACAAACTAGTAAATTATGTCGATTTCCATTGTATCCAAATAATTTTTGCTCTAAAAGATATCCGTAGAGGAAGTAGAGATTGAATAGAGGTGTCCGTTAGAGAGATTTAGTCTACTGTATCATGGAAGTACTGTCAGATGAAAATAGCATCCAGGAAGTAATAATAATAATAGTTTTCTGATACTGACCAAAGCTAATGATTTCAGAATGGAATAGAAGTGTGGAATCGACAATCTTTTTTAAAAACATAAGTGTGTGTGTTCACAAAGAGGGGATGGCATTAGATAAACTTTTTTCCACAGATATTTGAAAGTTAAAGAAGTCATATTAAATTTTTATTTTAGAATCTTTAAGAAATTATATGATAATATCATTAATAGTGTTGGTGTTTAAGCTTAGTAGGTGTGAAATATTCAGTGGTAAACTTACATTCTGCTCCTGAAGTCTAGCAATTAGTGCTTTCGTATATTTATTAAGTTCACAATTAAAGATTATATGATTTAAATCTGAAGTAGAGTAGTTATCACATGAACAGAGAGAGTTGATACGCATTCCTATTTTAGATAAATGTGCAGGAAAGTTGCCATCGTTTAATCTTAAGCGACTTAGGGACGTGGAATAAAATCGAGTAACATAAGTAGTGGGTTTACTTACATCTTGAGATCACCTTATAGGTCTGGATCCCGCGTATGAAAAAAAAGTTGATTAATAGCAAGCTGAAAATTTGTTAATAGCTTAAGGGTGTCTAGTCGGATAAACTTTGATATATGGGAACACTGGAACAGGGGCAGTTTTAATTATGGAACAGGTTAAAAATTTGGAACGGTCAGACCACGAAAACGGCACATTTATTTTGTCCGACAGAACAGATTTAAACTCTCCGAACAGAGATTAAACTCTAATGCAAAAATCAGAATGCTATTTATCACCTGTCATAATTCCTGTCATTTGACATATTCTACATGTTCCACTCATTAAAACGCCCATTTGGTGATAAATAGCAGTCTGATTTTTGCATGAGAGTTTAATCTCTGTTCGGAGAGTTTAAGTCTGTTCTGTCGGACAAAATACATGTGCGCTTTTCGTGGTCTGACCGTTCCAAATTTTTAATCTGTTCCACAATTAAAACTTCCCCTGTTCCAGTGTGCCCATATATCAAAGTTTGTCCGACTAGACACCCTTAAGCTATTAACAAATTTTCAGCTTGCTATTAATCAACTTTTTTTTCATACGCGGGATCCAGACCTATTACTTAGTCAAAATAATGTACCAAAGAAAATATTTAAAAATAAGAAAAAGCAATTATTTTAAAATCTGAATTGCAATTTTTTGTTTGCTTTTAACTTTTTTTACGAAAATAAAAAAATATTTTACAATTGAGAAACCGCCGTATTTTTGTTTGAAAAATGTTACCTTTTTATTACTTAAACCTATTAATAATGAAGTTTAAGAATATCGCTTCAGAATGTTTTCGTGAAAACGCTTAGGGCCTTCCTCCGAAATAAAATAAAAATTCGGCTTGCCGTTGCGTTGGCTTTATTCTTCCGTATTCTATGACGTGATAAAAGAACCATCAGTCAAAGCGGCGTTTTCAGACAAAACAATCTTTTAGAATTTTCCTATGGCTTTAAAAGAGACAAAAGACGAAGAGTGTGCATGACGTACGAGATTATTCCGAGCCATGTATGCTGACATTTTAAATATGTCCGGCAATTTATAAGGATTTGGTTGGTTTGTAAAAAGTATCGGATCGTTATGGTTGCCATAGGGGTAGCTGAGTGACGTTATTTTCCGATTTCTGGTTTGAGGGACGAATCCGTTACATATCAACACTTGTTTTAAGCAATACGTATATAACTATTGTTTTCATCCATTTTGAACAAATAGGAAAATCTTGAATTATCCATGTCCGCCTATCCCAGAGATTTTGTAAACACAACTATTTCTTTCTCTTACTATTAAATCTAATACAAAAAAAAAAAAATAGAACAAAACAGAATACCACAAGAATGGATATCAAGCATCCTAACCTCTCTTCAAAAAGGGATACAAATTGGACCCGGAGAATTACAGAGGAATTAACTTATTAAACACAACATTAAAATTAACAACCAAAGTGATAACAAACAAATTGAATGAAATTACATATACCATTAGCAGAAGAACAACAAGGTTTTAGGTCGGGAAGGTCATGCACTGACGCTATATTTATAATGAGGCAAGTTCAAGAGAAATCGTTGGAATACAATAAACCGGCATATTTATGTTTCGTGGACCTTAAGGAAGCATTTGACAGGGTCACATTAAAGGACGTTATCCATTTGTTATACTCGAGAGACGTACCTCTAGGAATAATTAAAACGATCGGAAACATCTACCAGAACAACACAATAAAAGTAAACGTGGAAGAGGAACTAACTGACCCGATTGAAGCCGGCAATGGGATAAGACAGGGGATTCCTGGAGTCATTTATTTTTCAACCTGATCATGGACGAAATAATAAAAAAAGTAAGAACTAAAAAGGATACCAAATGGGAGAAAATCAACTTAAAATAATCTGCTATGCAGACAATGCAATAATAATCTCTCAAAGTGAAGATGATTTACAACGTATGCTGCGCCAATTTAACATAACCGCCAGAAAATTTAACATGTTAATTTCCTCAAAAAGGACAAAATGCATGGTTAAAACAGCAGATCTAATAAGATGTAAATTGGAGTTGGAAGGTCAGATAATAGAACAAGTGATGGAGTTTAAATTCCTAGGCATCACACTATCTAGCTACGGGAGGCTCGAAACAGATCAAGTGAATAGAGCAAACAGAGCCGCAGGTTGCCTGAATGACACAATATGGAGAAATAAAAGTATCGGAAAAGAAATGAAAGGCAGAATTTACAAAACAGTCATCAGACCAATAATAACATACGAGGCAGAAACACGACCCGACACAGAGAGGAGAAAAATATTGCTCGAAACAGCGGAGATGAAAACTCTTCGAAAAATCGATGGTAAGACTCTATGGGACAGAGCTAGAAGTACAGATATACGACGGAGATGCAAGGTGGATAACATTAATAACTGGGTAAGGAACAGAAGAATAGAATGGAATGACCACATAAGCCGAATGACAACAAATACGGTAGTCAGGACAGCGAGAGACGGTTCCCCAATAGGAAGACGATCAGTGGGAAGATCACGAAAACGATTGAACGACATCTTACTAGAGGCACATTGAAAAAACAGACAGAGTCATGTCTATACGAAAAGAAGAAGAAGAACTCTTTCTTCATAGTGAGCATCGAGTGAAAGCTTATAACCCAAGGATGGTATTAAAGGTGAGAAATTTTGACATCGGACTTCCGGTTTTAGAGTTGTAACCAGAATAAGGTAAGGTGGGGGAATTTTACGCACTTAAGAAGAACCGTCTTTATTTTTTATTAAGTTATTAAAACTATTCAAATTATTAATTGCCGAGGAAAGTTAATCTTGACAATATATAAGACACATAGAGTCAAATGGTAAATACACATACTAAAATAATCAATTTAATTTTTTTGTTAGGTGCGCACAATTACCCATCAATGTGGATAATTTTACGCAGTGTTTCGGAAAATTTTACGCAAATTATAAAAATTTTACAGTTCTTTATTACAAAATATTTGATAATTTATACTGAGCATTTATTCTACACATATGTCACATATATCGTCCTTTGAACTTTCCCTCACATTGTAAGGGGCAAGGGCCCAACCCAAACAAAATGCACATTGATACCACAATTCCTTTCTCAATTTTCCAAAAATCAGGTAGATTTTCTCTGGGCTAGTCGGATCCACATCGTCTAGTTCAGCGTTTCCCAACCGGTGGGACGCGGGCGGGTTTCAGGTGGGTCGCGGCGGGGCTCTTACAGTAGCTAAACAACGTACCTATATATAATCATGGATGAGGGATGGGTCGCGAATATGAAAAAACATCAGAAAGTGGGTCGCCAGACATAAAAGGTTGGGAACCACTGGTCTAGTTCATCATCATTACAGCTGTCTTTCTCGTCATATTCCGATTCCTCTGTTTCACTTTCTTGAAATTTAATCTTTTTAACATGGGTGGTTGATTTTTGGCATTTTTTGCCAAATATTTTTTCTTTTTGTAGCAGCTACTTTCTTCTCGTTTCTCCCTTTCATCTTCAAGTCAGCTTCTTCGAGAGTATTCTTCATCGGAGTGGATTTTCAGATTGTTTCTTTGTACATGTCCTAGTGTTTTTGAGATTTTATGGGCTTTTGGTAATGGTTATAAATCGGAAAAATAAATACTGGTTTTTGATGTTCCAGGAATTGGATCTATTTCAGAATTTACTTGTGAGACTGCTTCTGGAGTAATGTTGCCATTTTCATTAATAACCTGCTCTTCCAGTTGCTCGGTATAAGATGCTCTTAGTTCTACTTCATTTTTTACGACTGGTAGAAACTGTTAAGCAGGAAAAAATCTTCATTTTTAAATTTATCTGGGTCGAAAGAATAAATACCAGCAGATCTAAAGCCCGCAATACCTTTGTTCAAGGCGGCAACTTTTAGATAGGCTTCTTTTAAAAATCTCAGCTAACTAATTAAAGTTAGTTATTCTCTTATGTGGATGTGCTCTGAGACATAATTCACATTTTTTATTATAGGCTCCCTTAAGAAAGCTAAACAGTAAATCGTCGAGGGGCTCTAGCCTATGGAAAATGTGCGGAGGTATGGATATGAGGTGAATTGAATTAGCTTTACAAAATGAATATACAGTGCAATGGAATAAGTGTTGCCCCCCCTGTTAACTTGTTTATTTTAAGAACATAAGCAAAACGCTTGGATAGGTCGATTTTTAAACTAATCATAGTATATTATAGCATCAACGTTTCGAACTTTACGCGATCCCTCTTCAGGTGACAGGCATAACTTTGATTTTTTTAAATGGGAAAGTACATCATGTGACACCTCATTTAAAAGCTCTTAAAATACTTATTTCAAAAATATATAATACTTTAATCCTGTTTGAGAGCGTAGGCGCAAAATTTCGGTCGAATTCTTTCTAAACGCAATCATTTTTTTCGAATCCTGAAAAAAATTAATAAATATTTTTGAAAAATTTAAACGCAGAAAAAAAATATTACAGTATTCTCGATGATACAAAATCCCTGAGAACTCCTATAAGGTTTATTTTAACAAGTCACAGTGGTGAAGAAAGAGAAAATTTAGTGTTATTTTAATTTCAAATATATCATTCAAAATAAATTTTTTGTTTGTTCTAAGGGACTGTCAGCCATCGATAATAATCTAATCTTTCATTCTGCGTTTAAATTTTTCAAAAACACTTATTGGTTTTCTCAGAATTCGAAAAAAAAATAAATGTGTTTTAAAAGAGTTCGACCGAAATTTTGCGCCTACGACCTCAAAAAGGATTAACGTACTATACATTTTTGAAATCAATATTTCAAAAGCTGTTAAACGAGGTGTCACATGATGTACTTTACCATTTAAAAAAATCAAAGTTATGGCTGTCACCTGAAGAGGGATCGCGTAAAGTTCGAAACGTTGATGCTATAATATACTATGGTTAGTTTAAGAATCGACCTGTCCGAGCGTTTTGCTTATATTCTTAAAATAAACAAGTTAACAGGGGGGGTATTGTCGAAGCGAAGATCGGTGGAATATGCGCATTTTATCAATGAAATTCGATATTTTTAAGATATTCCAGAAGCCGCTATATATAAAATGTTTTAACGACCTATTAATCATTCATAATTACTCAACGGATATTAGTACAGTTAAAATAATTAAGACGATAACCGGACAACATTGATTTAATGAGTAAAATTTAGTTTTTTTTTATTTTAATGACAAAAAAAAGCAAGCCCATTAGCAGAACCCAATTAAAAATTATTTTGCACATCATATTTGAAACATTATTTGGTTGAAAAATCTCATTTTTGTTGGCAAAAAAAATATATTAATTTGTTTGGACTAAATTAACGTTGTGCTTATCTTAAAAAGGATATGTTAGTATCAACATTCGCACAGTGTTGCCAAACTGAATTTTGTTATTTTGGGTGTAAATTTTTTCCACGGATCTCCGAGGGTACTATACCACTTATTCCACCGCACTGTATATCCAGTGAAATATGACTGGTGTGATTGTCAAGTATTAAGAGAAAAGGAACATTTTGACGCCTGTCAAAATTTTCAATGTACTTTAGATGTAATCATTTTTTTCGAATCCTGAGAAAACTAATAAGTATTTTTGAAAAATTTAAACGCAGAATGAAAGATTACTTTATTACCGAGGTCCGAAAGTCCCTTAGAATTAATAAAAAGTTTCTTTTGAATGAGATATTTGAAATTAAAAAGCACACTACATTTTCTCTTAGTTTTTCACCCCTGTAACTTATTAAATAAACATTATAGAAGTTTTCAGGGACTTTCGGCCCTCGGTAAGAACGTAATCTTTCATTCTGCATTTAAATGTTTCAAAAATACTTATTAGTTTCCTCAGGATTCGAAAAAAACGAATCCCCATTTAAATACCATTGCAGCCGAAAATACGTACCCATTCCCTTAACAAAACAGGGTTTTGTTAGTAAACGACCAATTTTACTGTTCTCTCCATTTGTTACTAGAAAATTGAATGGCATACTTTCTCTTATTCATCTTCAAATTTGGTATTCGCAATCAATTATATTGCAGATTATAAACTTGGATTTTTACGTCCGTTATTCTAATTAAACGTTTAGAAGAATCTGACTGTTGTCGATACTCAAAACTCAAAACGTGGGTTGGTGATTAATAATACTGACCTTGTAAACAAAATATTTCCAAACGAAAAAACAAACCCATATTTTGCGTAGGTTATGTTACAAATCTCGTCATTACTATTGCACTCTCTTCAGATTCAGTACGAATTTAACCATTTCTAGTGTGATTTATGAACTAATATCACTTCATGATTTCTATTGTACCACTTTAAAAACAAGGTTTATTCCTTAACCCATTAGCGTCCAGCGTTACCATACGGTAACATAAAACACATGATTTTTGAAAATTCTGCGGTATGCCCATGGAATTAGTCAGCCACATATTTTGAGAACTATCGTTTCTAGGAATAATTCAGGCACCCATAAAACGTAACGGATTCGTATTTTAGCCTTTTCTCAACCGTCGAGAGATAATCACATGACAGTGTGGTTTAAATTTATAGAAAAAGATGGACGTCCCTTTTGCGTAAGCAATTTTTGATAGTCTTCTGGTAACTATATTTGCATATTTAAAAAAAACCAAGGTTATTATACCCCAACTGATTATAAATTGTTGTATTTTATCAACAATTAAATGTTGCGAATTCGGTAGGAATAGTCAAAGTACGCCGTTACCATATGGTTGCGGTGGGCGCTTACAGAGTCATAATCTTATTTTTTTTCAGTCGTGGATTTTTGTTAGCAGAAGCGATAGTGTTACTGGTGCGATGGAAAGATAACTATGTTGTTACAATAGCATCTACGAGTTGTGGTGGTTCAGCATTGGGCACGTTAAAAAGATTTTCTCATGAAGAAAAAAGCCACATTCAAGTAAGTCGGCCTCACTATATTGCTGAATACAACAAAATATGGTGGGTACCGACTGGATTGATCAAAGCGTTTCAACCTACCGAGTAGCAATTTGCAGTAAAAAATGGTACTGGCAAATTGTAACATGGTTGTTGGATTTTGCAGTCCATAATTCATGGCATTTATATAAAAAAAAATTAAAAAAATATATCCTTGCTATCGTTTAGGAGAGAATTGGCCGAAGTTCTTTTTGCAAGATATGGAAGTCGTCCCTTATATATAGGAAGACCTAGTCTACATAGACAGAACTTGCCAGATCTTCGTTTTGATCGCTTCGACCATTTGATACATCAAGCAGTAGAAGGCGATGTGCTGGAGACAGATGTACAACATCTGGATGAACAATGTGTAAAAAATGCAACGTTGGTTTGTGTGTTAATTATTGTTTCATAGGATACCACACCAGACGATGAAAATGTTCTCAAATATATATTTAAACAAAATTAAAAAATTTGGTTTCAACGATCCTAAAAATTCCTTAAGCGCCCAGCGTTACCATATGGTAACACCATATAATTTTTTTTTTAAAAAGACAGGAAACCGAAAAACTTGTTTTTTTGGATTAAATTATTAACATTTTCATCAAATTAACCCTAAAAGTCAAGATTTTTAAATATAAAAAAACTTGGGCTTTAATGGGTTAATGTATAGAGGTAACAAAATTTACTTAGAATAATAAAAAAAATAAAATTTGGTTAAGTAAGTGGAAACTCAAAAGAATCGAATATTTTTTCCAACGTATATAAAAGTAGACAATTATGCTAGTATCCGATCAACTTGATGAGAGCAGTACGGCAAGAGATAAGGGCAATTCCTGCCTCCCTGCTCATCAAAAGAGGTGTGCAGAAAACTAATTGTGGATTGTAGAAGATATTTGTTTTTACATAGGCCAAATGTTTCTTTATTTTAATTACGCTACAAGTAAAAATATTAGACAAAATACATATTTGCTAAAATGTATCTGTCATTAATAATTAATTCATATTTTTTCGGATAACAACCAGTTATACCCATTTATCGTCGGCTGTGATCACCGCTTTGCATTCTAAATAAATCCACACGTTGATGAACGGGATTGGACCCTAATGAAATCTCAAACAAGAGGTGATGCCTAATATCAAAAAGACCAACCAAGTGTCCAGCTTTTTTTGACAAGTGATAATAATTACCGCTGTAATTTTTATTTTTGTAGCTTTCTATTGGTCAGAATCTCTATGAATGAAATAATCAGTAAAATTTTGTATGTTTTTTTCTATAAATATCATTTATTTTTCAAAATGTGTGCTATCAAATCAACTTCTGTAGCACTCATTCGTTAACGCGCTTTGTCCTTTGCATTTCATGAATACCGTTTACAAAGGATGCTCACATGAACAAACCTTTCTGTACATAACATAAAGTAAACTCAACCCTCCTGTCCCTCAAGTATAAAGCAAAATAATTCACTCACTTATATAAACTATGGCCTTTTGTTCATTTGATTAAACCCTCCTGTTTTCTGGTAAAACACACAAGAAACACAGACGTGAATAAAACATTGCATACATTTGCATTATGTTGAAGCAAATTACGGTAGAAGAATACTTACCGTTTTTTGTCCTCTACCAAGGGTTTTCGAACAGAACAGAAAGTGCATTTCTCTGAGTTGTTTTAAAAATTTCCCTTTAGAAAAATGTTGTGAAAGAGAATAGTTGGCGTAGTTAGTCCAGGCTGCGGGTGAAAAATCGTGTTATAATTTAAAATTTTTTGAAACCTATCAGATGTTGTAAAAGACGATGTCAGGAATAACTTTTACTAAAATGTAGCGCCTAATTTTGGGCGGCGTTATCGAAATGCCTCCCACTTTTTCAGGTAAATATTTTCATACATGAAATGCCTCCAAGGTACAATCGAAATGCCTCCGTTTCGTTAATCATTTAAGCTGATATTTTGTCTATTTCATCTCTGTGTAATGACACAATGTTGCCAAATCATAATTTAAATAGGTAGTATCTATTTATTTTGATTTTTCTAATTCTTAATGCAATGTACAGAAAATTTGTTTCATATAAATATTTCACAGTACGATATACATATTTCTTTTTAGAAAAGAAAGTTGTTACCCGACAATCTAATATCCAGCTTTTCTGGGTAAATTCAATCCCAATTCCGATTCTAATCTCTTCTTAACGATTGCATGATAGGTACTTTTACCTTAATCTTTTTGTTTGTTTATATTCTCTTTTGTAAATTGTGCTAATGGGCTAAATGTTGTATAAATACTTGAAAGTTTATTAGTTCCGGCATCAGTCAGTTTGTCTATTTCAAGCTTGTCAGTTCGTCGATATCAAGATCAAATTGTATTTAAGTCATAACATCCGAAATAATGGAATCAAAAATAAGTGTCAGTCAAAAGGGTAAACCCTTACTATCAATTGATGGTTTTACATTCGGGTTTCAAAAAATGTTGGCAAAGATACAGTAAAACGGTGGACATGTACTAAAAAACCTGCAAAGCATTTGTGAAAACACAAGGATGTGAAAATACGATAATTGAATCAATATTAGATCATAACCACGAGAAGTTGTCTGCCGAAGTTTACAACAGAAAAGCCGTAAGCAATTCAATAAAAAGAGCAGCCGTGGAAGATCTCAGCGAAAAACCAATGCAGCTCATCTGTAAAGAACTTAAGAAGACAAATATAGAGACATTTACTATCAATGATATCAATAGGGTGAGACAAAATTTATATTATGCTAGAACCACAAATTCTTTAATAAAACTTCCCAAAAATATATCTGAATTTCATAAAGCTCTCGATTCATCTTCTACTATTACAAATAGAAATGAAAATTTTATAATTAAAAATGACAAAGATATTTTTAATAAACTTAGAAAGAAATCCTTTGTAAGAGGTATAATTTTTTTTTAATAAAATCCCTTAAAAGGGCTACATCACAACAAAACGTTTTCGATTTTCATAAAAAATCATCATCAGTGTTTGATAAACTGGATGCTAGCTGAGCCACAAAAGAAAAATATCCGGGTAAAAACCCTTTACATATAATGTAGATGCCTTAAAAGTGCATACTTCAATAAAAAGCCCTATGATGGTCACATGGCAACCAGGATAATGCCCTAAGGTAATGTATTGAGATTTCCCAACACGTGGGATCTAAATTGAGTTGATTACATTTCAATGACTTAATGGACTTAATGGCGACTTAATGGAAAAACATTTTCTTTTCCTTGTGGATATTTTTAATAATCATATTGTTATTTTAACATGTTTTTCAAATGTTCGTTTTCTTTCGACTGTTTCCAATTGGTATGTTGACGGAACTTTTGAATACTGTCATCGTTTTTTCACTCAATTTTTTAGTATACATGGCTTGAAAACTGGACATTATATTCCTCTTGTCTTTTGTTTACTTCAAGATAAAAAGTCATCTTCATATTAGCTCGCTTTTAAATATATCATAGAAGAATGTTTTAGAATTAATTGTCCTGTATCCCCTAAAGTAATAACTTCAGACTTTGAAATTTCCATTCATAATGGTATTCGTATGGCATTTCCTGAATATCTCAATGGATATCGTTTTCATTTGGGTCAGGCATAGTATAAGAAGATTCAAGCACTGGGATTAGCTCCAGAATACCAGAAAAAAGGTGTTGACTCAACCGAAATTACGCATTTTCTTATTTATATTTTTGGTCTTTCATTCTTACATCCTAAATGTTAACGATTTTTTTGCTATAGACTTGGTAGAAATTAAACCAGTCGATGAAAGAGTCATCCGGTTTTGTGATTATCTTGTTGATAATTACATATCTGAAAATTCGACGTTTCCTCCACATCTTTGGGCTGAGCACTCTTCATCCTTACAAAGAACCACAAACCCATGCGAAGGTTTTCATTCCAAGTATAATTCTTCTTTCTACTGCCCTCATCCTAACATTAATAATTTTATTGATGTAATTTTACAATTTCAAATAAATACCTACATTAAAATGAATTTTGTTTCGACACCAAAAAAAATTTGTTGCGGAAAGTACAGCAAAAATAAATTTTCTAAATGAAAAAATTTTAGAATTAAGAGAATGTAAAATAAATAGATTAGAATTTGTCAAAGTAGTATAATATAAATTTATAAAAAATATTTTGTAATTTTATATTTCTATACACAATTTGTAATATTTTCCAAATAAGTTTTTTTGTGATGTTATTTTTAATAAATCTGTAAAATTCTTAATATGTTTTTGTATCTTTTGTTAAATAATGGTCAGTAAAACTAATTATATATGTATAAGTTAGTTAAAATTGATAAATACTGCCTAGTGTCAATAATGTTTAATACATAAAGGTTGAAAATAAAATAAATTAAATAACAAAATACCAATTTTGCCAAAAATTTACAAACGGACGAAGATATGCGGCAACGTCTCACCTTCACATAGAGATTAGAAGCATGTAATTTATTTAAAGCTTGGGAGGCAATTCGTATGTGACCATTTTAGCGACAGGTAAGAAATCCTATTTCGGGAGGCATTTCATATGCGGCCATTTTGGGCGCCTATTTATTTATAACGTTTCTAATTTGTCAAATTTGCAATTTTTAAAGATTTTTAAATCTGCAGCTTAGATATTCATTTTAGAGAAAATGTTTTAAATAGAAAGTTGTAGAAAATTAAAAAACCTACAATTTGTGTTATGGCGAGTTTAATTTCGGTAATTTGATATTGCAAAACATCCCCCGAAAGGTCCAAAATGGCCGTTTTTTGCAATTGCACTATGTATTGTAAAAATAACTTTTTTTTCTTTTAGGCATTAAAATGCAGACCTTTGAATAAAAAACATAAAAACAAGTTTGTAAAGCCCGGTCGGTTAATTTGTGGCTTAGATATAAATTATTTATCCCGAGAGGTCAAATGTCAAAGGCTATATCTTTTTAAAAAAAACTTCTAGTAAAGACTTGTATTTTCCTATTATGATGTTCAAAAATGAGTAAAATAGTTTTTAACCCCTAATTTGGGGTTTGAAAAAAAGGGTCAAATTTCGTTATAAACATTTAGAGCTGCAGCGGCCACTCTACATCCTATGAGTTTATAACTTGCAAATTATTATTACTCAAGACAAAACGAAGATAAAAAGAAATAAAATTTTTTAATGTCGACGGTTATACTTAACTTAAAAAAATCCTAGAGGGTTAATTCCACATGCATTCACCTCCTAAAGACCTATATTTTTATATTCTGAAGTGAATAAATGCGTAAATCATTTTCAACCCCTTATTTTGGGTTTTAAAAAAGGGGTCAAATCTATTTAAAAACTTCTAGCGCTGCAGCGGCCCCTATACATCCTATGAGTTTATAACTTTTAAATTATTATTACTGAAGACAAAACGAAGATTTGAAAAAATTCTACGAGCAACTGAAGCCGAGATATTTGTTTTTAAATTGTAGTGACTTTATTGATAACAATTAAGAAATTATTTTGACTAAAGGTAAACGTTCGTCATTGATTAAAGACAAACTTATATTTACTTAAAATAACAATTATTTAAAAAAAATTATATTTATTCATTAAAAATGATTTTTAAAATTTAATTCATAAAAATTTGTCAGCTTCAGTTGGTCGTTTTGACCTCTTTTTTCGAAACCCGAAATCTGGATCTAAGATTTTTTTCAAAAAGGTTTAGCCTTCGACATTTGACCTCTCGGAATAAACAATTTATAATATGTAAGCAACAAATTACCTGATCGGGCTTTACAAATCTTTTTATGTTTGCAATTGATTTTCATTTTAGCGTCTTATAGAATAAAAAAGTTATTTTTAAGGATTCCCTCCCAATTACAGTCTAAATACGAGAACTGGCCAAGTACCTAAGAGGAGGTGAGGCCAAGAAACTAAAATAAGAAGAAGAAAGTTATTTTTACAATACGTAATACAATTAGGGATTCCAATGAACTGTCAGTGGTGGTCGGTGGATGGCTAAACTGACATGGCCATAGACACAGTTAAGGGGGGTGGTCATGGCGTATGTAATGTTTACATTGAATATTGACAAATTTGTAAAGAATATCCTGTTTGGTTTTGTTTTTTTGTTAATTGTGTAGCGAAATTTGTGAAATTGTGATAGCAAATTAAATATGAAGTGGTTTAAACATTCGATACGCCTATGGATGACAGTTTCGCCATCCAGCAGCCATATTATATCACGTGATTTGGAATGCCTAATTGCAAAAAACGACCATTGTCGACCTTTCTCGGGATGTTTTGCACTACCAAATTACCGAAATTAAACTTGCCATAGCTCAAATTGTAGTTTTTTTAATAATTGCCAACAACTTTCTATTTGAAAGTTTTCTCTAAAATGAATATTCTAAGCTGCAGAATTAAAAATCTCTAAAAATTACAAATTTACAACCTAAAAACGTATCAACAGGCACCTAAAATTAGGCGTTACATTTTAGTAGAAGTTATTCCTGATAGTCCTTTACAACGCCTCATAGGTTTCAAAAATTCCTAAATTACAGTTGAGTCTGGGAATCTTTACCCGTGCGTCATCATTTAAAGCATACGAAATCGATGATAAGTCGTAAATTTCAATTTCCGACTTATCATCAACTTATTTCGTATGCTTTAAATGATGACGCACGGGTAAAGATTCCCGGACTCAACATGTCCTGAAATCGACCTGTTTTTCGCTCACAGCTTGGACTATTGGAAAAATGTGAAAGAGAATAGTTTGCATAGTAGCGAATATAAGACTCACAGTCGACGTGGCGTGTTAACTGGTAAATTAAACCTGCTCTTTGTTGTTTTAACAAAGTAAAAATTTTAAATGTACTTTGAAATGTAACAAACATTTTCCGGTCCTTATTAAAAAGAAGTAAAAGTGTGAAATAGACATTTTGCAACGCAACCATATTTGTTTTAATTTTTTTTTCAACAACTTCGTGAAGTATAAAAATTCTATAAAAATATTTATAGGTAATGGATTTTGGGAAGTGCTATGACCTTAAAAGTTTCGCATAAACGTGTGTACTAAATCGGCATAATTCATAGCTGTTGTCAAAATCCAATAATATAACTAAATATTTTCGATTCTAAAATATTGTAAAAGACTTTAAAGAATCTGAGTAAGAAAGTGATATTCAGTTATATTCTTTGTGACGTTTTCAAGCTCATAGCTCTTCCCAAAATCCATTATCTATACACACTATGATTACATTGATTAATGTATTAATTTTTTTTCTTCCTTTTCTATTAAAACTTGGTATAACCTTTATATTTTTGGACAGATATTTTTGTTTGCTATAGTCAAACATAAGTCAAAAATGAAGCACATAAGAATTACATACTCAGACGTACTAGAGAGAGAAAAAGAGAATTTGAGAACAAAAGACGAAGAGCAGATAAACTGTGCAGGCACAAAAAGAGAAAGTACGAAAACCAACGGATACTAAACATAGAGAGGGAGTTTACGGAAAACGAAACACGTAGTGCATACCAACTTATTAAACATTTAAGACAGGGCTACAAACCGAAGACTAGCCTCTGCAAAAATAAGAAGGGTGAAATCATTAGCGATATGGACGAAATTAAGATAACCTGGATGACATATTTTAAGGAAGTATTAAACAAAGGGACACAACCACCATTACAACAGCAGAGACAGCAGCAGGCACGGCAGGAGGTACACCAACAAGAGCTGGGGGAAGATGGAGAAGAAAATGAATTAACTAGACCCCCAACGCTAGAGCAGGTCCAAACGGCAATCCACATACAAAAAAGCCATAAAGCACCGGGAATAGATAAAATATCGGCAGAACTACTCAAGCAAGGAGGAAGGAATTTGATACAACAGATGTACCAGCTAATACGAGAGATACGGATAGAAGAAGAAATCCCCCAACAATGGAAGAAAAGTATAATCTGCCCTATTCATAAAAAAGGAGACAAACTGTTGTGTCAGAATTATAGAGACATCTCTTTACTTTGTTCGGGATACAAAATATTCACAAATATCCTTAATCGAAGACTTCAACCTCTCACAGAAAAAATCATCGGGGAATATCAAGCAGGGTTTAGGCAAAATAGATCTACCATTGACCAACTATTTACAGTTAAACAAATACTAGCCAAAGCATGGGAATATGACATGGATGTTTACAGTCTTTTTGTAGATTTTAAACAAGCCTATCATTCAATAGATAGAACAATTCTATCTAATATATTGGAAGAATTTGGCATACCATCAAAATTAATACGACTAGTGCAAATGACAATGACAGAAACAGAAGCACAGGTATGTATTTAAGGACAGATTACTGATGCGTTTACGATAACGCAAGGACGAAACAAGGCGACGGACTTGCTCCAGCGCTTTTTAATCTTGTTCTTGAATATGTAATTAGACGGTTGACGGTGAGCGGAAATAACATACTTACAAACAAATCTACCCAATTAGCAGCATACGCAGATGATATAAACATAATGAGCAGAACAATGAATGCAGCGGAAGAAACCTACGTTGAGTTGAAACAGAGTGCAGAAGCAGTAGGACTAGCAATAAACACAAATAAAACAAAACTACTCATACAAACCAGATCAAATAGACCGGCGCAACAACACTTTATTGACGATATAGAACATGTGAATAGATTCACGTACCTAGGAATGGATCTGGTTGCAAGCAATGAAGAAGAACCGGAAATAAATAGAAGGCTTGTGCTGGCAAATAAAGCCTATTTCGCGATGGGCCACATATTCAAATCTCGAGACGTACACCGGAAAACAAAACTCCGGGTATATAAAACAATAATCAGGCCCATAGTAAGTTATGGCTGCGAAACATGGGTGGTGACACAGAAATCTGCCAATGCATTAGATGTGTTTGAAAGAAAAGTGTTACGTAGGATACTGGGCCCAATAAATGAAAATAACAACTGGCGAATTAGGTATAATAGAGAAATATACGAGCAATATAGCGAACCAACGCTAGCACAATACACTAAACTGCAGAGATTACGGTAGGCAGGGCACGTGGTCCGCATGCATGAGAATAGAATCCCCAGAAAATTGCTGAATGCAAGAATGCAGGGAAGAAGACCTGTTGGAAGACCTAAAAAGAGATTGGAAGACGAAGTCGATGAGGATGCCAGGAACTTCCTGGAAACGCGTTCATGGAAAAGAACAGCGGTAAATCGAAATGATTGGAGAAGCTTGTTGAAGGAGGCCAAGGCTCGATTTGGGCTGTAGTGCCATTGGATGGATGGATAGTTAAACATATCACTTTCAAATTGTACAAATAGAAATACATGTATTAAAAACAATATTTTCTTTTTCAAAATTTATATTTTGGAAAATTTCTGATCAAGTGAAAACATTCAAATACTTTAATAAGCTTTTATTAAATTTAAACTGCTACTTTGTAACCGTAATCTTTCCTTCAGTCTTCGTTACAGAATGGTTAAATAGTGCTAAATATGGTTAATATTGATATACGGCATGGAGACATGGACGTTGACAATATCTTCCATTAATAAATTGGAGGCCTTCGAAATGCAGATCTTGCGAAGAATATTCCTTATATCAGAGTATATAGAGGTTCCCTCTTTATACTGTGCTTATATCATGGATAGATAGAGTGAGAAACGAGAAAATCTTAAGAAGAGCAAATACTGAAAGAAAACAATTCTTCGTACCTTAATCAAGTTGAACAATTATTATTGTTCAACTTGATTAAGGTACGAAAAATTGGATACCTGGCAAACTCATAAGAGGGTTCTATGTTTTGGTGCCTTGGTATGTTACCATATTTTCTCTATTAGGATTGTTATATTATTTTGAAAATGGTCGTTCGTTTTTTAACCTTTTCGGAATCATGTTTATTACCTAGCTGAGTGTATTGCTAGTCTTCTTCCCATTCTTGTAACTATATATTTTGATAGTAGGCAACTGGTAGAGATGGCTTAAAAGACTAATTATTGTTCGATATTTTTTTAATTTGTCTTGTCTACCGTTTTATAAAATACAATTTTTTATTAATAGACAATCAGGTTTATTTGAACAAATTTAAAATAATAATTACTAATGTTAATCCATCAGTAAATTTGACATTGTTGTCTTTCGAATTCACAGAATATATCAGTTTTCATATGCCAATTTCACTTCACTTCATACATGTTCATTACACATGGGTCCATTTGTTCGTTCATCATTGACATGCGAATAATTAGTCCTCATTTAATATTTAAAAGTTTGTTCGATATATTTTAGGCCTGGATCCCGCTTACCAAAAAAAGTTTATTAATAGCCATCTGAAAATTTGTTAATAGCTTAACGGTGTTTAGTCGGACAAACTTTGATGGACGGGAACACTATAACAGGGGAAGCTTTAATTTTGGAACAGGTTACAGGTTTCGAACATCAGACTACGAAAACGTCCCATGTTTTTTGTCGGACAGAACTTCCAATTGATTTGTTACCCTTTCAATAAACTCTCATGCACAAATCAGACTGCTATTTACCACCAACATAATTCCTGTCATTTGACATGTTCTACGTATCAGACTTATTAAAATGTCCAAAATATTTGTCGGACAAACATTTTTTCATATATTATAAAAGTTTGCTATTGAATAAAATTAAAAACAACCTGCTAGTTTTCACAATCATAAACTTGTCAGCATGACACGTTCCACAATTAAAATCATGTTCCACAATTAAAACTTTCCCTCTTCCAGTGTTCCCATACATCAAAGTTTGTCCGACTAGACAGCGTTAAGTTATTAACACATTTTCAGATTGCTATTAATAAACTTTTTTTGGTACGCAGGATCCAGGCTTATTTGTGCCGATCATTTTGTTTAAAATATTATGCTGTGCAGGAAGGTTTAATTTTCCGAATTATACTTTGTTTTCTTTACAGATTATTATAACATTATAGTAATATATTACATTGTTATACTGGCTTTATATAATATTTTACCTTTTTTTGCTGCTGCAAAGTGAGTCAAAGGTTATTCGGAGATATTCAAAATGCTCTATTTCCGGTAATTGTGCTCCGAACAATCTGACATTTTCAGAGAATATTCTTGAAATTCTTTTATTATATATTTTTATTTAAAATAATAAAACAATAGAAAACTGTGCAGAAAAGTTCATTTTCAATAGTGGTTGTAGAAAAATAACTATAAAACGTCGCTCCTGAAAATTAGAACTTTTCGACTTGTAACAGTGTTCTTCCAAATCAACGTTATGTATTTAAAAAAATGGTGGTACCCATTATTTTCTTAAAAATCGCCTTTGTACAAAAACTGAAATTATTGGCTATTAAAAATGAAAGTATTGAGAGTTTGACTATCCAATCTTTCGAATTAAACTGTGACAATAATAAATGTCACGATACACAAAATGAAATAAGCATTTAAAAAAGTAAACAAATATTTAAGCGGCTTTTGGTCATCCAATTTACTTTTACTTTTGTTGAAATGTAACAGTGAGACCATTTCACTGATCTACTAAGAGACTTCATTAAGAGCCTAAAGTAATTTCGTGACTGTTTATTTCGAAAATAATGAATTGGTATTGAGACGACATGATCCAGCAAATTTATCCTTCGTTTAAGCACGTCTTATACAATGATCGCCATTATGATTTGTTCATTCAACAGCATGCTTAATCTCAATATTTATATAAGTTGTTAAGAATTTTTATACGACTGAAAAGGTAAACGAAGGATATATCCCAGTACAATTTAATTTGGTCTTTGAAACAACTTTCTAAATAGCTAGTTTTTGATTATATGAGTACGATTACAGTAGCCAAATGCTAGTAATTGTTTACGGAATAACAGTGGAACCCCGATAAGTCGGCCTCCGATAACCCAGGCCAATTTTCATCAGTCAAAACAAACATTATTCTCTTTGAGTGAGTTTTTACCAAAAAATAATCAATACTGTGTACAACTGTACGTAATTTAGATGTACTGTGCATAATATGTATTCCATGTTTTTGCAATTATAATGGAGTTTATCTGTAAGTATACCGTCTATTATTAATTTTTACCATATTCTCCGGCTAAACCGGATCGGCCGCGATCCCGATTAATCCGACTTATCGAGGTTCCACTGTACTTTTAAATGTGTTTACTCTTTATTACGCATTATAATGCGTCAGTCAATAAGTCCCGGTCCTAATCATGCCATGGCGACTCTTATAGACGGAGAGCTAGAGCCGAAAAATCATCGTCATAAGTAATATGGAGTTTTTCCTGTGAAATGTGTCCATTGTATATTGACAATTATGACCCCTTTCAGGCTGACACCTCAGTGGATACAGGAAGTAGCAATAAGGAATGAAAGGGGAAAGTTAGTGCAGTCATTAAAGGTTTTCACCTCCTATTTTGTTAAACCTCCATCGATTTGCATGAAAATTGGTGACTAGTTAGATTATACCTCAGGAAATAAAACTGATTTGGTGCCAACTTGCACTTTTACCCTGGTGGTGAATACCACCCCTTCCCGCGGGTGAAAACAATTTTATTAAAAATAACCTCACAAATCAATAGAGGGACAAATTTTAAGTAAAATTTGTTATATCATTACTAATGACGATGATTTTTCGGCTCTAGCTATTAGAATATTATGAACTTTCCATTTCACATTTTGGTAGTCCCAACCTTGAAAAGCATACTCTCCAAATGTGCATGGTCATTAGGAATATTATTTACCGAGTTACAGAATTTGAGGGGACGCTACTTTTGTGATATTTATGAACAATGTATTTAAAGAAATTTTGTGTATTGATTTTTCAATGATATTTGATGAGAAAAATACTGTCCAAACTAGTCCTGTCGCCAGTGGGGGCACAACGGCCTCCTTAATTCAGATAGACTTACTCAAGTTTTTTTATGTATTTTGACCCGTAGAATACGAATTTTTTGGGTAACAGTCGATCCGAATGTCGATAAGATTGTTATAAACAAAGAATTTGAGGAATCACATAACAGCGATTTTTCACAAAACAAAACATTTTTTTGTATTTAGTGGGTCATTCTAAGCAAAAAATGTTTTTACTAGTTTTTTCGTAGGATGCATAGTTTTCGACATAAACGCGGTTGAACTTTCAAAAAATCGAAAAATTGCAACTTTTTAAACCAGAATAACTTTTGATTGAAAAATAAAATAGCAATTCTGCTTACCGCATTTGAAAGTTCAAGTCAAATTCTATCGGTTTTGATTACTTTCATTGCTAAAAATTCATTTTTTTATTGTTAAGCAAAGCTATAAACACATAGTGATTGAATTATATTTTCAATGCATTTCTCATTTGAAATCCAACGAGTAGGTGCGCATACAGCAATTTCTACGTAGATTACGTACGTTGAAACGCATGCATTTCGCACGGGAAACACTATGTGTGTATGGCTTTGTTTAACAAATTAAACCTTAATTTTTAGCAATACAAATGATCAAAACCGATAGAATTTGACTTAAACTTTCAAATGCAGTAAGTAAAATTGCTATTTTATTTTTGAATCAAACGTTATTCGGGTTCAAAAATTGCACTTTTTCGATTTTTTGGAAGTTCAACCGCGTTTATCTCGAAAAGTATGCATCTTACGAAAAAACTTGTAAAACCATTTTTTGTTGAGAATCACCCAAAAAATACAAAAAAAAGTTTTGTTTTGCGAAAAATCGCTGTTATGTAATTCCTCAAGTTCTTTGTTTATAACAATCTTATCGACATCCGGATCAACTGTTACCCAAAAAATTCGTGTTCTACGGGTCAAAATACATAAAAAAACTTGGGTAAGTCCATCTGAATTAAGGAGGCCGTTGTACCCCCCTGGCGACAGGACTAAACTGAACAATAGCTCAAAAAGTGTTACCAGGACTCTGCTCCATGGATTACAACCATTAAAGGATGGTTTGCTGATTTCGAATGTGACACCAATGATTTTGAGCTCTCTGAATGACCAAATGAAGCAGATGTTCCCGAAACCATCGAAAAAATGCTAAAAATTATTATAGAAAACGGCAAAGTGAAGTTGAGAGACACAGCTGACATCTAAAGTTATCAAAGGATATTTTGACTATTATACACTCACTGGCAGAGAAGCGGGCACCCCAAAAAATGGGTCATTTTTAATGTCTCGTTTTTCCTAAACCTGATGTCCGATTTAAGTAATTTTTTTAATATGTTATACCCTTATTCTTTAAACTATATCGCTGTAATAATATTGTTGCTAGACAGGTACATTGTCATTGTATACAGGGTGTACGAATCAAACTGTGTTTTTTTCTCAAACTTTGGAACACCCTGTGGAATGTTCTAGCTTTTATAAAATACTAAAATTAAAACCCAACTATAGCCACAGATTTTCTTAACATTCTGTTTTTTGATTCATTCGCTTATGTTGGATAATAAAAAAGTTAAGCACTTTAACAACTACCCCTGTTTTTCGTTAATACAGGGTGTTTTTAAATAAGTACGGCAAACTTTAAGGGGTAATTCTGCATGATAAAATAATGACAGTTTGCTTTATAAACGTATGCCCGTAAATGCTTCGTTTCCGAGATAGGGGGTGTTGAAATTGTTCTTACAAACTGACGATTTATTTATTTCTCTAAAACGGTTTGTGACATGCAAACGAAATTTGGTAGATTTTAAGAGGTAGTTATTGCTCATTTTTTGGCATACAATTAAGAATTTTATATTCACCATTGGCGTGCATACGGGTATAAATATTTTAGATATATCCCGTATGCACGCCAATGGTGAATATAAAATTCTCAATTGTATGCCAAAAAATGCGCAATAACTAGCTCTTAAAATTTACCAAATTTCATTTGCATATCACAAACCGTTTTAGAGCAATAAATAAATCGTCAGTTTGTAAGAAAAATTTCAACACCCCCTATCTCAGAAACGAAGTATTTGCGGGCATAAGTTTATAAAGCAAACTGTCATTATTTTATCATGCAGAATTACCCCTTAAAGCTTGCCGTACTTATTGAAAAACACCCTGTATTGACGAAAAACAGGGGTAGTTGTTAAAGTGCCTAACTTTTTTATTATCCAACATAAGCGAATGAATAAAAAAACCGAATGTTAAGAAAATCTGTGGCTATAGTTGGGTTTTAATTGTAGTATTTTATAAAAGCTAGAACATTCCACAGGGTGTTCCAAAGTTTGAGAAAAAAACACAGTTTTATTCGTACACCCTATATACAATGACAATGTACCTGTCTAGCAGCAATATTATTACAGCGATATTGATAAAGAATAAGGCTATAACATATTAAAAAATTACTTAAATCGGACGTCAGATTTAGGAAATACAAGACATTAAAAATTACCCATTTTTTGGGGTGCACGTTTTCTCTGCCGGTGAGTGTAGATGAATATTTGGGTATGAGAACACCGTTTTCTAAATGGGTGTCACGTTTTCCCACACCACATCAAAAACAACAACGAACTGATAAATCTCGGCGATGTTTGGACATGTTTAATCGAAATAAGTTCTTGGTCGATAAATGACAATAGATAAAACATACATAGATCCATCACTCCACTTCACTTGGAAGCAAATGGGCAGTTATATTAGTACGCAGCACCCGGAGAAAGTCGACCAAAGACGGAACAAACTACTGGAAAGGTGACTATAGATAAATATCTTCATTGACTATAGATAAACATCGAGATAGATAGATATATAAACAGAAAAATAGAGATAGATAGATAATCATGTCTCTGCGCCCTCATTTTCTGTGTTATTTTAGGTCTCTTATGACATATCTCTGATACTAAAGACTGACTTAGAGTGAGGGAGACCTATATCCAGCAGTGTATAGATTCGGGTTGAATGTTGATGATGATGATAATATATCTCTATTAGCTCCTAATTTGTCCTTCTGTGCCATTCCCCGTTAGCTTCCTTTATACCAGCAAAAATTTTCTTCTCCCAAATCTTTAGCTTTTTTCTTTTCTGATTCATTATCACAATTTAACATGTACATAACACCGTTGGTCTCACTATTGTTTCATGAGTTCGAATCAGTGGCCTTTTGGCCAGTTTTTACAGGCCTTTTGTACTATAATCTTCGTTAAAAAGGCACATTATCTTGTTTATTCACCGGTTGCCCCCCCCCCCCAATTTTTTTGGTCTAGAACCGCCAGCCACTGGTTCGAATCGTGGCTGTCCTGGACACGTTTTTTGCCTTCAACAGTGCGTTTAATGATCCTACTGCTTTGCTACCTCGTTTTTAATATAAATAAATTAATAAAAACTCGTATTAGTTTATATGAACTGGTTCAATTTTAAAAAATAGTAATAATTATTCCACATACTATGGCAATGTTTTATTTATAAGGTATTAATAACAATATACTTTTACCGTTGTTGGCTGTCACGCTGAAAATGCCAAGGTTAAACTAGGTATAATAGCCACGACTAGAAACAACCATTACAAGAGAGAGGAATAAGATATTTTATATTATATAAGTTATTGTTCTTGAATAACCGTATCATAATATGTTCGCTCTACATTGAGTATATTTAAATTATATTACTTATTCAAATTCATAAATATATAATATCAATATAAACATATACACACACCCACACTTATATGGAATCATCTGATATTTCTTATTATTTTGGGCGGATTTTAAAAAACAAACACACGAAGTCAAACAATATTTATTTTAAAGCAATTTAATAACAAATATTTTTTGTACATACCAATTAAATAAAACAATAAATATTTAACAATAAATCTAGTTGTTTTACAGTCAATAGCATAAAAAATTTCAATGCAAAACGAATAATGTTTAAATTGTTTTTAATTATTTTTTTTTGTTTTTCTTGGTAGTTAGTGTTATCACCTCTAGTCCTTATGCAAGCTTCAGTTTGCGTGGGCACGCTCCTAATCAAATTATCAACATTTTGTTGTGGTAGGTTGCTCCATCCTTCAAGAGCAGCTTGTACTAGCCGTGCGGTGTTTTGTGGATTATCACGGCGAGCTCTAAATTTTCTTTTAGGCATATCCCACAAATATTCTATAGGGTTAACTCGGGTGATCAAGCAGGCCACTCCAAACAATGGATACCTTCTGCTTCAATGATGTCTCTAGTCAATCTAGTTATGTGGAGGTCCATTATAATGCAAGAAAATTCAATTTTGTCCAGTTGCACCTTTCCAGAGCCTAACTATAGTTTACAAACATACCTGTGAGCACTTAAAGTTAATTGGATGAAAACTAAAGGAGTTTTTTTACGTATCACAATTCCTCTTCAGAATATTACACTTCCCCTTGTATATTTGTGAACAGAACTGACAGTTTTCGTTCTTGCTTGTCTTACTCGACCTCTAAGTACACGATTTCGTGGGTCATCTAATTTTACACAAATCCTGACTTTTTCTGAAAATAGCAAATTTTGTCAATTCTCAATGTTCAACTTTTGGTAGTGAAGACACCAATTTAGGCGATCAATCTTGTGCTGCCTGGATAACTCGGGAACCCATATCTGTCTACTGCTGTATACTTCTTGGTACGAACTCTTCTTCTTATCGTTTCAACTGAAAGACTTACACCTGTAGCTTCCAAAAGCTGCCTTTGGAGCTACAGGTGAGAAATGGTTAAGTGTCTTCCTGTTGATTGGACAATTAAACGATCTTGACGAGCCATTATTACTTATTAGTGACTTAACCTTGCTTTATTTTTGAGCTTTCTTAGTCCTGTTACCTAGCATAGGTTTTGAACAAAACGCCCTGTGTTACTTTTAGCTCTACAGCTATGTCCCTCTGAGAACATTAGTTGGTCCACAATACCAATAATCTTTCCCCGTTGTAAGTTCTATAATCCCACATGACGCATATTTTCGTTTTTGGACGCAAAAGTTAGTTTATTTATTTTCGTTCAATTTGCAACTCAAGCAAATAACCCATACCGTACCGAGCTTTACTATTTGATTGTCTTACACCGAGAGAATTCTAAATATTTTCTCCTAAAATACCGATTTCTTTGAGCAATAATTCTTAAAAATTAACATATCCTATTAACTTAAACAAACCGGTTCACATATAAAGAAACGAGTTTTTTAAACACAACTCAATAATTTCTTACAGATAATTTCTTCAATACTAAGAAATGCATTAATGGTTATATTTAATTTTCTTATCCTAAAGTTTTTATTTCTTAAATTGAAAACTACAAATATTTTGCAGTATAAGAAATATAATATTGAGTTAATTCATATTTATATTTGTGAACAAGAAATTTTCTTGCAATCAAATAAATATTTTAAACCGCAAGAAATAATTCTTCAGAAATACCCTCTGTAGTAACTGTGGTTATAAAATAAAAACTTTGTCATTAATGCCGAAATATTACTTGCAAAGAAATTTTCTTCCACAAAAGAATTGCGCAGATTAACTATTTATGATTTAGTCGTCAGTGTTTGTCAAGATAGCGTGATATGTTCATGTTCATATAGATGGATGTTTATTTATTGGTGTTCTTTAAAAATTAACGGATATTTTGAAGGTACGTACATTATAGGTATTAAATAAAACTAATAAAATAAATTGAGTAATTTAAGATGTAATAATAATATTGTTGCGTATCCGAATGGTTAAAAAAGAAACATAATAGTATCTTTATATGCTTTTTAGGTATAATGATGGACGACTCTGAAATAAAGGAGCTTATTATTCTAACTGGGAAATATGCCACAATTTAAAGCTGGGACAGAATGATATAATATATAGCTTCAGAACAATATTAAGAAAGGAGTTAATAACCAACTGTAATTTCAGAAATGGTAGAACTTCATACATGTAAGTACCTTTTTAAAAATGGGTATACTTATGTATCAACTATAATAGGTTACTTGAATGTATCGTCTTCTATAAAAATATACAATACAACGCTATATCAAACATGGCGGGTGAAACGCTGAGAATGTGTTCTGTTAATTTATTTGAGATAAAGAAATCAGTTAGTCTAAAAGAAATATATGTTTATGGTTAAGAAATGTTATTGCCGAAAACCGTGAATTAGTTAATATGTATTAAATGACTTAGATATAAACTAATAATACTTTCCCGTAATAAAATTTCTTAATGATTAGGTATGCTGTCCCTTTTAGATTATAAAAATTAAGAAAATTACATATTATTATGTCTGCTTCAATGTTTTACATTGGTTGAATTTTCCCACTTGTTTTAGCTAAACAATGTTTATTGTGTGACTTAATATTATACAGATAAATAATTAATATTTCATTAACAAAAAGAAAAAAATAAACAAAGATGTGTAGGTTAAATAATGCCCTGGTTGAACTAAATATGATTGATTATTATTAGTATTAATAGTTCTTATGTGGGGCCGTGTATTCGTTTTTTTTTGTATTTCCTAAACTTGTCAAAATAAATATCTATATCTTTATAAAAAAAGTTTATTAAAGTTTACTCTTTCTACATAACGATTTTGTTTTAGTGAATTGCTGATATACAAAGTGCTATTAACAAAAGAAGGAAAATTTGAGGAAGTTAGATTTGCCTCTCCATCCTTTTATTGTTGTGTAGAAGCCAGTGGTTTAAGAGTGGAGAAAATATTTGTATGTAATAATAACGTTTTATATCTTGTTTTATTAATAAAATAATGATTTTACTTTAACACAATGATTTATTTCGCCGTATGTAATATCACTTTATTTTCAAGAAATATTAACTTAACTCTAAATATACGTTTATCTATGCGAAATATATTTCTTTGACATTAAATATATTAATTTTTAATAGTAAAATAATAATATTCCTTACTAAGAAATATTATTGCTCAGAAAGAATAGTTTTGTAATGTGTAGAAAATATATTTTTATGACTAATAAAATTAATTAACATCAAGTGTTATTTCTTTCTGATAAATGGGTTTGAAGTTTGCCAGAAAGTGATGGTTGAATCATGTTTAAGATATATTTTTTTGGCTATAGTAGAATTTATTTGAGATATTTTAGAAAATTATATCTTACATACAAAGATATATTTCCTAGGCAATATGCCAAGTCGATCTTTCTTAAATATTAATAAAGTTTCTTTATGTCAAGAATTTTTTTCTCTCGGTGTATAGATTTATTTATTTTCAATAAAAACCTTTATTCTTCGCAACAATAACAAGTTTTTTCAAAAGAAATAAATATTACTTAGAAATACATGGTGATTCCATATAAGTTTGGGTGTGTGTATAATAAAAAGTATAAAAAGAAATGAAATTGTTTCAGATTTCGGAAAATCTCAAAAAAATAAATTAAAACTTTTGACAGTCATTCGAAAATAACAATTTTATATGCTGTCATGAACGCACTCAGTTGTCCAGCCAACAAAAACAAAAATCTTGCAATCTCCACTGACTCACTATTCTCCATCTTATCTATCAAGAATATTTACCTTCAAAAGCCATTAACTTAAAGTATCCATGCCACTAATTAAAAGATAAAAGCGTATTGGTTAAAATTATTTTCACTCCATCGCACGTAGATATTACAGGAAATAAACAAACAGATCAAGAGGCTAAAGAAGCATCCCATTCTGATTTTTCAATAGAAGGTATTTAACTTAGGGTAGATTTACAACATAAAGTCAATCAAATGTGCTCGGGAGCCTGGCAAATCCTCTAGAATAAAACAAGCTTAACACTTTCAACCTTTCAACTCAGATATTCAACCCAGAATCCCCTTCAACCTTAAAAATACCAACACGTTGTAGAAGGCCCAAAGTTGTCATAAGAAGAGTAAGAATTGGATATTTCACTCTTAGGCATCTGATAATCTGATGAATAAAAGCAGTCACCGTCAAACACATAATACAGTTGAGTGCCAGCTATACATATATCAACACTAGAGTACTACACAAACCTCGTATTATTATACTTGTAGTTTTCTGTATCTGTGAGATTAAAAGTTTGTCATTACAAAATCGTTGAATTAATTTAAAACCAATTCTATGAAATATTTCTCTTTACTTCAGTGAACATTAAATGATTTTTATTTAATTTATCTTAATCTAAATCCAAACAGGAACTACTACCGCAAGCATCTGCAATTTAATTGAGACAACCACGCTTCACCTCGACGATCAATCGATACAATGCAATGTCATTTGTCTCCAGAACTCACCAATTGGCAGCTTATATTTGTGTTGACCAAACACAATAAGACAATACAATCACCTAGGCCATTGTAGAGCTAAATTATTCGCAAGTATACAGGGAAGCCAAACAATGTTAAAATGCAAACGATTTTAAATTAGAAATGTTTTCCTACTTATAAAACTTATTTTTCACAACAGCTTTAGTATGTCTAATTGCAGTTAAGTTTCTTAAATTATAGACTTTTCAATAAGTCTTGCGGTTCCATACGAGAGAGCCTTGCTACTATAAATTTTTATACTTTTAGTGTACATTTTTATGTTGGTATACTTACCCATCTTCATGAGGTACTGTTGCCGCACTGTCAAAAGTTCGCAGAACTTTCGAAAAAAAAAAGAATGTGTGTGTACTTTGTACGCACGTAAGAAGTTATACTTCTATTGCATATTATGTGTTTTTAACGAAATTGATATAATGTACTTTAAACAGTTTATTTATATTTCATTTAAATATTAAACGAATTTTAATACTTACTACTTTCCAAAAATTCTTATTAAGACAATACCAAAAATTTTAAAAAATAAAAGAATAAAACGCACACAAACACATTGAAAAATGCCACAAAGAAAAAATGATTTCTGAACGATAATAATTGTTGGTAAAAATTTTAAATACGCATTTTCTGAAAAAAATTATATAACAAATATACTTACAATCATAAAATGAATAAAAAAATAAAAACTTGCATCGGGATTCGAACCCGCGAATTTGGGGACGCTTTGATTCGTAATCGAAGCCTAGACTCACTCATCCAATTACACATTATTTGTCATGTGAAAAAATAGGGCAACTGAACGTTTTACTGTTTGACAGTTGTTCTGAATTTACCTAATCAAATTATGTAGTTTGATTTTTGTGGAAGAAAATATTAAAATATGACAAAGCAGTAAGAAAACAATATATTAGATGAAGATTGGTAGAACTTTTGTTGGTAATCAAATTAAGTATGTAAATCAAAGCATTACATACCTACTAGATAAATAAATCTACGCCAAAAATCATAATTTAAAAATAAAAATCGGACCTAATTCCGGATTTCTCTCTAAAATCCCCATTCTTGAGAAAGTAAATTTATTCCAACCTAATCCAAATGTATAATTACAATATGATTATAATAAAAACTACTTACCAAATTAGAATGAGTTTTCCTTGTCCAAAAGTCCAAAAATATATATGAAAACTATTTAAAAAGGCAGTATAACTTTTAACTAACTTTTGTTTGTTGTTTCTTTTCCCACAAATTTCAAAACGCAACAACCATAAATAATCAAACCACACATAGAGAAATAAAAACAACATTCTTTTTATTTCTCTATGAAACCACAGCTGTGCCACAGCGGCCATATTGAATAATTTTTGACATGTGATTTGAACATCCTATCAGAACAAAGTTATAATGCGCATGCGCCCGGATCGTAGGTTTTAACATATAAAAATTCACCCTCATATCGCGCGTAAAGAAGTATAACTTCAAAAATATTGATGACGCGTTGATGCTACATCAACTCTAGAAAATAACAGAAGAGAAAGACAGCAAACTAATACAAACAAACATTAGTTGTTACTTTTATTTACACAGGTATTATTTAAGTTATTGTAATACTTAATCTTTTAGAACATTTGTCACTGATTTTGATGATTCATTATAAAAGTTGTTTCTCGGGGAGTTAAAAATTCTTTACCTGACTCAAGCAGAAGCAGGAGATCCGGCTGCAACTCGAGGAATTTAATTAAACACGAAACACAATTTTTCATTCGTCCTCGTACGAAATTAAAAAATATTTGCCGCCCAAATGATACATTTCTGTTGGAGAAATGCGATGTAACATTATAGCGAAATTGCGAACACGGGCAATAAACTCTGATTAATGTTCTTAGTAAGGATAACAGCGTTGCCGCCAGGTGGTGCAGAGCTTCAGCTTTTCATTAACTACACAACTTAATATGTTTCGGCTGGATGTAAGGGCTTTTCTTGCGCTGCGCCCTCACGTACAGAAATTTTCTCATTGTCGAATTATTTGCCGTAGCGGAAAAAGGCTAATTTTTGGTAATGTGAAAAGAAAGGAAACGTTTGAAATTTTTTTGAGAATTTTATGAACCAGATTGCTCATTTTTACTATTGAGCAATCTAGATTTTACTTTATCGATTATGACAAAATATCGTAAATGCTTTAAAAATTTAATTCTGAGAATTATTTCGAATTTATCAGAAAGAAAATAATTAGGAAATTTATACTTGAACAGCCTGCTTAAAACAGATTTCAAAAACCTTAAGCAGCTTGAAAAAGCTTTTAAAAGCTTTTAAAAGCTTAAAAAATGCGTACATAACGCCTAAAACAGCTTAAATAGGCTCAAAAAAACCTGTAAAAATCTTAAGAAAAGCTTAAAAATGTTTAAAAAAGCTCAAAAATCTTAAAAAGTCAAACAATTTTAAAAAAGCTTACAGACAATTACACAAACCAAGTCTAAATTTACCGATGCATTCTCGAGAAAGTCACCGCTAACCCCAAAAACACTAAGCCCTGTAGTAAACTGTAACAAAGCTTACAAAAGCTGTAAAAAAGTTTAAACATAAGCTTGAAAAAAGCTTAATATAGCTTAAAAAGCTTTAAACAGTTTTTAAAAAAGCTTAAAAAAGATTAAAAAATCTTATAATATATAAGAGCAATAAACTCTAAATAATGTTCTTAGTAATGATAACAGGGTTGCCGCCAGGTGCTGCAGAGCTTCAGCTTTTCATTAACTACACAACTTAATATTTATGTTTCGGCTGGATGTAAGGGCTTTTCTTGCGCTGCGCTCTCACGTACAGAAATTTTCTCATTGTCGAATTATTTGCCGTATTCGAAAAAGACACATTTTTGGTAATGTGAAAAGAAAGAAAACATTTTTAATTTTTTGAACAATATTGCTCATTTTTACTCTCTAGCAGTCGATATTTTGCTTGTCGATTGTGATAAAACATCGTAAATGGTTTGAGTTTGAGGAATATTTCCAATTTATCAGAGTGAGAATAAGTAGGAAATTTAAACTGGAACAGCCTGCTTAAAACAGCTTTAACGAACAAAAATTCGAAAACCTAAAAAAGCTTAAAAAATCTTACAAACAGTTATAAAAACCGTCTAAATTTACCGAAGAATTTTCAAAAAACCTCAAGACTAACTCCAAAGACACTCAATCCTGTAGCTTAAAAGTAGAAAAGCTTAAAAATGCTTAAATAAGCTTAAAAACACTTAAAAAGCTTAAAAATGTTTAAAATATTTTAAGAAAGCTTAAAAAGCCCTAAAAAATCTTGACAAAACTTAAAAAAAGCTTACAAATTTTGAGAACGCGTAGCAAACCAGGTTTTACATGTCGTACTGTACACGACTCTAAAGACATTTGTAGAGAATGAAGTATGCGCAATATTTTAGTCGGTGTCTGATGAGAGTGAAAGAATTCGAAGTACTGAAATCCAAAAGTTTACGTTTGATCATTAATTTAAAATGCCTTTATCTATTTTTAAATTAATTATTCAATTATTCAAAAAACAGAAATTAATTATTTGTTCAAATTTGACAACAGAAATTACACACGTGAATAAAATAATAAAAAAACTATCGAATCTAACATACTGATAGGAAGAAACAGAGGAAAAATGAAGCAGCTCCTGATAAAATTGAACCCCCACCACTGAAAATTAATCTCTTGTTAAAATTAACTACCATCTCGACTCATTTACAATTCTTATGCTTTCTGTAATTTTGACCGAGATCCTCCAACAATTCCTCAGAATTAGTCACGAAACGGTTAATTGAAACATTACAATAAAATTTACATATCAAACGAAAAGTTACACAATATTCAAATTATGCCCATCAAGGCCATAAATTGAGAGCGCGAGAATTTTCAAAAAGCGAAAAAACATCGTCATTTTCTTTGTTTCCAAATTGAATTAGGTATTCAAATAGACACTTTTTTACATTTAAAAACGAAATTAGATGGGTTTATTAACGGGGCTCCGAAGAGGAAAGAAAACATCTGGCGTAAGGCGATTGTAATAAAAAATAAGCAGCATTTAACAAACTTCAGGCACGAAAATATTTGCATTTATTATTAACCCGAGCACGGGCAATTTTATAATTTCACCTTTAAAGGGTGAAAAGTTTTATTTTTCTTGTTTAAAAATGTGCTTCGTTAGGCTGATGTAGTGTATATCCTTTTAATGAGTAATACATAATTACTTCTAATTCGGTAAAAATCCTGGCATGTATAAATCTTAAATTTTAAAAATATTAAAAAATAGAACAAAGTAATTATCTATGGTGTCTGTTAAAATATCTGTTACAACTGACCAAACAATAATCAATCCCATTGAAAATATTTACCCGAACAATACATATAGCCCAGTCGGGATACCATTTGACCTTGCATTAGGATCTGCCTCAAATTTTATTTTTCTAATCTTTAGGGGGGAGGGTCAAGAGTAGTATAAATTTAAAATCTCGACTGAATTTGACCGTTGCGTTAGCCGTCACCTTGATTTTAAACGAGAACCATTTTTGCTCAATATCTCTGCCATTTTCAACTTTTCGACAAAAAATATATAAACTGAAATTGTTGAAAATGCCATTTTCTGTAATTTAGTTTATTATAATTTTTTTCGTGCGGTCCATATTTTCCGAGTTATGGGGAAAAACAGTGACAGTTACTTTTACAACAAATTTTAACCTACACAAAAATGAAGAGAATTAAATTTTGTACAATTTTGATCTTCCTCATTTTTTTGATAAAATCAATATTTAAGGTAGTACGTATGCGGTAAAAGCGCGAGCGTAAGATCTGATTGATTTTAAAGCAATTGATCTTGTTCAATATCTTCCCCAGTTTCAACTTTTCGACAAAAAGTGTAAGGACTGAAATTGTTGCAATTACGATTTACTACAATTTTTCGAGAGAACCAGTGACGGGTCTAAGAGGGGGGATGGGAAAATTCCCCCAACGGGGTCCAAAATTAAAAAAAATGTTATACATTTTTATTTAAAAAAAAATTGTTGAAATATTAAAATATGTTAAAACCAGCTAGTTAATAAAATTAAGTGAACTTAATGCATATAAGTTATTATTTATGTCTTTTATGTACTTAGTTTGGTTGGTGTTTCATTGGAAATTTCAAAAATTGTATGAATATAATTCTCTTTATTTTTGTTTATGTACAATTATGTCGTAAAATTAATAATAAATGAGACAATTCAATAATTATGCTTCCCCTCCGCTTCCACTATTTTTCTCTTTAACTCGGAGAATATTGATCGCATAAAAAAATTGTGGAAAAGAAATTGTAGGTAATTGCGTCTCCAACAATTTTAGTTCCTACCGTTTTTCCTAAGCAACAACGGTTCTCCTTTAAAATTAATATGGCGGCTAATGCAACCGCGGAATTCAGTCGAGATTTTAAATTTACACTACTATTGATCTCCCCTAAAGGATAGATTTATAAAATTTGGGGCAGCTCAGAAAAAAGATTCAATTCGGTAATTATGCTCCCCCCACCACTTTTTACTATTTTCCCACTTAACTCGGAAAATATCAACCGCATGAAAAAAATTGTTAAAAGGAAATTGTAGGAAATCATATTTGGAACAATTTAAGTTGAAAATGGCGTAGATATTGAACAAAAACAATAATTGCTACAAAATCAATCAGGTCTTACGCTCGCGCCATTATCGTATACATACTACCTTAAATATTAACTTTAGCAAAAAAATGAAAGAAACTAAAATTGTGTAGAATTCAATTTTCTCTATTTTTATATAGGAACATTTTTGTCGTAAAACTAACAATAAACGAGATAATTCAATAATTATGCTCTATTTATATACATATAACTGTCACTATTTTCCGCTATAACTCGGAAAATATCGATGGCACGAAAAAATTTTAAAAATAGAAATGATAGAAAATTACATTTTCAACAATTTTGGTCGTTATACTTTTTGTCGAAAAGTTGAAAATGGCGGAGATATTGAGCAAAAACTGTTCTCGTTTAAAATCAAGATGGCGGCTAACGCAATGGCGGAATTCAGTTGAGATTTTTAATTTACACTACTATTGACCCCCCCTAAACTAACAGTTAGAACAACTAACTGAGACAATTGAAGCTGGCAATGGAGTCAGACTGGAATATTCGGCGACTCCTCTATTATTCAGTATAAACTTGGATGAAACAATAAAAAAAGTGAGAACTAAAAAAGGATACCCTATAAAACAAAATATTCTAGGAGAAAAAATAGAATAATCTGCTATGCTGACGATGCAAAACTAATAGTCCTGTCGCCAGGGGGGGGGTACAACGGCCTCCTGTATTCAGATGGACTTACCCAAGTTTTTTTTATGTATTTTGACCTGTAGAATACGAATTTTTTGGGTAACAGTTGATCCGGATGTCGATAAGATTGTTATAAACCAAGAAGTTGAGGAATCACATAACAGCGATTTCTTGCAAAAGAAAACATTTTTTTGTATTTTTTGGGCAATTCTAACCAAAAAATGTTCCTACAAATTTTTTCGTAGGATGCATAGTTTTCGATATAAACGCGGTTGAACTTTCAAAAAATCGAAAAATTGCAATTTTTGAACCCGAATAACTTTTGATTAAAAAATAAAATAGCAATTCTGCTTACCGCATTTGAAAGTTCAAGTCAAATTATATCGGTTTTAATTATTTGTATTGCTAAAAATTTATTATTTTATTGTTAAAACAAAGCTATAAACACCTAGTGCTTGAGTGATGTTTTCAATGATTTCTCATTTAAAATCGAATGAGTAGGTAGAGGAGGTAAAAGTGCAAGCGGGGCTATTTCTACGTAGCATGCATTAAACGCATGTATTAGGCACGGGAAACACTATGTGTTTATAGCTTTTTTTAACAATCAAAAAATAAATTTTTAGCAATGCAAATATTCAAAACAGATAAAATATGACTTAAACTTTTAAAGGCGGTAAGCAGAATTGCTATTTTATTTTTTATTCAAAGGTTATTCGGGTTCAAAAATTGCAATTTTTCGATTTTTTGAAAGTTCAACCGCGTTTATCTCGAAAACTATGCATCCTACGAAAAAACTTGTAGGAACATTTTTTGGTTAGAATGACCCAAAAAATAGAAAAAATTGTTTTGTTTTGCCAGAAATCGCTATTATGTAATTCCTCAACTTCTTTGTTTATAACAATCTTATCGACATTCGGATCAACTGTTACCCAAAAAATTCGTGTTCTACGAGCCAAAATACATAAAAAAAACTTGGGTAAGTCCATCTGAATTAAGAAGGCCGTTGTACCCCCCCTGGCGACAGGACTATAATCTCTCAAAGTGAATATATGTAATTTATATGCAACGTATGGTGCACCAATTTAATATTCCTAACCATTAGAAAAGCGTGAAAAGCTTAAGTTTTAAGTTTTTCACGCTTTTTTAGATTTCTCAGGCGTTATTAAGCTTTTTCTGAATTTATTAAGCTTTTTAACCCTTTTAAAGTTTTTTAATCTTTCTTATGCGTTTTTAATCTTTTTAAGCTTTCTAGAGCTTAAAAGCTCTATAAACTCATTTTTTGAAAGCCTTTGAAAGCTCTTGAATGCTTTTTAAGCGTTATTTAAGCATTTTTAGCTTTTTTTAAAGCTTTTTTAAATGTCTTAAGCTTTCTTTAAACATTTTGTATGCATATTTAAGTTTTTTAAGCTACAGGACAGAGTATCTTGGGAGTTGGCTGTGACTTTTTTGAGAATACTTCGGGGAATTTAGACTTGGTCTATGTCGTCCTTGTGTCTATTTGAATTTAGATATTCAAATAGATACTTTTTTACATTTAAAAACGAAATTAGATGGATTTAATAACGGGGCTCCGAAGAGGAAAGAAAACATCTGGCGTAAGGCGATTGTCATAAAAAAAAATAAGCAGCATTTAACAAACTTCAGACAGGAAAATATTTGCATTTATTATGAACGCGAGCAGCGGCAATTTTATAATTTCACCTTTAAAGTGTAAAAAGTTTTATTTTTCTTGTTTCGAAATGTAAAAGCGCTTCGTTAAGTGGATGTAGTATATATCCTTTTAATAAATAACACATAATTACTTCGAATTATCTAAAATCCGTGTATTATAAATTTTTAAATTTTAAAAATATTAAAAAACAGAAAAAGTAATAATTTATACAATGTCTGATACGATATCTGGTACAACTTATCAAAAATTAAATAAGTAATGTTCGCCTTCCTCTTCTTGAAGTGCTTATCAGTGACGAATGTTGCCAATCATTTATCTTGTCTGCAACAGCGTTTTGAGAATCTTCAACCAGGATGTTCTTCTTCTTTTTGGACCTCGCTCCCAAATGTTTTTCCTTGCAGAATGGTCTGTAGGAGGGTATATCTGGATTAGTTTCGCATAATGTGTACGAAGTGTAACTTCGCATTAAGAAAGTGGTTTTATCCATGAGAGCAAATTTGTTAATATCACCGATTCAGAGAGAGAAATGAGCGCATAATTTTCAAGATAAAAGAAAAATGATCTTATATACAGGCTGAACAGAAAAAATTTCCTTTTTCTTTGTAGCTTTACATGATAATAAGTGGCAATGAGGAAGTGGACTCCCTGGCAAGCTATGCAATAACTGTCCAAAATATTTCTATCATAAAACAAATACCTTAGATTGATCACAAAGTAATTAGAGCATGGCAAACTAATTGAGATCATACTGCCACCAAACTCAAAAAATGCGTAGGTCAAATAGGAACCAAACTCATCTTACTAAATTACTAAGTACCTAATAGAAAAGTCCTCATCAACCGAATCCAAATAGGACATATTATATTTATTTCATTTACGCACAAATAAGTATTAGAATATGGTAAATGTTATACAGTTCAGTTGTAGACATACTAGAGCTAGGAGGTAGTTTAGAAATGCAGATCAGTGCAAAAAGATCTTATTTTTTTTTACGAATGGTGATAATATTTCCAGCAAGAACACAAAACCTATACTAAATTTACAATAAAGATGCAGTAGAAATAAGTAGAAGTTTAGAAGTAGTAGAATAAGTTTAAGTAAATCCCAAATCATGATTTTCAAAGTTTATACATTGTAATTTATGATTCGGGAGTGCTCCTAGTAGCATTTAACGTGTCTTGGTTTGTTTATTTCTACTGCATCTTGATTGTAAATTTAGTATAGCGTTCTTGTCTCTTTAAACAGTATTCGTATACTTTAAACAGTATAATATGTTAATAGCTTTTTAAAAAATATTTCCAGTAATTACAGGAAATTATAGAAATAATATCCTTTGTATTTTGATATGCGAATTTTTTTAGACGTTTATGTTCTGCGGTTTTTTGCCATTTTTCATTTTTTATATTAATCACGAAAACCATGTTTTGCCTTAACCCGGCACCTACCACGTGGGGTGCTACCAGCACCCCATAACACATTTTTATCAAATATTTGGTATTTCAAGTTTGGTAACCGAGCTGTGCGTCATAGTAGCTTTCTATAATATTATATAGCATAGATATGTTAGTGTTTGAAGTGGTTATTTAGTGTCATTTTGAACTTGTAGCTCAATGTAAACAGGTCCAATTTACATTTTTTTTATTGCAATAACTGATTTAAATTATTAATATAGACTCTTTACTCACTAAAACTTTTACTATTTTTTTTTGTACTCGTTTGTAAATGGTTCTACCGTTGAAATAAATAAATAAATAAAAAAAATAAATCTTAATTTTTTTAGATATTTTACTTGATTTCATTTATTATGGCTTGGTACTTGCTAATTTGCTTATAACACCTTTTTAATTTTATTTTTTAACTTTTATAACATATTAGTGGCCAATAAGTTAATAAAACATGTTTTTTATATTCTTGTGTTACTCAACACATTATTTTGTTTTTTAAACAAGCAGATCACAGAAAATTTTTAAAGGGTGCTGTGAGCACCCCACGTGGCAGTTGGCGCCTTGCAAAGCCACGTGGCAGGTGCCGGGTTAACATAATTATTAAAAAGTTTATATTTTGTCTTTTAATAGCATTTATGTGGATCCCTATAATAATATGTCAGGGGTGGCCAAACTGTGGCTCGCGAGCCGCATGTGGCTCTTTGAACGATTATTTGTGGCTCTCAGTAAATGTACCTGAATTACTTTTAATTTTTGTGTTTCAAAATGTCTTAAATTACTGACAACAAATACAAAAGAATAAGTGAAAAATCAGGACTTAAACCAGGAGGCCCCTTATCACTGTTGTTATTTAATTCGGCCTTGGAATATGTAATAAAGGTAATAAGTAAAATATCATCTAAGCTAAAACAGGAGGATTTGCGAATCGAGGATTTAAAACTATTGTTGACCTTTGCTGATGATCTAAGTGCAGTCGCTCATTTTACAAGAGACGTGAGAGAGGTGTTTTCACAACTCGAGGAAGAAACAGGTAGTCTGGCCCTTCGAATAAATGAAGAGAAGACGAAATATATGATATAAAAAAATAGTAACCAAAAACTAAAGACCAAGAGTTAGGCAGAACATAACTATTAATGACCACAACTTCGAAGTAGTAACATAGTTTAAATATCTAGGCATGATAATCACAGATGACAACCTTATATAAAAAGAGGTATCAGCAAGGATAGCTGCGTGGAATAGAGCATTATACTCCCTATCTAAATTGAAAAGACAATCTAAATTAAGACTGTACATGCCAATTATTCGCCCAATTGTTTCATATGGAAGTTAAACATGAATTCTACATCAGCGGGAAATCAATAAGCTGCTGGTAAAAGGAAAGTTCTCAAAACGATATTTGGCCGTCAAAGAGATGGATTGACAGGAGAGTGGAGAAGGCATCGCAAAGCTGAATTGGTGATTGTTTATGGTACTGAAAACATCGTTCGGCATATGATAGAGTGATAGAACATTCGACAGAGTGATAAAGACAGTGTTTTTTGAGAAACTGTAGAAGATTAGTAGGCCGTCCCCGAAAAAAATGGAAGCATAATGAAGAATCGAAGTATCCTGAATTAGTACAGGCTGCTTGCAGAATTTTAGCATAATTGAAACAACGATGTGAACCATTTTATTTCAGTTTAAAATTCGTAGAATCCACGCGATGAGAGGAAAAATTAAATAACTTTTTTACACTTTTCAGATAATTGTTTAATTGCGGCCCGCGAAAAATTTCAAATTTTGAACAATGGCTCGTACTCTCAAGGAACATGGCCACCCCTGTAATATGTTATAAGTAAAGTAATTGCATAATAAGAATTGCATTCCCAATACCTAATACCCTAATCCTATTAGTATTATGTTTCCAGTTTACATACCTGAAATATTATTGCAAACACTGCCGGGAAAACACACCGAAACTCTGGTCTGTATTGGAGTTTCGAATAAACAGCTGTGGTGAATAGACCAGTTAATTTTGCACCAAGAGATTACTTTATTGAAAAAATAATGTATGATGTCGAGATCCGGTAATATGATTCGATTGATTGTTGATTTGGTTGATTTTTAGACAGGATAAGAGATCTTTGTTAATATCAAGTTTTCGCAAAATTTATTTGATTTATTAGGATATACTAAAACATTTTTTTAGTATGATCCAAAAATATGTATTTTGTCGATCTAAATCCATTTCACGCTGAGCAGTATGTAGTGAAAATTCGACTTGTATCTTCCAGACTCCTGACAAAGGGTAAGATATTTTTGATATCTTTCGTATTTCTTTATATTTTTATCTTGTGTTATTTTGCCTGTTTGGCTTTGTTTTTTCTCATTTAATTAGGACCTTTAATAAATAATAAATTACAATTAAAAACAGAATTGGTAAGTATTTCAAAGCAATATTTATTTCTTTTGAAAAAACTTCTTATTGTTGCGAAGAATAAAGGTTTTTATTGAAAACAAACAAAACGATAAGACAATCAGATAGTACAGCTCGGTACGGTATAGGTTATTTGCTTGAGTTGCAAATTGAACGAAAATAAATAAACTAACTTTTGCGTCCAAAAACGAAAATATGCCTCATGTGGGGTTATAGAACTTACAACGGGGAAAGATTATTGGTCTTGTGGAGCAAATCATATTCTCAGAGAGACATAGCTGCAGAGCTAGACGTAACAGAGGGCGTTCTGTCCAAAACATATGCTAGGTAACAGGAACTAGGAAAGCTTAAAAATAAAACAAGGGAAAGTCGCCAAAAAGTAATAACGGCTTGACACGATCGTTTAATTGTCCAATCAGCTGGAAAGCACCCAACCATTTTTCACCTGCAGCTCCAAAGTCAGCTTTTGGAAGCTACAGGTATAATTTTTTCAGTTAAAAGGATAAGAAGAAGAATTCGTGCCAAGAAGTATACAGCAGGAGACATTTATAAGTTCCCGAGTTATCCAGGCAGCACAAGATTTATCACCTAAATTGGTGTCTTCACCACCAAAACTGAAACATTGGGAATTGACAAAATGTGCTATTTTCAGAGAAAGTCAGGATTGGTGTAAAATCAGATGAGCCACGAAATCGTGTACTTAAAGGTCGAAGAAGACAAGCAAAAATAAAAACTGTCAGAAAAAGGGGAAGTGTAATATATAAAAAGGAAAAGATTCCTCTCATTGGCTGTATACCATAATAAAAACTTACTAATGAAGTAAAAACCTCACATGTAGGTAGGTGGTATATAATTTATTAAAAAAATTTTTCTAAAAATGATCCAAGATGGATAAAATCACAAACGTTTTCGGACCAATCAGTCCATCATCAGGTGGTAGAAACTTCAGATCCAAAGTAGTTGGAACTAGCTACATATTTAGGTCAAAAGACCTTAATGTAATAATAATTATGCCATTTAGGCTACAAAAATGTCGACAATAAGTCGATGTCAAAAGAAATTAAATTGCAACGGTATTACAAAGTGGTCTTCATCTTGGCCTCAAACTGACAGACTTTTTGTAGCCTAAATGGCATAATTATTATTACATTAAGGTCTTTTGACCTAAATATGTAGCTAGTTCCAACTACTTTGGATCTGAAGTTTCTACCACCTGATGATGTACTGATTGGTCCGAAAACGTTTGTGATTTTATCCATCTTGGATCATTTTTAGAAAAATTTTTTTAATAAATTATATACCACCTACCTACATGTGAGGTTTTTACTTCATTAGTAAGGGAAGTGTAATGTCCTGGAGAGGAATTGTGATCCGTAAAAAAACTCATTTAATTTTTATCCAATCAACTTTAACTGCTCACAGGTATGTTGATAACTTGTAGTTAGGCTCTGAAGAGATGCAACAGGAGAAAATTTAATTTTCATGCATGATAATGGACCTCCACATACCATTAGAGAGACTAGAGACATCATTACAGCAGAAAGTATCCCTTGTTTGGACTGCACTGCTTGCTCACCCAAGCTTAACCCTATAGAGTATTTGTGGGATATGCTTAAGCGAAAAATTAGAGCTCGCCGGGATAATCCACAAAACACCGCACGTCTAGTATAAGCTGCTTGAAGCATGGAGTAACCTACCACAACAAAATATTGATAAATTTGATTAGGAGCGTGCCCCCGCAAACTGAAGCTTGGATAAGGACTAGAGGTGATAACACTGACTACCAAAAAAAATAAATAAAAACAATTTAAACATTATTAGTTTTATATTGAAATTTTTTATTCTATTGACTTTAAAACAACTAGTTTCAATTTGTTTGTTAAATACTTTATTGTTTTATTTAATTGTTACGTATTTGTTATTTAATTGCTGTAAAATAAATTATGTTTGATAGACTAAGAGCCGCTATAGGTGAAATTTCTTAATCATTTTAGGCACGATGGGACCCTATAACTTAAATAGTAGAACCTAAAAGAAAACGTTTGAACACTGTGCCGTCACTTTTCAGTGGCACATGCGTCGACAGTGGCGCATCAAACTTTCCACTTATGGACGGGATAAATAAATTAAAAGTTACCCTCCCTTACCAACAGAATTAAACTGTTTTTATTTTTTTAAGTTCTATGTGATTAACACATAGGATTCAGCGTAATTTTAAACCACCACCCCCTTCCCCCTGCCCCCACCATCAAAAACTTCATTTTTCGTTTTTATTTTTTTTTTGTTGGGATGCAATCAATTCTAAAATTTCAAAAAATTCACACGCATAGCTGAGGCCTTTATAAAATACGCCTATTTTTTATAGACCCTTAGGTAGAGTGTACATAACCTCAAAAATTTTAAAAAATTTTTATTTTTTAAAAAAGCTTATAACTTTTTTTGAGGAATAGCTGCAGGTCTAATTTTTTCTTAATCTTGTGTGTTTTATCAAACACTATATTTCTAATTTTTTTTCAGATTTTTCCGTAAGGCTCCCCACCTTCAAAAATCCGAAAAACTGTTTTTTGGGGGGTTTTGGGGGATTTTCCCTATTTTATAGACTTCATAATATATCAAATCAATTTTGTTGTTATAGGTTATATGTAACTTGAAGTAACTGAGTCCTTAAGAATATTTAAAAATCAGAAAAACACGTTCAAACCCCCCAAAACCCCCTCAAAAAACAGTTTTTTTGGATTTTTGAAAGTGACCAGCGTTACAGAAAAATCTGGAAAAAATTAGAAATATAGTGTTTGATAAAATACACAAGACTAAAAAAAAATTAGATCTGCAGCTATCCCCAAAAACAAAGATATACTTTTTTCCAAAAAAAAATTTTTTTATTTTTTTGAGGTTATGTACACTCAACCTACAGGTCTATAAAAAATAGACGTATTTTATAAAAGCCTTAACTATGCTTGTGAATTTTTTGAAATTTTAAAATTGATTATATCCCACAAAAAAAAAATTGAATAATAAAATTTTTGATGGTGGGGGCAGGGAGAAGTGGGTGGTGAGTTAAAATTACGATGAATCTTATGTGTTAATCACATTGAACTTAAAAAAATGAAAAAAATTAAATTCTGGTAATGAGGGAGGGTATTTTTTAATTTATGTATCCCGTCCATAAGTGGAAAGTTTGATGCGCCACTGTAGACGTATGTGCCACTGAAAAGTGACGGCACAGTGTTCAAACGTTTTCTTTTAGGTTCTACTATTTAAGTTATAGGGTCCCGTCGTGCCTAAAATGATTAAGAAATTTCACCTATAGCGGCTCTTAGTCTATGACTTCGTGTGTTCGTTTTTTTTTTAAATTCGCATGAAAGAATTAGAAATATCAGATGATCCCATATGTTTTGTTTTGTGTATGTATGGGGTATGTAGGGGCTCTGATGGGGTAGTGATGCGTCTCAAATAGCCTCTCCTACTCAAATGTCAACCTCACCTTCACGTTGGTGAACCCTGTACCACAAATGAGGCTCTCACGACCGAGTATCAGCGGAATAACTGTAACAACTGGAATTAAGGAAATGTAATTCCGAAAAACCGGCCAACACGTCTTGGCAAGCGCGGCAGGTTTTAAAATCACGCCAAATACCCCCTAAAACAAAATGAAAATGTCATTATCTAAAAGTGAAGTACACAGGTGAGTAGAAAAAAACTTCCAAAATCTCGCACTAAACTGATAGTCTGTCCCACGAACTCGGATTCTGGGAGGGACAAGATTATGACAAGTAAACATACCAAACCTAGAAAACCCTTAAAACTCAACGTCGCTACATATAATGCTAGATCCCTGGCAACTGAAGAACGAATCATAGAGATGGAAGCAGAAATGTCGAGAATTAAATGGGATATGATAGGTGTCAACGAGGTAAAACAGAGAGGAGATAGCCTGAAAAAGCTGAAATCAGGTCATTTATTCTATCAGATCGGTAGTGAAACTGAAACAACAGGAGGCGTTGGCTTCTTTGTACATAGAAAGCATGAAAGCAACATCATATCAGTAAAAAGTTTCTCTACTAGAGTAGCTTCTTTAACCTTAAAACTAAATGAACGGTATGCCTTAAAAATCGTACAGGTATATGCCCCAACAAGTGGCCATGCGGACTACGAAGTAGAGGAATTCTACGATGACATTATTCTAGCCTTAAGTGATACAATACACTATACCATAATATGCGGTGACTTTAACGCTAAAATGGGGAGAAAGGCAGACGATACAGAAACATCACTGGGAAAATTTGGTTTGGGAGATAGAAACGAACGCGGTGAAACTTTACTTAGTTTCCTGCTGGAGAAAAATCTATTTCAAATGAATAGCTTCTTCTACAAAAAAGAACATCGTAGATGGACGTGGCAGAGCCCAAATGGAAAAACTAGAAACGAGATCGATTTTATAATCACCGACAAGAAGCAAATCTTTAAAGACGTTACAGTTCTAAACCAGTTTTCAACAGGTAGCGACCACAGAATGGTAAAAGCCCCTGTAGAAATAGACCTTGGGAAAGAGAGATATCGCATGATTAAAAAGAAGTCCACAACTACCTGGACCGAACCTAAAAATACAAATGCATTTGAAGAACATATCAACAGCATTCTCGAAAGCGACAGGAATACAGACCTAAATGTTAATACCCTTAATGACATTATAATACAAGCTATAGAAGAAACCCAGAAGATACACTGCCAAAAGACATCACATAACAAAAGAGTAAGCCCCCAAACACAAGCATTAATGGAAGAGCGGAGAAAAATGCAAAGTAATAGAAATAAAGAACACCACGGACTTAGAGAGATAAGTAAAAGAATACAAAAATCTATTAGGACGGACAACCGAAAATATAAAAACGAACAAATTCAACAAACAATTGAAGATAACAAGAGCCTCAAAGTTCTAAGAAGAAAATTAACAAATGGCAAAAAAGAAATAACCAAATTAAAGGATAGAGATGGAAATATCATCATCAACAGAGATGAATTATTAAGGGTAGTAGAAGACTTCTATACAGAACTGTACAACAGCCAACAAAACCATGATGAGTCACTAGAAGATTCAGGAAAAAGTTTAGTCAACCAAGGATCGGAATTGATGCCTGATATATCAACAGACGAAATCAGGAACGCATTGAGAAAAATGAAAAGAAATAAAGCTCCGGGAGAAGACAATATCGTTATAGAAGCCGTAAAGATTGGAGGAGACAGACTTTTAAACAACATAAAGGAATTGTTCAACTTATGCCTGCACCAAAGTGAAACACCTACAAGATGGCACAGTGCACTTACCATCTTATTACACAAAAAGGGCGATCCAACAGACCTCGAAAATTACCGGCCCATAAGCCTATTAGACCACCTCTACAAGTTTATTCACAAGAGTAATAACAAATAGACTGGAAACAAAATTGGATTTTTACCAACCTAGAGAACAGGCGGGTTTTAGGAAAAACTTTGGCACTAACGACCACCTACACTGCATAAAAGGAATTATAGAAAAATCTATCGAATACAACAGACCATTGGTCCTGGCTTTCGTAGACTTTCGCAAAGCATTTGATACGATTGAAATTAACAGCATAATGAGAGCATTGGAGGAAAGTCGTATAGATTATCGGTACTCCAAACTGATAGCGAACATATACAATAATGCAACCATGGCCGTCCGACTACACAAAGATACCAAATCTATAAAAATCAAAAGAGGAATTAGACAGGGAGATACGTTATCTCCCAAACTCTTTACGGCAGTCCTTGAACACGCTTTCAAACAATTGGAGTGGGGCGCCAAAGGAATAAATGTCGACGGTGAAAGGCTCTCCTACCTACGATTCGCAGACGACATAGTTCTTATAACAGACAACTTAAAAGAAATTAGAACTATGCTTACTGAGTTAGATGCCGCCTGTAAAAAAGTTGGTTTAAACGTAAATTTTGGAAAGACACAATACATGACAAACCTGGTACCAAGCGAAAATCCAAAAGTCGACGTCAACGAAATAGCATTGGTCCATAAATATAAATACTTAGGGCATGAAATCCAAATTGCCAGGGAGAATCAAACTGCTGAATTACAGAGAAGGATTACCTTAGCATGGGCCGCATATGGAGCTCTATCAGATATCTTCAAGAGCAACTTGCCAAATTATTTGAAAAGGAAGACGTTCAACCAATGTGTGCTTCCAGTCATGACTTACGGCGCTGAAACATTATCGTTAACCCAGGCCACAGCAACGAAACTAAGAGTGGCCCAAAGAAGAATGGAACGGTCACTACTTGGACTGACTCTCAGAGACAGGGTCAGAAACGAAGAAATCAGAAGAAGGACATTCGTCACAGATGTCATAGAGCGAGTAGCATGGCTGAAGTGGAATTGGTCGGGCCATGTAGCCAGAATGAAGGACGGGAGGTGGACCCAAAAAATTACAGTGTGGAGACCAAGAGAAGACAGGAGAAGTAGAGGTAGACCACCTACACGATGGACAGACGACGTCAAAAGGATTGCTGGGAATTGGTTGCAGAAAGCCCAAGACCGACAAAATTGGAAGAAATTAGGGGAGGCCTATGTTCAACTTTGGATGCAGAAGGCTGGATGATGATGTATTCATATGTTATGACTAAATAGACAGACAAGAATTACATCGACTTTTTATTGATTTTACTGAAATGTAGGTGATATAATACTTCTCTCAATAAGATGATTTTAGTGTTCTAGTTTCCAAACTTTTCCCAACAATTCAATAAAACATCTAAATCATTCAACGACGTTACTTCCCAAACTTGCAGTGAAATGAATTTCCTGGGTAACAACGTCAGTTGCTTGTCCTATAAATGGACCAAAAACGTACAACTGCTTCGTTCCAATTGCCAGACATATTTAGCACTTGTTTAGTTTAGACCACACACCAAAATAAGGACTATTTCCCTCTGTAAATATTTCTCTATAAAAAGGAATATCTGTTCGATCTAAATTCATTTTCTGCTGAGCAGTATGAAGCTCAGTTTGACTTGCGTCTTCAAGGCCCCTGACGAGGGGTAAGATATTTTTGATACCTTTCATATTTCTTTATATTTTTATCTTCTGTTATCTCGTCTATTTGATTTTGTTTTTCTCATTTAATTAGGGTCTTAAGTAAATCCAATGCCCAAGTATAATCCAATGTTGGTCCAACGTTTAGTCCGTCGTAATCCTAAGTAAATGCAATGTGGATAACAAAATTAAATTGTGTGCTATTTGTGTGCTAAATAGGCAGATAAAAATTATAGCTAAAACAAAGTTTTTTATTAGTTTTACTAAATTTTAGGAGATATATATTTAGGAAATATGTATATTTACATCAGAGCAGAATACAGGCAGCAGAGATGAAATACCTCAGAAGAACGATCGGAGTAAAAAGAACTGATAGAATCAGAAATGAGGAAATAAGAGAAAGACTCAAAATCAAACCGATACTCTACTCAATCAAGGAAAAAAATTTGGCATGGTTCGGACATCTAACCCGGATGGACAATAATAGACAAGTGAAAAGAGTGTGGGACGCCAAACCAATAGGTAAGAATAGAAGAGGAAGACCCATTAAAGAATGGAACAGTGACATTTCGCAGATACTGCAGAGTAAGGGTAAGACTTGGCAGGAAGCAACACAGATAGCATCCAATGGGAAGGAATGGAGAAATTTCGTTAAGAGCTAGGACAATTCAGAAGATTGTAAAATATTGTAATTTAATGAATTGTATTATAAATGGCCCAACACCGAAAGGTACAAATGGGTCTACTGATTAAGTAAAGTAGTAAAATAGGAGATATAACGTTCTTCTTCTTACCAACAAGATGATTTTAGTGTTAAGTTTCCAAACTTTTCCCAACAATTCAATAAAACAGCTAAATTATTCAACGACGAAAGTTCAGAAACTTGCAGTGAAATGAATTTCCTGGGTAACAACGTCAGTTGCTTGTCCTATAAATGGACCAACAAAGTACAACTGCTTCGTTCCAATTGCCAGACATATTCAGCGCTTGCTCACTTTAGACTACAAACCAAAATAACAAAATTTTTCTCCTGTAAATATTTCTTTATAAAAAGGGGATATTTTCTCGATTTAAATTCCTCCTGAGCAGTATGGAGTGAAAGTTCGACTCGTGTCTTCAAGACCCCTGAAAAAGGGTAAGATATTTTCGATACCTTTCGTATTTCTTTGATCAGTAAATAGATAGATAAGAATTATATCGAAAACAAAGTTTTTTATGGCTTTTACTGAAACATAGGTTATATAACACTTATTTTTACCAACAAGATGATTTTAGTGTTCCAGTTTCTAAACTTTTCCCAACAATTCAATAAAACATCTAAATCATTCAACGACGAAAATTCAGAAACTTGCAGTGAAATGAATTTCCTGGGTAACAACGTCAGTTGCTTGTCCTATAAATGGACCAACAAAGTACAACTGCTCCGTTCCAATTGCCAGACATATTCAGCGCTTGCTCACTTTAGACTACAAACCAAAATAACAACATTTTTCTCCTGTAAATATTTCTTTATAAAAAGGAGATATTTTCTCGATTTAAATTCCTCCTGAGCAGTATGGAGTGAAAGTTCGACTCGTGTCTTCAAGACCCCTAAAAAAGGGTAAGATATTTTCGATACCTTTCGTATTTCTTTGATCAGTAAATAGACAGATAAGAATTATATCGAAAACAAAGTTTTTTATGGCTTTTACTGAAACATAGGTTATATAACACTTATTTTTACCAACAAGATGATTTTAGTGTTCCAGTTTCTAAACTTTTCCCAACAATTCAATAAAACATCTAAATCATTCAACGACGAAATTTCAGAAACTTGCAGTGAAATGAATTTCCTGGGTAACAACGTCAGTTGCTTGTCCTATAAATGGACCAACAAAGTACAACTGCTTCGTTCCAATTGCCAGACATATTCAGCGCTTGCTCACTTTAGACTACAAACCAAAATAACAAAATTTTTCTCCTGTAAATATTTCTTTATAAAAAGGGGATATTTTCTCGATTTAAATTCCTCCTGAGCAGTATGGAGTGAAAGTTCGACTCGTGTCTTCAAGACCCCTGAAAAAGGGTAAGATATTTTCGATACCTTTCGTATTTCTTTGATCAGTAAATAGACAGATAAGAATTATATCGAAAACAAAGTTTTTTATGGCTTTTACTGAAATATAGGTTATATAACACTTATTTTTACCAACAAGATGATTTTAGTGTTCCAGTTTCTAAACTTTTTCCAACAATTCAATAAAACATCTAAATCATTCAACGACGAAAGTTCAGAAACTTGCAGTGAAATGAATTTCCTGGGCAACAACGTCAGTTGCTTGTCCTATAAATGGACCAACAAAGTACAACTGCGTCGTTCCAATTGCCAGACATATTTAGCGCTTGCTGACTTTAGACTACAAACCAAAATAACAAAATTTTTCTCCTGTAAATATTTCTTTATAAAAAGGGGATATTTTCTCGATTTAAATTCCTCCTGAGCAGTATGGAGTGAAAGTTCGACTCGTGTCTTCAAGACCCCTGAAAAAGGGTAAGATATTTTCGATACCTTTCGTATTTCTTTGATCAGTAAATAGACAGATAAGAATTATATCGAAAACAAAGTATTTGATGGCTTTTACTGAAACAAAGGTTATATAACACTCATTTTTACCAACAAGATGATTTTAGTGTTCCAGTTTCTAAACTTTTCCAACAATTCAATAAAACATCTAAATCATTCAACGACGAAAGTTCAGAAACTTGCAGTGAAATGAATTTCCTGGGCAACAACGTCAGTTGCTTGTCCTATAAATGGACCAACAAAGTACAACTGCGTCGTTCCAATTGCCAGACATATTTAGCGCTTGCTGACTTTAGACTACAAACCAAAATAACAATATTTTTCTCCTGTAAATATTTCTTTATAAAAAGGGAATATTTTCTCGATTTAAATTCCTCCTGAGCAGTATGGAGTGAAAGTTCGACTCGTGTCTTCAAGACCCCTGAAAAAGGGTAAGATATTTTCGATACCTTTCGTATTTCTTTGATCAGTAAATAGACAGATAAGAATTATATCGAAAACAAAGTATTTTATGGCTTTTACTGAAACATAGGTTATATAACACTTATTTTTACCAACAAGATGATTTTAGTGTTCCAGTTTCTAAACTTTTTCCAACAATTCAATAAAACATCTAAATCATTCAACGACGAAAGTTCAGAAACTTGCAGTGAAATGAATTTCCTGGGCAACAACGTCAGTTGCTTGTCCTATAAATGGACCAACAAAGTACAACTGCGTCGTTCCAATTGCCAGACATATTTAGCGCTTGCTGACTTTAGACTACAAACCAAAATAACAATATTTTTCTCCTGTAAATATTTCTTTATAAAAAGGGAATATTTTCTCGATTTAAATTCCTCCTGAGCAGTATGGAGTGAAAGTTCGACTCGTGTCTTCAATACTCCTGACAAAGGGTAAGATATTTTTGATACCTTTCGTATTTCTTTGATGACTAAATAGACAGATAAGAATCATATCGAAAACAAAGTTTTTTATGGCTTTTACTGAAATATAGGTGATATAACACTTCTCTTCACCAACAAGATGATTTTAGTGTTCCAGTTTCTAAACTTTTCCCAACAATTCAATAAAACATCTAAATCATTCAACGACGAAAGTGCAGAAACTTGCAGTGAAATGAATTTCCTGGGTAACAACGTCAGTTGCTTGTCCTATAAATGGACCAACAAAGTACAACTGGTTCGTTTCAATTGCCAGACATATTTAGCGCTTGTTGACTTTGCAACAAACTGCACAGTACGAGTAGAATCCTGCAGGCTAACCGAATTTAACTTATACATGACGTCGCCATAATTCTGTTAAAACCGGGGCTCTCCGGTTAAATTCCACGTTATAAAATTAATGTGTGGATTAGGGTTTTGGAGACGTCACTTGTTCTGAGTAATGAACTTATTCCTCAAGAGAAACGATACACCGTTAAAAATGTCCCAGTCTCAAAAATATGTAATGATGCTTCAGAAATTAAAATTGGGTATACAAATCTAAAAACAGTCCATGGACATAAGGACTGATGTTGATAGTTTTCTTTTTCTTCTTTTGGTCTGAACCATAACCCTGGATGGGTCTCTGCCTATCTGGCTATTTCCATTCATCTCTCTGGTGCCCTTCTCCCCCCATTGTCTTATATTCATGGTTTTTAGTTCGTCTTCCTTTACTAGATGTGAAGGCATCTACACCTTCAATGGTATAGTTATGTCTTGCGATATTATTTTTATTGTCAGTTGTTCTTTTTTCGGTCAAGTACATGGTTTAAAAAAAAACGATAAAATCCTTTGTAAAATATATAATTGTTAAAATCCCTAAAAAGGGGCTACATCACAGAACAGAACTAGTTTTCGATCGGATGACCGATCATCATCAGTGTTTACCTAAAATGTGTATAACCTGATAAGATAGTGCAAAGTATTTAAAATTTTGACTAAGGTTTTAAAAAATTATAGGTTATACTCACGTGAATCTAACATGCTAACCACCAAAATAAAAAATATGTGGGTAAAAACCCTTTACACTTGATCCGTCATAGAAACATTGATTAAAGATGTGAAATTAAACATGGATGTTTAAAATATCCAATCTTTTATGCTCTAGGTGGCATTGAGCTCGAGTTTGACTTGTTCACATCATGACTTTATGGTAGCAAGTGGCAGCGATAGCGGAAATTCCGATCGATGATATGACAGAAATGACAGTTCCACAAGAAGTTAAAATTTCGCTGTTAGTTATGTGAAATCTATTGTAAAGCTTGTTAAATTGAGAACAGTGCAACTTCACTCCTACTGTGGTGAATAATCAATTAAAATGAAAATAAACTTGATGTTGTAGTTAGAATGTTTGTAATCAAGAAGGTAGGCCAACCACATTGCACATTAAGTCGAAACTGTGATAAAACGAAATTAAGCCATCTTGTGTATACACCTGGGGTTTGAAAAACCGATTTTATGTTGATTTCAAGTTATCGATTTTATTTGAATAGTTGGTAGTTGTTGGAGTATGTTTAAGTTCAAGAAAAGACACAGTAGAGTGACAGAGGTGTAAAAATGTCTCAATAATCTAGGAGGGAGGCATAAAACAAGCTCAGACTTATGCGACTAATTCCCAAGGACCCCACACGCTACCCTGATCTCCTGTTTTTTTGTTTGACTTTAATATTAATAGTGTCGGCGTTTCTTTTGGAATTCTCTCCAAGACTTCGCTATATTGAATCAAGAAATTCGAAATATAATATGAAAGATAATGCATTACAAAATATAATTCTAGAAATAGAGGAAGGTGAAAATCATATTCAATTTTTCAATCCAATACAAAATTATTGCTAGCTCTCAATATTAGCTGAGAACCTACCTATACAGGGCGTTCCTATAGTCTGGCAACGGTCTATTACCTTACAAGGTATTATATTCTGGAGAGGAGCTCGGTCAGCCCAGCTCTAGATATTCTTAAATAAACTTTTACTGAATTTAACTTTCGTGAGTGTAACTATGCCACATATACGACCATCATATATGTATTCGTCGAGTTTTATTCATGAGCTTTTTATTCAGACAAACAAAAAGGGAACAATGGTAGAGCTTATCAAAATAACTGGAACACGTCTTCTGCGCAACACGAAAAGAAATGTGGAGAATAATCAGGCGACAAATAAGATATGAACGAACTAATAAGAATGAAACACATTCAGAAAGTAACATGGGCAGACTCAGACTCCCTTCGATCTTTATTTGCAAAAGGTGACGATAATAAACCATAAACACCTGAAGTGACGACAAAGTAAGAAATAAACATTGATAAGGGAGCGTGTACGATAACTTGGACATATGTGAGAATATATATAATACTTTCAGAGTGTGTGGACTGTATTTGGGACTGTTAGGTTCAGGTTAAAGTGGGAGTATAAAGTATAAGGTTTTATACAGACAATATTAATATGTATATAAAGTATTACCAAACTGTGAACGTTGTAGATCATTAGAGCCGTACCACGATTTGCGAAATCAGGTGTGGCGTCACTCCCGAATTATTGTTCGTCACGTAACGTAATACGTATTGCTATTTCGTTTCAGCCCAAAAGGAAGGCTGGACCATCCAGAGTGAAGAAATGAGCGGTACCGACTTTTCCGTGGAACCGCTGATGAGAGAGAGCAACAGAGAGATTGCACCCTCACGTGTTGCAAGAGGTACGAGAGATAAGCTCACCCTACGGCGGGTGTCGGAGAAGAGAGAGTTGCTCACCCTTTGACGGGTGTAGCTGAAGAGAGTAAGATTCTCAAATGCAAAATTGTCCAAATATTGTCTGTCTGTAAGGGTGAGGAGAGAGGGTAAGAAATAGGAGGGATAAAATGGTACTATTGAAGAGGGCTGGCTTGAGATTTATTTAAAGTTAAGGGTATTAATAAGAGATTAAACACAGTAAAAAATATAATAATATTTTTGACATATGGAAATTGAACAGAACGGTAAAGGAAGCCTTATAGAAATTAAAAAAGAAAATCACCAGGATAGGACGGCAACAACGACTAAAATATTGGTGACAAGATCTGACCAAACAATTATTAAAACTAATCCAAAAAATTATAGAACACAAACAGAATACCACTAGAATTGAATCAAGATTCCTAATATATATCAATCGGTTTTAAAACGTCTTGCGACGTTGTCCGATGCCTAATTTCCATGACACTCTATCATCCCATTGGCCCTCTCTAAGATCTCTTGCGCTCATCGCCTTCGTTACTCCCTCTCTCCAAGATTTCTTGGGTCTTCCTCTCTTTCTGCGGTTTGGTGGTACCCATTGCATAATTATTTTAGGGAGTCTTGAGTTATCCATCCTCTGGACGTGTCCGTACCATATCAGCTGTTTTCTTTCTATGTCTGTTGTTAGAGAGCCGTCAACCCCCATTCGCTGTCTTATGTCATCATTACGTATTCTCTCTCTGCGTGACACTCCTACTGATCTTCTAAAAGCGTCCATTTCTACTGCCTCCAGTTTTCTTCTGTTGTTTTCGGTTATCCGCCAAGTTTCTGCTCCGTACAATAGACTGCTTTTAATAAGAGATTCGTAGATATTGTGTTTTCTTCTTTTTCCTATTTCATGATTCCACAGTACGCTGTTTAGACAACCTATTGTTTTTCTGGATTGTGTTATTCTTCTCTTTATTTCTTCATCATCTTTCCCCGTTGTGTCAAAAACGATTCCTAGATATGTGTAATGGTCGCAGGGCATGATGATTTCATTATTTTCTAATGTGATGTTCGATAGTTCGGTACCTATTGGCAGGTATTTTGTTTTTTCTGTATTAATTTCTAGTCCCCACTTTCTATATTCTTCTTGAAGATTCCTAATACCCCTCTTAAAAAGGGAGACTAATCGGACACGGAGAATAACAGAGGAATTAATCAATTAAAGACAATCCTAAAATTAACAACTACAGTGATAACCAACAACCTGAATGAACATTAGCAGAAAATCAACAGGAGTTTAGGTCGGCAAAATAATACATCGATGCTATATTATTTTTATAATAAGGCAAGTCAAAGAGAAATCATTAGAATACAATAAACCGGCCTATTTACACTCAAAAAAATTTAGTTTGTAACATTGATTAACAGTGATTATTGAATAGTATTTCGTTGTAACAACAATTTAATTTTTTGTCTCAACGAACTTTTAGACATTGACGAATGTATTTGGGTATTGTCTCAATGATTGAATAATAATTGTGAAAATAGCTAGAGTACATTAATCAATAACACTCAATTTATTCAGCCAACACCTTAGTTTCGTATATTTAATAAATAATGGTAAATCTGGCAGCAACTCACTTTCTTGATTTCGTAGATGACAAGCAATTACCTTGGTTTATCGTGACAATGTACAGATTTCATTAAAACAATGTAAAAATGTTTTTAATATAGAGTAATATATGATTATTGTATAGATGTAAACTGATCGTTGTGACAACGAATGCATTAATCAATCTACTACTGCGTTTAATACCCACAACCAATGCGTCCATGGTGACAGTAAACGTAGTTGTTGAGACAATAAATGTTTTGCTTGACCATTTGAAATGTAACGGCTTTTCCTTATCGTGATACCCCTAGCTTCTCTGTATTACCATTGTTTAAAAAATAATTCTTTGTTAAATAATGCTGTTACCTTTGCCGAAGTGCCGAATAATAATTTTATTTCGTTTCCAAGTGTAGTCCGTACTAGAAGGAAGTTTCGTGTGTTTATTATCATGAAATTTCGGTCGAATTCTTTTTAAATTCTTTTCGAATCCTCAGAAAACTAATTAGTATTTTTAAAAATTTAAACGCAGAATAAAATATTACAGTATTATCGAGGGTCTAAAGTCCCTGAGAACTTCTATAATGATTATTTTAATAAGTCACAGGGGTGAAAAAGAGAAAATTTAGTATGATATTTAATTTCAAATATACCATTCAAAAGAAACTTTTTGTTTATTCTAAGGGACTTTTAGTCCTCGGTAATAATGTAATCTTTTATTTCTGCGTTTAAATTTTTCAAAAATACTAATTAGTTTTCTCAGGATTCCAAAAAAAATAAATGCGTCCAAAAAGAATTCGATGGAAATTTTGCACTGTGCTCTCAAAAAGGATTAAAGTGATATACATTTTTGGAATCACTATTTCAAACGCTTTTAAATGAGCTGTCACCTGATGTACTTTCCCATTTAAAAAAATCAAAGTTATGCCTGTCACCTGAAGAGGGATCGTGTAAAGTTCGAAACATTAATGTTATAATATACTTTGATTATTTTAAAAATCGACCTGTCCGAGCGTTTTGCTTATGTGCTAAAGATAAATAAGTTAATAAGGAGGGGCGGGGGGGAGTGTAACACTTATTCCAGCGCATTGTATAAGTGAAATCATAATATGATTTCTCATATTATGAGAAATGACACAAAATGACAAAATGTAAAGTCCATTAGGTTTAGGACAAAAAAGGGGAATTTAAAAAATTATTATTAATCAATATCATACATTGGGCTAATGCATTCAGTAGGTAATTACTAATATAAAATACGTTCATAGTAGGAATGAACGAAACTGATTGTAAGAATGAATAGACTTGCTTTTAAGAATAACCGTATTTATTGTGGGAATGAACGAAATTAATTGTAAGAATAAACGGAAATCATTGTAGAAATAAACAAAATACGTTAGGAGAAATAACACTGTTATTGACACAACGACTAGCCTTCGTCGGTCAATTAACAACGTTGTTGTTTCAATGAATAGTGTTCGTTGACTCAATGAACAGAGCTCGTAATATCAATAAAGTGATAATATGGTATACATAATGAATGGTCATCCATTCAATAAACGTAATACATTGGCTCAACTAACGAAAATAATGAATTGATGAACATCGCTTTGTTGTTCCAATAAAACCAAGAATTGGACAAATTTTAAGTATTGCGTTTTTTGTCTGAGTTAACATTTTTATTGATATTACGTACCTTTTTCGTTGAGTGTATATTTCGTGGACCGCAAGAAGTCATTTGACAGATCAAATTAAAGAATGTTATCCACTTATGGTACGCAAGAGAGATACCTCTTGGTATCATCAAAACGATCGAAAATGGTTACCAGAAAAATGCAATTAAACTAAAAGTAAAAGAAGAACTAAACGTCCCAATTAAAGCTGGCAATGGGATATGACAGGGGAATTCACTTAGTCCTCTATTGTTCAAATTGATCATAAATAAAATAATAAAAATTTAGGTAAGAACTAAAAAAGGATACCAAATGGGAGAGAAACAACTTCAAATAATGTATGCTGTTTCAATTTAATATAACCGCCTAAAAATGTAGCTAATTTAGAAAATGTTAATTTTCTCAAAAAAGACAAAATACATGGCCATAGGCGCAAATCTAATAAAATGTAAATTAGAGCATGAGGGTCAGATAATGGAACAAGTTATTGATTTATATATCTAGACATCACAATATCTAGCTACAGAAAGCTCGAAACAGCAGTGGAAGATCATTTGAATATACTAAACAGAGCCGCAGGTTGTCTGAATGAAACAATGTGGAGAAATAAAACTATCGAGAAATAAACTAAAAGTAGAGTTTACAAAACAGTCATCAGACCAATAATGATACTTACAAGCGACAGAAACACAACCTGATACAAAGAGAACAAAAAGAATGCTAATACATAACAGCAAAGACTCTTGGAAAAATCGATGGTAAGACACTAAGAGATAGAGCTGGAAATACATATTTATACGATGGAAATGCAAGATGGAGGAAATTATGAACTGAGTAATAAACAGAAGAGTAGAATGAAACGACTACATAAGCCGAATGGCAATAGCAGTAAAGACGTCGAGAAACAGTTCCCCAAGAGGAAGACGATCAGTGGGAATACTACAACAACCATAAAACTACAACTTACTGGAGGCATATTGAAAAAACAGACAGAGTTATCTCTACACAAAAAGAAGAAGATGAAGAAGAGGTTTATCTAAAACGCGTAATGCAAAATTCCATAGGATCACGATGTAAAGAGTCCACTATCTACTCACTACAAAATGTTTCATATATGTATAGCAAATCGATATCGTTATTTAAAAATCTTATGCTCTGAATTATTAACTAGTCCAGGTACACTGTAGATAATACAGTAAAATTATCCTTTAAGTTAAAAAATATAAGTAAACATTATTGATCCATAATTCAAATATGTACATTTAAAAAATAAAGAAGTGAGTTTACTAAAATAATTTACTGTGTACCTCCGGAGTTGGTCCACTCTTTTGGAAACAGAAGAGAGAAAAGTCGCTCTTGGAGTGGATTCAATCGGAAAAAATGATCGAAAGAGATTATTAAGGATCAAAAAATGATTTATTTACGCTTCGGTCTTGTATTGGGACAAACTTTAAGTGGATTTCAGGAAATTTGGAGGTGCTCTTAAAGAAATTGACAAAAGGATCCCTCCGAAATTGATTACCAGATATTCCGTTCCCCAAATTGTGAGAAACAACGTGTCCCGATTTTAAATAAATTTTAATATAAGTTTTTAATACAAAATTTCTGAAAAAAACTAATTTGAATAACAAATAAAAATAAATAAGAGTTTAGCAAAATTATAATATCAATCCAAAATATAGAGAACCAAATCTGCTATAAAAATAATTTTTCTTTAGCTTTTATTATTTTTGTTGAAAATAATTTGGTCGCTAAAAATGGTAAAAATAAATGGGTGGAAAGGTTATGGTCATTTGGAATTGCAAAGACATAATTTTAGATAATGTATACCATTTTTATTCACTTGCAATGCGAAGGCAAAACTGTCTTATTTTTCACTTAGTACAGAGAGCGCAAACCAGCACTCTAAGTTGACGATTTTCGACTCTAATTGGAGTCATCATCAGAGAGGCGTAGGTTTGCTGCTCTCTGTCCCAAGTGACGAAACTCCGAGAGTTTATCCACGCACTGCAACTGACGTTATGGAGTAGGTACCTAGCGACATCTGCTAAATTAAAGTCAAAGTTTTCAACCTAATAAAAATATTCAAAATATTTAAAAATATCCAAAATATTTCTAAAAGATATTTAATTGAAAACTTATTGGACCATTTTCGTGGTAACACCTCCATGGCTTCTAACAATTGCAAATGCGAAGGCAAAAGTGTCTTATTTTTCACTTAGTACAGAGAGCGCAAACCAGCACTCTAAATCGACGATTTTTGACTCTAATTGGTGTCAGCATCAGAGAGGCGTAGGTCTGCTACTCTCTGCCCCAAGTGACGAAACTCGGAGCTGAACAGACGAGGTCGTGAATTGCAAGTGTTTAGAATTCCCTCTTGTCTTCTTCGCTTCAGCATCTGGCTTGAAATTTTTAGAAGCCATGGAGGTGATACCAGGAAAATGGTCCAATATGTTTTTAATTAAATATCTTCTATTAGAAATATTTTGAATATTTTTAGATATTTTGAATATTTTTATTAGGTTGAAAACTTTGACTTTCATTTAGCAGATGTCGCTAAGCACCTACTCCATAACGTCAGTTGCAGTGCGTGGATAAACTCTTGGAGTTTCGTCACTTGGGGCAGAGAGCAGCAAGCCTACGCCTCTCTGATGATGACTCCAATTAGAGTCGAAAATCGTCGATTTAGAGTACTGGTTTGCGCTCTCTGTACTAAGTGAAATATAAGACAGTTTTGTCTTCGCATTGCAACTGAATAAACATGGTATATTAGCCCGGGAGGTAGTGTCCAATTTAACCGGAGCATTTTAGCGTGGCTGTTTTCTTTTTATTTAGTTAGGTGTTTCAAAGCTTATTAACAAATGATGTGTCAGCTGGCCCAAAACTAGGGATTTTAGGCAAGAAAAGGTAGAATGTGAAATTTAATGGAAAAACGCTACAACTTATATGTCAAATATTTATCTCCGTGACTTACGTGTATAATAGCCAAGAATACCTAGTTACTGGCTTTCACCCAGACGACTCGGGTTCAATTCCTGGCATCAAAAATCTTTTTTGTTTTTAAAATTGACATCTTGATTTGAAAAATAATTATTATTTTTTGATAATATCACGTTTTTATTATTTATACGACATAATATAAAAAGTCTTTATGCCTTTTATAGAATCGTAAACTTTGCATTTGATCATATATATTCAGCCGACGCTTTTTTCTTACAATCTTTTAATCTTTGCCAAACTACATAGTTCAAGAATATTTTTTTATTATTAACTAGCTCACCCGGCGAACTTCGTACTGCCTTGGAACTAAAAAATAATGCTTAAAAGTTAAATACCTAAAAATTACCACAAAGCCAAAAAATACTCAAAAATATTGCGTATACTTTTTTTCTAATAAACAGTATTGTTTTTGTGGTGTCTGCGTAAATAATAATTACTTAGATTGGTCGTATTAACTCAGAAACCTTCCCGGGTTCGTGTACAACAACTTTGCCTTGAGGTCATCATATATAATGATCAAATGCATAGTTTACGATTCGATAAGGGGCATACCGACAAACATTTATTTTTATATATTATAGATAACAAGGAAATATTTAGATTAATAAGGGGTTGGTGATAGAAAAGTGAAAAATTAGGGTCCAAAAAAATAAAAAAGAACGTCAGGGGGGGAACCCCATTTTCACTTAGATTGGTCGTAATAACTAAGGAAGCTTTAGGGGATTATGTACAACAACTTTGTTTATTAAGGAGGTCAATCATAATTATATTATATTATCATATTATGATCAAATGCATAGTTCACGATTCTATAAAAGACATACAGACTTTTTTATATTGTGTCTTATAAATAATAAAAACGTGGTATTATCAAAAAATAATTATTTTTCAAATCAAAATGTCAATTTTAAAAACAAAAAAGATTTTCAGGGCCTGGAATTAAAGCCGAGTCGTCTGGGTGAAAGCCAGTAGCTAGGTATTCTTGGCTATTATACACGTAAGTCACGGAGATAAATATTTGACATATAAGTTGTAATATATAAGTTGTAGCGTTTTTTCATCAAGTTCCACATGTTACCTTTTCTTGCCTAAAATCCCCGGTTTTGGGCCAGCTGACACATCATTTGTTAATAAGCTTTGGAACACCTAACTAAATAAAAAGAAAACAGCCATGCTAAAATGCTCCGGTTAAATTTGACACTACCTCCCGGGCTATATGTGTTGATTCACTTGCCTGCTTCAGACGAGTTGAATCGCGATTGCCATCGTGAGCGTTATCGCGCCGTTATCGCTTCGGTGTGTTTTTCGCTTTAAATCTTCTTACCACGTTTCCCAAGATTACAATTTTAAGAAAATATTAAATAAAAACAGCGAATTGGCAGGGATCAAATGACTATAGTTATTAAAATAAATTAGCTAAAATGATTTAAATAAAGTGTATGATACAGGCACATAAGATTAACAAAGTTAAAAGGACACATAGTTTGAAGATTAGGGTAGGTGGGGGTAAAAGTACGCACGGGGCAAAGGTACGCACTTACATTTTTCAATAACTTCTTATATGTTGGCGACAACATCTTGTGGCATATGTTTGTACTACTCAGTAGCATTGGATGAGAAACTTTGGCGCAATCAGGGCGAACACAACAACAAAAATGAGGTAAAAATCATTTTTGTACCTTTTGATCTAATTTTTCTTAAAAATTGATTGATTCTAATTCTTAATCTTTCAAACTCAGATTATTATTGGTTAGGCATGTTGAAAGTTGATTGTTAGAAGTCTTCTTCTACATAACAGTTTGAAGTTCATATGTGCATAGTTTCATATTAAGGTTAGATATATTATTGGTTTCAGGATGGGGCAAAAGTACTCACACAAATGGGGTAAAAGTACGCACTGCGAACGTTGAAATGGGGCAAACGTTCGCAGTGCGTACCTTTGCCCCCAGTGAGGTAGACTTGGCAAATGCATGTTTCAAGTCAATCTTCAAAGTCAATATCAAGTTGAGCTTGATATTCCATCAGCTAATTTTGTCTCAATTGCAAAATGTCTCAAATCCGCAAAAGTATGCACGTGCGTACTTTTTCCCCATTGGGTGGGGCAAAGGTACGCATTTACAATTTTTTTTCAAAAAGTTATCAACACTATAAAAATAATATTGAAGAATTTCCATTTGCCTAATATGATTACAAAATGTATCAATTTCACTTTCATCTATACTCTGTGCCAATTCAAGCATTAGGAGATTCACTAGAGATGAAAATTTAGAAAATGCGTACCTTTACCCCCACCTACCCTATGTATAAAAACAAGTTACACATAGGAAATTATAAAAAGACATCTATGAATATTGTTGCATTATTAAATATAAAGAAATAAAATTTCAATGCGGGCAAAAATAATGATACAATTAAGTGAAAGATTATTCAGAATATTTTTGGCTGATAAAAGAATTGAGTGCCAACTATTTTTAGAAGAAAAATAGTAAAACAAAACACAAAGTTAACAAATAGATACAATCAACAGAAATTATAATGAAATAATGATTTAAATAAAACTAACAAACATATGAACTTTATAACGTTACAATAAATTTGCTTTTCATAACCAGTTTAATGTTATTTACATCTAACTTTTAGATGCCATAAATAAAGGAATGTCAACAAAATCCTGCATTCTTTTAATTCGGAACATGTAACTTTCATTGAATACAACATTTTTATTAAGTTTTTATTATGTCGTACAAAATGATTTCTTGTAGTCACCGAAGCGACATGTCTGGTTGTAGAGTCGCAACCCATTGGAGCAGAAACAAATGAGCGGTTCGTATTTAATTTAACAAAGAATAAAATCATTTTGTTTATGACATGCTGCGGAACGAGATATAAAACAAAAAGGGACAAAATTTCTTAATGGAAAAATTCTTTTGTTTGTTCAATTTATAGAAATGCAAAAATGCACCAGAGGGAACTATTTTTGGTGTGGCATTATAGGCCTGGATCCCGCGTACCAAAAAAGTTTATTAATAGCAAGCTGAAAATTTGCTCATAGCTTAATGATGTCGAGTCAGACAAACTTTGATATATGGGAACACTGAAACACGGGCATTTTTAATTTTGGAACATGATATACGTGTCATTCAGACAAGTTTATGATTGTAACAAATTGCAGGGTCTTTTTAAGTTAACTCAATAGCCAACGTTGTATAATATGTAGATGAAAAATTTTTGTTGGGCATTTTAACCAGTCCGACACGTAGAACATGTCAAATGACAGGAATGATGTTTTTGATAAATTGTAGTTTGATTTTTGAATGAGAGTAGATATAATGAAAGGGTAAAAAATCAATTGGAAGTTCTGTCCGACAAAATTCATGGGAAGTTTTTATAGTCCGACGTTCAAAACCTATAAGATATGGACAGTTTAGATCGCCGGAATACGAAAACATTAATTTTGTCGGACAGAATTTCCAATTGATTTTTTACGTATAGGACTGGTAAAAATGCTCAAAATTTTTGTCGGACAAAATTTTTTTTATATATATTATATAATGTTGGGTATGAATTAACATAAAAACAGCCTGCTATTTTTCACAATCATAAACTTGCCCGGATGACAGGTTTTTCATGTTCCACAATTAAAGATTCCTATGTTCCAATGTACGCATATACAGTGATGTGCTGCGAGCTACATTCTTCTAATACACACACCGGCAAAATTAGCCGTACACCTTAAAAATGGGACATGTTTGATGTCTCGAATCTCCTAATCCTGTTGTCCGATTTGAGTGATTCTTTTAGTATGTTATAGCCTTATTAGTTAAGAATATCGGTGTAATAATATTGTTGCTAGACAGGTAAATGTCATTTTATACCGGGTGTTACAATCATACTGTGTTTTTTTCTTAAAGTTCGGAACACCCTGTGGAATATTCTAGCATATATAAAATATTAAAATTAAAACTCGATTGTAGACTTAGGCTTTCTTAACATTTTCTTTTTTGATTCATTTGCTTATGTTGGAAAATAAAGTTATGTGCTTTAACAACTAGCCATGCTTTTTATCAATAAATCCTCATAGTGGGGGAATAAAGTATGCTAAATTTGCAATTACTCGAGCGTTATGGGGACCTATTGGATTGTGAAGAATGGGTGCTAAAACCAAAAAAAGTTAAGTTTAGTTTTCCATAAAGTGTGGGACTCTCCATTTTTTAATTTAATTTTCCATTTCCACCAATCGTTTTTCCGATTATAAGAAATATAGGCTATATCTATCCATAATTGGAAACAATATTGCGAATAAATTTGCTTATTTTTACGTCAAGGATCCAAATCTGCAATAAAAATTGGGGGCTCCTATTTAAGATTTTAAAGTAACCCCCCACCCCACCTCCGTGGGGGGTCGTGTTTGGTGCCACTCGGTAAATTTTTGAAAAATATTGAATAGGTGTAATTTGCAGTTTTACGATCTGATGTTTATTTCATTGATGTTCATTGCGAAATATCGCAGGGTTTGTATTTAAAATTTTTAATTTACCCCCCCCCCCCCACCCCTCTTCGTGGGGTGTCACGAGCCCCCACGGAGGTGGGATGGGGGATTTAATTTAAAATCTTAAATAGGAGCCCCCAATTTTTATTTCAGATTTGGATTCTTTACGTAAAAATAAGTAACTTTTATTCGACACCTTTTTTCGAATTATGGATAGATAGCGCTATAATCGGAGAAATATGATTGTTTCAAATGGAAAATTAAATTAAAAAATGAAAAGTCCCCCACTTTATGGAAAACTTAACTTAACCTTCTGATTTTAGCACATACTCTTCACAATCCAATAGGTCCCCATAACGCTCGAGTCACTGCAAATTTAGTATACTTTCCTCCCCTACTATGAGGATTTATTGATGAAAAACATGGATAGTTGTTAACGCACATAAATTTTTAATTATCTTACATAAGTAAATGAATCCAAAAGGAAAACGTTAAGAAAGACTAGGTCTACAATCGAGTATTGATTTTATTATTTTACATATGCTAGAATATTCCACAGGGTGTTTTAAACTTTAAGAAAAAAACACAGTATGCTTGGTACACCCGGTATAAAATGGTATTTACCTGTCTAGCAACAATATTATTACAACGATATTCTTAAATAATAAGGCTATAACATACTAAAAGAATCACTAAAATCGGACCAGTGGTTTAGGAAATTAAAGACATCAAACATGTCCCATTTTTAAGGTGTTCGGCTAATTTTGCCAATGTGTGTATAATACATCTCTTTTTGTTTTGCAATGTATTATGTTTTCCATCTTTTGCGTTATTTTGCCGGTTGCTCATCACAGTATATCAAAGTTTTTACCTCTCGACACCGTTAAGCTATAAACAAATTTTCAGCTTGCTATTAATAATCTTTTATTTGGTACGCGGGATCCAGGACTAATTAGTTTTGCGCCGGTTGTAACTGGATTTTTCAATTAGCTGTGGAGGTATTCTTTTGAACTTCCTTGGAAGGGAAACACAATGAATTTTCAAACGAATGTTACCAGCATTTTTCATTTTGTTTATTTTTAAAGCAAACTTTGTACGGCGGTCAGTGGTGTCGATATTTTCTCCTAATGTTCTTTATTTTCTCTTAAACGTTCGTTATAAGTATGGCGAAAATGTTCTGTATCACGTTTGTAACACATTTTAAATGTATATCTCTGCTTTTTTTTTAATTTTTAGTCAACACATTTTCTATTCGTTGGACCAATATTGCTTTTAATTTGTCCTATCATTATAAAGGGTGATTCATTTAGGGGTACGTTTTTTTGTGGGGATTTGATGGGAAATGGTGCATAAATCGTATCAGCTGACATTGCGTTTTTATTCAGCATTGTTTAAAATTTCATATATTATATGAACTTATGTGTTTTATAATTATCCTCAATAAACTTTTGTTAAGTAGTTCGTTATACAAAATAAGTTTTTTCTAGTCATAACATATATAACACTTTTTGGTTTAATTACATCAATAATTACATTACAAGAAAGGGAAGTCGACAGACACGTAATAGAAGTAATAAAGGATATGTACAAAAATAATACAAATACAGCAAGAACCAATATCGAGGAATCCAGAGAATTTACTACAAGCCAAGGTGTCAAACAGGGATGTGTGGTGAGTCCACTGCTATTATTAATGGTACTGGATGAAGCAATAAAGAAAGCCTACAGAAGAATGAGAACACTAACACTAGGATACTGGCAAATGAAACAATCTTGAAATCCTAGATGAAGAACTATCAAACATAGATATGAAAATTATTACAGAGAAAACAAAAACATGATAATTTCAAATACGAGGAAGACACACGCAATAGAATTATAGACGGGAAACAACTAGATCAAGTAGAATATTTTAAATACCTAGGAGAAATAATTGAATCAAATGGTAAACAAGACATGGAAATAAACGAGAGAATGGGACGAACAGGAAGCTGATTTAACACTGTAAAAACAACATTTTTGGGGAAAAAAGAGATACCGGAGAAAGTAAAAACGGCAGTCGTTAGATCAGTAGTTAGACCAACAATTATGTATAGCAGCGAGACATGGACATTGACGGGGAGACAAAAATCCAGAGACAATGCTATGGAAATCAGGTTCCTGAGGAAAAAAGCTAACAGAAAGAAGACAGACAAAATACGAAACGAAACAATCAGACAAAACCCCAAACTAGAACCAATCAATCAAAAAATAGTAGAGGGACAACTTAGATGATTCGAGCACGTGTGTAGAATGTCGAACGAGAGGCCAACAAAACGAGTGTTTGAAACGAGAGTGCGAGGGAAAACAAAAGAGGAAGAACAAGAGTTATCTGGGTAGATGAAATCAGGAAAGAAGTCGAGAAGAAAGGATTGACATTGGAAAGTGCAAGAAACCTAACACAAGATCGGAATGCATGGAGACTACAATGCCAAACTCAACTCCACCAGCCTTACACCTAAAGGTAGAAAGGCTTAGGACTAAGTAAGTAAGTAAGTACGCCAATAATCAAGTTATAAATTTGAAGCTAAAGAAAAGAAAAAAATTATCTGAAATACATGTCAACCAAGACAAAAGAGGTACGATAACTACAAGACAATAAGAAAATAAATCACATGCACTTGTAAGAACAATAAAAAATGATCACTGGGAATATTTTTCGAAAGAAATGGAACATAAGTTTTATGGTCTACAAAAGGAAATATGACGCTTTCTAAGGGATCAAAGAACAGAGGTAAAGGAACTACCAAGACACATAGAAAATGATACATGGATTGACTATCTAGTCGCTAAGAAACGCAGATGAAGAACAAATGACGCTAGAACTGGAAACACCCGAAATGATCACAAATGAAGAAGTTAATATAAGTACATACATAGGTAGTATATAGATAGTACATAGTCCTAAAAACACTTGAAAAGCTGAAGAACAGAAAAATTGCAGGCAAAGAAGGAATACCAAACGAATTACTGAAATATTGTGGAGGACCAATGACAGAACAATTAATAACATTAATAAAAAAAAATCAAAAAACACAATAAAATACCGGAAGTGGATCGAAATGGAGAACTACCGAACTAATTCTACTATTCAAAAAAGCAGATCTAAATCAGCCATAAAACTACAGAAGTATAAACTTGTTAAATATTACCTTAAAACTGACAACTAAAATTTTCCAAACACTAATGAATCAGAAGATACGTTTAGCAGATGAACAAGACGGTTTTCGCACTGGAAGATCGTGTACACATCTAATATTCGTCATAAAGCAAATTACTGAGAAGTCAATAGAGTATAACAAACCAACATTTTTGTGTCTGATCGACTTCAAGAGTAAGACTCAAAAATGTAATCCATCTTCTGTATAATAGAGAAGTTCCCCGAGATATCATAAATACAATTGAAAACTTCTACCAAAATAATAAAATGGAAGTTAGAATAGATGAACAACTTATAGAACCTAGAGATCTACGCAATCGAATAAGACAGGGTACTACCAGAATGGGAAAAAAATAAGTAAAAATACTCGTTTACTCAAACGACGCAATATTCTATTAATAATTATTAGTCTTTATATTTTGGCAATTTTTCTTGTAAATTTTCACATAGTAAGGAAGTACAAAACTCAAAGAGGTACTACAAAAAATGTATATTAATAAAAGGTCATAAAAGGACGCGTTTCGGCTCTTCACGAGCCATCATCAGCTTTAAAATACAGGAGCAAAGACGAAAACTGTCCTACAATATAAAATGGAAATTTTAAGCATGAGGTGATAACGCCCACCTCAGCAAAAGAACTTACCAGACCAGGAAGGAGGAAGAATCTAATAGATTACATTATTTAAGGTTCTATAGGCTTCATTATTTAAAGTTTTAAGTACTGTATTAGACATTAAGTTATATAGGAATATAAAATTCATTAGAAAGATTTTTATGACTTCCACGTTGGGAGGAACCATCTTGCGAACAGATCAGGTGCAGGTTATCACCACATGCTTAAAATTTCCATTTTATATTGTAGGACAGTTTTCGTCTTTGCTCCTGTATTTTAAAGCTGATGATGGCTCGTAAAGAGCCGAAACGCGTCCTTTTATGACCTTTTATTAATATACATTTTTTGTAGTACCTCTTTGAGTTTTGTACTTCCTTACCTCGAGACCACATTTGAGAATGGATACTTCTCTTCATGTTTTTTCACATAGTATTTAACCAACTTGGTTACAACAAAATGAAATTACAGTGTTTCGAAAACAACGAATAAAATTCCTTCTTTTATAATAAGCCAGCTCAAGGAAAGAAAACTCACCAATTGTAAACAACAACAAGGAAGCCAGTCGAAATCCGCAAATTGATAAAAAGGAAAGGCTTTTCGGCAAAGTACAAAATACTCTAAAGGTTGTTAAGCAAAAAATATAGGAAGAAATCGTGAAAAAAAAGGTAAAACTTTTTGTGGTCCATGCGAAGGCGAGCCTCATCTGTGCGTATGTTATAACTTGTAAAACATGTAAAATAGTCCTATAAAAAGTTTTCTATACACTGTAGCTCTTATTTTTTTTGATATTGCGTTACTTCTTTAGTTTTGTAATAAAAACTTTTAATTATATATATTAATAAAAGTATTTGGCATTTGTTTAATGCTTATTTTCATGGAATAAAGATATATATGTTTACGCCACTGTAATGCTAATGGCATTTGCAGTATTTTCCTTTTATTGCACGATGTCCAGAAAAAGTATCCAGGCCAGTGAAATTTAAAATTACCTGTTTTAGTTAGTATAGTTAGTCTTTTATTTACACTAAAATTACTGTGTAGAATGGATAAACATTGAACCATGTTATTCAACTCTTTTGAAGAAAGTTTCGCAGTGCTCATTCGCTCATAATTTCAGTTTTTGTTAATCGTTTTGTGTAACTGCAGTAATAACGACAAATAAACAATAAGAAATGTTCGAAAAATAAAGTTACAAACTAAATGGCCGTTGTTAAAAGTTTTGTATTGTAAAAACTTGGAAATATTTTATGAAACGGTTATTTAGAGACCAAAAATAGAAAGTAGAAGTATGAAATAAATGAATAACTAGAGAAATAATAAAGTTACATCGAAGCATAAAGGGGTGGAAGTAGGCTAAATTTAAAAAAATATGGCGACCAGCAATAACGATTATAAAATTCAAGTCCACAAACTTGAGGGTCCTGAAGACTGGGCAAAATAAAAATGGCACGTTTCGATGTTATTACGAGCGTATGCACTTGATGACATTGTGAACGGTATGTGTAAGTGTCTCGAGGTTTGTGAAAATTCAACTTCATTGGAAGTAGAGAAGCACCAACAATGGTTAAAAGACAATGCAAAAGCGGCAAGTTTATTAGCAGGTACGCTAGGAAAAACTGTTGCCGAGCTCGTGTTGACATGTACTCACGCTAGTGAAATATTGGACAAAAATAACGTGCGCGATTTGAACGTAGCAGTAAACATGTTAATTGAAGCTTTTTTAGAGTCCAGCGTGATGAAAAATAAGATATTAGTACACATGTTGCGAAGTTGCAGAAACTGTTTGTAGATTTGAATGATGAATTGCAGAAGCATGATGAAAATGTTTTTTCCACCTACCTCTACCGAAAGTATACTTTTCCGGACCTGATCGTAGGGAGCAAAATTGAACTTTTCCTCTCTAGGGAGGAAAAGTGAAAGTGACGTCATGGTATTTCATTCATAAAATATAACTTATTGACGCCCTGTACAATATCTATTTTCTATTACGTAAGTATCTATATATTTTAACGTTTATTTATAAAACACCCTGTATTTTGCAGAATGGTAAAAAACAGTAAATTGTTATTTTGATTTAACAATGTTTACATTAATAATTTGACATATATTTGACAGTTGACTGTTATATTGTACCTACTTGTTAATTTTAGTTCTAATACATTTTGTTGGTTAGTTACATAAATAAATTAAGGAAGGTGGAAAAACCATATGTATAATATGGGAGTAAAGTGCCTTTTCCTCCCTTGAATGATTACTGCCCTCCGCTACGGGCAGTAAACTTCATTCTCGGGAGGAAAAGTAGCACTTTCCTCCCTTGTTATACAAAATAGCTATATCCGAAAGAATGTTAAATGGGTGGATCTTATCAACTTTGGGTAAGGATTTTGATAATTTCAAAGATTTGTGGGACACCATACCATCAAAGAATCAAAGATTGAATTTTTTGATTTAGAAATTGTGTGCTATTGAATTACGTGACCAAAGTGCCATAGAACCTTTGCGTTTGTTGCACGCAATATCCCGACCAAAAAATGCAAACAGAGCCGAAGTACAACTACTACGAAATCAAAGAGAAATGTACATCGTGCAAAAGAAAAATTTCCATGTCATAAATGCAAGAAATTAGGCCATTGGGCGAGAGAGTGTCCATTGAAAAAATATGCTGAGCATTTAGACAAGCATAAAAGTACTGATACTGCTTTTTTGTCCGTTGTTTTAAGTGCCGTATCTAACAATAATTGTATTGAAGCTGGGAAATGGTATTGTGACAGTGGAGCCACAAATCATATCACTACAGATAAGCAATATTTCTCATCTTATACAGAGGTTGCCGAACCCGAAAAGATATCACTTGGTAAGAAGGATGTATGTATGTTAGCCCATGGACAAGGAACGGTGAAAATTCAAACGCATCTGAATAATAAATGGAAAGATGCTGAATTGAAGAACGTTTTTTATGTTCCTGAATCAAGCGCTCATTTGTTTTCTGTGAAAGCTGCTGCAAGAGGGTTCGTTACAGTACTCGAAGAAATAGGTGTAAATCTACATGATAAAAATACTCTTGAATTTGTAATGACTGGGTACTTTAGTAATGGCCTATATGCATTTGATATACGTGTGTTAGAGAGAAACCAAAATTGTTTAGCTTATCTACTTTTTATGTTGAGCGAGAGTGTTAGAATATGCAATATTAAAAGTGGATATTGCTCTATGTTGTCAATTTATGTATTTTTGACAACATAGACAGTTATAATGTAATGTCAAGGAAAATATAGAAAATAAAATGTCAGTCATGTTCAAGTAAAATATTTTTTCTATTGTCCTGTAATTCAGTGAATTATGACTGTTGATAGTCAGTACTGTTCACCTAACTTAATTTATAACAGGAACCAATATTAGAATATATTATGTATAACTAATATTATCATTACAATCGACTTATAATAATTAATAGCTTATCATTGCAATCAACTTATAATCGTGTAACACCAAATAAAGCAGCAGTGACAGAAAGTGACAAACTTAGAAAAAAGTGAAATGAATTTCGACTCAATTCAAGCTTTCTGCTTAACCCAGGTATAAACATACCAAAAGGCACCGCCAGGAAAACATTCCACTTTGCGGTTCAGAGAGTACATATGAAACGAGTCTTTGTACTCTATGCAGAGTATGGGATTAACAAAATAAGAAAATCTACGGTTTCGTTTTGATTAAAATCTGTCTTCCTCCATCCCCCGATAGTACTATTTCTAGGTCTACCTGTTGTCAAGGAGGCTCTAAGGAAGACAGATTTTACCATTCCGACCGTAGATTGTCGATATAAATTAAAATAATTTATATCGCAGTATGGATAGAACGCCCTCTAACGGGGAATAAGCGAAATGAATTTCGACTAAATTCGAGCTTTGTGCTTAACCCAGGTACAAACATACCAAAAGGCACCGCCAGGAAAACATTCCACTTTGCGGTTCAGAGAGCCCATATGAAACGAGTCTTTGTACTCTATGCAGAGTATGGCATTAACAAAATGTACATTATTAATTATTGACATTATTGAATTATGACATTAGCGCTTATTCTCCGTTAGAGGGCGTTCTATCCATACTGCGATATAAATTATTTTAATTTATATCGACAATCTACGGTCGGAATGGTAAAAATCTGTCTTCCTTGAACAACAGGTAGACCTAGAAATAGTACTATCGGGGGATGGAGGAAGACCGATTTTAATCAAAACGAAACCGAAAACGTAGATTTTCTTATTTAGAAAAAAGTGACAAAAAAATAAAGAAAACGGTAGAAACACTAACATTAGTTCTAAAAAATATTTTTAACATAAATATATCATAATCATGGGATCTATACTCCTAGAGGAATGATTGCCGCCCTATTTGCGCTCTTCCAATTTATTTGTCACAAGGAATCAGTTCTACAATATTTCTCCATTTGTTTTTGTTTTTGCTTATGTTTATGCTTATTCTCACATCTCTTTTGCGGCCTTCCTCGTGGTCTGTTTGATACTTTTCTCCATTTGGTGATCTTCTTTCTATATGTCCCATCCATCTGATTCTCTGTGCCTTGATAAATCCGATGATGTTTTCTTTCAAAAGTTCTTTTACTTCCTAGTTCATCAGTTTTCTAAATTCATTATTATCTAAGTTTAGTGGGACTGCTATTCTCCGAATGATTTTTCTCTCTAGGATCCTCAATATGTCCTCGTCTTTCTATGTCAAGCACATATCTTCAGCACCATAATAATATGTGATTACTGGTCTAGTTGCTGCTCTGTAAATTTTCAGTTTGGTATTCTGAGTAAGCTTCTTACCTTTGAGAAAGTTGTTGTATTTCCAGTAGGTTCTGTTTGCTGCCAGGATTCTTCCATCGATTACTATGCTTCTATCATTAGTTCCATTAACTGAAACCCCAAGAGATTTAGTGTTTTAGAAGTATTAAGTTGTCACATATTTTCTTTTTTCTTGAGCACATTTGTTTGCTTTATTTTGATTTATTGCCAAACCCCTCTTTTATAACATATGTTATGGCAAAATAGAATATAGATTACTGCGTATTTATCTTTATAATTTGAGCTTTAAAAATATTTCACTCTGTCATATCTGTTTCGAATTAATATTTTGTGCATTATAAACGATTATTCGCCGAACTGGAATATATTGTTATCCTACAGCATGCATATTTAAAATATTATTTTAGTTTAAATTTAAAAATACTAAAGTTCGTAATAAAAATTAAAAAAAATATTTAAAATTATATTAGAGATTTTAAAATCATGAAAAATAGTATTTTGCAGAATAGTAGGTACGTTTTCTATATAAAGAGAAGAAAATTTATTAGTCAACACATTAGTTATTAGTCATGATTCCTAAACCAGGGAAATTCCTAATAAGCGCAGAATCTTATAGATAGAACAATATCTGTTCTAAATACTCTAGATAAAGTCTACAAGAGGATCCTCAAGGGGAGACTGGCAGAAACAAATAATATCATCCAAAATTTCTAATATGGATTGAAAACTGAAGACTCCACACATAATGCATTAATTGAAGCAACTGCTTTCATATTTCAATCCATTAACGAGCACCATCATAGATAAGCAATAGGCATTTTTAGAGATGTCCAGTAGGCCTTCGACAAGTCACGCAGGTCTGATCATAAAACTATACGTTGCTGGACTGTCAGCTACCTGGACTGTCACAAAAATTATATATTTCTATCTCTCCGATTGGACCATGCGGGTCAAAGTGAAAGCTGGAATCCCCTAAAGCTTAATTTTAGCTCCAATTTGCTGACGATTTGGAGCGCAAAACAAAGTAAACAGATTGGTGAGGTGGTACAATAAATGGATAGTTACTCTAAACTCTATAGCTCGTAATACTTCAGCCCTATTAGCATATCTTTGTCCAATATACATTTTAACTACATAAGTATATTTTTCCAGTGAATTCCATAGATATTAGTCAAGCAGAGAACTTATTTGAAATATAAATTGTTAAACACAATATATCTAGTTTGTGTTTATCAAAACAAATAATTTGACTAAAACGTGTGTTTAATATATCTAACACTAATATTGCTGTTTGTATTATAGCCATAGTTCTTTTGAGGTCTTTATAGCAACTTTTTTATTTGTAACGACCAAGTCGTCATAATATACTAATGACTAACTTTTTGTTTCAGGTGAGCTGTCTCAGAAAATAGTCAATTTATGTTTCCTCAGGGTAACGTATATAAAAGAAATTGCTTCAAAACTTTTTAAGCCTTCGTTTCTAAAGCTTCAAAACTTTACTCTGTACTATATTATACGTATTATCATTAAACAATAATTACCCCACTAATATGCGCTAAACAGTACTAAACATTAAAATGAGGTATATAAATAACATTAAAATGAGGTATCATATAACAACAAAAATGTATAATATGTAGTTGAATCACTAGCTATGGCATTGAGTGCTAAATTGTTCAACAATAAAATGATATATGTAGGTACATCTTATCTCAAATTCAAATCTGAACACTGAGAAATTTGACAGGGACAAATAAAAAGTTTTGTTATCTGATCATATTTATTATAAAAAAAAAAGAATGTGTGTGTACTTTGTACGCACGTAAGAAGTTATACTTCTATTATATGATTATATGATTATATGATTATAAACGAAATTAATATACTTTTTATTTATATTTTATTTAAATATTAAATTAATTTATACTTAATACTTCTCAAACATTTTTATTAAAACAGTGCCAAAAATTAAAATAATAAAAAAATAAAACACACACAAACACATTAAAAATGCCACAAATGATTTCTGAACATTAATTGTCGGAAAATTTTTTAACTAAATACGTATTTTCTGAAAATAAAATTATATAATAAATATACTTACAATCATAAAATGTATAAAAAAAAAATAAAAAAATAAAAGTTTCTATTGGGATTCGAACCAACTTACCACGCGGCTGGTATTTGCGTTGTATTGGGATTCACCCGCATTAAAACTGCACCACAGAAGCAGCTTGTCATTATGTGCGAAGATCGTCTAACTAAACAGATTAACCTTTTGACATTTTTAACTTATGTAAATCAAATTATTTTGATTTTGAATTGAAATGATTTAGAATTGAAAAAATACAACAAAACATAGGGTAAGAAGACAATATATTAGGTGAATATTGATATAAATTTTGATGGTAATCAAATTATGTAAAAAAAAGTATTACATACTACTTATGTATTTTGGTAGGTTCAAGGTAGGTATCGGAGCCCGTATAACGACTAATACATTTCGCAATCACTTGCGTCGTGCAAAGTGGCTATGTTCAAATATCATAACAAAATTTGATCAACTATTTATAAAACACTTACCAGTGAAAGATTCTTTAGCTTTGAATAAGCGAGATCTGCGGCACTCATACTAGGCACAGTTTGATGAGCTTTCACATTGGCATGCAACAATCATCTCTTCTATGTAAATAAGTCCAAAAATATAATATGAAAACTATTTAAAAAGGCAGTATAACCATTAACTAACTTTTTGTTTGTTGTTTCTCTTCCTACAAATTTTAAAACGCAACAAGCATACATTATAACCAAACACAGTCCCACGGCTGTGCCACAGCTGCCATATTGGATAATTTTTGTCATGTCATTTGAACATCCAATCAGAACAAAGTTATAATGCGCATGCGCCCGGTCGCTAGGTTTTCCCATATAAAATTTCACCGTCATTACGCCCGTAAAGAAGTATAACTTCAAAAAAAATAATATAAATAATATGCAAATCTTGTATAAAGCTGTACAAGAATATAAAATATGAAAATATGACTTAGTAAGGATTAATATGGCAAATTATTAGCTACATGTGATGTTGGTTTGTTCATGTGGTTTGGGATGTCCCACAAAAAGGGAGACAAGACTATTTTATTATGGACTAAAAAAGAAGATCTGGTGTTTGTAACGATGTGATGCCACGACAAGCGATGAGCTGATCTACCAAAGATGACCGGAGGAGTGTCAGCGTTGGCGCATAGCACCGCTCGCGCTGGGGGAAACCGAAGGAGAGGGTATCGAGAGCATATTTAAGGCGAGCTAGGAGAATGAGAAAATGAGTCGTGGCTAGCGAATTGAACTAACCATGGCTCAACAGCTGCTGGTAGCGTATTGAACTAGCATTAGCTGGCTTGGCAAAAGATGCACCGTATGTGAGGCGGACGCCACAATAGTGACGTGAAGTCTTGCCATGACCGTTATCGCAGTGGGCGGTAGTAGCGAGGAATGATCTCCGGATCGGAATATAGGGCTATGTTGATTTAACGTAGCGAGATTGTTATTGTATATAAATATACTGTTTATCGTATTATTTGAATGTTGCTATTATGATCGAATAACTGTAATAAAGTTTAATACTGTTTTTCCTTTGCAGAAGATGGAATTATATTTTATTTTATTTGTTTTAAACTGTATGTAATTATCTTTAATATATTTACTTTATTTTTAACTTGTGTTTTACTGAGTCTACAGACTCAGCATACCGCATAACAGCATAACCGCATAACAGCATACTGTTAGCGATAGCATAAATTTAAATATTGCCTTACCATGAGGTTGTTGATGCAGTCAGAGAAGAGCTGGAGAAGATGGAAGATGGAAAGTCCATGGGAAATAGTAGCACAGGATTGGAACCAAGCTTTTTAAAGAAAAAAGAAGTTAATAAGAAGAATAATTAAATGAATTAAACTATTATTAAAACAAATTCGTTAAATAAATAAAATATATGATGCTATCTACATATACCTATTAAGATTTATACGAAAAGTGGCTACAGAGGTTATGTAGAATTAAAAAAAAATTTAAAAAGGATCGTATAAAAAGAAACTTAATATTGGTAAAATATTAAACTTAATTATCAATGGGTACTCTAGCCAAAATTCGATTGAACAGTAAAAATGAGTTTATGAACTAAAACTTCATCTTAAATACATAAAAGATGATGGACACATTCCCATTTCTATTATAACAAATGATTAGAATCTTGACGTGAAGTTTGTTATTGTATTGTTAGCTGTTCATTAAATTTAGTATCTAACGTAGTAATTAATACATTTTACTCGTTATAAATGCATATATTCAAGTGAATAATGAAGAATTCGCGAAGATGTGGCCGTCGCCATGGTCGTATTAAAGAGGTAATTATTTTGCAATAACACAATTTATATGATAAAAATCTGTTCAAGAATTATTTTTAGAGATTTAAAATCCACAAGGATTTACAAGGAACAGCATTCAATGTATACCTACATAAATTAAAAAACGCAATTTTCCAGCTTGTCGCTTTTCTGCCACTACCTTACTTAATATACTGTCTCTTCAGTTCCGATGTAAATACAAAAACATCTTTTCCATACAAAATTCCATTTAAACTTTTAATAGAAATCTACAAGTTCAAGTTACCTCAGCATACTCGGTACTGATTCAATGTAATTGGAATTTGATTAGGTAAAGGATAAACAAATATGACAAAGAGGAACGAAGTGAATTCAAATTCTGAGGAAATTTAAGTATATAAGATTTATATTTCAAATAGTTTATCAATGAATTTCATCACATTTAAATTAATTATTTGACTTTCCGTTTAGTTTTTTTGTAAGTTATATAGATTTACCAGTATTTTATTATTGTTTTTTGCCATTTATTTTAAAACTAGTGATTTTGCTCGCCGCCATGCGACGGGGAATACAATCAATAATAATTGCCTTCTACAGTCACTCACTGCACTCAATTTTTTGTGACATCCTCGTATTTTATCGTATCTCTTTCCAATTTTTCTGACACCCTTAATTTTTGTCTGATTCCCTCAATTTTTTCCGGAACCATCCAATTTTATCTGATACCCTCCATTTTTTTCTGACTCTTACTTTTTTATATTTGTTTTATTTTATAACACGAGAAGGACTGGATTGGTTTGGCTACTTTTGATTTTGAAGAATTTGTAGAAGTCTAAGGAAGAAGATCTTTACAATATCCCATTAGATATCAAATTTTATTAGTTGTATAGGAAGGGTGTAAAAAATGTATTCTTTGCTCCGGAATATCTCTATTTTGAAAATATCGAAAATTAATATACAGAAAATAAGTTTATATTTAAAAATAATTTTAAAACATTGTTTACTTACAATAATTAAAACTACTTTTCAACATTTTCTTTGCGATAAAGTTAAAAATTCAAGTTTGTGCATTAATGCAATACATTTTAATAATTATAAATTTAATGAAACAATTCTAAATACCATACAAACCAAGTGCCAAAAGCATGGATTTCACGGGAAACGAGGAAACCCAAAGAAGTAAATAGACCCTAAGTTAGCCATATTTTTAGTGACGTAAGTCTAAAGGAGTGTAATATAAACGTGTGTATATGACAATAACATTGTTGTTTTTAGTATTTTCTTTACAACTTCATCACATTTTCTTACTTTTTAAACCTTCCTTGGACTTCTATAAATGTTTTAAAAACGAAATTAGCTAATTCGATTCAGTCATTCTGGAGCTGTTTTAAAAAAGACATAACAAAATAAAATAACGTTTATTAAACGTCATTCAATGTTTACATATCGAAACAGACTGCGTGGCTTATCACATTAGAATTTTATAAGATTAGATGTCTAAATTATAGTTATTAAGGCACCAAGGGTATTATAAGGATAATAACGCTTGAGGTCAATGGTGTATATACCGAGGGCCTTTGGCCCGAGGGATATACGTTGATCGAAAGCGTTATTATCTATAATACCCGTGGTGCCTTCAACGTTCAACAATAGTCGCAACGTAGTTGTGGTAACCATAGTTTTACATAGGTTGTTATTTGTCAACTTGACAGTATTTAACTAGTTATTTAAATTTAATACCCTAGTGCATTATTTTTCAAAATAACGCCCTAGGACATTATATCATACTTAACTGACTTCGAAATCATGTCATTATTAATTTGTCAAATAATATACCAGTCGGACATTAAACTTTTTTTATTTATATAAATATACCCTCACCATTATCAACCACTAAGGGTTATTAACGTGGGTACATGTGCGCAGGCAGTAAGATACATGTTGTTACGTAATAGTTATTTATGTATCAAGGGCGTAAAATAGGCGTTTATGGACAGCGACGTGTAAATAAGAGCCCGAGCCGATAGGCGAGGGCTATTAACACGTAAGGTCCATAAACGCTGTTTACGCCCGAAATACATACAAATTTTTATGCACGACTGTTTCAATGATCATTTATTAATAAATATTAAAAATTCCTTGCACGATCGTCTTAGTGATTATTTTTTAATGCTTCTTTTTTTTCCACCTGTTGCGAGCAGTTTATTATAAATACCGTTTCAAAAGTTGCATGAAATTTATAGCTCAATTTATTAAAACTTATCCGGTATAACAATTCACCGAATCATTTGTATTGGTTAGTTAATAAAAAATATCAGATTGAAATAAATATGTGTAAGAAATAATAATATGATAGAACAATAATAGCTATAGCTATATTCGAGTTACCCTAGCAACAAAGTAAATAAGTCAAGAATAGTAAGTCGCCATTATTTATCGTATTCAAAGTTTCATAACACATTTTTTAAGAAGTTCTTTTATAATGGAAACTAGTGACGATGAAACATTTTCTGGAACACCACCGGAAATTTTTAAAGCAGCAGAAGATGCAAAATTAAATTTACTACCCTCTAAATCTAAAAAAATATACGATAAAGTCTACGATAAATTTGTTAGTTGGTGCAAAGTAACAAATCCTAACATATCTATAAATAATTGTTCAAATTGTGTTATAAATATAAAATTATAGATGTAGGAAACTTATGTTTGATTGCTAAAGTTATAATTCCTTTATTAAAATAAAATACAATAAATAAAAACTTTGTGTTTCACTAACCACACCCGCCATCTAACATTACCGTCCGGCGGGCGATAAAGTGGCACTTTACGCCCGCCAAATGTATATATAATATGGACTTTACCGCCCGGTCGTGCATAAAAATAATTTACAATTTGGTATACAGTTTTGTTATTTTGAAATAATTTAATAAAGTTATTAAATTTGAAGTCAGAATGGGAATTGACTAGAAAATTACACTCACATTACACACACATTTGTCTACTCGACAATTATCGCTTGATTACAGCGATACTTGTATAGTAGAAATCGAATATTGCGTCATATTTTTATTTTTGAAGTTATACTTCTTTAGGCGCGATTGCGCGCATGCGAACACAGACAGTATGGCGTTTAGTTGCTATCTTTCAAGTTATGTATAAATATATCAGTGCAAAAAAAGGTGTGAAAAGAATATATTAGTGTTTTTAGTGAATATATTTATTATAATTTGTGTGTCTTTGGATTTGTCTTCCTCAGGAGTAAGATGATTATTACTAAAACATTTTATTGTATATTTATTATACTTCACCTTGCCTGTTTGTTACCGTGAATTGTCATTAGGTACGTCCGAACCGATACAGACACAGTCCTCGTAGCGTATTTGGTATACCATTCGGCCAGAGATCGAGAGGTCTTGAATTCGAATCCGGAGCAATCCTATACTTTTTTTTTAAAGCGGTAAGCACAAAATTAGTTTGGTGTTTAAAAAAAATTAAAACAAACTGTTTAACCTTCCGATGACCAACCTTTTTTTGTTACACGGATGACCAAGCGGGGAAAATAACCCCAGGTCAAAAATGTCAAAAATGATAATTAACAAAAAATGAAGTTTTTTTTTAATTTTTTATTTTTATGGCATGGACGTTATGTCATTCAGCCAGTCACAACATGAGTATTAGTGTCATGTGTAGTGTGTATGTTGAGTAAGTGTCTTGTTACTATGCAAAGTCGACGTCATTAGCGTAAAACTACTTGAAATTACACATAATAGACGGTATTTTACTAAACATCAACTTCAGAATATATTTTTTATTCGTAAAATATAGGGAATTTTTTTTTATTTCAAAATATGAGGATATCTAGAATGATATTAAAGTCAAATAAAAAAATAATGAGTTAAAAATTAAAAATACCCCTACAAACTTTTGAATTTATTAAAGAAAAACATACGCTGGGGTCACAATTTCCCCCGCTTGGTCATCCGAAGGTTAAAGTATATTTATTTTTAAGAAATCATATAATAGAAATATAACTTCTTACGTGCGTACAAAGTCCACACATTCTTTTTTTTTATCACTCAACAAATGAGAACCAATACAACGGAGCCCCAACCTAGTTGTTCCAAAAATTTAAATCCACACCCAAAGGAATCGGAAAATAATGTAAACAATTATTATAGCTGTGTATTTAATAATAATTTTTTTTTAAGATTGGGTTTTGTTGTATTGTTAAATAAATTGTTTAGAAAATTATTATTTCTTTATTTGGTAGTTTCACTTTCTTCGAGTAATTTTCTCTCTAAATTACACCCAACAAATAAAGAATCCCAGATTTTGCCACAACCAGAAATGTGCTAAGATAATTTTTCAGTAGTTGGAAGCAATAAAAAATCACTGAAGTTCCTCATGTTACTAAAAAAAATTTCTACCTCTCCCGAAAACCTTGATAGTATCACAGACCAGTGATACAGACCCACCTTTTCCCAGTACACAAAAACTCAAGAAAATGCTGAAAAGGTAATATTCAAAATATTCCTAATAAAATTAAAGGAAAAATTAAAAACAGTAGCCCTTCCTTTACACTTTCTTATCATGAAATATGTGATTTTCGGGGGTAATTACACAAGTGCATCAAAATTATCGATAAGTGTGCTTGAAAGCGTATTGCCTAAAAAGTACTAGAGTTCATTTTGATATTTTGGCGAAAGAGCCCGACTCCGAAGGAGGAGGGCTCTTTCGCCAAAATGTGAAAATGAACGAGAGTAGTTTTAAAAGGCAATACACTTGAAAGCTAAATTATCTGATTATTTTGATCTTCTTCTTCAGGTGCCGTCCTCGTTCCGAAGTTTGGCTATCATCAAGGCTATGCGTATTTTTGATACCGTAGATCTAAATAATTGGCAGCTGCTGCACTTGTACCAATCTCTTAAATTCTTCAACCATGAATGTTTTCTTCTGCCAATGGATCTTTTACCTATTATTTTTCCCTGAATAATTAATTGTAGTAGCTGGTACTTTTATCCCCTCATTATATGTCCCAAGTATTGCAGTTTGCGCTTTTTAATAGTAAGCGCAAGTTCTTTTTCTTTCTGCATCCTTCGCAACACTTCCATGTTTGTCACTCTCTCTGTCCACGATATTCTCAGTATCCTGCGGTACATCCACATCTCGAATGCTTCTATTTTCCTTGTATCGATCTTTTTCAGTGTCCAAGCTTCCATTCCATAGAAAAGAACTGACAGCACGTAACATCTCATCAGGCGAATTTTAAGATTTAAACTTAGCTCTCTTCCGCATAAAACTGTTTTCATTTTGGTAAAAGTAGCTCTAGCTTTTTCTTTTCTGATATTGATTTCTTCAGAGTTGTCGTTGTTTTCATTAATCACAGTTCCCAGGTAATTATATTTTGTAACACGCTCAATTCTTTGATCATGTACGGTTATGTCAGAAAAATTTTGTGGAGATTTCGACACCATCATTATTTTTGTTTTTTTGATGTTAAGTGATAAACCGAACTTTTCGCTGCACTCTACTATTCTGTTTATCAGTGTTTGGAGATCTTCCGGGGTTTCTGCTATTAATACTGTGTCATCAGCGTATCTCAAATTGTTTATTAAAGTGCCATTTATTTTAACTCCTATATCTTGGTCAGCAAGGGCTCTGTTTATAATATCTTCTGAATATAAGTTAAACAAGGTTGGTGAAAGTATGCATCCCTGCCTTACGCCTTTTTTGATCTCGAGTTCCTCGGTTGTTTCCCGTTCTACTCTAATGTTCGCCTTCTGGTTATAGTAAATATTGAAAATAATTCTGAGGTCCCTTTTATCCAAGTTTTTCTCTACCAACAGTCTCATCAGGTGTTCGTGGCGAACTTTATCGAACGCCTTGTTGTAGTCAATAAAGCACATATATATATATATATATATATATATATATATATATATATATATATATATATATATATATATATATATATCCTGGTTAACATCCAGGCATCTTTGGCACATTATATTAAGTGCAAATAGTGCTTCCCTTGTTCCAAGCCAGTTTCGAAACCCGAACTGAGTATCACTGATGTCAGCGTCTAGTTTTTTGTGAATTCTTGTATGTATCACTTTAAGAAATACTTTTAGTGTGTGTCCCATTAAGCTTATTGTGCGATGGTCGGTGCACAGTTTTGCGTTTGTTTTCTTTGGAGTAGTCACAAAAGTTGACAGAAGCCATTCCTTAGGTATTTCTCCCGTTTTATAAATGCAGTTAAAGAGGTCAACCAAAACATTTACTGTTTCATCTTCCACAAGCTTAAGAAGTTCCGATGGAAGTCCATCTGGACCCGGTGATTTGCCATTTTTCATTGTTTTTATAGCATATAGTATTTCTTCTTTAGAGATTTTTGGTCCTTCCTCACCTTGTATGTTACCAATATCATGATCCTCTCTTTCATCGGCAAAGAGTTCTTCTATATAATTCTTCCAGGTCGTAAGCTTTTCTTGTAGGTCAGTTATTTGTCCATTTGCGTTGTATAGCACATTGGGATGCTTCCTTTTTTGTATACCTGCCAATTCTTTTACCTTTTTATGTAGGTTAAACGTATCATGTTTTAATTGCACTTCTTCAATTTTCTTCAATGCACTTGTGTAATTACCCCCGAAAATCACATATTTCATGAAAAGAAAGTGTAAAAGAAGGGCTACTGCTTTTAATTTTTTCTTAATATAATTAGGAATATTTTGAATATTATCTTTTAAGCTTATTTTTTCTTATAAAATTGGGCTTGCCCGTAAAATAAATAAATAAATAAGTAAGTTTTTGTGTACTGGGAAGAGGTGGGTCAATATCAAGGTTTTCGAGAGAGGTAGAAATTTCTTTTAGTAGCATGAGGAACTTCAGTGATTTTTTATTGCTTCCAATTACTGAAAAATTATCTTTGTGGTTGTGGCAAAATCTGCGATTCTTTATTTGTTTGTGAAAAAGTGGTAGCTGATGTTAATTTGTGAATAAGTATGGTGATGGGTTCCAGATCCATTATTATTTCCGTAAAATTTTAGTAAACTGTTTCAATAATTTGATCATTATTATATTCATGTGATGGTCAGTTTCCATTTGATTAATTGAGCTAACTGATGATGATAAGGAAGGACAATCAGAATCTTGGTGTCTGACAATCTTGGGAACAAGTTAAACCATCTATATGAAATTTATAGTCGATCATATATTGTCGAGTGAGAATGAAAATAAATCAATCAGGAATTGATAAATTTTCTAAACGAGTTACGAATATTTGCCTCCTGCGAACGTAGCTGTATTACGGGTCTTGCATTCCTTCTCGCAAAAACGTCATATTGGAGGCGGATTTTATACCTATAGTTTTCAAGTGCTCTTCATTTATGATGTTAGGTATAGTAGAACATACATTAATAATAAGTCGCTAGGCAGGAGTTATTAAAAAACCCACTTACAGGTGTAAATATTGTGATGATCTGAAGAGAATTAGCTATCAGATAAATTTCTAGCACCACATTCTGTTTTCTTCTAAAAAATTGTATGACATTTTAGTATATTAATTAGTTTCATTATCAAATAATAATCTAATAATAAATCTTTTAATACAGTAAAAACAAACGTATTGATGATAAACTGATTAAATTTCTTTGCCATAAACTAGTACAGAACATCTTTAACTGTGTTACAAACTTAACAATCGTAAGCGTTGGCTAAGCTGTTACCACATATTGCATTGACTTTCGTAATTATTCAACGAAATTAAGTCAGTCTATTAGCTGACCTAAATAACCACTTTTATTGAAAGGTGCATAATTTCAAAGCGACTCTGACTCACACTCCGTTGATTATAATTCACTACTGAGTTTCTAAATTAAATGTGATCCGAACGTAATAAGTTTGATCGATTGGATTAAACATTGATTGATTTGTCCTTACAAAAGGAATCAGGTAAAATACAGAGATTATTAAGTTAAATGAGATAAATATTTTGTACCGAAATTATAGATATCATACCTGATATACAGCAGAAATGGTCCCAAAAAATTTTTTAAGAAACGCTTTTATTTAGTTATGAGTAACTAAAATTAAAAATATTATAAAAAGATCAACTAAAAAGCAAAAAATAAAATCAAAATCGAAGGATTATCCGAAAAAAATGTTTGTTAAAAATTGAAAAAATCTAACACATTCGCTAAAGAAAAGCGTGGGGCGCATCTTCATCGAATAAACGGTTTGAGGATAGCGCCCCACGCTTTTCTTTAACGAATGTGTTAGATTTTTTCATTTTTTTAACAAACATTTTTTCGAATAATCCTTCGAGTTTAATTTTTTTTATTTTTTGCTTTTTAGTTGATTTTTTTATAATATTTTTAATTTTAGTCACTTATAACTAAAGAAAAGCGTTTCTTAAAAAAATAAATTTTTTTCATATTTTTTTTATTTTTCACTTTTTAGTCTTACACTTTTTAAACATTAAAATATATCGTCATGTTTAAAAAAAGGATGTAAGTATATGATATGGTTCATTCCACCAACATACGACTGTTTTGGATTATCGCGACAACGAATATTTCAGTGTGCAACATAAAAAGTACGAAAGTAAATAGCTCTAATATGTATTCCAATAAACAGCAATGTAATTTGCAATTTATTTTCGTTCTTTATATTTTGAACAATAAAATATTCGTTGTCGAAATAATCCAACACAGTCGTATATTCGTGAAATAGGGTATAGACACATTTTTTGCATTTATTTCAACTTTTGATACTTACATACATTGTACAATTTCTGTAATTTCTTTATACATTTCTTAAATCAAAATCTTTGTTTACACCTATTACAGTTTTCGCAGTCTTTCCATCTCTTCTAATGCTTTACTATTGCAGGGTGTACACCCTGTTAATTTCTCGCAATGCAGTTCCTAGATGCGCAACCCGTCCGTAAAAGTACGTATCCATACAAGGGTAAACCTCGCTCGGTGTAGCAGCTCCACATAGTGGATATGTCGGTGATCGCCGCTCGGCGGTCCCCCTCTTCGATTCAACCAGTTTGCGGTTTATATGTAGAGAAGTGCATGCCGTATCCTTTAAAAAGCTACACCGAGCAGGGTTCACCCTTGTATGGATACATACCTTAATGATCGCACTCGGCTCAATGCAGCGTAAGCCTGTCCTTACGCAAACACTTTCGGGCCCAAGTTCACGACAGCGTAGTCAACAGTCGAACCTTCCGTTTTATGGACAGTCAAAGCCCACGACAGTACTAAGGGCAGCATTCGTCTGTCTGCGGTGCCATAACTTTTTTCGCTGAAAACTGGATAGAAATCGGACAGAAACTGGATAAATTAGGATAAATTTGAAACTTTATTGTTTATTTATGAAGCACAACGTAAACAATTAACGTAAAAAATGAAATTCTGTATAGATCATATAATTAGTTAGCTACAGTCTGTAAAAGTTTCAAGTTTCTACATTGTATAAAACAAGAGAATTTAAGCATTTTCTTTTAAAATCGTTTTTTTATTTAAACAATTAATAAACAAAACAAATATTGACTATTCGTGTATTATTCCCGTAAATACATATGTCTGCAAAATTTCATTCATTTGCTTGGAAGAAAAGGCAGTCAAATTAACGTATAAAGATTTGACGCAAACGATTGAACTAAAGAAAAGCGTTTAATAATGGTTTGATTTATGTAGTTTACTTATACATTTAATACTCCTCGACACTCTGAAATGCTCAAAAAAACTTCTAAAAAGAAACTACAGTTGACAAATTCGTAAGGTCCCACAAATTTTTAAATGTATGTGACTTCTAAATTAAAATTAGAAGACTGATTACACCATCACAACTTACTTATATATACTGATGGCCAGAAAATGCAACACCTAGAAGGACAAATATATTTTTTTAATAATTATTTATGGCAGTGTACATTTTACTATTCGTATTATTTGATAACAATAGGTTTGTTCCAACTCGATACAAAACCGTTCTTGAACGATTACGAGTATGCGCAGTAACGAAAAATGTGTTACTGCTCATAATTATTCGTTATTGCGTATGCGCGTAACGATTCAAGAACGGTTTTGTATCGAGTTAGAACAAACCTATAATAAACAATTTTGCAACGTCATTTTTGTCAAAAATTAATAATTATTGGCTCCTCCTTGATTTTCTATACATTCAGTTACTCTATGGGGTATTGATCGAGTTAAGTGGCCTATATCGTATTGCGAAATACTCATCTATATTCTTCTTATGACATGCAACAGGTCTTCTATGTTTGCTGGAGAACGTGGCAATCTATTTAGGTTTGGACCTACTTTATCCCACACATGTTCGATGGATAACAAATTATCTGATCTGAATGACCACTACAATGTGGCTACACCAGATTCTAATGTGAACTCCATAGTTTCATGGGCAATATGAGTAGCTGCGTTATCCTGTTGAATTGCAATCGATACGGCAACATACCCACCAAGAGACCCAGAAACAAAATTCCATTCCCTCCAGCTAATCTTCCCCAATTGGCCAGAAACGAACTTTCTGATGAATATTATGATATAGGTACTAGAACAATTCCTCCTAATATGTCGCAGATAATCTAAGCTACGTCTCTCAATGCTGATCTAAGAGCCGATTTCAAGTATACTGGTAACTTCTTGGTGTATTCGCTGGTAAAGGGATGATTCGCAACGATTCTCCTTACACTCATACAGCTTCTGTGCTACAATTCCTTCTAAAGCCCCGCTCCACTAGTAGTTTTGCTTCTCCACCACCTACATTATTTTAATGCCACCCCTAATCCCCCGAAAAGGAAATTCCGTACCTTAAAAAGGCCTAGACCTACAGCGAGGTTTAAATAACGTGTCCAGTATATCGACGAGATATCAAAGTTCCGTTAATAAGAACTAGAGATGATCTGCTTCCTAAACATATAGTACCCATACCATAACGCCTAGTTGTCTTGCTTTATGACGTTCAAACTTTATGGCAGTTTCAAAGTTTATATTTCGTCTCTCACCTCGAAAACGTCTTACCCTTATGCGAACATCGGAGCCACCAAAACACGCCTCTAGACTCATCACAGAAATAGACAATGTAGTCAGAGATAATCCATATCATTAAGATAATCCAACAAAATAATTTTAATATAATCTCTATATTCAATTCATATTATTTATTTACATGAATATGCGTTTACAAAATTATAAATGATTCGTTTCAATGATGCCACTATTAAATTGATGATCCCATATATGAAAATTACAGCCTGCGAATATTTCCTCACAATTAGTTTTTTTACTTAATTAAGATTGTTAAGGAAGTAAACACAAAAAAGTTACGCTAAGTGCTACATCTTCAACATAACAGTGATGTAACTAATGATGTAAACATGAAATAACGCTTAAACGGTTTGCAAAACATTAATATTATTCTTTATGGTGACTAAGTTTCGTATAAGTTTGCTAATGTACCAAGTACCCATTACTATACTAGTAGTAAATTATAAAATATTATATTTTGAAAATATTTTGTACATGTATACAGGATCGCAAAAGAAACAAAGAAACAACAACAAACAAAATTTCGATATGATTGACACAACTTACAGAGGTAAATCAATTAATAAAGTGTTGATGCATATATTATGTATTTGTATTTATACAATATGTCGAAAGCTCTCATGTGGTGTCATTATTCTACACGACAATGCTCGGCCTATAGCTCTGATTTAACGCTCTACGATTTTCACATCTTTGGGCCACCGAAAAAGACGTTAAAAGGTAATCGCTTTCAGATGGACGAAGAAATTTAATATAAAATATTGTAAAAGAATTCTTCGAGCTACAGCATAAGAATGTGCATCTTCAATCATATCTGACCGGCAGAGTGTTCCAGATCAAACGTAACCCATTCACTCTGTTGTATTCCAAGGAAGTGTCCTTGGACCCACACTGTACTTCCTGTTTACAGTAGACATATCAACTTCAGATTGTACAAAAATTGCAACATATGCTGTTGACACTGTCCTAATGGCCTGCCACGAAAATCCGATCCTAGCCTCTCAGATACTACAAGTCACCTAAATAGACTTCAAACTGCGAAGAGTTATTAATAGCTTTAAGTCAACATTACGTTTACACTAAGGAAGGGGATCAATCTAGCTGTAACCTTTAACAACACTCCACTGCACTGCCAATAAAATGTGACGCTAAATACTTGGGGATATGCCTAGACAGCCGCCTAACATGGCAAAAGCATATCTGGAACAAACGACTGCAAGTGGGACTCGTATACAGAAAGATGTACTGGTTAATTAATCAAAAATCACGCCTAAGTCTAGGCAATAAACTGCTTATCTACAAATGTGTCCTGAAACCCATCTGGACGTATGGCATCCAAAATCTGGGGAACTGCCATTGCCAGTGCAACAAACCTACACAAGATTTAGCGTTTTGACTAACACGTTTTAATGCAACTCTGCAAAGCTTCTTGGTACATTTCCAACAATATTATACATAGGGATCTCCTAGTCCAAACCGTCTAAGAAGTTATTTTTCTATGCTCCAAGTACCACAATAGACTACAGGTTCACCCAAATATATTGGGCACCAATCCCCTGACCCCCCTACAGAACAGAAGACTAAAAAGCAGACATTCTTGACATCAACACTTGAAACTAATTAATTATTTCAATTATTATTGTACACTTCAAATTACTTCAATTAATTTATAACTGGGTGAATACTGACTGTGTCGCTTTCTTAATACTCAAATGTATTGTTTTGTGTAAAATGGATGTCAAAAAAAATTGTTCTCGACGTTAACATAAAAATGAAATGGTCGATACAGCTCGGTCTTTTAGGAATATTTTGTTTATATAGCATGAGTTATATACAATTTGTCAAAAGAAGCATAAATTCCCTAGGTACTAGCAGGTACGTTTTCAGACAGACCCGTTCAAATTCTTTGTAACCACGCTTATACCGTTGTTTATTTATTTATGCAAAAAGCGTGATCCTATTACTCGGAACAAAGCATACAACATTTTATTTTGCTGCGGTATTTGATTTTATTTAAAAGTAGCATTCGAATCTGTAATATCTTTACCTGGAGAGTTCTGGGGAAAGCAAATATCTTAGAAATGTTTACGGAGAAGATTGAAAATTGAAAACAGGATTTGTTCCAAAACGTTGAACTGTATTCCTATAAACGATGTTAAAAGGCACTACGAGAGACACTCTAAAGCAAATTTATGAAAGAGAATTTATCATTGAATATTTTTCCGATGGAAATACCTTGCAAACTCTATTTATTGAATGTTTTATTTAGAAAATTCTATTTGGAAACTGATTTTATGCAGCAGACAATAATGTTTGTGAAGTTTCTTTATATACGGTATGTAATGAAACAATATTTTCATCATCAAAGAAAAGCTCAGATAGAGCTACAGAAAATAAACCAGCTTTAAAATATGTTTGGTTCTTTGTCATACATGACTAACCTTATACTGACCAAAAATATTTCAACTAATGGCATTCAAATTGAACAAATGTATATGTATAATATGTATCTGGGTCTCGAGATTAAATTAGGAAGAAACAACCAAACAACAGAGGCAAATATGAGAATAGGACCACAGTTTATGGAAAACTGAGGGAAGTCTTTAGATCAGATATTTCTCTGTGCTTAAAACGGAAGATATTTGATCAGCGTGTACTCCCAGTTCTAATGTATGGAGTAACTATGGAGCAGAAATATTGACTCTTACAAGAAAAGTAATATAAAATACAAGTGGCACAGAGAGCCATGAAGAGGCAATGTTGAAAATATCCTTCTGAGACAGAGTTTTGAATCAAATAGTTCGGAGAAAAACTAGAGTTATAGACGCAGCTAAAAGGACTACAACGCTGAAATGGAATTGGGCAGGTTCTGTAGCCATAGGCAGAGACGGAAGATGGACCAAGAAAATTTTAGAATGGGGACCTATACTGGAATATACGCTAAGTGCGCGATTACAAACGTAGCTAGCAATTCTTCAATTCAGAATCGCTCCACGGCTGGCTTCGACTCACCTCGTCTCAGCCCAATTGGTTTCCACTAGCTCAGTTTCCACTAGCTCAGTTCGTTGGAAGACTAACTGCTGTGTCTCGTTCGCTTACTTTTGTCTCGGTTTGGACGGCCACCTATCTGCCTTCGCTGCTTCAGAGTGCGAAGTAGATCGAACGCGCATTCCTTTCACGTCGAAGAATCAAACTGTGCAGAACTTCGCAGAACTTTTAAAAGATCCATTAGTCCAAAAACACAAGAATAACAGCGGTGAGCATTTTTTTATGGCGTGAGTGCCAATGGTTGATTTATGGCCGGATATTCGGTCAATTCGATTATAATACATCTCTAAAATGCGTATGTCATTAAGGAGAGACATACACCTTTTAAGCGTATGTTATTAAGGAGAGATCGCGGTCACACAAAAGAAAAAAAGAAAGATCTATTAAATCTTATTAATTTGATACCTCCAATATTTCATCAATTCCACAAGGATCTTCCAACTACCCTGCATATATCGGAAATTGATCCAGATCTCGAAGAAATAGATCCAGAGATTGGAAAGTCTGTTGCTATAATAATCATTTTTATTTTATAGATCTGGTTTACTTTTATATTACTTTTTTATTTTTATGAATAATTATTTGTTAAAAAAACATATTCCTGCTGTTTTGGTTTTAATTCCCAATCCATTATAATCATAGTCCAAGAGCTGGGAGCGGATTTTGTGTGTGATAAGTAATATGGACAAACTATTCATGTACACAAATTCGTTGTGTACATGACTTTCCCCAACGGGCGGAAACCAGAGTGGGGGACCAGAGTAGTTATAAGGGGTCAAAGTCGCGGTTTTTATTATTTTTTTTGACGCTCATCATCGAGATATTGCACCAAAATTTGGGAATAAGTAGGTCATGACTTAACTAAGTAAAATCTCCAGGTCCCCAAATCAGGTTTCCGTCCCTGGAGATTTTGCTTAGTTACGTCATGATCTACTTACTCCCAAATTTTGGTTTACTATCTCGATCACGAACGTCACAAAAAATTTCTTATAATTTTAATATTTACCCCTGGCCCCACCCTTTTTTTTAGAGAGGAGATTTTACTTAGTTACGTCATGACCTACTTATTCCCAAATTTTGGTGCACTATCTTGATCACGAGCGTCACAAAAAAAATAATAAAAACCGCGACTTTGACCCCTTACAACTACCCTCGTCCCCCACTCTGGTTTCCGCCTCTGAAGATTTTACTTAGTTATGTCATGGTCTACTTATTCCCAAATTTTGGTGCACTATCTCAATCACGAACGTCACAAAAAAACCCCTTATAATTTTTATTTTCACCCCTACCCCCACCTCTTTATCGACCACGCAGCGTTCCGCCCCTGGAGATTTTACTTAGTTGCGTCATGACCTACTTATTACCAAATTTTGGTGCACTTTCTCGATCATGAGCGTCACAAAAAAATAATAAAAACCGCGACTTTGACCCCTTATAATTACCCTCGTCCCCCACTCTGGTTTCTGGCCGTTGGGTAAAGTCATGTACACAACTAATTCAACATATCCCCGTATAGTTTTTACATATTACTTATCACGCACAAAATCCGCTTCCATCTCCGCTCCGACTATCACTTTCAATGGTAGATACACAAAAATATACATAGATATAGAAAAGTTGCGGTCAGTAGGTCTTAAGTCAGTAAATAGTAACATCTATATGTCTTAAGTACATTTAAAATATTAAAAATCTACGAAAATCGTTTTCTTGCTATAATTATAATTTTATTATGGCACATTGAATGGTACTATTGTACTAAATTGGTTAAAGGTAACATGTGCGATTTATAACAATTTTTGAAACATTCAAGTATTCCCCCTGTTTTTTTTTGTGTGAATTTGCTGGCCTTGGCCGAGCCAATTAGCCAGACATTTTGTTATTTTAAAAACAAACAAATTTGATTTTTCAATCAGAGAAATTTTTTCTGTATTTCTAACTCTAAATACATAACAAACTAACATTATTATCTACAATTATTATCTACAATTATTATCTAAATAATACTCTGTTTTGGTTGTTCATTTTTTTTTTGTAAATTTCTATTTTTTTTGTATTTTTTGTCGTATTTTTTTGTATTGTTAATTTGTTTTTTTAATTATTTTTTTTATTTTTTTTATTGTTATTTTTTATAAATTGTTTTTTTACTACGCTGAGACGTAAACCCGATTCAACCTCGCGGAAGTTTACATCTTCTTAGTTTTTTTCTTTTTTTTTTGCTTTTTTTGCTTTTTCTGTTTTTTTTTGCTTTTCTTTTTCTCTTTTTTTGTTCTTTTCTTTTTTCAACTATAATATACAATAATTACTTAAATCTACAGAGTTAAAAAAAATAACAACAAAACTTTGATTTTATGTTATTCCCCCTGTTAACTTTGATTTTATGACTTAAGCCCTTTTTCCCAAACATCAGAGACATAACATTTTAGTACTCGCTTTCTAAGATTTAGGCTGTCTCTACTACATTATATTTGTTTCATATTAGTGAATGCACTTCTAGCCTTTTCTATTCTAATTCGGATTTTTTTGGTATAATCGTTTGTTTCACTAATAGTAGGGGAGCAAAGTATGCTAAATGTGCAGTCACTCGAGCGTGATGGGGACCTATTGGGTTGTGAAGAGTAGGTCCTAAAACCAAAAAAAGTTAAGTAAAGTTTTCCATTTTAGTGGGCGCTTGCCATTTTTTAATTTAATTTTCCATTTCCAACAATCGTTTTTTCAGATTATAACGCCATCTATCCGTAATTCGAAAAAATGTTTCGAATAAAAGTTACTTATTTTTACATAAGGAATCCAAATCTGCAATAAAAAATGGGAGCTCCTATTTAAGATTTTAAAGTAACCCCCCACCCCAACTCCATGGGGAGTCGTGCTTAGTGCCATTCGATAGATTTTTAAAAATATTGAATAAGTGTATTTTACAGTTTTTCGATTTGATGTTCAGTTCGTGAAATATCGCGGGATTGGTATTTAAAATATTAAATTCACCCTCCACCCCTCTCCGTGGGAAGTCGTGTTTGGTATCATTCGATAGATTTTTAAAAAATATTGAGCAGATATTTTTTAGTTTTTCGATCTGTCATTCATTTCGCGAAATATTCGCTTTTTTCTTGTGAAACTTTGGGACTCACCCATTTCCTTACTACCGGTCCAAATCGTTAGATTTTTGAAATATACGCTCTCTTGCATGTACTTAAGTTACCTTATCTTAATCTGACAATTTCGAGTTTTTTAAGGATAGATTTTTTTCGGGCCCCCCTTAACGAACTCCCCTGTGTTAAGAGCCAATATATGGTAGAGGTACATCTGCAGGGTACCAGGTTTCTCCCCATATGATAATCTGACGCGCTCGAGTAACTGCAAAAATCGCCGCTTGGGCTCCCCTACCATAATGTTTGTCCCTAAATAATTATAATTCTGAACGTTCTATCGTTTTATTATTTACGTGTAGATTGATGTTTCTAATATTTTTCTTTGATAAAACCATGAATTTAGTTTTCTTTATTTTTAGTGACAGACCAAATTCTCAACTCGTTGCAACAACCTTATCTAAAATTCTTTGTAGATCTGTAATAGTTTCTTTTAGTTTCTGCTATTAGTATTGTGTCATCGAATTGCTATGCACAGATCATTACAACTGGGTAGGTTCTGTTCCAGAGGCAGAGATGGAAGATGGACCAAGAAAAATTTAGAATGGTGACCTACACTTATCGTAATCGAGGTCGTCCTTCAACAAGATGGTCGAATGGCATCAAATACATCCAGCAGCATGCTCAATATCGGATACAATGGAATTATTTATGGGAGCCCTATTTTCAGCAGTGGATTCAAAGTGCGGTTAATGATAATGATGATGGGTCTTTTCGTTATTTGTGTTTTCTCTTATAAAGTGCGCTGGAATAAGTGTTACCCCCCTTATTAACTTATTTATTTTTAGCACACAAACAAAACTCTCGGACAGGTCGATTTTTAAAATATTCATAGTATATTATAGAATCAATGTTTCGAACTTTACTCCATTCCTTTTCAGGTGACAGGCATAACTTTGGTGTTTGTAATTGGGAAAGTACATCACGTGATACATTATTTAAAAGCTTTTGAAATACTGATTACAAAAATGTGTAATACTTTAATCCTATTGGAGAACGTAGGCGCAAAATTTCGGTCGAATTATTTTTAAATGTATTAATTTTTTTTCGAATCCTGAGAAAACTAATAAGTATTTTTGAAAAACTTAACCACAGAATGAAATATTACAGTATTATCGAGGGTCGAGAGTCCCTAAGAACTTCTATAATGTTTATTTTAATAAGTCACAGGGTTGAAAAAAAAAGAGAATTTCGTCTGATTTTTAATTTCAAATATATCATTCAAAACAAAACTTTTTGTTTAGTCTAAGGGACTTTAAGCCTTCCGTAATAATCTAATCTTTCAGTCTGCGTTTAAATTTTTCAAAAATACTTATTATTTTTCTCAGAATTCGAAAAAAAATGAATGCGTTTAAAAAAAAATCGACTGAAATTTTGCGCCTACGCTCTTAATAGGAGTAAAGTATTATACACTTTTGTAATCAGCATTTCAAAAGCTTTTAAATGAGGTGTCACATGATGTACTTTCCCGTTTAAAAAATCAAAGTTATGCCTGTCACCTGAAGAGGGATCGAGTAAAGTTCGAAACATTGATGCCATAATATACAATGATTATTTTAAAAATCGACCTGTCCGAGATTTTCGCTTATGTGCTAAAAATAAATAAGTTAATAAGGGGGGGTAACACTTATTCCAGAGCACTGTATATGAAAAAACTTATCTAGGTGTATGTCCATCTATTTCGCATACTTTTGAAGATTTAAGTACTATTATTTCCAGCCCTTTGGGTGTGTGTATGTGTGGAAAGATAATGGCATGGAATCAAGTCCACTTGCCACAGAAAGTTGTAAAAGGAATTTTCTTATAGTATAACTACAGAGATGTGGGTTATGTCGTTTTAAATTTGTATTTTATTTTCTTTAATAAAATCTACTAAAAGTTCCAAGGTGTTTTTATTGGCAGCTAACAAAATGTGTGTGAGATTTAATGGAAGAAAATATTTCATTTCAATAAGTGTACGAATTAAATCATTGGATTTTTTTAAATGTTTTTTGCAACCGAAAAATATATGATTTAGATCTCCGTAAGAGTTCTGATCACAACTACAGGCCGAGGACTGTATAATGCCCAGCTTAGCAAGGTGCGATGGAAATCGCCCATGATTTGTTTTAAGTCGAAAAACACTTGCCGAAAAGAATTTTGAAGTAGGGTAGTTGAAAATATATAGAGGTGGGGATGGTAGGGTAGGATGTATTTTAAAGTAGGTATTTTGTGAGTTTTCTACAGTATTTTCCCACTGTCGTTCCCATTTTAATCTTATTTTATTTTTTATCAAATGAAAGACGTCTGGTAATGTATAAATATTACAAAGAACTCCGTTAGGTACTGCTTCCTTAGCCAAACTATCAGCTTTTTCATTACCTAGTATACCTGTATGACCTTTGACCCATACAAATGTTATATTTAAATCTGCTATCAAATTTTTTAAATTGCATAATATAGGACATTTCATTCTTTCAAATTTTATGCTTTTTATTGACTCCAATGCAGACTTAGAATCAGTTAGTATTACTCCATCTCGTAAATTATTTGATGTTAACCAAGTAATGCCCTTCCAAATTGCTATAAGTTCAGCAGTATATATGCTACATATTGATGGTAATTTAAACATAAATGATTGTTTTGTATTTTGGATAAAAACTCCACAACCAACTCCGTGTTTTGTTTTTGATCCATCTGTATATATAAATGGCTTATTGACTAATCCACCTAATATGGATTTTAGAAGGGTGTGATTTATATGATGGTATTCTGTATAATTGGGTATTATGACTCTGTGTGGTTTTATTAGTGATCTATACGGTATGGTATACATAAACAATGTTTTATTTTTACCAAAAGAAATGTGATCAGCATTGGTCTCAACGAAAGCTTCTGCCAGTGGAGGAGAATTCTTTATTTTCCAAAAGCGGTTTGTTAAATCCTCTTTTGCAATATCACTTAATTTGTTGATCATGTTTGACTCTAAGGATTTTAGTTTTAAAAGATATTTTTGTGATAAAAGCTGCCGACGCAAATCCAAAGGCAATTCATTACATTCTGCCAGTATTGCTTTCACCGGTGATGATATCATTCCACCTATGCAAGTTCTAAGACATTTATATTGAACTCTGTTTATTTTGTTTGGATTGGTGTTACAAGCAGATCCGTATAAACAACATCCATAGTCAATGATAGACCGCACATAGGCTCTATAAAACAATAAAGCTATACCAGTAGCTGCGCCCCAACTTCGATTTGTTACACACCTAAGCAAATTATAGCCTTTCTCACATTTGTTTATTAAGTGACGTATGTGACTCGACCATAGTAACTTGGTGTCAACAATAATACCTAAATACTTAAACTCTTTAACTACCGACAAGGTACGCCCACACAGAGTTAATCTCTCTGGTGCACGTAGTCTATGCCTGGTAAAAAACATAATAGAGCATTTTTCTGTTGAAAGGGTCATACCAGTTTCTTCTGTCCATGTACTTACCTTATGCATAATATTATCAAGAGCCTCAGTGCATGCTTCATAACTATTTTGGATGGTGTATATACAGATATCATCTGCATATTGTATGCAATTTACGGAATTATGAAATAGTGAATGAATATTGGCAGAATATATATTAAAGAGTATAGGACTAAGTACGGATCCCTGTGGCAACCCATGATAAACAACCCTTGGACCATGTAACACATTTCTATGGTCTCTAATATAGACATGTCTAGTAAAATATAGTTGCAATATATTTAGAGCAGTCGTTTCGCTAAGACCAATCTTAACCATTTTCTGTTTAAGTATATTTATATTTACAGAGTCGTAAGCCCCTTTTATATCTAGGAATAAACAAGCTAGATACTTGTTGCCAGAAAAGGCAATCTGGATGCCATTTACTAAATGAGTTACTGCATCCAAAGTACCATATCCCCTTCTAAAACCGTATTGAGTATTAGGTAAGATATTGTTATACTCGATGTACCACTCCAGTCTTGTTTTTATCATTCTTTCGAACGTTTTAGTTATACATGACATTAAAGATATAGGGCGATAAGCATAGGCGTAGCGTGACCTAATAATTTGGGGGGGCACAGGGTCTACGGGGGGGAGTGGTGGTCCCGTGGAAACTTTTTTGAAAACTACCACTTAAGAACTAAAGTAAAGTATATGTGTATTTTTGTTAAACATTGGTTTTAATCAATTTTTACTATATTGATGGATTGTAAAAAGACTCAATTTCAAAATATACAAGTTTATTCTATTCTAGACATAACTGCATGGACATTTATAACACAAAAACAAATTTCTGTACAAGACAAAGTTTTCAGGTGAACAGAACTACAGTAATGGTTTTCAACGAACCAATTTTCGTTAGTTCTAATGAAGCATTAGCCTCCTATCGGCTAGATTTGAAAATCTGTCAACTAACAGATCTAGTTTTTTATCTTTCATGTATTCAGACGTCAATTCTTGCTCAATAGACATCAGGGCAAGCCCACTTAAGCGGTCTTCTGTCATGGTGCTTCGAAGAAATGTCTTTAGTCTTCGTAGTGTAGAAAACGATCTTTCTGCGCTTGCTGTTGTGATAGGCCACGAAAGTGATATTTCCAGTAGCTGCCAAACATCTGGTGCACTGGCTTGAAGATCATTCTCAATAAAAAAATCAGCCAACTCTTGGAACGTTACTCTTGTGGTTGCTTTGTCTGTTTTGACAAAATTGTTCTTTGCATAACAGTGAAAAAACTTAAGATGTGCAGAGAAACTTAAAGACAAGTTATAAAACTTTTGGATTGCCATAACAGCGTTGTTGTCAATTTCGGTCCAATTAAATAGTAACTGGGCAATGCAGTTGATTTTATCATAATCGTTCTTGGAAAAACGAGATTGCAAGTTTACAATTACTGTGTCTAAAGCAGCAAAGTAAATGTCAGTCTTGAACATCTGTTCAGGTGATTGATGAAATGCAGCATCTGAAGAGCTACTACTAGCTTCAAGTTTTTTCGGAATCTTCCGTTTGCGTGGTAGTGAAGGCCTTTCAACTGACAAACCTTTCATACCATATTTGTTACACTGTTCTTCTGACTCATTCCACATCTGAATAAAGCCATCATCATTTCTGTCCAGTTTTAAACAGTCAATGACTGATTCAACTTTTGCAAAAACCTTAGAAATGTCAAGAGATTCACTCTGCAGTTCTTTGGAGAGTATATCAGTCTGACTCAAAACGCTGTGCAATAGTTTTAAACTGAATACAAATTCAAATGTGCTGATTTGTTTGGCTAGACCATCAGCTTCGGCTGCAATTTTACGATTTGATACATCGTTTGCAATAACTTCCAAAGTTTCGTACACTTCAGGGAGCTGCTCTAGAATTACATGGATTGCTTTGTGTCGAACTGTCCATCTAGTTCGAGACAAGCTCACCAGTCTTTTCATTTTTGTTTCTCCGCTTTGCTTACATATTGATTCAAATATTGAAAACCTGTTAGCTGATGCATTAATTAAGTTATACAGGTTATTTACTATGGATAAGCAATTCCGAAGCTGTCTTATTTCTTCACAAAATCTCTGAACAGCCAGATCAAGCAAGTGGGCATGGCAGTGTGTACAAAGCTTTAGGCTCTTCTTCTTGGAACCTTGAGGCAACACCTTTGAATTTGCCGCTCATGTTACTAGCTCCATCATATGCCTGGCCGTGCATTTTATTTAAGCTTATACCCAACTGCTGCAGATACTGTTTAATAGTGTGATGTAAATTTTCACCAGTAGTGTCTGACACATCAACGAAGCCCAAAAACCTTTCATTGATTTTAATGTGTCCATCTATTTTAGTAATGTATCGAATGCAAATGCTAAGCTGTTCACGGGTTGAAATATCCGTAGTTTCATCACAAATAATTGAGTAGGCCAAAGCCTCACTCACCTCTTGGACAATTTGTTGAAGCATTTCACATTTTATGCAATCTATTATCTCATTTTGTACCTGGGCACTTTTGTATGAATGGACTGGGGATTTCATTAATGTTTGGATTCCTTCCTCCATTTCAGTAGATCTCAGTTCTAGCAGTTCTATAAAGTTCCCCCTGTTAAATGAAGCAGTACTCTCATCATGTCCTCTTAAGGCAAGATTCTGTTTTCCAAGGAATAGGATGTTTTCAATTATGAATTTTAAATACCTCCTATTCATCTCAACCATTTTAGTATGTGCCGAGGACAACGAATCTGCTACCGTGCTTCCTGCTTTTCTATACTCATTGAGAAACTGTTTAGATTTTTGATGCATTTCACTCTTCTCATGTTTCCTGAATTTTTCCAAAGCTTTCTTCCAATTGTTCATGCCCAGTTTAGTGAATGACTCCTCCCCGCGACCAGACTTATGTTGACAAAATAGTCGGCATGGGTAACAAAATGCAGCGTCTGTAATGGGGCTATATTCGACCCAATTAAATTCACTGTACCAGGATTCTTTGAACTGCCTCGATTTGGATTGAATCTTGCTTACCTTAAAACAATCAACAGGCTGAAATGCTCCTTTTGCAATATCTGCACTTTGTACTCCCAATGAAGGATCTCTACTTTCGCCCTGGAATGTAGCATCACGATCTGGGCGTAAACAAGATGGCGATTCATCACCAACGCTACCTCCAGTGCTACTTCCCGCTAAATGTCTATCTTCATTTACACTTTCACTTGAATTTCCAAGTTTTTTAAAGAATGTTAGTACAGAGGACTGTTTCTTAGACATGATAACAAACGAACATCCGCAAAAATTACACAAACAATAGCAGCTCAGCTAGTAACAATAAGCTTATTGAACGAATAAAACGTGGCGACCACCTACACAACACAACACACGCGCACTGAGCTGGTATGATATCCCTCCGCCAGGCGTCGGCTGGGCTCGGGTGCATTCGATCGGCTGCTCCAGCTCGGGCGCAACCGGCCAGAGTCGGCTCACCGGCACTTGTAAATTTAGTTGTAACACGCGCATACTTTACACACACAGAATCAAATTAGATGCATACAGAAAAATAGACTAACGGGGGATCTATATTAGTTATTCATTCGTAACTTTTAGTGTATACATATACGTAATTTAAAGATAATTTATATTATTTTTTTCTTTTTTTGCATAATGTTGGGGGGGCACGTGCCCCCCCGTGCCCCCCCGGCCCGACGCCACTGGCGATAAGAGGAAGGCATATTTCTATCTTTAGTAGGTTTTAAAATTAAACAAATGGTAATTTGTTTGAGATGCTCAACATAGTTTGAATTCACCCACCAATCATTGTATATATTTAGTATAAAATTTTTAGCAACTTGGGGAAGATTTTTAATAATGTCATATGTAACATAATCATTACCCGGAGCAGTACATCTAGAGGTCTTAATTGAAGCCCTTTGGGGATAATAATGTATTTCTTAGCTTTTATTCATTTAATTTAGTTATTAGTCAATTCGACGTAGTTGTATCCTTATTTTGTTGGACTTTTATATGAAATATTTTCTCTTTTTCTATAGTATCATAGCTTGCGTCTCCTTATATTAATATGTAGCGATTACAAATGTTTCGTAGTTTATTTTCAATATACCATTTAAAGAAAATCAACAACGTTGGTAGCAGTAGGGATTCTTGAATTATCGATGAAGATATGAATACTTCCAGATCATTTAGTATTGTTAGGAATGTTTTTATTAAAAGCATAATTAAGTAAATTATCGAAGCTTCCTTTTCTCTTTCTTAGTGTCTTCAATTTGTCGTTACTTTTCCTTTTTAATTGAAATAGATTTAACGCCAGCACTAATGACAATACATTATCTCTTATACAAAATCTCACTTAATTTTAGCGACAGCTCAAAAGATCCTCATATAATTGCATTAATTGATGAATATAGGAAAAGACCTAATATTGCTGCCGAACAAAGGGTGGAGGGTGTATCGGAACGAGGGGTGGCCATGTGATATTTACTCAATACCTTTAACTTATCGATTCTTCGGCTCCGCGAGACATTATTTAACTTTGTCGAGTCGAGCGAAGTTCGATAATAGAAACGTTAGAAACGGGATACTCTCAAATGCGAGATTAAATACCAATAGGGTTACTACTGTTATTGGATTTGTCGAAGTTCAAACAAGTCGGATTTTAGTCACAACACATGAGATTTTGTTTCCGTGTTTAATATGTTATGTGAAGGGAAAGCTCTCTCTAAAACCCGTGTTGAGCTGCCCCCCCCCCCCACTTAAAAAAATCAAAAAACAAATAGCCCTGATTTTTGAGCTATTTATGAGCTCTCATATTCCGCAAACTAAAAATTTTGAGCTCGTTCCACTAAGCAGGAATTTGATACTTTAGTGGGGGGGGGGGGCTGAGTCAGCCCCCCCCCCCACTACTTAAAAATAGGAATATTGAATCGGTTTTTGCGGTAGAATTACGAGCTATTTATGAGCTCTTGAAATTATATAGTTTCGATTTTTGAGCTCATCCCCTTCACCCCCAAACAACCCTTTAATTGATTTAACTTACGAGAAAAATGCTGAGAAAACTTAAAATATATCGTATTGCGGATATAATTCCTATAGCGTATATACTCTAAGAATAAACTATTAAATCACGTGTATTTCGATTATTGAGCTACAACCCCTTCGCAAGAAAACCACCCTATCTTCCCGGCTTAAGAGAAAGTTGTACTTGAAATGCATTAAATTAATTATTTGGCGACTACATATCATTTAATAATTTAAAAGGTTCAAATTTACGCTCATTTAAATCAGTAAATTGCAATTTATTTTGTATAGTGCAGTCACTGAAAGTAAAAATCAACGATTACCTTCAATTTTGGCGAACCTTCATCGATTTTTACGAAAATTGGTCAGTGGTTAGAGAATACCTCAAGAAACAAAGGTAACATGGTACCACCTTGCGCCTTTACCCTGAGGGTGGATACCTCCCCTTCTCGGGGGTGAAAATTATTTTATAAAAAATAACTGCACAAATCTATAAAAGAACAAATTATAAGCAAAATTTATTATATAAGTTATTAAAATAAGTCAATACCTTTTAAGTTATTAAAGATCAAAAATTTTAATTATTCGTGAAAAAAATGCATGCTTTGAAGCGGTTTTTCGTAAATCACTAAAAGACTGTAGGTTTTTACAAAAAAGTTAATAGTAGTTTTATTCGTATAGCTTATATTCTAAGAATAAACTCTTAAATCACGCGCCTTTCGATTATTGAGCTACAACCCCTTCGCAAGAAAACCATCCCATATTCCCGGCTTAAGAGAGAGTTGTACTTAAATAATTTAAAATAATTATTTGGCGACTATATATCGTTTAATAATTTATGAGCTCGCTAAATATACGCATCTCAATTATTGAATTGCCATTTTCTTTCTATAGTGCAGTCACTGAAGGTAAAAATCAACTATGACCTTCGATTTCGGTAAATCTCCATTCATTTTCACGAAAATTGGTGAGCGGATTTTGATGCTATTAACTTTTTCTAGAGCTCATTTTTGATAGGTATTTCTAAGTACTTTGACAAGTATTTAGTACCTAAGTGTTACAAAATGCGTCTCTTTCCCGTTATTTAAGCTTGAATCCTTAGATTTGAAGAGTCACAAAAAAAATATACATTTAATTACCAATAACTACCTTTAAATTAACATTAAATGGTTTTTCAAGTAAGCAATTTATTATATTTTTTATTATCTTCAATTTTAGTGATGAACACTTTTTTGTAAAAACTTACAGTTTTTGAGTTATTTATGAAAAATCGCTTTAAAGCATGCATTTTCTTTCACAAAAATTAAAATATTTGATCTTTAATAACTCAAAAAGTATTGATTTATTTTAATCACATTATATAACAAATTTTGCTTACAATTTGTCCCTCTCTCGATTTGTGGGGTTATTTTTAATAAAGTAGTTTTCACCCCCGAGAAGGGGTGACATATACCCCAGGTTAAAACCCCAAATTGTTATTGTTAGTTCGTGAAAATGAATGGAGATTTACCGAAATCGAAGGTCATAGTTGATTTTTACCTTCAGTGACTGCACTATAGAAAGAAAATGGCAATTCAATAATTGAGATGCGTATATTTTGCAAGCTCATAAATTATTAAACGATATGTAGTCGCCAAATAATTAATTTAAATTATTTTAAGTACAACTCTCTCTTAAGCCGGGAATATGGGATGGTTTTCTTGCGAAGGGGTTGTAGCTCTATAATCGAAAGGCGCGTGATTTAAGAGTTTATTCTTAGAATATAAGCTATACGAATTAAACTACTATTAACTTTTTTGTAAAAACTTACAGTTTTTCAGTGATTTACAAAAAACCGCTTCATAACATGCATATTTTTCACGAATAATTAAAATCTTTAATCTTTAATAACTTAAAAGTATTAACTTATTTTATTAACTTTATATAATAAATTTTACTTTTAATTTGTTCTTTTATTGATTTGTGCAGTTATTTTTTATAAAATAATTTTCCCCCCCGAGAAGGGGCGGTATGCACCCTCAGGGTAAAGGCGCAAGGTAGTATTATGTCACCTTTGTTTCTTGACGTATCCTCTAACCACTGACCAATTTTCGTGAAAATCGATAAAGGTTCACCGAAATTGAAGGTAGGTAATCGTTGATTTTTACTTTCAGTGACTGCACTATACAAAATAAATTGCAATTTACTGATCTAAATGCGCGTCATTTGGAAGCTTATAAATTATTCAATGGTATGTTGTCACCAAATAATTAGTTTAATGCATTTAAGTACAACTTTCTCTTAAGCCGGGAAGATAGGGTGGTTTTCTTGCGAAGGGGTTGTAGCTCAATAATTGAAATGCACGTGAGTTAATAGTTTATTCTTAGAGTATATAAGCTACAGGAATTATATCCGCAATACGATATATTTTAAGTTTTCTCAGCAGTTTTCTCTTAAGTTAAATCAATTAAAGGGTTGTTTGGGGGTGAAGGGGATGAGCTCAAAAATCGAAACTATATAATTTCAAGAGCTCATAAATAGCTCGTAATTCTGCCGCAAAAACCGATTCAATATTCCTATTTTTAAGTAGTGGGGGGGGCTGACTCAGCCCCCCCACTAATGTATCAAATTCCTGCTCAGTGGAACGAGCTCAAAATTTTTAGTTTGCGGAATATGAGAGCTCATAAATAGCTCATAAATCAGGGCTATTTATTTTTTGATTTTTGCAAGTGGGGGGGGGGGGGCAGCTCAACACGGGTCTCTCTAAACTTGTCGTCAGAATTCAAATATTTTCTTTTAAATGTTGCATGGGTTGCATGTGAGAGTTCATTTTGAATGAAGTAAAAGACAGACGTACTCTCAATCATTTATTGTAACTTCCGACGACCGGTTTCGCTCTCTATAATATGCAGAGCATCTTCAGGTCAACGGTTACAAGTCACTAAATAATTCGGCTACAAGGAGCTACTCACTGTACTGAGTATCCAATAACATGATATCTTACTCAAATTATTCTAACGGGATATGGTGGAATTCGTGCAATAGACGGAGAATGTTGTAAAGGTTAACAAGTGTATGGAAATTCTTGAGGGTGGTGAGATAAGTGGTGAGAGACAGCCAACAAATCTGTGCTTGCTATTTTGTTTGTGAAGTAGACCAAAAGTAAATGGGTGCGTTCGGACGACCACAGCGGCTGACTGTCAGCAGAAGTCGGTTGAGTGGTTGTATCCAGAGCTGATAGGGAAAGCTTAGTAAATCTGTCAGCGGCTGACTTCCAGCGGTGTCGTCTAAACGCTACCACTGGCTCAGCTGTCCAGCCGCTGTGGTCGTCCGAACGCACCCAAAGTCATAAATATATACAATTTTAATATGTAATGGTGTTAAAATTTTTTTGTTTATATTTGTTAAAAGATTTCTATTTATTTATGTATGTGTTGGTGTAAGGCTGACAACGTTTGGATCAAAAGAGGTTAATATCTAATATTGATGTTAGCTCTGGACGTGCAATTGTAACCCAATTGTTAAGGTCAATGCTCCTTGATGTCATAATGTGAGGAGCAGAGGTCGCACAAAGGAGGAAATAGTCGGAAAGCAGTCATATTATAAAAATAATAATAAAATGTGAATTGGTAAACAACAATGTAGGTACATGAAACAGATATAAAAAAGAAGGGAGAAAATCGAAAACAGACGGTTGTTTATTGGGATTAGATAGAGATTATGTAAAAATTAATATTCAGTTGATAGTAAATTGACGGTAAATTGAGACTATGTTTTATTGATTTAAACAGAGAAGAAACTTTAATAAACTGTTGAATCAGATAAAAGAAAAGAAAACAATAAATTGGGGTACCTACATTGTGTTAAATTCGTCAATAAATAAGTAAAATTCACATTAAAACATTAAAACAAAAAAGCACAGGAACACAAAGACGAGACAACAAATAGTTTGGGACGTAGAGTCAGGTCAGTAGCACTACATTTGTTTAACTATTTCTATTTTCTTTCTTATTTATATTGAAACTATTTAAGCAATATGTACAATATCTGATTTTGCAACACAACATTATGACTCTTTGCTTCGCACCTCTTATTTCGTCATCATCATTTGCTCTACCGCCCATTGTGGGTTTTGGCCTATCCTAGGATCAACTTCTGTTCATTCCTATGATTCGCCTTGGTTTTCTAATATCATTCTCTTAGTCGTCTTCCATCTGACCCGTAAGAGGAAACAGTAGTGATCAACAGGTAGCGAAAACGCGTTCCAAGATTGCGGCTGTAATTTTGAATATTTTTTCGAGATATTTGGCACACGTATTCGTAATATAATAAAGAATGGCGGTACAGGGCCCAATTTAAAAAATATATTAATATGTGGAAATTACTCTGTAATTAAATACAATATTAAAAAAGAGGCTGTACCGCCGTTAAGAAAAACAAAAAAATACACTTTCTTCAAATAAATTTTATATCCAATGCCTAGTTTTTGTGTCATTTTGGAACTACTAATGAAATAAAAAATGTTAGTAGTTTCAAAATGACACAAAATCTAGGCATCGGATAAAAAAGTTTATTTGAAGAAAGTGTATTTTTTGTTCTTCTTAATGGCGGTATAGGCTCGTTTTTTATATTATATTTAATTACAGGGTAATTTCCACATATTAATATATTTTTCAAATTGGACTCTGTACCGCCATTCTTTATTATTATATTACGAACACGTGTGCCAAATATCTCGAAAAAATATTCAAAATTAAAGCCGCAATCTTGGAACGCGTTTTTGCTACCTGTTGATCGCTACTGTTTCCTCTTAAATCGTACTCTGTGCCTACCTCTTCTCACTCTATCTAGTCTTTGGTTATAAATGTCTATCGACTCGACGGCTCCATTTCGTTCGTTCTCTTTAAGTGACCTAGCCATCTTGCCTGTTTATTTTAATTTTATTTTAATGGACTAATAAAACTAATAATGGACTAGGTTCACTATAAAGACGGAAAAGCTCAAAATTATAGCGCCTACGCCATAATCCGTTTTTCTCCACGTCTTTATAAATCCACAAGGCTAAATTTTTCCTATAGTTAGCTTGTGCTAAAGAAAGCCAGAGGTTGGTATTTACACTTCTTATTGGTACTTAGTTAAATAAATTCATATTTAAACTCTTCAGTTTAACGACATTATATTCATAATATAAAACGGTGTGAACCACAACTATAAAAAAATAACAGATCTATCTAACAAATACAAATAACTCATACCTGATTCTGGCCCTTTTATATTCATGAAATCATTATAACAGCACGCACATCTCACGGACAAGTAATGATTTATCTTTACTTTTGGTCACCACCTTTGGATAAGGTTAATAACATTTTATTCAGAATTAGGCGTAAAATATGTTTAATATTATTTTTCTTAAGGTTGGTTTACCACAGGCTGTATACTAAAAATAACAAAAAACTAATTAATGTTCTATATAAAAGGTATATTTATATTTAAAGGACCCCTTCAGGTTACATCACAGAATGTTTTCAGAATAATAATTTCATCATCAGTGTCCTTTACCTGAAATAAGTATAACCACTTTTATTAAAGCAAACGTGAATGTTAAATTTTGACTAAGGTTAAAACGATAAAATTATGTGAGTTATACTTACAGGTATACATGCTTTGTATAAGCTTTTTAAAGGCTCCACAATAGTACAAGCAATTTATTATTCGACGCGCCTTAGCAAGGCGACCACAAGTGGTTAAAAACGTGTAACGGTGTGCCACATTATAGTGTCAAAAATGGTACATGCGATATATCAATCGACACATACTGAAAATTCGAACCTTAATATTTATTTCCAATTTTGATGCTATTTCCCGTTAAAAAGCTATGGCCGGAAATTTGGCAAAAATGTCTGAAAATTATCAAAATCGTATATCAGTCGACACAAAGTTACACGAAGAGTTCAAATATCATGTTGGGTGAAAACCTATACTAAAATCACAATAAAAATGCACTAGAAATAAACAAACCAAGACACTTTGAATGTTACGAGGAGCACTCTCAAATCAATGTATAAACATTGTAAACCATGATTTGAGGATGCTCCTCGTAACATTCAAAGTGTCTTAGTTTGTTTTTTTCTAGTGCATCTTTATTGTCATTTTAGTATAGGACTTACGAAATCCAATTGAATCACGTATTTCGGAAACAACAACCTAAGTCACATTTTGGCGATTTGGAGTTTATTACACCAACATGTATTTATGTGGGACTAAAGTTGTTTCAGAAATATATGAATATTTTAAATCGTTATAAAAGCAACCATGCTTACCAGACTTAGGTGTATTCTGCATTAAATTGTGTGAAACCCACAGAAATACATGTTGGTGTAATAAGCTCAAAATCACCAAAATGTGACTTAGGTTGTTTCTGAAATAAGCGATTCAATTACATGTTTAATTATATTTTTACAAAAGTTTAAAGCAGAAAAAGTCGATGTAATATTTTTGTTCTAATACTAATTAAAACTTTGTAAAGTACTTTTGGGTAATAAAAAAGTAATTTTGCTGTAATTTACTTCTTTAAATAACAGGAAACATTTTCGCTAAAGGGTATATATTATTATAATTCCTCATCAAAAGTGTGAGTTTTTCTGCCCAACTTTTTACCGCCCGACTTCAAACTTCCTACTCCTTGTTCGGATGTCTTCCGCCTGGACCCAAAATGATTTTTAATCATTTTGCTTTGCCGTTTTTCCCGCGAAGCAAAAATAGTGCAGTCAATGAGGCTATTTTGCTCCGAATTCAATCCTACTGCATCAATTTACTTGATATTTCACCGTAAGTAGGCAATAGCTCAAGAAACAAAGTCTACCCTATATGCCTTAAATGGGAACAACACATAACATACCTAACAAAAAAGATTAGGGCACTTATGCATAAACTTTATCTACTAAGGGAGTTTCTTGCAAAAAAACTAATCACTATGATTTATCAATCCTTAATTGAGCCTTTACTAAGATATGGAATTTTATTGTGGGGTGGAGCATATGAAAACAACATAAGAAATCTCAAAGTAGCTCAAAATTCAATTATTAAAATAATGTTAAAAAAACCTAAACTTTTCTCTACAAATGAATTATATAATAATAAAATCTGTGCCTTGAAAACACTCTATATTTCAACATGCTGCACATATATTCACAAAAATTTCTCCAAACAGACACTAATAGAACATAATTACCAAACTAGAGGTAATATCAAAAAGGACCTAGTATTACCACAGTTAAGTCGAGGAATAAGCCAACATGCTGTGATTTTTAGGGCACCCAAGTATTATGATTTACTACCAAACAAAATAAAAGAAATCAGATCAATAAAAAAGTTTAATAAAAAAGTAGTAGATTGTATTACTGGAAACAAAACACAATTCGAATTGTAAATCCTGAAATTTTTTTTTTAATTTGGAATTCTTAATATCTATAAGTTGTTTTTTTACATATTATATAGATATGTTGTTTACTTATTTTAAGTTAAGTTCATAATAATTTTGATTCTCAAATATCTTTTATAACTGATTATAACTAATGTTACTATGTTTGTTTATAACTAATAATTTATATTTATTTAGGATTTTTCTATAGTCGGAGAGATAGAAGCGGATTTTGTGCGTGATAAGTAATATGGAAAAACTATACGGGAATATGTTGAATTACTTGTGTACAAGACTTTCACCAACGGCCGTAAACCAGAGATGGGGCCGATGGTAGTTATAAGGGGTCAAAGTCGCCGTTTTTATTATTTTTTTATGACGCTTATGATCGAGATAGTGCATCAAAATTTGGGAATAAGTAGGTCATGACGTAACTAAGTAAAATCTCTAGGGGCGGAACGCTGAGTGGCCGACAAAGGGGTGGGGGGGGGGGGGGGGGGGTAGGGGTGAATATAAAAAATATAAAGGGTTTTTTGCGACGTTCGTGATTGAGATAGTAGACCAAAATTTGGGAATAAGTAGATCATGACATTACTAAGTAAAATTCCCAGAGCCGGAAACCAGAGTTGGGGATAAGGGTAGTTATAAGGGGTCAAAGTCGCCGTTTTTATTATTTTTTTTTGTGACGCTGATGATCGAGAGAGTGCACCAAAATTTGGGAATTAATAGGTCATGACGTAACTAAGTAAAATATTCAGGGGTGGCACTCTACGTGGCCGACAAAGGGGTGGGGCAGGGGTGAACACAAAAAATATAAGAGGTTTTTTTGCGACGTTCGTGATTGACAGAGTGCACCAAAATTTGGGAATAAGTACACCATGACATAACTAAGTAAAATCCTCAGAGCCGGAAACCAGAGTTGGGCATGAGGGTAGTTATAAGGGGTCAAAATCGCCGTTTTTATTATTTTTTTTGTGACGCTCATGATCGAGTGCACCAAAATTTGGGAATAAGTAGATCATGAGGTAACTAAGTACAATCTCCAGGGGTGGAACGCTGTTTGGCCGATAAAGGGGTGGGGATAGGTGTAAATATAAAAAATATAAGGGGTTTTTTGCGACGTGCTAGATTGAGATAGTGCACCAAAATTTGGGAATAAGTAGACCATGACTTAGCTAATTAAAATCCCCAGAGCCGGAAACCAGAGTTAGGGATGAGGGTAGTTTTAAGAGGTCAAAGTCGCAGTGTGTATTATTTTTTTTGTGACCCGGCACAACATTTGCCCCCACGCAGCGTTCCGCCCCTGGAGATTTTACTTAGTAATGTCATGATCTACTTATTCCCAAATTTTGGTGCACTATATCGATCACGAACGGCACAAAAACCCCCATATATTTTTATACTCACCCCTGCGTACCACCCCTTTGTACCCCAAGCAGCGTTCCGCCCCTAAAGATTTTACTTAGTTACGTCATAAGCTACTTATTCCCAAATTTGAGTGCACAATCTCCATCATGAGCGCCACAAAAAAAAATAATAAAATCCGCGACTTTTATCCCTTATAACTACCCTCGTCCGCCACTCTGGTTTCCGCCTCTGGGGATATTACTTAGCTATGTCATGTTCTACTTATTTCCAAATTTTGGTGCACTATCTCAATCACTAACGTCGCAAAAAACCCCTTACATTTTTTTATATTGACCCCTGCCCCACCCCTTTGTCGACCATGCAGCGTTCCACTCCTGGAGATTTTACTTAGTTACGTCATGATCTACTTATTCCCAAATTTTGGCGCGCTATCTCGATCATGAGCGTCACAAAAAAAATAATAAAAAACGGAACTTTGACCCCTTATAACTACCTTCCTTCCTCACTCCGGTTTCCGGCTCTGGGGATTTTAATTATCTATGTCATGGTTTACTTACACCCAAATTTTAGTGCACTGTCTCAATCACGAACGCTGCAAAAAACCCGTTATATTTTTTATATTCACCCCTACCCCCACCCCTTTGTCGGCCACGCAGCGTTGAGCCCCTAGAGGTTTTACTTAGGTACGTCATGACCTACTTATATCCAAAATTTTGGTGCACTATCTCGATCATGAGCGTCATAAAAAAAAATAATAAAATCCGCGACGTTGACCCCTTATAAATACCCTCGGCCCCAACTCTGGTTTCCGGTCGTTGGTGAAAGTCATGTACACAACTAATTCAACATATCCCCGTATAGTTTTTCCATATTACTTATCACGCACAAAATCCGCTCCCAGCTCTTAGACTACACACAGATGTTTTCACATCTAGGTGTCTTTCTGTACATTATTATTATACCTAGTTAAAATTGTAAATTTTGGTTAATAAATTGAATTGAATTGAATTTAATGCTATGGCGCCTTTATCTGAAGGGTCGTTCCCACCCCTTCTCGAGGTTGGAAAATTGTTTGGTCAAAATAACCACAGAAGCGGCTAGAGAAACTAATTCTAAGCAAAAACTGTTCTATAATTTTTTTTTGAAAACTCGATACTTTTTGAGTTCTTTTTTTGAATATTTGCCATTAAAGTGACACCTTGTTGGGCGGCTTTTTGCGAATACCTTAAAAATTATGTGTCTAACGAAAAAAACTATATAAATCGTTTTTGTAGCTTATGAAAAATCAAAGAAATTCGATTCTTAATGAATCATCTAGTTATACAGGGTGTCCCGAAAAGATTGGTCGGTCATAAATTATACCACAGATTCCGGGGTCAAAAATAGGTTGATTGAACCTCACTTACCTATATACAATAATGCACACAAAAAAAGTTACAGCCCTTTGAAGTTACAAAATGAAAATCAATTTTTTTTCATATATCGAAAACTTTTAGAGATTTTTCATTGAAAATGGACATGTGGCATTCTTATAGCAGCAGAATCTTAAATAAAAATTAAAATAAAATTTGTGTACCCTATAAAAATTCTATGGGGGTTTTGTTCCCTTAAACCCCCCAAACTTTTGTGTACGTTTCAATTTAATTATTATTGTGGCACCATTAGTTAAACACACCGTTTTTAAAACATTTTTGCCTTTTAGGACTTCTTCGATAAGCCAGTGCTTATCGAGATATTTTGAATATTTTTCAAATCCGCCACATATTTGTATATGGTTACGATTATAGAGACCTGGTCATAATATGAAAATTTATTGATAATTCACATTTTTAGGTATATTTTGAAAAAGAAGCCACATCTCGATAAAAGATGACTTATCAAAAAAAGACTAAGAGGCAAAAAAGTTTTAAAAACACTGTGTTTAATGAATGATATCACAATAATAGTTTAATTGGAACATACACAAACATTTGGGGGGTTTAAAGGAACAAAACTCCCATAAAAATTTTATGTAAATATATTAAAAAAGAAGCGGCATCTCGATAAAAACTCGCTTATCGAAAAAATACTAGGCGATAAAAAAGTTTTAAAAACGTTGTTTTTAACTAATGGTACCACAATAATTAATTACTTGGAACGTACACAAAAGTTTGGGGGGGTTTAAGGGATCAAAACCCCAATAAAATTTTTATGGGGTGGACAAATCTCACTATAATTTTGTTTTAAGATGATCCTGCCATAAGAATAATAAATGTCCATTTTCAATAAAAAATCTTTAATAGTTTTCGATATACTGAAAAAAATCGATTTTCATTTTGTAACTTCAAAGGGCTATAACTTTTTTTATGAGCATATTTGTACTGAGGTAAGTTAGGTTCAATCGAACTATTTTTGACTCCAGAATGTGTGGTATAATTTATGACCAATCTTTTCGGGACACCCTGTATATAAAAAAAGGAGATATGGTAGCTGAAAAATATTTTTTTGTACATGCTCAAATCGGTGTATTCAACTTAAAATAACAGAGAAATGGTCTATTTTAGGGGTAAAATGCTACCAATACCTTTTGTAGTGCTTGAAAAGACCTTTAAAATGAGCACTGTTAAATGTTGATTACATTCAAACTAAGCGAGATATGGTGCAAAAAATTTGATGACTGATTTATTTTAAGAAAAAATGAGAAGTATATTTAACCCCTCATCCAGCAGAATTTAAATGTATCGTTTTCCTTCTACAATATCTTTTATTATAATGTTATTTCTATGTTCAAAATGGTTTTTGAAAAAAAAATATAAGATAAAACTATAGGGCGCATTTTAACATTTTCTGAAAAATCTTCCTTTTTCTCTATGTAACTCGAAATTATAAGAGATACGAAAAAATATACAGTACAAAAATGTAGGACTTTTTCCGATAAAAATTTTATATTTCCTTTTTTACTGTATCTCTTTATCATTTTTGGGTTACATGGCGACAAAGGAAGATTTTTAGGAAAATTTAAAACGCTCTATAATTTGATCTTATGTTTTTCAAGAACAATAACATTTTAAGCTTTTCCACTTTTTTGAATATAGAAATGACACTGTAATAAAAGGTATTGTAGAAGTAAAACAATGCATTTCAATCTGGAGGATGAGGAGTTAAATATACTTCGCATTTCATCTGAAAATAAATTACTCGTCAATCTTTTTTGCACTATATCTCGTTTAGTTTGAATGTAATCGACAGTATTTAACAGTGCTCATTTTAAAGATCTTTTGAGGCACTACAAAAGATATTGAGAGCATTACACCTTTAAAATCGACCATTTCTCTGTTATTTTAAGTTAAACGCCGATTTGAGCATGCACAAAAAAATCTCTTTTCACCTACCATATCTCTTTTTGTATTATAACTAGAATATATATGAAAAAACGAATCTCTTTGATTTTTCATAAGCTACCAAAATGTTTTATATAGTTTTTTGCGTTAGCTGCAGCATTTTTAAGGTATTCGCAAAAAAACGCCCGAAAAGGTGACATTTTTCAATGAAAATTTTAAACCACGAGTAACTCAAAAAGTATTGAGTTTAAAAAAATATATACAACTCTTTTTGATTGGAATCAGGTTCTCTAGCCGCTTACTAGGTTATTTTGATCAAAAAATTTTGTGGGAACCACTTCCAAGGTAAAAGCGCACATCGGCATAGGGTAGACTTTGAATTAGGAGGTAAGTAAATGCTATTCCCAAAGTTCCATTAAAATCTATGGCAGTAGGATAGAATTCGGAGCAAAATACCCTCACTGACTGCACTATTTCGCTTTGCCGTTTTTTTCCGTGAAGCAAAAAAGATCGTGCGTTAATTGAAAAATTAATGAGGTAGTCCCCATCAAAATGTTTGGTACGCTTTGCCGACAAAAGCACTTATTAAACCGATACCTCGAAATTCCCGAATGAACCCGATCGGCTAAAATTTTCCGCTTTTGTCAAAGTAAATTTAATTTGCGGAAGAACATACCGCGCTTTCTACTTTTTAAATCACTTTTTGTGCCAGATTTCCGCCGTCGCGATGCTGTCGGAAATGCTGTCCCGAGTTTCAAACTCAATTTTACAAAATTTACAATTGTTTTCTGGTTTATACAAGGAGAAACACGAGCTACGTCATAAATGGACGAAAAAGGAGAATAATGACATAGTAAAACATTAAAAATTATTGATTTCTATAGTTTTATAAAATTGATTTAGAAAATTATGAACTGCTTCGTACAGCTGTAGTTTATTTAATATGTTTACCAATTTAAGTATTATGTTTATTAAAATAAAGCTGATTAAGATTTGATTACACTACAGAGCCTCCACTGTGTGCTTATACGTATTTCGCATTTACCTTATCCTCATCAGAGCACCTGTATATAGGCACTAAACTGGAATCAAATATTTTTATATTTTTGGTGTAATTATTAAAATAACTAGCAAATTAATATGCAACTAGCACCACCTATGAATGCTAAGTCAAATGAATCAGGAAATAATATTCGAATTATTTATCCTCTGAGGTTTTTAAGATGGAAAAATACTGGAGTATTATAAACAGAGTGGTGAAATACTCGAAAAGGTAATCTATAATTTCATTCACGACCTGTAGTTCACCGTGATAATAATCTTTAGCGAACTTTTTCCTTTTATGCCCATAAAAGTGAGTAAAACTATAATCTAAAAGTAAAAAGGATTCAGATTTGATTACAGTACAGAGTCTCCACTATGTGATTATATTATGTATTCCGGATTTACCTTATTCTCATCAGAGCACTTGTGTAGAGTCACTGAACTGGAATCAAATATTTTCATCTTTTTGGTGTAATTATTAAAATAATTACCAAAGATGCAACTAGCGCCATCTATGAATCGTAAGTCAAATAAGTCAGGAACTAAAATTCGAATTTTTTATACTCTGAGCTTTTTAAAATAGAAAAGTAAAGCACAACAGAGTGGTGAAATACTCGACAAGGGAATCTATAATTGCATTCACGACCTGTCGTTCACTGTAATAATAATCTTTAGCAAACTAGTTCCTTTTTACCCACGGAAGTGATGCAAGTGGTTTTTTAATACTTCCGGAACGCTTCTAATTTAGAAAAACGAAAACTGGTACGTTTATTTATCTTTCAGAGATAAGTCGATTCCGTTAATTGCGAATTTCTAGTACATACTAGCTATTTATGGTTTGACACTAGATGATTAAATTGTGAGGTATTTTAGTACTAACAGGTACTCTTGCTTTAAGTCGGTAAAATATATCTTTTTTAAATATTTCTTTTTTAAAATTCAAAAAGAATGTGTGTGTACTTTGTACTCACGTAAGAAGTTATACTTCTATTATATAATTTCAAATAAATTAATATACTTAACAGGTCATTTGTATTTTATTTAAATATTAAACTAACTTTCTTAACTACCACTTTTAAAAATTTTTTATTAAAACGATACCAAAAATTAAAAAAAAAAGAATATGAATCGTCCGGGATTTGAACCTGGGACCTCTCGATCTCCGGTCACACGCTCTCCCACTGAGCTATATTTCCATCGCTTTGACAGGTTACAAGATTTCTCATACATACTGACAAATTTAATAGACCAAGTGAAGTATACAAAAATACGCATGCGTGCGCATGCGCCCGGTATTATAAAAATTCACTCTCGATCGTAAAGAAGTATAACTTCAAAAAACAAAAAAAATTTAAAATTGATTTCTGTATGTTTAGGTAAAACTCATACACTATTTATTCCAGAAAAAATGTGGTCTTTGCTTGTTTATTTTTATAGGCACCTATAATCAATGATCATGAAAATCACTCACAAGACTGTCAACTGTTATTGTATTTGTTATGAAATTACATATCCTGATATTTATTATTATTAACGTATATCTGCCCCTATGAAAAATATAAATGGAATTTGCATTGTTTTCTCCTATACGTCGTTAAATTTATGGGATTGTATGATTTATAGTTATTTGAGTATCTTGTTAGTTTTAATAGCTATAGGTACTATTTTAGTATTTATAAACAGTAAGTGACATACAATTACAAATCCGTTAGTTAATCATACTGATATACCGGGAACATACAAACAATTTTACATTTTTACTTTATCAAAAAACATAAACAGTACTAAATCTATATTTTTAATAACCTCTTTTCAATTTCTTACTTCCTTTGATACATTTTGTTTATTAAAATAAAAAAATTAATGTATAATAAAAAATAAAATACCATAATAATATAATAAAAATTAATGTTAATAAAAAATATTTTCTTAATTAGGAGAGTGTTCTAATCCAAGAAACTAGAGTGGTATTAGACCGCGAAATACATTTCTCCGCTGCAAATAACTGTCCCCATCAACAACACCATTCTCCAGTATTTCCTTTTCGGTTATTTGCGTCCTGACGCCACTACTGATTGAAAAACTTTAAAAGAAAAAAGAGGACTTTTGAAAAGTCCATATCGATCGAAATATTCATCATTTATGTAACCGCATGTTTTCGAAAAAAGTTCGTGTTAGAAAACATCTTCAGGTCATAAAAGTTGCATGCGCACAATGAAGCCAAGGAACGTCCGAATTCTGGAAAATTTATGACACAAAACCACTTTTAGTGCTGCTAGCAAGAAACTTCCTTCTGGAATTTGAATGAATATGCATGACGTCCCTTCACTTTTCCATTTTCAAAGTTTTTACAATCTCTGCACCACTTGTTACCGTTGATTCGGCCGCCATTACAATTTTAAAAAACATGTGGCTCTCTCTATAAATCGATATCATATTGGAACTGTTAAAAAATTATTAAAATACACCAGACAATATACGGTGCGATGCAGTAACTGGCGCCCTTCATTTTGTTATTTGTTATACTATTGATATTTTTTGTTTTAAAGCATAAAGCAAAAGCCAAACACCTGGACAATTCCATTTTTAAAATACTCATGTCATTACATAAAAGTTTAGAACATTGAATAGCTTTTACGTAACAGTTATAATTCAATTTTCCTAAATTTTTTATTATTAAGTCACATTCAGTGGCGTAGCTAGCCCCACAGGGCCCCCTATCAAAGTTTGTCGCGGGGCCCGTTTCCACGACTGATATGGGATAGTGCTAAAAAAATGTTCAACAAAAGCAGCAAAAACGCGTGTATATAATTGAATAGAAATATACTTTATTGTCACTGAAAATTTTACAATTTATGGACAAAGAGTAGGAAAAAAACAACAGCAAATATGGTTTACTGAAATTACACAAATCGTCAATATTATTACAAAATAAAAGATAATGAAATAAAACAAAACAATACAGAGTGTTTCATTAAAAATTGGAAATATTTTAACTGTAGATTTCTGGGCTCAAAATATTACGGTTTAACCTAAATCACTTACTCCGAAAAGGCTTCCTAAGGGAGCTGGAGCTCTTTGAAGATGGTGCCTTTTAATTAGTTTTTTTTTGAAGTACCTCTAGAACACATCTACTTAGAAAAACTAAAACTGTTACGGCTATTTATCTTCCAGAGATAAATCTATTTAATAAATTGCGAGTTTATAGTACCGCTCATATGTATCCTCTTTGGGTAGGGCAACGGTTATTTTATCGCATAGCTTTTTTGTCTTTAACTTTTAAGCACTTTTGACACTGGATTATTAAATTGTATGGTATTCTAGTACTAAAAGTTACTCTTACGGTAAGTTAAGTCGGTAGGATACACGTTTTCTAAAAAAATCGATTTGAAATTTTTTCGTTTTTTGAATTTGATCAAAAGTTTAAAAAATTTTCGAAAAAACGGTGTATTTTACCGACCTAAAGCAAGAGTAACTTTTATTACTAGAATACCTCATAATTTAATAATCTAGTGTCTAAAATGTTTCAAAATTAACCCTGGAAGCTCACACTTGGGTGTGAGATACCCATCGCGACACTTAACTGCATGTAGCTTGCGCAGCTGCATTTCAATGGTAATGCTGCTTTATGTAAATTCAGTCTCTAGTCTGCCGAGGACGGGTATGTAGTTGCGGTCTCATTTGAGCAATATTTCCAATCACGAGAATTTATTGAATACAGGCTAGGGTATGTAGCACCCATGTGTAAGGTTTGCGATCAAGTGTGCGTTCAAGTTAATGACCTAACAGCACAACATCCCACAAATTTAGTAAAGAAAACTAGCTGTTATTTCTGCAAAGGCAAAGATGAAAAAGCAAAGAGTGCATGCTCGGCTTGCTATAAAGCATAATGCATGGAACATATAGCCACACTGTCTTATGAATGTAGTTACTAAAACGAGTGAAACTGAAATACCTCGCTAAGAATGAATATCAGTTCTATAATCAAAAGGTGTTATATTTTAGTTAGAAAGACCATTTTGTTGTTAAATTAAATTAAAATATTTTGAATTATGTTTCCGGTTTTTTACAAAATGTTTTTTAATTATTTTTAGGTATTTTTAATATTTTGTTCTTTTGTGTTACTACAATTAATAGAGAGAAAATAAAATTATTGATTTAATTATTCGTATGTATTCAATAGTGATTAGAGAGTCTCTGGAAATCATAAAATATTTACTTTTTATTTTATTTCTTCACAAAAAATCATTGGGTATATGACACCCATGTGTGCGGTTTATGTAAAAAAAATAGGTGTGATCTTCCAGGGTTAAAGACACAAAAAATAATGCGATTAAATAACCGTTGACCTACTCAAAACGCACGTTGACGCACTTTGCGTCATATAAAACTGGTACACTTTTTTTCCCAATGTAAACCTGTGTTCAGACTGACAATTATTGTTCGTGAATCACTTCGTTGTTGCCATCAAAGATAACGGAATTACACTAAATCTAAATACAAAAAAAAATAACGTTTAAAATGTATATTTCGAATTGTAATACATATATATTTAAATTCCATACTTGTTCACCGTAAAAGTTATTCATTTTGTATTAATTTCAAATTAAATTTTTAATTTTTCCTGTGTGTTTTATTTATTCTACACAACTTAATGCAGTTTTGTCCTACAATTTACGAGAAACCAATCACACCTCTCGATTTGACATTAAACATAATAATTTAAAGTCATGTCAAGATTTATATCTGTCATTATTTTTGAATTGAAATATTTTCATAAATTTTAATAAAACACGAATCAATGTATGGATACTTAATTGAGATGACGGAAAATTACCATTGTTTTAGTTTTTAGTATATTAAAAAATGCGGTCTGTCGCTCAGCCCCGTTTTTACCTAGTTTGATATAATATTTTCGTTGAACTGGCAACGTTGCCCTAGAAATTAGAATGACACTTGTGACAAGATCAACTTACACAACTTGAAAAACACGATTTTCGGTTATAAGAGTTGTACCAGTTTTTTTTGACGCGAAGTGTACCAGTTTTCGTTTATTGTTTTCATAGTTTTTTTTGAAAATTTTTTTCAAATTAAAAAAACGCAAAATTTTCAAATCGACATTTCTAGAAAACGGTGTATCCTACCGACTTAAAGCAAGAGTACCTTTTATTAGTAGAATACCTCACAATTTAATAATCCAGTGTCAAAAAGGCTCAAAAGTTAAAGATAAAAAAGGAAGATAAATAGGCGTACCAGTTTTGGTTTCTCTGAATAGAAGCGTTCTGAAGGTATTTTAAAAAGCGAATTACAAGGTCCCTTTTTCAAAGAGCTCTAGCTTCTGTAAGAAGCATTTTCAGACTAGGTGATTTGGGTTAAACTTGAGGCCAGGAATCTACAATTAAACTATTTTCAATTAATAATGAAACACCCTGTATATTGCAAAATTTAAATAAATTGCAAATTACATAAAACAAACTTTGGGACTAATAAGTTCAGCGTATTACACTCAAATATAGATAATAATAATAAATCTAATAAACTCTAATAATCCAAAGTCAAAAAACAGATTTGAATTGAGACTCACTGTTTTAAAACAGATTCAGTTTTTTCAAGCCAAGGGTGAATAGACATTGAAAAGGAGCGTAAACAAAGAAGCTGTGTTCTTTAACGGCGAGCGACCGGCCGATAGATATACCTAAATACGATTTATAGATAAATGACAGATTACAGGAAAATATACGCAAACAATGCACAGTGTTTCAATGTTTCAAATTATCAAAGGTAAAGCGATTACAAATATTGCAATTTCGCATTATACATTATACAATGTCTCACACAGCCAACGGTGAATAGACAATAAGAAGTAGCTTGAAAACAAAAAACGTCTGTTGTTATAGAACGACGAGAGGCAGAAAATAGATAGGTACCTGTACAATACAGAAATATAGTTTATAATAAAGAATCCAATACACGAAAATGACGATATCCCAACAATATAATATGTACACTGTTTCAAATAGTTTTAATAGTGAAATAATTGCAGAATATTTTTTTCAATTTTATGAATGAAATTTTGTTTCGACATGCCGCGTTGGGGCCCCTCAATGTCGGGGGCCCCGTATAATTGATACGGCTGATACAGCGGTGGCTACGCCTCTGAGTCACACTCTCTAGCAATAAAAAAAAGGTTGTATAAGCTAATTTGCTGGTTGCGAAACAAACAGCTCCTATTGACTTGGTGAGGTCTTCTCCAGTGACAAGACCAATTTAACCGTTTCTCAGGTAAGCTGGCCAGATCCTTTTGAGTCTCCTATGGGCATGATTGGATGTTGACCGAAGCGGTTACTGTGTGATTCCAGTCCTTCATGGTACTTCATGCTATATTTAGTGATCAGATCCATAAAGCTTTAGGTTTGACTTATACCAGGATGCACCAGTTATCATTCGCATTATTTTAAATTGGCTTGTTTCAATTATGGTTGTTTTTGGTTTATTCGCACATCCTTAGAGTTGGATTCCATACGTCCAGATAGAATTTTTAACAGCTTTGTAGACAAAAATTTTATTTTCTAATAGAGACTAATTTTTTAATGAATTTTCCGAAAACTCCAGAAAACGAGGTAAACAGTAGGTACCCTTAGTACCAAGTGCTCCGTAGATCACTTCCGATGTCATATTAGTCGTCAGCTACCCAAAAACCCCCCGAGTAATGATTTTTGGTTAATTTTTTAAAGAATTTGCCCAAACTCCACAAGAGAGGTAAACAGTAGATACCCTGGGCACCAGGTCCTCCGCAAATCACTACCGATGTCATATTCGTCGCTAGCGGGCCCAAAAACCCCCCGAGTAACAATTTTTGACTAATTTTTAATGAATTTACCGAAAGCTTCACAAGACGAGGTAAACAGTAGGTACCCTGGGCACCAGGTACCCCGGTAATAACTTTTTACATCATATTCATTTTCGGCGACCACAAAAACCCCCGAGTAAGAAAATTGAACTCATTTCCGCCGATAATTGACGAGTTCTGAATTTTTTTTATTGTCTGTTTGAGATGCACTTTAGGAATGCATTTTTTGTGTGCAGTTTTTCAATATTATATCATGGCTCCAGGTCGCAAAGTTTCCTGGCGCATTCACGAATCGAATGCAAAAAGAATTATTAACATCCGTATTGTCCTTTTTTTTTCGGAGGTAAGGCCGATTTTAGTGCTTTATAGTTCAGAGAAATAAGGAAAAAAAATATCGTGTTGGTGACACAGCCCCCTCCAGGCTGAAACCAAATTTTTCGAGTAATATGGTTATCTATAATAATAACCTATATGTTTCCTGCAGCCGATTTTGATGATATACATAGTTATAAACAAATGAAGATCAAAAAACGGCAAATTTTCGCTTTTTTCGTCTCTTACTAAAAAATTGGGCATTTTAAACAAATTTGAGAGTAATAAACTCATAAACCGTATAAAAAACTTCAATATGGCGTTCGCTGAATATGTCTATCCTTATTGGTTACTTAGAAAATTACCAAATAAATCATAAATTTTGAGTTTTTATAAATATTCATAACTTATGTAAAAATTAACTTAGAACCTTCTTATTACATTAAATGCTGAGACTTATGGTGCTTAAATTACACCCTAAATTCCAAAGCAGTTGGTCAAATAGTTTAAAAGTTATTTAATTTGTTTATCCAAAATTAATTTTTTTTGCAACACTGTAAGTCAGAAAATGATGAAGTTACAGTAATATTTTGGATAGTTTATGAAAGAAGAAAATTTACAGTATTAATTTAATTTAAAAAAAAATGACAAAAAATAATTATAGATATTGCAAAATAATTTTGCAAAAACATGTGAATTAAAAAAATGGGGGGGCTAACTTTGTCCCTAAATGTCCTAGAACAGTTGTTTTTCTTTCTAAATGTGTATAAAAATTCAGTCTTTCTAAATATGAAAAAATAATTTTTCTACGGGTAACGGTTAAAAAGTTATTCTAATTGTTTATAAGTAAGCAAAAAATGGACATGTTTTTGCAAAATAATTGTACCCTGTTTAAAATTATTTTTTGTCATTTATTTTTAATTAAGGTAATAGTATAAATGTTCTTCTTTCATAAACTGTCCGAAGTATTATTGTAACCTCATAATTTTCTGACTTATAGTGTTGCAAAAAATATGAATTTGGGAAAAATAAATTAAATAACTTTTAAACTATTTGACCAATTGCTTTGAAATTTAAAATATAATTTAAGTACAAGAAGTTTCGGCATTCCCCGTAATAAGAAGATTATAAGTTAATTTTTACCTAAGTTAGGAATATTTATAAAAACTCAATATTTATGATTTATTTTGTAATTTTCTAAGCAACCAATAAGGTTGGACATATTCAGCGAATGCCATATTGAAGTTTTTTATACGATTTATGAGTTTCTTGCTCTCAAATTTATTTAAAGTGCTTAACTTTTTGGTAATAGACGAAAAAAGCGATAATTTACCGTTTTTCGATCTTCATTTGTTTATAACTATGTATATCATCAAAATCGGCTGCAGGAAACATATAGGTTAATAATATAGATGTCCATACTACTCAAAAAATTTGGTTTCGGCCTGGAGGGGGATGTGTCACGAGAAAAACCTTATTTCTCTGGACTATTATTGCTTAGTCCATAAGCTGTTAATACATTTTTAGCTTGCTGTTAATAAATATTTTATCGCCAACCGTCACAAGAGTCATTCATTATTGTACTCATTTGCCCTCATTTGCGGCAGTAAAGTAACACTTTGTTGTACTGAAAGAAGGATTTTACTTTACCTGCCGCGATTAATCAAATTATCCGAGATTGAATGTAAGTGGTCGATGGCAGTTATCGAATGGCGAGTATTTGAGTGAACTTAAAATTTATTTACTTTAATTATTAAAAATACTGTACACCATTGGCGATATTATCAGTAGTAATTGCACAAAAGCTCTAAAATTATCGAATTTTTCCCGAGTGACACTTTGACAGTTTTAATTTCACAACCCGAAGGGGAGTGAAATTATGTCAAAGTGTCACGAGGGCAAAAATTCGATAATAATTTTAGAGATCGAGTGCCATTTGCTGCGATTATTTCATGAATAAAACTGTTCAAAACCAAAATTTTATTGTAATTTATTTATGTAAGTACAAATTAGTATAATTAAATACACAGTTGTTATACAGTGTGTCCACGGATGGGGTGCCCAAGAGGAAAAACTTTTTTATTTTCAATTTTAGCGAAAAATGTCATTCTTGATAAAAAGTTTTGCTTGTTCTAAAACCCCATAAAATGAAATAAAATTCAAGTTTTTCAAATCCTGCTTAATTTTATAGCCAATTTTATGTAAATCACTATAAATTTTGCACTAAGTTCGAAATTGTAACAATAATAACTTGGGGGAACAACTCTTTCGCTTCTCTGAATTATGAAGCCAGACTGTGTCGTTCTCCTTGAATCATCCAATTATTTACTAATTAAATAATTATTAATCCAATAATTTTAATAATGAAAATTATCACAAAAGAAATTCTTTAATGAACGCTTAACATTGTCAAAAAAATGACAATTCGCAAATTATTTATCGGAGTTGACAATTACTAAGCTACATTATGTCTTGCCAACACTAGATTATTGTTACGATTTCGAACTTAGTGCAAAAATTTATAGACATTTACATAAAATTGGCTGCAATATTAAACAGAATTTGAAAAACTTGAATTTTATTTCGTTTTTTAGGGTTTTAGAACAAGCAAAACTTTTTATCAAGAATGACATTTTTCGCTAAAATTGACAATAAAAAAGTTTTTCCTCTTGGGCACCCCAACCGTGGACACACTGTATATATTTGACGGTTGAAAGTCATCACTTTTATAATTTCTAAAACATTAATTGTCATTAATGTCACTGAATGTATTTTTTCGTAACAACGAAGGGCATCCGACGTAATATACTTGACGACGGGATATTATCAAAAATTATCGGGTATAAGGGGGCATCCATAAACTACGTCGTAAAAAATTTGGACCTTTTAATACCCTCCCCCCTTCCGTCGTAATTCGTCGGTTACAGACGAACCCCCCCCCCCCAATGTCGACGTCGTCATTGCAGTTCACGACCCCCCTTTCAGTGATTTAAAAAAATTCAATGTTATTTCTGTTTTTTTTTAATCAACCTTGAAACTTTATTTATTTGCGAATATATCATAACAAGAACAATTAAGGGGGTAGGCGCAAAATCTTGGTCCACTGTAACTTATTAAAATAAATATTATAGATGTTTTCAGAAACTTTTGGCCCTCGGTAACAATGTAATCTCTCAATCTGCGTTTAAATTTTTCAAAAATTTTTATTAGTTTTCTGAGCATTCGAAAAAAATGAATGTATTTAAATAGCATTGGACCAAGATTTTGCGTATAAATCTTCTCTAAGTATAAATACGACTTACTAACTAAATATAACACAATATTTTATTTCCATTCATTCTTTCAGAACTATTTTTTCACACACAGTATGCAGCACATAAATGAACTAAAAATTGAATATTGTTTGCTTCCAAACATTTTTCTGTATATAGAAGCGCTTGTTTAAACCCAAAGAACAATGTCTTACTGTTTGTTGTCCTGTGCAAAAGTGCTACCTAATATTATTTTAAGGCTGTGACTGATAAAAACGAAATGTATGCGATAAAAGTATCTATAAGAGAATTCTTTTTAATTTTAACAAAGGTGTATTTATTCGTAAACGTTTTGTTTTATTTTCAGTTTCATTTCAAGAACTATAGGTACGTTTTTATATGAATATCTGATACTTTAATGCTAGTAAAAGCTAGTAAAAAATTATATTTATAGAGACAATAGCGACAAATTTAAATATACCAATATATTAAACGACGTCGAATGTGCACTCATACCCCCCCACACCCCTGTCGTATATCCTCGAAATAAGCAAGTCCCCTCCCTCCCTCTTCTCAACGACGTAGTTTATGGATGACCCCTAATATCACAAGAGAGTGAGAATAAATTGAAAATAATGCGACAGTTTTTCGAAAATTTGTTGTCTGGCAATAGACACGAGAGCCCGCAGGGCTCGAGTGGCTATTGCCGAATGACAAAAAATTTAAGTAAAAATGAAGCATTATTTTCTTATTTATTCTTACTGTCGTGTGATATTCGTAAGATTATTTTTTAATACGTATATTATGGATATTTTCTTAAATGTAACAGTTGTCAAAACTAGGAAACTGGTTGTCATTAAACAGAAACAATCTACTTAAAAAAATTCTATCGGCAATTTTCTACAGTAGATAATTCTCAGTATAGTTTTAATCTGATTGGACAGAATTAAACACGTGATCAAATATCTTACTACACGATTGGAAGTTAAAATCATCAAAAAATAATCACTTTAATTTTTATTTCTGTAGCTTTCTATTGGTCAGAATCTCCTATGAATGAAATAATCAATTAAATTTATGCCAAAAAGGAAAATTCTGTAGTATTTTGTAATTATATTTAGTCCATTCTTTCACGGTTTTTGCTCTAAATTTTAAAGAACCGCTTGGATTGACATGAAATTTGGCATGCGTATAGGTTACATGTCAAAGAAAAAAAGTGATATTGTGCCGATGTGTGCTTTTGCCTTGGGGGTGACTTTCACCCCCTCTTGTGGGTGAAAAAATATATGTCGAAAATAAGTCCGGAAATGGGTAAACTAACTAATTTTAAGTAACTTTTGTTCTATAGAGCTTTTTCGCCAAGTCAACACTTTTCGAGTTATTTGCGAGTGAATATGTTCATTTTTCAACAAAATAACCACATTTTTAGACGGTTTTTCGCAAATAACTCCAAAAATAAGTATTTTGTCGGAAAAAACGTTCTTAGCAAAAATATAGCCTATAAAAAAGTAAAAAAAATGGTGTGCGCGTTAGGTCTCTGGATCTCGTAGAACTAGAGTTATAGGCAATGAAAAATAGATTCATATTCACCTAATTTCAAATAGAATATTTCGACGTGAAATATCGAAAAAAATAAGCACTTTTTGGGGAAAACCCATTTTAACTTTTTTAAAGTGTTTTAAAAAAGCTTTATTTCTGTTTTTACAAAAAGTTTCTAGCATTAAATTTAAGCGAGTTACACTCAAAATAAAGTTGGCCCCTTTTGATTTTGCAAAAAAAAATCGGGAAGACCAACCCCTAATTAGCAACTTAAATGAAATTAATCGTTACCGCTCCACAAATTATTTTACTTATGTTGTCTTTATATGAAATGTGAGTTTAATCGATTTAAAGTGCTTATTTTTGAAAAAAATTGGTTTCAAAGTAAAATTTTTAAAAATTTAAATTTTGAAAAATATCCTTTTTTTCAAAATAACTTAAAAATTGTTAGAGATACCAAAAATCTCGAAAAATAAAAAAAGTCAGATTTGCTTTTCTGGATATCATGTATTTTTTTGTTTTTCTGTTAGACAAAAATTGATTAAGATTTGGTGTTTCTAAATTTGCATACATTCGTGATAAGTGACTCGTTCAACCCCTTTTAACTACAGCCCTTTCAATAGTAAGGACTTTGAACCGATGAAACTTACAGATCATATAAACAATGTATACACGAGTCAAGAAACTTGTGAAGTCGTAACGATTAAGTTCATTTAAGATACTAATTAGGGGGTGATTTTCTCGATTTTTTTTGCCAAAACCAAAAGGGTCTAACTTTATTTTGAGCGTAACTTGTTTAATTTTCATGCTAGAAATTTTTTTTATAAAACAAAAATGAAGCTTTTTTTAAACACTTTAAATAAGTTCTAATGAGTTTTCCCCGAAATGTGCACCATTTTTGGTTACTTCACGTTAAAGTATTTCATTTGGAATTTGACAAATATGAACCTAGTTTTCATTAGCTATAACTCTGCTTCTACTAAGTGCAGGGACGTGATGTATAGACCGTCTTTTTAAATTTTTTATAGGCTATTTTTTTGCTAAGAATGTTTTTTCGACAAAATACTTACTATTTGAGTTATTTGCGAAAAACCGTCTGAAAGCGTGGTTATTTTGTTGAAAAATGAACATATTCACTGCCAAATAACTCGAAAAGTATCGACTTAGTGAAAAAACTCTATAGAACAAAAGTTACTTAAAATTAATCAGTTTATCCATTTCCTGACTTTCTTTGGACGAATATTTTTTCACCCCCAAGAGGGGGTGAAAACCACCCCCAGAGCAAAAGCACATATCGGCACAATATAACTTTTTTTCTTTGACTTGTTAACTATGTGTATGCCAAATTTCATGTCAATCCAAGCGTTTCTTTAAAATTTAGAGGTTTTGCAATATTTTACCGTTAATGAATGGACTAATTCATATAAAATAAAACAAAATTTTACCGATTTAGCAATTACTCAATATTGATAACTATCGATTAAAAATCGAAAGCGGCCATCTTGCAAAGGTTATCTGTCATCACTGTCATGAAATTATTATGAAGTCTAGAATTTAAAAAGTTTTTAAATTGTAAATTTTACGTAAGTGTTAAAACCAATATCAAATTATGTTGGCGATAAAATTTTGTATGCACCACGTCAGTAAAGACTCTTTATCGAACTCGTCTGTTATTCGCCTCGTTCGCCACGCTCGCTCTTCTCGTAATATCAGACTCGTTTGATAAAGACCAACTTTACTGACTTGGTACATAAATAACTATTAATTGCTGCTCTTATTCAACTTATAGTCCAAGTAATGAAGCTTAAAATAAGACAAAACCTCGCAATTTTTACAGAATGGATCGATTTGCTTGAAAATTTGAGAGTAAGTAGTGGATAGTCCAAGGATCATAATCTATATGATGCCGAAAGGCGCTTTTACCATGGGGGTGATTGCCACCCCATGTTGGGGGTGAAAATTTTTTATTATATTTTGACCGCAAAAGGTGGTAAAAACATTCATTATAAGCAAAAAATGTTCTATATATTTTTTTGATAAAATTAATAGTTTTCGATTTATTCGCTATCGAAAGTGTTAGATTTATATTAAAAAAATTAATATTTTTAATCAGTTTTCTGCAAATAACTCAAAAAGTTTTCGTCCTATCAAAACAACTTTACTTAACAAAAATATACCCTTTGAAAAATCAACAAAACCATTTTTTTAAATTTTCTTTAAGACCAATAGTAATCGAGCTATACTTTATTATATGTTAGCTCTTCTTCGTCAAATGCTAAATATTGTAGTTTCAAAGTGAAAAAACGGGAAAACTATGCATTTTTCGAGGATAATTTGTTTAAACTAATTTGAAGTATTTAAAAATATCTATCTCCAGAAATAAAAAAAGTCATTAGCTAAAAAATTAAGTGGCTTATAATGAAAAGAATGTCTGACCCTATATTTTTCAGCGAAAAAGTGATCGAAAGCAAACCCCTAATCACCACCCTGATTGAAATTAGTCATTGACTTTATTTCGTCTTCTTTATTTATGTATTATTAATAAGTTCTAGAAGTTTAACTCGTTTAGAATGATTAGTTTTTAAAAAAATGGAGTCAAAAGCAAATATCGAATTTTTGAAGTTTGGTAAAAAATTCCCTTTTCTTCAGATTAGAAAGATTATCATCGGAGATAAGAAAAAATATTTAAATATGAAATTGTAGCTTATTTAATTTCCAAGAAACTAGTTTGAAAAAATTTTTGCTACGGTAAAAATTGAGTGAGCTATTGACAATTAAATCTTGTAATAACATGCAAAAATCACCTTTACCAACCCTTTCAAAGTCACCACTTTTTGCGACTGAGGATTTTAAAAGGATTTAATATTAACAGTCTTATAGATCTTGTAAAAACCTACAAAATTATTTTTAACCAAACTTTCTAGGATAAAAATTAAAAAGGTTACGGTTAAAAAATCAATATATATTTTTGAAAAAAAAAAAGAAGAAATCGAATTGGAAGCATAATAATGTAAGTTAGCTTTACTTTTAGTCATTGGACTTATTCATTCTTCTTTATTTATATATTATTAATATATTCTAGAAGTTTGACTGGCTTCAGGAGTTAAAAGCGAATAATTTTTGTAGCTTGGTAAAAAATGCCATTTTCTTCAGAATATAAAGATTAGCATCAGAGATACGAAAAAATGTTTCAATATAAAATTGTAGGTTATTCAATTCCCTAGAACTGGGTTTAAAAAAAAATTTTTCTACGGCAAAAATTGAGGGAATGGTAAATGAGTATATATCGAAAAACATTGATTTTTTCTGTATAAAACTCACACTTTCGATAGCGAATAAATCGAAAAGTATTAATTTTATCAAAAAAATGTATAAAACATTTTTTGCTTAGAATGAATGTTTTTATCAACTTTTGCAGTCAAAATATAATAAAAAATGTCCACTCCCGAGATGGGGTGGCAACCACCCCCATGGTAAAAGTGCCTTCCGGCATCATATAGATTTTGATCCTTGAACTATTCACTACTTATTCTCAAATTTTCAAGCAAATCGATCCATTCTGTAAAAACCGTGAGGTGAAATGCTTCGGTTCCTGGACTATTAATAAAATTTTATATCTTCCACGTTACCAATTATACAAAAGAATTGTGACGGCAGACATATATTGAAGAATTGCACATTTTAATTAAAGTATAATGATGTACCGTATGCATTGAAAGTATCAATAAAATCAGTTTCACTTAAATAGCTATTGCTATTGGTTTTAATTGCCTTCGACTCATTGTGCCCCTAGTATTCATACCTAGCTGGTTGGCTGTACATTTTGACGAGGGACATATTGAATATGTGCATTAATTGATTTTGCGTTGCAGTGGCATTATATTTAGCTCAGTTGTTTGTTAGATTAAATTTGTTATTGATTGCAGCTACACAAATTGTACCTTTAATGAAAGTTATTAGTTTTAAATGCGCAGCGTACGCGGCAGAGTTATTTTATAATTCGAAAGCGAATTTGAAACTTTAACAATTCCCATTTGTCCTATAAATTATTTGGTTTATTTAATTTCAGTTAAATTTTCAGCCTAATAAACTCATAAAATGTAAAATCCATTACAGTTTATAATTTAATTGTAAAATACTGATATATTTTACAAACACTTATGATACATAGACGAATTGAAAAGTTCAAATGTATTTTTTCCAAGAAACGTTTCGAAATTTGACATTTTGAAATTTTTATAGACGTCTCATTGAAACGAATAGTATTTCTCTTAGGGCCGGTATTTCCAACCTCACTTAAGCCAAAGCTTACTTTAAGCCTTTGCTTAAGCTTAGATTCCTGTATTTCCACTTCAATTTGAGGCTTAAGCCTGTGCTTAAACCAAATAATTTTAAGCTCGCACGGGAGTTGGTTTAAGCCTTTGCTTAAAATTTGTTTTCTGTTTTTTGAGGTTATTTCTATAGATTATTAATTATAGAGTTATTTTGAAAACCAACTTTTGAGTAGTAACGTTATTATTAGATTATTAAATCATAATTATTAGATTATTAAATCATAATCTAATAATCTATTAATTTATTAATCGTAATAACGATTAATAGAATTCATAGTACTTTTGGAAGGTGTAGGCACATAAAAATTATTTATTTCTCCCATGCTTGGTAGGTATAATTATTTTACAAAAATAAACTTACATTCCAATTTGACATTTCCTATATTCCTATACATATATGCAATAAACAAAATTACAAAGGCGGATCTATAGACCATTCCAGGGTCACGGTTATTAGACTTTATTACGGTTGTCTTGTCCGGCGGTGGTGGGGAGACTTATATTTTTGACTTTACGTCACAAGAGTTTACATTCCCATATTTTTAAATAATTTTCGATCATTTAATGTGTGTTATTGTGTATAGGTGTATTATTTGTGTTATTATGAAATAATTAGACAAATAGTACACATTTTGTCTTATACCGGGTGGTGAATCGTAAAAAGGGCCATAGGAAACTCAATGTAAAATTCTGAATTGTTGAATTCCTGCTTCCCTAATTATTTTACATCAAAAGTAATGAGATAATACTTGTAGAGAATTAAAATCTGTATTAAAATCAAAAGTTAAAATTGTTCTACGATTTAAATGCATTCCATAATTTTGAAAAATATGATACATTTGCCACAATAGGTATGCGTGTAAAAGTAAGGCCACACGTTACTATTTGACTGACAGTGCTCACACCATTGACTGAATAAAAAAATCTTTATTATTAATCCTTTCTCCGCAACTGAGGGTATCTTATCAACTGTATTGTTTTTAAACAATAGATGATAAAATAAAAATATTGACAGTTAAAAAATGTGAACATTATTGCATTGTATGTGGCCTAAGTTTGGGCTGAAAACTAAAATGTATTACATTTTTACAAAATTTTGGAATATGTTTAATTACGTAGACCAATTTTAACAGTTATTTCCAATACAGATTTCAATCCTCTACAAATAGTTTCTAATGTCTTTTGATGTACAATAATTATTAGGGAAGCTGGATTTCAACAGTTCAGAATTTTACATTTAATTAATGCAAAATTTTGACGCATGTCAAAATTCTCAATGTGTTTTAATTGTATTCATTTTTTTCGAATCCTGAGAAAACTAATAAATATTTTTGAAAAATGTAAACTTAGAATGAAAGACTACATTATTACCGAGGGCTGAAAGTCCCTGAAAACTTCTATAATGTTTATTTTAATAAGTTACAGGGCTGAAAATAAAAGAGAAGTGTGATATTTAATTTCAAATATTTCATTTAATAGAATCGGCTTGTTTATTCTAAGGGGCTTTCCGCCCTCGGTAATAATGTAATCTTGCATCCTGCGTTTACATTTTTCTAAAATACTTGGTTTTCTCAGGATTCGAAAAAAATCATATTACGATTGAAATGACAGTAAACTCTCGTGACGTAATCTCACCCTTAATGTTCATTGGTTAGTCGATTTAGGCAACCGTAGTAATGTCTAAGAACCGTGTTCCAGGGTGACGTCATTTGACAGCGACTGATGGGCAAAATATTGTAAACAAACTAGGTTAAGTGTAGAAAACCATTGTTTAATTTAAGAATATGATTAAAATACCAGCGTTTTGTTCAGTTTGAAAGTATTCCAGTAAAGGTAAAAGAGATCAAGTAAGTTTTTTTTTATAATACCAGCCGCATTTAAAGACCGAAATGTGAAATGTTTTAAATCACTATAATCACAATACACTGTAAACAGAACGACAATATGGGCCAATAAAACTGATTTTCTGATTATACCGGGTTTTTGCATTCCCTACGAGGGTGTCCTATAGCCAATATTTGAAATTTTTGTAGTTAAAACCACAGATTTTTTATAATAAAGCGAGAAAATAGCAAAAATAACACCAAAAACACAATTTTTGCCCCTCAGCAACGGTTTCGAAAGTCACGTGACCTGGAATGGTCAATTGCTTATGCAACATAACAATAAAAATATAACCACAGAAAATATAGACAATAAACTACAACACATGTACCATGCACACAAAATTAAGTGAAAGTGAAGTAAACATTGTGAAGTGACATTGATACAGATGACAAGATAAAATTAAATGTCAACAGTAGTGGTTTTTACCTCAGAACAGTTAGTTCTGGCATTTTGACGTATTCAGAGGTACCAAACTAATTAACTTTACAGTTGAGCATCAGTTTAGTTAAGGAAGTGATGGAAATACGGCACCCAGCTTAAGCTTCTCCTTAACTTTTGACATAGGCTTAGCTAAGCAAAAGCTTAAGTAGCTATTGAAATACCGGCCCTTAGTAATTTTCCGAAAAATGTCTCCTTTTTGAGTTAATTTAAATTTTTGAAGTTATACTTCTTTAGGCGCGATTTGGAGTGACTTTAAATGTGCGCGAATTCATCAAAACTGTTGGTGCCACGCGCTGATACCTTATTCGTTTGCTCTGATTGGGTATGCCAATGACATGTCAAAACTTATCCAATATGGTGACTGTGGTTAAAAATGTGTTGTTGTCAATTTTATTATTATGGTTGTGGTTGTTAAGTTGTGTTTTAAAAGTTGTGAGAATAAAGACAAAATTATAGTTGTACTATAAACTTACTCACTGTAACTTTTTAAATAGTTTTTATATATTATATTTTTGGAGTTGTTAATATCGAAAAGAGAATGTGTGTGTACTTTGTTCGCACGTTATTAGTTATACTTCTATTAAAATTGTGTAGAAAACCTGAAGTTTTTTAGATTTCTACGACTCCTCAAGGGAAGAGCAATTGATGGGACGCTCCAATTCGCCAAAAAATGGCGGATTATACAGCAGAAAAATCGAAAGGCCAAAGTCCATGAAAAAATTATAGTATAGTATAGTCGAAAAAAAACGACGTTTCTTAGAGTTTATACGATTCCTCTCAAGAAAATTAATTGCGGAGCCGCTCCAGTTCATAAATAAATGACGTTTTAACGTTATTTTTAATTTTTGATATCTTTTTAAGTATTAAAATTGGTTTAATATTTAAATAAAAATACAATTACAATGTTTAAAATATACCTGTTTGATTCGTTGAAATCATAAAAATAGAAGTATAACTTCTTACGTGCGTACAAAGTACACACACTCTTCTTTGTTAATAGTTATTTATGATATAAGTGTTAAGAGTACACGTTTAAGGCACGCATCTGAAAGTTTGCAGAATGAGCGACAGCGAGTTCTGCAATTCACATGAGTGCCTTAAAAATGTACTTTTTAACACGCATATCATACAATATTTTTTCTACAAAAGTAATTACAGGACAATATCTACAAAAACTTTTACTTGAACTTGACTGACATTCCAATTTTATATTTTTTTGACATTACATCAAAATTGCATATACGGTCAATACGAACTGCAGTGCCTTAAAAAATTTTTTCTACAACCGTGTTAAAAATGCAATTTTTAGCACTCCATACGAGCTTTAAAAATGCTACTTTAAAGCACTAGTGCTTTAAAATTTTTATGGCACTGCAGTTCGTATTGACCGTATAGGCAATTTTGATGTAATGTCAAAAAAATATAAAAATGGAATGTCAGTCAAGTTCAAGTAAAGTCCTGTAATTACGTTTGTAGAAAAAATATTGTATGATATGCGTGTTAAAAAGTACATTTTTAAAGCACTCATGTGAATTGCAGAACTCGCTTCGCTCATTCTGCAAATTTTCACATGCGTGCCTTAAACGTGTACTTTTAACACTTATATCATAAATAACGATTAAAGCACTATGTAGTGCCTTAAAGTAGCATTTTTAACGCTCGTATGGAGTGCTAAAAATTGCATTTTTAACACGGTTGTAGAAAAAAAAGCTTGAATTACTGATTAAAAAAAGTAGTATGAATTTTATTGTGGGCATACTACATAGTATTTTAATTATGGTAGGAGAGCCCAAGCGGGGATTTCTTCAGTTACTCGAGCGCGTCAGATTATTACATGGGGAGAATCCTTAAAAATACTAGAAAAAAAAAACCTTAAAAATACTCGAAATTGTCAGATTAAGATAAAGTAAGTTACGTACATGCAAAACCATTACCAATACCATTAGTTAATAGTTACAGTTATCTTAATATTTCAATGATTACTTTTAATAGAAAAAAGAACGTATCTGTTTGCATATTCTTCCAGGAACAACTACGTTGGAAATTTAAACCGAAAAGGTCAAAACTTTTAACTTCTTAATTTCCATTAAATGCATTCGCTGATAATTGTCGCATATTCTGCATGCTAACGAAGTCACCCTCGGGCGTTTCGGTGCATTCTAATCCTCCAATATGAATGAGATTAAACCAACCAGCTTTTCTCTTTTCCATCTACGTTCCAAAGTTGTTCTTTGATAACCTCATTTTGAATTTTAATGATTATAAATTTTGTCCAAAACGGTCTCGTCAAGTGTTACTACATATTGTTCATTCCAAGTTTAATGTCAAATGACCAACATAACTGAATCAAAGTTTTAAAGTTGGGCGCACTAACAATTTAACTATGTACTTCCAGTAATTTCAGTGAACGACATAATATGTATAATTTAAAGTTTTATTTAAATATAAATATTGAAAAAAATTGGTGTATGAAATCATTTCATCTAAAATTGGTGGAGGAGGTAGTCAAACCAATGGGCGCCGTAAATTATCGCGCCGTAAAAAATCGCCCGTGTGGCCAAAGCCTAAAGTTGTTGTTTTTATTTTAACCCTGGAAGCTCACACTTGGGTGTGAGATACCCATCGCGACACTAAACTGCATGTAGCTTGCGCAGCTGCATTTCAATGGTAATGCTGCTTTATGTAAATTCAGTCTCTAGTCTGCCAAGGACGGGTGTGTAGTTGCGGTCTCATTTGAGCAATATTTCCAATCACGAGAATTTATTGAATACAGGCTAGGGTATGTAACACCCATGTGTGAGGTTTGCGATCAAGTGTGCGTTCAAGTTAATGACCTAACAACACAACATCCCACAAATTTGTAAAGAAAACTAGGTGTTATTTCTGCAAAGGCAAAGATGGAAAAGCAAAGCGTGCATGCTCGGCTTGCTATAAAGCACAATGCATGGAGCATAGAGCCACACTGTCTTATAAGTGTAGTTACTAAAATGAGTGAAACTGAAATACCCGGCTAAGAATGAATATGAGTTCTATAATCAAAGGGGTGTTATATTTTAGTTAGAAAGACCATTTTGTTGTTAAATTAAATTAAAATATTTTGCATTATGTTTCCGGTTTTTTATAAAATGTTTTTTAATTATTTTTAGGTATTTTTAATATTTTGTTCTTTTGTGTTACTACAATTAAGAGAGAGAAAATAAAATTATTGATTTAATTATTCGTATGTATTCAATAGTGATTAGAGAGTCTCTGGAAATCATAAAATATTTACTTTTTTTTATTTCTTCACAAAAAATCATTGGGTATCTGACACCCATGTGTGAGGTTTATGTAAAAAAAATAGGTGTGATCTTCCAGGGTTAAATATAAAGCGTATTTTGTGTGTGGTTTACCGTCTTCCTTTTTAAGCATCAAAGTACCTAATCTAGGAGGAAGTAAAACACCTAGTACCAAATTAAATTTTATTACTTTATAATACACACACCCAAACTTATATGGAATCACCATCTATTTCAAAGTAATATTTATTTCTTTTGAAAATACTTGTTATTGTTGCGAAGAATGAAGGTTTTTATTGAAAATAAACAAATATATAAGACAATCTGGTAGTACAGCTCGGTGCGGTATAGGTTATTTGATTGAGTTGCAAAAAATAAATAAACTAACTTTTGCTTCCAAAAACGAAAATATGCCTCATGTGGGGTTATAGAACTTACAACTAAGAAATATTATTAATTGATCTTGTGGAGAAAGTAATGTTCTCAGAGGGACATTGTTGTAGAGCTAGGCGTAATACAAGGCCTTCTGTCCAAAACCTATTCTAGGTAACAGGAACTAGGAAAGCTCAAAATAAAGCAAGGAAAAGTCCCCAAAAGTAAGAACGGTTCTCTACGATCGTTTAATTGTCCAATCAACTGGAAGACACCCAACCATTTCTCACCTGCAGCTCCAAAGGTAGCATTTGGAAGCTACAGGTGTAACTGTTTCAGTTGAAACGATAAGAAGAAGAGTTCGTACCAAGAAGTATACAGCAGGAGACAGTTATTGGTTCCTGAGTTATCCAGGTAGCACAAGATTGATCACCTAAATTGGTGTCTTCACCACCAAAACTGGAACATTGGGAATTGACAAAATGTGCTATTTTCAAAAAAAGTCAGGATTTGTGTAAAATCAGATGACCCACGAAATCGTGTACTTAGGCAGGCCGCACATCAAAGAAACATGAAACGTAAATTACGTCTCATGGAAATAAAACACTGCTAAACAAATATACGTCCGGCCATTTATGAAACGCTCCGAAAATATAAATGTGTCATGACCATGAATCACACTCGTTTCATTGGTAGGCGGACTTTGAGATTTGTTTAGCAGTGTTTTATTTTCATGAAACATATTTCACATTTCATGTTTCATGTTTTTCGTTTCACGTTTTTTTGGTGTGCGGCCTTAGAGGTCGAGGAAGACAAGCAAGAACGAAAACTGTCAGATCTGTTCACAAATATACAAGGGGAAATGCAATGTTCTGGAGAGGAATTACGATCCGTAAAAAAACTCCTTTCATTTTCATCCAATCAACTTTAACTGCTCACAGGTATGTTGATAACCTGTACTCAGGCTCTGGAGAGGTGCAACAGGAAAAAATTTAATTTTATTGCATGATAATGGACCTCCACATACCATTAGAGTGACTACAGACATCATTGAAGCAGAAGGAATCCCTTGTTCGGAGTGGCCTGCTTGCTCACCCGAGCTTAATCCTATAGAGTATTTGTGGGATTGAAAGAAAAATTAGAGCTCGCCGGGATAATCCACAAAACACCGCACGGTTAGTACAAGCTGCTCTTAAAGGATGGAGCAACCTACCACAACAAAATGTTGATAATTTGATTAGGAGCGTGCCCACGCAAACTGAAGCTTGCATAAGGACTAGAGGTAATAACACTGACTACCACAAAATACAAAAAAAATAAATAAAAACAATTTAAACATTATTCGTTTTACATTGAAATTTTGTATGCTATTGACTTTAAAACAACTACTTTCAATTTGTTTGTTAAATACTTTATTGTTTTATTTAATTGTTATGTATTTGTTATTAAATTGCTTTAAAATAAATATTGTTTGACTTCGTCTGTTCGTTTTTTTAAATTCGCACGAAATAGTAAGAAATAACAGATGATTCCATATAAGTTTGGGTGTTTGTATATTCGGTTCACTGACTCCTGTCCCAATTATCTAATAAATTTAGTATAGTCGGTTCGCTAAACTGAAACACAACTGGCTAGTGATTTTAGTAAGTAGTTTTGCCAATTTGGTAAAATTGGCAAAAAATAATTACTAAATAGTTAGCAATTTTGCCAATTTTGTCAAAATTGGCAAAAAACAAAAAAATTACCGACTAAAATCACTAGCCAGTTGTGTCACAGTTTAGCGAACCGACTATACTTAAGTTTTTGCTATATTGGAAAAATTTTGACTGCCACTGGAGGGTACTATTCAACCAAGAACAAGTACATGTAATTTACCAACAAAATAAAGAAAACTACATCAAATAAAATGAAATTTTTAGAATTGTTTATTAATTTATAGATTACTATTTACAATATATATACAGTGGAACCCCGATAAGTCGGCCCCCGATAACCCGGAAGTCCGGCTAACCCGGACCGATTTTCATCAGATAAACATTTTGATTTTCAGTACATTTGTATTTTGACAACAACACCCGATTTGGGCGTCGAAACGTTAACAAAATTATTTTTCAATTTAATTGTGGCTTAATTCCCATCAAAATAGTTAATTATCAGTAGTAATTGCACAAGAGCTCTAAAATTCTATATTAATTTTAGAGTTCGAGTGCAATTTGTTGCGATTATTTCATGAATAAAACTGTTCAAAACCAAAATTTTATTGTAATTTATATATGTAAGTACCAATTAGTGAAATTAAACACACAGTTGTTATAAATATGTATTTGACGGTTGAAAGTCATCACTTTTATAATTTTTAAAACATTTGTCATTAATGTCACTGAATGTATTTTTTCGTAGCAACGAAGGGCATCTGACGTAATATGCTTAACGACGGGAGATTATCAAAAATTATCACCTTAATTTGCATGTCTGTAGCTTTCTATTGGTCAGAATCTCCTATGAATGAAATAATCAGATAAACATTTCAACAATAAAAATGTATGTAATATAATATTTGAGAGATAATTTGTATTTGTGTGATTTGAACTATACGATAGTAAAAATGACTCATGGCACAAGCCGGCAGAAACAACAGGCACCTGTCTGTAGTATTCCTTTACATATTTACATATTTCAAACTGTCTTAGCATTGTTTAAAAAAGACTAAAAGACTATGAAAACAATTCTTTTTTAAACAATGGTCTTTAGTTTTCACTGTTCTTAAATAACATAACATCGTTCCGATTGTGGTGACTGTACTGTGTGTAGTACATTCTTTTATTATTCGCTTCCGTTTGCTTACGTTTGTGTTTGCGTGTTTTTAGTAATTTAGATGTGTAGATACTGTGCATATTTATATATATTTCATGTTATTTCAATTCTAACGGAGTTTATCTGTAATTATACCGTATTTGATTAATGTTTACCATATTTTCCGGCTAATCCGGATTTTTGATAACCCGGATAGGCCGCGGTCCCGATTAATCCGAGTTATCAAGGTTCCACTGTAATAATAACGTTTTTCATAAAAATTAATGAATATATGTACACTTATATTCATGAATATGCTTATTTTTTCAATTATAAAAGTATGTAAGAGTAAGTTTATTTCCAATATTATTCAGGTGTGGTAGGAATTTTGGTGTTATCTATATGTTTCTGGCAATGATTGTGTCAAAATATGTCCAAGCTGGAAGAACCGACTATAGTACATAGCCTTACATAAATCAATAGTAGCGAAACACAAAATGTATTTTTGTATTCCAAAAACTGTATTTTGATACAAATTTCCAATTTGGGGGGCACGCACGTAAATAAACATTTTCCTGTGTAAAGTAGTTACACCCACACGTACAATTTAATGTGCTTATAATTGTAATCCCCACTGCGAGGGGTAATTTAAGGTGATTTAGATTGTTTACCTTTATTTACCAAAAATAAACACATTGTTGCTAAAATTGATTACAGCTTAAATCCATTATCTGGACAAACATTTCAATGCTGATTGGATAATTTAGACACAATGACATATGTAAATTACTTGCGTATATGTATATGAACAAATCATTTTTTACTTCCTATCTCCTATAAGGAGGCGAGAGGTTTATCCTATAAAAAAAACTGGTTAGAGAAGAAATATACTATTTTTTTTTGCATTTCTAGCGCATCATACCTTTTTTATTCGATTCTACATTTTCGAGTTCAAATGTATTTTTTGTCCCATTAAGTCTTTTAATTTGATTATATGTATATTGTTATTAGACCAGGGCGCATCTGTAAAAATATTAGTACATTTGGACGTTGAGAGGTGACTCAAATTTTTTTGCAGAAATTGCTTGAAAATAAACCAAATAATAATATTTGAGTTATCCTCCCTCTCAAAAATGTCCGGAACATTGTTTAAATAATCAGAATATCAAAAAATTAAGGAAAATTTTGATTTTTTTCTTCGTTTTTTGATTATAACTTTAAAAGAATTCATTTTCGAGAAAAGTTGTACTAACATAAAAGTTGCGTAATTAAATTTCCTACAATATACAATCGGTTAAAAATTTAAAAAATAGTCACCCTTGTAGCAAAATAGCAATAATTGCGAAAAAACTATACAAAAACAAGTATTCGCATTTTACGTTTTTCAACCATTTATGCTACACTTAGAACCTTCATATTTCACTCAGAAAAACTATATGATACAGTAAAACAACACTGTAAATTTTATTAAGATCGGTTTAATAGAATTTGCAAAATAAATTTTGCAATCCAGCTTTCGCGAAAAAAATTCATTTTTTCAAAATGTTACACGACTGAAAATAAAGCAGATAGCAAATTGATTTTTTTTTGCGTATATAAGTGTACTGTATCTTTCATTTGCAATTTTGCAGAATTAAAATTGATTAACACCACGGCGTCAGGAATTTTTTTAAATAAACATTAATTATTGGTGCTACGCGCAGGACACCGGATAGTTTGCTCTAATTGGGAATTCCAATGACCTTTGATAATGATTCAGACAGTTTAATTTTTATTACATTTCGATATAAATAAATAAATTTGTTTATTGCAAAATAAAAACGCATACTCTATCCTTTGAAATAACACTTCTATTAGCAAAAACTTTCTTTGTTCATATATTTTAACTTTGAGAACAAAAGTTTATTATTTTTACACATATGCAATTGTTTAAACAATATTTCACAAACAATAATAAATTAGTTTAATTTTTGTGGAATTAAAATATTAAAATACAACAAAATATAGAGTAAAAAAATAATATATTTGATAAAGATTGGAAGAAATTTTGGTGGAAATCAACTTGTGTGAATCGAACACCGCTGTCCTGCGCGTAGCACCAAAAATTAATGTTTATTTAAAAAATTTCCTGACGCCGTGGCAATTAATCGATTTTAATTTTGCAAATTGTAAATAAAAGGTACAGTACACTTCTAAAAGCAAAAAAAAATTCAACTTGCTATCTGCTTTATTTTCAGTCCTGTAACATTTCGAAAAAATGAATTTTTTTTTGCGAAAGCTGGATTGCAAAATTTATTTTGCAAAATCTATTAAACCGATCTTAATGAAATTTACAGTATTGTTTTACTGTATCATAAAATTTTTCTGGGTGAAATATAAAGGTCCTAAGTGTAGCATAAATGGTTGAAAAACGTAAAATGCGAATACTTGTTTTTGTATGTTTTTTTCGCAATTATTGCTATTTTGCAACTAGGGCGACTATTTTTTAAATTTTTAACCAATTCTGTGTTATAGGAAATTTAATTACGCAACTTTTTTGTTAGTACAACTTTTCTCGAAAATGAATACTTTTAAAGTTATAATCAAAAAACGAAGAAAAAAATCGAATTTTTCCTTAATTTTTTGACATTTTGATTATTTAAACAATGTTCCGGACCTTTTTGAGTGGGAGGATAACTCAAATATTATTATTTGAGTTATTTTCAAGCAATTTCTGCAAAAAAATTTGAGTCACCTCTCAACGTCCATCTCAAAACAGATGCGCCCTAGACTATATATTTATATCGAATAAATATTATTATTATTTCCATCACTAATTTTAAAAACCTATACGGGGGGAAAACTAGTTAAGGTTGTTTGGGTTAAAGCTCATTGGGGGATTATCCATAATGAAAAAGTAGACATACTAACCAAGGAAGCATTGGATTCCGATAATTTTGTAAAATATTCATTAACTGGGCAAGAAGACCTTCATATTATGATTTCAAAAAATATAATTAGGCAGGAATGGATAGATAACTATGGTTATTCCACCAAAGATTTTTTGTACAAAGACATTCAGCCGAATGTTTGACAACCATGTTTGTCTAAATTTATTGCAAAAAAAGATGGCTTTAAAATTATCTGTAGAATAATTCTATAATAAATAAGTTATAAAGAAATAATTAATAAATTATTTATTAATTATTCACTAGCACCTTCACACTTAAAAATTTTAAATTCTTCACTGCGAGTTCAGTGTGGAGGAAATTGCACTCTAGAAAATAATGATATTGAATGAAATAAAATCAAAAATAGAAACAAAATAAATAAATAACAAATAAATCAAAAAGTAAATAAAACAAAAAAAAATCGTTGAAATAATAAAAAAATGTATAAAACAATACAAACAGTAAATAAAGATATAAAAATTAACAAGAAAGGAAATTAAAAAAAAATATAAAAAATAAATAAATTAACAAATATTATAAAAATATAACCAACGGATACGAAACTTGATAAAAATATTAAAAAACTGTATACGTAGAGTACTACGTGATTTCTAAGTTTACCAACTCTATAATGTAGAACTTACCGTATTTGTATTATTTTAAAATTAATATTATGTTTTTGTCTTATGAATCAATGTCAAATATGATTAGGCGAATAAAACTACAGGCTTCCCAGTCAATATTCAATCCGACACAGATACACATAATTCCTACATTATGACTGTAGTTTTCAAATTGTGTGTGAATTGACCTATTATTTTTTCCATTGTTCTATGGGCTACTTTCTTTTATATCACGTTTTCGAACCAAAAATAATTATAGAACGAGGTGTCATAAGTTTCCCTAATTTGATTTATCACCGACCCTCCCACATTTCGTAACTCACCATACATTAGGAAGAAGAGGATACGCGTATCGTGAAGAGATCTCTTAACGCCCAAGGAATTAAATATTTAATGGTTCATTGTTTCCAGACCTTTGGGCTGTTATTAGTTTATTGATTTAAGGGCAATTTTTCTCGGACGTGATAAAATCTAATTATGAGTTGGGAGTGTTTGAATAGTCGAAACGGAATTTTTATTTTCTTTGCTCGGTGTTTGTGTAACATATGAAACTTTCAAGATTGTGCTTATAAATTGTAAAAGCCGGAGATTTAGGATGCAGCCAGAAAGTAGTTTCTTTTAACGAAAAGTCTTAGATTTAAAATATTATTTATTATTTTTATTTCGGTTATTTTAATTAGTATTTGGTTCAGAGTTGTGACTACATAGCTCCATTGATAAAGCCCGAGGAGAATAAAAACAAAAACTGCCCCCCCCCAAATTATAATAAATTTGATAGTGAAGAAAGGAACATAGAAAGGAACATCAAGCAGGAAATACAACAGGGCGGAAATGCGATTCAAACACTTAACTCGTTACTTTGCTCTCCTAAAATTATTTTACTAACAAAAATGACAATCTACAACTCGGTTGTAGAACCAATTGTGATGTACGGATCTGAATGTTGGCAAGAATGAGGTTGTAAGAGAATAATAAAAAAGAATGTGTGTGTGTGTGTGTACATTGTACGCACGTAAGAATTTATACTTCTATTATATGATTTCAACGAAATAAATATACTTTAAACAGTTTATTTTTATTTTATTTAAATATTGTTAAATTAAATAAAAAATATATTTTATTTAAAAAATAAAAAAAAAGAATAGGAATGGTCCGGATTTGAACCCAAGACCTCTCGATCTGTAACCGAATGTTTTACCAATAACGCGACGATCTCTCTGTTTATCTAGTTTCTCGGACATAATGACAATAGACGGTAACAAACAGACGAAGTGAAGTATAATAAATATAAAAATGTTTTAATATTTACCTTACTCCCGAAGAAGATAAATCCAAAGACACAAAAACTATAATAAATATATTTACTAAAAACCCAATATATTCTTTTCACGCTTTTCTTTTTTTGTACTGATATATAAATAACTTGAAAGATTTAGCAACTAACGCCATACTGTCTGCGTGCGCGTGCGCGCAGAATAATAAAAATTCACTCCAAATCGCGCCTAAAGAAGTATAACTTCAAAAAACTTTAACCTTCCAGATCCCGCGCGCGGTCTCTCACTCCGCAAAAATTTGACCATAATTCCCTAATGCGCAGTCAAACGACTAAAGCCCGGATTACACGAGGCTAATTTTTTAAGCTAGGATAGCAAGCTAGATATCTCGGTATCTTAGCCTGAGTTATTGTCCTGGCTTGGCGCATACTAGATCGGTTTACGTGTGACTAGGAAATTTTCAGCCAGTACCTAGTACTATTGCGAGATCAATAGAGTAACAGATCCACTGAATATGGTAAATATTTCTAAACAATCAATGTTCGACTAAAACAGTTACGTCGGAAACTGTGTCAAATTGAATTGGTACACAAGCCAGGATAGTAAAACCAGTAGAGGAAGGCGCAAGTAGCTTAACAAAATACAACTCCATTCTATTAAACTATCCAAGCTTAAGATACTGGCTTATTGTCTTTCACACTAGCTTACTAGCCTACACGCGAAGCTAGTTCTGTATACACGAAGCTAGTAGTACTACTTTGCTAGTTTAAAAGCCCTAACTTACCTACTATCCGAGCAGAAGATTACTTTTATATTCGGGTTTTATAATATTTTATAAGGTAGTTGAAATATTTTTATTTAGAAATAGTTTGTAAAATGAACTAAAGAAAAGCGTTTAAAGATACTATGTGTTTTTGGAAAAGGGAACAAGAATATTTAGAAAAAATTTGGTCATTAATTTTACCAAAACCTGCATAATTCTACATAATAGGCAAAATATTATACTATTATAATATTCATACAACAGGGCAATTTCATCTCGAAAACTTTTATGCTCAACTACAAAAGTTGTTAACAAGAAACAATTAAGATCTAAATACTTCATATTAGGGATGAAAGAAAATTTTGAATAAACAATATCATTCAGAATTAACAAATTGAATTTTATTCATATCTTCTTTTTTATTATAAACAAAATATCTTCTTCCCTTTGTCATGACACATTGTATATATTATGTCTTGAGCCACCAGGCCCTCAGTTTGGTAGATAATTTTAGACAATTAAATTTTTATTATTGTATTGTACAGACATCTAAGGTATAATTTTTGTTCATCAATTTTTTCAATTATTCTTTTTAAAACTAATTATTTAAAAATTTCATTCATTTGTAATGTCAGCTGTCAGATATCAACACCGGACAGATGAAACATTTAAAATCCAACATACAATAAACCACTGTCAGTCAGTCACCAGCTCATATCACTTCAAAATGGTTGGGTAAAACCTTTACCATGAAAAAATTTTTATATGTATGTATCGTCCCAGTGGTTGTTTTTATTGTTTTACCATAGAAAAACTAAAAATTAAAACTAGCTTTCATCAGCCGGAGTTGTACAGTGGACCTGAATTACAAATTTCTTAATGCGATGCAAGAAAATACAATCCTAAGTAGCCGGTACTTTTTATATATTGACGTAAGTTAAAAAACTTTGTACTTAGAACATCTTTTTACTTATTGTTTTAACTTTTTATTGTAGCATTAGCTCTGAAGATGACTTTTATGTCGAAAGCGCTTAGCTAAGGAAATTAAAATACATTTACACACTTTAATATACTTCTTTCACTTCTTTCATTCATTTCAAGTGTGTACAAAACCTATCAGTCTTTCAATATTTAGAAAAGCTTATGTTGGAAATCTTGACTGAAGATGGTTTTTAGGAACCAATTCATTTCGATGATGAAGAAGAAGATTTGAATGAAGTTGAAGAAGTTGAAGTCGACATTTCTGATGATAAGACGCAGGAAATTTCTGATTTAGAAGAAAATAATATGCCTGAAATTCCTACTCCTATATTTTTTTGCAAAGACAACACACTAAGGGCCAAACATCCTATACCCAAGGCACGGTAGAACTAGGGCAGATAACTTAATAAAACATCTGACTCTGACTGGTGCAAAAATGTCACTAAAGGATTTAAAAACTGAGTCAGAATTTGGAACTACTTTTTTCTGTTGCCATGTTGGAAACTATCAACGTGAAAGAGAAGCCAAAAACACAGATTTAGTAGAAATTAACGCTTTGATTGGGTTATTATATCTAGCAGAAGGTCTCAAATATAGCCCATCAAACCGTAAGAAAATATAGAAAAAAAAAACAAGCGTTTTGTACGTGCGGACTCTTAGTCCGCACGCGAGCATTTATGTCTTAAAACTGGACGCGAGCATCGAAAGGTTAAAAAGAGAAACATTTACAGTACCGCAGATATAGTATAATCCAAACAGCTTTTATGGTACGGGCTCACAAATACACAAAGAAACAAATATATTTGAAAAATTCAATTAAAAACTATTACTCGACGTAATTATATTATAGTATTGTGACGATAATATAATTTTATCGTCTATCTGTTTTCATACCGTCTTTGACGATATAAAAGACGGAACGAAAAGCCTAGTTGAAATTATTATTCTTGGAGCGTTGATCGAAGAATAATAAACAACAACGAGGTATAAGAAGTCAGTTTAAGTATATCCCGATCATTTTCCGCAATCCTGCAACCCCCATCGTTTTGGTGCGCTGAAAGAATTTCGACGGTTTTCCTTTTACCTATTCTTATACGAGCGGTGATCGTAAATTCCTTACATGTCTTTCCCCCTGGCGAGTTGAGCGAGATGTCCTCTCCTTATACGCCCATTTCATATTAATAATAGACCAAGAGACAGCGCTGAAAAATCTATTTGAATTTACTAAAGCTAGATTTTCCACAGTTGATTACTGTGAGTGTGTAGAGAAACATACTGCGGTCGGTCAAGCGAAACGTAGAACAGGGGTTACTGAGAGGGTATCAAAGTTGCTTTCCTACAAAGGTAATTATCTCCATTTACTAAGGCTGAAAATCAGTACACACATTCTAAATTAAATATAAATAAAAGTTATGATAGTCGGTCAGCTGTATGACGGAACAGAGCCGGTCGGTCGGCCCCAATAGTCGATTGAGGAAATGAAGCATTTTGGCTCGCAATTTTTTCGTCCAGCATGGATTTACTTGAAATTTTCACAGAAGGTTGGTAATAGTCCAAGGATCATTTTCTATGTCATGACGCTATCATACGCTAAAACCTTGGGGGTGGTTGCCACCCCATCTCGGGGGGTGGTTGCCACCCCATCTCGGGGTGGGAATTTTTTATTACATTTTAACTATGTAATTCGATGGAAAGAGTTATTCTAAGAAAAAAATGTTTTTTACATTTTCTTTGTAAAACTAATATTTTTCGAGTTATTCGCGCTTGAAAATAACAGTTTTTCGACGAAAAAGTCGACTTTTTTAGAAGGTTTTTTGAGAATACCTCGAAAAATATGCATTTAATCAAAAAAACTGTAGATATCGAAATTGTAACTTTTAGTAACACAAACCAAATTCTTTTCCTATAATATCTATAAGACCAATACAAACCCAGATACGGCATGTTAAAAGTTAGCTTTTTTCGTCAAATGCACAATTTGAAATATTCAAAGCCAAATAATGGGAAAAATTTGCATTCTTCGAGGAAAACTTAAATAATCTTTTTTCAATTATACAACTAGACCTTTCAAAAAATAATAATAAAAAGTTTCTAAAATGAAAATTAAGTGACTTACAAAAAAATGTCGGTACCTGCTTTTCTCTACGAAAAAATCAGTGAAAACAACCCCCTAACTACCTTCCTAATTCAAAATTGATCTTCACCTTTCTGTAGTTCCTTTTATATTTATATTATCAATACACTTAAGGAGTTTGACCCATTCAAAATGCCTAATTTTGGAAAAATTTGAGTTTGAAGAAAAATTGATTTTTTGCAATTTGGTATTTTTCACCTTTTACTTCAAAATATCTCCGAAAATACTGAAGATATGAAAAAAATTATTAACTACCAAATTGTCGCTTTTTTAATGACTAGAATTACCCTGTGCATAGATTTTCATTACAGTAAATAGTTAGCCAGATATAGCTGTTTAAAACCTCTATTTACCAGCAAACACCCCCTTATTCGAGCCCTTTAAACTCGCCCAAATTAAAAACTAAGGCATCTTACGGAATTTAATTTACACAGTCTTATAGCTCTTTAAAAATCCTACAAAATTATTTTTGAGGGGCCTCATTACTAAGAGGGTATCAAAGTTGCTTTTCTACGAAAGTAATTAAATCCATTTACTAAGGCTGAAAATCAGTACACAGTGAGACACAATATTTTTCCAAAATTAGGCATTTTAATTAGGTCAAACTCCTTGAGTGTGTTGATAATATAAATATAAAAGAACTACAGAAAGGTGAAGACCAATTTTGAATTAGGAAGGTAGGTAGGGGGTTGTTTTCACTGATTTTTTCGTAGAGCAAAGCAGGTACCGACATTTTTTTGATTATAAGTCGCTTAAATTTCATGCTAGAAACTTTTTATTATTTTTTTTTGAAAGGTCTAATTATATACCTGAAAAAATATTATTTAAGTTTTCCTCGAAAAATGCAAATTTTTCCCATTATTTGGCTTTGAATATTTCAAATTCTGCATTTGACGAAAAGAGCTAACTTTTAACATGCCCTATCTCGGTTTGTATTGGTCTTAAAGATATTATTGGAAAATAATTTGATTTGTGTTACTAAAAGATACAATTTTTATATTCACAGTTTTTTTGATTAAATGCATATTTTTCGAGGTATTCTCAAAAAACCCTCTAAAAAGTCGATTTTTTCGTCGAAAAACTGATATTTTCAAGCGCGAATAACTCGAAAAATATTAGTTTTACGAAAAAAATGTAAAAAATAATTTTTTTCTTAGAATCACTTTTTCCATGGAATTACATAGTTAAAATGTAATAAAAAATTCCCACCCCGAGATGGGGTGGCAACCACCCCCAAGGTTTTAGCGTATGATAGCGTCATGATATAGAAAATGATCCTTGGACTATTCCCTACCTTCTGTGAAAACTTTAAGTAAATCCATGTTGGACGAAAAATTGCGAGCCAAAATGCTTCATTTCCTCAATCGACTATTGGGGCCGACCGACCGGCTCTGTCCCGTCATACAGCTGACCGACTATCATAACTTTTATTTATATTTAATTTAGAATGTGTGTACTGATTTTCAGCCTTAGTAAATGGATTTAATTACCTTCGTAGGAAAGCAACTTTGATACCCTCTCAGTAACCCCTGTTCTACGTTTCGCTTGACCGACCGCAGTATGTTTCTCTACACACTCACAGTAATCAACTGTGAAAAATCTAGCTTTAGTAAATTCAAATAGATTTTTTAGCGCTGCCTCTCCGTCTATAAAGGCAATTCCTAATCCACGCGATCGTCAGTATTATTCATTCATGTACCAAATATCGTCACATCGACCCGAAACGAAAGTTCGATATGTAGATTATAATAAATATATTTTATTAACGAAATTAACGAGTAATTAAGGCTAATTATCTTATCTTTTGTATGTTTTGATCATAATATTAAAAAGTCTTAAAAAGCGAACCTTTGTCTTCGACTGTATTTTGTTACCCTGAGCATCAAATAGAACGACAACGTTACAGTATGAAAATTAATTGGGATGTAATATGATATTTCTGATTGTTTTGTTCTAAACCCAAGTTATGATCTCAGTAGTTGTCGATTTGATTCATAAACCTTCAATTAATCAGTAGAGTAGAAAATAGAAAAATGTTGGCTGTTAAATTAAGTGGATTTTAAGTGAAAAAATAAAGCTTAACTTTCAGTGGAAAATAATCAGACTGAGTTGAATCCTCTTCTGAATCTGAGAGCACTTCTTTCCGCTTCACTGTAGAAATTGAAGAGTAGTGTAATTTTCTTATCACGATTGCCAATATTTTTAATTTTTATTCACGATTGTCAAGATTCTATGAACAAATTCTCGTTATATTTCATAAACTATTTAGCTGTTAAAATTTGTTTAAATTTTTCGGTGTGTTTAAATTACTACGCCATGATCGGTTCTTCATTTTGCGCCCTTCGTAGGTGTCGAAACCGTTGAACTTAATCGCACTCCGTGACTCCGTTTTAAGGTTTCGATTTCTGTCCACATCATGGGTTATTCTATGATTATGCCATCACGTGCTCCATTTACCGTACGGAGTGTGAATATAGAGGACCTAGTAATATCCTCAGTTTCGTTATGTTATACCCCCGGATCACTCCAAGCGGAGACACTGAAGTTTGGCTTAGGTCGACTGAAATTTTACGAGTGCCGCTTTTTCCGGATATTATCGTTATCGAAAAACTATAAAGAGATACACGGCCCGAGCCCGAGTCGTAACAGGCGAGGTTAAACCCCTTCGCCGTAAAACTTAACAGACGTTAAATTATTTAGGGGTGGAGGTTTATTGGAAAGTTTCATTTAATTAAATTTAATAGACCAATCCTTTAGTGTATAAAGTATTTGGGGAAAGGAGGCAATCTTGCACGATTTTTATAAATATTTTAAAGCACTAGCTTTAAACTATAACTCACTATCTTCTATCGTATCTATCTATCTATTCACTCTCAAAATCTATGTAGTTTCCACAACTCATACCACCAATTAAAAGATAAAAACATATTGGTAAGCATTATTTGGACTCCACCGCACGTAGTTATTACAGAAAACGAAAATGCTACAAGCAGCTAAAAAGTCATCTCGCTTTTATAGTTTAATAGAAAGACTTCAATTTGTGGTAGATTTACATCGTACAGTCAATCAAATGTTCTTCAGAGGGTGACAAAACCTCTGAAATAGAACAAGCTCTCACTTTATGATATTCAACCCAGAATCCCTACTTTAAAAATACCAACACACTTTGTAGAAGCGCATAGAAGCATAGCTTTTGATGCATGTCTTAATTTCAGTCGAAACATAATATGTATGTAAATTAAGAAATATAATGGAAATTTAAATAAATTCCTTTTTGAATTTGTCATTTTCATGATGAAAAAGTTGTGTTTTCCTGAACCCACGTGTGGCATTGTAAAAGTCCGTAAAATAATCTGCAGAACGGACATATTTAGCTAATGAACAACGATCTGGATGAAGGCGTGCATCACTTTTATCGAGAGTGATCTGGGTTCGTTTGTGTCACTCTTAGGAGCTGTGACTTAGAGATGCTCCTGCTATCCTCTTGTTTCTTAGACATATTTATGTTTGTTATCGGCACTCTTCGTCTTCTTGTGAAGAATTTAATCCTTCCGAGTCCCTTCTGCTATTTTCCTCTCCGTGCTCAGCTTCTTCATATGAGCCTCCGAAAGCCTTGTATCTTAAAATATATTTTGCTAATCCCGTCAGACAGATCGGCGACCTGGATTCCCTATTTAAGCCTAGGACTCTGAGTCTGTGGTTACTGATTTTCCTCTGTATTGGTGAACAGTTGAGTCAGAGGTCTCTGATTCTTGGTCATTTTTTTTGTTGCTGACTAACTAGCGAAATTGTAGTCTTCTCCTACCGAGTCCCGCATAGGGGAGAGAGGCTGTATACCATGGGGTTTCGCTCTGTTCCTTAAGGGTACCGTTCGTGATCCTGTTACTCCCAGTATTTTAGATGCCTTTGTCAAGGTAACTTAATGCTTATCAGTAAGGTCGAGAAGTTTCTTTGTCGAGAGTGCCTTTTAGGTAAGGGGTCGGAAGCTCTTAAACCCCCTCACCAACGACAAGGTCAAACGGAACCCAGAAGGGGATGTATCTATACTAAATTTACAATCAAGATGAAGTAGAAATAAACAAACCAAGACACGTTAAATGCTACTAGGAACACTCCCGAATCATAATTTACAATGTATAAACTTTGGAAATCATAATTTGCGATTTACAATGTATATACTATTGTGTTTTCAATTTATCAATCAAAGGCAAAATAAAAATTAAATTTAATTTTTTTAAATAATTTTTAAAATAACGCGGGCACATAAATTTGATACACCCTGTATATTGATCTGTAAATATTTATTAGAATTTAGTTTGGATGTAAGTGGATTTCTTTTTTAATGAGCTTTCCAATGAACCATTAAAGACTTTAGTGAATAATTAAAGTGAAAAGGACGATGTATTTAGATTTAAAATGGAAAAAGATTGTTTATTACGGGAACTATAGAATCCACAGGTAGAGGTAATTATCATTTTCTAGAAAAATGGTTTAAAAGAAAGTTTGGAATTTTAATATCTTTGTTTCACCCCGAGTAAATGTTGTAGAGTTCCCCGAAAGTAATTAGGATGGTCGGAATAATTTTGAAAGAATGACTGTTTGTTTATCGAATGGAAAAGAGAAATGTTTCTGTTTCTTGGCAATTTGGAAGGGGAAAAGTGGTTTGAATGATTGAGTGAGTTTGAAAAAGAAGGCAGTATGTTATTGGCATCGCTGAGGAGCAGTTCGACGTTTTCGTGGATAGATAGTTAGCAAGTACCAGTGGTTGTTTGATAGTGGAGAATAGTGCTGAAAAGTGGAACGAGAGACAGATCAAATTGAGACGAAATACCTCTTTGATTCTGTATTATTGTGAGAAGGAGAGCAGATAATTTTTGGAGTTCTGTTTGAATCGAGTACTGGTCAAAAGAGGCCTGGCTTGTTGGAGAATTGGTGCTGGTATGCTGATAGTTTTGAAGCTGGAGAACGGAGAGGGCTTTGATGAGTAGCCTTAAACATAGTCAACGAGGGAGAGCTGTTTTGGGTCACGAGAAGACATCAGAGTGAGTGAAGAAAAAGTCAGTCAATTTATGTGAAAGATATTTTTATGTTCGGAAACTAAAAGTTTGAGTAAAAAGCATATGAATTAAAATTCCAATATTTCAAAAAGTAAATAGGAAGCATAGGTAATTTTGCAAATACATAAATTTGTTTTGTTTAGTTTGTTTTACCAAAGTCATCGGGAACAAACCGACAAATTGTTTTTTTTTTTAACTAGAATAAATTTAAGTGGTAAAAATTTCATTCGTACATCTGTGTCCACAGGTTTTAGATTTGATAGATTTTTAGAGTATTGATTTTGATAAATAAAAGACAATTCTGTATGTTTATTTTATATTTTGCTTTATTTCTTTTTCCTATTTTATCCCGATTAGGATCAACTAAGAGATACTGAAACCACAAGAGAAGATAAGTATAACGTAGGATAGTTTAGACATTTTTTTAATATCATAAAAAGGCACCCTGAGATTTTTTATTCATTTTTTATGTATGATTTGCGACAATTAAATAATTAATCAAATAAATAATAATTAATATAAAATTAATAAGAAGCAGATCATAACAATACATACATTGTAAATTATGACTCCGGAGTGCTCCTAGTAGCATTTAACATTTAACGTGTCTTGGTTTGTTTATTTCTACTTCATCTTGATTGTAAATTTAGTATAGTTAGTTTAATCGATGATTATTTTTTCTATACACTAGTTAGTAGATAATATTGCTAATTATAATTTAAAGTACTTATAAAAGAAAGTATGAAAGAAAATAAATAAATTTGCATTTTTTATATATTAAGATCTTTTTAGATATTAAAAAAAATTAACAAATAATTTTAACACGAAACACAAAGTCCAGTGTGAAAATTGTAGTGATCCACAAGATGAATTTTACAATTATTGTATAATCGTCATCGAAATACTTGATAAACGCTCATGCTACAAGAAAATAACTTTAGAACAATTTTACGATATTTATGTGAACATAATGTACCAAGAAAATATAAAGGAAAACCGCAGAGATAGTTAAAAGGATATGTTCAAACAAGTCCAAAGTGGTGTTACTAAGAGTTTAATTATTAAGAACGCGAATATGGCACAATGATCTCTCTATATGGGACGAGTTGAGTTCACTCCCAAAATATGAATATCGCTCCCAAAATCGTTCGGGAGTGAATTTGAATAGTGTCGGGAGTGAACTCGACTAATAAAATAACTACCTGTTCAAGACGGGAGTGAACTCAATGGTGCCCCTCTATATAGGGTGAGGCAGATAAAGGGCCTATTAGAAATATCTCGAGAACTAAAGACAACTGAATAATGAAAATTGGAATAAGGGGGTTTTGAAGACTGATCTATTTAATGAAAATATTTTCATATATTTGGTACTTCCGGTTATACCGGAAGTTGCTTGTAACTTCGTTTTTTTAAATGGGACACCCTATATATTTTTACATTTTTGGATTCTCCTCGATTTCTGCTTTCTTAAAATATAAGGTTTTGTAAGATTATACAGGGTCGGTTAACCTTCAGATGACCAACCTTTTTTTGTTACACGGATGACCAAGGGGGGAAAATGACCCCAGGTCAAAAATGTCAAAAATGACAATTAACAAAAAAATAAAGTTTTTTTTTAATATTTAATTTTTTTTGGCATGGACTTTATGTCATATTCAGCCAGTCACAACATGAGTATTAGTGTCATGTGTAGTGTGTATGTTGAGTAAGTGTCTTGTTACTTTGCAAAGTCGACGTCATTAGAGTAAAACTACTTGTAATTACACAAAATAGACGCTATTTTACTAAACATCAACTTCAGAATATATTTTTTATTCGTAAAATATAGGGAATTTCTTTTATTTCAAAATATGAGGATATCTAGAATGATATTAAAGTCAAATAAAAAAATAATGAGTTAAAAATTAAAAAACCAATACAGAAGTAAAAACTTCGAGATGTATTCTGGTATAAAATCGTTTATTTAAAACTATAAAATGTCATGGATTGCAGAACGTTTTCGTTCTAAACAGAACATCTTCAGTGCCTAGAATGAAGTATTTCCACGTTAGTTTAAAGCAAAAGGTTAAAAAAGTGACTGTTAAAATGAAAAATGTGGGAATACTTACATCCTGCCGAGTATTTTGAAACTAGCACACTGTAAATAGTGTTAACATCATCGTATATGGTTTACATAATGTAATATCTTAAAATGTTATGACTACAAGTCGATGTTAATAGATAAAGTGGAACACATGCTAAAAGGGTGCCATGGTTCCCTGCTCGAAGATGCTAGGTACTTGCCAATTCAATGGGCACAGACCAACTGAGAAATTAGGAAGTGGATATACAATTTGACAAGGGTGACATGACATGACAAGATAAAGCCAATTTTTGGTTAAAGTTTCATTTGATTTTGGATTTTTTAATAAAATAATATTTTAATTTTAATTTTAATTTTAATAATTAAAAAATCCACAATCAAATGAAACTTTAACCAAAAATTGGCTTTATCTTGTCATGTCATGTCACCCTTGTCAAATTGTATATCCACTTCCTAATTTCTCAGTTGGTCTGTGCCCATTGAATTGGCAAGTACCTAGCATCTTCGAGCAGGGAACCATGGCACCCTTTTAGCATGTGTTCCACTTTATCTATTAACATCGACTTGTAGTCATAGCATTTTAAGATATTACATTATGTAAACCATATACGATGATGTTAACACTATTTACAGTGTGCTAGTTTCAAAATACTCGGCAGGATGTAAGTATTCCCACATTTTTCATTTTAACAGTCACATTTTTAACCTTTTGCTTTAAACTAACGTGGAAATACTTCATTCTAGGCACTGAAGATGTTCTGTTTAGAACGAAAACGTTCTGCAATCCATGACATTTTATAGTTTTAATAAACGATTTTATACCAGAATACATCTCGAAGTTTTTACTTCTGTATTGGTTTTTTAAACTATGGTATACAGCCAACTATTGGGATTTTCCCATTGATTTTTTTTTTAATTAAAAATACTTTTGAATTTATTAAAGAAAAACATACGCTGGGGTCACTATTTCCCCCGCTTGGTCATCGGAAAGTTAAAAGATAATTACGTTTTCTTATTAATTTCGTAGCAAAATTCACACCCTGTAGGATTGTAGTAGTTTGACAACTCTATAAACTCTATTATGAACTCTATTATAAACTCTATTATAAACTCTATTATAAACTCTATTATAAACTCTATTATAAACTCTATAAACTCTATAAACTCTATAAACTCTATAAACTCTATTTATGTTCAAATGATTTTTAGTATAGATTACTATTGTTAACAATTATTAGTGTAGCTAAATTTTAATTTTGGTATACAGGGTGGGTCGAAACTCGGAATGAGTATTTTCTGAGTTTTCTTAAATGGAACACCCTATATTTTAGTATTGTAATGAAATGCTATTTCATGGTACTTTTTACTTCTTAAGCATTCCCTATACCTAACTGCTTTAGTTTGTGCTTAATTGTTAATCGTACCAACAATCTTAACTTCGATGTTATTTTGATACCTCAACCACTATTGGCAATTTGAAGTATCAGTATAGATTAATATGTATTCATTTCCAAAAAATTATTTGTGACTGAATATTTTCACGGCCAACCTAATACAATTTCACCTATTTTGTGTTTCAATTAATGTTTGGTTTGAATCACCAATAACTCAGAAATTAAAGAAGTTAGGTATAGGGAATGCTTAAGAAACTAAAAAGTACCATATAATAACATTTCATTACAATACTAAAATACAGGGTGTTCCATTTAAGAAAACTCAGAAAATACTCATTCCGAGTTTCGACCAACCCTGTATATTAAAATGAAAAATTTAACTATACCAATAACTCTTAACAATAGCAGACTATATTAAAAATCATTTGAACATCAATACAGTTTATTATGCCAAACTACTACAATCCTACAGGGTGTCAATGTTGCTACGAAATTAATAAGAAAACGTAATTATCTTTTAATCTACCCTGTATAATATTACAACACCTTATATTTTAAGAAAGAAGAAATCGAGGAAAATCCAAAAATGCAAAAATATATAGGGTGTCCCATTTAAAAAAACAATCAACTTCCGGTATAACCGGAAGTAGCAAAGAGAAAAAAATATTTTGATTAAATAGTTCATACCTCAAAACCCTTGTATTCCAATTTTCATGATTCTCTTAGCTTTAGTTCTCGAGATATTTCTAATAGGCCCTTTATCTGCCTCACCCTGTATAGCTTACTTATTAGTTTCGAAAACTACTTACTTTACTTAGTCCTAAGCCTTTCTACCTTTAGGTGTAAGGCTGGTGGAGTTAAATTTGGCATTCTAGTCTCCATGCTTTCCGATTTTGTGTTAGGTTTCTTGCACTTTCCAATGTCAATCCTTACTTCTTGACTTATTTGCTGATCTCATCTACTCACATAACTCTTGGTCTTCCTCTTTTGTTTTTCCCTGCACTCTCGTTTCGAACATTCGTTTTGTTAGTCTCTCACTCGACATTCTACACACGTGACCGAACCATCTAAGTTTTAGGTTTTGTCTGATTGTTTCGTTTCGTATTTTGTCTGTCCTCTTTCTGTTTGCTATTTTTCTCAGGAACCTCATTTCCATAGCATTGACTCTGGATTTTTGTCTCCCCGTCAATGTTTATGTCTCGGTGGTATACATGATTGTTGGTCAAACTCTGTCAAACTACTGATCTAACGGCTGCCGTTTTTACTTTCTCCGGTATCTCTTTTTCCCCAAAAACTTTTTTCGGTTTATTCGAAAACTAATCGTAAACATTGTTTAACCGAATTATATTTCATTGAAATGTGCGGACTATATTACTGATTAACTAGAATTACTGCCATCTACTATAAACAGATTTAGGGTACCATAAAATAGGATGTAAGAATTTCAATAAGAATGACGCAATAATATTTACAGCCTAAATTTTTTTAACAGAATCATGTCTCATTGAGAAGATTTTCCTCATCCGATGTCGCTGCCTTTGGGCTACAATCAGAAATTTAACATTTCGTTCAGAAAATTTGTCAGGATTTATTACAGAACTGCGACAACGATAATAATTTATTTTCAGTACTGCGGTAGTAACTCTCAATAAATATATTATTTATACAAATATTCATACATGCAAATATTATGTAGCCTGTTTGTTTACATTGTTATGGTTTACGTTATGAACATGTGTGCATTATTTAAATAAATGAATAAATATAATTTTTGTATCTAGTTTTGTTTATTTTTGGCGAATACAGTATATGATATTATGAATATCAAACAAATGATTAAACTATACAAATGCGATTTCATAGTAAAAATTAAAAATTGTTTAAAACTACATAACTAAACGGCATTACAAAATATATACAGTGTGGGCCAAAGAAAAGAGTGCACCTCGATATTTGGCATTATTTATTAGATTTTAAGGAAATGACGAAACAGGTCGATTTTTGATCTAAGTGGGACCCATTTTTACGGTACATACATCTATCATTTATCAACTCCCTCTCTTTCACTTCACCCACTCCTTATTTTTAAATAGGGAATAGGGGTCGTGCGCTAGCTCATTTGAAAGGTTATTCAATTCTCTATTAAGTAATATAAACATTAATATTTATAAAAGGTGTCTAAGAAAAACAATTTTTAATTAAATTAAGTGACACAAAAAGAAGCTGCTACAAACGACGTTTATCGCAAGCAGTAGAAGCGACTACCGCTGTCACAAAACAGGAAAAAATATTTTTTGATAAATAAACATTGCTTTTAGTTTAATTTCAATGGTCAAGCTGCCACCCATCTGCCTCTTGGTAGGTTGAATATTGCCGTTAAGCAACAAACAATGTATATTTATCAAATAAATTTTTTTTCTGTTTTCTGTCAGCAGTAGAAATTTTGAGTCAAATAAACTACATACATTCTACTTTTTGTGTCAATTAATTTAATTCAAAATAATTTTCTCGCACACCCTGTATAAATAATTATATCCATGTTAATATTTCTGAATAGAGAATTAAATAACCTTTCAAATGAGATAGCACACCCTATTTAAAAATAAGGGGTGGGGGAAGTGGAAGGGAGGGGGTTGACAAATGACAGATGTTTGTACCGTAAAAATATGTCCCCCTTAGATCAAAAATTGACCTGTTTAGTCATTTCTTTAAAATCTAATAAATAGTGCCAAATATTGAGTTAGACTGTTTTCTTTGGCCCACACTGTACGTAGGGGAAAGGCGGGCAAAATGGGGTACTTAAGGTTGAAAGATCAGTACAAAAAAAATTTGTATATTTACAATAACATGATTTTATTAATAAAAGCATATTTGGACATCCAAAAAAAACATAAATTATTCCTATCAAAAAACAAATACAACATGAAAACAATAAAAAATTAAGAAAAGTCCTTTTACCCCGTTTTACCCGTCAGGTAGGGTAAAATGGGGTAGGATCAAAATAAGGCATAATATCCCAATAAACACGTGAACTACCTATTTGCAGAGTTCACAAACAAAAACTCTTCGTCATCTTCTTCAATCCCAGCGCATGACATATGCGCCCAACGAATGCACCTGGAACATGAAGCCCATCCTTCAGAGGATGTAGAATAAACGGAATGGGACGTTTCGATGCCGCCGGTTCATCGCCGGCCGTTTCGATGCCGCCGGTTCATCGCCAGTCCATTTCATCGCCGTCATATCTCGCATTTCCTAGAATTCCTAATTAATACTAAAAATAACTAATAATTGTAACTGTCGAAAATTCGGAAATATATCAGATAGCGATTAATTGACTGGCGATGAATCGGCCGGCATCGGCATCGAACTGGCGGCATCGAAACGGCGGCGATGAAACGTCCTAGATCCAGAATAAAGATCTCCACAATAAAGGCACTCTGCGTCACTAGCACATGATTCACTATCACTGGAAGAATGACACTTTTTAGAAACTTTTACTTTTTTCGTGATAGTTTTCCCTTTAATACCCTCGGTTTGTTTGATATTTCCTATTTTTCTTTTTACTACCCCAAGCATTGGCATTCTTTTCGGCTTATTTTTTTCTAAAGCGTCTTCCAGCTCTTTCTTGTAAGAAGTAGAAGTCAAAATAGCAGTTTTTCCCTTTCTGTGTGAACTCCGTTTAGTTGCAACACTAGCTTGCGGAATAGGCATAAAAACGGTTGGTGATACTATCGGAAAAGCTGAATCATTGGAACTAGAGGTACCTGGCTTCGCATTGCTGATTGGTGTTGTATTCTTTTCAGGGGTTCTTTCGCCGAATGGAACAGTAGCTCTTGATGTGTCTGGTTGTGGGCTAACGGTGGGTATCGTTCTCTTTCTTGGTGTTATTTCTTCGAATTGAGTAATAGCTTTTGAAGTTAATGGCACTGCATTAGAAAACGTCGGATTATTATTTGTTTGCTGGTTTGGCTTACTGCTAGTTCGATAGATCTCACAATTTTGTTCAGGAGTTCTCTCTCTTTTTTCAATCTCAGTTGTTGCAGATGGCAAAAAATCTGCGTCAGAAAAAACACCCAAGTCTACAGGCCACACCCCAGTTTTTTTAAACCCATTTATAGCAGTTGTCATTGTAGCCGCCCTTATAAAAGCAGCACTAAATAATGATGAGAGTTGGTGAAATGTCACTACTCTACCTGGATTGGTTCTCAGCCATTTTCTCACTTCGTCATCGTAATAAGTGCTTAGCGGCTTCATGAATGAGACGTCAAGAGCATGCAGCCGATGAGTTGTGTGAGGAGGGTAACATAAGAGAATTACAGCGTTATCTCTTGCATAATTTATTAATTCCAAATTCTTTGTATGGGAAGAGTGGCCGTCCAATAAAAGAAGCACCGGTGCTTCTTTTGACGCTTTAGAAAATTTTACGAATTTATTAAACCATTTAAAAAAGAGTTCCATGTCTATCCACCCTTTTGGATTCAACTTCACCCAACCACCAGGCACCAGTCCAACCATGAACCCTTGCTGAATTCTTTTGCGAGGAAAAATCAACATAGGAGGCATGTAAGCACCTGCTGCTGAAAAACATATCTCCGCAGTTACTAACTCTCCGCGTTCTCCAGATGTTAAGTTCCCCACCTGCCGTTTACCTTTCGTAGCTAGAACTTTGGAACTTCGCTTTGGATTCACTGTAATTCCGGTTTCGTCGACGTTATATATTTTTTCGGCTGAAAAATTATACTTTTCAACTACTTCTACCAGTAGTGTAAAAAACTGTGAAACAGCAACTTTATTGAACCCTCTAGCCCTCATTCCAGACGTAGCCTCAGGTTTTCTTATCGACAGCTCCGCATGTCTCTTTAAAAAGCTTTGCTTCCAAGCTTTTCCAGCCATTCGAGTTCTTTTGTTGAATGGATGATCAACACCATTTAATTCAGCTAACTGAAAGGCGAGACCTCTGCATTCTTCCATCGTAAACCCAAATAATCGTTCTTCCATATTTTTTAGGTAACCAGCGATTTCCTGTTCCTGCGTCTTTGTAAAAACTGGCTTGTAATTTCCCATAGTTTTTAAAATAGGCACATCTGGATAATTTTTTCGTTTTTTCACATAACGTTCGAGTGTGGTTTGTGGGACATTAAACTGAACCGATGCACGGTAATGTCCCATTTCGCCGTTGATTACAGCTCTGACTGCCCCTTCCATAGACTGTGTAGACCAGCTCTGCCTCTGGGTGATACGTTTGTATTTAAACACCATCTGAAACAAAGTACCTAATTTAAGGAAGGGCAAAATGGGGTACCCCATTTTACCCTACCCTACTCTACCCCGTTTAGCCCGCTTTGCAGTACTTTTAGGTTAAGTGTTAAAAAATTCTTAAGACATTGTTTATTTGAACAACCGCTACGACATATTACACTCAAAATAGTACATGTTTAGCTGAAATGAAAAAAATAATGTGCAAATAACCTAACAGTACTAACCTTAGTTTAAATCGCTCTTAACAATTACAACTACTACTCGTCCGTTAGTCACACAATACACTTCAGTCGACTACAACGGTATTGTTTGCACTACCGATTTAAAACTCGATCAAATTACAGAGGCTCGTCTCCTGCAAGTACCTGTGACGGTACAAAGTAGATAGAGTTGGGGGTTTCGTTCTCAATCGCGGTACCCCGTCTTGCCCGTCCACCCCGTTGTGCCCGCCCTTCCCCTATATCTACAAAACTTGGTGACACGAAACAAGAAATAAAAGAGTTGGTTGATCAAAAATAGGGTCGTAATTAAACAAATAAAAATAGAGGAAATTGCAGAACTTTTACAAAAGAATTACATTGATAAATTAAAATTATAGGCCTGGATGCCGCGTATCAAAAAAGATTATTAATAGCAAGCTGAAAATTTGTTAATAGCTTAACGTTGTCTAGTCAGACAAACTTTGATGTATGGGAACACTGGAACAGCGGAAGTTTTAATTGTGAAACGTGATTTTAATTGTGTAAAGTTTAATATTGTGAAAGCTAGCAGGTTGTTTTTAAGTTTATTAAATAGCAAACTATATAATATAATATGTGAAAAAATATTGGTCCGATAAATATATTGGGCATTTGAATAAATCAGACACACAGAACCTTTCAAATGACAGGAATTTTGTTGGTGATAAATAGCAGTCTGATTTTTGCAGGAGAGTTTAATGAAAGGGTAACAAATCAATTAGAAGTTCTTTCCGACAAAATACATGACACGTTTTCGTAGACTGACGTTCTAAACCTGTAACCTGTTCCACAGTTAAAACTTCCCCTGTTCCAGTGTTCCCGTACATGGCGTACATCAAAGTTTGTCCGACTAGACACCGTTAAGCTATGAACAAATTTTCAGCTTGCGAGTCATAAACCTCTTTTGGTGTGCGGGGTCCAGGCCTAATAAGAAAATCTATAGGACATGACGAAATTACACCTGAAATATGTGAAAAGCTGCTAAAATATAACGAGTCTAAAGTCAAAACCAAAGCTCCGAGAACTGCTAAATGTAATAATTACAGCAGAAGAAGTACCAACGGAGTGGAAGAAAGGACTTTTAAGAAAGGAGCTGCAAGGAATTGTGAAATCTTTAGAGGCGTTCCTGCCAAAATTTGTAATAGGATAATTAAAAAACGACTAAAAGGAAAATTAGAAATAAAGTTAGAAGAATCTCAACATGGCTGTAGAAAAGAAAGATCTGATGTTTATATTGAGACATGTAGAAGCAAAGATATTGAGGGAACAAAAAGAGATTCAAATATCAAAATACAAAACATTAATAAATTGAACAAATTTTGATTTTGTTGCTTCTATGGTAAAAATTCTTTTAATAATTTAATTTTATCTGACCCATTTATACTGACAATTCAGACATACAGAATGTCCCGAAAATATTGGTCATAAATTATACCACACATTCTGCGGTCAAAAATAGTTCGATTAAACCTAACTAACCTTAGTACAAATGTGCTCATAAAAAAAGTTACAGCCCTTTGAAGTTACAAAATGAAAATCGATTTTTTTCAATATATCGAAAACTTTTTTTTTTTTTTATTTAAAACACAAAACCACATCAACCGCGCAGGGTTATTAGTGGATATAACAATACAAAGTATTACATTAAATATAGTTATACAATTTGATGTCTTTTAAATATGTTAACACTGATGAAACTTTTTTGGTGAGGATTGTCTGGAGGTCATCGTCTGTGATTCTATGGGATCTTCTTTCTTTTGAAATTGAGGACACTCTTAATGTGATTGGCTTAGCTTCTAGGTCTGTTCTTACAAAGATGGCTACTCCGCCACTTGCCTGTTGTGCTATTCTGTTTTTTGGAAAACATTGGTAGTTTTGAAGATTAATATTGGATTGCTTAAAATGAGTTTCTTGAAGACATAAGATCTTAGGGCATGTTTCATTAATTAGAAGTTTTAATTGTTCTAAATGGGTGTAGAACCCATTGATATTCCACTGTAATATATAGGGGTTAGACATTTTCGAGTTCTGACTGAGAATGTGTTTCATCGGTCTCTTCTGTGGAAGAGAAATTATTGGGGCTTAGTTTCTTTCTTAATCGAGTTATATTATTTTTTAATTTTGAATTGTGGGTATAAGCGTGAACAAAATTAAGGATCTGAATTAATTCGGCTGTTTCGTTCGAATAGTTTTTTGAGGTTATTTCGGGATGTTTTGCGTTTAATGTGTTTTCGAGAAAGTCACATATTTCGTCGAAGTTAAGGACAAATGGTGGTGATCTGTTTGCGATTTTGTCTTTAATTGTCTCTAGGGAAAGTAAAAGTTCATCTCGAGAATTTCTTTTAGACGTTTTTGTTTTTTTCTTTGATTTCCTTGTTACTGGAGAAGTGAAGATATGAGAATCGGTCTGTGTGGTATTTTCGTTGATTTCTGGAGACGATGAGATGAGCCTTTTTAGATGTTTTGTGACGTTTGGAATAATTTTAGGTTGTGTTATTTCTAATGGAGTAAGATTGCTGATCTTGTTGGAAGTTGATGATGTTGGGATTTTTAAAGTGTTTGTTTCATTTGTATTATTTGTAGGTCTTGACATGTCGTCAGTTTCTATGGTATATTCTAATTGGTTATTAGAGACCTGTACGTCTGGGATCTGATCTAATATGTTTTGGGAAGATGCTGGGTGATCGTTAGAGGTGGATATTAAGGCTTTGTCAGAAGGTTTTTGTTCTGTTTGGTTATAAGGTAGATTTGTTATATATTGTGTGTTTTGGGAGGTTTCTGGAAGAGCTTTAGAAGTGGTTGGATTAGAATTGGTTGGGTCAGGATTTGTTGTATTAGAAGTGGGTGGATTAGAACTGGTTGAGTCAAGATTGGTTGTATTAGAAGTGGTTGAATTAGAAGTGATTGTATTAGTATTGTCAGGACATTCTGTTTCCTGGTGACCAATAGTCTTGCATTTTGAACAGTTGAATCCTTCTATAGAAAGGTATAGTCTGTAAGTGGTATTATCATGAGATATCATGAAAGAATCGGGAATGGACATATTTTCTAAAGGTGTGATAAATGTTTGCCTTCTAAAACTCAAGACATGGCTGTATTCGCTTTCAGGCATTCCTACCCTAAGAAAAGTCATTTTAGAGACGGCGTTTATACCCATTTTACGTAGTTCTTGTTCAATTAACGTGGTTGGAACAGAAGGACCAGCGTTTGATATTATCAGTCTTTGAGCTGGAGTGATAAGTCTTCTTATTTCTACTTGAGTTTCTTTTATATTGACGTATTTATGGGAATGCAGCAATGAATCAACCATATTTTTAGAAGAGAGATATATACATATTCTATTATTGGCTATTCTGGAAGCGAAAGATACGTTACGTGGTCCAACTACTGAACCGACGGCTATGATGTACTCTTGAACTTTGGTTCCTTCAATACTAGAAAGAACTATGGCTTCGTCTTTTGTTGGTTGTTTAAACGTGTTAGCAACACTGGAATATGAGATGTGAGATGTAGTTTGGGTAGTGTTCATGGTGTTATTCGAAGTCATGTTTGATTAATTTTGGAGACGTTGCAAGGCCGGCCCTGTCGCCGGTTCAAAAACCGGTGTGGATTTTGGCCCAAAACTGGTCCTATTTATATTTCTTGGATATTTTATAGGTTATATTATTATTAATATAAATATAATATGATGTGGTTTTTGGTACTCACGTCAGGTTTGCGAGGTTTACATGGTGTTTCCACTATAACAATGTGGAGGAACTAACAAAATAATTTTCAACTTTGTTTTTATCATTTAAAAACTGATATATTTCGCAGCGGTTTACAACGTGGTGTATATTATTCTATCGAAAACTATTAGAGATTTTTTATTGAAAATTGACATGTATCATTTTTATTGCAGTAACATCTTAAAACAAAATTATAGTGAAGTTTGTCCACTTCATAAAAATTTTATGGGGGTTTTGTTCCTTTAAACTCCCCCTACCTTTTGTATACGTTCCAATTAATTCATTATTGTGGTATCATTAGTTAAGCACAACGTTTTTAAAACTTTTTTGACTCTTAGTATTTTTTCAATAAGCCAGTTTTTATCGAGATGCGACGTCTTTTTTAATATATTTACATAAAAATTTTATGGGGGTTTTGTTCCTTTAAACCCCCCAAATGTTTGTGTACGTTCCAATTACACTATTATTGTGGTACCATTAGTTAAACACAGTGTTTTTAAAACTTCTGTCTTTTTTCGACAAATCATATTTTATCGAGATATGGCTTATTTTTCAAAATATGCCTAAAAATGTAAATTATAAATACATTTTCAGATTATTAACAGGTCTCTATAATCGTACTTAACCATATACAAATATGTGGTGGATTCGACAAATATTCAAAATAGGTCTATAAACACTGGCTTTTCAAAAAAGTACTAAGAGGCAAAAAAAATTTAAAAACATTTTGTTTAACTAATGGTGTCACAATATTAATTTAATTGGAACGTACACAAAAGTATGGGGGGGTTTAAAGGAACAAAACCTCTAAAATTTTCATGGGGTGCACAAATTTCACTTTAATTTTTTTTAAGATGTTGCTGCTATAAGAATGCCACATGTCTCTTTTCAATGAAAAATCTCTAAGGATTTTCGATATATGAAAAAAATCGATTTTCATTTTTTAACTTCAAAGGGCTGTAACTTTTTTTGTGTGCACTATTGTATATAGGTAAGTAAGGTTCAATCAACATATTTTTGACCCCAGAATCTGTGGTATAATTTATGACCATTCTTTTCGGGACACCCTGTATATTATGCATTTTTAAAATAGATGAATTTAAAATGATATTGCCAATATTTTATGAGTTGCTTATTCTTATTAATATTTACAATTTTGGATTATTCCCAACTAAAATAGTAAATTGCATTAAGAAGCCACAAGAAAATAGCTTCAGAACAATCTATCTTACCAATATAACCGCAACTGGAATTTGGGTCGGAAGAAAATTCTATTGACTAGTTTTTCTGTAGCATTAAAAATTTTGGTTTAACCTATTTCCCCAATTTACTCAATCGTGTCCATCTAAAAAATTGATGCCATTCAAACAATCAATCTATACGGTTTGTTGAACTTTTCTGCTTCAGATAATCGAATAACCAGAGAAGAAAGTTATTTGGAAGATAACCACATCAACCAGGACCGACTTGAATATTAAATTTTTTGTAGTAACGGCTGTCACGTAATCAAGTAGTAACACATACGATTGAAAATATATTTTTTTTTGTTTACCAAATATTATATATTAATAGACCAGTAAGGATCTGCGAAAAAACGTCTATTTTTGGATGTGAGAGGTGGCATTCGGATTTTTGCAGATAAAGTTAGGTGACACCTTCAGTAATAATAATTGACTTATGCCCGGAACATTAATAAAAAAATTAAAATATTTAAAAATTTCGAAAAACATCGATTTTTTTCTGCTTTCTTTGCTTATAACTTTAAAACGATTCGTTTTGGAACAAAGTCGTAGAGAAATAAAATAAAGATAATTGAATTTTGTATGATATACAACTGGTAAAAAATGTCTTAAAGTATAACCTTTTCTGCAATATAGCAATAAATACAAAATAAGGGGGCAAAATAAGTCTGTTGTTATTCAATATTTTTTAACCACTTTGGTGGCACTTGGAACCTTAGTAATTAGCTTAGGAAGTTCTTTGTAACATACTTAAATTGTGTACCAAATTTCATTAAAATCGACCTAATAAATTTTGCATAATAAATTTGCAATTTAAATGTTTTTAAAAAAGTTCAAATTCTTTAAAATCTTTCTGAACAAAAAGTAGACCATTTAGAAGTTGGCTAATTTTTTTACATATAAAGAGGTGCTCTACCTATCTAATACACTTTACAGAATTAAAATCGGATAATTTAAGGGGCCTTAGCAATGTTTTAAATTTATAAACGATTTTTTGGCTTATAAACAAATAGCTTTGTTTAATAATAAAAAAAAATAATTTTTAGCAATGCAATAATTAAAACCGATATAATTTGACTTAAACTTTCAAATGATGTGAGCAGAATTGCTATTTTATTTTTTAATCAAACGTTATTCGCGTTCCAAAATTGCAGATTCTCGATTTTTTGAAAGTTCCACCGCGTTTATCTCGAAAACTATGCATTCTACGAAAAAACTTGTAAGACCATTTTTTGCTTAGAATTACCCAAGAAATACAAAAAAATGTTTTATTTTGCGAAAAATATATTTAATGTAATTCCTCAAATTCTTTGTTTATAACAATCTTATCGACAGCCGGATCAACTGTTACCCAAAAAATTCGTGTTCTACGGGTCAAAATTCATAAAAAAAACTTGGGTAAGTCCATCTAAATAAAGATGCCCGTAGCACCCCCTCCTGGCCACAGCACTAATTTGTTTATAAGCCAAAAAATTGTTTATAACTTTAAAACATTGCTGAGGCTGCTTAAATAATCTGATTTCAATTCTGTAAAGTGCATTAGATAGGTGGAGTACTTCTTTATATGCAAAAAAATTGACAAATCTTTGTATGTTCTAGTTTTTGTTGTGCAAGATTTTAAAAATTTTAATTTTTTAAAAAAAGGTTAGATTGCAAAATTATTATGCAAAATCTAGTAAGTCAATTTTAATGAAATTTGGTGTACGGTTTTAGCACATTAAAAAATGTTCTAAGCGAATTAGGAAAGTTCCAAGTGTAACCTAAGTGATGGAAAATCATTAAATAAGGACAGGCTTGTTTTGCCCCCTTATTTTATATTTATTGCTATTTTGAAGCAAGGGTGATAAATTAAGACATTTTTAGCCAATCGCTTCTGATATAAAATTTAATTATCTTTGTTTTACTCCTATAGGACTTTGTTCTAAAATGAATAGTTTTAAGTCATAAGCAAAAAAAGTAGAAAAAAAAAACGAAATTTTTTGAAATTTTTAAATATTTTATTTTTTTTATTAATGTACCGGGCATATTTGAGAAGGAGCATAAATCAATTATTATTAACGAAGTTATCACCTAACTTTATCCGCAAAAATCTGAATGCCACCTCTCACATCCACCTAAAAACAGATCCTTACTAGTCTATAATAATAATTAATAAATAAATTATTGCATTTTCAAAAATTTTACAATAAAATAACAAATGTGAGATTAATACTATTATGGTTGGATACGATAAAGCTGGTATTGATATAAATTAATATAATATGGTTTGCAGACACATGTAACCAGGACGAAGCTACAACGAAACAACTAGAAACTAACAAAAACTTTAAGAAAATCCTTGATAACTAATTCAAAACTTCGGAAAAGAACAAAAGAAACTAACCTACTATCTACTACAGTCAAGGGAAATAATGAAAATGGATTGGCTAAATTTTAACATAGTGAGACAAGCACTTAAATACCAACCAGAGAGGATAAGGAAGAGGGAAAGATCAGAAAACAACTGGAAAAGACCTACGACAAGAGAACACGAAGAAAGTGAACTAAGATAGGGTGAAATAAAAACAATGTAAGAAATAGAAGATAATTCAAGGAACTAATACACGGTATATCTAGAGAATAAACAGGAAAGAAGATGTCCTAAGCTGTCAGCACTCTTACGCTTTTGGCCAAGAAACGCATAAGCGCCCAATACTCTTAAAAGCGCATAAGAGAGAGAGCGAGAGAGAGAGAGAGAGAAACGTTTTGAATATACTGTAAGACGTACCACTCTGTCGCAATGCTTTTCCAGATGTTTGTTAAATTTGGGGCGCAGCAAGGGTATCGTAGCAGTACCTTTAGAAAACAACGGCCGCAAAAGCCTACACTACGTGATGAAAGCCTACACTGTCTTCTTTCTGGATTAGTGACTAAACACTTAACAAGAAATACTCTGCTGGTATTGATGAAATACCGGCTGTTGTATTGAAAGAATGTTTGGAAATAATTTCTGTCCAACAATCTCCCATTACCAATTTATCTGTTACTCAAGGTAAGTTCCCAAAAAAACTAAAAGTAAATAGAACCATTCCTTTATTTAAAAAAGATGATCCACAATGTGTCGAGAATTACAGAACGATATGTATACTTAGGTGTTTCTCTAAAATTATTGAATTGGTAGTGTACAAACAGTTAATTGAATACTTAGACCACAATAAAATAATTACTTAATCCCAACATGGTTTTCGCCAGAACTATTCAATCGAAACTACTTCAATTGAGCTTGTACAATATGTCCATGAAAATATTGATCAGAACAACTACTTAGTGGGCATATTTTTCGACCTAACCCGTGCATTTGACAGGATTAACCATAACTACTTATCAATAAAACTTGAAGAAATGGGTATTCGAGGTCCAATTCAATCTTGGAACTCACTAATTCAGTATTGCGGCATCGTCTCCAAACTTCTGTTAATATTTGGTCTCTTTTTAAGACCAAATATGCCTTTGGAACCTTTTTTTCGTGTATTTATTTTTGATTGTGGATTCAGGTTTCAATTGAATTGACAGATAGTGTTAGTTTAGATTGTATTGAGAAAGTCTTGGTTTATATATTAATGTTTTATTTATATTTCACAATCCAGTTATTGGTTGAATAATTAGAAGTGACTTATTCTGTATTAATAAATAAACTTTTTGAAGTTATACTGCTTTAGTCCGATTGGGAGTGAATTTGTATGATCCTGGGCGCATGCGCACATAGACAGTATGCTAATTCGTTGCTAAATATTTCAAGTTATGTATGTATCAGTGCAAAAAAGGTGTGGAAATAATGTATTAGTGTTTTTAGTAAATATATATTTATTATAATTTTTGTGTCTTTGGATTTGTCTTCTTCGGGAGTAAGAGAATAATTATTATTAAAAACGTTTTTATATTTTTATACTTCACTTCGTCTATTTGTTACTGTGATTTGTCGTTATGTCCGAGAAACTACATAAATAGTGAGGTCGTGGCTCATTGGTAGTGCATTCGACTACAGATCAAGAGGTCCCGGGTTCAAATGCGGACAATTGCTATTCTTTTTTTTTTAATTATTGGTATTGTTTTAATAAAAATTTTTGGAAAGTGGTAAGTATTAAAATTAGTTTAATATTTAAATAAAATAAAAATAAACTGTGTAAAATATATATATTTCGTTGAAATCATATAATAGAGGTATAACTTCTTACGTGCGTACAAAGTACACACACATTCTTTTTTTATATCTCTAATATTATTTATATAAAGAAGAGAATTTCAACAAAGCCAACCCTGTTTTACAAACAAGCGGTTTCCCATTGTATATAAATTTGCTTGTATATATTAGTAGGTAGACCAAGTACCGATACACAATATACACGCAATGAGCTATTACTTTCACATCATCCATCGTCGTTTTCCGCTTTGTATTTATATACATTTCGCAAAGCAGTATCTTCATATCTTAGATCTTCGTTTTATCGAGTAAATTATACGTTGTTGTGTTTGATGACACTCTAAAGATGAGCACATCAGCTGAAGTTTTTTACAAAATAAGGTGTGGTTGTTATGATTTACAAAATAGCTCTCTAAAGTTTTAATTATATAAAGATCTTCGAAAACAATAATTATTAACTCTGCAGGTAGGTAAATTATTAACGGTGACCATGAATCTAGGGAAATAGGTTAAGGAATAAATATTATTAGGTGAGGTTATGCTTTTGAACACACAGTGTCACCAAAGCTTTTCACGGCTGTCTTAGAATATGCTTTTAAAAAACTGCACTGGGTCAACAAGGAAATACGCATAAACTGAAAGCAACTCAACAATCTTCGGTTCGCTGGTAATATTGTCATAATCGCTGATCACATCAACGAAGCAAACGAAATGCTCGCAAGGCTTGCGAAAGCATCTGAAGAGGTTGGTTTACTAATAAATAAAGACAATCCCAAAATTATGACTAACTCGATGTTACGTTAATGACACTCGAAGACAATATCATAGAAGAAATACGTCAATATTGATATCTCGAACACGACATCAAAATTTCTAGACTCAATCATACCAAAGAGATATAAAAATAGAAGGATTGGTCAAGGCTGGCAAGATAGGGTAGATTGAAAGACATAATTCAGCTGTGACATTCCTTTAACCTTAAAAGGAAAGTACCTATACAATCAATGTGTTCTTCCAATCATTACGTACGGAGCTAAAACACTAACATTAATCAAAGCGAGGGTGTCAAAGCTTATAATACCACAGCGGAAAACGGAAAGATCTATGCTAGGAATTAGACTTGCGGATCGAGTGAGAAATTTAGAAATAAAGCAAAGAACGAGTGTGCGAGATATTATAGAAAGAATTACTAGATTAAAATGAAGTTACGTCGGACATACAGCGAGACTGCAGGATGACAGGTGGACAAAAATACTGTTAGAATTGTGACCTCACATGGACAAGAGAAGCAGAGGCAGACCACCAGTAGATGGATGCAATTAGCACCAGATCGAACTTCCTGGAGTCGTGCTGAGGAGGCTTATGTCCTGCAGTGGACAAGAGAAGAAGCTGGACGATGATGCTTCTGAAACTAGAAGAAAAACAAAGAAAACAGTAAATTTGCATCAAAGTAAGTCATTTATGATAATTTCAAGTCCACAATAAGAAAGTAGAATAAAGGCCAAAATTTAAATTAGAGAATAGAACAAGTTCTTTTTTTTTAATTAAAGAACAAAACAATGTCTTGCTTTTAAATTAAAGACCAGAACAAGTTTGGATTTTCAGAACATAAAAAGTTCGTGAACAATGACAAAGTATTAATTTGTAAAATTAAAATAATAACTCTTCAAGTTATTCGTTTAATATTTGTAAATATTTTTTGCCGGCACTGTAATATAATGCAGGTAATGCATTCCTCGGTAGACCGCAAGCTATAGCAGAAACGCGACGGTAGACCGCATACTATAATGGCACAAATAAAGAAATGCAGCTTATATAAAAATATAAAAACTTATGAATATAACACTGCATTAAGTATGCTAATACAAAAATTTACGTCAAATAATATAATATACAAATAGCAGGATATAAATACTGCAATGAACCATGCAAAACTTTTTAAATTTTGTGTTCCTTTTACAACTTTTTTAATTTGTAACATAAAATGTTTTTGTTTTTATGTGATTGCTGAAGTTAAATCTTTATATCTTTTAATATAAGCCGTTTTATATTTTAAAGCGTTTTATAAGCTGTTTCATGTTTAAACTTTTTAAAAATATACCCAGTTTAGGTATATATTTATACAGTGAGCACGTAAAGGTTAGAATAATTCATTTTCTCGAAAATGGACGATTTTGGAAAAAAATCCCGAAACAGGTCAATTTTTATTTTTAAATTACGACTTGGGCGTGATGACGTCATCGATATTTTTTTTAAATGAGAATAGGGGTCGTGTGATAGCTCATTTGAAAGGTAATTCAATTATCTATTCAGTAATATAAACATTAACATAATTATTTATACAGGCTGTCGAAAAACATTTTTTTGAATTAAATTTATTGACATAAAAAGAAAAATACGTGTAATTTATTTAATTCAAAATATATTTTACTGCTCTCAGAAAACAGAAAAAATGTTTATTTGAAAAAAAAATCATTGTTTTTCGCTTCAATTAAATGCTCAATTTGTCAAGAGGCAGGTGGGTGGCTGCTTTAATATTGAATTTGCGAAAAACAATATTTATTTGTCAAATAAACATTTTTTTATGTTTTATGATAGCAGTAAAATGTATTTTGAATTAAATAAATTACACAGATTCTTCTTCTGTCAATAAATTTAATTCAAGAACATTTTTTGGACACCCTGTATAAATAATTATGTTAATGTTTAGATTACTGAATAGAGAATTGAATTACCTTTCAAATGAGCTATAACACGACCCCTATTCTCATTTAAAAAATCATCGATGACGTCATCACGCCCAAATGGGTGATGTGACTAGTATGATATATATGCCAAAAAGTCGTAATTTAAAAATAAAAATCGACGTGTTTCGGGATTTTTTCCAAAATTGTCCATTCTCGAGAAAATGAATTTATTCCAACCTTTACGTGCTCTCTGTATATCTCAAAGAACGTAGAAGATTTATTTATAAATTCCCATTGCATGTTTTGCCGTTCCATTCAGTTTTTTAAATACCGCAAAAATTATTGGAATATTTTTTGCGTTGTTGTAATATCCTGCAAAATAATGTTTTTATATAGTGTTTGTTTATTTTCATTTAAAGTTTTTGAAGTTATACTTCTTTGGGCGCGTTGGGAGTAAATTTATTTGTGCGCGAATTCATCAAAAGTCTTGGTCCTGGGCGCAGCTTAAACGTTATACGGGCTCTGATTGGGTAATTACAATAACCTGTCAACAATTGTTCAATATGTCGGCTATGAGTAAACAAATATTGTGTATATTAGTTTTTATTGTTGTGAGAGCAGAGAAAATAGCAAGATTAAAACTGTAGTGACTTTTTAAATAGTTTTTAAAAGCAAAAGGTACGTAATTCTAAATGTTTCAGTATCGTAATAAAAAATTACATAGTTAGGTACCTACCTATTTAGAAAATGTAAAATAAACCTACCTAGTATGTAATGTTTTGATTTACATAATTTAATTACCAACAAAATTTCTATGGTATGTTAAACAGTAAATGGTTAAGTTCAATTAGTTAGCACCACAAAACAGCCCGGATTAACCGATAATAGTATAAAAGGCCGGTTTCAGGTAAAATTTATTTTAGGCTTTATTATGGGAGTACCGTCTAGTCAGTGTTAATTGCAAAAGACCAACTCTGTCTACCTCGGTGACTTATGGCTCCGGGTGGGTCTTGACAATGGGCCAGGTCAGATAAATTTAATAATATTTACGACCGCACTAATTTAACTCAAACCATTTACTGTTGAACAAACCATACCAATATTAATCTATTATTGTTTTCTTACTCTATGTTTTGTTGTATTTTAATATTTAAATTCAACAAAAATCAAACTAATTTGGTTAAATTCAGAACTGTCAAAAGTTTAAAACGTCCAACATGGTGCATATGTCTCCATAGCCAAAATCTAAAGAGGATTGAATTTCAAAACTAACCGCGTTAATGTACGCGGGTTCAATCCCCAATACAAACTTTTATTTTTTTATTTTTTTTATACATTTTATTATTGTAGGTATATTATTATATAATTTTTCTTTCATAAAATACGTATTTAGTTAAACATTTTCTGAACAAATATTGTTCAGAAATCATTTGTGGCAAATGTGTTTGTGTGTGTTTTATTCTTCTATTTTTTTAGTTTTTGTATTGTTTAAAACTGTTTAATTAATTTAGTTAAAATCATAATAATAACTTCTTACGTGCGTACAAAATACACACACATTCTTTTTTCCAATATTCTTTTTTTTTCTCAAAATTAGGATTGCTAAAGGTTATATTTACATAATGATATTAAACAGGTAGAGACACTGTGAAGAACCTTGATGCAAACTAACGGTCACTGGAAAATTTTCAGTAAATTCGACACAAGTCCGTACTTTGGTGTACACACACCCTCTCATACGAGCTTTATGCACCTTGCGTACTTTTCAGGAGTCGATTTCTCTCTCAAATATTACATATGTATAGCTCTTATTTAGGAACTGTGTCATACGCCTTCTCAAGATCTACAAATACCAAATTTAGCTCTCTTTTCTTCTCGCCGTATTTCTCTATCAACTGCCTTAAAGCAAACAAGGCACCTGTTGTCCTCCCTACTGACATAAACTCAAACTGTTTTTCTTTTATCAATGTCTATCTCCTTAACCTTCGTTCTAGAGTTGTCTCCCAAATATTCATCGTGTGCGACATTAACTTTATCCTTCTATAGATCTTATACCCTCTCTTCATATTTAACACCTCGACAACCTCATCTCTCGCTATCCCCGGTATGACATTCTCATTTGTGATCCTACATCTTCTGTCTCTCCTCTGGTGTTCTTCGTTCAGTAACTTTATGAAGTACGCATACTATCTTTCCTTTATTTCAACATCGGTTCGTAACGATTGTAATGATAAGATGCTACAGCTGGCGAGCGGCCGGCCGACCGTAGGAGTATCCGCGTTGAGGCATCCCCTCTTCATACCCCACTAGACGAAACCGAAGGAGAAGTGGCACGGAGAGCGTATTTAAGACGAGGAGGAGAATTATAGGATCAGTTATTCTTAACGTATTGAATCAGGAATAGCTCGATGGCAGAGATGCACCGGGTTGGGGTGGTACTTTGCCTAGGTAGGCGCCGCAGTATTGACGTGGCGTTCCACCGGAACCGTTACCGCAGTGAGCGGTAGTAACAATGGACGGGTGACTGTGTCGCTGCTGTTCAATGATATCGCATTGAATTGAAATGCGATGTCTCCGTGTCTGAATGTGTAGATAGGTCGATTCCATGTAGCGAGATTGTTATTGTATAAATACAGTGTTGTGTATTGTATCGTTTTGATATTACTATTATGTTTCGATGACAGTAATAAGTATAATGTTTTTTATCCTTTGCAGAAGATAGAATTATATTTTATTTTATTTATTTTAAACTGTATATAAATATTTTAAATATATTTTCTTTGTTTTTATTCTGTGTTTTACTGAGTCTGTCGTCCTGAAAGAGCTACCCGTTACACGATCTTCCATCCGCACTCTTAATCTTCTTTACATGATGACTTCTCCAGTTAAGTCCTTTTATGACTTGTCCCTTGCCTCTACTTTACCATAACCCTTCCTTGCACCCTCTCGGGTGTTCCCAACTCTGCTTACAGCTGTGTAGACGATGTTTCCTTAGCAGTAGCTAGAGCGCACTTTGCTTCCCACGTTGCTACCTTGTATATCTCCTTGTCATCCTCTCTTTAGATCTGTCAAAATATTTTGCTAGTCTTCTTTCTTCTTGATAATGGTCTAAGAGCTAGCAACGTTTTCGAGAAAGTATTTTAAGACACTTGGTTTTTTAATATATTATTCCCTATGCATCCTCGAATACCTTACCGGCCATCTGACTACTGAGACAGGTTGTGCTCATTACTGCGCAGCGCACCTGTACAGGTAAATATATCGAATTTAAAATTATTTTAAGACGAAAAATGTTTTTGCCATTACTTTTTAAACATTATTAGAAATATGAATTATAATTGCCAGACATTTCTGTGGTTGCTAAATACGCGCCAGACGCTATTTATTATAAGTAATATGTAATAACAAAATTTAAATCATTTTAGTATGTCAGTAATTTTAATATTATATTAATTACAAGTATTTCAATGCAAAATTAATTTGCCAGACATTAACTCTGTTGCATTCATCAGCCAGATGGATTTAAAATCGTAAATATGATATATTATTTTCAGCAAAACGATCGCTGGCTGTGTTAAGAAATAATACAAACAAAAGATACAGGTAAATATATTAAATTTAGAATAAGTTTAAGACGAAAAAATTTTTTGTCATTACGTTTTAAACATTATTAGAAACATGAATTATAATTGCCAGACATTTCTGTGATTGCTAAATACGCGCCAGAAGCTATTTATTATAAGTAAGTTATTTATTACATAATAACAAAATTTAAAACATTTTAGTATGTCTGTAATTTTAATATTATATTAATTACAAGTATTTAAATGCAAAATTAATTTGCCAGACATTAACTCGGTTGCATTCATCAGCCAGATGGTTTTCAAATCGTAAAATGATATATTCTTCTTCTTAACGTGCCCTATCAAGTCCCCTTGACGTTGGCGATTAACATGGCGAAACTGTCTCTGTGTCGAGCTATTCTAAATAGGTGTTCTGCTTTCTTTATTCCTGTCCACTCCCGGATATTCTTCAACCAAGAGGCCTGATTTCTACCAATTCCTCTGCGTCCTTCGATTTTACCCATCATAATAAGTTGAAGAATATTATACCGGTCTCCCCTTACTACGTGTCCAAAATAGGCCATCTTTCTATATTTGATGTTATCAAGCAGCTCGCGGGTAGCATTTGCTCTCTTAAGGACTGCTACATTTGTCAGCATAGCCGTCCATGGTATTTTCAGTATACGTCTGTGCAGCCACATTTCAAAGGCCTCCAAACGGTTAATGGTGGATATTTTTAATGTCCATGCTTCGACACCATACAAGAGGACTGACCATATGTAGCATTTAATCATGCGCTTTCGAAGTTGAAGTTGCAAGGTATCATTACAGAAGAATGACCTCATTTTTAAAAATCTCGTGCGGGCTATCTCGATTCTACATTTTATCTCTTTATCTGGATCTAGTTGTTCAGTAATATGACAACCAAGATATTTAAAACTGGGTACTATTTGAATTATATGACCATTAACATATAACCGTGAATCTTGATGGGCCAAACGGCTAAATACTATGTATTTTGTTTTTGAACACTTTATATTTAGGCCAAACTCTCTTCCCACTGTGTCAATGGCATTTAAAAGGTGTTGTAATCCATTCATATCATCACTTAAAATAACTGTATCGTCTGCATATCTGAATGTATTTATCAGAATTCCATTAAGTTTCACACCCCATTCCAAATTATGCAGCGCTTCCTTAAATATTATATCTGAATATAAATTGAATAACAGTTGGGACAGTATACAACCCTGTCTGACACCTCTTCGTATTTTGCATATTTCTGTTGATTTTCCATTTATGCAAGCTGTCGCTGTTTGACGCCAGTATAATTTTTCTATGATTCGTACATCTTGACTATCAACTCCTTTATCCTTTAATATTTTAATTAATTTGTGATGTTGTACTCGATCAAAGGCCTTCTCATAGTCAATAAATACAGCAAAGACGTCTTTCCTTTGATCTCGGTATTTCTGCAATAACACACTTAGTGCAAAGAGTGCGTCCCGGGTTCCCAGTCCATTTCTGAAGCCAACTTGTGTTTCATCCTGGTCTTCTTCACATTTATCTCTTATTCTACTGTGGATGATACGTAGAAAGATTTTCAAAGCGTGGCTTATAAGGCTTATCATTCTATAATCGCTACAGTTTTTCGGACGTTGTTTTTTTGGTAATGTTATGAATTCTTGGTAATGTTATTCTTTAATTTTTGGTAATGTTATATAAATGATATATATTTTCAACAAAACGATCGCTGGCTGTGTTAAACAAATAAGACAAACAGAAGATAACAAAAGTTATTACATTCTCGTTTTTTCCCCTTTCAGATCACACATTGTATTTTATTTGCCATTATATTGTATCACAATTATTTCACTTTAAATAGAAACTCGACAAGAATCGTTAACACACTGTGAATTGTGACTGATCCATGACCCATCTTAATACATGTGCGGACAACATGCACCCCCAAAATTGTCGTATTTTTTGTTTGTCTTTTATTTCTTAACCCAACCGGCGATCGTTTTGCTGAAAATACACATTATTTTTATGATTTTAAATCCATCTGGCTGGTGAATGCAACCACCGAATTATTAATGTCTGGCAAATTAATTTTGAATTTATTTATGTGTAAATAATGTAATATTAAAATTACAGACACACTAAAATGATTTAAATTTTTCAATTATTATTTATAAAAAATAGTGTCTGGCTCGTATTTAGCAACCACAGAAATGTCTGGCAATTATAATTCATATTTCTAATAATGTTTAAAAAGTAATGGCAAAAAAATTTTTCGTCTTGAAATACTTTTAAATTCTATATATTTACCTGTACCGGTGCGCTGCGCAGTAATGAACGCAACCTGTCTCAGTAGCCAGATGGCCGGTAAGGTGTTCGAGGATGCATAGGGAATAATATATTAAAAAAAACAAGTGTCTTAAAATTCTTGTTTTCCCGACGTTGTTAGCTCTTGGTCCATAACCTTTTGTTGAAATTCATCATTGCACCACCAAGTTTTTTTGTCCCTAGGAGGCCCTTTACCAGAAGTTTCTAAGTCCTTCCTCTCCCACCTTCCCAAAATTAGTGAATTAATGATAGTTTTATATCATATCATACGTAACACTGTTGCTATGGGTCAGTATTTGTTTTATTAAATGTTATGAGGCAAAAGAATTTCACGTATTACTACCAAATCACCCTGTAGAACACAACGTACTGAACGCAACGGTCACCGGAATAATCGATGACGTACACTCAGTCAAACGTTTGTTTATGGTCATCTTCATTGCTGACCTTCGGTGAACCCCATCCATTGTTAAAAAGAACAAACTGGAACATCGCCACGACGGACAAAATGTTATATTATTTTGTACCTAACTGTTTTCAACTACCTTCGAAGTGTTTGTATTTGGAAGTTAAGCGTTCGGTAAATGGCCACGTGGGAGGCTTTGCGGATACAAATGGGACATAAACGAAAGTTATTTAACTGGTAATGGCTTCGTGACAAAATCTTTGGCGACGTAGGTTGTTCGTTGCTCCTCCAGAGTACTTTGGTTCGTTGAAAAGAAAATTTGTCTTTTTATTAGAACTTGTCAAACCTTACTGAAAGCTGAAAGTCGTGCGATTGAAATAAAAGTAAGAGTGCAATAATAAAAAGAGCGCAAGTAAAAAAGAGCGTGAATAAAAGTATAAAGAATGATTGTGCATTATTGCTTGTAAATTTTATTATCACAAGATCTGAAAGTCACAGTAAATTATTACAAATAATATGCTTAATCTTAAAATCAACATTACTCATTTAACACGTTAATCGACAGTTAAAAGTTTTGGAAAAAATTGAGTCTGAAGTGAGATAGTAGGCAAGTATGCTAAATTTGCAGTTACTCGAGCGTTATGGGGACCTATTACGTGTGAAGATTAGGTCGTAAAACCAAAAAAAGTTAAATTTTCCATTTTAGTGGGGACTTTCCATTTTTTAATTTAATTTTCCTTTTCCAACAATCGTTTTCTCCGAATATAGCGCCATCTATGCATACTTCAAAAAATGTCTCGAATAAAAGTTACTTATTTTTACGCAAGGAATCCAACTCTGCAATAAAAAATGGGGGCTCATATTTAAGATTTTAAAGTAAACCCCACACTACCTCCGTAGGTGTTCGTGTCTGATACATTTTGCGTTTTAGAAAAAATATTGAACACGATTTTTCAGTTTTTCGATCTGACGTTCATTTCGCGAAATATTCGCTTTTTTGTGAAATTTTGTTACTCGCCCATTTCCTTACAAGATTTTTGAAATGTACACGGCTCTGCATGTACTTAACTTACCTTATCTTATCTGACGATTTCGAGTTTTTCTAAGGATATATTTTTTCGGACTCCCCCTAACGAACTCCTCGGTATTAAGAGACCATGCATGGTAGGAAAACATTTACAGGGTTTTTCCCCATGTGATTTTGTGACGCGCACGAGCAACTGCAAAAATCCTGGCTTTGGCTCCCCTGCCAAAAGGAGGATTTGTATATTTTTACAGAAAATTGCTTTTGTTGCAAGTATATTGTAAACTATATTGTAGATTTTGCTTTTCTAAAAATTTTTTCAAGCACCACAAACAAACTTTTATGAGATTTCCATCTAAAACTTGCATTTTGGCGTATGTCATATACATTTCCCAAGATCATTAGTTTCGTAAGATTGCTGAATTGCTTAAAAAGAATTTATTAATTTCATATGAATTTAAAAAATGTAGAAAAATGATCTCAACAACCTAATGATAGAGCAGAATAATTTCCCTGTATTTCATTCAGTATACCATCAACACAGCTACTACTACCATTTACTAATTACATACTTATTTTAATTACTACTATTAAGCAGTTCTTTTATATCAAAGAATATTACTTCTCAACATCTACTGTACATTAATAACTAATTTTTTCATTTGCTTGTTTCAGGTGAGTGCCCGAAATACATCCCTTATTACAACAGGTAATGTAAATCGAAGCTAATAAAATCCTTACAGCTCCATGCGTGCCCTGAACCAAAATTTAATATCCCAAAAACACTCCCGGCAATTTACTGCTGATAATTAGGTCATACCTTGTTGTTCCTAATTGTTATACACAAATTGCCAAAGGCTCACCTATTGCTTGCTAGCAATTAGGCTATATACGGGACCAAACCGACTTGTTGAATTATGACCCTTTAAAATTTCCTTTGAACATTATTTGTTAAACGAGTTCATTTCTAGAGCGTATTCAAAGTGTTAGTGAGTTATTAGCAGTAGTTTAATCAACTTTGTATCTAATTTCCTTTTAAATAATGTTAACTCCATTATTTGCTTATAACGCTTGTAAAATAAAACGATTACAAATAAATCCTAATGTTATATCAAGGTAATTTAAATTAACTCTAAATAATTTCTTTATTCAGAGCTGATTTTTTTTAATGGGAATAGGGGTCATGTGCTAGCTCATTTAAAATGTTATTCAATTCTCTCCTTAGTAATATAAATAATATTAACATAATTGAACGTTGAAAAACTTTGACTTTCATTAACATTATTTATCCAGAGTGGCAAAAAAATAATCTAAAAGGTACTAGACCGGTTAATTTAGGTACTAACTGAATAAATAAAATCTCTAGTGGAGCCCTTGGAGAGTCATGATCCAGTATGAGAAGCTTACCAACTAAAAACCACATATCAATCCTCTCTACGTATCTTAATGGGACCTCCCTGTTAGGCATAATGTCACATTGGTCAGCTGCTCTGACGAACTATTTTACCCAACATATCACCTGAACCCCTTTCTAACCTCCTAACAGACTAATATCTCAACATCTCTCTTAACCACGAATAGAATAATTTGTTGTTTTCCATAAAATCAATTAAATAGTATATTGTACAACGTACAACAAGTGAGAAAAAGACATATTTCTCACGAGCGCTGAAGTTTGTTGCGAAGGAGAAATATGTCATTTTATCATGTGTTGTACACTGTACTTTTTCTATGGATGCGGTTTTGTCAGGAGTTCGAACTTCAAAATTAAATAATTTAGGTGCTTTTATGTATATTAATGCATAAATTGAAATAAAATACGTATGCATGCAGGTATTTAATATTCTTAAAATTTATATACGTTATTTATTTAAAATTCCAATTAACAATTATTGTGAAACAGTTTTGAAAGGTAATTTCTGGTAAGTTTAGCTCCAACACATTTTGTTTGACAATATTAATTGTGTTCGTATTTGTGCATGTTACCATGGAAACGGCGATCATATGTATGAAACCCGTGAGAAAAAATATTTCTCACTGCAATGGCCGACTTTTCTCACTGCTTGAGGAATTGTTCGTTTTGAATGTATGTAAGTAGTGAGAGAAGTTGCACATTGTATAGCATCCATAGAAAAAATAAATTATTTACTAATTTTATTAACGAACTTTATATTAATCATAAAAACTTATGATTTGCAATTCAAAATTAATTCAAGTATTACTAAAAAAATTTGAAAAGAAATTGTTTAAACAGATTAAATTGTTTATTTATTAATTTAATTATTTAAATAATGCATATTCGTAATGTACGCAAAAAGTACATACAAATTAAAAAAAGAAACGTCGAAATCCATAACCAAGCCAGATATGCCTACAGCTAATAACAGCTCCTTTCCCCTTCTCATCGCTTGCTCGAAATTTCAAAGCCGCCGATGTTGAGGACCAGATTTTGAAGCTGTGTGGACGATTCCGTTCAAAGAAAATCTTTTTCAAATTTGGTACATTAAAACTTTAAAGTATTTAATATTTTTGTGGTGGCTGTCCAAAAACTTACATCGGTCAAACTGGCAGTGTAGCAGACGAACGTGTAGCAAAACACAAAAGGGCTTTCAATAATATAAAAACTGATTCTACGTACCCACTTCACCTTCCAGATCATAATCATCCTTTTAATGAACAGTTTTAAATTCTTCGTATTCAAAATAACGGCCTTAAGCCATCTTTATTAGAATCTATGGAAATTAATAAATTAAAAAATACAGATATGAATGACCAACTTAAGACAAAGAGCTCCCCACTCCTCAACCTATTCAGTTACAGACTTAGTGCAGACACATAGTAAAACACATCACTTGAGAAAGGCACTCTGCCGGAACAGCTGCAGTGATATTAACTTCTAATAAATTCTGTGGAAGTATTGAAAAGAAAAGTTCTTGTGTTTTTATTGTTTCATTGCTAGCAAAGAGAATGATTTGTTTAGCATATGGCATTTCGACATATTTATGAGATTACAATACACAAGTTAAAATAACTGAAAATTGTCTATATAAAAATACTTAATCATTCCTAATTTATAGACAAACATCGAGATTTTTTATGTAGTTATACTCCAGGGCGCATCTGTTTTGAGATGGACGTTGAGAGGTGACTCATACTTTTTTTAAGAAATTGCTTGGAATTAACTCATATAATAATAATTATTGATCAAGTATATTCAAATGGGAAATAAGCCACAATTTTATCTAAAAATGATTTTATTAACGTTTCGACTCCCAAGTCGGGTGTCGATGTCAAAATACAAAATAATATTAAATAAACAAAAATGTTGTTGCTTAGTAAAAAATTCTTCTAATAATTTATTTAATCTGACTCATTTATATCGGCAATTCAGACACGTATTATACATTTTAAAGTAGACGACTTTAAAAATGATATTGCCAATATTGATGAGTTGCGTTCCTGGGACGACTTTACTAAAAGATAGTTCATTCGATTACATGAAATCAATCCCAACTCAAGAATAGCCGCCACAAAAAAATCATAGCATGTGATCTGTCTTTAAAAAGACAACCAAATGCAACGGTGGTACTGAAATTCTCGCGTTAGAGATTCCATAGTAAATCACGAGGGAAAACCAGGAAAAACCTCGTGATACTATCCCGATATCGCAAGTATTTGGGTTTACATTTAGTTTACTCTCAAAACTAATACCAAATTCTGACTTGATATTTTAAATTTTAAATAATACTAAAATACTAATTCGATATGTTACTGATTTACTAATTGTGGTATTTTCTTTCTATTGACTTCCTCCTTTAGTATGGGTAACCACATCCTACTGCATTCTACCGAGGAATTTGCGACACAATTGGTTTCATTTAGCATAATTAGAGCCGCTTCTTTGATTTTTCTCTTTTTACTATCTGCTTCTTTTAGGACTATACTTGAATCTCTCCACTGAACTCTATGTTCATTATCCCATGCGTGTTGACATATTTGAGATCTATCAAATTCTCTATTTTTTTGTGGCGGCTATTCTTGAGTTGGGATTGATTTCATGTAATCGAATGAACTATCTTTTAGTAAAGTCGTCCCAGGAACGCAACTCATCAATATTGGCAATATCATTTTTAAAGTCGTCTACTTTAAAATGTATAATACGTGTCTGAATTGCCGATATAAATGAGTCAGATTAAATAAATTATTAGAAGAATTTTTTACTAAGCAACAACATTTTTGTTTATTTAATATTATTTTGTATTTTGACAACGACACCCGACTTGGGAGTCGAAACGTTAATAAAATCATTTTTAGATAAAATTGTGGCTTATTTCCCATTTGAATATACTTGATTATAAAAATGCCACAAGAAAATAGCTTCAGAACAACAATAATTATTGAGTTATCGTCCCACTCAAAAAGGTCCAGAACATTGTTTAAATATCAAAATGTCAAAAAATGGAGGAAAGATTCGATTTTTGTCTTGGTCTTTTTGATTATAACTTTAAAATTATTCACTTCCGAGAAAAGTTGTACTAACATAAAAGTTGCTTAATTAAATTTCCTGCAATATAGGATTAGCTAAAAATTTTAAAAATTGTCACCCTTGTTGCAAAACAGCAATAATTGCGAAAAAAACATAAAAAAAACAAGTATTGGAATTTTACATTTTTCAACCATTTATGCTACACTTAGGACCTTCATGTTTTCCCCTGGACAACGTTATGATATAATAAAACAATACTCAAAATTTCATTAAGATCGGTTCAATAGATTTTGCAATATAAATTTTGAACTCCAGCTTTCGCAAAAAAAATTTTTTTTCTTTTTTTTTTTCAATATGTTGCAGGACTGAAAATAAAGCAGATAGCAAGTTGAAATTTTTTATCATACAGAAGAATACTGTAAAAATTTTGCAAAATTAAAATGGATTAACTACCACGGTGTCAGGATTTTTTTTTAAATAAACATTAATTTTTGGTGCTACGCGCAGGACAGTGGTGTTCGATCCACGCAAGTTGATTTGCACCAAAATTTCTTCCAATCTTTATCTAATATATTATTTTCTTACTCCATATTTTGTTGTATTTTAATATTTTAATTCCACAGAAATCAAACTAATTTGATTACTGTTTGTGAAATATTGTTTAAACAATAATTGCATATGTTTAAAAATAATAAACATTTATTGTCTAAGTTAAAATATATGAACAAATAAAGTTTTTCAAAGGACGGAGTATGTGTTTATTTTGCAAAAAATAAATTTATTTATGTACATCGAAATGTACTAAAAATTAAAATTTATCAATCATTATCAAAGGTCATTGGAATGCCCAATCAGAGCAAGCGTATCCGCTGTCCTGCTCGTAGCACCAAAAATTAATGTTTATTTAAAAAAAATCCTGACGTCATGGTAGTTAATTAATTTTAATTTTGCAAATTGGAAATGAAAGGTACATTATCCTTGTATATGTTAAAAAAATTGAACTTGCTGTCTGCTTTAATTTCAGTCCTGAAATATTTTAAAAAAATGAATTTTTTTGCGAAAGCTGGATTGCAAAATTTATTTTGCAATATCTGTTTAACCGATCTCAATAAAATTTACAGTATTGTTTAACTATATCATACAGTTTTTCTGAATGAAATATGAAGGTCCTAAGTGTGTCATAAATGGTTGAAAAACGTAAAATTGGAATGCTTGTTTTTTATGGTTTTTTCGCAATTATTGATATTTTGCAACAAGAGTGACAATTTTTGAAGTTATACTTTAGGCGCGATTGAGAGTAAAATTTCATAATTCTGTGCGCATGCGCACACAGACAGTATTGTATAAATTTTATACGGGATCTGATTGGGTGTTAAAATCATCTGTCAATAATTGTTCAATATGGAGATTTTGGATAAACAAATTAATGTTGTGTACAGCCGGAAAAATGAAAGAATACCCATGAACGATCACATCAATTACTTATTTTGTATTTGCTATCTTTTTCTATATCAAACGTTTGTTATTTAGAGAAAAAGACAGCAAATACAAAATAAGTGATTAATGTGATCGTTCAGGGGTATTCTTTCATTTTTCCGACTGTAGTTGTGTACCTATATTAATTTTTGATTGTTGTGATGGCAGAGAAAAATGTAAGTTTATAATATTGTAGCGACTTTTTAAATAGTTTTTAAAAGCGACAGGTACGTAATAATTGTAAATGTTTCAGTATCCTAATAAAAAATTTCATAGGTAGGACTTACCTATTTGGAAAATTTAAAAAGAACCTACTAAAATAGTATGTAATGCTTTGATTTACATAATTTGATTACCATAAAAATTTCTATCAATATTCATCTAATACATATTGTATAATGTATATTTTTTTCTTACTCTATGTTTTGTTGTGTGTGTGTGTGTGTGAAAAAATGGCTTGGATGCGAGTCCCTTAGCCACAGATTTTTATTTTATTTTTACCTCAATTTATTAGTTTTGTTATATTTATACGTATTTCACTTAAATGTTCTGTTGTATTCTAATATTTCTTTCAATTCTAAATAATTTCAATTCAAAATCAAAATAATTTGGGTAAAATCAGAACCGTCAAAAGTTTAATCCGTTTAGTTAGTTGATCTTCGTACATGATGACACATGGTCTCCGTGGGTAAAAGTTTAAGGTGAATGAATTTCAATACTAACTGCGCTGATAAGCGGGTTCGAACCCCAATGGAAACTTTAATTTTTTTATTTTTTTTATACATTTTATGATTGTAAGTTTATTATATAATTTTTTTTCAGAAAATACGTATTTAGTTAAAATTTTTTCCTACATTGTTCAGAAATCATCGGTGGAATTTTTCAATGTGTTTGTTTGTGTGTTTTATTCTTTTATAATTTTAATTTTTGGCACTGTTTTAATACAAATTTTTGAGAAGTAGTAAGTATTAAAATTAGTTTAATATTTAAATAAAATCTAAATAAACTGTTTAAAGTATATTAATTTCGTTGAAATCATATAACAGAAGTATAGCTTCTTACGTGCGTACAAAGTACACACACATTCTTTTTTTAAATTTCTAACTAATCCTATAATGTAGGAAATTTATTTACACAACTTTTATGTCAGTGCAACTTTTATCGGAAATGAATACTTTTCAAGTTATGATCAAAAAATGAAAAAAAAATCCAATTTTTCCTTAATTTTTTGACATTTTGATTAATTAAACAATGTTCCGGACCTTTTTGAGTGGGAGGATAACTCAAATATTATTATATGAGTTATTTTCAAGCAATTTCTGTAAAAAAATATATGAGTCACCTCTCAACATCCAAATGTACTAATATTTTTACAGATGCGTCCTGGTCTATTAATCGACTCTGCAGCAAATCTTGGGAACTACCCTCATAGGCCCTCAAAAGAATAATGGTGATGACATATTATAGCTTATTATTTCCTGTTTGTAAATTTTCAATAGGTACCACTTTATAAATTTTCTTGATTTATTGGTCTGGATTTAATAAAATAATTTCATATTGTTCAAACGTTTTGACGATTCAATGAACAATAATTTATCTTCATCACTCTGTATTTGTTTATTTTACGTAATTATTCGTTGTGAAACTTACTACAAAGTCCAGACTGATAGCAAAAAGATTAATATAAGCGATGGATAAGATGTGAATGAATTATGTTTCCTTTGATATTTATTTTGTCTCGGATGTTAAGACTTCCTCTGAAACATTTGCTATATTTTTGGTGACGGTAAATCCAAAAAGCAGCTTTACACCAACAAAAAAAATAAAGGAAAATCAGAATAAAAAAAAATAAAAAAAGGAATTAAAAAGGAGTAATAAAAACACCAACTAATTTATGCATATAAAAAATAAGTTAAAATTAAAATTAAATAATAAAAACAAAAACAAATAAACAGTTCTGCGCGCATTAACTAATCCTAAGCATTGTAATCGTGAGGGAGGGTGAGTCTTCAATAAAAAAATTATTATAGTTAAATAAAAACAGTTGTCTGACTAATTGGTCCTTACCAAAGCCATTTCATTAAATAAAAAAAACTTTAAAAATCATAAATAAAACGAAAGAAAGTATTTTTAAAATTTTATTGGATCTTTAAAACATTTGATCGGCGCGTTTGATAAAATACGTGCGGTTTGATTATTCCTAGTTGCGGTTTCAATCAGATGAATATGCATAGCTATATAAAGAGACAGAACAACAAGAGGGTTTTACATAATTCGATAATCAACGTCAATGATGTAAATTTTAATCTGTACATTTCAATGTGCCCATAAAATTGGTTTTTGGTCCATAAATTGAATACTAATGCGAAGGTTGAAATGGTATTTTTAAGTTTATTGGATTTGTTCAATGTGGTAAACATAATAAAAAAAGTTTCTAAGGACCCCCTCTGTGGCTCAGTGGTAAGAGCGCCTACCTTTGGATCGAAAGGTCTGAATGGTCGTGAGTTCGAATCTCACTAGGGTCAGAAATTTTTCTTTTATTAGAAATTAATAAATAAAAATAGTTTCTGTCCTTGTGGGATCGGTACTCACCGTAGGGACCGCAGACGTTTGGATACAATTAGCGTCTCTTTGCAAAGACAATGACGTCGACTTTTCAAAGTAACAAGACCCTTACTCAACACACACACTAATTATGACACTAGGTACCTAACTGCAAAAATTCATCGTACCTACCATGCCAATGGCCATTAGTTGTCGAGGCATTAGCTAAATAAAAAAAAGAAAGAAAAGTTTCTGATTTTGCAACTCATATTTTTGCTCTTTATATGTAATATGCCAATACTGTTTTTCAAAAGAATTTAAAAAGTACAGGACACAATTATGGAAAACAATTTATTAAATATACTAAAGCTTTATTTACAAACAAACATTTTTTAATGAAAATAAAAATAAAAGACAGCTAATATATTTCAATTCGTTCAGAGGTGACCACCATCCTACCAGCATCTATGTTCTACTCTAGAGGAGAGCCTCTCTGATGATCTCTAAAAAGAGTGAAAGGTACGTAAGAGAATGGTGGTCACCTCTGAACCAATTGAAATATAAGCTGTCTTTCGTTTTCATTTTCTATTAATATTGCTCATATCTGAGTACAGGGAACCGTTTGAAGGGAAGATTCGTTGGAATTTTTACCTAGATAAATCGACAGGTAGTGAAATGCAATATTATATTTTCTCTTTTCTTCTAATTCATCGTTCGTTTGCTTTGCGAAGTATACAAATAACGAATTCAGGTTGTTTTTCAAGAACTTGGTCCCCGTACAAGTATTTAGTTCTTCGGATCTAAAGCTTGGAACTCTTTTAACCTTCGGGTGACCAAGTAGGCTAAATTTTGACCCCAATGTAGGTTTTTATTTAGTAAATTTAGATTTATTCTTTATTTTTAACTCATTATTTTTTTATCTGACTTTAATATCATTCTAGGTGCCCTCATATTTTTTAATAAAAAAAGTCGCTATATTTTACGAATAAAAAATATTTTCTGAATTTGGGGTCAAAGATGACCCCGATTGGTCTTCCATGTTCCAATTTTATATTCAGTAAATAACTTCTATGGAGGTTTCTCCTTCTCTTACTTCCAGTAAGGAGTCTCTTGCTTCATGATTTAGCCCTTGAGCTAGTTACACCCTTTATATTATAATCCCGATCGCGTGAAAGTTTACGCAGATACATTACACATTCAAACAGCCCAGATATGGTACTTACCAAATTGTCAGAACACTCTGAAGATCCCGAGCCAGAGCCAACAGAAAATCCAAGGAAACGTGGCCGATGTAAAATTTGCAGTCGATCATCCGACACAAAATTCACATCTAAATGCGATAAATGCAAACATTTTGTCTATAAGGAACATTTCAATATTGAAAAAAAATTGTTTGTTATACCCGTGGCGACGTAAATTACTGTATATTTTCAAATTTCTTTAGTTCTAAGTTCAGAATGATGGTTCCTGTTTTTGTTGATACAATACTCAACATTAGAATTACGAATACATTATTTTATTTCTTAAAACAACTTCATTTTCTTGTCAATCGTCATTTTTGACTGGGGGTCATTTTGACCCCCGTTGGTCATCCGTGTAAAAAAATAAAATGAATGTGTGTATACTTTGTACGCACGTAAGAAGTTATACGTCTAAATTTGATTTCAATGAAATAAATATACTTTCAACAGGTTATTTGTATTTAAAGATTAAACTAATTTTTACTCACTGCTTTCCAAAAATTTTTACTAAAACAACACTAAAAATTAAAAATAAGTTAGATAACACACGGAATTGAACCAGGGACCTTTCGATCTCCGGTCGAACGCGCTACCACCGAGCTAAACTGCCTTTGCTTTGACAGCTTACAAGATTTCTCATACATACTGACAAATTTAAAAGTAAATACACTTATTATTATAAAATATATTATTTTATTCCCGAGGAAGACAAATCCAAAGACACAAAAATTTTAATAAATAGTACATTTACTAAAAACACTAATATATTCTTTTAATGACTTATTTGCGCTGATACATACATAATTTGAAAGATTAGCAACGAACTACATACTGTCTGTCTGCGCATGCGCCAGGCAAGTATAAAATATCACCCTCGATCTTAAAGAAGTATAACTTTAAAAAAGTTGGTCATCGGAAGGTAAAACATTTTTCATTAAGTACCTACTTACCATTTGCCTTTGAAAATCTACACCATTTACCTACCTTAGTTCAGTCTTATATCACCATTGATAATCAGATAAAAAAGTTACCCAATTTTTAAATGTATCGTGAAGATAATGGAACAATAGAAAAGAAGTGTGTATCTGTAAACCCAATAAGAATATCCTCTTTAGGATTTTGGTTGGGAAATTAAAAACAGCATTGTTTCATTTTAATTAGAAGGATGTGTTGCTTACTTTAATTATCATTGTGAAAATGTACTAACGTAAATATTGTAGAGAACTAGAAACAATGCAAAAGATTTATTTTATACAAATGTTTATGATAAGTACGTGAACCAGCTGTAGTAAGTTTTTTAGTTTAATAAAAATTAAGGTTACTACTCATAAAAAAAAAGTTTAAGAGTAAGTAATTACTTTTTTCTAGTTTACTAGTCTAATTATTTTAGACTAAATGTCTAAAAATTTAATGCTGTACCATCCTCGTACACTGGTTTTTAATCCTACTTACTTTACTTGACACTTGTGTCAACACAAACTACAAAACGTACCTTCTGTATTTTGGTTTGCCTATCTCTTTGCTTCATCAATTCATGTACACCTCATTGATTATTGTGGGTTTTCAAATTCGCCCCCTTTTTTACATCTTAGATAATTTATTCTCACTAACTCTTGTAATTTTATAATTCCAACGCATTGATGTTAGCTGTTATCATTGCTTGTACCATAAACAACTTTAAATTTAGTGGCTGCGTAACCAACATTTCATAAAACTTCAAGTTTCAATGACAATTGTTGTCCTGACATCAGACAGATTCGCTTTTGAAATCTCATCTCCATCTCATCTCTTAGTTGCCTGTCACCTCTTGTAACATAATGACCTAATTGTTACCCCTTGACCCACTTACCACGTGTGGGAGTCATATGTTGCCCTAGGGCCGTATCCATCGGAATTATATCCATCCTTTGGATTTTGTCATGTTTGCATTTATATGAGACTTTTAGTCTGTTGTTGAAAGGTCCTTTGTATTTTTTTGGTTGGCTCACCATGTTCTTGTAAGTATAACCAAACTTTGCTTTTACCTTGGTCATCATTTTAACTTTAACATTTTGCTTTAATTAATATGGTTATACTTATTTTAGGTAACACTGATGATGCTCTTGTTACAGAGCGAAAACGTTTTGTTTCTATGTTTGTAGCCCTATAGGGGCTTTTTAAACTAATATACCTTTTACCAAGATAAAACGTTTTTATTAAATATTACTCATTGAATAATGTTTATCATATGGCAAAGATATATAGGGATTATATACGAGTGAGACAAGATCTTTCCATTTGAGTCCCAAAAAATGACTTTTTCGGTCAAGGGTTCAGAATCTTGCGATTCGCGATTAATCCGACTAGTCAGTATAGAAGCATATGAAAATGATTAAAAACTCTATAAACCTCTAACGCCAGAGAAGCAAAAAAACATCAAAGCAATAAACTGTCCATCTAATTCGCTTTTGTGTTGAAATCCTATCATTCGAAACAGCTAAAACCATTCCATCAGCCAATTCAGTCACAGGTAAATCCCACCCCGATGTCGCAATTGAAACTTTCCGCCGTGAATGATGAGAGACTTGTCAGAGCGTCGCATCAAAAATTAGCCTTTTGTCTCTGCGTTGTAGAGAGGATGAAAACAGTTTTTGCTCTCTCATATCTATCATCCGCATTTCAACCTGGAATAATGGCGGGATTTGCCAGCATCAGTGTGGTAAGAGAAGGGCATTTACTAAATTAAATTTCAACCCTGCTATACAAAGCTGCAAACAAATATTATAATATAAATTAATAATTGACTAGTACAAAGGACACCACATACATTTTATGGAAAATATAATGTCACTAAAATAAAATAAAATTTACATGAATAGATTAGTCTCGAAATTACAATCATTTCATATAATTGCATCAATTCTTAATTTTGAATAATAATGGCGTAAACTGATATAACTAAATCTAAAATCAAATGGGACTGAACATGAGTCAAAGAGGGAAAATGATTTTGAGAATTGCATCTTCATAAATATTTTTTAATACCTTAAGTTATCTTATAGATAATAAAGTACCTAAGTATAATTTGGTCAGTCGTACAAAAGTATATAGTTCCTCTAATCGGCTTAGATCACGCTGTGCTTCACGCTCTTTTCAATAGCCACTACTCGAATAGTATTTATGAACGACAGTTTTATGAACTTAAAATTCATACTTGGCGCAATTATATGAAATGATTGTTTGAGTGACATAATATTTTTCATAAGACGTGTGCGGTGTCCTTTATTTTGAGGTAATGCCATAATGACGTATAGGGATTATATTATAAATACAATAGCATGGCTTAAAAAGCTTGTATTTTCTCCGATTTCGTTTTTCTTTATGTAGGTACTGAGATCTTCTCTGGCTTGATATGAGATTTTTTTCCACTACTTCCTGTTATTCATTTTTCTGTTCTAGCCTCCTAGCCTTTTTCTTTCCATTTTGGTCTTGAGGCTTTGGAGTTCTCGTCTTCGGCATTCTTTCTAGGTGATCTCCATCTAAGTCTCTGTGCCTTTATCATTCCTATTATATTAGGTTGGTTGTAAAAGTTTTTTAACTCATCATTTGATCTTCTCATCCATAAACTGTCCTTTATTATCCTACATATATCTTCCTCAGGATTTTCCCTTCCCAGATCACCAGTAAATTTTTGTCTTTCTTGAAAAAAACTTGCTATTCAACATTCCATTAGTGCTTGTACACTTCTGTTGCCTGACATTATTCAAATAGCTTGTGTTTCTTCCTTAATGTTCAGTTTATGTGTTATTATTGCTCCTAGATACATAAATCTTTCTACCATTTCGAATTCGTATGATATTCCTTCTTCTACTTTTACTTTAAACTTTTCTCCATTTTTTCTGAACTGACCATCTGTCCATTCCATACATTTTGTTTTAGTTTAATTTATGTACAGTTCCATTTTCTTCGCGTATTATTAAAAATTAGCCTATTTTCTCCGCGTTGTAGAGAGAATGAAAACAGTTTTTGCTCTCTCATTTCTATCATCCGCATTTCAACCTGGAATAAGGGCAATTTGTCAGCATCAGTGTGGTAAGAGAAGGGCATTTACTAAATTAAATTTCAACCCTGCCATACAAAGCTGCACACAAATATATATTATATAATTTAAATTATTAATTTACTAGTATAAATTTACTTTGAGGTTATGCCATAATGACGTATGGGGATTATTTATGGTAATTAATTTGTGATGTCTGTTACAAATATATTTTCATAAATCATCTTTTTGAATTGCCAATAATTAACCTGTGCAATGTTCATTGGTTGCGAGCAAGGTTATTGTTTAAAATAAGTAGAAAAGACATGTTATTAAAATAATAATAAAAAAATTAAGAACGTATAAATACTAATGTTCAGACTATCGATTAATTAGCCCAATCAGCCACACTCTTAAGATTTTTCTAACAATACACACAACAGAATTAGACACAAATGCGAAGATCTCGAAAATACTAAAATTGGTTTTAGAAATGCTATGGGAACAAGGGAGGCACTTTTTCCGCTAAAATATTTTATAACAAAAGTGCCATGATCAAGGAAAATATTTATTTGCATGATTCGTGGACTTCTAAAAGGCATTCGATAAAGTATACCATGTAAAATTAATGCAGATGCTAAAAAATACGACGAGGAGTAAACATTGTTCATTGTTCAATGTTTACTCGGACCAGTTGTTTAAAAAGGCACTTGAGACAGTCATATGGAATAAAAATCAACAGAGAACTACTTCATGTAATTAGATACGCGAACGATACAGTCATTTTGTAAGAAAATATTGAAGGTCTCCAAATTCTGCTTGATCGTATTCACGAAGTAGAAGAGAAAATGGGCATTAAATAAAATCAAACAAAAACAAATTTTTAGTCTTTAGATGCAAAGCTTAAATTAAATGGGGTCCAAGTTTAAAAACGGTTCAAAAAATGACATATTCGGTAACTGTCATAAGGGAACAACTAGATCGAGACATAGAAATAAAACGTAGAATAGCAATGGCTAAAACTACTTTTATGAAAATGAAGTGATTTATTTGCAATAATCATCTCAGTTTAGAACTAAGACAAAGAATGATTACTTAAGTGCTATGCTTGGTCTATACCTTTGTATGGTAGAGAAGTGTAGGCCTTAAAATATCGATATCGACTACGAATAAAATTGAAGCATTGGAAATGTGGATTTATAGACGGATGATGAAGATAACTTGGACAGCAATAATTGTCTCGTTATAAGGTTATAACTACGCCTAAGGATGCTGAGTAAAGACTAAAACAAGTGCATTTAAATAAGCTTTTGAATTGTGGTGTTACAGAAGAATCCTAGAATGAAAACTAGAACGAATAGAACTGAATCCTTCGTACCAAAAAAAAGTTGATTAATAGCAAGCTGAAAATTTGTTAATAGATTAACGGTGTCTAGTCGGACCAACTTAGATGTATGGGAATACTGAAACAGGGGAAGTTTTAATTGTGGAACAGGTTAAAAATTTGGAACGTCAGACTACGAAAATGTTCCATGTATTTTGTCGGACAGAACTTCCAATTGATTTGTTACCATTTCATTAAACTCTCATGCAAAAATCAAACTGGTGTTTGTCACTAACTGGATTTAATAAGTGGAACACGAAGAACAGTAATAGCAGTCTGATTTTTGCATAAGAGTTTAAAGAAAGAGTAACAAATCAATTGGATGTTCTGTCCGACAAAATAAATGGGATGTTTTCGTAATCTGACGTTCCAAATTTTTAAACTGTTTCACAATTAAAACTTTCCCTGTTCTACTGTTTCCGTACATCAATGTTCCCTCTAAAATATCTCCTGGTAACCCCACTGTTTTCAATAATGATATTTCATATTTTGTTGGCTACGTTTGTCGACATGACAGTAATCTCCTTCCAGTGCCATAATTTATATACAAGTTTTTTCTCCCTTATTTCGTTTAATAATTCAATCAAATCGTATTTTCAAACAGAAAATAATATTTAGGGTTGCTGCGTAATTTGTGTCTGTATTTATAATTAAATATGTTTTCTATTTGAAACCTAATTGAGTATTTACTGGGTCTTTATAATTAATATAACATTACTATATTTAGGAATTTATGACTTTCAGTTAAAATAATTATTTAAAAAAACAATAAAATTAAACTAGGTATTTATTAGTTCAAGTAAGGGATTACCTGCCAATAAAATCATGTTTAATAAAAACAAAAATAAAAAACCGCTAAACGCCGTAAAAATGAGTGGCGCATACAATATTCCAGCTACAAAAGAGCTGATATGAATATTACGTGGCGCGAAAATGTATTTACATTTTGATGGAAAATAAAATTCCAGTTTTATTTTGAATGATTTTTCCACAATATTTGCTAAATTTGAAGTAAAACGCGCCAAAAAACAGTAACTACCATATATTTTATCTTAACACAGGGGAGTTCGTTAAGGGGGGCTCGAAAAAAATCTATCCTTAAAAAAACTCGAAATTGTCAGATTAAGATAAGGTAAGTTAAGTAAATGCAAAAGAGTGTATATTTCAAAAATCTAACAATCTCAGCCTGCCGTAAGGAAATGAGTGAGTCCCAAAGTTTCAGAAGAAAAAAGCGAATATTTCGCGAAAAAAAGACAGATCGAAAAACTAAAAAATTTGTGCTTAATATTTTTTAACAATCTATCGAATGATACCAAACACGACTTCCCACGGAGAGGGGTGGGGGTAAATTTAATATTTTAATTACGAATCCCGCGATATTTCGCGGAATGAACATCAGATCAAAAAACTGTAAAATACACTTATTCAATATTTTTGAAAAATCTGTCGAATGGCACCAAACACGACCCCCCACGAAGGTTGGGTAGGGGGTCACTTTAAAATCTTAAATAGGAGCCCTCATTTTTTATTGCAGATTTGGATTTATTACGTAAAAATAAGTAACTTTTATTCGAAACATTTTTTCGAACTATGGATAGATGGCGTTATAATCGGAAAAAACGGTTGTTGGAAATGGAAAATTAAATTAAAAAACGGCAAGCGCCCACTAAAATGGAAAACTTTACTTAACTTTTTTTGGTTTTAGGACCTACTCTTCACAACCCAATAGGTCCCCAAAGCGCTCGAGTGACTGCACATATAGCATACTTTGCTCCCCTACCATAAGCCCATAACTTAAAAATTCGAATTTTCCTAGGTATAAGGTATATACCAAATACCTAAATCATAAAATAAACAAGAAGAAGAAGAATTTTTATTTATCACAATTTGTATGTAAGGCTTATTTACAGTGATATGTGAGAGATCCCTCCCTATTTACCACTTACATTTACTTTAACTTTAACTTAGAAAAAGGATATAGATTACAAACTAGAATTACAAAAAGTTAGATGAAAAATAACTTGAACTGAATAAAAACAAATAATAAAGTTTCAAACGAACCATTCATACTAATTTACTACGTTTCTTTCGCTTATAAAAGGGGACATTAGTCATTCTTTCATTAATAATTCATACCGTTGCCATAACATGTGGGAAATAATAATTTTGCTGCAATTTCCTTCATGATTGTAACAGTTTTAAATGTTCTATCAAGGATGTTTCGTAAGTTATGGCAACGTTCTGATTTGTTGGTCAAAGGTCATGGTTAGTCTGAACAGGATAATCGGCAAAATGGTTAAAGTGATGTAAAATCAATGTGTAGGTACGCCGTTTAAATAATTTAACAAATTATTTATGTATAATCTGACACTAACAAGTTTTATTGGTAGTATATTGCTAGTTGACGCAGGGGTGGCCAAGCTCCTTGATAGTTCCAGCCATTTTTCAAAATTTCAAATTTTTCGCGAGTCGCAATAAAACAATTATTTAAAAAGTGTAAAAAAAGGTATAAAAGTTTTATCTGTGTTTGGATTTCACGAATTTTAAAGTGAAATAAAACAATTCACATCGTTGTTCCAAATATGCATATGATTTTACAAGCAGCCTTTATTATTGCCAGGACAGTACAATTCTTTATCATCATGATCCTCGATTCGCAAATCTCAGTGTTAGCTCAGATGATATTTTACTTATTACATATTCTATAAGGCCAAATTGAATAACAAAGGTGATAAAGGGTCTCCTTGTCTGTCCTGATGTTACGCTTAGTCTTTTATATTTGTTGTTAGTAATTTAAGATTTAGATTTTAGATTTAGATTAAGATTAAAATTAATTCAGGTTCATTTATTGAGAGTCAGAAACAATCCTTCAAAGAGACACATGTGGCTCGCGAGGTACAGTTTGGCCATGCCTGGATAGTAGTTGAATTATTGTAAAAAACACACACGTTGTGTTTTGAAAATGTAAGAAAACTGAACTTAAGGACTACAGATCAGGACAATTTAAGGACTGTAAGAGTGACCGAAAAAAGGTATATTAAAAAATTTTAAAACGTGTGCACAAACATCATAAAACATCAAAAAATACTTCTTAACGCCCGACCACTGGCGTGCGATATGTCATACCTTTTATATACATATTTTAATCATTGGTTGAATTTAAATTGCAGAATAATCAAGCAGATAAGAGAAATCAGTAACGACAACGCGTGTTGGTTTACTTATGAAGCGAAAAGATTAATTTTTAGACGGTATTTTTGTCCCTTTCGAGAGGCATATCTCATGCCCAGGGTTACCTAGAGGACTATAAGCTACCTTTTTAAGGTATACTAATATACCTTAAATTTGGTAAAAAAGTGTGGAATCCCGCCTATAAAATTGGTCGAAAAGTAAAAAAAAAGAGTGTGTAGGGGAACAAGGGTCTTGTTGTAAGAGGGGTAAGTAGTCAGTGCCTATTTTACTTAAAATCAGGCCCAAGGCCCTACACAATTTTCGGGCCCCTAAATACAATTTAATAATAATAATAACTTTTTTAAATGTATTCATTATTTAATAGAAATATAGTTGCACAAGAAAATAAAATTGTTATTAACAATAAATAAAATTTATATTTAAACAATTAAACATTGTTTAAGGGGATAGGCGCAAACTTTCGGCTTCAATGCTATTTAAATGCATTTGTTTTTTTCTGAGAAAGCCTAAGAAAACTAATAAGTATTTTTTAAAAATTTAATCGCAGAATGAAAGATTACGTTACTACCGAGGGCCGAAAGTCCCTGAAATCTTCGATAATGTTTATTTTAATAAGTTACAGGGGCGAAAAAAAGGGAAAATTGAGTGTGGTTTTTAATTTTAAATATGTATCTTAATCAAAAGAAACTTTTTATTTATTCTAAGGGACATTTGGCCCTCGGTAATAATGTAATCTTTCATGCTGCGCCTAAATTTTTTTAAAATATTTATTACTTTTTGGAGAATTCGAAAAAATGAATGAATTTAAAGAGCATTGAAGCCGAAAGTTTGCGCCTATCCACTTAATTATAACTCTTATGGTTATCATTTATCATTGCCTGTTCGTAAAATTAAAGAATTTTGAAAATTTGTTTTGTTATTGTAATAAACATGTTTTGTTTGGTGATCTTTCCGGGCCCCATTCAAATACGGCCCCGAGGCAGGTGCCTCACGGGCCTAGTGGTAAAATAGGCCGTGTAAGTAGTAACACGGCCTTTGCATAGATTATTTGACCGTTGTTAACTAATTTAGCTGGCTCAATCTTATTCTTTAATCGCCCTGCAAATGACACCGTCTAGCCAGTCATCCTCCCATAGTTGCAAATAATAGTTTTGTGCACGAGCTTCAATTGGATGAGTTAATATAAAATTTGACGCTCATAAAATTTTGGTTATCGCTATTGGTTTAAATGGAAATGAAACTTTTGGTGTTCATTTCTTTTCTAGATTTAGTTATTCTTTGATGTTGCTTAACAATTTTACGATTAGGAAGATATTTTTACAGTTATTTTAATAAATATACAAAATTGTGCTACGGGGTATGTTTAACAAAACGTTGGGGCTTGTTGTAACATGTTGAAATATGGCTTCGTATATTCTGAAGTGAGCTGAAATATATTTTGGATTAATTCCCATGAAGATGCGAAAACTGTCTTACCAATGTGCCGTGAAACTCAGTGCTAAGAAACTTCTTTCTTATTGGTATCAAAATTATAGAGTTGGTTCAGATTGGGTTCAAAATGTTATGCGTAGAAATTTACATTTATATTTAAGAACACCGGAAGCCACGCTATTAAGTCGAGCAACATATACCAAATATATATATCTTCGAAATATACCAAAAAATTCAAATTATGGTACTGTTACAACCTGCCCCAATAGATGTTACAACTAGCCCCAAGCGTGGGGTAAGTTGTAATAATGCACTTTTTTTCGTAAAATGCTAGTTGATTAAAAATTACCAGTCTTTTTAACTTTTTTTCAGTTCAATTTGATTCAGAAAGAGTTAAACTAGCGTTGAGCGTTTAATTAGTGATAATTGGGAAAATAGCTGTCAAGATATATTTGATTTTATGAAAATTGTTACTACTAGCCCCCTCCTCCCCTACTATGTACGCACGTGAGAAGTTATACTTTTATTATTATTATTTCAAGGAACTAAATATATTTTAAACAGTTTAATTGTATTTTTATTTAAATATTAAACTGATTTTAATACTTAAAATAATAACAAAAATTAAAAAAGTAAGACTACAACATGAGGTTCTCCCAAGCGGTCGGTCATCCCTGAATCATAATCCCCAAAACGTACATATTATGCATCGGGACTTGTAGATGTAGATAAACCTAAAACAAAAATTGGCAACGTCGCGTCGCACTACTCTCACTGCCGCTGTCATATGTCGATCTAAATTTCGTAAACAAAGGACAACATAGAAAATTTAAAATTTAGCCGAATTTTAACAATATTTCATTATAATCCAGTATTCTAATATAAATTATGAAATATTTCGACCTAATATAAAATAAATATAAAGCTAGTAGTAATGTATACTTCTATTTCATAAAAGTATGTCTCAAATTAGCATGATAGTCAGTTCGTCTAGTACCTTGAATTATTTTGAGAGATTGTACAAATTAATAATTATTATTAAGATTGTTTTTGAATCTTCTTTTCGTCATATTTTAATATTTATTATCCTATTCCCGACCAAGACAAATCCAAAGATATAAAAATTATAATAAACTATATTTATCGCCAAGCGTCACTAAAGTCATTATTGTACTCATTTGCCCTCATTTGAGGCAGTAAAGTAAAACTTTCTTGTACTGAAAGAAGAATTTTACTTTACCTGCCGCGATTAATCAAATTAACTGAGATTGAATGTAAGCGGTCGATGGCAGTAATCGATTATTTATTTGAGTGAACTAAAAATTTATTTACTTTAATTATTCTCAAATTATTGTTCCATTTTTACTGCCGAGTCCTTTGCTATTGAAAAGGAACTAAAATGGTGTGCAACTCAAACATGCACGAATGTGGCAATAATTTCAGACTCAAAATCAGCATTACAAGCTATTACACTCAAAAAAATTTAGTTCGCAATATTGATTAACAGTGATTACTGAATAGTATTTCGTTGTCACAACAATTTAATTTGTTGTTTCAACGAACTTTTAGACATTGACGAATGTATTTGGTTATTGTCACAATGATTGAATAATAATTGTGAGAATAACTAGAGTACATTAATCAATAACACTCAATTTATTCAGCCAATAACTTAGTTTCGTATATTTAATAAATACTGTTAATTCTGGCAGCAACTCACGTTCTTGATTTCGTAGATGACAAGCAATTACCTTGGTTTATCGTGACAACGTACAGATTTCATTAAAACAATGTACAAATGTTGTTAATATAGAGTAATATACGATTATTGAATAGATGTAAATTGATTGTTGTGACAACGAATGCATTAATCAATCTACTACTGCATTTAATACCCACAATCAATGCGTTCATTGTGACAATAATCGTAATTGTTGAGACAATAAATGTTTTGCTTGACCATTTGAAAGTTAACGGCTTTTTCTTATCGTGATACCCCTAGCTTCTCTGTATTACCGAAGTGCCGAATAATAATTGCATTTCGTTTTCAAGTGTAGTCCGTAGCAGAAGGAAGTTTTTGTGTGTCTATTATCCTGAAATTTCGGTCGAGTTCTTTTTAAATGTATTCATTTTTTTCGAGTCCTGAGAAAACTAATTATTATTTTTGAAAATTTAAATGCAAAATAAAATATTACAGTATTATCGAGGGTCTGAAGTCCCTGAGAACCTCTATAATGATTATTTTAATAAGTCACAGGGGTGAAAAAGAGAAAATTTAGTATGATTTTTAATTGCAAATAGGCATACGATTCAACAGAAACTTTTTGTTTATTCTAAGGGACTTTCTGCCCTCGGTAATAATGTTATATTTTATTCTGCGTTTAAATTTTTCAAAAATACTTATTAGTTTTCTCAGAATTCCAAAAAAAAAAAATGAATGCGTTTAAAAAGAATTCGATCGAAATTTTGCACCTGCGCTCTCAAAAAGGATTAAAGTGTTATACATTTTTGGAATCACTATTTCAAACGCTTTTAAATAAGCTGTCACATGACGTACTTTCCCATTTAAAAAAAATCAAAATTACGCCGCGCCTGTCACCTGAAGAGGGATTGTGTAAAGTTCGAAACATTGATGTTATAATATACTTTGATTATTTTAAAAATCGACCTGTAAGAGCGTTTTGTTTATGTGCTAAAAATAAATAAGTTAATAAAGGTGTGGTGGGAGTGTAACACTTATTCCAGTACACTGTATAAGTGAAATCATATGAAAAATCACACAGTGTAAAGTCCTTTAGGTTAAGGACCAAAAAGGGGGATTTAAAAAATTATTATTAATCAATTAATATCATACATTGGGCTATTGCATTCAGTAATTATTAATATAAAATACGTTCATAGTAGGAATGAACGAAACTGATTGTAAGAATGAATAGAATTGCTTGTAAGAAAAACCGTATTTATTGTGGGAATGAACGGAATTAATTGCAACAATAAACGGAAATAATTGTAGAAATAAACGAAATACGTTAGGAGAAATAACACTGTTATTGACACAAGGAATAATCTTCGTCGGTCAATTAACGACGTTGTTGTTTCAATCAATAGTGTTCGTTGACTCAGTAACAGAGTTCGTAATATCAATAAATAGTGTTCGTTGATTCAGTGAACAGAGTTCGTAATACCAATAAACTGATATTATGGTATACATAATGAATGTTCATCCATTCAATAAACGTAATACATTGGCTCAACGAACGAAAATAATGAATTGATGAACATCGTTTTGTTGTCCCAATAAAACCAAGAATTGGACAAATTTTAAGTATTGCGTTTGTTGTCTGAATTAACATTGTTATTGATATTCCGTACCTTTTTCGTTGAGTGTAGCGGTCACCCAATAAACCCATTCCGAAATGCCTTAATTTTGAACATTAAAAAATTAATTATGGATCTTAAACAAAATAATGTAACTGTTTCGTTTATTTGGACGAAAGGACATTGCGGAGTCGAAGGTTATGAAATTGCGGATATAGCCGCAAAAAGTAGTCACAGTTGCCACCATATTGACAAAGTATTTAATTTAAAAGATTTAAATAATGCTCTCAAACCTAATATCAGAAGGAAATGGGAAACTGATTACAAAAGAATTGCAAATAGATCTACAAACCATTATTTCAGAATTCACCCTACACTTCCAAAAAACATTCCTCATTTCACCTTTAATTATAATAGAGCACAAATGTCAGTATTGACTCGTTTAAAATTGAACCATGCGCTCGCTTTCCATCTCACTTATATAAAATTGGAATACTTAACTCTCCTGTGTGTAGTTGTGACAATGTATCAATTGGTGATCTAAATCATATATTTCTGGAATGTTCTCTGAACTCTCAATCTTCTGCAATTCTGTGTCAAGAGCTAATTCATCACGAGTGTCCATTGCCACTAAATATTACAGCTCTCCTTTCTTCCTCAAATAAAGCGGTACTAGATTCGATCATTAATTTTATCAGAAGTTCAAAAACAGCGGTATAGTTTAGAAATTAATAGACAATATGAAATTATTTATTGTAATTAAAAATTTACATGTTTTGTGGAAAATAGATTTTGTCTGATGCCAGGATCTTTCTCACACTAATTTACGTTATTATTTATTAAATTTATGTCAGAAAGTGAAATTCTGTAGTATTTTGCAATTATATTCATAAAACATAAATCGAAACTTTACAGATTTAGTAATTAGGTACTTATTCAGTATTGATTACTTGAACAACTATCGATTAAACATCGAAATCGGCCATCATACAAAAGCATTCTGTCATCGTCATTACTGTCATACGAAATTGTTATTTCGTCTCAAATTAATAAAATTCTTAAATCTTTTAAGTTTTGTATTAATGCAAATATATTATGAAATGGTGTTTTTGTTAATTCGATTATATATAGGACGGTGACAGATATTAATGATACTTTGTTAGCAAATATATTTATTTAGATTTTCTACTATTCATCAAGGGAAAATCAACTGCGCTGCGGAAGGCTACACTTCATAAACAATAACGTAACTATTAACGGAATTTTTAATGTTTGATATTTTCTTTTAAGTGCTAAAATTGGTTTAATATTTAAATAAAAATACGATTAAACTGTTTAAAATATATTTATTCCCATTATTTCGTTGAAATTGTAAATAATAGAAGTATGTATAACGTCTTACGTGCGTACCAAGTACACACACTCTTTTTTCATTAGGATGTAATTAAGTAAGTGTTAAGTAAGTGTTAATATTTTTTATGATTGGCGATAAAATTTTATATGCACCACGTCAGTAAAGACTCTTTATCGAACTCGTCTGTTATTCGCCTCGCTCGCTCTGCTCATAATATCAGACTCGTTCGATAAAGAGTAACTTTACTGACTTGGTACATAAATAACTATTACTAAAAACACCAATTTTTTCACACTTTACTTGCATTGATACATACGTAACTTGAAAGATTTAGCAAATAACTTCATACTGTATGTGTGCGCGTAGTTCATACTGTCGGTTTTATAAAAATTCATTCTCAAAAATTATTTTCCCAAACGTGGCTAAGAAGTATAACTTCAAAAATTCCGAATGATAACCAAAACATGCACCTGAGATTTAAACATTTTACAAAATTCAAAAACACAATACTTTTGGGTATTTATAAGCAATATTTCCGGTAACTGAAACTGGCAACATTGTATGCATAACTTTCTGGCACACGTTCCACAGAATCTTAGCCTAAATACTCTCAATGGAAGATAAAGGGAGGAGGGAGGATTATGACTCGAAGATGAGACGTAAGCTTTCAAAAGAGAGCTTTAGATACGAGTAGTCCTGATTCTGGTTTAGCCCTAATTGTTCGTATATTGCTATGCGTTTAATTCTACCAACTTCGGAATAATAAGGATACCCTTAAAATCAGCCGAGTGAACAGATGCATTTTTTAGTTCGACTAGAAGAAAATTTTGAGCGAAAATTAGCCCCAAGGTTTCTAAAGTATAATATACTGATAGTATACCTTGAAATGGTGCTGAATATCACCATATCGCCTTATATTATAAGCTTTATATATCGATGGCTTAGTGTGAAAACCTCGTATCTCATTAAATTACAATTTTACAGGAGAGGCAAAAAACTGATTTTCTGCATAATATAACTTTAAAACAAAAATTACGTTACTTATTTTTAATTCGAGCACATTGAGACAAATATCTGATATTGGCCCAGAGCTAAAAGTGTTAAATGTTGCTATTAAATTGGTAATACAAATATTAACTATGAAAAACACGTAAATATCCTTGCAGAATATAGAGCCTTTGGCCAAGTAACTATGATAACCTCTTATATTTTGATATACGTGTTTTTCATCTCAAATGAGGTTGTGTTTATTATTACTTACGAGGTTTTCATTTTTCATAGCTTATTGCACACCTCCAAATACTAGGTCGATACCATACAAATCTTTTGATTTAAAGTTCATAAAATGTTTCTATATGCCGGACTACCTTTTGTTGTTCACAAAAAAACATTTCTGCAAGTCGACTCTCTCAAACAAACACTCCAAATTAAGTACCAAATTCTTGGTTATAAATATACGTGGTATTCACACTAAGTCAAGAGAGCAATTGATATACGTGGTTGCTTTTTTCGGCTGTAGAAAATAGTCTAGTGTATTTTTATTATTTTTAACAGTTGTAAATCGTGAGATAAAAGGTTTTCAAACTAAAACCACCAAAATGTCATTTTCGAAAAAAAATTAGATACGAGGTTTTCACACTAAGCCATCGATATATATTATTTAGTAAAATCGTTTATAAAAGGTATTATATTTATTAAATAGTTATTTATGATATAAGTGTTAAAAGTACACGTAGTGCGGCAGAGTCGTACAAATATTGATAAGAATTGCACATTTAATGATACAAGCATATAATTTGGTCCACGTATACTGCACATATAAAGGTTCAAATTTAGATATGAGGCCATCTCAGATTTTGCGTTTTACAAAAATGGCGGACATTCAAAATGGGCGACTATACATATGTGACTAATAGCACAATATCTTTTGAACGAAAAGTCCGATTTGAAGAAAATTTGGTACATAGGTTCTTTTTGTGATTTACAAGATATATGTCGTAAACTGGAAGAATCGGTTTACCAGAAGTTGTATTTTTTCTGGTTTTTTATGTAAAAATATTTTATATTATGTAAATAATATATTTTCAATTTGTTCACCCCGTATATATTAATTTTTCAAAATGGTAATACCACCATTGAAAAGAGCGTAAGAATATGTTTTAGGAAATATTTTGAACTTTTTAGTTATGTTAATTACCATTTAATCAATGCATAACGTATCTTCACATGTACCTATTTGTGGCAGATTCGTGCAAATATTATAAGAATTATTGTGCATTTAATGGTAGAAGCATATAATTTGGACCACATATATTACACATACAAAAGTCTAAACTTAGATATGAGGCCATCTCAGATTTTGCCTTTTACAAAAATGGCGAGCATTCAAAATGGCGGCTACACATATGTGAATAATAGCACGATAACTTTTGAACGAAAAGTCCGATTTGAGCCAAAATTGGCATCAAGTTTTTTTTTCTGATGAATAAAATCGAGGTCTTGAACCGGAAGAAGCGGTTTACCAGAAGCTGTGTTTTTACTGTTTTATATGTAAAAATATGTTGTTTTTTTTTTCAATTTTTTCACCCTGTATATATTAAGTTTTCAAAAAGGTAATACCGCCATTGAAGAGGGTGTAAAAATATTTTTTAGGAAAGGTTCTGAAATTTTTAGTTATGTTAGTTACCATTTAATAAATGCATATCGTATCTTCACATGTACCTATGTGCTCAAATTCATTTTGAAAGCCCGCCATTTTTGTAAAAGACAAAATCTGAGATTGCCTCATATCTAAATTTGAATCTTTGTATGTGTAGTGTGTGTGGGCCATATTATATGCTTTTACCATTAAATGTACAATAATTCTTATATTTATTATTTACACGAATCTGCCGCACATGGGTTCATAGGTACATATGAAGATACGTTATGCATTTATTAATTGGTAATTAACATAACTAAAGAGTTCAAAATATTTCCTAAAAAATAGTTTTATACTCTTTTCAATGCCGATATTAACTTTTTGAAAAATTAATACATACAGGGTGAAAGAATTAGTAAAAAAACAACATGTTTTTACATAAAAATCAGGAAAAACACAATTTCTTGTAAATCCATTCTTCTGGTTCAGGACCTTGGTCTTACACATCAAAAAAAGAACCAACATACCAAATTTGGTTGACGTCGAACTTTTCGTTCAAGAGTTATCGTGCTATTAGTCACATATGTACAGTCGCCATTTTGAATGCCCGCCATTTTTGTAAAAAGTAAAATTTGAGATGGAATTATATCTAAATTTGAACCTTGATGGATGTAGTATACGTGGTCCAAATTATGTGCTTCTACCATTAAATGCACAATAATTCTTATAATATTTGCACGAATCTGCCACACACAGGTACATGTGAAGATACGTTATGCATTTATTAAATGGTAATTAACATAACTAAAAAGTTCAAAATATTTTTTACAAAATATTTTTACGCTCTTTTCAATTGCGGTATTACCATTTTGAAAAATTAATATATACAGAGGAAAAAAATTGAAAAAAAACATTTTTTTACATAAACAACCAGTAAAAACACAACTTCTGGTAAACTGATTCTTTTGTTTCACCATATCCATCTTTTAAATCAAAAAGAGAACCTATATACCAAATTTGGTTGAAATCGGACTTTTCGTTCAAAAGTTATGGTACTATTAAACACATATGTATAGGGGCCATTTTGAATGCCCGCCATTTTTGTAAAAGGCAAAATCTGAGATGGCCTTATATCTTAATTTGAACCTTTATATGTGTAGTATATGTGTGGTCCAAATTATATGCTTGTATCATTAAATGTGCAATTGTTTCACATATCGGCCGCACTAACGTTTAAGGCACGCATGTGAAAGTTTGCATAATGAGCGATAGCGAGTTCTGCAATTCACATGAATGCCTTAAAAGTGTACCTTTTAACATGCATATCATACAATATTTTTTCTACAAACGTAGAACGTATTACAGGACAATATCTAGAAAAACTTTTACTTGAACTTGATTGACATTCCAATTTTATATTTTTTTGACATTACATCAAAATTGCATATACGGTCAATACGGACTGCAGTGCCTTAAAATTTTTTTAAAGCCCTAGTGCCTTAAAGTAGAATTTTTAACGCTCGTATGCAGTGCTAAAAATTGCATTTTTAACACGGTTGTAGAAAAAGTTCTTTAAAGGGCTACATCATAATCACATAACGTTTTGAAGATGATAACATGCTGAGCCACAAAATAAAAATATGTAAAATTTAAAAGTAGTACAATTATGAAAAGTTTACGTTTTTATGTTTAATTATAATAGTAGGGGAGGAAAGTGTGCTAAATTATCAATTACTCGAGCGTTATGGGGACCTATTGGGTTGTGAAGAGTAGGTCATAAAACCAAAAAAAGTTAAGTTTTCTATAAAGTGGGGGACTTTCCATTTTTTAATTTAATTTTCCATTTCCAACAATCGTTTTTTCCGATTATTGCGCCATCTATTCATGATTCTAAAAACTATCTTGAATAAAAGATACTTATTTTTACGTAAGGAATCCAAATCTGCAATAAAAAACGGCGGCTTCTATTTAAGGTTTTAAAGTAACCCAGTAGGGGGGGGGGGCGTGTTTGGTGTCATTCGATAAATTTTTCAAAAATATTGAATACGTGTATTTTTCAGTTTTCGATCTTATGTTCATTTCGCGAAATATCGCGGGGTTCCTATTTAAAACGTTAATATCACCCTTCTTCGTGAGGAGTCGTGTTTGGTATCATTCTATAGATTTTTAAAAAAATTTGAACATGTATTTTTTAGTTTTTTGATCAGATGTTTCGAGTTTTTCTAAGGATATATTTTTTATCGGACTCCGGTAATGAACTCTCCTGTATTAAGAGCCAATATCTGGTAGGGATACATTTACAGGGTGTATGGTTTCTCCCCGTGTGATTTTCTGGCGCTCTCGAGTAACGGCAAAAATCACCGCTTGGACTCCCCTACCATAATGTAAACTTCCATAATAAAAAATGGATCTGCAAGTTATTTTCTTGTTTCAGCACTGATGATGATATTTTCAAATCGAAAACGTCCTGTGATTATGATATAGCGTATAAATCGTATTTTTTATTTTTATTTAAAACAAAAACTTATATTGGACATCTTTCTGATCTTACATAACGAAAATATATCCAATTATTACATCAACAAAATAATCATTTTTCATGTGCCTTGTCCGTTGCGGACGTTGGCAATTAAGATAATTAAAAAGAGACAGACTTTCGTCTATACAAAAAGCAGAAGAAGAAGAGTCAAAGTGATATACACTGCGGTGCAAAAAAATCGATCCACTAAAAATTTGGTCATTTTTGATGTGTCGAATTTCCTGTTGTCCGATTTAAGTGATTTTTTACCACGTTATATTATAGCCTTATTCATTGACAATATCGCTGTAATAATATTGTTGCTAGACAGTCAAACTGTCATTGTATACCGGGTGTACGAATCAAACTGTGTTATTTTCTCAAAGTTCGCATCACCCTGTGGATTATTCTAGCGTTTATAAAATACTGAAATTAAAACCCAACTACAGCCTCAGGTTTTCTTAACATTTTGTCTTTCGATTCATTCGCTTATGTTGAATAATAAAAAAGTTAGGTACTTTAACAACTGGCCATGTTCGTCATCAATACAGGATGTTTCTAAATAAGTGCGACAAACTTTAAGGGGTAATTTTACATGAGAAAATAATGACAATTTGCTTTATAATCATATATGACCGCAAACGCTTTGTTTTCGAGATACGGGATGTTAAATTTTTTTTTACAAACTGACGATTTATTTATTGCTTTAAAACCAGTTGAGATATGCAAATCAAGTTTGGTGGGTTTTAAGACGTAGTTATTGCACATTTTTTGACATACAATTAAGAATTTAATATTCACCATTGGCGCGCAAAGAGGTATTACGACAGATAATATTACCCGTACGCACGCCAATGGTGAATATACAATTAATTTTTAATTGTATGTTAAAAAATGTGCAATAACTACGTCTTAAAACCCACCAAATTTTATTTGCATATCTTAACTGATTTTAAAGCAATAAATAAATCGTCAGTTTGTAAAAAAAAGAATGTGTGTGTACTTTGTACGCACGTAAGAAGTTATACTTCTATTATATAATTTCAACGAAATAAATATACTTAACAGTTATAATACAAAAAATTAACAATAATTACCAAAAATTAACCAAAACTTAACAATGCCAAAAATTAATAAAAAAAATGAATCGTCCGGGATTTGAACCCGCGATCTCGCGATCTCTCGATCTCTGGTCCAATGCTGTACCAACCAGGCTATCACGGCGCCTGTTATTGACGTTTCAGATATACATAATTACACATAACGGTGAAAAGTGAAATATAAAAATAGACATTTTATTATTTTACGCCCAAGGAAGGCAAATCCAAAGACACAAAAATTATAATAAATAATACATTTACTAAAAAACACTAATATTTTATTTTAATGGCTTATTTGCGCTGATACATAATTTGAAAGATTCGCAACGAACAACATACTACTGAACGTAAAGAAATAAATTATTAATCACCTAGGTAGATCTTGGCCATAGAAATAAGTTGCTTTAAACTGCAGTGAAATATATCGCAGTAAATACTTAAGGCATTTTAATAGCTGCACATGACGAATAGAGGAGAATTCAACATAAGGTTAGTTCTAGCTTGTGTATTTCTGAATGTAATCAATTTCTTACTGGATAAGACGGATACGATTGTGATAAATATACAATAAAATGTTTTAATAATACTCATCTTACTCCTGAGGAAGACAAATCCAAAGACATCAAAAATTATAATAAATGTATTTACTAAAAACACTAATATATTCTTTTCACACCTTTTCTTGCACTGATATATTTATACACAACTAGAAAGATTTAGCAACTAAACGCCATACTGTCTGTGTGCGCATGCGCGCAGGATTATGAAATTTTACTCTCAATCGCGCCTAAAGAAGTATAACTTCAAAAATTGAACATCCCGTATCTCGGAAATGAAGCGTTTGCGGACATATGATTAAAAAGCAAATTGTCATTATTTTCTCATGTAAAATTACCACTTAACGTTTGTCGCACTTATCTAGAAAACACCCTGTACTAATGACGAACATGGCCAGTTGTTAAAGTACCTAACTTTCTTATTATCCAACATAAGCGAATAAATCGAAAGACAAAATATTAAGAAAACCTAATGCTACAGTTGGGTTTTAATTTCAGTATTTTATAGATGATAGAATAATAGATGATATACAATGACAGTTTGACTGTCTAGCAACAATATTATTACAGCGATATTGTCAAGGAATAAGGCTATAACGTGGTAAAAAATCGCTTAAATCGGACAACAGGTTTAGGAAATTCGAAACATCAAAAATGACCAAATTTTTAATAGATCAATTTTTTTGCGCCGCAGTGTATTATAATTTAAATCAATCACAATAATATTGTGGTATTACTGATGATAATGTAAAGTTATAATTATACAGGGTGTTTCATTAATAATTGTCCATATAGTAACTGGAGAAACCTTAGCACAAAATACGAAGATTTAACCTAAAACATCTAAATAAAATGTGGTTCCTTATTGAGTTACAGGGTGTTTTAACTAAAAATTTAAAAACTATTTTTGCTCAGCATTTTAAAACTATTCGACGTATCCTTTTCATACTTGGCAGGAAGTATAGGTACTGTATACACTACTAAATTATGTTAAACAAACGTTTCTGGCTATTACCAGAGGCGTACGACGGGGGAAAGTGAATGGTTGACCCTTCTCAAATTCTACGCCACTGGCGAAATTGCTATTTTAGTTCAATTTTTGGATTCTCCAATACTTTCTATGAAAATATTATACTCTTCATTCGTAACGATAAAGTCATTAATTTTCGAGATCTTTGAAGTTAAAAATGAAACGACACGGTTATTTTGATTAATGTATTGTGTCGTTTCATCTTTAATTTCAAATATCTCGAAAACTAATCATTTTATCGTTACGAATGAAGAGTATATTATTTAGATAAAAAGTATTGCAAAATCAAAAATGTACACTAAAATAGCAATTTTGTCAGTGGCGTAGAATTTGGGAAGGGTCAACCAGCCACTATCCCCTGTCGTACGCCTCTGGTAGTAGCTAGAAAAGTTTATTTATCCTGATTTAGTAGGGTTTACAGTACCTACATTTTCTGCCAAGTATGATAAGGATACGCCAAATAGTTTTAAAGTACTGGGTACAAATAATTTTTAAATTTTAATTATATGAATCATATCATAAATTAATCAAAATAACTGTAAGGCTATAACGTGGTAAAAAATCGCTTAAATCGGACAACAGGTTTAGGAAATTCGAAACATCAAAAATGACCAAATTTTTAATGGATCAATTTTTTTGCACCGCAGTGTATTATAATTTAAATCAATCACAATAATATTGTGGTATTACTGATGATAATGTAAAGTTTAATTATACAGGGTGTTTCATTAATAATTGTCCATATAGTAACTGGAGAAACCTTAGCACAAAATACGAAGATTTAACCTAAAACATCTAAATAAAATGTGGTTCCTTACTGAGTTACAGGGTGTTTTAACTAAAAATTTAAAAACTATTTTTGCTCAGCATTTTAAAACTATTCGACGTATCCTTTTCATACTTGGCAGAAAGTATAGGTACTGTACACACTACTAAATTATGTTAAACAAACGTTTCTGGCTATTACCAGAGGCGTACGACGGGGGAAAGTGAATGGTTGACCATTCTCAAATTCTACGCCGCTGGCGAAATTGCTATTTTAGTTCAATTTTTGGCTTCTCCAATACTTTCTATGAAAATAATATACTCTTCATTCGTAACGATAAAGTCATTAATTTTCGAGATCTTTGAAGTTAAAAATGAAACGACACGGTTATTTTCATTAATGTATTGTGTCGTTTCATTTTTAATTTCAAATATCTCGAAAACTAATCATTTTATCGTACATTAAAATAGCAATTTTGTCAGGGGCGTAGAATTTGGGAAGGGTCAACCAGCCACTATCCCCTGTCGTACGCCTCTGGTAGTAGCTAGAAAAGTTTATTTATCTTAATTTAGTAGGGTTTACAGTACCTACATTTTCTGCCAAGTATGATAAGGATACGCCAAATAGTTTTAAAGTACTGGGTACAAATAATTTTTAAATTTTAATTATATGAATCATATCATAAATTAATCAAAATAACTGTGCCGTTTCATATTTAACTTCAAATATCTCGAAAACTAATGACTTTATCGTTACCAATGAAGACTATATTATTTACGTAGAAAGTATTAGTGAATCTAAAAATGGCACTAAAATAGTAATTCCTCCAGTGGCGTAGAATTTGAGAAGGGTCAACCATTCACCATCCCCTGTCGTACGCCTCTGGTAGTAGCTAGAAACGTTTGTTTATCGTAATTTAGTAGGGTGTCTAGTAGTCGCACTTTTTGCCAAGTATGAAAAGGATACATCGAATAGTTTTAAAAGGCTGAGCAAAAATAGTTTTTAAATTTTTAGATAAAACACCCTGTAACTCAGTAAGGAACCACATTTTATTTAGGTGTTTTAGGTTAAATCTTCGTATTTTGTGCTAAGGTTTCTCCAGTTACTATATGGACAATTATTAATGAAACACCCTGTATAAATTTTGTTAGCAATTCTTCTAACAGTAGATGTATGAAAAGCACTCAATGCACAATAAAGTTGCTGTGTTTATATATTCGAAAAATACTATTCCTAAGACTTGAAACCTGGCAACCTGGAAATATGGCAACGTGTTTGGTAGATTTATGACCTCTCCATCTATACTTTCGCATATTAGTCGAGTTCCACTCACCCTTTCCAACACTCCTCCGTACCCAACCCAACTGTCATTGACAACGCACTCAAACGCTAGACTGCGGCATTTCTGCCATCTACTAATAACTACATGATGGGGGGATTATTTGAAAGGCGACAGATTAAAAATTCATCGGAAAATTGGAGGCAGAATTTGCGAATCCTCCTGGAATTCGTAGCGATCGTGTTTGGCGCTCATCCTCAAGAATTAATATTTCAAGTTATGGCTGGAAAGGTAAGAGAGGGTGTCTGGTATATCGGGTGTATTAAGAAGCAGAGAGATAGAAATTGGGCGAATGGAAAGTTCTTATTAATACATGAACATTCCATCATCTTTACTTACCGATCTCGATGGTTTGGGGCGTAAATTTAAGATTAAATATTAAACAGAAATGTTACTATTCAGACGGTATGCCACTTTTCAAAGTTTCCAGAAATAGAAACTGAGCTATACATATTTTTAGAGTATGTCTCTATTTTAAATTCATTTTAACCCTTAACTACAGACATCCCATTATTACCACGTAACAACAGATCCCCGGTATTTTTTGCCGGTCATTATAAAATGGAGTCAAAATATAAAGTTAATAATAAAAACAAAAAAATTATGCAAAATATGTTTTTCTGAAGTCTCTAGATATGGGAAAATGGTAAAATGAGTGATTTTAATAATATAGTACAAGATATTTAAAGAATAATCTATTAAACGATAATTTTGCTAACATGTTTTGTCGATTGAAACAAACGGCCATAAATGATATGAACAAAAATTGAGACTTTATTTTAACAAATAAACGTAACGTAGGGTCACAAAGGTACAGGAGTAAGGCAAGGCTGTGTGCTCTCTCCAACCTTATTCCTGATAGTAATCGACTGGATCATGTCTAAGGCTACTAGTAATAAGACTGGAATAAGATGGAATGTTTTTAACCAACTTGAGGACTTGGAATTTGCAGACGACATATGCCTTTTAACAGAAAAAAGACAACACATGCAACGCAAAACTGAAAAAGTAGCAGAGGCAGGGAAGAAGGTCGAACTTAACATAAACGTCAGAAAAACTAAGATAATGAAAATAAATACACCAAGAGAAATGGGAATATCACTGGGAGGCACGGAATTAGAAACGGTAGAGAAATTTAACTACTTGGGCAGTATTTTGAACAACAAAGGAGGGACGGAAGAGGACGTAAAACGGAGAATAGGAATAGCTCAAAACGCATTCAATATGCTAAGGAAAATGTGGTCTTCACGTCAGATGACAAGTAAAACCAAGATAAGATTATTCAACAGCAACGTGAAGACTGTGTTTTTATACGGAGCAGAAACTTGGAAAGTGTCAAGAAAATGTATCGGACAGATGCAAGTATTTATAAATAAATGCCTAAGGAAAATTCTTAACATTTACTGGCCAAACCGCATATCAAACCAAGAATTATGGACAAGAACTAACCAGGTACCTATATCTAAAACAATATGCAAAAGGAAATGGAGTTGGATGGGGCACACACTAAGAAGACCTGATACAGACATAGCGAGGCAAGCCCTAGAATACACACCACATGGCAAGAGAAGACCAGGTAGACCCGTAGAAACGTGGAAAAGAAGTATGGACAAAGAAATAAGTGCTATTGGGAAAACCTGGGCAGAAATAAATATTAGTGCAAAGGATAGGACAGAATGGAGGCATACAGTTGACGCCCTATGCTCCGCATGGAGTGAAGAGGAATAAGTAAGTAAGTAAGGGTCACAAAGGAAACATAAAATAGCATTTACGAAAATTTTTACATGCATGAGAAAAAATCAGCAAGGGGTAAAATTATTACAGAATTAAATGGCAATTCCATTTTGGCAAAGTTGTCTCAAAATTTTTATCTTCAAATTTAACCTTCATTGAAGGTCCAGGATGACTTCCACAATCCATTTCTTGACTTTTTCCATAAAAACACAAAAAAATATTGTAAACATTTTAAATTTACAAATATAAAAATATTTACTTAAAACAGTAAATACGTAAATAAAACGGTAAAAATATACAAAAACACATCAAATTTATTTGTATAAGGGGGACATTTTCTAGACCCGTTTTTAACTAAATTATATCAAACCGCTAGATGGTTGATTTGGTTGAAAACTGGTCTACAATATATCCCTCTCACAAATAAATTTGACGTGTTTTATGCATATTTTTAGATACGCTCTGAGCTTCGCTGGTGGCGCTCCTAGCGGATTACTGGAATTATCTTTCACCGGTAATTTTTAAATTTATTATTTAATTGTTATCGCTTAACATTTACAACGCAAAAAATTAATTAAATTGTAATCGATTTTTTTAAGATTTTGCTAATCATTTTGACGTTCTATTAATAAAATATGAATTTCTTACTTCGGATACTTTCACAATTATCGTGTAGATGGCGCTAAGATTTTTAGATTAAATTATAATTACATATTACGGAACATTAAAAAAACTTAAATTCAGTATTTAAAACGTAAGTATATTTAAGGTAAAAATATATACCACAGCTTTGACCAACTAATATTTTTTATAACTAATGTTTTTAATTTTAATTTTACATTAATCACTTTGACATTTATGTCAAATTTCCGGTAAACGTTTACAGACTTGCCACTACTGGCGCTCGAGAATTTGTAAATATCTCCTCTACGTACGAGCTCACAGCGGATAGGGACCAAGTTATAGAGGTTGGCACCTTTTCTTAGACATTATTTATTAGACACACTGTATATACGTTGTGTGTAATCTGATGTGTATTTGTAAGTTAGTTTGTTCTACTAAAAGCAAATATTCCCTAATCATCCGGTTTATCTACCTATAGAATCAACCGCATAAAATGACCTATTCAAAAACTAACACAATTAACGTGGCCCTAAATCGGATAGCGTCCTATTCAATTAATCCCGACAATTCGGACATGGTTATCTAGTTGAATGTTCTGGTTGTTACCTTGCAATTCAATACCTGGAATTAGTTAGAGAGTGAAGGGTTGAATGTCGTATAATTTGAATAGTTGACTAATTATTGTCTGGAACTAGAGCCCCAGCTTTGATTTTAACCCAGAAACGTACCCTTTTATATACAGAGAGGGCCCTGAATCTCATTATGTATATATATAGTTTCAAGGAGGAGAAAACCTGCTAACAATGGTTTTGGTATTAATGTGTAATTAGTAAGTCAACTACAAATAAAACCATATTTTCTATTATATTCTAAGTAATGAAGCTTAAAATAGGACATTACCATGGGAATGATTGTCAGCCCATCTCGGGGGTGGAAATTTTTTAATATATTTTGACCGCAAAAGTTAATAAGATCGTTCATTCTAAGTAAAAAATGTTCTATACATTTTTTTGATAAAATTAATAGTTTTCGATTTATTCGCTATCAAAAGTGTTAGTTTTATATCGAAAAAATCAATGTTTTTTAATTCAATCACTGAATTTTTGCCGTAGAAAATTTTTTTTTAAACCATCTTTTTGGGAAATAAATAATCTACAATTTCATTTTTAAACATTTTTTCGTATCTCTGATGCTAATCGGTCTATTCTGAAGAAAATGGCCAAATTACCAAAATTCGTTTTTCGCTTTTAACTCCAGTTTTGTTAACTACATACTAATCATTCTAAGCCAATCAAACTTCTAGAATATATTAAAAATACATAAATAAAGACGAATAAATAAGGCCAATGACTAAAAACATCGCTAACTTACATTATTATACTTCCAATTGGATTTCTCATTTTTTTTTTCAAAAAAATACATTGATTTCTTAACCGTGACTTTTTATTTTTTATCTTAGAAAGTTTCGTAAAAATGAATTTTATACGTTTTTACAAGATTTATAAGGCTATTCATATTATATCCTTTAAAAATCCTCAGTCTCAAAAAGAGATGCCTTTGAAAGTGTTGGTAAAGGTGGTTTTTTCATGTTATTACAAGATTTAATTGTCAATAGCTCTTTCAATTTTTGCCGTAGAAAAAAACTATTAGTTTCGTAAACTATTAGTTTTTTAAACTATTTTCTTGGGAATTAAATAAGCTACAATTTCATATTTAAACATTTTTTCGTATCTCTGATGCTAATCTATCTATTCTGAAGAAAAAGGTATTTTTTACCAAACTACAAAAATTCGCTATTCGCTTTTAACTACATTTTTTTAAACTAATCATTCTAAGCTGGTCAAACTTCTAGAATCTATTAATAATATAATATAATTAAAGAATATCTAACAAAGTCAATGACTAATTTTAAATAGGGTGATGATTAGGGGGCTGTTTCCGATCACTTTGTCGATGAAAAAAATTGGGACTGATATTATTTTCATTATAAGTTACTTACTTTTTGAGCTAGGAACTTCTTTTTTACTTCTGGAGATATTTTTGAATACTTTAAATTTGTTGTAGAAGTGCTAAGATATAATAAAGTTGTAGCTCGTTTACTATTGGTCTAAAAGAAAATTAAAAAAAACGGTTTTGTTTATTTTTTCAAAAGCTACATTTTTGTTAAGCAAAGTTGTTTTGATAAAACGAAAACTTTGTGAGTTATTAGCAGAAAACTGATTAAAACATTGATTTTTTCGATATAAAACTAACACTTTCGATAGCGAATAAATCGAAAACTATTAATTTTATTAAAAAAATGCATAGAACGTTTTTTGCTTAGAATGAATGTTTTTACCAACTCTTGCGATCAAAAGATAATCAAAAATTTCCCCCTTGGAGATGGGGTGGCAGCCACCCCCATGGTAAAAGGGCCTTTCGGCATAATATAGATTTTGATCATTGGACTATCCACTACTTATTCTTAAATGTTCAAGCAAATCGATCCATTCTGTAAAAATTGCGAGGTTTACAACATTAACAGGTTAATTAATAGTCATCATTAAGTCAATATATTAGGTAATAAAGATTACTAATTTGACAATTTCAGTCAACACATATCTGTCTGAAGCAACAAGAAGTCAGGAAACTTCTGTTAGATGTCGAATTAGGTGAAATTAGAATAAAAGCTTGCTGCCACTCAGGCATATTATGCTACTATAACAGCCAAATACATAAACAGCCTTTCATTTAAATTTAGGCTATCACAAGTCTTCCTGATGAGATGTGAAACCTCGAAACACGTGTAGGAGAATGGTGGAGGTCGAGTTGGACAGAAATGCGATTCGTCTACTTTAACGTCAAACTATTTTAACGTCTTTTTTCTACGTAACAAGTACAAAAGTTTGTGTTTTGCAATGGTAAACTGTATTCTTGTCTCTAGATTTCTTGCTGCTTTGTCTACAAGTCGCTTCTATTATACCCACTTAAGCAAGTATATGTTACTATAACAGCCATTTATATACACAGCATTATATTTTAATTGTAGCTACCACAAGTTTTCCTGATGAGAGCTGCTACCTCGAAACACATGTAGAAGAATGGTGGAGCACAAATTGAAAGAAATGCAATCGTCTTCGTTTAACAGATCTGTGTTTTGTTTGTTTGTTTATAACCTGATTTTTACGTACATGATCCATGGACTCTAATTATGTTGTCGTGAAAAATCTTATAATACTTTTTTTTATATTATACATATGTATTGACTCCTAATAAGGAGTATTATAAAAATACTTTAAATTTGCTCTATCTTTGGTAAAAGGAAGCAAATCAATAAAATATCCAAACCGTTGTTATTTTTTTGGCATTGAGCACTTGTACATTGTACAGCTTCGTACAAAAAACCAACATGGGATACGCTCTTATTTAAATAACAGTGGGCACGTTAAGGTTCGAACTAAATAATTTTTTTTATGAGTGGGCGATTTTGGAAATAAATTCTGGAACAGGTTGTTTATTGTTTTTAAATAACGATACACTAAGCATTTCCGCAGCTTTCACTGTATTCTTTTAGTCAACCGTTCTGTCTCTGTCCAGCTCTCTCTGTCTTGCCAGTCCCCTTCCTGTAAATCTCTTCCTGTAAATTACGATTTTTTGGCATATTTATCATACTAGTGACGTCATCAATCGCGGCATGATGACGTAATGGATCATTTTGATCTCTGTATAGTAAATAGAAACTACAGATCATCTCAAACCCTTTTTTCACTGCTTCCCAGATTATCGACTTCTCTCTAAGGCATTATAGTTGGAAGTGACAGAAAAAACTTACCTCTGTGATTATTATACATTGAACTTATGTAGAAAATTATGTATTCCTTGACGGGTATTTGCATATTAAAATGACTTATACTTATAGATGTATAATTGGTTGGCGATTACAATACTCTAAATAGATAACCGATCAATGATGCAAATAAAGATAATTTGACACAAAAGTAATCGATTGTGACAGTATTTTTACAGTATGATATGGTAAAATGACAATTGTAATTCCTAGGTTAGTATTTTTCAGCGACGTAAATATAAATATTTTATGTCACTAGTATATTCGAACATTGTATAGTGAAATTTGATTTTATATTTATTTATTTTTATATTAAAATATTTTAAATAATAATATTCTGACAATAAACCTTATCAATACTTTTGAAAGAAAGATATCAAGAAGGATATTGGGACCCATCTGCGACAATGTTATGTAGTGAATAAGGTTCAACCGCGAGTTGTATTACAAAGAAGCAAATTATGAAACAATGCAAATATTGCGATGGGCAGGTCGAAACATCTAGTAGAACGCTTACTGAAACTAAGACCAAGAAAGAAGTGGATAGATGAAGTAGGAACTGATACTAAGATAAGAAGGGTGGATAACTGGAGGAGAATAGCCAGAGACAGAGATACTTCGAGGCGGATGCTAGGGGAGGCCAGGGCCCGACTTGGGCTGTAGCGCCATAGGAGAGAGAGATGTTAGTATCTCTGTATAAGTTTGTATTACTAATTGTAAATTTTTGTATATCAGCATATGAAAAAATGCATCTAAATAATGTTATCGTTTACTTCTCGTAAAGAAAGTGGTTAATTATCCTAAGTAAGTAGCTTTATGCTGGCTGAGCTACTCATTTTGATACACCAATTTTATTAGAGTTAATATAGTACCTAATTTATCTTTTCCTTTCTGTAAAATGATTAAATTATCTTAATGATTGAATGAAACGTTATCTGTTATTTACATCGTAACGATCCAACATTGTCTTTATACCTAGCTACATCGATATCACTTCATTATCTGGCAAATAGTGTAGCTTTCATTGTATTCGGTAAATAATCATTGCCACACACATATCAAGTTGTAGCTGAAAAGCCAATTAGACGCAGTTAATGTAATTTTAGCTTAAATTGACAACTGTCAGCGTTTAATGTATCTCATGGCACATTGTGTACAAACTTATACCGCAGATGGTGAATTCGGATTTCAGGTATGTATTGTGTGTTAATTAGAAAATTGAGAAACGAAATATTGTGCTAGATTAATAATAGTAACACCATTTTCTTCTTCTTCTCCTTCAGATGCAAATCGGTTAATGGATATCGGCGATCACATTTTCTATTAATCCATTAGCGCCCAGCGTTACTATATGGTAACGTAAAACACATTATTTTTAAAAATTCTGCGGTATGCCCATGGAACTAGTCAGCCACATATTTTGAAAACTATCTTTTCTAGGAATACTCGTTTCTATTATTTCTTACAGTTTACATTGGTGATTGTTGGGTCATCCTTGGAATACCACATTTCCACTTCTGTTTTTTCCTTCCGTCTATTTTGTAGTATTCAGATCCTTTTTGAATATGCAGTTTGTTCAGAACATTTTTTTAATCTGTCATCTTTCACTGGTTATCTAAAAGTTATTTTGCTTCTCTTGAATGATTATTATTTAAATTCTAGAGCACTATTTTTCTTTTATTTGTCAGAGAGTCAATTTCGTCTAGAAATCTCTTTGTAATTTGTTCACATTGTTCCCTTTTGATCTCAACTTTTAAATTATTTAGGTACATATATATATTTTTTCCAAACAGGAATTTAGTGAATGTTATGAATGTTAGATAGACAATAATACAAAATTCTCGAACTCTGTTCGGCAACAGTAACTCAAAAATGGGAATGACCATTTTTCATTTTACATTTATTATGATGTAGTGGTTTTTACATACACCACTGGAGAGGTAACGTCCATAGAGCCATCTGTATATACACGGACAAACCACCATCTCGTATTGACAGAAACTAAATTAGTTTGCATACACATATATCACGTGACTAAGCTAAAAACAGGTTCATAAATCAAAAACTTTTGGCCGAATCACCTTTGAAATTCGAAAACAAAATCCGGAGATAATGTTTTTGGGGAAAACTAGGGAAAACTGTTAACGATAATGCGTTCAAATATATGGCCGATTTCGATGTTGGCATTTAAAGATGTGTTTTCGGGGAATCAGAAACGATTACCTTGTTTACTTGAATGAAAGCTATTTTATGGGATAGATTAAGTGCCAATTCAAGTCTATTGTAGTTTTCTTGAAAACGTATTTGATGTACTAACTCTTACTTTTTATAGTGACTATCTCTTTTTGTTTTATTTTTTTAATGAGACATTCATATTTGTATAAATAGAAAATGATCAAAAAAAGACAAAGTAAAGAAGATATTGGAAATAATTGGGCGCAGACTTAGTTATGGAGATATACTCTGGGCTAATAAGGAAAAGTTATTTACCAGCAATTTTATTGCTGGAATCGAATCTTATGATTGTATATATTAATAATATAGGTATGCAAAGTCTACAGATAGTGTGCTACTTTTTTATAAACAAAATGGAGCCCGAAAATCGTCTTTTTTTCAGTTTTTGCTCTATAACTCCAAAAATTTTAACTTTACACCAAAAACACCCAAATAAAAATTCACCGTAATTAAATTCTGCATAGAGACGTGTTTTTGCCGATTTACTTTGACGAAAATTTTCCCTATTTACTTTGACGAAAATTTTCCCTGGAAAATGCGGGTTTTTCCAACAAAATCTTTAATTTTCCACTAAAGTTTTAGATAAGTAATTATTTATCAATAATTAAATAACTTGGACGTGTTTTTGCCGATTTACTTTGACGAAAATTTTCCCTATTTACTTTGACGAAAATTTTCCCTGAAAAATGCGGGTTTTTCCAACAAAATCTTTAATTTTCCACCAAAGTTTTAGATAAGTAATTATTTATCAATAATTAAATAACTTGGTAATATAAACGTTCTTTTCATATATATTACAATTCCAGAAGCCGATGGAAATTAAATGAACAGTTTAGCAACAATTGAATTGTTAATTAAAAATTTACGGTCGCTATAATAACCACAATAATTACGATACATAAGAATAACTATGATTTTTGTATAAAATCATAGTTATCACTACCTATCTAATATACTTTACAGAATTAAAATTGGACTATTTAAGTGGCCTTAGGAATATTTTAAAATTATACACAATTTTTTCTCGTATAAACAAATAGAATATCTCGGGAAATATTAAATTAAATTAAATCACGAAAACGATATTGGAAAAAAAGCGACAGGACGCTTCTTTTAAATTAAAAAAAGTTTAATTGTGGTAAGTGGTTCTTGAGATACAACCGGTCAAAGTTGACCGACATTTACGGCAAAGATATAAACAATAGGATCATAATTTTTGAACCATCACCTTTTTATTTTTGTCCTCGTTCTCCGCACCAATTTTCACATCTTTAAAATACTCATAACATATATTGATATAATAAAAACTATCGATATTACGAGTAAAAATTGACAAAAATGGCAAAATTCGAATCAAAAATTGAAAATGAAATTGGTCGAAGAAAATGTAATCTCAAAGTTCAAAATCGGTATACGTTAAAAAAATGCATTTTCTTGGCTTCCCATGGAGCAATTTTCTTTATTATTTTTTTGTTCCCAAGTAACTCGAGTAGAGCCATCTAACTAACGCATTATTAAATGTCAAAGTTGCTTTTGTTTTGTTATAATAGATTAATTTATTTATAAGAAAAGAAAACTACATATTTTTTCCAGTTGGACTTTTTTTAGAGAAACTTACTACAAGTGTACATTTTAGCATTAAAAACACAAATATTCTCATTCGAAAGCCGTAGAATTATTTAAACAATCTTTATTTAAACAAATTTAAAAATTTTGTTATAATAAATAAATTAATTTATTATAACAAAACAAAAGCAACTTTGACATTTAATAATGCGTTAGTTAGATGGCTCTACTCAAGTTACTTGGGAACAAAAAAAGAATGAAGAAAATTGCTCCATGGCAAGCCGAGAAAATGCATTGTTTTAACGTATACCGATTTTTAACTTTGAGATTATATTTTCTCCAACCTAGTTTTTGATTGGAATTTTGCTATTTTTAGCAATTTTCACTCGAATATAGTTTTTATATAGTTTTTATTATAATAATATATGTTATGAGTATTTTAAAGATATGAAAATTGGTGTGGAGAAAGAGGACAAAAATAAAAAGGTGACGGTTCGAAAATTATGATATTATCTTTGCCGTAAATGCCGGTCATTTTTGACCGGTTGTATCTCAGGAACCACTCATCACAATTACCCGGTTTTTTTTTTAAAGAAGTGCTCTGTCGATTTTTTTCCAATACCGTTTTCATTATTTAATTTAATTTAATATTTTCCGAGATATTCTATTTGTTTATAAGCCAAGAAATTGTTTATAATTTTAAAATATTCCTGAGGCGGCTTAAATAGTCCAATTTAAATTCTGTAAAGTAAATCAGATAGGTAGATTGCCTTTTTATAAAAAAATCATAGTTATTCTTATTTATCGTAATTATTGTGGTTATTATAGCGACCGTAAATTTTTAATTAACAATTCAATTGTTGCTAAACTGTTCATTTAATTTCCATCGGCTTCTGGAATTGTAATATATACGAAAATGGCGTTTATATTACCAAGTTATTTAATTATTGATAAACAATTACTTATCTAAAACTTTAGTTGAAAATTAAAGATTTTGTTGGAAAAACCCGCATTTTCCGGGGAAAAACTAAATCGGCAAAAACACGTCTGTATGCAGAATTTAATAAGGGTGAATTTTTATTTGGGTGTTTTTGGTGTAAAGTTAAAATCTTTGGAATTTTAAAGCGAAAATTGAAAAAACCACGATTTTCGGGCGCCATTTTGTTTATAAAAAAAGTAGCACACTATCTGCGCACTTTGCATACCTATGTTATTAATATATACAATCATAAGATTCGATTCCAGCAATAAAATTGCTGGTAAATAACTTTTCCTTACTAGACCAGAGTATATCTCCATAACTTAATCTGCGCCCAATTATTTCCAATATCTTCTTTATTTTGTCTTTATCTCGTTCATTTTCTATTTATACAAATATGAATGTCTCATTAAAAAAATAGAACATAAGCATGTAAAACGATAAACTCATTAGAGATAAGTTGGGAAAGCGACAATTTTTTTTAAATAATGCAAATTCATTTTTATAAGTAAATTGGCGCAAAATGAAACGACCAATAGCAATCGATCAAATTTGTCATTTTACTGCTTCTAGTTTACTTACTCCTTTGAACGTAAAATCCTCAGATATATTTATAAAGGTGTACAGGAAAACGGATTACGGCATAGACGCTATAATTTTTAAATTTACCGCCTTTATAGTGAGTCTAGTTGTAGTCCTGTCGCCAGGGGGGGTACAACGGCCTCCTTAATTCAGATGGACTTACCCAAGTTTTTCTTATATATTTTGACCCGTAGAATACGAATTTTTTGGGTAACAGTTGATCCGGATGTCGATAAGATTGTTATAGACAAAGAACTTGAGGAATTACATAACAGCGATTTCTCGCAAAACAAAACATCTTTTTGTATTTTTTGGGTCATTTTAAGCAACAAATATTTCTACAAGTTTTTTCGTAGAATGCATAGTTTTCGAGATAACCGCGGTTGAACTTTCAAAAAATCGAAAAATTGCAATTTTTGAACCCAAATAACTTTTGATTAAAAAATAAAGTAGCAATTCTGCTTACCGCATTTGAAAGTTTAAGTCAAATTATATCGGTTTTGATTATTTTCATTGCTAAAAATTAATTTTTTTATTGTTAAACTAATCTATAAACACATAGTGTTTCCCGTGCCTAATACATGCGTTTTAACGTATGCTACCTAGAAATTGCCTCGCTTGCACTCGTAGCTACTCTACCTACTCGTTCGATTTTAAATGAGAAATCATTGAAAACATCACTCACATACTAGGTGTTTGTAGCTTTGTTTAACAATAAAATAATAAATTTCTAGCAATGAAAATAATCAAAACCGATATAATTTGACTTACACTTTCAAATGCGGTAAGCAGAATTGCTACTTTATTTTTTAATCAAAAGTTATTCGGGTTCAAAAATTACAATTTTTCGATTTTTTGAAAGTTCAACCGCGGTTATCTCGAAAATTATGCATTCTACGAAAAAACTTGTAGGAATATTTTTTGCTTAAAATGACCCAAAAAAATACAAGAAGATGTTTTGTTTTGCGAAAAATCGCTGTTATGTAATTCCTCAAGTTCTTTGTCTATAACAATCTTATCGACATCCGGATCAACTGTTACCCAAAAAATTCGTATTCTGCGGGTCAAAATATATAAAAAAAACTTGGGTAAGTCCATCTGAATTAAGGAGGCCGTTGTACCCCCCCTGGCGACAGGACTATTGGTAGGTCTATCAAAATAATCAGGCTAAGAGAGCTGGGCCACTTAGAGAGAATGGATGAGAGGGAGACGTCTAAACACGTTTATATCCAAAGACCGGATGGCGCGAGGTGAAGAAGCAGACCCAGAGCATGATGTCAGAACCAGGTAAAAGACGACTTACGAGTATTAAGAGTACGAAAGTGAAAAACCAAGGCGAAGGATAGTAAGGAATGGACGTTGATTCTGGAACAGGCCAAGACCCACCATGGGGTGTAAAGCCAATGATGGTAGTGATGATCATGACGTTTTGTTTAAAACTTTCTCCGCGATTTCCCGACTTCAAGTCGCCACTTCGTCCGGTCGTTCCACAGGTCCTCTTCCGTTTATTTCTCTCAGCTCTTTGTCTATTCCTTCTTTGTTTTCCATTTCATAGGAATTTCGCTGGTGTATATGCATTCTTGAAATAGTTATTAAAGATGTGTTCGTTTCGTACTTAAACAATTCTTCGATTATTTCCCCTGGTTCGGGTGTTTTTTTCCTCTTCAGTTATTTACTTTGGCAATTCTATTTTGGTTTTAATTTCCATATTCTTGAAAGTCTACTTTATCCTTCACTAAAAGTTCTTTGAAATAATCTTCCTATGCTTCATGCATTATACTCTGTAATATTTCTTTACTCATTCCTCTTTTTTTTTCAATTTCCAGCTTTCTGTACTTCCGGTTCCTCCTAGTTAAGTATTTATTTGTTGGCAATTTCTTTCCCAAGACTTTTTCGCCTTATTAGAAATTATTCTTCGTAGGTATGTCTGCTGCTTTTTCTTAATATTTTATTTTGTCTTTTATATTGATCTGGAACTTAAATAGTGTTGTATACTTGCCTTTTACATTTTTTATTTCTTTCTCTTTTTCGTTATCCTACCAGCTTGGTTTCTTTATTTTGAGTTTTATGTAGTATCTCACTGCTTGAAATGCTGCTTCGTGTAAACAGTTTTATTAGATTTCGTATAATTGATCAATATCATCCAATAATCCAATCTATTTTTGAATAATAATTCTTGGGTTCTTCATCTAGGGATTTGATGGTGTATCTTCGTTTGTTTAGCTTTTCTTTCTTGTCTATATATGGTTAAAAAATTGGTTAATTGACAATTATACCTACTTAAATATACGATTTTGCCATTCAACCTTAATTAAGGTGTCGAAAAATGTATAAAGCTTTAAATTATTGCTGTGCTAAAGTTGTCAGGTAATGCGAATGTGACAAAACTTGATTTTAAATTATCATAAAGAAGGTGTTTATTATTGTTATTGATTATACTGATTATTGTTTTATAGACCTTAGTAAAGGTCACACAATATTTTAACAAGGCTGGCATGCTATAGGTTTGGGTTACATTGCAACACACAAAAATAAAATATACCGGTCCTTTGCCCTTCGTTGCAATTGTTCTTTTGTGCTAACAACAAAATGGTGTTTTCGTTCATAAGAATATCTATTGTTAGCCATACGGCTCTCACTTCCCCTAGGGGAAAAATTAACTCATCCCAGATACCTTCTTCTTAAAGTTCAATCTCCTATCGGAGGTTGGATATCATAATGGCCATGGTCACTTTGTTGGCCCCAGATTCCTAGGGTATCAAAATGGTTGAACTCTGGTGGGACTCTTTCCGTGTTATCAAGCCCTAGGTGACTCTCTTAAAGCCGGTTTTTCCTAAAAATTTTCGTACACATCTGGACTGGTTGGTTTCTTGGGCTTGATATCCGTTTTGGCCTTTGACAAAATACTTCAGGTAGTTCCTAGTTGGAATAACCTGATCCTGAATGTCAAGTAGGAAACCCTCTGTATCGGGAAACATTTTTACTGATGTCAACCAAAAGTCAATGCTTCATTGTTGACATTTTGTTGACCTCATTGAATTGCCGCCAACATAGAGTTTTAACCATCCAGACGCTCATTTTTTCTTGCTAGTTAGGTGGTTTATGCGCATTTCTTGTTCCCTCAGTTTAATCTCTATGTAAGTATAAGTTGGTGAAAGAATATTAATATTGCTCTTTTTATGTTAACCTATATGAAAAGGACCCTCCGTATACTCGTTTTCGTGTATGTTTTAATGAAATTAGGTTAGTATCGGGAGAAAATTTTGTAACAAAAGTGGTAAAACCGCCTCTTTGTAATTATTAATTAATCCATCAGATGCAGACACGACACATCCGTTACTTTATAAATATTATGAGTATCGATCGATAGATTTAACAAAAGAAAAAGAAAGATACATTATCCATAGAGTAATTAGCAAACATCCTTTCATCTTACTTTTTAGGTCAACGTTAATATGCTTAAAAAGTTTTCTTTAACTAATTGACGTGTGTCTGGTAATAAATAGAAATGGAAAATGAAATTAATGGATAAATTTTAATCGAATTAATCCGTACTGACAATTATATTGAACGTGTAGATTCTACTGCTAAAAGCGGCACATTAGGTGATATTTTGGTTTGATAGAATGAGTGTCAACACTAAAAATTGGTTAATAATGTCTTTTCAGTAAATTTAACATCAGTGTGCCTTTAGAAGTGTAGCCAAGACTTAAAAGAAATCTTGACACAGGAGAAAAGGTTCTATCGAAACGCGCGTACCTGAGTACAGTAAAATTAAGTTGTTCCTAAAATAAAAATGGTTCTGCCCGAAATGGAGTAAAACAGTTCAGTAAAATCACCTGATACTTCCTTGAGCCGTACAACTATTTCACGAGAAATTATTCTGTTTTCAAAATGTTCGTGAAATTCGTGAAATAAGGCTAGGGAACGTATAGCTGTAGGCTTATGGTCTACCTATAGTTCGTTGCCCCGTCCTGTTGAAACTATTGCCTGTGCATGTAGAGGAGAAGAGCCCTTGTGCAATACAGTATTAGTATTACGAAAATTTTTAACGATTGCTAACATTACAGTTTTACTGGGGCCAACATTTGTCGTTATTTTCCAGACACTTGTTTCAAACTAGCTTGTTTTAAACTAATGCCCTACTATAAACACTTTCTCCACAGTTGTGAGAACCATGTTCACGACGGTTTTAATAATAGTACACTATTAATATGACAGTTTAATCAAATAAATTCGTATTGCGCGCGCAATTGGCATTAGTTGCTTGTTTTTCAGCATTCTATTAAGAACCTCAGTGTTTGTTGTTCTTTTGGTTCAGAGAATACGTGGTATTCTCCTATAAAGCTATATTTCACAAGATTTATTGCTTTTGTTGTTAAATATTTGGTTAGTATTACGACATGTGAATGATATCTGTTTTTATATAATAATATCTCTTTTTTGAAATTTGAAGGTTTTGTATTTAACATTTTACCGTGCGTGAATGGATTATACAAGGTAGCCAGGCATTATCTTATCTAGTGCTTTTTCAGCAAAAAATTTTGTTTGGCCGATTGAACTAATTGTTAGAATATATTCAACTATAAATTATGGTATTCTTATTAGTGTTAAAATGGACATAGCAGTCAAAGTGGGCGGGCTAATTCCCCGAACCTTTTAGGTTGAAAACTCTTACATAGGATTGATTACATGAAAGTATCGTGTTACAAGACATATGGATGTGAAAGCGATTTTAGCAGTTTTGTATTTGTTATTTTTACAGTAGTCTGGAAGTATACGTTGTAGAAGACACATCTTAATTTCTTTGTTTGTATATTATTATAATACGGTTCGGTTATAAAATAAATAGTTTGTTTAGTATTATTTGTACCTTTTATTATCTACTATTTCTAATAGGTTCTGGGCTCAGTTACGTTGTTAGCTCACCTGTATTAAGATAATAATTAAAAGTGTACAGTCGCGAAATTTTCGTGTTAACCGAATACATAATGGCGGAGAGTGCGAAATATAACGTCGAAAAGTTGAACGGCAAGAACTATCAATCTTGGAGTTATTTAGTGAAAATGTTACTCATCAATGCTGATCTATGGGAAATAGTTTCGAGTGAGTTACCATTAGAAGCAGATCGAAGCAGTTCTTGGAAAAAACAAAATGATAAGGCTTTGTCAACTATAGCCTTACTTGTTGACGTTAATCAATTAGTGCATATCCGGAACAGGGAATTCGCGCGCGATGCGTGGATAGCGCTAAGGGAGTATCATCAGAAATCAAGTTTGTCTAGTATGGTGTTTTTGTTAAAGCAAATCTGTAGGCTATCGCTAGAGGAGAATGGTGATATGGAAGCACACATTAGTTTATTCCTAGAATCGTTGAATAAACTGGCCGCCTTAGGGGAAGAAATTAAGGACAGGTTCTCAGCAGGAATTTTGCTGGGAAGTCTTCCAGACTCATACAGTTTTTTGATTACAGCGCTGGAAAGTAGGCCATCGAGTGAATTTACTCTAGAATTTGTTACGAGTAAATTAATAGATGAGTACAGGAGACGTCAGGGAGCTTTGGGAAGAAATCAGGAGGAGCCGGTGATGAAGTCAGTATACGAGGGTAACAAAAATAATGGTACTGCAAGGGCAGAAGCAAGGCAGTGTTATTTTTGTAACCGGAAGGGCCATTTTAAACGAGATTGCTTTAAGTACAAAGCGTTTAAGAAGGAAAAGGCCAATAAAGTCACTGAAGGTACTGATGATGCACGTTTTATGGTCAATTATAGCTCAAGGGACGGAAAAAGGGATTCTGCTTCGTGGTATGTGGACTCAGGAGCTTCGAGCCACATGGTTAATTACAAAGGATTCTATACCCAATTTGACGGTAGCAGAAAAGGCGTTGTAAGTTTGGCGGAGAAAGGGCAATACTCCGAGGTTCAGGGTATAGGAACAGGACTTATTGAGTGCGTGACTGGATCGGGAGTGGAAAATTTAAAAATCGACGAAGTGTTGTATGTGCCGGGATTAGACTCAAATCTGCTTTCGGTGAAAAAGCTAACAAGTGCGGGACATAATGTGCAATTCGATAAAAACGAGTGTAAAATCGTTTTACACGGAAAAGTCGTCGCGAGTGCGGTGCCTTCACCGGACTTATACAAACTTTCAACTGTGGACCATGGATTGAGTGCTTTGGAGCACTCCAGCAACTGTCAACATATATGGCATAGACGGTTTGGACACAGGGACATGGATGCAGTCAAACACTTAATGGAAAAGAAAATGGCAGTCGGGATTGATATGACAGACTGTAGGATTAGGGAAACTTGTGAATGCTGTATGAAAGGTAAAATTTTACGTAAGAGTTTTCCAAAATTTTCTCATAGCAATACATTTAATATTCTTGACTTATTACATTCGGATATTTGCGGGCCCATGAAGACTGTTACTCCAGGGGGTAAACGTTATATTTTGACTTTAATTGATGATTTTTCTAGATATACAACTATATATTTATTACGGGGTTCGCCTATAAATTGGGGATGTAGAAAACAGAATTGCGTGTCTCTATCATCAACTGAAGCAGAGTACATAGCATTGGCTGAAGGCTGTCAGGAAGCAATTTGGTTAAAACAGGTTATAAAGGAATTTGTGGGTTTAGAGCCGGAAATAGTTATATACGAAGACAATCAAAGCTGTCTAAAACCTTTAGGAAATCACAAATTCAGTAATCGGACAAAACATATCGATACAAAGTACCATTTCGTAAAAGAATTGCATGAAAAAGGGGTTGTTAACTTTAAGTATTGTCCTACCGAGGATATGATAGCTGATATGTTGACTAAGCCGTTGAATAGGGTTAAGTTAGAGTACTTAAGTAGTAAAGGGGGTCTGTTTGACTAATTCAAAAATAATTTTAGTTGCGAGGGGATGTTAGAATATATTCAACTATAAATTATGGTATTCTTATTAGTGTTAAAATGGACATAGCAGTCAAAGTGGGCGGGCTAATTCCCCGAACCTTTTAGGTTGAAAACTCTTACATAGGATTGATTACATGAAAGTATCGTGTTACAAGACATATGGATGTGAAAGCGATTTTAGTAGTTTTTTATTTGTTATTTTTACAGTAGTCTGGAAGTATACGTTGTAGAAGACACATCTTAATTTCTTTGTTTGTATATTATTATAATACGGTTCGGTTATAAAATAAATAGTTTGTTTAGTATTATTTGTACCTTTTATTATCTACTATTTCTAATACTAATATCTAATTGCACACCCTGCAAACAGTAGGACGTTTAGTCTTTACGATATGGATAAGGGGAAACAATTGAGTGGTTGTCCGTAACACAAGATATGCTATTCGTATTATATTTCTATCACTTTAGGCGACATACTTCTTTAAAAGTTTCAATGCGTTATTATTATACTGTCTTGTCGGCATCACACAACACAAGACGATTATTTTATGAAAGGTTGCTATTCTCAAAATCTAGACAATTGCTCAATTGTAATTAATTTCGGAGCGAAGGCGTCGTCTGATATTAGGAAAGAATGAAACATTTTATTTCTACATTGTATAATAATTTATTATGACCTCTGAGTACGTATCCAATAAATAAATATTTATATTTTTAATTCGGTATGTATGTTCATCGTATTGTTCATAATGCGGATAAATCCAATTTTCCAAATTTTTGTTACATATTTTTCTGTATCTCATAGTCTCTAAACATATATATCCGAACTAATATACAGGGTGTAACAAAAATACAGGTCATAAAGTAAATCACCTATTCTATGACCAAAAATAAGGTCCATGTCGCCAGCCCCCCCTTTTTCAATTTGAGGGTCAAAAAAAAGCTCATTCGTTTGTATTGCGTTAGTACTGGATTGTATCACACTTCATTCGTTTGTACTGCCCCCAACCTTTTAAATCTGCCTGGAGGGGCTGGTGACATGCCATCCCCCCCCTTTTTCGATTTGAGGGTCAAAAAAAGGTTCATTCGTTTGTATTGCGTTAGTACTGGATTGTATCGCCCTTCATTCGTTTGTACTGCCCCCACCATTTTAAATCTGCCTGGAGGGGCTGGTGACATGCCGTCCCCCCCTTTTTCGATCTGAAGGTCCGGGATGGGTATGTTCGTTTGTACTGCGTTAGTATCGGATTGTATCGTCCTTATTTTGTTTGTACTGCCCCCACCCGTCTAGATTGGCCTGGGGGGGCCAGTGACATGCTACCCTCTACTCTGCACTTTTTGCCTTCTGAAAGTCGAAAATAGGCTATTTCGTTTGTACTGCGTTAGTACTGGATTGTATCACCCTTCATTCGTTTGTACTGCCCCCACCCTTTTAAATCTGCCTGGAGGGGCTGGTGACATGCCATCCCCCACTTTTTCGATTTGAGGGTCAAGAAAAGGTTCATTCGTTTGTATTGCGTTAGTACTGGATTGTATCACCCTTCATTCGTTTGTACTGCCCCCACCCTTTTAAATCTGCCTGGAGGGGCTGGTGACATGCCACCCCCCCCTTTTTCGATCTGAAGGTCCGGGATGGGTATGTTCGTTTGTACTGCGTTAGTATCGGATTGTGTCGTCCTTATTTTGTTTGTACTGCCCCCACCCGTCTAGATTGGCCTGGGGGGGCCAGTGACATGCTACCCTCTACTCTGCACTTTTTGCCTTCTGAAAGTCGAAAATAGGCTATTTCGTTTGTACTGCGTTAGTACTGGATTGTATCATCCTTCATTCTTTTGTACTGCCTCCACCCTTTTAAATCTGCCTGGAGGGGCTGGTGACATGCCATCCCCACCTTTTTTGATATGGGGGTCCGGAATGGGTATGTTTGTTTGTACTACGTTAGTATCGGATTGTATCGCCCTTATTTTGTTTGTACTGCCCCCACCCGTCTAGATTGGCCTGGGGGGGCAGTGACATGCTACCCCTCTAATCTGCACTTTTTGCCATCTGACGTCGAAAGTAGGCTATTTCGTTTGTACTGCGTTAGTACTGGATTGTATCACCCTTCATCCATTTGTACTGCCCCACCCTTATAAATCTGACTGGAGGGGGATCCCTTTTTTCGATCACGGGGTCCGGGATGGGTATGTTCGTTTGTGCTGCGTTAGTATCGGATTGTATTGCCCTTATTTTGTTTGTACCGCCCCGACCCGTCTAGATTGGCCTGGGGGGGGCCAGCGACATGCTACCCTCTACTCTGCACTCTTTGCCTTCTGAACGTCGAAAATAGGCTATTTCGTTTGTACTGCGGTAATACTGGATTGTATCACTCTTCATTCGTTTGTACTGCCTCCACCCTTTTAAATCTTTCTGGAGGGGTTGGTGACATGCCATCCCCCCTTTTTCGATATGGTGGTCCGGGATTGGTATGTTCGTTTGTACTGCGTTAGTATCGGATTGTATCGCCCTTATTTTGTTTGTACCGCCCCCACCCGTCTAGATTGGCCTGGGGGGCCAGTGACATGCTACCCTTCTACATTTAAAACAGGGGAGGATTAATGCTATGAGTAAGGACACAAAATTAGCCAAAACTATTATAGTAACACCGCGGGTGTAAAATTTGGTAAATTCGTCAAAAATGTAACGAATTACATTTTGAAACTGAAAAACAGGCTTGCAAGCCACTCTCCATGAAGAATGGAAAATTACACCCTCAGATGGATCTCGGAGTAGTTCTACGCTACCGATTTGAAAAATGGTACATGTATTTGTTGGAGATATTTTGAACACCATTTTCGATCAGAAATCAGAGGAGCGACCTTGCCTTTTCCTCCCAGGAAGAAATTTATCCATCCCCTCAATAAATTTTACAGTTTTACACGCTATCGATATGAAAATGAAAGATCTCATGCGGCGCATTCCGAAATGCACTCTTCGTTGTACAATTTCAACCTCTCTGTTGAAAACTTTTCAATCGTTTTTAAAACCATTCATTTTGGAACAAAGTCGTAGGGAAATAAAATAAAGATAATTGAATTTTTTATGATATACGACTATAAAATACACTTAATAGGTTTTGCATAATAATTTTGCAATCTAAATTTTTTTAAAAAAGTTAAAATTTTTTATAAACTTTCTGAACAAAAAGTAGACCATTATTTAGAAGTTTGCTCATTTTTTTGCATATAAAGATACGCCCTACCTATCTAATACACTTTACAGAACTTAAGTTGGTTTATTTAATCGGCCTCAGCAATGTTTTAAAGTTATACACAATTTTTTGGCTTATAAACAAATACAGTGAGGACGTTTGAGTTAATAAATACGAATAAATTCATTTTTCTGTTATTTATCAAATAAACATTTTTTTCTGTTTTAGGACAACAGTAAAATGTATCTCGAATTAACTAAATTAAATACTTTCTTCTGTTTGTCTCAATTAATTAAAAAAAAATTTGGGCACCCTGTATAAATAATTATGTAATAAATAGAGAATTGAATAATGTTTCAAATAAGCTAGCACACGAACCACATTTTCGTTTAAAAAAATCATAGATTACGTCATCACACCTAGATGGATGACGTTAGTAGTATGATAGATATCCCAAAAATTATAATTTAAATATAAAAATCGACCTGTTTAGGGATTTATCTCCAGAGTTGCCCATTCTCGAGAAAATGAATTTATTCCAACTCAAACGTCCTCACTATATTTGTTTATAAGCAAAAAAATTGTTTATATCCTTAAAACAGTGCTGAGGCCGCTTAAATAATCCGATTTTAATTTTGTAAAGTGTATTGGATTGGTAAAGTACCTCTCGATATGTAAAAAAATTAGCAAACTTCTAACAGGTCTACTTTTTGTTCAGAAAGTTTTTAAAAAATTTGAACTTTTCTAAAAAAATTTAGATTGCAAAATTATTATGCAAAATCTATTATGTCGATTTTAATAAAATTTGGTGGACGGATTGAGTATGTTGTAAGAACTTTCTAAGTAAAATACGAAGGTTCTAAGTGCAACCAAAGTGGTTGAAAAACATTGAATAAAAAGAGGCTTATTTTGCCCTCTTATTTTGTATTTATTGCTATTTTGCAGAAAGGATAATCATTTAAGATATTTTATAGCAGTCGTGTCGTATATCATACAAAATTCAATTATCTTTATTTTATTTCCCTATGACTTTGTTCCAAAATGAATCGTTTTTAAGTTACAAGCAATGAAAGTTGAAAAAAATCGATGTTTTTCGAAATTTTTAAATATTTAAATTTTTTTAATAATGTTCCAAACATATTTGAGAAGGAGCGTAAGTCAATTTTAATTACTGAAGTTGTTACCTAATTTTATCTGCAAAAATCGGAATGCCACCTCTCACATCCACCTCAAAACAGATCCGCCCTGGTCTATACAGCGATAATTCCATAGTAGAAATCGAAAATTGCAATGTCATTGTTTATTTAATAGGTCAGTTTGGCATTTCATATACTTGCAAATATTTTTCTATAAAAATGTCTCGTTTTGGCACTGAATCTGTAGAGTCAATTAACACGTTGACGGACAGTGCGTCAAATGTATAAGCAAGTTTTTGACACTATATTTATTTTACAAATAATGAAATACCTACGGAAATTCTGAATTTTATTGCAGTCATAAATGAACAATACAAACCTTTCTAGAAAACAAATTGCCAGAACATAGCAGCTGCAATTATTGTTATCTGGTCTCTGACATTAGATGGTAAGAAAGATATTGATTGTGGGAACTTTTCATTTAATGTTCCAAATACATACTTTTAATAATTTTCGATTCCAATGAATTCTGCCGTATGTATGTTTCAGTTAATCAGTTATCCAGAGAGGTTCAAATTGTACAACGAAGAGTGCATTTCGGAATACGCCGCATAAGATCTTTGATAATCATATCGATAGCGTCTGAAACTGTAAAATTTATTGAGGGGATGGATAAATTTCTTCCTAGTAGGAAAAGACAAGTTCGCTGCTCTGATTTCTGATTGAAAATGGTGTTCAAAATATCTCCAACAAATACATGTACCATTTTTCAAATCGCTACTACTCCGAGATCCATCTGAGGGGGTAAATTTCCATTCCCCATGGAGAGTGGAGAGTGGCTTGTAAGCCTGTTTTTCAGTTTCAAAATTTAATTCGTTTCATTTTTGACGAATTAACCAAATTTTACACCCACGGTGTTACTATGTGCAATGTTTATCTGATTTTGTGTCCTTACTCCTAGCACTAATCCTTCTCTGTTTTAAATGTAGAAGGGTAGGAGTAGTACAAACAAAATAAGGGCGGTACAATCCAGTACTAACGCAGTACAAACGAAATAGCCTATTTTTGACATTCAGATGGCAAAGAATGCATAGTAGAGGGGTAGCATGTCACTGGCCCCCCAGGCCAATCTAGACGGGTGGGGGCGGTACAAACAAAATAAGGGCGATACAATCCGATACTAACGTAGTACAAACGAACATACCCATCCCGGACCCCCACATCGAAAAAGGGGGGGATGGCATGTCACCAGCCCCTCCAGGCAGATTTAAAAGGGTGGAGGCAGTACAAACGAATGAAGGGTGATACAATCCAGTACTAACGCAGTACAAACGAAATAGCCTATTTTCGACATTTAGAAGACAAAAAGTGCAGAGTACAGGGTAGCATGTCACTGGCCCCCACAGGCCAATCTAGACGGGTGGGGGCAGTACAAACAAAATAAGGGCGATACAATCCGATACTAACGCAGTACAAACGAACATACCCATCCCGGACCCCCAGATCGAAAAAGGGGGGATGGCATGTCACCAGCCCCTCCAGGCAGATTTAAAAGGGTGGGGGCAGTACAAACGAATGAAGGGTGATACAATCCAGTACTAACGCAATACAAACGAATGAACCTTTTTTTGACCCTCAAATCGAAAAAGGGGGGGATGGCATGTCACCAGCCCCTCCAGGCAGATTTAAAAGGGTGGGGGCAGTACAAACGAATGAAGGGTGATACAATCCAGTACTAACGCAATACAAACGAATGAACCTTTTTTGACCCTCAAATCGAAAAAGGGGGGGATGGCATGTCACCAGCCCCTCCAGGCAGATTTAAAAGGGTGGGGGCAGTACAAACGAATGAAGGGTGATACAATCCAGTACTAACGCAATACAAACGAATGAGATTTTTTTTGACCCTCAAATCGAAAAAGGGGGGGCTGGTGACATGGACCTCCAAAAATAGTTCGAATGAACCTAACTTACCTTGGTACAAGTATGCACATAAAAAAGTTACAGCCCTTTGAAGTTACAAAATGAAAATCGATTTTTTCCAATACATATATCGAAAACTATTAGAGATTTTTTCAATCAGAAGGTCATTACATATATCCAGAAGAGAACATATCAGAAATGAAGACATTAAAAATCGAATGGGAATAGAAGGAACAATAATGAAAGATATAGAGAGAAGACAACTGATCTGGTATGGACACGTAAACAGAATGAATGACGAGAGACTTCCAAAACAATGTCTGGAATGGCAACCTCCTGAACATCGGAAGCGAGGGAGACCGAAAGTTAATTGGACCACCGGCATCCGGAAAGCGATGAGCGCGCGAGACCTCAGGGATGACCTGTGGCAAAATGGGAAGGAATGGAATTTGGGAATCGGACAACGCCGCAAGACGTTCTAAACCGATCATATATATATTAGAGATTTTTTATTGAAAATGGACATGTGGCATTTTTATGGCAGGAATATCTTAAAGAAAAATTATAGTGAAATTTGTGCACCCCATAAAAATGTTATGGGGGTTTTGTTCCCTTTTGTGCCAAACTTTTGTGTACGTTCCAATTAAATTATTATTGTGATACTATTAGTTAAACTCAATATTTTTAAAATTTTTTTGGTTCTTAGTATTTTTTCGACAAGGCAGTTTTTATCGAGTTGCGGCTTCTTTTCTAATATGTTTACGTAGAGATTTTATGGGGTTTTGTTCCTTTAAACCTCGCAAATGGTTGTGTACGTTCCAATTAAACTATTACTGCGATACCATTAGTTAAACACAGTGTTTTTAAAACTTTTTTGCTTCTTTGTATTTTTTCGATAAGGCACATTTTATCGAGATGTGCCTTCTTTTTTAATATGGTTCAAAATATACCTAAAAACGTAAATCGTAAATAAATTTTCCTATTATTATCAAGTCTCCATAATCGTACTTAGCCATATACAAATATGTGGTGGATTTGACAAATAATATGCAAAATATCTCGACAAATACTAACTTCTCGAAAAAGTACCAAGAGGCAAAGAAGTTTTTAAAACATTGTGTTTAACTAATGGTACTACAATAATATAATCAAATTGAAACGTACACAAAAGTTTGGGGGGGGGGGTTTAAAGCAACCAAACCCCCATAAAATTTTTATGGGGTGTCTAAATTTCACTATAATTTTTTCTTAAGATACTACTGCGATAAGAATGCCACATGTTCATTTTCAATAAAAATGTCCAATAGTTTTCGATATATTGGAAAAAATCGATTTTCATTTTGTAACTTCAAAGGGCTGTAACTTTTTTTATGTGCACATTTGTACTAAGGTAAGTTAGGTTCAATCGAACTATTTTTGCTCCCAGAATATGTGATTAAATTTATGACCTGTATTTTTGTTACACCCTGTATTATTCCATAAAACGACACTCAAACTGCAAGACGCAAGAGTCTCGCAGGCTTAGTCTTGTTCTTGCTCAAGTCTTGCACGGTCAGTCTTGGTCTTGGTCTTGCTAAAATAAGGCGGTCTTGGTCTTGGTTAGGGATGGACACAAGCTCGAGCTTAGCTCGGCTCGGCTCGAGGCTCGGCTCGTTTGACGAGCCGAGCTTCGAGCTCAAGCCTGTTTGTTTCTTGCGAGCCGAGCTTCGAGCCGAGCCAAATTTTTTTCAAGCCGAGCCGAGCTGAATTGGAAACGAGCCGAGCTTTCCTTAACGAGCTTGTCAATATTTTAGCTAATACTCTAATATTTTTTCTATTTATTTTTGATACCACTGATACTTTTGTTTGAGAATAAGTAATTTAGACGACAAATATGTATTTGCAATATACAGTGTGTCCGTAATGAATTAAATAAATGGGATAATCTAAAATATAAATCCTAAACTAAAAGTCTTTTGAAAAAAATCTAAAACACGTCGATTTTTAATTTTAATGATCTACATTTTACAACCAAGTTTAATTACACAGAGTGATACACATAAAGGTGATGACGCCATCGGATTTTTTTGTAAATATAACAGCTTCATACACAATACCTGCAAAAGGTAAATATGTGGGCTAACAATTATCGGACCCTACTTTTCAAAGGTAATTGAAACGAGTCGCATAACATCAGTCTTTAACGGGGTATCTCGCACCTACTTTAATTTATTTATTTCCCAGTAGAATTAATCCTGGAGGTTTTGATGAAAGTGTATGGTTTCAACAGGATATTGCGCCTCCGCATTATGCTATAGATGTTCCAAGGTACGTAGACGAAATTTTTCCGAACAGGTGGATTGGAAGACGTGGGAGTGTGAAAATTTAAGATAAAGTCATGTATCAATTACTGGATTACTTTCAAATTCTTAGATTAATAATTTGAAATCAATAAAATTTATTTTCATAGCGCATATCTTTGAAATTCTGTCCGTTAGACCCCAAGTATCATACCTTTTTAACATCAGCTCATTTTTATCGATCTAAAAATGTCACAACGTAGGTACAGAGTGTACATTTACCTCGTACATATCAGCTTAATGTATATCACCCTGTATAATCAAATTTTATGGTTGAAGGTAGAACATTAAAATTAAAACCACGAATTCCAGATATTTTTAAAAAGGATTAAGGAAGTATCTAATTTATTACATATTTTACGGACACTCTGTATAAATTCATTTTTAAATAATATTCTTGCATTTCGATTATCCCTAATATCGTCACTAAATATTTGAATAGGATTTATAAAATGCAGTTATGTACTTCTCATTTTTACTATAGTTACTCGGAAGAGGTAAAAATTTTAATGTAGGTAGAATCCCAATTTTATAATCCTCCATAAACTTAAACTGCCTCTTGTAACCTTCTTAAGAATTTGTTTATCAAAAAGACTAACTTCTAGGAATGCGAATATTTACATTTTACCATAACATAAAAATATGTTCATGGGGTAATATAGTCTACCCAAAAATTTGAATCTCTATAATAATTTTATTAAAGGAAAGGTACTACTACCTCGTACCTCCATACTTGAATGGTTTTGGACATAATGATATGAATTTAACAATAGAAATTTACTGTTAATCTGTACAGTTGAATGTTTTATTGTAACTTATTTCTCAGTATAAACTTTGCTAAATCTGTAGGTATTAAGAAAATAATTCCGATTTTAAGAAAACTAGCACGTTTGTATTTTACGGGTAGTAGGAAAGAAATCTAATAGTTATTACAATCTTTTCAGTCTTGAGAAAGAAGTTGAAGTTGCTGTTCGTCCATTTCTGTTTAGGAACCTAATTCCAAATTTTTCGCGTTTTTAAAATGTTTAATTACGATAGTGATGATAGTTTTATGGACACAAATCTTCCTTCTCCAAGTCCAAGTGAAAATAGTGAAGTGTCAACTAAGTCGACTGAAAGCGTTAGCGGCGATTATACTCTTGACGAAACTTCGACATTTCGGAGCAAGTTTACATGCTTTTTTGAGTTTAAAATTATTGACAAAATAAACAAATTAGCGACATGCAAATTATGTAACAAACGAAAAATTAAAAGTGAGTTTAAAGTAAAACTTTCCGTTACAACTACTTTAAAAAGGCACTTATTAAGTAAACATCCAAAGGAATATGGTACTATTTTTCCAAAGCTCTCTCAACCTGGAACTAGCAAAGCTGGACCACTTCATAATTTCTTAACAATTAAGGTAAGAACACATTTTACTATTGTAATGTCAATATTCAAAGTATTAACGCCAAAGTTTTCGATGTGCCAAAACAATGCAAATATTCAAAAATAATATTTTATTATTTTTTTGCATGATGTTTCAGTTTTTATTTATTATTGTTGGAAAAAAAAGTGTAATAAAATTTTTTGTTCATAACCAGTTTTTTTGGGAATTTTCTTAATAAAATTTTGGTCGATGTAATAATCTGATAAATATTTGGCATTAAATAATTGCTTAACGTTAAACAATGTTGCCAAACTGAGTAAAATTATAAAATTTTAAGCTGTTAGTTTTCAGTACTAACAATTGCATTAATTATAATGAAAATTGATATAGATACCTAATTAACCTAAAATGCAAATCCGAGATCCATTGTCTAGTCGCAACAGAGGGGGTCCCGTGGGAAAGTTCGAGCTCCCCGTGATTTAATGGTGGTATTATAAGTTTTTTGGGTCGCTGAATCCACTGGAAGTGGTCTGGAAGCCCAAATATGGTCCGTTTATTTGTTATTAACAAATTATGGTAAAATAAGGGCTTTATGAGAAGCCCTGTAAAGAAATTGATAGTATTAAGGTCTTTTTAGATTCTTTGGATAATTCTGAGCAAAAAAGGTCTCTTGTGATATTTGTCTAAAATTAGTTGTTGTCGAGTTATAAGCGATGACCTCTGCCAAACGTCATTTTGAAGAGGAAGGATAAATTTGCATTTTTTTAATATATTTTTGTAAAAAACACTTTTAAACTTTAAAAGGTGATAATTCAATAGTAAATTTAATTTCGAACAATTTTGCTGTAGAAATGTATGTACTAAAAGGGCATAGAACTCATACTATGCACCTTAGTTCATAGGGGTTAATTCACCCCTTTCTCAAAAACGCAACCCTGTAAATGGAAGCACTCCGCGGTTTTTTCATATTTAGAGGTCCATTGACCATATGAAACAAGAAACAATAAAACCCCGTGAACGTTGTAGTTCCTTTTAGCCATCTTATTTTGAACATAATCAATAGCCTAATATATTCTCTTCTATTACATCATCATCATTATACATATTTGCCTTTTTTGTCTTGAGCCACATCAGAATAAATATTCTTTACCGCCATGTCATTCCTAACTTTACCATAACGGCTTCTTCTTCCTCTCTTACTAGCTCCAGGTGCGACACACATTTTCGCTTTTTGGATGAAATGGTACCTTTGCGCATTGTACGCGCCATAACCACCTTAAACTTATCTCATTTTATCTTTAATAATTGGTACCACACCCAAACTCCCTTTTATGTTTTTTACCATGTTTTATCACTTTCATTTTACTTTTATAAAACTTTTCCGTCTGCGACAAGTAATTCTTGTCGTTTTCGTCCATAATTTAGTTTTTAATAATTACTTCTATTTTTGTGTTGTTTGAAACCAAAGCTTACAAAAGTCTGAAAGGAACCAAAAATTAAAATATAAAACACGTAAAGAACATTTAACACTTAACAACCATTGTCTCCTTATTCTTGCTAATATTCTTGTTGGTTCAATTGCCGTAAAGTTGGTAAAAATAATTTTGTTTACCCGCTGGGCTTCTATAATAATTCTAAACAATTAGATAATTTCTCATTATCTATTACTACTTTTCTCAATGATTTAGTTTTTTAACAATGTAAATGATATTGACTTAAAGAACAAATAAAAGTTATAATTAAAATATTTTATATTTCAAAAATATAGTTCAAAAAATTCAGCGCCCAATTCGGTAATCCCTTTAGTGTGCAGTTCATTGTACCTACCCAACGACCTCCAATCCTATTTTAACTATTAGCGGGCTCTGGTAATTTAGTGTGAATTCATGTTGGCTGGGAAATAATAAATAGCAAAATAAATACAATAAAATAATAGCTTTATTTTACTGGATTAGGAAATGAGTCTATACTCGCAATCTTATAGTTTGTATGTTTATTAGTTGTTACAATCAAGGGGCGACCGGTTTCGAAGCTTACATTTTATGCTTCATCATCAGGCCCAGTACAAATAGTCTTCACGTGTACAAACTACTCGCTAAAATTAACAAAAAAGGCGAAATGTACATATATATAAAAATATAAAAAACAACTATGTCTAGGTTGTGATCAAAAACACACCATAAAGCAAACCAACTGTGGAGCTTTATTTTAAAAATAATTCAAATTTACATTTAAATATCAAGTAATTTACACTCGTTTATGTTTATTGCAGAAATCCGTGAATGAACCTAAAGATGAAAACTTTATCGTTGATTGGGTGGCCACTAAATACCTACCTTTTTCGTTTTTTGACGAGGAAGCAAAAAGGAACTTCTTCTATCAAATCAAACCTGGAATAAACCTGCCTGGACGAAAAGCTTTAAAGAGAATGGTTGTGTCCCGTTTTGAACAGGATCAAAAAAAAGTTCTGCATATACTACAACAAAGCACATCAAGAATATCTTTTACCATTGATGGCTGGACGGCAATTAATGGAAAATCTTATTATGGGATCACCGCCCACTTTATTGATGACCATTGGCAACTCCAGTCTGTAGTTATCGATTTCTCACCTTCACATGGGCTTCATACTGGGAGAGATATTGCCAAGTTGTTTTATGAATCTTTGCAGAGCTATGGCATCACATCGAAAATTCAAGGCATAACTGTTGACAACACTGCAGCAAATACAACGTTCATGCAGGAGTTAAAAAAGCTTATTCCTTCTTTTGATGACGTTAATCAACATTTTAAATGTGTAGCACATATTCTGAACTTGGCTGTTCAAGATTGCTTAAAATCTCTGAAAATAGAAGAAGACGTAGGAGGGGAGGCTGAAGATGAAGAAAGCAGTAACGTAGATGAAGAGGTTGAGTTCGAACACAACGATGTTCTAGATGAAGATATTCAAACACCAACTAACTCTTTGGATAAATTTCGTTATATATTTAAGAAAATAAAAAAATCTGAAAAACTACGGATCCGTTTTAAAAGTGCGTGCCAAACTGCTGGGGCATCTACACAGATTTCACCTATTCTGGATGTTCCAACAAGATGGAACTCCACTCATGATATGTTGGATGTCGCATTAAAGTTAAAAAAGGGGATCGACTGTCTATGTGCAAGCGACAGTGTCAATAAATTAAACAATTTTCGACTACACCAAAACGAATGGCAGATGTTAGCTTCCGTCTGTAAATTTTTAAAAATGTTTAAAATAGTAAGCGAAAACCTTGTAGGAGACAAATACGCAACGCTTCCATCAGTGATAGTCAGTTTAAATATACTGTTAGACAAAATCGAATTACAATCAAAGTTGCTTGACGATAAACCGAATCGTTCCTGTGTAGATGAACAACTTTTAACTGCATTTCAAAAGGCCAGAGATAAAATTTTAAAACATTACAGACAAACAAATTGGATTTACTGTGCAGTACTTATTTTAGACCCAAGACATAAACTTGAAGCATTTGATAACTCACTTTGGGGAAGGGACTTAAAGAACGAATCGTATTCAGTGTTTAAAAAACTGTTAAAAAAGTATGAAGGAAATCAGCAAGCTGTAGAAAATATAACGCAAAGTATATCTGAATCGTCGGTGGTCATGGAAGTACAAGATGAGCTTGAAATCAATTTCGAAAGCTATTATCAATCAAAGGTCATAACAAAACCAAAAGACTTAAGTACTGAATTCTATGACTACATAGCACTCCCGCAAAGTACTGGCAACGAAGATATTTTAAAGTGGTGGCATGTAAATAAAGGAAGATTTCCTGTTCTTGCTGAAATGGCCAGAGACTTACTAAGTATTCCTGCTACGTCCGTACCATCTGAGCGATTGTTTTCGAAAGCTGGCTTAATTATTCGAAAACAACGCAATAGATTGACTAATGAATCGGCTAAGTGCCTCTTATGTCTAAACTCTTGGGTAGAAAACCCAATTTTGAAAAATGTGTAAAACAATTTTTTTTTAAATTTTAATCGTTTAAATTAGTTCTAGGTTTAATTTTATTTATTGTTGAAGTAGAGTCGTATATGTATAATTTGGTAAGAATAGAGTTATAATGTTATTTTTAAATATATACCTACACTTTCCTCCTTTCCTCTTGTAAATGATTTTTATTAACAATGTAATATTTTTTAAATAGTATCTCCGATATAAAATGTTAATGGAGATACTATGTACCTATTTACAATTGACTGTAAGTGTACAAAAATATTTTTCAGGTGACACAGGTTTTTTAGTTACTTAAATTTAAAAAAAAGAGTTACAACTCATCTGTATTAAGTTTAGTGAAAGATTTATTTTATGCGAATCTAGTAATATAAGAAAATAAAATACTTGATACTTTTTATTTATATTTTTTATTTATTTATGCAGGCCTTTTAGGTGGTAGGTACTACATTACAATATTACCAATAGTATTATACAGTGTGGCAAAGCCAAATGCAATAAATTCATTATTTCGTGAATGAGCGATTTTGGAAAAAGATCTCAAAACAGGTCGATTTTTATTTTTAAATTACGATTTTTTGGCATATATAATACCTACATATATCATACTAATGACGTCATCCATCTGGGCGTGATGACGTAATCGATTATTTTTTTAAATGGGAATAGGGGTCATGTGCTAGCTCATTTGAAAGGTTATTAAATTCTCTATTCAGTAATATCAATATTAACATAATTATGTATACAGTGTGTCCAAAAAAAATTCGAATTAAATTAATTAACACAAAAAGAAGAATGTATGTAATTTATTTAATTCACAATACATTTTACTGCTGTCAGAAAACATAAAAAATGTTTATTTGACAAATAAACACAGCTTTTCGCTTAAATTAAATGTTCAAACTACCAAGAGGCAGGTGAGTGGCATCTTGAACATTGAATTTAAGTGAAAAGCTATGTTTATTTGTCAAATGAACATTCTTCCTGTTTACTGACAGTAGCAAAATTTATTTTGAATTAAATAAATTACATATACATTCTCATTTTTGTGTCAATTAATTTAATTAAAAAAAAATTGGACACCCTGTATATTATGTTAATATTTATATTACTGAATAGAGAATTTCATAACCGTTCAAATGAGCTACTATCATATACGAGTATATGCCAAAAAATTGTAATTTAAAAATAAAAACCGACCTGTTTCGGAATTTTTTTCCAAAAGCGCTTATTCACGAAATAATAAATTTATTCCGTTTGGCTTGGCCACACTGTATGTACATATGAATATTGATATTTAAAAAAATGTTTTCATAAAATATGCTGCTTTTTCCTACTCCGATTATTTATGGATTAGTCTGGTCGTATTAGACTTTACTTTTTATTGTTATTTGTATTATTTATTATCACTACACTATACGAAATCCGGGTGTTATCAAACAATTCATCCACTATCTTGTCATAATACTTAATACAAATATGCCATCTTATTTGAAATTTATATTAAACTATCGTAATATATCTACCTATATAGTTTCTCAGCGATAAAACTATTTTCTTGGCTTCCTTTAAATCGGGTTATTTTAAAAAGACTGACATTATTTCAGGACGAACACTAAAATCATACATTATCATAGTTTTTTAAACAGAAATTAAGACAAACTGTGAAATAAACATTTTTAATTTCTCCTATTTGTTCATTAATCTAAGAAAAAAAATATCTCACTCTTCTTGTCTCCTAACGTTACTATGACAGAGTATGTAGCTATTATGTGAAAAGCATTTAGTGAATTTCTTATTATTTCTTATATTTGACTATTATAAGTAAAAAAAATTACTCCGAATGTTATATTTTACATTCATTATTATGTTTTTGAGCTCGGCTCGGCTCGGCTCGAACTATTCGAGCCGAGCCGGCACGAGCCACGAGCTCAACCTGCAAGCTCGAAGTTCAAGCCGAGCTTCTATCTCGAGCTCGGCTCGAAATTTCGAGCCGAGCACAAGCTTTTCAAAAGCTCGGCTCGGCTCGGCTCGAGTCCATCCCTAGTCTTGGTCTTGGTCTTGCTAAAACGCAAGAACAAGACCAAGACTGCAAGACCAAGACCGATTTTGGGCAACACTAGCTGGTACATGCGCCGACTTGGGACATTTTTAAAAGACCTACCTATTTCTTGGGCCGAGATAGGCACTGCCCATAAATGAACTAAGTTCTAGTTCTAGGCATAGGTTCAACTTTAGACGCAGAAGCTGATGAAGATTCAGTCCGTAATTTTAACACACTTATGTAATTTCTTTGTCTATTTTGACCATTTATATTGACTATATACTATTCAAAATGTGCATAATATGTATGTATCCGATGAGTAAGCAAATTTATTTAACGAGCAGCCCTAATATTGCAATAAACTGTATGTGCTGAATAAACCATTTTCCATTTCCACTGAATGTTAAAAAAAAGTTTATTACGTTATATAACATGATTAATTAATATTTTTTTCTTTGGCACAGTGTAAACATGTTGAATAAACTAATTCCGCTGAGCTTGATGTACACGTCACGACCAGAATATACAATGAAGATAAATTGATCAGAGTAATCAAAAATGGCTTTTAATAAACGCATTGTAGACCCCGCCATGTCAATACGGATGACTTCATTCTTGGCAGCCGCTGAGGGGGAGAATTTTAAAGGAGAAAGCGTATAAAAAATTATTTTAAAATTATACATCAAATATTTGACTGGGAAGGTTTGAGTTAGAGCAAAATATATTAACTCGTTGATATTTATGCCCTCTTTTGACTTAACCCTATGAGAATAAAAAACCGTACTTCGTTTGTATTATTTACCACTTACTGTAAAGCACACAGCCATGAGATAACTATGTACTTCTGTTTAACACAATCACAATAATTTTTATAACTAAATTCGCTCTACCGAGATTCACTTTGACACATTCGGAATAGGAAACATACAACACAAAAATTCCTACCTCACACTATTAACTGCTCAAATCAACTTAATCTTTCATTAAAAAAAGAAGAATTATTAGAAATAGTGGGAGTGTAATAATAATAATATCGTATGGCATTTTTGCCGGGGAGATCCTTTCGGACAGTTCCGGCGCCATTTACATCTTTAACCCTGTTTCAAGTAACTAGTGCCGATGTACACTAGCCCAGGGGGACCGACGGCTTAACGTGCTCTCCGAGGCACGGTGAGAGGGCTCGTGTCATTATTGGAAATGAAAATGGTGGCAGGGTTCGAACCCACGTGCACTGGCGTATGAGACCAGCGATTATGCCGTTACTCCACGGCCGCTCACAGTGGGAGTGTATACTAATATCATAAAATTTTGTGGAGTTTATTACTACAAAATATTTTTATTTTCTACAATAAATAATTTTCTCATTTGTTATCAATACATTATAATGGTGTAAATAAATAATTATATTGATTGGCGTAAGGTTTCTTATTTATGTCTGTTTATTATTAATATAGCCTAAATAGCTGTAGCTGATATTTAACTAAACTGTTACAAAACAGAATCAATACAAAAAAGAAAGAACCAAAACCATGCATGAACTTACTGAAGAAAGAAGAAAGGAAACAAAGTATGTATCTATAACAAGTCACATTTATTACGTATGTTACGGGGAAAGGCGCAAAATGTCGCCTGTCAAAATTTTCAATATGTTTCAAATTTATTAATTTTTTTCGAACCCTGAGAAAACTAATAAAAATTTTAAAAAATTTTAAACGCAGCATGAAAGATTACATTATTAAAAAATGAATAACCATTTTCAATTTCGTTGCAAAACGAAAATACAGCCGAACCATATTCCAGTCCAATCAGAGAGTGCTGCAAGCACCTCTACCGGTTTCGAAACTTATTAGTCTCTCATCAGGAGGCACATATGCTGCTCTCCTTGATCCAACCAAAACAAACCCCAGCGTGCAGTCCCGAATTGCAACGAACGAAATGGCATAGATGCCCTAGCGGCAACTGCTAGCAAAAGACTAAGTTTACCCTGGTGGGATATGCTATATACCATTAGAGTGAAAACTTAGTCGATTACATTATTGTTGAGGGCCGAGAGTCCCTGAAAACTTCTATAATGTTTATTTACATAAGTTACAGCGGTGAAAATACAAGAGATAATTTAGTGTAATTTTAATTGCAAATATTTCATTCAAAAGAAACTTTTATTTATTCTAAGGGACTTTCGGCCCTCGGTAATAACGTAATCTTTCATTCTCCGTTTACATTTTTCAAAAATACTTATTAGTTTTCTCAAGATCTGAAAAAAAAATGAATACCTTTAAAATACATTGATAATTTTGACAGGTGACATTTTGCGCCATTCCCCTTACGAACGAGAACACAAAATATGGAAAGTAGAGGAAAAAGATCCTGACAAGTGTGATTTGAAACAAAAATAATAACTAAATAAATAAACGAAGACGACATTATCAACAATGGTCATTAAAATAACAAACGACCAGGTTGCTCAACCACTGGTATATAAGCAAAGGTAAACTTGTTCCAGATGATATTTGGGAAAATATTGACAGCTTTAGGAGAGACATGAACAAGTTGGCTAATAATTGTGTTTAATAGATGTATGAAAGTTTGACAAAATCAAATATATATCTCCCATACTATTTAATAGTTATTCTGAAATAACTTGTGAGAGTGAGTTGAGAGATACCTACTGAGGATACCATAAATATTATTGGGCAGGTTGTTAATAACTTTCGCTATTTCGATGATACAGTCATAGTAACCGACAGCCAGGAAACAATGTCTTATCGACAGCCGAAACAGGGCTTTTCATTCACAGGCATTTGTTTCGAGCTTCTATCATGTGTCAAATAATATTAATATATCTACGTCATACGTTATTTTCATATACTAATGATACAAACCAAAGACGTATGACGTAGATATATTAATATTATGTGACACATGACAGAAGCTCGAAACAAATGACAATCGATGAGAAGCCCTATATAGAAAGAGAAGTGGTTACCAGAACACCGAATATACATACACAATTATAAACGAGAACGGCAATAATACTCCATCAAGTCTTAAATTTCAGATATCTCGGAAGCTGGATAATTGAGAACCTGAGAACCTAAATGTCGACAAGAACTTGACAGACTGGCACAACATAACAGTGTTATACTGGTATGGATCCAGGTCAACGGGGCATACACGGCAATGAAAGAGCTAATGCACTTGCCAAGAGAGCATCAGCTACAAAATACCTGGGTCCAGAGCCGGCCGTGGGAGTACCAAAAAGCACCGTCCGCGAACGAAAAAAAGCCTGGATCCGAAGCCAACACAACTCACACTGGGAGAGTGTACCCGATCGAACACGTGGCAAGATGTATATCGGACATGTGCTAGTAGGGCTGAGTTACTGCTGAAAACAAGCGGGAATCAGCTCAGAGTCATAACAGGTTTCCTCACTGGACATGCACCAGTTAAGGGTCACCTGCAAACAATGGGGCTGTTTCATGGATACTTGAGCTGCAGACTCTGTAACAGAGAACCTGAAACAGTCAACCATATTTTGCATGACTGTGAGACATTGGATTGGAGGCGGCAAACAATTTTCGAAGACATCGAAGTGACTCCAAATATATTGTGGCACCCACCCACTAGACCTATACAAGCTGATACAGGGTTCCAGAATTCTGGAATGGGTTTCATAAACGAATGGAAGATGTACAATAAGCCAAGTGGCTGCTGTACAACCGGTTCACAACAAACTGCTTCCAGGAAAAAAAATGGTCAAACTTTAACGCCCATGAATTTGAGAAATGAGTATGCTAGAATTGTCACCAACATTCATTAAATGAATCCTCCTCAGTCCATTATCTCACGCAGGGATATAGTGACGTCATAATTTTTAGTTGGCTGTGACTAACCATTTAATTCTTTGTTGAGCTGCTTTGTGATTGTTCCGGAAGGGAAAGTGCTGTGTATTTTTTAATTTGATCAGATCATCGTAAAGAAAATCTGCCTTTTGATCTTCTGCTTTCGACTCTACCTCCGCCAATTAGTCTTTCTATGTCATCTTTCTTTCTAATGATATGACTAAAGTACCTCCGAATATTCTTGTGTGTTGTTGTAATGAGTCTGGTATTAATGTCTACCTAGTTCTTAAAACGAATTCGTAATGTCCTTCTGTATATCTACATCTCAAAGGCGTTGATTCGGTCTGCGTCAACTTTTTTAGTAGTTCACATTTCACAGGCATATGTTGCAATTAAATGAATAAGCCAACTTAATAAAAATAGGAAAATCCCAGGCGAATGAAGAATCACTTTATTAGTACGTGTTTAAAAAAACAAAAATATATAATAGAACAAGGCATAATCACATAATCTGTGATGGCGATGGCGACTATATAATAAGTTCCCCTCCGACTTTTTTTCGTGGTAAATCATTCCTGCGAAAAGTCTCTTATACCTGTTTCGAAAATAAAAGCCGTTTTGAAAAACAGTAAAATCTTAAAGAACTCAACAATGTTCAGGTGGAGTTTTCGTGTTTGCTTGGAAAATGGAGCTCGAGCTTACATGAAGTGCCTTTAAAATAATTTCGTGCGGAAAATGCCCTATACAGTTTACATTTAGCACGCTTGAAAGGAAATGACAGTCACTTCGCTCCCGGAACAGTTTCTATTTGCCTAAGCCCTTTTTAGTTTATGTGCTGGGAAACGTACGAAATGCTCTTCTCTAGTGTAAACGGTTCTTTTTTGTTAGAAGTAGAACACTTATTTTTAATAACTAATTTTCTTTTGTACTTCTGAAACAGGTATTATATCATGAGGGCTTTTGTTTGGGTCGTTATGAATACCAGAACTTAGCAGATCTTTGTTCAGGTTTGATTTTAATATTATGGTTATTTCGCCGCCAATAATTTTAGATGCAACTTTATTCAAGAGGCAAATATTTATTATGTGGAACATTAGTATTTTTTTAGAAAAAGGAATAAAATGCTTTGAACAGGGACAGGGATTTTGCTTGTAACACTAAGAAACTAAAAATGCAGTATTTGAGTAGTCAATGAGGGTATTTGGCTCCGAATTCCGTTTTGTTGCATCAAGTTTTCACAGTAAGTAGGGAACAGCTCAAGGAACAAAATGTACCCCATGATAAAAAAATGCTTCTATCTTGGGGGTGGTTGCCACCTCTTCCTGTAGATTTTTTTTGAAAACTCAATACTTTTTTATTTACTCGGGATCGAAAGTTTGCCAATTTCTTTAAAAAATGACACCGCACTGTCTTTGATAGTTTTTTGCAAATCAATTAAAAACTATAATATGTCTTACAAAATGTAGTTTTTTCAAAAATATTCTAGTTATAATACAAAGCGAGATATGGTTGGTGAAAGTAGATTTTTTTGTGAATGCTCGAATCTGTGTGAATCGAATTTGTGATTGCATTCAAGCTAAGCGAGATACGTACAAAAAGGATTGATCACTCATATATTTTACGAAAAATGAACATGAATAGTATGTTTGACTTCGCATCCACCAGAATTTAGATTCATCTTTTCACTTTGACAATATCTTTAGTTTAATGTTATTTATACGCTCAAAAAGTTGGGCTAGTTTAAATGCATGATTTTAAAAATGCATAAAAACTGTCATATAACTACTTTAAGTTAGGTTGATAGCGCAAGCATTTTCTTTCTTGCGCTCCTTAATCCTTTACTTCTTAAGAACTAAAGATTTTAATTTGATGTGATGAACATGACTTTACAGGTCTTTCAAATTTTCTTTAAAGTAGTTTTTGAATAGATACGGATACTTTAAAATAAACGGAATTATTGTAAAAAACCAAATAACTTTATTTTCCATTTCGGAGCATACACACAGATTTTTGGAGCAGATGTGATTGAGATATTGGTATACCACAACTGTTTGTGAAAAGAACATCACTCATATCTAACTTACCTAACAAAACCAAAAGAGCAGAAGAACATAGTAACATATTTTTGTTATTTATTTAATTTGTTACTAATATGTTGTTCAGTAATTTTTTTAACTTTTATTTCTAAATATGTTATAACTAAGCAACTATTAACATTCGGCCGGGTGCGTTTTTAAAAATCACACGAGCGGGCTTGCAGCAAAAGTTTGCTGCCATGGAGTTCCCTATTATTTTCGAGACTTTTTTATTATTGAATACCTGTTTCGTTATTCATTTTGTCAAAAAATAAAAAATGTTTATTAATTTACCTAACTTTAATAAATTGTACAAAAAAACTTAATTTTTTTATCATTACCGCCATTTGTCCTTAGGCGGTGGTAAATTTCTAACAACTTTGTTTTTCGCAGATGATCAGGTAGTCGTAGCGAATGATGAGGAAGACAGGGACTACATGTTAAGAAGACTAAAGAAAGAATATGAAAAATGGGGCCTCCATATGAATATGTCAAAGACAGAGTATCTTAAAATAGGGGATGATGAAGAAGATCCAGATTTAGAAATTAGAACCACAAAAATATATAAAGAATATAAATATCTCGGATCTATAATATCTAAAGAAGGCACTACCAAAAGAGACATCGAAAGCAGAACGCAGCCGGGCAAAAAAGCGGGAAAAATGACAACAAGGAGGACCAAGTAGGAAAAATACTGTGTATTCCAGTGTAGATAGAATTGAAACGAGACAACTAGTGTGGTATGGTCACGTGAAACGAATGAATGAAGATAGATGGCCAAATAAAGCTTTAAATTACATACCACAACAAAAAAGAAGAAGGGGAAGGCCTTCAGTTGCCTGCGAAGAAAACGTACGGCACATTATGGGAGATAGAGCCATCAAAGAAGACGAATGGATGGACAGAAAAAGATGCTGGTCGAAATGCGAGAAGCGGCAGAGGCTGTAGGAACCTCGCTTATAAATATAGATAGGTGTCGTTTACAAGTGAATGCACTACATTTTGTACATTTCATAAGCGTATATGACTTAATTTGTTCACTGGAACAATTATTTCAGAATCTACTACGTTTAGCAGGACTTTCGTCTTCTTGTTGAGGTACTAGTTGCTTCGGAAAGATCCTGAACAGGAACTCGGTTATATCACGTGGAAATATGCGCTATCCACAACAAAGTGCGAAAACTAACTAATTGTATTTGAATTTCACGAGACGATGATGGGTACCCACTGAAGATTAACCAATAAGTGAATGTTAAAAAGGTCACATATCCCGCTTTACCTAGAAAAATTTAGTTTACGCAGCAAATTGCGAAAGGTTAATACTATTTACCAACTAATATTTCACTTCGCTCACTGTAAAGTAATAGAATGCACGGTACAAATCCTCATCTAGTTTTTTCCTGTTTGTCATAACACGTAAATTCTACTTCATCATTTATTTTTGTTTCGCTTCGTGTTCGTGAAATTTTGAGTCAAATATTAAAGTTGAGCGCCATCAATTATAAAAACAATATTTTTTTATTTCACTTTTTTTCATCTATTTGTAAATTATAAAACCAATTGCAGTCCTGACGTAGTGCCGAAGGCATTTTTTATTTTTCATTTTTTTCTTTATTAATGCAAATTTCATCGATGTCGAAATACATTTTCAATTTATTTGCATAGCTACGGTTTTAATTGAAACCGTCCAAATGTTACCTTTTATGAGTTATGTAATATATTTTCGATTAAAATTGAAACTCTTTTTAATTTTCACTCTATTTTTGTATGTAGTGAAACCTTAAATCGGAAAACGGTTAATTAAAACTGAAATCAAACGAACTATGTTTTCATAAATGGGAGATAAAAAAATACAATACTCCTAGAAAGTTATTCATATGATAGACCATAATTTGACAAAATAAAACTAACAGCAGGTGTATTCTAAAATATAAGAAATACTCTATATTATAATATGTATATCTTCTTCTGATTTTGATGTTTAAGATTTTTGGTTCTGTTAATTCCAATTCATTGCTGAGGAATTTATTTCTCCTTTCTCGGTCGTCCGGTTCGGAAATAGTGGAACCTTGAATTTTCTTGATGCAATCCCCTGCAATGTCCAGACCGTCTCTACGTACCACATGACCAAAGTAAGCAGTGATTTTTTCGGTCACAATGTTTCGAATATGTTTTTTAATTCACAATGTTTTTTAAAGTCACAATGTTTTTTAATTCCAATACATCAATATTTTCAGCAGAAACCATAGCTATCATAAAAGCATGCCAATACGCCGAAAATAAAAATCTCAAACAAATAAACATATTATCCGACTCATTATCAGTTTTAAAAAGTTTCTCTAGTCAACTAGACGAAAATTATGTTAACGTAAATCAATACATGAAAGAATTAAAAATACTATTATTAAGATTCTACTATAATTCTAAGATACTATTATTCTAGATTATGTTAAGTCGTGTAAATTGAAACTTTAGATTATATAATTAGTTGTGTAAATTAATAATACTCCGTATCCCTACTTAGTTTGTGGTTAGTCTCCCTGAACGACCTGGGTGCGAAAAGTTTTTTCCCTTCCGTACCCTTGATTGTTCGATTGGATTCGTAATGGTCTTGGTGTATGGTCAGATTGGTCAGGCGTTGATTTTAAGAATTGTTGCTGGCTAAATGAGCGCAGTTCCCAAAGTCCATAAAAGAAGAAAAAATGTTTCGAAGCCTACTTGTACCGTGCAGCTGTCTAAAACCCGCTTTACACCAACAATAAATTGATGAAGAAATTGACCAACTTCTTCATGGTCAAATTTGACGTGACAAAACACAATTTTACATCCAATTTTGCCGTGAATAAAAAGAAAATGAAGGAATTTGAGGAAATAGAACATGTTCCATTATAGGACAGGTTTTATTTCGACAAATTTCTTCATTTTCACGGTAAAATCACAGAACATTTTAGATGATCTGTGGTTAAAATTGGATGTCAAATTGTGCTTTGTACCACAAACCATACATTTTGTACACGTCAAATTTGGCCTTGAAGAAGTTGGTCAATTTCTTGATCAATTTATTGTTGGTTGAAAGCGGGTATAAGATTACGTTCATAAGACCATCTCGTCGTATCCTTGCCTAGAGCATAGTATTAGTCCATGTGGTGAGACCGCTCCCTTCTGAAAAAATTTCTGATTCGATTTCTTTGTGGATTCATATTCAAAAATGTCCCCTTTAAACAAATCTGAAGGGTGCCGGGCGGAATTTTTGGGCAGAAATTGTTTAAACAATTTTTTTAAACAAATACAAAAGATCACGTTTTTTGCTCTGGAGCATATATTTTTAGGTTTTTTAGGTCATTCTAAACAAGAAAAGCATCTTGTAATTTTTCGTAAAATTGATAGTTTTCGAGTTATAGGCGATTTAAAATCTGAAAAATGCGAAAATGCGCATATTCGAAGCTTAAAAACTCATATTTAAATTAGTATTTTTGAGATTGCCACTTACTTAAATTGAAGATTAAACATGCAGCTTCAAGATTCTAAAGAGTGATCGCGTCTAACCTTAATGTATACTGTTGTTTTTTAATTGTTAAATATGCGTGTTTATCCGATTTATTTGCTGGTGCGGCGAGCTCTATTTCAAAAATCTCCAATTTTCCTCCAAAATAAATATTTTTCTAGATTCTTTGGTACATTCTTAATAAAATAACTATCTTGACATTTTTCTCAAAAGTTGATAGTTTTAAAGTTATAAGCGATTTAAAATCCGAAAAATGCCAAAAAACGCATTTTTGGATTTTAAATTGCTTATAACTTTAAAACTATTAACTTTTGAGAAAAATGTCGACACTTATTTTATTTAAAATATCCTAAAGAATCTATAAAAAACATTTTTCGGGAGAAAATAGAAGATTTTTGAAATAGAGCTCGCCGCACCGGCAAAAATTCGGATAAACACTCATATTTAACAATAATTAAAAAACGGCGGTATAAATTGGTTAGACGCGATCACTCTTCAGAATCTTAAAGCTGAATGTTTAGTTTTCAATTTAAGTATACGAAAACCTTAAAAATACTAATTTAAATATGAGTTTTTAAGCCTCGTGTTTCAGATTTTAAATCGCCTATAACTCGAAAACTATCAATTTTTAAGAAAAATTACGAGATACCTTTCTTGTTTAAAATAAGCCAAAAAATCCATAAATATATGTTCCAGGGCAAAAAAAGGTGATCTTTTGTATTTGTTTAAAAAAATTGTTTAAACAAGTTCTGCCCATAAATTCCGCCCGGCACCCTTCATATTTGTTTAAAGGGGACATTTTTGAAAAGGAATCCACAAACAAACCAAATCAGAAATTTTTCCAGGCGGGAAACATGGACCATATCCTCCTCTTCATGTCCGTGAACACTCGCATTGAAAATAATGCTTGCTAGTGCGGCCGATATGTGAAACAAATGCACATTTAATGATACAAGCATATTATTTGGACCACATATACTACACATATAAAGGTTCAAATTAAGATATGAGGGCATCTCAGATTTTGCCTTTTACAAAAATGGCGGCAATCAAAATGGCCCCTATACATATGTGTTTAATAGTACCATAACTTTTGAACGAAAAGTCCGATTTCAACCAAATTTGGTATATAGGTTCTCTTTTTGATTTACAAGATGGATATGGTGAACCAGAAGAATCGGTTTGCCAGAAGTTGTGTTTTTACTGGTTGTTTATGTAAAAATATGTTTTTTTTTTCAATTTTTTCCCTCTGTATATATTAATTTTTCAAAATGGTAATACCGCAATTGAAAAGAGCGTAAAAATATTTTGTAAAACATATTTTTAACTTTTTACTTATGTTAATTACCATTTAATAAACGCATAACGTATCTTCACATGTACCTATGTGTGGCAGATTTGTGCAAATAGTATAAGAATTATTGTGCATTTAATGGTAGAAGCACATAATTTAAACCACGTACACTACACTCATCAAGGTTCAAATTTAGATATAACTCCATCTAAGATTTTACCTTTTACAAAAATGGCGGGCATTCAAAATGGCGACTGTACATATGTGACTAATAGCACGATAACTTTTGAACGAAAAGTCCGAAGTCAACCAAATTTGGTACATAGGTTCTTTTTTTATGTGTAAGACCAAGGTCTTGAACCAGAAGAATCGATTTACAAGAAGTTGTGTTTTTCCTGATTTTTATGTAAAAACATGTTGTGTTTTTACTAATTCTTTCACCCTGTATGTATTAATTTTTCAAAAAGTTAAGATCGGCGTTAAAAAGAGTGTAAAAGTATTTTTTATGAAATATTTTGGACTCTTTAGTTATATTAATTACCAATTAATAAATGCATAACGTATCTTCATATGTACCTGTGAACCTATATGCGGCAGATTCGTGCAAATAATTTATTGAATTATTGTGCATTTAACGGTAAACGCATATAATATGGACCACACATACTACACATACAAAGATTCAAATTTAGATATGAGGCCATCTCAGATTTTATCTTTTACAAAAATGGCGGGCATTCAAAATGAATTTGACGCATGTAGGTACATGTGAAAATACGATATTAGTGGAGTCAATGAAGGTGGATATGAGTTATTACCTCAGATTTCGTTGAACCTCCATCGATTTTCATAAAAATTGGTGAGTGGTTAAAGCATACCTCAAGGAACAAAGGTGACATAGTGCCAACTTGCGCTTTTTGCATTTTAGGGGTGAAATACACCCCTTTTTTTAAAATTATTTTTTAGATTTCTGAAAGTGCAGTCACTGTAAGTTTTCACTTCCTATTCTGTTGAACCTTCATCGATTTTCATGAAAATCGGTAAGTAGTTAGAGGATACCTCAAGCAATAAATGATATATAGCATCAACTTGCGCTTTTGCATTTTAGGGGTGTAATACACCCCTACTTTTTAAATTGTAAAAAATGCAGATTTCCGCATTATGGCGCAAGTAATCTCGTTTAATTAAGAAAAATAAATATTTTTTTTATATTTATGTGCATGAATTACATTTTTTTTTCAAACCTTATAGCAACCAAAAATCCGAAAATTAACAAGTCGAAAATCACGAAAACCTTATTCTTCTATATTTCTGAAAGTGTAGTCACTGAATGTTTTCACCCACGATTTCTTTGAACCTTCATCGATTTTCATGAAAATTGTTGATTAGTTAGAGGATACTTCAAAAAACAAAAGCAATATGGCACCAAGTTGCGCTTTCTGCATTTTAGGGGTGAAATCCACCTTTTTTTTTTAATGATAAAAATGCAGATTTCAGCATTCTGGCTCAAGCAATCTCGTTTAATTAAGTAACATAAATATTTTTTTACATTTATGTGCGTGATTTATAATTTTTATTAATTTTTTAAACCTTATAGCAACCAAAAATCAGAAAATTAGCAAATCGACAATCACGAAAAAAATTAATCTTTTATATTTCCAAAAAGGCAGTCACTGAAGGTTTTCACCCCTGATTTCGTTGAACCTCCATCAATTTTCATGAAAATTGGTAAGTAGTTAGAGGATACCTCAAGAAACAAAAATGATGTGGTACCAACTTGCGCTTTTATCCTGGGGGTGGATGTTACCCCTTCTCATGGGTGAACACTATTTTATTAAAAATAACCCCATAATTAGATAGAGGAGTAAATTCTAAGCAAACTTTCTTTTATCAAGTTTATAAATTTTTTATTTAAATAATATTTCATAATTTAATAAAATATTATTGGTACAGTAAAAGCTGACAATAACGGCCACTAAAAATAGAAAACAATTGGCCGTTTTAGAGATGTGGCCGCTAATGCTAGGTTTCCTTTTCCACAAATACATAAAATATAATTGAAAATTTATTTATTTTAGTAATTAAAGCAAATCTAATTAAATATAATTCTACAAACAAATGGAATCGGTTTGCCAGAAGTTGTGTTTTTACTGGTTGTTTATGTAAAAATATGTTTTTTTTTTCAATTTTTTCCCTCTGTATATATTAATTTTTAACTAAAACTAAATTCAATTTACTACAATATAAAACAATATCTATACGAAAAAACAACTACAAGAAAAACAGAATTTTTGTTTGTTTTACATTTTTTTAGATAAACGAAACATACTAAAACTAATTTAATATAGGTAATACATAATATAAAACAACATACTATAGCTACTACGAAAAATACGCTTATCACTAAAGTATCGTCGTGTTTCCATGCTATATTCAACAAAACCAACTTGGTAGGGCCTTTAATTAGATATCTCAAATCACTTTGGCTGATTTTGTCTGCATATATATTATGTTTGAGGAATCCCTTTTTTTTGTGAGACTGGATATAGGACATTTCTCAAGTATGAATTCACATTCATGGTATATCGTTGCTATACAGGGATAATAATCTGTGCAATGTTATGGTACAGGCTACGTTAAATATGAAGTAAATGTGGAAGATATACACTGGTTATTCATTTCAATTTAATTTGATTGTTTTTTAATCGTTTACAATATTTAAAATAATTAAAAACATAAAGTTAGGGATTTCAAAAATAAATTCAGTTCTCACTGGCAGGGTGGGAAATAATAAAGTGCCATACAATAGCATTTCATTACAATGCTCATTACAGGCATTACATGCCGCTCGGTTTGAGAAAACTCATACTCTCAAACTTTGAGAAAACACTCATTCAGTTTCGACCAACCCTGTATTAGCTAAAATTAAACGTTTTGCTAGATTAATAATTTTTAACAATAATAGATTATATTAAAAATCACTTGAACAGAAATTGATTTTCTGATGTCAAATCACTACAATTATACAGGGGGTGAATATTGCTATGAAATTTGAAAATAAAAACGTAATTATCTTTTAAACTACTTCGTATAACATCACAAAACCTGATATTTTAAGAAATAAAACATAGAGGAGAATCCAAAAATGTAAAAATATACAGGGTGTTCCATTAAACAAAAGATAATTTTGTTTCACCCTGTCAATAAGGGTGGCCCTGTATATTTGGAAATGTATTTAAATTCTGATATTATCTATGCCCCAATGTCACCTAAATAAACTTTTTTCGTATCTCCTACAACAAACGACTAATTGGACTTCCCACAACCTGCATACATACAAAATCTCCGATATAAATTTTTTTCAAAGAAAATGTTATTGGTTTTTTTAAAATAACTCCGTTAAATTTTGAAATATGAGATTTATCCAAAAACCATTACAAAGCTAAGTAAAAGTTCTATAACACTGTATTAAACATAATTTTCTAAATCCTTTATTTTTTTTAAATACAAGGTGAAATGGCCCCGGTTACATGGTTCTCGCAGTAAAATTTAGGTTTTAAATGTTTCTATCTCGGTTATTTTTTGTCGTAAAAAAATATTAAAAAAAGAAAAAGCTTAAATAAAGTTTAAACTAAAATTTTGTTCTCTACCATTTTTTAAGTATATCGAGTATTTTTGGAGTTATTATCAAAAGAAAATGAAATTCACGAAAATTTGAAAAATTCTAATTTTTGTAATCGTATTTTTTTTCAAAAATATGCATTCTAAACCGGTCAAAATTGTTGAAGTTATTACTCATGTTAAAATAAATAAAGTTTTAAATGGGTTACTATAAATTTTAATTTTTGTGGAAATGACGTATGTTTCATTTTTCATTCTTCCCTAAAAAATCTGAAAGGGTCCTCTTATTTCCATCATAACTTGCTTAATTTTGATGCTATCGACTTCTTATATAGCTTTTTGATAGTTACCTTTAAGTACTTTATTAAAATGTTTAATATCTATATTTAACAAAGTGCATCGTTTTCCTGTTATTTAAGCTTGAATACTAAGATTTGAGTACTCGCGGAAAAAAAATATACATTCAATTGCATATAACTCACTTTGTATATGTAATAAAGGATTTTTCGAATAAGGAGCTTATTTATTTTTATATTATCTTTGATTTTGGTAATAACAACTTTTTTGAAGAAACTTATGGTTTTTGAGTTATTTATGAGAAACTGCTTTAAAACATGGATTTTTTCAGGAAAAATCAAAACTTTTGATCTTTAATAACTCAAAAACTATTGATTTATTGAAATAACTTTATATAACAAATTTTACTTATAATTTGTCCCTCTATCGATTAGTGGTATTATTTTTAATAAAATAATTTCCACCCACGAGAAGGGGTGGCATCCTCCCCCAGGGTAAAAGCGCAAGTTGGCACCATGTCACCTTTGTTTCTTGAGGTATCCTCTACATACTTACCAATTTTCATGAAAATCGATGGAGGTTCAACGAAATCGGAGGTGAAAACCTTCATTGACTCCACTATATGCATTTATTAAATAATAACTAACATAACTAAAAATTTCAAAATCTTTCCTAAAAAATATTTTTACACTCTCTTCAATGGCGGTATTACCTTTTTAAAAACTTAATACATACAGGGTGAAAGAATTGAAAAAAAACAACATATTTTTACATAAAAAGCAGTAAAAACACAGCTTCTGGTAAACCGATTCTTCCGGTTCAAGACCTCGATCTTATTCATCAAAAAAAGAGCTTGATGCCAAATTTGGCTTAAATCGGACTTTTCGTTCAAAAGTTATTGTGCTATTATTCACATATGTGTAGCCGTCAATTTGAATGCTCGCCATTTTTGTAAAAGGCAAAATCTGAGATGGCCTCGTATCTAAATTTGAACTTTTGTATGTGTAGTATATGTGGTCCAAATTATACGCTTCTACCATTAAATGCACAATAATTCTTATAATATTTGCACGAATCTGCCACAAATAGGTATATGGGAAGATACGTTACGCATTTATTAAATTATAATTAACATCATTAAAAGTTCAAAATATTTCCTAAAACATATTCTTATGCTCTTTTCAATGGTGGTATTACCATTTTGAAAAATTAATATATACAGGGTGAGAAAATTGAAAATATATTATTTACATAATATAAAATAGTTTTACATAAAAAACCAGAAAAAAATACAACTTCTGGTAAACCGATTCTTCCAGTTCACGACATCAATCTTTTAAATCACAAAAAGAACCCATGTACCAAATTTGGTTGAAATCGGACTTTTCATTCAAAAGATATCGTGCTATTAGTCACATACGTATAGTCGCCCATTTTGAATGACCGCCACTTTTGTAAAAGCCAAAATCTGAGATGGCCTCATATCTAAATTTGAACCTTTATATGTGCAGTATATGTGGGCCAAATTATATGCTTGTATCATTAAATGTGCAATTCTTATTATATTTGCACGAATCTGCCGCACTATGCATATTACTTAGCGATCGATACTATGGTACGAGCGATACTATGTAGCGAGGGTCGGCGCCTCGTTTTGAGAGCCCACTAAGAATAGACTCGTTCCTGGTATTCTCAACAATCTTAGCCAGCAAAACACTTCAAACGAGTCTATAGTACTATAGTTAGTTTGTTAACTTCCCTCAAAGATCAGCATTCAGATCTATATAGAAAAATGAGGAAGACTATTGTCTTTCCAAGCATTGTCTTTGTATCCATATGATATTGTAGCTTTTCCATGATTTGGTGGGCTTTGACCTTGCTCCCTTCGCCATGGCTGACCTTCTATTTATTTTTTATGCGTCTTCCGGAATTGGTTATATGCCACTTGGTATTTTGGAGTACCCATTTCCTCCAATATTTTCACATTTTGTCCCATGTGACACAGTTGAGTGCTTTACTGTATCTAATGAATAAAATACACATATTATGTGCTTACACTGGATTCCCTTGATTTTTATATGATCTGTCTTAGGTTCACAATATGCTCTCTGGTGTCCATCTCATAAACCCAGCATCTTCTGGTATTTCAAGGAGCAAGTACGTCTTGAGTATTTCTAAGATAATTTGTAGCGTTACTTGGCTTTACTAGCTTGTGGTATAAGAGCAAAGGCAAGGAAATTAGAGCACTTGAGACATATTATGAGAAACAACAAACGCTATGAACCGTTACAGCTGCTCTGACATGATGAAGTAATGGGAAAAAGAGGTCAGCACGGACACTGATGGATCTCCTGGCTTAAAAATTTACAAACTTGGTTTTCTATGACAACTGCTGGACTGTTTCGAGCAGCAGTGGATATGGTACGAAAATGTAGTAAAAATTAAAATTTTTATTCAAGTCATATTTAGCGACGAAGCTCAAATTGCCAGAGCAGGAATATTTAATACAGTCTTCTACTTTATTTGCAAGATTCTGTTGTACTAATAGGGTGACGCATTCTTTGGTTCTGGTTTCTTTCGCAACACCATTTTAAAATATTAACTAGTTATGTAACATAATGTGGCCCTTTCCTTTTTATGTCTCTTGAATTGCGTAGATATCAATATTCTTCTCTTTAAATACTGTTTCGTCTAGTTCTCTTGTGGTTACTATAGACATTTTAATGGTCATTTGCGTTTCCCTGTAGGGGCCTTCATCCGAGGTAGGGAGTCAGTACAGTTCCTTATGACTCTACCTGTATTGACATTTGTTTTACTGAAAGTACTCTGTACAAGAAACTCGTGGATTCGGTTGGTTGACGATCTTTACAGTTTAATAAGTCACACACTAAAAACTCAAACATTTCTCATAGTTTTTAGATTAATCGATTTTCAATTTTACGTCAATTTGTTTAATTCTGGAACTAATTACTATAAATTATCTATTAAGCAGAAACAACAAATTTTATTTAATTTATATTGTAATCAAAAACGAACTTTTTACTTCATCATTCATAATCGATTATACGCATAAAATATTTGATCACGAACCAAATTGATCTGCTATATAAACGTTTTTATATCAATTTTCATTTTCTAAATATAATTAATTGATGACTGTACCGTAATCCATATTGAACTTTGTTATGCCCAAAATCAATGGTAATTCAAATTTACAGAGTGGAAGCCATGCAAATTTTCAAATCGGTTGTTTTGTTTAGCTAAAACAAATATCAGAATAAACATAACTTTTTTGTGCTTCGAGTATTAAGAAGTTTACAAATTCGACTGCAGTAAAATGGTGGCATTCACAACAGGTGACTATTATTGGGAGAAAATCTTGTAAAACTAAAAAATACATATTATTTTTTCTATTTGTTAAGATAATCTTATAAAAGTGTGTTAAACTCCTAAGAGGAGCATAGAGCTTCAGTAAAAACACTCTATTTTTCGTTAAGGTCTTTAGCTAATTCCAAGATTTTTCGGGACAGACCGAATCCCAAACGAAAAAATACGTCATGGAACAAAAACAAAAGCTATCGAAAAAAGCCACTTCACTAAAATGGAGTTGAGTATTACGTTGAGTGTTGAGTTAAATGGACAAAACATATTATCCAGTGGAGGCCAAGACAAGAAGCACTAAGAAGCAGAGGACGCCCATCAACTCGATGAAATGACGAATTCTCTTCTAATTAGTAATAGTACGAAGGGGATAAATAGTACTATCGATCGGGTACTTAATCCACCCATGTTATACACCTCGTAGACATACTTTCTCCAGTATTCTTTATTTGTACGGATGAAGAATTACCTATCAGATTTAACAAATCAAGTAATTTTTAATAATTAAAAAAGAAAAGAAGAACTTCAGTTTATTGTAATTATTTATCATACACCTCACTCTTGCTTTTCTATGATTTTGAGCAAACAAATCAATAATTTATTCATTTTGATCAACTATTTTCAATGGGAAATAAGCCACAATTTTACCAAAAAAAAAAAAAGATTTTATTAACGTTTCGACGCCCAAGTAGGGTGTCGTTGTCAAAATACAAAGTAATACTAGATTAAACAAAAATGTTGTTGCTTAGTAAAAAAATTCTTCTAATAATTTATTTAATCTGACTCATTTATATCGAGAACTCAGACAGGTATTATATATACATTTTAAAGTAGAAGACTTTAAAATGATATTGCCAATATTGATGAGTTGCGTTCCTGGGACGACTTTACTAAAAGATAGTTCATTCGATTACATGAAATCAACCTCAACTCAAGAATATCCGCCACAAAAAATCATAGCATGTGATCTGTCTTTAAAAAGACAACCAAATGCAACACGCAGTAAAATTCTCGCGCTAGAGATTCCATAGTAAATCACGAGGGAAAACCAGGAAAAAAAATTGTGATACTATCCCGACATCGTAAGTATTTGGGCTTACATTTAGTTTACTCTCAAAACTAATACCAAATTCTGACTTTATTATAATATATCCTATTTTAAATTATAAATAATATTAATAATACATAGATATTATATACATAAATAATACTAAAATATAAAATATGTACTAACTCAATATGTTACTGACTTACTTAAAATCGATATATAAAATCGATAATAAAATCATTTTTTTGGTAAAATTGTGGCTTATTTCCCATTGAAAATAGTTGATTATAAAAATGCCACAAGAAAATAGCTTCAGAATTATTCATTTTAGTTGTCTATTTGACCACCCTATATATATATTTTTTTATTTTGTGATTATAGTTTCCTATTAATAACTAATGTAATAACAATAAATTCCAGCGAATATGATTATTGAGCAAACTTGTTACAATAATTTATATTCGGCTACATTGTTAAAATTATTAGCGGCAATTATGATACAAATTTCCAAACCATTTAATTTTTCAAATTTATGACACAATACAGAATTGCGAACTACAACATTATTTCACTAAATTATTTAATGTGAAGTGTGTTTAATGTACTACAGATTACGCCACCTTCAACTGAACGAAACTTACAAGGAAAATAAATAATATCAATATTAAATTTGAAACAAGAAAAATAAAAAAGACTTACAGACGTACCTATATTTGAACATGAGTATGTATATTTGAAAGAATTTAGCAGAATTTTTCGTTCGTCCATTCTCTGAATATTTTCAACTATTTCTATTTGATTACTGTTCCTTATAATAAGTGATGCACATTTTAAAATAATAATAGATGTGACAGCCGAACGAACAGAGAACGAAAGAAAGCCGAACAGTGACAAAAGAACTGAAATTGTTAAGAGGTGTTAAAGCTTGTACTAAACCTGAGCTGTATGTGTACATAATAGATTAGATCATTGTTCTAATTTTGTTCTAATTGTTAAATCTTTTTGTCATTTATGTACACATTAACTTACTGTTCTTACTTCTAATACGATTCCATTAGTCTAGATCTCGAAATCTAGCATCAAGAGCCACAGCCAGTAACCACTAGTATTATCCAATATCTTTATTATTTTTATCTGTAGTTTAAAAATTTTTGGTCTTTCTTATACGTCATAGAGTTTAAAAGAGTTTAGTACCATAAGCAAAGAAATTTATTAATACTAAAAGAAATTTATTTTGTTATAAAATCATTTGTTACATATTTCTACCTTAAAAATATAAAAGCAAGCATTTGAGGCCCTAAAATATACGCTCACATTAAGTTTACCATAAATTTAAAGCAAGTGCTCCATAAATATAGAAATAAGCTGCTCTCGACCTTCATAAATAATTGTATCTATCTGGGGTACAAAAATACTTTCATACGAGGATTATATACGGTCAAATCGCTAAGAAAACACATTGTGCAACACTGATATCATTATTTTTACACATATCTTTTGCCAAAGCCGTTTTTTTCAAGAATAAAACCGTCCAAAACGTAATTATTTATACAGGGTGTCCCAAAACTAGCGGAACGGTCGAATATTTCGCGAACTAAATATCTGGTTGAAAAACTGAAAAATACGTGTCAAATAATTTTTAAAAATCTGTACAATGACACCAAACACGATCCCCCTCTCCACCACCTGGAGGTGGGGTGGAAGGAAACCCCCAGTTTTTATTGGAGACTTGGATTCCTTATCTAAAATAAGCAACATTTATTTGAGATATTTGAGATAGCGAAAAAAATATTTATCGTGATACCATAGGTATATTAGAGAAATGGTCTAATATCTCGAGAAAAACACTTTTCAATGAAAAACCAAAAAACACATGCTTAATATTTTTCAAGAACCTATCGAACAACATCAAACATTACCCTCCACCCCAGCCCGCAGAGGTGGAGTGGGGGGTAACTTTAAAATCTTAAATAGCAACACCCATTTTTTATTGCAGATTTGAATTGGTCATGGAAAACTAAGCAACATTTATTCGAAACATTTTTTAGAATTGTTGATAGATGGCGCTATAATTGGAAAAAGACAATTTATTAGCGCCATCTATCAACAATACCAAAAAATGTTTCGAATAAATGTTAGTTATTCTTTCATGAGAAATCCAAAACTGCAATGAAAATGGGGATTCCTATTTAAGATTTTAGAGTTACCACCCACCCCACCCCACCTCCAGGGTGTGGAGGGAGTGGGGTGTCGTGTCTGATGTCATTCGATAGGTTTTTGTAAAATATTAAACACATATTTTTTGGTTCTTCTTTTGGGAGTGTATTTCTCGAGATATTAGACCGTTTCTATCATTTTGTCCGATTATAGCGCCATCTATCCACAGTTCAAAAAACGGCTCAAATAAAGGTGGCTTACATAAGGAATCCAAATCTGAAATAAAAACTGGGGGTTTCTATTTAAGATTTTAAAGTTACCCCCACCCCACCTCTAGAGGTGGAGTGGGGGGTAACTCCATTGTGGGGGGAATTGATACACCATTTGTTCGTTTTTTTATAAGCTACATTTTCGGTAAGAATAGTTTTTCGATAAAATATTTATTTTCATAAAAAACCGTCTGAAAGCGTAGTTTTCTGTGTCGAAAAATAAACATTTTCAATCGCAAATAACTCGAAAAGTGTTGACTTACATAATAAACTCTATATGACGAAAGTTGCTTATAATCAGTCAATTTATCTATTTCCGGGCTTATCTTGAACGTATGTTTTTTCACCCCCGAGAAGGAGTAAATGTCACCCCCCCCCCAAGTAAAACAACCAACGGCACAAATTCAACTTTGAAGTAGAAGGTAAGTAGAACCTGAATCCAAATTTTCATGCAATTCGGAGTTGCCCCTTACACTCCAAAACTGCCATTTACTGGGCTAATGCTTGTTATTATTTAAAAGTGTGGCGATATACATAGATTATTGTAGTAAGTATTTATTAATGTAAAGACGATTGCGACATGCCTTGGGCTAGGTCGCTACTATTTGTTGATGTTTATACTCTTAGTTTGAATATTACTAAACAAAGACTAATGTAATCAGATTGGAGAAGTTTTATTAAACGTATTTAAGAACCAAAGACACCGTATCCCAACTACCAATCATAGTTTACCAGTCAACTTCATTAATTAAACTTACGTGAGCTGATAGCTTATAAAATTAACACTCTCTTCAAATAAAAAAAAGAACAAGAAAGTTTATTCTTTTAAGTTAAATATTAGTCCTGACAAGTAGTGGTCATGAAACGGAGCGATATTTTCAAAGAACTACGGCTAGATTAAGTCTCGCAAGTTGAAAGCTTTTGCCGGATCACGTTATCTTTCTCTAGGAAGTTCAAACGATCTCTTCCGCTTGTTTATATTACAGAAATAGGACAGGTTTCCGCGAGGGAGTCAAACTTATCTGGATAATAGTGTTGTTATTTTTGATAATGCGGCAATAAAAACTTTAATATGTATAATGCTTCCTCTAAAGGAGAAAAACCTTTTATGCTAAGAGTAGAGGTCGGAGTAAAACTAGCTTTTGAAATGGATATACTCTAAGTTTTTTAAATTTCTATACAATTTCTAGTGTTTGAACATTTTCATTTAAATTTGGTTTATATTATTTATAAGTGATGCAAATTTTAAAATAATACTAATTATAGGATAATAATACTAATTATTTTGTTAGACAGGATATACAGGGTGTAACAAAAATACAGGTCATAAATTAAGTCATATATTTTGGGACCGAAAATAGTTCGAATGAACCTTACTTACCTTAGTACAAATATGCACATAAAAAAAGTTATAGCCCTTTGAAGTTACAAAATGAAAATCGATTTTTTCTAATATATCGAAAACTATTAGAGATTTTTTATTGAAAATGGATACTTGGCATTCTTATGGCAGGAGCATCTTAAAGAAAAATTATAGTGAAATTTGTGCACCCCATAAAAATTTTATGGGGGTTTTGTTCCCTTAAACCCCCCCAAACTTTTGTGTACGTCTCAATTAAATTATTATTGTGGTACCATTAGTTAAATTTAATATTCCTAAAACTTTTTGCCTCTTAGTATTTTTTCGATAAGGCAGTTTTTATCGAGTTGAGGCTTATTTTTTAATATGTTTACATAAAAATTTTATGGAGGTTTTGTTCTTTTAAACCCCCCAAATGTTTGTGTACGTTCCAATTAAAATATTGCTGCAGTACCATTAGTTAAACACAGTGTTTTTAAAACTTTTTTGCCTCTTTGTATTTTTTCGAGAAGGCACCTTTTATCGAGATATGGCTTATTTTTTAATACGGTTCAAAATATACCTAAAAATGCATTACATAAATTTTCATATTATTACCAAGTCTCCATAATCGTACTTAACCATATACAAATATGTGGTGGATTTGACAAATATTCAAAATATCTCGATAAAAACTGACTTTTCGAAAAAGTACTAGGAGCCAAAAAAGTTTTAAAAATATTGTGTTTAAGGGGTCTAGGAAAGTTGGTCGAGAACACTTCGTCGACGGAAAATTGGTTGACAACATTTGGTCGACAAACAGTTGGTCGAATGCGCAATTCATCGAATGGAAAATTCGTCGACGAACATTTGATCGAATGGATTTTTCGTCGACAAACTGTTATTTATCTTTAGGATAAAGGGATTAATGGTGACAAACGACGGTTGTTGGTTTTTATTTTGTTAACTGAAATTGTATTAGGGTGATTCCATTTTAAATTACTCAATTTTTGATCAAAAAAACTTTTGGATCTCCGATTTTTCTGAAACTTGGTGTATAGCTTCTGCGGGACGTAAAAATAAATATATTTAAGGTCAAAAATCTTCTTCTTCTTTTTTTTTCTCAAAATGTTATTTTAAGCGATTTTACAGTGATTTGGTATTACAAATTTGCATTTCTCTCGTAAAGTATCAATGGAAAAATTAATATTTTTATAGAAAGGACCCAAAAATGTCATTATATGACATAATAACAAGTTAATTTGATTCAAAACAAGCTTTTGATCAAATTTTATAGTGTAGAAAACGTTAAAATACCGTTTTTACATTTTACTCCATTCCCAAAATACGTCATAATCGATTTGGCTGAAAATTTACCCGCAGATAGCCAAAACATAGGGCTTTGAGTGGTTAGAACGATTTGAATTATATTACGATACCAAAAAAGTTACATGCAATATCATAGACAAAAATATAGGCGTCTACTGTAAGTACAATTAACTCGGAAAATATCGACCTCACGACAAAAATTGTTAAAAAGAAATTGTATCTACACATTTTTTATAAAAGGTGCAATACTTCCGGTTCTTACTAACGAAAATTGATGTTCTTTTTGAAGTGAATACTTCTAATCGCTTGGTATGGAAATTTGACGCCAAATACTAAATTCGTATTTGGCGTCATTCAAAAGTCGTGACGAGAGTGGTAAGCTTGCGGTATACCTACCGTATATATACCTATAACACCTATTTTAACTTTCATAGTAAACCTGATCCTGAATTTTCTACTGTTTGCCTGGTTTCAGGGTGACTTCAACTATAGATCCCGAATTTTAAATAATTAATTGGGATTAGGTCGTTTCAACCCTAGAGGGGTGATGTATTAAATTTTTCTTAAAAATAAAGTGCGACACATGCTTTTATGGTAAAACTAAATATAGATTTGCAACAGGTGATTTGTAAAATTTCTTCAAAAATTATAGTAGATATGACACACATGTTTTTATAATAAATCACCCTGAAACCAGTCAAACAGTAGAAAATTCGGGATCATACTATGAAAGTTCAAATAAGTGTATATTACGGTGTAATATAAATATGTATATTACGGTATACTGCACGCTTACCACTCGCGTCATGATTTTTTATAACGCCAAATAGGAATTTAGTATTTGACGACCAATTTCCATACCAAGCGATAAGAAGTATTCACTTCAAAAAGAACATCAATTTCCGTTGATTAGAACAGGAGGTATTGCGACTTTTATAAATAATGTGTAGTTGTGAATTAAGCTTTTGATAATAAAATCAATATGATAAGAATCGCTTTACTTTTAAACCCTCCACTTTTGGCGCATCATGATTGGCTCATTTTTACAAGAATCGTCTTGAATTTTTGTTTGTATAAACATGATCTTTCAGTCGTTTAAATGTTGCATTTTAAATTTTCTAATGTTTATAAAGAAAGCCCCGTTTAGAAAGAAAGTTTATTGCAGTCGAAAACATTGTACGGAAATTCCCTAACAATTTATTTACCTCAGCATCTCGCATATTTCGTTTTGTCCGCAAGTGCCCCTCAAATTTGACTTGTCCGGAAATGCTCCGTTCGCAAGTACGCCGACACCAAAAAGAAGAACGGTACTATATCACTAATTAAAATATCGGTTTATATTTGCTGTCTATTCTCCCACCGCAGCCAATTATTTCATTAAATTTAAAGATAATTAAGATTTAGAAAAAAATTAGCAAATCCCAAAAAAAAATAAAAGGGTTGTATAATACAATATTCCAGTTAACAAAATAAAAACCAACAACCCGTCGTTTGTAAAAATAATTAAGGTTTAGAAAAAAATTAACAAAACCCCAAAAAAAAATAAAATGTATAATACAATATTCCAGTTAACAAAATAAAAACCAACAACCCGTCGTTTGTCACCATTAATCCCTTTATCCTAAAGATAAATAACAGTTTGTCGACGAAAAATCCATTCGATCAAATGTTCGTCGACGAATTTTCCATTCGATGAATTGTGCATTCGACCAACTGTTTGTCGACCAAATGTTGTCGACCAATTTTCCGTCGACGAAGTGTTCTCGACCAACTTTCCGACACCGGTGTTTAAGTAATGGTACTACAAAAATAATTTAATTGGAACGTACACAAAAGTTTGGGGGGCTTAAAGGAACTAAACCCCCATAAAATTTTTATAGGGTGTCCAAATTTCACTATAATTTTTTCTTAAGATGCTACTGTCATAAGAATGTCATGTGTCCATTTTCAATAAAAAATCTTTAATAAATAATTTTCGATATATTGGAAAAAATCGATTTTCATTTTGTAACTTCAAAGGGTTGTAACTTTTTTATATGCACATTTGTACTAAGGTAAATTAGGTTCAATCAAACTATTTTTGGTCCCAGAATATGTGATTAAATTTGTGACCTGTATTTTCGTTACACCCTGTATATCTCGGTAGTCTAAAAAAATATTACGTATACGTAGAAGAAAAACGAATGAGGTTACTAAAGTATATATTCAGTCAAGCACAGTACAAAAAATTTGATGAACACAATATATTATCCACCTATTGGACCTATGTATATAGACACAAAAAGCAAATATTGATGGTAGGAGAATTTGGCAAGACGAAACAAAACAAACCAAAAATGTCTTAGAAGTCGTAAATGCCAATATCAGAATATTAGTAGTACCAAACTGAAAACAGAAACTAGAAAAGAATATATCATTACGATATATTATGGTACCTATAGGTAAGTAATGGATTTTGGGAAGAGCTATGACCTTGAAAATTTCACCTAAACTTGTATACTAAATTGGTATAATTCATAGCTCTTGTCAAAATCCAGTACCCTAATAATATAACTAAATATTTTCGATTCTAAATATTTTAAAAGACTAAAGATCCTGAGTAAGAAAATAGATATTTAGTTATATTCTTTGTGACATTTTCAATGTCATAGCTCCTCCCAAAATCCATTACAGTCCTATACAGTCACATTAAAAATGTAAAGTTTTATAGATAAAATATAGAGTTTATCACAGCTGTCACCGTTTCTTGCACCCTAGCTTCCAAAGCTTGAGTTAGTTCCAGTAATCTGCTTTTAGACCCATACCTTCCATTGCACCATTTACTTGTTGCCTTCACGGTTTATTTTCTTGGTATTCCCTTTTTCCTGCGATTACTGAGGATTTACTGTAACATTCTTTTTGGCCAGTTTTTGCATTCTCTAGTTTCCAGGAGGTCAATGTCTATGCCTATACTCTCTCTGATTTCAGCATTCCTAAGGGTAAGAACAGAACAAGTGGGTCGCGGTGGAGGTGGAGGTCGCGGTCGATGTTGATATATCGACATCCATGTAAAACAAACACATTGTAGTGAATGGAAGAGAACAGAGAAGGTAAGTCGCGGTGGAGGTTTTGCGCGATGCCATCCAGGAGGTTTACATCGATGCTTTTGAAAATAAAATGAGTGTGTTTTACATGGATGTCTACAGCGCGGCCTACAAGGATGCTTCCCTGTGATTGGTCCGTTCGAAGCCAACTTGTCCTTACCTGCGCTATCTGAGTTGATACTTTTTATATAATCCCTTTTTTGTATTCAGTTTATTTTTGAATTTCTAAAGTAATTAAATTCAGTAAATTTTTGAAATATGAAGGAGGATCTGATTATTTACAGCTGACATTTCATCACTATCATCACTTGACTGACACAACATCGCAAAAGCACACTCTTTTTGTCATTCAAATTTCATTAAACTACTTCACTTGATAGTGGTTCTAGCTCGACTGACAGCGCAGGTGACCTCCTTGCTATGTGCTGTCGACATCGACCGCGACTTAACTAGTAGCATCCACCGCAACCTACACCTCTACCTCGACCTACTTGTTCTGATCTTACCCTTACTCTATCTCTCTATAAAGTTTTAACAAAGTATGTATTTGCCACAAGATAAACACAAAGTTGCTATATTTAATAATCTCACTATATAACCTATTATCGACTAAAATAACTTATCGCGTTTTTCTGAGTGTGGCTCACAATCCCATTTAGGGCACCGTTAACATCAGACTGCCGATTGTAGTGTACTGCAATTATTGGTAGTAAAGGATAATCCCAAGAGCACACTGCGTGATTAAGATGGAGTTTATTAGGGTTCACTGGCATTTGATGGGATTTAATAAAAGATCGATTTTGAGAGCCAGCTTAGCTTCCTCGCCATAAGCGCACTAGACATTTTTCTTTTTTTCATTTTCATTTTGCCTCGACTTCAATTCTTTCTGAACCATCTTCGAAAGCAATCTACTTCAAGGGCTTCTTATCCAAGAAAACATTAATATATACAGTGAGCGTCAAAATTATGGAATAAATTCGGTTTTTCTAGAATTTAGCGATTTTCGAGACAAATTCTGAAACAGGTCAATTTTTATTTTTGGATTATGATTTTTTGACACATACATATATCATACTGCTGAAGTTGTCCCTCGGGGCGTAATGACGTAATCCATAATTTTTTTAATGAAAATATGGGTTGTATGCTAGCTTACGTGAAAATTTATTCAATTTTCTATTCAATAATATAACCATTAACACAATTATTTATACAGGGTGGCCAAATTTTTTTTTACTGAAATTAGTTGACAGAAGAAGAATGTTTTTTAATTTATTTAATTCAAAATAATGTTGTCAGAAACGGAAAAAATGTTTATTTGACGAATTAACATTTTTTCGCTTAAATTAACCATAAAATCTCAAACAAATGGGGGTGATAGTTTTAATATTTAATTTAAGTGAAAAACAATGTTTATTTGTCAAACTAATTAGTTAATATCAGTCCAAAGCAATCTCATTTCGTTATATTCTTCCATATTTTTTTATTAAAATGGTTAAAGTATACTAGATAACGGAACAAATCGAAATTGTTCTATCAAGAAATCAAGAAACAAAATATGACGACTATATTAAGATTTTCACTGACGCTTCAAAAACAGAAAATGGCTGTGCCGCATCATTTATAACAGACTCTATGGAATACGCTATACGAATACATATTTATTGCAGTGTATTTACTGAAGAAGCTATTGCAATTTTAAAAGCACTTGAATTTTGCCAAACTAATACAGATCCTAATATTCTACTAATCAAAGATTCACTATCAGTAATTCAATGCATAAAACAGATCTATCCATCTCATACTATTATCCAAAAAATTTAAAGTACATATGATACATTGTATGCAGAGCAGAAATATAAACATTCACTTCCTTTGGGTACCTTCACACATAGGTATTTCAGGTAATGGAAAGGTCGATGCCCTAGCACTTAAAGCAAATACTGACGAACACATTGATATTATCCAAAGAATTCCAATCGCAGATATTAATTTGAATATCAAGCAATATTGTTTACAAGTTTGGCAGCATTGTTGGGATACGAATAGCTCAAACCTCAAAGAGATCAAACCTTACATCAATCTCCAGCTCAAAGAGCAAAAGAGCAAAGAGCTACCACCACAATGCTCATACTGTAGATGCCTGATAACAGTCCAGCACATTCTTACAGAATGTCCACTTTACTCGTATGAACGAAGCATCAACAACATTTCTGAAGAACCAAGTCAGCTGAAGAATATATTAAATTATAATTTATTCAGTACAATTAATTATCTTAAAGATATACATTTATTTCATAAAATCAATTATTAATTATATTGTAATTGTTCAACATTCGCTAATAACCTTCCATGGTTGATGCGGCTTTATGTAAATAAAAAAAAATCGAAATTGTACAAACTGTAAACAGTGATTAAAACTATAGTATTTATTTATTAATGCTACATATTACAATATTCAATTGGATACTCATTACCAACTTAAATTGTTGTTTCCTTATGTACACATTTATAGCCTGTTACCTAATGTATACCTTTTTGTTTCAGGTAAGCTAAACACATCAATAGTAGTGGTAAGTCTACATATATTCTTAAGCAAATATAAACACAAATTTCCAGATATGAAAGAAGAAATTTTATATATTTTTATACTCGAAGATGTTTGAATTCACTGAACAATAAAAAATATAATTTTTTGTTACCAAATTATAATTGACTGATTCTTATTGTATTTTTTACTAATTCTTCTCCCTTATGTGCCATCTCCGCGAAGAAGATTGGCAATCATCATTGCTATTTTCACTTTTGACACTACAGCCCGAAAGAGTTCAGTTGAGCTGCATTCAAACCATTATCTGAGATTTCTCAGCCAGGACATTTTTCTCCTACCTTAGCTGCTCCTTCCTTGAATCTTTCCCTGCATAATTAATTTTAGGAGTTCATATCTATCACCACGCGTTATATGACCCAAGTATTGAAGTTTCCTTATTTTGATTGAATCCAGTATCTGCCTGCTGTTCTGTATTCTTCTTAGCACTTCCTCATTGGTTATTCTGTCTGTCCAGGAGGTTCTCAGCATTCTTCGATATGTCCACATTTTAAATGCTTCCAATCTATGGAGACATTGTTTATTAAGAGTCCATGTCTCCACACCATACAAAAGAACAGAAAATACATATCATTTTAGTACTTGCTTTCTAAGATTTAGGTTAAGTTCTACTACATAAGGTACTACATAATATTTGTTTCATATTAGTGAATCCACTTCTAGCCTTTTTTATTCTAATTCTGATTTCTTTGGTATAATCGTTTGTTTCACTAATTTTTGTCCCTAAATAGTTATAATTCTGAACTCGTTCTATCGTCTTATTATTTACGTGTAGATTGATGTTTCTAATATTTTTATTTGATATAACCATGAATTTTTTTCTTTGTGTTTAGTGACAGACCAAATTCTTCACTCGTTGCAACAACGTTATCTAAAATTCTTTGTAGATCTGTAATAGTTTCTGCTATTAGTATTGTGTCATTTATGAGTATCTAATTTCACATATGAGTAGGCCATTTATTTTTATGCCTGCTGCTTTATCTTCTAATGCTTTTTTGAATATTTCTTCTGAGTGTGCATTAAACAGTGATGGTGACAAGACACAGCCCTGTCTAATGCCTCTTTTGATTTTTATTTTATTGGTGTTTAAATTATTTATTCTTATGACAGCTTCTTGTTCATATTACAGATTATTTATTATTCTTATATCTCGTGTGTAGATGTTCTTTGTTCTCAGTAGTTTTATTAAGGGATTATGTTTAACCGTATCGAATGCCTTGTCATAATTTAGGAAGTATTTTTTACACTGAATCCAAAAACGATAATAATATCTTTTTCTACGACGGATGGTTTTCTTGTGGGATTCAATTACAAATCATACATTTTCTATGTATTGTCAGCCACACCAATAAGGGTTTACTACATTTAAAGATTGTTGTGAGGGATTTTCTTGAGTATTTTGCTTCTAGCACATCTCTTTTAAGTGTCCAGCAGTAGTCAGCCAACATTTTCAGACTCCACTTTCCTTGATATCATGTTTCCATACTGATATCTTAATTGAAACGTGCTTTATCACAACATCTCCAAGATTTTGTGGGAAAAAGTCCATGTCTAAGTAGTCTTTCAGTTTCAGTATATTGTCAGATATTGTTGACATTATATATTTAAAGAAAAACAGAAGAGGATGAAAACGGAAAATATCAAACTATCTAGTTGTCAGCTATAGTACTTATAAAAATTAAATAATAATAAATTTTACAAAATACATACAATTTTCGTGTGTATATACCTATATTTATGAATGAATATACAGTATTAACATGACAGAAACTGTCATTTGGGCGAACGTAACGAATAAAAAGGACGCTACTTCAGATGCGTTGTCAAAGTCAAAATCACGCATTTTTTCCGCGCAGACAGATTGCGCCGAAATGTCGCAGAACTCACTGCGCTTCTGAATACTTTCAATCTTGAAGGTTTCACTAGCAACTCAGGTGCGTAGTAGCACAGTTGCTGATGGTTTAACTTTGTACATTGTTGCCTCTTGGAAGCTGTTGGAACTATTGAGATCATTTAATGATTTGATAATATATTTGATCTATTTAATTCGTCTAATATTTCCAACCCTAAGCTCTGCAATAGGGCTTTTAGTGATTCGGATTACCAGAAAGATTTTTTTTAACCAGTCCGGTCGTAACTTGTCGCCTCAGATGACAGATAACAAGATGGCTGCCTCTACAAAACGAGACTTCAAAAACTTCAAAGGCGCCGACGAGAGTGTCACTTCTTCTTCAAGTGCCATCTCCGCGACGGAGGTCGGCAATCATCATAGCTATTCGGACTTTGGAGACGGCTGCTCTGAAAAGTTGGTTTGATGTACATCCGTACCATTCTCTCAGGTTGCACAGCCACGATATTTCACTACTGTTAGAGTGTCACTACTGTTCGTTTTTAAGACTGTGTTATATCATTTAATTACCTCTCCCAATTATTTTGAACCACACCCTCTAATACAGTCCACAAACTATGAAATTGTGGTATATTATGAACCCTCTGTATAAATAATAATTTAAATATGATGTTATTAACCTTTAGGGTATTGAACATACATAAAAACAATAGCTTATAGTTTGTATCACATGTTTATTACGAGTGAACTTGAACTATATTTGTTATGGTTCAGATAGGTATAAAAACGCGCTGAGCAATCAGTATGGATATAGATATACAAATAATTATTAGAAGTTAGTATGTAGTAAGGCGAGGCGCTATGAATCATTAATGTTATTGTTTAGATATTGGATACCAGTGAATAAAATATAGTGTATAGTAAGACGTGTTTAGTCTTTTTAATTAATTAGAACCAGAAGGCAGTAACAACACACTATTTAATACATGGCTGATCCTGCAGATTAGAGGAGGTCTTCTGAAAGGAGCAGAGATGGCGGTAACAAATTGGAAACGGAGACGGCGAAGATGGACCAGGACGAAGATGCAGAGAACCCAGGGAACAAACACAAAGTGATAAAATGTAAGTAAGAATGTCTATCTTTATTAAAAATGCTTCCCTCGTTTTTATATTATTATTGAACATTGAATATTTATCTTTGCTGATTTTTGAATAATTTATGAAGTATCGATTTTTTTATCTATGAATTTTGAAACATGAAGTGATTTTTTGAATTGAATATTTTTATCAAAGTTTATTATATATGTTATTATTGAATTTTTATTGAATTTTTATTGAATTTTGAATTTTTATTGAATTTATTTGAAAAATCTGTATCCGATTTCGATTTTTAGTCCGGTTATTTTTGAATATTTTATGGAATCTCGAATTTTTTTTTCCAAAAAAAATTCTATCGAATTTTGAGATTTGCACTGATTTTGAATATTTTTATCTAACTTTTGCATAGGCTGCTTTTGAATTTTGAATTGAATTTGTATCGAATATGTATACTATTATTGAATTTTTATTAGCCATTTTGTTTTTATTATTGATATTTATTGATTCTATAGATACATTTTCATCGATTTTGTGTTAAATTTTGTATGAGATGAACCTGAATTAATATTTTTTTGAGTGATAAATGATATTTTTTTAATGAATAATGATTAGTGATGACATACGTTGATATAAGAGCTTTAAGACAAACATTGCTATAAGCAAGAGATATATTTTTAACGAACCGACCTGAAGAGTCGAGATAAAGAATCTAGAGGACTATATAGATAAGAAGAAGAACTAACAATATTATAAGCTAAATATTATGAGGCAACTAGAGACAATAAGAAACCCACTGCTCTTGTCAAATTAGGAAGGTACTAATGATTTATAGAAGCTTGAACGCTTATTAGAGACCCACTCTGTGTTTTGAAGGGTACCTATTTTATTCATGATTATTCGTGAATAAACAACGGCGTCAAAGCAAGGGATTGAGGTTGTGATATTTTTAGAAGAATTTTAACCGCATAAAATACCTATTTCGTGTTTTGAGTTAACTATACCACCTAAATGGTGCGTACAGATCAGGGCGAGAATTCGGGTTAATATTGGCGGAGAACTAAGACATCCGAGTGAAACCTCTTTTATTAAGGTAAAACGAAGGTATCGGAGCTAGTATATGAAGTGATGATTATGATGTTATATGAAATGATATATGAGATAAATGATATATGATTGTTATATGAAATATGTATATGAAGATGAATTATGTACACTGTAGAAGTGCTATTATATGAAGAAAAATGAATTATATGAGTTGTAGTACCAGACAAGAAGAAAAGAAAGGAAAAAAGAGAATATTATTAAAATATGTGGGAAAAATGAAAGAAGAGACATAAAATTTGTAAGAAATGTCAAAATAAACAAGCAGAATTAAGAATAATATACTAATCAAATAAGTAGCTAATCATTGAATTGTGGTTAAGAATTAAAGCTGTAAATTTTTTTTTCTCTAAAGTAACGTAAACTATAAATAACTTATTTTTAAATGTATATAATGAATTCAGGTTAAATTTTCGCGGAAAATGGAAGTGTTTGAATTAAGGATAGACAATATCTTACAATAAGTGTTAGTAGATAGTAAGCAAAGGGACACAGAAAGTGAAATTTTTAGACATTCAGCAACATAGATTAAATCTTTATAGGTACAAGAGAGTTATTGAAAGTTTTATAGAGACATATTAGAAGTTTTTAGAGAGATTACATTTTTATTATAGGTAACATTATTTTAAAGTTAGTAAGGAGTATATAAATAAAGCAAAAGAAGACTGAAATATGAATTATTAATAAAGTAAAGGTTACATTTTTATTAACTGATTCGAGTAATATTAGCTTAGCTTAGGACTTTTAGTTAGATACGAGATTTTTAGTAGGTAGATTAGATTATTCCCCTGCTTATATGAGATGCTTATGGGCACTAAAAGACTATATTAAAAATCCCGATAGGTTTAGTCACTGTTTTTATGTGGACACTGTTTTGTGAATGGAGAAAAGACTAAAAAGCAAGACGGAACAGAAAGTGAATTAGTGATAATAATAAACAATTTTTAGGATTAAAAAAAAAACTCTGAAACGTACCATGTTACAGTTAGTTAGCATAGTTAGGAAATTTAATTTTTGAAAATAGTATTAGGTAACCATAAACATTTTGTAAAAGGGAAAGAGGAATATACCGTCAGATACTCTTCTTCTCTTCTTAGGACTTTCTTTTTTAAAAACGGCGGAGATGTGGTATATTATGAACCCTCTGTATAAATAATAATTTAAATATGATGTTATTAACCTTTAGGGTATTGAACATACATAAAAACAATAGCTTATAGTTTGTATCACATGTTTATTACGAGTGAACTTGAACTATATTTGTTATGGTTCAGATAGGTATAAAAACACGCTGAGCAATCAGTATGGATATAGATATACAAATAATTATTAGAAGTTAGTATGTAGTAAGGCGAGGCGCTATGAATCATTAATGTTATTGTTTAGATATTGGATACCAGTGAATAAAATATAGTGTATAGTAAGACATGTTTAGTCTTTTTAATTAATTAGAACCAGAAGGCAGTAACAACACACTATTTAATACAAACTTTTTATAATAATTAACTCTGAAATTGCATCATTATGCACGACCGGAATAATCTATAAAACTACGTATACTAAAATATATCCTCCGCCTTTTTGTACATCCATCTCTCCGTTCCCCCCAACCCCAGATCCAGCGGGGGATAACCGCTCTCCGGGAATTTCATTGCACACAATAAGTTCCGACCGACATTGTTGTGGTTTACTTTCTTCTTAGCAAAACTTTCTTTATAGATTTAGTTTTTAAAACTCCGACAATGTTCGAAGCAACAAGACACAGCCAATTTGTTCTGGAGATGAAAAAGGGAGCCCGGAAGGATATTAGCGACCGAATACGAGAAGATAATAGGTAAAAGGGTTAAACGGTTTTTGGCGGAAATAAGGGTCTTTAAAAGTTTTCGTAAATGGCGAAATGACAAAACGGATTTCAAAATGAAAAGTTTTATAGTTTTAATATACAGTGCGCTGGAACAAGTGTTATCCTTATTAACTTATTTATTTTTAACACATAAGTAAAACGCTCGGACAGGTCGATTTTTAAAATAATCGTAGTATATTATAGCATCATATATATAGTAAATCAGATAGACCATATTTTAATAGAGAAGAAGCATGCAAACAATGTAATAAATGTAAAGAGCATGAGAGGAGCGGACTGTAACTCTGACCACTACCTGGTGAGAGCAGAATATAAAATCGAGCATAACATAAAGCGAAACCATAATTTTCGATTCTTATCTAAGCATGTCTTAACAGAGACGAAGTTTAAGATGCAATCACGTTGCAATCCATTGTGGCAAGCTTAAAATTGATCTAGGACTTATATTCCAAGAGGCAGCGCTGAAAAATTTCTCTGAATTTACTAAAGCTAGTTATTTCACAGTTGATTACTGTGATTGTGTAGAGAAACATACTGCGGTCGGTCAAGCGAAACGTAGAACAGGGGTTACTGAGAGGGTATCAAAGTTGCTTTCCTACGAAGGTATACCCTGTTCCACGAACATACGCCTGTCTTGGATTATCGCGACAACGAATATTTTACTGTGCAAATTATGAAGAACGAAAGTAAATTGCAAAATATATTGTTGTTTAATGGAACAATTATTAGAGCCATTTATTTTCACACTTCTTCTGTTGCACACTAAAATATTCGTTGTCGCGATAATCCAAGACAGGCGTATATTCGTGGAATAGCCCATAATTAAATCCATTTACTAATGCTGAAAATCAGTACACACACTCTAAATTGAATACAAATAAAAGTTATTACAGTCGGTCAGCTGTTTGACGGGACAGAGCCGGTTGGTTGGCCCCAATGAATGTACACGGTTATTCACTATATTTTGACCCCCTCTAAACTGCTTTATTTACAGAACTAGAAAAAAATGTAAAATACAAAACTTATTAAATTTTTAAATTATTATTTTTTGACATATATATCGTACTAGTGACGTCATCCATCTGGGCGTGAAGACGTAATCGACTAATTTTTTAAATAAGAATAGGGGTCGCGTGCTAGCTCATTTGAAAGGCTATTCAATTCCCTATTCAGTAATATAAACATTAACATGATTGTTTATATAGGGTGTACAAAAATTTTTTTTTAATTAAATTAATTGTTTAATTAATAATTCAAAACATTTTTTTGGACACTCTGTATAAATAATGATCTTAATGTTTATATTACGGAATAGGGAATTGAATAACCTTTCAAATGAGCTAGCACACGACCCCTATTCTCATTTAAAAAAAGTCGATTACGTCATCACGCCCAGATGGATGACGTCACTAGTACGATATACTTATATGTCAAAAAATCATAATTAAAAAATCGAATAACTTTTGTATTTTACATTTTTTTCTAATTCTGTAAATAAAGCAGTTTCCAAGGGGGTCAAAATATAGTGAATAACCATGTACATTCATTGGGGCCGACCGACCGGCTCTGTCCCGTCATACAGCTGACCGACTATAATAACTTTTATTTATATTCAATTTAGAATGTGTGTACTGATTTTCAGCCTTAGTAAATGGATTTATGCCTGGTTGCACCAACAGATCTTAAGCTCCAGCTTAGTTAAGATCTACTTATAAATAGGGCCTCCTTGAGTATCACTTACGTTGAACCAAAATTTTAGATTCTTACCTTGTTATCAATTATATCTAATATTATATTATGGTATTCTTTTTGTATTATATTATAATTATATTATGTTAATTCTTATGATATTCTCGACTTAAGCTTAAGATCTGTTGGTGCAGCCGGGCATTAATTACCTCCGCAGGTAAGCAACTTTGACAAGCTGTCAGTACCACCTATTCTACGTTTCGCGTGACCGACCGCAGTATGTTTCTCTACACAATCACGGTAATCAACTGTGAAAAAACTAGCTTTAGTAAATTCAGAGAGATTTTCCGGCGCTGCCTCTCCGTCTATTAATGGTGCAACGCGTATCTTTCATAAGCTGAGCTTAAGGCACTTCTTAAGCTTAAGATCTGTTGGTGCAATCAGGCATTAAAAATATATCATTTATCATTGCATCATAATATATAAACCCGTAGGTATACATAATAAGAAAGTCAAGAAGTGTCAGGTTATTAGTAAATAACAGTCTGAAGATAACTGGAAACAACCCTTAAGGAAGTAATAAAACCAAGTGCTTCAAAGTGAGTGTATTTTAGTCAAGCTTTCGCCACATATTTTCGGGCTCCATCAGAATTCACAAAATGTTAACACTGTTTCTTAGTATTGAATTGAAAAAAGTACACATCATGTTTGTGCTAACACCAATAGATTTTCTTGTCTCAAAAATCAAAAACAACCATGCCATTAGTTTTTCATAATTATGCATTTGTGAAAAAACATGTTTGGTTCAATACCGCGCAATTAGCTTAATGAAGTAACATTTATGTATGTTATAAAAAATATTTATTTAAACAATGTTTCGGAAATAAAATACAATTTGGCACCGATATAGAAATAAATAAATATTTGAATCGCAATTATTATTGTGTTTGGACCAGTTTGTTTCATGTTTCCCTGGGGATTTACAATGTAATTACTATCGCGAGTGTTCGTTTCCAGCTGTAATGTACATTATTTGAAAATGATTTACATTTACTAAAAATATATAAATACATAATAATAATGAATTGTGTCAGTGTTCATAATCCCTACTGAAATATTGCCATCCAAATTTATGATAATCATAAAAATACTACAGTTGCCCACTAACAAATTATTTCATTTGATGTCAACCTGTTATAAATAAAACATTTTATTATTGCTTAAGGGGAAAGGCTCAAACTGTCGCCTGTCAAAATTTCATCATCATCAGCCTCTCTCAATCGACTGCTGAACATAGGCCTCCCCTGTTTGTCTCCAAAGTGTTCTATCTTGTGCTTTCTGTATCCAGTTTTTTGTTGTCTTTCGTAAGTCGTCTTGTCATCGTATTGGTGGTCTTCGTCTGCTACGTTTATCGGCTCTTGGTCGCCATTCAACTAGTTTGCGAGTCCATCTTCCGTCCTTCATTCTGGCAACGTGTCCAGCCCATTTCCATTTTAAGTTACAGCTTCTTTCAATGACGTCTATGACTTTGGTCTTAGCTCGTAGATCTTCGTTTCTAATCCTGTCTCGCAGAGTGGCCCCTATCATTGATCGCTCCATTCTTCTCTGTGCTACTCTTAGTTTTTGTGCGTTTTTCTTTGTGAGCGATAATGTTTCTGTACCATAGGTCATCACCGGTAGCACGCATTGGTCGAAAACTTTTTTCTTCATCTTAGTTGGAATGTCACTCTTAAAAATGTCCCTAAGAGCTCCGTATGCTGACCATCCTTGTATTATTCTTCTGGATACTTCTGTTGTTTGATTGTCCTTACCTATCTTAATTTCGTGACCCAGATATATATATTTGTCTACCAGTTCTATTTGTTCATTTTGTATTTCAAGGTGTTTACTTGGTACTAAGTTCGTCATATATTTTGTTTTTGTTATATTCATTTTTAAGCCTATTTTATGACATGCCGTACCAAGTTCTTCCAACATTTTCTTTATTTGTCCCAAATCGTCTGCAATCAGGGGTATATCGTCTGCGTAGCTTAGGTGGTGTAGCATCTCTCCGTCCACATTTATTCCTTTATCACCCCATTCGAGGGTTTTGATCGCTTTTTCTAGAGCCGATATGAAAAGTTTAGGTGACGACCTAATCTCTTGACGGATACCTCTTTGGATTTTTATTTGTTTGCTGTTAGCGTGTAGTTGTATCGAGCTTGTCGCATTTTTATATATATTACATATTAGCCTCGAATATCGGCTATCAATGCGCCTCTCATCGCCTCTCATTTAGTGCTTCTATAACACTGTCGAGTTCTACTCGAGTCGAATGCTTTGTGGAAATCTACGAATGCTAAAACTAAGGGCTTGTTATATTCTATGGATTTTTCGATGAGATGTTTTATTGTTTGGAGGTGATCGTTGGTTCCAAAGTTTGCTCTGAATCCAGCTTGTTCTCTACTTTGATAGAGGTCTAATTTCAATGTGTTTTAAATGTATTCGTTTTTTTCGAATCCTGAGAAAACTAATAAGTATTTTTGATAAATTTAAACGCAGAATAAAAGATTACATTATTACCGAGGGCCGAAAGTCTCTTGGAAATAAAAAGTTTCTTTTGAATGAAATATTTGCAATTAAAAATCACACTAAATTTTCTCTTTTATTTTCACCACATGAACTTATTAAAATAAACCTTATAGAAGTTTTCAGGGACTTTCGGCCCTCAGTAATAATGAGAGCCGACTTTCATTCTGCGTTTAAATTTTTCAAAAATACTTATTAGTTTTCTCAGGATTCGAGAATACATTTAACACACATTGAAAATTTTGACAGGCGACATTTTGCGCCTTTTCCCTTAAACCATTCGGCTGTCTTCACCATTTTAATTAGGCACTTATTACTTTACTTTAAATTGTATAAACATACTTAAGGAGAGGGTTTTGCTTGAATTCAACATTTCAAGCATATTTTTGTGATTTTTTGAAACTATGGCACATTTATTTTATTTTTAATTAAATTAATCATATTAACTATAATTCGCAGAATATTCAGAAAAAAAATTCAAGAAAATATATTGAAATATAAGCAAACAGTGTCCAATTTTTACAGACACTTCAAAAAAATGCAATTTGCGGTGGACATCAAAACTCGTCACTGGATTATGCGAAGCGAAAAATACAAAAATATGTTATTAGAATATTATGAGTTTTTCCAGGTAATGCTGTCGAGCTTTTTTACTTTTAACAATTTTTATGTTCTTGGTATCATTCTGAAGTCAAAAAAACGAAATACTTTGTAGCAAACGGGTGAAAATCAATATATTATTATTTCTAAACAAAAAATAAGCATAAGAACAAATATATCTCGACAGCGTTACCTCACGAAATCTTTAAAAAAATCCATGCAAAATTTCAGGTAGATCGATCTAGTAGTTTTTGAGTTACAATGTCCACCGCATTTGCAAAAGCAGTTTAGAGAAAAACGCGTTTAAAGTTTTGACAACTGCATCTTCATCTTCTCATTTGACTGTCAAATCGTAAAGTGATGCACATCGGAATATATGTTTTTTGAATGGCAGAATAATCTACAAAAGAGAAGGCGCACAGTTGTTGAACGTTTCTCACTACGCTCAAGCGTGCTGGCGCGGAACCGCGGCAAAGCGAGTCGGGATATTCAACATGCTGTATCTCTGGTAATTTTATTACGTTCAATTTGAAATTTTAAGAGAGTATTCTTGAAATTATGCACTTTTATTTAAAACAATAAAAAATAAATATTTCAAACCAGACCCTCCCTCCCCCGAATACTGTTTTTGATACCTAGGTACAGTTTGGGTTTATTTGGGATTGACATCGGAATTAGATTGATTTTTGATAACGCAACCTATTTTTTTTAATTAGGCCGTTGTCAAGTTCTGGTGGATAATTATTTTTTTCCCCTAAAATACCTTTAACTTTTTTCAGATTTTCGGAATGGTAGAATAGCCTAGATAGTTGTTGAATTGGTCTGTCATCTATCTAGCCCACATATTATAAAATATCAGTTATAATAAAACGTCTTCAAACAATTATTCAAAGCTATATTTTTAAGAAAGTAAGATTTCCAGACTGATTAATAATATTAAAACTCTATAATTATTTTTTTTTCAAGTAACATTACATAAATCATAAATGCCTAAATTTTTCTCTTCTAAAAGAGCATTTTTTGTTTAGATGTAAATGGTCTTCCAACAATAAAAAAATACAGCAGCTTGTAATATAATATATTTTTATCCTCTTATTCGTCATTATACCTTTGAACTCAGAAACGCTTAATTTGTTTCAAACAGAGAGGTTTTTTAAAATTTCTTAACAAGCTGTTTTTCTGACAGCAAAAACTGATAATTAAAATAAAAACAAAACAGAGAGAAGTAAGTGATATTGTTATTTGATATCTCAATGAGATGAGATGATGAAATAATATATTGTTTGGGAAAATTGTAAGCTCTTTGTCTCTCTACGTATACTGCAAATAAATTGGCAGTTAAAGAAATGATAATGTACAGGGTGTTTCATTAATAATTGTCCATATTATAACTGGAGAAACCTTAGCACAAAATACGAAGATTTAACCTAAAACACTTGTATAAAATGTGGTTGCTTACTGAGTTACAGGGTGTTTTATCTAAAAATTTAAAAACTATTTTTGCTAAGCATTTTAAAACTATTAGACGTATCCTTTTCATACTTAGCAGGAAGTATTGGTACTGTACAAGCTAATAAATTATATTAATCAAACGTTTCTGGCTATTACCAGAGGCGTACGACGGGAAAAATAGAATTGTTGACCCTTTCCAAATTCTACGCCACTGGCGGAATTACCAATTTCGAAAACGTTTATTTATTTTAATTTAGTAGAGTGTATAGTACCTACACTTTCTGCCAAGTACGATAAGGATGCGCCAAATAGTTTTAAAGTACTGGGTACAAAATAATTTTTAAATTTTAATCATATGAATCATATCATAAATTAATCAAAATAACTGTGCAGTTTCATATTTAACTTCAAATCTCTCGAAAACTAATGACTTTATCGTTACCAATAAAGAGTATATTATTTACGTAGAAAGTATTGGAGAATCTAAAAATGATACTAAAATAGTAATTTCTCCAGTGGAGTAGAATTTGAGAAGGGTCAACCATTCACTATCCCCTGTCGTACGCCTCTGGTAGTAGCTAAAAACGTTTGTTTATCATAGTTTAGTATTGTGTATAGTAGTCGCACTTTCTGCTAAGTGTGAAAAGGATACGTCGGATAGTTTTAAAATGCTGAGCAAAAATAGTTTTTAAATTTTTAGATAAAACACCCTGTAACTCAATAAGGAACCACATTTTATTTAAGTGTTTTAGGTTAAATCTTCGTATTTTGTGCTAAGGTTTCTTCAGTTAATATATGAACAATTATTAATGAAACACCCTGTATATCTATATAAAACCATCGAAAATAGCTTATTTAAGTTCTTGTATTGTGTATAATTGAGTGAATCTACAACATCATAGAAGACAACAATTAATTTTTATTACTACATATTTATTAATTTTTAACCGAATTATGCGTCATTTGACAAAATATTTTTAAATAAAGAAGAAATATATTTCAAAATAATTTTTCAATGCTTCGCTATTTTTTTTTTTTGTTAACGTTAAATTTTCATCACGTACTGGGTCACATAAATTTGAATTTGCTTAAAAATATTTTAGGAAAAACTCATAAACTGGTTTCCCACACCTGCGGATGCTTTCAAAAATCAAAATCTATGAATATGAGCTCTATAATAAAGAACTGAGTAGAAAACATGGATCTTTTGTTCGGTATGAAATATGTATCCCAATAAAACCTTTAAAAGTTTAGCGTGAATAATAATAAATGTAGTTAGTAATAAAAAACCGAAATATGGAAATATAATTAACACATATAAATTTACCAAAACCTAGTCATATTTTGTCACCTACACAAAAGAAATCCAAAACAAATATAACTAGAACTTAACTTCTACACTGAATGAATGAATGAACTTTATTCAAAAAAAAAATTACAGCTTTGTATACATATATAAATAAAATATTTGAATAAAGTAGTACATATACCGATAAGTGTCTACACACTTGTTTCGGTTACATAATAATATAAATAGGTATAATTTATAATCTATAAAACTATGTATAAAAATTTGAAATTAAAATAATATAGATTATTTAATTCGTGGGAAATATAAATTCAACAATATGTACAATATAAAATTTATAAAAATCAATTTAAGTTAAAAATATTAATGTCTAATAATATAATAAAAGGCAACAAAAACATTTAAATCTAACAATTCAATCTACCAATGGATCATTATAATATATCAAAGTAGTTGTGTATAATTGATCTGTCTGTATTCAAAAGAAATATTTTCAATTGGTGTTTAAAACTATATAAATTAACAATGTACCTAATATAGTCCGGAATAGTATTATATAGTTTGGGAGCCATGTAGGTATACGATTTTTGTGTACTAGTTTTATTCATAAGAGGGACAATAAAATGGTCTCTTTGACGAGTATTATATTGGTGTGTTGGTAGTGCATCTAAACTTTTATTTGAATAATACCTGATGCCAGAACACAGATAGTATAACTGCCTTACATCCAAAATTTTCATTTCAGTATATAGACTATCAGATGCATACACTGTACTTCTGGACAAGATTAATTTAAGAAATTTTCTTTGCATAATTTCTAGGGAGGTGATATGTGTTTTATAAGTTGAACCCCATACTAAAATTCCATATCGCAGATGAGTTTCAACCAATGCAAAATATAAAGTTTTCAAGTGATTGGTAGGTACCAGTTGTTTTAGTTTTCTAAATTTGTACAGTATTACTCTTAATTTATTTATTAAATACTTTATATGTAGATCCCATTTCATGTGGGGGTCTATAATAATCCCTAAATATTTCATTTTCTTTTCAGGTGCAATGGACATTGATTGTGTAATACATAAGTGGTTAAATTGAGGAGCACCCGAAGAATAGCAACTAAATGGTAGATAATTGGTTTTACTTAGATTGACTGTTAATAATTTATAGTCCAACCATTTTTTAATTTTTAGAAAGTCAATTTCAGCTGTATGTTTTAGTTCTTCCCAATTGGTAGCATTATAGAATATTACGGTGTCATCTGCAAAGCCGATAATGCTTCCAGTAGATTCCAATGAAAATAAACCATTTATATATATATTAAACAGGATAGGTCCAAGTATTGAACCTTGTGGAACTCCATAATCAATAATACGTGGACTACTCTCTACATCGCTTATTTTTACAGTTTGTTGTCTGTTAGTTAGATAACTATCAAACAGTTTTAGTGATTTATTTCGTATACCAATATCTTCCATAGCTTGCAAAAGTAAATGATGACTAACTGTGTCAAAAGCTTTTGATAGATCTATAAATATGCACAAACACGGCTTACTTTCATTAAGAGATTTATTTATTTTTGAGGTTAGTGAAAGAATGGCGTCTTGTGTGGATGTATTTTCCCTAAAACCAAATTGTTTTTCTGAAAGTATTTTGTACTTTCCTAGGTAAGATACTAATCTAGTTTTGATTACATTTTCAAATATTTTTGAAATGTGGGTAATGAGAGATATAGGTCGATAGTTATTCATATCAGTCGAGTTTCCTTTTTTATATACTGGAGTCACAATAGCATGCTTAAAAGCTGAAGGATAAATAGAACTGTCCACACATTTATTCAGTATGTATGTCAAAGGTTCAGTGATATAATCAGAAATACTTTTAATTGTTTCTGCTTTTATATTGTCAATACCGACTGCTTTACCATTTTTTAATCCGAATATTATATTTTTTATTTCATCACTTGTAATCGGTGCAAATACAAAAGAATTAGAAACAGTATGTCTGTTAGAAATGTATTCATGATCTTGATGTATTTTAGTTGCCAGTTTTTTACCGATTTCACTAAAAATGTTTATTGAATTCATTAGTAATATCCAACTTTTCGCTTAATAATTTGTTTGTGTTTGCTTGCTTTATACTGTCAATTCCTTCATCTCGTTTTTTCGTCTTGGTAATTTGTTGTACCACTTTCCATAGACTTTGACAGTTGCCTTCGTTGCTCTCAATTTGCTGTTGGTAATATCGAAATTTTGCTTTTTGTATTAGCGAAGTTAATTTATTTCTGTATATTTTGTATCTGTTTTTTAGAATAATGTTATTTGGGTCGTTATGAAGTTCAGTATACATTTTATTTTTTTTATTTACAGAAATTAGCAGTGCGCTTGTTATCCAAGGAGCGATTTTATCACGTTTCCTTCTTAGCTGTTTTTTCTCACTACACGCTTCCAGGTTATGTTTCAAGATTCTTATAAATGTATTCGTCGCAACTTCTGGGTCATGTAAAGAATATATTGAATCCCATTTAGTATTTTGAAATGTATAAGTTAACTTTGTTGTATTAATAATATTTCTGAATTTTCGAGCGTTTTTTTGTATGCTTCCACCAGTTACTAATTGTAGAATTGTTATATAATGATCAGTAACTGAAGATTTCAAGACTAGTGGCAAAACATAGTCCAAATTGTTAACTTCTGTTTTCAAAAAAATATGATCTAAACATGACTTGCTGCTGGCCTGAACCCTAGTAGGTTCATTTATTGTTGAGATATAGCCAAACTCACTTAAAATATTTAAGTACTCGGCAGTGTAGTTATCATCAGGCTGCAACAAGTCAATGTTTATATCTCCCACAAATACAGCATACTCATCTGAATCAGTCTCAGTCTTTTCTAGAAACTCATACAAACTGTGATTAAAATCATTTAAGTTAGTACTGGGTGATCTGTACAAAGCAGTCACTTTAATTAATTGACGATTTTCTAGTTTTATCTGAATTTGCAACAAATTTATATTATTATAAAAAGGAAGTATTTCAAATTTGTACTTTAAAGATGTTTTTATGTATATAACAACACCATCGTTTTGATTGTAATGGCTCTCACTATATACGACATCATATCCCGGAACATCAAATACATTTATATCAATTATTTCCCATGTTTCACTTAAGATTATACAGTCAATATCAGAATTAATTTTATTTAATGTTATTAAAAATTCATCTAGATTTTTGTTTATACTGCGAATATTCATATGCAAAATTTTTAAATTTTGATTGTTTTTATTTATTTCTAAAATCTGTGAACATTCTTCTGGTGTGTCCAGAGTGTAAGTTGGTAATGAGTATATTTCAAACTCCCGAATATATTGATCCATTGTTATTAATATTATCACTAATTATGTGTACCGCAAATCGATAAGAATATTACTTCTATACTAACAAATAAACAGTTTACAACACTATAAATTTACATCTAACAACTATCCTATTGATAGCAAGTACCAACTATTTTTTATTTGTGGATCCAAAACGTGTTCTGGATTTTATTTCACTAGTCTTTGATGTCGGATTTGTTGGTTTTGGTACTTTTTCGTTAATATGTGTGTTTTTATCGTACGAATCTATATCTGCAACTGACGATTTTTCGGTTGTGCCTCTTTTGGGGGTGTTGGGAGCGCTGTTAGCCTGTATTTGATTCCTTGTCGCTTCAATTTCTTCAATTTCTAATATGTCTGGAGCAGTAAATACTGTGCTATCAACAAACAGTTTTTCACCTTTAATGTAGCACTTATTCGATGAATTTTTTAATCTTTTTAGATGTCTGCTAAGTATTGCATATGTTTCTCGCTGAGCTGTTGTTTGATCATGTGATATTATAATGTTTGAACCCTTCAATTTAGAACAATTTCTGAGAATTTTTGTTTTATTGATGTTAGATATAAATTCTACTTTTATCGGTGCTTCTGGTGACTTTCCCAGACTATAAACGTTATTAATATGATCGACTTCCAATTGTAAATTCAACAAATTATTTAATTTATTACAAACACTATCCACTGATACATCTGGTATATTTTGTTTAATACCGAATATTACAATATTATTTTTTTTATTTTGTCTTTCTAATAGCTCTACTTTCTCTTTTAATATTAAGTTTTCTTTTTCTAATGTTTTAATTTCTTTATTTAACTTTTCTTCTATCTTTAATAATATTCGAACTTCACTTGCTTCTACCAAATTTCTTATTTTCTTAATTTCGTCTAATATTTCGGCATTGGTTGGCTGTGACATGTTTTCGTGCATGGACCGCTTTATAATATTTAATGAATGTTTACGGTTCGATTGAGGTTTTTGCGATTGTTGCCAAAATAACAACTATGTTAAGTATGTGTTTTGCTTTAGTTTTTCTAATAGTCCATTTTCAAAATATTAGTTGTAGATAAAAATTAAAAAGATATTATGTCTTACAGTTTAGATGCTCATCCACTGATGCACTTGTATACATTTATTTTCCTGTTTTTACCATGTTTTAAAACATTTCACTACGGAGCTCACAAAATACACGTCCGCATTACACGGAACCATACACCGTTCTTGATGTATACACTGAATGTATACAATTTTATTTTCAAACACAACTTTAACGAAAATAAAGTTTAACTCATTTTTGTTACTTTTGTAACATAAGCAAGGGATTTATTTGTAAAAGATGTAATAAAACTCATAAAAAAGGCCATTCAAAATTAAAACCTCTTTGTCTGTGTGTGGTCTCTTTTAAAGCATTTATAATATCTTCAACATATAAAAATAGTGCAAAATTTATTAATATAAGAAACTTACTAATCATGGTAATCTTTATCTTATCTGCAGCAATGTGAAAAAGCTGCACATATGTTGTGTTGAACCAGGTTCCGAGGTTCTTTAACCAGGATGTTCTTTTTCTTCCTGGTCCGCTCTTTCCAAATATTTTTTCTTGCAGGATGGCTTGTAGGAGGGCATATCTGAATTAATTTCGCATTATGTGCCCGAAGTATTCTACCTTTCGAGATTTTGTAGTAGTCAGTACCTCTTCAATTCTTCTTCATTATTTTAAGGACCTCCTCGTTTGTAATCCGGTCAGTCCAATGGATTTTAAGAATTCTCCGATATAGCCACACCTCAAATGCTTCCAATTTTCTGCACATTTTATGGTTTCCATCAACTGCCGTTGCTATCAATTACAACAGAAGTTTTTCACTTGGACGTTAAAGTTTTTCAACCAAATGGTATACAATCAACTCCCGGGGAACATCCCGATTTAGCCTAAATTAAAGTAAGTATTTATATATATATACAAGTCATCATTCTCTTTGCCTTATTCCTATGAGGGGTCGGCTTCTCTAATTGCATTTCTCCACACAATTCTATCTTGGGTTGTATCAATGTCAATCCCCTTTACCAACATGTCCTGCCTTATCGTCTTCTCCCCCCCCCCAGGTCTTCTTTGATCTTCCTCTCCTACACCTTCCAGGAATCTGTACTTCAGCTATTCTTCGTATTGGATGATTAACGTCTCGACGTTGAACATGACCAAACCATCTCAACCTATGCTCTCTCACTTTGGCATCAATTGGTACCACACCCAGACTTCCCCTAATATACTCTTTCTAATGTTATCCTTCTTTGTCACTCCACTCATCCATCTAAGCATTCTTATTTCCGCCACATTCATTCGTTGTTCCTCTTTCTTCTTCACTGCCCAACATTAAGTTCCGTACGTCATAGCCGGTCTTATGGCTGTTTTATAGAATTTTCCACTGCAGCTTCATTGGAATTTTTCTGTCACACTACACACCACTCGCTTCTTTCCACTTCATCCATCCAGCCCTGATTCTACAGCATGCATCTCCATCTATTTCTCCATTACTCTGTAATACCGATCCCAGGTACTTAAACTATTGCTTTTTACAATCAGTTCACCATCCAAAGATACCATTTTATTTGTAGTAACTCCATCTTTAAATAAACATTACAAATACTCTGTTTTTGTCCTACTAAGTTTTAAACCTTTTTCCTCCAGAGCTTGCCTCCACTGTTCCAGTTTTTGTTCTAAGTCTCTTTCACTATTTCCTACTAACACGACATCATCAGCATACATTAAGCACCATGGAATGTTACCCTGTAGTTTCGCTGTTATCTGGTCCAAAACTAATGAGAATAAAAAAATACGGACTAAGCACACAGCCTTGGTGCAATCCTACTTTCACATGAAATTTATCAGTCTCTCCCACACCTGTCCTAACACTAGTCGTTACTCCCTCATACATATCCCTCACAATCTTTACATATTCACCAGGGACTCCTTTCTTATTGAGTGTCCACCACAGAATCTCTCGAGGAACTCTATCATATGCTTTATCAAGGTCAATGAATACCATATGAGCGTTTGTTTCTTTACTCCTGTATTTTTCCACCAACTGCCTTATAATGAAAATTGCATCTGTTGTTGATCTGCCCTGCATAAAGCCAAATTGATTCTCGGATATTTCGGTCTCTTCACGTATCCGTCTATCAATTACTCTTTCATATACATATTGTATATATACATACATATTTATGTATATACAAATATGAATGTTTAAAGTTACCATAATATTTGAAACCTGTAAAGTAGGCTAAAGTCCTACTTCCTGCTTGATTTATGAATTAGTACTGACAAATGTAAATAAAACCGACCCGCTAAAATCTTGACACTGCAGTTTCGCTGTTGTAGGAGTACTGCACTATTATAGTACTGCTCTGTAGTAGGATTCTTACTGCACCACAAAGCAGTCTAAAGAAATTCATTTAATATTTTCAGTTTATGTGAAGTATGTATACACCATAATCTTCAACGTTTATTGAGGACGTGGTATTATTGGAAAAGACTAGGAGTAATTTAATTTCTTAGTCAGTAATCAATTGCAACTTTCTGAACGATGTTTTCAAGCTCAGCTGAACTTACAACTAAGGATCAAGTTCCTAAAATGTTATGTGTATCCTGTATTACTATATGAATTCGAAACCTGGATCATGAAGGTTAACATGATGAACAAATTAGAAGCCTTCGAGGTGTGGTCATATCGTAGAATGCTTAGAATATCATGGGTTCAACGCATTTCAAACAGAGAAATCTTAAATAGAGTAGGTCAATGCGAAGGTGACTTAATAAAGATGATAAAAAGAGAAAACTTCAATAATTGGGGTATATAATGGGAGGTAGCAAATACAGGATATTGCAGTTAATACTCAATGGATAGACGACGGGAAAAGTGGAATTGGTAAGAAGAAATATTCATGGCGTTGAAACCTTCGTCAATGGACTGGTTTATCAGCAGATCAATTATTACAAGCCGCCTAAGACCGAGAACGATACAGGCAAATTGTCATGTAAGCTACCAACGCCTAAAATTTGGGTACGGTACTTAAAGAAGAAGAAGGCGCCATTACTATCTTTTTCTACGCGCATTCTACGGTTTTAAAAATATAATGAATTATTTCGATAAATTATTTTTGTGAATAAAGGCAAAATAATATCTTCGATATTTACAAAAAAAAAATCTAATTTCGTTCATGTCTCGATTTTCTAGCGAAGAGTCCCTGTACGATGCTACGCGTTATTTACTTTTTCGTTTTCTCTCTGGTAAATGCCTACATATAAATTTATTAGCAGTCATCCATCTTTTCGTTGTCACTATCTTCGTATTATTTCGTTCGTGTCGTGGCAGGACGTTGGCATGTCGGCCTATTTACTTAATTATAAAATAGTGTAACAAAAAGACAGTTATAGTCAACCCTATAAAAACTCCAATGATTGTCTTAGGCTATCCTAACAGCACCCGAGTATAGTAGGCTAGGATAACCCCCCAAGGAGAAATACTCTAATGCAGATCATCGGTTGATTATTTGGAAGTTCATTTTAGCAGGACTCTTAACTGGAACATTGATGTCAAATACGCCTTTGACACTGTAAGGAATAGAGCTATTCTCTTGAGAGCGTTATATGGGAGGTTTAGAGGCACATTAAGAAAAACTCTCCTACACACCTATAAAACTTACATTAGGCGAATTATCGATTACAGTGCATATATCTACATGTCTCTATGCATCACTAAACAAATGCCACCATAATACTATAGTGGCAGCAGAAAGAAAAATCCTAAGAAAGTTCTTGAGGAAGTGTTGGTGGTACCCATCAGCATTAGGACATCTACTCCTTAAACTACGTAACATTTTTCTTCTTAACGTGACCTATCAATTCCCCTTGACGTTGGCGATTAACATGGCGAAACTGTCTCTGCCTCGAGCTATTCTAAATAGGTGTTCTGCTTTGTTTATTCCTGTACACTCCCGGATATTCTTCAACCAAGAGGCCTGCTTTCTGCCAATTCTTCTACGTCCTTCGATTTTACCCATCATAATAAGTTGAAGAATATTATACCGGTCTCCCCTTACTACGTGTCCAAAACAGGCCATCTTTCTATATTTGATGTTATCTCAAGCAGTTCGCGGGCAGTATTTGCTCTCTTAAGGACTGCCACATTTGTCAGCATAGCCGTCCATGGTATTTTCAGTATACGTCTGTGCAGCCACATTTCAAAGGCCTCCAAACGATTGATGGTTGATTTTTTTAATGTCCATGCTTTGAGACCATACAAGAGGACTCACCAAATGTAACATTTAATCATGCGCTTTCGAATTTGAAGTTGAAAGTTATAATTACAGAAGAATGACCTCATTTTTAAAAATGTCGTGCGGGCTATCTCTATTCTACATTTATTTATCTCTTTATCTGGATCTAGTTATTCAGTAATATGGCAACAAGAGATTTAAAACTGGGTACTCTTTGAATTATATGACCATCAACATATAACCGTGAATCTTGATGGGCCAAACGGCTAAATACCATATATTAATTTGTTTTTGAACAGTTTATGTTTAAGCCAAACTCTCTTCCCACTTTGTCAACGGCATTTAAAAGTTGTTGCAATACATTCATATCATCACTTAAAATAACTGTATCGTCTGCATATCTGATTGTATTTATCAGAATTCCATTAACGTTCACACCCCATTCCAAATTATGCAGCGCTTCCTTAAATATTCTACGTACCATATAGGAGAGAAATCATTCTCTCGGCAAAAAATATGTACTACGTACAATAGGCAACTCTAATACTAGAGCTAAAGACCATTTAAAGACTTTAAAATACCATGCTACCGACTAGGTCACATATTCACCAGGCTTTCCATAAACAAAGTTCCCTTCCCTTAAACTAATTTTCTACAATTGGTCAGAAACGAACTGATGAGTATTATAATATCCTAGAAGAAATCCCCCTAGAAGATATCGCAGATAACATAGCACAAACGCTGATCTAGAGCCTTTTCCAAAGTATGATGGTAACATCCAAGGTATTGTATTTTTCGCTTGTTGGTTGGTTTGAGCAGAGGATCTTCACTCTACACTCCTTCCTTAGCTTCTAAGTTAAATCTAACCACCTTCTGTGTCCCCTGTTCAACTAGCAGTATTTACTTCTTCACCATGCATAAATCGTGCAAGTCCTCTTCCTAAGCTCCCGCAAAACAGGGTGATACTTCAACTTGAAGAGGCTTAGGCCTAAGCGAGTTGTAAATGACATGTCTTGATTGACCTCTGCTTTTTGTGCATTACTTCTGACTCAAAATGATTTTACTGGCTAAAAATGTAATAAAATATTTCGATAAGTAACTTTTTCCGCAAATCGCCAGGAAATTTTGACATTGCTGTCAAAATTTCTTGAAGAAAAAGTCAGGACTTCCTTACTGTAAGGAAATGTCATTTCCTTACTGTAAGGAAATGATATTTCCGTACAGTTGTTAGTGTTCTACATAAATGATAGAAAACACATTGCTATTAAAACCTTGTAAATTACCTTAATCATTAAATTTTCTTTATCTGGAGCTTCCTGGATAAATTTTTCAATTTCTTCCTTCGTTAAAATCTTAGATTTCTTTGCCCTATAACCTTGAGCTTGCCGTTTCAATAAAGAACGAAGTTTTGAGTATGTAGATATATCTACATTGTGTTTAAGTGCAAGGGTTGACTTCAGCATTGAATAATTGGCCCATAATGTTGAAGATTTCATCTTTAAACAAAGGTCTAGGAAGTATGCCATTACAACATTTTCTGAGAAAGAACTCGTATTTTTACTCATGCGATAATCCATAAAACGTCTGTATGCATTTTCGTACTTTTCTCTGGATTTCTTTGGCAATAATTCTAATGAAGCAGTATTCACTGCCTCAACCAGCTCTGAAGGAGTCCCAGGAATGGAAATTTCATCATCACTTATCATTTTACTTTCGAGAACACCAGCAATTAAATTTATAAGCGTCAAGTTTGACAATTCAACCTCAATACGTGTCCATAGTAACCCAAGTAATTTTATTAGGAATTTCAAAGCACCATTTATTTGGGAATAAAATTATCGCGTTTTTTTTTAAATCAATCAATATCTGTCGAATTTTAAACGATTTGCGGAAAAATAGTATGTTTACCTCGTAGGAAAAGCCACATTCCTGGACTCTGTGTTGCTAAGTCTCGGCTTGCGCCTCGACTTAGCAATCTTCACAGTCATCCAGGAATGTTAAGCTTTTCCTACCCGGTAAACAATGTACTATTCTTAAATAATGCGTCCTAATAGTAACCCAAAAAAATCTAATTTCGCTCGTGTCACGATTTTATATCGAAGAGATGAATCCCTGTACGCTACGCGTTATTTACTTTTTCGTTTCTCTCTGGTAAATGCCTACATATAAATTTATTAGCAGTCATCCATCTTTTCGTTGTCACTTTCTTCGTATTATTTCGTTCGTATCGTGGCAGGACGTTGGCATGTCGGCCTATTTACTCAATTATTTTGTTTGAACGGAAGAACGCCTTATACAAAACATCGTATAACGTGACATCGGTCTACCGTTCGTTTATATATCTATGTGTAAAGGTCTACTTCTTATTTAGAAGTAGAAACTTATTTGTCCGGAATGTTGACTGTTATTTCTATTTATGGTGCCTTAATAGGAAACTTAAGCAATTTAGTCTCGCTGATTGACAAAAAATAAATTGTCGATTGATAAAAAGAAAAAACGATCGTTAATTAAAAAAAAAACACTTTTTTGTGTGTTACAGTTAGGTTTTATATGGACGTTGGAGATTATGGTATACTTCACACAAATTGAAAATATTTCATTAATTCCTCTCGATGACAAATGTTCAAAGTGCTCGTTAGTTCAGGAGGACTTTCCATCCTTACTAAATCGAAAGTAGAAGTGTAGTTTTAGCGTTTTATTGGAAGGTACTAATTCGTAAATAAAGCAAAGGACTTTACAACTTTTAAATATAGTGTATGGTGTCCTAAATATTTCATCATCATCATCAACAGCTATTCCATCCATGGTCGGATATAAGACTCCCTTAGGTGTGTCCATTCATATCTATTTGCTGTTTCTTGCATCCATTAATAGCATCGAATAGATTCTTGCATCCAATAGAAATAGAAAACTTGTCCAACCTGACATGAATAACTGAATAAAAAAAGTCTCAAGTGGGCCTAAGGGATATATTCTTTCCTTTTTTCCAGTTTATTTTCTGTACCTATAACTAATTCGTTATTGTTATTTTTTAATATTGTTTTTTGCTTTTTTCTGTGTCTACCTGTCATTTCTTTCACTTTTTATGGACATTAAGGCACGTGTCCATAATGTTGGTGCTCCGCGCTCCTGTAACTGCTCTACATAGTGGATACGTTGGCGCCCCACTCGATGCTCCAATCTGTGGCGGTTTATATGTAGAGGAGCGCATGCCATAATGATTTTAGCAGTTGCAGGGAGCACGGAGCACCAACACAGTGGAGACGTGCCTTTAAAGGTGTCATTCTTTCCTGAAGTTTTTCAATTTTTAAGAATTTGAATCCGAAAGATGGATTTCTTTTTATCTTCGTTTATTTGATTTTCAGACCAGTCCATGTTACTTCAACGTTTGCTTGTACCAAGTTCTCTATGAATTTTATTTCTTTCTCAATATTGATACTTATTTTTTTCCATTCAGGGGTATTCAGTTGTGACATGTCTAGTTTTGTTTTCACTTTTTATGTTTTAACTTTTAGAAATCTTAAACAAAATAATGTAACTGTTTCGTTTATTTGGACGAAAGGACATTGCGGAGTAGAAGGTAATGAAATTGCGGGTATAGCTGCAAAAATTAGTCATAGTTGCCACCATATTGACAAAATATTTAATTTAAAAAATTTGAATAATGCTCTCAAACCTAATATCAGAAGGGAATGGGAAACTGATTACAAAAGAATTGCAAATAAATCTACAAACCATTAATTCAGAATTCACCCTACACTTCCAAAAAACATTCCTCATTTCACCTTTAATTATAATAGAGCACATATGTCAGTATTGACTCGTTTAAAATTGAACCATGCTCGCTTTCCATCTCACTTATATAAAATTGGAATAGTTAACTCTCCTATCTGTAGTAGTTGTGACAATATATCCACTGGTGATATAAATCATATATTTCTAGAATGTTCTCTGAACTCTCAATCTTCTTCAATTCTGTATCAAGAACTAATTCATCACGAGTGTCCATTGCCACTAAATATTACAGCTCTCCTTTCTTCCTCAGATAAAGCGGTACTAGATTCCATCATTAATTTCATCAGAAATTAAAAAATAGCGGTATAGTTTAGAAATAGACAATATGAAATCATTTAATGTAATTAATTAAGAATTTACATGTTTTGTGGCAAATAGATTTTGTCACACACACACACACACACACACACACACACACACACACACACACACACACACACACACACACACACACACACACACACACACACACACACACACACACACACACACACACACACACACACACACACACACACACACACACACACACACACACACACACACACACACACACACACACACACACACACACACACACACACACACACACACACACACACACACACACACACACACACACACACACACACACACACACACACACACACACACACACACACACACACACACACACACACACACACACACACACACACACACACACACACACACACACACACACACACACACACACACACACACACACACACACACACACACACACACACACACACACACACACACACACACACACACACACACACACACACACACACACACACACACACACACACACACACACACACACACACACACACACACACACACACACACACACACACACACACACACACACACACACACACACACACACACACACACACACACACACACACACACACACACACACACACACACACACACACACACACACACACACACACACACACACACACACACACACACACACACACACACACACACACACACACACACACACACACACACACACACACACACACACACACACACACACACACACACACACACACACACACACACACACACAGACACACACACACACACACACACAGACACACACACACACACACACACAAACACACACACAGACACACACACACACACACACACACAGACACACACACACACACACACAGACACACACACACACACACACACAGACACACACACACACACACACACACACACACAGACACACACACACACACACACACACACACACACACACACACACACACACACACACACACACACACACACACACACACACACACACACACACACACACACACACACACACACACACACACACACACACACACACACACACACACACACACACACACACACACACACACACACACACACACACACACACACACACACACACACACACACACACACACACACACACACACACACACACACACACACACACACACACACACACACACACACACACACACACACACACACACACACACACACACACACACACACACACACACACACACACACACACACACACACACACACACACACACACACACACACACACACACACACACACACACACACACACACACACACACACACACACACACACACACACACACACACACACACACACACACACACACACACACACACACACACACACACACACACACACACACACACACACACACACACACACACACACACACACACACACACACACACACACACACACACACACACACACACACACACACACACACACACACACACACACACACACACACACACACACACACACACACACACACACACACACACACACACACACACACACACACACACACACACACACACACACACACACACACACACACACACACACACACACACACACACACACACACACACACACACACACACACACACACACACACACACACACACACACACACACACACACACACACACACACACACACACACACACACACACACACACACACACACACACACACACACACACACACACACACACACACACACACACACACACACACACACACACACACACACACACACACACACACACACACACACACACACACACACACACACACACACACACACACACACACACACACACACACACACACACACACACACACACACACACACACACACACACACACACACACACACACACACACACACACACACACACACACACACACACACACACACACACACACACACACACACACACACACACACACACACACACACACACACACACACACACACACACACACACACACACACACACACACACACACACAACTATTAGAAATCTTTTTAGTCTAAAATCGATTTAGATAAGGCGAAAACGGCGGGTTCGTTGGAAAAAATATTCCCATGAGTTTTTTTTGCATAATCACATTTGTAATACACCCCAGAATAAGGTTCAAGAAGTCGCTCACGCGAACAGTGGTCCAAATTTTTTTTAAACATTTTTCTTTAATCAAATTGTAAAAATTATTATTATTGCTCCGAACAATTTTTTAGGGTTTTTAGACCATTCTGGACAAAAAATGTCTCTTGTAATTTTTGCCTAGATTTGATGGTTTTCGAGTTATAAGTAATTTAAAATTTGAAAAACGCAAAAATGGCCATTTTTAAGATTTAATAACTCGTTTAAAAATTATTATTATGAAAGTCAGAAAGTGACTAAATCAAAGTTTAAAGCCCCCCCTACATGATCCTGAAGAAATTTGTGTCATTAATTTATTACTAAGCTGTTATTTTTAATTATTAACAATAAGCCATAAGATCGTATTGACGCGGCTGTAAATGTGAGTGCGAGTAAGATGCCCCATTGGATTGCCGGAATGGCATCTCTCTCGCACTCACCATAGACGGCCGCCTAATACGTGCAGGCGCTCATTATTATTACTTAAAAATAACAGCTTAGTAATAAAATAATGACAAAAATTTCTTCAGGATCTTGTAGGGGGGGGGGGGGGCTTTAAACTTTGATTTAGTCACTTTCTGACTTTGATAATAAAAACTTTTAACCAATTTATTAAGCCTTGAAAATCGCCATTTTTCGTTTAATTTTAAATTGTTTATAATTCGAAAACGATCAACTTTAAAGAAAAATTACAAGAGATATTTTTTATCCAGAATAGTCCAAAAAACCTAACCAAAATTTGTACTGACCAAAAATATTGATTTTTGCAATTTGATTAAAAAAAAATTGTTAAAAAAAATTTGGACCACTTTTCACGTTGGCCACTTCTTGAACCTTATTCTGGGATATCTCATGAATGCGATTATGCAAAAAATCATATGGGAATATTTTTTCTAACGAACCCGCTGTTTGCTCTCCTTGTCTAATTATAATTGAATCGTGATCGGTATGAATGTCGCTATGGTTATGATTATTGAAAACATATGGAACATCAATTTTAAAATACGGAATATAAAATTTTGCCACCCATTTTACTTTAAAATGAACATAGATGTTTTGACATTTCTTATTTAAATACCCTGTATTGTATATTTAATGATGCTACATTACACTGTGTTAGAATACGTCGATCCGATTTACATGTCCATTTTCCTGCTAAATGGATTGACCGAGATGCAGATGCATCAATTATGTGGCGGCTCGGACTTCTGATCTTAATCCTTTGGCTCTTACTTAATGAAGTAGTTATTTGGACTGAAACTGTATAGTACTACAATTAGTTTAGTAATTAGTGATACAAGTTTAGTTAAAATGAACAATGTTGTGGCATTGGAGTATATGTATAGAAAATAAAAACAGAATGTGTGTACTTTGTACGCACGTAAGAAGTTATACTTCTATTATATGATTTCAACGAAATCAATATACTTTAAACAGTTTATTTATATTTAATTTAACTATTAAACTAATTTTAATACTTACTACTTTCCAAAAATTTTTATTAAAACAATACCAAAAATTAATAAAATAGAAGAATAAAACACACACAAACACATTGAAAAATACCACAAGGAAATGATTTCTGAACAATAATTTTTGCCAAAAATTTTAACTAAATACGTATTTTCTGAAAAAATTATATAATAATATACTTACAATCATAAAATGTATAAAAAAAATAAAAAAATAGTAACTTGCCTTGGGGATCGAACCCGCTTCCCGTCGATCCCGCCGATAAAAATCGAAGTGCTTTCCCATTGCGCCAACTTCGCGTATCTGCCATGTGGGAATATTCACCAACTGAACGTTTACATCATAAACTTTTTGACAGTAGTTGTTTATTACTTATATGAATTTAATCAAATTAGTGTGATTTTTGTGGAATTAAAGGAATATTTTGTGAAATAACAATATATTAGGTGAATATCGGTAGAAATTTTGATGGTAATCAAATTATGTATATTAAAACATTACATACTATTTTGGTAGATTCATTTTAAATTTTTCGAAATAGGTAGGTACCTATGTAATTTTTTATTAGGATACTGAAACATTAGAACAAAAAATGCTTAAAATCAGTCAATTTATCCATTTCCGGTCTTATCTTGAACGTATGTTTTTTTCACCCCCTCGAAGGGGTGACTGTCATCCCCCAAGTAAAAGCAACCAACGGCACAATTTCAACTTTGAAGTGGAGGGTAAGTAGAACCTAAATCCAAATTTTCATGCAATTCGGAGTTGCCCCTGAAAATTACACGGTATCGCCGTATTTCCCGTTCATTTACTGGGCTAATAGTGATTTTATTCTAGCGATTAGATTTTGTGAGATGTTTTTTAGCTTCAGATTTTTCCACACAGTAGCACGTGATAAGCTGTCAAAGGCATTATCGAAATCGTCAAAAACAATTTAAAACGGTGTATACTATTGGATTGCTTATTTTGTTATTACTCTCACAGTATTTATGATGTCTATGTATTATGGTCTAAAGTCTACTTAATTGTATGGAAAGTCACTTTGTAACATGTTATATGTAATGTTGCTTAAATAAATACACACACCGGCAAAATTAAAGGAACACCTTAAAAATGGGACATGTTTGATGTCTCGTATTTCCTAAACCAGTTGTTCGATTTGAGTGATTTTTTTAGTATGTTGTAGCCTTATTATTTAAGAATATCGGTGAAATAATATTGTTGCTACACAAGTAAATGTCATTTTATACCGGGTGTACCAATCATACTGTGTTTTTTCCTTAAAGTTTGTGGAATATTATAGCATACATAGAATATTAAAATTAAAACTGAATTGTAGCCTTAGGCTTTCTTAAAATTTTCTTTTTTGATTCATTCGATAATGTTGGATAATAAAAAAGTTAGGTACTTTAACAACTAGTGATGTTCTTCATCAGTACAGGGTGGTACTAAATAAGTGCTACAAACTTTAAAGGGTAATTCTGCATGAAAAATTAATGACCGTTTTCTTTATAAACATATGTCCTCAAATCCTTCGTTTCCGAGATACGGGATGTTGAATTTGTTCTTACAAACTGACGATTTATTTATGGCTTTATATTTATATCTCTATTTAATTATTTAAAGACGTAATTCAAGCAGTGTGTATCCGTTGTTGTATTTATTCATCACTTGTACTACCCCAGTCATAAATAATTAATCATCAAATGTATACAGTCATAGAGTAATAATGCATACCTCATAAACTTACCAGATTGTTTACTGCTTGAGCAAAGTCATCAGAGATAATTAAATTCCAAGGAGGTGAAGCGTGTTTTCGTAAGCAGTCGCTTTATATAACTTAATTCGTGCAGAACCAACAAACTTACAACAAACAAGTGAACCAAACAAGGGAAATTCCAGAGAGCCCAGGAATTGACCTGTGCTCCACAAAACGATTGTTATGTTGCTGCAGGATACGGAAAGGGAAGCTCTACGTCGTTTTGTAACTAAAAGATCACGTCAAAAATAAAATTCAAGGCTGTCATTCACATTTTAAGTTCACGTTAGGTTGTTTAGTTGTTTAAAATGGGATGAGTTTCTAACTAAGCAAGCATCGAATTTTTTTTAATTCTTTATTTTGGATAAAATAGAAAAAGTTGCTTGTAGATGATAATCAGTAATAATAATGTAAATCAAGTGTTCTGAGGAAAGTATTCATATACTAATGCGAATAATAGTCAAGAATTTATCACCTGCAATTTATGACGTTTTTCGTTACAATTTTTATGATTATTATTTGTATTATTTACGTATTTTCAGTAATCAACTTCTTAAAGTCACAATAGCGCAGCTGTAAGGGTAGTAAAATATCCACTACTATAAGCACTAAAACCAACTATTATATTTAAGGGGTACAGCAGAATGAGCTGCTAGAATGCTATAAAGTGTTTCAAATACCTACTACAATATTATTATTAAAATTACTAGTGTAAGTTTCATTGTTAATGGCATTCTTATTTAGATTGATATGACACATCTCGAGAAACAGTCTATTTTTGTAATTGGTTAATGATGGTGAAATTTTCACGTTTTCCTAATCAGTCTGGGGGCTTGTTTTTATAAAGTGTTCAACAACAGCGCATATGTTATTTCTTCGTCTATTGTAGTCAGTTTTGTGTTGAGTGATACGTTATCTCAACCACTGACCGGTTTGTCCAATGTAACATCCCTGGCAACTTCAACACTGTGATTAATATATTATAACATTGCTCTCATACATATCTGGTATCCGACATAAAACTTTTGTTTTCCACTGCCTTGATAGAGCATCCTGTACTCTTACTGTTATACATATATTCCACTTACATCCAAAATTTAGTGATCATACAAGAGGGGTAGAGGTAGCGGTGGTATAATGCAATACTTTCCACAGCATACTACAAATCGCTTACAACTTCTAGACGTCAGTTTCAGGTCACAAGTAAAATTATACCTCAGATGTTCAGAAATGGATGTTGCAACAACCAGGTCGACCAACTACAATATGCCAAATCGGCAAGCTCTTTGGAGGCGCATACATGGGATACTATGGATATTAGGATTCCAAAAAGCAGTGTATAGATGTTTAAGTCAGCAGCAACCACACATATGCCGGTGAACAATCTTGCAGTTGGTACGGTCAAAGAAGATAATAAGCGCTCTTGACGACGTACACCACATCGTAAACCATCACGAACACCACAAAATCAAGGTGCAGGCAGAAACAAAGCAAGATATGCTTCAGAAAAAATTGACGGTTCTCTAATAACACAACCTTCAGATTCTTTACCACCACAAAAATCGTATCAGCCACTAGTAGTCAAGGAAACTTTGCAAGTTTCAAGGAACATTTGAACAAACAGTTCCACTTTCTCACGCAGATAGGAAAATCAAACACTATCCCATTTTTCCCGACCAGGTGTGCAAAACGAGAAACTTTTCATTTTATTAAAAATAGTACATGCTATCATAATCTATGGCTAGACATAAGAAGAAATCAATGGGAAAGTTGCTACTATCGATTTACAGCGTTCCCGGACGCCTTCCAATTCCTAACCTCCATTTTCTTTGTTTAACCATAGACCTGGAGGGATTTCTGTTTACTCTAGTCCTTGTTCAATTCCTTTCCTCCAGTTTCTTCTCGGGCTTTCTCTCTTCCTTCTCCCTTGTGGTGTCCACGTCAAAATCTGTTTAGGAATCCTGTCACCTGGTATTCTCTGTACATGGCCGTACCATATAGTTGTTTTGTTTTTACCTATGTCACCAATTATTTATGACTCCCATCATTTCTCGTATTCTCTAATTTGGTATCCGATCTATTCTTGATTTGCCTGTCGCTCTTCTCCAGAAGTCAATTTCTGTTCCTAGTAACATTTTCTCTGTTATTTGTTTCATTTGCCAACCTTCTCTGCCATATATGATTACATTTTTAAGTATGGTATTGTATATGAGTTGTTTGTTCGTTTTAAATAGTGTTTGGTTCCACAGAATGGCGTTCATCATGGATATGATGTACGCTTTGTATGACGTACACTACCCTGTACGTTTCTGTCTTTTATAGCAGTATTTACCATGAGAGAAAAATGCTGAATAAATGACAGATACGAGTAGCACGGCAGAACGAAACAAACACACGGCAGAACGAATTAATAAAAGCGAAACACATTCAGAAGGAAACATGTGCAGACTACTTCCGATCTCTATTTGTCAAAGGCGACGATAATGAACCACTAACACCTGAAGTTACAACAAACGAAGAAATTAACATCGAGGAGGGAGAGGTAAAGGAAGCATTAAGAAAATTAAAAAATAGAAAATCTCCAGGAGAGGACAGAATATCGAACGAACTCCTAAAGTACGGAGGACAAGATCTAACTAAACAACTATTAAAACTAATACAAAAAATAATAGAACAAAACAGAATACCACAAGAATGGAGATCAAACATCTTAATACCTCTCTTCAAAAAAGGAGACAAATCGGACCCGGAGAATTACAGAGGAATTAACTTATTAAACACAACATTAAAATTAACAACCAAAGTGATAACAAATAAATTGAATGAAATTATAACATTAGCAAAAAAACAACAAGGTTTTAGGTCGGGAAGGTCATGCACTGACGCTATATTTATAATGAGGCAAGTTTAAGAGAAATCGTTGGAATAAAACAGATTGGCATATTTATGTTTCGTGGACCTTAAGAAAGCATTTGACAGGGTCACATTAAAGGACGTTATCCATTTGTTATACTCGAGAGAGGTACCTCTGGGAATAATTAAAACGATCGAAAACATCTACCAGAACAACACAATAAAAGTAAAAGTGGACGATGAATTAACTGACCCAATTGAAGCTGGCAATGGGATAAGACAGGGGGGTTCCTTGAGTCCTTTATTGTTCAACCTGATCACGGACGAAATAATAAAAAAAGTAAGAACTAAAAAAGGTTATCAAATGGGAGAAAAACAACTTAAAATAATCTGCTATGCGGACGACGTAATATTAATCTCTCAAAGTGAAGATGATTTATAACGTATGCTGCACCAATTCAACATAATCGCTAGAGAATTTAACATGTTAATTTCCTCACAAAAGACAAAATGCATGATTATAACAGCCGATAAAATAAGATGTAAATTGGAGATGGAAGGTCAGATAATAGAACAAGTGATGGAGTTTAAATACCTAGGCATCTAGCTACGGAAGGCTCGAAACAGAAGTGGAAAATCAAATGAATAGAGCAAACAGAGCCGCAGGTTACCTAAATGACACAATATAGGGAAATAAAAATATCGGAAAAGAAATGAAAGGCAGAATTTACAAAACAGTCATCAGACCAATAATGACATACGCGGCAGAAACACAACCCGACACAGAGAGGACAAAAATATTGTTCGAAACTCTATGTGACAGACTCTATGAGTAAGACTCTATGTGACAGAGCTAGAAGTACAGATATACGACGGAGATGCAAGGTGTATAAAATTAATAACTGGGTAAGAAACAGAAGAGTAGAATGGAACGACCACATAAGCCGAATGACAACAAATAGAGTAGTAAGCACGGCGAGAGACGGTTCACCAATAGGAAGATGATCAGTGGACCGATTCTATAAGATCAACGCGAAACAATTACGTTCGTTATCCGACGTTTTGCTATTCTGTAAGCTTATTCGGGAAGAACCGGAGAAGCAGATCACGAAGCCGATTACAAAGCGAAAGCGATAACTTTTGGCTTGCGTTTCGTTTCGCTTTCGATAGTGATTGGTCGATCATTTTCACGTGGTACACAAGCGCAAGCGCTAAGCGGGTTGTTCGTTGTTGATTCCACAAGAATTCTGTGTTTTTTGTTGATAATGAATTCGTGATGCTCTTACACCATATCTTCCGTAAGTTCCTGTAGCTCATCAAAAAGGAATCGAACTAGTTCATTGCTTAAGCGAAAAATATCAATAAACCTTATATCTGTTAAACCAAATGGGTCACTTCTATCTCGAAGGAACCCGCTTTCCTCTCGCGTTAACCGTAGATGGTTTCTTCGCGAGTTTTCCATAATATAGAACAAATTGCACTGGCAACATTTTTATTAAAATATAATTAAAATATAATTAAAATTAAAATATAAATAAAATATAATTAAAATATAAATTAATAAAAATATAGTTATTCAAGGAAATAATTAAATCAAACTTGTGATTATAAGGCAATAAGGTTATATAAATACGTCATGTAATTGCTAGTTACTCTTCTTCTTTCTTTATTTCTTCTTTTTTTACTCCCTGCACGTATATTTGCAATGTTGCCGTAATTATTTATTCATACGTCGTTTAAACTCGTATATTATCGTATGCCGCTATGATACCGAAGCGAAAGCGAAAACTAACCTTATAGAATATGAACATAAATCAACTTCGTTATCGTTTAGCTTAGCTTTCGCGATAATAACGAAAATTATAGAATTCGCCTGCAGTGCTAAGACCACGAAAACGATGAAACGACAAATTATTAGAGGCACATTGAAAAAACAGACAGAGTCATGACTATAAAAAAGAAGAAGGAGAAGAAGAAGAAGAAGAAGAAGAAGAAGAAGAAGAGTAGCACGGGTAATGAGCTTTGAGTCAAATAGCTTTAGCTATCCCGTTTTGGGCAACTCTCCCCTACATATGCCGCCTATCAAGTAAAGAACACAAACTACTACGCAAATTAAACATAATTATAATTTTTAAATGAAAATTATACAATTTTAATTAGTATATTATTATTTTTATTAAAAGTAAATACACACACGTTGAAACATAATTCACTTTATATACAAACATATCCATCTCTGGTGTGTATTTTTAATCCGTGGAAATTTTGTTTTGTTGAAAGTTTTGTTGCATAAAAATAAAAGCTTCACCGAGCACCCTATACAGGTCAACTATAAATATATAAAGTATAAGTTAAAATATAAAAGCACATTCACTGATGTGGCAAATATTGCATAACAGCAACATGCAGTTAATTGTTTTTCATGAAAACTCCAGTGTTGTTCTTAAAGTGGGTTATGGAAATTGTGTAGTGGTTTGTTAGTACATGTAACAAAAATTAATTAAATCTGTATAATTTTCTATAGAAGTCTTCTTCTTCTTCTTCTTCTTTTTGTATAAACATGACTCTATCTGTTTTTACTTCTTTAGGCGCGATTGAGGGTGAATTTATATTGATCTGCGCGCATGCGCACACCGACAGTTTGGTATTAGTCTTTATACGGGCTCTGATTGGGTGTTGAAATGATCTGTCAATAATTGTCCAATATGGAGGTTATCGGTAAACAAAAATGTTGTATGATATATTAGTTTTTATTGTTGTGAGAACAGAAATAAAATCAAATTTATAATTATAGTGACTTTTTAAATAGTTTTGAAAAGGTAAGGTACGTAATTCTAAATGTTTCAGTTGTATTCCAAATTCCAATAAAAAATTATCTTCATACCTATTTCGAAAATGTAAAAAAAATTATGTTCTTACTTGCTATGCTATACCCCTAGTAGGCAATGCTTTAATTTACATAATCTGATTACGAACAAACTTTCTACAAATTTTCATCTAATGTATCGTTTTCTTACTCTATATATTGTTGTATTTTAATTCGACAAAAATCAAACTAATAAAAATTCATATAAACAAAATGTCAAAAAGTTGTTCAGTTTGTGTATATTCCCACATGAAGTATACGCGAAGGTGGTGCAGTTTGAAATCACTCCGACTCTCGCACGGCGGGACACACGGGAAGCAGGTTCAAGCCCAATGCAAGTTATATCATTTTTTTATTCTTTTTTTATAGATTTTATGATTGTAATTATATTATTATATAATTTTTTTCAGAAAATACGTATTTAATTAAAATTTTTGGCAACAATTATTGTTCAGAAATCATTTGTGGCATTTTTCAATGTGTTTGCGTGTGTGTTATTCTTTTTTTAATTTTTGGTATTGTTTTAATAAACATTTTTGGAAAGTAGTAGAGAAACTGTTTAAAGTATATTGATTTCGCTGAAATCATATAATAGAAGTATAACTTCTTACGTGCGTAAAAAGTACACACACTCTTTTTTTCAATGTGCTTCTAGTAAGTTATCTTTCCATCGTTTTCGTGGTCTTTTCAGTAATCGTCTTCCTATTGGAGAACCGCCTCTTGCTGTCCTTACTACTCTATTTGTTGTCATTCGGCTAATGTGGTCACTCCATTCTATTCTTCTGTTCTTTCTTCTTCAGCCTGTTTGCATCCACTCCTGGACAACGGCCTCCCCATGAGCTCTCCTTCTGTTCCTTACCCAGTTATTAACGTTCTCCACATTGCATCTCCGTCGTTTATCTGTACTACTAGCTTTGTCCCATAGAGTCTTACAATCGATTTTTCGAAGGGTTTTCATTACCGCTGTTTCCATTATTGGTCTGATGACTGTTTTGTAAATTCTGCCTTTCATTTCTTTTCCAATATTTTTATTTCTCCATATCGTGTCATTCAGGCAACCTGCGGCTCTGTTTGTTCTATTCACTTGATCTTCCACTTCTGATTCGAGCTTTCCGTAGCTAGATAGTGTGATGCCTAGATATTTAAACTCCATCACTTGTTCTAATATCTGACCCTCCAGCTTCAATTTACATCTTATTGGATCTGCTGTTATAACCATGCATTTTGTCTTTTTTTGCGGAAATTTACATGTTAAATTTTCCAGCATAATTTAAGAGATTAGTATTGCATCTTCTGCATATCAGATTATTTTACGTTGTTTTTCTCTCCTTTGGTATCCTTTTTCTAATTCTTATTTTTTGTTATTTTATCCATGATCAGGTTGAACAATAAAGTAGGGATGACGATTGTTGACAAAACACCGGTTTCCGGTGATACCGGTTTTTTTCACCTACGGTTTAACCTGGCGGTTATAACCGGTCAAAAAACCGGTTATTCCGAAAACCGTTTTACTGTTTTTTAGTCAATAGCCAATACCCAATAGGTTTTGAGCTTTAGTTTGCGATACTCCATTCTAATCGATGTCAGTCCATATTAGTATAGAAATCAGTCATCAATGTTGTCAAATCGGTTTCGGTCAGCTTAAAATTTCTCATTCGTGCGTGTGGAAGTAAAAATTTTCCCATTTTTTTTCTGAATTCATTATTTTTTCCACTTATCCGGTTTTTCACCAGTTATTACTTTAAAATGAAAAAACCGGTTATAACCGGGACAAAAAAAACCGGTAAAACCGATTATTGCGTAGTAAAAGAACCGGTTTTAGGTTACAACTGGTAGGTTTTTTCCATCACTACAATAAAGGATTCAAGGAATTATCCCTTGGCCTCAAGGTCTTATCCCATTGCCATCTTCAATTTGGTCAGTTAGTTCTTCTTGTTCTTATTATTTAAGTGCCATCTCCGTGACGAATGTTGGTAATCATCATGGCTATTTTGACCTTCCAGGCAGCTGCTCTAAACAGTTGCCTTGAGCTGCAACCAAACCATTCTCTTAGGTTATTCAACCAGGAAACGCGTCTTCTTTCTACGCTTCTCCTGCCCTCTATTTTTCCTTGAATTATGAGTCTCAAGACGTTATATCTTTCGCCTCTCATCACATGTCCAATATATTGCAATTTCATTTCTTTTATTATGTTTTCAGTTTTTATCTCTCTGCCTATTCTCCTTAACATTTCTATATTCGTGACTCTATCTACCCATGAAATCCTTCGTTCATCTTCTATTTTTACTTTTATTGTGTTGTTCTTGTAGGTGTTTTCGATTGTTTTAATTATTCATAGAGGTACCATTCTTGAGTATAACCAATGGATAACTTCCTTTAATTGGACCTTGTCAAATGCTTTCTTAGGATCCACTAAACATAACTATGCCGGTTTGTTGGCTGGTTCTATAAATTTGGCTGATATAAGCTTTTAGATATATCAGAATTGATTAAGAAAACTGACAAATTGTAAACAGAAACGTTTTATAAAATGTCATCTTTGCTTTAATTTTTTCAATAATTTCTTACATCATAACATATTTATTTATTTATTTATTTATTTATTTAGTACCCAAATAACAGTACTGGACCAATTACAATCTGGGTTAGTGTATTAAGCGTATTAGTAAATTTACCGTTTACAGATCATAAACATAACAACAAAACAGTATAAAATACATAGACTACATAAACGCCGTTTATATGTAAGTGTGTGAAAAAACTCAAAATGAGAAAAACACACTCACATACGAACAACGACGAACAAAAACTTATAAAGTAATTAAAGAAAAACAGAAAATACATAGTATGTAAAACAATTAAATACAAAAATACAGAATAAATATATAATATAACAGCAAGATGTTAAAAAGTGACTGGTTGCAACCTAATATCGTTAGCAGTATTCTTAATGATGCGTAAATTAGAATTGAAGATGTCAAAGAGATCAGAGTTCGCATTGTAGTGAGCTTGCATTTGTACTAGAGGTGACTGCACCAAAATATTTGATCTGGCTCTGTTAACATAAAACGTATGTGAAGTACGAGAAGCAACACGTGGTACGTGGAGATTAAGAAGTTGCAATAACTCAGGAGTATTTACTTGATTGTTAATAATTTTAAATAAAAAGCATAAAGATTGAGTTATTCTACGACGCTGAAGACTTTGCATCTTAAATTTATCGAGAAGTAGCTCTTCAGAAAATCCCCTAGCAGGATAAATGCCAGTGGATTTAAAGTGCATACTTTTTAAAAACCGTCTCTGTACTGATTCCAAAACAGTTGTGTGATTTTGATAAATTGGAGACCAAACTATCGATGCATAATCGAGTTTGGGGAGAACAAGAGATGAATATAAAAATTTGCAAGTGTCAATATCGGTAAGTTCTTTCGCATTTCGTAAAATGAAACCTAGAGTACTAAACGCACCCGCAACGATATTAGTGATGTGTGGAACAAATGATAGTCTGCAGTCAAATATGACCCCCAGGTCCTTAACAGAGCAGGAGCGACAAATGGAAGTATTATGTATATGATAATCATAGTGTGTTGGAGAAGGGCTTCTAGAAAAAGACATAACATTACATTTAGACGCATTTAGCTGCAAACAATTAGTGTCACACCATATACTGATTTTATTTACCTTTTTTTGAAGTCTAATGCAATCGGAGGGTGACTTAATTTCAAAAAATAATTTTAAATCGTCCGCATAAATTAGTGAATGAACATCTAGGTCATCAACAATATCATTAACGAATATCACAAACAATAGCGGCCCTACAATTGAACCTTGAGGTACTCCGGATAACTGAGGAAAAGGGGTTGATTTAAAACCTCTAATTTGTGTATATTGCCATCGATCTGTAAAATAAGAGTTAAATAATTGTAACAGCGTAGGTGTGATTGAAATAGAACTGAGCTTATTCAGTAGAATTTTATGACTTAAGCGGTCATAAGCTTTGGAAAAGTCAGTGTATATGACGTCGACTTGAGCATTTCTGTCTAATGCTTCACACAGGAATTGAGTGATATTAACAAGATTTGTTAAAGTATATTTACCACTGATAAATCCGTGCTGTTGGGGAACTATGAATGGTGAAATGTGGGTGTAAAGGTGTTTATTTATACATATCTCGAAAATTTTACTAAAGTTGGATATGATAGCAATAGGCCTATAGTTTTGGATAGAAGTTCGATTTTCTTTCTTAAACACAGGGACAATTTTAGAAACTTTCCATTGTGTGGAAAAGACCGAACTGGATAATATGCAGTTAAATAAAGTACACAGAGGAGTTGAAAATACGTGGGCACAATCTTTTATGAGAAATGCAGGAATATTATCTGGTCCCATCGTCATGTTCGGCTTAATCTTCCTTATGGCCTGTTCAATTTCAGATTTTGTAAAAGCGGGAATGTGCAATTGTTCGGCAATATATGTATTTAATTTGGGAGTGATATGGTCGGGAGGAGAAATATTGGTGTATGACTTTGAGAAGAAATCGGCAAATGATGAGGCAATATCCTGTGAAGTCTCTAGCTTTATATTATTATACGACATAGTTTCAGGAATAGAACAATTTGTTTTCTTGGAGTTTATGAACGACCAAAAGCTACGAGGATCTTGTTTAAGATTGAGTTCTAGTTGAGACACATAACGCTTGTATATTATTTGATTAAAGTATTTGAATTCTGAACGAATTCTCTTGAATTCAGTGTAATTTTTAATATTACGAGATTTTTTGTACGCGTTCCAAGCTCTATTTTTAGTATTCAGAAGATTAATCAGATTACCATTGAACCAAATCGGATAACGTTTAGTTTGCTTCTTTTTAAGAGGAATATGTTTAGAGAAGATGCTGTGAATATACTGATAAAAGGCATTTAGGTTGCTGTTGATATCAAGATCAGTGGAAAGAAAAGACCAGTCAGATAAATAGAGTTCATTATAAAGTTCTATAAAGTTGGCTCTCTTAAAGTTAAAATTCTGCTTACTGTCGATTTTGATTTCATTAAATTCTTTTTTAATACTAAAATCAATGATGAGCGCTGGATGATGGTTCTCCATGGGAACAACATAGTCAATTGCCTGATATACGTTACAAAATATATTAGAAAATACCAAATCTAGGATTCGTTCATTATGATTAACTACATGATTATATTGCGATAGATTAAAGAAATTTGCAACATTCTGCACGGCCACTGATTTACCGGTAGTAATGCCTTGAGTATATTCCGGTATATTAAAATCACCCAAGACTAATACTGTTTCGTTAAAAAGACATTCAACTGTTTCTAAACACTCTAGGAATAATTCTAGTTCAGCTAGAGGTGTTTGCGGAGGTATATATACTAACACGAGATAAAAAAACTATTTTCTTTGATACAACTTTGCTTATGACTACATCAATTAATTTGACTTCAGCAATAGCAGCACATATAGAGTAGACATCAATAGGAATAACATTTAATGCTTTATTAACTGCTAATAGTACACCTCCACCTCTAGTTGTCCCAGTGGCTAAAAAATCCCGGTCTGAACGAATCACAGTAAACAATTCAGGATCAAAAAGTTCCCAATCATACACACTAGAATTTAACCAAGTTTCAGTAAACGCAAAAATTTTATGGGTACCAGGAACGGAGCCGTGGTTAGTGTAAACCAATTGAGTCCGACCTAGCAAACTGCGACAGTTTTGGTAATATACTTCAATATTTAGTTTTGGGCTTCCATTATTCTTCACCTGGGGCTTAATAAATTGTTTCTGTGGTTGCTATTTAATGTCAAGTATATTAGCCTTAAATGAGTCCAGCGTACGCTTGAATACATGACATAAGGATTTATCCCATGTTGCATGGTCAGTATTAATCGTCTGAACTCCATCACGTTTGTTATAATTAACACAGTTTATACATTTTAAAGCAGTAGACTTACATTCAGAGACTTGATGACTTAAAGAACATTTTGGACAGACTACTTGATTTGCTTGACAATATGACATATGCCTAAAATTTATAAGTTTTCTATTATTTAATAAACCTACTCGTGCGACGTCTCACAATGTGAATGTCCCTTATAGATCATCAATAATCTTTCGAAGTGTGTGGATTTATTAGGAACACTCCCTTGTCATTTCTGACCAGAATCATCTGCACGAATGTTTATGACAGATTTCCTTTATAACTTAATAAGGTTGAGCCAGGGCTTGATTTCTTATTCTTCTTTTGTGACTGCGTAACCCGTTATGGGTCTTGTCAAGAACGGTTTTCCATTATTTTTATTGTTACAATCTTACCTTATTAACAAACGTTAGATTAGACAAGACAAGTTGTAGCAAAGCTACCCATCAGATTTGATCAGATCGTTGAAAGCCAATTGTTTAGATTAGACTAGCTCTAGTCTCTCAAGTGTAGGTACGTCTCATCTTAATTGCAAAACTGAAAAATAAGTTTGGTAGGGACAAATACAAAATATATATTAACTTCTTCTTCTTGTTTACGTGCCATCTCCGCGACGAAGGTTGGCAATCATCATTGCTATTCTCACTTTGACACAACAGCCCGAAAGAGTTCAGTTGAGCTGCACCATTCTCTGAGATTTCTCAGCCAGGACATTTTTCTCCTACCTATGCTGCGCCTTCCTTGAATCTTTCCCTGCATAATTAATTTTAGGAGTTCATATCTGTCACCACGTGTTATATGACCCAAGTATTGAAATTTTCTTATTTTGATGGAATCCAGTATCTCCCTGCTGTTCTGTATTCTCCTTAGTACTTCCTCATTGGATATTCTGTCTGTCCAGGCGATTCTCAGCATTCTTCGATACGTCCACATCTCAAATTTTTCCAATCTATTGAGGCATCGTTTATTGAGAGTCCATGTCTCCACACCATACAAAAGAATAGAAAATACATAACATTTTAGTACTCGCTTTCTAAGATTTAGGCTGAGGTATCTACTACATAATATTTGTTTCATATTAGTGAATGCACTTCTAGCCTTTTCTATTCTAATTCGGATCTCTTTGGTATAATCGTTTGTTTTACTAATGTTTGTCCCTAAATAGTTATAATTCTGAACTCGTTCTATCGTCTTATTATTTACGTGTAGATTGATGTTTCTAATATTTTACTTTGATATAACCATGAATTTCGTTTCCTTTATGTTTAGTGACAGACCAAATTCTTCACTCGTTGCAACAACCTTATCTAAAATTCTTTGTAGATCTGTAATAGTTTTTGCTATTAGTATTGTGTCATCGGCGTATCTAATTTCACATAAGGGTATGCCATTTTGTTTTATGCCTGCTACTTCATCTTCAACTAATTTCTAGTAATCTAGATTACTAGGTATGATATAACCTAAAGAAACATATCGAAAAATATATTTAGGGTAGACGCGAGTTATTTTTGAAAATTTTGTTTTATTCTGCATGCTTGAAATTGGCTATGTAATAAATTAATAAATAATTTAATATACTAAACTGTGTCCGGTAAAGGTAGTATTAAACATCAAAGGAAATAATGTTCGATAATTTAGGGTACACAAATGCAACCCATTAGGCCTAATGGGTTTGAATTAAAGTTAAAAGCTAGGTATTGCATTAATACTTAAATAATTAATTTGAATGTATTGTTGAATAGATGAATTGGGTCTGTATTATTAACTATAAAAATACATTTACAAATCAAAATCATATATTCTCTATTCTTTGATATTTTTTCTAGAACTTGAATTACAGACAAAAAAGATGTGAAATATGATATCAATATTTGATGGTTTAAGGAATTAAAATGTTTATTAAAATTCTCCTTTAATAACCATATAACTAAGAATTCGAAGATTTTTACAGAAGAAAAAAAATTATGTTTTTTTAATTTTTGTGTCGTTCGTGTATTGGTAATATGGACTTATTCCAAAAGGGGCAACATTAAAATTGTTGATTATCCCCTCTATGGCTCAGTAGTAAGGGAGCCTGCCTATGGATCCAAGGGTTATTTCATGCATGGCCATGACAAATCCTTTCGCCACGTCTATATTGTACATGTACACAGAATGCTTGACAGCTATAAGTACACCTGTGAACAAGTACGTGCACTTTGAATAGTACCTACCTCTCTTGTTTACTCCTCTTTTGATATTGGTATTTTTCGTTTTAGTTCTTTCTGCATTTTGATTTATGTATGGAAATCTTTAAGTGTTCTGAGACTAAGATTCAATTGACCCACTTAGATAATATGGCCCGACTAGGATAATATGATCCATGAACGTTATATGAACGTAATATGATCCATGATCTTCTGACTACTTTTGGCGAGTTTCATTGCCGCTCATTGATATCTAGTGTTGTATTCTATACGATTTCTCCTGATTTTTCAGGACCATCTGCTGGAGCTTTCTAAGTGTAAAGTACCGTTTTCGGCATTTTAAATAAGGTATTCGGAGTACACAGATTTACTTCTATAGAGAATTCTACAGATACTCCCCATCTATCGTTGCATTATCTTCTGTCAGTCCGACAACAATCAATAATAAACGAAATAATTCAATAATTATGCTCTAACTGTCACTTTCCCCCATAACTCTGAAAATATCGACCGCACGAAAGAAATTGTAATGAAAGAAATTATAGAAAATCACATTTTTAACAATTTTAGTTGTCATACTTTTTGTCGTGAAGTTGAAAATGGCGAAAATATTATAAAAATAAAATTTGGGGCAGCTCGGAATGCAACGTTAGGCCTGTTATTCATATAACCTGACTGGACCATCCCTGCTATCTTTGTTGTCTACCACATACGGAAATAATTGTTGTAAGGAAAAAAGTTGGGCGTCTCGTCAAAATGAAGCTACTCACGAAAAATTAGCTTGTTAGTAGTAAATGGTGAAAATGGGCCTGGGATCTCTGACTATAAATATAATAAAATAACAGAACGCCGTTTTTAACTTTAACGAAATTTAATGGAAAACCATCCGTACAAATATGTATAATAAAAAACACAAACATTTGTGATTATCTAAACTTTTACAATAAACGCAAATTTGCAATTGCATAAATCGTACAAAATATAGCAATACCGCTCACAATTTATATTACCAGATAAATCAGTGTTTTATTAAAATTCCCGGGGTTTTGAATTATGACCAAATATTTTCAGCCTGAAAACGTTTTCAATATAATTAGAACAAATAATCGAAAATGTAATCGGTAATTGGTTTACCATTTGCAATTTGGCTCCAGGTGCATCAGCTTTCATACCAATCAAAGTGAAGATAATACAATTTTGACGCAAACTAACAGAGCCGTTTCCACCCCATAGTTACATATATAAAATATATTTTCAAAAACCCTGTTACCACAAAATGGTGTAGACCGACAATACAAAAACAACTTAATATTAATATCCAACTTCATTTTAAACTTAACTAATATTCTGCTATATATTTATATTATGTTCAAATTTAACCTATTCTTTCTTATTTCTGCCCAGCGTCCTTGCTTCTACCCATGTTGTTCCCCTTTTTCGACTAATTTCTATTTTTAAGCCAGCATCCCTTAATACTCAAACCAAAACAAATATTCTGGGCAGATTATCGGAGAATATAAGCCATTTTTGTGAAAAGTTATTTACCAGCAATTTTATTGCTGGAATCGAATCTTATGATTCCATATATTAATAATTTAGGTATGCAAAGTCAGCAGATAGTGTGCTATTTTTTTTATAAACAAAATGGCGCCCGAAAATTGTGTTTTTTTTTTAATATTTTGCTCTATAAGTCCAAAGATTTTAACTTTACAGCAAAAACACTCAAATAAAAATTTACCGTAATTAAATTCTGCATAGAGACGTGTCCCTTTTATACAAAGTGTCTTTTTATACAAAAATAATAGTTATTCTTATGTATCATAATTATTGTGGTTATTATAGCGACCGTAAATTTTTAATTAACAATTCAAATGTTGCTAAACTGTTCAATCAATTTCCATCGGCTCCTGGAATTATAATCTATACGAAAAGAGCTTTTACATTACCAAGTTATTTAATTATTGATAAGCAATTACTTATCTAAAATTTTAGTTGAAAATTAAAGATTTTGTTGAAAAAACCCGCATTTTCCGGGGAAAATTTTCGTCAAAGTAAATCGGGAAAAACACGTCTCTATGCAGAATTTAACTACGGTAAATTTTTATTTGGGTGTCTTTGGTGTAAATTTAAAATCTTTGGAGTTATAGAGCAAAAATTGAAAAAAAAAACGCGATTTTCGGGCGCCATTTTGTTTATAACAAAAAAATAGCACACTATCTGCTGACTTTGCATACCTATATTATTAATATATACAATCACAAGATTCGATTCCAGCAATAAAATTGCTGGTAAATAACTTTTCCTTGTATTTTGCTAATTAGCCCAGAGTAAAACTAAAAACAGACGCAGACAGATCTCACTCAATTCACAGAGAAAAAGATTGGGGACTACCAGCAAGGATTCAGAGCAGGCCAGATCCACTACAGATGCGATCGAGATACACAAACAATCCAGAATTGCTACGAATACAACATAGAACTTCACGCCCCGTTCGTCGACTTAAGACAGGTCTTTGACTCTAGTGGAAGAAATAAATTATTTATTAAAATGAAAAATCAGGATATACCGAAGGCTAATTAGATTAATAAAAATGACTATGGATGAATTTCGAGCTAAAGTAACATCAGAAGAAGGTAGCAAAAAATAAATTAACATAGAAACAGTATTGCGACAAGGTCAACCTGTCGACCCTGTCAACCACACTATTCAATATAGCAGTAGAGCCAGCGGAATTAAAGGAACTATAGCCCACTCCACAACAAAAATAGTAGCATATGCAGAGGGCATAGTGGTCATGGGAAGAAACAAGGAAAGATTAAAAGAAGCAGAAACAGTGCTGGCAAATACAGAAGCAAGGAAAGATATTTGGAAATTAACGAAATAAAAACAAAATATCTATTCTATTCTGGAAGAGAAGATAATAAGATAAGAGAAATCAACATAGAACACTACAGTTTTGAAATAGGTCAACAAGTTAAATGTTTGGAAGTAATCGTGAATGGAAAAATAATAGAAGCGAAGAAGTAACGGAGCGAATACTAGCAGGCAACAAAACATCTGGAGATATTATTGGCTAATGAAGGACAAGAACTTATCCAGAAATACAAAATTGAATATATACAGAGTTGCAATCAGACCAGTGCTACATACGCAGCTGAACCAATGTGCAAGAAGAAGATCCAGAAAGAGATGAAAGGTCCAGGTCGTAAGATATATTAAAATTCTGAAAGTGAAAAACTGGAGGGAACTATGTACATATCGAAATGAGTGGAAGAAAGTTGTAACGAAAGCAAAGTCATACAACAAAATTTGACAATACACAAGAAGAGTGTGGAGTGATTTACCTCAATAAGCGAATCGGAGAGCTCTAAAGCCGATGCCGCACTGCAGGATGCTAGATGGTCGCTTGGAGGGTGGATTTTAAAGGTTGATGGTTGAGGGGCGCTGCATCCTGGACGCAGTGAAAGAGTGAAATGAAGTCAGAAGTCAGTATCCAACTGACTGCTAAGGAATCGTTTGTTATATTTGTTACGTTACATTTGGTTTACTTTTTAGCATATCGTCCTATTAGAGGTAAAACTCGCTAACTGCACTTTTCAGAAAGTGGAGAAAAATCGATTTAAAGGTACAAATTGTTTTTTAAATTCACCTGATTTGAATATTGGATTTTTTTAATGCAACTGCAAAGAATAAATTAAACAGATATTTTAAGCCATGGCTCGTCACATAGTGGGTATGCTGGGTCCCAAATTGCCCTTCTTTTATACACAGCATTTATTACGCTTTCCTCCATAGCCAGGCTACCCGGATGGAATATCAAACACGACTGATATGGGTGGATATACGCCTGGCGAACCACCGGATGGTTAGATGGTAGTGGGAAGCCACTGCGGCTACTGTCGTTTTGTTATTCGTGGTATAAGTAGCTAGATGGTCGCCAGGCAGGTATCTACCATCCACCATCCTACCTGCAGTGCGGCATCGGCCTAAGAGCGGTAAATATTCTATCCAGAAGGAAAGGCATTGATACCTAAATACGTATGAAACAGCTCAATAACCAAACGCAACGGATTTTTTTTTCAAATTGTTCCCGATATAATCTAACACTGGTAGCAAAAGTAACTGAAGTAACTGAAGATACTACCATGTTACGATTACATTTACTGCTTTTTATAAGACTACATACATCGTAAAAAGTATGATCCAAATTATTTATCGACTAGGGACTGAGAGAGAACTCCAAAATATTGTAAAAAACAGAAAAACTAGTTATCTACGACATATTTACAGAGGAGAAAGATACAACTTCTTATGACTCATAATGGAAGGGAAAGTGGAAGGAAGAAGAGATCCAGGAAGAAGAAAATGCTCCTGGCTAAAGTACGTATGGGACTGGACAGTTATGGACACACATTCGATACTAAAAACTGCTTAAGATAGAAAGCAATTTACTGTAGTTATAGCCAACTTTCAGTAATGGAGAAGGCGCCTTGAGAAGCAGTTTTCACAATAATAAACTTGTCAGGATGACACGTTTATCATGTTCTACAATTAAAGCGTTACCTGTTCCAGTGTTACCATACATCAACGTTTTTCCGACTCGACATCGTTAAGCTATGAACAAATTTCAGTTTGCTTCTAATAATTTTTTATTTGATACGCGGGATGCAGGACTATTTTCCATTCGTATTACTAAATGTTTAAGCACTTTAAAACTTCCACTCACATTCCAAAATATATTAACATAAATATGTTGGATGCACTTATATACGTCCAAATTATTATAACTCCTTCGGAATCAATAAAATTTCTGAGCCATACATATTTTAAATGAAATTTTTCCTATAAATTCCTGAAGATTCTTCCTCCTTTTTATGTCGTTAAACGATTTTATTCAAGGATGTACCGATAAATTCCAGAAGTTTCAGCTTCTTTTTATTTAAATTTTTGTTTTGGGCATTTTATATTAATTTTTTTTATTTTTTTCAGGTATGATACATAGAATTCTGGAATTGAATTGGTGCTGTTACACATTTGGTATGTATACATACTTTTTGCAAATAGAATTAGAACTCATAAAACATGAATATACAGCCAATACAAGTGACAGCACTATAAGTTTAATGGTAATTATGTTAGTAGATAGGGGTATTTTGTATATTAGTGTTTAAACAACTAACAAGCAATATTTCTTTATTTTAATTTACATGGCATTTAAATTTAATTTAAATGGCATCTGTTACGTATGGCTCAAATATTTTACATGTGTTCGATTTGAATTTAGTTGAATGCCAAATAAAAACGTGATATTAGGAAAATAATTATTAAACAAAAAAGTGGAACTGTTATAATAATATAATGTAAGTTAGACCAGGAATAATCTGTAAAAAACGTGTATTTTTGGATGTGAGGGGTGGCATTCGGATGTTTGAAGATAAAGTTAGGTGACACCTTCAGTAATAATAATTGACTTATGCTCCTTTTCTAAATATGCCCGGAACATGATTAAAAGAATTAAAATATTTAAAAATTTCGAAAACATCGATTTTTTTCTGCTTTCTTTGCTTATAACTTTAAAACGGTTCGTTTCGGAACAAAGTCGTAGAAAAATAAAATTAAGATAATTGAATTTTGTATGATATACGACTGGTCAAAAATGTCTTAAGGTATTACCTTTTCTGCAATATAGCAATAAATACAAAATAAGGGGGCAAAATACGCCTGTTGTTATTCAATGTTTTTTAGCCACTTTAATGGCACTTAGAACCTTAGTAATTCGCTTAGAAAATTCTTAAAGCTTACTTAAATGGTCTACCAAATTTCATTAAAATTGACCTAAATAGATTTTGCATAATAAATATGCAATATAAATGTTTTTAAAAAAGTTCAAATTTTTTAAAATCTTTCTGAACAAAAAGTAGACCATTTAGAAGTTGGCTAATTTTTTTACATATAAAGAGGTGCTCTATCTATATAATACACTTTACAGAATTAAAATTGGATTATTTAAGGGGCCTCAGCAATGTTTTAAAATTATAAACAATTTTTTGGCTCATAAACAAATAGCTTTTTTTAATAATAAAAAAATTAATTTTTAGCAATGCAAATAATTAAAACCGGTATAGTTTGACTTAAACTTTCAAATGCTGTCAGCAGAATTGCTATTTTATTTTTTAATCAAAATTATTCTCGTTCAAAAATTGCAATTTTTCGATTTTTTGAATGTTCCACCGCGTTTATCTCGAAAACTATGCATCCTACGAAAAACTTGTAAGAAATTTTTTTGCTAAGAATTACCCAAGAAATACAAAAAAAATGTTTTGTTTTGCGAAAAATCGATGGTATGTAATTCCTCAAGTTCTTTGTTTATAACAATCTTATCGACATCCGGATCAACTGTTACCCAAAAAATTCGTGTTCTACAGGTCAAAATACATAAAAAAACTTGGGTAAGTCCATCTAATAAAGGAGCCCGTAGCAGACCCTCCTGGACACAGCATTAATTTGTTTATATACCAAAAATTTTTTTATAACTTTAAAACATTGCTGAGGCTGCTTAAAGAGTCCGATTTCAATTCTGTAAAGTCCATTAGATAGGTGTAGTACTTCTTTATATGTAAAAAAATTGACAAATCTTTGTATGTTCTAGTTTTTGTTGTGCAAGATTTTAAAAAAATTTAATTTTTTTAAAACAGTTTAGATTGCAAAATTATTATGCAAAATCTAGTAGGTCAATTTTAATGAAATTTGGTGGAAATTTTTAGCACATCACAAGAATTTTCTAAGCGGATTAGGAGGTTCCAAGTGTAACCTAAGTGATGGAAAAACATTGAATAAAGGCAGGCTTGTTTTGCCCCCTTATTTTATATTTATTGCTATTTTGCAGCAAGGGTGTTAAATTAAGACATTTTTAGCTAATCGTATCTGATATAGAATTTAATTATCTTTGTTTTAATCCTATATAATACGACTTTGTTCCAAAATGAATCGTTTTAAAGTTATAAGCAAAGAAAGTAGGAAAAAAAACGAAATTTTTTGATATTTTTAAATATTTTATTTTTTTTTTATTAATGTTCCGGGCATATTTGAGAAGGAGCATAGGTAGGGTTACCATAATTTATTAAGGCCAAATCCGGACAGGGGCAGTCCAAGGAAAAAACATATCCTTGCCCTTGCCTTTTGACACCCCCAAAGTAAGTATCAGCCCCCCCCCCCAAGTAAGTTTTATGTATCAGCACAACACAAAGGCAAACTACTTTTTATTCAATAGAGTACTTTTTATTAATACATTTTAAAACATGTTCATCAGATGTTTCACCCGGAAGTTCATCAAAAAATAAAAGTTTCACGTTGACACCTTCATTTTGCTTAAAGTAACGAACACATACCGGAGTCAGTTTGATTCCGTTTCTGTTTGAACTATTATTGTAACCGTAATAAAATTTGCATCTTTGAGTAATTTGTTAAATATGGTTTTTTTAATATTCTTTTTAGTAAAGAAAAAATCCGGACATTTCTCATATCCGGACGCCAGTCCAGACATGTCTTTCAAATCCGGACTGTCCGGACGAAATCCGGACGTATGGTAACCCTAAGCATAGGTCAATTATTATTAACGAAGTTATCACCTAACTTTATCCGCAAAAATCCGAATGCTACCTCTCACATCCACCTAAAAACAGATCCTTCCTGGTCTATGTATAGTTACACCTAAGTGAGCGTGTGTAAACAGCACAATTCGTGTATTTAAAGCGGTTAAAGCGAAATGTATAATAAACAAATGAACAATTAGTTAGTTTTGCTAACACCGTTTGTAATGTAAAATAAGCAACCCTACATGGGTAGCGTAAAAATAATAGGTTTTTTTTATTAATGGCTTTGACAGAGCCAATTAGCCAGAATATTTGTGTTTTTTTGTATGGTATTACAATAACAATTTTAAGTTAATATCTAAGCCTATACTTATTATCTAAATTTACAGAGTGTTATACTATATTAATGAATACATATTTCAATTTTGTGTAATATTTTTACAATTTTATAATTTTATTATCTAAGCCTATTTAAAATTTAAATTTACAGGACGTTACATATTCGTAAAGACATTGTAACGTCTGCTTATTTTTTGGAAAAAGAATTTCGTTTAAATTGACAGGTAAAGGAGAATTTAGATCAATTAACTTTTCATACATTACTTTAATATTTTTTCTGTACAGTCCACACTCCAATATGAGGTGCTGTAGATCTCCCATTCCACCACAGGCGCAATATGGGTTATCACTGATACCTATGCTGTGTTTGTATGCTGGGGTTAGTGCGTGATTTGGCCTCATTCTGTTTATTGTTTTTATAAATAGCCTATTTGATTCTTGTTTAAACCATCTCTCATTGGGAATTAGTGGCTGGCAATTTCTAAAATTTATTCCCGTTCTACTTTGGTTATATACACGTTGCCAATTTTGTTTGCAATGGTTTTTACTGATATTATCTATATCGGTTACTGGTAGAAGTATGAGTTAATAACTATTATTAATAACTTTATGCGTACTTTGATCATATACCATCTTGTCAAGACTCCATCAACCCTTAACCACTTAAGGATTGATGGTAGTATATATTATATTATATACCAAGCAATTTTCATCAGATTGGTCACTCCCAATGGCAAAATGTCTCAGTATACACTCTATCTATAGACTACTAAGTTCAGTACTTTGCATTTTTTTGTTGGTTTATTGTATGTTTTTATGTTTTTATAGAAAAAATGTCAAATAAACGTCAAATTGAAAGGCAGTTTATTTAGAAGTTCTCCTAAAAATTATTAATTTTTAAGGTTTTTTCTTAACTTTTTGAGTATTACGAGTAGTATAAAGAAGTACTAAACCAGTGATCTGTAAGAAAGTGTGAAATTTAGCACCTAGAAGTTAAATTTCAGGAAACAAATAATATGGAAGGTATACCACCCGAACCTCCAGATAAAGGTAAATTTTATGTAGAAATGGAAGGAGATGGGATGATGGAATATGAGGAATTAAATAAAAATAACAATAGAGTAAATAATAAGGTAACAAACAAACAAAACCAAACAAGTAGTACTATTGAGGTAAGTAACAAATTTAGTTGCAATAACGATGAAACTTTGACAAATTTAAATCAAACAGATAAGTCAGGTAAGCAAAATTTAAATAAAGTAATAAATTTAAGATTAAAACATAGATATCAATTTGGAGATAATGCACCTTATATAGTACACATAGAAAATAAAAACGGTAACATTGGTCGATTACACAGGATCGGCACGGCCCGTTTGATTTTAAGTGCAGTACCTGAAATTGAAAATAATATCACACAAATTACAGTAGTTGGTAGAAATAAAATCAAGGTAGAACTAAATAATTTTGCTAGTGCTAATAAATTAATTGATTCTCAAATTCTTAAAAGCAAAGAGTATGAGGCATATATTCCAACGTTTTTTACTCAAAAGAAAGGTGTTATAAAATTGGTAGATAAAGAGATAGAAGATAATGATTTATTATCATTAATTAAACCTAGATTTGGAATTAAATTCGAAGTATTACATGTAAAAAGAATTATGCGGAAAGTGATTCAAGATAATGGTAATACTAATTATGTAAAAACAGGAACCGTAATTGTCACTTTTAAAGGTCAGTCTATACCAAAAAATGTAATAATAGAAAAAATGATATACGAGGTGGAAAATTATACACCCAGAATAATCCAATGTTTAAAGTGTTTGAGATTTGGGCATATAAGTGCCCAATGTAGAGGAAAAGATAGGTGTGAAAGATGTGGCGAAGAACACAACAAATCTAATTGTTCCAATCCGAATAATTTACTTTGTGTATTGTGCAAAGGAAAACACAGCGCTACTGACAAGGGAGCAGATTGTACAGAAAGACAAAAACAGGAATATATTAAAAAAGTTATGAATAATGAAAATATAACATATTATGAAGCTAATAATAAATATAAAAAATGTTATTCAACAGTAAGTAAAGACCAAGAAAATACTTCAAATAAATATACAATATCTAAACGAAAAAGATCAAGTAGTATTGATTCTAGTAGTGTAGATAAAGAAACAATGGAAGCACGCAGAAAAATTTTGCAAACACCAAGAATACAAAGTCAGCCTTGTTATAATTTTAATAATCCCATTTATTCTAACACAACACAAACACAAAACGATAATCAAAATAATATAGGAGAAATAATAGTAAACTTTATTTCAGCAACATTAATTCAAATTAATCACAATTTAGATCAAAAAACGTTGGAATTATTAAAAAACAATATTTCACAATTATTATTACCTCGTGATGGCTAACGTTTCATTTCTTCAATGGAATGCGAGATCAATTAAAACAAATAAGGGTTATTTAGAAAAATTCTTGTATGACAATAAAATAGATATAGGATTAATATCAGAAACTTGGTTAAAAAAAAGTAATTTTATTAACTTTACTGGTTATAATGTCTTTAGGAATGATAGAGATGATGGATATGGTGGAGTAGCCATCCTTTTGAAAAAATTAATAAAATTTTACAACAGTCCTACTTTTCACCAAATTAATGACATAATGTGCAATAGCATATCAATTAAAATTCAATCCGGAAAAAAGTTAAACATTTATTCAATATACGTAAAACCAAATCTTAAAATCACTCTAAATGAATGGAAAAAGTTTTTTAATAGTCTAGAGAAGCCTTTTATAATTGGTGGTGATTTTAATAGCCACAATTATGTTTGGGGTTGTAGTACTGTAGATACTATAGGAAAAAATCTGTTAGAAGCTATTGAGGACTGTAATCTTGTAATTTTAAATAATGGTAAAGAAACTTTGATGCGTAGACCGAATAGCAATAATAAATCTGCAATAGATCTTACAATATGCTCAACAAATATTAGTCATTTTTTCGATTGGGATGTTGTGGACGAGACATTAGGATCAAATCATTTTGCTATTATTATTAAGTCAAATATTAATGTTAATAAAGCGGAATGTGTAAATACAAAATTCCAATGGAACATAAATAAAGCGGATTGGTCTCTTTTCTCTTCTATCACTGATAATTTCATGGAAATAGATAATAATTTAAATTACCAACAATTTTTAAATAAATTAAACGAATATTGTAAGATATGTATACCGGAGAAGAGAACAGGGACTAATCCACGATTTAGAAAAACTTGGTGGAATGACAATTGTAAAAAGGTAATAGAAGAACAAAAACTAGCTTTACGCAAGTTTAAACTACAGTCTAATATACAAAATTATATAAATTATAATAAATGTGTAGCGAAAACCAAAAAAGTTGTATTAGAGAGTAAGCGTAATGCATGGAGAAATTTTTGTAAAACTTTAAACAAAAATACACCAATTAAAGATATGTGGAATCAAGCCAAACGATTACAAAACATTTTTAAACCACAAGTAAATCCAGTGACTGAAGGAGAATGGGTTGAGGAGTTTTTAAGAAAATTATGTCCAGATAATATATTTTCAAAAATTAATGTAATGGAAAGAAAAAACTCTATGCATCCACTTTCAATTCCATTTAGTTTCTGTGAATTAGAAATAAGCCTTAAGAATAAGAAAAATACTTCTCCAGGTATAGATAATGTACATTATATTATGTTGGCCAATTTACATCAAAAAGGGAAAGAAACACTATTAAATTTTTTTAATCAAATATGGTTATCAGAAGATATTCCAGATAACTGGAGAGAGTACCGGGTGATTCCTATTCTCAAAACAAATCGGAATCCTGATTCAGCAGAATCTTATAGAGGTATTTCATTGAGCTCCTGCATAACAAAAACACTGGAAAGAATGATAAAACTTAGGCTCGAAAGTTGGCTAGAAAAAAACAATAAATTATCACAAACACAATTTGGATTTCGAAAAAATCATTCTACTGTGGAAGCTGTGAGTCATTTGGTAACAGATATAAATTTAGCGTTTACGAAAAGTTCTTCAGTAATCGCTCTTTTATTAGATGTTGAAGCAGCATACGACAACGTTAATTTAAATATACTATATAACAAAATGATACAAATAGGTCTGCCAGAATGCTTCTGTCAAAAAATAATAAAATTGTATGACTGTAGAAAAATTTATATATCGGTAAATAATAACACATTTGGTCCAAGACTAGCGATGGGTGGTTTACCTCAAGGAGGAATATTAAGCCCTTTGTTATATTTAATTTACACTTCTGATATAGAAAAAAATTTAAACTCAACAAAAATTTTACAATTTGCAGATGATATAGTTATTTATCAAGAAAACATTAAAATAGAAAATGCAGTCAAATCCATTGAAGAAGGAGACAAACATATTAAAATATGGAGTGAATTACATGGACTAAATATATCTGATTCCAAAACCAAATTATGTATTTTTACAAGAAAACGAAAAGAAATACCCAATCACATCTTAATAAACAATATATCCTATCCTGTACAAAGTTATGTTAAATATTTGGGTATTACTCTGGATAGACAGCTTCTCTGGAAAGAACATATAGACCATATAGTTAAAAAAACAGAAAAAGGAATAAACCTTCTTCGATTCGTATCACACTTACGTTGGGGAGCAGATCCAAATATTTCTTTGTTGTTATTTAAAAATAATATAAGAGCTATATTCGACTACGGATCAATATTATACAGTGACGCATCACAGTGTCATTTAAATAAAATAGACAAAATCATTAATAAATCCCTTAGATTGTGTATAGGAGCCCTAAGAAGTACACCGATAAATAATCTACAAGTTGAATGCTGTGAAATGCCGATGGATATAAGACGAAAAAAACTTGGCATCAACCTTTTAGTTAGATTGTATGAAAAAAAGGCAAGTTTAATTTCCAAAATACATCAACTGTTTTTAGCAGACTTGACAGAAAAATATTGGATAAAAAAGAAAACTCTAAATATGGTAGATTTATATTCAAAAATGACAATATATGATAAACAACTTTATAAATATGACATAAACCCAAATTATAATATTGACTTTAATAGTATGGAACAAGTTCAGGTATACTTTTTAAGGGACTATAGCAAGTTGCCTATATCTTTAAGAAAATTAGTGTTTATCTCCGACAGTTCACAAATGTTCAAAGATTATTGTATGCTATATACAGATGCATCAAAAAATATTGAAGGTGTGGGATGTGCCTATTGGGATAGCAGTAATAAAATTAGTAAAATGTTTAAACTAAATTCTATTATGAGTATATACACAGCTGAATTAACAGCGATAATGGAAGCACTAAAATATTTATCTAATATAAATCATTCAAAGTTTATAATTTTTAGTGACAGTAAAAGTTCTCTTAGTAAAATTAGTGCTATAAATCCTAAATCAAAAGTGAACTACATTGAATTATATATCATAAATAAAATTAAAGAACTTCAGCAACAAGGAAAGTCTGTTAAGTTGGCATGGGTTAAAAGCCACTGTGGAATAACTGGAAATGAAATGGTAGATGAATTGGCTAAAAACGCGGTGACACAAGGAGTATTAACCCATTATCTTTGTACGCCAAAAGATATTGAATCAAATTTATTCAAAGAGATTAAGAAAGAATGGAAAGAAAGGTATATTGATGAAAACGTAAATACAGGAAACCACTACAGATCAATCAGAAACTATATAACGGATAAACCTTGGTTTTCTAAAATGGAGTCGACAAAAGATATGATAAGAACCATATGCAGAATGAGATTTGACCACTGTCTTACTCCATCATATTTATTTAAAATTAATATAGCTGATAGTCCACAATGTATTTGTGGACAGTTGGGCAATCTACAACACAAAATTTTGACCTGTTCTCTTATCTCTAATAAAGTTAATATGTTTTTAAATTCACTGTATTCTTTGACTGATGTCCACCATCCCATTAATTTAAATTATTTATTAACATTAGAAAATAATGAGTTGGTATACCGACTATTGTATAAACATATTTTAGATATTAAGCTTAAATTGTAATTGTAAAATATAGAGTAAGTATTTTTTGTAAATTGTTATATGTTAAAAGAAAAAGAAAAGAAAAGAAAAGAAAAAAAAAGAAAAGAAATATAAAAAAAATAATAAAATAAAAATTAAAAAAAAAAATAAAAAAAAAATAAAAAAATAATAAAAAAAAAAGAAAGAAAAAATATAAAAAAAGATATATAAAAAAAATAGAAAAAAAAATATAATAATTAAAAAAATATAAAAAAAATATGTAGATAAAAATGAATGACGAACTTGGACAGTCCATAGTAAAATAGCTTTCGAATGAAGTAGAGGGCTAAAGAAGAATGTTGCATTTTTTTGCTGTGGAACTCTGAGAACATCATTTGGAAAAAAATTAATAAAAATATATATATATAAAAAATTATTAAAAAAAAAAATACAAAAATAATTATTTATTAGTAGAATTGTTTATTATATTAGTATTAGTTTTAGGATAAGATACGAAAAAATGACTAATAAAATAAAAAATAGTAAAATTGGCGAATGGATTTAGTGTCCGCAGTCATATAAACCCAAACAAACAACAATATGTTTTTATATATAATATGTACATTTTTGTCTTTTTGTGATTTTTAGCTTGTATGTAGTTTGTAATTGTGAAGACTTTATGTACTGGGCCTGATAATGCGGCAGAAATTGTAAGCCTCGAAACCGGTTGCCCCATGATTGTGTAAAAACTACTAAATAATACAAACTTTAAGACTGCGAGTATTGACTCAATTTCTATATCCAATTGTATAATGGACTCGCATTGGCAACCCTTTCATCATTTTAAAATGTTTTGAATTGTTTTGTGCCAATAAATCATTATTTACAGCTGCTTCAGACATTATTGTGGCATTTTTCAACAAAACCACATAATACACTCTCTTTTATAAAGCTATTTTTGCTATTTTTCTTTCATAGAAGGTTATGCTCCAATAGTTGATGCATAGTATATATTTTCACAATATAAAAATTTTCACTTGATTTCACGAAGCTAAATTCGATTCTGTTTTGAGGTCAGTTTTCACTTACAATGGACGCTTGAACGGATCGACATGCTTGTTGATTTTCTATACATCAAAATATTTGTAGGAATGTGATGTAAACGATAGTTATATAAGGTAACTTACTTCAAAAAAGAAACAAAATGTTGAATTAGATCAATAAGTCGAACTGAATACATATACAGTGTGTCTGCGTAACTTGGAACCATATGGGAAACGTTTTAATTATTAATTTTACGAAAAAAGTTACTCTTGATAAACTGCTCTGCGTAGTCTAAAACCGAAGATGCAATCAGATATCCCATTTTATCAATATTATACGAGGTATGTCAAAAAATATGAATTTCGCTTAAGAGTAAAATGCCTTTATATTTGACATCGAAAATTGTTACATATTAAGAAAAGTTGTTTGGAATTAAAAATTATGTTATAATATCTAAGTACATTTTTCTGATTGAAAAACATAAATTAAAAAAATTAATTCTGAAAATTTTGCTCAATTTCGGATACTTAACATAATTTTTATTTGTAATAACTGCGTTCTTATTAATTTTACGAAAAAAGTTATTCTTTATAAAAAGTTCTGCATAGTCTTTCAACCATGACGAAATTAACAGATATCAAATTTTATCAGTTTTATACGAGGTATGTAAAAAAATATGAATTTCGCTGAAGAGTACTTAAAATAGATTTATTTTTCACAATATTGAAAGTTGTTATTGGAAAAAGGTATTCGGAATTAATACATATGTTTCAATATTCAATATTACATCCTTCTACCTAAAATATTATGAACTATGAAGGTATTTTTACTCTAAAGCGAAATTTAACTTTTTTGGCATACCTCGTATAAAATTGATAAAATTTTATACCTTATGAATGCATCTTAGTTTTTAGACCATTCAAGGCATTTTTATAAAGAATAATTTGTTTTCGTAAGTTAATAATAACGGAGTTACCTATCATAAATAAAATTGGTGTTAGGTATCTGTAAAGTGAGAAAAATTTTCAATTTTTTTTTTCAATTAGAATAATATAACTGCATCTTATAACATAAATTTTTTAGTAATGGTGATAGTGTGTGGCCCTGTCTAGGTCCGTTTTTTAAAGGTAGATACAGATTTATTATTAGGTTACTAGGATACCTATGTGGTTAGGTATTATACTTCCATGTTTTCCATTATACTGCAAAGGAAATCTTTTTTTACTGAATCGAAATCCTTTATGTATTCTACGAAAGAATGTAGCATTGGTATACTATGTTCCCACGCTTTTCCTGTTTGTTGTTCAAACATAAATACCCTTATTGTTTATATAGTTTTTTCCAAGTTTCTTTCCATCAGCAATATCTTCTTGTTTCCTTTAACTTTAACAGCTTTCATACAGCAACGCATAGTCTTTATATCTCTAACAGTTGTTGATGAATACGTAAATTAATATTGTTGTGAAGCTATTCTTTCAAAAAATACCTGATTGGCGATAGTAGAGATAATAAATGTTAATAAATATACAAACTCCATAAAATTAAAGACCAGATAAAAGCAAAAGTGGATAAAAAGGAGGACCAAGTGAAGGGAAACTTAGGAACATTAGGAGTGAGAATCTAGAAAACTACAAAAATAATAAAAAGAATTGGAAACTGATCCTGAGACAAGCCCAGAAGATAATACATTTTTGTTACTTTCTATATAATTAAGCAATATTCTATATAATTTAAAGGAAAGATACTTCGCAAAATAACACTGTCAATATTTTTGGTTGCCTCTCTGGAAAGGCTTTATAGTCTAGTAAAATAAGATTACACTACATATAAATCAAGATGTAAATTGGTACAAGTTGCAAGAAAGTCTATATAAAAGTTTAAGTTGTTACAAAAGATATTTTCAAGAAAGTATCCAAATCATATAAGGGGATCATTATTTAAATAATTAAAAAGGGGTCATTTTTGCACAATATTTACTATTTTAACTGCTGAGGTAATTTACATTTTAATTAAGATCTTTAGGATTTTTTTCTGCAAAGCTAAAGGATAAATCTTTCACCTAAGACTTACTAAATTCAATTTGACCTCCTATTTATTTAAATAATAATTATATATAAAATGTAAAAATCAAATTTGCTAAAAAATATTAGTTGCGTTTTAAATAAGTACTATAAATTATTTTATTTTATAGGAGAAGTCGCGCTATGATATCACTATTAAGCGAAAAAAATTGGTTAAAAAATATTAAATAATTTATGAGATATTTAATTTCTTTATTAAATATTACTATATTTTCAATTGCAAAAACTCGGTTGTTGCCAAAAGAATATAAATCTATGTAAGGTCTCACTACTTTTATTTTTATGTATATTTTCGATAAATGTATTGATAAATTCAATTTTTAATTTAACTCCCCTCTAAAATGACATTTTAACATTGTTCTAATTTGTTTATAATTTTTTTTTAATAACGTCGCGGGAATTAAACATTTTGAAATGCTGTTTCGATAATCGGGTTCCTGGTAATTTTTCACTAATTAACAAAATTTTTTTATCGTCATTTCCTTCAAGTGTCATTTAGTTTTTTTTCTCTTTAAATCATTATAAATATCCAAAGCTTCACAAAAATTTTCCTTTTTGCTTCCGTCCAACCGTTTTCCGGTTGAAAAATGGTTTGTGTCAAACAAATCCCGCAAACAAATTGTGTACATCGTTACACGCTTTCTCGATTGGTTTTAAATTTAAATGGAAACGATAAAACAAATACAAAGTGCAATCGTATGCACAACAATAAATTGCCATTTGTGATGTGGATTTAACGTTGCGGAAGATATGGGAGACAGTCCGCGCAAAAGTAAAACAGCGGAAAGAGTTCGTAGATTTAGAGCCCTTTTCATTTATCGGCGAGTTAAAGTAGATAACAATTGACTATTTTATACATCTATTCTAAAAATATATTTATTTCACAACCTAAAGCTCTTCGTTCAATATATAAATATCTTTTTGTCGATAGAACCGATTTTTATATATAATTTTGTTGTATCATTTTACACAAAATAATGCAAAGTAGCTTATCATCAACTATTTTTAATGGGAAATAAGCCACAATTTTAGCAAAAAAAGTAGAACAGAACAACGTAGAACGGGATCCTATAACAGCCACAAGAAATAATACGAGGAAAATATCAATACCATATTATAAAAGGACTATCCGAGAAACTTAAAAAACAATAGGAAATAAATTCAACATTTCAACAACATTCAAAGCAACACACACGTTGAGATCTATTCTATCTAAAACTCAACCTAACAATGAAAAAGAAAGAACAAAGAATTGTATTTATAAAATACCTTGTGAATGCGAACAATTTTATTTAGGTGAAACATCAAGACCATTAAACGTTAGAATAAGTGAACATCAGTCGTATATTAAAAATAGAGAATTTGATAGATCTCAAATATGTCAACACGCATGGGATAATGAACATAGAGTTCAGGGAGAGATTTAAGTATAGTCCTGACAGAAACAGATAGTAAAAAAGAGAAAAATCAAAGAAGCGGCTCTAATTATGCTAAATGAAACCAATTGTGTCGCAAATTTCTCGGTAGAATGCAGTAGGATGTGGTTACCCATACTGAAAGAGGAAGTCAATAGAAAGAAAAGACCACGATTAGTAAGTCATTAACATATTGAGTTAGTACATATTTTATATTTTAGTTTTATTTATATAATATCTATGTATTATTAATATTATTTATTTATAATTTAAAATAGCATATATGTATATTATATTAAAGTAGGAATTTGGTATTAGATTTGAGAGTAAACTAATTGTAAGCCCAAATACTTACGATGTCGGGATAGTATCACGAGGTTTTTTTCCTGGTTTTCCCTCGCGATTTACTATGGAGTCTCTAGCGCAAGAACTTTACTGCCACCGTTGCATTTGTTTGTCTTTTTAAAGACAGATCACATGCTATGATTTTTGTGGCGGATATTATTGAGTTGGGTTGATTTCATGTAATCAAAAATGAACTATCTTTTAGAAAAGTCATCCCAGGAACGCAACTCATCAATACTGGCAATATCATTTTAAAGTCTTCTACTTTAAAATGTATAATACATGTCTGAATTGCCGATAAAATGAGTCAGATTAAATAAATTATTAGAAGAATTTTTTACTAAGCAACAACATTTTTGTTTAATTTAGTATTATTTTATATTTTGACAACGACTTGGGCGTCGAAACGTTAATAAATTCATTTTTTGAATGAACGAAATTAACGTCAGATCGAAAAACTCAAAAAACGTGTTCAATATTTTTCAAAAATCTAATACCAAACACTACCTCCGGGGCGAAGGGTGGGGGTAATTTTAAATAGGAATCCGGCAATATTTCGCGAAATGAACATCAGACCAAAAAACTGAAAAAATCGTGTTCAATATTTTTTAAAAATCTATCGAACGACATCAAATACGACCATCCACCGAAATGGGTGGGGGGTTACTTTAAAACCTTAAATGAGAGCCCCCATTTTTTATTGCAGATTTGGATTCTTTACGTAAAAATAAGTAACTTTTATTCGAAACATTTTTGCGAATTATGGATAGATGGCGCTATAATCGGAAAACACGATTGTTGGAAATGGAAAATTAAATTACAAAAATGAAAAGTCTCCACTAATATGGACCTTGTTTTGGTTTTAGGACCTAACCTTCACAACCCAATAGGTGCCCATAACGCTCGAGTAACTGCAAATTAAGCATACTTGCCGCCCCCCCCCCCCTACTATAGCTTTTCTATTGAACTGTTCAAAACTTTCTACTGAATCCTTCTTTTCTTTATTAGCCTAATAAAATAAAAAAAGTCAAAATGTACATTTGTACAGGTTAAAACAAATTTTATATCAAAGTTTAGGTGGGTACAAAAGATATTTTCAAGAAAGTATCCAAATCATACAAGGGGATCATTGTTTAAAAAATTAAAAAGGGGTCATTTTTGCAAAAAATATACTTTTTTAACTGCTGAGGTAATTCACTTATTAATGAAGGTCTATGGGATTTTTTTCTGCAAAGTTGAAGGGTAAGTCTTTCACATAAGATTTACTAAATTAAATTTGACTCCCTATTTATTTAAATAATTGTATATAAAATTCTAAAAACAAATTTGCAAAAAATTATTTTTAGCGTTTTAAATAAGCACTATAAAATATTTTATTTTACAGACTAAGTTGCGTTATGTTATCAGTATTAAGCAAAAAAAAATTGGTCAAAAAATATTTAATATTTTTTGAGATATTGAATTTGTTTATTAAATGTTACTATATTTTAAATTGCAAAAACGCGGTTGTTGCCAAAGGAATATTCACCTGCTTAAGATGTCATTATTTTTACTTTTATGTATGTTTTCGATAAATGTATTGATTAATTCAAATTTCAATTAAACTCCCCTTTAAAATGGCATTTGAAAATTATTCAAATTTGTTTATAATTTGTTTTTTTAATAACATCGCGGGGATTAAGTATTTTGAAATGTCGTTTCGATAATTTGGTTTCTGGGAATTTTTTACTAATTATCAAAATTTTTTTGTCGTTTTTTCTTCTTCTTTTTTTCTTGGAGTTACATTACTACGGGCCCTTTTAGGGTTAAATTTTATTAAGAATATCGAATCCCTGAGTTGTAGATTCTAGACCTAAAAATATTAAGATTTAACTAAAATCTCTTAAATAAAATGTGGCTACTTACTGAGCTACAGGGTGTTTTATTTAAAAATTTTAAAATTATTCTTACCAAACACTTTAAAACTATTTGACGTATCCTTATCATACTTGGCGGAGAGTGTGGCTATTATACACCCTAATAAATTGTGATTAATACACGTTTCTAGCTAGTGCCAGAAGCGTACGACAGGGGATAGTGAATGATTGACCTTTTCCAAATTCTACGCCACTGAGTGAATTACTATTTTAGCGAAATTTTTCGATTCTCCAATACTTTGTGTAAATAACTTTATTGGTATTGATAAAGCCATCAGTTTGAGAGATATTGGAAGATTAAAATGAATGAATGAATGAATCAAAATAACTATGCCGTTTCATTTTTAACGTCCAATATCTCGAAAACTAATGACTTAATCGTTACCAGTAAAGAGTATATTATTTACATAGAAAGTATTGAAGAATCGAAAAATTTCGTTAAAATAGTAATTCCCTCAGTGGCGTAGAATTTGGGAAGGGTCAACCATTAACTATCCCCTGTCGTACGCCTCTGGTAGTAGCTAGAAACTTTTATTTATCACAATTTAGTAGACTGTATAGTACATACACTTTCTGCCAAGTATGATAAGGATACGTCAAATAGTTTGAAAGTAATTGGTAAAAATAATTTTTAAATTTTTAATTAAAACACCCTGTAACTCAGTAAGTAGCCACATTTTATTTAAGTGATTTTAGACCGATCTTAATATTTTTATGTCTAGAATCTACGACTTAGAGATTCGACATTCTTAATGAAACTTAACCCTAAAAGAGCCCGTAATAATATAACTCCAAGAAAAAAAAAGAAGAGGAAAAAAAGACAAAAAATTTGTTAATTAGTGAAAAATTCCCAGAAATAAAATTATCGAAACGGCATTTCAAAATATTTAATCCCCGCGACGTTATTGAAAAAACAAATTATAAACAAATTTGAATAATTTTCAAATGCCATTTTAGGGGAAAGTTTTATTGAAATTTGAATTTATCAATACATTTATCAAAAATATACATAAAAATAAAAATAAAAAGATTTAATACAGGTAAATATTTCTTTGGCAACAACCGCGTTTTTGCAATAGAAAATAGAGTAACATTTAATAAAGAAATTCAATATCTCAAAAAATATTAAATATTTTTGGACCAATTTTTTTTGCTTAATACCGATAGTATAGCACAAGTTAGTCTGTAAAATAAGATATTTTATAGTGCTTATTTAAAACGCTAAAAATACTTTTTTGCAAATTTGTTTTTAAAGTTTTATATACAATTATTTAAATAAATAGGGGGTCAAATTTAATTTAGTAAGACTTATGTAAAAGACTTACCCTTCAACTTTGCAGAAAAAAATTCCATAGACCTTCATTGGTAATTGAATGACCTCAGCAGTTAAAAAAGTAATTTTTTTGCAAAAATGACCCCTTTTTAATTATTTAAACAATGATCCCCTTGTATGATTTGGATACTTTCTTGAAAATACCTTTTGTATTCACCTAAACTTTGATATAAAATTTGTTTCAACCTGTAGGAATTTACATTTTGATTTACATGTAGTGTAATTTTATTTTACCAGACTATATAGGTTGGGAATTATATTTAATCGTTCTTCAGGATATCCTGTTGTTTTTAATCGATTTCGTCGTTCTGCCACGTCCTTTTTGTTATGCTTGAACTATTGGTGCTAGACGTGGGTTTTGCTCAGTTTCTTCTTTTTGGCTTAGTTATATTTCAATTAGCTCTTGTTTATTTCTCCCCCAGACTTCTTCAAGATTGACAAAGTCTTGCATCCATGTAGTCAGTACTTCCATATATTGCTAAAGGAGAACTCAAAATGACATGATCTAATAGCTTCTAAAATCATTAAAAAAATAGAAGCAAAGTAATTGTAAAGTAATTGTAAATAGAAGCAAAGTAAAAAAGTCATATTTAAAAAAACCTACAATAAGGTTTTTTTAATATAAATTGTAAATCACTACTTATCTCCATAATACAACTATTACCTTCTATTATTACATATTTCAGTAATACACCATCTCCTAAGTTTTGTAACGTTTCGACGTTAGCTAGCAATTAATCAAATTGGCTATCACGTTAATTAAGCCTGTTAGTTAATAAGATTTAAATCTGTTTAAGAAGAAGCGCACCGTTTTTATCTTTTCCAACTTAAATGGAAAATTGATTGAGAAACAAAACAAGAGGAAGAGAAAGGGTCCGCCGGCCACGACCAACAACGACCGTCTCGGTGCTTCGCGTCTCCAGGAGCGAACTCGCAGAGCGTCGCATATTTTAATATGTTAAGGATCAGAAATACAAAGTATGTTCCAAATATGACAGCTTATGTATGTCGCTTATTCAGATTTCGTCTCGACAAGCCTGCTATTTGCAGATGATTTTAAGATGTTTCGAGAAATTTCAACTCTGCAGGACTCTGAGATGCTGAAATGTGATCTGAACTCAGTAAGTCAATGGTTCGATCATAACAAAATGTCATGTTTTTACTATCACTCGAAAAACATAATACATGGAGAACCAATACAAAATTTCTAACACTGTTCTTGGAAGAAAGAAGACTTGCAAAAATCTTGGAGTAATGTTTCAGCAAAATTTGAAATTTAATGAACATTATCGGATCATCATTGGAAAGGCATACAGAACTCTTGGCTTCATAATTCGTCATTCAAAATTTTTTAAAAGATTTGAAACTCTAATATCTTTCATACAGAAGTAAAAACTTCGTTTGTACAATGGTATAAAAAAGTTTATTAAAAACTATTAAAAGTCATCCAAAAGGATTTGCAAAACGTTTTCAATCTAGATCAGATCATCTTCAGTGCCTAGAACGAAGTATTTCCACGTTAGAATGAATGCAAAAGGTTAAAATTGTGACTAGTTGAAGAAAAAATGTGGTAATACTTACGTTCTGCTTAGTACATGGAACTAGCAACCTTATGAAACAAGTAACATCGAGAAATATGGTTTATATATAATATTTAAAGTGACTCCAAGTCGATGTTAAAAGATTAAATGTGTTAGGAGTGCTCAAAGGGCAATATGGTTCCCTGCTCGATAAAAAATCGTGGTTCTTGCCAGTTCAATGGACACAGACCAACAAAGGTGAAGGAGATGACAATTCAATTATTAGACAGAAGCGACATGACAAGACAGGTAGTCAATTTTTGGTTATGAATTTAAAATAGTGTTGTTTAGAATTTAGATTATTAGTTAAACTGAATGTAGATTAATAACTATATTAAAGTGAAATTTAAAATTATAATAAATTAGATTTTAATGAAAAAATCGGAAAGGCTACTCTCTGATACAGAAAGAACTGTTGTTAATGTTAAATTGATAAAAATATTACTCATAGTAGAGTCAGTGAAGTCACTGATGACAGTTTTGAAAGAAGACGAAGTTTAATTTAGTTTTAAGTAAAAAGGTTTTGGTTCACTGATGACAGTTTCAAAACTGTCATCAGTGACGTCACTGACTCTACTATGAGTAATATTTTTATCAATTTAACATTAACAACAGTTCTTTCTGTAACAGAGAGTAGCCTTTCCGATTTTTTCATTAAAATCTAATTTATTATAATTTTAAATTTCACTTTAATACAGTTATTAATCTACATTCAGTTTAATTAATAATCTAAATTCTAAACAACACTATTTTAAATTCATAACCACAAATTTACTACCTGTCTTGTCATGTCGCTTCTGTCTAATAACACTAGTCAACAAAAAAGAAAAAAAAGTTGCGACTGATGTTAAAATAGCTGTATCGGGAAGTTTCAAGCATCCTGATTACGAATTCAAACACCAAAATTTTCCATCACGTATATATTTTGAGTTATAGAAATATTAATATTAATTATAAAAATACTTATATACTATATATACAATTTTAGAACTAGAATAAAAAACTATGGTAAGTCTTTGGTACACAAATTTTTTGCAAACGCTGATTTCCTTTTATATTCTGTATCAGTTTCTTTCATGAGGAACCAACAGTAATCTCCCATCATTGCTGAATCCCATCTTCCCTGGTAGCGTTGCTCCATTGTGAGAATATCCTGGTGGAACCTTTCTCCTTGCTCGTCGCTTACTGCACCCAAATTTTCCGGGAAAAAATTTAAAGGGGAGTGCAAAAAGTGTATTTTCAGAGACGTACGACAGCCCATTTTGCAGTAGTTTTTAAGTAGTTCTTCTACAACATTTTGGTAATCTTCTATTTTTTTGTTTCCCAAAAACTCGGAAACAATTCTTTTGAAAGATCTCCACGCAGCTAACTCAATATCACTTAATTTTTCATCAAACTGTTGATCTCTTAGTAGTTTTCTGATTTGTGGTCCAACAAATACCACTTCTTTCAGCTTCGCGTCACTTAATTTAGGAAAAATTTGTTTAAGGTGTTTAAACGCATGCCCTTCTTTATCTAATGCTTTAACGAAATTTTTAATCAATCCCAGTTTAATATGTAACGGAGGTAACAGAACGTTTTGGGGATAAACGAAAGGTATATTCTTAATGTTAGCTTGACCTGGAATATATTGATCTCTTGGAGACCATTATGTAACTTGGTAATGGCTCTGTGTTGCTCTACTGTCCCAAAGACAAAGAAAACAGCAAAATTTTGTAAATCCTCCCTGAAGACCTAGTAATAATCTGATGACTTTTAGGTCACCACATATTTGCCACTTGTATGTAGCATAGCTTATTGCATTTAGGATAAGCGACATACTCTCGTGTGTTTCTTTCATGTCAACTGCATGTGCAAGAGGAATAGATGGTCTTCTGTTGCCATTATGAAGCAGAACTGCTTTTAGACTTGATTTAGAAGAATCTATAAACAAACGCCATTCTTCTGGGTTATGTGCAAATCCTAATTTTTCCATAACCCCATTTGGATTAACACAAACACACATTTTATCCTGCATAGTGAAAAACGAGGATAGCTCCTGGTTACGGTTCCTAAATGTTGTAACTTTGGTTCCACTGGCTAGTAAATTCCATTTTTTTAATCTAGAACCTTCAGAAAGAGTTCAGCATGTTCTTTGGACAAGTGAAGATCTCGAACTAAATCATTTAATTCAGCTTATTGGATGAAATGAGGTTCTTTTTCGTCGCTTTCGGGTAAATAGGAATCCCCCTTTCTAATGCATCATCGGGTTCACTTCTATCGTTATAGATTTCTAAATATTCCTCCCAATTTGCCGGGGGTTCTGGAACTGGTAAATTTTGGCTATGCACAACCGGTTTTATTGCTGACGGAATATCTGGATATTCAATTTTATGTTTGCTCTTCTTTGAAAATCCAGACACTTTTGTCATGCAGAAGTAACAGTCGTTGAAATGACTTGTTGGTTCCCGCCAAATCATCGGAACTGCAAACGGCATAGAAAAGCGTTTGCCATTTAACCAATTACTTAGATTTGCAGCACAGGTTTGGTAACATATGTGAGGAGCCCAGTCCCGATCTTGATCGCCAATAACAAATCCAAAATACTTATGCTAAGCTACTTTTGTCTTCTTATTAATTATCCTTTTCTGCGATTTAGGAGTAAACTGACCACATATGTAACAAAAACTATCCGTGGGGTTAACACAACCAGGTTTCTGGACTTTGGACATTTTTCACTTTGGATATTTTCACTTTTCAATATAACACCACTATGCGCACTAAACCAATACTGAGGGGGTGATTTACCAACGAGCTGCTTTTATAGTCGTTCCATACTTTTAGCATTTTCTGGAAAACCCAAAGATCAACAAACCCCGGCGAAATTCTCGTACATGGGGGCCCATATAAAAATAGATGCGGCTCAGAGGAATAAAGACATTTGGAAATAGGTTTAAATGGGTAGGTTTGCCGATTAAGGATTGCCTTTGGTTTATTTTTTATTTAATGTGTTATTCGTAGACATTACACATCCCAGTGTTGCCAAATTATACACAGTTTAAAAAAAAACGTGAATTTGATAATGACTGTTTAAAAAAAATTATCAAAATACTGATATTTTTTTAATCATAACTCAAAAATTTTACGTGTTAGGAAGTTTTTACCATCATATTCGTGTTCAGAGAGCAAAAATTAACCAAAAACAGCATGTGGCATTCCAGTCGCATTTTGAGTGTAAACTAGTGTAATTGGATTGTCATCTCATTCACCTTTGTTGGTCTGTGTCCATTGAACTGGCAAGAACCACGATTTTTTATCGAGCAGGGAACCATGTTGCCCTTTGAGCACTCCTAACACATTTAATCTTTTAACATCGACCTGGAGTCGCTATAAATATTATATAGTTATCATGTAAACCATATTTCTCGATGCTACTTATTTCATAAGGTTGCTAGTTCCATGTACTAAGCAGAACATGAGTATTATCACATTTTTTCTTCAACTAATCACAATTTTAACCTTTTGCATTCATTCTAACGTGGAAATACTTCGTTCTAGGCACTGAAGATGATCTGATCTAGATTGAAAACGTTTTGCAAATCCTTTTGGATGACTTTTAATAGTTTTTAATAAACTTTTTATACCATTGTACAAACGAAGTTTTTACTTGTTCTGTATGATTTTTAATTATGGTATACAGCCAGCTACTGGGTATTTTCCCATTGATTTTGTTTTTCTAATATCTTTGTACAATGCACCGGTAAGACCTCACTTGGAGTATGCCTCTATTATATGGGTACCACAAGCCGAATTCAATGTTGATCTGATTGAAAAGGTTCAAAAACGATTCTTGAGGTTTCGTTATGTCAGAAAGTTTGGTATCTATCCATACATGATTTCCTATAATGCTATGCTAACTTTTATTAAAGTTCAGAGACTTGATGATAGAAGAAATTTTCAGTCAGCCCTTTTTATTTACTGTCTTGTAAATCACATTAAATATAAAGATTGCTTTTTTATAAATAATATTAAATTTCATGTTCCAAAAACACATCTAAGAATTATTAACAAACGACTGTTCTCAACTAATAAGACTGATTGTTCACCCATAAATAAGATGTTAGAAGAATGTAACCATATGATAATTAACTGTGATATAGACTTTTCAAATTCTTCTGTGAAACAAATAAAAGTTGCTTTTGAATCAAATTTCTAGTCTAAAAAAGTTGTTGTAAAATTTTAATTAGATGTATAGTGTTTTTTTGTTTTTTACATGTTTTTACTTGTTCTCTTCTGTCTAGGTTTAGTTCTTAATATAGGTAAAAAAATAACGTTGAAAGGCAAGGTCGCCTAGGAAACACGATAAAATAAGAGTAAGTTAGGAAAAACAAGACAAGAAAGGCTATAGCGGGATAAGATGGTAAAATCTGCACTCGGCTGGATTCTTAGTTGGGATCGGGCAATCGAAAGTACATAATTCAAAAACCCCCTAACCAAATTTTTAGCTCCCTACGTGACCCCAGGTGTCCCCTATCGAAAAAAATGTGTTTTTTCGAAAAACATTTTTTTGGAGCGATCTTTTGCTTTAAAAAATGTGAAAAAAATTGTGAGTGTACATTATTATACCCAAAATCACACTGATTTTTTTCAAATTTTTTGGATCAAAATTGACGCCAGAAAAAATTTTTGAATTTTTCAAAAAATTTTTAGGTTATGTAGGTAATTTTTGGCTAGCTCCGACAAAATTTTTTTTAGTGTATTTTTTTCCGTTCTTTTTAATGACAGGGATAGTTTTGCCATTTTCTCGCCGGAAATTGCTCAAAATTCGAAAAAACCCATTTTTTTGGTTCCCCCCCTCATATTTTTAGTGTTTACTGAGCCATCTCTTCTTTAAAAAATCTGAAAAAAATTATGAACATACATTGATTCCCAAAAATATACTGGTTTTTTTTTCAGATTTTTTGGATCAAAATTGAAAAATTTTGAATTTTTCAAAAAATTTTTAGGTTATGTAGGTAATATTTGGCGAGCTCTCACATAATTTTTTTTAGTGTATTTTTTTCCGTTCTTTTGAATGGCTGGGATAGTTTTGCCATTTTCTCGCCGGAAATTGCTCAAAATTCGAAAAAACCAATTTTTTGGTTCCCCCCCTCATATTTTTAGTGTTTACTGTGCGATTTTTTCTTTAAAAAATCTGAAAAACCTTATGAACATACATTGATGCCCAAAAATATACTGGATTTTTTTTTCAGATTTTTTGGATCAAAATTTAAAAAAAATTGAATTTTTCAAAAAATTTTTAAGTTATGTAAGTAATTTTTGGCTAGCTCCGAAATAATTTTTTTTAGTGTATATTTTTCCATTATTTAGAATGGCTGGGATAGTTTTGCCATTTTCTCGCCGGAAATTGATCAAAATTCGAAAAAACCCATTTTATTGGTTCCCCCCCTCATATTTTTAGTGTTTACTGAGCGATTTTTTCTTTAAAAAATCTGAAAAAACTTATGAACATACATTGATGCCCAAAAATATACTGGATTTTTTTTCAGATTTTTTGGATCAAAATTTAAAAATTTTTGAATTTTTCAAAAAAATTTTAAGTTATGTAGGTAATTTTTGGCTAGCTCCGAAATAATTTTTTTTAGTGTATATTTTTCCATTATTTAGAATGGCTGGGATAGTTTTGCCATTTTCTCGCCGGAAATTGATCAAAATTCGAAAAAACCCATTTTATTGGTTCCCCCCCTCATATTTTTAGTGTTTACTGAGCCATCTTTTCTTTAAAAAATCTGAAAAAAATTATGAACATACATTGATGCCCAAAACTATACTGTCTTTTTTTCAGATTTTTTGGATCAAAATTGAAAAATTTTGAATTTTTCAAAAAATTTTTAGGTTATGTAGGTAATATTTGGCGAGCTCCGACATAATTTTTTTTTAGTGTATTTTTTTCCGTTCTTTTGAAAGGCTGGGATAGTTTTGCCATTTTCTCGCCGGAAATTGCTCAAAATTCGAAAAAACCAATTTTTTGGTTCCCCCCCTCATATTTTTAGTGTTTACTGAGCGATTTTTTCTTTAAAAAATCTGAAAAAACTTATGAACATACATTGATGCCCAAAAATATACTGGATTTTTTTTCAGATTTTTTGGATCAAAATTGAATGATTTTGAATTTTTCAAAAAAAATTTAGGTTATGTAGGTAATTTTTGGCTAGCTCCGAAATAATTTTTTTTAGTGTATATTTTTCCATTATTTAGAATGGCTGGGATAGTTTTGCCATTTTCTCGCCGGAAATTGATCAAAATTCGAAAAAACCCATTTTATTGGTTCCCCCCCTCATATTTTTAGTGTTTACTGAGCCATCTTTTCTTTAAAAAATCTGAAAAAAATTATGAACATACATTGATGCCCAAAACTATACTGTCTTTTTTTCAGTTTTTTTTGATCAAAATTGAAAAATTTTGAATTTTTCAAAAATTTTTTAGATTATGTAGGTAATTTTTGGCTAGCTCCGAAATAATTTTTTTTAGTGTATATTTTTCCGTTCTTTTGAATGGCTGGATAGTTTTGCCATTTTCTCGCCGGAAATAGCTCAAAATTCGAAAAAATCCATTTTTTTGGTTCCCCCCTCATATTTTTAGTGTTTACTGAGCGATCTGTTCTTTAAAAAATCTGAAAAAAATTATGAACATACATTGATGCCCAAAAACATACTTTTTTTTTCAGCTTTTTTGGATCAAAATTGAGGCAAGAAAAAATTATTGAATTTTTCAAAAAATTTTTAGGGTAATTTTTGGCTATCTACGATATAATTTTTTTAGTGTATTTTTTTCCGTTCTTTTGAATGGCTTGGATAGTTTTGCCATTTTCTCGCCGGAAATTGCTCAAAATTCGAAAAAACCCGTTTGGTTTTCCCCCCTCATATTTTTATTGTTTACTGAGCGATATTTTCTTAAAATAATCTAAAAAAAATTATGAACATACATTGTATGCCCAAAAACATACTGATTTTTTTTAGGTTTTTTGGATTAAAATTTTACCCAGGGAAATTTTTTGAATTTTTCAAAAAAAATCGGTTATGTAAGCCATTTTTGACAGACTTCGAAATAATTTGTGTATTTTTTTTTTTTCGTTCTTTTGAATAACTGGGTTAGATTTGCCATTTTCTCTCCGGGACTTCCTCACAATTCGAAAAGAGCCATTTCTTTGTGTCCCCCTATGTGTGCACATAAACTCAATTGCATGTCAATAAATAACGATTTTTGATGTCAATAAATAACGATTTTCCGTTATTTTGAATAGCGTGATCAGGTTTTTTGAGAAGAGAAGGTAGCCATTTTGAGAAGAGAATATGCATAAAATATGACAAACTCCCTTTGTTGATATTTTTCCTATGTTTCTAGTAGACAACCTTAACCCTTAACTATAGGTACATGGCTACCTTAATTACATTATATATAGATCAATTCATAGATATTTCTTCGTCTTAGTTGTGTTTTCCGATTTCTCAATTGAAACTACCATATTAATATTACCTTTTGCGTATTTATTAATTAAGTTAGGTAATTGAAAGTTAATTTTTTGATACGCTAGAATACCTATTTTAAAAAATATATCAATATTAAAAATATTTAAATATATATAGACATTATTAATGTTATTAATAAGTAATTATAAGTAATTAATAAGTAATTATTAAAAACGTTTTCACAGCATGAAATATGCCATACAGTTATAGGCAAACGTTTATTTTCAACTTTATTTGTTTTATTAATTTTACTTTTCAAAGGTGTAAAGTAAATAAAATTATTCGTTAAAAGTTACATTTTAAATAAGCAAACACGTTTGCACCGTAATCAAGTTATTTCCATAAATGTAGCTTACTAAATAAGTATAGACAAGGCGGAAACGGCGGGTTCGTTGGGAAAAAAATTCCCATGAGATATTTTTGCATAATCACATTCGTGAGACATCCCAGAATAAGGATCAAGAAGTCGCCCACGTGAAAAGTGGGCCAATTTTTTTTAACAATTTTTTTTAATCAAATTGCAAAAATCAATATTTTTGGACCGAACTAATTTTTTTTAGGTTTTTTGGACCATTCTGGACAAAAAAGGTCTCATAATTTTTCTCTGAAGTTGATCTTTTTCGAGTTATAAGCAATAGGGAACTTGCATAAATTTTTAAATTCAGAAAAAATGTTATAAATCACAACAGAACATAATTTAAAACATGTATCAAAGATAAAAAAGTTTTGTTTGTCTTTCGTTTTTCCCCTAAAGACGATTAAAAATTCAAATTAAAACAGGTGGTCCAAAACGCATCGTGACGTCACTTGGTTTTACATTTACATTTTTCCAATAAAGTAAACAGAATTTTAAATTAGACGTTATAAACGTCAGTAGAAAATACATTTATGTGACGTTACAAGTGTTTTTGATCGTTTGACCTATTCATAGAAAATTTGTACTTTTACAAAATGGTTTTATTTTCAATAGTAAACCTTCGTTCCTTTCCTTCAAAAACAGTATAAAACTACAATTTTAACAAACTGGTATATATTATTACAATGACATACGATACATGTCATTAGAATATAAATATTTTTGACTTATTCCACGACGATGAGCTTGCCAAATACCCAAGTGGGTGGAGGTCAATAAACTAAAGAATGAGAAGAAGAATATACCTAAATATAAGGTTGTGTCTAGGTATACGCTAACGTGTACGCAAATAAAAAAGTTAGAGTGTCAGTGATTTCTTATTTTTTATTTGTTTAGTGTTTGTTTTTAAATTAAGTACGGAGTGCGGACAATTATTTAGTTCTTTTAATGAGTTTAAGAACATTTTAAAACAGTACGCAAAAGATAAGAGACTATAAATTAATATATATATTTTTTAGTTATAAATGAAATAGTATTACCGTAAAAGATTAAAATAAAAGGAAGACCTAAAGCTTTCACAATAATAATTAACTTGTTTTGAAGCTATTATCCTTGTGGCATTTTTGTAATCAATTATTCTAAATGGGAACTAAGCCACAATTTAACTAAAAAATTGATTTTATTAACGTTTCGACTTCTAAACCGGATGTCGTTATCAAAATACAAAATATTATTAAATTAAACAAAAATGTTGTTGCTTAGTAAAAAATTTTTTCTAATAATTTATTTAATCTGACTAATTTTTGTATTTTGACAATGACATCCGATTTGGACGTCTAAACGTTAATAAGATAATTTTTTAGTTAAATTGTGGCTTATTTTGCATTTAGAATAGTTGATTATAATAATTCACTTACGTATAAAAATTATTTTAACAATATTTTGTACCTACATGTCATGTCAACTAAATACATATAATTATTTTGCTAACCTAAATATATACTTTTATATATACACATTGATTTATTATAATTAAGTTTGAAACATCTGAATAGTTCTGCTTCCCTTCCCTTAACAAATATGTTTCCATCAAACAAACACTAAACATATCAAAATAGCATGTACCAAAATATATAGTCACTGCGCAAGCTAAATAATGACGTCACTGGCTTGATGAAGTTTAATTCGCGTCTACCTAACTTTTTTATTTGCGTACACGTTAGCGTGTACCTAGACACAGCGAAATATAACCATAATAATAACTAATGTAAAACTATGTGACGTCACAGGTCGTTTGAACTATTTTATACCACAGAAGACTTTAAATATGTATTTCTAAGTTATTACGAGTTTTTGAAGCGTGAAATTTTGGAAATCTCATTTTTAAACAAAACTGAACATTATTATCTAATAAGAAAAAAATGTGCAAGTTCCCTATTTAAAATTTGAAAAACGCGAAAATGGCCATTTTTAAGACAATAACTCGGTTAAAAATTATTATTATTAAAGTCAGAAAGTGAGAAATCAAAGTTTAAAGTCTCCGCTACATGATCCTGAAGAAATCTGTGTCATTAATTTATTACTAAGCTGCTATTTTTAATTAATAAAAATGAGCGGTTAGATCGTATTGACGCGGTTGTAAATGTGAGTGCGAGTAAGATGCATAATTATTGGACTGCTGGAATGGCTTCTCTCTTGCACTCAGCATTTACAGACGTCGCACACGTGCATGGCGCTTATTATTATTACTTAAAAATAACAGGTTAGTAATAAAATAATGACAAACATTTTTTCAGGATCTTGTAGGAGGGGCTTTAAACTTTGATTTAGTCATATACTGACTTTCATAATAATAATTTTAACCGAGTTATTAAGCCTTGAAAATCGGCATTTTTCGTTTTTTTCAATTTTAAATTGCTTATAAGTCGAAAACGATCAACTTATAACAGATATTTTTTGTCCAGAATAGTCCAAAAAATTTAAAAAAATTGTTCGGGCCAAAAATATTGGTTCTTGCAATATGATTAAAAAAAATGTTAAAAAAAAATTGGCCCACTTTTCACGTGGGCGACTTCTTGAACCTTATTCTGGGATGTCTCACGAATGTGATTATGCAAAAAAATCTCATGGGAATATTTTTCCCTTCGAACCCGCCGTTTTCGCCTTGTCTAGTATGTGAATCTACATATTTATATTTTCAATCCATAATATACATAGATAGAATAATAATACAATAATACTATATACAGTATATTTTTGGGCATCAATGTATGTTCATAATTTTTTTCAGATTTTTTAAAGAACAGATCGCTCAATAAACACTAAAAATATGAGGGGGGGGGGAACCAAAAAATGGGTTTTTTCGAATTTTGAGCAATTTCCGTCGAGAAAATGGCAAAACTATCCCAGCCATTCAAAAGAACGGAAAAAAATACACTAAAAAAATTATGTTGGAGCTCGCCAAAAATTACCTACATAACCTAAAAATTTTTTGAAAAATTAAAATTTTTTTAATTTTGATCCAAAAAATCTGAAAAAAAAACCAGTATATTTTTGGACATCAATGTATGTTCATAATTTTTTTCAGATTTTTTAAAGAAAAGATCGCTCAGTAAACACTAAAAATATGAGGGGGGGAACCAAAAAATGGGTTTTTTCGAATTTTCAGCAATTTCCGGCGAGAAAATGGCAAAATTATCCCAGCCATTCAAAAGAACGGAAAAAAACACACTAAAAAAAATTATGTCGGAGCTCGCCAAAAATTACCTACATAACCTAAAAATTTTTTGAAAAATTCTAAATTTTTCAATTTTGATCCAAAAAATCTGAAAAAAAAACCAGTATATTTTTGGGCATGTTCATAATTTTTTTCAGATTTTTTAAAGAAAAGATCGCTCAGTAAACACTAAAAATATTAGGGGGGGACCAAAAAATGGGTTTTTTCGAATTTTGAGCAATTTCCGGCGAGAAAATGGCAAAACTATCCCAGCCATTTAAAAGAACGGAAAAATATACACTAAAAAAAATTATGTCGGAGCTCGCCAAATATTGCCTACATAACCTAAAAATTTTTTGAAAAATTTAAAATTTTTCAATTTTGATCCAAAAAAACTGAAAAAAAAACAGTATATTTTTGGGCATCAGTGTATGTTCATAATTTTTTTCAGATTTTTTAAAGAAAAGATGGCTCAGTAAACACTTAAAATATGAGGGGGGGAACCAAAAAATGGGTTTTTTCGAATTTTGAGCAATTTCCGGCGAGAAAATGGCAAAATTATCTCAGCCATTCAAAATAACGGAAAAAAATACACTAAAAAAAATTATGTCGGAGCTCGCCAAATATTGCCTACATAACCTAAAAATTTTTTGAAAAATTTAAAATTTTTCAATTTTGATCCAAAAAATCTGAAAAAAAAAACAGTATATTTTTGGGCATCAGTGTATGTTCATAATTTTTTTCAGATTTTTTAAAGAAAAGATGGCTCAGTAAACACTAAAAATATGAGGGGGGGAACCAAAAAAATGGGTTTTTTCGAATTTTGAGCAATTTCCGGCGAGAAAATGGCAAAACTATCCCTACCATTAAAAAAAACGGAAAAAAATACACTAAAAAAAATTTTGTCGGAGCTAGCCAAAAATTACCTACATAACCTAAAAATTTTTTGAAAAATTCAAAATTTTTTTCTGGCGTCAATTTTGATCCAAAAAATCTGAAAAAAAATCAGTGTGATTTTGGGTATAATAATGTACACTCACAATTTTTTTCACATTTTTTAAAGCAAAAGATTGCTCCAAAAAAATGTTTTTCGAAAAAACACATTTTTTTCGATAGGGGACACCTGGGGTCACATAGGGAGCTAAAAATTTGGTTAGGGGGTTTTTGAATTATGTACTTTCGATTGCCCAATCCCAACTAAGAATCCAGCCGAGTGCAGATTTTACCATCTTATCCCGCTATAGCCTTTTTTTAGAATTTTTTTTAATATTTAACCTAAAAAATTTCCAACTTAAACGGTGGCTTACTTTCCAAGTAAAATAGTAAATTGTATAAGATGCCACAAAGAAAGCTTCAGAACAATTTTATTTTTTAAATTCAACATTAGTTTCCCATTCACGAAGCCATATTTTTTGACGTCTTTTAAGTTTGATTAAATATATAATTCGTTAAGAATTATATTTACTATCTATCAAGAGTTCGTATTATCTTCAGGTTCAAATTGAGGTTAATGCAAGATGCTTATTCAGGCCCTGCAACTCTCCGCCTGGCTTCGATTTCAATGAGAATGGGGTAATGGGGTTGGATTTTTAACTCTTCGACCGTGGAACACTAACATTTCACCGAAACGGGACATAATCCAGCAACCCCTGAAATCTTTCTTGTCCCATTTGTTACATTTTCCACTACTTTGCTTGCGAAAATTAAGATCCTGGTGATGTACGATACGGTCTCGAAATTTCCACCCTGAATTGACCCGAGAGCTTTGTGGGGTAGGTACAAATCAAGAAGCACGAGAAAGGGAGAAGACGTTCGTCGGATAAGTACTATCTGATGTAAGGGGTTTGTTAAGTCTAGTGTAAGTTCTGTTGATAATAGTTCTGGCTGCATTCATCCATCATTGTCTGTTGACAATCTTAATATCCTATATAAGGTAGGGGTTGTATGAAACTATTAAGGGGAAAATCCAGTGCAAATGAAAAGTTTCATATAGATTTTTATGAATGGAAATAAAAGTTATCAGTCACTTTGTATAGACTGGAGAGTGCACAGAGAAATTTTCAACAATATAAAATGTATGTTTAATATATTTTACATAAATATCTTCGTCTTCACGTGAATCTTTATGCCATTAAATACCGGATACTATATTTTAATGTTTATTGCTTTTATTTATTTATTTGCTTATACACTTCTTTCATTGTCATTTTCATTGAATTGCATGGCAACTAAAAAGCATTTGGTCCATTGGTCCCTATAACCTTCAGTGAAATTGTATAGCTTTTAGAAGATGAAAACTTAGATCTCCTTGTAGACCAGGGCGCATCTGTAAAAATAATTTTGACATTTTGTACATTTGGACGTTGAGAGGTGACTCAAATTTTTTTGCAGAAATTGCTTGAAAATAAATCAAATAATAATATTTGAGTTATCCTCCCTCTCAAAAAGGTCCGAAACATTGTTTAAATAATCAAAATGTCAAAAAATTAAGGAAAAATTTGATTTTTTTCTTGGTTTTTTGATTAACTTTAAAAGTATTCATTTCCGAGAAAAGCTGTACTAACATATGAGTTGCGTAATTAAATTTCCTACAATATAGAATTGGTTAAAAATTTAAGAAATAGTCACCCTTGTTGCAAAATAGCAATAATTGTGAAAAAAACATACAAAAACAAGTATTCGCATTTTACGTTTTTCAACCATTTATGCTACACTTAGGACCTTCATATTTCACCCAGAAAAACTTTATGATACAGTAAAACAAAACTGTAAATTTCATTAAGATCGGTTCAATAGATTTTGCAAAATAAATTTTGCAATCCAGCTTTCTAAAAAAAATTCATTTTTTCAAAATTTTACAGGTCTGAAAATAAAGCAGATAGCAAGTTGAAAATTTTTTTTGCATATAGAAGTGTACTGTACCTTTCATTTGCAATTTTGCAAAATTAAAATCGCTTAACACCACGGCGTCAGGAATTTTTTAAATAAACATTAATTATTGGTGCTACGCGCAGGACAGCGGATAGGTTGCTCTGATTGGGCATTCCAATGATCTTTGATAATGATTGATACATTTTAATTTTTATGACATTTCGATATAAATAAATAAATTTGTTTATTGCAAAATAAAAACACATACTCTATCCTTTGAAATAACACTTTTATTAGCAAAAACTTTCTTTGTTCATATATTTTAACTTAAATAATAAAAGTTTATTATTTTTAAACATATTCAATTGTTTAAACAATATTTCACAAACAATAATAAAATTAGTTTGATTTTTGTGGAATTAAAATATTAAAATACAACAAAATATAGAGTAAGAAAGTAATATATTAGATAAAGATTAGAAGAAATTTTGGTGGAAATCAACCTGTGTGAATCGAACACAGCTTTCCTGCGCGTAGCACCAAAAATTATTGTTTATTTCAAAAATTTTCTGACGCCGTGGTAATTAGTCTATTTTAATTTTGAAAATTGCAAATGAAATGTACAGTACACTTCTATAAGTAAAAAAAAATTCAACTTGCTATCTGCTTTATTTTCAGTCCTGTAACATTTTGAAAAAATGAATTTTTTTTGCGAAAGCTGGATTGCAAAATTTATTTTGCAAAATATATTGAACCGATCTTAATGAAATTTACAGTATTGTTTTACTGTATCATAAAGTTTTTCTGGATGGAATATGAAGGTCCTAAGTGTAGCATAAATGGTTGAAAAACGTAAAATGCGAATACTTGTTTTGGTTTTTTCGCAATTATTGCTATTTTGCAACTAGGGTGACTATTTTTTAAATTTTTAACCAATTCTATATTGTAATTGAATTACGCAACTTTTATGTCAGTACAACTTTTCTCGGAAATGAATACTTTTATTTTAAAGCAATTTCTGCAAACAAATTTGAGTCACCTCTCAACGTCCATCTCAAAAGAGATCCGCCCTGGATTATTGCAAAAATCTTCAATTTTATGTTTAAAACTCGCAAAATTCCACATGATTGGCCAGCATCTACGTTTGTACCTCTCCCTAAACCCGTAGTAGATTTTGGTTGCATATCCTGTATGCTTCTTAACACCTCCAAAGATGTTATTGTGATTAACACATCTAAAAAAAGGTAGTGAGTCGCTCAATATCTATTTTGAGTATGGAAATCTCTCTCCTCCTCATTCTTGAGCCCTTCTCATATCATGGTGACTAAATATCGTTAGCTTGCTGTCTCCATGTTAATCTACTGTATATTTTAATGTATCTTTCTATGGTAGGTCTACAAGGCCTTTTACGAACTCAGGTACTCTGGGGTTGATTCACAAATTTTTTTAATTAAATTAGCATACCTGCAGGGGGCAGTTATTATTATTGCAATCTGATTAAAACATCTGATCAATGTATACATAGTTCTGTTCTAACTTACATTACTTCAGAGTTATTTAAATTAATAACTCACTTAGTAGTGCTGCTCAGGAACAAATGAACTTATAAATAGACTAAGCCGCACAATGCTATACTTTTAAAGCTGAACACATCAACTCAAAAAGCTTCCTCCTCTTGAGTTTTTTTATATGGTTTGTGAACATCTTCTGCCATTTTTGTTGGCCATCGTCGAACCGGATTTTGAACAAATCTTCTATCATTTTTGATGGTCCTTCGAGCCGGATTTTTATCATTTTGCTACAAGTAAAATCGCGCATTCCTTAAAAAGCTTTCGATCAACATATAATTTATTTATTTATACTATTTATACTTGTAGGGATACTAATTTATAACCTGAAAAATATCACAATTAATATAGAGAGAGGGAGAAAAGTAAAAAATTGAAGAGTTTAAAAGTTAATAGCCTTTTATTAAAACACACCTCGGGTCAATATTTAGTACAACGAGACTTTAAATATTAACTATCAAATTTCAACGCTAGTTCGTGAAGCGCTCCCGTCGGCTTCGGCTACTGTTTACATTATATTACAAAATTCAGTTTCGCAGTAGCAGACGAATTCTAAAGGGCGAATTTTATTAAATCCTGCCATGAAAGATTAAACTGGATCGCATTTGCATTACACGTCAGTGTTAATATCTTCATTAATATTTTAATGTAAGCCTGGCTTTAGAAATTTCGGTCCGCAACTATGTAAAAAATATAAACCAGGAAGTTTTGAATATTAATCCTTTTCATAAAAAAAGAATGTGTGTGTACTTTGTACGCACGTAAAAAGTTATACTTCTGTTATATGATTTCAACGAAATAAATATACTTTAAACAGTTTATTTTAATTTAATTTAAATATTAAACTAATTTTAATGCTTACCACTTATGGTATTACCACTTTTATGACAAAAAAATAAAAAAAAAAAGAATGGGAATGGTCCGGATTTGAACCCAAGACCTCTCGATCTCTAGCCGAATGCTATACCAATAAAGCTACGAGCTCTCTGTGTTTAGTCTCGGACATAATGACAATTCACGGTGACAGATGAAGTGATGTATAATAAAAAATAAATAAATGTTTTAATAATACTTATCTTACTCCCGAAGAGGACTAATTCAAAGACATAAAAATTATAATAAATATATTTACTAAAAACACTAATATATTCTTTTCACACCTTTTTTGCACTGATATACATAACTTGAAAGATTTAGCAACTAACCCCATACTGTATGTGTGCGCATGCGCGCAGAATAATGAAAATTCACTCCCAATCGCGCCTAAAGAAGTATAACTTCGAAAGTTTAGTTTAAGAAATGATATAGGTTATGTTACAAGCATGCGAAATTCTCACAAAAATAGTAGTTAGACTTCATCTATTCGAAAGATTATTTATATCCTTATATTTTCACCTGGGGTATACCCAGTCGCTAATTTCAGTGAAGTACACCGACTCTTTTATTGTGAATGGCTTAAATAGTGTCGCTATAATAGACAGGAAAAGTCCAACATCTGCTGACATCACGGTAGCCTCCTTTCTTTCCCCAAGTCACGTAAAAACAAAAAAATTCGAGAACATAGTCAAAAAATGGTCGGTGTAGAAGACACAGGCTCTCGTAGTGTCTTACAAGTACTTACTTGTATCTCTTCTTAAAAAGAGTTTGAAATAAATCTCGTTAGTCCACTAGTACCAATAACACTCGGTACTCTACTCGTATACGTTTGAATTATAGGTAGTTCCTCGCGACATGAGTATAAACCTGTGATTTCGAGTTGCAGCGTTACGGCACATATTATCTAGGCAAGTGATACCCATGAACCAAGCAGATATAGTAGGGTCATATGTTTTATGAGCTCATATAATATATTTCCCGGTTAAGACATGTAGAGAAAAAAGATCAAATTTTATTCGTGCGCGAAACATTATGCAGATTTCGTACAAGGCAAGACGATTTCGTAGTTTTAGTTTCCGGGTATTTACACCAGCTTTAGTATTAATTAATATTTTAATGTAAGCCTGGCTTTAGAAATTTCAGTCCGCGACTATATAAAAAATATAAACCGGGAAGTCTTGCATATTAATTCCTTCTAAAATAAAGATTTACTAGTTATAATAGTCTAGTAAAATAAAATTACACTACATGTAAATCAAAATGTAAATTCGTACAGGTTGAAACAAATTTTATATCAAAGTTTAGGTGGGTACAAAAGATATTTTTAAGAAAGTATCCAAATCATACAAGGGGATCATTGTTTAAATAATTAAAAAGGGGTCATTTTTGCAAAAAGTTACTTTTTTAACTGCTGAGGTCATTCAATTACTAAAAAAGGTGTATAGGATTGTTTTCTGCAAAGATAAAGGGTAAATCTTTCACATAAGACTTACTAAATTAAATTTGACCCCCTATTTATTTAAATAATTATGCATAAAACTTTAAAAACAAATTTGCAAAAAATTATTTTTAGCGTTTTAAATTAGCACTATAAAATATCTTATTTTACAGGAGAAGTTGCGCCATGTTATCAGTATTAACCAAAAAAATTGGTCCAAAAATATTTAATATTTTTTGAGATATTGAATTTGTTTATTAAATGTTACTCTATTTTCAATTGCAAAAACGCGGTTGTTGCCAAAGAAATATTCAGCTGTATTAAATCTTATTATTTTTATTTTTATGTATATTTTCGATAAATGTATTGATAAATTCAAATTTCAATTAAACTTCCCCCTAAAATGGCATTTGAAAATTATTCAAATTTGTTTATAATTTGTTTTTTTAATAACTTCGCGGGGATTAAATATTTTGAAATGCCGTTTCGATAATTGGGTTCCTGGGAATTTTTCACTAATTAGCAAATTTTTTTGTCTTTTTTCCTCTTCTTTTTTTTTCTTGGAGTTATATTACTACGGGCCCTTTTAGGGTTAAGTTTCATTAAGAATGTCGAATCCCTAAGTTGTAGATTCTAGACCTAAAAATATTAAGATTGGTCAAAAATTACTTAAATAAAATGTGGCTACTTACTGAGTTACAGGGTGTTTTATTTAAAAATTTAAAAAATATTTTTACCAAGTACTTTCAAACTATTTGACGTATCCTTATCATACTTGGCAAAAAGTGTGGATACTATACAGTCTACTAAATTGTGATAAATAACAGTTTCTAGCTACTACCAGAGGCGTACGACAGGGGATAGTTAATGGTTGACCCTTCCCAAATTCTACGCCACTGAGGGAATTACTATTTTACCGAAATTTTTCGATTCTCCAATACTTTCTATGTAAATCATATACTCTTTACTGGTAACGATTAAGTCAATAGTTTTCGAGATATTGGACGTTTAAAATGAGACGGCATAGTTATTTTGATTCATCCATTCATTCATTTTAAACTTCCAATATCTCTCAAACTGATGACTTTATCGATACCAATAAAGTTATCTACATACAAGGTATTAAAGAATCGAAAAATTTCGCTAAAATGGTAATTCACTCAGTGGCGTAGAATTTGGGAAGGGTCAATCATTCACTATCCCCTGTCGTACGCCTCTGGCACTAGCTAGAAACGTTTACTAATCACAATTTAGTAGGGTGTATAATAGCCACACTATCTGCCAAGTATGGTAAGGATATGTCAAATAGTTTTAAAGTACTTGGTAAAAATAATTTTTAAATTTTTAAATAAAACACCCTGTAACTCAGTAAGTAGTGTAGCCACATTTTATTTAAGAGATTTAAGTTAAATCTTAATATTTTTAGGTCTAGAATCTACAACTCAGAGATTCGACATTCTTAATAAAATTTAACCCTAAAAGGACCCGTAGTAATATACCTCCAAGAAAAAAAAGAAGAAAAAACGACAAAAAAATTTTCTTAATTAGTAAAAAATTCACAGGAACCCAATTATTGAAACGGCATTTCAAAATACTTAATCCCCGCGACGTTATTAAAAAAACAAATTATAAACAAATTTGAATAATTTTCAAATGCCATTTTAGGGGGGAGTTTAATTGAAATTTGAATTTATCAATACATTTATCGAAAGTATACATATAAATAAAAATTATGAGATCTTAAGCAGGTGAATATTTCTTTGGCAACAACCGCATTTTTGCAATTGAAAATATAGTAACATTTAAAAAACAAATTCAATATCTCAAAAAATAATAAATATTTTTCGACCAATTTTTTTTGCTTAATATTGGTAACATAGCGCAATTTAGTCTGTAAAATAAGATATTTTATAGTGCTTATTTAAAACGCTAAAAATATTTTTTTGCAAATTTGTTTTTAAAGCTTTATATACAATTATTTAAATAAATAGGGGGTCAAATTTAATTTAGTAAGTAATATGTCAAAGATTTACCCTTTAACTTTGTAGAAAAGAATCCCATAGACCTTCATTAATAAGTGAATTACCTCAGCAGTTAAAAAATTATTTTTTTTTGCCAAAATGACCCCTTTTTAATTATTTAAACAATGATCCCCAAGATTTGGATACTTTCTTGAAAATATCTTTTGTACCCACCTAAACTTTGATATAAAATTTGTTTTAACCTGTACGAATATACATTTTGACTTTTTTTTATTTTATTGGGCTATAAGAACGTATATAAGTCATAGAAAAACTTTACAGTGAAATAAAAACTTTTAAAGTAATTGATATATTATATTTAATGAAACATTCCTTGAACCCTTGTCGGGACGTAGTGACACCAGAGACATGTAAAAGGATAGACTTGACTAGGGATATGCCACTCAATGCATCGGGGTGTAACGTCGACATAGGATTGAGTGGTCTAGCCATCTTTGTTGGTCACATGCGCGGGCTCGTTTGGTTAAAAGAGGTAGATAGACCACCGATCGGCTGTTTCCGCGTTACGCTTTTTTGGTGAGTATGCCCAGTCTACGCTTAATATGTCAATGAGTGACACTCGAAATATTATTAGCTTGCTGTGTCTACTTGTCAAATTATTCAGAACATATTTTCGGTCTTATCAAAGCCATCTTCAGTGAAATTTGCAGTAATTTGCGTCCAAGACTAGGAATGCAGTGGTTGAGCTGAGCATACCTATGAAACTAGCTGTAGTAATGCAAATCTGTGTAAGTAACTCCTTTACACAAGTTACTCTCTTTATACAAGAATAGAAGCGAAAATATCAAATGCTTTCTGCATAAATTCTGGACTAAGGTAGAGAGATCTCTTGTCCCCATTTTTGTTGAAACTGGCCTGGTCATGGGAACAATACTAAAATCAAGCATAACTGCTCGAGGAGCAAAGATTGTTCCTGCTTTTGCCGATGACGTAGGCAGATGTACAATCAACATTAGAAGTTAAGAGGGAACAGTAGCGATCAACAGGTACCAACAAACGCGGTCCAAGATTGCGGCTGAAATTTTGAATATTTTGTAGATATATTGGGCACACATATTCGTAATATTGTAAAGAATGGCGGTACAGAGCTCAATTTGAGAAATATGTTAGTATGTGGAAATTACTCTCTATAACTAATACAATATTAAAAAACGAGCCTGTACCACCATTAAGAAGAACAAAAAAATACACTTTCTTCAAATAAACTTTTTTATCCCATGCCTAGATTTTGTGTCACATTGGATCTACTAAAAATCCATTTTCTATAACAAGAAATCAACGTGAGTGACTCAGCAACATTTAGCGCACCTATTAGTATAAAAATGATTGTTTTTGATAGTATAATGTCACTGTCAGTGTCGAATTACCGACGCACTGTTGCCTCACCGTTGAAAGTTTGCAGAACTTTCAAAAAATAAAAATATTGATGACGCGCTACTGTTTACTCTTAAGGATATTTTCTCGAGCTTTGAAGCTAGAGTTTCTTTTTGGAAAGGAAAATCTAGTGAGGTATATAAAGGCCAATGCAATAAGATAAGCAGGACACGTGAAAAAGGTGGAAAGATTCAGTCAGAGAGCATCTGGAGAAAATGGAAATGAGATGATGGTAAATAGTGACACAGGACCGACAAACATGGAAAGCAATAGTAAACTTGGCAAAGACTCATCGAAGAGAGTTGTAACGCCATTGATGATGATGATGATTTATTTCACAAACGACTCTACTTCTTGTTATTGCGCCATCTCTGTTCGAAGTTTGGCAATCCAAATGGCAATTTGGATTCTGAGGATTCTGAGGAGCTTAGAACAACAGTGGCCTAAGGAACAATTTGAGCATTTTTAGATTAATATATTAATAAAAACATCAACATTAAATCTTCGAATTACCAGGGGCCTACACAACCCACCTCTATATTTGGCTAGATGGGGCTACATAATTTGTAGCGCTATCCCATAAACAAAATGGAAAACCAAATGCAAAGATTGCATTTATCTCAAAACTTCGTTTTTGGTCTTAGGCCACTGTTGCTCTTAAAGCCTTAAATTGTAGCTTTGAAAACGACTCTGAACAAGCAATCAATAGTAAGTACTTTATAAAGAATGCAAAAATACACTCATTTTATTTTTTATGTACTAAAATTTTATTTTATAATCTGTAAGTTCTTAAAGGTAAATATCTCAGCATCCTTCTAGGATGTGTCCTGCAAGAGACCCATTTTCTATTATCCTTCCTCACCCTGAGAAAATTTTCAATCGTTATCTACTAGATCCTTCTAACTTCCGCAGTATTAATGTAAATAATCAACCCTGATTATTACAAGATATGTGTCAGGAACAATAGTGACAATTGGAATAATGATAAATGTGTATGCGGTAGAGAAGCAAAGCGGCTCTCCGGGCAAATGGTTTAGATGCGTTAAAGTCAATAGCAGAAGGAAGATGGCGACTGGCGTGGCGTGAAAGTCTCACAGCTGGAGATGGCATTCTGAGTTTTATAGTAATAATTCGCAGGCAGGTGTATAGAGAGATGGATTGACTTCGGAGAAAGGACGTACGTGGATTATTTTTAGGGGTACTACAATTCAAAGATTTTTTGATATTTCTTAGCAGATGTTTGTAATTTATTTTACTTGTATATAAAGCAAAAGATCGTCGTCTATTTTATATACCAAATTGTCGTATTGTATGTTAAACTCATCTTTTTAAGTTTCCTAAATGCATTACTGCGGTCGAAGATTCGAAGTTATGTTGAGCTTTACATTGGTGTTGAAATTAGGGGTGTAATCTTTGATATAGAATTGAATTAAAAGACCACAGAGTAGTTGCGAACAATTTTCGTAAAAGAGATCTTACACATAATGGTCCTTTTTCTGTAGCTTAACTACAGCAAGCTGAATGGCTGATTGTGCGACATGTCCAACTTATCTGATTCCCTCGTATCATTATCATTTTAATCATTGTAATCCGGCTCAAAGGACCAATATGTTACTTTCTGCACATACGAAGCCCTCTATTAGCTCATTATTAGCCATCTACTAGCCCGTTATTATCCCTCTATTAGCCCGTTAGCCAATCTAATTAAATTGTAACGCAGAAAGTCACGGCGAAATTAGCTCTAGAATAGAGCGGGCCAGAGCCGCTTTTAGAAGAATGTCCAAGGTATTATGTAACAGAGACCTAACATTGGCATTGAGGATCCGCTTACTTCGCTGATACGTGTTCTCGGTCTTACTTTATGGTATCGAGTCCTGGACTGTGAATAAAATCTATCTAAATCGCATTGAGGCTTCTTTCGAAATGTGGTGCTATAGAAGAATTTTAAAAATTTCTCGGGTGGAGAGATTCGAAACTCCACAATACTAGAACGTCTCAGGAACACTACTGAGATTATAAAAAGCGTCAAGAAGAGAAAATTGGAGTATTTAGGACATGTAGTGAGAGGTCCCAAATATAGGTTGCTGCAAAATATAATGCAAGGAAAAATAGCAGGCAAACGCAGTCCAGGACGAAGAAGAACCTCATGGTTAAATCACTTGCGAGAATGGTATTGTGTTGATACAAGCATGCTATTTAGGGTGGCAGTGAATAAAATTAAGATAGCTAGGATAGTAACCAACGTTCTGAAAGGACATGTTACATGAAGAAGAAGAAGAAGTCCTCTACATAACACATTAGGCAATCATAAATAGAGTCTAGATAGTTATGTTCACTCTAGAACACGCTGGTTTCTCCACGTCAAATTTAGTACATATATATAGATATGTAATAAAGCATGAAATTCTCTTAAAAATTATGAGTGGATTGTGCATCTAGTCCAGGGCGGATCTGTTTTGAGATGGACGTTGAGAGGTGACTTAAATTTTTTTGCAGAAATTGCTTGAAAATAAGTGAAATAGTAATATTTGAGTTATCCTCCCTCTCAAAAAGGTCCGGAACATTGTTTAAATAATCAAAATGTCAAGAATTGGAGGAAAAATTCGACTTTTTCCTTCGTTTTTTGATTATAACTTTAAAAGTATTCATTTCCGAGAAAAGTTGTACTGACATAAAAGTTGCGTAATTCAATTTACTATAATATAGAATAAATAATAATAGTTGCAAAATAGCAATAATTGCGAAAAACCATACAAAAACAAGTATTCGCATTTTACGTTTTTGAACCATTTATGCTACACTTAGGACCTTCATATTTCACCCAGAAAAACTTTATGATACAGCAAAACAATACTGTAAATTTCATTAAGATCGGTTCAAGAGATTTTGCAAAATAAATTTTGCAATACAGCTTTCGCAAAAAAAATTCATTTTTTCAAAATGTTACAGGACTGAAAATAAAGCAGATAGCAAGTTGAATTTTTTTTTGCTTATAGAAGTGTACTGTACCTTTCATTTGCAATTTTCAGAATTAAAATCCATTAATTACCACGGCGTCAGAAAATTTTTGAAATAAACAATAATTTTTGGTGCTACGCGCAGGACAGCGGTGTTCGATTCACACAGGTTGATTTCCACCAAAATTTCTTCCAATCTTTATCTAATATATTATTTTCTTACTCTATATTTTGTTGTATTTTAATTTTTTAATTCCACAAAAATCAAACTAATTTTATTATTGTTTGTGAAATATTGTTTAAACAATTGCATATGTTTAAAAATAATAAAATTTTATTATTTAAGTTAAAATATATGAACAAAGAAAGTTTTTGCTAATAAAAGTGTTATTTCAAAGGGTAGAGTATGTGTTTTTATTTTGCAATAAACAAATTTATTTATTTATATCGAAATGTCATAAAAATTAAAATGTATCAATCATTATCAAAGGTCATTGGAATGCCCAATCAGAGCAACCTATCCGCTGTCCTGCGCGTAGCACCAATAATTAATGTTTATTTAAAAAAATTCCTGACGCCGTGGTGTTAAGCGATTTTAATTTTGCAAAATTGCAAATGAAAGGTACAGTACACTTCTATAAGCAAAAAAATTTTCAACTTGCTATCTGCTTTATTTTCAGTCCTGTAACATTTTGAAAAAATGCATTTTTTTTAAGAAAGCTGGATTGCAAAATTTATTTTGCAAAATCTATTAAACCGATCTTAATGAAATTTAGAATATTGTTTTACTGTATCATAAAATTTTTCAGGGTGAAATATAATTTTTCAGGGTGAAATATGAAGGTCCTAAGTGTAGCATAAATGGTTGAAAAACGTAAAATGCGAATACTTGTTTTTGTATGTTTTTTTCACAATTATTGCTATTTTGCAACAAGGGTGACTATTTCTTAAATTTTTAACCAACTCTATATTGTAGGAAATTTAATTACGCAACTTTTATGTCAGTACAACTTTTCTCGGAAATGAATACTTTTACAGTTATAATCAAAAAACGAAGAAAAAAAACGAATTTTTCCTTAATTTTTTTACATATTGATTATTTAAACAATGTTCCGGACCTTTTTGAGAGGGAGGATAACTCAAATATTATTATATGACTTATTTTCAAGCAATTTCTGCAAAAAAATTTGGTTGTTTTCTGCACATACGATGACCTCTTTATAACATATGAGGCCATAAGTAAGAGTGTAGATAGGTATTTGTATGTAAAGAGTCATTATTAAGCAGAGAGTTTCTTTTAGGTCTTCTTCTTCTTCATGTACCATCTCCTCTAAGAAGGTTGGCAACCATCACGGCAATTCGCACTTTCGATACCGCTGCTCTAAAGAGATCAGCAGAAGTGCAATTAAACCAAGCTCTCAAATTGTTTAACCAGGAGATGCGTCTTCTTCCGCGACTCCTTCTACCCTGTATTCTTCCTTGCATTATTAATTGTAACAAGTCATAACGCTCGGCCCTCATAACATGTCCCAGATATTGTAGTTTTCTGACTTTAACTGTATTTAAAACCTCTTTATCTTTTCCCATTCTTCTCAACATCTCGATGTTCGTGACTCTATCCACCCAACTTATTCTTAATATTCTTCTGTAGGCCCATAACTCGAAAGCTTCTAATCTGTCCGAAACAACCTTCTTTAATGTCCAAGCCTCCAACCCATAGAATAATACGGAGAACACGTAGCACCTCAGAAGTCTTATCTTTAAAGAAATTGTAATGTCCCTGCTACAGAGTACTTTTTTCAGTTTGTTGAAAGCATTTCTTGCCTGTCCTATTCTTGCTTTAATCTCTTCTGTGTACTCATTAGTTTCATTAATTATTGTACCCAAATATTTATATTTTTCAACCTTTTTAATTTGTTCTCCATGTATTGTTATGCTTTCTTGGCGCTGCTGAGCTTTTGTGATTACCATAAATTGTGTCTTTTTTGTGTTTAGGGACAATCCGTTTTCTTGGCTGACTTCTACCACTCTGTCAACCATTTGTTGTAAATCTTCAAGACATTCGGCTAATAAAATAGTGTCGTCGGCAAACCGTATATTATTGATTGGTCGGCCATTTACTTTTATTCCCGTGGTTAGGTCTTCTAGTGCTTCCTGGATTATTTCCTCTGAATACAAATTGAACAAAGTAGGAGACAGGGCACAGCCCTGTCTGACGCCCCTCTCAATCTGTATTTCATTTGAAAAGGCGTTGTTCTCTTTTACCACAGCGATCTGATTATAATAGATAGCACTAATGATCCTGATGTCCCTCATATCTAAGTTTTTCTTTTCAAGTAATTCGATAAGGCGGTTATGTCTGACCTTATCGAAGGCTTTGTTGTAATCCAAGAAACACATATACTGGCTGATTAACATCCATGCACCTTTGCACAAGTACATTTACAGCGAACAGGGCTTCCCTCGTTCCCATTGCATTTCTAAATCCAAATTGCGTGTCGCTTATGTCCTGCTCAAGTTTGTTATGTATTCTCCGGTGTATAATTTTTAAAAATATTTTGAGTGTATGACTCATTAAACTTATTATCCGGTGGTCTTGGCATTCTTTTGCGTTTGGTTTTTTTGGCAGTGTTATGAACGTTGACCGCAGCCGATCTCTGGGAATGATTCCTGTACTGTATATTGTATTAAATAAGTCGACCAATATTCCAATTTGCTGTTCTTCTATTAACCGTATTATGTCTACAGGTATTTGGTCAGGACCTGTTGCCTTGTTGTTCTTTGTTCGCTTTATCGCCTCTAATACCTCATCTTCTGTTATGTCTGGGCCGTTGTCGAACTTTTCCTGCTCTAGTACTATCTCAGTCCGTTCGTCTTTAAATAGCTCTTGAATATATTCCTGCCATCTTTTAAGCCTTTCACCGACGTCTATAATTATTTTGCCGTTTTTATCCAGCAGTATGTTTGATTTTTTCTTAATATTTGTGCCTGTTATTTCCCTAATTTTCTTATGAAGGTTTAAGTTATCATGTTTCTCTACCAACTGTTCAATCTCTGCGCATCTGTCACTATACCATCTTTCCTTTGCCTCTCTGATCTTTCTCCTTATTTCTGTGTGTATAATATTATACATGTTTTTGTCTTTGGTTTTATAAGATCGCCTTGCTTCCATGAGATCTAGAATCTCCTCGGTCATCCATTCATTTTTATTCTTAATTAGTTTAGGTGTTAGTGTTGTCTCACATGTGCGGATAAGAGCATCTTTTAACATGTGCCATTTCCTGTTCGCATCTTCAGTAGGAATAATTTCTATTTTGGTGAGCTCTTCTTTAATTTTTAGTGTGGCTTGCTCTTTTGTTGATGGATCTCTCAAACGAGATACTTGTATCGTCTCTACTTTAATTTTAACCACAGGCTTCTTTAGATTAATTCTAAACCTTCCTACAACTGGGTTGTGATCTGATCTCACATCAGCTCCAGGGTATGATTTTACTGATTTTATGGAATTTCGGTATCGTTTGCAGATGAGAAGGTAGTCAATTTGGTTTCTGATGACGTTATGTTGGTTGTCTGCTGGTGATTTCCATGTATAGAGTCTCCCGGTCGGCAGATCATAATAAGTATTCGTGACAATAAAATCGGTCTCTTGGCAGAATTGAGCCAATCTTTCTCCTCTCTCGTTACGAGTGCCCAGTCCAAAGTTTCCAATAAAATCACCTTGACTTCCTCTACCGATTTTTGCATTTAGATCTCCCATTACTATTGTAACGTCTCTGGACTTGGTTACTTCTAAAGCTTATTGTAATTCGTTATAAAACTGTTCGAGTTCTTCATCCGATTTATCTGCTGTGGGAGCATATACTTGAATTATATTGACTCTAGACTGGGCTGTTTTGAGTGTTACCATCATAACTCTATCCGAGATGGGTAAGAAGCCAGTTACAAATTTCTGAATGGTTTTATCAACTAATATCGCTACTTCGTTCCAGTGATTTGGGTCATTGTCATTACCAGAGTAGTATATCTTTGTTTGGCCTACTAATATGTCACCTGAATTGGGCCATCTGGTCTCACTTAGTCCTAATATTTTTATGTTAAGTCTTTCTTTTAGGTAAAACCTCACAATTATCACATCAAAAAAAGTGGTATATTATATAGAGAACTGTAAAGGCTGATTTATGTTACATCGGGACGTGGACGGTACGGCACGCAGAACAATAGGAATCGCACGTACTCGGCACTTCCCGGTGTCGCCCCGTTCCGTTGTAAGATAAACCAGTCAATGCTTTTCATATCAGACGATTCTTCAACGTGCCCCATCCCGTCCACGTCCCCGTTGTAACAGAAATCCGGCTTAACGCTCATGTCTTAGATGTATATCATGTAAGAAGAAAGATTAATGGCAAAATTTTTAGACAGAAAATCTGCCAATTATTGGCAAATATACAGACTTTGACAATTTCTGTATTTATTATTTTGTTGTAATCCTGAGTCGATATTTTGTTTTTAGTCTTAAGAGCAAATAGTAGCGATCAACAGGTAGCGAAAACGCGTTCCAAGATTGCGGCTGTAATTTTGAATATTTTTTCGAGATATTTGGCACACGTATTCGTAATATAATAAAGAATGGCGGTACAATTTGAAAAATATATTAATATGTGGAAATTACTCTGTAATTAAATACAATATTAAAAAAACGAGCCTGTACCGCCATTAACCCTTAAACGCCCAACCTTTTATAGATTCCATGTAAGCCCAAGGGTGGATAAAAAATGTCACCTCGAATGTTACAAATGTTAGAAAATGAATTAAACAGAAGAAATGGAAAGAATCTTATGCATAGTAAACACAGAATCTAAAATATTAATATAAAAGATGTACAAACCTTACAACAAAATTACGATGTACATCAAAATTAACATACCAGTAAAAGCCAGTAATTCAGACTTGTCAATAATTATGTCGATTATGTAATTATAAGTCGATAATTATGTGCATTATGTTTCTGCCAACGAGAAATTATATAGAAACCTTTACCCAAGGGTTGACTTTTTGTACCCACCCATATTTTGAATTCAAGATATTACTTTTATTTTTAAAAATATCGGTAGAAACAAATTAACATTCGATAAAGGGTCGTCTTCTTAACAATAAATATTTTTTGAAAAATTTTGGAACAAGTAATAAATATGTTTCAAGGGAATACGCATAAGGTGGACATTTTTTATCCACCCTTGGGCGTTTAAGGGTTGAAGAACAAAAAAATACACTTTCTTCAAATAAACTTTTTTATCCGATGCCTAGATTTTGTGTCATTTTGGAACTACTAATGAAATAAAAAATTTTAGTAGTTCCAAAATGACACACAATCTAGGCATCGGATAAAAAAGTTTATTTGAAGAAAGTCTATTTTTTTGTTCTTCTTAATGGCGGTACAGGCTCGTTTTTTTAATATTGTATTTAATTCCAGAGTAATTTCCACATATTAATATATTTTTTAAATTGGGCTCTGTACCCCCATTCTTTATTATATTACGAATACGTGTGCCAAATATCTCGAAAAAATATTCAAAATTACAACCGCAATCTTGGAATGCGTTTTTGCTACCTGTTGATCGCTACTGTATCACCTTAAAGGTGATGAGGGAGCGGGTTTAATTCTGATAATCTGTAATCGATCGATTATTATTCCCCACAGGTATTTGATATTGGGAACTTTAACTAGCTATTTACCTATTTTACTTCTTTACCATTTTTTCACACTTTTCCTTTTCATATTTTATGTTGTCGCTTTTTTAAATGCGGATTTTATTGAGTATAATTTTTAGTTTATTCATTTTTTTTTATTCTTTGGTTTCGATTATTTTTTCTTCTAAGTATCATGATAATATTCTGTTTAATTAGAACAGCAATCTTTATCATTATCCAAATAATATAGGTATCTATCATAATATTACTATTTTGTATGATATTGTATTTATAGTAATAAACGTAATATGTATCACAGGCCTGGATCCTGCGTACCAAAAAAAGTTTATTAATGACAAGCTGAACATTTGTTAATAGCTTCACGGTGTCTAGTCGGACAAACTTTGATGTATGGGAACACTGGAACAGGGGAAGTTTTAATTGTGGAACAGGTTACTGCTTTCGAACGTCAGACTACGAAAACGTCCCATGTATTTTGTGGGACAGAATTTCCAATTGATTTGTTACTCTTTCATTAAACTCTCATGATAAAATCAGACTGCTATTTACCACCAATATAAATCCTGTCATTTGACATGTTCTACGTGTCGGACTTAAAATTCCCAACAAATAAAACTTAAAAACAACCTATTAGACAATTATAAACTTGTCAGGATGACACGTTCCACAATTAAAACTTCGCCTGTTCCAGTATTCCAATACATCAAAGTTTATGTGACTAGACACCGTTAAGCTATTAGAGAGTTATTGCCACCGGCAAATAAAGGATCCTTTATTACAGGATACTTTAATAAAGGACAAATACAGGACGGGTCTAAAAGAGTGGTATTGCAAACGCAGTTAAAGAATCTTTTATTTTGACAAATGACATGAAATATTTTTGTAAATATAAAAATAACCTATAAAATTCCATTTGTCGATATAAATTAAAATAAGATAATTGAAGAGTAAAACGTTAAATTTAATTGTTTTGTCATTTAAAGATGTTTAGAGAACAACATAATATATCCCATAATACTCATCGTTCAATAATATGGAAGTGCAATAAATTGGAAATACTATTTTAGGAGTTTTTAAATACTTTTGCATTATGGGTATATGTAATGGGGAATTTCTGGAGAATATATTATTAGGGAATAGTGGATATCCATTCCTCAACTACAACTACCGAATGACACCATTCCAGAATTTTCAGACAGAAGTTGTGTTTTTATAATCCATCACAAATCCCTTCAAGAATTGTTATTGAAAGAACATTTGGTATTGTGAAGAGATTTCCCATTTTACCATATGTAATGAGATGCAAGTTACCTTTTATTCAAAGAATAATATCAGCTTGTTCAGTTTTACATATTGCAGTAGTACATAATAGAGAAAACGTTGAAATACTGGCAAATGAGTGTGCTGTTGATATTGATATAGAAGCTGTGGCAGTACATTTTCAACCAGGAGCTAATCTAATGCGACTAAATTGTGTGTGTGTTTGTTTAAAATTATTGTTCGACATTTAAAGCTAGCGCTTAAACTAATTTTATTTTTATTGGACTGCAGTTTGTTAATAAATTTATAAATAAATATAAATATTATATTGGTGACTGATTTTAAGTATTTTATGATCATTAGCAGGTTTTAAATAATAAATTTATAAATATATACATACATGCTATTGGCGTTTGATCTTTTATCCATTATGGCCCTCTCTTTCTTTCTTTTCACCTCTGGATAACTAGTTATCAGGAAGTTTATCTGACAGATTAGATACTAATAGATATCTGACAGAGAAAAACTTCCCGTTAACTAGTTATCCGGTGCTCAAAAGACAGATACTAAGGATACTGTTATATAAACTTCCCAATAATTAGTTATCTGAAAATGAAAAGACCTCTAATCTGTCAGATAAACTTCCTGATATGCAAAAAGATAATAGAAGAATTAAGCTTTATGCTGGTTTTTATTAATTTTTTTGGCAATGTTTAAATAAACAAATACTGATGGCATGAAATGGATCACGAACAAGGAGGAATGAAGAAGGAATTGGAGATGGTGTTTACCATTAAACGCATAAAACTGCAGTATCTGGGACACATATGATAAATCAGCACCGTTACTCCCTGCTGCAGTACATATTGCAAGGTACAATCAAAGGTAAGCGAAGACCTGGTAGAGGGAGAATATCAATGGAACTGTTTCGAATCGCAGCTAGCAAGGTTACGATTGCTATATGATTTCCAACATTCGAAACGGATAAGAACCAAAAGAAGAAGATGACATGAAAATGAAAGTGTATTAATACTTTTGATTAAAAACTTTATAGATACTAATCTATAAAAGATTAAATTTTCAAAAATAAATACTTGAACCTTTGTTTTATTTTGTTAACCTGTTGTTATATATCTGTTGAATAGAACTCTATTTTGAATCTAGAATTTTAACAAATCCTAACTTTCATTAAAATTTATTGATCTTATATCTTCAATCTCTTATATCTTCAATAAATATTTATTTCTATAGAAAAATGTAAAATATATTGAGTTTAATAAATGAGTTACTGATATTTTAAGTCTGATCATTGTAATTAGTAACAATTTAAAATTATTTACGTAATATTCCTTTTTACAACTTCTTGTAATAACTCAAGCTTCAATAAAATGTTCTTTTCTATATTCGTTTGGGTCAAAACATCAATAATCTATATCTCAGAATATTACTTAGAGTTGTTTTTAATAAAAAAAACCCAACATACAACTTTAATGATGAAAGTTTAATCAAATATCAATCCCACAATACATAAATTATCAATCCAAAGAAGCGACAAGATAAATTCAAAATACAAGTGAAGTTAGATAAGAACCAAAAGAAGAAGATGGCATGAAAATGAAAGTGTATTAATACTTTTGATTAAAAACTTTATAGATACTAATCTATAAAAGATTAAATTTTCAAAAATAAATACTTGAACCTTTGTTTTATTTTGTTAACCTGTTGTTATATATCTGTTGAATAGAACTCTATTTTGAATCTAGAATTTTAACAAATCCTAACTTTCATTAAAATTTATTGATCTTATATCTTCAATCTCTTATATCTTCAATAAATATTTATTTCTATAGAAAAATGTAAAATATATTGAGTTTAATAAATGAGTTACTGATATTTTAAGTCTGATCATTGTAATTAGTAACAATTTAAAATTATTTACGTAATATTCCTTTTTACAACTTCTTGTAATAACTCAAGCTTCAATAAAATGTTCTTTTCTATATTCGTTTGGGTCAAAACATCAATAATCTATATCTCAGAATATTACTTAGAGTTGTTTTTAATAAAAAAAAACCCAACATACAACTTTAATGATGAAAGTTTAATCAAATATCAATCCCACAATACATAAATTATCAATCCAAAGAAGCGACAAGATAAATTCAAAATACAAGTGAAGTTAGACCTTTCTTCACATTTTTGACACGTTATGTCAAAATAAAAGAACTTTTATTAAAATAAAGGTGTCCTCTAATTTTCCTTAAATACAGGCGGCCTGTATTTTATTAAAAGACAAAAATAAAAGACGCAATACTGCGCATGCTTATATGTCAAAATAAAGGATCTTTTATTACAGGTCGACTTAAAAGACGTTGGCAATAACTCTCTATTAACAAATTTTCAGCTTTCTATTAATCAACTTATTTTGGTACGCGGGATCCTAGCAGGCCTATCAAATACGTGTTGTATGTATATTTTAACCAAAGTAACATTCTTGTTGCCATATTTATTGTTTCATATTAAACTTAAAAATGCAAATCCCCGGGCATCCGTTCGGATAAGCCCCTGAATATGGAAGAGGAGAAGAAGGAAACGAGGAACCGAACATGTGGATGCTTCTGGGTTGTCACCTGTATAATAAATCAAAGTGATTGCAGGGTTAGTTGGAGACATGAGCCGTGATACTCTTTGTCTTGCCACTACGTTCTACTTCTGGACATCTTCATGATTTATTTTAAACAAAAATTACGCTTCTCCCAACTAGTGTTAAAGTCAGAACAAATAATGGTCGTCAGTTTTGTTATTTATTATTGCATCGTTTTATTAGTATTGTTCTGAAGCTATTTTATTGCGACATTTTTATACAATTTACTATTTTTACTGCGATTAAACGACAAATTTACTTTAAAATAAACGTATTTCTTCTGTATTTTAATGACGATTTCCGAATTGGAAATCGAAACTTCAAAATAAACATATTTTAAAGTAAAATTGTGGCTTATTCCCACCAAAAATAGTAAATTGTGGCATTTGTTATACTATTATATTGTGATTGTATCTATAAGGATTTGTTCTATGACAAATCCTCGAAAAAATAAGTGAATATAACATTGATACAAATCACCTCTTTATAGTATTCGACATTGCATATGACAATATAAACCTAGAATTCCTAATGAAAGCAATAATGTAATTTAATATCCTTACACAACTAATAGTATTGAAAAAAAAAACTCTAACAATAGACAGGTAAATCGGCATACGAATAGAATTATTAACGGAAACAATAGATGTGAACTGGGGACTTCGTCAGAGAGACGTTCTATCATGCATCTTGATTAACACCATGCTCGAGAAAATAATATCAGATGCAACAGTCAATACTCGAGGAGCCCCGGGCTAGACTGTCTTCAGTCAAGATCCAGTTGGCTCACCTACAGCGGTTGTTATGTGTTGGCATCTCAGGATGCATGGGGACCACGCCCACAGCAGCTCTTTAGGTTCTGCTGGATTTACCTCTTCTACATTTCATTGTAGAGCACGAAGCCATTATGGTAGCCTATCGTCTCAAGTGTTCTGGATACTGGTTGGGAATGAATGGGCGGATGGACCATTGTGACATTTGGATACAGGCCATCTAGTTTTGTCTTGTGCTTTCTCTGGTACAGCATGGCCCCTCAATGTGAGTTCTCATCCTCCTTGGTTCAATTTCCTGACCGAGATGAGTGGGTGGAACGAGAACCCACACTAATCTGTCAGAATGGGCTCATCTGGTTGACAGATGGGTCCAGAATGGCCGAGCGGAGGTGCTGGAGTGTAGTGTGGTGGAGTCGGATTTGAGTCTAGCCAGGCTCTCGGCTCTCATGGATCAGTTTTTAGGCCGAAATCTTTGCGATCCTGGTATGTGCTCAAGAGATTATAGACAGGGCTTACTCAGGCAAGACTATCTCTATCTGCTTTAACAGCCAGGTAGCGCTAAGGGCTTTGGAAGCGCCCAAGATCAGCTCTAAGCTGGTTCTTGAGTGCAAGAGAGCACTTGATGATGTTGCTCTGACCACAGGTTAGTATGGGTACCGGGACACCACACAGGTGTGGAAGACAAAGAACGGGCTGACGCCCTGGCAAGACGTGGCTCATCCACTCTGCCTGTGGGACCCGAGCCTGTGATTGGGGTGCCCTTCAGTACTGATCGGGGTAATCTCAGAGAGCTTCTTCTGCAGAGATTCCAGGACTCCTGGACCAGTGGTGAAGGTTTGAGACAGGCTAGACTCCACATAGTGGGGCCATCCAAAAATCTCACAGCCCAACTTCTTCTATATCGTAGAAGATGCTCCCTGGTGGTCAGTATACTCAACGCCCACTGTAGTCTCCGACGGTACCTTCATCTCCTTGGATTGGTGGATGGCTCATGGTGCCGTCTATGTAATGAGGAGAAGGAAAACTCCTCACATCTTCTATGGAAGTGCCATCGGAGGTGGCAGGTCGGCCTCTATACAGCCAAGCCAGGTAAGGGAGTTACCTTTGAAGGGACTTGTGGCTTTCTGTGAGGCCATAAATTTGCTGAAATATTAGACGTTCGGGGTGGCATCGACAACATGAGATCAGTTGTTGACCCTCCTTAGTACTTCTTCATTAGATTACTTTAACTATTTTACAAGGTATTTTACTTCATATTATATTCTATTCATGGTCGATACTTTCAGTGTCTATATTAAAAAATCGCTAGTTATGTCTGATAGAAACGTTGCAGAAGAAAGTGAAGAGGTGAATATAATTGCCAATAAATGCTGCAATAGTTTAATTAGGCAACTAAAATCAAATAACGTAGTAAGAAAAACAAAAAAAAATCAAATTTACAAAATCTTAATAAGACCGGTACTCACAAATATTCCTGAAACCTGGACTTTCTCTAAAAGTGAATAAGCAGTATTAATAACCTGAAAGAAAAACCTATTGAAAGTTGTTAGCACAAACATATTTTATCCTTTTTTGTCACTTTGCCACTCGTGCTCTCTCATTTAGTTCATATATATATATATATATCCCGTTCACAGCGTAATACGCCTTTGGGTTCCCGTTCGCCAAGCCTGTCTATTCTGCCAGTCTTCTTCAGATAGATTTCTTGCTGACATTGCTTTTGAGATTCCTTGGATCCATGTTGTTGGTGGTCGTCCTCGTTTTCTTTTCTCTGGTGGTACCCATTCTAATACCTTTTTGGGTAGTCTTTCTTCCCCCATACGTCTAACATGTCCGTACCATATTAGTTGTTGTTTTTCGATGTCTTCTATAATTGATCTTTGTACTTTCATTTGTCTCCTGATGTCCTCATTTTTCACATGTTCTAATCTAGACTTTCCCGCTGCTCTCCTCCAAAAATCCATTTCAACTGCCAATAGGTTACCTTTAAGTTTTTGTGATAACTGCCACACTTCTGAGCCATAGACGATTACTGGTTTTAATATGGTATTATATATTCGTTTTTTCGTTTCCGGTCTTATATTTTTTTGCCATAATACTGAATTCAACGCACCTATAACTTGTTTTCCTTTGGTTATTCTGTCTTTTATGGCTTCATCACTTCGTCCTGTCTTTGTCAGTTTTACCCCCAAATATGTACATTGGTCACATTTCTTAATAGTTTCATCTTCTAAGTCGAGGTCATCTGGATTATTTTCTCCTCCTACGCAAAGATATTGTGTTTTTTGGACATTTATTTCGAGGCCCCATTTTTTGTACTCTTCCATTAGTTTTCTAGCCATATACTCCAGGTCTTCTTTGTCTTGGGCAATAACTACCTGGTCATCTGCATAGTGCAACGTATATAACGTTTCATCCCCAATAGATAGCCCCATCCCTTTACACTTCTTCTTCCAGTGCCTGAGTGCTTCATCGATATATATGTTGAACAGTATGGGAGATAAACAACAACCTTGCTTAAGTCCTTTTGTTACCTGAAAACCATTAGACACATCTTTTCCTATTTTAACTTTTGCTATTGTGTTCTTATAAAGCTCTTTAATAGCATCGATTAGTGTAACGCTGGTACTGGTTTTCTCCAATACTTTCCACAACTTCGCAACAGGCACGGTGTCATATGCTTTTGTTAAATCGACTAAGAGTAAATGCACTTCTCGAGATCTCAGTGTTCTTTTCTCAAGTATTTGGGATAAGCAGAAAATACTATCTATTGTGGATCGTCCTGCTCTGAATCCGTTTTGTTCTTCTGACTCAAAAGGGCGGTATTCTTCGCATATGCGTTCTTTTATAATTCTTCCATATAATCTGCTAAGCGTACTCGTAACAGTTATACCCCGATAGTTATTGCAATCTTCCTTATTTCCTTTCTTATGGATAGATGTAATCCATCCTTCTTTCCAACTTTGTGGCACTGGTTCTCCATGCAAGTGCCTATTGAAAACTTCTGTTAGAATCTGGAATAGTTTGTTGGTTCCATTTTTTATTAACTCTGCATATATCCCCTCTGGACCAGGAGCACGTCCATTTTTCAGCAGTGATACAGCTTTTTTAGTGTCTTCTACGTTGATTGCTAATGGCTCCCCTTGAATCAGGACTTCATGTTGTTCTATGTTTTTGTATTCCGGTCTTTCTTCTACTAACAGTGTTTTATAGTGTTTTTCCCATTTTTCAGGTTCTATGGAGTGTATGGCTATTTGTTCTGTTTTGTTGGATCTGATGTTTTTTATAAACCTCCAGGATTCTCTTGATTTGCGGCCGCCGATGTACGTATCTAATTCCTGACATTTTCTTTCCCAGCTTTGATTTTTTGACTCTATTACCGTTGATTTAAATTTATTTACCATTTCTCTATATTCTCTTTTATGTTCTTGATCTTTTGTTCCCAGCCATCTGTGATATAATTTTTTCTTTTGTTCTTTCATTTCCTGTAGTTCATCATTCCACCAATTATTTGTCTTTCTGGGTTTATTTTCTCTTATACCTAAGGCTTCTTTGGCGGCTTGATGTATTCCTTTTTTTATTATTCTATGTAGCTCTTCTGTTGTTTTATGTTGTTTTATGTCATTTAGTTCATCCTACTTTAAATATTTATGCAAACTTAATTTAACCATCCATTGTACTGTAATATCGATCCCATAATAGCTAATACTATTTCTATTTAAAATTATTTCATCATTAAAAGTTACAAAATAATTCTGGTTTTTCACTAAATACTGGTTTCCCAGTGTACCTAACACCTCTCGAATAAGAAATATTGCCATGATTTATAGTCAGCCCTTAAGGGAAAACCTTATTGTTTGTTTTGTCAAGGAAAAGTAAGTGGTTTCGATTAAGGAAAATGCGTTTTTCATCTCGGGAAATGAACGTCGTGTGCAAGAGAAAACGCCTGTTGGCGGATCGGTTTCTCAAAGCTCTAATGGGCCTCATCAGCTGTTTACGGATGATATCTTTGACAACAATAATGGAATCTGCGGTTCCTGGACGAATGTCCGTCTTTTATTGATAAATTTCTCCTGAACGGAAAAAGGAAACAAGAAAAGTTCGTCTCGCATTCGGGCAATAGTTACGGGCAACATGAAGTAGTTTTTAGAACTCCAAAATCATGGATAAGACATTTGTAATTGCACTTGAAGCTTAAAAATACTATGTTCTGAAAAAATTACAACTAACCTATTCAGATTTCTTAGCTGTTAAAAAATATATTAGCTCTAAATTTGGTTCAAAAATATCTTGACAACAATCTTGATATCTTTGACAACAATAATGGAATCTTAGGTTCCTGGGCAAATGTCCGTCTTTCATTGATAAAGGACATCGCACACATCTTATGCGATTAGATTCGTTTTAATATAACGATCAATTCTTATCATTGCGCCAAATCTTAATTATGATTAATTACGGCGCAAATTGCAATTAAAGTTTATCGAAATCACATTTTTGGAGTCCATAAAATGTTATTTTACAATCATTATTGCTCTGAGTGCTATTCATAACAGCTTAAATCCCGCTGGGCCTAAGCGGATTAGTGAAACTAATCCGCTGATTTATGGAGTACCGAAAATCTGGGTATTTTAAAATATTTTTTCTCTAACTTATGTACCTACCCATTTGATTTCAGATTTATTTATATCAATTTCTGCTCTTATTTTTGAAAATAGAGAGTTGGCGCAATGATAAGATTTGATCGTTAATTTAAAACGAATCTATTGGTATAAATTTTATTGAATTTGAGTGACATTATATTTTCCATAAGATGTGTTCGATGTCCTTTCTCATGGACGAAAAAAGGAAACAAGAAATGTTTGACTTGCATTAGGGCAATAGTTAAGGGCAACATGAAGTAGTTTTTAAAACTCCAAAATAATGGATGAGACATTTGTAACTGGACGTAAACTTTCAAGATACAGTTTTCAATGTTTACAAAAAGATATTAACAGAGATTTTTTTAAACATTGATAATAATTTACCTATTCTACCATCAGAAATAAAACACGCATTATAAAATGTTTTAGATTTTGGTTACATATTCTGTATCCTCCTTTGTGATCAACGCATCCAAAAAAGGTAGTGGCTCGCTTTCGTTTTCGGTTATGTGTCCTCTATCCACCTCATACCTTGAGCTATTTTAGGGGCGTAGTGACTAAATATTGTTAGATTGATGTCTCCATTGGATAATGATGTCATCATGTTCATCTACTGTAACTTTTAATGTATTTTTTTCCTATGTCTACAAGGCCTGTAGTGAACTGTAAATAATGGGTTTGTTTCACTATGAGATTGAATTTCCTAAATTTTATACCTGTGTTTTAAGGGCCTGATACCACAACTTTACATTTTTTCTCTTATTTTCGTTTCAGTTTTCTGTCAAAAGCATACCAAATATTCCAACTAATCTCTTCTTGGAAATCTTTAATAATAAGAATTAATTATTTTAGTCACTTTTACACATTTTCTTACATGTACTATTTATAATAATTATTATTGTAAGGATAATGAAGACGGTTCATTAATAGAAAATAAATTTCATAAAATTTGAACTACACTAACGACATGTATAAATAGCCTTGCCCCTCAAATTCCCTTGTAAAAACAGGCAAAATTTAGCTTTAACTCCTAGCTCAGTCGAATCGAATTCTGGAGTCAAGTTTCCAGATATACACATTCTCTTATTCAACGGAAATCCACCAGAGTGGGTTTTGATTGAGGTCACTAAATTAGGGATGGGAAAAACCTACAGGTTATAGCCTAAAACCGGTTTTTTTTTCTTCTGGAATAATCTGTTATTCCGGTTGTTTTTTTGTCACTGTTATAACCGTTTTTTTCTTTTTAAAGTAATAACCGGTGAAAAACCGGGTAAAATGAAAAAAATAGTGAATTTAGAGAAAAAATGTGAAAATGTTTCGCCCACTGCGCGAAAATGAGAAATTTTAAGCTGACTGAAACCGATTTCACAGCACTGATGACTGATTGCTATACTGATATGGACTGATATCCATTCGAATGGAGTATCGCAAACTGAAGCGCAATGCATATGTAACCTATTGGTTCCAAAAACCGGCCACCGGTTTTTGGAACAACTGGTTTTTAGACCGGTTATAACCGGTAGGTTAAACCGTAGGTAAAAAAAACTGGTATAACCGAAAACCGGTGTTTTGTCAACAACCGCTATCCCTACACTAAATCCGTGGCTATCTTTACGTTTAATTACTTTTTTAATTTCCAAAAGAATGACTGGTGTTCGATTACTCGCCGAGGAGATTTTTCAAAATTTTATTACTTTCAGTCAAGTGCAGTTTTTAAATTCTTATCCCCTTTTTTTTCGCCAAAATATAACATTCTCCAACCCCATTCAATGTGGCTTCGATCTACCAGACCACCATTTGAGTTCGTTTGCCAATCGTGCGTTGGCTCAGACTTACTTAATTTATCTTACGTTAATGTTTCATGCAACGTCTCATTCAATCTTGCAAGATCCGTTTAAACCAATGATCTCTTACTTAACATGATACGGACGCAAATAAAATAAAACGTAGAGCAATAAACAAAATGTAATCTGCAGTAGGTCTTAAATTTTAAGAATTAAGTAAGTAGGTAAAGTACCTAAAATTAACTATCTACTTTTCGTAGCCGTCGGGATTTAGAAAATTTGCAGCCAATTATCACGTTTATTAGCTATTCGTTCAAAGCGCTTGTCCAAAGTAATTGAATTGTTTTTCAATTCAACGTAACAAATAAGTTTATTCCGGTCCTACCCCGAATAACGGTTACAACTCGCATACTCTAGAGAGTTCCGTCGACAAACATCCGATGTACGAGAAGCGGCCAGGCCATGCTACGACTAGAGATGAGCGGATCAATCCCGACTTTTATAGAAATAACGATTTATAATATATCTAATTAGAAATACTGTTGTTAGTAGTGTTAGTTAATAAGATAATCTCGAACTGTAGACGTCCAAATAAATATTCTTATATAAATTATAACCGTTAGTTTTTTTAAAGATGTTACAGAAAATAAAGATCGATCGATGTTACTGAACGAATGAAATGAATATTATTATAAATATTATACAAAATTCAGTTAATCTCTCAATCACATCTCAGGGATTTATTATGGGTTAGTAGAAGGTGACCCGGTTATTTCTGAGCATTACAACTACCTATAACTACAAATATTTATTGACCATAAAATAAAAACAGAAAATAGGGGAATTGCAACAAAATATAAGAAAATGTATAATAACTATTGAAACTATTAACTATAAAATAAATATAAAGTACTGTAAAGGCTTAAGAGACCTAACTTATCACATCTATATACAACTTAAACCTAGGAATATGGAAAATATGAATATAATATACACATGGATCAGTAAAATGTACCTACATTAAGCAAGAATCAGATATATGTACCGTAACCCTACTATATTAATATTATCAAATATGAGGTGAATAATTTATACTCTGAATTGTGAAATACCTACTTCTTGTAAGTCTACCTGTGGAATTAACTAAGTACAATTAATATGTAATACCCTGTAAAATGTTAAAATTAATACCTTCGTATAGCGCTATGTTCTGATGTACAACGAAGGTAACAGGAAGGACTTAGGTCTGCACAAAATAGTAGGTATAGCCGGTATAGGCACAATATAAGATAGATGGTATATGTAAGAATAGAGGTTATAGTACTGACTTCCTCTTCTTGCTCACGGTGTCGTAGGTGGGTGTTCCTAGTTATGGTGACTCTGGATGAAACTAGGTGCTGGTTGCTAGCTACTAGGTGCTATGCCTTGAGTGTTAGGACAGCCACTAGTTCCCAAGATGTGTCCTCAAGAAGTTGGTCTACCAAGGAGAGAAAATACACTGTCAGTAGAGACAATGTGAGACAGTAGAAATACGAGAGGCTATAAGCCTAATAATAGCTTTAAAGATGTTTACCTGAGGTTTTATGTGGCCAACAGATGGGGGTTGTGACAGGACTTTTCCTCAACCGCAGATGTTGAACAAGCCTAGGAAAGACAGGACGTTAGTCCAAGCGTACAACAACGACCAAAACTATTGATTATAGTATAATCTTTTAAGATACTCACGTGTCTCAAGCTGAGGTTATGTCACAGTAACTAAACAGAAATTATTCATCCGCACACAAAATTTATAGGTTTAAATCCGTCTTAGACGATGGTTTTTCGTAACACCAACCTATTTTATGGCGGATGAATCTGGATCAGCATAACACAACTTAAATTTTGCAATCCGAGCACTGTCGTCAAGACAAGAACCAAAATGGACAGACCGGATGTCATCCGTTTTTGCTTAATGTCATTCGATCTGAGTTCTAACTCAGACTAACCATTCAAGCACGGAACCACTGATTGATTCAGTTACGTGACAAGAACCTATGCACAACCTGCGAACGAGAGAAAGACAGCATATTTCTAGAATCTCAAACTATTCCTAAACAAATCAACAGAACAGAACCTTTTTGCGATCGAACCAACTGTTTTATAGGAACTACCATAGGCGTAACCAGGAGGTTTTAAATTATTTAAATATCTTTTAATTTAACATAATATATAAATGAATTGTGAAGGTTTAAAAAAACCGTAACAAAGAATGTTACATTATTCAGTCAAGTTTCATTGTCAAATTCTTGCCCCCTTATATTTTTTCGTCGAAAAATAATGCTCTCTAGCGGACGTCAATTCTGTGTTAATAAGATTATAAGGAGTTCCAGAAGTTATTTAATAGGACCCTGTGTCTTTGATTCACTATTCGCGTTCGTTTACCAATCGTGCGTTGTCTCAGACTTACTTAATTTATCTAACGTTTATGTTTCATGCAACATCTCATTCAATCTTGTAAGATCCATTTAAACTAATGATCTCTTACTTAACATGAAACGGACGCAAATCAAATAAAACGTAGAGCAATAAACAAAATGTAATCTGCAGTAGGTCTTTAATTTTAAGAAATAAGTAAGTAGGTAAAGTACCTAAAATTAACTATCTACTTTTCTTAGCCGTCGGGATTTAGAAAATTTACAGCCAATTAGCACGTTTATTAGCTATTCGTTCGAAGCGCTTGTCTAAAGTAATTGAATTGTTTCTCAATTCGACACGCTTCCATCCGATTATAAAATAAAATGGCGGTGATGAGATAAAAGGTTAAAAGTAAAACGAAAGACGAAAGAAACTTGAGCAAATCTCGATCGATTTTATGCAACGCTGTTATGTTATAGAAGAACGTTATAATAATGCATTTTCTTGACAAAAATAAAAAAACCGAATGCAAAAAGTAAAGCAAGAGTAAATTTTACAAAAATATATTCGTCAGTGAAATATTTTGGAGTTTTAGAAGTGTGATATAGGTGTGGTTTAAATTAATTAGGAGAGGTATTAAAATGTTATTCAGACAAAGTTTATATAAAGGTTTACCCACGAGGTGGTTCATCGCGGGTAAAACCGGGATGTCTCGTGTATGTGTCTTTTGCGGATACACAAGTACACGTCGCTGTTTACGTAAAAAATAGTTCACATGGATAAAAAGCGCTTGTTCATTACAAGAGGCGAAATGACAGAGCTTGGCTATACTGTTTTTGTTGAGCTAGTCGTTATGACTGAGAGAGGAAGCGCTTGTCTAATGTCATTGAATTTCGGCACGCTTCGATCCAATTAAAAAAATAAAATGACCATGATGAGAAAAAAGGTTAAAAGCAAAATGAAAGACGAAATAAACTTGAGCAAATCTCAATCGATTTTATGCAATGCTTTATACGCAACTCAAAATTGTTATAATATTGCATTTTCTTGGCCAAAATAAAAATTAAACAACCGAGAGTAAATTTTGCAAAACATATTCGTTAGTGTGAAATATTTCGGATATTGGGGCAATTATCTACAATTTTAATAATAAATTATTAAATTACGTTATTCGGAATTACCAAATTACTCAGAAATTAATAAAACAATTTCACGATTTCAGCTTTGTAGCTATTTTTTGTAGGTGTGATTCAAATAAATTAGAAGAGATAATTAAATGTTATACAGAAAAAAGCAAAATCAATAAAAAGGCTTACCAATGTGACAGTTATTTCACTTGTGCATCGATGATCGTCACATATGCAGCTTTCACAAGCGGTGGTTAATCGCTGATAAAACGATAATGTCTTGTCTATCTGCATTTTTTAGTAAATAGTAGTAAAAGTAAAAATAAATAGTAAAAGTACCTATTTTACTATATTTAAGTATTGACTGCATAGATAATAAGTATTTTTTGTTTTAGGTAAGCCATTCAAATGTCTTCATAATATAAAGGTACGGTATTTAAATAATAATTATTAAAAACATTTCGATACCTTATATCAGTGATTCCCAAAGTGGTCCAGGTGGAACCCCAGGGGTCCACGAGGGATTCAACGGGGGTTTACTTTGGCGTGAAATAAAAATGGGGGTTCACAAGGTGCAAGTGGGGGTCCACAAAAATTTTATAGCGATTTGGTATTGATTTAAACAAATTTGCATTTTTTTATTGTAAAATATCAATGGAAAAAATAATATTTTAATAGTAGTGATAGTGACTCAAAAATGTTATTATAATTCATCACAACAAGTTATTTTGATTAAAAACAAGTTTTTGATGAAATTTTAGTGTAGAAAACGTTAAAATACCGTTTTTACATTTTCCTCCATTTCCAAAACACATGTCTTTCGATTTGACTGAAAATTTGCCCACAGATAGCCAAAACACAGGACTTTAAGCGGTTAAAAGAATTTGTATCGTTTTACAATACAAAAAAATACGTGGAATAATATCAGAGTCAAAAATATAGGCGTCTACTGTAAGTACACTTAATTCGGAAAATATCGACCATACGAAAAAAATAGTTAAGAAAATTATAATAATTATTGCAAACACAATTTATTGGGATCAATTTCAGTTCCTACCATTTTTGTCGAAAAATTGAGAATTGCGGAGATATTGAACAAAAACCACTGATATCATATCAAATCAATCAGGGCTTATGCTCGCGCCTTTACCGCATACGTACTACCTGAAATATTGATTTTAGCAAAAACATGAAAGAGATCAAAATTGTATAAAATTTAATTCTCTCCATTTTTGTATAGGCACATTTTTGTTATAAAACTAATAATAAACGAGATAATTCAATAATTATGCTGTAACTGTCACTCTTTCCCCCATAACTCGGATAATATCGACGGCACAAAAAAATTTATAATAGAATAAATTATACGAAATCATATTTTCCACAACTTCAGTCCTTACACTTGTCGAAAAGTTAAATATGGCGGAGATATTGAGCAAAAACGGTTCTCCTTTATTCTCGATTTTAAATTTACACTACTATTGACCCCCTTAAGATTAGAAAAATAGAATCTTGGTTGGGTTGGTCGGCATGCAAGATCAAATGCTAACCTGACTGTACTATATAATTTTGACTCTTAATTGCCTGTAACTTTTCTTGTATTGTAAAACTATACAAATTCTTTTAACCATTAAAGTCCTGTGTTTTGGCTATGTGGGCAAATTTTCAGCCAAATAGAAGAACATGTATTTTGGGAATGGAAAAAAGTGGAAAAAACAGTATTTTATCGTTTTCTACGCTAAAGTTTGATCAACAACTTGTTTCAAAACAAAATACTTGTTATAATGCCTAATAATCACATTTGGATAAACCTTCTATTAAAACACAATTTTTTTCAATTGATAATTTACGATAAAAAATGCAAATTTGTTAAAATAGATTCCAAATCACTGTAAAATCGCTTAAGAGGAAACAGTAGCGATCAACAGGTAGCAAAAACGCGTTCCAAGATTGCAGCTGTAATTTTGAATATTTTTTCGAGATATTTAGCACACGTATTCGTAATATAATAAAGAACAGAGCGGTACAGATCCCAATTTGAAAAATTTATTAATATGTGGAAATTACTCTGTAATTAAATACAATATTAAAAAAACGAGCCTGTACCGCCATTAAGAAGAACAAAAAATACACTTTCTTCAAATAAACTTTTTTATGCGATGCCTAGATTTTGTGTCATTTTGGAACTACTAAAATTTTTTATTTCACTAGTAGTTCCAAAATGACACAAAATCTAGGCATCGGATAAAAAAGTTTATTTGAAGAAAGTGTATTTTTTGTTCTTCTTAATGGCGGTAGAGGCTCGTTTTTTTAATATTGTATTTAATTACAGAGTAATTTCCACATATTAATATATTTTTCAAATTGGGCTCTGTACCGCCATTCTTTATTATATTTCAAATATGTGTGCCAAATATCTCGACAAAATATTCAAAATTACAGCCGCAATCTTGGAACGCGTTTTCGCTACCTGTTGATCGCTACTGTTTCACCTTAAGATGATATTTTGAGAAAAGAAAAGAAAAGAAGACGAAAAAGACCTTCAATGTCTTATTTTTACCCCCCCCCCCCATGTTTTTCATTGGAAGTATGGTAAAAATGTAGCAGCAGGGAGTCCACCGAAACCAGTATATTTTTTAAAGTGGTCTACGAGAAAAAATAGTTTGGGAACCTCTGCCTTATATAGTCGAAATTTAATAAGATTGTCAGGGTATCGTTTAAAAATTATAGATTCTGGAGGGCCCGAGACGAGAGACGAACGAAGTGACATTTTTTAAAATAAATAGGGCTTTTCATCGATTGTCATTTGTTTCGAGCTTCTGTCATGTGTCACATAATATTAATATATCTACGTCGTACGTTATTGGTATTACTAATGATACAAACCGAAGACGTATGACGTAGATATATTAATATTATGTGACACATGACAGAAGCTCGAAACAAATGACTGTGAATGAAAAGCCCTATTGAGACAACATATGATATTTACGTAAAAAGTAACGAAGACTCAAAAAACATGCTGAAATGATTATTACGACAATGGTGTGGATTGTCAGGTTGAAAAAGCGGCGAAAATTAAGTATATATCCCTGCAGGACGCCTCTGGTAACAGCGGAAAACTATCTTTTAAGACTAGTGAAAGTACCCTAAATGTAAACTATGTGTCAAGTTTGAACAAAAAATATTAAAATGTGCTTGAACAATGGGCTAAAATCATTTTAACATATTTGTAATAAAACACTCTGTATCTCGGTAAGGAGGAATATTTTATTTAAGTGTTTTGGGTTAAATCTTCGTATTTTGTGCTAAGGTTCAGTGGCGTAGCTAGCATGGGTGACACCCGGGGCGGTAATGGATGGTGTCACCCCAAATACTAAAAATAAAGATTGTTAAAATCGACGAAAATCCGATAAACGTATGTTTTGAATAATGAAAAAATTAAGAATTATAGTTAATGAAATTGTAGTAAAGAGTCTTGAAAAATGTTTCTGTCCGCTATCCGAGGCTTGGTAATCGGTTCTATGATCATTGGCTATAACGATAACGAGGATAACCTACAGCGAATGGCACAAACTTTCAATACAGTGACGAAGAACTATAACATTAAAATATCAACAGCCAAGACAAAATTCCTGGTAGTGTCAAGGGAACCCATAAGATGCAAATTAGTAATTAACAACGAACTAATTGAACAAGTCTCGAGATTCCAATATCTGGGAGTCGAAATATGTAGTTATGGAGATGTTAAAGAGAGCGTCCGAAAGCAAGCAAATAAAGCCAATTACGTGTCAGGATGTCTGAGGGATGTCATCTGGAGAAACAAAGATATGAGATTGGAAGGGAAAGTACGCATATACAAATTATGTGTAAGACTGATCATGACGTACGCGATAGAAACAAGATGTGACACAGCAGAAACCAAGAGGATACTGAGAACATCAGAAATGAGAACGTTGAGGTTAATAACTGGGAAAACACTGAGAGACAGAATACCGAACGGCAGAATAAGAGATCTCTGTAACATACAAGATATATTACGTAGTACGATGGGGAAGACATTCAAATATTTTTTTTCTAGCTTTACTAGCGGCAAAATCTGAAATCACATTTTCTATAAATATTATTTATGTTTTGTGTTGCTTCATGTTCGATAGTAAGTTAATAAACCGAGGTTATTTAGCCTTTTTTGCGTCATTGTTGCTCGCTTCTTGATTAATTTTAGCTTACTAAAACTTCTCTGATATGAAGGAACCGATACACAAATGGTCATAAAAATTTTAATGCGACCATTAAGTTTGAGAGGGATTCCATGAAATCCCATTCCACAATGAATTTTATAAAGTCTACAGCTAACCATTTTGAGGCTGTAATATTGACCGCTTGTCTTCTGAGCCTTGGTATTTATAGCAGGAGGTCTGCTTCTAATACTTCTTCATGGTAAAAGTCACAAAATGTTGAAACAGCTAAATTCAACTGTTCGTGAAAAGCAAAGCAAGACACAAGATCAAAGTCCATGAATGGACATTGAACATTGAATAGGTCAAAACATTCTAGCATATCCTTTTGAAGTTAGGCTCGAAATGTGACTCGTGTATCGGTAGTTAACTCACCATCCATTCCTTGTTTACGTCGAATTAGTTTTTCGTGGGAATGTCGTCGTCCTCATATGTTTTCGTGGCAAAATCTATTACTTTATAAAGACGAAGTGCCCCTATTCTGGTCGCTGATTGATGAAAGGTTATGTCTTTACTTTGCAATTCAATCTGACAAAAATGTATTTCTCTTAGTACATTATTCCAAAAGAAATGATGACATAATTTCTCATTTGAAGCAACAACACAATCAAAATGTTCTGTCAATACTTTAACTGCAGCATAGTGAGCACTCCAACGCGTTGTGGAAAGTTGTTTAACAGATTCTTTGCTGTGTTTAATAAGAACTTCCCAGGAGCTAGTGGAAGCGAAAAAAAAAATTAAAAATTGCCTCTACGGTTCCGAAAAATGTTACCCTAGATGAATTTTGTGCAAAAGAGTGCTGGCAACATAAATTAATTAAATGATCAATACATCCAACGAAAATGGCGTTTTTGTTTTTTGCTTTAATAATAGTTTGTAGTCCCCCATGTACCTACGCCGCTCATAACAGCTGCATTATCGTATCTCTGTGAATGGCACTTCATAATATCTAAACCATCAATTTCAAGCTTCTTGAGAATTTCGTTACTTAGATCAACTGCTTTTTTCCTTTTAACGTAAAAAATCCAAGAAATGCCTATTTGACCTCGACTTTTCTCGATTTCGTGTGTTCATAAAATAATATCCAATTGTATTTTGATTGTAAAGTGAGTAAAGTTACAAATGAACGATTCGTTCTTTTGTGGTCGGGTCTCTTGGGTGTCACCCCCGAAAGGGTGACACCCGGGGCGGACCGCCCCCTCCGCCCCACCCTAGCTACGCCACTGCTAAGGTTTCTCCAGTTACGATATGGACAATTTTTAATGAAACACCCTGTATATTTAAACCTTTGTTTAATCCTTTTAATTTATGTAGTTTTATTTAATTAATAAACTGCATGTGAATAATTTTTTACTTTTAAGTCATAATTATTATAATATATTATTGTGTTTTCAATTTATCAATCAAAGGCAAAATGAAAATTAAATTAATTTTTTTTTAAATAACGCGGGCACATAAATTTGATACACCCTGTATATTGAGCTGTAAATATTTATTATAATTTAGTTTGGATGTAAGTGGATTTCTCTTTTAATGAGCTTTCCGATGAACCATTAAAAACTTTTGTGAATAATTAAAGTGAAAAGGACGATGTATTTAGATTTAAAATGGAAATAGATTGTTTATTACGAGAACTATAGAATCCACAGGTAGATGTAATTATCACTTTCTAGAAAAGGTGGTTTAAAAGAAAGTTTGGAATTCTAATATCTTTGTTTCAATCCGAGTAAATATTGTAGGGTTCTCCGAAAGTAATTAGGATGGTCGGAATAATTTTGAAAATGACTGTTTGTTTGTCGAATGGAAAAGTCGATGTTTCTGATTCTTGGCAAGTTGGAAGGGGAAAAGTGGTTTGAATGATTGAGAGAGTTTGAAAAAGAAGGCAGTATGTTATTTGGCAGCGCTGAGGAGCGGTCGACGTTTTGGTGGATAAGTAGTTAGCAAATACCAGTGGTTGTTTGATAGTGGAGAATAGTGTTGAAAAGTGAAACGAGAGACAGATTAAATTGAGACGAAATACCTCTTTGATTCTGTATTATTGTGAGAAGGAGAGCAGAGAATTTTTGGAGTTTTGTTTGAATAGAGTACGTGTCAAAAGAGGCCCGGCTTGTTGGAGAATTGGTGCTGGTATGCTGATAGTTTTGAAGCTGGAGAGCGGAGAGAGCTTTGATGAGTAGCCTTTAACATAGTCAACGAGGGAGAGCTGTTTTGGGTCACGAGAAGACATCAGAGTGAGTGAAGCAAAAAGGTCAGTCAACTTATGTGAAAGATATTTTTATGTTCGGAAACTAAAATTTTGAGTAAAAGGCATATGAATTAAAATTCCAATATTTCTAAAAGTAAATAGGAAGTATAATTTGTTTTGTTTAGTTTGTTTTACCAAAGTCATCGGGAACAAACCGATAAATTTTTTTTTTTAACTATAATAAATTTAAGTGGTAAAGAATTCATTCGGACATCTGTGTCCATAGGTTTTAGATTTGATAGATTTTAGAGTATTGATTTTGACAAATAAAAGACAATTCTGTATGTTTATTTTAATATTTTGCTTTATTTCTTTTCCCTATTTTATCCCGGTTAGGATCAACTAAGAGATACTGAACCCACGAGAGAAGATAAGTATAACGTGAGATAATTTAGATTTTTTTTAATAGTATAAAAAGGCACCCTGAGATTTTTTATTCATTTTTATGTATGATTTGCGACAATTAAATAATTAATCAGATAAATTATAATTAATATAAAATTAATAAAAAGCAGATCATATCAATATTGATGTGTACGATTGGTCGTATAGTAATTTTCAACCACTTCCAGTCGTGTTGGGGTAGGCTATCTCATTCCAGCCAGGCTATTGAAACTTCGTGAGTAAGAGCTGCTAAAGTCTTTTGTAAATTCAGGAGCCTGCGACCTATCACGTCGCAGACATGTTCAATTGGAGACAGATCAGGCGATCGTGGTGGCCAAGGTAAATGGTTGATGTGATGTTGATCCATGAACGCTAACGATTCTCTGGCAAAATGCGGTCTGGTATTGTCTTGCTGAAAAATCGAGTCTTTGATGGTGTTTAGATATGGAATAAGATGAAGCTCCGATACTTCATGAATATAGCTTCAGGCTATCATATTGCCTTTAATAAAAATTAGTGGTGATCTGCTACCATAAGCCATAGCACCCTATACTATAACTCCGACGGTGTAGTCAACATGCCACTCTTTGTCAAATTGAGGGTGACATCTTTCAACACATCGCCTTCTCACTATTGCCCAAAAATCGTGCATTCCCAAACAGAAGCAGGTTTCGCCACTAAAGACCACCTGATTCCATTCTTGATCCCATATAATTTCTACATACCAGAATGAACAGTTACGCGAATGTTCAGCTGTACGAGGTGGCACCCAATATGGACAATAAGAGGGCCAAACTGTGATAATCGGCGAGTTTGGGATGGCTGGAGTACTATTGAATGTATCTCTTAGAGCCGGATTCTTAATCAATGATCTTGTGTCGCTCTGTGGTCCCTCTGTGACCCAGAGCTACTCACTTGGTATCCTCGGCCTTACTGAGTCCACACTCGTTTATATTGGAGTATATTGTGTAAGGATTTGTTGCTCCTCCTAGAAACTTCTCATATCGATAGAGATATGCAATTCTCTTATCACGCAATGAGACAATGAAACCTCTTTTAAAGTGACTTTGATGAATTCACTCGACGAATTACATGCACTCTAGACATTTTAATTAATAAAAAATAATTATCATTGGTAATATGCGAAATAAAAATTTTCACAATTTTAGTTGACAAAAAACAGATGATGCCTTTCTGCAGTAGAAAGATAAATGTTAGGTACCTACCTCGAGATATCTAAAACATTTTGGTATTAAATAAATTTAGAATGCAGAGATTAGCCTATCGTTGCAGTTACGATAAATACACTGTCTCATATTTTATTCAGATCAATTCAATTACAAATTCTAATCCTATTTCAACTGTTGAAATATACGTTAAAGCGCAACTGATACGCCAAATTGATTAATAATTTCACTGAAAATACTGTTAAATGTGAAATTACCTTATAAATAATAATTTCAGTTATAATCCTTGTCTCCCGCTGCTCTATTGTATATATACTAACCTATCACAACGATATAGATTAAATGCCAAGCCCATATTTCACTAGTTGATTAGTTTCTGACGTTATCTGACAGCGCGGTGGTCAGACTTTGTGTAACTTGTGTGGTCAATAATTATAATGAATTGACGTTGATGACACGTCAAACAATACGTTTAGTAAACCTGCCTGTCTCATACCGACGCTCAAACGATTCTTCATGGTCGAAACGCTTATAATGGCGGATCATCCTCCTACAATCGGAATTTTACAATGAAGCGCGTTTGAGGATTCTTAAAAATTATCAGTGCCGGACCACAAGAGACAAAGTTTTCCTATTTAGATTTAGCGCTAGTTTAATAGTAAACAGGAACGTGGAAAGATAAGTAACACAACTGAAACTTCATTCTTGCAAGTTTTGGATTTAAAAAGGGTTAATTTTTGAATTTAGGGAGGAAGAAAAGATTTAGATATTTAGAAGAAAACAACTCGCTCTATTTAATACAAATACAGGTAGAGGTAAAGGACGCAAGGATAAGAAAAAATATTTTGTACCAAAACAGAATCGTGCAATCTCACAGGCTGACGTGAGGATAAATTTATTTGTAGTTAAAAATACGTCACAGAATATTGTGAAAATAGAGTAATGAGTACATGTTTAATTCCTCGAGAAATAGATAAAGTCACAACTGCATTACCAAATTTATTAATATGAAACCTTAATAAGTGTTCATAAGGTTCCACAAATTGTCATTTTTTTATTTTCTGGCATAGGAGTGGATCCAGACAGCCAAAAACACTGTTATATCGCTGGTACCTATGATTAATGTGATTCCTAATAGTCCAGGGCGCATCTGTTTTGAGATGGACGTTGAGAGGTGACTAAAATTTTTTTGCAGAAATTGCTTGAAAATAAATCAAATAATAATATTTGAGTTATCCTCCCTCTCAAAAAGGTCCGGAACATTGTTTAAATAATCAAAATGTCAAAAATTGAAGGAAAAATTCAATTTTTTTCTTCGTTTTTTGATTTTAACTTTAAAAGTATTCATTTCCGAGAAAAGTTGTACTGACATAAAAGTTGCATAATTAAATTTCCTACAATATAGAATTAGTTAAAAATTTAAAAAATAGTCACCCTAGTTGCAAAATAGCAATAACTGCGAAAAAAACATACAAAAACAAGTATTCGCATTTTACGTTTTTCAACCATTTATGCTACACTTAGGACCTTCATATTTCACCCAGAAAAGTTTTATGATACAGTAAAACAATACTGTAAATTTCATTAAGATCGGTTTGACAGATTTTGCAAAATAAATTTTGCAATCCAGCTTTCGCAAAAAAATTCATTTTTTCAAAATGTTACAGGACTGAAAATAAAGCAGACAGTAAGTTGAATTTTTTTTGCTTATAGAAGTGTACTCTACCTTTCATTTGCAATGTTCAAAATTAAAATCGATTAATTACCACGGCGTCAGAAAATTTTTGAAATAAACAATAATTTTTGGTGCTACGCGCAGGACAGCGTTGTTCGATTCACACAAGTTGATTTCCACCAAAATTTCTTCCAATTTTTATCTAATATATTATTTTCTTACTCTATATTTTGTTGTATTTTAATATTTTAATTTCACAAAAATCAAACTAGTTTTATTATTGTTTGTGAAATATTGTTTAAACAATTGCATATGTTTAAAAATAATAAACTTTTATTACTTAAGTTAAAATATATAAACAAAGAAAATTTTTGCTAATAAAAGTGTTATTTCAAAGGATAGAGTATGTGTTTTTATTTTGCAATAAACAAATTTATTTATTTATATCGAAATGTAATACAAATTAAAATGTATCAATCATTATCAAAGGTCATTGGAATGCCCAATCAGAGCAACCTATCCGATGTCCTGCGCGTAGCACCAATAATTAATGTTTATTTAAAAAAATTCCTGACGCCGTGGTGTTACTCGATTTTAATTTTGCAAAATTGAAAATGAAAGGTACAGTAAACTTCTATATGCAAAAAAATTTTCAACTTGCTATCTGCTTTATTTTCAGTCCTGTAACATTTTGAAAAAATGAATTTTTTTGCTGGATTGCAAAATTTATTTTGTGAATGTAATTTATTTTTATTTTAATAAAATTTTTAGCGATACAACTACATTTGGTACAGAAATAGTTCAAAACTTCTAACGGTTTCATGGACTACATATTATGTTATCATTTGGGATATATCACACAATTCTTCTAGAAGATCATTTGCCTGTATATCCGATTCTTTTTTTATTGAAAGTATTGAATGAAGGTTCATACAATATTTTTTTAGTGTTTTATCATTTATTTTCCCTAAATTAAAAATATCATCAAACATTTATTTATGAATTTCTAGAAGCGAAAATCGAACAATCAAAGAATTAATGACAATGTCTAAAATATAGATGAAAAAAATTATTTTAAATTTATTATCTTCTGTTAAGAGCTCATCCATAGATATTTCGTCATTAAACTGACGCGTTTTTCTCCTAGCTCGAATTTCATTTTTCGCTGGAAATTCGGAGCTTATATCAAGATTTTCTGCAATTTCATTAGCAGTAATTTTCGTTTAGTCATATCCAGATTATCTGTAGCTATTAATTTTTTTATTGTTTCTGACAACCTTTTTGCACAATCTGACAAATTTATAGTTACATGTTGCAACATCTTCAAGACTGAGACCGAATTTATATGAAATAAAATATCATGCCAAAGGACTACACCGCATATAAATTTATAATTTTTAATATTTTTTGCTAATCCTCGTGCTTTGACTTTAGTTTCTGTATCTTTGTTGACTTCTTCTATTATTTCGAATAAGGCATCATATTATTTCACAAAATCTTAAAGGTTTCAATGCATCTATTCGACTTGACCATATACTAGTATCGCTTAATGGTTTTAAAGATAGTTGTGAAACATGTTTTTTCAGAGCTTCCCAACGCTTTGTAGAACCAAAAAAAAAGTGTACAAAAATACAAAAATAATATAAAAAAAGGGTATTGTTTCTGTAGAAGAAGACGATTTCACTTTTAAAACTAAGTTTACAGAGTGGCATGCTTTAGCCTAAGGTCAGACAAGCGATCATTTACGGCGCCGTAAGAGCAGTAAAATAAAGCGCGAAAATGGATCCCACGGTGAGAGTAGTGGATGGCCAGACGAGCTGTAAAATATCGCGCAGCAACATAGGATAGTACCCATTTTTCGCGCTCCATTTTACTGCTCTTACGGCGACGTAAATTATAGCTTGTCTGGCCTTAGCCTTAAACTCGAGTGACACACCATCGGATATTTTTCAAATGTTCTATTTTGCACACCCTTTCTTATTCCTATTCTGATTATTTTGATGTATTTTCATTTTACTGATTATGACGCCCCCTTGTGATGCCGCCTAATGCGACTGCCTCACCGCATCATAGCACCGCACGGCCCTGTTCCCAAAAAACCGTTCGAAAAGGTATTATGTTTCAATGAAAATGGCCAGTTTTCAACCACGAATATCTCAAAAAGTATTGAGTTTTAAAAAAAAAAATTATATACCCTATTTCACGAATATACGACTGTTTTGGATTATCGCGACAACGAATATTCGTTGTCGCGATAATCCAAAACAGTCGTATATTCGTGGAATGAACTATAGAACAGATTTTGGTTAGAATTAAGTTCTCTAGCGAATTCCGTGGTAATTTAAACCAAAAAATTTTCCATCCCTAAGAAGGGGTGGGAACCACCCCTTAGATAAAAGCACACATCGGCATAGGGTAGACTTTGAATTAGGAGATAAGTAGAGGCTAGGCCCAAAATTTCATTAAAATCCATGCAGTAGGATAGAATTCGGAGGTAATATTCTATTCTTGCTCCCATTGACTGGCGTATATTCGATTCCTTTTCGCTACTCAACTTTTATAAAATATAATTTTTTGTTGTTTTACTGCGACGGGTTTCGCCCTCTAAAATTTGCAGAGCATCATCAGGTCAACGGTTACAAGTAAACTAAACCACTGCAAATAAAAACCAGAATTACAACCTTATTTGTGGTTATCAAAGACAAAATTTTTTTTGTAGCATTTATTTTCCTAAAACTTTACAACCATTGACCTGATGATGCTCTGTAAATTTTAGCAACCGGTCGTTGGAGTAAAACAATAAATGATTGCGAGTACGTTTATCTTTTATTTCATTCACAATGAACTCGCATATGCAACCCATTCAATATTAGAAATTCTTATTTTAAAACAGCCTCTAAATCTTCCAATACGGTTCTGGCCAAACCCTTTAAACTTTGGACAATTTTATCCTACAACTTTGTTTTATTTTGGATAAAATCAAGAGATACGCGCTCCGAAAGTCCAGCATTCTTCGATCCATCATGTCCAGTCCTCTTTGATAAAAATGATAATCATGCTGATAGATCAGATATTTCTTGATGCCACTTGCGTTTCAATTATATACGCTTCTTATGAGAAATCGTAGTAGGGCTAAAAAAAATACTTTCGCTTTTGTATTACCGGATCCAACTGAGTGGATTGGCAGATCAATTGAACAGGTGAAGGCCACGGGCGAACTCACGGTTTAATACAGGGGATTTTTATCAATAAAATTATACCTATGTAAATTATTGCAGAGACATTAACTGTAAAATTCTAGGTAATTTCTGTAAAATTAGATTTCAACTATAATATATTATGAAGTTCATTTGCTTTAATAGATGGCTACGGTTTTTTGAAGTTATACTTCTTTACGATCGAGAGTGAAATTTTATAATGCCGGGCGCATGCGCACACAGACAGTATGTAGTTCGTTGCTAATCTTTCAAGATATGTATGTATCAGCGCTGTCAGCGCAAATAAGTCATTAAAAGGATATATTAGTGTTTTTAGTAAATGTATTATTTATTATAATTTTTGTGTGTTTGGATTTGTCTTCCTCGGGAATAAGATATTTTATAATAATAGTTGTAATATCCCTATACTGTTGTACGGAGTTGAGTCGTGGACTCTCACAGACGCCACCTGCAAGAAAATTGAGGCTTTTGAGATGTGGCTTTATCGTCGAATCCTGAAGATATCTTATACTGACCACATTACTAATGAGGGTGTTTTGCTGAGAATGCAAAAAGAAAAAGAGCTGTAAATCAAAATAAAAACAGCCAAAATCGAATATCTCGGTCACATCATGAGGAACAGTGAAAGATATGGACTGCTGCAACTGATCTTACAGGGAAAAGTAGAGGGAAAGCGAGGACCAGGATGGCGAAGGATCTCGTGGCTGAAAAATCTACGTACGTGGTTTAACACGACCACTACAAATCTTTTCAGAGCAGCAGTGTGCCAAGTACAGATTGCCATGATGGTCGCCAACATCCGAAACGGATAGGCACTACAAGAAGAAGAAGATAATAATAGTAAGTATATTTAAAGTATTTTTGTATACTTCACTTGGTCTATTAAATTTGTAAATATATATGAGAAATCTTGTAACCTGTCAAAGCAAAGGGAATATAGCTCAGTGGTCGAGCGTGTGACCGGAGATCGAGAGGTTCCGGGTTCAAATCCCGGACGATTCATATTCTTTTTTTTTTATTTTTGGTATCGTTTTAATAAAAAAATTTTAAAAGTGGTAGGTAAGAAAGTTAGTTTAATATTTAAATAAAATACAAATAACCTGTTAAGTATATTTATTTCTTTGAAATTATATAATAGAAGTATAACTTTTTACGTGCGTACAAAGTACACACACATTATTTTTTTTAATACAGAGGCGAATAGGCCTTACATGGGCAGCATTTGGCAAACTAAGCCATATTTCAAAAAGTTTAATTCCCATGTGTCTCAAACGAAAGGTTTATGACCAATATGTTTTGCCTGTACAAACTTATTAAGCAAAGACTTTAAAACTGACGCAAAAATCCGCAAATAAACTCAGCAGCAGAGTTACACAACGAGCCATGGAACGTGCAATGCTGAACGTGAGCTTTCGAGACCACATAACAAACCAACAAATCAGGCAAAGATCAAGAGTTCAACACGTCATCGAAAGAGTTACGACGCTTAAGTGGAACTGGGCAGGGCACTTAGCTAGAACACAAGATGGACGGTGGACATGACAAATCATGGAATGGAGGCCCAGAAACTATAAAAGAAGCCGAGTACGACCAACAATTAGATGGACCGACGACGTAATAAGAGTAGCGGGGAACTGGCTACAAGCGGCACAGTGTAGAGAACACTGGAAAGAACTGAGGGAGGCATATGTCCAGCAGTGGACGCGATTGGCTGATTGATGATGATGATGACAGCTTTCCTCCTCTTCATTCCTTGAGCCACTCTGAGGGATTGGTAACAATCTAAATATTATTAGCTTGCTGTAGCTATTGTTGTATCTATATTGCAAATAAAAACAGAAGAAAAAACAGAAAAGATAAAACTGCAAAGAGGGGTTAAATATGGAGATTCTATCTCAGTGGCGGCTCGTGGCCTTGGAGACAGGGTCGGCAAGGTTTTTTTGTCTCCTCATATAGGTATACTACCAAACTAAAAGGCTTAATTCATCATAGGAGATTTTGTTGTTTTTTGCTTTTTTTTTATTTGATGTACTTGACATTCTCTCTTGTTTCATGGTGTTTCAATAATACGTGTTGATTCTTTTGAGACAAGGTAAATCCCGTTTTTTTTAGGCAGAAATTGATGGTAATAAGAAAATAGATAAACAGTTTGTTGTAATGAATTGCAGTACTTACTACATAGAATTATACATACATATTGTGCAACTTACCCACTTTCTGAAAATATTTGGACCAGCATAATTTTTAAGTACCTAACTTGTAATAATAAATATCTTGGAAATTCTTTGGCGAACGTAACTTTTAAATTTTAAATCGTCAAAGAGGTCAAAAATTTGCAAATCTTCTAAATTCGAAAAACGAGTATCTATTTGCATATAATAGTAGGTATCCAAAATTTCAAGATATACCTCGTTTTTCGAGATATGTATCATGTCGTTGTCTTTTTTGGGGTGGTTCGGAAATATCAAGCGAATCCAAAACGTCACTGCGTATATATTGGAAACTACTATCATTACGAAAATCTCTGAGATTTTGCACCAGCTTTCGTATTCTATTTTTAGAATAAATAATGTCAGTTGACTGATTTTAAACAACAAGGAATATATTGGGCAAACTCTGTCTTAAAAATATTTAAAAAAATATTGAAAGAGTCATTAGTATTTAATAAACTTCTCAAACCGATTGCTTCACAGATCGAGGTATCGCCACTTTCAAAATCATCGCCTTCGATAATAAAATCAAAAACTTCCAAAAGCTGTTCACCAAAATCTGCTACAGATACTAAAACAATAAGAGATAATCTGCTTAGATAAAACTAACCGAGATTTAAAATTTCATCGCGTCTGACAAACTGTTCGCTTTTTTTTTTCGAAACAAATTTGTTCTAAAGCAGTAATCCGTTTAGGTGAGCTAAACTGGCAAGAAAAGACGATATTCTTTATTTTTTTACACGTATCATGTAAAACTAAATTCATTATATGCGCATAATAGTGAGTAAATAAAGCTTGTGATGCAATAGTTTTAACTTTTGCCTGGAGACTATTCAATTCACCACTCATCACAGCAACGCCGTCATAAGATTGCCCCAGTTTGGCCTACCAATTTATTTTTGGTATCAAAAAATTTGAATCTGTTCTTTAAAACACCAAAAATATATTCTGCCTTATTGCTTTTACTCACATCTCTAAAACCGAAAAACCTCTCATAAATATTACCACGTAACGCGTATCGAACAAAATAATTGACAATTGTGAATGACATGATAATCAGAAGTTTCATCTACTTTCAGTGAAAATCAAATGGTTTTCTAAATCTCAGATTCAACAACGTTATTCAAAATTTAACTATTTGATTATATGTATTAGTTCATTCTGTATTACGAATACACTTCGAATCAGAAAGTAAATAGGTATTTCTGAAACAATTTTATTAATTCTCTGTAATTACTTTGATTTTTAACAAATGCTTCGATCCATCATGTCCTCTAAATGATAATTCCTGACAACTTAAAAAATTAGAATATCAATTAAACGACGTAAAACGGCGTGATTATTTTTGACAATTTCTACCGATGCATGCTTCCAAATAAAACACCGACCGGCGGACCGAAATGTGCCATACTTGCCGCTTAACCTGCCATGCCGTATCTGCTATTGCCCACAGAGAAAAGTAATGTTCGCTTGCTCATCGACTTGTTATGTCGTTGAGTTTTACGTGTAAATTATCAAGCTACGGATGTTAGGGACGGCTAGCCGAAAAGTCAGATAAATGGCTGGGATCATTCATTTTTTGAGAAGTCTGTTATGCGCAGGGATCACTTAACGCTCGGATTGATCAAATTCTTTTAAAAACCATGAATAAAATTTAGTCTGTATTATCTGATAGATTTTTTTTTATTTCACAGATACAAATATTTAAAAAATCTATATCTATAAATGTGTGGGTCGGCACTGCCGACCCTGCCGACCCTGACCGGCCGCCACTGTTCTATCTTACCCAAACTATTTACCTTAGCTCTAGAAGATATGTTTCGAACTTTAGAATGGGCAAATAAAGGAGTGACGATAGACGGTGAAAACCAAGACCATCTGAGATTTGCCGATGATGTTACGCTAATAGCAAAAGACAGAGAAGAATTGCAGGAAATGCTATTGGACCTAAATACCAAATCAAAAGAAATAGGATTAAAAATAAATCAAGCAAGAACTAAATATCTAACCAACGAATCTCTAGATATAAATGGAAATATAACTCTGGACAAAAATAATATAGAAAAAGGTGAGTCGTATAATATTTTCTTGGAAAAAAATAGAACTGTGAAAGCTTAACCTAAAGGCTAAATAGCAAGATGTTCATGGTCGATTACAAATAGTATTTAAATCAAACTTGCCAAACACTTTAAAGGCAAAAACGTTCGATCAGTACGTGTTGCCAGTTCTGACATACGGAACCGAAACTTGGGCTTTTAACAACAGCATAGTCCACAAACTTCAAGTGACTCAAAGAGCTATGGAACGGAGAATGCTCAACATTAAGCTCAGTGATCGAAAGTCCAATTAAGAGGTAAGAAGGCGATCAAATGTAACAGTTGTGATCCAGAAGGTTGCCATATTAAAATGGAACTGCGCAGGACACATAGGAAAAATGGAAGACAACCGCTGGACAAAGCGAATTCTCGAGTGGCGACCAAGGGCAAGCAAAAGAAGTAGATGCAGACCTCAAACAAGATGGACTGATGGCATCAAGCGAATGGCTGGCCACGAATGGATGCACAAAACAGCAAACAGATATGAATGGACAAACCTAAGGAAGGCTTACATCCGACGATGGATGGAATAGCTGTTGATGATGATGATCTACTGGCTGGTATTTTCCCACCAGAGCCTTTATTTGGTCTGCCCATCGTGTTCGATAGCCAGGATAGAGCAGCTCAAACCCGCTTTTAAAAGGATGCCCAAAGTATTATGTAACAGAGAACTAAAATTAACATTGGGGATTCGTTGGGACATTGGGATTCGTTCTAAAATTAATATTGGGACCTACTTCGTTTCTACGTGTTCTCGGTCTTATTTTATGGTGTTGAGTCTAGGACTGTGAATGAAATCGATCTAAATCGCTTTGAGGCTTTCGAAATGTGGTTCTGAAGAAATTTAGAAGTTTCATGGGTGGATAAGATTCAAAACTCAACAATACTAGAATGTCTAACGTCTCAACAAGACTACTGAGATTATAAGCACCATCAAGACGATAAGGCTTGAGTATTTCGGACATGTAATGAGAGGTCCCAAATAGAGGTTGCTGCAAAATATTATTCAGGGAAAATAGCAGGCAAACGCACTCCAGGATGAAGAAGAACCTCATGGTTGAAGAACTTGCGAGATTGGTATGGTGTTGATTTAAGCATGCTATTTGGTATGGTGTTGCCCCTAAGGGTGACAGTAAATAAAATTAATAGCTATGATGGTAACCAACGTTCTGAAAGGACATGGTACATGAAGAAGAATATTGTTTTGGAGATGTTTTCTCGGTTTTTGGTCTTCTATCTTTCCTTTTATTACCAATAGTTTCATAGTATCCACATTCATTGAAATATGTTAATAAAGATTACAATGTATATTCCAAAAAGTAGAGAGATTTAAGTATCTAGGTGTAAAAATAGACAACCCAAACGATAGGAGCCCAGAGATAACTGGAAGAATAAAAACAAACAATAGAGCATGTTGAGATAAATAACTGTGTTGTATTGCCTTTTTGGTCTAAATTAATTAAATAGAATAAATACGTCTTTAATACATTACACTTTTATCAACGGGTAACGGACCCATGTAAATAATAACAACAATGATACATAACGCATCGACCTACCCATACATACAGTATTTCTCATGATCATTTTTCAGTGCGTAACAAATGATAGGAAAAATGGTAAGTCCGTGATAATACACATTTATGACATTTATTCTAACATAACATTTTAATTAAATCTGACAGTTGTCACATTTTATTTTCAATTTGTAATAAAAACAAATCAAAAGTGTTTCTTGCATTTATAAAATGGTATTTTCTTTGATTTGTATAGTCTTATAAATTATACAGATTATATTTGTAATATTATTATCTAATTAAAAAAAAATATTTTTTTATTATGGCGCCATCTATCGACAACAAGAATAACTAGAATTAATGTTATTTAATTGTCACCGACGAAATGTAATCACCGACGTGCCTTTTTTCTGTCACATACAATTTAATGCGTTAGAAAGAAATCGAAAAACTGTGACACACTGAAAGATGATCATGAGAAATACTGTAGTTACTATCTATCTATCTATAATATCACAATACTGATTCCTTGTCATACCAATCTAAATAATAACAACTAGAGTTCAAGTTCAACTCATGTTAAACATGTGATACAAAACTATAAACTGATATTGTTTTTATATCGTTGGATTTTCTGTTCAATGCCTTAAAGGTTAATAACATCTTATTAGAATTAAACTTAAACTATAACAATTAGCGTCTCTTTGCAAAGACAATGACGTCGACTTTTCAAAGTAACAAGACACTTACTCAACACACACACTACACATTACTCCCCTGACTTAGTGATAAGTTATACAATTACGTGGCTAAAGGTTCTAGTTCTAAACCAAAGCCAGAATCAGAGAAAAAAAAAAAAAACTTAAACTATGTTTTGTACAGAGTGATCATATTATACTACAATGTTACAAATGCCAAAAACAGCAACAAAGCCAAAACGAAAATATATAAAACAGAAAGCAGACCTGTCATACCCTACGCAGCAGAGGCAATGTATCTGATTAATAGAGACGAGGAGAAGCGAAGAATAATAGAAAGGAATATGTTTAGATAGATTCTTGGTAAAAAAAAATTAAGACTGAGAGTAAAGACAGATAAATAGAGAAGATATAGTCAGATATATAAAGGCTGAAAGGTTAAAATGGCTAAGGCATTAAGATAAGGGGAAGATTGTAATAATAAAGAAAATATTAAATTGGAAGCCTACAAATCCTAAACCTAGAGGGAGACCAATATGCAGATGGAAAGTTCAGGTCAGAGAAGTATCAACAGGATGAAGATGCCCAACTGGAGAAGAAAAATCGAAAATAGAAGGAAATGGAGCTTAATCACCAGCCGGACAAAATAACATAACAACAACGAAAACAAAAAAAACCTTTCTAAATACACCTACTACGATATTTTAATTTTAAGTGACACCCATATTGTTATATAATTAGCATGAATCCCCCTCATAGTTAAGTGTTTTAAATACGTCATTTCTACTTCTAAAAACATATTTTCGGTGAAAAGAGATAAAACTTCCAAATGAAATTCCTGCAAAAGGCTTTATATTAAAACACACAAAGAGGGATATTTTCATTATGAACCCGCTTTAATGAGTTCTGTTAGTTTTTAAGAGAAAGAAAAAGTCCAAAAAGGCAAAAGAGTTAACCTTTGCAGCTGTTTTCAAAGCCTGAGCACTGCAGCCGAGCAGGAAGATGTAATTTCTATCATTCGAATTGTTTGCAAAAAAATTTAAATGGATGACTGATTTAATGTGCTCAACTCACTGCTATACTTTTCGCCGCTTGTTTTATTTTCCACTTAACATAACTTTTTAAAATATTAAATATAGCAGAATTGTATATTAGTCCAGTCAATTGGTAGTTTACCTGGAAAATTTTCAGAGAGCTTTGAAAATTGGTAATCTTATAGATTTCGGTATGTTCACATTAAATTTCAATTTTAATGTCTCATATCTCCGTTACTCGCGCCGCCATATTTGAAAAATGGTGCCTGATATCCGTTTCTTTAGAGTATCTCCTTTTCGGCTCATTTCACAAGAAAAACCTTTATACAGCGTGTCTACTTGAGTTGGAAACATATGGGAAACTTTTTTATTATTAATTTTACGAAAAAAAGTTATTCTTTATAAAAAGTTCTGCATGCCCCAAAACCTAAGATTCAATTATCAGATATCAAATTTTCTCAATATTATACGAGGTATGTCAAAAAATATGAATTTCGGCTAAGGGTAAAGTACCTTTATTTCTCTCAATATCGAAAATTCTTATGATAAAAAGTTGTTTGGAATTAAAAACTAAGATGAAATATGCAATTACATGCTTCTTATTGAAAAAAAATATTTTTCTCAAATTTATGGATACCCAACATCGTTTTTAATTATTACAAATATCATAACTCGTTTATTATTCATTTTACGAAAAAAAGTTATTCTTCATAAAAAACTTTGCATGGTCTAAAATCTAAGACACAACCATGATATATCAACTTTTATTAATTTTATACGAGGTGTGTCAAAAAATATGAAATTCGCTCAATATTATAGCACCTTTATATTTCACAGTATTTCAATTAGAAGGATGTAATTGCATATTGACACATAGTTTTTAATTCTAAACAAATTTTTTAATAACCGTTTTCAATATTGTGAAAAATAAAGGTACTTTACTCTTGAGTGAAATTCATATTTTTTGACATAACTCGTATAAAATTAATAAAATGTCATATCTGTTGGTTGAATCTTCGGTCTTAGGACATACAGAGATTTTTATAAAGAATACCTTTTTTCCTAAAAGTAATAATAAAAGAGTTATCGTATGTGTAATGAATAAAAACGAAGTTAGTATCAATAAATTTGAGAAAAATTTGCAAAATATTTTTTTCCAATTAGAAGCATGTAATGACATATTTGAGCTTGGTTTTTATTTCCAAACAACTTTTTATAATAAGAATTTTCGATATTGAGAGAAATAAAGGTACTTTACCCTTAGCCGAAATTCATATTTTTTGACATACCTCGTATAATATTGAGAAAATTTGATATCTGATAATTGAATCTTAGGTTTTGGGGCATGCAGAACTTTTTATAAAGAATAACTTTTTTTCGTAAAATTAATAATAAAAAAGTTTCCCATATGTTTCCGACTCAAGTAGACACGCTGTATATAAATTTAGACTACATAAAATTTCCTACAATTTATTTTTGTAAAATCAATAGTTTTTGCGTATAATCGCCGCAAAGTACATTTCAATATGTGTTTTCGAAAAAACTCATTTCAACACCACCTAGTAGCGAGGTAGAGTAAGCGGAGCGTTTTTTTATCGTAATGCACATTTCATTTTCGAAATCTCCTTCGCTTTGCTGTTCCTGATGCACCAAGTATTGCTGTGACGGTAGTTCTTTCAAGACGACAGACTCAGTAAAACACAGGTTAAAACAAAATACGTATATTCAATGTAATTATGTACAGGTCAAAAAGAAATAAAAATAAAATACAATTCTATTTGTCACCGCGTTGCAGCGAAGTCCTCCCCCGGATAGACGTCTGTAAAAGAAAAGTAAAATTAATAACAATCCGAAATATTGTTACACCTCATTGCAGTGTAAGTTGCAAAACAGTCACGCGATTAAAATATATACATTTATCGGGAACTCACTCACTTCGCTTGCTACCGTTTAATTATGAGCCGCAAATTGCTTCAACACGATACACCTTGCTGCTCAAGTTGGTTTGCCTTAGCTTGCGAAATCACGTCACTACGGTGAACCGCTACTCAGGTCGGTCTGCCTCGCTCACCTCGCTTGGCTGGTAGTGGAGCCCAGAGATGTCGCTTCAAGACTGAAGAATCTCCGTTCGCTGGCCTTCTTAAGTATCCCTCTACCTGTGCTGTTTCGTAGAAGTGGAAATGAGTAGGGCATCTGCGCGGACTGTGGAACTCGTACGGTTCTAGTATTGGTGCGTGTTCGCGGAGTATCATTACAGTTGATCTTTGGCACCGATCGGGACGTCGAAGATCGAAATTTCGTCCACATCATATGCGATGCGATTATCAGACTCATCACAAGCCACTTCATTTTCGATTTCGTCAACTGTTTTCTCGAAAAAATAGTCGCCGTTTTTTCCTCTTTATTGTAATCATATGACGGAGATTACGAATTATTACAAGCACCACTACGTGTAGCGGAGCATTTTGACCAAGCTTTTCTGCATCCACAGGCTTTCGAACATTCCTTTTTTACATTTACAACAAAAACGTTTAAACAAGGATTCTGGAGCTGTGGTTCAAGTATCGTAATAATATTTAACCCATTTTTAATCCTGTTCCATTCTCATTGTTTTGCCTTTTGTTCATTATCATACTACTGGTGAACCTGGTGATAGGTCATTCCGAACCTTATTCCGAACCGAATGTTATCATGTTGCGTCTTGTATTGGTGCTAGCGACGTAATATTAAATATACTTTTATATTATGCTGATTTTCTGAAGCACACAATGGCATATCAATACTCGTTTAAAGACATTCTTTTCTTACATTTAACATCACTTTAACCGTATAATTCAAGGAAACGTTATTTTGCTTTGATCTATGGATCCTCGAAAAGATTGTAAATAGATAAAGGGTGAGAAATTTTCTCTGGTTTTTAGAGCTAGATTGTTCTAGAAATTTCATATCACTTACGAAAGGTCATATTACTCCTATTTAAAAGCCGTTGCTTGTTCATGGGCGGATTAATATCTTAATGGAAGGTTATCACTTTACCTTTTTGCGATCTTTCCTTCTTCTACCGTTTGGTGATTTATTTGGTAGTATATTGACTACTTTGGTCTCTTTCATATTACTTGTGTAATTATTTCATTTTTTTCTGTTTAGTGTCTACTCGTTTATATCGTAGTTATGTTACGTTATTTGCTGATCTCTTCATCTTCCTTATGATCCTAGAGTGCATTTCCTGTAATTTTTGTAATACTTTTTTCTCTACCGTTTTTAACAGGCTTCTTGTTGTAGCGTGTCGTGTTTTCTTCTTAATATGTAACCTTTTTCTCCTTGAATTTAAAATTTTGGATAGACCTCTACACAACCGCTTTATTCCTTGCATTTTATATTGTTAATTTACGTATGTGTATAATACTTTTATGCGATAACCACTTTTCCTTCCAGTGTATAGACAACTGTATTACATAAACTACGCACTATTTTCAAATCTCCTCTAGAATTAAAAATGTCTGGATGCATGAAATCATTGCATCCGCAAAGCATTCATAATCTTCAATTATTAATCAGTCTGCTTAAAGCTATAAATAACCACACACTACTATCTTATTTAATTTTTTAGTTTGTTGCCGAAATGGCTGCTGATGTTATTTTTAAGTGTTTTGAGTAGTGAAAAAACCAAAGTTGTGTGGTAAATTCTAAAAATTTTAAATAATTTAAACATACTATTATTTTTCTTTTGAAGGGTTTTTTGAATGGCTAACTTAACCTGCATTTTAGAAATTCTTCTAGTATCTAAAGTACCGTTTTCTGCCATTCTACATCCTTTTTATTTTTTAACACTTCTTTTGATGAATTCATCCATGAATACTTTAAAGAACATAGAATCTATTGACTCCATCTGTTGTATTTCATTGTCTATATCTCTCTGGGATATGAGCAGATCTATTATTTAAAAAGGTAACAATTTTCCCATGTTTTTTTTTTAAAGAAAAATCTCGGCTGGCACAGAAAAAAATAAATCGGGTCAATTAGGCACAATCAAAGATGTCATGAACCGTCGATAACTATTTAAAAGAAAAATTGCGTCTAAGTTTGACGTTTTTAGTGGAATTAACAGCTGATTTGTTTTTTGCATTGAAGTAAATATGGGTATTAGTAAGATTTACTTATTTATCGGTATATTTCTATTACACACTGTACAGATATGTTCTAGACGTACCACGTTTACTTTACATTTCAGAAATTATTACAAAATTGCTACTTTGTTGAGTATAAGAATCTTGTTAGCAAAATTCTGCTAGATAGAAAGTCGCAAAAAGGTATTTAAATTTCAGCTTCATTAAAACGTAAAGAGAATCCATCATCTGTAAAAATTGGCCAAAGTATAAAATCCGACTAGTAAACTTCCAACATAAAACTAAGAGTAATAGTAAAAGTAATAGGAAAACTTGGAAATTATCTCATAAAAAATCGATCTGGTCGTAAAATATTATATGTCTAATCATAATATATATCGGGGTTTACGCCTCCACGTGCCATAAAATAAATAACATATAGTACAAAAATAAATCAAACGATGACATAAATATCTTTATTAACGAAATATGCTTCACACATGATGTGGTTCTTGATGCCACACTTTCAAAATGTTAATATAAAAAACGAATGAAATGCGGAAAATATTTACTTCTACACAAAAACGTCTCATATCTCGGGCGATTTAGACAAGTCTAAAAGTACGAGAGTACAAAATAGATATTTATGAAACAGTTCGTGAAGTATGCTTTTTGCGTACGCACGCGATGTTTAGAGCACGAGCGACAGCGGTGCGAGTGCTATACATCGCGTAAGTTCGCAAAAAGTACTTCACGCACAGTTTCATATAATATTTATCTACGATAAACAAAAAAAGAAACTGTAACTCTTCGTCACTGGAATTCATTTCTATTCTACAATTTTTAAAACTTTGACATTTAAAAATTCTAACCACAAAACTGTCAAAACTTTTGTTGTATAAATAACATATTATTATAGTACAAAAAGAAATCAAACGATGACATAAATATCTTTATTAACGAAATATGCTTCACACATGATGTGGCTCTTGATGCCACACTTTCAAAATGATAACAGAAAAAACGAATGAAATGCGGAAAATATTTACTTCTACACAAAAACGTCTCATATCTCGAGCGATTTAGACAAGTCTAAAAGTACGAGAGTACAAAATAAATATTTATGAAACAGTTCGTGAATTATGCTTTTTGCGAACGCACGCGATGTTTAGAGCACGAGCGACAGCGGTGCGAGTGCTATACATCGCGTAAGTTCGCAAAAAGTACTTCACGCACAGTTTCATGTAATATTTATCTACGATAAACAAATAAAGAAACTGTAACTCTTCGTCACTGGAATTCATTTCTATTTTACAATTTTTAAAAATTTGACATTTAAAAATTCTAACCACAAAACTGTCAAAACTTTTGTTGTAATTTATTGCTCACATGTCATCACCATGACAACGCGAAAGTTAAGGATATTTGGTTATCAAAACTTTTAACACAGAACTTTAATCAAAAATAAAAAGAACTAACAAAATTATTAGTAACAATAATAAATAAAATCAAACAAGATGCTGTATATGTCCACCACCAACATCTCTACATAACCTAATTTTTCTTGTTAGGTTGACGTTCACTGCAAAGGTGAGGTAAACTGGAAAGTATATCTGAATTAAGAATAGATATATGCACTGTATAGCTTATCGTTCAGAGCCACCTATGGTGACAATAATTTTGGATCACACGTTATGAAAGTGTGCCAAAAACAGTGCGAAAAAGTAAACCCATTTAAAATACATTGTTACTTCACGCACACTTTAAATCCTTCACGCACTGCTGTTTATAATGACAGTTTTCACAAACTAAAAACTTATACATAATATGACATAGAGTAGATAAAGATTTTTATCAAATTACAATTACAAAGACTTTACAATAGTATTACGGAAACTGTTGACAAAATACAATTAGTAAAACACAAAATTTAAAAATATAACAATTATCTGACATTTCAGCTCATTACTACTACTACTACTTCTTCTTCTTCTTCTTCTTCTTCTTCTTCTTCTTCTTCTTCTTCTTCTTCTTTTTCTTCTTATACTTCTTCTTCTTCTTCTTCTTACACATGACACTGTTTTTCAATATATCTCCAGTAAGTTGTCATTCCATCGTTTTCGTGGCCTTTCCACTGATCGTCTTCCTATTGGGGAACCGCCTCTCGCCGTCATTACTGCTCTATTTGTTGTCATTTGGCTTATGTGGTTGTTCCATTCTACTATTCTGCTTTTCACCCAGCTATTAATGTTGTCCACCTTGCATCTTCGTCGTATATCTACACTCTTAGCTCTATCCCATAGTGTTTTACCATCGATTTTTCAAATTGTTTTCATCTCTGCTGTTTCTAGCATGCTTTTTGTCCTTTCTTTGTCAGGTCGTGTTTCAGTTACATATGTCATTATTGGTCTGATGACTATTTTGTAAATTCTGGTTTTTCCGATATCTTTATTTCTCCATACTGGCCTATATTTGCTTTATTCACCTGATCTTCCACTTCTGTTTCGAGCTTTCCGTAGCTAGATAGTGTGATGCCTGGATATTTAAACTTCATGACTTCTTCTATTATCTGACCCTCCAGCTCTAATTTACACCTTATTAGTACTGGTGCCGCTCATTAATACTGGTTCAATAATTCATGCAATGTATGTCTATTACCATGGATCCATTTTTTAATTCTTTATAAATATTTTCATAGTTGTACCTATATTATTTTGATGAAGATGATAGGTAATTGAAAATTTTTGGTCCCAAAAAATCATTGCTATGTTGGCCAATTGCTTTTTCTTTTTTTTTGTAGTAATATCCTTAAATTTCTATTCCCAGTTTGATATATAATATGTTGGGTATAATTCAGAAATGATTTCTCAGTGAGTAATACAATAACCATTTATAGGAGTACAAATGGTTTAAATCCATGAAATAACTGTCTGTGCCTAAATAATTGGTCCACGGAAGATTTTATACCCCTTCTTATATTATTCTAATTATCCAATTTTGTATAACGTTCAGATTTTTAAGGTGAGCATTGTAGCTCCAATTCATCTCATAATTCCATAAGCCAATTATTGTGATTGTACCAGGGAAAAGTATGAAAGTATGTGGTGGAAAAATGGTGAACATTGAGAGTGGTGAAACTATTACAATACAGAACTTTTCTGATGACCTTTTATTTATTTCATTCTATTCTGGCATTAAAAGAATTCTTTTCTTTATCATAAAAATCAATCTGATTTATAAACCAGAATTTAAAATAAAAAAAATATTGTAATTTTAGATTTACCATTCATTTATTCTACCAGGCATTATTTTATATTTTCCAAACGGCCTACAAGTTCCTGCCACACCAAGCGGCATATCCAGGTATCCTTGCCGTCCTTTTGATTTATTAAAGGTCCATTAGCTCCTTGAGTAGGTATCAAAAATATAAGCCTAATAAAAGCATCCCACACCGTCGCTTTTCTGAAAAAATATCTATATGTTGCTATAATAACTCAAACAAAATGTATACGCTTTCCCGACAAATATGTGAGTGATTAAAGGAAAAAGAAAACGCTCGAAAAAGTATCAAGGATCGGCCTGGAAATCAATGCGAAGGGCAGAAAGAAAAAGAAGAAGCGGAATAAATGCGATGCTTTAATATTAATCGCCTTTGAATTCGCTGTTGCCAAGTTAGATGAAACCGAAATAATGCATTACTTTATCTATATGTATTTATCATTCTTTCGCTGTAGATGTATTTTGTTGAAGGTCTAATGTCTAATAATGGTTTTTCTGTTTATATGGGATTGAGTCACAATTGTTGGTGCAATGTAAAATTACATTTCTTAATAATACATACTACATCCGACGTCCTGAAGGGCACTAAGGATTCTTAGAAAGAAGAAGAAAAATATTACTTACTAAATTAACCTAAAATTAAATTAAATTAAAAATGCCACAAGAAAACAGTTTCACACCCTTGTCTTAATAATAATTTTCACTCTGGTGAAAGAGTTATCTTCCAGACAAAAGACACAAATAGGATTCCAGCAGGGAGATAGTCTATTCTGCCTTCTATTCAACATTGTACTAGCTAAAGAAAACAATTAGATAATCTGGAATAACAACAAGAGGAACTATCATTAAGAGAAATGTACAAATATTAGCGCATGCATACATACAGTGAGGACGTTTGAGTTGGAATAAATTCATTATTTCGAGAAAGGGCGAATTTGAAGAGAAATCCTGAGACAGGTCGATTTTTATTTTTAAATTATGACTTTTTGGCATATACACTCACCGGCAGAGAAAACGGGCACCCCAAAAATGGGTCATTTTTAATGTCTTGTATTTCCTAAACCAGTTTTTAAAGTACCTAAAGTACCTTTTTAAAGTTTAGTACCTAAACCGATTTAAGTAATTTTTTTAATATGTTATAGCCTTATTCTTTATCAATATCGCTGTAATAATATTGTTGCTAGACAGGTACATTGTCATTGTATACAGGGTGTACGAATCAAACTGTGTTTTTTTCTCAAACTTTGGAACACCCTGTGGAATGTTCTAGCTTTTATAAAATACTAAAATTAAAACACAACTATAGCCACAGATTTTCTTAATATTCTGTTTTTTTATTCATTCGCTTATGTTGGATAATAAAAAAGTTAGGCACTTTAACAACTTCCCCTGTTTTTCGTCAATACAGGGTGTTTTTCAATAAGTACGGCAAGCTTTAAGGGGTAATTCTGCATGATAAAATAATGACAGTTTGCTTTATAAACTTATGCCCGCAAATACTTCGTTTCTGAGATAGGGGGTGTTGAAATTTTTCTTACAAACTGACGATTTATTTATTGCTCTAAAACGGTTTGTGATATGCAAATGAAATTTGGTAAATTTTAATAGCTAGTTATTGCGCAATTTTTGGCATACAATTGAGAATTTTATATTCACCATTGGCGTGCATACGGGATATATCTAAAATATTTATACCCGTATGCACGCCAATGGTGAATATAAAATTCTTAATTGTATGCCAAAAAATGCGCAATAACTACCTCTTAAAATCTACCAAATTTCATTTGCATATCACAAACCGTTTTAGAGAAATAAATAAATCGTCAGTTTGTAAGAACAATTTCAACACCCCCTATCTCGGAAACGAAGCATTTGCGGGCACACGTTTATAAAGCAAACTGTCATTATTTTATCATGCAGAATTACCCCTTAAAGTTTGCCGTACTTATTTAAAAACACCCTGTATTAACGAAAAACAGGGGTAGTTGTTAAAGTGCCTAACTTTTTTATTATCCAACATAAGCGAATGAATAAAAAAGCAGAATATTAGGAAAATCTGTGGCTATAGTTGGGTTTTAATTTTAGTATTTTATAAAAGCTAGAACATTCCACAGGGTGTTCCAAAGTTTGAGAAAAAAATACAGTTTGATTCGTACACCCTGTATACAATGACAATGTACCTGTCTAGCAACAATATTATTACAGCGATATTGATAAAGAATAAGGCTATAACATATTAAAAAAATTACTTAAATCGGACACCAGGTTTAGGAAATACAAGACATTAAAAATGACCCATTTTTTGGGGTGCCCGTTTTCTCTGCCGGTGAGTGTATATCATACTAGTGACGTCATCAATATGGGCGTGATTTTTTTAAATAAGAGTAGAGGTCGTGTAATAGCTCATTTGAAAGGTTATTTAAGGGGTCATATACGTTTCTCGAGCTTCAAAAGTAGTCTAAATGTAATGATAAATTGTACGAAAATTATTGGGCTAATTGATTTCATTTTTTTTAATTATAAAGGTGGACTCTTAAGGAGCATAAAACGTATGTTAAAAGTTAAAAAATAATTTAAAAATGGCGGCTGCCATTTTTAAGCAACCAAATTAAGTTTTTCACTCCAAGAGAATAAATATTTTTTTTTGCATATCGTTTATCTGGTTTTGAGATTTATTTAGTATTCTTAAGAATTGAAACAAAATGATGTTTAACTATTCAGAAAAGTTTATATATAAAAATCAATAAAAAGACGAAATATTCCAATATTCCAAACTTTTGGACATATGTGTATATCTATCATAGCACGTTAATATTAATCAAACTAGGTATATGATGAAGGTGTGAAACAAAAATCAAGTAGCAAAGCCCGAAGATCTAACGGTTGGAACATATTCCTTCGAAGGAATCACAGGAATCAAAATCATCATCACACAGCCAAATTGTCCACTATCGGACATAGGCCTCCTCAAGGTGTCTCCACCTTTCTCTGTCCTGCGCAGCTGCAATCCAGTTTGTCGTCATTCTTTTAATGTCTTCGGTCCATCTGGTAGGTGGTCTTCCACGATTTCGCTTGTCTGCCATTGGCCGCCACTCTAAAATCTTCTTTGTCCATCTGTTGTCTCTCTGTCTTGCGATGTGCCCTGACCATTTCCACTTTAACTTCCTAATGCATTTTATGATGTCTTTCACTCCAGTATTTCGCCGTAACTCATCATTTCGTATTCTGTCTCTCAAAGTTAGGCCAAGCATGGATCTTTTCATTTTTCGTTCTGCTACTTGTAATTTTCTTATTGATGCTTGAGTCAATGTCATTGTTTTAGCTCCATAAGTGAGCACCGGAAGTACTCACTGCTTAAATGCTTTTCTTTTTAGCTTTATTGGGATGTTTTCCTTGAACACGTCCCTTAGTTTTCCATACGATTTTGTACGAAATCGTAATTTTTTAGGGTGTAATTCAAGCTTTTAAAAGTTTCTCTCTTATCTTTAAATAGATCGTAGTAATTCAATTAAATCATTCCAATTTTCTTTAGAATACATTCAAAGACGTCCATGTAACTAGAATAACAATAAATGGAGGAAATAAAATACCTCAGTAAGGATAAAAAGTTGTTTGGCAACAATGACGAAACTCCATAAAATCAACTGACTTACGCTGCTTGGATAGATTTGAAATGATTCGACATTTTGTAGAAAGTCACTCTGTAATCCTTTTGATGGAATATCTATCCATCAGAAAACAATCTTGAAGTTGAGTCTTTATGACGTGATATCCAGAAAACCATTGTTACAATAATATAATAATATAAATGAAAAATGTGATTATAAATATGAGACTTTTTCCAAGTTAAGGGGGTAGGTACAAAATCTTGATCAAATTCTGTTTAAATTCATTAATTTTTTTAATCCTGAGAAAACTAATAAGTATTTTTGAAAAATTTAAACGCAGAATGAAAGATTACATTATTACCGAGGGCCGACAGTCCCTGAAAAGTTCTTTAATGTTTATTTTAACAGGTTACAGGAGTGAAAAAGAAAAAGAGAAAATTTAGTGTGCTTTTTAATTTCAAATATTTCATTCAAAAGGAAACTTTTGTTTATTCTAATGGATTTTCGACCCTAGGTTCGAATGTAATCTTTCATTTTGTGTTTAAATTTTTCAAAAATATTTATTGTTTTTCTCAGGATCCGAAAAAATGGATGCATTTAAATAGCAGTGGACAAAGATTTTGGGTCTACCGTCTTAATAGAAACGTGATAAAGATACAAAAATTGGCTTTATGTTGTTTCATTTTCATTTTTCTTTTTTTCTTCCTCTTCTAATTTCATGACCATTATCGATCGTTGAATGTCATGTTGGCTACCATATTCGCTATAGTTGCCTTATTGACAGCAGCTCTGAATAAGTCGATTTTCCATACAGTTGCCTTAGATCTTTCAGCCATGATGTTCTTCTTCTACTAGAACCACGTTTACTGTGGATCTTATTCTGAATGATCAGATGTAAAAGATTATATTTCAGGGTATCTCATAATGTGAGCGAAATATTCCAGCTTGCGTTTTTTTATTATATTTTTTATTTTCTTTGATTTATTTATTTATTAACCGGATACGACCCAATTTAATATATACACAAAATATTATAATTATTATCTAGTGATACAATAAATATAAAGATATAGTAAATATGTATGATAAAAATTGGCGATGCAGCTATATAGAAAAAACAAATATTAAAATAATATAAAGTAAATAACAAATATAAATCACATAAGATTACAAATTTTTTTTAAACATTGTTTACAAACATTTTCCGAAGCGCACAGCAACAAATCAAAGTCTATTCTATTTCCATTTAGAATTATTCTACTCAGCGGAGAATGCCTACCAAAGTTGCAGCGATGAAATTTAATTGCAACATTTTGAGATGTTCTAGTAACTCTAGAGGGAACATTAAAGTCAATTAGAGACAGTAGATCATTGCAATTAATTTTTGAATTCAGTAGTTTATGAAGAAACAAAACATCAGCATACATCCGTCTGTCTGGAAGATAGCCTAGGAAGGTTTAATGTATTTCTAATTTCTGAGTAGGAATGGTCACTTAAAGGTTTGTGTAATTTAAAACTTAAGTACCTAATGCATTTATTTTGGACTTTTTCAAGCTTGGCTATATGGACTTCATAAGTGGGTGACCAAACAACTGAGCAATACTCAAGAACAGATCTAACTAGGGAAATGTAAATCAGTCTGATGGAATTAATGTTATGCTAACATCTAGAAGTTCTAATAATGAAGCCTAACCTTTAAAATGCCTGGTTATTCACATAATAAAAATGAGCGCAAAAATTTAGTTTGGAATCTAATTGAACACTTAGATCTCTTACAGTTGATACAGCCTTCAGTGGTTCTTCAGCTAATTTGTAATTATAAAAGAGGTTGTTAATTCTTCTACAGAAACTAATAAAGTGACATTTTAAAACATTAATGCTCATTTGGTTCCAATTGCACCATGCCATAATTTTGTTAATATCATTTTCAAGTTTTTCACAATCTGAGAAGGATTCGATAATTCTATAGATTTTTAAATCATCAGCAAATAGCAGAAATTTAGGGTTAATTTGAGATTTAATGTCATTAACAAATATATTAAAAAGGAAAGGCCTTAGTGGCTTTCTTGTGGAACACCAGATGTTACGGGAATTTCACTAGATTGAAAGTGTTTAATTTTAACAAGTTGTATTCTGCTAGATAGGTAACTACATAACCAGTTATACAGATTGCCTGTAAATCCAATAACTTTAAGCTTGTTACACAACAATTTATGATTCACAGTGTCAAATGCCTTGGAGAAATCTGTATAAATAGTATCCACTTGTAGTCTCCTTTCCAAAGCATCAGATATTTATTGCGTGAAAAGTAAAAGATTTGTCGAAGTTGATCTATCTGAAAGAAAACCATGTTGCTCTTCAATTATTACATTGCATAAAGGTGTTTTAATGGAGTCGCATATTATACTCTCTAGAATTTTAGAAATAGAAGAAGGAATGCTTATTGGTCTGTAGTTAGCTATATTACTACTGTCACCTGATTTGCGAACAGGAACAATAAAACAAGATTTTCACAAACTTGGACAAATACCTGAATCAAGTGAATGAGAAAACAGAAAATATAAGGGACGGGTTAAAGTACATCTACATTTTTTTAATAGCATGAGTGGAATTCCATCTGGTCCAGAGCCTTTATTAATGTCTAAATTGGCTAATTTTTCAAATATGATTTCAATAGGTACATTACAAGAATTTAGACTCACCGTTTTTTCATATTCTAAGATGGGCTGTATTAAATCATCATCATTTGCTCTGTAAATATTTTGAAAGCATTGCGCAAAATTATTAACCAGTTGAGTAATATTGACCAGTTGTGATGTTTGGTTTAGCTGTCTAAGTACCTCTGCATTTCTAACTTTATCGACCCAGATTATTTTTAGTTGTCGTCTGTGTACCCACATATGAAAGGCTTCCAAGCGTTTAAGCATGGCATCGTTTTACGCTTTCATTCCATATAGCAGGACTGGAAAGCTTTGGAAATATGTCATTTGAACTCGAAGGTCAGTACTGAGTACTTGGCTGCAAAGTACGTTTCTAATTTTAACAAAGGTAAATGTCTTCTTTTAAGTAACGTCAATCTATTATTTTAATTCATTCTCAATAACACAAATACCGAAAAGAAACTGGATTTTTTGTTTTATTTATCGCATCAGCTATGTTATATGACACGTGTATATGGGGTTTTACATAAAATGACTGCTTTTTATAACAATGGATATTTCAATAGATAACAAACCCAGTTCAGAAATTGAAATCAGGAGTGGAGTTAGGCAGGAATGTATTATGTCTCTATTACTCTTGAATGACTAGGGCGAATAAATTTCTGAAGAAGCAATAATCATTAAAGAGAGTTATATCTGAGAGTAAAGAAATAATAATTGAAGGAAGAACTATTAACAACATAAAACATGCGGATAACATCGTGAAGTTCCATAGAACTTTTAAAGTTAGCGGTAGATAGAGTAAAGATAGTGGTGATGATATCTAATCTCTGATTGGGGGAAGCCACGCTTAAAATTACGCAGTCCGCTGGTGCTATAAACTATCGAAAACGATTTGATAATATCGTTTTCTGTCCTTTGAGATTTCTGATTCTTCTGTCGGTAGTACGTCCTGAGCTAGGCAGGAGTCTTGCAAAATTCTGTAATCAAATTGCATCTGCATCGATATCGTCTAAATTACCATCGTCTGAATTTTCGACTTCTAAGTTGCCCTCTTCACATTCACTTCCGCTGTCTTGGTACGGTTATTCAGAATCATTTTCATCGTTTAAGATTTTTTTCTATACCTTTTTATAGCCCTTTCTTCATTATTCTTTTTCCCGCCTTTTTCCCATTTTTTTTGCATTTCCCTGCAATATAACACTATCGTAAGGCAAAAGAAAACATACGAGATGAAAGTTCCTTAACCCAACCTAAAACTACTCAGAAGTGCAAGGTAGAACATAGCCTGTCGGATATTTTTACATAAATTAATATTGTGACGGGAAGTTTAAAAAATCGATCAAATGTAATGGAATAGAATAGAATAGAAATATGCTTTATTGTCACTGAAAATTTTTACAATTTTATGGACAAAGCTTACATACAGTCAAAAGAAAACATAATATCAATAACAACTACAATTTACTAAAATTAGATAAATCGTCAATATATGTATGTACAGTATAATCTAATATATAAAAGCCAAGACAAAACAATTTATTGCAAAATTTATATAAATTGCAAATTAAACATACTTACAACAAATAAAATAAAATACATAAGGAACTGACAAGTTTATGCTACTGCGTATGAACCCAAATTTTCTTAGTTGTTCATTAAGAAATTCTTCTATTAAATAGTATGGTCTTTTAGATAGATAGGCTTTTGTCATTTTACGGAACTTTGGGAAAGATGTAGATTTCTTTACTAACTCAGTGGATGGAATCGGTAAATAAATGTCAAAGATTGAATTTCTCGTGGAGTAAAGATGATTGAGCCTTGCTGGAAAGACATGAAGGTGTTTACGAATTAAACAAACCGTTTCTAGAATATATAAAGATGGAAGTGTTGAAATTCCGTGATCTCTGAAGTAACTTCTGCAATGTGTAGATCTTCTGAGGCCAAACAGATATCTTATTGCTCTTTTTTGCAATTTAAAAATAACATCAAATTGAGCAGCTGTACTAGAACCCCAAAAAGGAATACCATATCGAAGATGATGAGACTCGAACAACGAAAAATATGTTATTTTAGAAGATGCTAAATTGAGTTCCCTTGAGACAGATCTTATTGCATAACAAGCTGAGGCGAGTTTCTTACTTAACGAATCGATATGAAGGGACCATTTGAGGTTTCTGTCTAAAAAAATACCAAGAAATTTTACAGAATCAACGGTACTGATCTGGCTGTTATTAAGGGGCAAAGGTTGAAGAGCTCCTTTATAGGATAATGCTACTGTTTTGTTTACGTTAAAAGAGAGTAAATTAGAGTCAGACCAGTTCTTTATCGTCAGTAGATCCGAAGTTATAGTTTCATGAAGAGATGCAATAGTTGAGTTGCTCCAAGTGATACTGGTATCATCAGCAAAAAGAAAAATTTTCTCATCGATTTTTAAATTAGTGATGTCATTTATAAAGATAAGGAACAGAAGAGGACCCAATACTGAACCTTGTGGTACACCTCATACAATGTTTTTGAGACTAAAGTCAGTATCATTTGCTCTAACTAGTTGTTTCCTATTATTCAAGTAGGATTGAAACCAATTAAAAGAAATACCTCGTATTCCATAGAAATTTAGTTTTGTAATCAAGATGTCGTGATTTACACAATCAAAAGCTTTGACATAATCGCAGAAAATAGTGACAGTATAAAGATTATTGTTTAGTGCTTGGTAAACCTCATGTAGTACAGAATACATGGCATCAGTGGTACAATTATTTGTTAAGAAGCCGAACTGATTTTGTGATAAAATGTTGTTATCAACGATAAAGGACATAAGTCGAGTTTTAATGAGTGTCTCGATAACTTTGGAGAGTACCGGTAGTAAGGCAATAGGTCTATAGTTGCAGGCATCAGATTTTTCACCACCCTTATGAAGAGGAATAATAATGGCTGTCTTTAGGCACTCTGGAAATTTACCTTTTTCGAAGGAATCATTAATTAGAGAGACGAGGATTTCCAACACATTTTCTGTGAGATTAAAAAAATTTTTTATAGATAGTCCATCAGTACTACAAGATGATTTGCTTTTGATACTATTGATTGTTTGGATCAGTTCAGAGTTATCGACTGGTCTTAAAAAGAATGAATTCGGGACTTTCTTGAGTTAGGGAGATAGGATATGGGATCTTGTTGCGGCAAAATAGTTGATGTTATATTTTTACTCACATTAACGAAGTAGTCGTTTAGACTTTCAGGATTTGGAAGGGAAAATGATTGAGCTGTGTGAGTTTTATTTCGAAGATCGTTTATTATAGACCAAGTTTCTTTTGCAACACTTTTAGAACTTCCCAGACGATTTTGATAATAGGCTTTTTTAGCTGATTTGACAAGCTTTAGATATGTTGTCCTGTACTTCGTGATATATTCAGTGACAGAACCATTGGTAGTAAATTTCTTGATGTATAGTAGTGAACGCATATTCTTGGCTGATATGTGAATACTTTTCTTAACCCAAGGTTTCCGATGTTTTGGCTTAATAGGGATTAAAGGAAATGCCTTATTAAAGATGCGGAGAAGCTTATCTAGAAAAACACTGAAATTATAGTCCACGTCTATAGAAGGAAAGTACCACTCAGAAGTTAAGCATAAATTTTGGAATTTACGAAAATTCTGGGTGGAAAAAATCCTACCTAAACGTCGGGTTTTTGAGGAGGGTTTGCTGAAGATGTTATACTTCGTATACACTGCTTCATGATCAGATAGTCCCGCATTAATAACTGTAGAGCAGACATTAAGGGGTGAGAAATCGGAGGAAATAAATTCCGTCAACTAATCACGAACATCTACCAAATTACTAATTAGGAAGCTAATAGGCGTGACATGATCTACATGTCCCCTGAGCTTAACCAAATTTATGACATATTACCATTCAAGGGTTATATGTATAAATAGCAGGAACAATATTTTATTAAATATTAAACTAAATAAAGTGACAAAATTTCACGTCTATTTATTAAATTTCCCCTTGAGAAAACAAAAGGGAATCAAACACGGTGTTTAACTACACAAACTAAATATTTCACGATGTCACAAAAGTGTATTCCTGAGAACATATAAAATTATTTCGTGGGTTTCATCGGTATTCCCCTAGGAAAATGTCATCTCGAGGCTGTACCCAATTTGTATTCTGTTTACGAAACATCCCACCTTTCTATTCTTCCATTTCCAGTTCCTAGTCAGAGTCACCGTTGACCGAAAACCACCATAAAAGCCGACATGTCGCCGTTTCCGCCTCAGCTTACGGATTTTTATATCCGGACAGAGTTGGACTTAATGACTTCCGAGCTTAACGCACAAAGAAAGGTGCGAAAGAAATTGCTAAAGAAACTTGTTTCAAGAAAGAAGTTATTTTCTACGGTATTGTGGCATGTCTGATGTAGTTCTTACAAACAGTAGATACAAACAGTTACCTATACAAAATTCAATTTACCGTTACCATCTTTCATTTCAACTTACTTATTTGTGTCTATAAAGCGTTTCTTATACATTTTAGAGAAAAATGGTTCAAATAAAACTTGTAAATCTTAAAAAGTTCTTATAATAGGAAAACACTAATCGGAAGAAGCTGGCCCATTTTTTTTCCTATTTTTCTCATATTTTCATCGCTTGTTAGTAAGATCAAATAATTGAACGGATTCTAAATAAAGATCTAAATTTGACGATCCATCTTATAAATAGAGAGTTTTTAGACCTTCTATTTTTTGACGTATGTTAAACGTAAAACGTTATACTTGTCATGCGCATTGAGTATTAAATAAGGGATAACGTGTTGACTTAAAATAGTTTTTCTAAAACCGTGTTAAAAATGCAATTTTTAGCACTCCATAGGAGCGTTAAAAATGCTACTTTAAAGCACTAGTGCAGTGGTTCTCAACCTTTTTTACTCAGCGACGCACTAACGTACTCCTTACAGATTCGCGACACCCTTACATGTAGAAATTTTTGCTAGTGTTGGGTAAGTACAGATGAATATATTAAGCATATTATTTTTTATTTCGTAAGAACATAACAAGAACAATATGCATGATTGGTGTATTATAACCAGTAAAAAAATATAAATAAAAATATCGTATTCGTAAATCTCGCGACACACCTGATAGGTTCTTCCGGCACACCAGTGTGTCGCGACACGGTGGTTGAGAACCGCTGCACTAGTGCTTTAAAGTTTTTAAGGCACTGCAGTTAAAAGTGAATTGTCAAATTGTGAAACGTCAAAATATTTATATTTCATTTATTAACATTTGAAAAAGGTGGTTTAAAAGGTTTTTTAAAATTTAATTTAAGCTGTATTATTGCATTTTTAACACGTTTGTAGAAAAAAAAGTTTATGTAACGGTATAATATTTTCGCTAAGAATTTTTAGACTTTCCCCTCGAGTGTAGACAACCAGTTCTACCTTTTACGGGTCATAGGTTTTATGGTTTCATCAATTAAAAAAATATTGTATTTTATAAAATAACGTTTGTAGAACAAATATTGTATGGAATAAGTGTTAAATAGTACATTTTTAAGGCACTCATGTGAACTGCAGGATTCGCTTCGCTCATTCTGCAAACTTTCACATGCGTGTCTTAAAATTGTACTTTTAACAGTAAGCAATAAATTACAACAAATGTTTTGACAGTTTTGTGGCTTGAAAGAAGTTAGAATTTTTAAATGTCAAAATTCTAAAAATTGTAGAATAGAAATAAATTCCAGTGACGAAGAGTTACAGTTTTTTTATTTGTTAATCGTAGATAAAATATTGTATGAAACTGTGCGTGAAGTACTTTTTGCGAACTTACGTGTATAGCACTCGCTCCGCTGTCGCTCGTGCTATAAACATGGCGTGCGTTCGCAAAAAGGATACTTCACGAACTGTTTCATAAATAACTATTTTGAATCCTTTCAGAAAATACGCACACAGGTTAACGTTAACTGGCATTTGTTAATGTGGTTTACTACCTAGGCATAATTTGTTAATGTGGTTTGAAAAAATTAAAAAAAAAAAAGAAAAAAAATATATAAAAAACACATAGTAAAATAATAACAAAAAAAAAATAAAAAAAATAAAAAAAAATGAAACACAAATAAAAAAGAAAAGAAAAATAAAAAAAAAGAAAGTAAAACAATAAAGTGTGTAGCACAAATTAAAATATATATTAAAAAAAACACAGTAAAATAATTAAAAAAAAACAAAATAAAAAAAGCAACACAATGTACCTATGTATCTAAAAATAATATTGTAGTATGTACTTATGTTATGAAATAAGAAATTTATGACTATGAATCTGCAATCAATCACAAACAAGTCTGGCTAATTGACTCTGCCAATGCCATTTTTCAAAAAAAAAACTGGCATTTGCAAACGTAACCTATAAAACGGCAGTTGTGTGCTATAACCTATTTTATTGAATTCTTTATCATAATAGGAGAAAATGTATTAAGAAGTTCACTAAAGACAATTTACTTCTTTCAGAACACAAAACATCCATCCTAAGTTTAACAAGACAATTAAGTCAAGTGTCAGATTTTTCAAGAAATGGTGTAATTTAGAATTGTTCTACTAGGGTTGCCAAGCAGATTATATTCAATTATATTATATAGTCCTGTCGCCAAGGGGGGTACAACGGCCTCCTGTATTCAGATGGACTTACCCAAGTTTTTTTTATGTATTTTGGCCCGTAGAACACGAATTTTTTGGGTAACAGTTGATCCGGATGTCGATAAGTTTGTTATAAACAAAGAAGTTGAGGAATTACATAACAGCGATTTCTCGCAAAACAAAACATGTTTTTGTATTTTTTGGGCCATTCTAACCAAAAAGTGTTCCTACAATTTTTTTCGTAGAATGCATAGTTTTCGAGATAAACGCGGTGGAACTTTCAAAAAGTCGAAAAATTGCAATTTTTGTACCCGAATAACTTTTGATTAAAAAATAAAATAGCAATTCTGCTTACCGCATTTGAAAGCTCAAGTCAAAATATATCGGTTTTAGTTATTTGCATTGCTAAAAATTTATTATTTTATTGTTAAACAAAAGTATAAACACCTAGTGCTGGAGTGATGTTTTCAATGATTTCTCATTTAAAATCGAACGAGTAGGTAGAGTAGGTACAAGTGCAAGCGAGGCTATTTCTACGTAGCATGCATGTAAACGCATGTATTAGGCACGGGAAACACTATGTGTTTATAGCTTTTTTTAGCAATAAACACATAAATTTTTAGCAATGTATATATTCGAAACCGATAGAATTTGACTTGAACTTTCAAATGCGGTAAACAGAATTGCTATTTTATTTTTTAATCAAAAGTTATTCAGGTTCAAAAATTGCAATTTTTCGATTTTTTGAAAGTTCAACCGCGTTTATCTCGAAAACTATGCATCGTACGAAAAAACTTGTAGGAACATTTTTTGGTTAGAATGGCCCAAAAATACAAAAACATGTTTTGTTTTGCGAGAAATCGCTGTTACGTAATTCCTCAACTTCTTTGTTTATAACAATCTTATCGACATCCGGATCAACTGTTACCCAAAAAATTTGTGTTCTACGGGCCAAAATACATAATAAAAACTTGAGTAAGTCCATCTGAATACAGGAGGCCGTTGTACCCCCCCTGGCGACAGGACTAATATGTTTCTACCTGATAGTTTTTAAGAAAAACTAATTTTGATTACAATTTTATATATCGTTACTATATTTTTTATTCTAGTTCTCTTTGGTTCAGCTCATATGAGTTTTTTTTTTCGTATGACTTAATAACGTGAACATTATTTCTACCTAAATAAGGGGATACCTTATCCGTTAATAAAGTAATTTTTCTATTAACAAAACTCTCTATTAGCATATTCAGTGAAGGAGTAAAAAGTTATAACCCGTTAAAATGACGGTACTCATAAAATATCGCCATGCAAAGTGGAGGGTATAACTTTCCCTGCAATGTATCGGCTTGTTTCTTGTTATTGATTCATAGATGCAACAGTTAGTATCCACGCTTCCTTTCCATAGAGCAGAACTGTGATTATGTAGCATCTCAACAGACGGTACTTTGTTTTTAATGATATGTCTCTACTGTTGAAAATGTGTCTCATTCTAATGAATGCTGCTTTAACTTTTATTATTCGCTGTTTGTTTAATCTCTATTGAGTGATCCCATTGGCTATTTAAATTACTGGCCAGATAAATATATTGCTCGACTCTTTCGATATTCTGTTGGTTGATTGTAAGCTAAAGTTGATTTGTAAGCTAAAATGTAATATATTTAACTTATACATAATATACCATAAGTTTTTTTGCCACAACAGTTTTTGGACCTTTTTAGTTTCATTTTTCCTAACATATAATGGTAGGGGAGCCCAAGCGGGGATTTCTGCAGTTACTCGATCGCGTCAGATTATCATATGGGGAGAAACCTGGTACCCTGCCGATGTCCCTCTACCATATATTGGCTCTAAACACAGTGGCGTTCGTTAAGGGGGGACCGAAAAAAAATTCTATCCTTAAAAAACTCGAAATTGTCAGATTAAAATAAGTTAAGTACATGCAAAAGAGTGTTTATTTCAAAAATCTGACGATTTGAGCAGGGCGTAACTAAATGGGTGAGTCCCAAAATTTTACAAGAAAAAAGCGAATATTTCGCGAAATGAATGACAGATCGAAACACTGACAAGTATGTGCTCAATATCCTTTAAAAATCTATCGAATGATACCAAACACGACTTCCCACGGAGAGGGGTGGGGGGTAAATTTAATATTTTAAATTAAAATAAATACGAATCCCCCGATATTTCGCGAAATGAACATCAGATCGAAAAAACTGTAAAATATACGTATTCAATATTTTTTTAAAATCTATCGAATGGCACCAAACATGACCTCCCACGGAGGTGGGGTGGGGGGTTACTTTAAACTCTTAAATAGGAGCCCCATTTTTTATTGCATATTTGCATTCCTTACGTAAAAATAAGTAAGTTTTATTCGAAACATTTTTTCGAATTATGGATAGATGGCGTTAAAATCGCAAAAAACCATTGTTGGAAATGGAAAATTAAATTAAAAAATGGCAAGCGCCCACTAAAATGGAAAACTTTACTTAACTTTTTTTTGGGTTTAGGACCTACTCGTCACAACCCAACAGGTCCCCATAACGCTCGAGTGACTGCACATTTAGCATACTTTGCTCCCCTACCATAACCAAAGTGACTAGTGATTGTAAATGCAAACAGAAATTAAATAATGCATATTTTTATTAAATGTATTCCTTCATTTAATATTCTCTCACAAATAATAAAAATGTACAAGATCAAAAGGTAGAACAAAAGAGAACAACGATTAAAATTTCAGTAGGCGTTTTTAGCATATGAAAGTAAACATTTCCGAAATATGTATGTACAACTCTTTGTGAAAGGTTCCTTTCATATTTTCGCTTTTCAGAGATAAATATAATGCTAAATCGAAATAATAAAAGCCTGTCATAACGTCTGTTATAACAACACATCACTTACAAATTACGGTGAGTTAAGGGTATAAACGTGTTTGAAGATAAAAGAAAGCTTTGACTGGTTTAAGCTTTTATTTTTTGCTCTTAAAATGTTAATCAGTATTACTAGACTAGGACGGATATGTTTTGAGGTAGATGTGAGAGGTGGCTTTCTGGTGTTTGCAGACAAAATTGTAGGATATCTTCAATAATTTACTTTCCTCACACTCAAATAAATCGGGAATATTAATAAAAAACAAAAAAATATTTTAAAAGTCTTTTTTTCTACTTTCTTGCTTATAACTTTAAAACGATTCATTTTGGAGCAAAGTTCTAATGAAATAAAATATCTGTAATTTTGGCGGTAGCCTTTGTGACTGTCCGGAGACTCAAAGCAAACAATACTTGGAGGCCGAATTATGTATTGAATAGTCACACAAACGCTACTGAGACTATACTTAGGAATCTATCTTTATAATGAACTCAGATATCTATGACGACACCAGAACTAATCTTCATTGAGAAGATTAACACAATTACACCATCTAGCTAGAGAACAAAAAGTGCCATGGTACTGGATCAGGAGTCTTTGGCAAACATGTAACTATAATAAATGTTGCAGCCTAGGTTAACATACACCTGTATTCCAGGCTGAAGTTTTCTTGCTTTAGTGGCCTGCATTGATGAAATCATTGATGAAGACTCTAAATCAAAATTGGTGAGAAACTGCAAAGATTTTCTCAACAACCTGGCAAAAACAATAAAGTGTCTTGAATATGACAGCCGGGTCATGAAGGGTCATGTATGAAAATAAACGAGCAGATATGTTGGCAAAACAAGGCTGGAGAGAAACTTTTGAAAGTCCAGAAACTTTCTGTGGCATCACTAATGATGCTACGACAAGCGAAGTTCAGTAATGGCTGATAAGGAATCATCAAAATAAATAAAGAACCACTCAAGGGCAAATCCAGATATAAAAATTATCAAAAATATTGATAAGAAAACTCTTGAACAATTTGACGAACATCAATAAACGAGAGATCAAAACGGTCGAAATGGTGACCGGACATTGCCTTTTAAGAAACCACCTATACAAACTAGGTAAGGTAAAGGAACCATGATACAGAAAGTGTAAAATGGAAGAAGAGACTGTCATAAACATACTATGTGTGCGAAGTAATTTTAGACAGGAATTCACTAGTCAACTGAGGTTTGGACCAGTAGAGATCCTAAACGACCAATAAGAAAACTGTTTGCCTTCATTGAGGCTACAGAACTTTATTAAGTTTAGGGAAAAGAGAGGTTTAAAATACCCTATTAAAGAGTTTAGGGAGAAACAGGGTATGGTACAAAGGCCTTTTGCCCAAGTGCCAGAGACTAAAGAATCTCGCCTGATCTTAATAGAAGAAGAAAAAAAAATATCTGTAATTAAATATTCTATAACGTACGACTGGCTAAAAATGGTTTAATTAATTTATTACCCTTGATGCAAAATAGCAATAAAAACAAAAAAGGAAGAAACAAGCCTTCTACTATTTAGAGCCAGTATTTCCAACCTCACTTAAGCCAAAGCTTACTTTAAGCTTTTGTTTAAGCTTAGATTCCTGTATTTCCACTTCAATTTGAGGCTTAAGCCTAGGCTTAAACCAAATAATTTAAGCCTTTGCTTAAAATTTGTTTTCTGTTTTTTGAGGTTATTTCTATAGATTATTAATTATAGAGTGGTTTTGAAAACCAACTTTTAAGTAATAACGTTATTATTGGATTATTAAATAATAATCTATTAATGTATTAATCGTAATAACGATTATTAAAATTCTTACTACTTTTGGAAGGTGTAGGCACATGAAAATTGTTTATTTCTACAATGCTTGGTAGGTATATTTATTTTACAAAAATAAACTTACATTCCAATTTGACATTTTAAGAAATATATCCAATAAACAAAATTACAAAGACGGATCTATTGCTTAAGTAAAATAACAATAAAAATATAACCAGGGAAAATATAGACAATAAACTAAAAACACATGTACCACGTACACAAAATTAAGTGAAGTAAAAATAACATTGATACAGATGACAAGATAAAATTAAATGTCAACAGTAGTGGTTTTTACCTCAGAACAGTTAGCTCTGGCACTTTGACGTATTCAGAGGTACCAAACCAATTAACTTTACAGCTGAGCATCAGTTTAGTTAAGATAATGATAGAAATACGGCACCCAGCTTAAGCTTCTTAACTTTTGACACAGGCTTAGCTAAGCAAAAGCTTAAGTAGCTATTGAAATACCGGCCCTTAATGTTTTACAACTACTGAGATTGCAGTTAGCACCCAATAGGCCTGGATCCCGTGTACCAAAAAAAAAGTTTATTAATAGCAAGCAGAAAATTTGTTAATAGCTTAATGGTGTCTCATCGGACAAACTTTGATGTATGGGAACACTGGAACAGGGGAAGTTTTATTTGTGGAACAGGTTAAACATTTGGAACGTCAGACTACGAAAACGTCCCATGTAACTTCTAATTGATTTGTCACCCTTTCATTAAACTCATGCAAAAATCAGACTGGTATTTATCACCAACTGGGCATTTTAATAAGTCCGACACGTAAAACATGTCAAATGACAGGAACTTTGACAGGTGATAAATAGCAGTCTGATTTTTGTATGAGAGTTTAATGAAAGAGTAACAAATCAATTGGAAGTTCTGTCCGACAAATTACATGGGACGTTTTCGTAGTCTGACGTTCTAAATGTTTAACCTGTTCCACAATTAAAACTTCCCCTGTTCCAGTGTTCCCGTACATCAAAGTGTGTCCGACTAGACACCGTTAAGCTATTAACAAATTTTCTGCTTGCTATTAATCAACTTTTTTTGGCACGCGGTATACTTCACGTATATTATTTAGATCTGCCAATTATTTGTCTTGCTTGTGGCATAAGAAGAATTTTAAGTGTCCTAAGATATTTTTTTTGTATAAACCAGCAAGTTTGTGTAAGAAGTTTTCAGATAGTTGTTTGGCACCCTCAGACCCAAGGTTGCCACATGTACACACCTCTAAATTTTATCACTATCTGCATGATAGTCACTTGGAAAATAGTGCGCACAATTATTCCAGACTTTTAAATAGTAAACATTATTTTAGTTTTTAGCATTTGCGGACAACAGTATCCTACAGTAGGAATCTATTTTAAAAATTATATAGAAAGAGCATTTAGAAATGATACAATTAGGTTGATAGATTAGTTAAAGTAAAAAAGTAGACTATTTTTAGCTCTTAGCAGAAGTTTTGTTACTGTTGAGTCTATCTGAAAATCCACTATTAAAATGCTTATTTACATCTTATATAATAGGTCTGGATCCCGCGTATGAAAAAAAAGTTGATTAATATCAAGCTGAAAATTTGTTAATAACTTATGGGTGTCTAGTCGGAAAACTTTGATATATGGGAACACTGGAACAGGGACAGTTTTAATTGTGAAACAGGTTAAAAATTTGGAACGGTCAGACCACGAAAACGGCACATTTATTTTGTCCGACAGAATAGACTTAAACTCTACGAACAGAGATTAAACTCTCATGCAAAAATCAGACTGCTATTTATCACCTGTCATAATTCCTGTCATTTGACATATTCTACATGTTACACTCATTAAAACGCCCATTTGGTGATAAATAGCAGTCTGATTTTTGCATGAGAGTTTAATCTCTGTTCGGAGAGTTTATGTCTGTTCTGTCGGACAAAATACATGTGTCGTTTTTGTGGTCTGACATTCCAAATTTTTAGCCTGTTCCACAATTAAAACTTCCCCTGTTCCAGTGTTCCCATATATCAAAGTTTGTCCGACTAGACACCCTTAAGCTATTAACAAATTTTCAGCTTGCTATTAATCAACCTTTTTTTCATACGTGGGATCCAGACCTATAAGAGACGATTAGAGACAACTTCAGATTCAAATAAGTCAGGCTTACGCAATATGGTTATATAAGTTAAGAATAGCTATCTATATCGACAGTTTTAGATTAGGGATCTAAATTATTCTCATGGTTCATTTCTAATTTTGTTTCAGTATTCTCTAAAAGTGAGCAGCCACTATATTTCATAAGACTTAAAACTACTGTTTTAAGCTCTTCTACCTCTAAAATTTAGCGTAATTAAGAATTGTTTGAAATAAGTAAGTGGTGAGTGAGGCTATAACTCGAAATTTACGAGAATAATATAGATGCAAACGGATTAATTCTACAGAAAGTCTTAGAGAAGTTTTATTGCCCGAAGAATAGCCCGCCGTTTTGGAACAGTTACGTATAAATCGCGGTTCTGACAATAAAACCGGTTGTTTTACTCGAGAAGCGGCCAATAAAAAAGAAGTGGAAGTGGAGTTGCATCTTTGTAAGGCGGTCGGAATTTATTTGACGTATGATATGGTTAAAGTATATCAAGATATAGGACTGAAGTTGTTCAATTATTAATGAAACTTTTAAGGAAATGGACAACTCTATTGGCGTGCTATTTATATAAAAATAAAATTTATTTTACTAAAATTTCTATTCTATTACTATTTCTATTATATTTTTTATTACTGTCTCTTATAAAATTTATTGTACCCAGTGACACTTGACATTAACAAAAAATCATTAAGAGAGATTCTCAGTGGTTGGCGGTATATTGTAATTTTTGGATAATTTTTAAAATATAAATATTACTAATTGAAAACAAAAATTATAATTCTATTAAGTATATTAAGGGCAGTCAAAGTCCGAAAATTAAATTTTTTAAATTTTTTGGGTCATGATTGAAAATTATTCTCTGAAATCTTTCTTTTCCAACGATATACAGTGTGTCTGCGTAACTTGGAATCATATGGGAAACTTTTTTGTTTTCAATTTTACGAAAAAAAGTTATTCCTCATAAAGTGCTCTGCATGGTCTAAAACCAAAGATTCAATCATCAGATATCCAATTTTATCGATAGTATACAAGGTATGTCAAAAAATATGAATTTCGCTCAAGAGGAAAGCACCTTTATATTTTACAATATCGAAAATTTTGATTAAGAAAAGTTGTTTGGAATTAAAAGTTATGATAAAATATGCAGTTACATTCTTCTAATTGAAAAAAAATGTTAAATTTTTTTTAAATTTATGATACCTATCCGCCATGATTATTCTTAATTGTACGAAAGAAAGTTATTCTTTATAAAAAGGTCTGTATAGTCTAAAAACTAAGATGGAATTATAAGATATCCAATTTTATTAATTTTATACGAGGCATGTCAAAAAATATTAATTTCGCTTAAGCGTAAAGTACCTTTATTTTTAACAATATTGAAAAGTATTATTAGAGAAAGTGGTTCGGAATTTAAAACTGTGTTTCAGTTTGCAATTATATCCTTCTAATTGAAAAATACAGGTTTTTTACTCTTGAGCGAAATTCATATTTTTTGACATACCTCGTATAAATTGATAAAATTTAATGTATTATAATTGCATCTTAGTTGTTAGACTAGGCAGACATTTTTATAAAGAATAACTTTTTTTCGTATAATTAATAATAACCGAGTTCTCGTAATAAAAATGATATTAAGTATTCGTAATGTGAAAAAAAAATCTAAATTTTTCGTATAGAAGATAATTGCATATTATACCATAATTTTTAATTCCAAACAACTTTTCATAATAACAATTTTCGATATTGTGAAATATAAAGGTACTTTCCTCTTGAGCGAAATTCATATTTTTTGACATACCTCGTATACTGTTGATAAAATTTTATATCTGATGATTGAATCTTAGGTTTTGGACAATGCAGAGCACTTTATGAAGAATAATTTTTTTTCGTAACATTGATAATAAAAAATTTCCTATATGGTTCAAAGTTACACAGACACAGTAAAACACAATATTGTAGAAAATATCCATGGCTACAAAATTAATCGTTTTTTGAACATCCGCACTCAACTTGCCGTGTACCGGTCAACAGCGTAACCAGGATGATCCAAAGTGGGGGGGGGGGTAAAACTACGGGAGGTCTCTGGGGGGTATGGATTAAGCTCAAAGTAAATCCCAGTGTGGGCTTATAACCCCTAAAACCATTCTAGGTTACGACACTGATACCGATAGCTTTCTTTATAGCTTATTAGAGTGTTTTGTATTTTTACAATTTCCCAAATACTAGGTTTTTAAGTTATGATGTCAAATATCTCTTGATACTTAGAGGATAGAAGGTCCAAACTTACAGTAGTTGTAGATAGATAATATAAGTCCCGCGTAAAGTTTTATTGAAAAATGTACAAAAACTAGTAAAATAAAAAATAAAATCTAAACATTTTTAAGTTTTTTTTGTAAGAGTATTTTAAAATTTTTTAAATTAAATGTTACCTTAATTCTAGCTTTACAAAAAGCTACGCGGGACTAAACAATACATCTAGTTTCAAAATAAAATAAAAATTAGGTCTCTAAGTGCTTTGGTTACAGAGATATGTGACATAATGTTAGCATCGTCGTTAAATGAGACTTCGGGTGCCCTTGAACGTAAATTTCTACTTCAAGGTGCGAAAAAATAGGTGCTTAGGAAGTCAAAAGTAACCTCTTTTCAGGAAATTTATCTAATATAATAAAAGGCTAGGACGACACGTCATGCAGAAGCGCAGCTTGTCCGGGACGATAACTCGTAGCGCCACATAGGAGAGAAATCTGAACTACCAACTGACATGTTCATACTAGACATAATCTCTTACAATATGGGACCAAAAAACTCTATCTTCTCAAATACAACTCACTATCTACCTAGAATATTTAAATTTAAATATTTATTTTAATTAAATTAGTTGTACAATATTAAATTACTTAATTACATCCAAAGAAGAAGAAGGGGAAGACCTTCAGTTGCCTGGGAAGAAAATGTACGGCACATCATGAAAGATAGAGCCATCAAAGAAGACGAATGGATGGACAGAAAACGATGGCGGCCGAAGTGCGAGAAGCGGCAGAGGCTGTAGGAACCTAATAGATAGATAGAATTACATCCTAACTGCAAAAAGAGACTGCATTTGAAGCTTTTAAGTCCAGAAAAATTAGAGGGTGACAGAAAAAATTAGATGGGGTCAGGAAAACTTAGCCCGAGTTTCGATCAACCCTGTTTACCAAACTAAACAATTCGCTATAGTATTAATAATTTTTAACAATAATAGACTAGGTACATTAAAAATTCTACAGGGTGTTAATCTTCTTACGAAATTAATAAAAAAAAACTAATTATCTTTTAAACTACCTCGTATAACATTGCAAAACCTTATATTATTTCAAGAAATAAAACATCAAGGAGAATTCAAAAATGTAAAAATATAGAGAGTGTTTTATAAAAAAAAAAACGATAAGTTTGTTTCTCCCTGTCAATACAGGTGCCCTTATACAGTATGTCCCTGTAAGTTGTATCCATATGGAAAACTTTTTTATTATTAATTTTACGAAAAAAAGTTATTCTTCATAAAAATCTCTACATGGTCCAAAACCTAAGATTTAACTATCAAATATTAAATTTTTTAAATATTATACGAGGTATGTCAAAAAGTTTGAATTTCACTCAAGAGTAAAGTAGCTTTATTTTTCACAATATTGAAAATTGTTATTATGAAAAGTTGTTTGGAATTAAAAACTATATTCCAGTATGCAATTACATTCTTCTAACTTAAAATTTTTTTTTTTGAAAAATTATGGATAACTAACAATATTTTCAGTTATTTTAATTCAGATAACTCTTTTATTATTAATTTTACAAAAAAAGTGATTCCTAATAAAAAGTTCTCCATGGTCTAAAACCTAAAATGCAACCATCTTATGTCAAATTTTATCAATTTTATACGAGGTATTTAAAAAAATATGAATTTCGCTCAAGAGTAAAATACATTTATTTTTTACAATATCGAAAACTGTTATTATGAAAAGTTATTTAGAATTAAAAACTATATTTCAGTATGTAATTACATCCTTCTAATTGAAATATTCTGAACTATAAAGGTACTTTACTTTTGATCTAAATTATTATTTTTTGACATACCTCGTATAAAATTGATAAAATTTGATATAAGATGGTTGTATTTTAGGTTTTAGACCATCCAGAACTTTTTATGAAGAATCACGTTTTTTCGTAAAATTAATAATAAAAGAGTTATCAGAACTGAAAGACCTGAAAATAATGTTAATTATCCATAATTTTTCAAAAATTTTATTTTTCAATTAGAAGGATTTAATTGCATATTAGAATATAGTTTTTAATTCCAAACAACTTTTCATAATAGCAATTTTCAATATTGTGAAAAATAAAGCTACTTTACTCTTGAGTGAAATTCAAACTTTTTGACATACCTCGTATAATATTCAAAAAATTTGATATTTGATGGTTAAATCTTAGGTTTTGGACCATGCAGAGCTTTTTATGAAGAATAACTTTTTTTCGTAAAATTAATAATAAAAAAGTTTTCCATATGGATACAACTTACAGGGACATACTGTATATTTGAAAATATTTTTAAATTATGGTCCTATCTATGCCCCAACTTTTATCTTTATAAAATTTTTTCGTATAATATTATTATCTTATGACAAATGAGTAATTGGTCTTCCTCACATTAATGCCACACCCTGTATGTATATTGAACCAATATATGAGGACCTTTATGTTTTTTGTGTATGTATATTTATTTGAATCTGAATGTCAATAGAATTATGCACGCAGTTAATAGTGGTACTCAATTATCTTGTAATACTTATGGAATTTTGCTTGCCTCGGGAACTTATTTTAGAAAACACATTTGGCCCACTTTGTAAGTAAAAAACACCAAGTACTTTAATCACATAATAAAATGTTTCGTACAATTATCCACTTCTACAATAGCTTTCGCCCATTTTTTGCCGCTGCTGGCAACTACTTTCAACGTTGCGCCAAGAATTTGACGTAATTACTAAATTGTATAGAATTAAATTTAATGGTAGCCTTTTCTAATGTTTACCGTTTTATTAATTCATGTGTTCGGTCAATTTGGAGTTTATTGGTCTGTCGCTTTTACCCAATTGTGAGAAAATATAAACATTTTAATAGGCTTGGGTAAAACATAGAAGTGTCTATTTACGGAAGTACAGTGGAACCCCGATAAGTCGGCCCCCGATAACCCGAAAGTCCGGCTAACCCATGTAAGAATTGTTCTGTGTCATTTGTTTAGATCGCTCCTAGCTACATGTTCAGCTTATTCCCATTTCATTTTTAAGAATTTTTGTACCACATCATCGGTGACTTTGGTTTTCTGTCTTATCCATGTGTTTGTTTTCCTGTCCTTAAGTGATATGCCAAGCATTGCTCTTTCCATCGCATGTTGAGTGACTCTGAGTATGTTAATATTCTTTTTTGTGATTGTCCATGTTTGTGTCCCATGTGTTAATATCTGAATAATGCATGCATCAAAAACTTTAGATCTAAGATGTAGTTGAATTTGTTGATTTCTGAGTCTATAGTTCAGTTTGCCGAATGCTGCTGCACAAGATTACTTCCATTATATTAATATATCTACCTACTAATTAACATTTTGAGGATTCAGATAAAAAAAGAATGCATTGTTAAAACTTTCCACATAGAATTTAAGCTCCAGCATGGCTGATATCTAGGTACATATTTTTTAATAATTTAATAGAATTAGAACCACCAGTACTTTCTCCCCGACCCAAACTGAGAATCACCGATGTCCCATTCACATTTTTTGTATAATCTTTGATGTAGTATTTTTAAGAATATTTTTAAAGTGTGTACTACATCAAAGATTATACAAAAAATGTGAATGGGACATCAGTGATTCTCAGTTTGGGTTTAGGCAAGGTTTGGGAACAAGAGAAGCAATAGTAGCAACACAGGTGTTGGTCCAAAATTGTTACGATCAGAGGAAGGACGTATTCCTGTGCTTTCTAGACTACGAGAAAGCGTTTGATCGTGTCCAACATCACAAGTTAATGCAGATCCTCAAGAAGCTTGATATAGACCAAAAAGACATAAGATGCATTGAAAACTTGTACTGGTATCAGGCAGCACAATTAAAAATAGACAATTCTATATCCAAATCCATACATATAAGAAGGGGTGTTCGGCAGGGATGTGTGCTTTCCCCTCTTTTATTTAACATTTATTCGGAAGCCATATTTCAAGAGTCTTTGGAAGATGCAGAGATGGGAATCAAAGTGTATTAATCACTGGGAGTATTAATCAACAACATTCGATATGCTGATGATGCTATCTTAATTTGCGACAACATAGCAGATCTTCAACAACTTGTCACTATAATCGGAGAATACAGTAAGCGAATGGGATTAGAGATTAATACCAAAAAGACCAAATTCATGATCATCTCCAGAAACTTGGATGCATTTGAAAACTCCACCATAACACTGAATACTAAGTCCATTGAGAGAGTGAGCAAATTCAAATACCTAGGAACGTGGCTTTTTGAAGACTGGGCATCGGACAGGGAAGTAAAATGTCGCATTGAGCAAGCTCGACAAGCTTTCGTAAAATTCAGGAAGGTACTGAGCTGCTCAGTGTTCGACCTTACACTGAGACTAAGGTTTACTAAATGCTACGTGTGGTCGGTGCTGCTATATGGCATAGAGGGCTGGACACTCAAAACGAGGGATATAAACAGATTAGAAGCCTTCGAAATGTGGCTTTATCGCCGTATCCTAAAGATACCATGGACGGCGAAAGTCACAAATGTGGATGTCCTTAAAAGAATCAACCAAGAACGTCAGCTTTTCGAAAACATCAAGAAAAGAAAAACGGCGTATTTGGGTCACATCATGCGAAACGAAAAATACCAGTTCCTTCAACTTATAATCCAGGGTAAAATTGAAGGCAAGAGAGGAATAGGGCGCAAGAAAATGTCCTGGCTCCGAAACATAAGGCAATGGACAGGGATTACCGACATACAATCACTGATCCACATTGCAAGAAACAGAGAGTTAATGGAAAATGTGATCGCCAACATCCATTAGTGGATTTGCATTTGAAGAAGAAGAAGAAGTACTTTCTCAACGAAAGTTACACACATTCTATATCAAACATTGTACATAGTTTGTGAGAAACTGTTTTCTATAAATTAAATATTTTCTGGAAAGAGAACAGTGTAAACGCTAATCAATCCGCCAATTATAGCAACTAACTAGGTTATTAATAAAACAATTTCCCATAAATACCACTTAAACCATCCTTTTTGCAGTGGAATCTGAATCACGAACACCGATTAAATATGCAATTAGGTGCATTTGTAAGTAATGATCTTGAGTTGTTACTTTCGCTTATGTACATAACACTTTACTCTTATTGTGTAACAGTAAATACCTCGTTCGCGAGCCCACGAATGAAATACTCAGTTTAAAAAGTTACACATCGCTAACACAATTATATAGATATAATCTTAATATTAGTTTTAGTATATTACGATCTTTGTTATGATTTTTGTTGTGACCAGAGCTCGGTAACAAAAATTGAAGGAAAAAGTGCATGTATAGGTAGATTTTTGTTAAATCAGGCAGAAATCTAACATACAGGCAACTTGAAATAACTTCTTAAATTAATAATATCAATTTAAGATATAGTTATTTTCCTAACTAGTGGGGAAAGTGATACTTTCACGCACGAGACTGCCGTTGACCCGAACGACGCGATAGCGGAGTTCGGGCAAGCAGTCGAGTGCGGAGAAGACACTTTCCGCATGAGTTAGGAACAATATTTTTTCTAGGGCCGTACGTTTGGAAAAAAGTTTTTCATTTTTATTAGTAAAATTTTTATTTAGAAGTGAAAATACACAAATTAATTATTTGACAAGGTTGTCAAAACCAAACTTTCAATATAATGGGTTACCACGACGACGATATTGGTATCCATGACGACGATTCAAAACCATTGTAATTGTCTACTGATCTGACTTTTAAATATTATGTCAACATAATTTTATTTCATCGAATTATCAGTAGTAATTGCACAAGAGCTCTAAAATTCTATATTAATTTTAGAGATTGAGTGAAATTTGTTGCGATTATTTCATGAATAAAACTGTTCAAAACCAAAATTTTATTGTAATTGATTTAAGTAAGTACAAATTAGTACAATTAAATACAGAGTTGTTATAAATATTTGACGGTTGAAAGTCATCACAGCAGAGTAAGGGGTAGTTGAGACCGCCGGTCCAACTCAGACGTCACTGGCGCCAATGTAGGTAATCGTTGGATCTGCATTACCGGCCGAGCTTAGTCACAGTATGAACTTAGCTAAGACCGAAACCATTTGCCAATTGACACCCTGTATATCACACCTGTTATACTTCAGCTGTCAATTGACAAATGGTTCCGGTCTTAGCTAAGTTCATACTGTGACTAAGCTCGGCCGGTAATGCAGATCCAACGCTTACCGACATTGGCGCCAGTGACGTCTGAGTTGGACCGGCGGTCTCAACTACCAGTTACTCTGCTCATCACTTTTATAATTTTTAAAACATTAATTGTCATTAATGTCACTGAATGTATTTTTTTCATAGCAACGAAGGGCATCTGACGTAATATACTTGACGACGGTAAATTATCAAAAATTATCGGGTATAATATCACAAGAGAGTGAAAATAAATTGAAAATAATGCGACAGTTTTTCGCAAATTTGTTGTCTGGCAATAGACACGAGAGCCCGCAGGGCTCGAATGGCTATTCTCCAATGACAACAAATTTGAGTAAAAATGAAGCATTATTTTCTTATTTATTCTTACTGTCGTGTGATATTCGTAAGATTATTTTTTAGTACGTATATTATGGATATTTTCTTAAATGTGGCAGTTGTCAAAACTAGGAAACTGGTTGCCATTAAACAGAAACAATCTACTTAGAAAAATTCTATCGGTAATTTTCTACGGTAGATAATTCTCAGTATAATTTTAATCTGATTGGACAGAATTAAACACGTGATCAAATATCTTACTATACGATTGGAAATTAAAATCATCAAAAAATAATCAGTTTAATTTTTATTTCTGTAGCTTTCTATTGGTCAGAATCTCCTATGAATGAAATAATCAGTAGTAATTGCACAAGAGCTCTAAAATTGTCGAATTTTTCCCGAGTGACACTTTGACAGTTTTAATTTGCCAAAGTGTCACGAGGACAAAAATTCGATAATAATTTTAGATCGAGTGCAATTTGTTGCGATTATTTCATAAATAAAACTGTTCAAAACCAAAATTTTATTGTAATTTATTTATGTAAGTACAAATTAATACAATTAAACACACAGTTGTTATAAATATTTGACGGTTGAAAGTCATCACTTTTATAATTTTTAAAACATTAATCGTCATTAATATCACTGAATGTATTTTTTCGTAGCAACGAAGGGCATCTGACGTAATATACATACTTAACAACAATTTCATTAAAACTTGAACACAGTAAGATAAATTTGAAATAAATTAGTAAATAATATCTAAATATTAGTTTATTTCATATATTATACTATATTATAATGCCATATTACAAGGTATTTTACTTTCCCGCACACAGTGCGGGAAAATTTACTTTCACGCACGCCGTGCGAGAAAGAGCAACTTTCGGAAAGGAAATGCGTGCGTGAAAGTGGCTCTTTTAGCACAGCCGTAGAAAAAATATATTTACACAACATAACATTGATATCATAGATTATGTGCAGATGATCTGGTGTAAGTATCGTCTGGTGAAGATCTGGTGTAAGTAAATTTCATATTTAACCCAGCAAATCAAAGTGTTAAAGAAACGTATTAGATTAAACCACAACTAAAATTATATGTGGTTTGCACAGTATAAATACCATTGCACGTTATCGGCGTCATAGCAGGTGACGTCACATGATACCAACACAAAACATTTAACTCGTAGGTCTGTTCCTTTTTAGAATCGTTTAGCCAACACTGAAATTGCAGTCAATAGACATATTTTATTATATACTCGTAGAAATAATATTTGATGTAAAGTTAAAGAAAGATACTATAACTTATTTCATTTGATTTATATAAATGGATTATAAAGCGTTTTTATGAAGCACATTTGTCCGGATTACACTGTGATTGAACGAAGGTGACATATTGGCATAAATTGGTAACACTTATTTGACTGATTATTGTTGATACTTAAGCTTTGTTTTTATTATGTACTACAAGTATTTCTTTTATTATAAAAATGTATTTATTGTTTTTATTATTTACTTTAATGTAAGACTATTACTTAATTATTATTTTTTATTGCTAATGTTTTTATTTATTTTCATTAAATATTAATTTGTTTTGTTGTATAAATCCAGTTCTGTAATGAATTCACGAATTTTTTCATAATTTGGCAACAGTGTCAACTTCGATCTCTAACGTAGATAATGACGTGTAACGGTATTTATACTGTACCAACTGTAAATGGAACAAACATAATATTATATTAAAGAAATGCCAAAATCGAATCAATCTATCAGTTATGAAAACTGTCTCTAATAAAACCATGGAGTGGACTATAACTTCCTAATCCATTTTTATAAAACTCTAATTTAATCTCAAATAGATTACGGTTCTAATATAAGTTTGAGAGCAGAAACTGGAGAGCCACCACTTAGGTATGGCAAAAGATATCATAGCTATAATAGCTTTTAAAAATTTCCGTCAACATAATTAATTACTCTTGTTGATGCCAAGTATTGTAAAATTCTGTCGTTTTAGTATTAATCATTACCTAATATTGCTTTTAGTCCAGGGCGCATCTGTTTTGAGATGGACGTTGAGAGGTGACTCAATTTTTTTTTGCAGAAATTGCTTGACAATAAATCAAATAATAATATTTGAGTTATCCTCCCTCTCAAAAAGGTCCGGAACATTTTTTAAATAATCAAAATGTCAAAAATTGAAGGAAAAATTCGATTTTTTTCTTCGTTTCTTGATTTTAACTTTAAAAGTATTCATTTTCGAGAAAAGTTGTACTAACATAAAAGTTGCGTAATTAAATTTCCTACAATATAGAATTGGTTAAAAATTTAAAAAATAGTCACCCTAGTTGCAAAATAGCAATATTTGCGAAAAAACCATACAAAAACAAGTATTCGCATTTTACGTTTTTCAACCATTTTTGCTACACTTAGGACCTTTATATTTCACCCAGAAAAACTTTAGGATACAGTAAAACAATACTGTAAATTTCTTTAAGATCGGTTTAATAAATTTTGCAAAATAAATTTTGCAATCCAGCTTTCGCAAAAAAAATTCATTTTTTCAAAATGTTACAGGACTGAAAATAAGGCAGATAGCAAGTTGAATTTTTTTTGCTTATAGAAGTATACTGTAAATTTCATTGGCAATTTTCAAAATTAAAATCGATTAATTATCACGGCGTAGTTATCACGGCAAATTTTTGAAATAAAAAATAATTTTTGGTGCTACGCGCAGGACAGCGGTGTTCGATTCACACAAGTTGATTTCCACCAAAATTTCTTCCAATCTTTATATAATATATTATTTTCTTACTCTATATTTTGTTGTATTTTAATATTTTAATTCCACAAAAATCAAACTAATTTTATTATTGTTTGTAAAATATTGTTTAAACAATTGCATATGTTTAAAAATAATAAACTTTTATTATTTAAGTTAAAATATATGAACAAAGAAAGTTTTTGCTAATAAAAGTGTTATTTCAAAGGATACAGTAGGTGATTTTATTTTGCAATAAACAAATTTATTTATTTATATCGAAATGTAATAAAAATTAAAATGTATCAATCATTATCAAAGGTCATTGGAATGCCCAATCAGAGCAAACTATCCGCTGTCCTGCGCGTAGCACCAATAATTAATGTTTATTTAAAAAAATTCCTGACGCCGTGGTGTTAATCGATTTTAATTTTTCAAAATTGCAAATGAAAGGTACAGTACACTTCTACATATTTTCAACGTGCTGTCTGCTTTATTTTCAGTCCTGTAACATTTAGAAAAAATGAATTTTTTTTACGAAAGCCGGATTGCAAAATTTATTTTGCAAAATCTATTGGACTGATCTTAATGAAATTTACAGTATTGTTTTACTGTATCATATAGTTTTTCAGAATGAAATATGAAGGTCCTAAGTGTAGCATAAATGGTTAAAAAACGTAAAATACGAATACTTGTTTTTGTATGTTTTTTTCACAATTATTGCTATTTTGCAACAAGGGTAACTATTTTTTAAATTTTTAACTAATTCTATATTGTAGGAAATTTAATTACGCAACTTTTATGTTAGTACAACTTTTCTCGGAAATGAATAGTTTTAAAGTTATAATTAAAATACCAAGAAAAAAATCGAATTTTTCCTTAATTTTTTGACATTTTGATTATTTAAACAATGTTCCGGACCTTTTTGAGAGGGAGGATAACTCAAATATTATTATTTGATTTATTTTCAAGCAATTTCTGCAAAAAAATTTGAGTCACCTCTCAACGTCCAAATGTACTAATATTTTTACAGATGGGCCCTGGTCTATTTAGGATTACTAAGTCGTATGCGTGTACTAAAGGAAGATACAAAAATATTTTAATGACTTAAAGGATAAGAAGTTGTTTACGCGATTCAAATAAACATAAAAAGTTGTATATTTATAAATTTGTTTTTCGCCAAAATTGAAAACGTTATTGTTCTTCCCGAGCAAAAAAGCAAGTGATTCCTTTTGAGGAAAAGGCCTTTATCCGAGAGATGAACAGAAAGGTAAAAGCCGGTTTAAACTGGCTTCCTTTCAAAATGTAACGAATGTCGTTGTCTCCCGAGGTGATATTCCCAGACCGGGAACGGGCTGTTATCGCGGCAAATCTGGATTGGGTATACAAAACAGCTTCGAGAGCTCCTCGAAAATGTAATTCCCACGACTTTCAGTAATCTTTGGATAAATCAGCACGGACGAACTCTATTAGAAACAGGAAAACTATTTAATATTGAATAGGATCTTTTTTAAACTGCAGCGAGAACGAAGGTATAAAAAATTAAAAAAGTCTAAACCAATGGAATACAATTTATATTTAGAGTATATACGGTATGCGGCAAAATAAACGGTACTGAAATTCGTATGCCTTAAGTTTGTATGTGTCAGCCGCCGAAACGTACTGTGGATTCCGAACGTCGTTATAACGTATGTGAATGTCGTGATAATGTTAGGTGCTTCAGAGTGGTTCTCAGTTTTGCAGAAAAAAATTTTATGATGAAATACTATTTTCGGACATATGAAAAAGGTCACGAAACAGGTCCAAGCTTAAAATCAACAATGGTTTCAGCCAAACTGCCAGGCAGTCTCTTCGAATATTCCGCGATCATTTTGGGAGTTGCCACTCACCAGAACTAACGTACACTAGATGCGTACATATGGGGAATGCTGAAGGAGTCAGACAGATCCACCGTCTACTATTTCTGAATTGCGGACTAGAATTAAAGATTTTTTCGTGCTAGAAGCAGTGGCGGATCTAGAAATTTGCCTTGGGAGTGAAAATTTGCCTTAAGGGAACTTCCAATTAAAAACCAACTAAAAGACATAAAAAAGATAAACTCAGATTACATAAAAGAAATAAATAATAACTTAGGCATTAAGTTATCTTAATTTTCCTAACTAGCGTGTTTATTGTGATGAATTTGTCTTTCTGTGGTGTCGGTTTTATGTCAGCTAATATATGTTTATGTTTGAATAATTTTTTCTCTTTAATTTTGGACCTTGTTAGGGGGAAATTTCCTTATTTTCCCTCCCTGTAGATCCTCCACTGGCCAGAGGGCATCTTTAACATTATGTTTTATCCGGAACGTGCGTCGTCGTGAATCATGTTTGCAAGTGTATATAAATATTCATATACATTTCAATCTTCATTTCAGTACTTTTTATTTTGTCGCATATTGTATATGCAGTTTTATCAGAACCAAAATAATGACAGACTTCTACTAAAAGCGTAGGCGCAAAATTTCGTGCCAATGCTTTTTAAATGCATTAATTTTTTTTTCGTATCCTGAGAAAACTAATAAGTATTTTTGAAAAATTTTAACCCACAATTTAATTTTGTATGTTAATGCCGTATGAAATATTTAGTTTCTAGCTTCGTTAATTCCAGGGATGGACATTTTTTGATTTGGATTTGGGCTCGTTGACTCAATTGCTAACATTATTAGTATTGTTAATTTTGTAAATTTGTTTTATTCTTTTTGTCAATTTGTTGTTTGGTAAATTAATAAAAACAAATAGTTTTCTTATACAGTGTGTCAATTTGAAAAGTTACCACGTAAAGCATACACTTAAGATCATCCCGTGCGACGTCAGAGTGTACCACGTGACCTATAATCATAGTTGAGGCTCCCTGTGGATACCACTCGTCTAAAATGGTGTACATATTTACAAAATTCCATTACAATGTTTTACGTGTTGTCACACCATCATCAGGGAAACCTGGAAACCTTGTATTCCCACACTATAATGAATAAAGAAGTTTTCAATTTTGACCTAATCTAGAAAACATGTGAAGGGCACAAGGAAAAACGACCAAAGTCACATAAATCTAGTTTGGAGAAAAACTAAAATTAAAATGTACGTCAATGTATAATTTGTAACATAATTTGGAATTATTTATTTTACTACTATGGTATAACTAAATCTAAACCAAGACATCCAAAGTGAAAGTTATCCTCCAACACCAAATTGTTCTATATGGTCCACATATTGTTCAGTAAAAAGTTATACCATTTTGAGCGTCAGATTTGGGAGGTGGGAGAGAAGTTGTTAAATTACTTGTTTTTTACGTTTTTCGTCAATATCTCTAAAACCATGCGGTTTAACGTGAAGAATGTTTTATATAAAAATGTTCTACATTAAATTCGAAACAAAAATTTTACTGTTGAAAAGATATTCATGCGACATTGTCCAGAGAAAGTTCAGATTGGCTTTTTCCATACCAGAGATTTATATGGCTTAGGCCTCTAAAAGCCTCTTGTTGAGGTTGACGTTCCTTCAAGGGCTTATCAGTAACGTACCACCGGCCAATGAAAATAGCAAATTATATTTATAGTTCAGAGAAATAAGGGAAAAAAATATCGTGTTGGTGACACATCCCCCTCCGGGCTGAAACCAAATTTTTCGAGTAATATGGTCATCTATAATAATAACCTATATGTTTCCTGCAGCCGATTTTGATGATATACATAGTTATAAACAAATGAAGCTCAAAAAACGGTAAATTTTCGCTTTTTTCGTCTATAACCAAAAAGTTAAGTATTTTAAACAAATTTGAGAGTAATAAACTCATAAACCGTATAAAAAACTTCAATATGGCGTTCGCTGAATACGTCTATCCTTATTGGTTACTTAGAAAATTGCCAAATAAATCATAAATTTTGAGTTTTTATAAATATTCATAACTTATGTAAAAATTAACTTAGAACCTTCTTATTACATGGAATGCTGAGACTTATGGTGCTTAAATTATACCCTAAATTCCAAAGCAATTGGTCAAATAATTTAAAAGTTATTTAATTTGTTTATCCAAAATTAATTTTTTTTGCAACACTGTAAGTCAGAAAATGATGAAGTTACAGTAATATTTTGGATAGTTTATGAAAGAAGAAAATTTACAGTATTAATTTAATTTAAAAAAAATGACAAAAAATAATTATAGATATTGCAAAATAATTTTGCAAAAACATGTGAATTAAAAAAATGGGGGGGCTAACTTTGTCCTTAAATGTCCTAGAACAGTTGTTTTTCTTTCTAAATGTGTATAAAAATTCAATCTTTCTAAATATGAAAAAATAATTTTTCTTCGGGTAACGGTTAAAAAGTTATTCTAATTGTTTATAAGTAAGCAAAGAATGGACATGTTTTTGCAAAATAATTTTACACTGTTTAAAATTATTTTTTGTCATTTATTTTTAATTAAGGTAATAGTATAAATTTTCTTCTTTCATAAACTGGCAGAAGTATTATTGTAACCTCATAATTTTCTGACTTATAGTGTTGCAAAAAAAATGAATTTGGGAAAAATAAATTAAATAACTTTTAAACTATTTGACCAATTGCTTTGAAATTTAAAATATAATTTAAGTACAAGAAGTCTCGGCATTCCGTGTAATAAGAAGGTTCTAAGTTAATTTTTACCTAAGTTACGAATATTTATAAAAACTCAATATTTATGATTTATTTTGCAATTTTCTAAGCAACCAATAAGGTTGGACATATTCAGAGAATGCCATATTGATGTTTTTTATACGATTTATGAGTTTCTTACTCTCAAATTTGTTTAAAGTGCTTAACTTTTTGGTAATAGACGAAAAAAGCGATAATTTACCGTTTTTCGATCTTCATTTGTTTATAACTATGTATATCATCAAAATCGGCTGCAGGAAACATATAGGTTAATAATATAGATGTCCATACTACTCAAAAAATTTGGTTTCGGCCTGGAGGGGGATGTGTCACGAGAAAAACCTTATTTCTCTGGACTATTAGAAAACACAATCCTGTTAAAAAATTAGTGTCTTCAGTAATAATATTAAGGCGGAGATACATATGCGCTCTGCTCGGTGTGCGAGCCGCTCGCGCGCAGCGTATTCGTCAGATTAGTACGTGTTTTCAAGTGACGCACAAACGGCACGCACACGGCGCACCACGATCTAAATTCTGTCGGTTTTTCAACAAACGCTTTGATGGTTCGCAATACGTATTTGGACGGGTTTGCGAGTGGTTTGTTGGTTTTGGCGCGCATGAGTTGAATATTTGTTAGTAATGGAATGGTCGGAACTGTCGGAAGGAAATTGATGTTTACCGTGGAAAATCATTATTGTGGGATCCTCAATAAAGAACCATTTAATTTAAAGAAGCAACTTAAATCCGATCTGAACGGAAATAGAAGCTGAAATAAAAAAATGTACATGCGGACCTTTTTAAAAAATGTTAGTTCATTGTTGTACTAAAAATAACATGTATTAAAAATAAGATTTATTATTTTATTTGGGCATAAGCCACAATTCGAGTTTGAAATCAAGTTTACTTGACCTTTCGACTTTCACTTCGGAAATAGTTATCAATATCAAAAAAACATTCATAAGCAGATATATATTATGTGTCACCGGAAAGCGAAATAGGTAACGCACGACTTGGAGAACCTATAGTTTTCTAACTTCGTGTCTGGTGAAGCAACGCAGTTGAAACAAGCGGATATATTATAATTGTGTCACCGGAAAGCGAAAAAGGTAAGGCACAACTTGGAAGACCCAATAGTTTTCTAACTTCGCTTCTGGTGAAGCAACAGAGTGGGAACAAGCAGATATATTATAATTGGGTCACCGGAAAGCCAAAAAGGTAACGCACAACTTGGAAGACCCAATAGTTTTCTAACTTCGCTTCTGGTGAAGCAACGGAGTTGGAACAAGCAGATATATTATAATTGGGTCACCGGAAAGCCAAAACGGTAACGCACAACTTGGAAGACCCAGTAGTTTTCTAACTTCGCTTCTGGTGAAGCAACGGAGTTGGAACAAGCAGATATATTATAATTGGGTCACCGGAAAGCCAAAAAGGTAACGCACAACTTGGAAGACCCAATAGTTTTCTAACTTCGCTTCTGGTGAAGCAACGGAGTTGGAACAAGCAGATATATTATAATTATGTCACCGGAAAACGAAAAAGGTAACGCACAACTTGGAAGAACCTATAGTTTCCTAACTTCGCTTCTGGTGAAACAACGGAGTTGGAACAAGTAGATATGTTATAATTGTGTCGTCGGAAAGCGAAAAAGGTAACGCACATCTTGGAAGAGCTTACAGTTTCCTAACTTCGCTTCTAATGAAGCAACTGAGTTGGAACAAGCAGATATATTATAATTGGGTCACCGGAAAGCCAAAAAGCTAACGCACAACTTGGAAGACCCAATAGTTTTCTAACTTCGCTTCTGGTGAAGCAACGTAGTTGGAACAAGCATATATATTATAATTGGGTCACCGGAAAACGAAAAAGGTAACGCACAACTTGGAAGAGCCTATAGTTTCCTAACTTCGCTTCTGGTGAAGCAACGGAGTTGGAACAAGTAGATATGTTATAATTGTGTCGTCGGAAAGCGAAAAAGGTAATGCACATCTTGGAAGAGCTTATAGTTTCCTAACTTCGCTTCTGGTGAAGCAACTGAGTTGGAACAAGCAGATATATTATAATTCGGTCACCGGAAAGCCAAAAAGGTAACGCACAACTTGGAAGAGCCTATAGTTTCCTAACTTCGGTTCTGGTGAAGCAACGGAGTTGGAACAAGTAGATATGTTATAATTGTGTCGTCGGAAAGCGAAAAAGGTAACGCACATCTTGGAAGAGCATATAGTTTCCTAACTTCGCTTCTGGTGAAGCAACTGAGTTGGAACAAGCAGATATATTATAATTGGGTCACCGGAAAGCGAAAAAGTTAACACAGGGCTTGGAAGAACCTATAGTTCTCTAATTTCGTTTCTAGTGAAGCTACGCAGTTGAAACAAGCAGATACATTACAATTGTGTCACAGGAAAACGAAAAAGGTATCGCATGACTTGGAAGTACCTATAGTTCTCTAATTTTGTTTCTGGTTGTAGGAACAAGCAAATATATTATGGTAGGGGAGCAAAGTATGCTAAATGTGCAGTCACTCAAGCGCTTTGGGGACCTATTGGGTTGTGATTATTAGGTCCTAAAACCAAAAAAGTTAAGAAAAATTTTCCATTTTAGTTGGGACTTCCCATTTTTTAATTTAATTTTTCATTTCCAACAATCTTTTTTCCGATTATAGCGCCATCTATCCATAATTCAAAAAAATGTTTCGAATAAAAGTTGTTTATTTTCATACAAACAATCCAAATCTGCAATAAGAAACGGGGTCTACCATTTAAGATTTTAAAGTAACCCCCCACCTCACTTCCGTGGGGGGTCGTGTTTGGAACCATTCGATAGATTTTTCAAAAACATTGATAAAGTGTATTTTGCAGATTTTCGATATGATGTTTATTTTGCGAAAGATCGCGGGATTTGTATTTAAAATTTAAAATTTACCCCCCACCCCTCTCCGTGGGGGTCTACTTTGGTATTTTTCGATAGATTTTTGAAAAATATTGAACACGTAGTTTTTAGTTTTTCAATCTGACGTTCATTTCGCGAAATATTCGCTTTTTTTGTGAAACTTTTTGACTCACCCATTTCCGTACGCCCCGCTCAAATCGTCATATTTTTGAAATATAGACTCTTTTGCATGTACTTAACTTACCTTATCTTAATCTGACAATTTCGAATATTTTAAGGATAGATTTTTTTTTGGGCCCCCCTGAACGAACTCCCCTGTGTTAAGAGCCAATATATGGTGGAGGTATATCTGCAGGGTACCACGTTTCTCCCCATATGATAATCTGACGCGCTCGAGTAACTGCAAAAATCCCCGCTTGGGCTCCCCTACCATTATATTTGTGTTGCCAGGAAGCGAAAAAGGTAGTTCCCGAAATGTTCCCAAACTGTGGCTTATTCCACATAAAATAGTAAATTGCATAAGATGACACAAGAAAATAGTTTCAGAACAATACCAAAATAAGATGTAGTAGAAGTACAGGACAGAGCCATGATTATCTACAATTACTAAACGTTCGTAAGTTTCCTCTGGATCGTCAAAATGAAAAATTTTAACGAACAATAACCGCGCCACGAACGCGCGGCGCACACACGGCGCGGAGTTCGCGGCGCGGATATGTATTTCCGCCTTTATAGTTTGTCCAAACACTATAAAAAATATGGAAAAACTCCACTTTACACCCTCCGTAACTTCGGAACCGTTGATTTTAAAACAAATATGCATAGGACTTTTTTCGTTTCAAATTTAATGTAGAACATTTTTGTAGAGAATATTGTTCACGCTAAATCGCTTAAGTTTAGAAATATTGACGGAAAACGTGGAAAACTACAAATTTACCGACTTTTCCCTACCCCTCCCTCACAAACCCGACGCTCAAAATGGAGTAACTTTTTACTAAACAATATGTCGACCATATAGAACAATTTGGTGTTGGAGGAAAACTTTAATTTGGGATGACGGAGTTAGGCCGTTTTTGGACCAATTATTATACTATATCACCTCCGTAACTTTGGAACCGTTCATTTTAGAAGGATTATGTATCGGACCTTTTTTTGTTTAGAATTTAATGTAGAACATTTTTGTATAGAAAATTGTTCACGCTAAGCCGCAAAGTTTTAGAAATATTTACGAAAAACGTAAAAAACTCCTACTTTGCCGATTTCTTCCCCACCTCTCCCCCAAACCCGATGCTCAAATGGTGTAACTTTTTACTGAACATTATGTGGACCATATAGAACAACTTGGTGTTGAAGGATAACTTTCACTTTGGATGTCTGGGTTATTCCTTGTTTTGGATCAACTGTATCATACTATATATTATTATACATACCTGCATTTGTGAGGAATGCGATCATTTTTTCCCTGTTTTAAAACTGCCATGATATAATACTCTCAATAATGTTTACAAAAAATACAAAACCCGCCATTTTCACTTTTTGTGATATTGGTCGTTTACCCCTGTACCCTTCATGTTTTAAATATTACATATACATATTATAAATACTTATTTGGTTAAGCTGGTAACAAGGATATTCCTCAATAATGTAATTCTTGTTATAGGGACGTACACTTATGTTGCAATTAATCTATATTATATTCCTGCAGTTAAAATGCAAAAAATCCCATTTGATGCCCACTATTCCATTAAAATGGTAATTCTTAGTCTGACTTCGATGTACAAATGTAAAAAAATCCCATTTAATGCCCAGTATTCCAGCAAAATGGTAATTCTTTGACTTTGATATACGTAACCGTTTTCAATATATCTTTAACAGTGACAGAGGCCTAAGAGGCTCAGTAGAGATTTTCCTAAAAGTGAAGTTTTAAACAAAAGTCGCGATTGAAAAAGCGACTTTTGTCCTAAATACCCAACAGCTGAATTTCCCGATGCTCAAAAATAAATCCCCCGAATACGAACTGATAAAGCGTTCCTGGGGGATAGTAATTAATCAAATTGGAGATCGGAGCTCCAGCTATAAGGGTTGCTATTTAATAAGATCCATAGAAGATCCCCTTTCAGGACTTGGGACCTTAAATGGGGATTTGATCCAGTGACAAGACAAGAGCATCCCGGAAGTGGCGAGGTTTCAATAAAGGATTTTTAATACCGGAAAGCGAAAATATAATCCTTTGTCGGCGGTATTATCGTTTGGCATTGAATTAATTTTTACGCGCTAAAAGTCAATTCTGGAGGTATACGGGGTTTGAGAATGTTGTAAGGAAACTTTCGTTTTACACAGAGAAGTGTAAATAAATCGTTAGTTTTTGAAGTTACACTTTTTTACGCGCGATATGAGGGTGAATTTTAATAGGATTAAAACCTTTGATTCCGGCGCAGTCGCATTACAACTTTGTTCTGATTGGATGTTCAAATGACATGACAAAAATTATCCAATATGGCAGCTGTGGCACAGCTGTGGGACTCTGGTTTGGTTATGTATGGTTGTTGCGTTTTAAAATTTGTAGGAAGAGAAACAACAAACAAAAAGTTATTTAATGGTTATACTGCCTTTTTAAATAGTTTTCATATTATATTTTGGACTTATTAACATAGAAGAGATGATTGTTGCATGCCAGTGTGAAAGTCCATCAAGCTGTGACTAGTATGAGTGCCGCAAAATTACTAATAAATAACCTATTAGCTCGAAATCGTAGAGAACTGTGGATAACAACAATCAACCGGGACGATCTACGATCTCGCTTATTCAAAGCTAAAGAATCTTACACTGGTAAGTGTTTTAAAAATAGTTGATCAAATTTTGTTATGATATTTGAACATAGCCACTTTGCACGATGCAAGTGATTGCGAAATTTATTAGTCGTTATACGGGCTCTGATTGGGTGTTGAAATGATCTGTCAATAATAAATAATTGTTCAATATGAAGGTAAACAAATGTATAATATATTAGTTTTATTTTTGTGAGGACAGAAACAAAAAAGTTTACAATTGTAGTGATTTTTAAATAGTCTTTAAAGCAACAGGTACGTAATAATTGTAAATGTATCATAGGTACCTACCTATTTGAACCTACCAAAATACATAGTATGTAATACTTTTATTTAGGTACATAATTTGATTACCATCAAAATTTCTGTCAATATTCACCTAATATATTGTTTTCTTACTCTATGTTTTGTTGTATTTTTTCAATTCTAAATCATTTCAATTCAAAATCAAAATAATTTGATTTACATAATTCAAAAATGTCGAAAGTTTAATCCGTTTAGTTAGTCGATCTTCGCACATAATGACACACTGTCTCCGTGGCGAAGCGTTTAATGCGAGTGAACCCCAATACAACGACAATACCAGCCGCTACAGTCACTACATATACTATTGACGTCATTCATCTGGGCGTAATGGATGATTTTTTAAATGAGAAAAGTGGTCGCGTGCTAGCTCATTTAAAAGGTTATTCAATTTATTATTCAGTAAAATAATCATTAACATAATTATTTATACAGGGTGTCCAGAAAATTGTTTTGCATTAAATTAATTGCCGCAAAAAAGTAGAATGTATGTAATGTATTTAATATTTACTGTTGCCAGAAAAGAGAAAAAAAATGCAATTTATCTACTCTATGTCATATTATGTATAAGTTTTTAGATTGTGAAAACTGTCATTATAGACAGCAGTGCGTGAAGGATTTAAAGTGTTCGTGAAGTAACAATGTATTTTAAATGGGATTTACTTTTTCGCACTTTTCATATAAGTAATCAAATATCCTTTACATTCGCGTTGTCATGATGATGACGTGTGAGCAATAAATTATTGATGATGACGTATGAGATTATTATAGACAAAAACATGGTCCTAAATAAGATATCAAAGTATTTGATACGCCTTGGTTTGTTTTGCTTCTTGTCATTTTTCAAGGGAGCAACGTCGAATACTGAACCCGATACCGCTTTTTCCAATGATTTTTGTGAAGTACTTTTTGGGCAACTTCTCTTCTACATATCGCCGATCCGGAATAAGAATGACGTAACTGCAAAAAGCCAAATTTCTCAGGAGAGCAAAAAAAAACGATTTTTAAATATTTAAAATAGGGATTAAATGAGGAGTAATCGTCCAGGAGCATCAGTATGGCGTTTATTGTTACAATGATAACTTTTATTTTTATTCTTAATGCTTCTAATTTCATTATCTTAATTTAATCCCCCCGTTTCACCCTTTTAACAGTTGCGTCATTCTTCATCTAAAAATTTTTTTAAATATTTAAAATAGTGATTAAATAAAGAGTAACCGTCTGGAGCCTCGGTATGGCGTTTATTCTTACAATGATGGCTTTTAGTTTCATCCCCATTGGTTAGAATTTCATTATCTCAATTTAATCCCCCCATTTTCAACCCTCTCTACAACTGCGTCATTCTTCATCTGAAAATTTTTCTGTACAAAGAAACTATTTTTAAACATTTATTATGCCGTTTATTCTTACAGCGCTGGCTCCTATTTTCAAACATTTTCAACAAGGTCTAAAATGGTGCGTATTTCAATAACGACGCAACTACCCTGTGGCGGCTCAGCACATAGTTACAGTTCGGTCGCTTTTGTATCATCTGTATATAGTATTTTAGAAGTTAATTACTAATCCGGTCAACTTAGACATCAAAATAGTTGGCAAATAACAAAAATTGCCGGAGAGCCAAATTTTGGTGGAGAGCTAGAGTTTACCATAACAAATAAAGTTTTAAAAGTTCCCATCGATCCCATGTGTGCAACAAAAGTTATTCGGGGTCAAAGGTAAACATTTGAGATTTTTTGGATTTTTCTCGAAAACGGTAAGTTTTATCAAAAAAGAACTTTAAACCAAAGTTGTAGATCTTAACATTCTCTACAAAAATAGACCTTACAATTTTTTTCCTAAGAGTTACCATTCCTGAGATATCGCGATTTTAAAAGTTATTTTATACATTATATGCACATAATATAAGCCACGTATACATAATGTGGCACTTAAGACAAGTATAAATGCCTATTTGTGTCTCATTTATATAATATATTATACTATTCTGAAAATATTTCTTCAAAAGATAATCAGCCCCAAACTGAATTTCCTCTATCCACGTGGCCTTGAAAAACATTTGGCTATACCATTGTTTAAAAAAGAAGAGATTGTCTATTGTAAACAATGACTACAGTATTGTCCGTAGGTCTTGTTCATATTATCTGGTTCTTTTAGTGTTAAAGGTTCAGTTCAAGTGAATATTAGTACTTATTACAAGCGTCTACTGTGTCGCAGACATTACGGGCTTACAGTGATAGTGGTACTTGACGGCTACAGTGACTCGACAAAGAATATTAAAGCTGCAGAACAACGTCGTCGAACTACAAAAGCATCATTGGGTTCCGAGATTATCTTTGATGAAAATATAAACAGTTCCAGCGAATCAAAAACAATTTTTCGCCAACAGTAATAATGAATCTCGTTTCATTTCTATGTTAACTGACAAATTAACAGCTGCGAATATTGAAGTGAAACAAGCTCAAAATGACGCAGACGTCCTTATAATTGAGACAGCAATCGACAAATTTAAGGCAACAAACACAACAAATTGTAGTTGGTGAAGATGTTGATTTGTTAGTACAGCTTGCTGCAAGGACACCAGTAGATAAAGTGAAACCTGGAAGGGCTCAACAGCGAACAGAGATATATTCTTCGAAAAGTTAATCGGCTTATCCCAAATGCCAAAAGTACATTTTATTTTTACATGCGATAACCGGCTGCGACACTACGTCAGCAATGTACTGAAGGGGCAAAACGTCAGTACTTAAATTATTCGAAAAAAAGATTTGACTGACTGCTGTAAAGTTTTACAGAACTTGATTCCCCACCGCAAACAATAATTTCGGAAGGAATTCGCTTTCTTCTTGCGGTTTATGGAGCCCCAAAAATTTTACTTGTCTTGATAAATACCGACACTTAACTTTTGTAAAAAATACGCGAAACAAGTACAACTGTCATGTCTTCCTCCAACATCAGCATCTGCTTTTTAACATTTGTATCGAGTATATTATCAAGTTCAAACATGGCTAGTCAAAGAAGTGAATCCAGAAGACTGGGGTTGGAAATTAATAGATAATACTCTGGAACCGATTAAAACTTTACTCCCACCTGCTCCAGAAAAACTCCTTAACGCTATTTTTTGCAATTGCAAAAAAGGTTGTAGTGCCAAATGTGGATGTAAAAAAGTCGAGTTTCTGTGTTCTCTAGCGTGTATATAAGTACCAACTGCCAACGTCAGTCCTGCTCATATGTCCAGTTTAGTACAACAGAGGAAGACTCCTGTGCTTTTAATGAAGAGACCAATGACTCAGTCACATCTGAACAATTTTTGAACATCCAGCAAAAGGAAGAGGAAGAAGATTAAATCGAAGAAGACTTGACTGTTGAAGTAGACTTTCAAGAATATGAATCTGATCAAAATATCTAAAGAAATCAAAACAATAGTTAACCTAATAATCAATAGCAATATCAATAATCAATATCAATAATAAGGTAATATCTAGAACTTGACCGGTATTGTTTCCTTAAATTATCCTAAAATTGTCAAAACAGTTAGTGGAGTAGGCCTACAGGGGAAACCACGGTAAAAAAACGCGCCTCACAGGTGGTGTGGAAAAGTGTGCATATCATGTATAATGTGACTCTTAGAATCGCGATATCTCAGGAATTGTAGCTCTTAGGAAAAAAATTGCAAGGACTATTTTTGTAGAGAATTTTAAGATCTACAACTTTGGTTTAAGGTTCTGTTTTGGTAAAACTTACCGTTTTCGAAAAAAATCCAAAAAATCTTAAATTTTGACCTTTGAACCCGAATAACTTTTGTTGCACACATAGGATCGATGGGGACTTTTAAAACTTTATTTGTTATGGTATACCCTAGCTCTCTACAAAAATTTGGCTCTCCGGCAATTTTTGTTATTTCAAATGTCTATAGAGACCGGGTTATACGCACTAAACAGGAATTGACAAAATTTACAGTTACGTCATTCATATTCCGGACTGGCGATATGTGCTTCTTTGTCAATACAGTTACCAATTTCTAATCGCAGAAAGTTTTTAATATATAAAAATAAATAAATAATGTAAATATAAAAAGTATTATAATTTTAGTAGCACAATAATAAATGAGTATATTTTATAAAAGAAGCAACAAATCTATACAAAAATACATATTTTTCATTTCGCTAAAAACGGTTGCTCTGGCATTTCTTGAAAAACAATATTCCGGACGAAAAAGACAAGGGCATAAATAACACGGTTTAGTCATTGTTAATACCATTATATTGCTCTCAAAAAGACCTTTTACATCCGTATGCATCAAATTTTATCTGAGCCAGTGAGCTCTCGCAAAATTGCGAAGGCAAATAAAATTCCCTCATGTGATTTATAATGTTTCATTTCTGTATTCGACCCACTGAACTACAAAAACGTTTTCATTCCAAGATTTTTTTTTTCGGGAATACTCGCGCACACACTTCAACGATATTTTTTTCAATCGAATTTATTTTCTGCTTAAATCGGCGTAAATTTTTGAATGCCAATATGAGGATCCCGAAAAGGTTACAAATAGGGAGTATTTATGTGATTTATAAGTTTTGAAATGGATCTTTACAAACCAAGCATGCGATTTTGGCAATAAAAATACGGCAAGGAAAACTATTCGTACTATACGAAGAGTAGAAATATGGAAACACAAACTATTAAATATGCTTTACTAAATATTACTATGAAATAATTAAACTAACACACCTTTTAAGAGGTTCCTGAATTCTTTCTTAATCATTTGCTTTTCTTTATGGCAGTATCTATATTATCTTTGGCAGTAGTTAGTGATGTTTGGTGACAAAAGACAGCCAATAAAGTTATGCGAAGTAGTCAAATATTCGCAGTATATCGGTTAAATAGTTACTTTATAATTTATGGAGTTTTGGTAGCAACAAGACACTTGTAAGGTTTTTAATGAGCTCTCGCTAAATTGCGACAGCAAATAAAGCTCCCTCATGTGATTTATAATGTTTCATTTCTGTATTTGCCCACTGACCTACAAAAACGTTTAAAATATAAGGATCCCGAAAAGGTTACAAATAGGGAGTATTTATGTGATTTATAAGTTTTGAAATGGATCCTTACAAACCAAACAGGCGATTTTGGCAACAAAAAGACGGAAAGGAAAACTATTCGTATTATACGAAGAGTAGAAGTATGTAAACACAAACTTTTAAATATGATTTACTTAATATTACTGTGAAATTAAATTAACGCAACTTTTAAGAGGTTTCTGAATTATTTCTTAATCATTTGCTTTTCTTCATGGCAGTATCTATCTTTGGCAGTAGTTAGTGATATTTAGTGACAAAAAAAACAGGCAATAAAGTTATGCAAACTAGTCAAGTCTTCGCAGTATGCCAGATACTTTATAATTTATAGAGTTTTGGTAGAAATGAGACACTTGTAATGTTGTAGATACAACAATTCTTTTGTAAAAGATATGATGCACTAATTTTTGTTACTTTTCCATAAATAAATGATAACAAATAAAAAAATTTATTTTATTTGTAGGTACATTAATTAAAGTGTATTTAAGTTTATCGTAGTCACCCTGTTTATAACGTTGAACCGTTCGATTTATCTCACTTTCAATATAACCGTTAGCCTTGAGTGACTTGGAAAGTGAACGTAAATATAATAAAGGTCGCGTTTGTGTTAATGCCAAAACAATATGTCTTGCTACCAATCCTAAGTTTTATATACCGGTCAGATTTGGTATTATAGCAACTTCCGTTGTTTATTAAGTATGTGGTTTTTCCGCAGTGACCATTATAAAAACCAATTAAAATACTTATGTAGGTTTGTTAACTTCTGCAAGTATTCATACCAGGAAAGATGTAGATCTGGCTTGAGAATCTAAATGAGGCTGGAAATAGTTCTTATTGACAAAATAATTTTAAAACATAAGTAATAAATTACCATTATGTTTATAAACTTCTTAATTCGGAGTTCGGAGTAGGTTTTGTTTTAAGTAAACAAAGATATAAAAGTAAGCAACTAAAAATATAAACATAAAGTTGTTATTATTTACATATCATCAACATTGTGAGTGGTATGCTTCATAATTGATCCTAGACCTACTCCAGTCTGTTTCTTCAGCCGTTCCTTTCCACTGTCAACCGATACCTATTTGTCCCATGAATGTTAGTACCTACTTAGTGGTTGTCTCTAAACTATCTGATATCTTATTAATTGTCAAAGCAATTGGTACTAGAGTTCTAGTAGGATAGTTGTCCTCTGGGGTCCGGTCAAATAATCCCCGGACAATTAATCCCAGACAAAAAATCCCCACAAATTATCCCTGGACAAAAAATCCTTGGACAAATAATCCCCGGAAAAAAATCCCCACAAAAAATCCCGGACAAATAATCCCCACAAATTTTTCTGGACAAAATATCCCCACAAAAAATCCACAAGAAATATTTGCTGCCGAATAGTTATCTAAAAGTTTTCCCGAAATTTTAACAAATTTTGAATTCCAATTCCATGCTGAAAACTTCAAATTTTACATGACAAAAGAGTGTGAGTTTTTAAAAAATCGTGGAAGATATGGAAATGAGCTGCCCCGTTTTCAGGTCAGACGCTTAACGTCCGTTTTGATAACGCGCGTTTTGATAGCGCGCGGTTACAACTACCTACATACATTTTACTGAAGACCGTTCACATGCTAACGCGCGTTTTAGGTCACTAAGACGCGCGTTGGCATGTGAACGGTCTCAAGTAAAATGTATGTAGTTGTAATCGCGCGTTATCAAAATGCGCGTTAAGCCCCTGTCATGAATAGGGGGCCTTAGCTCATTCCCCATATCTTCCACGATTTTTGAAAAAACTCACACTTTTTGTCATGTATAAACAAATATAGTTAACAAAAATATAACACAAATAAAGTTTTCAGCATGAAATTGGAGTTCGAAATTTGCTAAAATTTCAGGAAAACTTTTAGAGTATTCGACAGCAAATATTTCTTAGGGATTTTTTGTCCGGGGATTTTTTTGTCCAGGGATAATTTGTGGGGATATTTTTCCGGGATTATTTGTCCGGGGATTATTTGTCCTAGCTTCTGTCCGCTAGGAGGATAGTTTTTAATCTCTCTTGATACTTGTCTAGATATTACATACTTTTCACCTAATTTTCTTCTTTTTAGCCTTTCATCGTCCATTTTTGAATATAGGCCTCTCCCAACTCATTTTATCGATCTTTATCTTGAGCAACATATTTCCAATTTTTTCCGGCTACTCGTTTAATATCATCAACCCATTTCATCTGTGGTCGTCCTCTCTTGAAAACTTTGTAAGTTCTCCAATGTTGTATTGTGGAATTGTGTAAGCTCCATTTAAATTTAGAAATTATTGATATAATATCCTTGACTTTCCATGTGTGAGGACCAGAAGAACACAAATCCTCACATATGGATGTCAAACATGGACATTCACAAAAGCGAATATGGACAGAATTGCGAAAACACAAGGAGCAATGGAAAGAAAAATGATCAACATAAGACTGTCAGACAGAAAAAGGAATTCCTTGGTAACAAGTATCACAAAAGTTAAGGATGCTGTTTGTCAAACAGCTAAACTAAAATGGAAATTCGCCGTTCATACTATTAGATGAAAAGACGAAAGATGGAATAAAATTATTACAGACTAGAGACCATGGGCATACAATCCAAAGAGATTGATACCATAGAGGAGATAAGTAGATGACATAAAACACCAAGTTGGCTCAAAATGGATGCACATGGCTCAGGAGAGAGAAACATGGAATAATGAAGGGGAGGCCTATGTCCAGTATTGGATGTTGCAAGGCTGATAGATAGATATATCCTCGACTTTTGTTTTCGATCTTACCCAGTCGATTCTTTTTCTATCGAAAAGTCGTATAACCAAAATTGCCTTTTCAGTTAAGGCTCGTTTATTCATATTTGCCTTGGTTAGAGTTCAAGTTTGGACATCCATATGTCTTGATAGGAAGACATATGGATGTCATCCAGAGAATTTGCCTAGATAATTGAGGCATTCTGCGGTTCTTAAGTATCCAACTGAGTTTTCCAAATCCTGTCCATGGCATTCGTGCTCTTTTAGTAATTTCGTCACGTGCATAGATTCTCTTTTAGAATTTGGTCTAGTTGTAGTTATACGTTTGGGGTTGTCTGCGTTTGTCATTGTGTTTGTTTTTGTCATACTCATTTTTAGACAGAAGTATTGGGAACTGTTTGCGAGGCCCTCCACCATATTTTTTAATTTCTCTATTGTGTTCGCTATTATCACTATATTGCCAGCCAATATGAGGTGGTTTATCTTGTTTTCATTAACATCGATACCACATGTTGACCAATGTGTAGTTTTTAAGACATATTCTCATTGTAAGCAGGTGGTCTGATGTACCGTATGCTTTGCGAAAGCCAGTCTGTTCTACCAGTTAGAGGGAATAATTATCCATTTTGTAAGTCAACTGGTTGTTAAATGACCGTTATGTAATATGGACCACTAAATAGAATAGAAACATTCAAGATAGGAATTCTATCTACAGCGGTTTTGTGAAGAGAAGCAATTGAGTGAAGCCTTCTGTTTAAACATATTGTGGAAAAACAGAATTGAGAGGTCATATGGATAAAATTAAGAACAGAGATACAAACAGATATAAACACAAAAAAATCGGTCATATATAAAAGACACTACACAAACAAAGTTTAATTATTTCACTACGTTTGAGGGTTTTTGTGTAATTGGGATAAAAGTGACTTTTTCAGTAAGACACTTGGAAACCACAAACTTTTTTTCAAAAGTGGTATTGATTATAGATTCATGTCACCAGACTTTTTCTCTCAGACACTGGGGAACTGCTTTATTTCTCTGCGGTATTTCCTGTCTGCGGTACTTCTTCGACTCTTGTGAGAACAATTACAATTTTACATCACAAAGATACCTTTATAATAAAAAAATATATTTTAACTTATGTTTTGATAACTTATTGAGTAATATATATCTTTGTAACAGCAAATATATGGAAATATAACTGGAACGTATCAAAGATGAATAGAAAGCTTATGGACTCAATCAGTTTTCTCAAGTTGCTAAAAATAGATTTATTTTCTTTAAAAGAAAACTCTTACCCGAATAAGCATTCATCTTATTGATTGATCCGAGCGAGTTACGCTTGTTTTGATTTAAAAAAAGGAGGCCGCAACCCCTTTACAGATCTTTCTCATCTTCTTGACAAATTACCAGGAAGGTTATCGACCGACTTGGCGGCTTTCTTTAGCCCGTTACAACCCGATTTTCTTTCCTCTCTGAGATTACCTCGATTTTCTCAAAACGTTAGTATTTATTCACAAAACGAAATCGAAAATTCGAAAACTCGCTATTTATCAAACAGAGCTGCGGTATATCGACTGCTTCAAATTATAATCAGTTATATAGAGTGATCACGGTAATACAAAATATCATAACGATGACTGGAACGTTTTAGTAGGTGGTATAATTAACTAGTTAGATAGATTTACATATTAATTTGACTTTAAACTACGGCATGTGTCTTGTAGCACCAGCTTTCCGGGCGCCATTTAATGTGGCACGCCTATTGGATAACAAAGGCAAAAAAATAATATGTAACACGACAAATTTAACAAACAGAGAACTATACTTGGTGCTACGTAACTTTACGGAGTGCCTCGGTAGCTCTAAGTCTTCAGAGACCTAGGGGATAGGTTCTTAATAAAATTTAAATATATTAGAAACTCAAATGCTCGGGGGCGCCATAATAAAAAGAAAATGAAAGACCAAACATACATAAAACTAAAAAAAAAATAATTCAAGTAAAAAGTTAATAAAAATATATAGTTATCATAAGATACAAACACATTTACATAAACATAAATATAACATTACCTACTTTAGTGTTCTCAGTTGAATATCATTTAGGACCAAAACAAAAGGGATCAGATAATAATTAATAGTCAAAAACATTATTGCAAAATGAATAAAATTTTTATTAGAATTAAAATAAAAAAGAAAATGATGGATCTGTTGGAGATATAAAATATTAGAGATCCTGTTTACAAAAACGATAAAGAAGTTTACAAACAATACCTTGTTATATAGTCCTGTCCTTATTCTTCACGTTGTTAGTGTCCAAAGCACTACTTTTCACTAAATTTACATAAAAGGTACAAAAATGGTTATTTCCATGAAAAGTTTCAGCAAAACTAAATAAACTTCCAAGTGATTCTGCTCATATTGACTTTTAAATAACTTTTGAGGTATTTAGGATTATCTTTAGCACTTAATCCATAACTGCTTACAAAAAGAAACTTAGGTTCTGTAGTATACACTAAAATAAACTGACTCTTTGCCTAACAGCTGCATTTGGCTTGTGACTAGTAAGTCACGAAAGGAGAACAGTTTCTAACACTACATAGGTACTGCTTCTAATACTTGACATTTTCAGGAACTTAAAAACTTGATTAAGAACTACGTCAGAACTTAATCTTCGAACTTAACTTTCTCAGAAAACCGCTGCTACTTGAATGCCCAAACTTGAATCCTTCTCAAAACTAAAACTTCTCCCAATCTCCTCAAACCAAAATGCTTCCTTCCAAAACCCACTCCATTTCTCTCATTCTACCCTACTCCTCTAATCAACCACAGGAAAAAGTTTAATCCTTCGTTCTTTTATCATTGACCAATTAAAAAAATCTAACTTTCCTACACTTATTATCGACCAATAGGGAAAAACAAAATATATTCTAAGCCCAACCTACTTGATAGGGAATCATCAAAGATCATTTCGCAAAGTCAGCAAACCTCTCTCCGTTCTAACATTCAAAAATATTGCTGAGTCCACGATCCTACACTTGCGCTCTCTGATACCAAAGTAGCACGGTTTGTGTATTTAACTTCCTAAATTCGTGGCGCCAATAACCATTAATATTACTTTGTAACTCTTTTTTACCTCATAAACTGAACGTTAAAAGTTCAATTCTCGAGCGATAATATAAACACAGGAAACCGAATATAGATATGACTGCAAAATATAATAACGTCTTTTTTTAACAAAACGGATAAACTACATCTCCGTATTGAATTGATCTCACGTTTTTTCGGGACATAATTAAATTCGTTACATTCGTTCTTATGTCTACAGGGTGAGACAAAAATATATAACAATGACATTTACGATTTTTGGTTTCTGGATGAGGCAAAATAATTGAGTTCTTTTGAACCGTTTCAGTCTTTATAAATTTGTAAAAAGCACAGGCGACAGATGTAGTTACCAAGAATTCGGCACTCCGATTTATAGAGAATTTTCTCTGTGTTCAGATAGATGTCGCTAACGTGCCCGTACGCATTTAATTTATTTAGGCCTGGTTGCACCAACAAATCTTAAGCTCCAGCTTAGCCCAGCTCAGCTTATAGATGGGGCTCGGCTATCTTAACACGGCTTCACTATAAGATGCAATCTACGTGGAAATCCATTGCGGCAAGCTGAAAGTTGATCTAAGACTCAATAGTGCAACGCGGATGCCTCGTAAGCTGAGCTTAAGACACGTCTTAAGCCTAAGATCGGTTGGTGCAACCAGGCATACTTCGACATACTTATATGCATACTTCGACAGCTTGAATTCAGTTCTCTACGGGATACACTACAGGCGGCTCTGAAGACGCTGAAAAGCAGAAACCTTGGTCAGCCGATGGTGGTAGCCCCGAATCGAATTTAATCTGAAGCTGTCTTTTGAAGTTATATTTCTTTACCGGCGATAGAGGGTAAATTTTTATATGGGAAAACCTAGCGACCGGGCGCATGCGCATTATAACTTTGTTCTGATTGGATGTCCAAATGACATGTCAAAAATTATTCAATATGGTGGCTGTGGCACAGCTGTAGTTAGATTATTTATGGTTGTTGCGTTTTAAAATTTGTGTGAAAAGAAACAACAAACAAAAGTTAGTTAATAGTTATACTGCCTTTTTAAATAGTTTTCATATACCTATATTTTTGGACTTTTGGACTATTTTGGACAAGGAAAACTCATTATAATTTGGTAAGTACCTAGTTTTTATTATAATCATATTGTAATTATACATTTGGATTAGGTTGAAATACATACATTTATTTTCTCAAGAATGCGGATTTTAGAGAGAAATCCCAAATTAGGTTCGATTTTTATTTTTAAATTATGATTTTTGGCGTAGATTTATTTATCTAGTAGGTATGTAATGCTTTGATTTACATACTTAATTTGATTACCAACAAAAGTTCTACCAATCTTCATCTAATATATTGTTTTCTTACTGTTTTGTTATATTTTTATATTTTCTTCCACAAAATTTAAACTACATAATTTTCAAAACAATTGTCAAACAGTAAAACGTTCAGTTACCGTATTTTTCCACATAATAAATAATGTGCGATTGGACGAGTGAGTCTACGCTTCGATTACGAGTCAAAGCGGCACGAAATTCAAGGGTTCAATTCCCGATGCAAGTTTTATTTTTTTATTTTTTTATGCATATTATGATTGTAAGTATATTTGTTATATATTTTTTTTTTCAGCAAATGCGTATTTAAAATTTTTGCCAACAATTATTATCGTCCAGAAATCATTTTTTCTTTGTGGCATTTTTCAATGTGTTTGTGTGCGTTTTATTCTTTTATTTTTTTAAATTTTTGGTATAGTCTTAAAAATCACATAATATGTAGTAGAAGTATAACTTCTTACGTGCGTACAAAGTACACACACATTCTTGTTTTTTTCCTTTAAACTAACTATTCTTTTAGCTATACTCGCTACATTTCTCTTCTTCTAGTGCCGGCTCCACCAACGAAGGTCGGCTATAACCATTGCAAATTCGTCTCAATCTTCTGCTTTTCTTAAAAGCCTCTGTGTGTTTAACCCGGTACGGTTGCGAATGATTTTCAGCCAGGATATTTATCGTCTAGCCGGAGCACTTTTGCCTTCGATATTAACCATTTATAATCATCTGCAACAACTCGTACTTATCATTTCTAAGTATGTGCCCCAAATACGCAATGCTATATGCTACATTTCTCGCGTTCCTCAAATTTGTTGTGGTATTTTTCACGTTGGTCGTCGAAATGAATTCATTCCTGTTCCGAAGCATAATCTTGTTTCCATTAGCTGTAGGTATGGCTTTAAAGTCTTTCAGTAGGGTGCTAACCTGGATTTGGAGTTCCTCCTCTTTAATCCCGGCTTGGGACCGGCAACTGTTCATTATCTGTAGATGGCTCAACCATCTGAAGCTTTTCACCTTGTTTCTGCCTTTTCTGAACCCCCACTGATATTCTCCTATGCTTTTATTAGCCTTCGTTGTTAATATATTTTTTCTATCCTTGTGAAATCGGTACTCACCTGAGGGACCACAGAGTTATTTCCATAAACATATCTTTAATTAGTTTCTGGATATTATCTGCTAACTGAAATCCTCAAAATTTAATTATTTCAGGCGTTATGTAGTCGCTTCCTGGGCTTTTGTTCATTTTTAAGTTCTCGATAATACTCTGAATATCGCTTCTTGTCGGAGCTTGCCTTCGCTCTTGTGATTTATTTGCTAGATCTATTGCTTCCTCGTTATTATCATCTATCTGTTCAGTTCCATTTGGAAGCTCATCAACATACTGCTTCCAGCGTTTTACATCCGGTTCTCCTCTAATCAGTTCTTCATACTTTACTTTATAATGTACAGTTTTTCGCTGGTGTCCTCGTTTCTCATTTTTGATCCCTTGGTACAGATTCCTAATTTCATTATTTTTATTCTTCTTCTTTTTATGCAATCCACTAATGGATGTTCGCGATCACGGTTGACCATTTTTCTCTATCCCTTGCAGACTGTATTAGGTCTCCTATGTTTTTTAGTCCTGTCCATTGTTTGACATTACGGAGCCATGAAATTTTCTTCCTGCCCACTCCCCTCTTCCTTCGATCTTTCCTTCAATTAAGGTTTGCAGAAACTGGTATCTTTCATTTCTAATTAGGTGCCCCAGGTATGCCGTTTTTCTCTGTTTAATTGTGCACATCAGTTGTCGTTCTGTACCAATTCTTCTCAGGATTTCTTCATTTGTTATTCTTGCGGTCCAGGGAACTTTAAGGATTCGTCGATAGATCCACATCTCAAATGCCTCTAGCTTATTCATTGTGTTTATTTTTAAAGTCCATCCTTCCATGCCATATAGGAGCACCTACCATACATAGCATTTTGTGAATCTTAGTCTTAGGTTTAGGTCAAAGTCAGAGTTCGTAAAGACGTTTCTGAATTTCATGAATGCACTTCTGGCTCTTTCCATCCGACATTTAATTTCCTTATCCGACATCCAGTCTTCACATAGCCAGGTTCCCAGGTACTTAAACTTTCTTATGCGCTCTACATCTTGGTTGTTATATGCTAGTCTTGCATTTTGATGTTGACATAATTGACGGCTGATTATAAGGAACTTCGTCTTTTTTATGTTGATGCTAAGTCCCATGTTCTCGCTATGCCCTCCAGTTTTATTAAGAAGGCTTTGGAGGTCTTCTATATTGTCTGCTATTAAGACCGAGTCATCTGCATATCGTATATTATTGACCCAGGTACCATTTACTTTGATGCCGCTTTCGCATTCCTCAAGATCTTCCTGGAAGATACTTTCTGAATATAGATTAAACAGTAGTGGGGAGAGAATGCATCCCTGTCTTACACCTCTGAGAATTTTTTGAGCGTGCGTTGTTTCATTATCCACCTTGACGACAGCTGTTTGATTATTTTTATAGCCTTCCCCTCTATTTTTCCGCTCAGTTTCATAATATTTCAGTTTTTTTCTCGTTGTATTTTTTGGTTTTATTTCTTTGCTCGAAGTAATTTTCTTGCTCTTGTCTTGTTCCTTGGGTTATAATTTTTAATCGTAGCCTGGCCCACTCTTCCAATTCTTGTTCACATTCTTCATCAAACCATTTTTTTTTATTTTCCTTTATTTATAGTGGATTTAACTACATATAAGAAAACCCACTTGAAACGATGTAGCTCTCTATGTACCTATGTTGTTGGAAAATAGAGGATGGAAGTCAACTTATTCAAGGGAGTACTTAAGTTCTACTTAAAATTTACATTATGAAGTATATATTTTTAAAATATCAGTACAATATTTAGCATAAATAGTTATACCTATATTTTGATGTATTGATATTGTTCTTCAAAAATGAAACAGCCCTGTTTAACTGTTTATATTTTCTTAAAAATACCAAATAGCCGTAAATAACTGTCTGATCTCGCTTATCTTCTTTATTATTGTAAATCATTTGTAGCAAACAAAATTTACATAAACCCAATACTTCCACCAATGTTTTGCGAAGAGCCTCCACGATAAAGACCTTTATATTCATCGCATCAAAATCAATAAACCAGATATCTTTTATACGATTAGATACTTCTCGAACAACTTCGGACCCAAAACGAAAGGAAAAAAATTCAATCTAAACTGTCACTTTATTCACTGTTTCCACGGTCTCATCTCAAGTTAAGATCCTACTTCTGCGAAAATTATTGTCAATAAAGGTCTGCTGAAGTGTATTGTATTCTCTTTTTGTGGGCTTTCGCGTCTTCAAATTATTTCTTATAAATTTATGCCTATCATTTGTCAGAGAGCTAAATAACTGAGGTTGAAGAGGAGGATGGGTTAAGACAGCAAGAATCTTTTGTTTATGTAAGTTTTAAAAGGATAAATAACTATAATATTAAATTTAGATATATAAAACACATGAACATCTTTTTCTTCTTCCTATTTTATTCTATAGGTACAAATGTCCGTTCATCCTTTTGCCCTGTATTCTGCCTCTAACTGCTGGGGTTGAAAGATTGTTGATAATTTATTTTCTGTTCGTCCTATAGATTGTCTCCCATTACGTGATTTTCTTTTTAGTATTGGACGGGATTCTGCAGAAAGGTACCAAACCACAAATATGTATTTTTCCTATTAACAGTCTCATAGGTTGTAAAATACCCCGTAGATACTTGTGCAGCAAAGAATCAAGCAACATATGATATATACCGTCTTCTATGAGCGAAAGAACCAACCAACATTATCGTTGCAGCATGACAGCGTTCTGCAGAATGGATCCATGTGGATTGGTTCCTTTTTGCAAATCCACTTAAGTTATTTTGCAGAAGGGAACCAAGCCACAAAAGTGGATTTTTTTTAAACAACTGTTTTCTTGAATTCACGAAACTTCCAGAACAAATTATTAAATCCCAGTAATTTCATATTAACATTTTTTTAGATTATACGCCTGATTATGTAACTCAATAATGGAAAATAAATGTTTGTTAACTTTGAATTCACTTAAGTTGTTTTGCAGAAGGGAACCAAGCCACAAAAGTGGATTTTTTTAAAACAACTGTTTTCTTGAATCAAACAGTATGTGTTAAATCAAATCTAATGCATATATTAACGATTTTAATGTTAAACCATGATTATTTTTAATAGAGAATTTTAAATTTTATCATCAAGTTTTTGGCTAATATCTCAGTTTTAACAAGTTCAACATGTTGTAACATCGTAAAGTTGTTGGCTAATATCTCAGTTTGGATCCTTTCTGCAGAATCCCGTCCTATTATACTCTTCTCTGTTATTCTATTTATGTGTTGGTTATACTCAATCTTCGGTGCTACTATAGTATGCGATGTATCCCGAAGATGCGGTCTACCTACGCATATAGTTCTATTATAATGTGCGGTCTATCGATCGCAATATGAAAATTCCTGAAGAATTTGCGAAAAATATGAAATTCTAGAAAACTCTTGTAATTATTAATAAAGGCAAATTCATGCACCATAACTTAAGAAAGAAAAGTAGTCAATGATTCTACCTGAAAAAAGTTATGTAGGTACCCTTAGAACTTAAAAAAATACCCTCTATCTATATACCTACCTACCTGTCTGACATCGCTTAAAAACGCAAACAAGTCTTCTTCATATTTTCGCACAATCCTCCAGTAGTAGTCGACCAAATGAGACTTGAAATATTGGCGTGGTACTCCCCGCATTTTGTGACGGAATCTGCTGTACCTTCTCTTTGCACAATAATGAAAGTGGTTCTGTCTCTCCACTTGACCACAAAAATGCGGCCTGCCTTATTTTTCAACCCGAACTAGGATCGGTTTCTTTTTTACTTACGGTTTAACCTGAGGGTTATAACCGGTCAAAAAAACCGGTTATTCCAAAAACCGGTATTCGGTTTTTTAATCAAGAGCCAATATCCAATAGGTTACAATTTAAGTTACATTTACACTGCAGTTTAGTTTCATTATGGATTCATTTCGCATTTCTTCATTCAGCTGAAGAAGACATCTTCAAAAGCTTATATATAAAAGTCAAGAAAACAAAACAATAAAAATCCAATTTACGAAAATTGCATAAATCGTCAATATATTTAAAATAATAATAACAATAATGAAGTTAAACACAAATAATAAATTGCAAAATTTAAAATAAATTGCAAATGCATAGTCTACCTAGTAATTAATAAAAAAAGTATTAAAAGTCAAGCTGCTGCATATGACACCCAAATATAGATAAAAAAAAATAATAAAAATACTACTTGTGCAAAGGGTACTGTAAGTTCTTAGTTATTGATTAAGAAAATCTTCTACTGAATAATATGGTCTTTCAGATAGGTAGGCTTTTCTCAGTTTACGGAATTTGGGGAAAGATGCTGCAGATTTAAGTTGTAGACGGAGATGGTTGTAAAGTTTTTTTAGCGGAGTATAATATAGATTTCTTTACTAATTCCGAAGACGGGGACGTCAAATAGACGTTAAACGTAGAATTTCTCATGAAGTAGTCATGATTAGGTCTTGGTGGAAAGACATGTAGATGTTTACGAATTAAGCAAACAGTTTCTAAAATATACAAAGATGGAAGGGTTAAAATTCCGTGATCTTTGAAGTAACTTCTGCAATATGTTGTTCTTCTCAGGCCAAATAGATATCTTATTGTAATTTGGAAATAACATCGAATTGGGCAGCTGTACCAGAACCCCAAAAAGGGAGACCATATCGAAGATGGGACTCGAACAAAGAAAAATATGTTATTTTGGAAGAGGCTAAATTCATTTCCTTCGAAACAGATCTTATTGCATAGCAAGCTGAAGATAGTTTCTTTCTTAACAAATCGATATGGAGGGACCATTTAAGGTTGCTGTCTAAAAAAATACCAAGAAGTTTTACAGAATCAACGGTACTGATCTGGCTGTTATTAAGAGGTAAGGGTTGAAGAGCTCCTTTATAAGACAATGCTACTGTTTTATCTACGTTAAATGAGAGTAAATTAGAGTCAGACCAGGTTTTTATTGTAAGTAGCTCAGAAGTTATAGTAGCATGAAGAGTTACAATGTTTGAGTTGCTCCAAGTGATACTGGTATCATCAGCAAAAAGAAAGATTTTTCCATCGATTTTTAAACTAGTGATGTCATTAATAAAGATAAGGAAAAGTAGAGGACCCAATACTGAACCTTGAGGTACCCCACATATAATGTTTTTGAGACTAGAGTCTGTATCATTTGCTCTAACCAGTTGTTTCCTATCATCCAAGTAAGATTGGAACCAATCTAAAAAAATTCGAATTCCGTAGAAACTTAGTTTTTTTATCAAAATGTTGTAACTTACACAATCAAAAGCTTTGGCGTAGTCACAAAAAATGGTGGTAGTGTGAAGATTATTGTTCAGTGCTTAATAAACCTCATGTAGTACAGAAAACATGGCATCAGTGGTGCATTTATTATTTAAAAAGTCGAACTTATTTTGTGATAAAATGTTCTTTTCAACTAGAAAGGACGTAAGTCGGGCTTTTACGAGTCTCTCAATAATTTTGGAGAGTACTGGTAGTAGTGCAATAGGTCTATAATTGCAGGTATTAGATATTTCACCACCCTTATGAAGAGGAATAATGATGGCTGTCTTCAGGCACTCTGGAAATTTACCTTTCTCAAAAGAATCATTAATTAGTGAGATGAAGACTTCTAACACATTTTCTAGAAGATTAGAAAATTTTTTTATCGATAGACCATCAGTACTACAGGAAGATTTGCTTTTGATACTATTGATTGTTTGGATCAGTTCAGATTTATTGACTGGTTTTATAAAGAATGAATTCGAGACTCTTCTTGAATTAGGGAGAGAGGAAATGGGATCTTGTTGTGGCAAAATAGTTGATGTAATATTTTTACTCACATTAACAAAGTATTCATTTAGATTTTCAGGGTCCGGAAGGGAAACTGTTTGAGCAGTGTGGGTTTTATTTCGAAGATCGTTTATTATGGACCAAGTTTCTTTTGCAACACTTTTGGAGCTTCCCAGACGGTTTTGGTAGTAGACTTTTTTAGCTGATTTTATAAGTTTAGGATAGGTTGCCCTATACTTGGTGATATATTCAGTGATAGCGACGTTGGTAGTAAATTTCTTGATATAGAGAAGAGAACGCATATTCTTGGAAAATATTCAGATACCTTTAGTAGCCCAGGGTTTGCGATATTTTGGCTTAATTGCAATTAAAGGAAATGCTTTATTGAAGATACAGACAAGCTTTTCTAAACAATCACTGATATTATTATCGACGTCCATAGCAGGAAAGCGCCACTCAGAGATTAAGCATAAATTTTGGAATTTACGAAAGTTCCGGGTGGAAAAAATCCTGCCTAAACGTCGGGTTTTCGAGGAGGGTTTGCTGAAGATATTAAACTTCGTATAAACTGCTTCATGATCAGATAGTCCAGCATTAATAATTGTAGAGTGGACATCAAGGGGTGAGAAATCTGAGACGGTATAATCAATTATGGTAGATGAAGTTTTTGTAATCCTTGTAGGAGAATCAACGTGCATTGTTAGACCATACGATTCAAATATGTTGACCAAGGATATTTGTGTAGCACAAGCAGCAACATAATCAATGTTAACGTCCCCGCATAAAACTTTTCTACTTTTATGGGGCAGGTTATCTAACAAATTTAGCAGGTTCTGAAAAAATAGTTCCACGGAAGAGTCAGGTGATCTATAAATGCAAATAATATAAAGATTAAGATTCTTATTGTAAACTAAAGAAAACTCAAAGAAGGCTTCACTTAACAAAACGTCATATTTTGTTACCAAAGAAAAATCTTACCACTTGTTAAAAATTAGTTAGTGGGTTGATGCAGAGTCGACTTTCTGTCTAAAAGTCTTAAGATTTCGTAAAGTTTATAATAATTTTTCGTTTTATAAAAGATCATAATTTTTTAAAAATATTAAGTTTAAATACTCGTAAATAGGTTAAATGCTTTTAGAATTTATAATCGTTATTAAGAAAATAGTGGCTTAATTTAGTCTTACTTTAAAAACAAGTTATCTTATATTTCTCCTTCTTCTTCCTCTTTATAGGCAATTCTGTTGTTCATTGCCGGATTGATACCTATATGAAAGGTTGTCACTGCATCTTTTGCGCAATCGGCCGATACTTCTTCTGCCGATTGGTGATTTATCTCTTGTTATTTTGTCCACACTTGTCACCCCTATTCTCCTTATGCGGTTATTCCATTATTTTTGTCTATTTAGTGTCCATTCGTTTACTCACCCTACGTTACATTTTCTTCCAATGTCTTCACTCCTCTTTCGATCTCAGTACTTTCATTTCTGCCGTTTTTAGTAGACTTGATGTTGTGGCTGTATCAAGTATTTTTCTGATGTATATGTCATTATTGGTCTTACTTCATCTCAGTGTTAATATGTCGGTTTCGCCATATATAGGTATTGATGCATCCTGCCAGTCTATTTGCTTTTTGTACTTGATTTCTCTCCTCTTTGTCCAGGTCTCTGTAGCTGCACAATGTAATTCCAAGGTATTTTATTATTTCCATTACTTGTTTAATGCTTATGCCATCAATTTTTATTTTACATCTGGTTGGTTTTTTACTGATTACTATTGTTTTTTAGTTTTCTGAGATGAAATTGTCATATTGAATTCTTTTGCTCTTATGTTAAAACTGTGAACTAATCTTTGCAGACCATCTTCATCTTGGGCTATCTGTATTGCGTCGTCTCCGTAACAGAGTATTTTTACTTCTTTGATTTCCATTCAGTATCCTCTTCTTTTATTTATGTTTTTATTTTTATAATTGATGCTGAGGTAAATAATAAACAACCTTTAAGCTCTCTTTTAATATGTGTCGTATCAGTTCATTACAGTTACCTTGTGCTACAACATTCACCCTTTATGCCTCTCAAGGAAGTTGTCGAAAAAACAAAACCCGGCTCTGTTTTTGTGTTTCAAAATGGTTCTGTTCACTTGTTTACGACTTTCCTCTTATTAATGAATAATTTTGGTTTTTTTCTTTTCTTTATTAAACAGCCGTATTTTTGACAAACACGTTTTTTCGCCTTTTGTGCTGCGATGAATAAAAAATCGTTTTCAGTTTTGAAGTAAGGATTCCACAAATAAAAGTTTTGTAAAGACTCAAATAATAAATTCGAATCCTTTTTATTGTGTTTCGAGATAGCCAATTGTTAGGGCTATATTACGAGGCGGAAAAAGTCTTTTTCTGTCTTTTTGATATATTCTCAGCTTTTGTTCTTTTTTTGTAAGTTATATTCATATTATAATGATTTCTAATACCTACTCCAGGCTGTGTGTGAAGAAACGTGTTATAATTCAGGAATCTTTGAAAACTACCAGGTATTGTTAAGAACGATACCAGGAATAACTCCTACCACAGTGCAGCCACTAATTTTGTGAGCGTTTTTAATTTTTGAAATTTGCAATTTTTAAAGATTTTTATTTTGCAGCTTAGTATATTCATTTTAGAGAAAAACTTTTAAATAGAAAGTTGTAGTAAATTAAAAACCTACAATTTGAGCTATGACAAGTTTAATTTCGTTAATTGTTTATTTCAAGACGAAAGGCGAAAGATCCAAAATGGCCGTTTTTTGCAATTGCATTATTTATTGTAAACATATTTGTTTTATTCTTTAGGCTTTAAAATTAAGATCTTTCAATTCCAAACATAAGAAAAATTGCAAAGCCCAAGCGGTGATCCTGTTGCTTAGATATTATAAATTGTTTATCCCGATAGGTCAAATGTCGAAGTACATAACTTTTTGAAAAAAAAATCGTATGGATTTAATCCTACACACAGTCTCCATTTAAAGACTTATACTTTGGTATTCTAATGTAAATAAATGCGTAAATCATATTTCAACCTCTTATTTTGGGTTTGAAAATAAGGGGGCAAATGTCATTATACACATTTAGAACTGCAGCGGCCCCTGAAAATCCCATGAGATTATTATAGGTGAAGACAAACCGCAGATTTAAAAAATAAAAATTTTCTACGGGCAACATTCGTGAATTTTTTTTTCTTTTTTTTTTTATCGTAGTGACTTTATTTATAACAATTAAGAAATTATTCTGACTACCAAAGCACCTGGTGCCCACGGTCACTGCCAAGGAACGTCTCCTAGAGTTTCGAAGGTTTTCGACACTTAATGTATGCAAAGAGATTACTTGGGGGGTTTTTGGGATTGTTGAACACGAATGTGACCTGCTACACAGGTTCACTGATATGCACGCCATCTTCTGGAATTTTGAGCCCCGGAGCACCTAGTGCCCAGGTTGACTAATATGTACGTCATCTTCTAGAGTTTGGAGAATTTTCGGTTTTCGGAGGTCGGTTCGGTTTTCGGCGTATTCGTGTTTATCTACCCCAGGAGAAATCTATTTGCATCAATTTAGTGTCGTAAAGGCTCGAAATTCCAGAAGATGGCGTGTATATCAGCCAACCTGTGTACCAGGTACTCCGAGGGCCTGTTCTGATGTCGTATTCGTGTTCAGCAACCCCAAAAAGCCCTCGAGTAATCTGTTTGCATCAATTTAGTACCGAAACCCCTCGAAACTCCAGATGACGTGCCTTACCAGTAACCCTGTGCTCCATGTGCTTCGGGGATTGGTTCTGATTAATTATGTATTCGTGTCCAGTGACCCCAAAAACCCCCTGAATAACAAAATCTTGCCCTTAATCTACTTATTTTGACATGTTTATGCACATTTGGATGCATTTTATGCACTTTAAGGTGTAATTATGCATTTCCACCCATTTTTGTACAGTAGATTTTTTCCTGTCATCATTCTGAACATAATGCAAAAAGTTTCAAGTCTCTAGGTACTGTCTAAGTATGAAATATATTATATCAAAAAGAGGGATTTCGACAAATCACACATATGTAAACATGCCTGGGACAATGAAGACCACAGAACCACAATGCCACAATCCACAGTGGAAACATGCATCAATAATCATGAACAAAACAGACATAAAAAAGAGCAAAATTAAAACAGTACTAAACGAAGAAAAATGTGTAGCAAATCCATCAGCAAAATGCAGCATCCTTTGGTTGCCAATACGTAAGGAAGAAGTGAACAACAAGAACATATTAACAAAAGAGGATAGGAAAATGTGAAACACAAGTCTCAATTAAAGCACAAATATACAGAATAATCAGAATTTAATGTATCACAAGGCATAAAACATCCGGCCTTACATCTTTCCCGCCAAAGCTGGCTATTACCTGTAACCAACATAATAAGCAAGTGCTCAAACAACAATTTGTTGACTTTGATAACATAACCTCAACAATAACTGGCGGTTATACACGAACTTTGTTTAACTCATTTTCTCATTAACCTTTTGAAAATGATTTCAGGAGTGAATATCGGAACGTCAAGTATTTTTTAGGAAAAAATGTAATAATTATCAAAAACCAAACAGTTGCTAATCTCATATAAATATTTTCATATAACAATCTATCTATAACATCTCTCATATAACATTTAACAATATTAAAAAAAAGGATTATATTCTTTATTATTCTTTAATATTATAGCTCAATGTTCATTTCATTTAGTTTTTATTAGTTTTTGTATTTTTATACTCATGTTTCTGCTTTAAATTACACATATCCTATTTAAATAAAGAAAACTTAATATTTATATAAATATACTAATATCGTTTTTTTTGTTTCAGGTGAGTATTTTTTGCGGTTACCGTATCAAGGTATAGTATTCAGGATATTTAAACAACAAAAAACTTTCCGAGTTATTCGCTCCATCAACTGTTTCTCCAAAACAGACGCGTTTTATTTTTCCATTACCAGTATTTGACCACGTTGTCCGACTGAAACAAAAATCTCTTTGTGGCTTTTTTGCAGCACTTGGTGTAACAACCGAATCAACATCGATTTTGTTTAAAATATTAATAAGATTTGAACACGTACAATGTACACGCGAAACATGGCCATTGTGTGCTATTTAAATGAGCTGTGCGATGTGAAAACTTTCGGTTAGTCTCGGTGATACTGTATTTAGGCCTGTTTGTCAGTGAGGCAGTTTATTTATCATACAGTTTGAAAGGAATGTCTGCCATATTTAATAATTTTTAATTTTTCTCCAATTACTTACTTTCCGTGTCCGGAACACCAACAGCTTTGAATTCTATCCTTCCAATGGTTGGCCACATGGATGGCCCTGTCTTCTTCTTTTTGACTAGCTTTACAACTCGGGGTGAGTCTTCGCTATAGTCCTCAATCTTCTACGACTTTGCGCTTCCATTCTCCATTGTTGTAACCCAATCATAGATAAATCGGCTTCATCATCCTTCCATCTTTTTTTGAGATGGCCTACTGATCTTCTATCGACTGATCTCTCAAAATTATACTATCTTTAACAATCTGCCTTTTTTTGATCATGCCACATGACCTGCAGTGGGAGCACGCAAAATAGAATTCTATTTTAGTGACGTCACGTTGCCTAGCAACCGTCGATTCTCGCATTATGAAATTCGTTTTGTGACGTTAGTAAAATATAATTCTATTTTACGTGCTCCTACTACTGCCCATCTTATCCGGTTAGCTTCTATATTTATTACGTCTGACGATGTTTTAGTAACATACAAAATCACCAATTTATCATTACGGCACTTTCGTCACTCTCCTGTCAATTCACCTCTTTGAGAGATATCATTCTGAGAACTTTTCTTTCAAATACCAACAGCTTATTATATTTCCCGCTGTTGTTGAGTCCCTGTTCCACTTGCATAATATGTAACAACTGGGCGAATATTTGACATGTACACTCTTAATTAAATTTTCTTTTAAGCAGCTTAGATCTTAATATTGATGATAGGGATCTCTGTTCCCCGCAGCTCTCCTTGTCGAGACCTCTTTTACTACTTCGAAGTTGTGGTCATTAATAGTTATGTCCTGCTTAACTCTTGGTCTTGGATTTTTGGGTACGAGGATTTATTTCGTCTTTTTTTCCTTCGATCGAAGGTCCAGACTACCTGTTTCTTCCTCAAGTTCTGAAAACACTTCTCTCGCGTCTCTTGTGGAAAGACCTAATGCATCTAGATTATCAGCAAAGGCCAACAATAGTTTTGATCCTCGATTCGCAAATCCCCCTGTCAGTTCAGATGATATTTTGCTTGTTGCATATTATAAGGCGCTTTTATTATTGCACCTTTGTCTATCTTGGGTCTAGTATAACTAACGATGTTAACTATGAAGCAGAAGTTCGGAGACGTATTGGTATGGCAAAAAATGCGATGAGTCGCCTAACTAAAGTTTGGAAAGACAGATCTCTCTCAAAATATCAAGATGAGACTGGTCAATGCCCTTGTATTCTCAATATTTCTATACGGAGCAGAGACTTGGACTCTTCGCACATACGAGCGCCAAATGCCTTTGAGATGTGGTGCTGGAGAAGAATGCTGCGCATACCTTGGACAGCTCATAGAACAAACCAGAGAATGGAACTCTATTCTAAACCAACTCAAGATTAAAACAGGCTGTCCATAATATGTCTGCAACGAATACTGCAATTCCTTGGTCACGTGGTTCGCAGAGGTGACAACAGTTTGGAGAGATTAATTGTTTCTGGAAACGTTCTGGGGAGAAGATCAAGAAGACGATCACCAACTAGATGGTCCGACCAAATAAAGAATTCAGCTGGAAACTCATTCTGCGAAGCTCTTAGAGCGGCTGAAGATAGAGACCAATGGAGAAACATTGTTAGGAATATTGGAAGAAATCACGATCCTCAGTAATGGGAAAACGACAAGAGAGAAATAGAGAGATATTATAGGGCCAAACTGAGTAGCAACGCTGATAAGGGTTTTCCTTGTCTAAGTCCTGATGTTATACTAAATGGCATCGGCATCGATGTTCTTTTTCCTATTTTTACCTGTGAATATGAGTCCGTCACGCACAAATCCACTAATTGTCTTGGTATTCCCATTTCTATCATTTGCTAGCCATAGTCTGCTTCTTTTTATTGAATAATTTGCTTGCTGAAAATCTACCAAAATTTGTTGTTCATCTTGGTTTAATTCCCCGTTTTATTTCTAATATTAGTCGGATCAACACATACTTGTTCTATTGTTGACCTTCCAACATGAGAGCAGCATGGATGGGTAGTCGCCTAAAATATCTTCCGAATACGGGGTGAGTCTCTTTAACAAGATAATTGATAGAACTTTATATGCTGTGTCAATAAGTGATATGCCTTTATAGTTTCGAAATTGTTCTTTATCCATGTCATTTGCTAAAATTAGGTCTCTTTCATCTCTGTACATGATAGGAAATGGTGACTATTCTGAACCGTGCCATAGTTGCAGATATCGTCTTCCTGGTATCTCCATCTTTTCAGATTATTAGCACGACATGAATCTCCGGTTTTTAGTCTATTTAGTGCTTTCCATATCGGATACTGCAAATTATTCTAACAGCCATTTACTCTGAGGGGTAACAATGTTTTGTGGTATATATAGCTGAGGCTAGGTATATTCGGCGCATAATCTATGGCGCTTCGGGAATGGATCTCGATTTTTCAGAATGTTTTTCCGAGATCTTCGTCTGCTTGACTGAGTCTGGTGGTAATACCAGGAGTCTTAGTAATACCAGGAGTCTTTGATCTGCCTCCTGCTTCTTTCGTTCTACCTCTGACATGAGAAGTCTTCTGATAGGTGATGGAGCTATTCCAACTAATGGGTAGACCTGTTCGATAAGTGTCGATTTAGGCAACCCGATATTATAGGAACTGTTTCATTTAAAGCCACGTCGAAGTTTTTAGTGTGAGCAGAGTTTTTCCACTATGGTGTGCCCAAGTTTTGCCTAAGGCAGAAGTTCGGAGAGTTTGCAGTTTTACTCCCCATTTTGTATTAGTTTATTTTTTTACTTTTTTCAATATTATTGCTTACTTTTTTTGTAACATATTGGTGGTGGTAGCGATAAAACAAAGTTCTACCCAGAAGTATCCCAAGATATTTTGGCGTCTCGTTGTGTTCCAGCATCTAACCACGCCATTCCACTTCAAGCGTCCTTCGTGTATGCTTGTTTCTAAAGTGAAAAGCACATATGTACCTGGATTTTTGTGGGATTGTGTTTCAGACGGCGTACATCGTAGGGTAGTGTTAAGTCTCCTAGGGCAATAATTGCTAGTTTTACTTCGACTTAATTGAAGGTTCTTCCCTGAGCTGCCATATCTGTATCATTAGCATAAATAAATTTTTTCTCATTTGTTAGTTTATGGGTTGGTGGTTGGTGTATATTTTGTATAGAATCGGCGCGAGAACACTTTCCGTTGGAGTCAATGTTTTTGGTCCCTCCACCGACTGTTCTTGATTGGAGCGTTATATAGAAAAGTCTGTTCTTGTACTGGAGTGTAGAATAGTTCATTCTGGAAGAGATATTTCACTAACCTTGTAAGTCGGAAATCCTTTGTAGTTTCATTAAATTTTGCTAGCAGCCGTTGACGGTTAACTGTGTGTGTCATAGGTGGCAGTTAGGTATATAAACGCTACTCCTGTTATTTCTTTCCTCTCAAAACTATTTTCATGGGGGAAACATTATTGCCAGAACAAGGCGTAATTTTATGTTTTTTCTAATGTCATTTTTTTGTTTGTATTTTAACAATTTGAATGTACACATAAAACTGTCATCGGCCTGCAAAGAAAATTAAAATTAACAGGTTAGTAAACTGGCATTTTTAAAAAAGAAATTTCTACCTGGCCTAACTCAACACCGGTCGGTCCTCAATTTCCCTTTTATAGTACACATGGCATATACATCCACGTAATCGGAGGCTTGTGTGAGCTTTTGCCCATTTTCCCTAAAATGACGTTGCTTTGATGTATTTAAATGTTTCAACTTCCAATTTTGATATAGCTCTAGTGTCAAAAGAGATGAAACAACTGCATTTGTTACCATACCCGAACACTTTAAATTAGAAAATAGCTTTTTTATTATCAATCTGAAACTGAATTTTATAGCAGAAATAATGACCTGCGCTAAAGTTTTTAAATGGTAAAGGAGTACTATCCATTATATCAAAATGAGCCTCTAAAACCAGAACACGAACTAATCCGGAGTCATATTGACCAATTTCACTCATTAACACTGTTTATAACATATTAAAAAATAATAATAAATGTTATGTTTCCTGATAAATAATAATTCGATAATTAATGAACAAAGTGCATTTTCACACTCATCAACCCTGGAGAATCTGATAGATTAGAATCAAAAATAAATTAAAGCTTCGCTAGAAGACAAAAATGTCTTACTTAAATATAACAGCAGCATTCAATATAACTTGGATGTATGATATTTTAGTGACTGGTGCGTCAAAGATAACATTGTGGCTGATTTGCAAAAAGGGGTCAAGTAACATTTTTCTGTTTTTACTAAGAGGAACTTAGCTCCTTTTTACACAACCAGTTCAAAAAAATGTTACTTGGCACCAACAAATTATGAGACTATCTCAACAACAGTAAGTAATACACTTGACCCCTTTTTACAGAATAGGTAGAACCTTAGTGCCTATAATTTTTTCACATAACCCCTCTTTTGAATAAAATGTCACTTGGCACCTTTTTGCAAATCAGCGACGACATGCTCCATTTAATTCAAAATTTTCTATGGTAATTATGGCATTTCCTTCGATATTATTAGCAGACTTGAAGGTCGTGGTTCAGAATGTATTTGGTTTTATCACTCAGTATTTAATTAAAGAATAGTCTGGACTTTTTGAGAAGACCTGCCCATTTTTGGAATACCATTATCTTCAAAATATTGTATTACAATCCTTGCCGTGTGTGGTCTCGCATAGTCTTGCATTAGCAGAACACCATTGCCAATAAACCCAGCATATGGCATCATGTAATGTTGTAGGATCTCCATTATGTATCTGTGTGCTGTTAAGGTGCCCCTCTCAATCAAGATATGCGATCCGTGTGAGCCTCAAAGAAATCCGTGCCCAAAACATTATTGAGCCACCTCCAAAAGCAACCCGGTGTGACCGAATGCAGGCAGCATAACACTCTCCAGCCCTTCTGTAGACCTTATTTCGACATACTAATAATTCTACACGCATCTGTACAAAATACTTTTTTCCAATCGTCTATTTACTATGGGCTAATTAGCAAAATACAAGGAAAAGTTATTTACCAGCAATTTTATTGCTGGAATCGAATCTTATTATTGTATGTATTAATAATATAGATATGCAAAGTCCGCAGATAGTGTGCTACTTTTTTATAAACAAAATGGCGCCCGAAAATCGTGTTTCTTTCAATTTTTGCTCTATAACTCCAGAGATTTAAACTTTAGACCAAAAATACCCAAATAAAAATTCACCGCAATTAAATTCTGCATAGAGACGTGTTTTTTCCGATTTACTTCGAAGAAAACTTTCCCCGGAAAAAGCGGGTTTTTCCAACAACATCTTTAATTTTCAACTAAACTTTTAGATAAGTACTTGGAAATCAATAATTAAATAACTTGGTAACGTAAAAGCCCTTTCCGTATATATTATAATTCTAGAAGTCTATGGAAATTGAATGAACAGTTTAGCAACAATTAAAATGTTAATTAACAATTTACGGTCGCTATAATAACGACAATAATTACGATGCATAAGAATAACTATGATTTTTTCATAAAAAGATACTATACCTATCTAACGCACTTTGCAGAATTAAAATTGAGCTATTTAAGCGGCCTCAGAAATATTTTAAAATTATAAACAATTTTTTGGCTTATAAACAAATAGAATATCTCAGGAAATATTAAACTAAACTAAATTGTGAAAGCAGTTTTCGAAAGACAGCGGCAGGACACTTCTTTTAAAAGAAAAACGTTTAATTATGACGAGCGGTTCCTGAGATACAACCGGTCAAAGTTGACCGGAATTTACGGCAAAGATATAAACAATAGGATCATAATTTTCAAACCATCACCTTTTCATTTTTGTCCTCTTTCTCCACACCAATTTTAATATCTTTAAAATCCTCATAACATATACTATTATGATAAAAACTATCGATAATACGTGTAAAAATTCCCAAAAATAGCAAAATTCCAATCAAAAATTAGGTTGAAGAAAATGTAACCCTCAAAATTCAAAATCGGTATACGTTAACAAAATGCATTTTCTCGGCTTCCCATGGAGCAATTTCCTTCATTCTTTTTTTGTTCCCTAATAAGTCGAGTAGAGCCATCGAACTAACGCATTATTAAATGTCAAACTTGCTTTTCTTTTGTTATAATAAATAAATTTATTTATTATAACACAATATTTTAATTTGTTTAAATAAAAATTGTTTAAATAATTATACAGCTTTCAAATGAGAATATTTATGTTTCTACCCACATCTCCCCACATGATGCATGTGTCTCCGTGGGTAAAAGTGTAAGATGAATAAATTTCAATACTAACTGCGCTAACATAAGCGGGTTCGAACCCCAATAGAAACTTTTATTTTTTTATTTTTTTTATACATTTTATGATTGTAAGTATATTTATTATATAAGTTTTTTTCAGAAAATACGTATTTAGTTAAAAAAAATTCCGACAATTATTATAATTGTGTTTGTGTGTGTTTTATTCTTTTATTTTTTAAATTTTTGGTATTGTTTTATTAAAAATTTTTGGAAAGTAGTAAGTATTAAAATTAGTTAAATATTTAAATAAAATATAAATGAACTGTTTAAAGTATATTAATTTCGTTGAAATCATATAATAGAAGTATAACTTCTTACGTGCGTACAAAGTACACACACATTCTTTTTTTATTTTAAAAATGTTTGTATGTCCATCGTTGTTGTATTAATTTTCCCAAATTTTTGAAGATATTTAATTAGTTTTTGGTATTATTATTATGGTTAATAGAAACCCTAACACACCCCGCAAAAAGCAGTCAAATCTGTTTTAATAGTGCAACATAGACCCGAAGATATCAACCTAATCCTTGAATTTTATAATCTAGGGATTAATTAAGGTCTCCAATTAATATCATGCGAAATAAGGTGGAAACTCCACTGAATCCTTCTGCTTAGTGAAGTGTAATAATAATCATCTTTCTCTTGATTACAACCCCCCGGAGGTGAGAAATATTACCAGTAAGGAAAATCCTGTTCATCCAAAGGCAGCTCGTTCTCGGGTAATTGATAAAACCGTTAAGCCCCTCCCACGCACCCCGAATATGGTTCAAGAGTTTTCCTGAGGGACACATGAAAGATGTTCGTCTTTGATTAAGTTTAATGATATATTTATGAAGTGTCTATTTTTGGTTGCTTATGAAAGTACACTTTCGCGATACTTGAAGTGGAAGGTTTTAATGGAAAGTGCGAGAGTAAATAACCTCTCAAGAAAACCCAAGTACATAAAATAAACTTAATGTATATTAAATTTTAAACTCTATAGGTTTTAATTTTTATGCCGCAGTATTAAAAGTAGGTTGGAAAAACTATTTCGAGGGTTTGCTAACAGAGCAAGTACAACAATTGCTCCATATGGATAGATTCCATAAACTAATAACCTTATTAAGACTTTTGAAAGAAAAATATTAGGATCCATTTGTGACAATGGTATATGGAGAATTAAGTTAAACCACGAGTTATACCAATTTTAAAAAGAACACCCTATAGCACATTATGCAAATATACAAAGATTGCACTGGGCATCATCTTATAAGAATGTAAAACGTCAGAACACCTAGTAGAACGCTTAGCGATGGTCTTCTTTTTCTTCTTCTTAACTCAGGCGAGACTCGTTAGTCTCTGGCACTTGGTCGTAAGGCCTTTGTACCAAACCCTGTTTGTCTGTTTAAACTTCAATAAGTCCTGTGGCCTCAAAGAAAGGTCAACAGTTTTCTTATTGGTAGTTTTAGGATATCTTCTGATTCAAAACTCATTTGACCAGTGAAGTCCTGCCTTACATCACCTAGCACACTGCAATGGCTAAAGACTGGATTATATGCAAAATGCATATGCATATATATGCTGCATATTTCTCATGTTTTTCATAAATGCATATGCCTTGCATATTTGGAGATTTAAGAGCATATAAATGCATATTTTGATGGGAATTTACTCTACCCCATTTAAAAATAAGGTATATATTAGTAACATCAACATCCATTAAAATAAAATGTGAAAGTAAATATTTTGCTGTTAAGCTCCTTTGTTGTTGTACCCATAAACATAATGGGCGTTATTTATAGCTGCAGGTATCATTATCCGGATATTTAAGATTTATAGACTTCTCAGAATTTACAAATTACCTAAGTAAATACCGATTATATTTTGAATAACATTACAAATATTACCTGTACTTTCTGCTGGTGTCGGCCAACTATGAATTATTCTGGGAAAACCAACCAAAACGAAATTTTAAGGCAGCGTTGCCAATTTAGCTTATTTTATGCTAGATTTGGCATATTTTTGTGTTGTTTAGCTTATTTATTTCTTGTTTAGCATATAGCATATTTTCTAGCATATTAAATAATATAAAAATTATTTAGTAAAAATCGAAAATCTTCTAATTCAGAACAAATTTTTATGTTGGCCTTACAATTACTAAAACAACTTAGGAACTCTCTCACAGGAACTTGAAACTGATATCAGTGAGTCAAATCTGATTCCTAACAAAAAATGTTTAACCATTCACACATACACACCTACATCAGCAAATCCCTTCGCCTTCAATAATGTTTATATTAGTACTTATGTCTGTGGACCATGAGATTACTATTAACTACAGGATCATGTTTCAGCATTTTTTAAAACAAATAATTTATCTGTACTGGGTTATGCTTGCTATAGGGATTTTTTATTAGTTGATAATGGAATACCTACTGTTGAACTGATCATTCCATCATTCTTGTGAGGTTTGGCAAATACTATATTGGTCGAGTTGGCAACACTGTTTTAAGGGTAGGATAGATTATTTTATTTTATGAATGGTTAGTCTTAAATCAATCGCCGATTATTCAACTTTTGTGATTGCAAGTTATTGACTATACTGTGTAAAAAAATCATTTTATTATTATTGTGAAAATGCCTAAAGTAGCAAGGGAAAAATCAAGTCTTCTCAGAAGTTGGATTGGAAGTAACAATCATCTAAAAGTTATCGACAGTGAAAGTATGTTTTGCACCATTTGTGATAAAAAGGTAAGTTCTCCACTTCAATAGATTTTTAAACTTATCAAACTTCTTTGCACATCTATGTGTCTGTCTATTCTAAAATGACAAACCGTCCCATTTCTTCAAAAACTGTTTTTTAAAGTTCGCAACGGTTTGGCTTATACAGAGCGAGGTGTTGAGAGTGGCCCACCCTGTATACTACGGTACACTGACTGTACTTTATTGTTTGACGATTTCAATTTCACTTTGAGAAATAAAAAAAAATTGGGGGAGGTTTAAAAAGTTTGATCATTTTAATGTAGGTATCTATTTACGAAAACATCTAAAACATCATTATCATTATATTCCAGATTCCATGTCAAAAGAAATTCCAAGTAGTTCAACACATAAAAACTTCACTTCACCAAACTAAGCTATCAAAAAATGATAATAAACCTCGCCAGCAGATTCTACAGAACAGTTTGCAGATTCAGAATACGTCAGTTGGGCAAGAAACCTTTGCAAAGGATTTATGCCATTTTTTTTTGAACTGCAATATCCCTCTGCACAAGTTAGAACATAAATCGTGTCAAAACTTTTTAAAAACTTATTGCAAGATTAAAGATAAACCAGCTCAAATACCAAGTTCTTCAACTCTTCGGAAAAAATATGTCAGTGCATGTTACAAAGATGTGATGACGAGTATTAAAAATCAGTTAAAAGCCGATTATCTTTGGATTTCCGTCGACGAAACAACGGATACAAAGGGTCGACAAATTGCGAATCTAATTGTTGGAGTTCTTAACGACTCTGGCGATTTTAAAAACTCATACTTAATTAGTGTAAAATGTTTGGAAAAAACAAACTATGCTACAATAGCTAGATTTGTTAACGAATCCCTAACAAATTTTTTTTTACCTGATCAAGTACCATTTGAAAAAATATTATTAATGCTTAGTGATGCCGCCTCATATATGATGAAAGCTGCATCCAATCTTAAAATCTTTTTCCCTAATTTAATTCACTGTACATGTTTGGCGCACGGCCTAAACAGAGTTGCAGAGAAAGTTAGAATTGAATTTCCCAATGTAAACACCTTAATAAATAATGTAAAAAAAGTATTTCTGAAAGCACCACTACGTGTACAGGTATATAGGGAGATGCTTCCCGATATTCCTTTACCACCAGAACCAGTATTAACCAGATGGGGAACTTGGCTTAAAAGTGCTATATTTTTATCTGAACACTACGACGACATCAAAAGCGTTATTTCAAGTTTTGATCCGACTTGTACCGCTATTGATAACTGTCAAAATATTTTTAAAGAAAAGTCTATTAAAAATCAATTGTTGTATATAAAATCGAATTTCGATATCATTGAAAGTTCAATTACAAAATTAGAGGCTCAAAATTTATGTCTTCACAATAGTATGTCTATTGTTGATTCGGTTAAACAGAAAATAACAAATCTGAATGGGGAAATTGGAGTAAAAATTAAAGATAAACTTGATGACGTTTTAAACAAAAATGAGGGTTTCACTTTATTGCGTTCAATAAATAATATAATCAATTTTGGAAACTTCGATGAAAATATTAGTATGGATCCGTCTCTAATAGCAAAGTTTAAATATGCCCCAATTACATCTTGTGACGTTGAGAGATCTTTTTCTGCCTATAAACAAATATTAACAGATAGAAGACATAATATTAGTTTAGAAAATATGAATCAATATATGATTATTTATTGTAACAATAAAAATATGTAAATTTGTTTTATTGTACTCTTTTTATAATATTAGTTTAGAAAATATGAATCAATATTGTAACAATAAAAATATGTACATTTATTTTATTGTACTCTTATTTATCTTGTGGTCAAAATAAAATATTTTGCCGTTTTATTTGTCACAAAACCTGAAGTTAAAAAAATATATTAAGAAATAATAATACAATTTGGTTTAAATTCAAACCTATTTATTTATTTTTATTATTTTTTATTTATTTATGTATTTAACGTAAACCATAAAATTATTCATATAAAAATAAGTGCATATATAAATGCATATTTGCATGTTAATTGTGCATATTCAGCTTGTTTTAAAATGCATATTGCATGCATATTTTAGACATTTTTTAGTGCATATTTTCCAGTCTCTAGCAATGGCATTAAACGTGTATGGCAGTCTCTTCTTCCATTTTGCACTTTCTGCACCTAACCTAAGTTTGTATAGGTGATTTCTTAAACGGCAATATCCAGTCACCATTTCAGTGACCGTTATGATCTCCCGTTTATTGAGGTTCATCAAACTGTTCGAGAGTTTTTTATCAATATTTTTGATTATTTTTTTTAGTCTGGATTTGCCCTTGAGTGGTTATCCATTTATTTTAATGATTCTTTATCAGCCATTTCAGAACCTCGTTTTTCGTAGCATCTTTAGTGAGGCCACATAAAGGTTCTGGGCCTTCAAAAGTTTCTCTCGAGCCTTGTTTCGCTAACATATCTGCTCTTTCGTTCCCATGCACCCCTTCATGACCTGGCACCCATATTAAAGACACTTTATTGTCTTTTGCCAGGTTGTTGAGGAGATCTTTGCAGTTTCTCACCAGTTTTGATTTGGTGAGAGGGTTCTTTACAGCCAGAATAGCCGATTGACTATCTGTGTAAATACCGATTCTCTTAGCTTTAGGGTCTTCATCAATGATTTCGTCAATGCAAGCTACCAAAGCAAAAACTTCAGCTTGGAACACCAAAGCTATGGTGGAATGGTGGCCAGCAGTAAGACCAAGGAATTGGTGGATAGACGAAGTGACCACCGATGCTAAAATGATATTGATGACGGATAATTGGAGGAGAATTGCCAGGAACAGGCATACTTAGATGCGGATGAAGGGAGAGGCCACACCCAGTCTTTGGCTGTAGCGTCATAGGAGAAAGAGAGAAATAGGGTGGACACTGTGAAGTGTAATAATAATCATCTTTCTCTTGATTACAACCCCGGAGGTGAGAAATATTACCAGTAAGGAAAATCCTGTTCGTCCAAAGGCAGCTCGTTCTCGGGTAATTGATAAAACCGTTAAGGCCCTCCCACGCACCTCAAATATGGTTCAAGAAATTTCCTAAGGGACGCATGACAGATGTTCGTCTTTGATGAAATATTTATGAAGTGTCTATTTTTGGTTGCTTATGAAAGTACACTTCCGCGATACTTGAGGTGGAAGGTTTTAATGGAAAGTGCGAGAGTAAATAATAACCTCTCAAGAAAACATATATAGTACATAAAATAACTTACTTATTTACTTAATCAGCATACCCATTTGTACCTTTCGGTGTTGGACTATAAAATAAGCTATATTTTATTTATAGCTTTTTAGTCACGTCAGTTATTAAAACTAAAAATGGTTAAGCTGTAGCGCCTGACAAGTTTTGTGTAGAATTCCGAAAATTTATGTATGAACCGGAAATAAAATAAATAACGACTATCTAACAAAATATAGTTAACTGAAAAAATACCCGAAACCTGGTTAAAGTCGACCTTCATAACTATACCCAAAAAATGAAATTAAAAAAAAATACAGTCTGAAGAACAATCATGGACACAGTTTGAATTCTGCGATGCCTTATGCAGAGGTGCAGGGATGCCAACTGTGACGTATACATTTGTTTTATAGACTACAAAAAGGCAGTTGTTAGATTAAAACGTGATGAGTTCATAACGATCTTAAAAGAAGACGTTGCTGCTATAGATTGACACGTGGATTGCATAGTGGTGCAATACGGCATTAAGGTGATACAGTAGCGATCAACAGGTAGCCAAAACGCGTTCCAAGATTGCGGCTGTAATTTTGAATATTTTTTCGAGATATTTGGCACACGTATTCGTAATATAATAAAGAATGGCGGTACAGAGCCCAATTTGAAAAATATATTAATATGTGGAAATTACTCTGTAATTAAATACAATATTCAAAAAACGAGCCTGTACCGCCATTAAGAAGAACAAAAAAATACACTTTCTTCAAATAAACTTTTTTATCCGATGCCTAGATTTTGTGTCATTTTGGAACTACTAATGAAATAAAAAATTTTAGTAGTTCCAAAATGACACAAAATCTAGGCATCGGATAAAAAAGTTTATTTGAAGAAAATGTATTTTTTTGTTCTTCTTAATGGCGGTACAGGCTCGTTTTTTAATATTGTACTTAATTATAGAGTAATTTCCACATAATAACATATTTTTCAAATTGGGCTCTGTACCGCCATTCTTTATTATATTACGAATACGTGTGCCAAATATCTCGAAAAAATATTCAAAATTACAGCCGCAATCTTGGAACGCGTTTTCGCTACCTGTTCATCGCTACTGTTTCCTCTTAAAGGAGTAACTTTGGTTCTTCGTATTTTCCACAAAAAAATTCACATATAAATAACTTTCGTTAACAAAATCCGTTTTTAATATTAAAATAAAGGACGCTTTCGAAGGGTTAAGCATTTTTGAGACAAATTTCGTAATCCCTAAATATTGCAATCAGGATTTTTTTTGTATAATTGATAATTTTCCACATTCGTCACAAGTTTATGGATCATTACGCGGCTCCTTATTACTAAATCTAGAAATTAAACTTCCTGTTTTATTAATTTTTTATTCTTTTTTATTTAAAACAATTTAAAGTACGTATTTTTCACTTGACCTCAAAGAACCCGACATCAGCTAAAATTTCACGGCACCAAAATTGGATTAACTGGCCATGGGCTCGCTAACGTCCTCATATACACGCACCTTAATACATTTCAATTTAATATTCTATTAAATAAAACAATGGACTGTAGAGGTCATTTTTTTCTTTTTCAACTAATATTAAGCTTATTATTAGTTGGTACAAATGCCACATCCTCCAAACCTTAAATCAAAAGGCGGCTATTTGCGACCTACAGCATGACACACATTTTGTCTTTGTTTCGTAATACCTAGTTTATAATATTATCTGTTTGTCTCATTTTGGTGTTATAAATTATTCACAAGGTATTGGCAATAATCTATTAGCAACATATAATAAATGCATAGATGCCAGGTGTACAGTTATGGTTAAATGTATGTTTACAGTTGAATCCACGAGTCTTTACCCGTGCGTCATCATTTAAAGCATACGAAATAAGTCGGAAATTTACTAAACGCAACAGCAAGTGACAGAAAGTAAGTATTACTCCGATTACGGGTTATAGTATAAAATTTGACGTTATCAAATAAATAGAATGTCAAATATAAGTTTTGCTTTAAAATTTTGGTGCATAATTACAGCTACATTTAAAGTAGCTTAATAAATTCTTTTATTATCATTGATTAATAAATAAATAAGCAATTTATAAAATAATTCAATCATATATTTTCTCATTAACGGTTCTAACCTGACTTCTTGACGGCTCAAACCTGACTGACCATTTTCTTCTCTCAAACTCAATCTCTCAGAAACCAAACGCCCCTTCCAAAATCATTCGATTTCCCCATCAATAATCCTCAACAACCAATCATAGACTTAAGACACTTACTGAATCAAAATATTGACCAATAGGAGATGCAAAATACGCTTTGGGTTAAACCCTCTGGCGTACACGAAAAACATGTCATCCAATCAGCAAGAGAATAAACAAAACGGATTTTAATAGTTCATACAACCTTTTCCCAGCTGACTCAGTAAAAAAGACACTTGGACCTGTTGATAAAACTCTGAACAACTTTATCTCTATAAGATAAACATTTCCCAGTTTCACAGTTGCCAAAAACACATTAGTAAAAGATTTACGAGTGCGATTCTTTTAGCGGTACAAAACATATCGAGGTCCTTCAGATAAAAGAGATATGAATATCCATGAGAACACAAGATCAATCTTATATTGTGAAAAACGAATTACGTAATACACTTAAACACAAACATTATTTTAACGGATTGAGTATACAGGGTGAAGCGATAATATTAGGGATTCGAAAATGCCAGTGATTTTCACACCGTTACATTGTACCCATGTATACACTAAGCTTCCTATAATATGGTTATTAGTGTCTACATTTCTTATGGGAGGGTATATATGCATATATCTTTTTTGTCTTTATTATGCGATCTTTTTTTATTTTTTGAGTTTTTTGAGCACGTTTTTTAATAACTTTTTAATAAATTATAATGCAAAACAAGTAATAATTAGATTACTAAATTTTACTAAATCCTTGTTTGTTGTTAAGTATTGCTCTTATTTATTTTGTAGTTTACTAATAATTAGCCTTCATTAATATTTATATGTAATTATAATTAAATTAAATTTTACTTTCAAAAAGATGAATCGTTTCGTTTTTAATTACTGAGATCAACGTCGAGATAACACAAGAATTTGACCTTGCTACACATTACAGGTGTATTAACGGAAACTATACATTTTCAACAATAATACGTGGAATTCAATTATCGTACTTGTTAAAGAAAATAAGCTTTATAGCCATTGGCAAAATTTTACGATTTCCAATCTTAGAAATAATTCCTCTAAGGTTGTGCAATAGCAAAAGTATTATCTCGTTTAAACAATTCTGAAAACTATTTTAGCCATAAAAGTATTAAAGTATTCTGTTTCTAAATGGATACATATTTGATTCTCCGTAGGTCGTTTATTATCTAAGTACCTATGTAGCACCAAAAAATAAGAGCCACACTGAAATATAGCCATAAGGTGTGCTTTAGTGAATAGCAACTTTCATCCACTGTCAGTCGAAGTCAAAATTGAACATAAAGTAGCAAAAAATTAATTATTAAATTTGCTCAACATGAAGACTGGCGTCAGCGTAGAGAGTATATCATACTTTACAGAATAAATATTTAACTTGTAATTAAATGTCTCTAATATTTTATACGAATTTGTACAAAGAGTTCGAGAGTTCATTAAAACAACAACATCAACAAGAGTTGATGATCAAAAAGGTAAAAGCGACAATATTAATTATACTGACGACGACGGCTAAAAGACGAGAAGAGACGAACTCAAATAAATATTAAATTTTTTTGTATTAGTAGATCTATTTAATATTTATATATCTGAAATAATGCCAATGATTGATTAAAGTAGGCTTCTATAATTTTGTCAAAAAGCCAAATGCAAATAAATGTAATTTATGTACGTTTGGTGATTCACATTTTTAAAATGGTGAACAAATGGGAGCCATATTTTGGTCTAATAAAAAATATGTTTGCTAAACGAGAGACTTTCTTCAATAATAATATATGTATGTTTAAGTCTGGCTATAATATTTATGTCTGTTTATTTTAATTAAGTGATAAATCATCAAAAGAATGTAACGAGTTAGGCGATGGACTACCCCAGCTAATTGAAACAATACTCGAAAATATTATCCCAATCAACTAAGATAGCCATCGTTACACCCTTAGCTTAGCTCAGTCACTCAGGTGTGTGTTCGTCTTGTCCTAACCTCAGATATGAACTATGAAAATTGGAATGGAAGCAAACAAAACATAGTTTTTAACCAATCATGTTTATTGTTCATAAAGATATAATAAATAAAATGACTTAGCAAATTGCATTAACAAATGTATTCAAATTCTTGCCAAAAACTAACAATTCTGGATTATACTTATGGCTTTTGGTAGCTGATGGTATCTTCTTGATGTCGTATGGTACTGCTGTTGTAGACTTCTCGTAGGCCTGGGCAGATCTTCGGCCCTAGGCCCCTGCAGCTAAAGGTGTTGGATGCTGGAGTCTGGATGTCAAAGTCCCCATTGTGTCAGCCTTAGTTCCATCACCGGTGTGGATGGCTTGAAACTCCCAAAGGGAGAAAAGTGATTTCTTTCCAAAAAACCCAAGAGGAAGATGATTTGTTGAAATGAAAATCATTTATTTTTCGAATTACATGCCTTTTTAAGGATTAATTTTTCCCTTCCAGTGTATGTCAGGGAGTAGGGGGTCAAGTCGATGAAGTGACACTGTCATTGAAAACGACATTTAAAATGACAACCAAGTACTATGAAGTAGCGGCATGTTCCGTATTGAAAATACAGATATTTGGAGAGTATGAATATATGAGGTATGTTCAGTATGATGATTTAAATAAAAAGAGATATATTAAATAGAAGATAATAAAAAAGGATAATAAAATGATAATCAAAGAGGATAATAAAAGAGCGCCAACCAATTTTTAAAGGGGGAAATGGGTAAACCAAATAGAAGAAGATAATTATTAATGAAATATTAAAGAAAATAAGGTAAAATAATTATTTAAAAATAAAATATCAAAGATGTGACGTTTGTAACGTTACAAGAATATTAATCTTACCATCTGCTGCAAGACTGATAAATACTCATAGTTTTTTTAAATAAATTCTTGGACATATTCCTTTATCTACTTCTTATATTTCTCCTACCTTTACCACAATATCTACATATCGGAATTTTAAAATAAGTGATTAATTAATTAAGAATAAATAATTAATGTTATGCAGTGTCTTGAATGATGTTTGCTTAAATTATAATTTTGTGCTCATTATCTATAAGGCCTTATATGTATTTTTTTCGATTTTTATAAATTTCCGCCAAAAAGTTAATATACGGGGTGGGCCAAAGGAAAGAGTCCACCTCGATATTTAGCAGTAGTTATTTGAGTTTAAACAAACGCCGAAACAGGTCGATTTTTATTTTTAAATTGCAATGTTTTCGCAGATAGGTATTTCATACTAGTGACGTTATCCATCTGAGCGTGATGACGTAAGCGATGATTTTTTAAATGGGAATAGGGGTCGTGCTGTGTGTGGTAGCTCGTTTGAAAGGTTAGTGAATTTTCTATTCAGTAATATAAAGATATTCATAATTATTTATACAGGGTGTCCAAAAAAATTACAATCTAAATTATTTGACAAAAAAAAGAAGAATGTATGTAATTTATTTAATTTAAAAGACATTTTACTGCTGTCATAAATCAGAAAAAAATGGTTATTTCACAAATAAACATTGATTTCGCTTAAATTAAATGTTCAACCCAGGTTCCGCCAGGCCTCTTGGAAGTTTGAACATTTAATTTAAGCGAAAAGCATTGTTTATTTGCGATATAAACATTTTTCTCTAATTTGTGACAGCAGTAAAATGTATCTTGCATTAAATAAATTACCTACTGCCAAATATCGAGGTGGACTCTATTGTTTGACCCACCCGTTTGTTTTGTTGTTAACCCGGCAGTGGTCGCTATATGAGATTTTTTCTCACGGTTTCAGAAAATTGCGCACAACTTTTTTTCTGGGAAATTCTACGCGCTGAGGTCCCTTCTAGTCTCCTATCTATCCTTTCTCGATAATCTAATATACTCGTCCGCTCAGATCGTGACTCAGTTGACGTAGTATCACCAGATTGCTGAGTATTCTCCTTTTCATGAACATTTTTCAGTGCGTCACAAATTATAGAAAAAAAGGTAAGTCCGTGATAATACATATTTATGACATTTATTCTAACGTGACATTTTAGTTAAATCTGACAGTTGTCAAATTTTATTTTCAATTTGGAATAAAACCAAATCAATTGTGTCTATTGCATTTATAAAATGGTATTTTCTTTCATTTGTATAGTCTTATAAATTGTACAGATTATATTGATAATATTATTATTTTATTTAATAAATAATTCTTTTTTGATTATGGCGCCATCTATCGACAACTAGAATAATCACCGAACTAGAATAATTACCGAAGTATTCCCAGACGTGCCTTTTTTTCTGTCACATACAATTTAATGCGTTAGAGAGAAATCGAAAAACTGTGACGCACTGAAAGATGATCATGAGAAAAAGAATATCAGTGCTTTATGTGAGAGATTCTCTCATCGAGCGACCACCGGCGTTACCAACTGTGTATAAAAATTAATTTTATTTTCTCACTTAAAACCTGAAATAATGTAAAAAAAAATTGTAATTATTGTCATCAACCAATTTGTCCAGAGGATTCTTGTTATACTTGTGTGCTGTGCCGTAAATTGTGAAGATACGGAGATTAATACGGATTAATATTGGTTTAATTCCGATTTTTTTTTTGATTTTATCATATTATTACTTCTAACAGAAGTTTTCAATAGGCACTTGCATGGAGAACCAGTGCCACAAAGTTGGAAAGAAGGATGGATTACATCTATCCATAAGAAAGGAAATAAGGAAGATTGCAATAACTATCGGGGTATAACTGTTACGAGTACGCTTAGCAGATTATATGGAAGAATTATAAAAGAACGCATATGCGAAGAATACCGCCCTTTTGAGTCAGAAGAACAAAACGGATTCAGAGCAGGACGATCCACAATAGATAGTATTTTCTGCTTATCCCAAATACTTGAGAAAAGAACACTGAGATCTCGAGAAGTGCATTTACTCTTAGTCGATTTAACAAAAGCATATGACACCGTGCCTGTTGCGAAGTTGTGGAAAGTATTGGAGAAAACCAGTATCAGCGTTACACTAATCGATGCTATTAAAGAGCTTTATAAGAACACAATAGCAAAAGTTAAAATAGGAAAAGAGGTGTCTAATGGTTTTCAGGTAACAAAAGGACTTAAGCAAGGTTGTTGTTTATCTCCCATACTGTTCAACATATATATCGATGAAGCACTCAGGCACTGGAAGAAGAAGTGTAAAGGGATGGGGCTGTCTATTGGGGATGAAACGTTATATACGTTGCACTATGCAGATGACCAGGTAGTTATTGCCCAAGACAAAGAAGACCTGGAGTATATGGCTAGAAAACTAATGGAAGAGTACAAAAAATGGGGCCTCGAAGTAAATGTCCAAAAAACACAATATCTTTGCGTAGGAGGAGAAAATAATCCAGATGACCTCGACTTAGAAGATGAAACTATTAAGAAATGTGACCAATGTACATATTTGGGGGTAAAACTGACAAAGACAGGACGAAGTGATGAAGCCATAAAAGACAGAATAACCAAAGGAAAACAAGTTATAGGTGCGTTGAATTCAGTATTATGGCAAAAAAATATAAGACCGGAAACGAAAAAACGAATATATAATACCATATTAAAACCAGTAATCGTCTATGGCTCAGAAGTGTGGCAGTTATCACAAAAACTTAAAGGTAACCTATTGGCAGTTGAAATGGATTTTTGGAGGAGAGCAGCGGGAAAGTCTAGATTAGAACATGTGAAAAATGAGGACATCAGGAGACAAATGAAAGTACAAAGATCAATTATAGAAGACATCGAAAAACAACAACTAATATGGTACGGACATGTTAGACGTATGGGGGAAGAAAGACTACCCAAAAAGATATTAGAATGGGTACCACCAGAGAAAAGAAAACGAGGACGACCACCAACAACATGGATCCAAGGAATCTCAAAAGCAATGTCAGCAAGAAATCTATCTGAAGAAGACTGGCAGAATAGACAGGCTTGGCGAACGGGAACCCAAAGGCGTATTACGCTGTGAACGGGATTTATATATATATATCATATTATTATCTATATTATGTTATATTATTACATTCTTATTATTAGTTGATAAAAAAGTTTAAAATCTGTTTTACAAATTTTATTTTGTAAAAAAAGGCAAAATTTGGATATGTGAGAGAAACCCTAACGCGCGACCAGTCGCGTAATAATCTACCTAGCGACCAATGCCGGGTTAATAAGACAATGAAAAAATCAACAACTAAAGAAGAAAAAATCAAAAATAAGAACGAAAGAAAATGAACGGTAAAAAATGAAAACCAACGAGAGGTTTTTAATATCTTTCAAAAATCTATCGAGTGGCATCAAACACGACTCCGCAGTCTCACTCCCTAGTGGTGGGCGGGGGACAACTTTGAAATTAATATTAAATGGAAAACCCTATTTTTCATTGTAGATTAGAATTCTACGTGAAAAAGTGAACAAGTTTAAAATGATTTTTTATTTTTCGAATTGAGATAGATGGCGCTGTAATCACAGAAAAACATGATACAGATTAGAAGTCTGCAAACTAATTTTTATGGTACTGAATACAAGTTTTTAGTAAGGTTTTGCAGAATCAGAATCTGCAATAAAAATGGGGGTTTCTATTAAAGATTTCAATGATGCCAACACCCCCCGGTGAGTAGGGGGTGGGACCATGTTTAGAGTCATTCGGTACATTTTTGAAATATTTTTTGAAAAATATGGAACTCGGCATTTAGAATTGTATATTTCGAGATATTACACCGTTTGAGAATTTTCCTAGGATGTAAGGATATCTAGTATAGTTTTTTTCGATTATAGCGCCATATAGGTACATATTCAACTATTACTAGTACTAAGTTAGGTACATACTATTTTTGCATAATAAATCCAAAGCTGCAATAAAAAATAGGTGTTCCAAATTAAGATTTTAAAGTTGCCAAACGCCTCACCCCACCTTACCTCCAGGGGATAGAATGGTAATGGGGAGTCGGGTTTGGTGTCATTCGATCAATTTTTGTACCGCTTCTTTTCACACATCCTATATAGTCCAGAAAGCCACTGCGCATCCGCTAGGAAAAATATTCTAATTCGGATTTTTTGCACAATCTTACTCAAAAAGGACTCCTTTTAACAAATTTCCATGTTGCCAGGATCAAAAGGTGGTCAAAAATTTTTTAAACGTTTTTTTTTGTTTTTTTTCCTAAAATTATTTTTATTGCATGGAAAAAAGTTTTTTTAGGTTTTTTGGATCATTCCAAACAGAAAAGGTCTTTAGTGACTTTTTTATAAAAATGATAGTTTTTGACATAGCGATTAAAAATTGAAAAATTGCGAAATCGGCCATTTTTAACCCTCAAAGACTATGTGAAAACTGAAAATTTGAATGTTGCCAAGGTAGGTAGATATTCTCTAAACATCGATTGATGAAATCCCGAAGAGTTTTTTGCAATACAATATTCAAAACTCCTTTGTTTTTTAATTGCGAATCAAGCGTGCGCGACACTATTTTCCACCGACGACAGTATGGTGCAAATGAAAGGAATAAATTCGTTATTTCGAAAATCGGCGAATTTAAGGAAAAATCCCGAAACAGGTCGATTTTTATTTTTAAGTTATGATATTGTGGCATATATGGTATACTAGTGACGTCATCCGTCTGGGCGTGATGACGTAATCGATGATTTTTTTAAATGAGAATAGGGGTCGTGTGGTAGCTCGTTTGAAAGGTTCTTCAATTCTCCATCAAGTAGTGTAAACATTTACATAATTTTTTATACAGGGTGTCCTTCTACTTCTTTTTTTGTCAGATAATTTAATTTAATAAAACTTTTTTGGACACCCTGTATAAATAATTATGTAAATGTTTATATTACTGAATAGATAATTGAAGAACCTTTCAAATGAGCTAGCACACGACCCCTATTCTCATTAAAAAAAATCATCGATTACGTCATCACGTCCAGATGGATGACGTCACTAGTATACCATATATGCCACAATATCATAACTTAAAAATAAAAATCGACCTGTTTCGGGATTTTTCCTTAAAGTCGCCGGTTTACGAAATAACGAATTTATTCCTTTCATTTGCACCATACTGTCGGTGGAAAATAGTGTCGTGCACGCTTGATTATCAATTAAAAAACAAAGGAGTTTTAAATATTGTATTGCAAAAAACTCTTCGGGATTTCATCAATCGATGTTTAGAGAATATCTACCTATCTTGGCAACATTCAAATTTTCAGCTTTTCACATAGTTTTTGAGGGTTAAAAATGGCCGATTTCGCAATTTTTCAATTTTTAATCGCTTATATGTCAAAAACTGTCATTTTTAGAGAAAAGTCACTAAAGACCTTTTCTCTTTGGAATGATCCAAAAAACCTAAAAAAACTTTTTTCCGTGCAAAAAAAATAATTTTAGGAAAAAAACAAAAAAAAAACGTTTAAAAAATTTTTGACCACTTTTTGGTCCTGGCAACATGCAAATTTGTTAAAAGGAGTCCTTTTTGAGTAAGATTGTGCAAAGAATCTGAACTAGAATATTTTTCCTAGCGGATGCGCAGTGGCTTTCTGGACTAATATGTATAACAATTTATTATACTAAACTAAACTTAATAAAACGTCAAATTAAAATATTCAAATAATTAATTAAGTAAAATGTCAAAACATACCACAACTATCTAATCAGCTGTGCCTATTTAAATATATTATAATTATGCTGGTGCCATCCATTTTTATAATGATTATTTACAAAATTGGGATCTTATCGAAGACGGGATGCCAAGCAAATTGAATCAAGAATTAAGATAGTACATACGTCAGGAAATTAGGAATACAAATTGTTTGAGATTATCTCACCACTGCCTTTCTCTTTAACCGCACAAAAACATGTGTAATAAATCTTTTTCATTACTGCTGAAAGGTAAATGATCTCGTTTCAGCATTACCCAATACTTAATAGGCCCGTGTCTATAAACGGTCACGTTTATCAGCATCCATTGTTCGATTGTTACTGTTACAGTACACGTTTGCAGTATATTAGCTATAATGAATATTGTTTTCTTCCTTTTCACTTTCTTTTGTATCTTTTATAAGCGAAGCGGTTAATATATGCTGACTTTAATTAGACTGATTTAAATCTATTGTAATAGATACCCTACAAATAGTAGCACCAATTGTTACTATGTGCGATATTTATCAATTTCATCTACAGTCGGAAAAATGAAAGAATACCCATGAACAAACATATAAAACACGCTGTATTTTCCTGTCACCGTGTCACAAAGAAAATTGTCCAGTGCAAGTACATGTAATAATAATTATTACATGTATTTGCGCTGGCCAATTTTTTGTGTGACACGGTGACAGGAAAATACAGCGTGTTTTATATGTTCGTTCATGGGTATTCTTTCATTTTTCCTACTGTATGTACAAGATGAAATGAATGTAAGTGGAGAGGAAATTATTTTAGAAATGGGTATTAGGATTTAGATCTGGATATAGCATTAACGACCACTTACTGTACTGGTAATAAAAAACCTAATAGAGAAGTCTGCGGAATACAACAAACCATTGACACTGATATTCGTGGACTACGAGAAAGCATTCGATACCATAAACCAGCAGAAAATGTTAAAAGCATTGACAGAATGATAATGAAATAAACAAAAATGTTGTTGCTTAATAAAAAATTTGTAATAATTTATTTATTCTGACTCATTTATATCTAGTTAATTTAATTATCTAGTAATTAAATTAATAATTAAATTATTATTATCTAATATATTTAATTTGAGTTGGGGTTTGTTTCATGTAATCGAATGAACTATCTTTCAGTAAAGTCGTTCCAGGAATGCAACTCATAAATATTGGCAATATCATTTTAAAATCTTCTACTTTAAAATGTATCATATATTATGTCTGAATTGCCGATATAAATGAGTCAGACCTGAGTAATGATTTTTGACTGTTTTAATAAATTTTTTGCCGAAAACTCCCGAAGACGAGATAAACAGTAGGTACCCTGGCCACTAGTTATTCCGGAGATCACTTCCGATGTCATATTCGTCGTTATGGACCCCAAAAACCCCCCAAGTAATGATTTTTGACTAATTTTTTATATATTTTTTTCCGAAAACTCCACAAGACGGGATAAACAGTAGGTACTCTGGGCACCAGGTACTCCGTAGATCACTTCCGATGTCATATTCGTCGTTAGTGACCCTAAAAACCCCCCGGGTAATGATATTTGATTAATTTTTTAATGAATTTTAATGACGAGGTAAACAGTAGGTACCCTTGGCACCAGGCACTCCGGAGATCACTTACGACGTCTTATTCGTTTTCAGCGACCCCAAAATAATTGACGAGTTCTGAATTTTGTTTATTGGTAGGGGAGCCCATACGGGGATTTTTGCAGTTACTCGAGAGCGTCAGATTAGCATATGGGAGAAACCTGGTACCCTGCAGATGTACCTCTACCATATATTGGCTCTTAACATAGGGAGGTTCGTTAAGGGGGGCCCGAAAAAAAATATATGGTTAAAAATACTCGAAATTGTCAGATTAAGATAAGGTAAGTTGAGTACATGCAAGAGAGTATATTTATATTTCAAAAATCTGACGATTTGAGCGGGGCGTAAGGAAATGGGTGAGTCATAAAGTTTCACAAAAAAAAGCGAATATTTCGCGAAATGAACGTCAGATCAAAAAACTAAAATATACGTCTTCAATATTTTTCAAAAATCTATCGAATGGTACTAAACACGACCCCCACGAAGAGGAGAGGAGGATAAATTTAAAATTTTAAATACAAACCCAGCGATATTTCGCAAAATGAACATCAGATCGAAAAACTGCAAAATACACTTTCAAAATGTTTTTGAAAAATCTATCGCATGGTACCAAACACGACCCCCCACGGGGGCGGGGCGGGGGTTACTTTAAAATCTTAAATAGGACCACCAAATTTTTATTGCAGATTTGGATTCTTTACGTAAAAATAAGCAACTTTTATTCCAGACATTTTTTCGAATTATAAATAGATGGCGCTATAATCGGAAAAACGATTATTTCAAATGGAAAATTAAATTAAAAAATGACAAGCGCCCGCTCAAATGGAAAATTTTACTTAACTTTTTTTTATTTTAGGACCTAATAATCACAACCCAATTGGTCCCCATAACGCTCGAGTGACTGCAAGTTTAGCATACTTTACTCCCCTACTATGATTGTCTGTTTGAGATGCACTTTAAGAATGCATTTTTTGTATGCAGTTTTTCAATATTATATCATGGCTCCGTTTCACAAAGTTTCCTGGCGCATTCACGAATCGAATGCAAAAAGAATTACAGTGGAGCCCCGATAAGTCGGCCCCCGATAACCCGGAAATCCGGCTAACCCGGACCGATTTTCATCAGATAAACATTTTGATTTTCAATATTTTGTATTTTTCAATTTAATTGTGGCTTATTTACCATCAAAATAGTTAATTATCAGACAAACCTTTCAACAATAAAAATGTATGTAATATAATATTTGAGAGATAATGTGTATGTGGGTAATTTGAACTATACGATATTAAAAATGACTCATAGCACACGCCGCAGAAACAACAGCCACCTGTCTGTAGTATCTATTCCTTTTTATTTCAAACTGTCAGCATTGTTTAGGAAAGACTATTTAAAAAATTCTTTTAAAAACAATGGTCTTTAGTTTTCACTGCTCTAATAATAACATTACATCGTTGTAACTGTATTGTGTGTCTTGTATTGTTCGCTTCCATTTGCTTACGTTTGTGTTTGGTGTTTTTTTAGTAATTTTAATGAGTAGGTACTGTGCATATTTATAAATATATTTCATGTTATTTCAATTCTAATGGAGTTTATCTGTAAGTATACCGTATTTTATTAATTTTTACCATATTCTCCGGCTATCTCGGATTTTCGATAACCCGCATCGGTCGCGGTCCCGATTAATCCGAGTTATCGAGGTTCCACTGTATTAAGATCCGTCTTGTCGTTTTTTTTTCGGAGCTAAGGCCGATTTTAGTGCTTTATTGCTTCACTTCGCTTAGTAAAATATTTTGACTTTTAAATAATATTGTTTACTGCCATAGAAAGCTGGGCATTTTTTTAATACATCCTTGTAATACTTAATAATTATAGCTATATTAACAGAAGAATATTATGTCTGGCAACTGTCTACTTTCACTTGAAACTTTTTTATGTGGGTCTTTATGTTTGCAACGACCTTCAGCAACATCGATTAGACAAAAATGTGGACAAATTTGTTTTACATTGCTCGTAATTTAGAGCGATCATAAATGTCAAGATCGAGTTTTAATGGTAAAACTTCGAAACCCAAAATAATCTTACGACGATTTTTAGTAATTATCTCCCCGATTTAAGTCTGTTGCCGATGGTTATCTTTACTTAAATCTGCCATTGGCGGGAAGAAGGACAGACCATTTTAAAATCTAATTTGGGGTACTAACTAATAATCATATTTCATGCCTTAGCAGGTAGCAGCAGGAGACAACTTTTTATTGTTTCAAATACGTTTAGGACAGGCATAGGCACATAAGGCAGGTAGAATATAAATCAACATATTATGTGTAATGCTAACGAAATTACATGTTATTATATTTGAGGTATAAAATAGACCAACAAGTCATTATTTCCAAGCAGATTGAAATGCTCAATAATTCATTCTTGACATGCACAATTTTGCCTATTTTAGTTTTTTGTAATTATTGTAGTTGTTAGCAGATCAATTTTCTGTTTAAAAATCATGCTGAAGTTGCGAGGCCAATGATTATTATGACTAGGGGGAGAGTTCAGAAACTGCTACTACTAAACTGCTACAAGCGTGGCAAACATTTAGTTTCCCATGAGTTTTCCAATGTAATCACTCAAGAACGAAAAAGGCTTTGGTTGGTTAAATGTCGAGTAAACAGGGAAAAAATATTTTAGTGCTTAATAAAAATGAAAGTTTTACCTAGAATACGGTACTAACAATTAAATAAAAAAAGAGCGATGGCGTTATAGTAAACGATAACAATAATAATGCACATACAAACGAAGATAATTGCACCAGCAATGATTTGAGGTATTCCTTTCTACTGGCCAACAGCACAGTATCGTCTGCATATCTGATGATATTTATTACTTGCCAATTTGACGATTATTCCTTTATCTGCAACTTATTTGCAATTCCTTTGCAATTTCTTAATTCTACAAATGCTGAAATATTCCACAGTGTGATGCGAACTTTGAGTAAAACACTTTTGATTCGTACGCCGGTATACTGGTATACATGAAGAAAATCTATCTGTTTTGCAACAATATTATTACAGCGATCATCATTCTCATCATCAACCCGTACTCGTCCACTGCTGGACATAGGTCTCCCTCAGCTCTTTCCATCTTTCTATGTTTTGTGCGGCTTGCATCCAGTTGCTAACAATACGCTTCAGATCGTCAGCCCATCTGGTTGGTGGTCGTCCTCTGCTCCGTAATGCTTCTTCTCATGGCATCCACTCGACAATACGTTTTGTCCATCGGTTGTCTGAGAATCTGGCGACGTGTCTTGTCCTATTCCACTTAAACGACGCGATTCTTTCGACGGCGTCCGTTGTTTTTGTTCTACGATGTATTTCTTCGTTTGGGATTCGGTCCCTCAAGGAGACACCCAGCATCTGAGGAGCGGCTAAAGATACAGTGCGGCTCCCTAATTTGCGCGTGCGTGTCCTCAACTCCAACGTTGCCGTTTCTGAGATAGTTTGGAAACAAGAAACGCGTCCAACTTCAATTTTGTCACTGTCACATCTTTGATCGGATTATTGGATATTGGATTTATTTTTATATTTTGGATATTTGGATCTAAGTTGGTTATGTATGTCCTGTTTTATTCATTAAAAAGGATTCCGAAATAAAAGTTTATTCTCAGATACAGATTATGCATGGTTTGACCCAAATCAATATGAAACAAAGACATTTATTGAAGCTATAAATATAATTTGTAAATAATTTTAAACTGTTAATTACAAGAATCACATAGACATTCTTTATAATTATTAATTTAGACATTTTTTTGTAGAAATAAATATTTTTAGTAGGTATAGATATATAAGATGTAATTTCAATTAATTTGAATGCACAAATATGCTTGTGAAATTGTGGAAAAGATTAGGATTTGTTAAAATTCTGGATTAAAAAGTACAGTTCAATTCAACAGATATAACATAATATACGTATGGCATTAACAATATAAACAGGTTAATACAATAAAACAAAGGTTTTTGGAATTTTAATCCTTTATTATTTAGATATAGGGCCGGTACTTTATGTCCCGGTTAAACCGCCATTAGCTAACCGGGGTTTAATCAGGACAGAAATGTATGCATAACATAGACATAAACACAATTGTACTTATTATTATGATTAGGAGTGCGAAATTGGAAAACCAAGGTGAGGGATAGGAAGCTGATTCTGGAACAGGTCAAGACCCACCATGGGTTGCGGAGCCAATGATGATGATATTATGATTATACATGATATTACAACGCAAGAGGCCCAAAGAGGTACTTTTCTGTCCTGATTAGCTAACCGAGGTTTAACGGGGACATAAGTCCCATAATCTATAAAGTTTTGAGCCAAAAGTATGTATTACACTTTCATTTTCATGTCATCAGCATTTGTTTATTTAAACATACTGTCAAAAAACTTAATAAAAAAACACCATAAAGCTAATTTTTCTATTATTATTTTTGTCCTTTAAAATAACTTCCTTGTTCATACATTTTTGCTAGTTGTGGAAGGCCTTTTAACGGAATGAGATATAAAATAAATTTTAAAGGATACTCAAAATCAAACACCAATATCATGTATTTATAAATTGCTAATAATAAAATACTAAAAATCAAATCAGTCACCAATATAATATACCTATTTATTTATAAATTTATTAACAAACTGCAGTCCAATAAAAATAAAATTATCAACATTATACTACATAACAATGATTTTCCTCTTATGTTCGAAGCATACACTACCAACATTCGTCGGAATATATTCTTTTTAGTATGTGTGTAGTAGTAGCATAGTATGTACTATAAAAACATTCTAAATTTCATGTTTTTTGCATATACTTCGAAGAATATTCTCGGACCAAATATACTGAGCACATTCATGTATGTAGTTACTTAGAATATTCGTAAAAGTTTATTCTTGGAATAAACCTTTTAGGCTATTGATTATGTTCAAAATAAGATAACTAAAAGGAACTACAACGTTAACAAGATTTTATTGTCTCATATCTGTCTCTAAATTAGAAAAAACCATGGAGTGCTACTGGAGTGAGTTTTTGAGAAAGGGGTGAATTAGTCCCTAGTCACAGGGTGAATTAGGGTGAGTTCTATGCACTTTTGATATAAACACATCTACAGGAAAATTGTTCCAGGTTAAATTTACTATCCAAACATCACATTTTAAAGTCAAAAATTTTTTTTTTATACAAAAATAATATATTCAAAATAAAAGCAAGAAAAAAACACGAAAGAAAGCAATTTTGTTTTTAGCCCCATAACTATTTTCCACAGGGATATAGGTATAGGCATTGCTTTAGCGAAAAATAACTCATCCTTCCTCTTTAAAATGAAGTTTGGTAAAATTCTCTAAGATTTATAGTTTCCGAAATAGGATTTTTCTAAGTTTGCCGCTCACAGCATTTTTGGGAAATTTTCCCCATTATTTCGCAAACATTGTTCTGTAACTATTTCGTGCGCATTTCTACGTATATGCAATAGTAGAAAGAGAAATTAATTACCTTTAAAATAGTCTATTGTATAAGGTTATTTATACAGCTCTTTCTAAGGAAGTTATGCTTTTTCAAATTTTTCATTATGACTTTTTTTCTTGTATGTTTAAGTATATATACATTGTGGAATAAAAAAGCTTATTTTCTTTACTTTAAAATGGTGTATTGCAAAAAATTCTAGGACAATTCTTAAACACGATATCCGTAGGATATCCAAGAGTATCCGTAATTTGAGAAAAATTTTAAATTTTTTTTATTTTTTTCAATTAGAAAAATATGATTGCATATTATATCATAATTTTTTTTTCATAAAGTTAATAATAAAAAAGTTTTCCATAGGGTTCCAATCTTGTTTAAAAATAGTCCCAGATTTTTTTACGATACACCATTTTAAAGTAAATAAAATAAGCTTTCTTTTTTATTAGACAATAATATACCTACCAATTATATACCTACATATACAATAAAAAAAGTTATAATGAGAAATTTAAAAATAATCGTAAAATATATCAAAAATCATTAAAAGTATAAAACTTTTTAAAGGTAATTGACCTTTTTTCCTATTAAATGTCACATTGCATATACCTAAAGCTACGTAGAAAAAAGTTACAGAACAATGTTTGAGAAGTAGCAAGGAAAATGGGCCAAAATCGCTGTGAGTGGCGAACTTTGAAAAACCATATTTTAGAAATCATAAATCATAGAGACTTCTACTAAATGTCATTTTAAAGAGTAAGGATTGAAGTTTTTTTCTTGCTTTTCTTTTGAATATATTTTTGTAAAAAAAAATATTTTTAACTTTAAAATGTAATGTTTTGATAGTAAATTTAACCTGGAACAATTTTCCTGCAGATGTGTTTGTACCAAAAGTGCATAGAACTCACCCTAATTCGTCTTGTGCCTAGGGATTAATTCACCCCTTTCTCAAAAACTCACCCCTTTAAATGGTAGCACTCCGCGGGTTTTTCATATTTAAAAGTCCATTGACTATATGAAACAATAAAACCCCGTTAACGTTGTAGTTCCTTTCTAAAATACATAATCAATAGTCTATTTATCGAATATTGAATATCGAATCTACCAAGAACATGAAATTGTTATGTGGGAACCATTTAGGCTTGAGTTAAATGGAGAATAATCTTTTAAAACAAACACACACACACACACGACATTTAGTTACACTATATTTGCTCCTGGTTGAAAATGTAGGTACTGCCCCAGCTTGTTCGATTACATAACAGCATCCTCCTTTTCCAGTATTTCAATGTTTTCTCTATTAACAACTGCAATATTATGTAAAAGTATACAAGCTGATATTATTCTTCAAACAAAAGGTAACTTGCACCTCATTTCACATACTAATATGGGGAATTTTTTCTGCATAAAATACCAAATATTCTTTCTATAACAATTCTTGAGGCAATTTGTGATTGATTATACAGCACTTCAACTACTGTCTGACTGAAGATTCTGCAATGGTGTCATTTTATATACCCAATAATATGCAAAAGTATTTAAAAACTTCTAAACCTAAAATAGCACTTCCATATTGTATGATGGTTATGTTGTTCTTTAACTGACAAAATAATTAAATTCAACGTTTTACTCTTTTCAATGATCTTATATTTTCTTAATACCCTTTTACAGGTACAGGTAAAACGTCTAAGGGTAAAACAAAATAGAATTTTATTTTTATAGGTTATTTTTATATTTACATTACAAAAATATTATGTCATTTGTCAAAATAAAAGATTCCTTGCAAGGAATTCCATTTTGAATTTCCCGGCGATGTCAATGTGTAAACAACATGACAACGTTGTAAATATTTTGACTCATGCGCAAAGTAGGGAGCCGCACTGTATCTTTAGGCGCTCCCCAGCATCTGGCGCTCCATAGTCCTCTGAGTTATGCGAATCTTGTTCACTACCTTTTTTGTGAGTGTTAATGTTTTCGCTCCATACGTGAGTACAGTGAATACAGTCAAAGATTTTCCTTTTCAGGCATATGGGTAAGTCCGATTTAAATACATAGCTCAGTTTACCAAACGCTGCCCAGGCTAATCCTATGCGACGTGGGTGCTCGCACGTCTGGTTATCTCTTCCCAACCAAATTTCATGTCCCAAGTACTTATAAGATGCAGTCTGCTCAATATCCATTCCATCAACAACAATATTACGATTTAGCACCAGATTAGTCATTATTTGCGTTTTGTTGATGTTAATCTTTAGTCCGACTCTAAAGAAGCGTGATATAACTTGTTCAACATTATTATTGCATCATCCATACGATCGGCTATAAGGACGATGTCATCTGCGAATCTCAAATGACGAATCTCTCATATTCGTTCAGATCTGCCTTTTTAAAAGTGTGTTGTAAAAGGGTTGTGAACAGCTTTGGTGAGATGGTGTCTCCTTGTCGTACTCCTCGCTGCATACAGAATTTATTAGTTTCTTGATCAGAGAGTCTTACGCTATCCGTTGCATTGTGGTAGATATATTTTATCATGTTAGTGTAGCGATGGCCTATTCGGCATTTTGTCAATGCTTTTAGCATTTTCTGCTGGTTTATGGTATCGAACGCTTTCTCGTAGTCCACGAATATCAGTGCCAACGGTTTGTTGTATTCCGCCGACTTCTCTGTCAAGTTTTTTTATTGCCAGTAAGTGGTCGTTAGTGCTATATCTGGATCTAAACCCAGCTTGTTCTCTGGGCTGATAGAAGTCTAACTTAGCCTCCAGTCTTTTTTTGATAATTTTTGTGAAAAGTTTATATATGTGTGATGGCAGACTGATAGGACGGTAGTTTTTTAGATCTGTTTGTCACCTTTCTTGTGCAATAAAACAATGACTGCATTGTTCCACTGAGAAGGGGTTTTTCCTTGGTAAATGCATTCGGTGAAAAGTTTGACCAAAACCTGGATAATTTTATTTCCACCTTGTTTGATTTCCTCGATCACTACTCCGTCATCGCCAGGGGATTTATTATTTTTCATTTCTGAAAGTGTTTTTTAACTTCGTATGGTGTTACTTCTGGCATTAATTCTGATCGCTGGTATTACAGCGATATTGTTAAAGAATAGGGCCATAAGATATTAAAAAATCACTTAAATCGGACAACAGATTTAGGAAACTCGAGACATCAAAAATGACCAATTTTTAAGGTGGCCGGTTAATTTTGGAACAGAGTGTATCTTTATTTGATGTTGGGTGGTTAATGCGGTTAAGTAATTTAATTTTCGTTTGTCAGTAATTAAAATAAATAAAATGGATTGTAATTTTATTGTAATCCCTTTGCTGGATGCACAATTAGTGCTTAAGTGGTCGTCATAAAGAACTTCACCAAACGAATTGTATGTAAATCGACCTTCATACCATTTTTAGCAGCAACATCGATATCCCTTATCTTTTTGTTTCGCCTCTGTGACTCTTATCTACTGCTTTACTCATGGCGACAGGATATTTTTCTAAATCGAAAAGGAATTGTTTTATCTTTATATGATCCAATTTTTCTGCGAGGTTGCTTTATATGGTCGCGCTGGTAGACATCTTGAGAAGATTACCAATTCCGAATGTCTCCTGTGTGTGAATGTCAAGTTTATTTACATGGTATGTATGTAAATTTTCCTTATATAGCGGACACTTATGAATCTCGGAATTTCTTGAGACTGACAGATACATTATCGTGGTAACATTGTATGTGTTTTGCCTAGTAGTAGCAGAAGTACGGTAACCTAAGACTGTCTCAAAATGTTTTATTTTATATCAACACGATTTTCTATGTGAAAATCACATTAAGAAAGTGATTGTTTATTCAGAGAGATGTACTTATAAAGGGGTCGGCATAAGCCTGGCAACAAATTTGCATTAAGAGAAAAAAATGCAGCGTCAAAATAAATTTATTCAAAGAAATTACAAAAGGGATTCGAAAAAAGGTTACTAGACCAGGGCGGATCTGTAAAAATATTACCTATGTACCATAGTACATTTGGATGTTGAGAGGTGACTCATATTATTTTGCAGAAATTGCTTGGAATTAACTCATATAATAATAATTGAGTTATCCTCCCACTCAAAAAGGTCCGGAACATTGTTTAAATAATCAAAATGTCAAAAAATGAAGGAAAAATTCGATTGTTTTCTTCGTTTTTGATTATAACCTTAAAAGTATTCATTTCCGAGAAAAGTTGTACTGACATAAAAGTTGCGTAATTAAATGTCTTATAATATAGAATTAGTTAAAATTTTAAAAAATTGCCTTGTTGCAAAATAGCAATAATTTCGAAAAACCCGTAAAAAAACAAGTATTCGAATTTTACGTTTTTCAACCATTTGTGCTACACTTAGGACCTTCATATTTCACCCAGAATATTCGTGTTTAACCCAGAAAAATTTTATGATATATTAAAACAATACTGTAAATTTCATTAAGATCGGTTTAATAGATTTTGCAAAATTAATTTTGCAATCCAGCTTACGCAAAAAAAAATTTAATTTTTCAAAATGTTGCAGGACTGAAAATAAAGTAGACAGCAAGTTGAATTTTTTTTACATATAGAAGAATACTGTAACTTTTATTTTCAATTGGCAAAATTAAAATCGGTTAACTACCACGATGTCAGGAATTTTTTTTAAATAAACATTAATTTTTGGTGCAACGCGCAGGACAGCCCTGCTTCTGACTACCCTAGAGAACCTACTGTCTTACTCGCTGAAGTCAAAGATGCAATTAAATCACTAAAGAGAAATAAATCCCCAGGCATTGATTCAATACCATGTGAAATACTACAGTTACTAGGTAACAAAGGATTACATATCATCCATTCTATCTGTGTCGCTGTTTGGAATTCAGGAAAATGGCCATCTGATTGGTGTACCCCAATTTATATCCCACTACACAAAAAAGGAACTACTACCAGATGTGAAAACTACCGTACACTGTCACTTATAACACATGCTAGTAAAATCTTGTTGCATATCATCAAAAACAGATTAAAAACCTATCTACATTACCAAATACCTCAGGAACAAGCGCGGTTTGTAAAGGGTAAAGGTACAAGGGAACAAATCCTGAACTTGAGACAACTCATTGAAAAGTCTAGAGAATTTCAATTACCCATGATTATATGCTTCGTTGACTACCAAAAGGCATTTGATTGTGTAAGCTGGATAAATCTGTGGTCAATTTTAATAGAAATGGGCGCACCAATGCACCTGGTGACACTTATTAAAAATCTGTACCAGTCTAATATGGCGACAGTACGACTAGATCAGAAGTTCTCAAACCAATTCAAGACCGAGAGAGGTGTTAGACAAGGATGCGTGTTGTCACCTGACTTATTTAACATTTATGGTGAACATGTCATGAGGATGGTTTTAGAAGGATGGGCCGGTGGAGTGACAGTAGCTGGTAGAAAAATCTCCAATTTAAGATTTGCTGATGACACTACACTTATAGCAGCAAATGAGCAAGAAATGTTTGATCTTCTGCGAAGAGTTGAGTACGAAAGCAATAAAGTTGGTCTGAAAATCAATAAAGCTAAGATAAAAATAATGGTGGTCGACAGATTTGACACTATTCAACTGACTAACATATTACAGGAATACCAGATAGTAAACATCTTTGTCTCTCTCGGGTCTAGTATAACTAACGATGGTAACTGTGAAGCAGAAGTTCGGAGACGTATTGGTGTGGCAAAGAATGCGATGAGTCGCCTAACTAAACTTTGGAAAGACAGATCTCTCTCTTAAAATATCAAGATGAGACTGGTGAATGCCCTTGTATTCTCAATATTTCTATACGGAGCAGAGACTTGGACTCTTCGCGCATGCGAGCGCCAAAAAATTGATGCCTTTGAGAAGTGGTGCTGGAGAAGAATGCTGCGCATACCTTGGACAGCTCATAGGACAAACGTTTCCATTCTAAGCCAACTCAGTATTAAAAAAAGGCTGTCCACAATATGTCTGCAACGAATTCTGCAATTCTTTGGTCACGTGGTTCGCAGAGGTGACGACAGTTTGGAAAGAATAATTGTTTCTGGAAACGTTCCGGGGAGAAGATCAAGAGGACGATCACCAACTAGATGGTCTGACCAAATAAAGCATTCAGCTGGAAACTCATTCTGCGAAGCTCTTAGAGCAGCTGAAGATAGAGACCAATGGAGAAACATTGTTAGGAATATTGGAAGAAATCACGATCCTCAGTAATGGGGAAACGACAGGAGAGAGACCAGGACAGCGGATATGTTTGCTCTGATGGGGCATTCCAATGACCTTTGATAATTATTGATACATTTTAATTTTTAGTACATTTTGATATAAATAAATAGATTTGTTTATTGCAAAATAAAAACACATACTCTGTCCTTTGAAATATCACTTTTTTTAGCAAAACCTTTCTTTGTTCCTATATTTTAACTTAGAGAATAAAAGTTTATTATTTTTAAGCGCATGCAATTGTTTAAACAATATTTCACAAACAATAATCAAATTAGTTTGATTTTTGTGGAATTAAAATAATAAAATACATCAAAATATAGAGAAAGAAAATAATATATTAGATAAAGATTGGAAGAAATTTTGGTGGAAATCAACTTGTGTGAATTGAACACCGTTGTCCTGCGCGTAGCACCAAAAATTAATGTTTATTTAAAAAAATTCCTGACGTGGTAGTTAACCGATTTTATTTTTGCAAATTGAAATTACCCATTAAAGGTACAGTCTTGTTCTATATGTAAAAAAAATTCAACTTGCTATTCGCCTTATTTTCAATCCTGCAAAATTTTGAAAAAATGAATTTTTTTTGCGAAAGCTGGATTTCAAAATTTATTTTGCAAAAGCTATTGAACCGATCTTAATGAAATTTTACTGTATCACCAAGTTTTTCTGGGTAAAATATGAAGTTCGTAAGTGTAGCATAAATGGTTGAAAAACGTAAAATGCGAATACTTGTTCTTTTATGGTTTTTTCGCAATTATTGCTATTTTCCAACAAGGGTGACAATTTTTAAAAATTTTAACAAATCATGTTGTAGAAAATTCAATTACGCAACTTTTATGTCAGTGCGACTTTTCTCGGAAGTGAATACTTTTAAGCTTATAATCAAAAAACGAAGAAAAAAATCGAATTTTTCCTTAATTTTTTGACATTTTGATTATTTAAACAATGTTCCGGACCTTTTTGAATGGGAGAATAGCTCAATTATTATTATATGAGTTAGTTCCAAGCAATTGCTGCCACGTTTTGCAACGGATAGGCAGGTCCGGCGAAACACGTCAAGCTGTCCGCGAAGATTTTCAAATTCTTCTTCAATTGCAGTTCGGAGGCCGGGAAGGGTGCGTAGTCTCCTTGCAAAAACGCGGTTCTTGAGAAGGCCCCACAGGAAGAAATCACACGGTGTCAGGTCTCATGACCGTGCCCCACAGGAAGAAATCACACGGTGTCAGGTCATCAATGATTCTTCGTCTGCTTATCCATTCTCAAAAATGAATAAAGGTACTCGACAAAAGTACAAAGGTTAAGAAATTTAAAGCATTGGAGTGGAAAAATAACAATAAATCTCTTCAGACTGCTGCTGACAGAGTCAAATGGACCATGATGATCGCCAATGTCTTTAAAGGATAAGGCACATGAAGAGGAAGATGAATAAAATGAAAACACTACACTATTATTTAATTTTAAAATTTTCTACATCACAAGCATTGTACTATTTCTCAAAGTAATTAAAATCAAAGAAGAAAGGGTTTCAATGAAGATTCCTCATAATCAAACGATATACAGAAGCGTAATCCAAATAATTTCAAAGTGTATATAGAATTAGTAGTTTATGGTCATAAATCCTAGATACATACCGATCGTGATACTAACTAACTAACAAGCCGGTCAAATATTGACGATCAGTATATAAGGCGATCAGTATAATTATCGAATCGTATATTGGATTACTACGAATGTTCTACAAGTACGTATTAATCCGGGATCCAATGGAGTGTGGCGTGGCACTCTTCAACAGTTGGCGTCGGCAAAAGAAATACAAAATATATAATAATGAAAAGAAAAGAGAGCACGGTTTTGCACCCTAGTAAATGTAAAATTAATAAATAGGTATTTACTATTTGATATAATCGGTCGGACCGTGCTTATCCTTTCGAGTATCGAGGGAACACAATCAGTGTTGGTGGTAGAAATTTTAGTAAGTTGGGTAATTCATCCAATGATAAAAATTCCAACACAACGTCGTTAAATCACAAAAACTACCACGGCACTGACCGTACCAGCCGAGTCGAAAGGGTCTCATGAGCTTCTGACTTCCTTTGAACCGTGTTCATTTACCGACAAACGACGAAATCACAAATTTTGTAGGAAGTAACGCTATTTAACGTTGCGTTGATTACCGTCATAAGTTTTTCTATTACTCAAGGCGTTTCACTTGACATTCTGTTGGATCCCAGCTTTATACACAAGAAAAATATACAATTGTTTATTGTAAAGCAATAATAAAACAATATATAATTGACTAAAATAAAATAAATTGTAAAATTCCCTCATCTTCCTTAGTCTCAGCATCCGTTATTGCTTGCAAATTGTAGAAGCCTCGGAGGTGTAACCAGAGAAGGTTCCCATTGTTTTCAGTCTGGTGGGATGTAGAATAACATTATGTTGTTTTATATGGCATTAGATTGAAAACTTAGTCTTTTGCTAGCAGTTGCTGCTAGGGCATCTATGCCATTTCGTTCGTTACAATCCGTGTAAAGGATCAATTGTAAAAGGATGGCTGTTGCTTAATCATTCATTTGGTATAATATGTAATAGGTTTATCAAAAGATTGCACTGCCTAGGATATTCGCTATCAGAATGAGACCAGTTTTGTGTAGTCTTAAATTTAGTAACCTATAAGATCAAGTCAGTTTCGAACGTTGAACTACGAAAACTTCACATGAATTTTGTCGGACAGAACTTCCAATTAATTTCTAATAATGATATTTCAGTCAAAATAGAAAATCCATAACGATTATTATAATACCTATAACACGCAGGAAAGTTAATTTGACAGATGTCACCTTTCAATTTATTACCCTATTATTGGTACGTATTTTTATCGTGTAGCCGTTTAGCTGAGTACGAAACGATGTAACATTTAATTAGATAACTTGGTTGTCAGACCAAATCCCGCGTTGTGCGTGTACGCATATGGGGCATAACACTGTCACAAAATGAAATGAAATAGATTAAATTTAATTTTCTCTCTCCCCTTGCTACCTGTTCGCAAACAGATATTTGGTATATGTTGAAATCATATAGAAGATTTGTAAGAACAAAATAGTATAGCATAACTCATATAATGGTTTTTACAATGATGAATATGTAGCAACTAGGAGGAAATAATTGTTGGAGTTTACTTGATACTCAACTAATTATTATTTTTGTTAAGTGTTAGAATAGCCTTCATGGGTGGCCCCTTTCTCAGAATGCAAAAAGGTCAGTTCGATATACCTCTTACGCAAGATTGCATAAAAGTATCATGTTACAAGGGATGCGAATGCGAGATATATGTTTTAGTTCGGTTTGGCTTTTAGTCTGTAAGAATATTTCGTAGTAGAAACAGGTATCTTAATTTCTTTGTTTGTATATTATTATAATACGGTTCGGTTAAAATAAATAGTTTGTTTACTTTTATTTGAACCTTTTATTATCTTCTATTTCTGATAATAGTATGACATAAGTGCAAATATGTTCATTGTTGAGAAAACACGTTTAACTTTGAGTTAATTAAACTTTATCTCAAAAATGAGATAAAGATGCATGGGTATCATAGAAGAGGAAGCTGATAGAATTGTCTCCGTTTAGTCCGACACAAGGCAGGAGAGATAGGGAAAGTGTTTTGCAGCTTTGTTGTCTATGGTGATCGGTGGTCAAAAGAGAGAATCTTCAGTTTTCAGTTAAAAACTGGCTGTATATTTGACGAAGTTGGAAACAGGATGTAGATTAGGAATTGTTATTCAGGAATGGCTTAAATGATTATTTAAAATTAAGGTTCGAAATTATCTAATGATACAGTGAAAAATATAATATAGTTTTTTGCATGTGATAATCGAACAGGGATCATTTATAAGATCACGGATCCCTGACTGACTGACCAATTGTTTTATTATTTCATTTATTTATTATTTCATTTATTATTTCATTTATTTCGTCTTATTATTCCCATACGGCTCATTTATTGTTTCCTCATTTTTACCATAACCAAAGAAATTTTAGGAGCAATTTAAAATTTCAGGATTTTTGTTTTAAAATTTTAGAATCTCATTTGCGGTACTATTCAGATTAATTTATTTTGATCAGTAGGTATACTACTATTAATTATCTTACATATATTATATTTATAATACCTAAATGATTTGAAAATGCTTAATAAATCAAATTTTTTCGTACATTTTTTCTGTTAATGGCATCGAATCAGACATTACAACACTTACCTTAAATATTGATGAAACCTCTTCTGAATTCCCATCCAGCATTGACACATTTCTTTTATTTGAACCAACAACGACGCTTTGCATTTGAATTAGCCCATTTCCGTTCTGTACGTTTTGTTTTCTATTTCCCGATTGTCTCGTAAATCGTCATTGCTTTCCACAAGCTTTCAAAAATATGTGAAAAAATACCACAACAAACAATAACGGAGGTTTCCTTTTCTCGAACTTCATAAATCGATCATCATTTAGTATTCAACGGATTCTGATAAAAAAATATATTTTATTCATCGTCGCCCTATTTATTTAGTAATTAGGGGAGTGCATATAGATTTTCATTTCGGAAAAAATCAAACAAGATAGAACTTTTTGTAATTTCATTAAGAAATGTTTAATAAACAACATATCAAAAAGTTCTACTCGAGAAGTGGGTGCTTCCTTTTCTAATAAACAAATGAACTACGAAATTAAATGTTTTTTTAAATAACTCCGAAAATATAAATTTTAGAAAAAAACTGACTTAACCATTCAAAAATTCAGAAAATTTTACAAAAAAAAACCTTATATAAAGAATTTTCTAAAATTAAATCTGTATCTTCTATAATTTTTTATTTATAACGCTACAGTCACCTTTCTCACAAACATTGGCGCACTGTAAACTAGCGTACGGCGAAGTGCATATTTGAGTTATTTTAATGTAATTCTTTAACTAATAAATCAAATGAAATTTTACTAATTAAACCTGAAAGAAGAATAATTAAGCTATCTTGTGGTTATAATAAAAAGAAATAAAATGTATGGGCATAAGTACGCTGTGGGTGGAAACTGAGCCTTACATGAATTTTGTTTAAAAATGATTTAAAACTGTGTAACTAATACAATTTTTCTTATAAAATCCTCAATTTTGCACAAATTACCTTTCAAGCATCTTACTAAGTGATGTTTCATTCAAAAAATTAATCTCAAAAATTTAATTCAAATGATATGACGTCTCAAAAAATGTAAGTTTTGAAATCTTCGTAGTTGTATAGAATTACCACCAATTTAAGACAATATTACTTAAGTTTGAACAGATCTATTACAGTTTTATAAGTGCTTTTTTAAAGCTTGGGATCTAATCTTTAAAATGTACTAAATTATTTTACTTTAGAAATGAAATACACTATTTCTTTTTGAGAAAATTAAGAAAGATAACAAAAATGTAATACAAAAACCGAAAATTACCACTAAAAAAATGTTTATACAAAGTGATCAAAACTTTTTTTCTGTAAAACTTACCTAAAATACATTTAATAATATGCTTCAACAATAATAAATGTTCAGCAAAAAAATTTTTTTTAGCTCTTATACAGTATGTCTGCGTAACGTTGAACTTATTGATAACTTTTTTATTATTAGTTTTACGAAAAAAAGTTGTTCTTTATAAAATACTGATACTTATAAAATGCAATCATCAAATATCAAATTTAATTAGTTTTATACGAGGTATGTAAAAAAAATATGAATTTCAATCGAGAGTAAAGTACCGTTACATTTCACAATATCGATAATTGTTATTAAGAAAAGTTATTTGGAATTAAAAAATTTGTTTTAGTGTTCAATTACATCCTTCTAATTAAAATATTGTGAAAAATAAAGGCACTCAAGTCTTAAGAAAAATTCATATTTTTTACATACCTCGTATAAAATTAAAAAAGTTTGATATATGATGGTTGTATCTAAGATTTTAGACCAGATAGAGAATTTTATGAAGAATGACTTTTTTTCGTAAAAGTGATAATAAAATAGTTATCATAATTGTAATAATTAGATGACATCCGTAATTTGAGAAAAAATTGAAAAAAAAATTTTCGAGTAGAAAATTGAAAATTTTTTTTCGATTAGGATGATGTAATTGTATATTTAAACACAGTTTTTAGTTTCAAACAACTTTTCATAATAGCATTTTTTGATATTCTGGAATATAAAAGTACTTTACCCTTTAACGAAATTCATATTTTTGACATAACTCGTATAAAATTGACAAAATTTGATATCTGATGGTTGAGTTTAAGATTTTTGACTATCCAGAGCATTTTATAACGAATAACATTTTTTTCGTAAAATTGATATTAACCCCTTCGGTACAGTGATGCACCCGTGTGCATAATGCTTGACTACCCGCTCAGTACGGTGATGCACACGGGTGCATCATGAGTTTTTGTTCGCCATAAGGCGGTGCCACCATCTTCATCATATTTCAGGTATTTTTGTTCGCTCCGAATTATCTTATTCAAATCTAAAATGGGGAAACCACGCCCAAAAGTGGGTGATGTCCAGAAGGAGATTAGATTTAGTTAATTTGATTGGTGATCAGGTTGTTTGGATGTTTGACTGATGGGATTGTGTGGGAGGTGAAAGTACTGTGCTGCTGTTTACAACTTACCCTACTATCCCTTGCAAGATAATTCCGATGGAATTTCCCAGATTATGAGACTGGGACGATATCAAGCACAAAATAATCTGGGGAATTCCATCCGAATTATCTTGTTTATCTTTTTAAATAATTTTTGTTTAAAATGTTATTTTATGGATAAAATTTAATTTAACTTACATACTATGTAGAATAATAAATTTAATAAAAATAGTTTTATTTCTAAAATTAGTGTTATTATTACATTAACTTTAATTAGTTGTAGTGTGATACTGTATTTTAACCGACCGCTCGAAGCCGCTCGGTAAACGTTCGAATCCGTATATAGGAGCCGACTTGCCGAATGACGGTCCGGCAAGAAGGGTTTATTTCCATGTGGTTCCGAGCTGCTCAGACATACTATATAAGAGCTTCTGTATAATAATTTTCAAATTGCAATGCCATATTCGGATTCAGCATAATCAAAAACAAAATATAAACATATTTAATCAAAATAAAATGATGAATTTAACGATATTTTTAAAATTATTTATACAAAAAATTGTTATTGTTTAAACAATTAATAAACAATTAACGGCCAAATCTGCGAGTAGAACTTTTTACTTTAACATGTATATAAACTAACAAAAAAAGTTTTAGAAAAATATAAGCTTAACAAAATAAGAAAATTTACGGTTTCGTTTTGATTAAAATCTGTCTTCCCCAATCCCCGATAGTACTATTTCTAGGTCTACCTGTTGTCAAGGAGGCTCTAAGGAAGACAGATTTTTACCATTCCGGCGGTGCCTTTTGGTATGTTTGTACCTGGGTTAAGCAGAAATCTTGAATTGAGTCGAAATTCATTTCAAATATAAGCTTGTTTGAATTTTTCCGAAACAATGCATGTTTTCGTTCTAATTCCCCTAAATACTTCATTTTTCTAATAACTAGGGAAGTGGCATATTTTCTGGTTCCGTGACATCTCGTAATGGGACAGTTCGTAACCCGACAAATGGTAACGGACAATTCGTAACGCCATCATTTCGTAACGGCGACACTTCGTAACAGAGAGAGTTCGTAACGATACCGATTCGTAACTGTACAATACGTGACGCCATTATTTATTATTTTTTAGAAAATTTAGTATTACTGAATTTAGCCCTCTGCTTGGCAATGTAACAAAGTAACATTTTCATTTTAGGTCCTAGGTGAGTTTTAGTTAACTTGAGGTATATTTTGTTGGTCATATTTCGGAATGGGACGTTTCATCGCCGCCGGTTTATCGCTGCCTTTTCGATTCCGCCGATTCATTGCCAGTCCATTTCATCGTCGTCCGTTTCATCGCCGTGCGTTTCATCGCACAGTTAGTCAGTTGATTTGGTATTATGGGAGATGACACGACACGACGTTAAATTAAGTTCAAAACTTATGACAATTAAAAAGATAAAAACTATTATATTAATTTACTGTTCTATTTCTACTTCCTCCCCTATCATAATATATGTTTGCAAGCCTTCTGTGTGGTATTTTATCGAAGGCTTTCTTAAAGTCAACCAGACATATGAATACCTCACAGTTGACATCTCAGTACCGTTCTATGAGAGATTGTATAGTAAATAATGCCTCCATAGTGCCAAAGCCTTTTCTAAATCCTACTTGGTTTCCTGTCATGCTGTCGTCTAATTTTTTGTAGACTTATTTTATTTTTGTATTAAAAAACACACTACACATGCATTGGTACCAACATAAACAGAAAATGGGACCACTCAAGTGAAATAAGATAACGCATAGGAAAATTAAGGTCAGCGTTTATAATGATGAAGTCTCTTTTCAGAAGTCACGAATTACCACTTTCTACCTAAATCTCTATCATCAGATGCTATATATTTTCTACGTTATTATACGGAGAAGAGGCCTAAATGCTTTCTGAAGCTTATTTAAGAAAACTCGAGGCATTCGAGATGTGATGTTACAGACGCATTTTAAGAATTTCGTGGGCGGGTCGTGTGACTAATGTTGAGGTTCTACGTAGAATAGGCAAGGAATGCGAGATTATTAACACCATCAAAGAGCGCAAACTAGAATAGCTTGGCCATGTTATGAGAAATGAACACAGATATGGCTTGTTGCAACTCATTCTTTAGGGCAAGGTATTTAAAAAAAAAGACCAGAGAGAAGAAGAAAATATTGGCTTCAAAATCTGAGAAAGTGGTTTAATACATAGAGAACCGGACTATTCAGAATAGCAGCAAGCAAAGTTAGGATAGTCATTCTGATGGCCAATATCCGAAGCGAATAGCTACCGTAACAAGAAGAAGAATTTTATTATCTAAATGATGATGATCTCCTAACAATAATTGAAACCGGTCAGGGTGCTTTGAGAGAGTGGTTTGGCTGCACCACTAATGAACTTTTTAGGTTAGCTGTAAACAAAGTCAGGCTAGCCTTGGTGATTTCCAATCTCCGATAGGAGTGGCACAAGAAGAAGAAGAAGAAGAAGGGTGCTTTTGGCGCTCTCTGAACGAACTAAAATAACACGGCTCTTGTTTCATTTTAAAACGAAATGACTATTTAGAATATTTTTACTTCTGTGATGAGTATGGTTGACTAATCTTCGTTGGAATTTTACCACGCTGGACAGGCGGGAAGTCAGATGCAACTTTTAGATCTCCCTCAGCTTTCTTTGCTCCGGCAATTCGGAATGGGACGTTTCGATGCCGCCGGTTCATCGCCGGCCGTTTCGATGCCGCCGGTTCATCGCCTGTCCATTTCATCGCCGTCATATCTCGCATTTCCTAGAATTCCTAATTAATACTAAAAATAACTAATAATTGTAACTGTCGAAAATTTGAAAATATATCAGATAGCGATTAATTGACTGGCGATGAATCGGCCGGCATCGGCATCGAACTGGCGGCATCGAAACGGCGGCGATGAAACGTCCTAGACCCCGGCAATTTGTTGATTTGCAAATTTTAGCAACCACGAAGGTGTTACCAGAAGAGTGGTTCCAATAAAGTTTTATATTTGATATTATTTTTAATATTGTTCTGAAGCTATTTTGGGTTTTGAAAAATTTTGAAAAAACCCAAACCCGATTTGGGCTTCGAAACGTTAATAAAATCATTTTTGGTAAAATTGTGGCTTGTTTCCCATTAAAAATAGTTGATCTATATTATTTTTAATTTTATTAAAAGTAAAACTTTCACTTCACTTTAAGTTTATAATCCTTTACAGATATTTAGGGCAGTCAATGAGGGTATTTGGCTCCGAATTCCATCCTACTACATCGATTTACTTGATATTTTCACAGTAAGTAGGGAAGATCTCAAGAAACAAAGTCTACCCTATACCGATATGCGCTTTTATCTTGGGGGTGGTTCCCACCCCTTCTCGGGGGTGGAAAATTTTTTAGTTAAAATAACCACGGAAGTGGCTAGGGAACCTAATTATAAGCAAAAACTGCTCTATAATTTTTTTTGAAAACTCAATACTTTTTGAGTTATTTATGGTTTGAAAATTATCCATTTTCATTGAAAAATGACACCTTTTCGGACAGTTTTTTGCGAATACCTTAAAAACTATGCATCTAACGAAAAAACTATGTAAAATATTTTTATATCTTATAAAAAAACAAAGAGAGTAATTCCTTCCTAAATCTTCTAGTTATAATACACAAAGAGATATGGTAGGTGAGAAGAGTTTGTTTTTTGGTGTATGCTCATTGCTCAAATTGGTGTATTAAACTTGAAATAACAGAGAAACGGTCTAGTTTAGGTGTATAATGCAACCAATACCTTTTGTAGTGCTTGAAAAGACCTTTAAAATGAGCAATATTAAATGTCGATTACGTTCAAACTAAGGGAGATATGCTGCAAACATAATTGATGACTAATGTATTTTAAGAAAAAATGAGAAGTATATTTAACCCCTCATCCACCACAATTTAAATGCATCGTGTTCCCAGTACAATACTTTTTATTAATGTGTTACATCTATGTTTAAAAAGTTGGACGGGTATAAAATTATTGGTTTTTGAAAAAAATAAGATCAAATTATAGAGCGCATTTTTAAATTTTCCTAACAATCTTTCTTTTTCTCCATGTAACTTAAAAATAAAAGAAGATACGAAAAAGGATACCAAACGCAAATGTTGGCTCTTTTTGGGCAAAAATATGGTTTAGGTTTTTCATGACTGTATCTCTTATTATTTTCAAGTTACATGGAGAAAAAGAAAGATTTTTAAGATTATTTCATTCATAGGAGATTCTGACCAATAGAAAGCTACAGAAATCTGAATTAAATCGATAATTTTTGATAATCTCCCGTCGTTAAGTATATTACGTCAGATGCCCTTCGTTGCTACGAAAAAATACATTCAGTGACATTAATGACAATTAATGTTTTAAAAATTATAAAAGTGATGACTTTCAATCGTCAAATATTTATAAAAACTGTGTGTTTAATGGTACTTACATAAATAAATTACAATAAAATTTTGGTTTTGAAGAGTTTTATTCATGAAATAATCGCAGCAAATTGCACTCGACCTCTGAAATTAATATAGAATTTCTGCTCTCGTGACACTTTGACATAATTTCACTCGCCTTCGGCTCGTGAAATTAAAACTGTCAAAGTGTCACTCGGGAAAAATTCAATAATTTCAGAGCTCTTGTGCAATTACTACTGAAAATTTAAAAATGCGCTCTTTAATTTGATCTTATTTTTTTACAAAAACCATTCATTTTAAACCCGTCCAACTTTTTGAACACAAAAATAACACTATAATAAATGTTCACCTATCATATCTCTTTTTGTTTTATAACTTGAAGATTTATGAAGGATCAAATCTCTTTGTTTCTTTATAAGCTACAAAATTGTTTTATATAGTTTTCTTCGTTAGATGTATATTTTTTAAGGTATTCGCAAAAAACCGTTCGAAAAGGTGGTACACTTCGCGTCAAAAAAAACTGGTACAACTCTTATAACCAAAAATCGTGTTTTTCAAGTTGTGTAAGTTGATCTTGTCACAAGTGTCATTCTAATTTCTAGGGCAACGTTGCCAGTTCAACGAAAACATTATATCAAACTAGGTAAAAACGGGGCTGTGCGACAGACCGCATTTTTTAATATACTAAAAACTAAAACAGTTGTAATTTTCCGTCATCTCAATTAAGTATCCATACATTGATTCGTGTTTTATTATAATTTAAGAAAATAATCCAATTCAAAAATAATGATAGATAATAAATCTTGACATGACTTTAAATTATTATGTTTAATGTCAAATCGAGAGGTGTGATTGGTTTCTCGTAAATTGTAGGACAAAACTGCATTAAGTTGTGTAGAATAAATAAAACACACTGGAAAAATTAAAAATTTAATTTGAAATTAATACAAAATGAATAACTTTTACAGTGAACAAGTGTGGAATTTAAATATGTATTACAATTCGAAGTATACATTTTAAACGTTATTTTTTTGTATTTAGATTTAGTGCAATTCCGTTATCTGTGATGGCAACAACGAAGTGATTCACGAACAATAATTGTCAGTCTGAACACAGGTTTACATTGGGAAAAAAAAGTGTACCAGTTTTATATGACGCGAAGTGTACGTTTCAATGAAAATGGCCAAACCGCGAATAACTCAAAAAGTATTGAGTTTCCAAAAAAAATTATAGAACAGTTTTTGCATAGAATTAGGTTCTCTATACCCTATTCCACGAACATACGCCTGTTTTGGATTATTTCGACAACGAATATTTCACTGTGCAAAATAAGAGGAACGAAAGTAAATTGCAAATTACATTGTTGTTTATTGGAATAATTATTAGCGCCATTTACTTTCGTACTTCTTATGTTGCACAATAAAATATTCGTTGTCGAAGTAAACCAAAACAGGCGTATGTTCGTGGAATGGCCCATAGCCACTTCTCTAGCCACAACCGTGGTTATTTTAACCAGAAATTTTCCACCCCCGATAAGGGGTGGGAACCACCCCTAAGATAAAAGCGCACATTTGCATAGGGTAGACTTTGAATTAGGGGATAAGTAGAGGCTATTCCCAAAATTTCATTAAAATCCATGCAGTAGGATAGAATTCGGAGATAATATCCTCTTCTTGCTCCCATTGACTGGAGTAATTCTGTAAAACATTTTGGTATTGATTTTTAAATGGATATTTCTGGATTTTAAATGGATAATTTGTTCATATTTAAGCTTAATATTACACCCTTCATAAGTACTTATGTTTGTTAATCCCAATTTGTAACAATGTATACCATGTTTTTTATTAATTGCCCACTTAAATGAAATTAACATGAAATCCCCTTTACAATGAACAGAAATAATCTCGGTGGAAGTTTGGTATGTCTCTTTTTTAGGTTTACATTGGAAAATCCTAAACCCCAAGAATTAAATTTACCCTTCTAACACCCTTTCAATCCGCAAAACATTTAAAGACTATTCAAGCGATGGTTTTGGGTTGATTTAACGAAGTAGGCTTTAAAAGTTTAATTTAATTTAATATTGTCTGATGAGCAAATATCCTAAACATAATTTTCCTTAGAGTCTTTTTAAACAATATTGGTAAATTATAACCCTTACTTAAAATGTATAAAGTTTTTTTTGGGCATTTCATACTTATGCCACTTAGGTCTTTAAATAATTAAAAACTTATACTTTTCGAGTATTTTACATCATACTTTACAATGCTGTCTTTTCAGTTCATTCATTTGTTATAATTATAAATGTGTAAGTGCACACAATATCAGTGTGTTGCAATTTATTTGTATCCTTCATCCAAGTTGCCTGGAAATTTTTCCCAGCTTTCTCTCTTTGCCATTTTTGCTGCCCTTTTTCATATTTTCTTCTTTTTTATGTTTTTAGTTCTTTACTCCATTATGCTGTCCTCTTGTTTGTTAAAAAGGTTTGTTAAACTTTCTTATTCCGCATATTTTTTCCGTCTTGTACTTCAGAATATTTTTCACTTTTCATCAAAGTTTCTTTAGATTTCGTCACTTTCTAGTTTCTGAAACTCTCCACATCTTTCGTGTTGGTGTGTTTATTTTATTTCTCTCTTCTTTAGTTTGTACTTTGTTATTTTTATTTTTTTTCTCTTTTTAAATAAAATACACTCTGGGCAAAAATTTACGGCCCACCTTAAGAATGGGTCATTTTTAATGTCTCGAGTTTCCTAAACCTGTTGTCAGATTTAAGTGATTTTTTAATATGTTATAGCCTAATTCCTTAGCAATATCGCCGTAATAATATTGCTGCGAAAGAGACAAATTTTCATAGTATACCAAGTGTACGAATCAACCTGTGTTTTTTTTCTCAAAGTTCGCATTACCTTGTGGAATATTGTAGCATTTATAAAATACTGAAATTAAAACCCAACTATAGCCTCTTGTTTTCTCAAAATTCTGTTTTTTTATTCATTCGTTTATGTTGGATAATAAAAAATTAGGCCCTTTAACAACTAACCATGTTTTTCATCACTGTAATTCTGCATGAAAAAATAATGACAGTTTATAAACATATGTCGGCAAATGCTTCGTTTCCGATATAGAGGGTGTTGAAATTTTTCTTACAAACTGACGATTTATTTATTGCTTTTATTACTTTAAAATCGGATAAGATATGCAAATGAAATTTGGTGGACTTTAAGATGTATTTACTGCACATTTCTTGACATACAATTAAGAATTTATTATTTACCATTGGCGTGCATACGGGTAATACGAGCCGTCATATTACCAGTATGCGCGCCAATGATGAATATTAAATTTATAATTGTATTTCAAAAAAAGTGCAATAACTACGTCCTAAAGCCTACCAAATTTCATTTGCATATCTCAACTGGTTTTAAAGCAGTACATAAGTCGTCAGTTTGTAAGAAAAATTTCAACACCCTCTATATCGAAAACGAAGCATTTGCGGACATACTACATATATATACAGCAAACTGTCATTATTTTTTTATGCATAATTACCCCTTAAAAATAAAATAAAAATTCCATTTTTATTCAGTTGTATTCAATCTTATTTTTCACTTTAAATACGGAGAGCAGTCCAGCCCTCTGAATCAACGATTTTCGATTCTTGTTGGAGTCTCATCGGAGAGAACGTAGGGCTGCTTCTCCATACTTCAAGTGATCAATACCGAGAGTTCATCGCCCACACCGCAATTGACGTGAATGGACTAGGTGACTAGCGTCATCTGGCAATTGAAAGATGAAGTAGGTTTCAATCCTAATACCAATATTATTAATATTTAAAAATATTAAAATATTACTAAAAGATTTTTAAATTGAAAACTTATTGGTCCATTTTCTTGGTAACACCTCCATGGCTTCTAAAATTTGCAAGCCAGATGGATGCTGAAGCGACGAAGACAAAAGGAAATTCTAAAAACTTACAATTCACGACCCCGTCTGTTTAGCTGGTAAATTCCAACAGAAAATGGACCTAAGTTACTCAAAGAAGTAACTACGCAGGCCTACGTTCTCTCCGATGAGACTCCAACAAGAGTCGAAAATCGTCGATTCAGAGGGCTGGACTGCTCTCCGTATTTTAAGTGACAAATAAGATTGTTTTGCCTTCGCATTGCAACTGAATAAATATCGAATTTTTATTTTATTTTTATATTGGTCGTTACTTCTTTGAGTAACTTAGGTCCATTTTCTGTTGGAATTTACCAGCTAAACAGAGGGGGTCGTGAATTGTAAGATTTTGAATTCCCTCTTGTCTTCTTCGCTTCAGCATCCATCTGGCTTGCAAATTTTAGAAGCCATGGAGGTGTTACCAAGAAAATGGACCAATAAGTTTTCAATTTAAAAATCTTTTAGTAATATTTTAATATTTTTAAATATTAATAATATTGGTATTAGGATTGCAAACTGCTTCATATTACCCCTTAAACTTTGCCATACTTTTTTAAGAACACCCTGTATGGATGAAAAGATGGTTAGTTATTAAAGTACCTAACTTTCTTATTATCAAACATAAGCTAATGAATCAAACAACAGAATGTTGAGAAAACATGAGGCCATAGTTGGGTTTTAATTTCAGTATTTTAAAAATGCTAGAATATTCCACAGGGTGATCCGAACATTGCGAAAAAAAAACACAGTTTGATTCGTACACCTGGTATACAATGAAAACTTGACTGTTTAACAGCAATAGTATTATAGCGATATTGTTAAAGAATAAGGCTAAAAAATCACTTAAATCGGATAACAGGTTTAGAAAATTCGAGACATCAAAAATGACCCACTTTTAAGGTGGGCGGTTAATTTTGGCCCAGAGTGTATTAGAAAAACCAGAAGATTCATTATAATAAGTTGGAAGACGAAGCAAGTTTTCAATCCTAATAGTAAATTAATAATATTGAAAAATATTAAAAATCACTAAAAGATTTTTAAATTGAAAACTTATTGGTACATTTTCATGGTAACACCTCCAAGACTTCTATAATTTGCAAGTCATATGGATATGACTTGCAAATTATAGAAGTCTTGGAGGTGTTACCATGAAAATGTACCAATAAGTTTTCAATTTAAAAATCTTTTAGTGATTTTTAATATTTTTCAATATTATTAATTTACTATTAGGATTGAAAATTTGCTTCGTATGGCGCTAGCCACCTATTATCATCCATTTGGTTGCGATGTGTGGGAAAACCTCTCGATGCAATTTAGTTGGAGTATGGAGAACAGTGCCTACGTTTCTTCTGATGAAGCTCCAATAAGAGCAGAAAATCGCGGTTAAAGGAACTGGACTGCACTCCGTATTCTTATTAAAAAGTAAGATTGGTTTGCCTTCGCATCGCAACCGAATAAAAATGGTACACATTTTTATTTTATAATAAGTTGGTTCAAACTTAATAATCATGACTTTTTATAAATATTCTAACTGAACTATCACCAAAGCTCTACACCTCATTACACCAAGCTTCCGAATACAAGAAAATTGCAACTACGTTCGCTTAACCTATTTGCGTCACCATTAAAACTGTCAGGTGCATCGGTTATTAATTTCCTTTCATTATAAACACAAATTATTGCCCCATGACTTACTTTGCAACTTCCAGTCTTATCAACGACCAACTTGGTGTATCAAAATTGGGTCGAATTTTGTCGCTTATGCCATAGGTAGTTAACAAAGTTATCGATGAGTGACAAGACGTTAAACAGTAACTGCAAGATTGTCGGCCATCGTAATTATCACCGAGAACTTGGTAATTAATCCACCGAATAATGTTAAATTAATTAATTAGGAAGCTGAAGGTGGCGATCCGATAATTTTGCTACACTGAAACATATTGTGCGCAATTATTAAAATAATTTCAGAGTTATTCAGAGATATTCAGGGTTATCAGAGGACTGTGTTTTAGGTATGTGATACAAATGAATTAGGAGAGGTGATTATGTTATATAGACAACAAGAATAAAAAACCGCTAAACGCCGTAAAAATGAGTGGCGCATACAATATTCCAGCTGCAAAAGATCTGATATGAATATTACGTGGCGAGAAAATGTATTTTCATTTTGATGCAAAACAAAATTCTAGTTTTATTTTAAAAGATTTTTCCATAATATTTGCTAAATTTGAAGTAAAACGTACCACAAAAGGATAACTTTGATACAGTTTGAATTTTGAAACTCTTTTGTGGCGCGTTTATTTCAAATTTAGCAAATACGTATTATGAAAAAATCTTTTAAAATAAAACTATAATTTTGTTTTGCATCAAAATGAAAATACATTTTCGCGCCACGTAATATTCATATCAGATGTTTTGTAGCTGGAATATTGTTTGCGCCACTCATTTTTACGGCGATTAGCGGTTTTTTATCCTTGTATCAGGAGTTTTTCAAAGTTATTTATAAATTAAATATATAAAGTTGAATGCAATGTTTCTCGATTACACATTAAGCTTTATAAAAGTCGCCTTTGTCGCATTATCTCCCAAATGATCTAGTGTCCATCGAATGTACACTAGATTTTTTTTTATTCGAAATAGATTGAAAAAAATATTGGGATGGCCGGTAAATGAACTCGGATTGCCCGTTGCCAGATCAAATTAGCGTCGTAACCACTACAACTACATAAACCATTTAGGGAATAATCGTTAATTGGATTATACTTTTGTAGCTTAATAACTGCTAAACGGCTTAACCGATTTTGTTCACTAAACATGAGTTTGAAACGTATTGACAAGTAGTATCTTATGCATCTAAGGTCAAGTATGATAACTGAATCAATTACAGGAATTATTGAGCTTGAAAAACCGTTTTTCCCATAAGAAATAGATTTGATCATAATTATGAAGCCTATAACTTAAAAATTCGAATTTTCCCGGATATAAGGTATACACCGTTAGATTTGTCTAGAGTCCTTCTACAAACGCTCAGTTATTGGCGTAATTCGTAGGTTGAAGTTTTGAGTAATTGTCGAAAAACCAAAATTTTCAAAGTTTAGTTTTTCAGTTTTTCGGCTATACTGAGCCGTGTGTATGTCTTATCCTGACAGCTTAGACACCATTTGAAAGCTTAACTCAACGCTATTGATTTGGTGTATTTACTATTCTCCTGTCTCTTCTTGAACCGAAGATATATACCGCCAAAAAATATGCCGCTTTGTACCTACCAAGTCCTATAGCTGGCTTATGGGTAGTCAAAACTCTCAAACTGCACCGGTTTTGAATCGGCCCTCACACTCTCTTCAAACACAGAAAAAAAATTCAGATCGGTTTAACTTTTCCACATACATACATACATACATATCCACAAACATTTTCCCTTTTATAAATAAAAATTGACTCATATTTCTGAGCTCGGTAACTTTTGAACGGTATATCCGATTTTCAAAATTAGACATGCGTTGGAAAGGTAATGATCGCTTCTATTAGAAGCCGCAAAGGTCGGAGTTAAATTTTGGGGAATTTTGGGGACGAGAACGAAAAACAGACCCTAAATAGGAAGGGCCGTAAAATCCACACCCTTGGACCAAAATGGATGGTTGACATATTAATGGGTGAGTCTTTTGCTGAACTTTAAGATGGAAGTTGGCCCAATTTTCAATTAAGTCAGATTTAGAAAATCGAAAATTTCGTGTATGTATAGTGTCGCGTATAGGGGGTGTAGGTGTGCGCCACTGGCGAGAACTGCCGTTCTCTGGTAATAATTAAATCAAGTTTATAAAAAAGCTTACCAACATAACTGTTATTTTTCTCTGGCATCGGTAGTCGTCACATAGGAAGGTTTCACACGCAGTGGTTTATTGCGCATAAAATCGGAAGACTTGTCTGTCTATTTTTCGTGGATAAAGGTGTATACGGCACTCTTTGCATTTTAAACTAGTTCACTTACTCTAGTTTAACTTTTAAAATCACTGTGTTTAAAAGAACCCTCATTTGACAAGAAATTTCAAAGCTGTACAATCATTTTTACAATAGTTAAGAGTTACAGGAGTTAGAGTGACAGGAGGTGACAGTTGAGTGACTATGGCGCCGAATTTGCTCTGCGGAAAGCTAATATTATATGCTATGCAGATGACACAGCCATTGTTGTTTGTGAGAGCACTTGGGAAAAAACTCTTACCATAGCAGAGGAAATCATGGCAAAAATTAAAAGTTGGTTTGATGTCAGTCTGCTTTCAATGAATATCGAGAAGTCCCACTTTATGTGCTTCACAATGAATGAAGCCACGTCACCAGAAATTTTAGCTCTTAAAGTACATAAATACACATGTAAGGATCACAAAAAATGTGATTGTCAAACTATTAAAGTTGTTGATAAAATTAAATACTTAGGAGTATTTTTTGACAAACACATGAAGTGGGAACCTCACATTGAATATATTTGTGGTAAATTAAGAAAAATTATGTACAAATTTTACATTTTAAGAAAATGTTTAACAAAGGATACTATCATAAATATATATAAAGCCCTAGTCGAATCTATCCTAACATATGGAATATGTACCTGGGGTGCAGGTTATTCTAACGTTCTATCCCCCTTAATAATAACACAAAAAACAATTTTAAAAATCATTTTATTTAAAAAGAAATGTTTTTCTTCAGAAGATTTGTTTATAGAAGCAAATGTAATGCAGATTTTTCAACTTTATATTAAAACCATTGTCAGACTCTATTGTAATAATAAGTTACCAAAACCCAGCTCAAACCATCAATTTCTAACTAGATTTACTACTAATAATATGTTAACGACTACTACACCAATATATTACACGGCTGTTCAAAAAAGCTTACTCTTCACAGCTCCAAAAATATTTAACTCTTTACCTCAAGAATTTAAAAATAAAAAATTTATTAAGATAAAGAAATCACTTTCTAGCTGGATAAAAAATATAAAAATAAATAACATATTCTAGTAATAATGTAAAACTTTATAGAACATAGACATAGTCTTTTGTAAATCTTTATTAGGTTAAGTGAATTTTCTCTTGTTTTCTTAATAATCAGTTACCTCCATTAGATTAATTTTATTGATTATAATAAATAGAATAAGTACACACACAAACAATATGTTCATCGTGTACTTAGCATCTAAGTTTTTGCATGTAAACTGATTTTTTCTTGAAATAAAATTATTTTTTATTTATTTATTTATTAGTTAATGCGAAATTAATTTTTTTGCAATTTAGCCTTTTTTTCGCAATTATTTTAACAATAAATAAGCATATCAATCTTTATAATACACCAGTTTAAAGCTTTTTCGATGTTCTCGAAGATTTTTGTACTAAAAAATCAACAGATTTCCATTGATTTGAAAAAAAAAGGAAAAAAGCCGTTTTTGACACTAAATTGTTTATAAATAAAAATGGCCATCATATACTACGCACGAAATAGTTACAATTTGTTCTTATGGGTATTACCTGTCGAAAAAATGCTTCAGTACCCTGGCTGCTGAAGTGCAACGAACAGGGTATATTTTTGTCTTATTACCATGGTCTATGTGTGCGGTACTCATTTTTACGGCGGGCGTTTAGCTGTTTTTTATTCTTGTATAAATACATAGATATGTATACACTGTGAAATCCGTAATAATATCTTTTCCTGATTTCTTGAAAATACTTTTCGTGATAATTTATATTCATGTATCTAAATATCAACTAAATCGAATAATCCTAAAAAAGATTTAATTAACGCAAAAATGTTTTCGAAAAATGAAATAAGAAAAATGCGTAAAGGCCGATAAGTCAAAATGGTGTATCATTAGTGGGAGTCCCTGAAAGGTTCGTTAAGATAAAAACAATATCAGATTTCCCTTTGCTCGTTATTTCTACATTAGATTAAAATTTGTAATCTCGTTATATGGGAATGGGTCATAAAGTTGGGACCCTTTTACATTTTATTTAGAAGAGAATGAACATTCTGGACGCAAGAAATTTAATGTCCCGGTCTGCGTAATAAATTATGTCTACGAAATTAGGTGATTCGAATATAAAGTAAAAGATATGAACTGCAAAATTACTAGGTTTTACCTACTTTTTTAGATGTATAAAAAGAAACCGAGCCTTCAGTATATTTAATCTCAAAATAAAAGTATAAACAAACAATTATTTATAATATCATAGAAAACAGATTACGTACAAATATAAGATCCTCAGTTATTTATATGCGTTATTAGATTTTCATCTGAATTTGTGAATATACCCATGTTTTTCTTTTATTAGTATCTGCAAGTTATTCTAATTAAGGCAGTTGATGTAAAAATAGAGGAATAAAGAAAAAAATATCTAGGTATTCCTTGATCTTGAGAAAGCTTATTGAGTTCCTCGGGAGATTCTGTGGTGGGCGCTCAATAACAAAGGATTTCCCGGTGAATATCTAAAAATTGTGAGCTATAAGTATGAGGGAGTAACAACTAATGTTACAGGGCAGGTGTGGAAGAATCTTATAAATTTCATATGAAAGTAACATTGCACCAAGGCTCGGTGCTTAGCCCTTATATTCTCATTAGTTTTTGGTCAGACAACAGCGAAACTACAGGGTAACATTTCCTATGCAGATGATGTGTTGGTGGGAAATACTGAAGATGACTTAAAGCAAAAACTAGAAAAGTGTAGACAAGCCATTGAGGAAAGATGAAGTTTTACTACATGAACTTTTTATGGTGAAATGAATGTGAAAAGTAAGAGTATTAAGTAACCTAGGATCGGTATTACAGAATAATCGGAAATAGATGGAGATGCATGTAATAGAATTACGGTTGGATGGATGAAATGGAATGAAGCGGGTAGTGTCTTGTGTGACAGAAATATTCCAATGAATCTGAAGGGAAAATTCTATAAAACAGCCATAAGATCGGCTATGACGTACGAAACTGAATGTTGGGCATTTAAAAAGAAAGAGGAACAACGAATGTTTGTGGCGGAAATGAAAATGCTTAGATGGATGAGTGGAGAAAGATTTATTAACTTTGAAGAAAAAGTATTTTTTATATTCATTTTCTGATATTCTCTTCCATTGTCCTAACTAATTGAATAAACGACAACTTTGCATATTGAACGATATTCTACCCTATATTATAGCTTCCTTCTAACTATCAATTTGTTTAATAGTCGAGGAAATGAAGCATTTTGGCTCGCAATTTTTTCGTCCAGCATGGATTTACTTGAAATTTTCACAGAAGGTAGGGAATAGTCCAAGGATCATTTTCTATATCCTGCTGCTGTACGCTACAACCTTGGGGGTAGTTGTCACCCCACCTCGGGGGTGGGAATTTTTTATTACATTTTAACCATGTAAATCGATGTAAAAAGTAATATTAAGATAAAAATGTTTTTTACATTATCTTCGTAAAACTAATATTTTTCGAGTTATTCGTGGTTGAAAGTAACAGTTTTTCGACGGAAAAATCGACTTTTTTAGAGGGTTTTTTGAGAATAACTCGAAAAATATGTATTTAATAAAAAAAAACTGTAGATATCAAAATTGTATCTTTTAGGAGCACAAACGAAACTGTTTTTTATAATATTTTTACGACCAATATAAACCGAGACACGGCATGTTAAAGATTAGCTTTTTTCGTCAAATGCATAATTTGAAATAATCAAAGCCAAATAACGGGAAAACTTTGCACTTTTCCAGGAAAACTTACATGATGTTTTTTCAAGCATACAATAACATCTTTCAAAAAAAATTAATAAAAAGTTTCTAGCATAAAAATTGAGCAACTTATGATAAAAAAAGTCGGTACCTCTTTTTCTCTACGAAAAAAACAGTGAAAACAACCCCCTAACTACCCTTGTAACTAAAAATTGGCCTTCGCCTTTCTGTAATTCCTTTTATATTCATATTATCAATACACCCAAGAAGTTTGACTTATTTAAAAGCCTAATTTTAAAAAATTGGAGTTTAAAGAAAAATTGATTTTTTGCAATTTTGCATTTTTTATAATTTTCTTCAAAATATCTCCGAAAATACTGGAGGTACAAAAAAAATGATAGACTACTTCATTGTAGCTTTTTTAATAGCTAAAATTTGCTTATGCAGAGATTTTAATTACAGTAAATTTTTAGAGAGATATAGAATATGAAGTACAGGGTAAGATGATCCTAACCCCGAATTTTTATATAAATTGACGCAAGCCGAAATTATTCTTTCAGGATAAGTAAACTTTTCATATATAGCTCCAACAAGGGTGGATTTAAGGGTTGAAATATTGTGATATTATATCTTAAAGCACAAAGCAATCATTATGTAACTAATAAGAAGCAAATGTTGACAATATTAAAGTTTAAAATGTTATTTTATAATTTTTTACAATTAGGGGTGGTTTTCACCCTTAAAAAACCAAAAGCGTACAACGACTCAATATAGAAAATGAACTAGAGGGTGAAATGAGCCCAATCCCAAATTTTTGTACAAATCGAAGTTGGACGAAAAAATTGCGAGGTTTTGCCATTTTTCCAGCTTCATTTCCTCGACTATAATAAAATGTTAGTCATGTTCATTTATTTAGCAAAAACTAAATGCTATTTTTGTATGATATTTATTGTACTTAATCAATGATCTCTGTAATCGATTTGTAATGGATAAAAAATAAAGAAGTAAGTAGGATAAATCTATATACCTCTTAGAGAATTTTTTTCTTATTTTTAAGGAAGCACATCTACTTCCTTACGCTAATGGCTCACCTTACTAAATAAATGTTATCTTTATTGAAAGCCTCACACATATGACCTAATTTTTTTACGCCTCTCTCGACGCCACTGACAGTGTCGCTTTATGAACACGCCGGGCGTAAAACAAGAACAGCGTGAAAATCCCCCAGGTGTCTGGGGAGTCCTGTTTTTGCGCCTCGCGGGATTCTGTTTAGATTTTTCAGACGTCCTCAAAAGACCCCAGACATGACCAACATGAAATATAGTTTAACCTAGTTCTTGGGTGTCGCTAATACCGAAGTTAACAAGAAATGATAAATCTATCTAAACCTAGTGGAAGGTGTTGGAGAATACGGGTTAAAAGCTTTTTCGTATCACAATAATTAGGGATTATAGGAAGCTAGACTCGGATAAATATGTAAATAAACAATTAAAAAAAGAATGTGTGTGTACTTTTTACGCACGTAAGAAATTATACTTCTATTTATGATTTCAACGAAATTAATATACTTTAAACAGTTTATTTATATTTTATTTAAATACTAAACTAATTTTAATACTTACTACTTCTCAAAATTTGTTATTAAAACAGTGCCAAAAATTAAAATAATAAAAGAATAAAACACACACAAACAAACACATTGAAAAATACCACAAATGATTTCTGAACAATGTAGGAAATTTTTTTAACTAAATAGGTACTTATTTTCTGAAAAAAAATATATAATAAATTTAAACAATCATAAAATGTATAAAAAAAATAAAAGTGTCCATTGGGGTTCGAACCGCTTATCAGCGCAGTTAGTATTGAAATTCATTCACCTTAACCTTTTACCCACGGAGACCATGTGTCATCATGTGCGAAGATCAACTAACTAAACGGATTAAACTTTTGACGGTTCTGAATTTAACCAAATTATTTTGATTTTGAATTGAAATTATTTAGAATTGAAAGAAATATTAGAATACAACAAAACATAGAGTAAGAAAACAATATATTAGGTTACGTGAATATTGATAGAAATTTTGATGGTAATCAAATTATGTAAATCAAAGCATTACATACTATTTTAGTAGGTTCTTTTTAAAATTTCCAAATAGGTAGGTCCTACCTATGAAATTTTTTATTAAGATACTGAAACATTTACAATTATTACGTACCTGTCGCTTTTAAAAACTATTTAAAAAGTCACTACAATATTATAAACTTGCATTTTTCTCTTCCATCACAACAATAAAAACTAATATACACAACATTAATTTGTTTATCCAAAATCTCCATATTGAACAATAATTATTGACAGATGATTTTAACCCCAATCAGATCCCGTATAACGTTTATACGCTCTGAGCTTCGCTGGTGTCGCTCCTAGCGGATTACTAATACAACTTTTACCGGTAATTTTTAAATTTATTATTTAATTGTTATCACTTAATATTTACAACGCTAAAAAGTAATTAAATTGTAATAGATTTTTTAAGATTTTGCTAATCATTTTGACGTTCTATTGATGAAATATTAATTTCTTACTTCGGATACTTTCACAATTATCGTGTAGATGGCGCTAAGATTAATTTATAATTACATATTACGGAACATTAAAAAACGTAAATTCAGTATTTAAAACGTAAGTATATTTAAGGTAAAAATATATACCACAGCTTTGACCAACTAATATTTTTTATAATTAATGTTTTTAATTTTAATTTTAAATTAATCAATTTGACATTTATGTCAAATTTCCGGTAAACGTTTACAAACTTGTCACTGCTGGCGCTCGTGAATTTATAAATATCCCCTCTACGTACGAGCTCACAGCGTATACCATACTGTCTGTGTGCGCATGCGCGCAGAATTATGAAATTTTACTCTCAGTCGCACCTAAAGAAGTATAACTTCAAAAATACGCAGATAAATATATATATCTACTGATTTAATCCGAAATATGCATTTATTTTAAAAATATACAAACAAATTAATAATATAACAGCAGCTTGATTGAAAATATCATTGTTAAGAAAATATTTACATGTCACGTTTTCAAGATCTTCTTGAGAGTAATACGTAGCTCTACTTATGTAGAGACGCAGAGATATAAATCAAAATGTATACATCTGTGTACGGGATTTTGAAAAGGCTTTTGACAAGGTCCGACATAACAAAATCCTAGAGATATTAAAAACAGCTGGATTGGACGATAAAGATTTACGAATAATTACTAATCCATGCTGACATCAAGTAGCAAGAAAAAAAGTTGAACAAAAAGTGTCGGATGAAATAAATATAAAAAGACGAGCGAGACAAGGCTATAAGCTACTCCCGAGGAAATATTTAAGCAAGCTTAATGGAAACAACAATGGAAATGGAAACTTGATGGAAAGTATTATTTCGAATAGTGTATAACAGAAGTAGTAGTGGAGAATAGAAGACGTTACAATATTTTACAACCTTCAAGATTTATTTAAAATTAAAATATTTTATGAAATGATATAAAAACTTAGAAAGATAATATTGATAGTAGTTACTTTTGTTTTGGAAGCGGATGTTGACAAGGCAAGTTTGCTTTAATACTTTACGTTATTAAATTACATTACATAATTAATTAAACATCATTAATATTAACCCCTTCGTGTCGGACCGTCATTCGGCAAGTCGGCTCCTATATACGGATTCGAGCGGCTTCGCGCGGTCTGTTAAAATACGGTATCACACTACAACTAATTAAAGTTAAAGTTAATGTAATATTAGCATTAATTTTATAAATAAAACTATCTTTATTAAATTTATTATTCTACATAATATGTGAGCTAAATTAAATTTTATCCATAAAGTACCATTTTAAACAAAAATTATTAAAAAAGATAAACAAAATAATTCGGAAGGAATTCCCCAGATTATGTTGTACTTGATATCGTCCCAGTCTCCTAATCTGGGAAATTTCATCCGAATTATCTTGCAAGGGATAGTAAGGTAAGTTGTAAACAGTAACTTCACCTCCCACACAATCCCATCAGTCAAACATCCACACAACCTTATCACCAATCAAATTAACTAAATCTAATCTCTTTCTGGACATCACCCACTGTTGGGCGTGGTTTCCCCACTTTTAGAATTGAATAAGGTAATTCGGACGGAACAAAAATACCTGAAATATGATGCAGATGGTGGCACCACCGTATATGGCAAACGAAAACTCATGATGCACCCGTGTGCATCACCGTACTGGGCGGACAGTCAAGCATGATGCACACGGGTGCATCACCGTACCGAAGGGGTTAACATCAAACATTAAATTATTTTAAAGTAACGTATTAAACCAAACTTGCGTAAATATGATGCAAGGCATGCGTGTTTATATAATATAGATTTTGAAGAGGCAATCCATTAATCCAGAGGATCTGACACGAAACACTTGTATTACTATAGTTCCAGAATTATGTATCTCCAGAATACTCATGGTATACAGAAAAAATACTAGAGCCAGCAGGCTCAAATAAACATGAAAATAGTATCGAAATGCTACCAACAAATAGAGAATTCAGTCAAAAATGTTTTTCACGTACACTGGATGAACTACAAAAATTGCTCCTACTCACACGAACCAATTCTGCGAAATAAATAAATAAAAATTAATATCACTATTACCAAATATGTATACCGTATACATAGATCAGATATAGTGTAGAATAAAATGACAGAATTTTTAAAAAATCGGAATATAATAATTATTATTTTACATTTGCATTCTGATATAAAATTTTAATAATCTAAAAGATAACTTCTATTAGATTTACATTTTTTTGTAAGAATTTTCACATATCGCTCTAATTGCACTTTCCTTTGCTTTCTTGTTAGTATAAAAATAGTTGCAATGTCAACTTGCGTGTAACAGCTTTTCCTAACTATTATTATAAAATAGAAATCAATCTCTACAAATAACTTTTGTTTAAACAAATCGGTTTTACCATTTACCTACTTTTTAATACGTCCTCACTTTTTATCACCAAATTGCTCGTTGATTGCTGGTAATTGCATCTGAAATCTTTAATTCCAGTGGTAGCTCACTAAAAAGGATAAAGGAATCGATTATCCCAAAAGATATATTATAAAGGGTGGGCCAAAGAAACGAGTCCACCTCGATATTAGGCAATAAGTATTAGATTTTAAGAAAATGCCCAAACAGGTCGATTTTTATTTTAAAATTACAATTTTTGGATATATATTTACGTTATGCGTCTGGGCGTGGTCACGTAATCGATGATTTTTTTTAAATGGGAATAGGGGTTGTGTCATAGCTAATTTGAAAGTGTGTTCAATTCTCTATTCAGTATTATAAACATTAATATCATTATTTGTACAGGATGACCAAAAAAAATTTTTTTAATTAAATTAATTGACGCAAAAAGAAGAATGCATAAAATTTATTTTACTCAAAATACATTCTGTTGCTGTCAGAAAATAGAAAAAAAAATGTTTATTTGCCAAATAAACATTGCTTTCCGCTTAAATTAAATGTTCAAACTGTCAAGAGACTGTCAAGAGACTGTCAAGAGGTAGGTGTGAGGCTGTTGTGATTTAATTTTAGCGAAAAGAATTGTTTATTTGTGAAATAAACATGTTTTTTCTATTATCTGACAGCAGTACAATGTATTTTGAGTTAAATAAATTACATACATTTTTCTTTTTGCGTCAATTAATTTATTTCAAAAATTTTTTTTGGTCACCCTGTATAAATAATGATATTAATGTCTGTATTACTGAATAGAGAATTGAGCACCCTTTCAAATGAGCTGCCACACGACCCCTATTCCTATTTAAAAAAATCATCGATTACGTCATCACGCTATGATAGATGACGTCACTAGTATGAAATATATGCCAAAAAATTTCAATATAAAAATAAAAATCGACCTGTTTCGTCATTTCCTTAACATCTAATAACTACTGCCAAACATCGAGGTGGGCTCTTTTGTTTGGCCCACCTTGTATATTGTGCATTTCACTGATTTTCATAAAATATTTAGCAGGTATCTATTACCATTTTTTTTGTGATTTTACTAAATTTTCATTTTTAGGAAGTTTTCACGCCTGATCTTTTTCCCCCATATTTTATATTGATTGAGTATATTGAGTATAGAAAAGAGACAGAGAAGAGCGGCATCAAACGTAATAGACACGAGAGCCAGGAGGGGAGCGGTATGGATATCGGATCACTTTATTCTACAAATAAAACTTAGATGCTGTATAAAGAGACAGGATAAGAACAAACACACAGAGACAGAGAAATTAAACCTGGAAAACCTGAAAAAGAAATACAAAAGCGATTTCGATAAGAACTGAATAGAGAACTAGAACAAAAAATTTTGGAAACAATACAAGAAGAATGTAATGATATTAAAGTAATAACCTGGGAATCGGCTAAAAGAGTGATAGGCATTAAAAAAAACAACAAAAAAGAGCTTTAGTTTGAAGAATGAAGAATTCAAACAACTAATAGACAAGAGAAATAAACATACGTGCAGTACACTCAAAGAAAAACACGAGAAAGGCGCGAAAAATTTGAAGAAAACCGAAGAAAGACAAACAGAATATGCAGAAGAAAGAAGAGGAGATACAAAAATGACAAATAACTATTAAGAATGGGGGAAGATTTCAATCAGGGTGACATTAGGGAGGCATATAAGCCTGGATCCCGAGTACGAAAAAAAAAGTTTATTAATAGCTAGCTGAAAATTTGTTGAAAGCTTAACGGTGTCTAGTCGGACAAACTTTGATGTATGGGAACACTGGAACAGGGGAAGTTTTAATTATGAAACGTGATTTTAATTGTGGCACGTGTCATCCTTACATATCCTGACGTGTTTATAATTGAGAAAACTGGCAGGTTGTTTTTAAGTTTATTCAATAGCAAGCTTTATATAATATATGAAAAAAATGTTTGTTCTACAAATATGTTCAGCATTTTAATAATTTTACTAAGTCTGATACGTAGAACATGTCAAATGACAAGAATTATGTTCGTCATAGCAGTCTGATTTCATTAAACTCGAAAGGGTAACAAATCAATTGAAAGTTCTGTCCGACAAAATACATGGGACGTTTTTGTAGTCAGATATTCGAAACCTGTAACCTGTTCTACAATTAAAACTTCCCCTGTTCCAGTGTTCCCATACATCAAAGTGTGTCCGACTAGACACCGTTAAGCTATTAACAAATTAACATAAATTCCTGAAACAACTCAGAGAGGAATATAAACCACGTACTAATCTTTTTAGAAATAGTGGAAGACAGGTTATCAGTAATTAAATGACTCCTTTTTTCCATATTTTCGATTCCACACCACTGGTTTAATTCCAATAAACAGTAATTACGTTCACACCTTTTATTACGTATGGCATAGAATTCTTGTGCCTATTTGTTTTTAAACAGTTGTGTTATGGCCAGAATATTTTGTGCGTATCGAATGAAACAAATAGACCGTGTCAAGATAATTTTTGTTTATAAAATTACTACCATTATACAATTATCTATCAAAATAATTTATTTATTCCTACATTATTGATCCAGTTGATTAAATGTATTTGGCATTGAAGTAGACATTTTATTGGTAATTATATCATCGGTATTTATGTTGTAGGCAGATGAAAATAATTTGAAACTACAGGTGTTCTAAAAAGGCAGGTCATAAATTAAATCACATTTTCTGGGACCAAAATTAGTTCGATTGAACCTAACTTATCTTAGTACAAATGCACACATAAAAAAGTTACAGCCCTTAAAAGCATCTTAAAAAAATAACAGTGAAATTTCTGGACCCCATGAAATATTTGTGAGGGTTTTGTTCCCTTAAACCCCCCCAAATGTTAATGTACGTCCCAATTAAATTATATTGTAGTATCATTAGTAAAACACAAAATTTCTGTATCATCGGACATCCAATTAGGTACTTACTTACATTAAGTAATTCTATACTACCTATATTTTATTGAATGCCTTTCCAAAATCCACGAAGCATGCAAAGACATGTTTTCTTTGATCACGGCATTTTTGTAATAAACTATTTAATCACAAAAATTGCCTCCCCAGTTTCCATATACCATTTTTAAAACCAAACTGAAAGAAAAACAAAAGTTCTATCAAGTATAAGACCAATATCAAGAATGTCTTCAAGATATATCACAATTTAATAAATTGATTTTATTTTCTAAATGCAACATTGGCAGATATTTTTAATAATGACCATATACTGACTAAACTGACCATATTTTGAAATAATATAGGTTATGTGGCTTTATGGTCAAAAATATCATTCTCGCATTCCATTATAGATAAACAAGTACAGACGTACAATGTAATTTAATGTAACGTAAGTTTAAATAATTATAAAACTAAATTATTAAAGTGCTTATTGAAAATGGCAAATAGCCGAAACGTTTAAGAAATAATAAATTGTTTTATTTACAACAGCCCAACAAATATCCAGGAATTAAAAAAGTCTGTTTTTACATATATATATTTAGGTACATACCTAAATTTCCTAATAAATATCTGCATAATCATAAATGTAACGCATATGGTTAAAATAATATTTTATGACAATAAACCTGCATTACTGAATAAAATAAATTACTAAATTTATAAAATAAAATGAACGGGATTTAAATATCTGATGTAAATGGCGATTTAAAATAAACGTGCCAACTGGACATAATCTGCTTGCATAAATTATATTTATTATTTAAATAATTTTCTCTATAAAAAAGGGTACTTCTAACTAATGGGTATATTATGAAAAACGAACATTCAATTATTTTCAATGAATTATTATTTTATTTACCAATTTAGTAAATATCTACACTACAAACCATTTATAATTTTTATATATTTTTTATAATAATAATTAAACAAAACGTAGTTTGGCATTGAGAGAGTAGCACAAGAGTTGGAGTTTTCTTCAACCAATTATTTTTTGTCACACGCTTCTATCAAAGAAAAAAAGTCATCTCTCATTTGTTTATTGGGAACAAGTAATACGCATTTAAATATAGACTTATAAAACCCTTAGTAGAGGATCCGATATAAGGTCGATTTGCACCGATCTGTTTAATGGATAAAAATTATTGGATATATAATTTAGCATGTTAACCTTTAACTACCCGCGCATCAATTTGTAACATAAGTACACCCGTGGCGTACTTTATACGCCACAAGAGAATATATGTACTTGAAAACAGTGGCATTGTTAATTTTTTTTTGTGAAAAAATACATTTATTTGTTTTTTATAAACCTTATTCGCAGGGCCGGCGATAACGGGCCTGCAAGGGATGCACTGCAGGCGGGCGCCACTGTTTGGGGGGCGCCAAAATGAGGCGGAAATTTTTTCTGCTGGCATCATATAATATACTAAAATAGAAAAATTAATTTTTTCAATATGGTTTAAGTTCCAGATATCACTAACCTGTGTTTGTTATTTTTGCACCTCACACACGTAAATATACAAACGTATACAACGCATAGAATTGTATTCCTACGGTGTCGTAATAAAATTTATTGGTGAAGATATAATGTTTCTAAAAACCAAACATCTTTGCCTTGAGGTATTGGGGATGTTTTGTTTATTTTCTTCAAATCTCTTTGAAATTGTTTATAATCTTTGTGTCATCAGTTATAGGAGAGAACGTTAATGATTTGTGGTAAAATAAACATGGTTCTACATTTTTCTGAAACTGTTTCTGTCCCCTGTGACTTATCTAATTTAAGTAGTGTGCAGTTAAATAAAAATGGATTCAAAAAAAGTTATCCGGGGTGCAAAATCGAAAAAGAAGAGCTAAAAAAGAAGAGCTAAAAAAGAAGAAATGGAAAAGAAAATCTAGTTTAGACTTGATAGTTCAGCTTTAATTTAAATAGAAAATTAGTTGAGTCACTAATGGTTTTCACCTCCGATTCGTTGAACCTCGATCGATTTTCATTGAAATTGATGGGTAGTTAGAGGATACGTCAAGAAACAAAAGTGAGTTGGTGCCAACTTGCACTTTTACCCTGGGGGTGGATGCCACCCCTTCTCGGTGATAAAAATTATTTTATTAGAAATAGCCACATAAATCGATAGAGGGATAAATTCTAAGTAAAATTTTCCATATAAATTTATTAAAATAAATCAATATTTTTTGAGTTATTTAAGATTTTAATTTTTCGTGAAAAAGTTGCATGTTTTAAAGCGGTTTTTCATAAATAACTCAAAAGTTTTTACAAAATAAGTATCATTACCCATTTCCAAATTGACGGTAATAAAAAATCGAAAAAATTCCTTACTTGAAAATTTAAGTGTTCAAGTTTAAATAACGGAAAACGATACATTTTATAAAATATACTTATAGAACACTTATCAAAGTATTCAGAAATACCTATGAAATGAGCTTCAGAAGAAGGTGATAGGTTCAGATGAATTAATAGTAAAAGGATTTTCAAGTAAGAAATTAATTTCTTTTATTAGCTTGAATTTTGGTAAAGATTTATAGCTTTTGAGTTACCTATTTATGAAAAACCACTTAAAAAGTATTGATTTATTTTAATAGCTATATAGCCAAATTTTGATTAGAATTTGTCTCTATATCGATTTCTGGCGTTATTTTTAATAAAACAATTTAATCTCAGAGAAGAGGTGGCATTCATCCCCAGCGTAAAATCGCAGTTGGCACCATGCCACTTTTGTTTCTTTAGGTAGCCTCTAACCACTCACCAATTTTCATGAAATTTTATGAAGGGTCACCGAAATCGGAGGTAACAAAGTATTGATTTTTATGTTCATTCACTGTAGTAAATTGTGTTTGGTAATAAATTAGATATTAATCTTATTGATAATTTTGTAAACATCGAAACAAGGAGAATGTATTTACCTATTTACATCTCATTTAAATTTTGTACCATTTCCAATAACTGAAATACCTAAATCTAATTAAATAAAAAAAACGAAGGGCGCCTGTGCTAGTTTTGCAGGCGGGCGCCTTATATCCTAGCGCCGGCACTGCTTATTCGGCATCAGCGAATGCTTAGAGTTTTTTCTGAGTAAGTTAATTGGAATCGGAACACAAAAACAACTTCTTTATCTTTGACACATGTTTTAAATAATGTTCCGTTGTGATTTATAACATTTTTTTCGAATTTAAAATTTTATACAACTTCCCTATTACATACAACGTTCCCTATGTACATGAATATTAGGGTGGGCTGAAAAAAATAAATGTTTTTTTTTTTCAAGTGCTATACCGCGAAAAACTTGCATATATACTTCATAAATAAAATGCAACTGAGAAAAAAATTATTTTTTCAATATCACGGTAGCGCAATGCAATTAAAATAGTTCGTTTTTTGAAAAAAACTTGGATTTTTAAAATTTTTTCTCCGGTGTAAAAACTTTAAATAATCAATCGCTATAGTGAAAAAACTGTATAATTTGACTTAGAAAACAGAAATACACAATGAACCAGTTTAAAAAACAATGTTTACGGTAGCGCAAACAGCTTTAAATAACGGATAATTACGCTAAAAGGCGCAGTTTACAACACTGCCGTCCCGCGCGGAATGATTCGTTTTGTATGTGACTGTACCGTTTCCGTGAAATAAATAGAAATGAGGATAGTAGCGATGAAGAAGAGTTTGAACCTGTTGTAAAGTCACCATGGCAGATGCGAATTAAATTGACTAATACTGCGCTAACAAGTGATCGTTTTGGAGTTTCTGATAGAGCAACAGCTGCTATTGCTTCTAGCCTTTTGCAAGATTTTGGTATTATAACTGAAACTGAACATTCTAATGTTATTGATAAAAATAAAATCCGAAGGGGGAAAAAGGTTATCCGCACAGAACTGCAGGTGCAGAATAAGGCTGAGCTCAACACATTTCAAGGATTGTATTTTGATGGAAGGAAAGATGACACCATTGTGATTGAGAAGGTAAATTCAAAGCATTTTCGGAGAGTGATTAAGGAAGAACATTATTCTATCATTCAAGAACCTGGATCTGTATATGTTGGTCATGTTACACCTTGTTCTGGATCTGCTCAAAACATTGCCGACAGTATAATTACTTATTTGAAAAAAACTGGACTTTCCCTTGATGATTTAGACGTCATTGGATGTGACGGCACCGTTACAAATACAGGGTGGAAAGGGGGCGTAATTCGAACAATTGAAGAAAAATTGAAAAGGCCAATGCAGTGGGCAGTTTGTCTCTTGCACTTCAACGAATTACCACTCCGACACCTGTTCCAGTTTTTGGATGGAGACACTACAGGGCCTACAACATTTAAAGGACCTATCGGAACAGAGCTCAATAACTGCGAAAAACTCCCCTTGGTGAAATTTGCTAGTGTGGAGTGTGAAATTCCAGATATTGACCGAAGCATATTGAGCAAGGACCAACAGTATTTACTGGACATAAGTTCTGCTGTACAATCAGGAATCTGTCCCATAGATTTATCTCACCGTGAACCTGGCCCACTCTCTCACGCAAGATGGCTAACAATGGCTAACAGGATTCTAAGATTGTATGTGAGTGTTGAATATCCATCAGACGAACATAAAATCGTAGTTCATTTTATTCTGAAGTCATACATGCCTGTTTGGTTCAATATCAAAAAAAGCAAGTACTTAACTGATGGACCAGAACACATATTTCAAACTGTAAAATCCTCAAGATTCCTGCCTGAAAATCTGCTTCAAGTAATAGACCCCGTTATTGAAAGGAACGCTTACTTTGCCCACCCAGAAAACTTGATGTTGAGTATGATAGTAGATAAAAGAACTCACATAAGAGAATTGGGATTGAGACGAATCATAAAGGCCAGGACATCAGCACCCAAAAGAAAGTCAATTAGAGCTTTCCATCCACCCAAATTAAATTTTCAAGCCACAGAGTACAGTGAACTGATTGACTGGACTGCCACCACATTGTCACCACCACCATTACTAAGAAGAATCAGCGACGAAGAAATTCGTGCAAAAATCTTCACTGGGGACACCGCAGCTGAATGGAGATTCGACAAATTTCCTTGTCATACGCAAGCGGTTGAACGATGCATCAAACTTGTAACCAGCGCTTCACAAAAAGTAGTTGGTTTTGAAGCAAGAGATGGGCTCATCCGAACTACACTACAGTCAAGAGCAGCTATGCCATGCTTTGAAAGCAAATCAGCCTTCAAACTTCCTAAACAAGAATGATTATGGACTTAGTGATGAAATATATTCTACTAATCAAAATTCCTTTTTGAATTTTCAATAACAATTTTCATGAAAGATTTGTAATGCTATGATTTAAGTTGATGCTAATAAACTATGTTAAAAGGAATTTGAATTATTAATTTGCAGTCCCCACACTTTAAACAACAAATAAATTAAAAGAAATCTTTTTATTAAAAGGCATTGTGAGTAAACTGTCGCAGGACGGCAGTGTTGTAAACTGCGCCTTTTAGCGTAATTATCCGTTATTTAAAGCTGTTTGCGCTACCGTAAACTTTTAAACTGGTTCATTGTGTATTTCTGTTTTCTAAGTCAAATTATACAGTTTTTTCACTATAGCGATTGATTATTTAAAGTTTTTACACCGGAGAAAAAATTTTAAAAATCCAAGTTTTTTTCAAAAAACGAACTATTTTAATTGCATTGCGCTACCGTGATATTGAAAAAATAATTTTTTTCTCAGTTGCATTTTATTTATGAAGTATATATGCAAGTTTTTCGCGGTATAGCACTTGAAAAAAAAAACATTTATTTTTTTCAGCCCACCCTAATGAATATTTTGAACAATTCTCTTTAAGCAGAATTCCGTGAAAAATGTAGGTATTTGAACAATGAGTCCTTCCTTCTGTCTAGCTAATTCTTCTCACACACGAAACGAGTTGTAAAACTACCTACAATAACCTACCGCAAAAGACTTAACATTCAACACTTGAGTCAGTAGTGCATCTATTTGAACTTTAATATGCAACGCCTGTCTCACCTATTTTTTAAAGCCATTGTTTTAGCCCACGTGATTCCAATACGTATTAAAATAATCATAGCGAGTTATGCAACTGTATATATCAATTATTTTCGTGTCACATAGTTTTAACAATGGCAAGGTTTTATAACGTTCCATAGCATTTTACGGCTTTGGTATCTATTTTTGGTGAATTGAAAAGCTTTTATTACGATTAAACATATTTTCACGATTGAAACAAAAAACCAAATATTTTAAAATGAAAATGCGTTTAAATGCTTTTCGCCCAATTTTTAAATATCCTAATGGACTCGGGTACTTTAAATTATATAAGCTATAAAAAAACTCCATCTAATACACAGGGTGTAATAAAAAATCAGGTCATAAATTAAATCACATATTCTGGAACCAAAAATAGTTCGATTGAGCCTAACTTACCTCAGTACAAATATGCACATAAAAAAGTTACAGCCCTTTAAAGTTACAAAATGAAAATCGATTTTTTCCAATACCTATATCGAAAATTATTACAGATTTTTATCGAAAATGAACATGGATATTCTTATGGCAGCAACATTAAAAAAATACCACTGCAATTTGTGCACCCCATAAAAGTTTTATGGGGGTTTTGTTCCCTTAATAATTAAACTCCACAAATTTTTGTGTACGTTCCAATTAAATTATTATTGTAATATCATTAGTCAAACATAATGTATTTTAAATATTTTTTGCCTCTTAGTACTTTTAGATAAGCCAATTTTTAAACTTATATTTTGATCATTTGTAAAAGCCACCACATATTTTTAAGAAGTAGGTACTATTAAAGACACCTGGTAAAATATTATGAAAATAATATTCTATAATCTTATTTAACCATTTACACATTTGTGGTGGATTTTATAAATCTTCAAAATATCGCAATACAAACCGCTTATCGAAAAAATACTAAGTGACAATTTTTTTTAACCATTGTATTTAACTAATGGTACCACAATAATAATTTAATTGGAACTTACACCCAAATTTGGGGTGATTTAGGGAAATAACACCCCCATAAAATTTTTATGGAGTCGACAAATTTTATTTTTATTTTTTTAAGATATTCTTGCCATAAGAAAGCCAACGTACATTTTTAATAAAAAAATCTCCAATATTTTCTGATATATCAAAAAAATCGATCCTCAATCGAACTCCATTGGGTTCTAACTTTTTTCATGTGCACATTTGGACTAAGGTAAGTTAGGTTCAATTGAACTATTTTGATCCCAGAATATGGGATTTAATTTATGTCCTCTCTTTTTGTTACAACCTGTATTTTGAAGTCTATAAAATTTGAAAAATCCCCCAAAATCCTCAAACAACCAGATTTTATGGCTTTTAAAGGTGGCGCATCCTCCAAGATAATCCCAAAATTTTAATTTGGAGGTTACGTATACTCAACTTCTGGATTTATAAAATATAGACACGTTTTGTAAAACCCTCAACGATACAAGTGAATTTTTTAGAATATTTATATAAATTTCATCTTAACTACACAAAATAAAAACAAAAAAAAATGAAATTTTTTGGTGGTAGGGGGAAAATTCAGGGAGTGAGGGTACTTTGCCCATCTTAACGGCCGGTACCCTTTATCTTTATTACTGCTCTCACGGATTTTATAACTTAATAGAGATATTAATAGAAATGGTAACTTTTCTGAATAAAAATTCAATAAGCAATTAAGGCTTCTTTAGAGACCACACCGTTGGGTAATCCCGATTTTGTGCGATTTTTTGTTGGATAATTTTATGTAGGTACACCATGTATGGAATGTCTGCGTTATACTTGAATACAACTTTTTTCATCACTTTAATAAATAAAAATACTCGTGAAGTTGTTTTTTGTCGTGAAGTTTAAGTAGTGGGCGTGCTAGCGGCTTCCTATAAACTTTAGACATTACTCACGTACATAACAGTGTTTCTGCCATTATTAAACACATCTATGTAATTCCCCGGAGGTTTTTCTCTAGACGTGCTTTTTAATTCAGCGTCCGGCCCCGCCTATGCACGAGAGTCTGTTCAGGTGTACGTGAGTGTTATACATTGTATAAATTTACATAGCGATATACGAGTACATATAGCTCGAGAGCTGTTACATATTATTTTTGGGTAGATATTTGAGGCTATCAGAAAATTTTTCTCTACCTGGGTCATTAAAAACAATAACCAAGGTAGAGCAATCAGGACACGCATTTAAATTGCAAGACAAGCATTTATAAAATGAAAAAAATGTTTGTAAATCGAGACCTACCTCTGGAGCTAAGGATAAGAGCCTTAAGATGCTACGTGTTCTCGACTTTGTTATATGGAATAGAAGACTGGACACTAAAAGTGGATAATATAAAGAAGTTGGAAGCATTTGAGATGTAGTACCATAGAAGGATTTTGAAAATGCCATGGATCCAACGAGTTACAAATGCAGGAAGGTTAAGAAAGTTACAAAATTAATGCGATGTCATAAAGAACATCAAAACAAGTAAGCTGGAGTATTTGGGCCCCATTACCAAAGATGCAAAATATGAGATATTAAGGCTCATAATGCAAAGTAAAATTAAGGTTAGGAGATGCATAGGAAGACAAAGAATATCTTGGCTCAGAAACCTAAGAGAGTACTATAGTTGCGGCACAGTAGATCTTTCAGAGCAGTCGCCAATAATGTATGGATAGCTGTGACGATAGCCAACCTCCGATAGGAGAAAGAACTACAAGAAGAAGAAAAATTTTCAGGCATTTTTTCACACATTTTCGTATAAAATCGTTCAGGTATTTTCTACAAATTTTCGTATAATTTTTCCATAATAGCCTAATACAAAAATGCAGGTCTGACTAGAGGGTAGCGGTCATTTACTCCAAAAATTAATCCCCAAATTAAAAAACGTGTAAAAATTGTTATTACAAAAATATCTTTCAAATAACTTATTCATCATTTTTTTGAAATACAAATTTTTTTAAAGTAGATTTAAATATTCAAAAATTAAAAAAAAAAAGGAATCTGTATACCCAAGGTGATACCCTGAAAACAATTCTGGGCGCCCCCAGAATTTCAGGGGTTTTCAGGGTATTCATCTGAACTTCAGGGGATTGCATATGAATCTATAAATTCTATTATCCAATATTAAATATACAATTATATCTATATGCATAGCTATGTACTGTCTTTCCAGACAGGAGGTCCCATTTTTTAATATTCAAAACAAATATTCTACAAAAGACAGGTTTTTCTGGTGAGATTGTATACCTACCAGTTGATCAAAAGCATTATCTGCTGATAGGTTCGAGAAAGCTATAAAAAAAACTAAAGATTATAAACTTTTATTCTGGCGTTCTTAAAAAAGCTGTTAATAGTGGCAATATTGTCCAACAAATTTGTTTGGTAGGATGCTGGGTCTATCAGTGCACTACAAGATTGACATGGAAAAAATTGTATGCTATCCACTCACCCTTCTTCCGATGTTAATGTGCTATCAGATGGAAGTGTATATTAAATACAAAAATCTTCAATCGTAAACTGTTTAAGAAACTTCATCACTGCACTGATGCACATAAAATTTTGGATATAGTTATAGTTGAAAGGACAGAGATCTCTCCTATGGCGCTACAGCCTAATTCGGGCCCTTGCCTCCCCCAGCATCCTCCACCAAGTATCTCTGTCTCTGGCTGCTCTCCTCCAGTTGTCCACCTTCAATATTTCTTTAGCATCGGTTCTACGTCCTAGGAAAGGACAGATATCAGTGAATCTCAATTAATTATTTATTAATTAATGTTGAATTAATTCAATTAACACATACTATTTGCAGATCATATAGAGGAATCCTAGTCTCGAGCAGAGTCTGACGAAGAAGAAGAAGAAACTGAGTATCTTAGCTCTAATGAAGAGTTTGAAGAAGAAGTACAAGATTCGGACACAGAATTAATTTAAATTATATTTTATACTTTTATAATTATAACAATAAATTTAATTTTTAAATTAAAGTAATTATCGATACTATCCATATTAGTTACAAAATTTATTTTATAGTAACTACGTATTATTTTGTTTTAATTAATAAGAAAATATCTGAGAAATCTAAAATATATATAATAATTATTCCAAAATTTTAAGGCACTACAACATCGTTAGGTCTCGTAATTTTGCTCGAGCCAACGGAATCGTTGCGATCGAGGACGCAGGCAGCTATCGATATAATAATATGTACTGTCTTTCTCACATTGCAGCTTACCTATGTCACTTTTCATTCAAGTGCATACGCAATTTTTTAATCACCTTTTGAACACTTGATCTACCGCAAGTAGAAAATCTCACCAAACAAAAACCTTTTTTTTATAGTTATACTTCTTTACGATTGAGAGTGAAATTTTATAATTCCGGGCGCATGCGCACACAGAAAGTATGTAGTTCGTTGCTAATCTTTCAAGATATGTATGTATCAGCGCTTTCAAGCGCAAATAATTCATTAAAAGGATATATTGGTGTTTTTAGTAAATGTATTATTTATTATAATTTTTGTGTCTTTGGATTTGTCTTCTTTGGAAGTAAGATAATAAAATATCTATTTTTATACTTCACTTGATATATTTGTCACCATGATGTGTAATTATATCCGAGCCGTCACCTACAAGGGCTCGATAGCGTAGTTGGTAGGGCATTGGACCAGAGATCGAGAGGTCCCCGGTTAAAATCCCGGACGATTCATATTCTTTTTTTTTATTTTTGGTAACGTTTTAATAAAAAATTTTTAAAAGTGGTAGGTAAGAAAGTTAATTTAATATTTAAATAAAATAGAAATAACCTGTTAAGTATATTTTTTTCGTTACAATTATATAATAGAAGTATAACTTCTTACGAGCGTACAAAAGTACACAAACATTCTTTTTTTTAAACCTGTCTTTTTTAAAATATTTATTTGTAATATTAAAAAATAGCCTTTCGAAATAGCAATTACACTCCTATGTTCGTAAAGAAAGTATATAGCTGCACATGTATATTTGTGTATTTATTATATTGATTAATAATATGTATAGATTTAGATGCAACCCCCTGAAGTTCAGATGCACCCCCTGAAAAGAATCGTGCATTTCCTCGCAAATCGCCTGCCTTGTTGATTTTCTTTATTTTTAACTATTTAAATTTATTAAAAAAAAATTGCCTCAAAAATATTTTTTGTAATAAAACTTTTTAGTTTCTTTTTAATTTGTGGGACATATTAGGGGTAAATGACCGCTACCGTCCAGCCAGACCTGCATTTTTGTATTAGGCTATTATGGAAGAGTTATAGTGGGCGCGGGAATCGGTTGGAAAATTTACACCGAATATAACAAAATTCAGTTTTGCAACATTGTGTAAATGTTGATATTACCATATCCCTTCTAAGATAAACAGAATTCTAATTTACTCCAGACAAATTATTACATTTTTTTGCTAACAAAAATGGGATGTTTTAACCAAATGTTTCAAATATGATATGCAGTCATAATTTGTCATTCAAGTAGAAAAAACGTTAAATTTCTCTTGGATAGTCATTATCGTCCAGTTATCGTCTAATTATTTTAACTGTACTAATATCCGTCGATTAATTCAGAATGATTAATGGATTGTTAAAACATCTTATCTTTAGCAGCTTCTGGAATGTCTTAAATATACCGAATTTCATTGATAAAATCCGCATTCCCACCGATTTGCATTTCGACTATACTTATAAACTTATAAACATTTTCAGATTACCTAAAATACCTACCCAAAAATGGCTACCAGCTCTCGGACCAATTGTATAAATTTACATAACGATATACCAAAAAGTTGTGAAGTTTATATCAAAGCGAGCGGGTAGTAGGTTGCTCTAGGCTGATAGAGTAATACTCGTATCCTTTTTTATGTGAATTTCGCGTAAAAAGGGGTACAAGGGTAACGTAAAATTAATGAAATTTGTTGTTAGGTGAATTATAGCGTTGTTTTTGTTTGTTTTAGGTAAGAACACTTATGTAGTAAGGCGATTGACCCAAAATGTAAGTACAAATAAATTACTTACAATAATTAAGTTAATTATTTATTAGACCTATTTATTAACGAACAGCTGGTAAAATTTCTATATTAAGTACCTATCATCAATTATTACTAAATATTTTACATATATTTTAACTCAATGTTTACATAAATTGGATCAATTTCATCATCATGTTTGTCACATTTCTATAAATGTTTTATACTAATCTGGAATAGCGACTATTAATGCAATTTTCATTATATTATTTTAATACATAATCCTATTTTCCTTACAAAATTCGAGCATATCTGTAGTCCAGGGTAATAAGGTTTTTTCCATGACACTCGAGCAGCCAGGGCACTGAAGCGTTTTTTTCGACAAGTAATACCTATAAGAGCAAATTGTAACTATTTCCTGCGTAGGATCTGGCGGCCATTTTTATTTATAAACAATTAAATGTCAAAAAATGGCATTTTCCCCTTTTTTTTCAAATCAATGGAAAACAGTGAAAATTATGGTTTTTTTAGTGCAAATATCTTCGAGATTATGGAAAAAGCTTTAAAATGACGTATTACAAAGTTTGATATACTCATTTATTGTTAATATAATTGAGAAAGAAGGTCGGAATTGCAAAAAAAAATTATTTCGCAATATCTATTATAAAAATTAGTGTACAGCTTTGAAATTTTTGTCATATAAGGGTTCTTTGGTGCTTAATATGTGATAAAAATTTCAAAGCGATTCATTAAATTGTTTAAATTTTATTCAAATTGTTTATCCCAGAGAGCATTTTTTTTGCAATAACATAAGTCAGAAAAAAATGACGTTAGAACCATTCCGCAGGTGTCAAATGAAAGAGCATGAGCTATATTTTCAACTTGGTTTAAAAAAAGCGAATAAAAAATGCATTTATTAGTAATAAATAATTATGCAAAAGTATCGTAAATCTGTCCTTATACACTTTTTATTTTGTTATATAAGAAATTATATATATTTATTACAATTTTTAATCAATTATGATATAAATAACATTACTTGGTAGTTGTGCACTTAAAACAGGGTAAAAAAAAATAATTTTTTTGGAAAAAGTTATTCAAAAAGTTTGTAAGGGAAGATTTACATACTTTTGCATAATTATTTATTACTAATAAATGCATTTTTTATTCGCTTTCTCTAAACCAAGTTGAAAATATAGCTCATGCTCTTCCATTTGACACCTGTGGAATGGTTCTAACGTCATTTTTTTCTGACTTATGTTATTGCAAAAAAAAATGCTCTCTGAGATAAACAATTCGAATAAAATTTAAACAATTGAATGAATCGCTTTGAAATTTTTATCACATATTAAGCACCAAAGAAGCCTCATTTGACAAAAATTTCAAACCTGTACACTAATTTTTACAGCAGTTATCGCAAAAATAATTTTTTTTTTGCAATTCCGACCTTTTTTCTCAATTATATTAACAATAAATGAGTATATCAAACTTTGTTATATGTCATTTTAAAGCTTTTTCCATAATCTCAAAGATATTTGTACTAAAGAAATCATAAGTTTAATTGTTTTCCATTGATTTGAAAAAAAAAGGGAAAATGCCATTTTTTGACAGTTAATTGTTTATAAATAAAAATGGCCGCCAGATCCTACGCAGGAAATAGTTACAATTTGTTCCTATACGTATTACTTGTCGGAAAAACGCTTCAGTACCCTGGCTGCTAAAGTGTCACGAACAGGGTATATTTTTGTCTTATTACCCTGGCCTACTGTAATCATTTCAACAAATAGTAGCTTCTGATATGCCTTTTTCTAGGTTTCTCTTTTCAACGAAACCTTTTCGTTTATAAATTCTCAAAGTCGGTTCGTTCGTGCGTTGCCGCTCCTGCAACACATAGAGCCGATTTACCGATGGATTCATATGTAGTTTTGTCTTCTGAATCCAAATCTGAAAACGGTATTTCGATATCTCTAACCGTCTTCAAGATAACCGACCTCAAAATCTAAAATGTGACGTCACAATCCTTTTTTCTGCCGACACACTAAACGACAACTGAAATCGTTTGACACTTCGTGAATGTCAAACTAAATTTTAAATTAGATAAGTATTAGTAAAATATAAATGACATTTGATAGTGAATTTAATTATTATATAAAATAAATAAGATGTTTAAAAATACAATTTGAGTGTATTTTGAAAGCAATAATTTATTAACAACTTTAAAGGTTTGTACGAGTATACGGCTCCCGGTGTGTACTCCCTTTAATGGGAGTACCTAATGATAAATGGACTGTTCCATTTCCAACTGTTGTTTACTTTCAAAACACTATACTTCACTTCATCAGTAAGAAGTATGTTTATTTATTTCACAATATTGAAAATTGTTATTATGAAATGTTTGGAATAAAAAATTATGTTCTGATATATGCAATTATATCCTTTTAATGGAAAAAATATTTGAAGATTTTTCTCAAATTATGGATACCAACATCATTTTCATTTATAACTCTTTTATTTTTAATTTAACGAAGAAAGTTATTCTTCATAAAAAGCTCTTCATGGTCTAAGATTTATGATGCATTCATCATGTATCAAATTTTCTTAATTTTATACGAGGTATATAAAAAATATGAATTTCGATCAAGAGTAAAGTAGGTATCTTTATAGTTTACAACATTTAAATTAGAATGATATAATTGCACATTAAAATATAATTTTTATTTCTAAACTACTTTTCATAATTTCAATTTTCCATATTATGAATTTAAATACGTAAATAAACAAAGTTTTCGTTATGATAATGCTCGCATTTTCAGCTTGTTATTTCTGGATTTTGACTAATCCGTAGCGATAAACACTCACATACTGAATGTAACAGTACTGAAGAGGACATAATAAAAAAATTGCAAGAATGGAGATCAAGCGTTTTAAAATGAATTACAAATCAGACCAGGAAAACTACAGAGGAACTATTAAACAAAACACTAAAATTAACCAAGTTATAACCAGTAAACTAAATGAAATTATAACAATAGAAAAAGAACAACAAACTTACAATGAAGTAAAAAACTTTTAATGTACGATAGTGTCAGTATCAGATAAGGAATTATAGAAAAATCTATCGAATACAACCGACCATTGGTCTGGCTTTCGTAGACTTTCGCAAAGTATTTGATACGATAGAAATTAACAGCATAATGAGAGCATTGGAGGAAAGTCGTATAGATTATCGGTACTCCAAACTGATAGCGAACATATACAATAATGCAACCATGACCGCCCGACTACACAAAGATACCAAATCTATAAAAATCAAACGAGGAATTAAACAGGGAGACACGTTATCTCCCAAACTCTTTAAGGCAGTACTTGAACATGCTTTCAAACAATTGGAGTGGGACGTCAAAGGAATAAATGTCTATGGTGAAATGCTCTCCCACCTACGATTCGCAGACGACATAGTTCTTATAACAGACAACTTAAAAGAGATTAGAACTGTGCTTACTGAGTTAGATGCCGCCTGTAAAAAAGTTGGTTTAAACATAAATTTTGGAAAGACACAATACATGACAAACCTGGTACCAAACGAAAATCCAAAAGTCGACGTCAACGAAATAGCATTGGTCCATAAATATAAATACTTATGGCATGAAATCCAAATTGCCAGGGACAAAAAAACTGCCGAATTACAGAGAAGGATCACCTTAGCATGGGCCGCATATGGAGCTCTATCAGATATCTTCAAGAGCAACTTGCCAAATTATTTGAAAAGGAAGACGTTCAACCAATGTGTGCTTCCAGTCAGGACTTACATCGCCGAAACATTATCGTTAACCCAGGCCACATCAACGAAACTTAGAGTGGCCCAAAGAAGAATGGAACGGTCACTACTTGGACTGACTCTCAGAGACAGGGTCAGAAACGAAGAAATCAGAAGAAGGACAGGCGTCACAGATGTCATAGAGCGAGTAGCATGGCTGAAGTGGAATTGGGCGGTCCATGTTGCCAGAATGAAGGACGGGAGGTGGACCCAAAAAATTACAGTGTTACCAAGAGAAGACAGAAGAAGTAGAGGTAGACCACCTACAAGATGGACAGACGACGTCAAAAGGATTGCTGGGAATTGGTTGCAGAAAGCCCAAGATCGACAAAACTGGAAGAAATTAGGGAGAAGATCAAGAGAACGATCACCAACTATAGATGGTCTGACCAAATAAAGCATTCAGCTGGAAACTCATTCTGCGAAGCTCTTAGAGCAGCTCAAGATAGAGACCAATGGAGAAACATTGTTAGGAATATTGGAAGAAATCACGAATCTCAGTAATGGGGAAACGACAAGAGAGAGAGAGAGAGAGAGAGAGAGAGAGAGAGAGAGAGAGAGAGACATGTTCCTGCTGGAAAGATGGACAGTTCGTCCGATGAGTGATCCAACTGGTTTGTTTATACTAAGCTCTACCTTTTCTGGAGTGGAATAATCCATGGTAATAAATTTTCAAAGCCTATAAACCAATGCTTATAACTGATATTTACAAGAGAATCCTTTAATTTCATGTTCTTTATGTGTTTATAATATCATATTCTTTACTTAGGGCCGGTTTTTCACTGCTGGGTTAACCTATTTATTTTTTGGTCACCGAAATTTTCATGTTTAATCAGTTTTTCAGTACTAGGTTAGAGCTTAAACTCGTTTAAGTTAACCACGATTTTAACCGAACCTCGTTAGATGGTTTAACTCCGAATTTTGCGGTTATGCTTGCGCATTGGTGCAGTGAATGCATCATGTTTATTTTTTGAGTAAGTACCTGCCTGACAGAAGGAATTAGTTGGGTTATCTTATTTTCTTTCATCGCGGGAAGTATTCTAATACCTCCTTATTGTTATAACGAAATTATTATTATTGTAATTATAAATTATTATCGTTATTATATAGGAAGGAATTATAAGGAAATATATTTAAATATAACTGTAACAGGTACATGATTCCTAGTAATATTTTAAAAAGATTATTTTATATTTGTGTACACAGCAAAATACTTAATTATTTACCAAAGAGTCCGACTTCTTATTTAATGGTCAATCTGTTCAAAAAGTGATAAGACCGTGGTCTTTGACAAACAAAATCGGAAAAAAAGTCTAAATCGTCCCAGTAATTCTAATTCTCTTCTGTTATAAAACTGAGGTAGACGTTTAGTCCAGAAAGCCACTGCGCATCCGCTAGGGAAAATATTCTAATTCGTATTTTTGGCACAATCTTACTCAAAAAGGACTCCTTTTAACAAATTTGCATGTTGCCAGGACCAAAAGGTGGTCAAAAATTTTTTAAACGTTTTTTTTTTTTTGTTTTTTTTCCTAAAATTATTTTTTTTGCATGGAAAAAAGTTTTTTTAGGTTTTTTGGATCATTCCAAACAGAAAAGGTCTTTAGTGACTTTTCTCTAAAAATGATAGTTTTTGATATATAAGTGATTAAAAATTGAAAAATTGCGAAATCGGCCATTTTTAACCCTCAAAACTATGTGAAAAGCTGAAAATTTGAATGTTGCCAAGGTAGGTAGATATTCTTTAAATATCGATTGATGAAATCCCTAAGAGTTTTTTGCAATACAATATTCAAATCTTCTTTGTTTTTTAATTGCTGATCAAGCGTGCGCGACACTATTTTCCACCGACAGTATGGTGCAAATGAAAGGAATAAATTCGTTATTTCGTAAACCGGCGACTTTAAGGAAAAATCCCGAAACAGGTCGATTTTCATTTTTAAGTTATGATATTGTGTCATATATGATATACTAGTGACGTCATCCATCTGGACGTGATGACGTAATCGATTATTTTTTTAAATGAGAATAGGGGTCGTGTGCTTGCTCATTTGAAAGGTTCTTCAATTCTCTATTCAGTAATATAAACATTTACATAATTATTTATACCGGGTCTCCAAAAAAATTTTATTAAATTAAATTATTTGAAAAAAAAGAAGTAGAAGGACACCCTGTACAAATAATTATGTAAAGGTTTACATTACTGAATAGAGAATTGAAGAATCTTTCAAATGAGCTACCAAGCGATCCCTATAGGTCTGGATCCCGCGTATGAAAAAAAAGTTGATTAATAGCAAGCTGAAAATTTGTTAATAGCTTAAGGGTGTCTAGTCGGACAAACTTTGATATATGGGAACACTGGAACAGGGGAAGTTTTAATTGTGGAGCAGGTTAAAAATTTGGAACGGTCAGACCACGAAAACGGCACATGTATTTTGTCCGACAGAACAGACTTAAACTCTCCGAACAGAGATTAAACTCTCACGCAAAAATCAGACTGCTGTTTATCACCAAATGGGCGTTTTAATGAGTGGAACATGTAGAATATGTCAAATGACAGGAATTATGACAGGTGATAAATAGCAGTCTGATTTTTGCATGAGAGTTTAATCTCTGTTCTGAGAGTTTAAGTCTGTTCTGTCGGACAAAATAAATGTGCCGTTTTCGTGGTCTGACCGTTCCAAATTTTTAACCTGTTCCACAATTAAAACTGCTCCTATTACAGTGTTCCCATATATCAAAGTTTATCCGACTAGACACCCTTAAGCTATTAACAAATTTTCAGCTTGCTATTAATCAACTTTTTTTTCATACGCGGGATCCAGACCTACTATTCTCATTTAAAAAAACCATCGATTACGTCATCACGCCCAGACGGATGACGTCACTAGTATATTATATATGCCACAATATCATAACTTAAAAATAAAAATCGACCTGTTTCGGGATTTTTCCTTAAAGTCGCCGGTTTACGAAATAACGAATTTATTCCTTTCATTTGCACCATACTGTCGGTGGAAAATAGTGTCGAGCACGCTTGATAAGCAATTAAAAAAAATAGGAGTTTTGAATATTGTATTGCAAAAAACTCTTCGGGATTTCATCAACCGATGTTTAAAGAATATCTACCTACCTTGGCAATATTCAAATTTTCAGCTTTTCACATAGTTTTTAAGGGTTAAAAATGGCCGATTTCGCAATTTTTCAATTTTTAATCGCTTATATATCAAAAACTATCATTTTTAGACAAAAGTCACTAAAGACCTTTTCTGTTTGGAATGATCCAAAAAACCTAGAAAAACATTTTCCATGCAAAAAAGATAATTTTAGGAAAAAAACAAAAAAAAACGTTTAAAAAATTTTTGACCACCTTTTGGTCCTGGCAACATGCAAATTTGTTAAAAGGAGTCCTTTTTGAGTAAGATTGTGCAAAAAATCTGAATTAGAATATTTTTCCTAGCGGATGCGCAGTGGCATTCTTGACTAGTTATGAACTAAACAAAGATTTCGAACTTGATATTGCATTGCATTAGTCATTTTTTAAATTTGGTTATGAAATTGTCTTTTATTTATTTTTCTGTCTAATTGATCATTATTTCTCGAATTGCACATGCGCACGTGCAGTTACTGCTGCCAACAGAAGAAAAAAAGTGGTTAGCTAACCGAGATTATCTTAACTTGATTTAAAGCACTGAAAAACGCTATGAGGGTTAAAATATTAGTTAAAATTTAAACTAGGTTAGCTAACCAAAATTTTAACCGCTCACTGAAAAACCGAACCTTAGTGTGCATTACAGGGTCATTAAAACGATATCCTATTGGATCCCATTGCCATTAAAAAAGGTTGGTGTGACTTTTACCTATAACCTTGGCTACCTTTTCTACCTTTATACCTTTTCTACCTTTTCTACCTTGGCTTAAGAGTCAAAGCAAAATAATCGAAAATATAGGAAACATGTGTCCCGCTATAAACAAACTTTGATCTGTCAATGGGTCTTTCAAAATGTTGTAGTTCCTGATAAGTGCTATTTCATTTTGGTCCGGCTATCCTGCATAAATTTTCTTTTGTTTGATGTTTATTATTTTAAGGATATGTTAAATACTAAATCTCCTTTTATTAGGAAAGTCCATTCATATACGAGTAGCTTCACTCAAATGCATTTCTAGTAATGATGCATATTTTCAGAGTGGTTGTTGCGGCAGTTAGATGCATTAAACTACTTCGTGCTATTTAGAATGAAAACGCGAACTGCAAATGATCATTTAGAGAAACGGAAATTATGCGAAACGGTTTAAAGTTTTGGGGTTGCAATTTGGATAGCTAGCATTCAAATTCCTTTCTAGTTTCTAACTGCTCTTCCCGATACGAGGAGAGACGATCGAAAGATCCAATATTTCCACAACTTCCGCAATCAGCAAATTGGTCTCTGTTTCCTGAATTATTGATTCAGTATGTTTACAGTTGCGAATAACCCAATTGCTGTGCAGTGGAAGAACTTTACTGAAAATATGTCGACGACGATCCTTTCCTTTTATTTACCTCTGGATGCTGTGCCTTATAGATCTAAATTCTGTGCCCTATTTCGGGGATAGGTAAATAAATCCCGACGCGACGGTTCAATTGTCACGTATGGGTAGCCCGGACGGAATCCTTGTTATATTTGTGTTTGTGATATTTTTTTACAGAAGAGGATTATTAGTTTGCACAACAATAGTCACCCCACACGTGAATAATAATGTACGTGACAACAATAATGGAACACTGACAACTTAGAAAACAGTTTTGGTATTTTTTATAATTTTGCAAAAAATAAATTATTGATAAACTATTGACACTAAAACTAAACTAAACTAAAACTATTGAAACTAAAATTATTGATATACTAGTATGCTTTACAGGAACTAACAGGCAATTTGACCAATTTCTATCATACATTAATTTACTTCATAGTAATAGTGAGTTTACACTAGAAACAGAACAGAATAAGTCCATAAATTTTCTAGATGTAACAATTACCAGACTACACAATAAACATGAGTTCTCCGTATATCATAAACCTACCCATACCAATACAACTATACACAATTCATGATCCCATCCTACATAACACAAATTAGCAGCCTACCATAGCATGATACATAGACTGACAGAAATTCTCATGTCAAAAAATAACTTCGAAATAGAACTGAACATCATTAAACAAATAGCAGAAAACAATGGCTATAACGAACAAACAATTAATAAAATTTTAAACCAAAAACTCCATAAGAAAGCCCTGAAATTAGTCTATCCACCACCACAGAAAGAACCCAGTACCTTCAGCTCTATCACATATACTGGCAATATAACAACAAAAATAGCCATATACATAAAAAAGAAAGGAATAACACCAGCTTTCAGAACTAACAACAACTTCACCAAATATATTAAGAACAATAAGAGCCGAAAGAGAAAACAACTACAGAGTGGTGTCTACAAACTAACTTGTGGTGACTGTCCGAAAACTTACATCGGTCAAACTGGCAGAACCTTTGAAAAACGGATAGCAGAACACAAAAAGGCTTTCAACAATAGAAAAACGGACACTTCTACATACGCACTTCACCTTCTAGATCATAATCATTCTTTTAATGAAGAGTTTCAAATTCTGCATATTCAAAATAAAGTTGTTCTGAAGCTATTTTCTTGTGGCATTTTTATAATCAAGTATATTTAAATGGGAAATAAGCCACAATTTTACCTAAAAATGATTTTATTAACGTTTCGACGTTAATAAAATCAATATCATTTTTAAAGTCGTCTACTTTAAAATGTATAATACGTGTCTGAATTGCCGATATAAATGAGTCAGATTAAATAAATTATTAGAAGAATTTTTTACTAAGCAACACCATTTTTGTTTATTTAATATTATTTTGTATTTTGACAACGACACCCGACTTGGGCGTCGAAACGTTAATAAAATCATTTTTAGGTAAAATTGTGGCTTATTTCCCATTTGAATATACTTGATTCAAAATAAAGGTCTTAAGCTATCTTTATTAGAATCTATGGAAATTAATAAATTAAAAATACAGATATAATTCTGAATGACCAACTCGAGACAAACAGCTCCCCATTCCTCAACCTCTTCAGTTAAAGACTTTAAAAAGGCAAACCCATGGTAAACTAAATCATTTGAAAAAGGCACTCTGCCGAAACAGCTGTAGTCACATAGTTATAATAAATTTTTATAGGGATAAAAGGCAGATTTCGAGCATATAATTTAATCAAATCTTGCCCAAGTATACTTTCGCTAACTTAGCATCATCACGGGCATTTCGTCAAAACAGGAAGATATCCCAGCAAAATGTAGATAACATTGCCATACAAATGTTATCGAGCAATATTTGAGCATTCAACCTACTTCTATTTTATAATAAATTTTGTGGAAGTATAGAAAACAAACGTTTTCAGTGTTTTATTGTTAGAAAAAATAAATTTTTGAAATATTTAAAATATATAATTTATTTTATTGTTATAGTTTTCAAATTTTCAAACCGAAATACCTGGTTGTCTGTACTCAAACGAATTTTGTGCTCCAGCTACTTGCATGCTGATGTTTGTTCTATACTTGTTCCAGCTATGTTGATGTTCTCACTCAGAACGAGGTTTGTCATCACTTGTGTTTTGAGTGGTTGATCTTTAAACCCACTTGTGTAGAGGCGTGGTAGAGCCTTTCGCACATTTTGATGGCATGATCAATGCGATCTGTTATCAGGACAATGGAAAAGGCTCTTAAGGAAAAAGGTTTAAAACTTAAGTTAAAAAGAAAGAGGAACAACGAATGCATGTGGCGGAAATGAGAATGCTTAAATGTATGAGTGCAGTGAAAAAGAAAGAATAAAATTAGTAGGACGAATTGGTGAACTGCGGGTTCCTGCAGGGAGTAAAAAGGAAGACCAAAGAAGGTATGGGGAAAGACACTTACGCAGGACATGCCGGTAAAGGTGATTGATGTTGATGTGACTCAAAATAGAAACTTAGTTATACAGAAATGCAACATAAGGGTTAACGTAGAGAGAAAATGATGACGATTAAAATTTTTAAATTACATGCTTATATACTTTCAGTAGACATGCATTTAAAAAATTCTCTAGGTTTTCCTTAATGACCTACTTTAATTTATTAAAGTGAAGTTTTTTTTATTTAGCTTAATCCCTCGACAACTAATGGCCATTGGCATGGTACAGTGAATTTTTCCAACCAGGTACCTAGTGTAATGTGTAGTGTGTGTGTTGAGTAAATGTATTCTTCTTCTTCTTTACGTGCCATCTCTGCGATGAAGGTTGGCAATCATCATTGCTATTCTCACTTTTAACACTACAGCCCGAAAGGGTTCAGTTGAGCTGCATCCAAACCATTCTCTGAGATTTCTCAGCCAGGACATTTTCTCCTACCTATGTTGCGCCTTTCTTGAATATTTCCCTGCATAATTAATTTTAGGAGTTCATATCTCTCACCACGTGTTATATGACCCAAGTATTGAAGTTTTCTTATTTTGATGAAATCCAGTATCTCCCTGCTGTTCTGTATTCTCCTTAGAACTGCCTTATTGGTTATTCTGTCTGTTCATGAGATTCTCAGCATTCTTCGATACTTCCACATTGAGGCATTGTTTATTAAGAGTCCATGTCTCCATACCATACAAAAGAACAGAATATACATAACGTTTTATTACTCTCCTTCTAAGATTTAGGCTGAGGTTTCTACTACATAATATTTGTTTCATATTAGTGAATGCACTTCTAGCTTTTTCTATTCTAATTCGTATTTCTTTGGTATAATCGTTTGTTTCACTAATGTTTGTCCCTAAATAATTATAATTCTGAACTCGTTCTATTGTGTTATTATTTACGTGTAGATTGATGTTTCTATTATTTTTCTTTGACATAACCATGAATTTTGTTTTCTTAATGTTTAGTGACAGACCAAATTCTTCACTCGTTGCAACAACTTTATCTAAAATTCTTTGTAGATCTGCAATAGTTTCTGCTATTAGTATTGTGTCATCGACGTATCTCATTTCACATATGGGTAGGTCATTTATTTTTATGCCTGCTACTTCATCTTCTAATGCTTTTTTGAATATTTCTTCTGAGTATACATTAAACAGTGATGGCGACAAGACACAGCCCTGTCTAACACCTCTTTTGATATATATTTTATTGATGTTTAGATTATTTATTCTTATGACAGCTTCTTGTTCATAATACAGATTATTTATTATTCTTATATCCCGTGTGTCGATGTTCTTTGTTCTCAGTAGTTTTATTAACGGATTATGTTTCACCTTATCCAATGCCTTGTTATAATCTAGGAAGCAGACATACAGTGTGTCAATTTTAAAACTTACAATGGCTATATCTTACGAACAAAAGCTGATATCGAAAAATGCTTGAAACCGTTTCTAGGATAGTAAGGGGGAACTAAAATGACATGAAAGAGAACTCACCCCCATCAACCCCCTAGGCCCCACCCATCACAACCAAAAAAGTTTAAATTGCAAACCCCTACTTGTGATACATCATTGAAAGGGCTATAAAAAATTCTATTCAATGGTATAAATAATAATTATACAGGGTGAAGCAATAATTGTGAAACTTTGGCTTAAATGAAAAATTTAATAAGGTTTTGTTGAATTACAAATTTATTAAAAATGTCAATTAAGTAAATATTTAATGTGAATTCCGTTGTTTGGTAAACAATAATACAACCTATTTTCAAAATCTGCACGAAATTTAGCAAATGTTCTAGTAATAGGGCGACATGCTTGAGTAATTCTTTCTCGCAATTCCCCAAGTGAAGCAAGGTGAGTTTTATAAATAACTGATTTAGGGTAACCCCTTAGAAAAAAGTAATATACTATTCTACTATAAAAACTACTATCCAATGGTATAAATAATAATTATACAGGGTGTTAATATCAGCTGGCTTACTATGACTTTTTTATTTGTAATGCTATCTCCCGGACTATTATTTTAAATGGTAAGCGTCCGCTCGTACTTTTTTTGTTAATTAAAACTTAATTTGCAATTTTTGCCTTAAATCAGTTGTTTATAAAACTTAACTTGCGTCACTTGAGAAATTGCGAGAAATAATTACTCAAGCATGTCGCCCTATTACTAGAAAAACATTTGTCAAATTTCGTGCAGAATTTGAAAATAGATTGTATTATTGTTTACAAAACAACGGAACCCACTTTGAACATTTACTTAATTGACATTTTTATCAAATTTGTAGTTCAACAAAACCTCATTAAATTTTTCATTTAAGCCAAAGTTTCACAATTATTGCTTCACCCTGTATAATTATTATTTATACCATTGGATAGCATTTTTTATAGCCTTTTCAATGATGTATCACAAGTAGGGGTTTGCAATTTAAACTTTTTTGGTTGTGGTGGGTGGGGCCTAGGGGGTTGATGGGGGTGAGTTCTCTTTCATGTCATTTTAGTTCCCCCTTACTATCCTAGAAACGGTTTCAAGCATTTTTCATTTTCAGCTTTTGTTCGTGAGATATAGCCATTGTAAGTTTTAAAATTGACACACTGTATATGTCCTGGTTTACATCTAAACATTTCTGTATTAGCACATTTACTGCAAATAATGCTTCTCTGGTTCCTTGAGCATTTCTAAATCGGAACTGAGTTTGTAGTTTGTCCAATGTCTTGTTCTAACTTTTTGTATATTCTACGATGAATAATCTTCAGAAATACTTTGAGTATGTGGCACATTAGACTGATGGTACGGTGTTCGCAACATTGTCTAGCGTTTCTCTTTTTCGGTATTGTCACGAATGTTGATAGAAGCCATTCTTTAGGTAATAATTTTAGTAAATGTATTGTTACTTACTTTTTGTTTGTTGATCTAAAAAAGGCCTACGATAGCATCCCCCAAAATAAGTTATGGAACACTCTAAGACAAACGAACATCAACTCAAATCTCATAACAGCAGTGGAAAAACTATATGATAACGCCAACGCCAAAGTTAAAATAGGAACGAATGTTTCCAAAGGTTTCGTAGTAGACAAAGGACTGAAGCAGGGATGCTGCCTATCGCCGACACTTTTCAAAATATATCTGGAACAAGCATTGAAACTTTGGAAGCGGAAATGCAGCGGCATGGGTATACAATTAAATAATAACAACCTGTACACTCTATGTTTTGCTGATGATCAAATTGTGATTGCTAACGAATATGACGATCTGGAATACATGACTCGAAAATTAATCGAAGAATACAAAAAATGGGGATTAGAAGTTAACATAGATAAAACAATGTACATGAACATCGGTGGCAACGAGCAGATTCTAATTTTAAATGACGGACAACACATTAAGTACAACAATAAATATTCTTATTTAGGAGTAGAAATCACGGACGACGGCAAATCAGATCAGGCTATAAAAAAACGAAACATTCAAGGTAGAAGGGCCATATCGCAACTAAATAGTATTATTTGGGATCGACATATATCCAAAAAAAATAAACATCGAATATACAACACTATTATAAAGAGCATAGTAATGTATGGAAGTGACGTGTGGCAATTAAAGACAACTACTGAAAGAACACTACAAGCCACGGAGATGGATTACTGGAGACGTGCCGCAGGAAAATCAAAACTCGAAAGAGTTAATAACCAACGTATACGAGAGATTATGGGAGTCACACATACGATTGTCGAAGATATAAGAGTACAACAATTAAAGTGGTATGGACATGTGCAGAGAATGCCAGAACACCGTCTGCCCAAACAGATTCTAGATTGGTCACCAAATGGAAAAAGAAAAAGAGGCCGACCCAGAAAGAGCTGGAGAGAAGGAATAGACAGAGAGATCCGAGAGAGAGGTTTAGACGAAGACCTTTGGGAAGATAGAGATGCATGGAGATTGGGCATCGGAAGACGTCGGAGGACGTTTTAAACCGATTATATATATATATATATATATATATATATATATATATATATATATATATATATATATATATATATATATATATTGTTACTTAGCAAAGTCGACGTCATGGTCTTTACAAAGAGACATTAATTGTATCCCAACGTCTGCGATCCCTCCGGAGAGTACCGATCCCACAAGGATAGAAACTATTTTCGTTTGTTAATTTTTAATAAATCAGAAATCTTCCACCATGTGAGATTCGAACTCACGACCTTTATGTCCAAAAGTAGGCGCTCTTACCACAAAATGAAGTTAATTAACGTCATAGTTAATATTTAATTGCTATGTGTATATTCAAGTGAACTTTTTATCTAAATTTTTATAGCAAATATATCCAAATATGAAAAGAGAACGAACGTCTATTATACTATACGTGTGCCCTTATGCTTTCAAATATTGTATCGACGATATTTGGATCTTTACTTTATTCTTGCACCTCAAATATACGTTACCGAAAAGAATTGAAGCAAATTGAAGCCGATGAGAGCTGAGAGCTGTCATAAAAGTAGAAACCATCGTCGAATGTTTCAGCTGAAGCTGAAACGGACACACACACATATAACCGAAAGCTGTCTCGTTAATTTGAAACTCCGCGAAATTCTGTGACTTTTATCTGGTGATTGATGACACCAAGAGGTTTAAAACTTGAATAAAACCCTAATTTGTACGCTGCAATGAGTGGAGACTGGTGATAATGTCGAAAATATCTCTTGCTAGGATGTTTGATCCGATGAGAAATTCTAGTTGTGGCAGTGAGGGCGCTTTTATCACTTTCCTTAAGGTTTGAAATTTCAATAAACTACAGTGGAACCCCGATAAGTCGGCCCCCGATAACCCGGAAGTCCGGCTAACCCGGACCGATTTTTATCAGACAAACATTACAACAATAAAAATGTATGTCCTTTATGCTGGATTTTCCAATTTGTTTTCAACATCTTAAAATATTTTCTTTTATCTTTCCTTATAAACATATTGTTCGAATACTATAATATCTTATATTTTTCAGGCTAATTTTATTTACATAATGAACTTTCTTCGTAAAAATTTGTCGGTTTAGCGAATTCCTATGTAGTTCATTTGTTTCAATTTTCAATGTCAAACACATTATACAATGAGAGATAATGCGTATTTGTGTAATTTGATACATAATATACCTTAGCAAAAATGTGTTATGGAAACCAACAGGTATCTGTAGTATCCTTTATTTACTTGAAACTGTCTTAGCATTGTTTAGAAAAAACTATTAAAAAATTATTTTTCAAACAATGGTCTTAGTCTTCACTCTTATTAAATAACATAAGTTCGTTCTCGTTGCGAGACGGTATTGTGTGTAGTAAAGTCGCATTGTTCGTTCCGTTCTGTAATCGTTCGTAAATATATTCAGATTTTGTGTTTGTAATGGCAATAAAACTTAAAATGTTGTTTTTGTTTCAAAATGATAACAAAAGACAGTATGGACAATCGGTGCAAAGATAAGAAAGCTAAAAATGAGACTCTCGACGACGCTTTGTATGTGTGGAACGCGAACGTGGTTTACAAGTGTCTGTGTGCCAATTATAACGGAGTTTATCTGTAAGCATACCATATTTTAATAAATTTTACCATTTTCTCCGGCTAACCCGAATTTTCGATAACCCGGATCGGCCGCGGTCCCGATTAATCCGAGTTAACGGGGTTCCACTGTACTCATGAAAATGTTGATATGATAGTCATATCAAAGAAATGAGGAAATTGGGTTGGTTTAAGAAGTAAAAAAGCTAAAGTAATGAACTTCGTTCGTCGCCTTAATACTATAACTTGATAACTTAAAAATTAGTAGTTCTGAGATAAACGGGTTTAAAGATTTTAAAGGTATTTGTGCTGCTACCATGATGTTGGTAAACACAGAATTCACTTTGCAGCTCTAAAATAGTGTTCCTTAACTTTTTGGCTACTGATCTATTTAGGAATACGATGCAAATTTGTTTCAGATATGGAAAATAACATGAAAAATTTAAGTTATAAACTTTTGGCACTACCATAATGTTATCATTTAGTAATGTCGCATGTCGTGCCAAGTTGCATCTAAGTTTTAACAAAATTAATATTTTAAGCATTATTTTGGTGAAAATTAGCCCTCCGACATGCAGGTTGCCAGATCTGCTAACAATTCTCGAATTTTTTTGTATTAACATGAACCGAATCGACAGATAGTAATTACGTGGTAGGCTCAATGGTTTCAGATACACGTGCTACAACTGGATAACTACAGTTAGCTAGTTGTAGCATTCAGTGTATGTCGCATTCACGATTATTTCGATTAAACAATAACTTGATAACTAATCTTATCAAGTTTTAGTAGTGAATATTAGGGGCATTTGAGTTTTATCAACTTTCGTCAATCATAAATAAATACTTAATTGGTTAGGAGCGAGTTATCAAGTTTTTACACAATATGGAGGCAAATAAAATACATCTTGTGAACTAGTTATCTCAAAAACGTCAATTTTGGAGTTATCAAGTTATAGTACTAAGGCGACGAATAGTAGTTAAACATAAGCAATATGGGTAAACAAATATTAAACATTTTAGCTCTCTGGCAAATACTATAAAATATTACTAGCTACTTAATATAAATAAGTATTTTCTAATAATAATTGTTCAGCTAAAGGGCCGTTAAGATAGGCAAAATTGTCCTCACTCCCAAAAATATTTTTTTTTTATTGTTTTAACTTCTGTGTGATTAGAAAATAAGACTAAGCGTAATCTTAGCTCACCTCCGAAAAAAAAGGAAACACTTTCTTCCTCTCTTTTCTCTCATGATGCCTTTCTTGATTTGTAACTTCTGGGCGTATCAAATACAATGTTGCTTAGGCTTTTTTTTTTATTTTGAGATTGTTTCAGGGTTCTGCTTTGGGCAAACCAAAGAATTGTCGTGTATATCTAAAGAGCTGACGTTTCTCGTCAGTTTCCTAGAATTTCTTTATTCTGGTGAACGTCAGGTTCTTCAGTTGTCAAATTTTTACTGCAGCTTGGCTGACATTGTTTACAATTTTTATCACTCTTCTCTAATATTTTATTCTTATCGGTTAAGTTACTATTCAAAAAGGCACTCTCATCAAAAACATTTTCACTCTCATTTCAAAAACTATTCCACATTTTTTGAAACCTGACTTTTTGTTACTGGAAATCACAGATTTATTAAACGCATATCCCACACATTACGCAATTTGAAAAATTGTTATTGACTTTTGTGGATTTCTCATCATCCATGAGTCCATAGCACTGTTATATTAAATTTTAAATGGAGCATAAACAGGCACATTCAGTGGCTGTAATTTATTGGAACAATGTGGCGTTAAAATGAGCATGGCAACTTCGTTGTCTTTTGCTAAATGTAGTGTCTCAATGGAGAAGTGGTATTGAAGAACCTATTGAACTTATAATATAGCACGTTGCAAAAATTTGTTTTTTTGTTTTCCTTCCCTTGGTACAAGAATATTTCATCTAAATTTAAAATGAGAGTGCCTTCAAAAAATCCATCAAAACGCTTCAAACCTTCCTCTAAATTTCTAAAAAATACATTTAGTGCAGTCACTGAAGGTGGATATGAGCTATTACCTCCTATTTCGTTCAACCTCCATCTATTTGCTGGAAAATTGGTGAGTGGTTAGAGGATATCTCAAGGAACAAAGGTGACATAATACCAACTTGCGCTTTTACCCTGGAGGTGGATGCCACCCCTTCTCGATGGTGAAAATTATTTTATTAAAAATCGTCCCATAATTCGATAGAGGGACAAATTCTAAGCAAAATTTGTTATATAAAATTATTAAAATAAATCAAAACTTTTTGAGTTATTAAATATCAAAGATTTTATTTTTTCGTGAGAAAAAGCATGTTTTTAACCGATTTTTCATAAATAACTCAAAAATTATAAGTTTTTATAAAAAAGTTATTATTACCAAAATTGAAGCCAATAAAAAATGACATAAATCTATTACTAAAAAACCTTTTAATGTTAACTGAAAGTGAGTTATAGGTAATTGAATGTATATTTTTTTTTTTCGGTGAGTAACCAAGTCTAAGTATTCAAGCTTAAATAACGGGAAAATTATGGATTTTATAACATAAACTTATTAAACATTTGGCAAAGTACCTAGAAATATCTATCAAATGAGTCCTCGAACAAGTTGATAGCATTAAAATTTATGCTCCAAAAATGTTTCAAAATTTTCCAAAAAATGTTATTGTTCTTTTTTAAATAACTCCTTAATTTTTAGGATATCAGATTCATCTAAAAATCATTTGAAAGTTAATTCCAATGGTAATTAAAGGACGTTGAATATAATCTTTTAAGCCCCCTACTTTTTTAAACATAAAATGTTAAACGGTCCCGGTTACATGGTTCTCGCAGCAAAATTTAAGCTTTAAACGTTTCTATCTCGGTTGTTTTTTACCCTACAGAAATAATAAAACAGGTAAAATATTTGACATAAAAAAAACTAAAATTTGGTTATATGTCATTTTTTACGTATATTAAGTATTTTTGGAGTTATTATCAAAAGAAAACGAAAATTACAATCATTTTAAAATTCTGATTTTTTTAAATTATACCTTCTTTCAAAAATTTTCATTCTAGACCGGTCAAAATTGTTGAAATCATTACTTATGCTGATATAAAGAAATTTTTGTAAGGATTACTCTGAATTTTAACTTTTGTGGAAATAGCATATGTTTTATTTTTCACTTTTTCCTAAAAAATTCGAAAGATTTCTCTTATTTTCATTATAACTTGCTTAATTTTAATGCTATTGACTTCTTCTGAAGCTCAATTGATAGGTAATCCGAAGTGCTTAACAGGTATATTGTATAAAATGCATCGTTTTCCCGTTATTTAAGCTTGAATACTTAGATTTGAGTACTCGTCGAAAAAAATTTACATTCAATTACCCATAACTCACTTTAAGTTAACATTAGTTTAGTTCTTTAAGTAAGAATTGTATTTAATTTTTTATTATCTTTAATTTTGGTAATTATAACTTTTTTTAAAAGCTTATAGTTTTTGATTTATACGTGAAAAACCGCTTTAAAGCATGCATTTTTTTACGAAAAAAATTAAATTTTTGATCCTCAATAAGTCAAAAAGCATTGATTTATGTTAATAACTTTATATAACAAATTTTGCTTAGAATTTGTGCTTATATCGATTTATGCTATTATTTTTGATAAAATGATTTTCACCCCCGAGAAGGGGTGGCTTTCATCTCCAAGATAAAAGCGCAAGTTTGCATCATGTCACGTTTGTTGCTTGAGGTATCCTATAACTATTCACCAATTTTCATGAAAATCGATGGAGGTTCAACGAAATCAGAGGTGAAAACCTTCAGTGGCTCCACTAATTCACATTATAACGACTAAATTATGTAGCCCTGAGTGTATTGTAACCCAGCAGACTTCATTTCTTCCATTTCTGAGACATATTCATGAATTTTGTATACAGGAATTTCAAAAGCCAGTTGTCTTACGTCTTTGCTAGATTTTTCGTAACATATTTTGCTGCATTGTATTACTTACATATATGTAATGTTTAAGCAATACTTTTTTGTTCATTATTTAATACACTTCAGGCATCCTAGTGGAGTTTATACAATAATAACATGTGAGCTTCTTTAGCTTTCTCTACATATCTCCAGGGAAAGAAATGACTAGAAAGGAAAAGACTATCGTGGTTAAGAAACATCCGATAATGGACTTGAACAGCTAATAAGAACAACTCAAGACAGAGAAGAGTTTGCAGTTGTAGTAGCCAACCTCCATTGAGGAGACGGCACTTTAAGAAGAAGAAATTGCTGCGACTGTCTGATTGTGCACGCGTTTCAAGGTGACCCACTCTCCCCCCTTTTTTAACATTGTTGTTTAGTAATTATTAAAATGCTATTTTACTTATAAAATGTAATAATTACTTTTGGGTTACTTTATGTCGTTATAAACTAAAAATAAACTGAATAAAATAAACATGCCAAAAATATTAAGTTTTTATATGCTTGTTTATTTCTAAAAAAATCTGTAGACTTCATTGACTTTACAAAGAGACGCTAATTATATCCTAACGTCTGCGGTCCCTCCGGTGGGTACCTATCACATAATTTTCTATCGGTACTTACCGGAGGAACCGCAGACATTCAGAGAGAAACTTGATTAAATTCCTAATCAAAAACAGACACTAAGATGAAGATGATAAAAATTGTCAGTCTGACTATAAAACTTAAACAACCGCCCTCACTATAAAAGCGGTTACTCTAAAAGTCTTTCAGTCGTCGGTGTTCAGACCCCCAGAAAAATGCAAGCTCATCTCAATCGGATGATTGCACTCTCGATCCCAAATTTATTTTAATTTCTCTCTTAAAAAGGTTTGAGGGGTTTGAAATTTCACTTTGCCGAATCTTTTATTTTCTACAAACTTCTTAGAGGTGCAAATGATACTTCTTTTTTCATTGTGATTGTAAACTTGATTGGATTTGGTGATTCAGCACTAAAAAGAATAACATTTTGGGATTAGTAATTTAAAAAAGGGCCATTGCGCCGAGAAAAATAAATTAATACAATTATAGTATAAGGTTTTTTGCATTATATACCAATCGGGATTAATATCGAGATTTTTTGGAACACATTATTTTATTTATCATGTTTTAGATTTTCTTCCTGTTAATTAGTGTTATAACTTATTTGCTAATATTTCTCTTCCAATATACCTATATTTTTTACTTTTAAATATACATAAATCATTGTATTAGAGTATCTATATAAAGTTTGTAGGTAGGAAAACATTCATCACAGGCCTACAGAAAAAAAAAATTGTTTTGGTGCCGTGAATCTTTAAGCTGATTTTTACTATATTAGGTGCGATAAATCGAAATATGGATTTCGTTTTTTTTTTTGTATCAGCTCTAGTTTTATGGATATGGCAAATACCGAAATTAGAGTTTTAATATTTGAGATAATGAAGAGTATGTTATTCAAAGGAATATACATTGTTAATTAAACTTATTCCTCAGTATATATTTGTTGTTCTCACTGTATTATGCCTTATTTATGGAAGAAATAATACTTTAGTGTCGTTACATTACTGTTTAATAAGGAAATAAAACAGCTTAAAGAGTATTTTTAAACTTTTAAAATGATACATTTACCACTTGTAAACCCATTCAGCCTCCACCTAATAATGGCTCATCATAACCCATGGACCATGCTTCGGTTACATAGAAAGGAAGCTGTCCCAGATAAGTATGGAAAAACTTAAAGCTGGTATATTTGATGGAGCGCAGATCAGACTTCTTACAAAGGTTCCGGCTTTTGTGGGATCAATGAATGAGGAAGAGAAAAAAGCTCGGCTTTTATTTGTGGATATTATGAAAAATTTTCTGGGAAATCACAAAAGTGAAAACTACGCTGAGCTGGTAAACCGTTTCCTGAATAACTTCCAACCACTTGCATGGAATATGGGCATCAAAGTCAACTATCTTCACAGCCACCTGGACCGTTTCCCTGGAAACTTAGGTGACACAAGTGAGGAGCAAGGTGAGATACTTCACCAAGAGATAAAAACTATTGAGGACCACTACCAAGGAAGATAGGACACCCATATGATGGCAGATTTTTGCTGGGGTTTGAAGAGAGACTGTTTAAAAGTTCATTCCAGGAAATCAACGCAAGCGAAGTTTTCGTTACGTCAAGTAAAGTTGTTTCTCTATTTTGTTAGTTTTTTCTTAAAACTAATTGTATATCTGTTTCATTGTACAAAGGATTTTATTGTAGGTAAATGGCTTAATTCACAAACGACATAGTTTTGTTCTCTGACAACCTCAAGGAGATATGTGCAATGCTACATAAACTTCAGTTAGTGTGTGCCAGTGTAGGTCTTAAAATGAACAACTCCAAAACAAAATTCATGACAAACCTATTACCTATCGGAAATATCAATATTGGAGACAACGAAGTAGAGCTAGAGGAAAAAGACATATACCTTGGACACGAAATAAAGATCACAAGAGACAACCCAACATGCGAACTACGAAGAAGAATAATGCCCCTAGCATGGGCAGCCCATAGAAAACTCAAAGACATCTTTAAAAGTGATATACCAATTACTTTAAAACGTAAAACATGTGACCGATGTATGTTGCCTGTGGTGACGTATGGTGCCGAAACTTTGACATTGACAGCTACAACTTCTAAAATGCTGCAAATAGCTCAGAGGAAAATGGAAAGGTCAATGCTGAGTATATCGCTTCGTGACCGAGTTGGAGATTAAGAATTAAGACTAAGAACATGAGAAAAATGTCAAGAAATTGGATGCAAAGTGCTCAAAATGGAGTACAATGGACAAAAATGAGGGAGGCCTATGTCCAACAGTGGACGCAAAGGGCTGGACGAAGATAATGAAATGGCTTAAAGTATACGTATTTTTTAATTGTGTGGTTTTTATTTCAATTTAGTATATTATCCATATATTATCCATAAAGCTGGCATGACCTACGTCCTACGTTATCTTGAAAACTAGAGCTAATAGCGCAAAACTAAAGCCATATTCGGAATCAGCACCCCAAATATACCTAAAATCAGCTCTAAACACTTTGGCACCAAAAACACTGTAGGCTTGTGGTCGATGATAGCAGTTGGATCCATAACTTCTTCAACCGATTTCTTCTTCTTCTTGATGTGCCTATCTGTAACGAATGTTGCCGATCATCATAGCTATCCTTATCTCATCTGCAGCAGCGCGGAAAACCGGCACAGTTGTTTTGTGGAACCAGATTCTGAGGTTATTTAACCAGGATGTTCTTCTTTTTCCTGGACCTCACTTTCCAAATATTTTTTGTAGGATGGCTTGATGAGGATTTGGATTCATTTCGCATAATAGACCAGTAAGGATCTGCGAAAAAACGTCTATTTTTGGATGTGAGAGGTGGCATTCGGATTTTTGCAGATAAAGTTAGGTGACACCTTCAGTAATAATAATTGACTTATGCTCCTTCTCAAATATGCCCGGAACATTAATAAAAAAATTAAAATATTTAAAAATTTCGATAAACATCGATTTTTTTCTGCTTTCTTTGCTTATAACTTTAAAAGGATTCGTTTTGGAACAAAGTCGTAAAAAAATAAAATAAAGATAATTGAATTTTGTATGATATAGGACTGGTAAAAAATGTCTTAAGGTATTACCTTTTCTGCAATATAGAAATAAATACAAAATAAGGGGGCAAAATAAGTCTGTTGTTATTCAATATTTTTTAACCACTTTGGTGGCACATAAAACCTTAGTAATTCGCTTAGGAAATTCTTTGTAATATACTTAAATCGTGTACCAAATTTCATTAAAATCGACCGAATAAATTTTGCATAATAAATTTGCAATCTAAATGTTTTTAAAAAAGTTCAAATTTTTTAAAATCTTAGGAAATTCTTAGAATCTTAAAAGCTTAGGAAATTCTTTGTAATATACTTAAATCGTGTACCAAATTTCATTAAAATCGACCTAATAAATTTTGCATAATATATTTGCAATCTAAATGTTTTTAAAAAAGTTCAAATTTTTTAAAATCTTTCTGAACAAAAAGTAGACCATTTAGAAGTTGGCTAATTTTTTTACATATAAAGAAGTACTCTACCTATCTAATACACTTTACAGAATTAAAATCGGATTATTTAAGGGGCCCCAACAATGTTTTAAATTTATAAACAATTTTTTGGCTTATAAACAAATAGCTTTGTTTAATAATAAAAAAATTAATTTTTAGCAATGCAAATAATTAAAACCGGTATAATTTGACTTAAACTTTCAAACGCTGTCAACATAATTGCAATTTTATTTTTTAATCAAACGTTATTCGCGTTCAAAAAGTGCAATTTCTCGATTAAACTTCCACCGCGTTTATCTCGAAAACTATGCATCCTACGAAAAAGCTTGTAAGAACATTTTTTGCTTAGAATTACCCAAGAAATACAAAAAAATGTTTTATTTTGCGAAAAATCGATTTTATGTAATTCCTCAAGTTCTTTGTTTATAACAATCTTATCGACATCCGGATCAACTGTTACCCAAAAAATTCGTGTTCTACGGGTCAAAATACATAAAAAAACTTAGGTAAGTCCTTTTAAATAAAGGAGCCCGTAGCACCCCTCCTGGCCACAGCACTAATTTGTTTATAAGCCAAAAAATTGTTTATAACTTTAAAACATTGCTGAGGCTGCTTAAATAATCCGATTTCAATTCTGTAAAGTGCATTAGATAGGTAGAGTACTTCTTTATATGTAAAAAAATTGACAAATCTTTGTATGTTCTAGTTTTTGTTGTGCAAGATTTTAAAAATTTTTAATTTTTTAAAAAAAGTTTAGATTGCAAAATTATTATGCAAAATCTAGTAAGTCAATTTTAATGAAATTTGGTGTACGGTTTAGCACATTACAAAAATTTTCTAAGCGAATTAGGAAGGTTCCAAGTTTAACATAAGTGATGGAAAATCATTGAATAAAGACAGGCTTGTTTTGCCCCCTTATTTTATATTTATTGCTATTTTGAAGCAAGGATGATAAATTAAGACATTTTTAACCAATCGCATCTGATATAAAATTTAATTATCTTTGTTTTATTCCTATAGGACTTTGTTCTAAAATGAATAGTTTTTAAGTTATAAGCAAAAAAAGTAGAAAAAAACGAAATTTTTTGAAACTTTTAAATATTTTATTTTTTATTAATGTTCCGGGCATATTTGAGAAGGAGCATAAATCAATTATTATTAACGAAGTTATCACCTAACTTTATCCGCAAAAATCTGAATGCCACCTCTCACATCCACCTAAAAACAGATCCTTACTGGTCTATAATGTGACCGAAGTATGATAATGTTCGAGATATGATGGTAATCAGTACCTCTCGGTTCTTCTTCATTCTTCAAACCGTTTCATTGATGACCCGGTTAGTCTACAGTCTACGGGATCTTACCGATTTACTTAATCTTACCTTAATTTTACCGGAACCAATTTAGTTTTAGTTAAATGCTTTGTTTTGTTATTGTAACAGGAAATTGAGCTATCTTCATTTTATGATGTTTTTCTGAGATTTGTTCTTAATTGTTATATTATTACGAGACCCCCTCACCCCAAACTGCGCTACGTAATACTTGAACGCCCCCTTATCTGTCTTAGTAGTCTAGGCGCCAAATAGAGGTCACCGTGTCCTTTTCAATTCTGATGGACAAACTTAACGGTTTTTTATGGATTTTTGAATATATATTATTCAAAAATAAACTTCTATCATTATTGTTAATTAAAGTATAAATGTTTAGAGCTCAAATTTGCTTGAAACCCTTATAGACAAATTAATGTTTAATTTTTTTAAGAAAATTATAACTTAAAACAGGTATATCTTTAAAACAAATGAAGATAAAGTAATCTAACAAACGTTGTTTCCATCCATCCAATGGCACTACAGCCCAAATCGAGCCTTGGCCTCCTTCAACAAGCTTCTCCAATCATTTCGATTTACCGCTGTTCTTTTCCATGAACGCGTTCCTAGGAAGTTCCTGGCATCCTCATCGACTTCGTCTTCCCATGTCTTTTTAGGTCTTCCAACAGGTCTTTTTCCCTGCATTCTTGCATTTAGCAATTTTCTGGGGATTCTATATATTCTCATGCATGATGCATGCGGACCACGTGCCCTGCCCACCGTAATCTCTGCAATTTAGTGTATTGTGCTAGAGTTGGTTCGCTATATTGCTCGTATATTTCTCTATTATACCTAATTCGCCAGTTGTTATTTTCACTTATTGGGCCCAGTATCCTACGTAATATTTTTCTTTCAAACACATCTAATGCATTGGCAGATTTCTGTGTCACCACCCATGTTTCACAGCCATAACATACTATGGGCCTGATTATTGTTTTATAGACCCGGAGTTTTTGGATTCCGGTGTACGTCTCGCGATTTGAATATGTGACTTATCGCGAAATAGGCTTTATTTGCCAGCACAAGCCTTCTATTTATTTCCGGTTCTTCTTCATTGCTTGCGACCAGATCCATTCCTAGGTACATGAATCTATTCACATGTTCTATATCGTCAATAAAGTGTTGTTGCGACAATCTATTTGATCTGGTTTGTATGAGTAGTTTTGTTTTATTTGTATTTATTGATAGCTCTACTGCTTCTGCACTCTCTTTCAACTCAAAGTAGGTTTCTTCCGCTGCATTCATTGTTCTGCTCATTATGTTTATATCATCTGCGTATGCTGCTAATTGTTTCGAAACAAACTTTGTTTGGAAGCCTATTAATTAAGCTTTAAAATGACACCTTCTAAGGCTCATTTGCATGCGTAGAAGCCAAGTTACAATCGATAAAGCTTCGAAAAATACTTATTTTGCAATATAGTGCACTAATTTTACAATATCTTGAGTTTTAGTTGTTGGATTTAAGTTTGGTAAACGTTTTTTTCTTCGTTTTTTATTATGGAACAAATTTTACTTGAAACATTTTTTATCTCTTTTAGTTTATGATCCAGAGTCTTATAAACAATTAAATTGTTTATAACAATTTTTTGACCAATCGGATCGAAATCCACCCTCGAAATTCATGATGAGCAGCCAAACATTCATAAGAAACCGTTGAGTTTGTCCATCAGAATTGAAAAGGACACGGTGACCCCTCTGGCGCCTTGACATAGTGCCTACTAGCATTTATGTTTAATTATTTGATTAACAATTTAGATGTACAAATAAGGTTTACGTTATAATCTAATGAAATAAAAAAGAGCTAAAAGGCAAATAACATATTTCATTTTCCTCTAAAAAATTGTTAAATTATTCTGGTTTTTGTTCACAAAAGTTGGCGTTCCCTTTACAGTTCTTAATGTAGGGATGCATACAAATGAGCATGTCACATTTATCTATGTTGTACATACAAGACACATAAAATAATAATCTTTCCCCGCATTTTTAAAATTAAAGTCACGCTTTTATATAAAAACACATTCTTAAATTGTAATAAACAATAAAAAATAAAAATAAATTAGAATTATGTATCCATTTTGTAAAAACTGGACGTACTGAAGATAAATCTATTAAGGGCGGTCTGGTTTGAAATAAACATTTCAAGCTCATTTTTGTGGATTTCTTTTAAAACTATGGTTTTATTATTAAATTAAATACAGTAGGAAAAATGAAAGAATACCCATGAACGAACATATAAAACACGCTGTATTTTCCTGTCACCGTGTCATACAAAAAATTGGCCAGCGCAAGTACATGTAACAATTATTATTACATGTACTTGCGCCGAGCAATTTTCTTTGTGACAAGGTGATAGGAAAATACAGCGTGTTTTATATGTTCGTTCATGGGTATTCTTTCATTTTTCCGACTGTAAGCATATTCAGTCTACTTCAAAGACTAGTCAAAAATGGAGGCACCTCCAAAAAAAAAAAAATGGATTTTGCGGTGGACGTTAAAACTCATCATTGGATTATGCGAAACAAAAAATTCAAAAAGATTTTATTAGCTTATGAGTTTATCAAGATAACACTGTTAAGTTTTTTTTTGTTTGAACTGTTTTTGAGTTTTTATCATCACTCATAAATCAACGATTTTTGTAAAAATGGCTAAAAATCAACATATTTATTATAATCAAACAAAAAATAAGCATAAAACAAAAGGCATATCAGCGTTACTTCACGAAATATCTTAAGAAAATCTGTACAAAATTTCAGGTGGATCGGTCAAGTAGTTTTTGAGTGACAATGTCCACCTCCTTTAATAAAATCAGTTTTGAGAAAAACGCGTTTTTAGTTTTGACAACTTTTTCTGTCAAACGGTAACAGTGATGCACACCTGAATATGTTTTTCAATCGCGGAGTAGTTATTTACAAAAGGAATTTTGGGACAGCTGTTAAACGTTTCTCACTACGCTAAACGCGCTGGCGCAAAGCTGAGTGAGTCGAAGGTAGGGACTCATGCTAGGTGCAACATGCTGCATTTCTGGTAATTTTGCTTCAATAAATCTGAAATTTTCAGGGAGTATTCTTGAAGTTTATACTTTCCTTTAAAATAATAAAAAAAAAAGAATGTGTGTGTACTTTGTACGCACGTAAGAAATTATACTTCTATTATAATATAATTTCAACGAAATAAATATACCTATTTAACAGTTACAATACAAAAAATTAACAATAATCACCAAAAATGAACCAAAACTTAAAAATGAAAAATTAAAAAAAAAAAAGAAAAAAGTATTAATCGTCCAGGATTTGAACCCGCAATCTCGCGATTTTTTTTTATCTCTGGTCCAATGCTCTACCAACAAGGCCATCAAGCCGCATGCTACTTATCTTTCAGATATACATAATTATACATCACGGTGACAAGTGAAATATAAAAATAGGTGTTTTATTATTTCACGCCCAAGGAAGACAAATCCAAAGACACAAAATTGTAATAAAAACCTTTTAAACCACCTTTTTCAAATTGCGCAAGTTGTATTATTAATATTAATGTTCATAAATGAAATATAAATATTTTGACGTTTCACAATTTGACAATTCACTTTTAACTGCAAAGCCTTAAAAATTTTAAAGCACTAGTGCCTTAAAGTAGCATTTTTAACGCTCCTATGGAGTCCTACGAATTGCATTTTTAACACGTTTGTAGAAAAATATATTTAAAAACACTAATATATTCTTTCCACACCTTTTCTGGACTGATACATACATAAATTAAAACATTTTGAAGTATAACTTCAAAAATATAATATGAAAACTATTTAAAAAGGCAGTATAACTATTAACTAACCTTTGTTGTTTCTCTTCCCACAAATTTTAAAACGCAACAACCATACATAACCAAACCGTCAACCGTCCAAACCACAGCTACAGCTGCCATATTGGATAATTTTTGACATGTCATTAGAACATTCAATCAGAACAAAGTTATAATGCGCATGCGCCCGGATCGTAGGTTTTAACATATAAAAATTCACCCTCATATCGCGCGTAAAGAAGTATAACTTCAATAAAAAAAATTAACCCCCTTTCCCCCTTAACCTAAACTTCTTGATATGGCGTATTCAATACTGAGATTTGAATATTAGAAATATGATTTTAACAAAAAAAATAATACACATTAAAATTGTATAAAATATAAGTAATTCTCTCTATTTTTGCGTATGTACAATTATGTCGTGAAGTTAATAATAAACGAGATTTAATTTTAATTATACCCCCACCCCCTATTTCCTTCGAAAACTCAGAATTTATCGACCACATAAAAAAGAGAGTTAAAAACAAATTGCAGGAAATTTTAAATCGCATTTGAAACAATTTCAGTCCTTTCCACTTTTGTCGAAAAGTTGAAAATTGCGGAGATAATGAGCAAAAACTGTTCTCCTTTAAAATCAAGTTGGCAGCTAAAGCAACATCGGAATTCAGTCGCTATTTTTAATTTTTACTACTATTGACTCACTCTTAAACGTTAGGATAACAAAATTTCGAGCAGCTCGCCACGCAAAGTTAGGCCTTTTTTTCCTCTAACCCGACTGGACTATAGACACAAACCTGTTTTACAATAATTTTTCAAGCCAATATCGAACGATTTAATCAGTAACTTGAAATAGTCAGGATTAATTGTGTAGGTTATTCCGAATTCAATTTTCCGCCTCATTAAGTACCTGCTTCATATGACACAATTAGTAACAATGACATTTTAAATTCGAGTCATTTAATTATGTTCGTTATGTACATAAATGTCCGGCAACATAGTTACATTACTCAATTATACATATCTACAGAGTTCATTATAAATGTTCTGATTAAATTTGGTTAAAACGGGTACGGACAAAACGTGCTGATAAATAAATTAAAATACGTTCCGAGAAAAAGCATCTTTATCAATTTAATCTCCTTCGAAGGGAACAAATATTTATACTTAAAGACCGAAAGTATTCTCAAAATATAAAAACCAAAAATGTCTACAAAAATTACTATCTGATTCATATTAATTTTTCACATTTAACTATCATTTAGTTATTATATTTAGCGTATGGCTACATCAAAGTTGAGATTTTGTATATTAGCAAAGAGGGCAGACAGTACACGACAAACAGTAAATAACAATAATTCATTTTTAAAAACAAAAATTTAGTTGACAAATATGAACATTCAATTAATTCGTTGGTCGCAACTAAAAAAGTCGAACGGATTGCCATTGTAGGATCTGATGGGGAATTCCTCCACTTGATGTTTAACCGTTTATCTTGCAGCATCGCAATCGCAATTTGGAAAGAGTATTTTTCCCCACCTAAAAAGTGACATAACTTCCTAAGTCCATAGGTCCAGCCAGCTGGACAATGTTTACTAATTTATTACACGGTGACTATTCGGGTTGGGCAATTGGGCATCGCTGCGTCCTATATTGCAGCATATTGGACTCCCTATTTATCAGTCAAATTTACCCCTTTGAAAAATTTGACAACAGCGTCTACCTCGGTAGTTTGTTGTTACGTGTGGTGAAATTTTTTAAGTTATGATGGTGGCTCCACAAAAATAAAGTAAGTTGTAGTGTTTGTCTGTACTTTACAGTATTGATTGTTTTTACTGTATGTTACTTGATGATTGGACGTATTTGTGGTAAATATATATTTGAAAATAATTACAACTGGACACGTCAGGGGTCCTCTAAACTTTTTGTTTAGCATTTTGGACATTGGGACTTAGTTAGCAAAATATGTTACCATACTCACGATTTTTAAGTTTAGTTACAAATAGTAAAAGGATATTGATGGAACGTGAATTGGAGGCTATTTTGACAGATAACGATTTTTTAGTCAGTGAAGATAGCGATAATGATCAAAGAAAATGGATTTAAAGGAATTTAAGATGTATGTTGGAAGGTCACTAGCTCTAGGTGGTAAGCCTGCAAGTGGGAGACAAGCTAGTGCGTCTATTTCAAGAGAACCAGAGACATCTGAAGAAGAAGTGCCCATAACTACTGTAAAAAGTCTACAGTTTTCCAGTGACCGCCTATAGATGTAAGAAAAACCAGTAATGACCATTTGCCAATATGCTCTGTCAGCAATAGAAATGTATAAATTATATGAAAGCTAAGTCCTGATGTCCATTATGCTGAACCTGTCATATTATGTGTGTCAAATAATTTTTTTTATAGTTTTTACAGATTTTCGTTTGTTCTTTTCACAAATGAGGAGAGAAAATAGAAAATATTATTAAAATAATAAAAACTTTTTTCTTGGGGCTGAAGAGGTTAAAGTAGGTACCTGCCACAGTTTGTTCTTATTCTGTTCAGTGTGACCCAGATTAGGGATTTTGTTCAATTCATGGCGTATTCCAGATGTCAGGCGGTGCATTCTTCTCCATATCTACTCGTCAACAGTCGGTTATCTTGAAGTTGCTATCAATTATAATTCGTTCAGGATCTAGAGGGTTATTTCTTGAACGAAGAATACTTACATATGTCTACGAGTGATACCAAAATGGGAGCGAAACACAAGATCCGCATTAATTTTTCTATACTCCTTAACAAGGGCATTTTCTCGGCAGGTGTTTGAGAGAGCTATGTAGCTCAGTGCTAGTAGCCAGTACGTTAGCGTGGTCTTGATTGTGCCTGATATAATACGCAAAGTTTGGTTTAGCTGGGCGTCAACACGTTTGTCATAAGGGTTGTTGACTCACACTGGCGAACAGTACTGTGAAACGGGATACATATATTCCGGTAGGTGTGAGTTGACGAAATTAATTAAAAATAAGTTAACGACGAACAGTAAAATATTTATTTATTTTGGTAACAAAAAGGTGTTTTGCTTAGGTCTCGGAGTGGGTCGATTGTTAGCGAGAGTGCGGCTTGTTCACATGCTGTGAAGAGACTGAAAAAAAGCCACAGACGCTAATCTGTTTGTGTTTCTACCCTCTGACCAGATGGGCAATAAATTATTTAGATCTGGAGTATAAAAACAGAAACACTTCTGCAGTTTTAAAAACGATTGCATGTCCAAAGTGAGTTGTTGACATAATGGTCTGATATGATAATTAATTTATGGGGAATTCAGTTTGTTACATTGAACACACCAAAAACATATAGTTAGGGATGCATTTCGTTTTGCAAAACCATGTCTTTCTTAGCATCTGGTTTGTATATTAACTGTGACTTTTATATAACCCATATTATTTCGTTTTGAGAAAAAATTATTAAAATTAAAATTAGCAAAAATAGTAATTAAAGCGTATCGCTATACATAGTCCCAGTACTGTCGATCTAAATGTAGTCGTTGAGGAACCCCATATGGTACCGGACCGGATAACTCTTGCAGATTATTATTTCGTGTTCTAAGTTTTGCAGTCATATCTGTAAGATGTTCTTTAAAAATTAGCGTTCTATCGAGGGTCACACGCAGATAGTTTGGGTGTTCAGTATGGCTGAGGAGTCTGTCTTCAAAGTGGATATTTAATTGGTAATTGGTCAGTCTGTTCTTTAAATGAAAGCACGTTACTTCCGTCTTGGCGGCGGTGGGCTGTAATCTACAGCAGGAGAAATATCTTCCTAGGGTAACCAGGTCATTTGTTGATATTTGTTCAGTAGTCTTCTATCTTTTATGGCTCGTAGCAAACGCCCAGTGGCGCTTTCCAAGCTTGTAATTTGGAATGCCTTTACATATAGTGAAAGACCTGATTTACGAGAATATAAATTTAAATTGTATAACTTCTTTTTATGTCGTTTGCATCATAATTATTAAATTTTATTGAAAACTGATTATACTAACTCATTTTTTCGCGGTTCCTGTATAACTTATTGATAACAGTTCATATAAATTCTTTTTGTTCGTAAAAAGTATTTAATTTCCAATTTTCATCATCGGTCCAATACCGCGCACTCATCTTTTAACTAGTCAATATTTACTTTTTCACTAAACACTAACCTGAGACTAGTCTCAGCTCTTCTGACATAGACAGAAGACTGGAGATTAGATCTCGATAGAGATCATAAATAAGCATGTTCACTTGTGACAAGAGCAGTCTCGGCTCAAGGCACAGCTTGTCTTGGATAGTTCTCTCAGACCCATATACATTTTATGAGTGCAGTCCAGAAACTGCCCTTGAGACTATTTTGTCTCAAACGGACACATAGGCGTAACCAGGATGATCCTAAGGGGGGGGTTACAACTACCTGAAAGGGGGGTTACAACTACCTGAAAGGGGGGGGGGTTACAACTACTGGAAGGTCTCTGAGGGCTATGGTGTTAAGCGTATAGAGCTCAAAGTACATCCCAATGGGGGGTTACAACCCCCAAAACCCCCCTGGTTACGCCTATGAACGGACACATAGCTTAATCCCTATTTTCCGAGAACTATAATAACGAAAACCTAAAATGCTACAAGAAAACATCTTTAGAACTGTATTTAGGTTTTTTATTCTATAATTCGTAATTATAGATTTTTATATTTTTTTTTTGTGTAATATGTACGTAATTTAACTACTAATTTTTTTAATTACCACAAAGGACATCGCACACATCTTATGGAAAATATAATGTCACTCAAATTCAATAAAATGTATACGAATAGATTCGTTTTAAATTAACGGTCAAATCTTATCGTTGCGCCAACTCTTAATTATGATTAATTACGGCGCAAATTGCAATTAAAGTTTATCGAAATCACATTTTTGGAGTCAGTAAAACTGTCAGTTACAATTACTATTGCTCTGGGTGCTATTCAAAAGAGCCTTAAACCCCGCTGGGCCTAAGCGGATTAGTGAAACTAATCCGCTGATTTATGGAGTACCGACAATTTGGGTATTATAAAATATTTTTTCTCTCTCTAACTTATGTACGTATCCATTTGATTTCAGATTTATTTATATCAATTTCTGCTCTTATTATTGAAAATATGGAGTTGGCGCAATGATAAGATTTGACCGTTAATTTAAAACGAATCTATTCGTATAAATTTTATTGAATTTGAGTGACATTAAATTTTCCATAAGATGTGTGCGATGTCCTTTTACGAAAATATACATAAAAAGGGTACATAATTATTGTATACTTAAGTTAGCTGAAACACGCCACTGAAGTACACCCCCATTATACCTTTTTCCTGTAGCAACCACCTAATTACGTCCTTTCTCTGAAAGCCCTTTTCAGCTGTGTTTTCAGCCCCGTACATTCGTCTTTTAATATCATAACTTTTACCTAACATCGTTGCGTAATCCATCTTCTCAGGAACTTACATTACACTCGGGATTATGTTCCTTCAAGCGTATTCAATTTAATTTCTATACAAGAATTGTGCCTTGGATCGGTACGGCATTTCTTGGCGCTGGGTGCATACTTATAACTTTCACATCTGCCTTTTATGTGTCACTACTCATAGTGACAAATAATATGATCTGTGACATACGGAATGTGATATATCAAATCATGATATACGCAATCGTGTTCAGATATATGTTGTTTTTCTATGGAAATTGTGCTTTGGAAATAGCACGGTTTAAATAGAAATTGCATTTATTATCCACAAACCTATTTTAATCTGTCTTTTGGTTACTTTTACATTGTAATGAATATTGTTAAATTCTTCTTCTTCTTCTTCAAGTGCCGTCTCCTAATCGGAGGTTGGATATCATCATCACTATCTTTACTCTATCCACCGCTGCTCTAAAGAGTTCTATAGAACTGCATCTAAACCAGTCCCTTAAATTCTTAGCCATGACACTCTCCTTCTTCCTATACTCCTTCCGCCTCTTATCTTTCCCTGTATTATCAGTCTTAGCATTTCATATCGCGGTCCCCTCATTACGTGTCCCAGATATTGTAACTTTCTTATTTTTATTGTGTTTATTATTTCGCATTCTTTACCCATTTCTCGCAGTACTTCCGTGTTCGTTTTCCTCTGTATCCATGCTATTCTAAGCATTCTTCTGTAACACCACATTTCAAATGACTGTAGCTTATTTATGTGTTCTTGTTATTGTTAAATTATCAGAACTAAATTTGCATTTGTAATCAAGCTACTCAAGCTACGCAAAATCCCGGATAGAGTGCATTAAAAAGATGGTTTTACCTACCTAAAAGTTTCCATCCAAACTCTGGTAGACCAGGCGGTTAGAATTTGAATGTAGTTAGTGAGAATTTAAAATCCACCCAGAGGGGATGCCGCGTTTATTAGTTTTAGAGTTATAACTCTTGCGTATTTGTGTTAAAGATATCCATTTTGAGTTCATCTAGTCTGGACGTCGCTTTTATAAGTTTTAGTAACAACTAGTTTTTACCTACAACTCTCCCATATTTTTGAAAAAGTGATCGCTTACTTATCCGCTAATTTGGACTCAATTGATAGTTACTGTGTGTCTTGCTCAAGACCACATTTCTCTCTCATACTGTGTTATACGCCTTCTCAAATACTAAATGTACCTAGCTCTTTTCTTTTCGCCGTACTTCTCTATCAATTGTCTCAAATCAAACAAAGCATCCGTTTTCCTCCTTCTTGGCATAAACCGTTATTATCATATCGATGTATCTTTCCTTAACCTTATTTCTACAGTTCTCCCCCAAATTTTCATAGTGGGCGATCTTAACTTTATCTCTTTATAGTTCTTATAGTTCTGAATGCCTCCTTTATCTTTATACAGTGATACCATCTCACTCTCTCTCCATGCATTGGGCATCCTTTTTTCCTCATATATGCTACTCATCATTTGCAACAAAGTTTCAACAGCTTCCTCTCCTAGAGGCTCCCAAACAACGGAAATTAGTTCTAAAGATATTTTCTTGTTACGCACCAAGAATTCGCTGGAATTTTTACCTTGATGAATAGACAGGTACTGAAGCAGTGTAACAAATTTTAGACTTCCCCTAGTCTTCTTTAATTCATCGTTCGTTTAGTTTGCAAGTATTAGAAACCATGAAAACAGGAGTATTTTTTTATTTTTTTATTATTTTTCCGGAAATATAGCTTCGCACTTTTTTAAGCAGATGTCGCTATAGCGTCCATATCGAGTAATAGTTTTAATTCGACATTGGGAGAGATTATTTTTCTTTCCGTTCAGAGGTAACCATGGACGTATAAAAATAAAAACGATGGACTAGGCATGCTGTACTCTTTGTTCGCCTAAATTTGAAGCCGAACAGTTTATTGGCGCGGAGAAAGAGACGAGGCAATAGACTGTGACACTTCCCGCTTTGTCAGTGGCGTACCTTCCAATAATTGAAAGGTATTTGAAACAACTTTTTTATTTGAATAAATGATGATCATTGGTATTTTTAGTATCGTAAACATATACAAATATTTGAAAGAGGTGAGAAACAACGAAAAATAAATAATTTTAATTTTCAATGTATAGAATATATTTACAAACATTGTTTTACACAAAAGAATAAAGATGAATGAGTATTCAAAATCACAAATTACAATATGCTATATACAATATTTTATTTAAACTAAAATAATACATAATAGGGTGCATCGAAAAAATAAATGTTGGAAATGTTATATCTAATAGCGTGACAAAGTTGCTAGTGTTATTTTTTAGCATATTAGTATTTTTAATTTTTTTTTCTAAACAAATTTTCTGCCTTCCCAACGACCTTGAATTTTATTAAATATCTGATTTTTATGGAAATTTCAATTTATTTTATTTGGAATAAAATATGTGCTAACTCTATCTGAGATCAATTAAAGAAAACTTAAAATTTTGTCAATTGCAAATTGAAACGATATTTAAAATTTTATTTGTTTTTTCAGTCTCCCCAACCCCTTTGAAATTTCCCACTTTGTGAGTCCGTGGGTGTAATTTTCGCTTATGTGGGAATAAAATCAAGATGTGCTGTGGACCGCCCCATTTTTGGGGCGGTCATATGGGGCAATATATGTATTTATAATATTAAACAAGAATATACATAACGTTATATAGAACAATACTAGTTTGACATGTATAGTATAGATAGATATCTTTGTTTCACTCTTAAGAACAAAGAAAAACAGTATAGCTGGTAGCTGATGTAGCAAATATGAATGTGTTTTATATATGTGCTTTTAAAAAAGCAGACTAAAAATCTAAAAATTAAAGGAGCAACACAAAAAATCGCCAGTATAACTTAATTAACCTATGAAATGCCAATAGTATCATGTATGTATACACCGTTCTTAGGCGTCAACGCCCTTCGGTAGGGTTCTATGGGGGAGTTTCACCGAGCCGCAAGTCCTTATCCCTTGCCGTACTGCTCCCTCATAGGTCGATCAGATGCCCGCATATTCCAGTCTAAGCGCCAGATTCATATTTAGAATTTTATACTGACGCGTTAGCCTTTTTGTTTTCCGATGGCCTGGGCTGGGCTTGAACGCACATACCTCATGGCGAAGTGAAGTGTGGGTCAGCCGCTAGTTGCACTGAGCTATCCGATCGATCAAAATTTCATTAATGTAAATAGTGTCAAAATTTCATAATAGTGGAGTAAACTTGCCTGCTGTGATAAATAAATATGTGTTTTTAAAAAAGCGTTTAAAAATATGTGTTTAAAATAAATAAATAAACGTATTTATAATACTACAAAATCTACTTTATTTCACAAAATTAAGTTTTATTTATTTATTTATTTTATTTCAATTCAAGGATTAAGTAATATCATATCCCTGTACTACGACAATGGATGTTGTTTACAATACAATACTTGATAATATACTTACGAATGAAATGACAGTTCTGGATGTAAATATGCAGTTTTTCTGCATACAACACAGTTACGCACCATAATTAGGACACTTAACGATTACAATTGTTCAATTCAAAGTCAAAATACGCTAACAAATTCACTCAAATGTCACAAATAAGGAAATTCTGAAATTATCAACACAAACGTAAACAAAACAACGGCATATTCCTTCTTCTTGAAAGCGCGATGATTGGTTGATATTACCAATGGTGCCAAGTTTCACAAATAGTTAAAATTATCAGAATAAAATTTCATTTAATAATTACAAAATTAATGTTTTTCTTTTAATTCCTTGGTTGCGAAATAACTATATTTAGAAATGGTTTCTAGTAACTAAGTAATATATTCTGATTTATAAATTAAAAGTAAATTATACTAAAAATTGAAAATTATTTTGAATATTGATTTGAAAACAAAATAATATGACAACGTCGAATTAAGAATTTGTGCCTAAGACTGTGACAATCTCGTGATTTCAAGCAAAGATGTAAATAGCCCGGTCCATCGTCTTTATTTTTACGTCCATGGAGGTAACCATAAGTATATACCCCTTCGATGATCCCTAATATGATTGATTGAAACGTACGTAATAAGGGGTTTACGGTCCTCTCTGAACGAATTGAAATATAAGACTTCTCTCATTTTCATTTTATCTACGTTCTCTTTAGATTCGTGATATAACTTGTTCAACATTATTATTGCATCATCCATACGCTCGGCTATAAGAACGATGTCGTCTGCGAATCTCAAATGACTGAGCTTCTCTCCATTTATATTGATACCATATTCGTTCAGATCTGCCTTCTTAAAAGTGTGTTCTAAAAGGTTGCGAACAGCTTTGGTGAGATGGTGTCTCCTTGTCGTACTCTTCGCTGAATACAGAATTTATTAGTTTGTTGATCAGAGAGTCTTAAGCTAGCCGTTGCATTGTGCTAGATATATTTTATCATGTTAGTGTAGCGATGGTCTATTCGGCATTCTGTCACCGCTTTTAACATTTTCTGCTGGTTTATGGTATCGAACGCTTTCTCGTAGTCCACGAATATCAGTGCCAATGGTTTGTTGTATTCCGCCGACTTCTCTATCAAGTTTTTTATTACCAGTAAGTGGTCGTTAGTGCTATATCCGGATCTAAACCCAGCTTGTTCTCTAGGCTGATAGAAGTCTAACTTAGCCTCCAGTCTTTTTTTGATAATCTTTGTGAAAAGTTTATATATGTGTGATAGCAGACTGATAGGATGGTAGTTTTTTAGATCTGTTATGTCACCTTTCTTGTGCAATAAAACAATGACTACGTTGTTCCATTGAGAAGGAGTTTTTCCTTGGTAAATGCATTCGGTGAAAAGTTTGGCCAAAACCTGGATAATTTTATTTCCACCTTGTTTGATTGCCTCGATCACTACTCCGTCATCGCCAGGGGATTTATTATTTTAATTTCTGAAAGTGTCTTTTTAACTTCGTACGGTGTTAGTTCTGGCATTAATTCTGATCCCTGGTTTGTGATTTTGGGCAGGGGCTGATCTTGACTTGCGTTAGTGCTCTCATACATTTCGCGATAAAACGATTCGACAACCTTAAGGATTTCGGCTGTATCCGTAGCAATGTTGTTGTCTCTGTTTCATATTCTGTACGTATTTTTGTTGCCAATGTTTTTCGTATTTCGCCGCAAAACTTTTAAACTTCTGTTTCCTTGAATTATTGGAGTTATTTCTCTTGTATTGTTTTCTCTTATGTCTTTTCAGATTGATCGGTGGATATGTTTATTTAATTTTTTCAGTGTTGTGTAGTTGGGGTCATATTTTTCCGTCAGTTGTCTTCTTTTACTCTTTGGTATTTTGGGTTAATTTTTCTTTATGGATCACGACCGTCGGGCAGCACTCGTTTTCTAAGTCTTGTATACGTCTGGTTAGTATATCTTCATAGAGGTTGTTTTCTGGGGGAATCCATTTCTTCTTTCGTGTTTTGAAGATCATCTTTGTTCTTTTCAAGTTGACATTTAATTGTATCCTTGCTCGGATTAATCTGTGGTCGCTTCCTATCGAAAATTTTCTTTAAATTTCTTTAATCTTTAATTATTTCTTTTCTATTCGTTATGATAAAATCTATCACATTTTTGACACTGCGATCTGGACTTATCCATGTCCATTTATGCGGAGGCTTTTTATCGAAAAAATAGTTCATCATGGATAAATTTTCCTGGTGTAAGAAGTTGAGCAGTCTTTGCCCTCGTTCATTGCTTTCGCCGTACCCATACTTGCCCATTGCTACTTCTGCATCATCTTGTTTAAAGCCCATTTTCCCATTAAAGTCGCTCATAATTATCCTGTAATATGCTGGTGTAGTATGTAATGCTGTTTGTAGTCATCATAAAATTTTTCGTTGGAGCATAAATGTCTGGATTATCTTAAGGTTATATCTTGCATTTAGTTTGAAGATGAGGTACACAATTCTGGGACTTATGCTATTAATTTTAGTTATATTTTGGGCGTGCTTTCTATGTATAATTAATCCTACTCCACCATTTGAAGTGTCTTCTTCTCCTCTAAAATGAAATGTGTCCCGATTTAAGAGTAATTTGGGCTTCTCCTCTTCGTCTGATTTCACTGAGGCCGATGATGTCCCATTTGATAGTTTTCAGCTCTTCCTGCAGTTCCATCATCTTCTGGTCCGATATAAGAGTTCTAACATTGTATGAGGTGATATGCATTTGTCGTTCGTTGTGGTCGCCTGATCTTTTGCGGGGATTCTTAGCTTCTTATGCCTGGGTGCACCAACAGCTCTTAAGCTCCAGCTTAGCTAAGCTCTACTTATAGATAGGGTCTCCTTGAGTGTCACTTACGTTGCACCATAATTTTGGATTCTTGACTTATTATCAATTATATCATTTATTATTATATTATGACATTTTTATTATAATATATTTTAATTCTATTATATTAATTCTTGTGTTATTCTCGCCTTAAGCTTAAGATCTGTTGGTGCAACCGGGCATTAGATTCTTAGATTTTCCACTTCCACAATATAATTAGCCGTTTTAATACTGTTCTGAAGCTATTTTCTTGTGACATTTTTATAATCAAGTATATTCAAATGGGAAATAAGCCACAATTTTACCTAAAAATGATTTTATTAACGTTTCGACGCCCAAGTCGGGTGTCGTTGTCAAAATACAAAATATTATTTAATAATATTATTTAAAATACAAAATAATATTTTGTATTTTGACAACGACACCCGACTTGGGCGTCGAAACGTTAATAAAATCATTTTTAGGTAAAATTGTGGCTTATTTCCCTTTTAATACTGTTTCACTCTCCTTTTATTTTTTCTTCAACTATCAGCAAATAATGATATTGTCGGCTTATATTCTCATTAGTTTTTAAACTACAATCCTTATATTCCTGTATATTTCTGCTTACTTTATTCAACCTAGACAGATATTATTAAGTTGCATCTTGAGCCGTAACAAAATATCATTTTTGTTCTTTCTCCGATACAACGCTGACCATTCTCCTTGCAAGAGATTGTGATGTTCATGACCCATAATCCGGTTTAAAGATACTTTATTGAAAGAAGCTTTCTTTATTCCGGTTTTGAGCAGAAAAATAAAAAGCTTCAAAATTCGCGAGTCAAGTCTGGCCAGCACGATTGGGAATAGGAAAATCAAAGAATCGCTTGTTAAAGTCGAATGAACATTTTTCCGATTCAGAAAATATTCTTTCATCAAAATATCGGAAAATTTTTCAGTTCTTGCCAGTGTAAAATTTTATTTGATACAACTCAGCGGTTTTTGCTGTATAATAAGTAGTAAAAGGGAATAACAAAAAGGAAATAACAGAATAAAATATATGTTATTAAAATTTATAATAAACCGTCATTTATGGTTACGTATGATATGTCGTATCCGTAAATGAAATTCGTATATTAAAAATGTATCGATAGAATTAAACGACAAATTGCAAAATAAATATTTTTTTTATTTAAAATTATCCTTTAGCTATATCGAAGTTCTTTGACACGGATACCATAATATACTACATCTATATATTCCAGATTATTGTCATCATCAGTAACCAGTTTGAGAACACTGCAAATAATAGGTCTCCCGTAAATAATTCATTGCTTTTGCTCTGGAGCATCTTGAATTCAGTTCGTCCTCAATTACGATAAGCATCATATCTCTTTCTTAAAATTTTTTTGGTCTATCTTCCATCTCTCACTCTGCCAACATACCCTGCCCAGTACAATTTCAGTGTTGTTCTCCTGTTCACCTCTGTTGTTTGGTTGTCTCTTCCTAATATTATCTCGTGGTCCTGTTTTTTATATTTGTGTGTATATGTTTATTTCATACCTCATATCTCGTCTCATAATTCAAAATATTTTTGGGGAGTACAACCTTGGTCGTCTATTGTATTTTCGAAAAGATGATTTTAAGGCCAATTTCTACACAAGAACACTAAAGGTCTTGAAGAAGTTGACCTTCATGATCTACCCGGTCTGCAATAAGGAATATGTCTTCTTAAATCCTTAACTTTTTCAGAAACTCTCCAGTTATGTTGCCTCCAATATTTACCAATTATTGTTTCTCTTTGGTCTATCTTAGAGATGGGTACACTGGCATACCTGGTGACACTTACTAAAAATATGTGCCAGTCCAATATGGCAACAGTACGAATAGTTCAGAAATCGTCAAGTCAATTAGGAGCAGAGAGAGACGGGTTAGACAAGAATGCATTTTATCAATTGACATCATTTTTTTGGTAAACATGTCAGGAAGATTGATTATTAATGATAGGTAGGTGGAGTAACGGTGGCTGGTAGAAAAATCTAGGATTTGCTCATGACAAAACATTTATAGCAACAAATGAACAAGAAATACTAGATCACTTGCGAAAATTTGAGTTGAGAAGCACTAAAGTTAGTCTTAAAATGATTTTATTACTCTTCAGCTGAGTAACCACTTACACGAAAAATCTTGTAGAACTAACTATGGCAACTGGGTAGCAGAAGTTCGGAAATGCATTGGTTTGGTAAAAACTGCGATGAGTCGCCTAACTCAAGTTTAAAAAGATAGATCTATCTCTCAATAAATCAAAACATAGGATAGTATGAGCAGTGATGGTCATCTTAGGTAGCCCTATCCACTTCGGAAATATCTATCATGGTCCGTTCTTTTTGTTATCTGCTAACAAAATAACAAGGGGCTTCCGAACTAATGTAAGGCTTTACTTTATTTATATCTTTAAGACTCTTCAATATCCTACTACGCTGGCCTTCTGAGTTGGTAAGTGGTGGGGATGAATGAAAGTAGTTAGATAATTTGACAGGAGAGTACCATGAAGCTTAAATGTTAAAAAGGCAAATTTCACATCAAAACATTTTAAAAATTAAATTTATAAAAATACTATTTATTTTATACACATGATAGATTTTGATATATTTGTCTAATAGTCCACAAAGCACATTATGGAATCGATGGCCCAAAATTCGTCAACAATGTAGGTAAAGTAAATTGTCAAAGTAAAAAGTATGAAAGTGTCAGATTCATCCACCAAGTCTAAAATAAAAACTAAATACATACGTAAATACCAACATATGCCAATTACATCAGTGGATAAAACAACACAAGCCACTTCACATTTTTTTAAATAACTTACGGGCACGTTTACCTGCCAAACTATTCGCTGCTTTTTGCAGAATTCGATTTATAAGTATAAAAATCACGATGTTTAAACGAACGTGCTTCATTCGAACAAAAATGAACAACAGTTTTCTTTGTAGAAACATGTTTGACGGATCCCCGCATTATTGCAGCTTTACATTGATATCGAAAACGTCATTGGCGCAAGTTCGGGTAAAGAGAAGATTTTATTTTCATCGAATAAAACGTGAAGGAGAACGCATAAAAATTTATACATGAAACGTTTCACCAAAACTTTTGAAGTACATATGTTACGATAAGCTAAAAATCCATGAGAATATAATCGAATCGGTCATTTTCAAAAGCAACATAAATCCACATTTTGCCAAAAATACTATTTCTGGTTTCTACCAGCCTTTACTATTTTGCGAAAAAAAATACACTAATCCCACTCCCGAAGGAGTTGCACTACTCTACTATCGGTTTACAGCGTTCTCCGACTTCTTTCGACACCTAACCGCCATTATTCTCTGTTTAACCATAAACCTGGAGGGATTTTTCTTTCTTCTAGTTCTTTTTTTAATTCTCTCCCTCGACCTTCCTCTTTTCCTTCTTCCTTGTGGTGTCCACGCCAAAATCTGTTTAGGGGTCCTGTCATTTGGTATCCTCTGTACATGGCCGTACCATATTAGTTGTTTAGTTTTTATGTCATCAATTATTGTATGTGTGACTCCCATAATTTCTCGAATTCTCTCATTTGGTATCCGATCTCTTCTTGATTTGCCTGCTGCTCTTCTCCAGAAGTCCATTTCTGTTACTAGTAACATTTTCTCTGTTCTTTGTTTTAGTGGCCAAACTTCACTGCCATATTATTATGGTATAACTAGACCCAAACCCAGACATCCAAAGTGAAAGTTATCCTCCAGCACCAAATTGTTCTATATGGTCCACATAATGGTCCACAGAAAAAAGTCACACCATTTTAAGCGTCGGGTTTGGGGGGAGAGGGGGGAGAAATTGGTAAGTTCGTAGTTTTCTACGTTTTTCGTCAATATTTCTAAAACTATGCGGTTTAGCATGAACAACCTTCTATACGAAAATGTTCTACATTTGTAGAATGTTCTAAAAAAGGCCCTATGCATAATCCTTTTAAAATGAACAATTCCAAAGTTACGGAGTTAGTATAGTATAATTGGTCCAAAAAGGTCTAACCCAAACATCCAAAGTAAAAGTTTTCCTCCATCACCAAATTTTTCTATATGGTCCACATGTTGTTCAGTAAAAAGTTACACTATTTTGAGCGCCCGGTTTGGGGGGGGGGGATGGGGGAGAAGTCGGAAAATTAGTAGTTTTTTACGTTTTTCGTCAATATTTCTAAAACTATGCTTTAGCGTAAACAATGTTCTATACAAAAATGTTCTACATAAAATTTAAAATAAAAAAGGTTCTATGCATAATTGTTATAAAATCAACGGTTCCAGAGTTACGGGGGGTGAAAAGTGGAGGTTTTCGACACTTTTTATATTTTTTGGGCAATTTATAATATTATTACTGATGAAAGAAATTTTCTTTAACATGATTGTGTTTTGTAAATAAAATTTGCTGTTTCAGTGGCCGATGGTATGTTAGTGATAAACCCTTGAAGAAACGTCAACCTCACCACCCAAAATCATCATCAATTGCACAAAACATATAAAAAGTATCGAAAACCTCCACTTTTCACCCTCCGTAACTCTGTAACCGTTGATTTTATAACAATTATGTATAGAAACTTTATTGTTTTAAATTTTATGTAGAACATTCTTGTATAGAACATTGTTTACGCTAAAGTATAGTTTTAGAAATATTGACCAAAAACGTAAAAAAACTACTAATTTTTAACTTCTCCATTATCTCCCCCCCAAACCGGACGCTCAAAATGGTGTAACTTTTTTACTGAACAACATGTGGACCATATAGAACGATTTGGTATTGGAGGAAAATTTTTACGGATGTTTGGGATAGGCCTTTTTTTGGACCAATTATACTATACTACCTCCGTAACTTTGGAACCGTTCATTTTAGAAGGATTATTCATAGAGCCTTTTTTATTTCCAATTTAATGTAGAATATTTTTGTATAGAAGGTTGTTCATGCTAAACCGAATAGGTTTAGAAATATTGACGAAGAACGAAAAAAACTACGAATTTACCGATTTCTCTCCCCCCCCCCCCCCCCCCAAACCCGACGCTCAAAATGGTGTGACTTTTTCTGAACATTATGTGGACCATATAGAACAATTTGGTGTTGGAGGATAACTTTCACTTTGGATGTCTGGGTTATGCCATCTTTTGGATCAATTGTATCATACTAGATGTGATTATACTTTTAAGTATGGTATTGTATATATAGGTCTGGATCCCGCGTATGAAAAAAAGTTGATTAATAGCAAGCTGAAAATTTGTTAATAGCTTAAGGGTGTCTAGTCGGACAAACTTTGATATATGGGAACACTGGAACGGGGGAACTTTTAATTGTGGAACAGATTAAAATTTGGAACGGTCAGACCACGAAAACGGTACAAGTATTTTATCCGACAGAACAGACTTAAACTCTCCGAACAGAGATTAAACTCTCATGCAAAAATCAGACTGTTATTTATCACCAAATGGGCGTTTTAATGAGTGGAACATGTAGAATATGTCAAATGACAGGAATTATGACAGGTGATAAATAGCAGTCTGATTTTTGCATGAGAGTTTAATCTCTGTTCGGAGAGTTTAAGTCTGTTCTGTCGGACAAAATAAATGTGCCGTTTTCGTGGTCTGACCGTTCCAAATTTTTAACCTGTTCCACAATTAAACCTGCCCCTGTTCCAGTGTTCCCATATATCAAAGTTTAGCCGACTAGGCACCCTTAAGCTATTAACAAATTTTCAGCTTGCTATTAATCAACTGTTTTTTCATACGCGGGATCCAGACCTAATAGTTTTTTTGTTCGCTTTAGATATTGTCTGGTCCCACAGAATGCTGTTCATCGTGGATATGGCTTTTCTACCCTGTATGTTTCTGCCTTTTATAGCAGAATCGAGTGTTCCATCTTGAGTTATCTTCATGTCCAGTTAGCTACTTGTATCCATCACAGTATTTAATTTCTACCCCATCATCTAATATAATGGACTGCTTTGTCCCTCACAAAGGCGTAACCAGGATGATCCTAAAGGGGTATTACAACTACTGAAGAGTCTCTAGGGGTATGGTGTTAAGCATAAAGAGCTTAAAGTTCATCTCAATGGGGGGGTTATAGGCCCCAAACCCCCCCTGGTTACGTCTTCCAATACACATTGCTTCAATTTTTTTAATGTGGAATAAGTCAACATTAAGGAGTTGTGTATATGTATTATATAAATAAGTACCAAGCCAAAATCATTGCCTCATTGAACAATATATTGCATGTAAAATGGTAGGGGAGCAAAGTATGCTAAATGTGCAGTCACTCGAGCGCTTTGGGGACCTATTGGGTTGTAAAGAGTAGGTCCTAAAACCAAAAATTTAAGTAAAGTTTTCCATTTTAGTGGGCGCTTGCCATTTTTTAATTTAATTTTCCATTTCCAACAATCGTTTTTTCCGATTATAGCGATATCTATCCATAATTCGAAAAAATGTTTCGAATAAAAGTTACTTATTTTTACGTAAGGAATCCAAATCTGCAATAAAAAATGAGGGTTCCTATTTAAGATTTTAAAGTAACCCCCCACTCCACATCCATGGGGGTCGTATTTGGTGCCATTCGACAGATTTTTCAAAAATATTGAATAAGTGTATTTTACAGTTTTTTGATCTGATGTTCATTTCGCGAAATATCGCGGGATTCGTTTTTAAAATATTAAATTTACCCCCCACCCCTCACCGTGGGAAGTCGTGTTTGGTATCATTCGATAGATTTTTAAAAAATATTGATCACATATTTTTTAGTTTTTCGATCTGTCATTCATTTCGCGAAATATTCGCTTTTTTCTTGTGAAATTTTGGGACTCACCCATTTCCTTACGCCCGGCTCAAATCGTCAGATTTTTGAAATATACACTCTTTTGCATGTACTTAACTTACCTTATCTTAATCTGACAATTTTGAGTTTTTTAAGGATATATTATTTTTTTCGGGCCTTCCTTAACGAACACCCCTGTGTTAAGAGCCAATATATGGTAGAGGTGCATCTGCAGGGTACCAGGTTTCTCACCATATGCTAATCTGACGCGCTCGAGTGACTGCAAAAATCCCCGCTTGGGCTTCCCTACCAAAACGGGTTTTCTCAAATAAGTTCTTTGACATAAGTTCCCATTTCAAATTATCGGTCACAGTGGCCCTGTAAATTCATCTATGACTATTACTTTACCTGTTATGACTAGTTACGAAGCCTATGTCTCTTTATTTCCCCTCTTCAAATTTCACTAATAGAAGTTTCACCGTTTAAATGATACCAGATGGGACTTTTGGCTAGCACTGTACAGCTTAAAAGAGAATTTACTATAGTAGCAGTAAAACAAATTAGTTATCCTGCAAGAATTTTCCATTTTCCAGTTTTCAATTATTCCTTTAAAACCTCAGATCAAAGCAATTGATAAATTACCATTAAAAATTTAAACCCTATATTTAAAAACCATTTCCAATTTGCTATTTAAATAAGTCAAAAGGTCGATACCGTTTCTTTGAATTCCAATAGTAATTAAAACTTCCGAAGTTCAAACATAATGACTTAGAAGTTAATAAAAAAATCCGCTTTGTGTTTCCGCTTCCTTGTAAAAACTTTATAATGATTCTTTACGGTTTTAATATCCGTTTACTTTTTCCATAAAGTCGATTTCTGGATTATCCGAGAAAGAGAAACAAATCGTATTCTTTCCGAGTCTCAGTTTAATAATCCTATTTTTCATATCTGGAATATCCTTGCAATTCTTGCAATTAAAGTTTAAAAGATTGGCCAGAGGCGGTATTGTGATCCAATTTAGCCGGTATTTTCGTTTTTGATACAATCTTTCCAAGAAAGTGAGGGACTTTTCAGTTGTGTTATTGCACAGAACTTTTTAATATGATATATTGATCTCTTGAAATGGTAGTTGGAATAAAGTATAGTTCTGAAGCTGTCATCCTACAGCTTACGTTTGGACCATGGTTTTAAAAAAAATTTACGTATATTGAAAAGGATTTCACTATTTTTTGAGGGAGAGTTCCTACAGCAACTTAATTAGCATGATACAATTGATCCAAAAGATGACATAAACCAGACATCCAAATTGTTCTATATGGTCACATAAATGTTCAGAAAAAAGTCACACCATTTTGAGCGTCGGGTTTGGGGGGGGGGAGAGGGGGAGAAATTGGTAAATTCGTAGTTTTTTACGTTTTTCGTCAATATTTATAAAACTATGAGGTTTAGCATGAACAATCTTCTCTACAAAAATGTTCTACATTAAATTTGAAATAAAAAAGGTTCAATGCATAATACTTCTAAAACGAACGGTTCCAAAGTTACGGAGGTAGTAGAGTATAATTGGTCCAAAAAAAGGCCTAACCCAGACATCCGAAGTAAAAGTTTTCTTCTAACACCAAATTGTTCTATATGGTCCACATATTGTTCAGTAAAAAGTTCCACCATTTTGAGCGTCCGGTTTGGGGGCAGATGGGTGAGAAGTCGGTAAATTAGTTTAGTATTTTTTTACGTTTCTCGTCAATATTTCTAAAACTATGCTTTACCGTAAACAATGTTCTATACAAAAATGTTCTACATAAAATTTAAAACAAAAAAGGTCCGATAGAGAATTGTTATATAAATTATATAACAATATAACATATTATATAATATAATCAACGGTTCCAGAGTTACGGAGGGTGAAAATGGAGGTTTTCGATACTTTTTATATGTTTTGGGTAATTGATGATGATTTTGGGTGGTGAGGTTGACCTTTCTTTAAGGGCTCATCACTAACATACCATCGGTAACTGAAATAGCAAATTTTATTTACAAAACACAATACTATCAAAGAAAATTTCTTTCATCAGTAATAATATGTATAATAAATTGCCCAAAAAATATAAAAAGTATCGAAAACCTCCACTTTTAATCCTCCGTAACTCTGGAACCGTTGATTTGATGACAATTATGTATAGGACCTTTTTTGTGTTAAATTTTATGTAGAACATTTGTGTATAACATTGTTTACGCCAAAGCATAGTTTTAGAAATATTGACGAAAAACAAAAAAAACTACTAATTTACCGACTTCTTCCCCATCTCCCCTTTAAAACGGACTCTTAAAATGGTGTAACTTTTTACTGAACAATATGTGGACCATATAGAACAATTTGGTGTTGAGGAAAACTTTGACTTTGGATGTTTGGGTTAGGCCTTTTTTTGGACCAATTTTACTATACTACCTCCGTAACTTTGGAAACGTTCATTTTAGAAGGATTATGCATAGGACCTTTTTTATTTCAAATTTAATCTAGAACATTATTGTACAAAAGATTGTTCATGCTAAACCGCATAGTTTTAGAAATATTGACGAAAAACGTAAAAACCTACGAATTTGCCGATTTCTCCCCCTTTTCCCTCCAAACCCGAAAATGGTGTGACTTTTTTCTAAATATTATGTGGACCATATAGAATAATTTGGTGCTGGAGGATAAGTTTCACTTTGGATGTCTGGGTTTGGGTCTAGTTATACCATACTAAATTAAAGAATATTTAGTTTGATAACATGAAATTAAATTTATTAATCATGCAATTTAATATTTTTGTTGAGAAGAAGCTACAATTATACTTTCAAATAAATTTATTTGACGATGACGTCATCGATGATTTTTTTAAATGCGAATAGGGGTCGTGTGATAGGTCATTTGAAAGGTAATTCAATTCTCGATTCAGTAATATAAACATTAACATAATTATTTATACAGGATGTCAAAAAAAATTTTTGGATTAAATTTATTGACATAAAAAGAAGAATGTATGTAATTTGTTTGATTCAAAACACATTTTAGTGCTCTCAGAAAACAGAAAATATGTTTATTTGAAAAATAATCTTTGCTTTTCGCTTAAATTAAATGTTCAAAATTGTCATAAGGTTGGTGGGTGGTTGCTGTAATATTGAATTTAAGCAAAAAACAATATATATTTGCCGAATAAACATTTTTTCCTTTTTTCTGATAGCAGTAAAATTTATTTTGTATTAAATAAATTACACACATTCTTTTTATGTCCATAAATTTAATTAAAAAAATTTTTTTGGACACCCTTTATAAATAATTATGTTATTGTTTACATTACTGAATAAAGAATTGAATTACCTTCCAAATGAGCTATCATACGACCCCTATTCTCATTTAAAAAAAATCATCGATAACGTCATCACGCCCAGATTAGTGACGTCACTAGTATGATAAATATGCCAAAAAGTCGTAATTTAAAAATAAAAATTGACCTGTTTCGGGGTTTTTTTCCGAAATCGTCCATTCTCAAGAAAATGAATTTATTTCAACCTTTACGTGCTCACTGTATATGTCTTGTAGTTGTGTAAAAGAATATTGCTTGATGTGTCTCCAAACTTTCGAGATAGCGCTTCAAGGAGTTTTAAGCTCTATTCATTACCTTATTTAAGGTGTTTTGGAGATCGAGGTTGAGTGTCCTGTTAAAATGGACTCTTAAATAGACCACTAATCGATATTAAATTTGTTAAATACATTTTAACGTTACGATATTTTTTTATAACTGATGCATAACAGTTGCATAAATAGATGCATAAATAGTTAATAATAGCGAAAATTTTGGGGATGCATAATTTTTAAAACTATGTGTACTATTAACTGACGTATCATTCTAACGTATGAATTTTTATCAATCAATCAACGCCGCTTGACCGTTTTCTAAACACATATTTTGGATATCAACGCATGAAAGGCAAAGCTCCCTAACCGACAAGATTTGGTAAAACGACATATACATATCATTCGACTCGCCATAAAAATCGGCGTCGATTGGTCTGGGTCTCGTAGCGCTGCGTTGAGATTTGTTGTCGCTTAGGAAGTACGTGAATCTCACATTTTCAACTGACTAAGCAACAAAAATGTCCTAATTTTCTATATATCGGTTGGTTGGACAGTTTGAGTTATAAAAAAAAAACGAATAGTAATTTGTTCCTGTCTTAAAATTATATTAACCGTTAACTTAGATAAATTTACTGAAAGTAAAATCATATGCACCAAGCAGTAAGGTATTTTTCCTGTTCTAGATTTTGCTATCATAGTCGCTTACCGATTTTTTTACAAACAGAAATATGATCCAAACGTGTCCTTATACATTTGTTCCTAAAAATGTATTTGACATCATTTGTGCTTAGACATTTTTGCTTGTTGCGAAATAGGTATAAAAAAGAACTTAGATAATTTTACATAAAAAAACGATACCAACTTGATGTCGCTTAGATAATTTTATTTGAATTTCAAAACGAATAATAGGCGCTTAGGAGGCGCAACCATGTTTTGAATGTCGGTTATGCATAACGTACTGCATACTGTATTCGTATTCGGAACGAGTCAGTCGAGCGCAAGTGCAAGCGACGAGGAAACAGATGATGCAGAGTCAACGGGTAAAACAAGAAAAAAGAAAAAGAATTTCAGAAGAAGAAAACCAACAACGAATGGATCGGGCATAGAAGAAGAAACTGTATGTGACGCTGGATTGAGGGAAAGGAAAAATAATGAAAGAAAAGAAAGATCTAAGAAGAAGAGAGCTGGGGAAGAATATACAACTAAGAATGGAGTGACAGTACCAGTCAAGAAAGTTCTCCCGAATCCATGTCAAGGAAAAAAATGTGCGAATAACTGTGGATCTATCCCAGAAGAAAGAAGAGAAAGCATATTTAACCATTTCTGGAAACTGGATACAACTCGACGACGAGATTGGTTGGTATCATTGGCGCAAAGAGTAGGTGTGAAGCGCAAGCGCAGTGAGTCTGAAAAACGCAACTGTACTATAAAATATTTTATAAATGAAGGAGAAGGTAAGAGAAATGTATGCTTACAGTTCTTAGCAGCCACTATGAATGTTTCAGATAAAACTATTTATAGTATTGTTAAAAATGCAGAGTGGGGATGTGCCAAGGAAGACATGAGAGGAAATATGGAGCCGTCAAATAAAACCAAACAAACTACTCTGGATGCCGTTATAAACTTTATATAAAGTTTGCCTGCTTTACCATCGCACTATGGCCGCCAAGATTCCAGTAAAGTTTATTTACCAGAAGAATTCAAGAACATACCAACTCTTTACGGAAGTTATAAAAATAATGTCATTAATCAAGGTATGGATATTGTGAGTGAGAGAATTTTTCGCAAAATATTTCATGAGCAGTTTAACGTCGGCTTTCATATACCAAAGAAAGATAAGTGCAAGAAATGCCTTATGTTTGCAAAAAACACTGATCCTGACAAAATGAAAGAAAAAGAACAGCATGAGAAAGAAAAAGAAGAAAGTTACGCCCGAAGTCACAAAAAGATCCATAAAGATGATTCTTCTACATTATGCGTCAGCTTTGGTCTTCAAAAGGTCTTGAATACGCCATATTCACCTTCAATGCTATTATACTATAGTAGAAAACTGGCTGTTTATGACCTATGTTTCTACGAGAATGGCACTCGTAAAGTATTCTGTTATTATTGGAACAAATCTAATGGTAAACGAGGTGCAAATGAAGTAGCAACAATTTTGCATAAATGCATTAAATCTGTTGATGCCAGAGGAAATGTTAAACGATTGCTGTTATACTGCGATTGTTGTCCAGGGCAAAACCGGAACCGCAATGTTATGGGAATGATTCATCAAACTTTGCAGGAATGTAATAATCTTGAAACAATTCAGTTGAATTTCCTACTAACTGGGCACACTTATATGCCAGTGGATACGTCTCACGCCATCATTGAAAATAACCTTAAACATACAACTGTTTATGCACCTTCCCAATGGTTCACCATTTTCTCAACTGCTAGAAATAATCCATCGCCATTTAATGTTGAGCGAATATCTTATGATCAATTTAAAAAATGGGATAACATTGGAGACAAATATTTTAAAGGAAATCTTACTGACAAAATAAGTAAAGTTCGGATTGCAACTTTTAAGAAAGACAAACACATTGTTTCTATAAAAACATCTATGAATTCTGTTGCCAAATTATTCGATGTTGAAGTCCAGCCTAAGACTAGGGTCCCACTTATGTTCTGCTATAAATCACTACTGCCCATTTCCAAAAGAAATATCACGATCTTCAGAAACTTTGTACTGACCAAGTCATTCCAGCTTGTTTTCATCATGAATATTTGAACATTCCACGGGATGCGAATATGAAAGATGTGTTACCAGAATCAGACGTAGAAGTTCCTGATTGCGATTTTTAATTTATTTTTGCTACAGTTTTGTTTTGATATTATGTTATTAATATTAGTATTACGAGTATTATAATTTGTGGTTGCTTTCATTTTGATGTTATAACGTATAAGAAGTCAAAGTGTTAAGGCTGATTAATAAAAAGTATACGGTCGGCTTGTGTAACATTTCCTAAATAAATTTACGGGTAAATGCATTAAAATGCAATTATTGTTTCTCCGTCATCTGTTTGGATTAGAAACAGATTCAATGACATTATTAAATGCGTTTAGGCATAAATTAATTTAGGAAGCGTTACGCAAGCCCCCCTAAGTAGCATATTTTTTATAAGTTTAATTATTTGAGGTTCCAGTATTACAGTCTTGACCAAATACGATTTAAAGTTAATTTTTCAACTATTATTTGTTTTGTTTGTTTGCTATCATTTGTTATATGTTTGAGATTGAATTATAGATTTCCTTACAAATTGTCTTACATAGGATATTACTCTAAGTACACTTGGTTAATTTTGCATTTAATGTGTTCTTTACCAATTATTTTTCCAATAGTTAGAGTTTTGGATCTTAGTACCATAGTTAAGTGTTAATGAAACAGTACACACGAACATAATATTATGTATGAATTTTTAAAGAAACTTTTTTAACTCTGATGAGTCTTGTGATGTTAAACTGTGCACTGTGCCTTATTTGTGGTAATAATAATTAATAATATGTTGAGATCTCTTTCTTGTTTAAGCAAATTCTTGATGTTACTTAAGTATGTTATTTAACAATTATTTAGAAGATTTTTTTTTATTCGTACCCAGTGTTTATTATAAAAACCACATTTTGTTCAAGTTCTTAATTTTTAATTCAAAAAAATACTGCAATACAATAAAAATATTGATTAAGAGAAATCGTTTTATTTGTTAAACTCACTCCCTTCAAAAATGTCGGATAGAGTTGCAAATATTACTTTATAATAAGTAATTAGATTATTTTTCTTGAAGGACCTGACTAAAATTTAATTATTTAGTTTTTTTTCCTATTTTTCAAAAATATTTTTTCGTTATTAATACATTTTTACCTATTTGCATATACAGTAGCTTAAGTATGTAACTGAATATACTTGAAAGTTTTTTTGTAGGCTCAGGCGCATAGATAGTTGTACCTGTTATTTTTTTGGGGTAATCTTTTACTAACCAACTCTAAATGGTAAACTTGAAGTGTTAAGTTTAAATATTACTTCTTAGATAAAAGCACACAATCTTATAATGCCTAAACTCTAACAAGTATTTATCTATGATGAAAAGTAAATATTTTATAAGAATTTTTCAATAAAAAAAATTTTTGATCAGCTCTCCTGCACATTTGTATAGATGTCGGTTAGGAAGGATTGCCTTTCATGCGTTGATATAATATATTGGTCATTTTATGTTAATTCCTAGCATAAAAATGAATACCTTGCCAAAAAATTCTCATGTAATCTTTTATTTTAAAAATTCTCGTCGATTATTAAAATAAAGGCAATAGAAACATTATATAAAAAGAAATAAACCGTAACAGGTAAAATCTGGGACAATTTTTCCTTTGTTCCGCCAGAGATGAAAGTTCAGAAGACATCCTCCAGAGCTAATAATTCTGAGATACTCCCAACTGGAACTGAAACAAAATCAATTCTATTCTGGGAGCTTAAATATTTTAACTTTTAGCTTATCTTCTGGGAGGCTTTAGCGTGAAATATGAGACATCGGTTGGCAACAATTTGTTGATGAGAATGGATAAAAGAAAAATAGCTTTTGAGGTGAATGAAAATAACAAATTCAAAAAGTTTTTCAATGAATATTCAAGTATAATATCGATACATTTTTGGCAAAGTAACGTAAGTGACATTTTTTAAAATCATGTTTTTCCATTAAACTAACGCTATTATTGTTCAGAAGGCACTGCCAAAGTGTAGTAAGCCTAATATTATGTTTAAAGTAATTCTAGGCTTACTACACTTTGGCAGTACCTTCTAAACAATAATAGTGTTAGTTTAATGGAAAAACATGATTTTCGCCAAAAATGTCACTTACGTTACTTTGCCAAAAATGTATCGATATGTTTGTGCTATTTTGTTATTTCTACGTTTATTAGTTACTAACACAAAACACATGGGTTTTAATGTTTTTTTAAGAGGATGGGGACGTATTTTCGGCTGCAATACTATTCAAATGGGGATTCATTTTTTCGAATCCTGAGAAAACTAATAAGTATTTTTGAAAAATTTAAACGCAGAATGAAAGATTACGTTATTAACGAGGGCAGAATGTCCCTGAAAACTTCTATGTTTATTTTAATAAGTTACAGGGGTGAAAAACTAAGAGAAAATTTAGTGTGATTTTTAATTTCAAATATCACATTCAAAATAAACTTTTTATTTATTCCAAGGGAATTTCGGCCCTCTATAATAATTTATTCTTTCATTCTGCGTTTAAATTTTTTAAAAGTATTTATTAGTTTTTACAGGATTCCAAAGAAATGGACACCATGTCCGTGGTAATATTTTCCAAATCTATCTTTGTCTTACAACGCACTCAGTCGAATAGAATATTTTCAGCATACTGTCAGTCAGACAGTGACAGTCAGTGACAATTTTAAATATTTGACATGGCATCGGGAATATTTTGAGTTGTTGATTAAATAATATTGATATATAGTGCATTTGATAAATAATTGATTTAAGGCGTGAACTTAATAAAAAGTTATTTATTGTGTATTATTTGTGGAAGATCCAAGCAGAGAATACATCAGGATAATATATTCTGTGATCCAAGTATTTTGTTGATAAAGATGTTCAAAATTGTAAGCTGTCCATAGTAACAATATATTATTAAAAAATCATTTAAACCCTTTTTCTCTTTTCTCGATTGAGTATTAGTTTTTGTTGTACATATAAATTATTACCATCACTGAATACATAGTTAGTGAAAAAAATGATCACATTTATTAACTGAATTAATAATTTGCAATTATATAAATAACAGTTATCCAAGAACATTCAAAAGCCATCTCTTTAACTTAATGATGACATTTTCAAGTAGAATGACATTCTAGTAATGTTTACATATCCATACCAGTGTGAATTTTACTACACGTAATTTGCCGTGTAAAGACAGAAAAAGTAGGGATAGCCGTAAAATATTTGCGAATTATGTACCCATGGCCTTAATAAATTATTACTATGTTTAAATTAGGAAGCTACTTTTAATTATCTATGTATTTGTTCTTCTTCAGGTTCATCCTCCTGTGGGATGCTGAAAGTCATTATCGCAATATTAGTTTTATGGCCCTCATTTATAAAGACTTATAATGATGCAACTAAACCATACTCTTAGATGTCTCTAGCAGGGCATTCTGGGCATGGTATGCGATTTCATCATTTTTATATCTTCTCCTGCGTAATAAATCTTATCCTTTACTAATCTTGGCGATCATCATGACAGTCTTTATCTTATCTGCATCAACGTGGAAAAGCTGCACAGATGTTGTGTTGAACCAGGTTCCGAGGTTACTCAACTAGGATGTTTGTTCTTCTTTGTCCTGGTCCCCGCTTTCCAAATATTTTTCTTTGCAGGATGGCTTGTAGAGGGGCATATATGGGCACGTAGTGTGTCCAAAATATTGTAATTTTCCAAATTTGATGGAGTTCAGTACCTCTCGGCTCTCCTTCATTCTTCTGAGGACCTCATCATTTGTGAATCAGTCAATCCACGGAATTTTAAGTAGTCTCCGATGGAGCCACATCTCAAATGCTTCCATTTTCTGCAAATAGCTTCGTTAAAGGTCCTCTATTTAACACCGTAAAAGTTCAGAGAAGACGTAGCGTTACAGAATTCTTACTCTTATACCAGGAGAGAGGTTGTGGTTCTTGAAGATGGCCCCCATTCGATTGAAGGTGGATCTAGCTTTTATCTCTTGGTTGTTGGTCCATTTTTCATTTATTACGATGTCGAAATAGTTGTAATGATTCAATTTTTCTACATCGGTTTGGTTGACGTAGAGTTGACTTTCTGTTATCTTTTGCTTGCTGATGATCACAAGCTTTGTCTTCTTTACGTTTATATTGAGTTCATATTGTTGACGGTAATACATGATTTTGTTCATAAGGATTGGTGGGTCTTCTAGGTTGTCCGCAAATACAAGGTGATTCAGTGAAACGGTACGATTTGACAACGCTTTTAACGATAAAATAGAGGAGCGGCGGGCTTGCGACGTAAACGTTGTGAATCTAGAGAGTTTAGTTATCCTGGAAACGTGGTCTTGTGAACAACGCACATTTTCTGTAAAAGCTTATTAAAAAAATTGTGAAAGTTTTGTGCGTGTACAACGAGCATTTCGTTTACACTACACTCAAAAAAATTTAGTTCGTAATATTGATTAACAGTGATTACTGAATAGTATTTCGTTGTCACAACAATTTAATTTGTTGTTTCAACGAACTTTTAGACATTGATGAATGTATTTGGTTATTGTCACAATGATTGAATAATAATTGTGAGAATAACTAGAGTACATTAATCAATAACACTCAATTTATTCAGCCAATAACTTAGTTTCGTATATTTAATAAATACTGTTAATTCTGGCAGCAACTCACGTTCTTGGTTTCGTAGATGACAAGCAATTACCTTGGTTTATCGTGACAACGTACAGATTTCATTAAAACAATGTACAAATGTTGTTAATATAGAGTAATATATGATTATTGAATAGATGTAAATTGATTGTTGTGACAACGAATGCATTAATCAATCTACTACTCCATTTAATTCCCACAATAAATGCGTTCATTGTGACAATAATCGTAGTTGTTGAGACAATAAATATTTTTCTTGACCATTTGAAAGTTAACGGCTTTTCCTTATCGTGATACCCCGCCCTAGCTTCTCTGTGTTACCGAAGTGCCGAATAATAATTGCATTTTGTTTTCAAGTGTAGTCTGTAGTAAAAGGAAGTTTTTGTGTGACTATTATCGTGAAATTTCGGTCGAATTCTTTTTAAATGTATTTATTTTTTTCGAATCTTGAGAAAACTAATTATTATTTTTAAAAATTTAAATGCAAAATAAAATATTACAGTATTATCGAGGGTCTGAAGTCCCTGAGAACCTCTATAATGATTATTTTAATAAGTCAGAGGGGTGAAAAAGAGAAAATTTAGTATGATTTTTAATTTCAAATAGGCATACCATTCAACAGAAACTTTTTGTTTATTCTAAGGGACTTTCTGCCCTCGGTAATAATGTAATATTTTATTCTGCGTTTAAATTTTTCAAATATACTTATTAGTTTTCTCAGAATTCCAAAAAAAAATGAATGGGCTTAAAAATAATTCGATCTAAATTTTGCACCTGCGCTCTCAAAAAGGATTAAAGCGTTATACATTTTTGGAATCACTATTTCAAACGCTTTTAAATAAGCTGTCACATGACGTACTTTCCCAATAAAAAAAATCAAAGTTACGCCGCGCCTGTCACCTGAAGAGGGATCGTGTAAAGTTCGAAACATTGATGTTATAATACACTTTGATTATTTTAAAAATCGACCTGTCCGAGCGTTTTGCTTATGTGCTAAAAATAAATAAGTTAATAAGGGGGTGGGGGAGTGTAACACTTAATCCAGTACACTGTATAAGTGAAATCGTATGAAAAATCACACAGTGTAAAGTCCTTTAGGTTAAGGACAAAAAAGGGGGATTTAAAAAATTATTATTAATCAATTAATATCATACATTGAGCTATTGCATTCAGTAATTACTAGTATAAAATACGTTCATAGTAGGAATGAACGAAACTGATTGTAAGAATGAATAGAATTGCTTGTAAGAAAAACCGTATTTATTGTGAGAATGAACGGAATTAATTGTAACAATAAACGGAAATAATTGTAGAAATAAACGAAATACGTTAGGAGAAATAACACTGTTATTGACACAACGAATAGTCTTCGTCGGTCAATTAACGACGTTGTTGTTTCAATAAATAATGTTAGTTGACTCAGTGAACAGAGTTCGTAATATCAATAAATAGTGTTGGTTGACTCAGTGAACAGAGTTCGTAATACCAATAAAGTGATATTATGGTATACATAATGAATGTTCATCCATCCAATAAACGTAATACATTGGCTCAACGAACGAAAATAATGAATTGATGAACATCGTTTTGTTGTCCCAATAAAACCAAGAATTGGGCAAATTTTAAATATTGCGTTTGTTGTCTGAATTAACGTTTTTATTGATATTACGTACCTTTTTCGTTGAGTGTACCATTTGCCGCCCGTGCTGCAGTTCCCACTCTCTATATTCACAACTTTTACGTCACAAGCTCGCAGGGCCTCGATTTTTGACCCTTCGCTTCGTTATCGAACGTATTCGCTACGTATACTAAACAGATACGAAGCGAATACGTTTGATAACGAAGCGAAGGGTCAAAAATCGAGGCCCTGCTCCTCTATTTTATCGTCAGCAGCGTTGTCAAATCGTACCTTTCACTAAATCACCCTTTACTATGGTGTCATCTTCACATCTGTTAAACTGGTACCCATTTAGTAAAATACCTTTTTTTCCAGTTTCGTGCAAAGGTTGGATAAATATTCTATCAGAGTAGGTATATATTGAAAATAAAAGTAGACAGAATACAGCCTTGCATTGCCTTGCCTTGCCTTGCCTTGCCTTGCCTTGCGTGGATTATTTTGCCGAACATATTTGTTATTCTTATTGTATATTGAATATATCGATAATCACTCGATGAGACATGGTAATTTTTTTAGATTGCTCGATATATATTCTGTAAATTCAAATATTTTGTGTTTGCTTATCTAAAGCACGACTATAAAATAAAGATTTAATGTTAATGTCAACATTTCTGAAATTTATATAACATAAATCAGTTCAATAAACTATAATACGGTGGAATGTAATAAAAAATAGTCCGTTAACGTCCGCATCAAGTTGAGTATCGTAATTAAATCGAAATAAAATTCAAACAACCCACCGCAGATTAATTCTCAGAAGGTAAATAGAAAATAAAAGCGAAACGAGAATTAATAACCCATATTGGTTCGCATTATTCATCGGGTTTTCTGGTGATCTGGTTTTCTTTGTTATGTAGGTGCTTTTCATGTATAGCTGGTTTGACTAAAATGTCAATAATTGGCCTTGAATCGTATAAAATATGCTGGTCTTTTATATTCGTGAATTATTCTATTAATATTTACAACAAATCATCATGAAGCAGCTTTTTTATTTATATAGAAATAGATTTATTTGATCATCGAAATGTCTGCTTATCTAAACATAAATATGACTTTTTGTGTAGACATAACTTTCTTTTTCAATGCGCCTTCTATAAGTTGTCTTTCCATCTGGAGGGACGCCGGTGTTCAACATTCCTCCATGGAGAGTTTGGAGTAGTTCCAATGTCTCTTTCCAGCGTTTTGCACTTGCAGTAAGTTCAATGTGTCGCTAAGCCTTCGATAGCTAAGAGGAGAACTTTTAATGAACCGTAAGATGCTGTAATTCTGGCCTGTTGAATTGTTGATGTAAATAAAACACTTTCTATTTTGCTATGACTGTAATGAAGTTGAAAAGGGCAAGAAATAGAATTTTACATGTGAACAATTGAGTTAACAACTTATCCGTGAAAGACGCCACTACACATATATTTACACTTTGTACCGGCTTTTTGCTAATTGCGGCGTGAAGAATTCTCTTCGAAAAAGCGTAAATGAAAAGAGGTTTTTGCGTACGTTCTTAATGAGTGTTGATAGTTGACTGACTGTTGCACCCCGCTCTTGCATACCGTTAACAAATTTTCCCGTTGGGGTGTTTGGGTTTTTGGAGGCGGAGATTAACATTCTTGGAAGAATGGAATTATTATTTATGGTTGTTACAGAGGCGGCGCGGAAATTTGTTGTTGGTGAAATAGAGTTTATTTGGGTGGAGAATACAGTTCTCCAACATTCCCCCCGGCGTTAGAGCCTTGTGGTCTAACCTACTCTTCTTTACCTTGATTAGGGAGAACCGAAATTTTAGAGATTGCCCTTGTGAATTGACCATCGATGGTCTTCAACTTGACCACTCTGACTTTGCCATCTTGCCCGGGCATTGTATCAACTACCCGTGCTAAAGGCCATTTTAGAGGAGGTACATTATCCTCTCTCAGAAGAACTAAGTCATTGACTTTTACGTTTTCCCTTGGTCGGGACCATTTTGGAGAATTTTGTAACCGGTTCAAGTAATCAACAGACCACTTTTTCCAGAAACTTTGTTGTATTTTTGTAATTTGCTGAAACATGGATAGTTTATTTTCCGGAATTTTTTGTAAGTTTTGCTCAGGATGCGCTGACAGGCTGGAGCCAATTATAAAATGCCCAGGACTGAGAAAGGTGTAATCTGAAGGGTCGCTGGACATGGAACAGATAGGCCTTGAATTCATCACAGCTTCAATTTGAACCATGACAGTGTAAAACTGTTCGAAAGTGAAAGAAGAACAGCCTATTAGCCTACGCATATGATATTTTGCGCTTTTTACTGAAGCTTCCCAGAGCCCAGCCCAATGAGGAGATCTAGGGGGGATAAACTTCCACGAGGTTTGATTTTCAGAAAGGTATTCCATAATGGTTTGAGAATTAGACTTATTTTGAAAAAATTTGTGTAAGTCATAGAGTTGGTTTCTTGCACCAGAAAACATGTGGCATTGTCACTGTAAATGACGGTTGGGTTACCACGTCGGGAAATGAATCTCTTAAGTGTTAATAGAAAGGAAGAAGTTGTTAGATCAGAAACAACCTCAATGTGCACAGCTTTGGTCACCATGCACACGAAAATGGCTATGTATGCCTTGATTTTTGGCGCTTTTCGGAGTGAAGTAGATTTTAACAGAAAGGGTCCACCATAATCTACACCCACTTTTTGAAAGGGTCTTGTTGTAATGGACAACCTATCTTCAGGTAAATTACCCATAAGCTGTTGTGCAGGAGCACACGAAAATCGGAAACATATGGTGCAGTTGCGAATGATTCGTTTTGCTTCCTTTAGACCATTGAGAGCCCAGAATTTCAAACGAAGGTTTGAGAGAACTGTTTGCGCACCAGCATGTCCCAATCTGAGATGTTCATTTTTGATGATAAGATTTACGATAGGATTATTGGATGGAAGCAGTATCGGATGTTTTTGCAAATAGTCTATGTCGGGACAGTTCGTAAGTCTGCCTCCAACTCTGAGAAAATTAGAAGAATCTAAAAATGGTTTTAGTGACATGAAGTTTTTATTCGAAATAAATTTGTTAGTTTTAAGCGCCGAAATTTCTTTTGAAAATGCATCACCCTGTATTTTCTTGATGATGAAATCCATTGCATAATTTAACTCCGCAACAGAAAGAGGTTCAGAAATTTTTTGTTTTTTACAATTAGAAATAAAACGAAATACGTACGCTAATGTACGTTTTAAGCGTGAAATATTTGAGAAACGTGAGAAAATTTTTATCCAGAAATTTTCCACATTAGAATTTACCACGAGGCTTATTTTTCTTTCCTCGGGTAGGTTTTCGAGAACTTTGTCATTTACTAGATTGGAAACATTGAAATTTTTATCTCGCAAGCATTTGGGACCTTGCCACCAGAAGTCGCTATTGAGAATTTCAGAACCAGACATTCCTCGAGAAAGAAGGTCTGCGGCATTTTGCGCAGACTTTATGTGAAGCCATGTAAAGTTTTGAGTCAACTCTTGGACAAGAGCTACCCGGTGAGCCACGAAAACCGACCACCGACTTGGATGACTTTTACACCACGACAGAGCTACTTGGGAGTCTGACCAGAGGCTGACTGAATGAAATTTTATAGATTGATTTTCAAAGATAGAAATTATTTTTGCAACAAGTTTTGAAAGAAGAACCATTGCGCACAGCTCAAGCCTAGGAAGTGTTACCGTCTTTAACGGAGTTATCCTTGATTTGGAAGAAACTAATGCACAAGAGATGGTCTCATCCGAATAGAAAGTTCTTAGGTATACGCATGTGCCATAAGCTGCCATGCTGCTGTCTGCAAATCCATGAAGCTCAACCTTCAGAATTATTTTTTCAGAAAAATAGAAACGAGGAATTTTTAATTGTTTTAATTGTGACAAGTCCTGTAGAAAGTTGTTCCAATCGTTTAGAATAGTTTTGTCCGAAATTTCGGTGTCCCAGTGAATTTTTTGCAGATAGAGTTTCTGCATAAGCATTTTGCCTTTAACAATAAACGGATTGATGAGTCCCAGAGGGTCGAAACATTGCGCTAACGCAGATAGGATTTTTCTTTTTGTTATTGGTGGGCAGAAATTATTTTCGGGGACGGAAATTGTTATTTGGTCTTCCGCAGGGTCCCATTTTAGGCCTAGAACCTTACTGGAAGTGGAATCGAAATTTAGGTCATATTCCTGAGTAGTATTTTTTGAATGTTCTGGGTTGATTTGTTGTAGGAATATGGATGAATTTGAATGGAATTTATGTAAAGTAAACCCATGGCGGTTTAGAACAGAATTTAATTGCTGAAGTATTTCGAGCAATTCTTGAATATTATTTGACCCACATAAACCATCATCTACGTAGAATTGGTTTTCGAGAAAATGCGAGGCCAATGGGAATTGAACTTTATTTTTATTTGAAATTTCTTGCAAGACTCTCGTCGCAAGAAACGGGGCGCTATTCGTCCCGTATGTGATAGTATTTAATTGAATACATTTTATAGAATCGTGGGTATCGTCCCTCCATAGAATATTTTGTAGAAAGCGTTGATCTTTGTTGATCCACGTCTGTCGAAACATTTTTTGAATGTCACAGGAAAATATGAATTTGTATTGCCTGAAACGAACCAGAATGTCGAATAAATCGGGTTGAACCTGATACCCTTTTAATGAAATGTCGTTCAGACTTTTTCCTGTAGAGCTTTTACAACTAGCGTCCATGACGACACGCAAAGTTGTACTTTTATTTTGTTCGTTGATGACACATAAATGTGGAATAAAATATTTTTTGTCCGAATTTTCATTTACGAACGAAAGAGGTACATATTCAGCATGCCCTAAAGAAATATATGTGTCAATGAAATTTTTGTACTCGAAAAATAATTTTTTATCTTTTTGGAATTTATTTTCGAGTGAAAGAAAACGCCGTTTGGCTATAGAAAATGAATCACCCAGTAATTGGTGTTCTTGTGCACTTTTTAATGGAATATCTACTTCAAAGCGTCCATTTTCAAGGATCTTTGTTGTAGTTTGAAATATTTGTTCGGCCAGCTCGTCAGCTTCCGACAGAATAGGTTTTTGAGAAAGTTCTTCCATGTTCCAGAATTTCGTGAGCAGCTCGTCCGTGCTACACGTAGAAAGTAGAGCAACATCTCCAGAAGCATTGTTTGCTACTGTAGGTGCCGTCAAGTGAGGAGCAATCACGCCGGCTATTAGGTACCCCAGATGAGAAGCCTGCAAAACTGGAAGCCTAGGGCCCAGAGGAATTATGTCAGGAAGAATTAAGTCGTAGTACAAATCAGCCCCAACCAAGATGTCTACCTGACTAGGTTTGTGATATGAATCGTCGGCGAGAAAAACGTCCCTTGGAATTGGTAATTTTTTTGTAAGAATGCGGAACTGTGGAAGATTGCAAGTAATATTTTCTAAGATGGCACATGAAATTTTGAAAGACTTTTTATTATAGTTAGAATGCATTTTTATGTTGACCATCTTTTTTGAAACCGAATTACTTTGGCCTATGCCAGAAATGTTTAGAGATATGTCATATGGCTTGTAGCCCAGCCTATCAGCGAGACACTGGGTACAAAAGCTATTTTGACTTCCCGTATCGAGTAACAATCGGGCCGTTAAAGGTTTCCCGTTTTTGTCGAAAATGGTTACTTTGGCCGTAGCTAGAAATATGTTTAAATTTTTTACGGACAAGGCAGAAAAGGAATTTGTAAAAGGTTCTTGCCCTTGAAACGAAGGACCTTGAAAGTTTGAATTTGACGAATGTTCGCGTTCGTAATTGTTTGAATTTGTAGAAGTGGACGGACTTTCATTTTTATGGGTCGTAGAAAAAGTATTATGTTTACCCGAATTATTATTTGGTGCCAGAATGTGCAAATTTGTATTATGGCGCCTTTTACAAACGGTACATACATGTTTTGATGAACAATCTTTAGAATTATGCCTACCTAGGCAATTTACGCAGAGACCTTTTGAATTCACGAATTTTATTTTGTCATCATGCTGAATGTTTTTGAAAAAGTGACATTTGTAAATTTTATGACCTTGCTTTTTGCAGAAAATGCAATAAAAATCAGAAACTAAATTATTTGACGTATTATTTTTATCTGAATCCTCTGATGTGTTATTACTGGATGCATGATGTGAAACTTTTACGTTTTTGGCTTGCCTAGGATTTGTATTTTCCAGGCTTTCCAGAACAATGCACCTTTTTTCAAGAAATTTAAGAAGAACATCCAATTTTGGTACATCTGAATGATTTCGCTCAGTTTCAAAAAGTCTCCTTGTTGAAAAATCTAATTTGCTTTCTAGCAGGAAAACTAAAATTATATCAATGAGCTCTGTACTTGAAAATTGCAAATTTTTTAGCAATTGCATATTTTTTGTTACGGTAGTTAGAAAATTTCTGAGGGCTTGCGGTGAGCTGTTTCTCAGTGTAGGAATGTCTATAATTTCTGTTAAGTAAGAATTTATGATTGTGACCTTATTCTGATAGCGGTTCTTTAGAATATCTAAAGCAATCGAAAAATTTTCATTTGTGACTTTCAAAGAATCCACCAACTTAAGAGAATCACCCTGTAGGTAACTTTTCAAATAAAGAAACCTTTGGATGTCAGAAAGGGACTGATTTTGTATTATCAGTGTGTCAAAGAGCTCAAAAAAACTTTCGAAGTCCCCTATTTGCCCGGAAAATTTGCATATGCTTATTACCGGGAGCTTTACGGCCACTTGCTTAGCGGCAGCGACGCTCCCTGTATTGGTAATATCCAATGCTCTAATCGAACTTTGTATTTTTGACAGAACCGCAAAATAATTTTCTTCAAATATGGCACGATCACATTTTTGAGAATCGTCCAGGAATTCAATTTCATCCTGTACGTTATTGTAATCAGAAAACAGGTCTTGTAATCGACCTTCTCTTGTTTTGAATGAGAAAACATCTTTTTCCGAGTCATGGTTTGCTTCTAGCCACGTTTGAATTCTATTAACAGAATCTAGAATTGAATGCTTTTTGTTTACTAATTTACTTAAACCTTTTTTGCTCATTGTAATAACTTTAATTTGTTTATTTTTGAATGAAATTATTATTTATTTTTGAATTTTAACAAGCATGCAATATTGAACCAAAAATTCAACCCTGAATAGTTCTTTAAATAGTGTTTAACTTTATTAGAGTAACATTTCGCAAGAGATCTTTGAAAATTAACTTTTTGAATTTACATATATAGAAAAGTTTATTTTGTACGTCACCCCTGGGCTCTTGGTACTTGAATGTGGGCTGCTTTTCCTGGAATCAGCTAGTCCTTGAACACCACTTCTTGAAGTAAACTATTATCACTGTTTTTGTTCACAGAATGTTTATTTGTCCGTAGAATAAATAACGCAATCACTTTGTCTCTTGGAATTATTGTCTATTCGACGAGAATATCCGAAAAACGCGACACTTATAATGTCTTTTAAAAAGAGTTGGCATTAGCCAGAAATGTTTTTTAACAAAATAATAGAATTAGATAGAAACTTGAATTGAGTGTTTTTAGGCCAGAAAAGTTCGGTCGATGGCTCTAAGGGCCAAATTCGGCTCTTAGAAATAAAATCCGGTCTCGGAGGAACAAAATGGAGGGACGCCGGTGTTCAACATTCCTCCATGGAGAGTTTGGAGTAGTTCCAATGTCTCTTTCCAGCGTTTTGCACTTGCAGTAAGTTCAATGTGTCGCTAAGCCTTCGATAGCTAAGAGGAGAACTTTTAATGAACCGTAAGATGCTGTAATTCTGGCCTGTTGAATTGTTAATGTAAATATAACACTTTCTATTTTGCTATGACTGTAATGAAGTTAAAAAGGGCAAGAAATAGAATTTTACATGTGAACAATTGAGTTAACAACTTATCCGTGAAAGACGCCACTACACATATATTTACACTTTGTACCGGCTTTTTGCTAATTGCGGCGTGAAGAATTCTCTTCGAAAAAGCGTAAATGAAAAGAGGTTTTTGCGTACGTTCTTAATGAGTGTTGATAGTTGACTGACTGTTGCACCCCGCTCTTGCATACCGTTAACAAATTTTCCCGTTGGGGTGTTTGGGTTTTTGGAGGCGGAGATTAACATTCTTGGAAGAATGGAATTATTATTTATGGTTGTTACAGAGGCGGCGCGGAAATTTGTTGTTGGTGAAATAGAGTTTATTTGGGTGGAGAATACAGTTCTCCAACACCATCGTTTTCGCGGTCTTCTCACTGATAGTATTCCTATTGGGAACATGGGAACCCCTCTTCTTGCCGTGTTTACTTCTTTATTTATTGTTGTCATTCTGCGTTACATAGTCGTTCCCTTCTAGTGTTCTATTTCTTACCCCTTAATTGATGTTCTCCATCTTGCATGTTCGTCGTATATCCGTACTTCTAACTCTGTTCCATAGTGTCTTACCATTGATTTTTTGAAGGGTTTTCATCTCTGATATTTCTAGCATTCTTTTTGTTTTCTGCGTATCAGGTTGTGTTTCTGTCGCGTAAGTCATTATTAGTCTGATGAATGAACATGGGAGAGTTCCCAAAACAAATGAGTCTACGAAACAGAAAGAGAAATATGGAAAATGATAATAAAGGCAGTTTTTGTTTTTATTCGACTCAGAGTTGGACTACCATCTCCATATAGCTATTTCAACATCCCATGCATCTTCAGTGAAGCTATGCAGTCACAACTCTAAAGCGAATATTAACAACCCTGCCTATTTAAGGGAAACCATCGCGATACAATGATTCCACCTTTTGAGACGCAATCTAGCGACATCTCTCGTAAAACAAGGAAAACAATGAAAAGCCCTAGATACAAAGTTTAGTACTTTTTAAACAATTAGAATAATTGAAATAAAAATATAATAAAAAATATTTTAAATCCAAGATTTTAAATCCAAGAAATATGGAACATGATCAGAGGACAAAGAAAAGAAATGAATGGCTAACAGAAACGAGACACATTTAGAAGGAAACATGAACAGACTACGTTCGATCCCTTTTTGTTAAAGGTAAGGATAATGAACCTCCAACACCAGAAGTGCCGACAAAAAAAAATAAATTTTGAGGAGGAGAGGTAAAGGAACCATTAAAGCATATCAAAAAATAGAAAATATTGGCACTTTAGAGTCCGTAAATTTTGGAAATAATGTGTAAAACATTTTGAAATCAATATATTAAAATCTTTTAAAATGAGATGACATATAATAATGTACCTTATTATATGAAAAAATATATCTAAAATAATGAGTATTGCATTGACAATGTCGTGTAAGTTTCTAAGATCAAACAAAGAGAAATCAAACTCTAAGAAGCAAATAATATATCTTTAAAAATCTGCATTTTTTAGCCGTTTCTTAAAAAATTATAAGCAAAAGGACACTTTCGGCTCTAAACTAACCATATCATACTTTTTATCTATACATTTTAACATTTCAGAATACACCGATTCAAATGGCAATTTATGATAGAACCACGGCCCGCGAAGCGAGAGATAATAGTACACAAAAACCATAGCAACAAAAACGAATCAGTATAAATCATTTTAAAAAATCTCTTGTGATAAATATAATCCTGCTCTTGATCGCAAAATATGCGTAAAATACGTGTGAACTCCAGAATAAAAAATCAGGTCTTTTTCTACCGAAGATCACACTCAGAGAGGGCGGAGAATTATAGAAATAGGCCCAGTTATACATACACAGTAAAAAAGTATATTTCTGGACCTCGGAGGTAAACTACACTATGTCGACATGGCGTTTTTTTGAATAAGTATTTTTTATCCACTTATTTTATTAGTTGGATTATACAAATTGTTTATTTATTATCTCTAAAATATTGTCATATTGCCTTTCAACCAATTATGGGATACATCAGATTTTTATTAACATCGTAAGTGCTCTAAACTTTGTTGCACTAAACAAAATTGTTTGAAATGACATAGTGTAGTTTACCTCCGAGGTCCAGATTTATAAAATTAATTATGTTGACAGATGTTCATAGAATGCCAAATACACTCAAAGTAATGAAACTAAATAAACCTTAAGAGGTTACACCAGCGCGTCATCATTATTGAAGTTACACTTCTTTAGGCGCGATAGGGAGTGAATTTTTATTATTCTGCGCGCATGCGCACAGAGACAGTATGTGATTCGTTGCTAAATCTTTAGTTAATCCAAAGTTATGTATGTTTCAGTCCAAAGAAGGTGTGGAAAAAGTATATTAGTCTTTTTAGTAAATATATTTATTATAATTTTTGTATCTTTGGATTTGTCTCCCTCGGGAGTAAGGTAATAAGTATTATTAAAACATTTTTATATTTAATTCTTCACTTCGTCTATTTGTTACCGTGATTTGTCATAATGTCCGAGAAACCGTGTAAATAATGCCTTCGTAGCGTCATTGGTACAGCATTCGACTAGAGATCGAGAGGTCCCGGGTTCAAATGCGGACAACTGCTGCCTTTTTTTTAATTTTTGAATTTTTTGAAAGTGGTAAGTATTAAAATTAGTTTAATAAAATTAAAATAAACTGAAGTATTTTATTTCGTTGAAATTATAATATAATATAAGTATAACTTCTTACGTGTGTACAAAGTACATACACATTCTTTTTTTTTTTCGAAATATCTGCGAACTTTCAACAGTGCGGCAACAGTGCGTCGGCAGTACATGACACTATACTCTCAAAACGGAAGGCACAAAATTGTGATATTATTAATAATAATTAATAGAAATAGAAATAGAAATATTTATTCATCCTTTTAAGACATTTTTACAAATGTATAGGACAGGTCATATACAGTAATATAACTGTTACAAGCTAACATTGTTTAGCTACACAATTTTTTTATAGGTACCTAACACCTAACACATATTATAAAATAACATATTTAGACTAACATTTTTAGACATTTTAGACTTTGTATACACAAAACAATTTATACATAAAAAATAAAATAGTGTAAAATAGTTTATAGGCTATCGTCAAGGAATTCTTTGACGGAATAGTAGCATTTGGCTAATAATAAATTTTTGATTTTATTTTTGTAACTGTTAAAACTAGCAATCTCCTGCATTTCATCGGGAAGTTTATTGTACAATTTCATTCCCATAAATTTAAAACTATTTTCTAATCTTGATGTTTTAAACTGGGGTATTCGGAGCTTATTACAATTTCTTGTATGGTAATCATGTCGATGAGCATTAGTTTCAAATTGATTGAAATTTTCTTTGACAAACAGAAGAGTGTGGTAAATGTACAGACTATAGAATGACATGATTTTGTATTTTATAAACGTTGGTTTACAAGTTTCCCGAAATTTTAGCCCGAATATTTTTCGAATAATTTTTTTCTTAGTTACAAAAATTTTAGGGCTGTCAATAGAATTTCCCCATAGTAGTATGTTGTAACTCATATGACTGTAAACAAGGCCGTAATAGATATTGATCAGTGCTGATATCGGCATAGTATCTTTTATTCTAGAAATAGCATAAAACGATTTATTTAATTTTGTATTTATTGTATTGACTTGTTCAGTCCATCTCAAACGGCAATCTATATTTAAACCTAAAAATTTTGTTGTTGTAACTGACGAAATAAGTATATTGTCAAATTTAAATGATAATGAGTATACATTGCTAAGAACATTTTGGGAATGAAAATATAAAAATTGAGTTTTATCAACGTTTACTATTAATCCATTTCCTTTGGACCAATCTACAAATGACCCAAAAACACCGTTGGATAATAATATAAGTTCCTCTTTACTAGGCGCAGAGATCGCTAGTGCAGTATCATCTGCGTAAATAGTAATAACTCGAGATTTAATGTAATCAGGAAGATCATTCATAAAAAGAATAAATATACTCATAGGCGCGCCAAATGTTGCCAAGTCAGTCAAGTTCGATTTCTTAATCGATTTTAGTAATTCCAATGTGATACAAAATCTAGGCATGGGATAAAAAAGTTAGCTTTTTAGACATAGTGTTGTCTGGCATTCGTATTACTTGTCCAGTCTATCTGAATGGCTGCGTTTTAATGAACGTTACGACCGACGTCTGGTTCATTAAAGCTCCAAATATTTTGCGTAGTATTTTGCGGGAGAATATTCTCAAAAGTTCTTCCATCCTTCTGCCTTAGGGTTGATGTTTCTGTCACATATGTGAGGACAGAAGTCTCAGCAGTATTTTGTCAGTGTTGCCAATCTGCGGATAATTATCCGATTTGCGTACCTTTTGGAGAGTTGTCGTATCTTCTTCGTACCTTTAAATAAATAGGATATTTGCGGATATTTTTCAGTGTATCTACCATCGACTAAAACTTTCTCATCCATATATTCCCAACACCAACAACACATTAATTTTGTTTAGATCCACCCAAATTTTTATAAATAGCCTATACTGGATGAATGTTAGTGACATCCGATACTTTTCATCTTTTGACAAAAGGGACATGTGCCGATTCTTTTGTTTAGAATTTAAATGCACAAGTGCATCCACTTAAGGCATACTAATCCAATTCAAATTTCAAAAACCGTTATACAGTGTAAAAGGCACTTATGGAATAAAATTGTTTGTGCCCTTGTTTTAAAGAATTATAAAAAGCGCTGGGACTCGTCGATTTTAATATATATATAAATGTGCATTTTTTAAATATAAATTTAAATCTACAGGGTGATTGACGCAAGCCTGGCAGAGTCCATATGTTTTATTTTTATTGGAACACCCTATATATTTTTATATTTTTAAAAGCTGCTTAACAACCAATTTTAACGAAATATAATTAATAATAATACAGGGTGAAATTTTGAAATTAGAAAGTATGGAAACTACTAATGGAATAAAATTGTTTATGTACTTATTTTAGAAAATTATTAAAAACTGCTGTGACCCGTTAACTTTTAAATTCAAATGGGCGCTTTATAAACATAGATTTAAATATACAGGGTGCGTCACGAAAGTCTAGCATAGTCCATGATCTTTAGTTTTAGTGAATCACCCAGTATATTTTTGTGTTATTAGAAGCTAATGTTATACCTAATTATATTTATGATTTTTTGAGGAATGTAATGGTACTATGCAGAAAAGAACTTTCCGGCACAGAAACGTCACTTTTCTGCACACTACTGTCAGTTATTCTTTGAGAAAATATTAAGTTTGTTAACATAAAATTATGCAGAAAAATGCATTTGGAATAGTGTTTGTAGAAAAATCTACTTATTTGAAACTAGTAATATCTAGATATCTACTAATTAACTCAAAAATCCTTCAAATTTTTTGCCTATAAAAATTATTTAGTCGGGCATTAACGTTGAACGCACCACGGGTATTATGGATAATAACTTTGATACCTTAATAACTACAAGACTGTCAAATACATTTCTATTGTTTTAGTTGTAATAAATCTTTAGATGTTAAAAGAGCGTAGGCGCAAAATTTCGGACCAATAATCTTTAAACTTATTCATTTTTTTCGAATCCTGAGAAAACTAATCAATATTTTTGAAAAATTTGAACGCAGAATGAATGATTACATTATTATCGAGGGCTGAAAGTCCCTTAGAATAAACAAAATGTTTCTTTTGAATGAGATATTTGAAATTAATAATCACACTCAATATTCTCTTTTTCTTTTACCCCTGTAACATATTAGAATAAAAAGTATAGAAGTCTTCAGAGACTTTCGGCCTGCGGTAATAATGTAATCTTTCATTCTGCGTTTAAATTTTTAAATAATACTTATTAGCTGTCTCAGGACTCGAAAAATAATGCATTTTAAAAGCATTGACCAGAAATTTTGCGCCTATGCTATTAATGTAGCTGTAGTTTATTTTGTATTTATTTATTTATTTATTTATTTTTCCAGTACCTAGTTTTAGGTAGTTATTACGTTTTAATAAAATAATATTTAAAAGTGTTTTTTTTACTTAAATAATTATAATAAATTAATATAACGATCCAAATAATGAAATATTTAGATTTATTTATTTATTTAGAATTTAACACTTACGATAATACAAAATACGAATAATATAATAATATTAATAATAGTAAGTAAATATTATTTACATACATGAATTAGGTAATAATCAGCTAGGATACGAGGTTTTCATCTATACATAAACGAAAATTTTTAAACTTTGAAATAGAGAATCCAGTAGATTAAAGGGCCGGTTGCGGTTGTTCGAACGCTAATCAGAAATGGAATCAACTGATCATTATCAAATATTTAATTACTGTCAATGTCAACTTTGATTGTGTTGCTGAAAACATAATTGATTACAATTATGAGATTAGATTAATTAATCAATTATCTTAGTAATTGTTACGTTAATTGATAATTAATTAATCAATCAATTATGGTAATTATCATAATGATAAATGATTACAATCAACTGATTGGCGTACGAACAACGGATTTTGTTATTTGATGGTTGTTAAGGGGACTAAAAGAATAACATTGGCAACATTGACTTTAATAACAGAATAATTTTTGACCTAGCGTACCTTTTCGTGACAAATTTGATATTTTTCGAGCGATTATCGGATAATCTAGAGAAATGCGATTGGCAACACTGATTTTGTATATAATAATAATTTTAGTTCTTCTGTGGACGTTCCTTAAATCAAATTGTTTTTGAGGTCCATATCATGCTCTATTTGTAAGGTTTATTCGTCTTTTAATTTCTTTACTTGTTTTGTTGTTAGTAGTCACCAGCGATCCAAGGTATGTGAAGCTGTCACATTCAGCGATATGACTTATAGATATTGCATCATGTACCTTGTTTGCTATAGGATCCTTAGTAACCAGCATGTGTTTGGTTTTGTCTTTGTTGATGTCTAGGTCGACCTGCATTGCCGCCGTTTCCAAGGCTATGAAATATTGCTCATCATCTCGTTTGCTACGCCTTATAATGTCAATTTCTTCAGTGTATGCTGAGATTTGTATTGATCTATTGTAATTTCTCTAATTGGTGCATCTCTGGCTGCTTTTTCCAAGGCAATATTAAAAGAGGCACTGCTGCTCTTGGCCAAGTCAATTCTATATTTCAATAGTTCTAGAATTCTCTCCCTGTACCCTTACCGTTACTTTTAAGGTAGAATTTGTTATTCTAGTAAGTCGGACAATTTTTTCTGGTAAACTGACGCATTTGTTGATATAGATACCTAGAATTGTTCTGCTAACATGTGACCTCGAAGTTGATAAATAGGTGATCAGTTCCAATGTTGAATTCTAATGTCTTTTTGAGACTATTCACAAGTCATGGTCTGATTTCTCATGGTCCTCACCATTCGTGTAGAGCTCACTGCAAATTTGATCAGTTTCCAGTGATTTATTATTCTTAAGCTTTGCCATCTCCCCAATGGTAAGTGGTCTCTCACTTGGGTTGCATATATTCCAATTATTTAATATGCTAGGGTATTATCTGCTACTTCGATTTGACGGCCATTAAACTTTGCGTCAAAAATTTCCCTGCCCATCCTTATAGCTTCCTATCCTTGGCTTAAACTCTTTCCTCATTTTCTTCAAATCTTTGTAGAAGTTTCTAGTTTCGTTTTGATTGTATAGCTCTAATACTGTCTGACTTTTTCCTATCTTTTCAAATAGGAAATATTGTTTATATTGTTATTCCAGATCAGTTTTGTATTCATCGTATTTTTCTACTTATGGCATCATATTATCTCTGATCATATCAATTTCCTTGTTTTCCCATAGGTTTTTCCTTCTTTGTTTTTATTCGAAAGTTTTTTGTAAAATTTTAATTTAACAATAATTGCACCATCGGAAGTGTAAAAAATAACAAAGAAATCTATGCTACAATTCTCATGATATTTTTCATAAAAACTATTAAACTTTATGTAATAATTCATACACTATTTTATTTTAATCACATAATATTATAACCTGACATAAATTGTAGGAATTTTTAAACGCTGTATTTGCAAATTTTATTTTTGTTGTGTACTTTGTCACACACTCTCCAACTGAGTCCCTATAAATTTGAGCAAAAGGTTAAATCTGCTACTTCTATATATTTCCATTTTCCGACTGACCTATCAGTGGCCCTTATCACAATTTTATGACCTTTTCGTTTTCCGGTACGGAATTGAAAGTCATTTTTCGTTGACCATTCTAGCTACTCTTGATTGTGTATTGCTCCAGCCATCATTATTCGGGCTCTTCGATAGTTTTCTTTTATGTATACTGCGCCATGTTGCCGAGCTCTCATTTAAACTTTGTTAATAAAAAGTGCTCTTTTGTAGACTATAGAGCAGTTTGTAATGTAATTTTTGTTAGTTATTACAAAAATATTTGAAGAGTAATCATTTATGACACCAGATCAAAAAATTACCCACATTTAGGAAACTGACGAAGATGAATTCTTAAAAGAATTATTTCGAGTTCTAGATCAGGAGTGTTTAATTTTCACATGTCAAAAATATTATTATATTTTCTACTGTGTTAAATTTCTTATTACAACCCTTAACTTTAAATAAGTACCACGCCAATCCTGTCCTGTCCAGCACCACCTAGTTTATCCCCTCCTAATGCCGTCCCTTTCAATAGACAATATTTGGACAATTTGCGATTGAGAACAATTCTCTTCACCTACACCCGTCGAAGGGGTGAGCTTTTCTCTCGTACCTCTGACCACACGTGAAGGTGCAACCTTTTTTCTCTACGACCTTTCGAAGGGTCAACGCGGGTACCGCTCATCGCTTGACGGTACAGCCTTTCTTTTGAGCTGAAACGAACAATCAAAGTCGTGCACGAACAGTCAATTCGGGAGTGACGCCATACACAATTTTGCAACAACCAAATCGCGAGGCACGTGGAACGGGAACAGTCAACCCGTGTATGACCGGCTTCAGTGTTCGGGACAAGGTCTCACAGCTTGGTAAGACTCTATATCTACATATCAATATTGTATGTGTAAAACCTTTATACTCCCACTTGAACCAGTAAACTAGTAATCCTAACTACAGTCCACAATCATACCCTCTGAGAGTATATTCATACTCTCACATATGTACAAGTTTTCGTACAAGGAGTATGTTTTTCTTGATGTGCCTATTCGTGATGAATATTGGCGATCATCATGTCAATCTTGTGCAAACTGCAAAGATGTTGTGTTGATCCCGGATCTGAGGTTCTTTAAGCAGTATGTTCTTCTTCCTGGACTGCTTTTCGCTTTCCAAATATTTTTCCTCGCAGGATGGTTGGTAGAACGGCATATCTGGATCATTTCGCATAATTTATCATTCTAACGTAAAGATTTGATGGTAGTCATTACCTCTAGATATCCTTTTTTAAGGTCTACAATTAAACGCCATAAAAAAGAATAGAGAAGACGTTGTATCGCAACATTCTTACTTTTATACCAGAGGTTGTGCCTCTTGAAAAAGGCCCCCATCCGGTTGAAGGTGGATCTAGCATTTCCGATATGCGCTCTTATACTTGGTCGTTGGTCTATTCTTCATTTATTAAAGTACCGAGATAGTTGTCCTGCGTCACTCTTTCTAAAGGGGTTTGGTTGATGTTATTCAGCCCCTACTCGTTTTGTAGATTACCTTGTTCAGTTTCGTGCAAAGCTTCAATAAATATTCTTTCAGAGTAGATATTAAAGATTAGAGAAGATAAAATACACTGGCCTTGCCCCATTTCACGCATGATTTTCAGTGAGTATGTAACTGGGAGTAGGTAATAAAATGTATTCAATTATTCAAATTTCGCCTTTGGACTGTATATTGTTTGGATGACGCGTATGGGAGAATCAGCTAAGATATCGAAAAAGAAACGAAAAAGAAATAATTGCTAACTTTAACTTTGGTTGTGAAAGCCACTGATTTATAATATACTGTAATGTTTGTAACACTTATTTGATTTAGTTTTTATTTTAATTTATTTACACTTATATTTAGTTCATTTTTATCAACACTATATGAATTAAAACACAATTTAAACTCCTTTTCTTTAAATCTCCACATCTTGTTTGAAATAAAGAGAATTGCTATACTCAGACATAGTGGCGTCTATATGACTCAATTCATCAGTAAACATCGACATCTGATAGAAATTTCTAGATCCCTTTGTCGTAGACACCAGCGATAAAAACTGGTTTATTAGGTGGTCAAGACCGGCATTACATTACCCCCTCCTTAAGATATGGTTCCTCCTGGAACCTTGTCGGGACTGGAACTGGATGCTGGTATAGGCAACTAATCCCTCTTCTACAACTCCCCCTTGTATAAAAGTGGCAAGCTACCCGGACGGTTTTGGCTCTACGCCCATTACCACGCAGATTGCAACATTCTTGCTTGAAGTCCATGAATAGGGCCACTGCAGATTCCTCTAGGTGTGTAAAAAGAACACACAAATCTCAGATACATCTTAAGTTGAACGATAGTAGAAACTGATATTTTATGCAGACACTAAAATTTTATAATTTTCGGCGAAAAATGTTACAATATAAAATGTGGCAACGTTGAATTTAGGTCAGATAGAATGAACCCCATCAAAGCAGAGCACGACGTGTGATAAGAAAAAGGGATTTTCCAAATTTTCCGACGTAGAAAATCACGGCCTTTAGGTCCTCCGCCCGTCTTTCGTCCGATGGGTAGTTATTGTAATTGCATGAGAAAAACGTATTGGGCCCTCGATGCTGACTGTGCATAATTGGCGGTGGTTTTTAAATGGGGATCTTGAGGGGCATTAATATTTGCGACCCCATGAACATTCATCCGCCAACTGCTGCCAAATGCTTTCTAGGGAGTAATTTGGAAATAAGTGGATGAATACAGGAATAGAGCACACGCGAATATAGAATATAATGATCATATATGTCGGTCTAAATGGGCGAGAATATTTGATTTAGAATCTGCAGCGTCGTAACTGCCAACTTGAGTATAAGTGAGGATGAAAACACCAAATGTATTTTTTAATACCTTATTTACTGTTAATATCTTATTCACTATTAAGAAAGGAGTCCCTGGTATATAATATAATAAGCGAGTCTTCTACAGCTGTCGCCGCTTCTCGCATCCTAATTTCCAGCGTTTTCTGTCAAAGCAATCTTCAGTTTTTAGGTCTCTGGCGGTCATTGCACCTTCGACATCTTCTCTCCAGGATCGTCTTGGTCTACCTCGTTTTCTTCTAATGGGTGGAGTCCATTTTTCTATTTTTTTCGGCCATCTATTTTCGGGCATTCTCTGAAGGTGTCTATACCAGTTAAGTCTTTTGGCTTCGATTGTGTCTATTATATCTAGATCAATTTCCATTTGTCTCCTAATATCTTCGTTTCTCACCCTATCAAGTCTAGTGAGTCGGCAACATCGTCTCCAGGAGTTAATTTCCATGGCCTTAATTTTTGACTTGTTTCTTTGGTTGATTTCCCAGAGTTCAGCGCCGTACAATCCAATACTTTCTATTATTGTTTTATACATTCTTCTTTTATTTTCTTTTGTTAATTTATTACTCCACAATAGTCCGTGTAGCTGTCTGGTGGCTGATCTTTCTTGGCCAATCCTGGAATGTGTTTCATCGTTACTCCCTGCTTTTGAAGTTATTTGGACTTTGAAGTATTTGGAAGTATTTGAAGACTTCTGTTGGGTTTATAGTTCCCATTTCAATTTGTAGGCGTTCTGGTGTTTCTCCTACAACTAAGTACTCGGTTTTTTGTATATTAATTGTAAGGCCCCACTTAGTGTACTCCTCTTCCAGTTTTCTGAGCATATAGTCTATATCACTCTCATCTTCAGCTAGAATGGCTTGGTCGTCAGCGAAGTGTATTGTGTACAATCTATCGTCATCGATTGGGATGCCCATATTGGAGGACTTTCTTCTCCACAGTGAGATTGCCTCATTTAAATATGTTTTAAAGAGTGTAGGTACTATGCAGCAGCCTTGCTTTAGGCCCTTACTAATAGCAATTTCTCTCGTTAATTTGTTTCCAATTTTAATGTTTACCGTCATATTTTATAAAGCTATTGTACTGCTTGTATATTATTTTTTTTTTTGCTTATTCCTTGTTTTTAAATTGCTATCCAGAGCATTGAAAGTGGTACACTATCGTATGCCTTTGTCAGATCAATAAAAACTATATGGGTAGAAAGGTTGTGGGCTAATCTTTTTTCAATAACCTGCGTTAGAGAAAATATGCTGTCCATACAGAATCTGCCTGCACGAAAGCCATTTTGTTCTTCTACATATTTCATCTCTTTTTCAATTTTATTTTTTATTATTTTTCAATAGAGTCTTGAGAGTGAGTTTATGACACTAAGCCCCCTGTAGTTTGAACAATTTTTTCCATCTCCTTTTTTGTATATTTTGTTAATATGTGCTTTTGTCCACTCAGGTGGTAAATCATGATCTTTATAGAATAAGGTGAAAACATACGCAAGTAATTCTCGTAATACTTGTGGGCTTGTATGCTTTAGTGTGTTTTAGTAATTCGTTCGGTATTCCTTGTGGTCCGCATGACTTTCGATTTTTTAGAGTTCGTATTGCAATCTCGACTTCCTGTACTGTAATTTCATCGTATTCTACTTCATATGTTGTTGTACTGATGTTCGTGAATTGCGGTCTTGTTTCAGTCAAAAGTTGCGAGTAATATTCGATTCAAGATCTTTCTTCTATTAAATCTATTCTACTAGTTTCTTTTCTGTTTGTTCTCAGATTTTTATCGTTTTCCATGCTTCCCTTGATCTTGTTGGCCCTATATATTTGTTGAGCTCTTCGCATTTACTTTCCCAGTAAATATTTTTTTCTTTCTTTACTAGATTTTTTACTTCTCTGTTTGATCTTGCATACGTTCGTCTATCATCTGGGTCATTTGTTTGCAGCCATTTTTGATACACTTGTTTCTTGTTATGTGCTGCATTAGCAATGTCATCTGACCACCACAATGGAGTATTATTTTTGTTCCCAGCAGTCCCTGGTGAATATGTAAAAATTGTGAGAGATATGTATGAGGGAGTAACGACTAGTGTTAGGACAGGTGTGGGAGAGACTGATAAGTTTCATGTGAAAGCAGGATTGCACCAAGGCTCTGTGCTTAGTCCTTATTTATTCTCATTAGTTTTGGACCAGATAACAGCGAAACTACAGGGTAACATTCCATGGTGCTTAATGTATGCTGATGATGTCGTGTTAGTAGGAAATAGTGAAAGAGATTTGGAACGAAAACTGGAACAGTGGAGGCAAGCTCTGGAGGAAAAAGGTTTAAAACGTAGTAGGACAAAAACAGAGTATTTAGAATGTTCATTTAAAGATGGAGTTACTACAAATAAACCGGTATCTTTGGATGGTGAACTGATTGTAAAAAGCAATAGTTTTAAGTACCTGGGATCGGTATTACAGAGTAATGGAGAAATATATGGAGATGCGTGCAGTAGAATTAGGGCTGGATGGATGAAGTGGAAAGAAGCGAGTGGTGTGTTGTGTGACAGAAAAATTCTAATAAATCTGAAGGAAAAATTATATAAAACAGCCATAAGACCGGCTATTATGTACGGAACTGAATGTTGGGCAGTGAAGAAGAAAGAGGAACAACGAATGCCTGTGGCGGAAGTGAGAATGCTTAGATGGATGAGTGGAGTGACAAAGAAGGATAAAATTAGAAATAAGTATATTAGCGGAAGTGTAGGTGTGGCATCAATTGATGCCAAAATGAGAGAGCATAGGTTAAGATGGTTTGGTCATGTTCAACGTCGAGAGGGTAATCACCCAATACGAAGAATAGCTGAAGTGCAGATTCCTGGAAGGGGTAGGAGAGGAAGACCAAAGAAGACGTGGGGGGAGACGATAAGGCAGGACATGTTGGTAAAGGGGATTGACATTGATATGACCCAATATAGAATTGTGTGGAGAAATGCAATTAGGGAAGCCGACCCCGCATATATAAAGATATCTCTGAAAACCTGTGATATCTGTGATATATACACAAAGCATTGTTTATGAATATTAATAATGTAATATATGTACATATATTTTTAAATAACACCAAAAGGATAATCTGGAGGATCTTGATGGCCAGCCGATAGCTCATCTTCTTCCGATCCAAAAGTTTGGAAATGTATTGTCGAGAAACTCACGAACGCTTTGAAGATAATGAGGAGGTGCTCCCACTTGCTGAAACCAAATTGATATATTCACGAGATCAGGATTTATTTATCAGCAAAGAGTCTGGCTAATTCTGCAATTAAATCCAATTCTAAAAATGCCCAGTATTCGTTACATCTTATGATTGTATCTCAACAATAAGGTTCAATAATATTATTAATCATTTCTTCCCACACATTGATCTTTGGTCGATACTGTTTATGTGCTTCCAATATCCAATGCGACTTTGCATCTCACTATTACCTGCAGTTTTGCTTATTGACCGTGTCATTCAAGGGGAAAGTAGCATAATCAGGAAAAAGGATTTGGTTAAAAAAATTAGGATTTGTGTGGTGATTTGTGGTGTCACAGGCTACCACCTTCTACATTCTGCAATCTCGTCCAGGGAGTATAGATCCTCACATTACGGACTATGTAGCAGCTAATTTTTTGCTATATATAATTTCTTACTTACAGTCCATAATGTGAGGATCTACCCTCTGGACAAGCAACCCACGTATTCTGTGGGAAGTACTGTGTTGCCTGATGTTATATCCAGGGCTATTATTTTAAACATCACATTCAATTTAATATATTTTGTACATTTATAATTGTACAACATTTAAAGGGTATTCACCCATAAATTTTTTTGGCTCAAACATGTTAACACTACTGATGATGAATTTTTAGGTCGAAAACCTTCTGCGATGATTCCTTTAAGACGGCGTTCATATTCGGGCAATAGCCGATAAGCGACATTTTATCGCCACGATATATTGCTAGGAAGGTTGAAACGAAATAAACACTAGACTACCCCAGCTCATTGAAATACCATTCGAAAATAATATTTCAACCAACCAAGATAGCCATCGCTCACCCCAGCCTAGCTCACTCTCTCAGGGTGTGTGTTCGTCTTGTCCTAATCTTAGATATGAACTATGAAAATTTAGAATTTAAGCAAACAAAACAATATTTTAACCAATCATGTTTATTTGTTCAATAAAGATATAATAAAAATGTCACTTATTAAATGCATTAACAAATATATTCAAATTCTTACCAAAAACTAACAATTTTTAAATTATACTTATGGCTTTTGGTATCTGGTTTGCTGGTAACTTCTTGATGTCAAATGGTACTGCTGTTGGTTCTCCAACTGGCTCTGGGGTTCTAAAGGCTGTATTCCACCAGGCCTACATATGTTGGTTGTTGCAGTCTAGGTGATATGGTTGCAGTCTGGATAACACGTTCCTCGTTCTTGTATCGCCGGCGATTGAGGATTGTTGCAGCTCCCGGAGGGAGGACTGTGATCTTTATCCCAAAAACTAGAAAAATAATGCTTATAAGTGACAATCAAGAAGTCAAAAAACCAAATTGTACTTTTGCCACATAGTATTCAAAAACTAGTAGATGGCAAGGGTAAATTAAATGGAATTAAGATTAATACTACTAGTTAAAATTTTATTTACAACGTGCATATATGAAAATTAGAAAGAAATAGGTATTTAATACTGACCATGTGCTTGTAGACATGGAAGGTTAGGTATAATAGATATTAGAAAGACTGTTAGATGTAGAAATGTAATTAAAATATGATAATATTTTTACCCCAAGAGAGATGATTGTGGAAATAGAAATGTTTTAATTTTGAAGCTTTTTTGGCTATTATACCGAAATTAATTTTCCGCCACCATATTGAGAATTGAAAGACAAAGTGTCACTGCCATGACAGTGGGACGTAGGAAGTGGCAGGCATGTTCCGTATTAAAAGACAGATATCTACAGAGTAATGATATACGGGGTACGTTCCACGTTCGTGGAACGATAAGGGAATAGTTCCAGATGCTCTGCCGAGCTTTCACTAACTTAATGGAAATAATCACAGAACTGTCTTCTTTTCTTCCCTACATGTTAACAGTTTGAAATATCGTATGAATCAAATCGCGAGGGCTACCGATATGTAGCACTTCGAACGATATATTATCACTTGCGATAATATGTTGTGAAGTCGCGCGGAAGTGAAACTTTTTTTGTCGTTTCTTATATTTTAAGTATTTGTTTGTCGTATCGCCTATCGCATATCGTTTACGATATATCGCTTATCTTTTATCGCCCGAGTGTGAACGCCGCCTTAGTGATTTTTAAATAAAATACACCCTTTATAAAGGATTTTACTACTTTTTTAAAAGTATACAAAATTGCGTAATATTTTTTTGTTTACTTTCCATTATATTTCATGCTATTATCATTTTGCCAATTAGTCCAGGGCGCATCTGTTTTGAGATGGACGTTGACAGGTAACTCATATTTTTGGCAGAAATTGCTTGTAATTAACTCAAATAATAATAATTGGGTTATCCTCCCACTCAAAAAGTTCCGGAACATTGTTTAAATAATTAAGATGTCAAAAAATAAAGGAAAAATTCGATATTTTTCATCGTTTTTTGATTATAACTTTAAAAATATTCACTTCCAAAAAAGTTGCACTCACATAAAAGTTGCGTAATTAAATTTCCTATAATATAGGTTTGGTTAACAATTATAAAAATTGTTACCCTTGTTGTAAAATAGCAATAATTACGAAAAAACCATAAAAAACAAGTATTCGCATTTTACGTTTTTCAACCATTTATGCTACACTTAGGACCTTCATTTTACCCAGAAAAACTTTATGATATAATAAAACAATACTGTAAATTTCATCAAGAACGGTTCAATAGATTTTACAAAATAAATTTTGCAATCCAGTTTTCGCAAAAAAAATTAATTTTTCAAAATGTTGCAGTTCTGAAAATAAAGCAGATAGCAAGTTGAATATTTTTTTACATGTAGAAGAATACTGCACCTTTCATTTGCAATTTGCAAAATTAAAATCGATTAACTATCACGGCGTCAGGAATTTTTTTAAATAATCATTCATTTTTGGAGCTACGCGAGGGACAGCGGTGTTCGATTCACACAAGTTGATTTCCACTAAAATTTCTTCTAATATTTTATCTAATATATTATTTTCTTACTCTATATTTGGTTGTATTTTAATATTTTAATTTCACAAAAATCAAACTAATTTGATTGTTGTTTGTGAAATATTGTTTAAACAATTGCATATGTTTAAAAATAATAAAGTTTTATTCTCTAAGTTGAAATATATGAACATAGAAAATTTTTGCTAAAAAAACTGTTATTCAAAGGACAGAGTATGTGTTTTTATTTTGCAATAAACAAATTTATTTATTTATATCGAAATCTACTATAAATTAAAATTTATCATTATCAAAGGGCATTGAAATGCCCAATCAGAGCAAACGTATCCGCTGTCCTGCTCGTAGCACCAAAAATTAATGTTTATTTAAAAAAAATTACTGACGCCGTGGTAGTAAACCGATTTTAATTTTGCAAATTGCAAATGAAAGGTACAGTATTCTTCTATATTTTAAAAAAATTCAACTTGCTGCCTGCTTTATTTTCCTGCAACATTTTGAAAAAATAAATTCTATTTGCGAAATCTGGATTGCAAAATTTGTTTTGCAAAATCTATTGAATCGATCTAAATGAAATTTACAGTAATGTTTTATTATATTATAAAGTTTTTCTGGGTAAAATATGAAGGTTCTAAGTCTAGCATAAATGGTTGAAAAACGTAAAATGCGAATACTCGTTTTTTATGGTTGTTTCGCAATTATTGCTATTTTGCAACAAGGGTGACAATTTTTAAAATGTTTAACCAATCTTATATTGTAGAAAATTTAATTGCACAACTTTTATATCATCGCAACTTTTCTCGGAAAAGAATACTTTAAAAGTTATAATCAAAAAAACTAGGAAAAAAATCGAATTTTTTCTTAATTTTTTGACATTTTGATTATTTAAACAATGCTCCGGACCTTTTTGAGTGGGATGATAACTCAAATATTATTATATGAGTTATTTTCAAGCAATTTCTGCAAAAAAATATGAGTCATCTCTCAACATCCAAATGTACTAATATTTTTACAGATGCGCCCTGGTCTAAATGTATTATGTCGCTCGAAGGTAATAACTCGGATGCGAATTTTTACTTTTTGATTTAAACAATATTTTATTCAGATTTTCAGATTAAAATTCTCTTTTTTGTCTTCATCCATTCAAATAGATTCAAATGAATTGTGCGGATTCAATACTCCGAAAATAAATTGTCATTTTTGGGAATTTCACTTTCTGAATAGCTGTCGCACCTGTTCCCGACCACCTATAGATACCGCGGGATGTTCGGGATTATATTAAATTTCTATTTTCTGCGGTTTTTCTTTTGCTTCTGACTTCTGTCAGGTGGACTTCCAATTTCCACCAATTTGATCAGTAGCGCTCGATGCAGCATTTCTATAGGTTTTATCGAAACCTGAATGAATGGGAAAAGAAAAGTATTTTTGAAGTGTGTAAGATTTATTAATTTGCTAGCTGAGCGATTTCGGCTTACAACATCTTCAGAGCTATGTACTACAGTCATTGAATCTTTTTAGCTGAGAAATTTTTTACTATGATCCGATTTACATGAAATTTTGGAATTAGGTTTATCCTACCCTTAACTTCAAAAGTGATATTGACCCGAACTCCGTTTTGACCCTGGGGGTGGTTTCCACCCCTTTTCGGTGGTGGAAAAAGAAAAAGTACGTATATGATGCAGTCTGCTCAATATCCCTTCCATAAATAGCATTATTACGATTTAGTACATCCAGATTATTCATCTTATGGTAATTAAATTAGATAAATTAAATATTCGAAATGGCGATAGAAAAGAGGGTAATGATCTCTGAATTGAAAATAAAAATAATGCCTTTATCTACCTACGTTCTTACTCACGTATTGAGTACAAGGAGACAGTTTCGTTGATCTTTGCCTCGATGAAAAGATGTGTTGTGGAGTGCAACTATATAGACCCCCACGTCTCTGCATTCATCACCCTTTATTCCTTGCAAATTTTAGAAGGATGGGGAATAGGTATAAGAGAGAATCTGTTTCCGAACTAAGAAATCCAAAGATTTTATTATTTTTAAACATTTATTTGTTTGAAAATGGAGTCTTTTGGTTTTGACAAGTTGTTAGATAAATTACTTCAGGCAGTAATGTAAGAAAATAAAAGCAAATTTGAGTAAAACTATATAAACCAATATAATAACAATAAATATACAGAGTGGGCCAAAGAAAATAGTCCACCTCGATATTTGGCAGTCTGTACTTATTAGATTTTAAGGAAATGACGAAACAGGTCGATTTTTGATCTAAGGGTACACATTTTTACGGTACATACATCTGTCATTTGTCAACACCCTCCCTTCCACTTCCCCCACCCCTTATTTTTAAATAGGGAATAGGGGTTGTGCGCTAACTCGTTTGAAAGGTTATTCAATTCTCTATTCAGTAATATTAACATTAACATAATTATTTATACAATTATTTTACAATTATTTTATACAATATAAACATTAACATAATTATTGATACAGGGTGTCCAAGAAAAGAATATCTTAATTAAATTGACACAAAAAGAAGAATGTATGTAATTTATTTAATTCAAAATGGATTTTACTGCTGTCACAAAAGAGAAAAAAAATATTTTTTGATAAATAAACATTGCCTTTCGCTTAATTTCAATGTTCAAGCTGCCACCCATCTGCCTCTTGTTAGGTTAAATATTGAATTTAAGCAACAAACAATGTTTGTTATTAAATAAACATTTTTTTATGTTTTCTATCAGCAGTAGAATGTATTTTGAGTTAAATAAATTACACACATTCTTCTTTTTGTGTCAATTAATTTAATTCAAAATAATTTTTGTTGGACACCCTGTATAAATGATTATGTCTATGTTACTATTACTAAATAGAGAATTGAATAACCTTTCAAATGAGCTAGCACACGACAGCCTATTCCCTATTTAAAAATAAGGGGCGGGGAAGTGGAAGGGAGGGGGTTGATAAATGACAGATATATGTACCGTAAAAATGTGTCCCCCTTACATCAAAAATCGACCTGTTCCTTCATTTCCTTAAAATCTAATAAATACTGCCAAATATCGAGGTGGACTGTTTTCTTTGGCCCGCACTGTATGTATATTATATTTTTTCGTTGCAAAATGTATATTTTTTTAACCTCTATTTGTATAAATGACTCCAGAATGTAATTTGGGAACCTATTAATCTTAGCTGTCCCATTGGATCTAGAAATTCTGAAACTATTAATAATTCAGGTGTACTCGTAAGTACACTGTCCCAAAACTGTATACAAGTCGGAAACACAATATCCTTTTCGAACTCTCTTTTGTTCTGTCCTTGATGATCCTCATCCATCAGAGTGTAGTTGCATTTCATACGAGTTATGCAAGCGAGCACGAGGAAATGAAATTTTCCATTTATTAATAGAGTACGAATAACAAAGAACATCTTTATTTTGCATATTTGACAACAGAACAAACGGCTCCCTATTATTTTTCCACTTCAATTGTTATGACTGATAACTTTAGTTGTATGTATATTCGGAATGATGTATATGCAGTATACTAATTTGTTTGTCTGACAAAACAAATTAAAGAGATATCATGATTGTACGAATAATACAATTTTTGCAAAAAAAAGCGTAGGAGCAAATAAAAATTGTGTTTTTAATTTTGTCGCCAAAATTTTGATTGTAGGTAACCGCTAGGAACTTGAAGTAAGATGTGTTTTTGTAAGTAAGATTAAAACCAAAAAAAAACGAAAAACCCAAAGTTTTTAAGTAATGCTCTAAATAATACAATATCTTTTTATCTCCAAAATTCTTAGAAATACTAGTTCTGCTCTTCTTACTGAAGCTGTTTTCCACAAGATGAAAACTAGATGTTAAAAACACACATATTTTCAATACATAGTTTCGACCATACACACAAACAGTCTTAAATATTTCGAGTCCCAGATCGATGCAAGAAAATGTAAATTGGCACATCTAATTGCCAAACAAACTTCAAACTGTACAGCTTTGAAACCCACCACTTCTTTTTCTAGCACTGCTGCTCCAGCTTTAACAAAAGGTTACAAACTCTGTTAGCCCAAGTTACATTCTAACTAAGACAATCATCTTTCAACCTGACGAAGCTATCTTTAATTTACCTTCTGGTGATGCTATAAGACATCTCTTATAACCAACCCATTGGGTTATTTGGGATATTTGGACCAACCCATTGCAGCGATGGTACGTGGATAATTAAAATGAACTACGAGCTGGATGAACTAATGCAGAGCGCAGATATTGTTAGATTTGTAAAGTCACAAAGACTAAACTAACTTGGTCACTTAAATAGAATGCCAGATAATCGAGCTGTAAAAGTAATCCAGAGATGGAAGCCCCAAGGAAATAGAACAAGAGGAAGCCAAGTAAAAGATGGATAGACGACGTAGAGGGAGATCTTAAAACCATAAACACCAGGCAGTGGCGAAGTATCCGATAGGGCAGAATGGAAGAACATTTTTAAGCAGGCCAAGACTCACAAAGGGTTGTAGCGCAAGTAAAAGAAGAAAGAAGAAGATTTCTTATGAAGACAAAGCATTCTACTAATTGTATTAAGATGTTACAAGAAGATAGCATCAGAAGAATATGAATATTCGTTAATAATTCGTAATATTTTTGAATATGTATATAGTGCTATGAATTACCTAATATATGTAAAATTGATGAACTGAAAAGCATGAGAGCTATTGGATTGAAAATGTCAATGACACTTAACGTTAAATATTACATAGCCTACCTGCTGTAAGGCTTATGTGGTTAACTTAGTATGTATATTATTTTGTTCTAAAAGAATAATAAATTTATTCAAACGTATATTTCTCCGTTACTGATATGTATTTTTATATACTGTATAAATAATGTATGGTAAACGCTTTCTGAAGTGAAAATCAAAACGTCAAAGTAAATGTATTCTCACTTAAAATTGTTCTTACTTAAAACGACAAAAAATCCAATAAACATATACTTATGTATCACAGAAATAAGAATTATATTTGTTTTAAAATAAGAGATTTACATCGAAAATAATAGAATTTAGAAAACTTTGTCAAAAAGTCTTATAAATAGATGAAAATACTACGGGATTTAAAGGGAATAAACTAAAACAACTAATCATATATTCGAAAGCTCTTACCTCATACAAATATCCAACTAAATATCAAGCGATTGTTTATTCAAGAATAATTATTCTAATGTAAAAATGCATTATTGCCATATACAATTGCCATAGATAGTCTTATGCCTGATTCTCGTAGCACTATAACCCGGTGGGGGGGGGGGGCTTAGTTGACTGCACAACTCGCTTCCATCTCCAAGGGTAGTCCATGATAGTTAGGTCAGTGGGTAGCCTCACTGTTATTAAATCTGACGGTATATTAGCTCTCCATCGCATCCGTAACCATTCTAAGGGCCTTCTTCCTGTGGTGGCTTCCTCCCAGATTAACTTGGCCAGGCGGTTATTAGGGAGTCTATGAACATGGCCACCCCATCATAGACGTTAGAATTTAATCTCTTGGACTACGTTGGTGGTCCCATACTTCTGCTTGACCTCAACATTTGTTCTCATTCGGTATTGGCTGCTATTAGGGTAGTGATAAAGTCCAAAGAATAGTTAAATCGTTAATTACGAGGAATGTATAGAATATAATGTGACACAATTATGTCACCTTACTATTTTCAGCTCCCGGACTAACAGGCGCCAAAAGTGTTTACCAAGAACCTTTTTTTATACAATGATTTATGTGGTTGATTGATTTATGAGGGACCCTAAGAAAGATCTCGACCGAGTTTGTTTACATACCTGTTCTTTTTTTATTGTACTAGAAAATTCGATTTTACATGCTTTAAGTTATTATGTAAATACTCGTTTATTCTGGATCATTCTTTTGTATTCGAGATGATTAAGCATTTTATTAATAAGAGGGATTTGGAAATTCGCAGGGAGTTGTGAATTTGAATACGTCGGTATACGTGATATGTGTCGTACGCGATATTTTTGAACTTGTATACATGTAAATAAATTTATAGATTTAGTGTAATACATAAATATATATCGTAGTTTGTAAAATAAAAGATATAAATTCAGTGTCTTCCATTTGTTTAGAAGTAAGTTATTAAAAATAAATAAAATCAACTAAAATTAAACTTAGTGCCTTAAAACATAAATAATGAAATAGTAAAGTCAACCGCGTAATAGTATATTATTCAACGAGCATGTAATGATGGCTATTGCTCACGATGATGAAGTTTGCGACACGAGCCGTTGGCGAGTGTCGTAATTCATCAGAGTGAGTGATAGCCATTACATGCAAGTAGAATACTATACTTTTTCTACGACCTTTTTTATTTGGATTAGTAGAAAAATATAATTATCAACTACATACTAACATTATTTAAAACGAAATATTTTATTTTTCATAAGAAAATATATTTTATATAACTATGGCAACACTGTTAGAATTACACTCGTTGGGCTTATAAAACAGTCAAACAGTTGTCATTATGTCATGGAATGGCGGTGTCTTTTAAAAATAAGACATATTTTAAGGCAATTACATGAAAAAGAACGTGTGCTCTCAATTAAAATCTATTGTACAATGAACAGTAAGTAAAACAGAATTCATTGATATGAATTTCATATCCGTAAGACCTTTTACGAAATTAATACCGATTGTTTATTGTTTACCTTTTATTAACGTCAATCTTAAAATGTCAAATGTTGAAATTTAAACGTAAAAAATATACTAGCCCATTGTTAAAGTTAAAAATCCTTTAAACATTTTTCAAATTTAATTGTTCACATAAATTACAATGATTATTTTAATAAATAAACAAGTTTAAGTAATTTTATTTGCTAATAGGTATATTAAAAGTGCCATGCACCACTTGAATCTAACTTCAACCGTGAGTAATGACCCGCGAGTAACTTCAGCCCGTGAGTAATGAATTATTACTCACGGGTAACGTAATGGGTGTTATTATCTATTCAAAAATAGCGAATAATGAGTATATTATTAAATGGTCGTAGAAAAAGTCAGTTTTGTAACAATAATATATTAAAAAGTAATAAACAGTAGTCTTATTATTATTAATTAACAATATAGAAATAATAAATTTTGAGCATCAGTTAAATAATAATAAATATATCATAAAATCAAAACAGATTTGTGATAGCTATTAAATGATAATGTAATGATTGCTTAACTAAAATTTTTGATAAAACAACAAAAGTTACATAATGAATTAATCATTAATGATGCCTCGAACACGCAACGATTACAACTCTAACCTTTCTCACAATTGTTAGCATTTACACCTAGCAATTTGCATGCCGTTAATACAATTATGGTGTATAAAACTGATTAATTCGGATATAAAAGCAGTTGGCTATATGTCCATGGTCAGAATACTAATGGATAGTAGTTGTGACAGCAGTAGAATTTTTATTATTATTTGATGTTTTCTTTAAGTGGAACATGGGACATATGTTTTTAGGCGAATGAACTATTAGGTGTAAGTAATCAGGGTTTCCTCTGGGAAATAACAAATGACAATTAAAATGTGTCTACTCCCATTGTTTTATAAAATATGCAGTATGGTGCAAATGAAAGGAATAAATTCTTTATTTCGTAAACCGTAATTCTAAAAATCCCGAAATTAGTAGATATGATAGAATTGATCCAAAAGATGGCATAACCCAGACATTCAAAGTGAAAGTTATCCTCCAACACCAAATTGTTCTATATGGTCCACATAATGTTCAGAAAAAAGTCACACCATTTTGAGCGTCCGGTTTGGGGGGGGAGATGGGGGAGAAGTCGGTAAATTAGTAGTTTTTTTTACGTTTTTCGTCAATATTTCTAAAACTGTACTTTAGCGTAAACAATGTTCTATACAAAAATGTTCTACATAAAATTTAAAACAAAAAAGGTTGTATACATAATTGTTATAACATCCACGGTTCCATAGTTACGGAGGGTGAAAAGTGGAGGTATTCGATACTTTTTATATTTTTTGGGCAATTGATGATGATTTTGGGTGGTGAGGTTGACGGTTCTTCAAGGGCTTATCACTACATACCATCGGCCACTGAAATAGCAAATTTGATTTATAAAACACAATCCTGTTAAAAACATTAGTTTCTTCAGTAATAATAACGTGCATGTCTATTCTCAATTCAGATATACTTTTCAGTTTACGTTAACTTTGCAGTGTACGTAAACTTAACAAGAAAAGTTAGGTTATGTAGAGATGTTGGTGGTGGACATATCATCTTGTTTGATTTTATTTTTATTGTTACTTATAATTTTGTGAATTCTTTTTATTTTTGATTAAAGTTCTGTGTTGAAGGTTTTGACTAATCTTTTATGTTTTATAATGCTAATCAAAATTAATTGAGAAACCAATGATATAAATTCAAATTAAAACAAGACATAAGTAATTTTTGAAGTTTTCTATACATTTTTGTATAGAAGGTTGTTTATGCTAAATCGTATAGTTTTAGAAATACATATTTACGAAAAACGTAAAAAACTACGAATTTACCGATTTCTTTACCGATCAAATTTAGCGTCGTAAGCACTACAACTACATAAACTCTTTTGGGAGTAATCGTTAATTTTATTAAACTTTTGTAGCTTAATAACTTCTAAACGGCTTAACAGATTTTGATCACTAAACATGAGTTTGAAACGCATTGACAAGTAGTATCTGATGCATCTAAGGTCAAGTATGATAACTGAAGCTATTACAGGAATTATTGAGCTTGAAAAACGGTTTTTCCCATAGGAAATAGATTTGATCCTACTTATTAAGCCTATAACTTAAATAATCGAATTTCCCCGGATATAAGGTATACACCGTCAGATGCGTCTAAAGTCCTTCTACAAACGCTCAGTTATTGGCGCAATTCGTAGGTTGAAATTTTGAGTAATTGTCGAAAAACCAAAATTTTCCTTGATTTTTTTTCAGTTTTTCGGCGATACTGAGCCGTGTGTATGTCTGATCTTGACGGCTTTGACAACATTTGAAAGCTTAACTCAACACTATTGATTTGGTGTATTTACGGTTCGCCTGTCTCTTCTTGAACCGAAGATATATACCCCCAAAAAATATGCCGTTTTGTACGTACCAAGTCCTATAGCTGGCTTATGGGTGGTCAAAAGTCACAAACTACACCGGTTCTGTATCGGCCCTGACCCCCTCTTCAAACACAGAAAAAAAAGTTAAAAATCAGATCGGTGTAACTTTTCCAGCCACATACATACATATCCACAAACATTTTCCCTTTTTTAAATAGAAATTGAGTCATATTTCTGAGCTCGGTAACTTTGGAATGGTATAACCGATTTTCAAAATTAGACATGCGTCGGAAAGGTAATGATCAGTACTATTAGAAGCCGTGAAGGTCGGACTTAAATTTTCGAAGTTTTTGGGAGTTTTGGAGACGAGAACGAGTAAAATCCACGCCCTTGGACCAAAATGGATGGTTTATATATGAATGGGTGAGTCTTTTCCTGAACTTTAAGATGGGAGCTGGTACAATTTTCAATTCCGTCAGATTTAGAAAATCGAAAATTTCGTGTATAATATATATAGTGTCGCGTATAGGGGTGTGGGTGTGCGCCACTGGCGAGAACTGCCGTTCTCTGGTAATTATTGTTTTTCTCTTACGTGGATGACAATCATCTCTGTTCTAAAATCCGTTTGTTTCTCTGCTGTTTTTGCAGTATATCCTTCAGATATTACTAAACGGGTAGCTTTTTCTAGTATCTTTTATTATTGCGTAAAATAATTTTCCTTGATTTTTTTACACAATTAGAATTTGCTACTGGAATATCACAATAAATAAATAAAAATTGAAATACTTACTATACAGCGATGAGCGCGATAATAACCGGCAAAATAGCACAAAAGATAAAAACACGTATTAAGTTGTGCGATAACAAGAAATGAAACTATTCGAGCTGGGAAATTTAGCGTTATTAACCGATAAATTTACATTATATCGATTGCTTCCCACCTTTAGACTTATCGTACGAGTTTGGCAACTGCCACTGTCACAGTGACAGTTTTAGTTGACATACTCTTCTGATACGTGTAAAGGTGGGAAACAATCAATATAACGTAAATTTATCGGTTAATATCGCTAAATTTCCCAGCTCGACTAGTTTTATTTCTTTTTATCTCACAACTTAATAGGTTTTCCATCTTTTGTGCTATTTTGCCGGTTATTAGCGCGCTCATCACTAGTAACACTTTTGAAGTTATATTTTATCATCTATTTTGTTTTGTTTGTTACCATTACACAACAATATTGTACGAGCTCAAAATAATTTCCCTTTGCAACAAACTGTGTGTAATCCACCACAATCGGACGAACCCACGTCACGTCCCGGAATGACCTTCCATTGTAACGTTCTACTTCCAAAACTTTCCAAGTAATTAATCTTACATTTTGCGCTGATGAAATTTATCCCAACTCCAAGACTCTAATTTAAAGTGTTACTCGAAGTTTGCAAAAAAGACTTTCCACTGCTCGGCGGCATTTTAATGCCTGCATTGTGTGCTTTACTTTATGGTTGCTGAAAATTGGCTTCTTCAGCGCCGCGGAAAAAGATGATAGCTGTTGATAAATTTGCGGAAAATGTTTGACACGTATTACTTTTTATGTGGATTCGAAAAAAAAAACGAACTTGATAGTAGAGATTGAGGTTAAACTTTATGGAAGTGAAAAAGGATAAAGACATCTTTTTGGTAATAAAATAAAAGTTTATTATTCAGATTTAGTTTTATAAAGATTCGTTTATGAAGGACAAAGGATTATTATATAATAAAGTTTTAGTGTAAAACGCTTAAATATATTTATCTACAACCGTGTTAAAAATGCAATTTTTACCACTCCATACGAGTGTTAAAAATGCTACTTTAAGGCACTAGTGCTTTAAAAATTTTAAGGCACTGCAGTTAAAAGTGAATTGTCAAATTTTGAAACGTCGTACAACTTGCGCAATTTGAAAAATGTGGTTAAAAAGGTTTTTTAAAATTTAATTTAAACTGTATTATTGCATTTTTAACACGTTTGTAGAAAAAAACTTTCAAAATTTGTTAGAATATACAACAATAAAAGTAAGATGTTATTCTATAGTTGTTATGATTTACGTATTGACAGTATAGGCAGTTTTGATGTAATGTCAAGAAAAATATAAAAATGGAATGTCAGTTCAAGTAAAAGTTTTTGTAGATATTGTCCTCTAATTGAGAATGAATAAATTATAATTGTTGATATATAAGACGTTTGTAGAAAAAATATTGTATGATATACGTGTTAAAAAGTACATTTTTAAGGCACTCATGTGAATTGCAGAATTCGCTTCGCTCATTCTGCAAACTTTCACATGCGTGCCTTAAACGTGTACTTTTAACACATATCATAATACACACACCGGCAAAATTAGCCGAACACGTTAAAAATGGGACATGTTTGATGTCTCGTATTTCATAAACCAGTGGTCCGATTTGAGTGATTGTTTTAGTATGTTATAGCCTTATTATTTAAGAATATTGATGTAACAATATTGTTGCTAGACAGGTAAATGTCATTTTATACTGGGTGTAACAAGCATACTGTGTTTTTTTCTTAAAGTTCGGAACACCCTGTGGAATATTCCAACATATATAAAATATTAAAATTAAAACTCGATTGTAGAATTATGCTTTCTTAACATTTTCTTTTTTCATTCTTTTGCTTATGTTGGAAAATAAAAAAGTTATGTGCTTTAACATCTAGCCATGTTTTTTATCAATAAATCCTCATAAATTTGCAATTACTCGAGCGTTCTTGTGACCTGGAGTGGATTGTGAAGAGTGGGTGCTACAACCAAAAAAAGTTAAGTTAAGTTTTCCATAAAGTGTGGGACTCTCCATTTTTCAATTTAATTTTCCATTTCCACCAATCGTTTTTTCCAATTATAGCGCTATTTATCCATAATAGGAAAAATGTTGCGAATAAAAGTTGCTTATTTTTACGTCAAGGATCCAAATCTGCAATAAAAATTGGGGGCTCCTATTTAATATTTTAATGTAACCCCCACCCCAGCTCCGTGGGGGTTCGTGTTTGGTGCCATTCGATAGATTTTTGAAAAATATTGAATAGGTGTATTTTGCAGTTTTACGATCTGATTTTCATTTCGGAAAATATCGCAGGGTTCGTATTTATAATTTTTAATTTACCCCCCACCCGTCTCCGTGGGGTGTCACGAGCCCCCACGGAGGTGGGGTGGGGATTTAATTTAAATTCTTAAATAGGAGCCCCCAATTTTTATTGCAGATTTGGATTCTTTACCTAAAAATAAGCAACTTTTATTCGACATATTTTTCGAATTATGGATAGAGCGCTATAATCGGAGAAAAATGATTGTTTCAAATGGAAAATTAAATTAAAAAATGAAAAGTCCCCCACTTTATGGAAAACTTAACTTAACCTTTTTCTGATTTTAGCACATACTCTTCACAATCCAATAGGTTCCCATAACGCTCGAGTAACTGCAAATTTAGTATACTTTCCTCCCCTACTATGAGGATTTATTGATGAAAAACATGGATAGTTGTTAACGCACATAACTTTTTTATTATCGCACATAAGTAAATGAATCGAAAAGGAAAATGTTAAGCAATCCTAAGTCTACAATCGAGTATTAATTCTAATATATTACATGTGCTAGAATATTCCACAGGGTGTTCCAAACTTTAAGAAAAAAACACAGTATGATTGGTACACCCGGTATAAAATGGTATTTACCTGTCTAGCAACAATATTATTACAACGATATTCTTAAATAATAAGGCTATAACATACTAAAAGAATCACTCAAATCGGACTACTGGTTTATGAAATACGAGACATCAAACATCTCCCATTTTTAACGTGTTCGGCTAATTTTGCCGGTGTGTGTAGTTAATTAAATGGGACCCCATTCGTGAACAATGAACCTGCTTACGGTTAATTAGGGTGGAGCCGTCTAGCAATTGCCAGATTATTCGATTTATATGTTGTTTGCGTTCCATTCGTTCGAGAAGATTCGAACGAATCAGATATTCCACAGATATGAAACAGCCCTGCGCAGTAACGGCAAATGAGATAGCTCACCAACTGCTTCTGAATGGCAAAGCAAACCATCGTTGCACAGCACCAAAAATTATAGGAACTCAAGAACAGGAAGCAACTCTCTTTCTAAACCCATTTACCATCGGAGAGCTCTAAAATGTGATGGGCCTTATGAAACACTTCATGATTAAACACTTTATTAATTTATTTATTCCTTTTTGCCGATCTAATGTTACGCTCATGGTTGTAGTTATGCAATCAAAATGTAAAACAATAGGAAGAACTCCTGTTACGGCGAAAACAATGACGTACCTTTTCATATCTCGGACGAAAGTTCGAAAGCAATCGTCATTGACTTCGGCGGAACACAATGAAATATTTGAAACCGGATTTTTTTGCTTCCGACAGGATGTAGATTGAAATTCGAACGAACACAAAGATTTTTGTTGATTTCTTCCAAAGAGAAATTAAACGTTAATCGACAGAACGATAAGAGAACAATACGACTCCGTTCATCTAAACACAAGGGGTTATCATTTTTTGTATTGGATGAATGAGGTTGATTTTGAAACCGGAATTATAGAAAGTTACAATAAGCAGACATGGTATAAACAATACATGTTTTTATTGTAATAGAATATTTTATTATTATGTGTTAATAATGTAATTCCTTTGTCTATCTGTTACAAATAAAACACTTTATTTTGCTTAAACGTTTCGTCTGTTTGCCATTTTCAATAAGAACTTTAATAATTAAATATTAAACATTATACTTTTATATTATTATATACAATGCAACCTCGATAACTCGGATTAATCGAGATCGCGGCCGATCCGGGTTATCGAAAATCCGGGTTAGCCGGAGAATATGGTAAAAATTAATAAAATACGGTATACTTACAGATAAACTCCGTTATAATTGAAATAACATTACATGAAATATATAATATATGCACAGTACCTACACATCTACAAACCTAAGCAAACGGAAGCAAACAATACAAGACTGTGTACTACACACAATACAGTCACAATCCGAACGATGTTATGAACAGTGAAAAATAAGACCATTGTTTGAAAAAGAATTTTTTAAATAGTCTTTTTTAAACAACACTAAGACAGTTTAAAATAAATAAAGGAATAATAGGTGCCTGTTGTTTTCGATAAATCCGAGACAATGACCGTCGCTCTGCCGCTGCCGCCGTGTGCCATGAGTAGTTTTTACTATCATATACATAGTTCAAATTACACAAATACACATTTTCTCTCAAATATAATATTAAATACTATCCCTTGCAAGATAATTCGGATGGAATTCCCCAGATTAAGAGACTGGGCCGATATCAAGCACAAAATAATCTGGGGAATTCCATCCGAACTATCTTGCAACGGATAGTACATTTTTATTGTTGAAATATTGGTCTGATGAAAATCGGTCCGGGTTAGCCGGACTTCCGGGTTATCGGGGGCCGACTTATCGGGGTTCCACTATACTATAGAGGGAAAGATACTGGGTAGAAAAATCATAGGCCGATGATGTATATCCTGGCTAAACAAATTAAGACAATGGTACAGTTTTAACTCTGTTGAGCTGTTTAGAACAGCAGTATCAAAGGTGAAGATAGCCCTGATAATAGCCAACCTTCTTAAAGAAGACGGCACTTAAAGAATAAGAAGGGCTGTATTTAAAGTATACTTAACCCAAATGGTGTATTTACAAATAAAATAAATTTATCAAATTGTGATGTGTATTGGATAGATTCTTGCTATCAGTCTTATTATTGATGCAATTTTAGTCTTTATTTATGTCAATAATTTCCAATATAATATATATTTTATTATAATTGTGTTATCTTTCTAAAATCTGTACATTTTTAAAATCAAAGCCATGATTATTTTGACTAGAGCAGCGGTTCTCAATCTTTTTGTGTCATGTACCACCAAATACTTTTTATTATTTTTGGTACCACCTAACCTAACTGAAATACATAATCTAACTAGGTGATCTAATTAACTATAATAGTGGTGCTGATTTTGGCTGTTTTTGCGTTTTGTGTACCACCTCAAAAATGAAATGTACCACCAGTGGTACATGTACCACAGATTGAGAACCGCTGGACTAGAGAATGTTTTGCTAAGACTGTGGGGTTTAATTTGTTGGTTTGTGTACTATTTTAGTGTCCAACAACCGTAATATGTAGATATTGGTGTGTTTGCCCGATGTATAATCACAAACAACTGTAAACATTACAATATGAAGTGCAAAGATAACTCCCTCTGGGTTTGACTATCAAGGAGAACACTCTACTCTCTCAGTAATAACCACTACTTACTATGTGGTGAAAAGTACCGCGAATCCATCTCTTGACTCTTGACCGCCAAAGAGACCACATGGTTCTTTCCCTCTCAGCGATATCCACTAGCACCACGTGCTAAACGCTTTTTTTCTTTGTGAGCTGGTTTAAAACGCAAACGGTGACGTGTATACGTGTACTCGCTAAGAACAGACAGACAAGACACATTTAATTAGATATTGTCTCTATAACATAATTACCTCTCTTAATTCCGTTGAATCTTCTTCTTCTTTAAGTGCCATATCCGCGGCGGAGGTCAGCAATCATCATAGCTATTCGTATTTTAGAGACGGCTGCTCTGAAAAGTTCATTTGATGTACATCAGTACCACTCTCTCAGGTTGCGCAGCCACGATATTCTGCGTCTCCCTATGCTTCTCTTTCCTTGAATCTTTCCCTGCATTATTCTTGTTTTGATGGTATTTAGGATTTCCATTTCTTTATTCATCTTTCTCAGAACTTCTTTGTTTGTGACGTGTTCTGTCCACGATATTTTCAGAATTCTTCTGTACACCCACAGCTCGAATGATTCTAGTTTTTTCATTGATGCAGCATTCAAGGTCCAAGCTTCCATTCTATAAAACAAAGTCGAGAAAACGTAGCACCTAGCCAACCTAACTCTTAGTTCCAACATCAAATCTCTTGTGCAGAGCACTTTTCTCATTTTGTTAAAATTTGCTCTAGCCGTTTCTATTCTGATTTTGATTTCCTGCAAGTAATCTCCTGTGGAGTTCCAAGGTATGCATATTGGTCGACTCGTTCGATATTGGATCCGTTTATGAAGAGATTTTCATTATTTCTTTGAGTTTTCGATATTCTCATAAACTTTGCCTTCTTGACATTCATTGTTAGTCCGTATACTTGTCCAAACTCTGCTATTCTGGCCACCAGCCTCTGAAGATCCCCAATATTTTCAGCTTAGATGACTGTGTCATCCGCATATCTAATGTTCTTAATGGGAACTCCATTTACCTTTATTCCAGCTGTGTCACCCTCAAGAGCTTTTTTCAAGATTTCTTCCGAGTAGGCATTAAAAAGAATTGGCGACAACACGCATCCATGTCTCACTCCACGTCTGATTTAAATTTCCTCCGACAGCTGGTCGTTAACACGTACTTTAGTTCGTTGCTTATAGTATACATTTGATATAATCCTGAGGTCATTGTAGTCCAGCTTCTTTAATTCCAGGACATGCATTAATTGTTCATGTCGTACTTTGTCGAATGCTTTATTATAGTCAATAAAACACGCATATATGTCTTGATTGACGTCCAGGCACCTTTGTATAAGTATTTTAAGCGAAACCGTTGAATCACAAACCTATAATACAGTTCACACAACTCTGAAATTATTTTAATAATTCCGCATTATGAACATGCCTTATTTGTACACCGTGTATAATGCATAATATATAATTAATCCGTAACAGATGTTGACCAAAATCCAAACTGAAACAAATTGACTTGGGTCATTTCTAAAATGGGCAATTCAATTACTCGTAAACTTTAGAAACCGGACCGTTAGAATGGGGAATGGGGAAGGTCGCTCCCGAGCGTTACGACGATGACGGGGGGTCCAATTGTATTACCGCGGCTATTTCCCAGCACGACAGGGAGACAACGATCGATTTAGTGTTTTGCCGATAGTAAGTATGTATACACAGAATTTGAACTATCAACTTTCTCAAATAGTTGAGTTCAAAAATTTAAAAATTCTCAAAATTTTCTAAAATACTGACATAACTCAAAATAAAACAAAAACTCATTTTAAACATAAGCTCAACTTTTTTACAAGATTGGTACAACTCAAAATAATGCGTTATTCTTCACAGAAAGTATTGTATCTACTTATTATGTTATCGTTAAAAAAAACTATAACTTTACTTTAACTTTTCAGCATGCTCATGGTTTTTTTGTAGAAGTCAAAAGTCTTTAGCATATTATATCTATTCCAAAATCCTTGAGACATTTTTATAATCTGAAATAATTCCAACTGAATTTATTTTTTTGTAAGTACGTCATAAGTCGAAAGAATTTGTAGGTAGTTGACTTCAATAATAATTTAAAAAGTTCTAATAATTTTCTAAAATACTGACATAACTCAAAAATATGCACCCTGTATCAGGCATACATAATTAATCCGTAACAAATGTTGACCAAAATCCAAACTGAAACAAATTGACTTGGGTCATTTCTAAAATGGGCAATTCAATTACTCGTAAACTTTAGAAACGGGACCGTTAGAATGGGGAATGGGGAAGGTCGCTCCCGAGCGTTATGACGATGACGGGGGGTCCAATTGTATTACCGCGGCTATTTCCCAGCACGACAGTGAGACAACGATCGATTTAGTGTTTTGCCGATAGTAAGTATGTATACACAGAATTTGAACTATCAACTTTCTCAAATAGTTGAGTTCAAAAATTTAAAAATTCTCAAAATTTTCTAAAATACTGACATAACTCAAAATAAAACAAAAACTCATTTTAAACATAAGCTCAACTTTTTTACAAGATTGGTACAACTCAAAATAATGCGTTATTCTTCACAGAAAGTATTGTATCTACTTATTATCTTATCGTTAAAAAAAACTATAACTTTACTTTAACTTTTCAGCATGCTCATGGTTTTTTTGTAGAAGTCAAAAGTCTTTAGCATATTATATCTATTCCAAAATCCTTGAGACATTTTTATAATCTGAAATGATTCCAACTGAATTTATTTTTTTGTAAGTACGTCATAAGTCGAAAGAATTTGTAGGTAGTTGACTTCAATATTAATTTAAAAAGTTCTAATAATTTTCTAAAATACTGACATAACTCAAAAATATGCACCCTGTATCAAGCATACATAATTAATCCGTAACAAATGTTGACCAAAATCCAAACTGCAACAAATTGACTTGGGTCATTTCTAAAATGGGCAATTCAATTACAGTGGAACCCCGATAAGTCGGCCCCCGATAACCCGGAAGTCCGGTTAACCCGGACCGATTTTCATCAGATAAACATTTTGATTTTCAATATTTTGTATTTTTCAATTTAATTGTGGCTTATTTCCAATCAAAATAGTTAATTATCAGACAATCCTTTCAACAATAAAAGTGTATGTAATATAATATTTGAGAGATAATGTGTCTAGACTCTCTGTGTCGTGTACTTATGTGTGTAATTTGAACACGAGATTAAAAATTACTCATAGTACACGCCGCAGAAACAACAGCCAGCTGTCTGCAGTATCTATTCCTTTTTATTTCAAACTGTCAGCATTGTTTAGGAAAGACTATTTAAAAAATTCTTTTATAAACAATGGTCTTTAGTATTGTGTGTCTTGTATTGTTTGGGTTTGGTTTTTTTTTAGAATTGTAATGAGTAGGTAATATGTACTGTGCATATTTATAAAAATATTTCATGTTATTTCAATTCTAACGGAGTTTATCTGTAAGTATACCGTATTTTATTAATTTTTACCATATTCTCCGGCTATCTCGGATTTTCGATAACCCGGATCGGTCGTGGTCCCGATTAATCCGAGTTATCGAGGTTCCACTGTACTCGTAAACTTTAGAAACGGGACCGTTAGAATGGGGAATGGGGAAGGTCGCTCCCGAGCGTTACGACGATGACGGGGGGTCCAATTGTATTACCGCGGCTATTTCCCAGCACGACAGGGAGACAACGATCGATTTAGTGTTTTGCCGATAGTAAGTATGTATACACAGAATTTGAACTATCAACTTTCTCAAATAGTTGAGTTCAAAAATTTAAAAATTCTCAAAATTTTCTAAAATACTGACATAACTCAAAATAAAACAAAAACTCATTTTAAACATAAGCTCAACTTTTTTACAAGATTGGTACAACTCAAAATAATGCGTTATTCTTCACAGAAAGTATTGTATCTACTTATTATCTTATCGTTAAAAAAAACTATAACTTTACTTTAACTTTTCAGCATGCTCATGGTTTTTTTGTAGAAGTCAAAAGTCTTTAGCATATTATATCTATTCCAAAATCCTTGAGACATTTTTATAATCTGAAATAATTCCAACTGAATTTATTTTTTTGTAAGTACGTCATAAGTCGAAAGAATTTGTAGGTAGTTGACTTCAATAATAATTTAAAAAGTTCTAATAATTTTCTAAAATACTGACATAACTCAAAAATATGCACCCTGTATCAAGCATACATAATTAATCCGTAACAAATGTTGACCAAAATCCAAACTGAAACAAATTGACTTGGGTCATTTCTAAAATGGGCAATTCAATTACTCGTAAACTTTAGAAACGGGACCGTTAGAATGGGGAATGGGGAAGGTCACTTCCAAGCGTTATAACGATGACGGGGGGTCTAATTGTATTACCGCAGGATATTTCACAGCACGACAGGTAGACAACGATCGATTTAGTGTTTTGCCGATAGTAAATATACACAGAATTTGAACTGTCAACTTTTTTAAATAGTTGAGTTAAAAAATTTTAAAATTCTCATAATTTTCTAAAATACTGACATAACTCAAAATAAAACAAAAACTCATTTTAAACATATGCTCAACTTTTCTACAAGATTGACACAACTCAAAATAATGCTTTATTCTTCACAGAAAGTACTGTGTCTACTTATTATCTTATCGTTAAGAAAACTATAATTTTATTTTAACTTTTCATCATACCCTCTTCATGATTTTTTGTAGAAGTCAAAAGTTTTTAGTATATATCTATCCCAAAATCCTTGAGACATTTTTGTAATCCGAAATAATTCCAACTGAATTTATTTTTTTAGGTACGTCCTAAGTCGAAAGAATTTGTAGATAGTTTAGTTCAATAATTTAAAAAGTTCTAATAATTTTTTAAAATAATGACATAACTCAGAAGAAAGCAAAAACTCATTTTAACCATAATTTCAACTTGTTAACAAGATTGGCACAACTCAAAATAATGCATTATTCTTCACAGGAATTATTGTACTTATTATCTTATTATGTTTTTGAGAAAGAATTTAATATCTCAAAATAATACATTGTTTTTAAATAAAATCTGATACTAAGTACTTACTTGTTTCTTTTACTGACATAACTCAAAAATATGCACCCTGTATCAAGCATACATAATTAATCCGTAACAAATGTTGACCAAAATCCAAACTGAAACAAATTGACTTGGGTCATTTCTAAAATGGGCAATTCAATTACTCGTAAACTTTAGAAACTGGACCGTTAGAATGGGGAATGGGGAAGGTCACTCCCGAGCGTTATGACGATGACGGGGGGTCCAATTGTATTACCGCGGGTATTTCCCAGCACGACAGGGAGACAACGATCGATTTAGTGTTTTGCCGATAGTGTGGGTATACGGGATTATGCCGAACATACACAGAATTTGAACTGTCAACGCTAAAATATCAGTAGCTGGACTCAATTTATTGAAAGTGTTGTGGATTGCAAACGGTTGAAAACATTTAATAATATATCAATCAATCGTGACCGATCGGGTGCTAAAGCATTGTAGAGTTTTTTATTACAAAGCCTTTTTATTATGTTGACAGGTAAATGTTTACGGCGCGTACTAAAAGCTTCAACTGTTTTTTATTGTAATTGTTAAATAATATCCTGGTATGTGGTATATTGTTTTGCTATTCTTTAGTTTTGTTTTATTTTTTAATTCCAAGTTTTAATACCAATAAAAATCTAATCAATAATAAATCTTTCAATAAGATGGAGTAACACAATAATTACATTAATCTTAAAATATAATACTTCAAGGCAACCACAAACACTGATTTTTTCCAAGAAATGATGTAGATCATGACAACTTTTAACTTGATTACCTTTGGTCCCTGTTTCAATTTTTTTTTAATAGAAAATAATTGAACCTACTCTAATGTATAGTTTTTGTTTTAGGTAAGAAACCAACGAAGCTTCGAATGAAGAGTAAGTTGAAATTTTTTTATAGATAGACAGCCATACAGTCATACAAGTTAAATGTTCATATTTTTTAAAATACTTTTTTTATATACTTAAAATTATACTTAAAATACTTTTGAAAAAACTAAAATTTAGGTTTTAAATGCAGCCTACTGCGACTCCACAAACAGGGTAAATTTTCGATATTTTGCTTTGCTGTAGTGATATTATAACAATCTGTATAAAATATGTTTTGCGCTTATTTTCGAATAACTTTATTATTGCTTTAACTCGTATTAACCTTAACGCGGCAGTAACGAAATAAACATGACATTGAACTCGACGTGGTGTTGTAATAGGTTAATGGGTATAAATAATGAATATTGCAAAGACAGGGAATCATATTTATTTACCATACCGCGTTAGAGATGTCGGAAAAAGTTATTTGAAAAAGTAGTTCCAAATATTATTCTAGATGAATCTCGGGATAGTCAATTTCAGGTTTTGAGGTCCTGACGACGAGTAATGAAAAAAACTAACAATGCGAATTATGCCATGAAATTTGGTATGTAGGGTTAGCATAATAATCTGGAACAACTTTTTCAAATAACTTCTTCCGATATCTCTAACGCGAAACATAATATTATATAAAATTTATTCTGTTTGTGGATTCGCAGTAGGCCGCGATTAAAATTTAAATTTCAGTTGAGTATCTTAAAAAATGTGAACCTTCAACCTCTATGACTATGAAAAACTTGGATTTCAAAACAAAATGGATTTCACCTATTGACATTATTTATTATCAGTTAATCGTATTTTATGGGTAAAAGTGCATGTTTATTCAACATGTTCCCAAACTGTTCTCCGCGGAGCACCGACTGCTCCACGTAGCATCTACAGGTGCTCCGCTATATGGCGATAATAAATGGTTGGTATTTGTTGACCGGTAAGTTATTCTTATGGTGGTTACCCAACAGGTGGTGATCGAATCCACATTCTGGTCCCCGGTATACCCGCACGTCTGTAGTCTTGAGTCTAGAGCTTTCTCTTTGGATTATGTAGTCAATTATTGACCGTAGTTTTTTTGTAGGTTGCGTCCATTTGAATTTGTGGATGTTCTTGTGTGAGAAGAACCCATTTATTATTTTTAGCGAAAAATCTCTCAGAATCGGTGAAAAATAAAAATCTGGATAGCTTTCCACTTAATCACAGAATTTAGATAAGAACTGGAATCGGACATACCTGAAGCTGTCTTAAACGAGTTCCACACCCATCTGCTAAATTTACTTGAAAACTTCCAAGAATTACTTTCCTGGGAAATTCCACGACAAAGTTAAAGAAAACTTCTGGGTGGCAGATCCATACCTTGCAATGTTTAAAAACCATCTTCCTTAACATCTCAGCAGTATGAAGGCCTGATAGATTTGACATCGGATTCTGCGATAAAAAAACATTTTGAAAGTAAATCGCTAGTAGTTTTTTGGTGTCAGCTCAAAGACGAATTTAAAATTTTGTCAGATAAAGCGAAAATTATTCTTCTCCCTTTTGCAACAACATACTTATGTGAAGCAGCATTCTCTGCCTATGTGGCCACTAAAACAAAATAAAGATCTCGACCGAATGCGGAACCTGACATTCGATTGTCAGTTATCCCAAATTCAACCAGTTATTACTAACCTATCCAAATCAAAGCAGCCTCATTCTTGACATTAAAATGTAGACATTACGTTTTTTAAGATTTTAGAAAAATATGATTTGTGTGTTCTTTTTTTTGTTTTTCGTTATATGTAATTAAGTTTATTTTGTTTGCGATTGAAAAAAAAATTGAACAAAGTGAATAGAAAATTGTTAATATTTCCCCCTCCCCCCCAACTAATATCTCTCGTTCTCTGTGGCACCTATATAGATTCAGGTGCAATATGGTAAGTGCTCCCTACAGAATTTCTGACCTGAATAGTGCTCCTCGACCAAAAAACTTTGGGAAACGCTGGTGTAGAGAATTCAGTGAAGTCCGAACGGAATTTCACGATCAGTCTGAAGGCCTTCCGCTCCGAGCTTCACTGAATTCTCTACACCAGAGGTTCCCAATCTTTTAAAGTCATGTACCACCAAATACTTTTTGTTATTTTTGGTACCACCTAACTGAAATACCTATCTAGCTAGGTGATCTAATTAACTATAATAGTGGTGCTGATTTTGGCTGTTTTTGCGTTTTGTGTACCACCTCAAATATGTACCACCAGTGGTACATGTACCACAGATTAATAACCGCTGCTCTACACCATTTGCGAACATATTGAACAGATATGCACTTTTACCTATAAACTACGATTAACTGATGATGAATGTCAATAGGTGAAATCCATTTTCGGCATGCTGCCAACGTACGCTTCAGACGGTACGGTGTTTTGACCTTACCATGATCAAATCTCTGTAATATGTAATGTATTTTTTATGTGAGAGTCCTTTGTGTCCGTATTGGATGTCTTCAATGTTTCAACTACAGCTGACAACACCATTAGACACTTTTTTTTCCAAAAGTCAGAATTTAAAAAGTATTTTAAATCTTACATGGGATCCCTCTCTCTTCATAGTGGTATTTTGAAATTATTGACCATAGCTCTGAAGATAGCTTTATAAGCTGAAAGCGCTCAGCTAGGATTTATAGATTTTACACACTTCAAAAGTACACTTCTCCGTGTCTTTCAGAAATCAATTTTGCAATTATAGAATGTATCACAGCATGAATTTCACATTGACGGTAACAGTTGTAACGATGAGTTATCCTCATCATCACTTTATAATATGTATTTCAAAATATTTATTAGGAAAAGCAACTTCCACTAAGTACACAACCAACTATGCGTCAACGTGTAGTAGGTATTGCCTAGATTTTTACTGAGTATTTGGATCATGTTGGTAATATTTGGGGAATTCGGAATCTAGAAGTTGGTTCGTGTGTCGATACGGCTGTCGGCTGACGTGGTTGTCATTGCAGGAAGAGCTGAAGAGCTGAAGAACAGCTCTTCCTGCAATGACAACCACGTCAGCCGGAAGCCGTATCGACACACGAACCAACTTCTAGATTCCGAATTCTCCAAATATTACCAACATCATCCAAATACTCAGTAAAAATCTAGGCAATACCTACTTCACGTTGACGCATAGTTCGTTGCGTACTTAGTGGAAGTTGCTTTTCCTAATAAATATTTTTAAATGCATATTATATAGTTATATATAAGTGACGATGAGGATAACTCATCGTTACACAGTGACCGGGACCTCCACCTTCGAACTCTACTAGGCCGACACTGAGCAACGTAGCGAGGCGAAAGTGGTGGGGTAAGAGAGAAGGGGAGTTTCTGTGTAAGACAGTGTTGGAAGATTTCTCACAGCATGTCGCACTCTGTTACAAATTCCCCTTGTATGTCCACAAGGTGATATTCAAACATATTTCTATATTTACGATAGCGTAATGCTAAATTATACAAGGCTCCTAATATAAAAACAAACAAAAAATTTAAGGCAGTAAACAATATTCCTTTTTTTCCCTTCACATCAATTCATTTTTATTGTATTTACGTATATTGGTCTATACATGTGTTGATGTGAGCAGGAGCTGACCCCTGCCTTACCAAAAATAAATAAAACAAGATAAACGTAATTTTATTCGGACGCGGCCATTTTCTTTTATTTTATTCGCCAATAGAAAAACCTTCGTTTTATTATTTTATTTTTCTTGTCCTTTTTCAGTGTGCCCTTAGTTGTTTTTGTGGTTTGAATTAAATGAAAATAATCGAGCTGCCGGTAACGTGCAAAGTGCTTTTTGGGTTTACTGAATACATAAAAAAACACTCAAATGCCCCGTAATGCAAAGACCTTTAATGAAATAGAAGAAAAAATAGTCTTTTTCCTCCTTCATTTACATTGAGATGTATAAACTGGAGCGCATCATTGGGGTATATCGTAAAATACATATAAATAAGAAGAGGGAAAAACCATCAACCTTTCATCATTCCAATAAAGTACTTTTATATTTGCATCCTTTTTTCTTCCCAATTTCTATAATGCATTGGGTTTGGATTTAGCACAAGTTTTACTTTTTTATTGGTACCCTCCCTTACTACCTACTCATTTCTTAATTTTATGTCGTTTTATTTATCATTTTGTCGGATTTCTTAAACTTTCAGGAGTCAATATCCTTATGTGTCTTCTTTGTCACACAAAGCCAACTTTGTGTGGCTTTTTCTTCTTTTTGTTATGCCTATCCGTAACGAGTGTTGGCGATCATCATGGTAATATTTATCTTATTTGCAGAAGCTCTAAAAAGGTCCACAGATGTTGTGTTGAACCAGGCTCTTAGGTTCTTTAACCTGGATGTTCTTCGTGTTCCTGGACCTTGGTTTCCAAACATTTTTCCATACATACGGTTTAACGTCGATCTATCTTTTCCCGATGTGCGCTTTATTTTTTAGCTATTGGTTCACCAAGAGGTAAGAGAGCGTATCGGAAAAGCTAGAACCACCTTCAACATATGGGGGCTTTCTGCCAGTGTCACAACTGTTGCTTAGTCCCATCTGAACTAATATTTAATTTAGACATGTCAAAACAATTTCAGAAGAACTTTGCAAATGAAACAAATCTTCTTCATGTACCATGTTCTTTCAGAACGTTGGTTACCATCATAGCTATCGTAATTTTATTCACTGCCACCCTAAATAGCATGCTTGTATCAACACCATACCAGTCTCGCAAGTTCTTTAACCATGAGGTTATTCTTCGGCCTGGACCGCGTTTGCCTGCTATTTTTCCTTGCATAATATTTTGTAGCAACCTATATTTGGGACCTCTCATTACATGTCCGAAGTACTCCAGCTTTCTCTGCTTGATGCTTTTTATGATCTCAGTAGTCTTACTGAGGCGTTATAGTATTGTGGAGTTTCGAATCTTCTCCACCCAGGAAACTTTTACAATTCTTCTATAGCACCACATTTCGAAAGCCTCAAGGCGATTTAGTTCGATTTTATTCACAGTCCAGGACTCAACGCCATAAAGTAAGACCGAGAACACGTAGCAGCGAAGTAGGCGGATCCTCAATGCCAATTTTAGGTCTCTGTTACATAACACCTTGGACATCTCTCTAAAAGCTCTAGCCTGCTCTATTCTAGATCTAATTTTGCCGTGACTTTCTGCGTTACAATTTAGTTGCTGTCAAAGGTAAACGATTTTATCAACTTGCTCAAGTTTGGTATTATTTACATTTATAGACGGTTTTATATGCTGCTGTTTACTTATTACAAGTATTTTAGTTTTCCGTATGTTCAGATCCAGACCTGCCTCCCTACAACTCTCAACGACACTATCAAGTAGTGTTTGCAGATCTTCTTGACTAGAAGCTAGGAGTACTGTATCGTCCGCATATCGCAAATTATTGATGACTTCGCCGTTCACAAGTATTCCTTCATCTTTTTCAGAAAGAGCTTTTCTAAAAATTCTTTCGGAGTAAACGTTGAAAAGCAGTGGTAACAAGAGGCATTCTTGCCGTACTTCTCTCTTAATATTAACAGCCTGTGATTCCACACCATCTACTAAAACTGTGTTATTTGATTTCAATATAAATTTGCAATTATTCGAACATCTCTGCCGTCCAAGCCTATGTCTTTTAGAGCTTCGATCAATATAGAGTGCTTAACACGATCAAATCCCTTTTGAAAGTCAATAAAACAACAGTATATGTCCACAGATATACCTCGATTTCTTTGAGCAAGTACGTTCATTCCAAACAATGCCTCTCTCGTTCCAAACCCGTTACGGAAACCAAACTGTGTGTCATCCAGGTATTCCTCGATTTTATTGTAGATACGACCACGTATTACCTTTAGAAAAATTTTCAATAAATGGTTTAACAAACTGATGGTTCTATAATCAGCACAGATTTTTGCTGTTGTCTTCTTAGGTAGAGCTATAAACAGTGAGTTAGACCAGCCATTAGGAAGTTGTCCGCTGGTATAAAATGGTATTGAAAAACGAAGTTATAACCTCCAAAACATTGCTATTATTTATAAGCTTGTATATTTCAGTTGGAATTTTCATCAGGACCAGTCGCTCTGCCATCTTTTGATGATTGTATGGCTTTTATTACCTCAGAGCGTGTTATTAGGGGTCCGTCGCAGTTAGTAATATCGGGTGGTGAACTACTCCTGTCGTCTTCGAATAGGTTCGTAACGTAATTTTCCCATTCTTTAAGTTTGTCCTCTACTTCAAATATTACTTTACCATGTTCATCTTGTAGCAATGCAGTTTGTTTCTTATTGAAGACACCAGCTGCTTTTTTCACTTTTTTATACATGTTAAACGTGTCATATTTGTTTTCAAGTTCTTCAATATCTTGACACTGTTTGGCTAGATGTTGACTCTTTGCTTCTCGTATTTTACGTCGAATTTCTTTTTGTACGCTGTTATGAAGTGTTTCGTTGTTTTTCGCTAATCGCCGTTGTTCCATCAAATCCAATATGTCTTCTGTCACCCAAGCCTGCTTTTTTAGCTTTGACCTGCCTTGTAAATTTCTCACACAGATTTCTTTTACTGTTGTTACGATTTTATTTAAGCTCTCATCGACATTCTCACCGATATTTTCCCAAATTTAATTTTTATATTTCATTCAATAAGGAATTCAAATTGCATATTTCTTTTCCCACACGATTACTTAATTTTTGATTACAAAATAGCTATGAATTAAAAATTTGGTGAAAAAAATCTTAGAATTTTCTTGCAAAAATTTCATTTTTTTAAAGAAATAAATTTAATTTATATTAAATTTATTTAAATTTATTTAAATTTACTCCTTTGAGCTATTCCAATTTAAATAATACAATCTTTTTAGCCCAATTTCCAGAATTTCAAAAGGAACAATTTGTTTTGAATAATACTAAAACATCACCCTGTATACAATTTTTTCAGTGATTCACCGTTATTGTCGTTTTATTGAATTTTTAGAAGTAGGTCTAAAACTTTAACCCCATAAAAATCCATTAAGTACGCTAATGATTAAAAGTAAAAATACACGGTCGTAAGTCGGCCGGTTTTATTTTTAAGGCCGTAAGAAGATGGTTGGAAAAATGATGATAAAAAGTTGTAATCTTGTTAGAAAAAAAAAACGAGCATAATCTACCGCGGAAATGTGTATAGGAGTCATTTCAGTTCAGTTGGAACTGGAACTTCGAAAAATTGTTGTTCCATTTGTTTCGCCGTAAAGAGAAGTTTTATTTAAGAATGGGGTAATGCGATAACCATTTGTTATGCTTGTATGCTGGGAATTGTATTAAAGAAATGGCAATCAAATTCAAAGTTGCAATGATCTTTTGATGTTTTTTGCGTTTTTTTTAATTTGGCAAATAATAAACACAGTTGATCAGAAAATCCTTCAATGTATCCCTAGTTTTTAACAAGAAATAATAGAATAAAGGAGGAATTAAAAAAGGCGCTTGAGGAATTGGGACTTAAAGATAGTAACTTACGCAACATAATACATCTTACTTTAGAGAATATAGAAAATTGAGTCAAAATAATTAATCAATCATCGGACAAAATTGTAAACGAAAGATTATGGCAGGGCGATCCCTTGTCACCACTACTCTTTAACTTATGACTAGAAAAAATAATACGAGGAGCGAAAATCAATACAGAAACGACTCCTATATAAAAAAAACACCAAGTTTTTGTATTTGCGGATGATGTGCTATTGCTGGCAAGAGGAAAAAAGAGATACAGGAGATAGTACAGAGAAAAGTAAAAGCAGCGAAGAAAATGGGACTAATGAAACTAAAACAACAGACATAGAAACAATGGCAAGATGGTCAGTTCAGAAATGGAGAAAATTTTAAAGTAGAAGTAGAAGAAGGAAAACCATACGAATTAGAAATGGTAGAAAGATTTACTTAGCTACAATAGGATCAATAATATAACGTAAACCGAACATTGAAGAAGAAATACAAGCTAGAAGACTAGCAGGCAATATAATAGTGTACATGCGCTTAATCGAATGTTGAAAAGAAAGTTTTTATCAATCAATTAATACAGAAGGTGGTTATACAAAACAACTATATAACCAATTAAAAACATGTACAATGACAAGAAAATAACAAAATTTATTGCAGATCTGGGAAAGGAAAATTCTGAGGAAGATATATGGATGAAAAGACAGTTTATGGATAAGAAAATCAAATGACGAGTTAAACGAACTATACAACCAACCTAATATAATACGAGTATACCCTATTCCACGAACATACGCCTGTTTTGGATTACTTCGACAACGAATATTTTACTGTGCAAAATAAGAACGAAAGTAAATTGCAAATTACATTGTTGTTATATATATATATATATATATATTTACTCCCAGCGTATGAAGTGAGCCACATATCAAAAGAAACTGCGGTTGAAGTGAGGTCCTGTACAAAGTGAGGTCCAGTATACGGACCTCACTTAGTCAATCAATGTAAGACTTTTTCGTAGACATGTACTGATAGCAAACACTGTTTTTTTACAAAAAAAAGTGGGACCTCACTTTGTATGGTCCACATCAATTTTTAGTTCAGAGATTTTCCGCATAGAGGCGCTGACTTTGGCGTATATTTTCTAACCATGTATATTCTATGCCCTGTTGAATAACTTACGATACACATAGTGAGGACCATACAACTGGCAACATCTGTTCAACCAATCTTTAAAACAGTGGATCGTCAATCGTCGCATAAATTCAAACAGTACAAAAATGTTTAATACTTTAATCCTTTTTGAGAGCGTAGGCGCAAAATTTCGGTCGAGTTCTTTTTAAACGCATTTATTTTTTTCGAATCCTGAGATAACTAATAGGTATTTTTAAAAAATTTGAACGCAAAATAGAAGACTACATTATTCCCGAGGGCAGAAAGTCCCTTATAATGAACACAAAGTTTCTTTTGTAATATATATTTAAAATTAAAAATCAGACTATTTTTTTTCACTCCAGTGACTTATTAAAATAAATATTATAGAAGTTCTCAAGGACTTTCGACCATGGATAATACAGTAATATTTCTTTCTGCGTTTAAATGTTTTAAAAATACTTAAGGTTTTCTCAGTATTCGAAAAAAAATGAACGCATTTAAAAATAATTCGAGCGAAATTTTTGCGCATATGCTCTCAGAAAGGCTTAAAATACTATAAATTTTTGTAATCAGTATTTCAATAGTTATTTATGATATAAGTGTTAAAAGTACACGTTTAAGGCACGCATGTGAAAGTTTGCAGAATGAGCGACAGCGAGTTCTGCAATTCACATGAGTGCCTTAAAAATGCACTTTTTAACACGCATATCATGCAATATTTTTTCTACAAACGTAATTACAGGACAATATCTACAAAAACTTTTACTTGAACTTGACTGACATTCCATTTTTATATTTTTTTGATATTACATCAAACTTGCCTATACGATCAATACGAATTGCAGTGCCATAAAAATTTTAAAGCACTAGTGCCTTAAAGCAGCGCCGGATAAAGGGGCGGGCGAGCCGGGCGACCGCCCGGGGCGCCAGAATTTGGGGGCGCCAAATTTTGAGAGACGCTGATATATAAATATAATATTTGCCCCTATCCGTGGCTCAGTGGTAAGAGCGCCTGCCTTTGGATCGAAAAAATCCGAAAGGTTGTGGGTTCGAATCTCACCAGGGTCGGAAATTTTTCATTTATTATAAATTAATAAATGAATAGTTTCTGTCCTCGTGGGATCGGTTCTCACCGGAGGGACCGCAGACGTTCGGATACAATTAGCGTCTCTTTGCAAAGACAATGACGTCGACATTGCAAAGTAACAAGCCACTTACTCAACACACACACTACTTACACATGAAACTAGGTACCTAACTGTTCAAAATTACCGTACCTACCATGCCAATGGCCATTAGTTGCCGAGGCATTAGCTAAACAAAAAAAAATATAATATTTTTTACATTCACTATTTTTTTGGACTTTATAGATTATCTTTGGGCTAATATTACTCCTAAGACAATTAATATTAAATAATTGTAACAATAAGAAAACTATTTCTAGCTCACAAAAATTCTCTAATAAAAATAATGCAACCTAAAAATTGTTATGGCTTTTAAAGGTCATTTGTCAGGTAATACCTATCACTTTTATGGTATTACAATGTTATACATACATACTTAAAATACACGAAGATCAGATTTACGAAGTATCAACAAATTTATGAATAGTCAGTGATATTATTATACTGGTGCTTGCCATTATAGCCTCAATGGTTAAATAGTTTTGTCTTCCTGTTCTGTAAACTTTGCTTTATCAACATTGTCGTGTGTCCGTGGGTGTGTAATTTGAAATAAAAAAAAACAAACCAGGTATATCTATATGAATTAGTGATGTAACGAATATTCGTATTCGCATTCGCATTCGCGAATATCCGCATCTTTTGGCATATTCGCATTCGCGTTCGCATTCGCAAAATGTGTGCGAATGTTTTGCGAATATGAATATCAGAGAAAAACTAATTTGAAAATAACGTTAGATTAATAAAATCAAAATCTATTCTCTTTCTCATCTTTTTTTATTAAAAAAAAGGTAACTTAACCTCGTATAATCAGATTATCAGGCTTCACGTTGTTTTATTATTTGGTATAATGTAATAAAGCTTAAGATTCAGATTGATTTACACTAAATATTAATTAACTTCTCATTAAAAATTTAGAAAACATTTCAAAAATAGAAACAAATTAAAAAAACTGAATATTCGCATTCGCATCCGCATTCGCGAATGTCGTTATTAGATATTCGCATTCGCATTCGTATTCGCGAATGTTCAAAAAACGACATTCGTTACATCACTAATATGAATTAGAATTGACAAGTTCTTTTTCATAATATGAATATATAGAAATTTATTTCGAATACTTTGTATGCGTTAAGATGTTTCACTTTTTGCATAAAAACGGCACGAACGACGTATGAAAAAAAGGAATAATAGATTTTTGTATATATCATAAATTGAACGAGTAATTCCAAAATGATTTGTTATTTGAAATATCTCAGTGGCATACTATGTTTTTGTTTAAAAAAATTCACACCATTTCAACAGTAGATATAAAATTATTAATTTTATGTCAAAAAATGCGCAATAATTACCTCTTAAAACACATCAAATTTCATTTGCATATCTGAACCGGTTTTAGAACAATAAAGAAATCGTCAGTTTGTAAGAAAAATGTCAACACCCCATATCTCGGAAACGAAGTATTTGCTGACATACGCTTATAGAGCAAACTGTCATTATTTTTTCATATGTTAATATATTGTCATATGTTAATTTCATATGTTTTCAAACTGTTAAAGTTTGTCGCATTTATTTAGAAACATCCTGTTTTTTCTTGATCACCCTGGATTTCCATAGTTTTTCCTGTATTATTTCACTTGACCGTTATTTTCAGTTCTTTCTGTTTTTCCAGTCCTGCAGGTTTCTTTTCTAATATTGCTTCGTCCATTTTATCTCTAAAAGATTTTCGGGGTCTGTCTCTCTTCCTTCTTCCTATCGGGCTCCAATCTGTTATTCTGTTTATCAACGATTTTGGTCTGCTCTTCTGCCATATCCGTACCAGGTTAATCTCTTTTGTCCTATGTTGTCTATTATCCCTTGAATTCATTACCATTATTTTCTTAATCTCTATGTTATTTATTCTATCCCTTCTACAGCTTCTACTTAGGTATTCGATCTCTGTTGCTCTTATTTTGCATTTGGTTTTCGTATTTTTTATTCAATTTTCACACCCATTATTCAGAATACTTTTTGTCATGGTGTTATATTATATTCTTCTTTTTGTTTTTATACTGATGTTCTTATCCCACAGTACCGGGTTTAATTTTAGTATGCAGCATATTGTTTGTCCTAGTAACTCGATACCTAAAACCATAGCTTGGTTCTATAGGTATCGAGTCATAGAGATAATAAAAAGCTCATGAGATAATAAAAAAAAATAATGAATGATTTTATTTGAATTTGCATAGATGATTGTAAGGCCAAGGATATCACAACGGCTCTAAAAGGAAGAGAAAAAATAAAGATGTACAAGCTCGCGTTTGCAAAGAATATCCGCATGCTATTTTATGCTAAGTGGATGCCACTCCCTCAATTTAGTTATTGGGGATGCAGCTATATCTTGCGCACAATCAACATGTTTTTTGGTCTTGTAGAAGATTTATACACATTAAATGATATAAACGAGTCAGATTAAATAAATTATTAGACGAATTTTTTGCTAAGCAACAACATTTTTGTTTAATTTAGTAGTATTTTGTATTTTGACAACGACACCCGATTTGGGCGTCGAAACGATAATAAAATTATTTTTTTCAATTTAATTGTGGCTTATTTTCCATCTAAATAGTTATTTATACACATTTTTTACTGGTTGTTGATAATGTGCATTTATCTTTTACCTCGCTTCTTCGTCGCTTGAACTTAAAATGTGCTCGCTATGCTATGCCCTATGTTGGATAAGTTATAAGTAATAACTATCCTACTATTTTTTAAATAAATATATTTTTACATAGTTCTTTATGGTAAAATTTTGATTTTTTCCTATTTTTTTATATTTGCAGTAAATTTGTATATTCTTATATGAAGGGGCGCCAAATTTTATTTTGCCAGGGGCGCTCAGAACCCTAAAACCGGCCCTACCTTAAAGTAGCATTTTTAACGCACGTATGGAGTTCTAAAAATTGCATTTTTAACACGGTTGTAGAAAAAAGCCTTTAAATGAGGTGTCACATGATGTACTTACTTTCCTATTTAAAAAAATCAAAGTTGTGCCTGTCACCTGAAGAAGAGGGATCGCGTAAAGTTCGAAACATTGACGCTATAATATACTATGATTATTTTAAAAATCGACCTATCCGAGCGTTTTTCTTATGTGCTAAAAATAAATAAGTTAATAAGGGGGGTAAAACTTATTCCAGCGAACTGTATTTGTAACAACCAAGGTAGGGATGGCGGTTGTTGAACAAAAAACCGGTTTTCGGTTATACCGGTTTTTTACTTACGGTTTAACCTGACGGTTATAACTGGTCAAAAAAAGCGGTTGTTCCAAAAACCATTTTTCGGTTTTTTTAATCAGAAGCAAATACTCGATAGGTTATAATGTTAATATAATGTTATATGTTACATACATTTATATTGCAATTCAGTTTGCTCAATTTTCCTCCCGAAAAATTCCCCAACCAATTCAACCTATAAAAATTTTCCCATGTGCTTTCAAATTACCCTAAAAATGGGCGAAAGTACCCCAATCTGGCATCTCTGATTCGTCGCTCGTTGTAGACGGCGTCGGTGTATATTGCGTTGTCAATTGGGATATTCCCAAAACTCCCAAAAGTGATGATCCTACCGATCTACCGACATGTCCCTAGGATCTATCGAGTTTAAAAAAATATCCAAATGACATATTTTACTTAAGAGGAAACAGTAGCGATCAACAGGTAGCGAAAACGCGTTCCAAGATTGCGGCTGTAATTTTGAATATTTTTTCGAGATATGTGGCACACGTATTCGTAATATAATAAAGAATGGCGGTACAGAGCCCAATTTAAAAAATATATTAATATGTGGAAATTACTCTGTAATTAAATACAATATTAAAAAAACGAGCCTGTACCGCCACTAAGAAGAACAAAAAAATACATTTTCTTCAAATAAACTTTTTTATCCGATGCCTAGATTTTGTGTCATTTTGGAACTACTAAAATTTTTATTTCATTAGTAGTTCCAAAATGACACAAAATCTAGGCATCTGATAAAAAAGTTTATTTGAAGAAAGTGTATTTTTTTGTTCTTCTTAATGGCGGTACAGACTCGTTTTTTTAATATTGTATTTATTTACAGAGTAATTTCCACATATTAATATATTTTTCAAATTGGGCTCTGTACCGCCATTCTTTATTATATTACAAATACGTGTGCCAAATATCTCGAAAAAATATTCAAAATTACAGCCTCAATCTTGGAACGCGTTTTGGCTACCTGTTGATCGCTACTGTATCACCTTAAAAATAAATTCGATAAACCAATTCATCATTTATTGCCATCAAAAAATTTCAGTAGGTAGTATTTTTTAACACGTTTGTATAATACCTTTCATTTCCTAAGAATTATGTATTATTTAAAAATTACATAATGAGATTCCTAATCGTATTTCGGTATTCACATTTCATACAAGTCTCAAAGTACTCAAGTATAAACAATTTTTAGATGATTTTGGGAATATCGATTTCAAGCAGATCACTTACCTTTTTATGGAAATATTCATGTGTTTCATAAAAGCTGATGTGACACTTTCGTCCAGTTCTTTATTAGTAAATAAAAGTTGAATTATGGTTGTTTGGGTTAATAATTACTTCGCATATTATTTATAATACATATATAGTAGGGGAGCAAAGTATGCTAAATGTGCAGTCACTCGAGCGCTTTGAGGACCTATTGGGTTGTGATTATTAGGTTCTAAAACCAAAAAAGTTAAGTAAAATTTTCCATTTTAGTGGGGACTTTCCATATTTTAATTTAATTTTCCATTTCCAACACCCGTTTTCTCCGATTATAGCGCCACTTATCCGTAATTAGAAAAAACGTTTCGAATAAAAGTTGCTTATTTTTACGCAAAGAACCCAAATCTGAAATAAAAAAAGGAGTTCCTATTTAAGATTTTAAAGTAACCCCCCCCCCACCTCCGTGGGGGTCGTGTTTGGTACCATTCGATAGATTTCAGAAAAAATATTCAGAAATTGTAGTGTATTACCTATAAGAAGTTACCGTTAAGCCGGGTCCAGACTATGTAACAAAACATGTTAAATAACAAAGTTTTGTAACTTGTTACAAAATTTTAAATAAACAAGTTTTAAAACACAGTGTTGTATAACATTTTTCTGGTTATATAGCATGTTTTATGTTATCCAACAGATGTCGGTAAACATCAAAGAAAGTTATAAAACCGCACCGCGACTGATCTACACCTAAAAACATGTTATTGAAACATTTCTCTGGCATAGTACCTACGCGAGCAGCAACCGTTGGAGTCATATCGCCTTGTTCATTCTGGAGTGATTGTGCTAGCTTTTTTTTTGTTCTGTTCACGTAGGGTTATTTACGCGATGAAATTGTCGAAAGAACTGACTACTCATTTAATTGAGCTATTTCGTAAGTAACGAGTATTATGGGACTGCTATGGGATGAGCTACATTTATTGATTTAAAAAACAAATAAAAAACACGAGGAATAGACTGAAATAGAAGTGAAAATAGGTACAGAAACTGTAGTTAAAACTAATGCACGTACGCCTATAACTCAAGCCAATAAAAGAAAAGCAGTACGCGGAACCTTAACAGCAAATCGGTGCAAATCAACTCTAAATTTGACATAAATACTATTCTCTACAGAGCAGAGTGTTCAGACATAAAACCTGTAACATTCACTTCATTCGCTACACAGATGCAGACTGCTTCATCAGCTACTCAAACAGGCACTCAATCATACAATATATCTGAGCCTTTCTATTCCGTCTACTACACCTACATCCGCTACTTCTCCAGCTACACCAATTCAAACAGACAGTGACACTCAATCATGAACAGGTGAAGACGATAATACTGAGGAATTAAATTTTACAGAAATGTTATACTTCCTCTCTGAAACAATGAGTAAAAAGGTTAAAAAATATACTTTGCTAATAATATAACTGTTAATCTTTCTCTTACTGGAATTGCATCTCGAAATGTCTTTCCTGCCTATTTTATGGCCGATTTCATTTATAAGAAATTCAAAATCAGAACTTTCTATTCTTAAGAAGTTTTTAAAACTGCCATCACATTTAATGTCTCCTGTCGATGGGTCTATGTTATTTCTTTCCAGATGAGCTAAAAGAGCTGTACCACTACCTATATTTTGCTCGAGCTGCTAATGAAGGACACATCCAAAATATTAATTTAACACGCCGGTGTCGCCTCCACAATATTACACAAGCTGCTGTTGCTATGAAGAGATCCTCCATACTTATATGACGCAATTTTATATACTACCTAACCTACCAGCTATCCATCCAAAATGCTGCAAAATTTATGCGCATGTTGTTGTTTTGTTTTTTGTTATATAGTCTGGATACTCATGCTATATTATAACAAGTTACATAACAAAGTTGTACAACAAATTTGTTGTACAACTTTGTTATTAGCATGTTTTGTTACATAGTCTAGACCCGGCTTTAAAAGTTCCCCGTTTCAAGAAAAAATATTGTCTAAGAGCGATAGCCTAGTGACCTAATGGGTAGACCTCGGATCTCGGATTCGTAAAGCAGAGGTTTCGATTTCAAATCCGGGGTGTGGATCTCCGATTTTTTTATTTATTGTTACTGCATTCATGTCTGTAGACAATGTTGCAATCTATTATGAGCACAATAAAATAATAAATAAATATTTAAAAAAAAACAAGAAAAAAAATACAATCACTGGAAGCGAAACTAAACAATACGGAAGAAACATAACCACTGGATTCGGAACTGGATATGGAACTGGATAATATTAGAAAACTGATATTATAATATGTAAGCACTACGAGCCTAGTAGGCCCATGGCTTGATGTACTATTCTTTTCCACTCCCTTTTGTCAGTCGCTTTTGTTTCCCAGTTCCTTAAGTTAATTCTTTTCATATCTTCTCTAACTCCATTACTCCATCGTGACCTCGGTCTTCCTCTTCGTCTTTTCCCTGCCAATGCACTAGATAGTACCATTCTGGGAATTCTAGATGGAATCATCCTCTGCACATGGCCCAACCATCTAAGTCTTTGCGCCTTAATTACTGCTAGTATGTTAGGATCTTGATAGAGCTCAGTTGGTTCCTTATTTGTTCTTCTTACCCATTGTCCATTTAAGTTTTTCCCACCGAAGATTTTGCGCAGTATTTTCCTCTCCCAAACTAATAACAACTCTTGATGTTTTTTTGTTGTGACCCATGTTTCAGAAGCATACGTTACTATCGGCCTTATTACGGTCTTGTAAGTTCTTAGTTTTGCTCTTCGTGATATATGTTTACTTCTTAACAACCCATTAAAAGCAAATATAGCGCGGTTGCCCGACATAATTCTCTTTTGTATTTTTTCTTCACAGTTAGGATCTCTTGTGGAGACAGTTCCTAAGTACTCAAATCTCTCAACTTCTTCGAATTTATACTGTGTTCCCTTCGCTGTTGTCATTGTTATGTATTGCCCCCGAACGAATTGCTTATTTGTCCATTCCATATACTTTGTTTTTGCTTCATTTATATACAATCCTTTGGTTGCTGCCCTCTCCTCGAGTTTCATGAGTGTTTCTATAAGTTCTATGTTGCTCCTAGCCAAGATTACCAAATCGTCTGCTAATGCCAAGCACTGATGTTTTTTGTGGTAGATCAGACCTGTTCTATTAATGTTTGCTTCCTGTATAACCTTTTCTAGTAATATGCTAAACATTATAGACGATAATGGATCACCCTGTCGCAGTCCTTGTTTGACCTCAAAGCTTTCTGTTATAGTATTGTTTATCTTGACTTTATCATACTGATAGATCATACTGATATTGTTTAAAAACACTAATAATATTGATATAAAATGTTAATCAATTTTATTTATTGTTATAAGAATCAAAGGTAAATATGATTAGGCGAATGAAGCCTTAGGTTTCGCAGTCAATATCCCAACCACACACACATGTTGCAATCTATTTCAATACGGTTTATAGTACAAACTATACATTTAATATCAAAATAGTGGGATATATTTTTTTAGTTGAGGACACTTGGTCACATTGCATTGTTTCAGGATAAGGTGAAATATCTTCAATAAATGGAAAAAAGCATGTATGTCATATATTATAATACTTTCTATACTCTTAATATGCAGTCTCGTATAAATTTGTAGTGACATGATTTTAAGTATAAGAACAAGAAGCTTGCAACAATTTTCAGAGAAAATAGAAAACTAAAACTATTTTAAAATGATTATTCGAAATAAAACATATGCACATATTCACTGTATTTGCCATCTAGTGGAATAACTGTAAAACTAAGTCAGTAAAAAAGGTACATTAAGTTTAATTAAATTAAGTAAATCATCTTGTATACTAAAATTAAGGTTGGAAAATTGTCATTTCAAAATGAAAATCGACAGGGGCAACAGTACCTATACTAAAATACACTCTGTATAGATAATTATGTCAATGTTAATAATACTGGATAGAGAATTGAATATCCTTTCAAATGAGCTAGCACACGCCCCTCTTCCCTATTTAAAAATAAGGGGTGGGGGAAATGGAAGGGAGGGGGTTGACAAATGACAGATATGTATGTACCGTAAAAACTGTGTTCCCCTTAGATCAAAAGTCGGGCTTTTATATTTATATATTAAGTTCAATATAAATTTCACATAACTGAACTATCACTGTATCCTCCATTTTGATTATTATTGTTCTCAACTAACGCTATTTTCAAAATTCTTGCTTTCCTATCCATCTTTAACGTAAATTATTAAAAAATATAAAACTATTTCTTTATTAACGCTAGTCTCCGATAAGGCTACCGTGATTTAATGCTGAGGTACTAAAATGTTATAAAATTAACAAACAGTACGAGCAAGAACAAAGAGTCCACATCCTTCTTATAACTACAAGTGACTGAAACATCGAAACAATAATAATTCTTACTGTGTTATACAGAAAAAGGCAGTAGAAACGATTAATCTCATATTTATCGACAACACTGTATGGTCCTCACTTGATGAGCTGTAAGGAAATATACACGTAAAGTTGTCCTCATTTTGTGCGCATAACGAAAAAGTATATACAGTCTCACTTTAATAGCTGCGTATAATGGCCTCACTTGGGTGGCAATATACTTGAACCATACGGGGCACACATACGTAATTTTTTTTGTGTATACTCGTCATTTTTTAATTGCTATTTACTTGTCAAGGTCACTATGAAGAGTTGAAACGATTATGTCTACGTTTTCTACCGGTCCTCACTAAGTGCGCGTAATGTCAGGACCTCACTTTGATATCTGTGCATAAATATATATATATATATATATATATATATATATATATATATATATATATATATATATCGGTTTTAAAACGTTCTCCTACGTCTTCCGATGCCTAGTCGCCATTCACTTCGGTCCATCCAAAGGTCTTCATCCAATTCTCTTTCTCTCATTTCTCGATTTATGCCTTCTCTCCAACTCAGGCGGGGTCTTCCTCTTTTTCGTCTACCATGAGGGGTCCACGTTAGGATTTGTTTCGGGAGTCGTTCTTCGGACATTCTTTGTACGTGTCCATACCATCTAAGCTGTTTGGTACTAATGTCATCTACTATTGTGTGTTTCACATTCATTATTTCCCTAATTCTGTTGTTGGTTACCCTTTCTAATCTTGATTTTCCTGCTGAGCGCCTCCAGAAATCCATTTCTGTTGCTTCAAGTTTTCTCTTGTATCTTTCTTTTATTTGCCATACTTCACTGCTGTAAGTGATTATACTCTTAACAATTGTATTGTATATTCTATGTTTGTTGTTGTTTGATATTGACTGGTCCCAGAGGATGCTATTGAGAAGGGTACATTGTTGTTTATTGGAATAATTATTAGAGCCATTTACTTTCTTACTTCTTATGTTGCACAGTAAAATATTCGTTGTCGAAGTAATCCAAAACAGGCGAATGGCGGCACACATAGTGAAAGCGGTTTCCGCTAGCGGGCAAACCGCGCGGTTCTCGCGCGCGTGTATGGTAACACAGTGAAGACGGGTAAAAGCGAGAGAGATCGTTCAAATCTGGCAGTTGTGTCTACTACTTGTAGCAAAATGTCGTCTTCCGATGATGATATAATTGCTTTAGATTCTGTTTTGACTAAACTGAAAAGAAAGAGAGTTGATGTACATCCTATTAATCGAGAAAGATTAATTTATGGAGAATATCATCATTTATTTCAAAAATTAAAAGATAATGAACGATTCTTCCAGTATATGAGAATGACTCAAGAGACTTCTAAATATATTTTTGAGAAAGTGGAGTATCGTTAAAAACAATATTAAACGCTCAACTTACAGTCAACCAACAGAATATCGAAAGAGTTGAGAATATACATATCTGGGTACGAATTTAAATAGCGAATGGGACTACTCAGAAATTAAACAGCGAATAATAAAAGCGAAAGCAGCATACTTTAGAATGAGACCCATTTTCAACAGTCGAGACATATCATTAAAAACAAAATACCGTCTGTTGAAATGCTATATATTCACAGTTCTGCTCTACGGAATGGAAGCTTGGACACTAACTGTTACATCTATGAATCGGCTCGAAGCTTTCGAAATGTGGTGTTATAGGAGCATCTTACGTATATCCTGCGTTGACCGAATTACTAACGTGGAATTCCTGCGTAGAATGGGGAAAGAGTGTGAATTTCTCATAACCATCAAAACAAAAAAATTAGAATATCTAGGACATGTAATGAGAAATCAAGAACGTTACGGCCTTCTCCAACTGATTCTCCAAGGGAAGGTATGTAAATGGTAAAAGAGGACCGGGAAGAAGACGCATTTTCTGGCTTCAAAATTTACAAAAATGGTATAATACCACTGAACTATTCCGCGCTGCGGTAGACAAAGTCAAGATAGCCATGATTATCGTCAACATCCGGAACGGATAGGCACTTTAAGAAGAAGAAGGAGTATCGTTTAATTAAAAACTGGTGTAATTTACATAAGCAGGCTATCCTTCCGGAAGAAAGGCTTGTTATAACATTGAGGTCAGTAGTTTTGTTGTAAATTTATTTTTCAAGTACTGATTTAGTTAATAGTTAATACTGGAATGGTTTTAGAAATACCTAAGTCACACAAAATTACGGTTTCAATAAGATTGACTTTATTACTTTTGTTTATTATAATGTACAATTATTTATAAAATTAATCCATGGAGAACTATTAATTCTTATTATAAAAGAGCGAATAAACTAAATTATCACTGCAGTAAACATTAAAACCGCGCGGAAAAAACTAAATTCTCATTCTAGCAAAAGCGGTCAGGCGGGTTGAGGCGGTTGGACCGCGCGGACCTGCTTTGACTATGTTCGTGTACATTTAAAGACGTGCATTCTTTTTGAAAACGTTTAAAAGCGGGTCCCGCTAGCGTTGCCCGCTAGCGGAAACCGCCTCCATTGTGTGCGCCGACTATGTTCGTGGAATGGCCCATAGTAAAGGCACCTAAATGGGGATGAGAGACGAGAGAGTTTCTTAAAAATGAAAACAAAAATGAAATCACGGTTTAACTCGCTACAACTCTGTTCCATTTTAATATTTTTTTTTCTGAAATTTTTACAGCGCATATCTCTTACCATTGTGAAGGCTATGAAAATTGTTGTAGACTTTCAGTCTTCTTCTCTTAAAAGTTATGAATTTTTAAAAATAAAAAAATTTAAAATTTATCTATTTGATCACGTCTATATTAAATTATATAGAATTATATAGGGGGAGTTTTAGATCTAGACGTGTTATAGAAAAAAAAATGGTGAAATTTTTAATTTTAAGAAAAAAGTTGTTTAATTTTTTTATGGTAAAATTGCGATTTTGACAAATTTGATTTTTTAATAAAAAATTAAGTAATCGTGTGGGGAAAAAATAAATATGCCATTTTAATTGCCTATTTGTCTAATTTGTAAAATTCATATTAGAGTTTTCAAAAAGCGTATACAGGGTGAAATTTTTTCTAAGACCCAAACGAACTAATTTTTTTAAGCCGGACCTGATTTTTTTAGTTTGAATAAATCAGTTGATTAGGTGGTAATAGTGTAACGATTGACCAAAATAAGAGACACATCGATCTGACCGTTCAAAAATTATGACGAATACAAATTTCTGTCAAAATGCGAAACTCGCCCTGTATATTATTAAAAAATGGGAGCAGACACTTTTTAATGGTCATTTGTTATTCCCCATAGGGGCCTCTATACGAGGTAGGAGTATGTACAGTTCCTCATGACTCACCCTGTATATCAATCTAAATGCAACATTGATGATGTTGGTCAATTTGACTATGGCTTTACGAGGCAGGTTTTTCAGCAATTCTACAGTAATATCATCTACATCATATCCTGGTGCCTTCTTAGGATTTATATTGTCTTTTATTTCATCAGCTACCTCCTTCGGGGATATTGGTCTGATTCTCTCCTCTGTCTGGTATTCGATATTTGATCATTATTTTGGTCATCATGCCGTTTTAATGTATTTTCTAAATATGTGGCAAATCTCTCTGCCTTTTGCTCATTACTTCTAGCCCAGCTACCGTCTTCTAGTTTAATGGGTGGAGAATGGGTTACTGGTCTTTTTAGCCTCTTTGTTGCTTTCCGTAGAGAGTACTCCGTGCTGCTATCATCCATCCAATCTTTCAGGTAATAACTGATTGACTCATTTTTTATATTTTGGATCTCTCTTTTAAGGTTTTGACTAGCATTGTTTAAATTTGTTTTATTTTGGGGTGCTCTGGTTTGTTGCCACTTCCTTCTAAGTTTTCTTTTCTCTTTAATTAACTGTTTAATTTCTTTCGGTTAGCTACTTCATTAATTTTATTTAAATTATCTCATAACCTGGTAACTACAATAATTTGAGTGACTTATACAAACGCAAAGTTAATATAAAATGTAGTGAGCGCGTTTCAACGTTGATTAAACAAGGAATGACCCACTTTAGCAACATCGTGTATTTCGCGCCATAATAACAGTCTAAATCATTCATTCAATTAGTATGGGCCGAGGAACGTTCCGGCCCGAGACCTGTATTATATCATTTTCAAGAATGATATATACGGACAGGAACATGCAGATTATTCGTTTTGACACCGGGATTCTTGTCTGGATTTAATTATATCCTTTGTGCAAAATCGATGTTACTCTCTGTTTGTCTTTGCGAAAGGAGCGTAAGGTGTTACTCTTGGTTTTAGATGGAATTAGAGATAAGCTGACATTGTTATGAGAATTGTTTTGATAATTTCGGCGTAACACGGTAGATAAAACACGGCAATAAAAGAAAAGTTTTTTGAGGCAAAAGAGGATTTTGAATGAAGAGAAGATAGTCAATATATTTTGTAGTTCGATAAGAAAAACACAATGTTATATTTTTAAATACACTTTAGTATTCAGTAGAGTCTCCCTAATAGCCCGATCAGGGAACACAACATTTTTCGAAAACCTCCAAAAAAATAAAGGAAGGATGAAAATTTGGGAGTAGGTAGTTGAAATTGTCTATTATTATACCGGGTGTCCACTTATATTTTCCCCCATTTTAACTGCCTATAACGTCTAAACGGCTTAAGATAGAAATATGCGGTTTTCGCTGAAATGTTTTATTTTAGTAAAAGTTTTGTCTGAATGGACTGAATTTTTTATATCGCTTTCAAATACAAAAAGAAAAATGGCGGATTTTTGAAAAAAACGTTGTTGACTTTTTTTTAATGGAATACCCAGTATATTTTTTTGTAAATTGAAAGAAAGGTCATTCACCTATCCAGCGATATAAAGTTTTTCAAAATCTGTTGTCAAATCACTGAGTAATTAATTTTTAAAATGAGTGGTGCAACGTGGATATCACATACCTAAATAACATAACTAACAAAATGATATTATGTTATGTGATTTCCACATTGCATCTTTCATTTCAAAAATTATTTGCTCAGTCATTTGACAACCGATTTTAAAAAATTTAATATCGCTGGATAGGTAAATTATCGTTTTTTCAAGCTACAAAAAAATATACTGGGTGTTTCAATAAAAAAAGTCAACAACGTTTTTTTTTTTTCCAAAAATCCGCCATTTTTTATTTAAAAGCGACATAAAAAATGGTTATTTACCTAAAAACTTGAAAAGCAGTCATTTCTCTATCCAGCGTTATAAATTTTTTTAAAATCGGTGGTCAAATGACTGAGAAATTAATTTTTAAAATGAGAGATGCAATGTGGAAATCACATATTATGTTATTTAGGTATGTGATATCCACGTTGCACCTCTCATTTTAAAAATTAATTACTCAGTGATTTGACAACAGATTTTGAAAAACTTTATATCGCTGGATACGTGAATGACCTTTCTTTCAATTTACAAAAAAATATACTGGGTGTTCCATTAAAAAAAAGTCAACAACGTTTTTTTCAAAAATCCTCCATTTTTCTTTTCGTATTTGAAAGCGATATAAAAAATTCAGTCCATTCAGACAAAACTTTTACTAAAATAAAACATTTCAGCGAAAACCGCATATTTCTGTCTTAAGCCGTTTAGACGTTATAGGCAGTTAAAATGGGGGAAAATATAAGTGGACACCCGGTATAAGAAAAGTTTACAATTCTATATCCCCTCCATTTTACAAAAATTGGGAAATACGGGGTGAAAAATATTTTCTCGAGGGTGAAAAAATATACGTTCAAAATAAGTCCGAAATTGTATAAAATAACTAATTCTAAGTAACTTTTGTTCTATAGAGTTTTTTCGCCAAGTTAATACTTTTCGAGCTATACCCTATTCCACGAACGTACGCCTGTTTTGGATTACTTCGACAACGAATATTTTACTGTGCAAAATAAGAACGAAAGTAAATTGCAAATTACATTGTTGTTTATTGGAATAATTATTAGAGCCATTTACTTTCTTACTTCTTATGTTGCACAGTAAAATATTCGTTGTCGATGTAATCCAAAACAGGCGTATGTTCGTGGAATGGCCCATATTTGCGAGTGAATATGTTCATTTTTGACAAAAAAAAAACATGTTTTTGGACGGTTTTTCGCAGATAACTCAAAAAGTAAGTATTTTAGCGAAAAAAAATATTCTTAGCAAAAATATAGCTTATAAAAAGCTGAAAAAAATGGTGTACGCCTGAGGTCTGTAGACTCAGTAGAAGCAGAGTTGTAGCTAATGAAAATTAGGATCTTCTTCTTCAAATTTCAAATCGAATATTTCAATTTGAAATAACCCAAAAGCGGAGCACTTTTCGGAAAAAATTCATTACAACTTTTTAAAGTGTTTAAAAAAAGGTTTATTTTTGTTTAAAAAAAACTTCTAACATTAAACGTAAGTAAGTTACGCTCAAAATATTGCTGGTCTTTTTTATTTTTTGCTAAAAAAATCGCGAAAATCACCCCCTAATTAGCTTCGCAAATAAAATTAATCGTTACCGCTTTACAAGTTACTTTACTTATGTATTGTTTAAATTATCTATAAGTTTTATTGGTTCAAAGTGCTCATTTTTGAAAAAAATTGGGTTTAAAATAAAACAATTTTTTTAATTTTGAAAAAATGGAATTTTTTGTGGAATTAACTTAAAAATTATTAGTAATACCAAAAATATCACAGAGTAATAAAATGTTAGTTTTGCTTTTATAAATATTTTTGATTTTTTGTTTTCGTCTTAGACAAAAATTGGTTATGCTATGTCTGTTCAAAATTTGCCTAAACTCGTGATTAGTTACTCGTTCAAGCCATTTTAACTAGTTTTTTGAAAAATAAGCACTTTGAACCGATGAAACTTACAGATCATATAAATAATACATAAGCAAAGTAATTTGTCAAATGGTAATGACAAAAATTTATTTGTAATGCTAATTAGGGGGTGTAATTCGAGATTTTTTTTACCAAAAAATAAAAGGGACCAACAATATTTTGAGCGTAACTCACTTAGTTTTAAAAAACAAAAATAAACCATTTTTTTACAGTTTAAAAAAGTTGAAATGAATTTTCCCCGAAAAGTGCTCCTGTTAGCATTTAAAGGGTTATTTCACATTGAAATATTCGATTTGGAATTTGACGAAGAAGAACCTTCTTTTCATTAGCTACAACTCTGCTTCTACTGGGTCTACAGACCTCATGCATACACCATTTTTTTCAATTTTTTATAAGCTATATTTTGCTAAAAATATTTTTTTCAACAAAATACTTACTTTTTGAGTTATTTCCGAAAAACCGTCCAAAAACATGTTTTTTTTTGTTAAAAATGAACATATTCACTCGCAAATAACTCGAAAAGTATTGACTCAGCGAAAAACTCTGTAGAACAAAAGTTGTTTAGAATTAGTCATTTTATCCAATTCCGATCTTATTTTGAATGTATATTTTTCACCTTCGAGAGGGAGTTTTTAGTTTACAATTCTACATTCCCCTCCATTTTTGAAAAATGGAGGGCATGTAGAATTGTAAACTTTTTCTTATATAACAATAGAAAATTTCAACTACCTAGGCCCAAATTTTCATCCTTCCTTTATTTTTTTTGGGGTCAGACTGTTCTTTGATCGGGCTGTAAACATCAATACACTTGGTCCAACAGGACTCCAATTTATGATTTCTATCGCTGAAGTGAGAATCTACAAGAGCTACAAAATATGCTTCAACAGCTTCAAATAATATGACCTTATTATTTTATGAAATGAACTTTTCATTTTTTTAGGTATTAAAACAGATGGAAGTTGCTATGGCCAAATCTAGTAAATACAATGGATGTTTCAACAATTCTAACTTCATTTATAAATTTCAGTCTTTGTCACAATGCTCAGTTAACACGGTGCATTGTGCTGGTGAAAAAGCATTTTTTTCTTTTGCAACGCGGGTCTTATTAATTTTTTCCTTTAACTGCTCTAAAAGGTTACAATAATATTCAGAATTTATTTTTTTACCAATTTACAAGTAATTCATATACAAAATTTCTTCCGAGTCCCAAAAAACTGATGGTAGCAACTTCTTTTCCGATTTCTGGATGCCAACTCCGTTTTGGAGCCGAAAAAAACTCCTCTTGTTTTGATTCATGATCATGGTGATATACCCAAGTCTCATTCATAGTGATGAATGAATGCAAATAATCCACTTTGTTCATTCGAAAATGTTCTGCATTTTACTGAAAATCTTACTGAAAAAGTCGTATTCGAATGTGTTTTCTGAAACCCGATATTTCAGTCAAGCTTACACTACCCAATGAAATATCTTTTAATAATAAAATAAGGTTTAATAAATCTGGCTTTTATGAATGAAAGACTTTAAATAAATATCTTTCAGTCAATCGACGATTTTTCGATACGATATCCTGTATTTTTTAGTGTTGCTGCTGTATGGTTACTTCATGGTAACTAAAATGGTCTTCAAAACTCGTAAAGTTACGTCTAAATTAAGGAACTTATCGTTCTACTGTATTAAAGCATAGCGAGATTTATAAGCAAATTTTTCAAAACTAGTGCATGAATTTTTTTAAGAAAGGTACTTATTTCAAAAGCTTACCGTGTTGTCAATAATGTGAATATAGTTGGAGCTTCTTCTTCTGCCATCTTTCCGATGAAGGTCGGCAGTCATCATAGCTGCTGTGAAAAGTTCATTTGATGTACAACCATTTCAATCTCTCAGGTTGAGCAGCCTTGAGATTCTACACAACGCTTCCCTTTCCTTGGATCTTTCAATGCATAATCAGTTATATCTTTCTCCACCTTTAATTTGTCTGTAGTATTCCAATTTTCTGGTTTATGACGTCGTAGGTATAACTTTAAATTATACCAGCTATACACAGATTCGGATTTTTATCTATACACAGAAAGTTAAATAAAGTTTAAGGTGGGCTGGTGGGTTGCTACGAATCGACGGGAATGGCGACTTCTCTGCGAGCTGGACAAGATTCACAAAGGATTGTCAAGCCAATTATGATGATATGTATTAAAACTTACAGGTGCCTCTGGATTCTGAAATCCAGAGACACCTGTAGAAGAATACGAAATGAAACAAAGCAATTGGTAAGAATAACAAAAAATGAACACTGGGAACAGTTTACAAAAAGGATGGAAAGAGACTTCTACGGAAAACAAAAACAAATATGGAGATTCATAAGAAACCAACGGAAAGAAATGGCAGAATTGAAGGAATACAATAACGTACCAGCAAACCAATGGGAAAGATACTTGACGGAACTGTTTAAAGGAAAGGAAAATAATAATCAAAACAATAACCTACCTGAATTAAGACACGAAATATAAATCAGTTTTCAGGAAGTAGAGATAGCCATAAATTCACTCAAAAACAGAAAGTCACCAGGACCAGACGGAATAACCAACGAGCTTCTAAAATACGGAGGAAAAAGTATAGCCCTAGAGATTACAAAACTTATACAAAACTAATATTGCATTGCAAGATACCAGACACATGGAGAAACAGCATAATGATACAAATGTTCAAGAAATGAGACAAAGAAGACCCCAACAATTATAGAGGTATAAATCTAGTGAACACCGCACTTAAGCTAACCACAAAAGTCCTAACCAACAAAATCAATAAACCAACAACTTTATCAAATGAACAACAAGGATTCAGATCCGGAAGATCCTGCGTAGACGCCGTATTTATACCGAGACAAATCACAGAAAAGGCCATTGAGTACAATAAACCAGCATATCTATGTTTTTTAGACCTGACAAAGGCTTTCGAATCCAAGTCGAAGACGTCTTACATTTACTGTATAGAAGAAACATACCAATCAATATTATACAAACCATCGAAAACATCTATTTTCATAATCGAATACAGGCAAAGATAAATGGAAAACTAACGCAGTTTATACCAGTACAAGGCGGAATCAGACAAGGTGACTCATTAAGCCCACTGCTCTTTAATATAATAATGGACAAAATAATAGAAGCAGTACGTAAAGGTCATGGTTACAGAATGGGGAACAAAGAATTCCAAATATGTTATGTTATACAGACGACGACGCAATAATCGCCGAGACAGAAGACGATCTCCAAAGATTAACACACATCTTCAGTACAACAGCCAAGAAAAACAATATGATAAATATCAGCAGGAAAAACCAAATGTATGACAACATCTAAATACCCACTACGATGTAAAATCGAAATTGATGGAAAAACAATAAAGCAGGAAGCAAGGTTTAGATATCTGGGAATTGATATAACCAGTTACGGAGATGTTGAAGAGGAAGTACGACAACAAAGCTTAAAAGCAAGTAAAGCGGCGGGATCTCTTAATGACACAATCTGGAAGAACAAACACTTAAGACAAGACACAAAAGCAAGAATCTATAAAGCAGCAATTAGACCTATATTGACATACACGGCGGAGACAAGATCTGACACATCTAAAACGAGACGACTACTAGAAACAACAGAGATGAAAACACTCCGACGAATATCAGTGAAAAGTCTGTTGAATAGGGAGAGAAGCGAAAACATAAGAAGATCATGAAATATAGAAGACATAAATGGATGGATGACAAAACGGAAACAAGAGTGAAGCGAACACATTAGTAGAATGGTAGAGGATAGGATAGTACGAATAGCACGAGATGATTGCATCAAGTATTATTCCTAATATCAAAAGTAAAAAATCTAGTGATAACTATTTGCAGAGTTTACCGGCAAATAATGTAAGTTCATTGTTTTTTGGACCTTTAATAGAAACTGATGTCAGGGAGTGCATTTTGTCACAAAAACCAAAGAAATCCGCGGGGCTTGACAAAATTCCATTTACCCTTGTAAAAGAAAATATTGGTACCCTTTGTAGGCCTTTAGTTTTTCTTTTTAATTTGTCTCTTAAAAACGGAATATTTCCTAAATGTTTTAAAAAATCGGTAGTTATTCCTGTACATAAAAAAGGTGATAGGTGTAATATAGAGAACTATCGCGGAGTGTCTCTATTACCGTCCCTTTCAAAACTATTAGAATGGTGCGTAAATAAACAATTACTTCTTTTTTTAAATAAACATAAAATTCTAACAACTTCTCAATATGGCTTTAGATCTAATATGAGTACTACAGATGCAGCATTTTCTCTAATCGAAAATGTGCTTAAAATCTTGGAAGCAAAACACCATCCTCTTGGTATTTTCTGTGATTTATCGAAAGCATTCGATTGCGTAGACCATCAAATACTACTGGACAAGATCTACTACTACGGCATTAGAGGTACACGACATAAATGGTTTCAGACATACCTATCACACAGAAAAATGTGTGTTAGAATAAATAATTCTGATAGTAGCTGTGAAGCATCCTATTCAAACTTCGTAGAAGTTCAGTGTGGAGTTCCACAAGGGTCTGTTTTAGGACCAACACTGTTTCTTATCTATATCAATGACTTGGTAGCTAGTTTCCCGAATACCACATTTTCACTTTTTGCAGATGATACGAGTATAGTAATTAAAGGCGATAGTTCTGATACATTAACGTCCTGTGCCGCTACTACAGTTGAAGAGATATCAGACTGGTTTCTCGCCAATAAATTGGTTCTGAATATTAGTAAAACACAAAGTATCCGTTTTAATTTGTATCAAAATGTGGAAGATGTTGTTATTAAAGTAGATCAAGAAAGCATTACTTCTTGTCATACAATTAAATTTTTAGGCATAAACATAGACAGCAAACTTGATTGGAGTTACCACATAACTGAACTTAATAAAACCCTCAGCAGAGCTACATATGCCATAAGAGCAATTAGACAAAATACAAATTTTTGTGTGGCAAAAATAGTTTATTTTGCTCAATTTCAAAGTATTATGCAATATGGTGTGGAATTTTGGGGCGCGGCTAGCACAGCAGAATCCATATTTGTGGCTCAAAAACGAGCAATTCGAGCACTATTCAACTTAACAAATAGAACTTCATGTAGACCTCTCTTCAAAGATTATGGAATAATGACGCTCATTAATATTTATATTTATAAGATGTCTCTACTTATACATATAAAACGACATGAATTGTTAAAACCTTCTGATATACACAGTCACAATACACGCAGGCAAGATATAATTCTTCCCAATTATAATTATAGACGTACTCGAAATGGTCCATTGTACTCCGGTATTAAAGTATACAACCATTTGCCCACTGGGATTAAAGCACTTTCAATATGTAAGTTTAAAAAAAAAATTAAAAAATTGTTACGTCAATATGTTTTTTATAGTCTGGATGAATTCTTTTTAATAAATCTTAATGATCTAGACGGTTCCAACGCTTAGGCTAAAATCACATATTGTTCTTGTACAAGTATTTTTGTTAAAATTATATTTATTTTGTGATTTTTTGGAATAAAGATAACTAAAAAAAAAAGTCACCAGATGGACGAAGAAGTATTGGCAGACCAAGAAAAAGATGGTGCGATAACTTAAATAATTTAGGAGGCTAATATTGAAGACGAAACAGACTTTAAAGCCTACATACAAGAAGGAAGAAGAAGAAGAAGTATTAAAACTTTAAATTCTCCAAATAATCTTCTTTTTCAAGTGCCATTCATGTTCATTCGTTCCATTCTCTCAGGTTGCGCAGCTATGGTAATCTACGTCTCCCTATCCTTTTTTTTCCTCGGATATTTATCTGCATAATGAATTGGAGCAAGTTGTATCTCTATTTACGTGTAATAAGTCCAAGATATCCCAATTTTTTGGTTTTGATTGTATTTAAAACTTCCATTTATATGTTCATCTTTCTCGGACTCTCTTTGCGTGTGACGTGTTCTGTACACGATATTTTCAGAATTCTTCTGTACACCTACAGCTCGAATGATTCTAGTTTTTTCATTAATGTCGCATACAAGGTCCAACCTTCCATTCTCTAAAACAAAATCTTGAAAACGTAGCACCTAGCCAACCTAACTCTTAGCCCTAACTTCAAAGCTCTTATGCAGAGCACTCGTTTCAAAGTAATACTTCTTTTTAAATAATTAATCTGATTTTTAAAAATTTATATCTCAACAAATTTAATGTTATATTATATTTTTATATCATTGAATTTTTTTTGATTAATATGTATTAAATTTATGTTGCTTATGCTTCATACCAAAAACCATAACATTGTCTATTATTTTTATTAATGTAAAACGTCAAATAAAGATTTTATTAGTATTTGTTTTTTATTTGCAAAACATTTGATAAACCTAATACACAAAAAAGGGAAGTTTCAGAAAGTATTGTTGGTATTTGAACGATGAGATCTTATTTAGTTTCTAGAATTTGCCCTTTCAGAATCTATTTCGCCTGATCCTCTGGTTCCTTTTCTAGCCTAAAATTTATACATTTTCTATCAATAAATAAGCATATGCAAATAGTTCACCTTTTGTATTACGTGAAGTGACTCTGGATGTTCACCAACAACTCCGCATTTTCGATTTGTCAAAAGATTGTAAACGCCTAAACCCAATTCTCTCGAAATCGTTTTCTACAAACATGGAAATTTCCTAATAAACAGCGCACAAACATTTTGGAGGCAACATCCTGTCGCAGGAAAATCAAACTAAAATACGGCTTCCCCACATTTTGTCACGTCGTTCTAGATCACACAAATCTATAGTGAGGTCTAAAGCAAGAAATTTTGATGATATTGTGACGAGGTGGCTTATCGCCAGAGTCGCCAACGGGGGAGAGGAAACGTTGATAAATTTTGTTGTGCTATAATCTTGATTAAAAACTTCCATCAATTTAAAAATTATTAATAATAGTTATTTATGATATAAGGGTTAATCTACAGAGATGGAAGGAGTGTTATCAGGAGAGTTTAGATCTGCAATTAAACATATCAAAGACAGTATATCTCCGAAAGAATATTTAGTGTAAAAGTCAAATCTGGATGTCAAACCTCTGAACGTGATAGAGATCTATTCACCTGAGAACAACAGGGATGCCACCATAAGAGAAAACTTCTATGAACACCTTCAGACTGTAATAAACGAGATCCCAAATGATGAATATATAATCATTATGGGTGAATTTAATGCCCGTGTTGGCAATGACACAGTTCCTGGAATAAAACAGCGATATAATGAAAATATCACAAATGAAAACGGAGACTTTCTGGCGGATCTCTGCAGCATAAATGAAATACGAATTAATACATTTTTCCCTCACAAAGAACAATACAAATACACTTTTGAAAACACTAGAGGACAAAGATCTATGATAGACTATATTCTGTCGAATAGAGTTACACCCGTCTCTACTCTTGGATGTAAGAGCACTAACATCAGCAGAAATAGGAAGCGATCATAAATTGGTATTGTGCAGAATCAGAATGAAAACACATATATGTGATAACAAAACAGCAGAATACACCACGAAGATTAAAGTCGAAAGCTTACAGGACGACTCCACAAGATATCTATTCCAAAAAAGACTAACGGAAAAAAAGCAGCAACATGTATATCACAGAAAGTGACGGAGTCGAAGAAAGCTGGGCAAAAATTAAGTCTAATATCTTAGCGTCAGCCAAGGAAGTTCTCGGTGAAAGAAACATTAATAAAAATAAATAGCTTCCAAGATGAAGAACTCCATGGTTTTGTACAGAAGTGAAGGAAAAATGTAAAGAGAAGAAAAAGCTTACCTAAAATACATGTCAACTAAAAGACAAGAGGCATACGATAATTATAAGACTATAAGAAACAAAACACATTCAGTAGTAAGAAGAATAAAAAATGATCACTGGAAACGGTTTTCGAAAGAAATGGAACATGATTTGTATGGTCTCCAAAAGGAAATATGGCGCTTTATAAGAGATCAAAGAAGGGAGGTAAAGGAACTAATGAACCAAAACACATAGAAAAGGATACATGGATTGACTATCTAAAAAAAGCTCTATGCAGAGGAAGAACAGATGATGCTAGAACCGGAAACACCAGAAATTACCACAAATGAAGATGTTAATATAAGTGCACAGGAAGTACGAAAAACACTCGAAAAGCTGAAGAACAGAAAAGCTGCAGGTAAGGATGGAATACCAAACGAATTACTGAAATATTGTGGAGCAGCAATGACAGAACAATTAACAACATTAATTAAGAAAATCATAAAACACAATAAAATACCGGAAGAATGGAGAACGAGCGAACTAATTCTTCTATTAAAAAAAGGAGATAACAAGCAGCCAGAAAACTACAGAGGTATCAGCTTGTTAAATACTACCCTAACACTTACAACTAAAATCTTACAAGACGTAATGAATCAGAGGATAAGTTTAGCAAAAGAACAACAGGGTTTTCGTACTGGAAGATCGTGTAGAGATGCAGTATTCGTCATAAAGCAAATTACTGAGAAATCACTAGAGTATAATATACCAGCATTTCTATGTCTGAGTGACTTAAAGAAAGCATTTGACATAGTAAGACTCAAAGATGTAATCCACCTTCTGTATAATAGACAAGTCCCTCTAGATATCATAAAAACTATTGAGAACATCTACCAAAGCAACAAAATGGAAGTCAGAATAGATGGACAACTTACGGAACCTATAGATATAGGCAGCGGAATAAGACAGGGAGACTCATTGAGTCCTATGCTTTTCAATTTAATCATGGATGAAATCATCAAAAATGTCAACAAAGGAAGAGGATATAGAATAGGAGACAAAGAAGTAAAAATACTCTGCTACGCAGACAACGCAATATTGATAAGCTAAGATGAAGATAGTCTGCAAAGATTAGTCCACAGATTTAACATAAGCAAAAGAATTCAATATGACAATTTCATCTCAGAAAACCAAAACAATAGTAAAATCAGTAAATAACCAATCAGATGCAAAATAGAAATTGATGGTATCAGTATTGAACAAGTACTGGAAGAAAACTACCTTGGAATTACATTGTCAAGTTACGGAGACCTAGACAAAGAAGTGAGAAATCAAGTACAAAAAGCAAATAGATTGGCAGGATGCCTTATAACAGTATATTGCGAAACCGACATATTTAACACTGAGATAAAGTCAATAATTTATAAAGCCAGTGTAAGACCAATAATAACATATGCATCAGAAACAAGATCCGATACAGCCATAACACAAAGACTACTGGAAACGGCAGAGATGAGAGTACTGAGAAGAATTACATGAAATACACTGAGAGATCGAAAGAGGAGCGAAGATATTAAAAGATAATGTAACGTACAGTGTATAAACGAATAGACACTAAATAGAAAAAAAGAATGGAACAAGCACATAACTAGAATGGGGGAGACACGTGTGTTCAAAATAGCACGAGATAAATCACCAATCGGTAGAAGAATTATCGGCCGACCGCGCAAAAAATGGAGTGACAACCTACCATAGAGGTATCAATCCGCCAATGAACAAGCAGAATTGCTTATAAAGAGGAATAAGAAGAAGAAGAAAGACAAAGGTCATGATTGTGGATAGCCTACATAACAATTATCCACACATAACGACAATTGAGCGGTTTGATGTTGTGAGCTCATAGATATATGTGGGATCAATGATCATAAACACAGTGTGACTACAGGAAGAATTAAAACGTAGATGTGATCTAGCAAAAGTTTGCAGTTGCCATGTTGATCAACTTTTTAATATTTCCAATATTGACCTACGGATGTGAATCTTGGACCCTGAGAAATTCGGAAAGAAGAAGGATAGACGCCACTGACATGTTCTGCTGGAGACGAATGCTACGAATTCCTTGGACTGACCGTAATAAAAATAATTCAATTTCAAGAGAGCTAAAAGTTAGCCGTGTCAAACACCTTTGACACGGTAGAATTTGGCAAAATTCTGGAAGCACTACAAGCATGCCGCATTGACTATCGATACACAAGGTTAATTTACAATACATATGTACAAGAACGCAACTATGTCGGTGAAACTACATAAAAACACGAACCATATCCCGGCAGAGGAGTCCGACAGGGCGATACCTTATCGCCTAAACTGTTTACCGCAGTACTAGAATATGCTTGTAAAAAACTTAACTGAATATTGACGGTGGATGATTAACAAATTTGAAATTCACAGACGACATAGTTTTATTATCTGACAATCTCAAGGAGATATGTACAATGCTATATGAACTTCAGTTAGTGTGTGCCAGTATTAGTCTTAAAACAAACATTTCCAAAACAAAATTCATGACAAACCTAGTACCTAGCGGAAATATCAATATTGGAGACAACGAAGTAGAGACAGTAGAATACATATACCTTGGACACGAAATAAAGATCACAAGAGACAACCAAACATGCGAACTACGAAGAAGAATAAACCTAGCATGGGCAGCCTATGGAAAACTCAAAGACATTTTTAGAAGCGATATACCAATTTCTTTAAAACCTAAAACATTTGACCAATGTGTGTTGCCTGTGATCACTTATGGTGCCGAGACTTTGACATTGACAGCTACAACTTCTAAAATGTTGCAATTAGCTCAGAGGAAAATGGAAAGTCAATGCTGAGTATATCGCTTCGGGACCGAGTTAGAAATGAAGACTTACGATGAATAACATTAGTTACCGATGTAATTTCCCGAATTGCCACCCTGAAATGGAACTGGGTCGGACACGTCGACCGAATCAGTGATGGGAGGTAGACGAAGAGATTACTTGAGTGGAGGCCGAGATTGAACAAAAGTAGAAGAAGACCACCTACTCATTGAACTGACGATCTCAAGAAAATGTCAAGGAATTGGATGCAAGGTGCTCAAAATAGAGCATAATGGACAAAAATGAGGGAGGCCTATGTCCAGCAGGGGACGCAAAGGGCTGGTGGTTGATGATGATGATGATAAAAGTTAGCAAACGGCTCTGTAGTAAAATCCATCTCCATCAGTTAAAATACTTTGGACATGTTAAGAGATTCAACGCAGAAAACTTGGAAGGACTCATTATACAAGTAACGGTGGAAGGCCGAAGATCACAAGGAAGATCCCCAACAAGATGGATCGATCAAATTGCAGGAATATGCAAAAGACCTATGCATGAATTAAAATAAATGCCCAGAGACAGAGATCTTGGAGACGGACAATACATGACATCACGTCGACCACTACACAGCCTCCAGGGGGGTCGGGATTGAAGAGAGAGAGAGAGGGGTACACCCAGAAATAACGCAGATGGAATTGTCGAAAACCCGTAAAATATAGATTTGCATATTTCTTGCGAGGCGCTTCCAAAACGGAGATAATAATAAACTATCAATCATGGACGAGATAAGAGGTCAAGGAAAGTCTTGGAATGTAAGAAGAACTTAGCGTAAAATAATACTCGAAGGCACAATTTTTTGAAAAGCAGATCTTGCTTTCTCTATCCTACATTTAATCTCTAGGGTATGATCTCAATTTTCGTTGACGTTTGTACCAATTTAGATGTATGTTTTTACTCTTTATGATCGATGACCGTTCACACTTATTCGTCCAAAATGCTGTTTCCTCTTAGAGATCCTCATACATTTTGTTTTCTTATGTTTGGTAAAACCATATCTCTGACTTACCTCTTCGATTATATTCATTAACAACTCCTGTAGGGCTTCATAACTGTCAGCAAATACCACCGGGATGTCCACCTATCTGATATTATTGATACACTCTCCGTTAATTCGAATTCCAATTTCAACATCCTCTACTGCTTGTTGAAAGATATCTTAGGTGTAATTTTGATATGATCGAAATATTTGAGTTTGATTTTGATATCAACTTGTTGACTGGGTGAAATTCTTACAGTCGAATTGAAAAATGGGACACGTGATTCTTGAGTCCTAGATTGAATTGAATGTATTCAAAGATGGTGGAATAATATGATTTTGTATATAATATACATAACTTCGTTATAAACGTATTATACTATAATGCGATGTTCTCTTTATTTAAAAGGATGGTCTAGACTCTAGACTGTAGACGATATAGAAAGTTTGTGTAAGTTAAAAATTAAATATTTATTTTCTATCAAGAAAGAGCGTTAACAAGGTTTCAGCGTGAATCTAAATATTGTGAGATGTAGCGTGAATCTACATATTATATTGAGACTAAATTGGAACGCTACCTGGAACAGTAGCGAGAGTACTAAAACTTATATTGATTGCAATTACATTTCTTTACTACCTTTTTGTGTTGTATTATATGCCATGAATAATAGTAGTCCAAGTAATGAAGCTTAATATAGGACAAAACCTCGCAATTTTTACAGAATGGATTGATTTGCTTGAAAATTTGAGAATAAGTAGTGAATAGTCCAAGGATCAAAATCTATATGAGGCCGAAAGGCGCTTTTACCATGGGGGTGGTTGCCACCCCATGTCAGGGGTGGAAATTTTTTATTTTATTTTGACCGCAAAAGGTGATAAAACATTCATTTTAAGCAAAAAACGTTCTGTACGGATTTATTTGGTATCGAAAGTCTTAGTTTAGTTTTATATCGAAAAAATTAATGTTTTTTATCAGTTTTCTACTAATAACTCAAAAAGTTTTCGTTTTATCAAAGGAACTTTGCTTACAAAAATGTACCTTTTAAAAAAATAACCAAAACCGTTTTTTGTTTTTTTCTTTAAGACCAATAGTAATCGAGCTATACTTTATTATATGTTAGCTCTTCTTCGTCAACTGCTAAATATTGTAGTTTCAAAGCTAAAAGACGGGAAAACTATGCATTTTTCAAGGATAACTGGTTCAAACTAATTTAAAGTATTGAAAAATATCTATCTCGTGAAATAAAAAGTAGTCTCTAGCTCAAAAATTTTGTGACTTATAATAAAAAGAATGTCAGTCCCTATTTTTTCCAGCGAAAAATAATCGGAAACTTCCCCCTAATCACCACCCTAATTAAAAATAGTCATTGACCTAATTTGGTCTTCTATATTTATGTATTATTAATAGGTTCTAGAGGCTTGACCGGTTTATAATGATTATTGTTTTAAAAAATGGAGTTGAAAGCGAATAACGAATTTTTGAAGTTTGGTAAAAAATGATATTGTCTTCATAATAGAAAGATTAGCATCAGAGATACGAAAAATATTTAAATACAGAATTGTAGGTTATTTAATTCCTAAGAACATGGTTTGAAAAAATTTTTTACGGCAAAAACTGAGTGAGCTATTGACAATTAAAACTTGTAATATTATGCAAACACCACCTTTACCAACCCTTTCAAAGTCACCTCTTTTTGCGACTGAGGATTTCAAAACGATTTAATGTCAATATCCTTATAGATCTTGCAAAAACCTACAAAATTATTTTTTATTAAACTTTCTAGGATAAAAAATAAAAAAGTTACGGTTAAAAAATCAATATATTTTTTTGAAAAAAAAACAAGGAGTAATCCAATTGAAAGCATAATAATGTAAGTGAGATTGATTGAGTGATTTTGCAAGAAGATCTGATTTGCTTTTAACAAGATGGAGCTCCACCACATTACTTTCTTCCAGTTAGAGACAGTGGCTAAATGATAGACTTCCTAGCAGATGGATTGGTCGAAGAGGAGTAATACAATGATCACCACGATCACCCGACCGAGCACCTCTAGATTTCTTCAACCCGACGTGGACATCTACAGTCAATTATCACTAGTAATACCACTAGAGGTCAAATTATTTCCGGAAATTTTCTAAAAATATTCATGATCAAAAAAAAAATTTCCGGATATTAATTTGACTCCGCGTGGTATTCGGTAAGAAAATTCCACACCAAATTTGCATTTGAAAATCCAAAGCTGCATGAACAGATTAATAGCGCGCCATAGCTTTGTCAGCAATTATTTAGGCTTTCAAATTCGTAATTTCTACTCATTGTAGTTGCATGGGAATACCATTTCAAGATAGAAAATAGTATATTCTTCAATTTTACATAAGTTTTGAGTAACTACAAGTGATAGAAAATGAATTAAAACTAAATTATGTAAACAAATAAAAACCAGTCTGTCAAAAATGTTCTGTTATTGTAAACGTCAAAAAATTTCCACTATAATTCGCTGTTGGGTACACCACGAGCAAAAAATTTCCGATAAAATACCTCCGTTGCCATGGTGATCTGTCAAAATAACGTATTTTGATTGGTTCAAAATTACAGGTGTGGAATTTTCACTAGTAATACCACTAGAGGTCAAATTATTTCCGGAAATTTTTTTGAGATCATGAATATTTTGAAAATTTCCCGAGTCGCAGACGAGGGAAATTTTCTAAAAATATTCATGATCAAAAAAAAAATTCCGGATATTAATTTGACTTCGCGTGGTATTCGGTAAGAAAATTCCACACCAAATTTGCATTTGAAAATCCAAAGCTGCATGAACAGATTAATAGCGCGCCATAGCTTTGTCAGCAATTATTTAGGCTTTCAAATTCGTAATTTCTACTCATTGTAGTTGCATGGGAATACCATTTCAAGATAGAAAATAGTATATTCTTCAATTTTACATAAGTTTTGAGTAACTACAAGTGATAGAAAATGAATCAAAACTAAATTATGTAAACAAATAAAAACCAGTCTGTCAAAAATGTTCTGTTATTGTAAACGTCAAAAAATTTCCACTATAATTCGCTGTTGGGTACCCCACGAGCAAAAAATTTCCGATAAAATACCTCCGTTGCCATGGTGATCTGTCAAAATAACGTATTTTGATTGGTTCAAAATTACAGGTGTGGAATTTTCACTAGTAATACCACTAGAGGTCAAATTATTTCCGGAAATTTTTTTGAGATCATGAATATTTTGAAAATTTCCCGAGTCGCAGACGAGGGAAATTTTCTAAAAATATTCATGATCAAAAAAAAATTTCCGGATATTAATTTGACTTCGCGTGGTATTCGGTAAGAAAATTCCACACCAAATTTGCATTTGAAAATCCAAAGCTGCATGAACAGATTAATAGCGCGCCATAGCTTTGTCAGCAATTATTTAGGCTTTCAAATTCGTAATTTCTACTCATTGTAGTTGCATGGGAATACCATTTCAAGATAGAAAATAGTATATTCTTCAATTTTACATAAGTTTTGAGTAACTACAAGTGATAGAAAATGAATCAAAACTAAATTATGTAAACAAATAAAAACCAGTCTGTCAAAAATGTTCTGTTATTGTAAACGTCAAAAAATTTCCACTATAATTCGCTGTTGGGTACCCCACGAGCAAAAAATTTCCGATAAAATACCTCCGTTGCCATGGTGATCTGTCAAAATAACGTATTTTGATTGGTTCAAAATTACAGGTGTGGAATTTTCTATAAAACACATATATTGATTGAAATTACATTTCTCTACCTTTATGTGTTATATTGTATGCCATGAATAATAATAAATATTACGCCAGCATATTTAGTAGCGATAAATATCCCAACTTTTCGTTGAATACGTCGACCTATTTTACACCTTAGTGCGCTGATAAGAAGTTCTTAATATTTTTTCACTATTTTCTTGTTGAAATTGGAAGTTTTGATGTCGTAAACACTTTTATACCGCTTTTGGATTTTACAGGCGGAGTTTTCTTGCGATAAACTTCTTCAAAACTTTTCTTGAAAATGATATATCCCGAGTCTTTCGGCGTATTACGTATTTCTTTATCAATTTAGTTTTTATTTGTTGGAAACTTTTCGTAACTTTGAATGGAAAAATAGGAAGCTGCTGCCTTGTTCTGGAGTATATCCTATTACTTTTGATTTCCTTCATAATTCGAAGAGTTTAATGGATTTTCTATTGGTCTATTAGGTTATTTTAAAATATTTGTAATGTTATGCATTGTAAATATGTTCACTTTAGAATATTTTAACTGCAAAATTTTGATGTCAAAAGATGACGATTTATTCTAAATCACTTAACAAAATATTTTTTAAAAAATACTTTGGTTTTTAGGGGGTTTTAGGGATTTTCCCCATTTTGAGTGCAAAAAAGAATAAAGGTTTTTTATAGGTTATGTATAATTTGTAGTAGGTGTTATTTAGGATATTCAAATATTGAGCGAAACAGGTTCAAACCTCAAAAACCATGTTTTTTTCAATGTTTTGTTATGGGGGTTACAGTGTTTTTGCGCGGCTAATCATATTTTTTGAGAGAGATACAACCAGATTATTTTTTTTTTCATTTTTTACGTGTTTTATGCAATTACAAAATACGGCTCGGCGCTTTTTATCCTGCTGTTTAGTCTCCTAAATACGCAATTTTTTCGTTTTTTTTTTGTGACTTGCAATAAATTTAAATATGTCAAAAAATTCACGTGCATAATTGAGGCTTTTACAAAACTTGTCTATTTGTTATAGACTCAAAGGTTTAGTGTGCACAACCTAAAAACCCATATATTAAATATAGCGTACCTATAACTTTTTTTAAGATAGCCGCAAGTCAATTTTTTTATTTTGTGTATTTTATCAATAACTATCTTTTGAGACGATTTCCATTTGGAAATGAAACATTGAAGTAAATTTATTTTGAAGTAAAATTGTGGTTTATTTCCAGTAAAAATAGTAAACTGAAAGATTCATTATTATAATAATGCCCATAAATACTATAAACAAAAGTCTTGCCTTAAATAAAACATACACGATCATAAAAATCCTTTTGAAAACCAGCTTGGCCAGTAACACTCACATACGAATCCAGCAATCTACTACCTCACGGAGTTGTCATCGTTAACAGTTTTCATTGTTCCAAATGCACTCCAACCACTATTGGATTAGCCAGTTCCACTAAAGCATTAAAAACCATTACCGTTTATCTACTTTCTCGTAGAGATGCCTGGAACAGGGATCTTAAAACTTTATGATCCGTTACAAATAGCTGTTCCACATACACCTGCTTTTAGTTTAGTGGAATGCGAAAACACATTTTTCAGTTCTTTCGCAAAAAAAGTTTAAAATTGTTCAGTTTTTATTTTCTCTTTTTATTGAGTATAAAAAATAACACGCTGAGAATTATTACAATATGAAAGAAGTAACAGTTTTATATTTTCTTCTATTTTATGTGATGTTTTGGTGTCTTATGTCGGTGATCTGTATTTCATTGGAATAAAATATTTGGAATGATAAGGTTTTGTACAGCTTTACATATAAAATTTCTATATCGGTTAAAGTCACTTTACCGGTTTGTATTATCGTAAATTTAGTGTTTTTTCCGTCCTTGCGATACTTTACGTTATTTACTGTACTGAACATTTTTCTGTAGCTCCATTCGTATCATTTACTATTGAATCGTACCACTGACCAAAATTATCCTATATTATACAGGGTGTCCCCGAAAATAGTGCGTTCCTTAAAGGTATAGGTTGAAGTCACAATATAGAGCAAAAAAGTCTTATAGCCTAACACTTTTTTCTAAATTGATCCGTTGACCAAAAAACGAGAATAAGTTTTGATATGCAAATTGAAGTCTGGCAACAAAGCACTCAAAAATCTAAAGATTAAAAAAGTAGGTTTGTAGTCAGTTGCATCTGGTAGGTAAAACAATGTAAATATCAACCAAACCCATATCCATTATTTTGCAGGTAGGTGCCTACCATGTCAACAACCCCAAAAATCACACTTCAAAGTAAATAAACAAGGGGTTATTAAATTAAATTTCCAGTCACAGCAAGTTCGTCTAGGCTACGTTGCAATGTCATTCAAATTTATGAAAATAAAAATTCACGTATATGGAAAACAATATAATTTTTTTCTTGGAAACGGTTAGCTTTAGAAAAAAAAGGTTATAGCACTTTTTTGTTCTAAATTGTGTATTATATCCATACCTTGAAGGAACGCACTATTTTCGGGGACACCCTATATATTTCTTCCGCTCCAGTCCTATCGAGAGTGTATATCGTGTATTTAATGAACCTCCTCTCACCTTGAGAACAACAATCTCTTCTACTTTAATTTGCTGCATCAACATCCTCAAATCCCTTCACTCTCGTTCATTACTAATTATCACAATACCCTCTTCTTCCAATAACAATCTCCAATATATTATCATAAAACCTGTACGTCTATTAATTACTCCGCTACTTAAAAATATTGACCTCCCTCTAACTAGTTCTTCCCTACCATCATTTTCCCCCTTGGCTAAATATCTTCCTTCAATAGGCATCTCGATCTTCATGTTTAACAAAAATTGTATCTCCCAAATTTCGTATAGAGAAAGCATTTTTTAGAAATACAAAAAAAATCATCTAATTTAATTCTCATACCATGCTACCAACTATTCTCATGCATGCGGACCACGTGCCCTGCCCACCCCAGAAAATTGCTGAATGCAAGAATGCAGGGAAGAAGACCTGTTGGAAGACCTAAAAAGAGATGGGAAGACGAAGTCGATGAGGATGCCAGGAACTTCCTGGGAACGCGTTCATGGAAAAGAACAGCGGTAAATCGAAATGATTGGAGAAGCTTGTTGAAGGAGGCCAAGGCTCGATTTGGGCTGTAGTGCCATTGGATGGATGGATACCATGCTACCAACTACCAACCATAATACTGGAATAACCATAATTCAACTAGCTGACGTTCTCAAACGCGTTTCCAAAAGTCAGTAAAGGATACCTGGCAAAACTTAAAACAACTCTCTATGAACTCCAACCATAATATATTGGTCATCTCTCCCTAGACGTCCTAACTAACGAAAAGTGTCGATTATTAGAAGACTCAGAATTAACCACACCAAACTGAACCATAGTTTCTTGATATCTTCAGAAACTGCTTCAAATTGCTTAACAACTTATATAATTATTTTACCTAACCTGTTTTGTTATTGCAACCTGTATAAATCAGTGGACTTGAAACCTACTCATAAGGACATGGTCAAAAACCTTATAGAGATCGCAAAAAATATAAGGTTTCTAACAACCGCTCAGATCTACCACAAAATGTAATCTAATAGGCATTATTTAAAGTCATATAATTATTGTTTGTTTTCTTTATTTAATATACATTGTGTTCCAACGAACATTTGACCCACAGAAACTCAGAAACCAAGAGTGTCTTCAAAATTTAAAAAACACATCAATTTATACTGGTAGGGGGACAAATTTTTATGCAAAATTTATGCCCTCAAATGTAGTCCCCTAGTGCGTCAACCCCCCAGTTTTTTTTAAATAGCAAGTGTGGTCGAGAGGCACACATCATTTGAAAGGTATTTTTTTCTCTACACGACACTCTATTTTTTTATTTTCCGCAATAACTTTGACGATAATTTTGGATTTAGCGAATTTATTGGTTGAATATCCAATCTCAATATACAGGGTGTCCCGAAAAGATTGGTCATAAATTATACCACACATTCTGGGGTAAAAAATAGTTCGATTGAACCTAACTTACCTTAGTACACATGTGCTCATAAAATAAGTTACAGCTCTTTGAAGTTACAAAAAGAAAATGGATTTTTTTCAATATATCGAAAACTATTGGAGATATTTTATTGAAAATGGACATGTACAATTCTTATGGCAGGAAAATCTTAAAACAAAATTATAGTGAAATTTGTCCACCCCATAAAAATTTCATAGGGGTTTTGTTCCCTGAAACCCCCCAAACTTTTGTGTACGTTCCAATTAATTTATTATTGTGGTACCATTAGTTAAACACAACGTTTTTAAAACTTTTTGCCTTTTAGTATTTTTTCGATAAGTCAATTTTTATCGAGATGCGGCTTCTTTTTTAATATACAAACATAAAAGTTTTATGGGGGTTTTGTTCCTTTAAACCCCCCAAATGTTCGTGTACGTTAGTTTTTTTTTGATAAGTCACCTTTTATCGAGATGTGGCTTCTTTTTCAAAATATACCTAAAAATGTAAATTATAAATAAATTTTCAGATTATTAACAGTTCTCTATAATAATCGTACTCAATCATATACAAATATGTGGTGGATTCGACAAATATTCAAAATATCTCGATAAACACCTCGATAAACACTGGCTTATCGAAAAAGTACTAAGAGGCAAAAAAGTTTTAAAAACATTGTGTTTAACTAATGGTGCCAGAATAATAATTTATTTGGAACGTACACAAAAGTTTGGGGGGGTTTAAGAGAACCAAACCCGCATAAAATTTTTATGGGGTGAACAAATTTCACTTTAATTTTTTTTAAGGTCTTGATGCTAGTCCTGTCGCCAGGGGGGGTACAACGGCCTCCTGTATTCAGATGGACTTACCCAAGTTTTTTTTATGTATTTTGACCTGTAGAACACGAATTTTTTGGGTAACAGTTGATCCGGATGTCGATAAGATTGTTATAAACCAAGAAGTTGAGGAATCACATAACAGCGATTTCTCGCAAAACAAAACATTTTTTTGTATTTTTTGGGCCATTCTAACCAAAAAATGTTCCTACAAATTTTTTTGTAGGATGCATAGTTTTCGAGATAAACGCGGTTAAACTTTCAAAAAATCGAAAAATTGCAATTTTTGAACCCGAATAACTTTTGATTAAGAAATAAAATAGCAATTCTGCTTACCGCATTTGAAAGTTCAAGTCAAATTATATCGGATTTAATTATTTGTATTGCTAAAAATTTATTATTTTATTGTTAAAAAAAGCTACAAACACATAGTGTTTCCGGTGCCTAATACATGCGTTTTAACGCATGCTACGTAGAAATAGCCCCGCTTGCACTTCTACCTATTCTACCTACTCGTTCGATTTTAAATGAGAAATCATTGAAAACATCACTCAAGTACTAGGTGTTTATAGCTTTTTTTAACAATAAAATAATAAATTTTTAGCAATACAAATAATTAAATCCGATATAATTTGACTTGAACTTTCAAATGCGGTAAGCAGAATTGCTATTTTATTTCTTAATCAAAAGTTATTCGGGTTCAAAAATTGCAATTTTTCGATTTTTTGAAAGTTTAACCGCGTTTATCTCGAAAACTATGCATCCTACAAAAAAATTTGTAGGAACATTTTTTGGTTAGAATGGCCCAAAAAATACAAAAAAATGTTTTGTTTTGCGAGAAATCGCTGTTATGTGATTCCTCAACTTCTTGGTTTATAACAATCTTATCGACATCCGGATCAACTGTTACCCAAAAAATTCGTGTTCTACAGGTCAAAATACATAAAAAAAACTTGGGTAAGTCCATCTGAATACAGGAGGCCGTTGTACCCCCCCTGGCGACAGGACTATGCCATAAGAATGCCAAATGTCCATTTGCAATAAAAAATCTCTAAGAGTTTTCGATATTTGAAAAAAAAAATCGATTTTCATTTTGTAACTTCAAAGGGCTGTAACTTTTTTGTGTGCACTATTGTATATAGGTAAGTGGGGTTCAATCAACCTATTTTTGACCCCAGAATCTGTGGTATAATTTATGACCAATCTTTTCGGGACACCCTGTATAATATTGAGGTATTTGCAAATATACGAAGAGACTTTGAAAATAGACTGAATTATTGTATGGAGGTCAGAGGAGGTTATTTCGAACATTTAATTGGTTAATTTAAAGGAATTTGATGCTTTTTGTTATTAATGATGTTTAACCAATAAATTAGTTAAATTAAAAATTATCTTCAGTTATTCAGCAAATTAAAAAAAACAGTGTCCTGTAAAGAAAAAAAAATACCTTTCAAATTATGTGCCACCCGACTACACTTGGGCCTACAGAGCCTTTTTGAGACTACGGGCTCAAAAAAGATCCAAAAACAAAGACTACAATGATTTGGTCACGTTAGACGTAGAAATAAAAATTATATTCGACGAAAGGTACAACTTTTAAAAGTGGATGGAAGGAGAGGTAGAGAAAAACCGAATAAAAGATAGAACATAGAGGCAAAAATCTTAAGAAAGGTTTAAATGAAGAAGACTCAATAAACAGAAATGAGTGGTGAAGACGAGTAAGGAGCAGCGACTCCTAAAAATGGAAAAGCTGAAGAAAAAGCTGAAGAAAAAGCTGAAGAAAAAGCTGAAGAAGAAGAAGAAGAAGAAGAAGAAGAAGAAGAAGAAGAAGAAGAAGAAGAAGAAGAAGAAGAAGAAGAAGAAGAAGAATAAGAAGAAGAAGAAGAAGAAGAAGAAGAAAAAGACAATGAATTTAGTGTTGCTGTACCAATATCCATAGTTGTCGGGGCACTTTAGGTAATTAAAAAAAATTACATTGTCACTCACCAACTTTTGTTAACCAGTGTACAATGCAAAAGTTTATTCGAAATTGTTAGAGTTCGTAATTGCGGTTATTGCTTGATTAATGCTCCAACGGAAAGTAATTTAATTTGTCTTTGACGTTCGTTTGTGTGTTTTCATTCGGTTCTAACGGCTGAAAGAAAAGTTTAACTTAGTTAATTTATATTACTAACTAACGTACGGTTACGGTTATTCCCGCCTGCCAACGAACAACCAATCTCTCCTCTCAAATCACTTCGGGTTAATCACTCTAAACTACTGTATTCAAACGAAAATTAATTACGAAACTCAGAAAAATGTGTTGGAAAACTGTGTGTTTCTTTATTTGCTATGCTTCTGTTAACAATAGTAGAACACTCCCTTTGAAAATTGGAAAAAAAGCATTCGTTAAGATACATATATGAAATTTTTATAATTTTTTCTTTAAAATCGTTAACTTACTTTAATTTTTTGAATCTGGATCGGACTACAGTTTTTCTGAGCAGTATCCGGATACGTATATACCCTTTGTAGTTCACAATTTCATTCACAAAGTGCGGCATTTTCTGTCTCTATATCCCATTTAATGAAGTTCTGTTATACAGAGCCAAGCCGGTGCGTACCTATCAGAGATATGTCAACAATAGATCTGGTTAGTCATATGCCACTCAATTCATCGGGGTGTAACGCCAATATCAAGTACGATGGTCTAGCTATCTTTGCCTATCGTGCGAGTGTGAGCGTATCTACCAAGAGGTGGGAGTAATGGAACGACAGTGACACAGAGGCGGCAGCCATCATATGCTAGAGAGAGAAAGCTAAGCGCCGGTAGAGAGAGATAGATAGACCACCGACCCGAACTGTTCCACCTTACGCTATTTTTCGGACTGGCCTAATCTATTCTGTTATTATATCTATGGTGCTTATGCGGTTGGCATCTAAACATTCCGTATATGTATTTGGAACCTAGGAGTTTTCTATTGGCTCGTTGCAGCACGCGGTCATATTTTAACCAATAGGCGGCGAGGTTCCAAACGCATATACGGAATGATATTCGGTGCCAAATTCATATACGGAATGTTAAATATTCGTACACCGAAAAAGATAAGTTTTTATTAGATTCTCTTAAAAGGAGATTGATTTTAAAATACTTGATACAAGTACTTGATTTAATAAAACAAAAATAAAAGAATTATAGTATTTGGAATGTTATTTGGTGCGAAATTCATATACGGTATGTTAAATATTCGTAGAACAAAAAGACGATTTTTATTAAAGCCAGTTAAAATAAGACTCTTTTTTAATAGTATATTATACAACGAGCATTAAATGATGGTCATTATGAAGCGAGTATAAGGGATATGAAACGAGCCGCCTAGCGGCGAGTTTCTTATAGAGTACGAGCTTCATAATGATAATTAAATGCAAGTTGTATACTATGTATACACGATTTTTTCTATGATCGTTCACAAAAAAATATATTCAAATTTATTAATTTTGTAACGCAAACAAATTAAGTAGTTTGTCAGTCTAACAGTTTGTTTACATATTGAGAACTGTTAAAGCGTATACATTTGACTCGCCATTGGTTACTGCGCGTGTGCCACCTTTATCGCAAATGTCATATCGCGATTCTATTGGTTAAAAATCTGTATCTTATTGAAAACCTGTATCATAATGAAGTTCATTATGATACAGGTAGTGACATCATAATTGATATATTATAGTATGAGAAAATGAGAATAGAAAAAAAGTTGTTAATGTATTATTAAAGATCCATAAGGAAAAAGGTTTTCCTGTAGTTAGCTGTATACCACAAAATCCAAAAAAAAACGAATAAAGTCCTTTATAAAAGGTCTATATTTAAAATCCATAAAAAGGGCTACATCACAGAACTAGTTTTTGATTGGTTGACCAATCATCATCAGTGCTTTCCTAAAATGAATATAACCTTATAAAATGGTGCAAAGGTTTTAAAATTTTGACTACAGTTAAAAAAAGTTGTACGTTATACTCACGTGATCTTACATCCTAACCACCAAAATATTTGTAATTATGTAATATATGTAAATAAAATTTGTAATACTTATTATATTTTGGTGGTTAGCATCGTAAGGTCACGTGAGTATAACCTACAACTTTTTTTAAACGTAGTCAAAATTTTAAAACCTTTGCATCATTTTATTAGGTTATATCCATTTTAGGAAAGCACTGGTGATGATTGGTCCACCAATCGAAAACTAGTTCTGTGATGTAGCCCTTTTTAGGGATTTTAAATATAGACTTTGTATAAAGGACTTTATTGGTTTTTTTGTATTATATGGTATACAGCCAACTACAGGAAAACCTTTTTCCTTGTGGATCTTTAATAATACATTAACAATAATTTTTCTATTCTATTACTATAATATATCAATTATGATGTCACTACCTGTAAGATTTTCATTAGGATACAGATTTTTAACCAATAGAATCGCGATAATATGACATTCGCGATAAAGGTGGCACACGCGCCGTAACCAATGACGAATCAAATACATACTCTTTGACAGTTCTCAATATGTAAACAAACTGTCAGACTGACAAACTACTTAATTTGTTTGAGTTACAAAATTATAAATTTGAATATATTTTTTTGTGAATGCTCATAGAAAAAATCGTGTATACAACTTGCATTTAATTATCATTATGAAGCTCGTACTCTATACAAAACTCGCCGCTAGGCGGCTCGTTTCGTATCCCTTATACTCGCTTTATAATGACTATCATTAAATGCTAATTGCATAATATACTATTACAAACCGGTCTCATGTTAATTGGCTTTAATAAAAATCGTCTTTTTGTTCTACGACTATTTAACATACCGTATATGAATTTCGCACCAAATAACATTCCAAATACTATAATTGTTTTATTTTTATTTAATAATTCAGTAACAAGTATTTTAAAAGTAATCTCCTTTTAACAGACTCTAATAAAAACTTATCTTTTTCGGTGTACGAGTATTTAACATTCCGTATATGAATTTGGCACCGAATAACATTTCGTATATGCGTTTGGAACCTCGCCGCCTATTGGTTAAAATATGACCGCGTGCTGCAACGAACCAATAGAAAACTCCTAGGTTCCAAATACATATACGGATAGTTTAGATGCATGCGGTTGAGTGTCCGCCAGGTTCTCCAGTCCAGGTTCATTCCATTAGGAGTTTCTGGGTGTAGGGGAAGAGTTCGAGAGGTTAGACGTTGACGTTGCTTATAAACCTTTTCCTTGATTATTAGTTTAAGCCTGCTGGTTCCTGGCCGTTCGTAGAACTCGTATAATTGGTGCCTTTCATCGAAAGTTTGCCTGAACTTCCCCACATATTGCGAGGAGTATCTAGGTCTTCCATAGATGCGACACAAAAATATTATTTTCGCCCATTTTCCCACGTTAAAATGTGAAACCTTGAATTATCCACTTTCGTTTATTCGTCCGTATACACAATTCCTCCGTTATTATGAAAGATAGAATGACAAATGACGTGTCAAATGAGAGCTTAGTCTAAAGACGGTATTAAAGGTAAGAAATTTTACCTCGCATTTCCGAATTCAGATTTATAACGAGAAGTACTATTTTAAAGTCGTCGAAATAGTACAAGCGATATATTATTCGACGTGCCGTAGCAAGACGATAACAAATATATACGGGCTACTGGCCCTCGTATTTGTAAGATAAGAAATTGATAAAATTTCGTCAGGCATAGATATTTACTTAATGGCCTTGGTACTTGGTACATTAATAACTATTCCGTATCTGTATATTGTACTCCCAGGTATTAGTTAATAATTTGTTTCTGGTTCTGGTCCTGGTCTGAATCTGTCCCAATAATCTACTACGATTTGCTCTAGGAAGCGACTACATGGCCTGTTTATGACCAATGTTAATGACCTTAAAGCTTGATTGATATACGTTAACTAATTTAATATAATAGTTTTTTTATTATTTAATTTAAAAGTATTTTGCAATCTGTTGAGTGTCAACAATAAACAAAAGTAATGACATTGACTAAGGACAAGAAAGATTTTATCCACTGCTAAAATCAAAGTACAATTTTTATAAAATTGTGTAGAAAATAATTACATTTTATAACTACTAACTAATTATTTTAAAAGTTTACTCTAAATGGTAAGTCCAGTGGTTTGAACCTCTTTAACCTACGCTATTCTTGGGTTTTGTCATGACTTCTTGTACGATATCAATTTTAAGGTCTTGATGAATAATTCTGTTGTTGATGTACCAATGTGCATTAGTGATGGTTCTGAGAGTTTTTGATTGGAAGCGTTGGATGATTTAGATGTTGGAGTGACTGGCTGTTCCCCATAGTTCCAACCCATATGTCCAGATTGGCATAAGTATTGCCTTATAGAGCAGCAATTTATTATCCAGAGATAGTCTTGATTAACGGCCCATTAACCAATACATATTTCTGAATTGGAGACCAACTTGCTTTCTCTTGGTCCAGATATGTTTCCTCCATGTGAGACTTCTGTCCACATGAATTACGAGCGAATTATGAACCAAGATATTTTACCTCGTTGGCTGATGGTAATTGGTGATTGTTTAAAGTTACAGGGGACAAGTTGCTCTTCGTGATGTAAATGTAACATGAATAGATTTTCCTTCATAGACTTTAATTTTCCATTCCAAAACCAATCTTGTATTCTGTCTAGATACGCTTGAAGGAGATGCAAGGCATAAATAGGGTCAGTGTGTGAGGCTAGGATTGCAGTATCGTCGGCAAATGTTCCTAGCATCATTTCTTCTGTAATTGGTCTCTCCTCTAGTGGTTCCTGAAGAGTTGGAGGTATATCTGCGGTAAATATTATAGTAAAGTTATTTCGTAGTCGAAGCTTTTAAATATTTTTATTTTAATAGAGCTAAATTTCGAGAGTCGATAAAATAGTCTGAGCTAGTAGGAACTATGTTATTTTCTCGGTCGAGTACTCTTCCCTCGTTGTATATTTATTGCCCTAATATACGACAAAACACTTGTGAAAAGATAGTATTTTCTTTAGTCACGCACAATAGAGCTTACAGTTTTGTATCGTTAGAATATCCTTCTTCTAGGTAATTAATTATATTTTATTCATTCTGGAGTTGAGAAATTCTATTTTCTCTGACTTTTCGATCCTCTTTTTTACCCAAAGTGTTTAGTTTTTGCAATTCTTGTATGCGATTCTATGTTATGCTGGAATATTTTACGTATATTACAATTTATTATAGATAATAATGCTTAGACAATTATTTGGCTTATAAACAAATAGCTTTGTTTAATAATAAAAAAATTAATTTTTAGCAATGCAAATAATTAAAACCGGTATAATTTGACTTAAACTTTCAAATGCTGTCAGCAGAATTTCTATTTTATTTTTTAATCAAAAGTTATTCTCGTTCAAAAATTGCAATTTTTCGATTTTTTGAAGGTTCCACCGCGTTTATCTCGAAAACTATACATCCTACGAAAAAACTTGTAGGAACATTTTTTGCTTAGAATTACCCAAGAAATACAAAAAAAAAGTTTCATTTTGCGAAAAATCGATGTTATGTAATTCTTCAAGTTCTTTGTTTATAACAATCTTATCGACATCCGGATCAACTTCTACCCAAAGAATTCGTGTTCAACGGGTCAAAATACATAAAAAAAACTTGGATAAGTCCATCTTAATAAAGGAGCCCGTAGCACCCCCTCCTGGACACAGCACTAATTTGTTTATAAGCCAAAAAATTGTTTATAACTTTAAAACACTGCTGAGGCTGCTTAAATAATCCGATTTTAATTCTGTAAAGTGCATTAGATATGTGGAGTGCTTCTTTATGTAAAAAAATTGACAAATCTTTGTATGTTCTAGTTTTTGTTGTGCAAGAATTTAAAAATCTTAATTTTTTAAGAAAAGTTTAGATTGCAAAATTATTATGCAAAATCTAGTAAGTCGATTTTAATGAAATTTGGTGGACGGTTTTAGCACATTACAAAAATTTTCTAAGCGAATTAGGAAGGTTCCAAGTGTAACCTAAGTGATGGAAAAACATTGAAAAAGAACAGGCTTGTTTTGCCCCCTTATTTTATATTTATTGCTATTTTGCAGCAAGGGTGTTAAATTAAGACATTTTTAACCAATCGTATCTGATAGAAAATTTAATTATCTTTATTTTATTCCTATACAACTTTGTTCCAAAATGAATCGTTTTAAAGTTATAAGCAAAGAAAATAGAAAAAAATCGAAATTTTTTGAAATTTTTAAATATTTTATTTTTTATTAACGTTCCGGGCATATTTGAGAAGGAGCATGAGTCAATTATTATTAACGAAGTTATCACCTAACTTTATCCGCAAAAATCCGAATGCCACCTCTCACATCCACCTAAAAACAGATCCTTCCTGGTCTATAAGCGAAGTCAGACTATTTCATTAATTTCTCTACCAATTTATTATATCGTCCACTGCTGGACATAGACCTCCCTCAGTCCATTTCATTGTTCTCTACACTGGGCGGCTTGTAGCCAGTTTCCCGCTACCATTTTTATATCGTGAGTCTATCTATTCGATGGTTGTCTTCGGTTTCTTTTACAGTTTCTGGGCCTCCATTCCATGATTCGTCGTGTCCACCGTCCATCTTGTGTTCTAGCTAAGTGCCTTGCCCAGTTCCACTTAAGTGTCGTAGCTCTTTCGATGACATCTTGAATTTCCCCATATTTGCCTGATTTGTTGGTTTGTTGTGTGGTCTCGAAGGTTCACGTTCAGAATTGCATGTTTCGTGGCTCGTTGTGTAACTCTGAGTTTATTTGCGGATTTTTGCGTCACTGTTTAAGTCTCTGCTCCATAAAAAGTTGATTATTAGGAAGCTGAAAATTTGTTAATAGCTGAAAGGTGTCTAGTCGGATAAACTTTGATGTATGGGAACACTGAAACAGGGGAAGTTTTAATTGTGGAACAGGTAAAAATTTGGAACGTCAGACTACGAAAACGTTCCATGTATTTTGTCGGACAGAACTTCCAATTGATTTGCTACCACTTCATTAAACTCTCATGCAAAAATCAGACTGGCGTTTATCACCATCTGGGCATTTTAATGAGTGGAACACGAAGAGCATGTCAAATGACAGGAATCATGGTGGTTAGTAATAGCAGTCTGATTTTTGCATGAGAGTTTAATGAAAGGGTTACAAACTAATTGGATATTGAACGGATATTGAACGATAAACGGAATTGAACTTTTTAGAATATGGCTTAGTTTGCCAACTGCTGGCCATGTAAGACTTATTCGCCTCTGTATTTCATGTGTTTAATTGTCTCTGCTCATTTTGATGTCGGTTCCTAGATATTTGTAGTGTCACGGTCCCAGGCCGGCCCTGTCAATTCCGGAAGCTTCTGGCGGCGAACTGTCTGAGACCCTTTCTGTGGGCGAGAGAAACTTGTTTACAATCGGCGTATCTAGAAAGCCATCGATAAACTTTTTTTTTATTGCTCTGTAAATAATATTTACTTTTCGATGTTTCTGGAAATCAGTAGACTAATTGTACATGACTATATAAATCGACATTTTTGGAATTCAAGTTTAGTGGTAAATTTGAAACCGTAGGTGTACTTTGATATGTAACGGGCGAGGTATTTTTAAATTTGTAAATAGATAAATTAGTAGATTTGGTGTAATAAATAAATTAAATATCGTAGTTTGTAAAATAAAAGGTATAAATTCAGTGTTTTTCATTTGTTTAGTTGTAAGTTATTAAAAATAAATAAAGTCAACTAAAATTAAACATTAGTGCCTAAAAGATCATACAAAACTCAAGATAGTTTTACTAACAGTAGTGTCTGTTTGTTGTATTGTATTATTGTCAATAGTAATATTTCCACTCATGACGAGATTTGTCATAAGTTTAGTTTTTCTTAAAGTTTATTTTTAATCCTGCTCTCTCAGACAGAGTTTTAAACAAATGTATCATTGGAATTGTCCAACATAAATTATATTATTTAGCAGTAAAAAGTACAAAGCATTCACTATTTTTATGTGCGAGTGTATAATATCGTATTTTTATTTTGTTGACACACTCCATTTAAACCGTGGTCAATGCAAACTATTTATCTTCAATGAATTTGTAAAGATTTATATTCTTCCCGATCCCGATGCCATTTTCTGACGCTAGTATGTATAATAATTTTCTTTAAATAGTTTTATACTTGAAAATCAATTCGTTTAAGCTCAAATATGAAGTATCTAATAGCATAGCCAGAAGTTGGAAGTGGTTGGCCATGGTCGGGTCTAATTTCCCGATTTCAATATTCAATAAATCTAAAAAGCTCTTGAGAACTCTGATTAATGTCGATATTACAAATTATTTATTATCCAATTTTACTGGTTCAAATACTAAAGGCTCACTGTAGCTAATTGGCAATCCGTTTTCAGTAAATTGACAGATCAGAAAGTAAAAAAGTAAAGAACAAAGAAAATTCTCGGGAATATTTTATAGATAATTGAAATAAATTTCGGAAGGAAGCGAGGGTATTTTTAGATAGGCGGAGATCAGCCATCTTTATTGCATAAGTGCCTATATTATTATTTAATGTCTCTAATGCCAATAGTTAATAAGTGATCCTTTAATGATATTATCTAATCTTATAAAAGCCTAATGCGAGCAGTCATGCAGTCCAGAGCCGTACGGTACATCTTTTCAATATGATGCAAATATTCGAAATGCCACCCCAAATATTATCGAAACTTAACTTTTATTTTTATTAAGTGAAACTACACAAAATGAATGAAAACTTTTATTTTAAAAATAAAACATACTTTAAATTAAATGAAATTAAATTAAATTAATTCTTCCAGAAGATCATTTGTCTCTATAGCCGATTTTTTATCTTTTTCTATTGAAAGTATTGAATGAAGATTCATACAATATTTCCTAGCGTTTTATTTCTCTTTAAAAATATCATGTAAAGATTTTAAAAGGATCAAAGAATTAATGACAATGTCTAAAATATAGATCAAAAAATTTATTTTAAATTTATCTTCCTCTGTTAAGGGAGCGTTCAAGTATTACGTAACGCGATTTTTGAAGATTTTGACTCCCCTACGTAACGCACTCTAATGGGCGTTTAACTATTGCGTAACGCAATTTTTGAAGATTTTTGAATCCCCCCCCTCCCCACCTGCGTTACGTAATACTTGAACGGTCCCTAAGTAACTCATTCACAGTTTTGTCGTAATCAAATTGAGGCTTTTTTCTCCTGGTTCGAGTTTCATTTTCAGCTGAAAATTCGGGACTTATATCATCATTTTCTACAATTCCATTAGAAGTAATTTTCATTCGGTCATAGCCAGATTGTCTGTAACTTTTTTTTCTATAGTTTCGTACAACAGTTTTACATAATCTGACAAATTTATAGTTACATGTTGCAATACCTTCGAGACTGAATTTATAAGAAATAAAATATGCCAAAGAACTACACCGCATATGAATTTATAATTTTTAATATTGTTTGCTAATCCTCCTGCTTTGACTTTAGTTTCTGAATCTTTGTTGATGCTTCTATTATTTCGAGTAACGCATCATATTTTTCACAAAATTGAAATCTTAAAGGTTTCAATGCATCTATTCGACTTGACCATCTTGTAGCACTCAACGGTTTTAGAGTTTAGAGCTGTGAAACATGTTTTTTTTTTCAGAATTTCCCACTGCTTTGTAGAACCAGAAAAAAAACTGTACCATTTTTGTATGATTTGTATGATGTCACACGCCCTGTATGTTTTTAATAATTGAGTGATTCAATTTGTATTTTTATTTAACTGATTATGCCGCCCCCCTTGTGATGCCGCCTGATGCGACTGCCTCACCGCATCATAGCTCTGTACGGCCCTGATGCAGTCTGTCCTGGACATTCGTCGATATATAAACGTTAAATGACGTTTAATAAACGTCATTTTATTTTTATATATCTTTTTTATAACAGCTCCAGAATGACTGAACCAATTTAGCTAATTTCGATTTTGAAATATTTTTGGAAATCCAAGGAAGGTTTAAAAGGTGAGAAAATGTGATGAAATTGTAAAAAAATAAAAGCAACAATGTTATTTTCATATACAGTTACACTCCTTTAGATCGACATCGTTAAAAACAGAAGCTATATTTATTTTTTACGTTGGTCGCAAATGGTTGGTTCGAATCGATACCAGTGAGAACTTTTTTTTTTATTTTTGAAATCCCTTTTTATTTTTTATTATTTTGAATCTTACAAATGATGAAAAATAAATTAAATTAAAATGAAATTAAAAATAACCAGTGTAAATCTTCCACATTTACTTCATATTTAAAATAGCCCGTAATTTTTAAAGCGAATATTTTTATCACTACCCAAGATAATAATGATAATGAATAAATATAATTCACAAATTCTTCTATTATAGTAGAGTTAGTTTTACAATATAATAATAATCAATATTAAGTAATTAAACATAAATATAAGATAATAATGAAAATGTAAATAATGAATAAATTCTATATTATACACTCACCGGCACAAAATTCCGCCACCCAAAATTTTTAATTAAGTTTGACAATCTATAACTTTATCATGTATGTACAATGTACATACATCATCTTCTGTAATAAAAATTTTTTGCTTAGATGGGATTGTTTGTTCTCCTAACTTTAAAAGAATCTGTGGAAAAATTGGAGGGCTGATTTTGTTTCATACTCTTTTTGTATTATACTGGAGGTATCATTAAGGTTTTATTTTTTGAATTATTCGAAAATCTCTTTTCTTGTAAGAGCTGTAAATAAAAAGACTGCTTTGAAGGTTTATTTAATTAAAAATACCGAACGCACTAAAATTAACAAAACAAAGCAATATTAACAACAAAACACAACAATTTAATAGCGGGTATGTCCACCTCTTGCAGCAACGACTGCTCGCAATCTGTTTAGCATCGAATAAAAATGTGTTATCCTTGCCTGGGGAATAGCCCGATATTCGTCTACCAGGTAATTGTACCAAATTTTCTGGAGCCTTGGATGACGTGAAATAGCATTTTTTAATTCATCTCATAAATACTCAATATGACTGAGATCTGGGCTGCATGCAAGCCATTATCTTATCAATCCAACCTCTATTTTATTTACAAGAATTGGTACAGCTCTTACAAGAAAAGAGATATTCGGATAATTAAAAAAACAAAATTTTAGTGATGCTGGAGGCATCTTTTGATAAAATTAACAGTTTTGGATTTATTCGCTATCGAAATTGTTAGTTTTATATCGAAAAAATCAATGTTTTTAATCAGTTTTCATCTAATATTCAAAAAGTTATTGTTTTATCAAAACAACTTTGCTTAACAAAAATGTACCGTTTAAAAAAATAAACAAAACCGTTTTTTTTTTAATTTTCTTTAAGACCAATAATAATTGAGCTATACTTTATTATATGTTAGCTCTTCTTCGTCAAATGCTACATATTGTAGTTTCAAAGTCAAAAGACGGGAAAACTATGCTTTTTCGAGGATACCTTGTTCAAACTATTTTAAAGTATTTAAAAATATATATCTCCAGAAATAAAAAAAGTCTCTAGCTCAAAAATTAAGTGGCTTATAATGAAAAGAATGTCAGTCCTTTTTTTTTCAGCAAAAAGTGATCGAAAACAACCCGCTAATCACCACCCTAATTAAAATAATTAGTCATTGACCTGATTTGGTCTTCTTTACTTATGTATTGTTAATAGGTTCTAGAAATTTGATTAGCTTAGAATGATTAGTTAAAAAAAAATGGAGTTAAAAGCGAATAACGAGTTTTTGTAGTTTGGTAAAAAATGCTCTTTACTTCACAATAGAAAGGTTAGCACCAGAGATACGAAAAAATATTTAAATCTAAAATTGTAGCTTATTTAATTCCCAAAAACAAGATTTGCAGTAGAAAAATTTTCTACTGCAAAAATTTAGTGAGCTATTGACAATTAAAACTTGTAATAACATGTAAAACCACCTTTATCAACCCTTTCAATGTCACCTCTTTTTGTGACTGAGGATTTTAAAAGGATATAATATTAATGGCCTTAAAGATCTTATAAAAACTTACAAAATTATTTTTTTACCAAACTTTCTAAAAATAGAAAGTTACGGTTAAAAAATCAATAAATTTCTTTGAAAAAAAAAAGGAGAAATCAAATTGGAAGCATAATAATGTAAGCTAGTGGTGTTTTTAGTCATTGGCCTTATTCATTCTTCTTTATTTATGTATTATCAATAGACTCTAGAAGTTTGACTGGCTTATAAGGATTAGTTTTTAAAAAACTGGAGTTTAAAACGAATAACGAATTTTTGTAATTTGGTAAAAAATGCCATTCTCTTCAGAATAGAAAGATTAGCATCACAGATACGAAACAATGTTTAAATATGAAATTGTAGGTTATTTAATTCCCAAAAATTTTTTTCTACTGTAAAAATTAAGTGAATTGTAAATGAATATACCATCGAAAAATATTGATTTTTTAGATATCGAATAAATCGAAAACTATTAATTTTATCAAAAAAATGTATGAAACGTTTTTGGCTTAGAATGAATGTTTTTATCAACTTTTGCTTTTATATCAAAATATAATAAACAATTTCCACTCCCGAGATGGGGTGGCAACCACCCCCATGGTAAAAGCGCTTTTCGGCATCATATATATATTTTGATCCTTGGACTATCCACTACTTATTTTCAAATTTTCAAGCAAATCGATCCATTCTGTAAAAATTGGGAGGTGAAAAGCTTCGGTTCCTGGATTACAAATAAAATTATAATAATGGTAGGGGAGCCCAAGCGGGGATTTTTGCAGTTACTCGAGCGCGTCAGATTATCATATGGGGAGAAACCTGGTACCCTGCATATGTACCTCTACCATATATTGGCTCTTAACACAGGGGAGTTCGTTAAGGGGGGCCCGAAAAAAAAATATATCCTTAAAAAAACTCGAAATTGTCAGAATAAGATAAGGTAAGTTAAGTACATGAAAAAGAGTGTATATTTCAAAAATCGGACGATTTGAGCCGGACGTAAGGAAATGGGCCAGTCCCAAAATTTCACAAGAAAAAAGCGAATATTTCGCAAAATGAATGACAGATCGAAAAACTAAAAAATATGTGCTCAATATTTTTTAAAAATCTATCGAATGGTACCAAAGAGGACTTTCCACGGAGAGGGGTGGGGAGTAAATTTAATATTTTAAATACGAATCCCGCGATGTTTCGCGAAATGAACATCAGATCGAAAAACTGTAAAATACACTTATTTAATATTTTTCAAAAATCTATCGAATGGAATCAAACACGACACCCCACGAAGATGGGGTGGGGGGTTACTTCAAAATATTAAATAGGAGCCCCCATTTTTATTGCAGATTTGGATTCCTTATGAAAAAATAAGTAACTTTTATTCGAAACATTTTTTCGAATTATGCATAGATGGCGTTATAATCGGAAAAAACGATTGTTGGAAATGGAAAATTAAATTAAAAAATGGCAAGCGCCCACTAAAATGGAAAATGTTACTTAAATTTTTTTGGTTTTAAGACCTACTCTTCACAACTCAATAGGTCTCCAAAGCGCTCGAGTGACTGCACATTTAGCATACTTTGCTCCCCTACCATAACCCTGGACAAAAAAAAATAAAATGCAAATAATAGACAAACACAATGTCAATTTACCATTTTAGTTGGGAATAAGCCACAAGTAAGTTTATTTTGACGTTTCGATTTTCATTCCGAAAATCGTTCTTACATAAAAATAAATTAATAAATGTTTGTTTTAAACAAAAATAAAAAAAGCATTCGATAGCCAAAGATTATTGGACAAAAGAAGAATAAATACATCATAATAGATGGCATGTGACAACATGTACAGTTTAGAGTTAACCTACAATGTAAGTGAGAATATTTTTTTCTACTTACTGTCCGTAATGTGAGGACATAACCTCAGGACAAGCAAACCACCTGTTGTGTCTGATTCCTGTGATACCTAGGCTTAATTTAAATATCACTTAACCTAGGGTTAATTTAAATTTAATATAACATTGTAAATTTTCCATAATTGTACAATATTTAAAGGGTTTTTACCAATATATTTTGGTCGCTCAGGTATGTTAAAAACCTGTTAAAAGCACTGATGATGAACTTTTTACCTTTTTTGATATAGCACTTTAAGGAAGTTTTAAATAAAATATAACTTTAATAAAGGATTTTACTAAATTTTTTAAAATATATTAAACTACAAGTGATTTCACGTCATTATCAAAATGAAAGATGTTACTTGAAACATTACAACTTTAAACGTCCACTTAAGAGAGGAACACTGGGGCAACATTAATTTTAAAATTTAATAAAATTTCGAAGTTTCGACCGAAACCAAAAAATTATATCGGCAAACTCAAGTTTTAGGTTATTAAAAGTTGGAAGCTGCAAAGTAGCAGATCCTAAGTTTTAAGAAAAGGTTATTTTCCTTACAGGGCTTTGTTTTTATGGCCTCAATGGCTCTGTTGGAAAGTTTTAGACGAGCGCAAGTTTTTAAAGTTGTGGCTACATGTTAATGCAAATGAATGATGTGAGGAGAATATGGAAACGATTTATTTCCGGCAACTCCTTTGAAACGGCGTTTTACGGAATCTATCGGAGTTGAAATTTAGCGCCAGCCATCCATGGATAATGTGATCAGATTTTAGAAAATCCGTTTTATGATTGTTTGAGATGTGGAAAGTCATCACAAGCGTTTTTGTACAAACGAATAAAATTTATAGGTGTGTTTGGATCAGTAATTACGTAAATGGCGCTTTAAAAAAATATCTTGTTTGAAAATCGAAATATCACTTGTCGCGACTGTGGTCAGTTATAGTATAAGTCCTTTTTTGTTGTTCTATTTAGTATTTGAAAGTTTTAACATTATATTATGTTTAAGTATTATGTTTATATGGGATAAAGCCACAATTATTGGTGTAATGAAAATTATATTGTTAGACGCTTGTATTTAGTTTAATAGTTTGCGTCAAATGTTTAGACGTTAATTTGACTGCCTTCTCTTCAATGCAAATGATTGAAAATTTGCAGACATATGCATTCGCGGGAACAATACACGAATAGTCAATAATTTTTTTATGTTTATTAATTAATTGTTTAAATAAAAAACTATTTTAATGGAAAACGCTTAAATTCTCTTGTTTTTTACAATGTAGAAACTTGAAACTTTTACAGATTGTAGCTAATTATATGAACTATACATAATTTCACTTTTTACGTTAATTGTTTACGTTATGCTTCATAAATAAACAATAAAGTTTCAAATTTTTTGCCGATTCCGACTACTTTTCATGTTTGTACATCATATTTATGTATTAGAAATACTTTAATAAATATGACAATATATTTTAATGTTTGAAAAGTGTAAGACTAAAAAGTAAAAAATAAAAAAATAGGAAAAAAATTTAAGAAACGCTTTTGTTTAGTTACGAATGACTAGAATTAAAAATATTATAAAAAAATCAACCAAAAAGCAAAAACTAAAAAAAATTGAAAAAGTCTAACACATTCGTCAAAGAAAAGCGTGGGGCGAAAACCGTTTATTCGATGAAGAAGCTACGCTTTTCTTTGACGAATGTGTTAGATTTTTTCATTTTTTTTTTATTTTTTGCTTTTTAGTTGATTTTTTTATATTATTTTTAATTTTAGTCACTCGTAACTAAAGAAAAGCGTGTCTTAAATTTTTCTTTCATATTTTTTTATTATTTAACTAATGTCTTGACATTTCGGTTTCCACTTTGGAAATCGTTCTCCAAAATGATTACTTTAAAAGATTCTGAGAAGATGTATAATCTGGTTTTATTAGGTTTTTCAACCTTATATCTATATTGCCTTACCTCCTTATGGAGTATTGGGCGCTCTTGCGTTTCTTAGGAAAAAGTGAAATATGGCTGATTGGCTGGATCAGTGCATCCTCTTCTGTTTTATTCTTTTGAAATTTACTCTACAAGTCCTTTCCAAATATTATCTTGTCGTCTTCTTCTCCGTCTGGTTTGTATTCGAATGCCTGTCTGGTTATATTATTTTGGTTTTTACTTAAACTATGTTAAATCAATTTCCATTTCCTTTTTTTAATGGTGACTATTTGTTTCTCTTGTTTTGCTCTTCTCCATTTGTTTTTGATTCCGACCAGTATATTTTTAGGATTTTTCTAAATGGTTTCTTTATAAACGTTTGTAATTTTTTGGTAGTTGTTTCGTCCTGTTTCCAAGAATCAATACAATAATATACTTCTAGTACAGCTGTTAAATATTTTGATTTTGGTTTATTTTGATCACGTGTGTTCCAGATTTTCCTGGCAAGGAGTTATATGCATGTTGTGCCTTTACTATTCTTTGTTTTACCTATTGATTATTACCGCGTTTTTTTTCCATGATTGATCCCAGAAAAGTAGAGTTATCTACTCTCTCGATTTGTCTTCCATTTATTTAAAATTTAAGTTTCCTGATTGTTGTTTCTTAAGAGTGTCATTTTTTCAGTATTTATCTACAGGCCCATTACGTTGGAGTATTTTTTTTTGATTGATGTGTAACGCTCTTAGCAGACTAGGGAAGGTGTCCCTAGTACTGTTGGACTCGGACAGGAGAGGAGAACACGCTGGGGCCACAGACCAGAGTATGTTTCATGCGTCCCGCGTGCCCCCCATAACCAGCCGCCTACCAACTAAAACCACCCCCTCTTCCGACCCGGAACATCCCTGGACGTGTTCATTAGTGAACGATACATAGGGATATTCCGCACGGTCTGTAAGTAGGTCCCTAGAAGATTTGCATAAGCCCTGCTATGCTATCCTCACCTTCCTAAGAGCGGCTAGGAGGATAGGGCAGGTCTTTAAGTGACGTGTTGAATTGAAAATAAAGATAAAGTGGGGTTGAGGTCATGTGTATCTGTGTACAATATTACTAAATCTTATTCTTAACGTAAGATAGGGGAATAGGGGTATATCTCTGTATACGATGTTTGTGAATCTTACTGAGAAAAGTATTGTTTTTTTTTGTATTTTTTTAATTTCTTTTACTTTTTTATTTATTTTTTTTTATTGTTATTTTTATTTTTTTTAATTTTTTATTCTGCTGACTTTGAGGGCCCACTTCACACATTTTGTTGTTCTACCCGTTCTATAGCCGCTTTACGTTTTACGATGGCCGTAACGATGTCAATTATAAATTCAAAATTTAATTTGTTCTCGATCGCGACGTTAATTATATTATCTGGGCCTACCTCACCGAATCTGTTCCTGAGCTTGACCTGTTCGCGAGCGAAGACGTTACACCGGAAGACACAGTGTTCTGCGTCTTCCCTTACGTGACAGGTCCGGTACACGTCGTCATCAGTCTTGACGATTCTGTGAGTGAACGCCCGGAAGGACCCGTGTCCAGTTAAAACTTGAGTAAAATAAAAATTAACCCTCTTAAACTTGCAAGCGTACCACGTCCCTACATTCGGGATGAGTTTTTTGGTCCATTGGCTTTGTTATGTTCCGCCTCCCATTCTGCCTGCCGTCCGTGAGAAGCTGCTCTCTGGCAGCCGCTCTTACCTCCGGAAGGTGAGGTTTTGTTGTTTGTATACTGTTTTTCTTTCCCTGGCTAGCGGGTAGATAGAAAGGGCGCCTGCCATCACCTGTAAGGCCGTGGTAGACATAGTCTTGTATGCGCTGACTACGTTCAGCAGAGGTTTCCTCTGCGCCTTGTTTAGCACGTCTCTATATTTCTTATAGCGTAGGACCTCGACCCAGACTGGAGCTCCGTAGAGAAGGGTGGACTGTATAGTGTGGAGGTACACTATACGTTGGAGTATTTGCAAGCTTGTCGATCTTCTTTTGAATATGGTGGCTATATTTGGTTAAGAGACAAATGTCATCTGCGAACTCCAAGTCCTTCAACTGGATATGCAAGTTCCACGTAATATTTTATCTCTTTCACTCCCTTTTTGTCGCTTGCTTTCTTCATGATCTAATCCGTTATGATTAGGAATAATTTAAGGAATAGTACGCATACTTATTTAACTCCCTTTTGTATATATCTTCTGCCGTTTCTCTCGAATGTTCCAGTTTGACTCTACATCCCTTGTAGAATATTCTGATGAGGTTAATGTATTTCATCGGTAGTCCACGAAGTTTTAGAATCTTTCACACTTGTTTTCTATTTGTACTATCCTTTTTAAAGTCAATTAACATTTTATGTCCTTGTTCCAAGATAATTCTTAGAGTAAAAATGTGATCGATAGTGGAGAGTTTAGCGCGAAAGTCTGCTTGGTTGCTTCTTAGTTTCTTGTCTAGCTCTGGCTTCAGTCTGATCAATATGATCTTTAACATTATTTTGGATATGGTACTTTATTGGAGTTTTATTGCTCGCCAATTCTCGCATTTACTTAGATCGTTTTTTTTTGGAATCTTAATCTTAATGCTCTTAATGATTACACCCGCGTTCCATTCCTTTGGTAGATCCTCATCTTGTGAAAGAGTTTTTGTAACATTTCTTCTGATTCGTTTGCGTCCGCCTTTATTAAATCTATCGGTAGGTTGTCGCTTCCAGCGGCTTTGTCATTTTTTAGTTGTTTCAGTGTGTTTTGTATTTCTTCTTTCGCAATTTCATCTGTGGTAATAATGCTTAACTCCTGTATTACATGTTATTCATCTATATCTGGCGTTCCCTCGTGTTTGGAGTATTATTTATTCGAAGTGTTCTTTCTATCTTTGTATTATTTCATTCTCTGTTTTAATTACATATTATATAGTAGAGGAAATGAAGAATTTTGGCTCGCAATTTTTTCGTCCAGCATGGATTTACTTGAAATTTTCACAGAAGGTAGGGAACAGTCCAAGGATCATTTTCTGTATCATACCGCTGTACGCTAAAACCTTGGGGGTGGTTGCCACCCCATCTCGGGGGTGGGAATTTTTTATTACATTTTAACCATGTAAATCGATGTAAAAAGTAATTCTAAGAAAAAAATGTTTTTTACATTTTCTTCGTAAAACTAATATTTTTCGAGTTATTCGCGCTTGAACGTAACAGTTTTTCGACGAAAAAATCAACTTCTTTAGAGGGTTTTTTGAGAATACCTCTAAAACTATGCATTTAAACACAAAACTGTAAATATCAAAATTGTATTTTTTAGTAACACAAATCAAATTCTTTTTCTACAATATCTTTAAGACCAAAACAAACCAAGATACGGCATGTTAAAGGTTAGCTTTTTTCGTCAAATGCATATTTAATGTTCAAAGCCAAACAACGGGAAAGCTTTGCATTTTTGAGGAAAATGTAAATACCCTTTTTATAAATATTCAATTGGATCTTTCAAAAAATAATAATAAAAAGTTTCTGGTACCTGCTTTTCTCTACGAAAAAATCAGCGAAAACAACCCCCTAACTAACCTCCTAATTAAAAATTGGTCTTTACCTTTTTGTAATTCCTTGTATATTTGTATTACCAATACACCCAAGAAGTTTGACCTATTTAAAAGGCCTAATTTTAAAAAAATTGGAGTTTAAAGAAAAATTGATTTTTTGCAATTTCGTATTTTTTACCTTTTACACTTCAAAATACCTCCGAAAATACTGGAGTTACGAAAAAAATGATAGAATACTAAATTGTAGCTTTTTTAATAACTAAAATTCCCTTGTACATAGATTTTAATTATAGTGAACAGTTAGCGAGATATAGCTGTTTAAAACCTCTATTTACGAACAAACAACCCCTTATTCCAGCCCTTTAAACCCACCCCAATTAAAAACTAGATATAGCTGTTTAAAACCTCTATTTACGAACAAACAACCCCTTATTCCAGCCCTTTAAACCCACCCCAATTAAAAACTAAGGGATCTTACGGTCTTATAGCTCTTCAAAAATCCTACAAAATCATTTTTAAAAAAACTTTTTATCGTCAAAATGAAGGAGCTATGTTTATAAAACGAATTTTTTTTTCTAAAAATTCGAATAGTCCGCTTATAGAGCGTTTTCAATGTATGTTTAATACCACAAAACCGGTTCGTATATTCGAAGATGACTAAAAAGCTATTTGTATTTGTAGTTGTGCATATTTGTAAATTCGTATTTTTGTGTCAATAAATGTTTTTGTAATTCTTTAATTCTACTTTTTTTCTATATAGATCTATTAAATTATCTACTTATAAAAATTGTAATGTTATTAAGGGTGGTTTTTAAGGGTTGAAATATTATGATATTATATCCTAAAGCATAAAACAACCATTATTTAACCAATCAAAACCAAATTTTACCCATATTAAAGTTTACAATGTTTTTATATAATTTTTGACAATAAGGGGTAGTTTACACCCCTAAAAATAATCAACGCCCTTGAGCATGATATAGAATATAAAGTACAGGGTGAGGTGAGATGATCCTAATCCTAAATTTTTATGTAAATCGATGCAAGCCGAAATTATTCTTTTAGGATAAGTAAATTTTTTATATATAGCTCCAACAAGGGTGGTTTTAAGGTTGAAATATTATGGCAGCATATCTTAAAGCATAAAACAATCATTATGTAACTAATAAGAACCAAATGTTGACAATATTAAAGGTTAAAATATTATTTTATAATTTTTTACAATTAGGGGTAGTTTTCACCCTTAAAAAACCAAAAGCGTACAACGGCTCAATATAGAAAATGAACTAGAGGGTGAAATGAGCCTAATCCCAAATTTTTGTACAAATCGATGCTGGACGAAAAAATTGCGAGGTTTTGCCATTTTTTCAGTTTCATTTCCTCGACTAATACTGTTTGTCTTTGATTTGTTTATTACTTTTTAATGTTTTCCCTGTACAATTTGATATAATTGTGTATTGTGTTCTCAGGTCGTTTTCTTGCACCGCTTTTTCTGACATTTTCAACATATCATTTACGTAATTATTCCTTTTATTTTTTCTGGCTTGCGTTTTAACTGCTATATTTTTTTCTTTGTATTTTTTTCTAGAGCTTTTTCTTCTTTGTAACTTTTCTTTAACTTTTTTTATCCATTTTCTCTTTTCTCTTTTTACAACCTTATATTATTGTCCAAATTTTAGTCAGTCTTGTCTTAAACATATAACAAATAATTGGACTTATGTTTTATTTTAAACTTTTTTAGTATGTAAAGCTTAAGTTACATAACCAATTCAAGAAATAAAAGTCATTATAAATAATGTAAACTTGATTCTATACCAAAAAATTTCAGGACCACTTTTTTTCGATACGAAACAAGTACTTTCGTACATACTGAGAAATGTTGAATTTGCAAGAGCCAGCGGGTATCCGTACGGTCAGGTGCAACATACAAATTTAAAAGAAACAGGTATGCAGTCAAGAATAATGGGTACAAGACAAGTGTGCTAATTATTTGTATCGGACGAAGGATGTTCGCATTTTTACTAAGTGGGAAATATTTCTTGTTTATTGAGCAACGCAAACTAACATTTTTTAAATTTATTGACAGATTCACACCAGGAAACGTAATAATAAGTACGTACTTATAGTAATAATAAGTACTCTTATAGAGGCAGCAACCTCTAAAATTCCGTTACACCGACCACGAAAATCAACTTTAAGGTGAATGACCAATTTTGATCATTCCTTATGTTTTCGAAATCGCTGAATACGAATATCAAGTTTATAATTTTAACCAACACAGCAATAAATGATAATTCATGAAGAAGTTTTCTGGCAAATATTAAGTCAAAATATGCGATAAAAAAAAAGTTATGTGACTTTATAGACAAGCGACACGTCCCAAAAAATACTTTTTTCTCGAGATACTGACCACGGTGTAGTGAATAGTTAATTTTGGTCATACTTTATGTTTTCGATGCTGCTGAAACAGAAAATGAGGTTTATTGTAAATTTTACGTGGGGGAACATTGTTAAAATTGCAATTTTGTCCTAAAAATAAAAAACATGAAATCAAGTTTTTTTGCGTTTAACTCACTACAACTCTGTTCCATTTTAATATTTTTTTCTGAAATTTTTATACGATATATTTCTCACTTTTCTGAAGACAATGGGACATGTTTCAATATTTTTTTCTTATTGTAATAAAAGTTATGAATTGAATAAAGTAAAAGGTGCAGATTCCTGAATTGCAAAGTTAAATCGCAAAAGTTATGTGACAAAATTTGAAATTTAGCATTTTCTTTCAGGTTTATGTTAAAACATACAGTACAAGGAACACAATGTTTTATAGAGAAAAATTGTGCAACTTTTAATTTTAAGAAAAAAGTGATTTCATTTTTTTTATTTTTAGGGTAAAATTGCGATTTTGACAATTCTCTCCTATTTAAAATTCAAAATAAACCTTATTTTCGTTTTCAGAACCATCAAAAACATAAAATAAGACTAAAATTAGCCATTCACCACACCGTGGTCAATATCTCGAGAAATAAGCGTTTTTTGGGGGGAGTGTCACTTGTCTATAAAGTCGCATAACTTTTTTTCTATTGCAAATTTTGATTTGAAATTTTCTAGAAAACTTTTTCATGACTTATGTTTGAATGCTGTTTTGATTAAAATGGATGAAACTAACGAAATTTGACGACAAAATGTTTAAAAATAAACAACTTATCTTTTAATTTGTTTAAACATCTCGGACAAATCTCATTGGTATCTAAATTCTTCAAAGATGACACACTAAAATGTTTAAAAGGGAATATTTACGGCGACCAAAGATACAGCGAGGTAAATATGAAAAATCATCAAAATTGATTTTTCGAATTTTTGCATAATATTTTGTTTTTGAACATGTTTCATCAATTCTAGATAACAATAAACTCATATTCTCATTCAGCCACCTCGAAAACATAAAGAATGGCCAAAATTTGCCATTTACCTATTATGGTCGCTCTTTCGATTTCTAAGCCTTAAATTAGGGGTGTGCCGCTGGCGAATTAACATATAATACGAGTAGTTTAATTCTATAAATTTGAAGTAAAGATTAATTTAAGATTAGGTATGGTTAGAAAAAGGGTAACAAGATTAGATTACCTATACAAAATGAGCGAATGACCCAAAAAATGCACGTCACAATTAGCCAGCATAATTTAAGCTATTTTGTATAATATGTTCAACGCCAAAAAGAGAATGCACACGAAAAATATACTGAATGCCAAAAAAATGCCTAGAAGGACAAATATTTTTAAATGTTCTCTCAGATCTGTTCACAAATATACAAGGGGAAGTGTATACTCTGAAGAGAGGAAATGTGATCCGTAAAAAAACTTCTTTAATTTTCATCCAATCAGCTTTAACTGCTCACAGGTATGTTGATAACCTATAGTAAGGCTCTGGAGAGGTGCAACAGGAGAAAATTTAATTTTATTGCATGATAATGGACTTCTACATACCATTAGAGTGACTATAGACATCATTGAAGCAGAAGGTATCCTTTGTTTGGAGTGGCGTGCTTGCTCACCGGAGCTTAATCCTATAGAGTATTTGTGGGATATGCTTAAAAGAAAAATTAGAGCTAGCTAGGATATTCCACAAAACACCGCACTGCTAGTACAAGCTGCTCTTAAAGGATGGAGCAACCTACTACAACAAAATATTGATAATTTGATTAGGAGCATGCCCACGCATACTTAAGGTGGGACTTCAGTTACAACATAAGGACTAGAGGTGATAACACTGACTACCACAAAATACAAAAAAAAATAAATAAAAACAATTTAAACATTATTCTCTTTACATTGAAATTTTGTATGCTCTTGACTTTAAAACAACTACTTTCAATTTGAATGTTTACTTTACTGTTTTATTTAATTGTTATGTATTTGTTATTAAATTGCTTTAAAATTAATATTGTTTGACTTCGTTTGTTTGTTTTTTTAAATTTGGACGAAAAAGTAAGAAATATCAGATGATTCCGTATATGTTTGGGTGTGTGTATTCTTGCCTGTTTCTCTGGACCTGCTCATAATAATTATTTTTATATCATCTGCATAGTTGCCGGTTAGACTGACTATTAGTAAGTATATTGTTTCTACATTCTGGTAACCTTTTTTTAACTACATATTCCAGTGCTAAATTCGATGTTGTTCGACCCAGATTACCCATGTTTATTACAGATTATTGTTTCTTAAAAATAAATATAGAAAAATAAATTCATTCATTTTATTAGGTAGTTTTTAAACTACAAATTATAGCTAATTGGTGATCTCGTGATAACATTGTGATAAAAAGTAACATTTTACACCTTAACTGGTTTACAAAGAATTGTATCGTGTGAATCTTATATTTTATGTGCTTTAAGAAAACACTTTTTAAATTACCGCAGATCAAAATTTAATGCAACCGAAAGCACTTGTTCCACTTAACGAAATTGGCTGTTTATTAATTAAACAAACCCTTTGTATACCTGTGGCAGGATGATTTACGATTTAACACCGATCTCTTATTTATTTATTTACACTCATCCCGTCTTCGGGTTTTCTCTAAAGAGATAGCAGTCCAGTTCGCAGGCCAAATCTTTTTGTTCACAAATAAATCATTATTTATGGAAGAGGCCGCGAGAATGCAGACGATTTTTCATCAATTCTTCGAGCCATCGGGAAAGTTTCTTTGCGTTAAGTGCCTCCTTTTATGATAGATATCCCGATATCAATCAAGATTTTTTGCTCGGAAAGATCTTTGGTCGGTCTCTGGTGTAACTTTTGTTCAAATAATGAGTCCCGAACGGTGCGTTTCCAGAAAATGCTATATTGTTTTTATTAGATCAATATCATTTTTTTGCTGCTGGCCGGTGTCTCTCAAGGGTGGTAATTGGATTATAAATTTTCTTTTAATATTATCTGGAGAGTTGACGTTATAGTAATAATAATGGGTAAATCTTTTCATTAAATGGTAACATTTCCGAAAAGGAGAAGCAGACATAAAAATGACGGACAGGTAATATGAAACACGTGACGGGTACTTTAGAAAGAAATACTACTTTTGATAATTATTTAAAAACAATTAAATTAATTCACGAAACATATTTTAATAATACAGATTCGGCTGTTTTGCTTTCTATTTGTATTTTGGATACAGTACATGTTACACTTAAAAACCATACGAAAGCACTAATTGCTAGACTTCAGGAGCGGAATGTAAGTTTACCGCTGAATATTTCACATCTACTAAGCTTCAATACCAAAACTATTAATGATATTATCATACAATTTCTTAAAGATTCTAAAATAAAAATTTAATATGACATCTTCAATCTTCAACTTTCAAATATCTGTGGCAAAAGTTTATCTAATGCCATCCCCTCTTTGTGAACACACACACACACACACACACACACACACACACACACACACACACACACACACACACACACACACACACACACACACACACACACACACACACACACACACACACACACACACACACACACACACACACACACACACACACACACACACACACACACACACACACACACACACACACACACACACACACACACACACACACACACACACACACACACACACACACACACACACACACACACACACACACACACACACACACACACACACACACACACACACACACACACACACACACACACACACACACACACACACACACACACACACACACACACACACACACACACACACACACACACACACACACACACACACACACACACACACACACACACACACACACACACACACACACACACACACACACACACACACACACACACACACACACACACACACACACACACACACACACACACACACACACACACACACACACACACACACACACACACACACACACACACACACACACACACACACACACACACACACACACACACACACACACACACACACACACACACACACACACACACACACACACACACACACACACACACACACACACACACACACACACACACACACACACACATGTTACACCTTTTTCTGAGATTTCTATTAAATCCTTTTTCACAGAGATTAAAAAAGTAAAACAGTACTGAGGGCCACTTTATCCATTAGGCAATATAGGCAGATGCCTAGGGCGGCAAATTATGAGAGGGGGCAAAAGCAAAAATACGCAAAATGGTACATGTTTGAAGGGCGGCTACTAGGGAATTGCCTAGGGCGTCAATTGACCTAAATGCGGCCCTGACAGTACTCACTAGTCGAACAGCCAAATCGACCAAAGACGAAGTTGTGGATTATAAAGACAGACAAGATTACGTACTTCAAAGTTTTTATTCTTGATTCGAGAATCATATTGATCTTTCATTCTCTCATTGGCTCACTGAATGTGTTGTTGGGCATCTTCGGACGGTGGACATATTCTTCGCTTGCAACATGTTCTTCGGAAGGTCTGCAGCCAAACACTAGCTAATCGGTAAGCCACTAGAACTGAATGCATATGCTGGTATCGATCTCTTTGATGTTTGGATGAAAGTTTAGACAGGTGTTTGCCCATTGTTCTGTTTATCCTCTCGACCATTCCATCTGATTGAGGATTCAGGGTTGTAGTTCTGGTCTTATTGCCACCAATCAATTTACATTGGAAGAGGCTTGATTCAAAGTTTTCCCCTCGATCTGAGTAGATCTCCAAAGGAACAAAAAATCGGCTGAAGCATCAACAACAAATCGGCTGAAGCAGTATTTAACAACTACCTCTGTAACTGTAGCAGCTTCTTGATTTGGTATCGCATAGGCCTCGGTCTATTTCTTAAAATAATCCATGGCTACCAGGATATATTTATTTCCATTATCCGTTTCTGGGAATGGACCTGCAATATGCCGATTGCTGCTCTCTCCATAGTACTACTAACATTGTTCTGTTTGATCAATATCTTTTTACCAACTGGACCATTACTGGTTCAACTGATTTCACATTTCCGGCACCATTTTGTTACATCAACTTTACTGTTCACCCAATAGAACCGATCTCGAACATTTGCTGTCCAATTCGCAAGCCAAATCTTTTTGTTCACAAATAAATCATTATTTATGGAAGAGGCCGCGAGAATGCAGACGATTTTTCATCAATTCTTCGAGCCATCGGGAAAGTTTCTTTGCGTTAAGTGCCTCCTTTTATGATAGATATCCCGATATCCATCAAGATTTTTTGCTCGGAAAGATCTTTGGTCGGTCTCTGGTGTAAGTTTTGTTCAAATAATGGGTCCCGAACGGTGCGTTTCCAGAAACTGCTATATTGTTTTTATTAGATCAATATCATTTTTTTTGCTGCTGGCCGGTGTCTCTCAAGGGTGGTAATTGGAATATAAATTTTCTTTTAATATTATCTGGCGAGTTGACGTTATAGTAATAATAAAGGGTAAATCTTTCCATTAAATAGTTTTCCGAAAAGAAGAAGTAGACATAAAAATGACGGACAGGAAATGTGAAACACGTTACGGGTACTTTAGAAAGAAATATGTACTACTTTTGACAATCATTTAAAAACAATTAAATTAATTCACGAAACATATTTTAATAATACAGATGCGGCTGTTTTTCTTTCTATTTATATTTTGGATACAGTACATGTTACACTTTTTTCTGAGATTTCTATTAAATCCTTTTTCACAAAGATTAAAAAAGTAAAACAGTACTCACCAGTCGAACAGCCAAATCGACCAAAGACGAACTTGTGGATTATAAAGACAGACAAGATCACCTACTTCAAAGTTTTCATTCTTGCATCGAGAATCATATCCATCTTTCATTCTGTCATTGGCTTTCTGAATGTGTTGTTGGGCATCTTCGCACGGTGGACGTATATTCGCTTGCAACATGTTCTTCGGAAGGTCTGCAGCCAAACACTAGCTGATCGGTAAGCCATTAGATATAAAAATGAATATTATGTTAATACCGATCTCGTTGATGTTTGTATGCAAGTGTAGACATGTGTTTGCCCATTGTTCTGTTTATCCTCTCGACCACTCCATCTGATTAAGGATTCAGGGTTGTCGTTCTGGTCTTATTGACACCAATCAATTTACATTGGAAGAGGGTTGATTCAAAGTTTCACCCTCGATCTGAGTGGATCTCCAAGGGAACAACAAATCGGCTGAAGCATTAACAACAAATCGGCTGAAGCATTCTTTAACAAGTATCTCTGTAACTGTAGCAGCTTCTTGATTTGGTATCGCATAGGTCTCGGTTCTTCTTCTTCTTGTAGTGCCTATCCGTTTCGGATGTTGGCGACCATCATGGCAATCTGTACTTTGCACATTGCTGCTCTGAAAAGATTTGTAGTGGTTGTGTTGAACCACGTACGTAGATTTTTCAGCAACGAAATCCTTCGCCTTCCTGGTCCTCGCTTTCCCTCTACTTTTCCCTGTAAGACAAGTTGCAGCAGTCCATATCTTTCACTGTTCCTCATTATGTGAGCGAGGTATTCTATTTTGGCGGTTTTTTTTCTATTTTGATTAACAGCTGTTTTTTTTTGCATTCTCAGCAAAACACTCTCATTAGTAATGTGGTCGGTATAAGATATCTTCAGGATTCGACGATAAAGCCACATCTCAAAAGCCTCAATTTTCTTGCAGGTGGCGTCTGTGAGAGTCCACGACTCAACTCCGTACAATAGTATAGGAAAGATATAACATCGTAGTAATCTGACTTTTATGGTTATCGACAAATCATGATATTTGAACACCTTTGACATTTTTTGAAATGCAGATCTTGCTTTCTCTATCCTACATTTGATTTCTATAGAATGGTCCCAATTTTCATTGACGTTCGTACCAAGGTAGGTATATGTTTTTACTCTAGGTCTCGGTCCATTTCGTAAAATAATCGATGGCTACCAGGATATATTTATTTTCATCATCCGTTTCTGGGAATGGACCTGCAATGCCGATTGCTGCTCCCTACATAGTACTACTGCCATTGTTCTATTTGATGGATGCGTCGTTTTTACCAACTGGACCAATACTGGTTCAACTGATTTCACATTTCCGGCACCATTTTCTTACATCAACTTTACTGTTCGCCCAATAGAACCGATCTTGAACATTTGCTGTCCAATTCGCAAGACAAATCTTTTTGTTCACAAATAAATCATTCTTTATTGACGAGGCCGCGAGAATGCAGATGATTTTTTCTCAATTCTTCGAGGCATCGGGAAAGTTTCTTTGCGTTAAGTGCCTCCTTTTATGGTAGATATCCCGATATCAGTCAAGATTTTTTGCTCGGAAAGATCTTTGGTCGGTCTCTGGTGTAACTTTTGTTCAAATAATGGGTCCCGAACGGTGCGTTTCCAGAAACTGCTATATTGTTTTTATTAGATTAATATCATTTTTTTGGCGTTGGCCGGTGTCTCTCAAGGGTGGTAATTGGATTATAAATTTTCTTTTAATATTATCTGGAGAATTGGTAATATAGTAAAAATAAAGGGTAATAGTTTTATTAAATGGTCACACTTCGGAAAAGGAGAATAAATATTGCAAATACCTCTTGGAAATATCGAAGACACAGAATTGACGGAAAAGAAAAAATATAAAACACGTTACTTTAGGGGAAATCTTTAGGAGGATATAATACCTTTGATAATTCTTCAAAGAGTTAACCGATGCGTTCTCCTCACTTTTTGTATCTCAGATGCAATCGTTTATTTACACTGTGTTAAACCTTTTTCTGAGATCTTCATTAGACTTTCTCTGCCCAATATTGTTTTCTGCAAAGATTAGTCCACATATTTAACATAAGAGCAAAAGAATTAAATATGAAAATTTCATCTCAGAAAACCAAAACCATAGTAATCAGTAATGAACCAATCACATGCAAAATAGAAATTGATGGTATCAGTATTGAACAAGTTATGGAAGTAAAATACCTTGGAATTACATTGTCAAGTTACGGAGAACTAGACAAAGAAGTGAGAAATCAAGTACAAAAAGTAAATAAATTGGCAGGATGCTTTAATAACACTATTTGGCGAAACCGACATATTAACATTGAGATGAACTCAAGAGTTTATAAAGCCAGTGTAAGACCAATAATGACATATGCATCAGAAACAAGACCTGATACAGCCACAAACAAAGACTACTGGAAACGGCAGAGATGAGATCAAAAGAGATCGAAAGAGGAGCGAAGATATTAGAAGACAATATAACGTACAGTGTATAAACGAATGGACAGTAAATAGAAAAAAAGAATGGAACAACCACATAAGCAGAATGGGGGAGACACGTGTGGTCAAAATAGCAGGAGATAAATCACCAATCGGTAGAGGAAGTATCGGCCAACCGCGCAAAAGATGGAGTGACAACTTTCCATAGAGCTATCAATCCACCAATGAACAAGAAGAATTGCTTATAAAGAGGAAAGAAGAAGAAGAATATTGTTTTCATATAATATAATAATGTCATATGTTCACCAGTCGAAAACCCATATTCTATTTCTGAATTTCTGGAACTCAAGTTGAATGTTTATAATTCTCGGGACGGCATTTGGTATCATGTATATTAGATGTAACGAATGCTTACTAATATTCACATAAATAATCCTGCGCGGTCTTCAAAATCTATGAAACTATCATAATCATCAGAGACATCACAACTCATTATAAGCCAAAGTCTTATTCATGACAATCCTCTATTCACCTTTATCTCTGGAAACTCTTCTCCATGTTCTAATGATCCCCTAGGTCTCGATCTTCTTGTGGTTCGTTATCCAATCGGCCTTCTTCAGTAAGAAAACTTTTCTGGATTTTGCGTCTTCCTCTCGCCTGATTGCATGAACTATCCATATAAATATTGAAATAATTGAGTCGTTAGAAAGGCGATTTAGCCCAGAGAAATAATATTTTTCTCGTGACACATCCCCCTCCAGGCCGAAACTAAATTTTTTCAGTAGTATGGACATTTATATTAATATCCTTTATTTTTCCTGCAGCCGATTTTGATGATATACATACATACTTATAAACAAATGAAGATAAAAAACGGTAAATTTTCGCTTTTTTCGTCTACTACCAAAAAGTTAAGCATTTTAAACAAATTTGAGAGTGAGAAAAATGAGAGCTCATAAACTGTCTAAAAAATTTCAATATGGCGTTCGCTGAATATGTCTATCCTTATTGGTTGCTTAGAAAATTGCAACATAAATCATACATTTTGAGTTTTTATAAATATTCATAACTTATGTAAAAATTAACTTAGAACCTTCTTATTACACGAATTGCTGAGACTTCTGGTGCTTAAATTATATTTTAAATTTCAAAGCAATTAGTCAAATAGTTTGAAAGTTATTTAATTCGTTTATTCCAAATTCATTTTTTTGCAACACTATTAGTCAGAAAATTATGATGTGAATGTAAGACTTTTTACACTTTATGGAAGAAGAATATTTATACTCTTGACATAATAAAAAAAATGACAAAAAGTAATTTTAAACAGTGTAAAATTATTTTGCAAAAACACGTCGATTTTTTGCTTACTTATAAACAATTAGAATAACTTTTTAACCGTTACCCGTAGAAAATTTTTTTTCATATTTGGAAAGACTTAATTTTTATACACATCTAGAAAGAAAAACAATTGTCCTAGGACAATTAGGGACGAAGTTAGCCCCCCTTTTTTGAATTCACATGTTTTTGCAAAATAATTTTGCAATATTTAGAATTATTCTTTGTCATTTTTTTAAATTAAATTAATAGTATAAATCTTCTTCTTTCATAAACTATCCCAAGAATTAGTGTAACTTCATCATTTTCTGACTTATAGCGTTGCAAATAGATTAATTTGGGAAAAACAAATTAAATTCCTTTTAAACTATTTGACCCATTGCTTTGAAATTTAGGGTATGATTTAAGCACCAGAAGTCTCAGCATTCCGTGTAATAAGAACGTTCTAAGTTAATTTTTACATAAGTTATGAATATTTATGAAAACTCAAAATTTATGAATTATTTTGCAATTTTCTAAGCAACCAATAAGGATAGACATATTCAGCGAACGCCATTTTGAAGTTTTTTATACGATTTATGAATTTCTCACTCTCAAATTTGTTTAAAATACTTAACTTTTTGGTTATAGACGAAAAAATCGAAAATTTACCGTTATTTAATCTTCATTTGTTTATAACTGTGTATATCATCAAAATTGGTTGTAGGAAACATATAGGTTATTAATATAGATGTCCATACTACTCAAAAAATTTATTTTCGGCCTGAAGGGGGTTGTGTCACCAACAGGATATTTTTTCCTTATTTCTCTGAACTAATTAAGAGACTTTACAAATGAGATATCCCGTGACTGCGGTTTGTTTTTAAAAAATCAACGATTACAAAATCACGCAAAAACTAGTGACGTAATGTAAAACACAAAATATATAGCAATTGACGGGTATTCAAGCATTAAAATTGACGTGTTTTAATATATTTATTAAAGTCCTACGTTTCTTAAATATTGAATTTATTCCATACTTTTGCATCATACCGTATATACCGATAAACTCGATCCGTAGAAAAGAAGACCTTCTCCGGAGATGCCGCAGAAATGTACATCGACCCCTGAATCGTCCATTGCCCAATAATACATAAAATACATTATGCCCACTCCCTTTTTTATTTTATTTTCTCTGCGACAACAAACAGAGAAGAACTTGATTTCGTTTTCTGCTGCTCGAAAACGAAAACGAGTCAATGCCTTTTCCGTATTTTTATGACTCAACCAGCTGGGTTAGTGCTATGCGAATGCCCGAAGATAGCTTTGCTCCGAGAATGGCATTACTGATAAGAAAAGAAAATAAACCATATAAAATTTTTAAATATTTAAAAAGCTGTTAATCTGGGAATCTAAAAAAATATACAGTGTGAAAAACAAAACAGGTAAAACAGTACAAAAAATAGGTACAGAAAATGTAAAATTTTGTAAGAATACAATGAAGAATAAAAGTTATACCAAAATGCAGTTATCAGTTACACGATATAATACACGTTATACTTTAAATTCAAATTTCTGTAACAAATTTATCCAAGTAAATACTGAGTATTTTCCCAAGAAATCCCGGGTAGAATGCATTCAAAAAGTGGTTTTACCGAAAATTTGTGCCCCGCCAACCCCTGCTAGGCATTGGAATTATAATTTGAAGAAGTTAGTATCAACACTGAGATTCTAGCGAGGTTTGGACACCGCTTTTATTGCTTTAAAAACTCTCGCGTATTTGTGTCAGTCATTATTCATTTAGAATTCAGCGTATCTGGACGCTTTTATTAGTTTTAGAATTACAACTTTCTCTCGTATTTATGAAAAAAATAATTAGATATCCATAGGTTTGAATTCAATTGATATAGTGGAGTCACTGAAGGTTTTTACCTCCGATTTCGTTGAACCTTCATCGATGTACATTAAAATTGGTGAGTAGTTAGAAGAAACTTCAAGGAACAAAGGTGACATGATGCCAACTTGCGCTTTAATCCTGGGGGTGGATGCTAGTGATGTTGAAAAAGTAACTATTCGTTACAAAGTACTCGTTACTTAGGAATACCGAAAGTAACGATTACTATGCACAGAGGCAAATCGTTACTTTGATTACTCTGATTACTTCGTACCAATCGTATCAGAATGAGTAACGACTATTGTATCTACTTTGATTACTTCGTACCAATCGTATTAGAGCGAGTAACGACTATTGTATCTACTTTGATTACTCTGATTACTTCGTTACTTTGTACCAATCGTATCACAGTGAGTAACGACTATTGTACCTACTTTGATTACTCTGATTACTTCGTAGCAATCGTATCGGAGCTAGTATCGACTATTGTATCTACAACCAGTACACTTGATTACTTTCTATAAAAAAATACCAATCGTATCCCAGCGAGTAACGGACGGGACCGGTATTTTACGAGTGTTGTCGAATATCGTTATCGTATGAAGCGTTTTAAGGGTGTGACGGAGTACCTATACTTACAAAATACCTACCTACTGATAAATACGATACTCGATATGATTACCGGTACTCAAATACAAAAGTAACAAAAGTAAATCATAGTAATCAAAGTAACGAATACTGTAAATGATTACTTGTTACATCGGAATACCTATACAAAATACCAACCTACTGAGAAATACGATTTTCGATATGATTACCGGTACTCAAATACAAAAGTAATCATAGGAATCAAAGTAACGAATACTGTAAATGATTACTTGTTATATCGGAATACCTATACAAAATACCTATCTACCGAGAAATATGATTTTCGATATTATTACCGGTACTCAAATACAAAAGTAATCAAAGTAATCGAAGTAACGAATACTGTAAATGATTACTTTATACAGAAGTAACGATTTGTAACGATTACTCGAAAGTAACTATAATCAACATCACTAGTGGATGCCACTCCTTCTCGTGGGTGAATTTTTTTTACTTAAAATAATACCAGAAATCGAGAGAGGGGCAACTTCTAAGCAAAATGTGGTATATATAATTATTAACATAAATCAATACTTTTTGAGTTATTAAATATCAAAGATTTTATTTTTTCTTAAAAAAATGCATGTTTTAAAGCTCTTTTTCACGTATTACTCAAAAATTATAAGCTTATGTAAAAAAGATATTATTACCAAAATTAAACATAATAAAAAATTTAATACACTCCCCACTTAAAGAACTAAACTAATGTTATTTCAAAGTGAGTTATGGGTAATTGAATGTATATTTTTTTCGACGAGTACCCAAATCTAATTATTCAAGCTTACATAACGGGAAAACAATCCATTTTATAGAATATACTTGTTAAGCACTTGTCAAAGTACTTCGGAATACCTATCAAATGAGCTCCAGCAGAAGTTAATATCATCAAAATTAAGCAGGTTATGATGAAAATAAGAGAACCCTTTCGATTTTTTTAGGAAAAAGTGAAAAATAAAACAGACGCCATTTCCACAAAAATTAAAATTTGTAGTAATCTTCACAAGAATTTCTTTAGGTTAACATAGTTAATGATTTTAACAATTTTGACCGGTTGAGAATGCGTATTTAAAAAAAAAAAGATATAAATAAAAGATAAAAGATAAAAGATATATGAAAAGTACGATAATTTTAAAAAATCAGAATTTTTTAAAATTATCGTACTTTTCATTTTCTTTTGATAATAACTCCAAAAATACTCAATATATGTAAAAAATGATATATAACTAAATTTTAGTTCTTTCTGTGCCAAGTATTAACGTAGATTAAAAAATAACCGAGATAGAAACGTTTAAAATTTCAATTTTGCTGTGAGAACCATGTAACCGGTGCTATTTAACATTTTATTTTTAAAAAAGTAAAAGGATTAAAAGACTAATTTTGACGTTTTTTAATAGCTCTTGAAATCAAATTTTAACTAGTTTTTAGGTGAACCTGATATCTTATAAACTAACGGAGTTATTTACAAAAAACAATAACATTTTTTGGAAAAATTTTTAAAATATACATTTTGAAACATTTTTGGTACATACATTTTAATGCTATCAACTTGTTCAAGGGCTTATTTGATAGATAATTCTATGAACTTTGACAAATGTTTAATAAGTTTATGTTATAAAATGCATAATTTTCCCGGTATTTAAGCTTGAATACTTAGATTTGGGTACTCGACGAAAGAAATATACATTCAATTACCTATAACTCACTTTTAGTTAACATTGAAAGGTTTTTCTAGTAAGGAGTTTATTTGATTTTTTATTAGCCTCAATTTTGATAATAATACCTTTTTTGTAAAAACTTATAGTTTTTGAGTTATTTATGAAAAATCGGTTAAAAACATGCATTTTTCTCACGAAAAATTAAAATATTTGATCTTTAATAACTCAAAAAGTTTTGATTTATTTTAATAACTTTATATAACAAATTTTTCTTATAATTTGTCCCTCTATCGAATTGTGGGGTTATTTTTAATAAAATAATTTTCATCTCCGATGAGGGGTGGCATCCACCCCCAGGATAAAAGCGCAAGTTGACACCATGTCACCTTTGTTCCTTAAGATATCCTCTAACCACTCACTAATTTTCAAGCAAATTGATGTAGATTCAACGAAACCGGAGGTAATAGCTCATATCCACCTTCAGTGACTGCACTAATAGTTATTGTGTGTCTCGTTTATAGTTTAAAAGCTGCACGTTATGCAAACGCTATTTATTAATTAAGTTTATTAGTACCTACTAAAGAAAACATTTTTAGTTCATCACATAGTTAATGACTTTTAAACTATAAAAGTGCTATTTTTGTTTTGTTTCTCTAGTATGAATTGAACAGTGAATTCGGCGGTTGAAATATAAAACTACGAAATAACTTTGATCAGATAATAGTAATAGTCTAAGAGCTAGTGAACCTTTTGACTAACGGTCGTCCTGTAAGGCTAAAAATTTGTAGAGTGATAATTCATAGCACACCAAAGCTAAAAACCATGACCTGGCAGGCCTCAGCGGTGCACGTGTATCTACCAGGTGAATCGAAAAGTGCAAATTTAGGGGGTAAAATAAACTTTCTCCTGTAAGGTTTAAATTTAAGTATGTGTTTGAGTAAGTCATTTAGAAGAAATGTGTACAATGACAGGCGATTCTGAAGAGCATAAGACCTTGCCAGGCGAGGGGAAAGATTAGGGGTTTTTATTAAAATTATTCTTTTTGCATCGAACAAATTTTTTTTAGGCTTTTTGAATCATTCCAAACAGAAAAGGTCCTTAGTTATTTTTCTCTTAAGTTAATAGTTTTTGTTATATAAGCGATTGAAAATTTTGAAAATTGCGAAATCGGCCATTTTTAACCCAAATCGGACATTTATCTAAAAATTTCAATATTGGCAAGGTACGCAGATATTCCTTAAACATTGATTGATGAAATCCCGAAGAGTTTTTTGCAATAAAATAACGAAAACCGCTTTGTTTTTTTAATTGCTAATCAAGCGGGCGCTACACTGTAGTATAATTGAGGACGTTTGAGCTTGCATAAATTCATTATCTCGAGAATGGGCAAATTTGAAGAGAAATCCTCAGACAAGTCTATTTTTATTTTTGAATTAGGACTTTTTGGTATATATATAATACTAGTGACGTCATCCATCTGGGCGTGATGACGTAATCGATTATTTTTTTAAATAAGAGTAGGTGTTGTGTGATAGCTCATTTGAAAGGTTATTTAATTCTCTATTCAGTAATATAAACATTAACATAATTATTTATACAGGGTGTACAAAAAAAAATTTTTCTTCTATTTGTCAAATTTAATCAAAGTTAATTTAATAAAAAAAAATTTTTTGTACACCCTGTATAAATAATTATGTTATTGTTTATATTAGTGAATAGAGAATTAAATAACCTTTCAAATGAGCTATCACACAACCCCTACTCTCATTTAAAAAAATCATCGATTACGTCATCACGCTCAGATGGATGACGTCAGTAATATTATATATATGCCAAAAAGTCCTAATTTAAAAATAAAAATCGACCTGTCTGAAGATTGCTCTTGAAATTTGCCAATTCTCGAGATAATGAATTTATGCCAACTCAAACGTCCTCACTTATACTACAGTGAAGCGTCCGCTTGATTAGCAATTAAAAAACAAAGGGGTTTCCGATATTGTATTGCAAAAAACTCTTTGGGATTTCATCAATCAATGTTTAAAGAATATCTACCTACCTTGGCAACTTTGAGATTTTTAGATAAATATCCGATTTGGGGTTAAAAATGGTCGATTTCGCAATTTTCAAAATTTTCAATCGCTTATATAACAAAAACTATTAACTTAAGAGAAAAATCACCAAAGACCTTTTCTGTTTGGAATGATTCAAAAAACTTAAAAAAAATTTGTTCGATGCAAAAAAAATAAATTTAGGAAAAACTCCTAATCTTTCCCCTCGCCTGGCAAGGTCTTATGCTCTTCAGAATCGCCTGTCATTTTACACATTTCTTTTAAATGACTTACTCAAACACATACTTAAATTTAAACCTTACAGGAGAAAGTTTATTTTACCCCCTAAATTTGCACTTTTCGATTCACCTGGTAGATACACGTGCACCGCTGAGGCCTGCCAGGTCATGGTTTTTAGCTTTGGTGTGCTATGAATTATCACTCTACAAATTTCTAGCCTTACAGGACGACCGTTAGTCAAAAGGTTCACTAGCTCTTAGACTATAACAAAGTGTAACGTTGTCTTTGCGTTTGTTGCTCCAGGCACAGAATAAATAACCGCACAGAAGCGAAACTCCTGCCGAAAACGGTAACATAATTGTCATGCTCATGTGTCAACGTAACTGGTGCAACCTCACTTTTGCGACTGACGTGACAGTTGTTTATAGTTAAATTTTATATTTATATAATATGTTTTATTTTATACAGGGTGTTAGTAAATAAGTATGAAAAATTTTAAGGACTAATTCTACATGCAAAATTAATGCCGGTTTGCTTTATAAATATATGTCCGCAAATGCTTAGTTTCCGAGATACGGGGTATTGAAATTTTTATTTCAAACCGCCAATTTATTTATTGCTCTAAGACCAGTTGGGCTATGAAAATGACATTTAGTGAGTTTTAGGAGGTAGTTATTATGCAGTTTTTGACATACAACTAAGTATTTTCTATTCATCATTGGCGCGCCTACGGGTAATGGTCTGAATTTTTTTAAAGAAAAAATTAGTACGCCACTGAGATATTTCGAATTAAAAATTATTTTTAAATTCCACGTCTAATTTATGATTAAAAACCTTTCTTGCCTTTTTTGCATATGGTGCACCGTTTTTATGCAGAAAAATAAAACGTCTTGACGCGTATTTTTCATTTTTTGAATACATTATCAAGAAATATCCAATAATAATACTAAACTGGAACAATAACAGAAAATATTACTAATAAGATTTTAACTAGGTGCAGAGCTACAACAAATGTTAAAAAAGACCTCCTTTAGAGGTTATAGAAGAATTTTATATTCATCATTGGTGCGCATACGGGTAATGGTCTGAATTTTTTTAAGAGAAAAATAGTACGCCACTGATATATGTCAAATTAAAAATCATTTTTGAATTGCTGGTCCAATTTACGACAAAAAATCTTTCTTAACTTTTTTTCATATGCGGCGCCGTTTTTATGTAAAAAAATAAAACATCTTAACGTGTACAAAGTATTTGAACTAAGTTTCTATGCATATGGAAACTACCTCAAATACTTCGTAAGTGTTAAGATGTTTTATTTTTTTTTGTATAAAAACGGCGCCTCGTATGAAAAAAAGGTAAGAAAGATTTTTTGTCGTAAATTGAACGAGGAATTCAAAAATAATTTTTAGTTTGACATATCTCAGTGGCGTACTATTTTTTTCTTCAAAAAATTCAGACCATTACCCGCACGCGCGCCAATGATGAATATAAAATTCTTCTGTTACCTGTAAAGGAGATCATTTTAAACATTTTTTGCAGCTTTGCACCTAGTTGAAATCTTATTAGTAATATTTTCTGTTATTGTTGTAGTTTAGTATTATTATATTGGATAGTTCTTGATGATGTATTAAGAAATGAAAAATACGCGCCAAGATGTTTTATTTTTCTGCATAGAAACGGTGCATTATATGAAAAAATGGCAAGAAAAGTTTTTTATGAAAAATTAAACGTGGAATTTAAAAATAATTTTTAGTTTGAAATATCCCAGTGTCGTACTATTTTTTCTTTAAAAAAAAATCAGACTATTACCCGTATGCGCGCAAATGATGAATACAAAATTCTTAAATGTATGTCAAAAAATGCGCAATAGCTACCTCCTAAAACACACCAAATTTTATTTTCATACCTCAACTGGTTTTAGAGCAATAAATAAATTGGCAGTTTGAAATAAAAATTTCAACACCCCGTATCTCGCAAACGAAGCATTTGCGGACATATGTTTATAGAGCAAACCGGCATTATTTTTTCATGTAGAATTAGCCCTTAAAATTTTTCATACTTATTTACTAACACCCTGTATTTTATTGTTCAATTTTATATTTCATATTTAATTAATAACTACTTGTCAAAAATATTACCTAATTTGGAATCGTCTATTCCTTAGAACATCAGATTCTGTAACTGGTGCACAAGGTCAAATATTTCGGTCCCAACAAAATCAATGGAAACGACAGTCAGATTCGCTTCTGTGTGGTTATTTATTCTGTGCTCCAGGTAACAAAATCAGTCGAAGAGAAAAGGTTCGCTTTTTAAGGTGAAACAGTAGCGATCAACAGGTAGTGAAAACGCATTCCAAGATTGCGGCTGTAATTTGGAATATTTTTTTGAGATATTCGGCACACTTATTCGTAATATAATAAAGAATGGCGGTACAGAGCCCAATTTGAAAAATATATTAATATGTGGAAATTACTCTGTAATTAAATACAATAATAAAAAAACGAGCCTGTACCGCCATTAAGAAGAACAAAAAAATACACTTTCTTCAAATAAACTTTTTTATCCGATGCCTTTGTGTCATTTTGGAACTACTAACGAAATAAAAAATTTTAGTAGTTCCAAAATGACACAAAATCTAGGCATCGGATAAAAAAGTTTATTTGAAGAAAGTGAATTTTTTTGTTCTTCTTAATGGCGGTACAGGCTCGTTTTATTAATATTGTATTTAATTACAGAGTAATTTCCACATATTAATATATTTTTCAAATTGGGCTCTGTACCGCCATTCTTTATTATATTACGAATACGTGTGCCAAATATCTCGAAAAAATATTCAAAATTACAGCCGCAATCTTGTAACGCGTTTTTGCTACCTGTTGATCGCTACTGTTTCCTCTTAAGACATTTTTATTTAGAATCAAAACATACAGAAGATAAGATAATTCGCCTTAATTACTCGGTAATTTCATTAATAAAATTTATTTATAATCTACGTATCGAGCTTTCGGTTCGGGTCGATGTGACGATATTTTTTACATAAATGAATGATATTGACGATCGCCTGGATTAGGAATTACTTTTCTTAATATGAAATGGACATATAAGGAGGGGAAATCTCGCTCAGCTCGCAAGAAGAAAAGACATGTAGGGAAATACGATCACCGCTCGTATAAGGATAGGTAAAAGGAAAACCCGTCGGATTCGTTCAGCTCACCAAAACGACGGCGGAAAATGGTCGGGATAACTCACCTCTTATACCTCGTTGTTGTTTATTATTCTTCGATCAAGCTCCAAGAATAATCAATTAGGCTTTTCGTTCCGACTTTTATATCGTCCAAGACGGTACAAAAACACGTTTTACTTCATTCATGGGCGTACTATAGACGATAAAGTTATATTATCGGCACAAAAGTTAGTCATTAAATTGCATATTTGTTAATGATTGTGTTCTTTTTTTGCACGTTAGTGGATGGTCCTTAAAATTGTAATTTATTTCATTGTTTATTACGCTATAAGTGGTAGTAAGATCGCCATTCCAATTTATTGGTCACATTTCTCCTTCTTTCATTCCTTTATACACATTGGTTAATCTTAGTTACCCTACCTAAAAATCCCGGGTAGAATGCATTCAAAAGGTGGTCTTAATTTGAAGCAGTTAGAACCAAAGGAACTACAAAGTTAAAGGGGTTTATTGTTTCGTACAATTAATGGATCCCCAAATATGAAAATACCGCGGACTGCTACCATTTTTAAGGAGTGCGTTTTTGAAAAAGGGGTAAATTCTAGTCACTTTTCGTACATGTACATCTACGGAACATTTTATTAAAATTTACTTTCCTATCGAAATATCCCCTTCCAAAGTCAAAAATAATTTTGACAAAAATGTATTCAAAAATGAACAAAAAAAATACAAGAAAAAACGCGATTTTTATTGTTTATCCCTTTAACTTTTTTTCACAGGAGCATAGGTATAGGCATTGGTTCGCAGAAAAAACTATTATTCTTCCTCTTCAAAATCACGTTTAGTAGAAGTTTTTTTTTCCAAAAAAAAGGGACAAATCGCCTAAAAATGGCGTCATTGTCGAAATTTGAAACATCTCATACTATGAATTCTAAAGACGTCCACCAAACGTTACATTGAAAAGGAAAGATGTAAGTATTTCCTCTGTGAAGTAATGACTGTGGCTATACCGCTGTGGAAAAAAATTTAGGGACAAAAAGGAAAAATCTCGTTTTTTCGTGTTTATTCTTTGCTTTGTTTTTTGAATATATTTTTGCTGAACAATTATTTTGATTTCGAAGGTGCTAGTGCAATAGAATATTTAATTTGGAATATCTTTCCTGAGATGTTTATGTACGAAAATGGTATAATTCTCCCCTTACTAAAAATGCATCTCTTTAAACGGTAGTACTCCGCAATTTTTTCATATCTACCGGTTCATTGACCCTATGAAACAACTTAACAACTTCCTTAACTGTGGAATTCCTCTTACCCCTCATTTTTTGACATAATCAATAGCCTATTACTAAACATTGATATTTAATGCCTTGTAATATATTTTTAGTACTTTATATGTTAATTTGGGGTGGTAGTAAAAAATTTTATTGGTAAATAAATCGTTAAGATTACACATGTAGTCGTTGATAGGCCGGTTTGCTCAACAAATGCACTTGACGAAACACGAGAACCTACTCAGGACCAGATACGTTTATCTCGCAAATTTGTGCATGCGGGAAATAACTCAGCCTGTCTCCGAGTGCCTTTTGATGCTCGCTCACACGCATTCTTAAAAGTGAATGACAATATGGGTTTATAAGGACCCAAATATGGGTATGTCGAGAGTTCTGCGTTAACAAACAAAAAAATATTTTCGCTACTCGTGTACATCTTGATATCTCTCAATATCAAAGATATTTTCAGATTTTATTCTATTGTTTTAACAGTTTTTGTAAAAATTACTCTTTATTTATCAAAATAATCTCCTTTAGCAGCGATACAATATTCCAACGCTTTTTTAATTTTTCAAAGCTGCCATCGCCGACTACATCGTCGTAATCAGCGATGGCAGCTACGAATATCTCTTACAGCAAAGTATTTTGTTAGATCGGAAAAAGTAATAATCACTAGGGGCCGGATCTGGACAATAGGATGGCTGCGGAAGCAATACATGCCCAATTCGTGCTTTTTGTTATCGTGTTCATCGACTTGTGACACGGTGCATTATCTTGATGAAATAACAATTTTTTCTCAATAAATGAGACCTTTTCTTTGCGATTTCTGACTTCAAACGCTCCCATAAAGAATACAGTTGTCGTTTTTATTCCGGAGTAAAATTATGGATTTGGTCGCCTTGAAATGCTTTCTCTAGGTGCTGTATATCTAGTAAAAACTTCAAGCTATTCTTATTAAACATGTCCAAAGGGCTTCGAGATTCATCATTTCGTTCTATTTTTTTAATCTGGTGTGCTCATTGTCTGCATCTTGTTGAGTTTGAACCTTTTGGGCATGGCGACTGGATGATGGTCAGAATTAATATCATAATCTGTGATGACTTTGGCGCTGATTACCACGTTTCTTAATATTCTTTTGATCATCATTTAATCTATCTGGTTTCTAACTGAATAGTCTTTAAAGTACCAGGTGTTCATTATTTGTCTTCTTATCAGATATGAATAAGACTAGAGCAACGAACGTTTTTATAATTGTAATAATTGTATAATTGTGTAATCCCACTGTTAGTAGACCTTTTAACTTCTTTTTGACTTTTGCCTTGTAGTATATTATAATAATGGGGATGTAGTTTTTTGTTAGGTGAATTTCATAGCACGCTTTATATTTTGTAACTTTTTTTTTAGTTCGCCATCTGCTCTCTTAGAGTTTGAAGCAAATAAAATAATGTATTTATAAAGTTAACAATAATTACTCGACCAATAACGTCTATACAACCTTTTACGTATTATACCATTAAAGATTTTAAATATCTTAGGGTTGCAATTCGACGGTCATTTTTTTGGTACATCGTTAGCTTTCCCCGCTTTTAAAATTGCGCAAATTTTTGCTTTTTAATTGATGAGGAATATTCTTCATGTCAATACGTTCCTGGTTTACAACTGGTTTATTAACTATATTTATATTATATTACATTTATTTTCACTGGCCCATTAAAATGCTCTCAACCATTAAGAAATAAAGTATAGATATTAATTTTTTAAAAGATTTTGCAGTTGTACTACAATGGAACGACTTTCACATTTTATAAGTTTGTTTATCGTTTATTATTTTCGTATTTGATTTGATTGGTTATTGAAATATTGAACTATTTTTTGTTTCACATTTAAATACGGTTGTTGTATTAGCTTTAAAACCCCCCGAAACGATTATCGCTTAGCCGTTTCAACCTACAAGTTTGTTTTAAAAACTTTTAAAGGGAAATTATTGAAACTAAAAGTTTCCTTGAAAACTCATTAATCACAAATGCAATCACGGTATTCCCGTATCCCTTTCCTGTAGGAGCGAACTTGGAACTCTTTAATTTAAGAGTTGTACTTCTCGTTCTTCATTTACTTTCAATAAAGTCTGAGAATAGGGACAGCCTGAGCCTGAGGAAAAGTCGACGGAACCTAATTCTGTCTCGTATTATAAACTAATTTGCATCCAAAAATTGAAATTGTGAATTGTTGAGCTTTCATTATGAAAGAGATTGGAGGAGGATTGTCTCGCGATGATGACGCCACCTGACCCTACGGTTATTTATTCAAATTTATGCCTTAAGGAAACTTACTGAAAAAACCAGAATTAAAAACCCTGGGGATATTTCGAAAAAGTGGAGATAAAATCGAAAGATAAGTAGTTTAATAATTTGTTTATTTCTTGTCCTTAAGCAGTCAGTGTGAAAATTTTTATTTTAAATTCTAAAAATTTAATGATTTAGATTAACGGCCATTCGGGAATAGAAGGCAATGAAATAGTTGATAATTTTGCTAAATCAGCTTATATGATCGGAGAAAAAATAAACAAGAATTTAATTCCAGCTTCAGATGTTGATACTTTTAGCAGACAAAAACGTAAAAATAATTGGCAATTACATTACAGATAATGTAATACTGGCTCAAATTTTGCTCATTGTAACCCTAGGATATCCTCAAGAAGATGGTTTTACACAGAATATAATAGACATTTTATAAAGACCATTAATCGGGTGAGAGCAAAGCATGCTCTTACGCCATCTTGCATAGAATCGGCTTGTCAGATACTCCCAATTATTGTACTTGTGGCAAAATCGGAGATCTAACACATATCATATTAGAATGTCATTTACACATAAATAACATAAACGAACTTTATACGGAATTAATAGTTATTTATGATATAAGTGTTGAAAGTACACGTTCAAGGTACGCATGTGAAAGTTTGCAGAATGAGCGAAAGCGAGTTCTGCAATTCACCTGAGTGCCTTAAAAATGTAATTTTTAACACGCATATCATACAATATTTTTTTACAAACGTAATTACAGGACAATATCTACAAAAACTTTTACTTGAACTTGACCGACATTCCAATTTTATATTTTTTGACATTACATCAAAATTGCATTATACGGTCAATACGAACTGCAGTGCCTTAAAATTTTTTTAAAGCACTAGTGCCTTAAAGTAGCATTTTTAACGCTCATATGGAGTGCTAAAAATTGCATTTTTAACACGGTTGTAGAAAAAAAAATTGAAATGTTGTTTCCCCATAAACCCTAATTCCTTAATATTTACAAATGATATGAAAATTCTTCATCTCATTTATAAACATGTTAAATTATGTAAATACAAGTTGTAAATGTATTATGTACTAACTAGGCAAAATTTGTTAATATGGTTTAAAAAAGTTAAAAAGAAAAAAAATAATATATAAAAAAAGAACACATAATAAAATATTAATAACAAAAAAAATAAATAAATAAAAAAATAGAAACAAAAAAAAAGAAAAGAGAAGAAAAGGAAAGAAAAGAAAAATAACAAAATAAAAGAAGTAAAAAAATGTTTACCACAAATTAAAATATATAATAAAAAAACAGTAAAATAATTAAAAAGCAAAATAAAAAAGCAGCACAATGTACCTATGTATCTAAAAAATAAAATTGTAGTACTTATGTCATGAAATAAGAAATTTATGACTGTAAATCTGCAATCAGTCACAAACAAGTCTGGTTAATTGGCTTAGCCAAAGCAATTTTTCAAAAAAAATTCTACAAATGTTTCAGTCTTAACATTTTTTTCTGATATTCGTTTAGTATACAGATCGACAGAAATATCTAAACCCGCCAATGCCAGACCGATCAAGAACTTTGGTTACGCGACGTTGTCAGATCAATCTGGTTTCAAAGGTTTTTATGTTTTTTTTTTATTTTTTACCTGTTTCACAGTAAATCAGTATTTCTTCCTTATTAAATGACTAACCCAATTCTACTAGTTTGTTTTTAATTATATCTAGTATTAGTAATTCTGGGCATTTATCTTTTATTTTTCTCTAGATGACAGATTTAACTATTTGAAAGAGTGCCATCTACAAGCTAGGCCTAAAATTATTTTTCTACAACCGTGTTAAACATGCAATTTTTAGCACTCCATAGGAGCGTTAAAAATGCTACTTTAAAGCACTAGTGCTTTAAAATTTTTAAGGCACTGCAGTTAAAAGTAAATTGTCAAATTGTAAAACCTCAAAATATTTATATTTTATTTATTAACAATAGTATTAATAGTACAACTTGCGCAATTTGAAAAAGGTGGTTTAAAAGGTTTTTTAAAATTTAATTTAAACTGTATTATTGCATTTTTAACACGTTTGTAGAAAAAAAACTATTAAAATTCGTTAGAATACACAACAATAAAAGTAAGATGTTATTCCATAGTTGTTATGATTTACGTACTGACAGTATTATTGCATTTTTAACACGTTTGTAGAAACAAAACTATTAAAATTTGTTAGAATACACAACAATAAAAGTAAGATGTTATTCCATAGTTGTTATGATTTACGTACTGACAGTATAGGCAGTTTTGATGTAATGTCAAGAAAAATATAAAAATGGAATGTCAGTCAAGTTTAAGTAAAAGTTTTTGTAGATATTGTCCTATAATTGAGAATGAATAAATTTTAATTGTTGATATATATGATGTTTGTAGAAAAAATATTGTATGATATACGTGTTAAAAAGTACATTTTTAAGGCACTCATATGAATTGCAGAATTCGCTTCGGTCATTCTGCAAACTTTCACATGCTTGCCTTAAAATAATTGTACTTTTAACACTTATATCATAAATAACTATTATCTTTTCGTATACCTATGTATTACGAGCATATTAAAACTATTTATTATACAAAATTCCCTTTTATTATTTTTTATGTAAGGTTTCAAATATTGCGAATGCAGTGAAAAACTCTGCATCGTTTATCCTTTAATAGTTAATAAAATAAGGTTATACCCGGATTTCAGATTTCAGGGTTTTTATGAGGCACATTTTTGGCTATCTTAATAAAAATTTGTAGGCAGTAATACTAAATATGGGTAATAAAGACCGACAAAGAATTCAAATAGTTGATAGCACAGTCAATATAAGCGAGCGGTTTGCCCCATAAGCAGAGTATAAATCTACTATTTTTTTTTGCACTTCTGCTACACCAAATTTTTTCAAGTGCACCGAAAATTGCTATGTATTGACAAGTAGCTAATAAAAAACATTTACTGAATTGCTTCGGAATCAATTTTCGAGACATATCTCGTCGAAGTTAACAATTTTTCTCGCTTGGTTTGCTTCCGCTTGGTACTGTCCTTTTCATGATCATTTTTCAGTGCGTCACAAATGATAGGAAAAAGGGTAAGTCCGTGATAATACACGTTTATGACATTTATTCTAACATGACATTTTAGTTAAATCTGACAGTTGTCACATTTTATTTTCAATTTAGAATAAAAACAAATCAAATGTGTTTCTTGCATTTATAAAATGGTATTTTCTTTGATTTGTATAGTCTTATAAATTATACAGATTATATTTGTACCATTATTATTTAATTAAAAATAATTATTTTTTTTAACTATGGCGCCATCTATCGACAACTAGAATAATCACAGAACTAGAAGTAATCACCGACGTGCCTTTTTTTCTGTCACATACAATTTAATGCTTTAGAAAGAAATCGAAAAACTGTGACGCACTGAAAGATGATCATGAGAAAAAGAATATGCGAAAAGTGCTTTCTTTTCGAGTTATTTGCAGTTTTTTGTTGAAAAATGTTTTAATTGGATTTCTTGGGATATTTGTCTAAAAAACTATAAATTAAATGCAATCTTGTAAAAAGTTTTATAATCTTTAAACCGTAAAGTACAAGTAACATTATTTTGACAAGGTAAAAATTTTAAGAAACTCTAATGGCATTTTTTTTCAAGAAAAAATTGTTAATTTCGATAAGAAAGCATTTTTAGAAAAATGACTAAAAGAGGAAAAATATTTCAAAAATGTTATTGAAAAATCCTTTTACAAATGATTTTTTAATAAAATTTTTGTGATTGGTGGTTTACAGCCAGCTATAGGAAAAATTCTTTCTTTTCCTTGTGGACTTTAAAAAAATATTTATTTCGACGAGATCCGGAAATTGGTTTTTATATAAGTTAGTTGTTAACAGCAATTTCCGGCCCACTTGGAATATTTAAAAAAATACATTTGAACATTGAAAATATAGAGAATAAAATAATAGTTATTTATGATATAAGTGTTAAAAGTACACGTTTAAGGCACGCATGTGAAAGTTTGCAGAATGAGCGATAGCGAGTTCTGCAATTCACGTGAGTGCCTTAAAAATGTAATTTTTAACACGCATATCATACAATATTTTTTACAAACGTAATTACAGGACAATATCTACAAAAACTTTTACTTGAATTGACTAACATTCCATTTTTATATTTTTTTGACATTTCATCAAAATTGTCTATACGGTCAATACGAATTGCAGTGCCATAAAAATTTTAAAGCACTAGTGCCTTAAAGTAGCCTTTTTAACGCTCGTATGGAGTGCTAAAAATTGCATTTTTACACGGTTGTAGAAAAAATTATTTTATGCAGTAGAAATGCAAAAAAAATAGTTTAAACATTGATATTTAAACAACAATTTAGCACAAAGTACGAGATATATTATACATATTATATACATATTATACAAAGTATACGCTATATTTTGTCTGTCAACCAGTATTTTGTAAATTTAGACGTTACCTTTGAATTAAAATCTTTTAAAATAAATTTAGAAAAACTTTTGGTAATTTTCTTTATTATCCTTACCATAATCTCTGGATTTGGCTCCTAATTTAAAAATATAAAGCCCATTCAGCTTAAAACTCACTCTCATATCAAAATGTACAATAACTAACCTATTTTCTGAGATATGTTTTTGGACACTTGGTCACCATGATAGTAAAGCAAGTGGATGTAATACGAACAGATATTTTTCATCAAGAGACAGTTGACTTAGCTTGTCCTCTTAAAATTCTCTTTTGTTGTTTCTTTTCTTACTACTGAAAAGAAAAATAATCATCTGCCTTTGTAGCACACTGGACAGAGTGTTCACTTATTAAATGAAAGTTGTCAGTGCCCTTAATTTAACTTTATTTGCCAAGAAGTCACCAATACCTTACTTTAACACATATTTTTTGATATTACATTTAATATTAATTTATTGACTTGGGTAACATAGACCAGTATAAAATAATGTGTTATAAATATTTTTTTAAATATAATTAAATAATTAATTAAATATAATTTTATAGTGTATAAACGAGATTTTGCATCATGTGGCTTTTAATTATATATTTAAATAAATCTTTCCATTTCAACCAATATTTTTCTTAGAAAGAGCAGATTTTTCTCTCAGTTATTTAGCATTCGTTCGTCTCGTGGCTAAGTTTCTTTACTTTTGACGCGAACGACGCACTAAGCAGCGAGGGGGAGCGTCCAAGCGCGAACGATACTAAGCCGCAACGCATTCCTAATATTTGATGAATAATTCAAGTGGAAGAAAAGGCCATAATGGAACTCGATTAAGAGAAAACTCCTCTGCAAATAATTTATGCAGGCTACCGGAGAAGATAGTTTTAGCTGACCGGGCTTGAGTCGGTGGTGTGTATCCAAAATAATGAAAGAGATTAAATCAATAATCTTCTGTTAAAGGACCGTTATTTGTCAGTAATGTAGTATAAATCATAAACAGGGTCATTTTAAGTTAATTCTCATTTGCCTGTGGCTATTTTGAGTATTTTCAAAAGTTGTAAAACATATGGAGGATCCAACAAACTGAACTAATAGAATAAGAGCCGCTATAGGTGAAATTTCTTAATCATTTTAGGCACGATGGGACCCTATCACTTAAATAGTAGAACCTAAATGAAAAGGTTTGAACACAGTGCCGTCACTTTTCAGTGGCACATGCGTCGACAGTAGCGCATCAAACTTTCCACTTATGGACGGGATAAATAAATTAAAAGTTACCCTCCCTTACTAACAGAATTATTTTTTTTTTATTTTTTTAAGTTCTATGTGATTAACACATAAGATTCAGTGTAATTTTAACCCAACACCCCCTTCTCCCTGCCCCCACCAACAAAAACTTTATTTTTCGTTTTTATTTTTTTTGCTGGGATCAATACATTTTAAGATTTCAAAAAATTCACACGCATAGCTGAGGCTTTAATAAAACATGTCTATTTTTTATAGACCCGTGGGTAGAGTGTACATAACCTCAAAAAATTTAAAAAAAAAATTTTTTAAAAAAGCGTATAAATTTTTTTGGGGAATAGTTGCAGGTTTAATTTTTTCTTAATCTTATGTGTTTTATCAAATACTATATTTCTAATTTTTTTCAAATTTTTCCGTAAGGCTCGCCACCTTCAATAATCCGAAAAAATGCTTTTTGGGGGGTTTTGGGCGATTTGTCCTATTTTAAAGACTTCATAATATATCAAATCAATTCCTATTTTATAGGTTATATGTAACTTGAAGTAACTGAGTCCTTTAGAATATTTAAAAATGGGAGAAACACGTTCGAACCCCCCAAAACCCGCTTAAAAAACAGTTTTTTGGATTTTTGAAGGTTACCAGCGTTAGAGAAAAATCTGAAAAAAATTAGAAATATATTGTTTGATAAATTACATAAGATTAAGAAAAAATTAGATTTGCAGCTATCCCCAAAAAAAGTTATATAATTTTTCCCAAAAAAAATTTTAAAATTTTTTTGAGGTTATGTACACTTAACCTACAGGTCTATAAAAATAGACGTGTTTTATAAAAGTTTTATAAAAATTTTTTGAAATTATAAAATTAATTGCATCCTACCAAAAAAAAATAAAATCGAAAAATAAAGTTTTTGAAGGTGGGAGCAGGGGTAAGGAGGTGGTGGGTTAAAATTACGATGCATCTTATGTCTCAATCACATAGAACTTAAATAAATGAAAAAAATTGAATTCTGGTAGTGAGGGAAGGTATTTTTTAATTTATGTATCCCGTCCATAACTGGAAAGTTGGATGCGCCACTGTCGACGCATGCGCCACTGAAAAGTGACGACACAGTATTCAAACCTTTTCTTTTAAGTTCTACTATTTAAGTTATCGTGCCTAAAATGATTAAGAAATTTCACCTATAGCGGCTCTTAGTCTATAAATTAAGGATCTAACTACTTTAGAATCAAGAACTTCAGTGACGCTTCAGATAGAGAACTGCCTTAGAGCATGAATTATTAATCAATAAAATAAAATTTTTGAGAACATATACCTCCTTCTCCTCCTAAGTGTCCTCTCTATTGAGGTTGGCGATCAATATGGCAAATTTCTCTCTGTTCTGGGCTTGATGAAATAAGTCATTCCCTGTTGTGTGGGTCCAATCTCTGATGTTTCGGAGCTAGGATTTTTTCTTTCTTTCTATACCTCCTTTCCCTTCGATTTTGCCTTCTAATATTACCTGGAGCTGCTTAAATTCCCTATGACGCATTATGTGTCCTAGATATGACGTCTTTTTAATTTTAATTGTATTGAGCAGGTGAGAACGTTTGTTCATTACTTTCAGTACTTCTTCATTTGTAGTTTTGCTGGTCCAGCTTATTCTTAGCATTCGGCGGTACATCCACATTTCGAATGAATTCAGTTTGTTGACGTCATACTGTTTTAATGTCCAGGTCTCACAGCCATATAGTAATAGAGACCACACATACCACTTTAGTGTTCTCAATCTTATTGTGACTGATAGCTTGGGGTTACAGAGCATTTTACGCATGTTCATAAAACCAGACCTTGCTATTTCAATGAATTTTCTAATTTCTTTTGAATGGCCTAGCTGACTATTTAGCTCTCTGCCCAGTGACCATTTATTTGTGAAATCTGAAGGTTTATACCATTTATTTGTATGAACATATAGCAAAGCAACAAAATGTAAGTAAGAGTAGATGAACAACATATATAATCTATAGACATATAGAAAACAATAGTCATGGAACATCGTTATTTAACACATGTGCAAATGGTAAATGCTGTGAATATAATTGAGTCTGGTCTTCCACGAGCTGATGTTGCACGTCATTTTAATTTGTCTCGGAGTGTGATTTCGCGATGTTGGCGTTGATATGAACAATTGGTAATGTCGCTGAAAGACATGGAAATTCGTCAACGTGCAGCTACTTCTCGAGAGGATCGGTATGTTATAGGATTATCTCATCGAAATGTGTATATAACTGCACGTTAACTCTGTTGGGCCTTAGAAAATATGCACAACATTACTCTACGTGACCAAAATTTGAGGATTTTGCCTCAAAGCTTGTTTGCATGAGGAGAATGCAAAAGTTTACATGATTACAGGAAGCTTGCTTGCACACCACACGTCCATTGAGGGTTTCTATGTTACATCATGAAATTGCATCTAAGTGGTCGATGGCAGTAATCGATTATATATTTGAGTTGACTTACAATTTATTTAGTTTAATTATTATCAAAAATACTGTAGAAAATTTACGACATTGTTAATTCAATTTATGTCATAAAGTGAAATTCTGTAGTATGTTGTAATTATATTCATATACACTAAATCAAAACTTTACCGACTTAGTAATTATTCAATATTGATAACTATCTATTAAAAATCGAAAGCGGCTATCATAAAAAAGTCATCTGTCATCACTGTCATGAAATTTTAATTACGTCTAAAATTTAAAAAATTCTTAGATTGTAAATTGTAAGTAGGTGTTAAAACCAATATCAAATTATTGGCAATAAAATTTTGTATGCACCACGTCAGTAAAGACTCTTTACTGACTTGGTACATAAATAACTATTATGCCAAAAAGTGAAATTCTGTAGTATTTTGCAATTATATTCATACAAAATAAATCAAAACTTTACACTTATTTAATAATTAGGTGTTCAATATTGATAACAACTATCGATTAAACATCAAAACCGGCCATCGTGCAAAAACCATCTATCATTACTGTCATACGAAACTTTATTTCGTCTGAAATTATAAAAATTCTTTAATCTTTTAAGTTAGGTAATAATGCAAATAAAGTGTGAAATGGCGATTTTGTTAATTCGAGTGTTTTTGTAATTTAAGTAAATATTTAAATTTATTTAGATTTTCCACGATTCATCAAGGGAAAAGTAATTTTAGGGAGGTTACAGTTCATAAACAATGACGTAACTATTAAGGTTATTTTTAATTTTTGATATAGTTTTAAGTATTAAAATTAGTTTAATATTTAAATAAAATACAATTAAACCGTTTAAAATATATTTATTTCGTTGAAATCATAATAATAGAAGTATAACGTGCGTACAAAGTACACACACACACACTCTTTTTTTTTTATTAGAAGGAGGTAATTAAGTTAGTGTTAATGTTTTTTATGATTGTCGATAAAATTTTGTATGCACCATGTCAATAAAGACTCTTTATCAAACTCGTCTGTTACTCGCCTCGCTCGCTTCGCTCCCTCTGCTTGTAATATCAGACTCGTTCGATAAAGGGCCACTTTACTGACTTTGTAGGTACATAAATAACTATTCTTTTCCCATTTATTCATATAAATTATACTTACATTAAATTATTTTCGCTGTATTCTAAGAACGAAACGTACCTTCTAGAGCCATTTAAACGACCTGGCAATTTAAAGCCAACAACTAATAAAATAAACTTGTTTATACCTCCTTTTATTGCCGTCATTTATCCCAAAGAAATTCTTAGCAACAATAACTCTCAATTTATTTCCCTTATATCCTCAAAGTGGGATTACTTCGTTGCGGCTTATCTCTGGAGTGATGAATTCGCCTCGTTCAGCGTCTTCAGCGCGCCTCGTTGTGTACTAGTTTTAGTTTATCTATCGGCTTTTTCTAAAATAGCTGCACCTATTACTATTTCATATTTCCACTAGCCGGCTGTTCGTTTGAGATAAGAAATAAAATACCTATATACATGGATATGGGCGTCTGCCTTCCTATCTTCTAGATTTTATGCAATACCATGCGAATTAGGCTCGAGAATATAACATAGTAGGGTTGCGGAGCCAAGTATAAGTGAATTGGCTGAAACAGATAGAATATTTATTAAAACTGTTTTTCGAAAATAAATGTATATAGATGGAAATATTAAAACGGATAGCATCTTTTGATTACTGCATCAACCTCATATGGTTTAAAGTTAGTTAGAGCATATTAGACCAGGACTAATCTGTAAAAAACGTGTATTTTTGGATGTGAGAGGTGGCATTCGGATTTTTGCAGATAAAGTTAGGTGAGACCTTCAGTAATAATAATTGACTTATGCTCCTTCTCAAATATGCCCGGAATATTAATACAAAAAATTAAAATATTTAAAAATTTCGAAAAACATCGATTTTTTTCTGCTATCTTTGCTTATTTATAACTTTAAAACGATTCGTTTTGGAACAAAGTCGTACAGAAATAAAATAAAAAAAAAGAATGTGTGTGTACTTTGTACGCACGTAAGAAGTTATACTTCTATTATATGATTTAAACGAAATTAATATACTTTTTATTTATATTTTGTTTAAATATTAAACTAATTTATACTTACTACTTCTCAAACATTTTTATTAGAACAGTGCCAAAAATTAAAATAATAAAAGAATAAAACACACACAAACACATTAAACAAGCCACAAATGATGTCTGAATATTAATTGTCGAAAATTTTTTTAACTAAATACGTATTTTCTGAAAATACAATTATATAATAAATATACTTACAATCATAAAATGTATTAAAAAAAAAACAAAAAAGAAAGTTTCTATTGGGACTCGAACCAGCGCTGATAAGAGCGGTTGGTATTGGAATTCATTCGCCTTCTCCGCTTAGCCACGGACACTATGTGTCATTATTTACGAAGATCGACTAACTAAACGGATTAAACTTGTGATATTTTGATATTTTGAAAATTGATCAAATTATTTTAATTTTGAATTGAAATGATTTAGAATTGAAAAAATACAACAAAACATAGAGTAAAAAAAACAATATATTAGGTGAATATTGATAGAAATTTTGATGGTAATCAAATTATATAAATAAAAGTATTACATAATGTGTATTTTTGCAGATCAAATAGGTAGGTTTATACCCATGATACATTAACAATTATTACGTACCTGTTGCTTTTAAAAACTATTTAAAAGTCACTACAATATTATAAACTTTTTTGTTTCTGTCCTCACAACAATAAAACTAATATATTATACATTTGTTTACCTTTACCTTTACCTCCAAACCACAGCTGCCATATCGGATAATTTTTGACATGTCATTTGAACATCCAATCAGAACAAAGTTATAATGCGCATGCGCCGGGCTGATAGGTTTTAACATATAAAAAAATCACCCTCTATCGCCGGTAAAGGAGTATAACTTCAATAATTGAATTTTTTATGATATACGACTGGTCAAAAATGTCTTAAGGTATTACCTTTTCTGCGATATAGCAATAAATACAAAATAAGGGGACAAAATACGCCTGTTGTTATTCAATGTTTCTTAACCACTTTGGTGGCACTTAGAACCTTAGTAATTGGCTTAGAAAATTCTTATAACTTACTTAAACGGTCTACCAAATTTCATTAAAATCGACCTGATAGATTTTGCACAAAAAAATTGCAATATAAATGTTTTTAAAAAGTTCAAAATTTTAAAATCTTTCTGAACAAAAAGTAGACCATTTAGAAGTTGGCTAATTTTTTTACATATAAAGAGGTGCTCTACCTATCGCATACACTTTACAGAATTAAAATCGGATTATTTATGGTGCCTCAGCAATATTTTAAAATTATAAATAATTTTTTGAATAATAAAAAATTTATTTTTAGCAATGCAAATAATTCAAACCGGTATAATTCGACTTAAGCTTTCAAATGCTGTCAGCAGAATTGCTATGTTATTTTTTAATCAAAAGTTATTCTCGTTCAAAAATTACAATTTTTCGATTTTCTGAAAGTTCCACCGCGTTTATCTCGAAAACTATGCATCCTACGAAAAAACTTGTAAGAACATGTTTTGCTTAAAATTACCCAAAAAATACAAAAAAATATTTTATTTTGCGAAAAATCGGTGTTATGTAATTCCTTAAGTTCTTTGTTTATTACAATCTTATCGACATCCGGATCAACTGTTACAAAAAAATTCATGTTTTACGGGTCAAAATACATAAAAAACTTGGGCAAGTCCATCTCAATAATGGAGCCCGTAGCACCCCCTCCTCTACACAGCACTAATTTGTTTTTATAAGCCAAAAAATTGTTTATAGCTTTTAAATATTGCTGAGGCTGCTTAAAATTTCAATTCTGTAAAGCGCATTAGATAGATGGAGTGCTTCTTTATATGTAAATAATTGACAAATCTTTATATGTCCTAGTTTTTGTTGTGCAAGATTTGAAAAAAATTTAATTTTTTAAAAAAAGTTTAGATTGCAAAGTGATTATGCAAAATCTAGTAAGTCAATGAAATTTGGTGGACGGTTTTAGCACATTACAAAAATTTTCTAAGCGATTTAGGAAGGTTCCAAGTGTAACCTAAGTAATGGAAAATCATTGAATAAAGACAGGCTTGTTTTGCCCCCTTATTTTATATTTATTGCTATTTTGCAGCAAGGGTGTTAAATTAAGACATTTTTAACTAATCGTATCTGATAGAAAATTTAATTATCTTTGTTTTTTTTTTTCTATTCGACTTTGTTCCATAATTAATTGTTTTAAAGTTATAAGCAAAAAAGTAGAAAAAAAGAAATTTTTTGAAATTTTTAAATATTTTATTTTTTTTTACTAATGTTTCGGGCATATTTATTGAGAAGGAGCATAAGTCAGTTATTATTAACGAAGTTATCACCTAACTTTATCCGCAAAAATCCGAATGCCACCTCTCACATCCACCTAAAAACAGATCCTTCCTGGTCTATATTTAGTTATTACCAAAATAGCTATAATAACAGAAATAATTATACGTAAGACTATATTTCCAAAAAAATTAGATATGACTGCACTTTATTATATCATTTAGCTGCTTTTGAAATTATTCAGGACGCTATTTTGGGCCAGTAAAGAAAAAACTGCTCAATAAACCTTATACAGTTTTTGGAGGGTCCTAATAGGTGTATGAGAGTTAGCTGATGACAAGTCCTTGAAGACAAACAGCTGATTTTGCTTTGTGTTTTTTTTTTAACAAACAATACTTACCGTAATATTAATCGCCAATGTAAAATATATTGAAAAGATCCTTGATGTCAGTCTTGTTATTGATACAATTTTGTTCTTTCTTTATGTGAATTATATCCAGTATACATATTTTGTTGTAGTTCTATTCTTTTTCCAAAATCTGTACATTTTTAAAGTCAAAATCATGGTTATGGTCAACAGAGTGCTAGGCTAAAGCTGTAGTATTTAATTTATTGTTTTGTTTGTAGTTGGTAAGCATTCTATATAATATAACCATGCTTTTGATGTTGAAAATGTACAGATTTTGGAAAAGAATAGAACTACAACAAAAGATGTATATTGAAGATGGGTCACATAAAGAAATTCCAAAACTGTATCAATAACAAGACTGATACCAAAGATCTATGCAATATGTATGAAAACTTAATAAAATGATTTGTTTTATACATGCACCATTGGCAGATACCTACAAATTGGCAGATACGTAGTACGTTATGCAAAATATTTTGTGCAGCCATTTAATTCTAATGTATTTTTATTTTATTTTTTCAGGTGAGTTTAACCATATTGTGGCATTGGTGAGTAAAATTAAACACTTATACTACATTTTGGAATGAATAGGGTAGTTAAAATATAATACTATGGCGTAAAAAAGTTATTACACCAATAAGTAGTAAGGACACACCATTTAAAGAAACGGACTTTTCTTACTTATAAAAACTACTGATTTTTTCTTGAATGAAACGGTTTCTTTAATGTGTTATATCGTTTTTTACTAGTGATGTTAATTCATTCATTCTTAAATAACAGAAAATCATATTTTAATAGATTTATAATAAATGCAATTGCAACTTTTTTACGTGAATCAGAAAACACTTCACCTAAGTAAACTGCAAGATCTTGTGATTCATAATGTGAATTCACTCGCACTGATTGAATGAACAAAATAAACTAAACAAATTCAAGAACTATTTATATAAACCAGCACGTAGTTTGTCCAGTACATAACATGACGACGAGTCACATCCACAAGTTTTCACATCAATGGGCAACTCACTAGACGAACAAACTAGATATTCGAATGCAAGTGCATTTACCGGCTTAAAGTATGTTTAAAAACTTTACCGTTGAAGAATTATTATCTTGTGACGTATCCCACACAGAGATATTTGAATATTTACGTTAAATTCAGTTTTTACACGTGTTCGATTTGAATTTAGTTAAATGCCAAAACGTGATATTAGCAAAGATATTGGTAAACACGAAAAGAGAGCTACATATTATAAAACGGGCTGCACACTCTCGGCGACCGGCGAAGTGCGATACCGACAAATATCCCTTTGACTCGGACGCGCCAGACCGACAGATTTCGGAAGTAGAACGAAGTTAGGCAAAGTTAGACAAGGTGGCCGTCTACACTCTCGTATTTGTTGAACCTTGATCGACTTCGGCGAGAGTTGTGGCGAGAGGGTGGACGGCGTTTAACAGTATAGCGAATATTTACACATACGCGACCGTCTGTAAGCAACATGAATCGTGTATTTAAAGCGAGTTGTAACTTGAAAATAAGAATCAATAATTATATAGTCATTGCCGACATTGGTAAATATAGAACCCAACTTTGCTCAATCCGAACTGAGTTAAATTTGTAATTGTTAACTTATTCAATAGCAATAGATTAAAAAATACAGTCTGTATCTTTTTGATAAGTGAAACATGGAGAATGTTCTGGAGAAAGTGAAACATGGAGCAAGAAACATATTTTTTCTTATCAGCCACATTGGATGCTATCTCTTATCGCTGAACATCGGCATAACTGTTTGCTTTCATGCAACCGAGAATAGAATTAGGTGGTCTTTAGTGATGAATCCCGCCTCTGTCTAGGGATTCACGATGGTGGGTCAAGAGTGAGGAGACGACGTGGTTGAGGACATGACACACAATTTAACAGAGAGCGGCAGGTTACCCACATCGTGGGAGTTATGGTATGGGGTGCTATTACCTATGCTATCAGATCACTAGTAATTCTCATAAGAGAGAATATGACAGCTCAACTCTTGAAGAAGTAGTGGAACCTAATCTTGTTCGATATCTAAACACCATCCCGGTGTATTAGCAAGACAATGCTAGACGACATGTTACCAGCGAATTGTTTCCCCAACACATTAAATATTTAGCTTGACCACCACGATCGCCTGATTTGTCTCCAATTGAACAGATAGGTCGCAGTCTCTTGAATTTACAACACATTCCACAGAATTTAGCAGTTCGTACTCACGAAGTTGCAGTAGCCTTGAATGAGACACCCCAACAGGATATCGACCACTTTATCAGAGCGTTGCCCAAGCGTGTTAATGAATGTATAAGAAATTGTCGATCCTCAATGGATTATTAAACCAGCTTCTGCAGAAAGTTGACAAATAAAGTTGAAAATTGGACATTTTACTAGAAAGGATACCGAAAATGTATACGAAATAATTACAGTGTAATAAAAAAAAACTTTTACAATAATCTCTTTCTCTTAGGCGCTTTTCAGTGCGTCACAGTTTTTCGATTTTTTGTAACGCATTAAGTTGGATGTGACAGAAAAAAACGTACTTCCGTGATTACAGTCATTTCTAACATTTATTCTAGCTGTTCATAGATGGCGCTATAATCGAACAAAAAATGATTTACGAATTATATATACAACTATAATCTGTACAATTTATAACCCTATACAAGTCAAATAAAATACCATTTTATAAATGCAATAAACACAATTGATTTGTTTTTATACCAAATTGCAAATAAAAGGATTATACTGCAATACCCTTTTCATATTTGGCTGATTGCGATTCTGACAACTGTCAATGTCAACCTTAACTAAAATCTCATGTTATAAATGTGTATTATCACGGACTATCTTTCCAATTTTATCACGGACTTACCTTTTTTTCTCTCACTTGTGCCGCACTGAAAAATAACTGTGAAAAGGACCATACCACGTTTTTACTAACCACTTTTTGTATATTTTAAACTGCACTTTCTTACACAAGAATTTTAGAATTTTTAATTTTATTCAAATATTTATTTCTGATAATTTGTTATGTAAACAAACTAGCGAGGCTAGTTTATAAATGAATACAAAATTTTACATGACGTAGAAAGTAACGCCATCTATTGAGAAAAGTAATAGCGACATCTTTTAAGAAAAGTGGTAACTGATTTTACCATATATAAAATTTAAAATGGCTTAAATTCTAAATAAAACTCAATGCATCCATGTAAAAGTTACTGAATATTGCATATTGTATTGCATATTGCATATTGTCATCGAGTTCTTAGCTCAAAATCAAATTAGAATCAATCTATATAGGTCTGGATCCCGCGTATGAAAAAAAAGTTGATTAATAGCAAGCTGAAAATTTGTTTATAGCTTAAGGGTGTCTAGTTGGACAAACTGTGATATATGGGGACAATGGAACAGGAGAAGTTTAAATTGTGGAACAGGTTAAAAATTTGGAACGGTCAGACCACGAAAACGTCACATGTATTTTGTCCGACAGAACAGACTTAAACTCTCCTAACAGAGATGAAACTCTTATGCAAAATTCAGACTGCTATTTGTCACCAAATGGACGTTTTAATGAGTGGAACATGTAGAATATGCCAAATGACAGGAATTATGACAGGTGATAAATAGCAGTCTGATTTTTGTATGAGAGTTTAATCTCTGTTCGGAGAGTTTACGTCTGTTCTGTCGGACAAAATAAATGTGCCGTTTTCGTGGTCTGACCGTTCCAAATTTTTAACCTGTTCCACAATTAAAACTGCCCCTGTTCCAGTGTTCCCATATATCAAAGTTTATCCGACTAGATACCCTTAAGCTATTAACAAATTTTCAGCTTGCTATTAATCAACTTTTTTTTCATACGCGGGATCCTGACCTAATAGCTAGTCGGGAAGTATGTTTAAAATCGATAACAATATTTTTCCCGGACAAAGTGACAAAGAGACGGATAAAGAACAGGGAAGTATACAAAGACGTGGTAAAATGATTAAAATCGAATAAATATAAGTTGAAATTTACCTTTATGTGTCACCCATGTTACTAATGATTAATTATTTATTACTTTTATTACTTTCTAATTATAATCTGCTAATACCGAAACACAAATATGCAAATTCATCTCTTATCAACCCGCGAATGATCCTATGTCATTACCAAAATTACTTCGCGATGCCAATCGGCCAAACGACTTAGTAAACGTTAATGCTATGCATGGATTATTCTACAGGTAATAGATGTTCTATTAGCGAAGTGAATACCAAAGTTTACAATATCATCAAGGAAGTTTCCCTTTCGTAATTAACAATACACCCTCTTTGTTCTCCATATACCCCAGTTATTAACATTAATTTTATGTGAAATATAACCAAAGCCAGTGCCAAAATATGTAGGGGCGACTAGGGGAATTTAAATTGATGTTGACTTTTGAAAGTAAGATACAGTAGTAAATTAGATATACATAAGGGTGGTCGGAAAGTCCTTTTACAATAATGAATTGTTTTAGTTATACTACATAGGAAAAAAATAATAACATAAATTTGTTTGTGAGTTGTGAGAAAATAATAACATCTAAATCTAAAATATTTATTTATCTAAAACATCGGTATGTATAACCATTACCGCAACATAACTTGAAACGACGCCATGTTCGTATGTTCATTCTTCTCAGCATGTCCGGAGTCACTGACGTAAAAAATTGGCGAACCCCATTTCTGAAGTCCTCATTCGAAATGCATCTACGTTTTCTAATCTCCTCTTTAATGAAATCCCACTCCAAATCTGGAGTTTTTGGAGGCCAAGGCATTGGTGCAGAACATTTTGGAGAACCTCAGCTAATCCATCGGCGCGGAAAGATTTCATTCAAGCGATTGCGGACAGCGAGAGCAAAAAGGTGGGGGAGCGCATTTTGTTGAAAATAAACAGAGTCAACAGTTCTCTGACCTATCAATTGCGGTAGTAACCACTCGTTGATCATCTGCAGATAAGTATGTTGAGTTACGGAGACTTCAAAAAATTAGAAGTCGACAAGACAAGAATTCTTGTCTTGATAACAACTTCTTGTCTCGTCTTGAAAAAATCAAGAAATTTAAAAAAAAATTGTCTTGACGTTTTCTTGACATCTTATATCTTGTCTTGACTCAATAAATTTCAAGATCTTTAAATTTCTTGATTACCCTGCCCGGTGAACATCTAAACATTCCGTATATGTATTTGGCACCTAGGACTTTTCTATTGTTTCTTTGCGGCACGCGGCCATATTTTAACCAATAGGCGGCGAGGTGCCAAACACGTATATGGAATTTTATTTGGTGCCAAATTCATATACGGAATGTTAAATATTCGTAGAAAAAAGACGGAGTTGTTATTAAAGTCAGTTAAGAGGAGACTGATTTTAAAATATTTATTAATATATTATTATATATAATATATACAGGGTGTAACAAAAATACAGGTCATAAATTTAATCACATATTCTGGGACCAAAAATAATTCGATTTAACCTAACTTACCTTAGTACAAATATGCATATAAAAAAAGTTACGATCCTTTGAAGTTACAAAATGAAAATCGATTTTTTCCAATATATCGGAAACTATTAGATATTTTTTATTGAAAATTGAGATGTGGTATTCTTATGGCAGTAGAATCTTTAGAAAAAATTATAGTGAAAATTGGACGCCCCATAAAAATTTTATGGGGGTTTTGTTCCTTTAAACCCCCCAAACTTTTGTGTACGTTCCAATTAAATTATTATTGTAGTATACCTCGTCCAATTTACTTACCGTTGCACGTCATCCGCGCCATAGCCTGTGACACGATACCAACACGAAATATCTAGGCGGTAGGTGTGTTCCCCTTTAGAATCATTTTGATTCTAAAAAAGAACACACCCACCGCCTAAATATTTCGTGTCGGTATCGTGTCACAGGCTATGGCGCGGATGACGTGCAACGGTAAGTAAATTGGACGAGGTATAGTTAATTAAACGCAATGTTTTTAAAACTTTTTTGGCTCTTAGTACTTTTTCGAAAAATCAGTTTTTATCAAGATATTTTGAATGTTTGTCAAATCCACCACATATTTGTATATTATAGTTAATACGATTATGGAGACTTGGTATGAAAATTTATGTATGATTTACATTTTTAGGTATATTTTGCACCATATTAAAAAAGAAGCCACATCTCGATAAAAGGTTCCTTCTCGAAAAAATCCAAAGAGGCAAAAAAGTTTTAAAAACACTGTGTTTAACTAATTGCACCGCAGTAATATTTTAATTGGAGCGTACACAAACATTTGCGGGGTTTAAAAGAACGAAACCCCCATAAAATTTTTATGTAAACATATTAAAAAATAAGCCTCAACTCGATAATAACTGCCTTATCGAAAAAATAATAGGAGGAAAAAAAGTTTTAAGAATATTAAATTTAACTAATAGTATCACAATAATAATTTAATTGAGACGTACACAAAAGTTTGGGGATTTTTAAGGGAACAAGACCTCCATAAAATTTTTATTGGGTGCACAAATTTCAGTATAATTTTTCTTTAATATGTTTCTGCCATAAGAATGCTACATGTCCATTTTCAATAAAAAATCTGTAATAGTTTTCGATATATTCGAAAAAATCGATTTTCATTTTGTAACTTCAAAGGGCTGTAACTTTTTTATGTGCATATTTATACTAAGGTAAGTTAGGTTCATTCGAACTATTTTTGGTCCCAGAATATTTGATTTAATTTATGACCTGTATTTTTGTTACACCCTGTATAATCATGTCCCTTGTACCATACAATGGTGTAGGGTTGCAGCATTAATCTACCAAATTAATATATCTAGGTTTACATAGGTACTTACAAATATACAAATTACACTTTTACGTCTAATTCTACATTTCTAAAATTAAAATTCATTAATTCATATTAATTCATTTCATATTAATATATTATTAAATAATTAAAGAAAAATAAAACAATGGAATAGGAAATAAAACAAAACATATTTACATATTAATAAGAAAATTAAATGTTTTAAATGTAATATTTATGAGAAATTCAATGTCCTGTTCTGTCAACGTTCTGTTTTATTTGTAGCCCTTTTTTAGGGTTTTTTTTTTAAATAGATATACTTTTATGCAGAAGATTCAACTTTCTTAGAAAGATAGTTATGGAATATGATGGAATACGTGATATGTTAAAAAATATCTTGACGTCAAAAACAAACGAAGAAAGGAAGGACAATCGTGGAAGTCGAACCTGTACAAAGAGAGAGAACTCAGTTGACGGGAGTTAGAGCGCGGTGTAACCAATTTGCATTTAGTTAGTTTCTTGTATACATAATTAAGATCAGAGAGATTGCAGTCACCATCACACCTATCACCGATATTCCCTGTCTCCCCCGTTACCAATTTAATGTGAAATATAACCAATCTCAAACCCGAAATTACTCTCGTGCGTGAGTACACGAGCCTAATTGAATTCATAATGCTGATTTTGCTTATTCCGAGGGCACAATCTGTGAATTCAGTAACATAATTCACTTCAGAGGGAGTTCGAATTTTCAAAGCCCAACATACACAGAGATTCTGGTGAACTTCCAACTTCCAAGTTCTCGCTGGCCTCGGGCGCATAAGAATATTCTTTTTCGTAAAATAAAGTTGCTTTAATGTATATACAAGAATAAATTATTTCGAGATTATGTTTTTGCCGCGGGGTCTAGATGCTTATTTATAATCCATTTTGAGGAAATGAAATAAATAAAAATCAGTTTTGTTAAAGTCAACATTAACAACAACGACTTGATAAGAGATTAATATTCATTTTCTTTTTGCTAAATGTAGATATAAAACAGTTTAAATATTAGTTTATTTAATATAGAACAAAATAAGCTGGATTTTATTCTGTGTATGGTGGACATTCGAATCGCTCTAAAATATGATCTTCTTCTTTACGTGCCATCTCTGTGACGAAGGTTGGCAATCATCATTGCTATTCTAACTTTTGACACTACAGCCCGAAAGAGTTCAGTTGAGCTGCATGCAAACCATTCTCTGAGGTTGCTCAGCCGGACATTTTTCTTCTACCTATGCTGCGCCTTCCTTGAATCTTTCCCTGAATCATTAATTTTAGGAGTTGATATCTGTCACCACGTCGTATATGACCCAAATATTGTAGGTTTCTTTTTTTGATGGAATGCAGTATCTCTCTGTTGTTCTCTATTCTTCTTAGTACTTCTTCATTGGTTATTCTGCTTGTCCAGAAGATTCTCAGCATTTTTCGGTATGTCTTCACACCATACAAAAGAATAGAAGATACTTAACACTTTAGTACTCGTTTTCTAAGATTTAGGCTGAGGTCTCTACTACATATAATAATATTTGTTTCATACCATTGAATACACTTCTAGCCTTTTCTATTCTAACTCTGATTTCTTTGGTATAATCGTTTGTTTCATTATAAATAGTTTATTTTAATTCTGAACTCGTTCTATCGTGTTATTATTTACGTGTAGATTGATGTTTCTAATATTTTTCCTTGATATAACCATGACTTTTGTTTGCTTTATGTTTAGTGACAGACCAAATTCTTCACTAGTTGCAACAACCTCATTTAAAATTCTTTGTAGAATAATTTTAAAATATAATACGTAATTGTAAATAAAATAATTCCAATAATAGTCCTGTCGCCAGATGGACTTACCCAAGTTTTTTTATGTATTTTGACCCGTAGAACACGAATTTTTTGGGTAACAGTCGATCCAGATGTCGATACGATTGTTATAAACAAAGAACTTTGCGATTTTTTGTAAAACAAAACACTGTTTTGTACTTTTTGGGTCATTCTAAGCAAACAATGTTTTTACAAGTTTTTTCGTAGGATGCATAGTTTTCGACATAAACGCGGTTGAACTTTCAAAAAATCGAAAAAGTGCAATTTTTGAACCCGAATAACTTTTGATTGAAAAATAAAATAGCAATTCTGCTTACCGGATTTAAAAGTTCAAGTCAAATTCTATCGGTTTTAATTACTTTCATTGCTAAAAATTAATTTTTTTATTGTTAAACAAAGCTATAAACACATAGTGATTGAATGATGTTTTCAATGCATTTCCCATTTGAAATCGAACGAGTAGGCGCATACAGACAATTTGTACGTATATTACGTACATTAAAACGCATGCATTGGCACGGGAAACACTATGTGTTTATGGCTTTGTTTAACAAATTAAAACTTAATTTTTAGCAATGCAAATAATCAAGACCGATAGAATTTGACTTGATATTTCAAATGCAGTAAGCGGAATTGCTATTTTATTTTTTAATCAAAAGTTATTCGGGTTCAAAAATTGGACTTTTTCGATTTTTTGAAAGTTCAACCGCGTTTATCTCTAAAACTATGCATCCTACGAAAAATCTTGTAAAACTACTTTTTGCTAAGAATCGCCCAAAAAAATACAAAAAAAGTTTTGTTTTGCGAAAAATCGCTGTTATGTAATTCCTCAAGTTCTTTGTTTATAACAAACTTATCGACATCCGGATCAATTGTTACCCAAAAAATTCTTGTTCTACGGGTCAAATACATAAAAAACTTGGGTAAGTCCATCTGAATTAAGGAGGCCGTTGTACTCCCCCTGGCGACAGGACTATAAATAATATTTTGGATATATTCATGAGTGAAATCTTTAAAGTTAAATCTTCGATTTTCCAGTAGAATACATCTTCTAAACTACTCAGCTGGAAACAATTTCCACCCTTATATCAGTACAACAATATATCTTCATCTATACCTTGGACTGCAAAAATTTTCTTCAGTCAATTGCGGTCTATTACATCTATCATCTATCTGTTACTAACAGTATACTATGTATACAGACACATCTTTAACATATAGAGATTCTCAAACATATGATTCCAGAGACTGCAACTATATTAACCCTGTAACCCTCACACCTTAAAATCATTGAAATAAAATTTTAAACATTCGTGTGAGTGTTTTTTAAGCGACTATGAACACTTTTAAAACTAACGACGAACGACTTTTAAAATTAAAATTTTTGTATCGTGCAAAACGAGGGATCACCACTAACAAAAGTAATTTTTTAGGGCTTACAATACAGGGTGTCCCAGACTAATTTAGCCAGGCTATATCTCTTAAAGGAATAGAGATTTTCGAATGGGACAAAAACTTATCTATTCCATTTGTAATACACTGTAATATGGCGTAGAAAAAATCATCCCCTAAATATTCATCCCTTAGTTACAACCCCTAACTTTAATTTTTTTAATAGCACCCTGTACATTTTTTTATAGTTTTGGATGTGGTCTTCGATCGTCTATTCAACACATTTTTTTTTAAATAAAATCGGTTAGTAAGTAATCAAGAAAAATATCAGTTTATTTTTGATAATTATGTGTTCCAGACTAATTTATCCAGGCTATATTTCTTAAACGAATAAAGATTTTCAAATGAGACAAAAACTAACCTATTCCATTTGTAATACACTTTAATATGGCGTAGAAAAAAATCATCCCCTAAATATTCATCCCTTAGATACAACCCCTAACTTTAATTTTTTTTAATAGCACTCTGTAACTAAAGGTAACTAAAGGATGAATATGTAGGGGATGATTTTTTTTTCTACACCATATTAAAGTGTATTACAAATGGACAAGATCAGTTTTTGTCCCATTTGAAAATCTTTATTCGTTTAAGAAATATAGCCTGGGTAAATTAGTCTGGGACACATATTTAACAAAAACAAACTGATATTTTCTTGATTATTTACGAACCGATTTTATTTTTAGAAAATTTGTTGAATAGACGATCGAAGACCACATCCAAAATTATAAAAAGATGTACAGGGTGCTATTAAAAAATTAAAGTTAGGGGTTGTAACTAAGGGATGAATATTTAGGGGATGATTTTTTCTACGCCATATTACAGTGTATTAGAAATGGAATATACAAGTTTTTGTCCCATTCGAAAATCTCTATTCGTTTAAGAGATATAGCCTGGCTAAATTAGTCTGGGACACCCTATATGTAAGAAAAACTACAGAAATAAAAAAACTTGTACTTTAATACTTACAAAGTTACAAGAAAAAACAAAGATAAAAATTTATGGAGATTTATGAAAATTAGAAAAACAATTCTTGGCCGGTGTAAACCATAGTCTCATGTCACATTTTTGACGCAGAATTTTCGTTTAGCCATTCTTGTAAAATCAGCATCTTCCTTTTGGTCTATAGATAAGCCAGAGTAATACCTTGTCTTTCCTAGTGATATCATGTGGTCGACTTATCCATATTTCTGAAAAGAAAATTGATGTTTTTGCCATTACCACTTAGCCTCAACGTTGATTCTAAGCAACATACTTTTTAGGTGAAATTTTTGCTAAAACTTCTCAAAATAGAAAATAACTGTATCTTATAGATTGTAAATAGACCTTTCCTAAATGTATTCTGAAAATATTACAGCAAAATACATGTTTTTACTTACCGATTTATTTATATTTAACTATCAACGTCGGCGGTATAACACTGCTATTGAAATCACACTCAAAATTTTGTATACTAAATTCAAATATTTATTTTAATACAGGTGGTGCGCATGCCGAAATCACAGACGGACGGTTGTCGCTTGCATACCACACCATCCTACTGTGGTAAAATTCGACGTATATGGAAATTTAACAGTTTGAAGTCAACGTTGCTTGAGAGCAACAATCTCGCTTACATGGTTTTAACAGGAGAACTGTATGCAACCGACCAAGGACCAAGCGATACTACACGCAAATGGAAATAAACTTAACAAAACATTAGTCTTAACAGATTCTATGTCATCACTACACTTCAGGAACAATTTTTCCCTGTTTGGGAGAAATAAGCACAATGCATATTTGCGCTTTTTTTAATTGTGCGCTACTGCCTGTAATATTATTAATACTACTTCAAATTAGAAGGGAAAGTTCCAGTAGTTGGCTGTATCATCATCATCAAGCCTTCTACATCCAAAGTTGAACATAAGCCTCCCATAATTTCTTCCAGTTTTGTCGATCTTGGGCTTCCTGTAACCAATTCCCAGCAATCCTTTTGACGTCGTCTGTCCATCGTGTAGGTGGTCTACCTCTACTTCTTCTGTCTGCTCGTTGTCTCCACACTGTAATTTTTTGGGTCCACCTCCCGTCCTTAATTCTGGCTACATGGCCCGCCCAGTTCCACTTCTGCCATTAGCTCTAGGACATTTGTGACGCCTGTCCTGTACTGTTGGCTGTATACTATAGTTTTAAAAATACTACTCTTGTTTCTGGTTAGTAAAAATCTTTATTTTAGACAACCGGACAAAAATTGAGTATCTCCATATAGATACACACTTTCTCGATATTTTTATTTCTTCATATTGTTTTATTTAGGTAACTTTCCGTGGCTATATAGTGTGATGCATAGATATTTAATTTCTATCAGACTATTATCTGACCTTTCAGCTCCTAATCTCTCTAGTTTCTCCTAATTCCTTATTTTCGGGAAGAAAATGAAAGTCATAATCTACAAAAAAGGCATCAGATCAATAATGACATACGCGGCAGAAACACGACGAATAAAACGGAGAGGATAAAAAGAATGCTCGAAGCAGCGGAGATGAAAACCCTTCGAAAAATCGATGGTAAGACATTATGGGACAGAGCTAGAAGTACAGATATACGACGGATATGCAAGGTGTAAAACAGCAAGGAGTGGGTAAGAAATAGAAGAGTAGAACTGGATGATGATATAAGCCGAATGACAACAAGTAGAGCGCTAAAGACAGCGAGAGACGGATGTCTACACAAAAAGAAGAAGAAGAAAATAATCCCTAAAGGCCGCGGAAGATTATCATGCACGAATCGTTTTCAGCACATAGCATACTCTCTGAAAAACCTGATTTTACAAAGAGGTGTCTGATACGATATGTTCTGGACAGTGTGAATTTTTCATATTATTTGAAACCATTAAAATCAATATTTTTCGGAAACTAAACGCTACGTGCTGGAAACGATTCGTGCATGATAATCAGTCGCGACCTTTATGGTAACATACTTTATTTGCCAAGTTTGGGAACAAGTGGTAAGGTATAAACTCTTTAAAATGCTTAAAGAAATGTAAAATCACATTTTGGAATCAATTTTTGAAATGAAGTTTTCGATATTTATATTTTTTGCTTGCAACAGTCCCCCATAAAGACTTTTGTAGGTTTTTGACGTAAAAATTCAGTTGTTAAGCATTTCCAGATCGGAGAAAAGCATTTTTTTGTTTCATATACTATAACAAATATTTAATCAAGACATTCCTGTCGACATAAATATACCCTAGCGCTGCCATCCTATTATCATACACAAAAGACCGCTTTAAGAAAGGAATCAATAAAAAATAGAATCTTTCAGAAGCGAAATAGCATCGGGTTGAAAACAGATTTTTCACAAACAGACAACTAAAAAGTTTTTATTCTCGCTTAGATAAAAGAGAAGAAAAAAATGCGACCCGCATCGTTTCTTTCTTTCGGGCGCTCACTTCTAGAAATTCTCCTTTTCCTCTTCGGGCCGTTCAAAAAGTTCATTCCGATTTTTTTGTTCGAGTCTGGTGTAGATTTTTGAAAGCAACTCTCATTATTATTGCACTCGAGATTCTCGTCTATGAATCTAGCTTTATAGTCCAGTCAAGACTTAAAGAAAATTATAGAAAATAAAGGACACAAAACAAAAGGACTCACCATGCACTTATAGGCATGGTTAAGCTTTTTTTTCATGATAACTTGCATTACAAATACCTGGTTTCAACTTCCAGAAAGGCGTCTCTACACGTGGAAATCCCCTCAAGATGGACATCAAGGTAAAATAGTACGGAATCAAATAGACTACATCCTAATAAACCATCGATTTCGGAACAATATTAAAGATGTAAGAACTTACCCCGGCGCCGACATAAACTCAAATCATAATTTACTCTGCTCCAAAAGACAAATTAAATTAAAGAAACTTACAAAGCCAACTAAGCCTAGTAAGATATATCTCGACCCCCTTAAAAACACCCAAACGCGCGAACACATAGCACAGCAGATAAATAGTAAAATGCACAGAATATCAAATATACCAAACGAAAACAGAACTATTAACGAATGTTGGTACGCTATTCAAAACTCGATTTTAGAGGACGTAAGGGAATCTTTAAAAACACCTACAATGTTGGCAAAAAATGAATGGATGAACCAAGAAATTCTAGACTTGATGGAAGTTCGACGAAAATACAAAAATAGAAATATTATCAAATACCGTGAAATTAACAAACTCATAAGAAGAAAAATTAAACAGGCAAAGAATCCTGGCTCGAGAATTCATGTAAAGAAATAGAAGACCTCCAAAAAAAACATGACAGTTTCAACCTCCACAAGAAACTTAAATATACCTCCGGAATTAGAAAACAGAAAAATGCTCACGTACTTAAAACCGCAGACGGAAAAATTTGTGATCACGAACAACAGTGCAAAGAATGGGAGAGACACATCAGTGACCTTTTTGACGATGCTTCTCGAGAAAATGCTCCAAATACTATCTGTGACAACCAATTAGACAGAGGTCCCAGTATACTGAAGTCAGAAGTCATAAAAGCAATACAACAAGCCAAAAACAATAAAGCACCTGGACCAGATCAAATCCCTGTTGAGCTACTTAAACTTTTGGATGAGGAAAACATTACCTACTTGACTACTTTCTTTAACAAAATTTACAACGAAGGAAAAATACCAGATGATTGGTTGGAGTCACTGTTTATAACATTACCAAAGAAAAGCAGGCCCACCAAATGCAGCGATTTTAGACTAATCAGTTTGATGAGTCACACACTTAAGATACTTTTACGTATTATACAAAACCGAGTATTCCTTCTGTGCGAAACTAGAATGGGTAATAAGCAATTTGGATTTAGAAATGGTCTAGGAACTAGAGAAGCACTATTTTGTATGCGCGTTCTATTACAAAAAAGTTGTGAATTCCGAAAGAACGTTTATGTTTGTTTCATCGACTTCGAGAAGGCATTCGAGCGAGTACAACATGAAACACTTTTCGATTGCCTGCAGGGAGCAGGACTTGACCACTACGATATAAGACTGCTGAAATACTTATATTACAATCAAGTAGCCTCTATCCAAATTGGAGACAGTCGTACTGAAAAACTGCCGATAAAACGTGGAGTACGACAAGGTTGTGTTTTATCACCCACCCTTTTTAATCTGTACTCTGAAGAAATCTTTATGGAGGCTTTGGATGACAGACAAGAGGGAGTAAGGCTAGGCGGAGAAGTGATCAACAATATTAGATACGCTGACGATACAGCCATTCTTGCTGAAAATTTACAAGATCTTCAGACACTACTAAATCTAGTCAGTGAAGCAAGCTATCGGAGAGGCCTTAAAATCAATATTTCAAAAACAAAGTGGATGGCAGTTGGAAAGATTAATATAGATCAAGGTCAGCTTTCTCTTGATGGAGAGGAGTTAGAACGGGTAAATCATTTCAAGTACCTTGGCAGCTGGTTAAATGTAAATTGTGACTCTGATGAAGAGATAATAACTAGGATCGAAATATCACGGAAGGCTTTTATGACCTGGAAACCAGTTTTATGTAATAGAAACCTGTCGATGAATATTCGAAAGAAGGTGCTGAAATGTTATGTGTGGTCTATCCTATTGTATGGTTGTGAGACATGGACGTTAAAAACCACAATGCTAAACAAAATAGAAGCATTCGAATTGTGGTGCTATCGACGAATCCTAAAGATATCGTGGGTTTCGCACACTTCCAATGAAGATGTTCTTCAAATGATGAATTCGGAACGTCTGCTCATAAGCATCATAAAGAGGAGAAAAACAGAATACTTCGGTCATATAATTAGAGGACCTAAATACCATCTGCTTCGCCTTATAATACAAGGAAAAGTGGAGGGAAAGAGATGGATTGGTCGAAAGAAACTTTCATGGCTGCGTAATATTAGACAATGGTGTGGCTGCACAGTAGAAGAATTATTTCGCGCAGCAGCCGATAGAGAGAGATTTCAGGAAATTGTAAACATGATGACGGCCAACTTCTGAATACAGACACGGCACCTAAAGAAGAAGAAGAAGCTTTTTTTTATAAGACAGTAAGTATTAATGCAGGCTACTATTTTAGTTGAGAATTGGCCACAATTTTAGATTAGATTGGACTACTAGGGCAGTCCGAAAAGTATTTAGCCTCTTCGCCCGATGACGCCACTATCGCAAATGAAGTGTACTGTCATTTAATGCGTTCTCGCAGACAGCTAATGTCAAAATTGCTGCCAAATCGAAATTATAGTATTGTTGGGATTGCGTGTGAAAGTCAGCTTGTTCGCGGATTTTAATAAAATGGAAAAAGAGCAATATCGGTCGGTGACTCGATTCTTGTTTTTGGAAGGGAAATCAATCAGCGAAATCAAAGAGCGCTTGGATGCTGTGTACGGTGACTCTTCTCCTTCGATGACAACTGTCAAAAATTAGTTTAATGAGTTTCAACGTGGACGAACTTCGGTTTTTGATGAGCCACGCGTAGGTGCCCCTAAAATGGCTACCGCGGAGAATAACGTGACCAAAATCCACGATCTTGTATTGGCAGACCGCCGACTGAAGGTGCTCGAGATAGCTGACCAGGGCCGGCGATAACGGGCCTGCAAGGGATGCATTTCAGGCGGGCGCCCCTGTTTGGGGGGCGCCAGAATGAGTTTTTTTCTGCTGGTATTATGTAAAATACTAAAATAGAAAAATTCATATTTTAAATGTGAAATTCGTCATAATATTACCCTAATCTGTGTTAGTTTGTTAGTTTTGCTTATCACATACTCGTAATATACAAAAATATGCAATGCCGCATAGAATTCTACCATGTAGTAGGTATTTAATATAATTTATTGGTCAAAGATATCATATTTCAACCAAACAACTTTGCTCTGAGAATGCTTTGTTTATGTTCTTCAAATGTCTTGCAAGTTGTTACTAGTTCTTGCAAGTTGTAGTTCTTACAAAGTTCTTGCAAGTTGTACCTAGTTTTGTATCAGCAGTTATAAGAGGAAATGAATATAGTAAAATAAACAAAATTGTGATACTGTTTTCTTGCCGCCTGCGTCTGTCTAATTTAAGTATTATGTTCCTATTAATAGGTATCAAGTTAAGTATTAATATAATCCCATAAAAACATAATATTTAAAATAAACATTTTACATAAAATTTAGTTTAGAGCTCTTTAGATTTAGTATTATTTCATGTGATTATAATACAGAATAGTTTGCCAGTTGTACTCTGCAGTTAAAGAATCTAGCATTCAATTAATATGAAATTATATTTGCTGAGTACTCAGTACTATTATTAATTTACGGTTAAGTTATTATTTTTATTTAGTTAAATAAAAATGGATTCAAAAAAACTTATCTGGGGCACAAATCGAAAAGGAAAAGCCGAAAAAGAAGAAATGACACAAAAAAATCTTAGTTCTCTTAGCCAATATCTTAAAAAAGTTAAAGTGAAGTTGTTTTGTCAGATAATAGGTCCAATAAAACTGTAACCAAACTTTATTTACCGGGGACATTTGCGGATAGCGGGACACCGACTTAAGTCGGTGCCTCGCTGCCCGGAACACACATTTTTTAGGACACAAGTCCAAAATCAAGTCGTTAATAGGGAGAAAGCTCTTCTAGCTACCCTAAAATCAGGTGGTTTAACCACGTACAGTAATACAGAGGATATTCTATAACCCAGGGCATCCAAGGTAACGTTCAGCACAAAGCCTCCTTATTCGTTATGTACTGCGATGGGGAGGGGTGGTGATACAGCTTGGGGGTCAGATAGATACGGGGTCAGGTTACGCAGTGTGACCGGTTTGATCTTTGGACATGTGGATCTCATTGTTTCATTTGAACACACATGTTTTTCCCGAGGCTGGGGTTGTACGAGTATCTGTGTGTATGTGTGTGGGGTGGGGGCGCCTGTGCTAGTTTTGCAGGCGGGCATCTCATACCCTAGCGCCGGCACTGTAGCTGACACAGTAGTCGTCTCAAAAGGCCGCGTAGGTCATATCCTGCATGAAATTTTCGGCATAAGAAAGCTGTCGGTGCGATGGGTGCCTCGTTTGATCACTTCAGACAATAAGCGCAACCGTGAGACCACTACAGAGCAGTGTTTGACGCTATTTAATTGTGATCCAAAGGAGTTTTCACGTCGTTTCATAACCGTCGACGAAACATTGATTCACTTTTGTACACTAGAAACCAAGGAACAGTCTAAAGAGTAGACTGGACCCGGCGAACGTGCTCCGAAGAAGGCGAAGACTGTCCAATCGGCCGGAAAAGTGATGGCCAGCATTTTCTGGGATTCACAAGGTGTGATCTACATCGACTACTTGGAGAAGGGCAAAACGATCACAGGGCCCTATTATGCCGAATTATTAGGCCGATTCAACGCCAAATTGAAGAAAAAACGACCCCATTTGGCAAAGAAAAAAGTGCTCTTCCACCATGACAAAGCACCGGCTCACACCTCCGCCGTCGCCATGGCCAAATTGGTCGAATTGGGCTACGAAGTGTTGCCACATTCACCGTATTCTCCAGATTTAGCCCCGTGCGACTACTATTTGTTTCCAAACTTGAAAAAGACACTCGCTGGGCAGAAATTTAAGTCGAATGAGGTCATCGCCGCCACGGAAGCCTATTTTGCAGACCTCGAGAAATAGTATATTGTGCAACAAGTGCAGAAAGGTACTAATTTCTCACGAGTTTGAAAAGTTGCGGTATGAGCGCAAGCGAGTGCCGCAATTCAAACGAGTGAGAAATTACCTTTCTGCACGTGTTTCACACTACACTTTTTCTACAAGCACAGTTTTTCCTAAAAATAAAAATCACAATTTCCAAACGACGATTAACTATAATAGGTACCTATGTGATAAATTTTAAACTGTATTTAATTAATACCTACTAATCAATTTAAATTCCTTATACCTAAATAAATTGCACAGAAATCAGTTAAAAAATTAATGCACTGCCTTAATTTGTTTAAATTTAAACAATTATTACACATTATTGACATTATATTTATGCAGTCACGGATTTACACAAAACCTACTTCATTCGACGTCTCTTGCACAGGTTGCTAAATCCTTATTGGTTATTTGATAATTATAAAATGTTTAATAAGGATAAAATTGTAAAATAAAACAGTTGTAACATCCATAATTTAGTTTCTATGCTATAGTTAAATATAATAATTGTCTTATAGGTTATATATTTGTCTAAAGTTTAACCACGGATGTAAACAGAATATAACGTTACTCAGAATGCGGTAGTCCACGGATGTAAACAGAATATAACGTTACTCAGAATGAGGTAGTCAACTGTGCAGAAAAGAACTTTGCGGCACAGAAACGTCACTTTGCGGCACAGAAACGTCACTTTTCTGCACACTAATGTCAAATATCTTATACTGTGAGAAAATATCAAGTTTGCTAACATAAAACCGTGCAGAAAAGTGCACTTTGAATAGTGGTTGTAGAAAATAGTATATTGTGCAACAAGTGCAGAAAGGTACTAATTTCTCACGAGTTTGAAAAGTTGCGGTACGAGCGCAAGCGAGTGCCGCAATTCAAACGAGTGAGAAATTACCTTTCTGCACGTGTTTCACACTATACTTTTTCTACAAGCACAGTTTTTCCTAAAAATAAAAATCACAATTTCCAAACGACGATTAATTATAATGGGTACCTATGTGATAAATTTTAAACTGTATTTAATTAATACCTACTAATCAATTTAAATTCCTTATACCTAAATAAATTGCACAGAAATCAGTTAAAAAATTAATGCACTGCCTTAATTTGTTTAAATTCAAACAATTATTACACATTATTGACATTATATTTATGCAGTCACGGATTTACACAAAACCTACTTCATTCGACGTCTCTTGCACAGGTTGCTAAATCCTTATTGGTTATTTGATAATTATAAAATGTTTAATAAGAATAAAATTGTAAAATAAAACAGTTGTAACATCCATAATTTAGTTTCTATGCTATAGTTAAATATAATAATTGTCTTATAGGTTATATATTTGTCTAAAGTTTAACCACGGATGTAAACAGAATATAACGTTACTCAGAATGCGGTAGTCCACGGATGTAAACAGAATATAACGTTACTCAGAATGAGGTAGTCAACTGTGCAGAAAAGAACTTTGCGGCACAGAAACGTCACGTTGCGGCACAGAAACGTCACTTTTCTGCACTCTAATGTCAAATATCTTATACTGTGAGAAAATATCAAGTTTGCTAACATAAAACCGTGCAGAAAAGTGTACTTTGAATAGTGGTTGTAGAAAAAGGTATTTTTCAGACGGGTTAAAGAAGTTGGAGCACCGCTGGGTCAAGTGGATGGAGCTAAAAGGAGACTATATAGAGAAATAAATTGCCACTTTTCCAAAATTTTCCTTTTTCTTTTGTAGGCTTATATGAGGTATTTAAGTCCATGTAGCCTCTTGACCACCGATTAATCCGAGTTATCGAGGTTCCACTGTACTTACCTACGTAAAAAAATTATTTTCTCAGGTGCAATGGAGCCATTCTGTTGTTCTTTTTTAATCCGATGTAACTCAGATAGAGACCTCCAATAACGCGTTATCAAATATCAAAGATGCGTTAATTTTGTGATAAATAAATAAATTTATTCATAACAAAATAAAACCACATATTTTTTCCTATGTTGTAGATATTTCTTTAGAAAAATTTTACCCAACATATACTCTCTAATGCTTAATGCTCTAAATACAGATATTCTCATTTGAGAGCTGTATAGTTATTTAAACAATATTTGTTTAAACAAATTATTTTTTTAACATTTTTTTATGATATATTAATAAAAATGAACTTCACAACAATATAACTATTACAATTATTGTCCTGTAATTCCAGCGTACAGTTTCAATAAAACAAGGACAAGCGTGTGCAAAACAGTTTTTCTGTAGTTCCATGACTAGCAGTAATTAAGAACAAGTACCTACATGTCAAAAATAGACGTAAAGAGAAATGAGAGTGGCAATTTTCAATTTTCAATTTCCATCTATATTTGATTGCAATCTATGTATATGATCATAAAAGCAAGCACATTCTTTTGATTAGCTGTCCAGTCAGATACATATCTCTTTTTATGGTTATATTTTGATTTTGTTCTTATTATCCAATAAACAATGTGAGTGGTCCAAATATTGTTTTTCTGATAACCTGTTAGAAGAATAGTAACTAAAATTGGTATTTTTGGGGACTGGTTTAATGGGAGTCGTAAAAAAATGACCCAAAGTCCCAAGGGAGTCACAATACAAATAAGTTTGAAAAACCCTGATCCATGCATCTTTTATTAAGCAACCCTGTATATTTTTCTTTTTCGTTTGTCTTGTTCTCCATTCTGTTTTTTGGAGTGATATAATTACCTGCTTAATTGTTTACCCCTTGCATTACATTTATAATCATTGAATTATCTTTTGTTTTATTGCCAGATCTAAATTGATAAGGCTATAGTTTTGTGAAATACCATCGCATTTAAGTATTCCAAGAGCCACTCGTTGAAGTTAAGGAAGCGAAGTGATATTTTCACTTCAATTATTAAATATAAAATTCGAGACACATATCCGAAGAAGCCAACCCTCTGTCCTCTCCTCATCCTCTTCCTAATGGAATGTCGCAGAAGGAAAAATTTATATCTGTGAGTTCCATATTAATACTGCTCCGGCATCGTATGTACTTATATGATATTAAATGTCTTCGAGATACTGTGGAGGTTTTTTCTTTGAATTTATTGTTTGTGTGAAATATTAAGTAAGTAATAACGTGTTTCTAGCACTAATTTCGAAAACTTCTAAATTTATTTAATTAAAAGTTTTTGTGTGTGTGTGTGTGTGTTCACAAAGAGGGGATGGCATTAGATAAACTTTTTGCCACAGATATTTGAAAGTTGAAGATTGAAGATGTCATATTAAATTTTTATTTTAGAATCTTTAAGAAATTGTATGATAATATCATTAATAGTTTTGGTATTGAAGCTTAGTAGATGTGAAATATTCAGCGGTAAACTTACATTCCGCTCCTGAAGTCTAGCAATTAGTGCTTTCGTATGGTTTTTATTAAGTTCACAATTAAAGATTATATGATTTAAATCTGCAGTAGAGTAGTTATCACATGAACAGAGAGAGTTGATACGCATTCCTATTTTAGCTAAATGTGCAGGAAAATTGCCATGGTTTAATCTTAAGCGACTTAGGGATGTGGAATAAAACCGAGTAACGTGATAATCAAATATGTGTGGGATATTTTGCGGAAGTTGTGGGTATATGTAAGTGTATGGATTCCTCGAAGTTTGTACAAACTTAAGCCAAATAGTTTCCCATTTCTTTCTTAATTTTTTATGCAATTCTGGAATGTAATCGCTGGAGATTGTTAAATCTACTATTTCATTTAAAGTTGCCGATTTCTTTGCCATTTCATCCACTATCTCATTTTCTTTGATTCCAGCATGTCCTTTTACCCAGATAAAGACCAAGTCACTACTCTTATTTTTAAATCGAGCGATTGTCTTTCTAATATGGCATAACAACTCATTGTTGTGTTTTTTGGTTATTGGTTGTGATATTGCCTCAAGAGCAGATAAAGAATCTGATAGTATAACCGTGTCTCCAAAGTTCTGTTCAACCGCGTAAGTTAGGGCTCTTTCAATAGCATAAAGTTCGGCAGTGAAGATAGATGTACATTAAAAAGTTTTTGTGATTTAGATTATACAATTCTTGTCTAATGCGTTTGACCATAGGATGACAAGAACATATTTTGGAGATGATCTCTAGAGAATTTTTTGAGTCTGTAATTATTAGGAAGTTAATTTCAGGACTTTGTATAACGTGATATAAAGTAAAACGGGCCATAGAAAACTCAATGTAAAATTATAAATTGTTGAATTCCTGCTTCCCTAATTATTTTACATCAAAAGTCATGAGAAGCTATTTGTAGAGGATTGAAATCTGCATTAAAAACCAAACTTACAATTGCTCTACGATTTAAGTACATTCCAAAATTTTGAAAAATATAATGTATTTGCCACATTAGGTATGTGTGCAAGTTTGGCCACACGTTACTATTTAACTGACAGTACGCACACTATTGACTGAAGAAAACATCTTCATTATTAATACCTACTTTCTCCTTAACTGAGGGTATCTTATCAAGTTTATTGTGTTTTAAACAATAAATGATAAAATAAATAAAAAAGTGACAGTTCAAATTGTTAATATAATAACTTCATTGTCAGCAAATGCAACCTTATACACATTATTGCACTGTGTGTGGCCGAACTTTGGCGTGATACTGTTCAAAATGTATTATATTTTTTACAAAATTTTGAATAATTATTGTTTGTAAAACAATTTTAAAAGTTGTTTTTAATGTAGATTTCAATCCCCTACAAATAGTTTCTTATGACTTTTGATGTAAAATAATTAGGGAAGCAGGATTTGAACAGTTTAGAATTTTACATTGAGTTTCCTATGGCCCGTTTTCCAAATCACCACCCGGTACATATGGCTTTATACAGGGTGAGTCATAACTATAGAGACATAGACTAAGGACAGGTTATTTGGACCAAAATATGCCTATTGGACCAAATATGCATTAATAAAATGTTACTGAGAAAAAAGATACAGGGTGTTAAAGTTAGTTTTTGTTTTTCGTTTTTTGCTAATAGTTTCCCTGTATATTTATAAATTTCTATCAAAATTGGCACAGAGGCATAATCTTAGACAAGAAATAGTATTTTATTTACAATTTTACGTTTTGTCATAGAGGGCGCCACGTGGATCATTCCTGATGATCAAATTGGGTCTAAGCTTTTTCCGATGAAACTTTTTAGTGATTTTTATTAGAAAATATGACGTAAACATCATTTTTACGTAAAATTGGTACTCTTGTTTAAACATGATAATTTCAACCGTTCTCGATAAAAACGCAATTGAAGATTTCAGGAACTCAGAAGGGGATATCAAATACCAAACTAATAAACAAAGTTGCAACTAATGTAAGGTTTCCGTTTTGACGATAAATCAAAACTAAACACACTTTAACTTAAAAAGAACTCACAAAAACTCATCCTAAATGTTCTACATGGTCTCCTCCGATTTCCATGCCTTTTCTAATTCTTTTTATAAAGGATTTTCGGACGTTAAAAAAAGATTATTCTGTCCCCTTATAAGATTAGCTGCATTTTGAATGTATCTCCAAAGTTCGTCTCGTGTATTAATTTCATTGGCATAAACTTAGGACTTCATATGTCCCCAAAAATAAAAATCTAGCGGGTTATACTCAGGACTTCTTGGTGGCCATTGAAAATCACTGCCTCTGCCAATCCATCGTTGAGGAAATACGTCATTAAGATGATTTCTAACAGCTAATGAAAAATGAGGTGGCGCTCCATCCTGCATAAACCACATTTTTCTTCTTACATCCAGTGACAGATCATCTAAAATATCACTAAGAGTATTTTCCAAAAAGAATAAATAAGAATCTCCATTTAAATTCGGAGGAAGAACATAAGGCCCTAGTAGTTGGTCGCCTATAATGCCACAACAAATATTCAATTTAAACTCATACTGAAAATGTCTAGCTTTAATAGCATGCGGGTTTTCTTCTTCACAATAATGACTATTTCGCCAATTAAAAACCCCTCGTCTGGTAAAAGTTGCTTCGTGAACATAATATTCTTAATAAAGTGTCTGTCATTGCGATGTTTATTCAGAATACGTTGGCAAAACTGTAACCGTCGTGGAAGATCTGTTGGAAGTAAATTTTGAACAGGAGTTAAGTGATAAGGATGGAGGTTCTCTTTTTTAGAATTCTAACAATAGACGACTGACTTACTCCTGTTGCTGCTGATAGATGTCGTGAACTTTTTTCAGGATTTTCATCTTCTCGAACCAAAAGTTCATCTTCTTGATTAGGTGTGATTTGTTTCCGTCGACCACCGCGATTTTTAGTGTGAAATGACCCAGTTTCACCTAAACTACGATATAATCTTGCAAAAGTTTTGTGATTTGGTTGCCTTCCGTTTGCGTATAACATTCCATACATTCTGGCTGCCGAGCGACCGCAAAAATTTTCTTGTGCGTATACGCAAATCATATCTCGCATTTCTTCATTAGTAAAATGATTGTGACTAGGCATTTCAATCAAAAAAGTAATGATTACTTTTAAAAAATGCAACACTACACTACACTGTCACATCAAAAATAATTTACTCCGAACAAATGACATTTACCAACAACAATTATCTGACAGTCCAAAGCATACTTTTCATAAATGAAATAATATTTGAAATCCTTTTTTAAGACTCTAAGCAGTTCGACTGCGTTTTTATCGAAAACGGTTGGTTGAAATTATCATGTTTAAACAAGAGTACCAATTTTACGTAAAAATGATGTTTACGTCATATTTTCTAATAAAAATTACTAAAAAGTTTCATCAGAAAAAGTTTAGACTCAATTTGATCATCAGGAATGATCCACGTGGCGCCCTCTATGACAAAACGTAAAATTGTAGATAAAATACTATTTCTTGTCTAAGATTATGCCTCTGTGCCAATTTTGATAGCAATTTATAAATATACAGGGAAACTATTAGCAAAAAACGAAAAACAAAAATTAACTTTAACATCCTGTATCTTTTTTCTCAGCAACATTTTATTAGGCATATTTGGCCCAATAGCCATATTTTGGTCCAAATAACCTGTCCTTAGTCTATGTCCCTATAGTTATGACTCACCCTGTATATTGCAAGTACTTCTCCTATTGAGATAGTATTAGTCTCCGCTAGTTTGTATTTCTTTGTTACATCCTGCGTTACAATACAAAGGCAGCTGCTACACAATATTCCGTTTTAGATCCATCGATGAATAACTGAAGCAGGAGAATTGAGAAATTAAGGTTTGATATTTAGAATTAATTAAATGGCGATAGATTTCTTTTTTGATTGGAGAATGGATTACTACCATTAGAGAAATAATGTTAATCAAACGAACAACCACGGATGACTTATCAACAAAACAACTTATCTGGTTCAGATATATACAAACAATGGATGAATAACGAATAACAAAGGGAATAATAAAATGGCAACCAGAATGAAAGAGAAGATGAGGTAACCAAGAAAAAATTGGAGCGAAGGAATAGACAAAGAGCAAGAGAAAGAAGCTTAGAAGGGGACCTATGGAATAACCGGAGCAAGCGGCGGCGATGGCTGGTCAGAAAAGGGCGATGAACGTTATAAACCGACCTATATACGTTGGTTTCTTTCTTATTTTCTGATAATAGATGCAAATTTATATGAAGAGAATACATTAGCCAAGGAGGGGGAGTTGTCATCTTGCTAGGATAGGTTTCAGGGACTTCAAGGTTTAATTAATTTATGATAACTCTGCATCTTTCGTAAAAGGGAATGTGAGATTGAAAAGAGAACTGCTTCGCTACATATGAGAGTATTAATTCCTGTCTTCTTAAATCAAACGGTAAGTAAGTTCATCGAGTTCGGTCTGAATACTTATGGTAGGATTTATTCTAAATGCATCGCATATTATTCTTAGAGCGTTATTTTGAAGGTGTCTAAAATTTTTAGATTTGTTGTTGAAGCAGACGAGCAGGCATGGCATCCATAATCGATGTTGGGGCGGATCACATTTTTATATAATATGAGTAGAGATCTACCGTTTTAAAGTAGGTATTTTCTTAATCTGCTTTGGTTACTTTAAAAATATGATGCAGCGATTTTTAGATAAAGGAAATTGAACACCATTTATCGAGTAAATCTTGTAGTAATTTGGCCATGCTCTGTATATTCTTTCCCTTTAAGAAAAGTATAAGATCATCCGCGTCATAGCTAAAATTCTTAAAAAATAATTGATGTAGTTAGTTAAATAATTACCCCTGAAAATCTAAAAGTCAAGCATGCATTTTTAAAATCTACCTATATACCAGGAAGGATCAGTTTTTAGGTGATTGTGAGAGGTGGCATTCGGAATTTTTGCGGATGAAGTTAGGTGAAAACTTCTTTAATAATAATTGACGTATGCTCCTTCTCAAATATGCCCGGAACATTAATAAAAAAATAAAATATTTAAAAATTTCAAAAAATTTCATTTTTTTTTTTAATTTCTTTGCTTATAACTTTAAAACAATTCATTTTGGAACAAAGTCGCATAAAAATAAAACAAAGATAATTAAATTTTCTATCAGATACGATTGGTTAAAAATGTCTTAATTTATCACCCTTGCTGCAAACTAGCAATAAATATAAAATAAGGGGGCAAAACAAGCCTGTCTTTATTCAATGTTTTTCCATCACTTAGGTTACACTTGGAACCTTCCTAATTCGCTTAGAAAATTTTTGTAACGTGACTAAAACCGTGCACCAAATTTCATTAAAATTAACTCACTAGATTTTGCATAATAATTTTGCAATCTAAACCTTTTTTAAAAAATTAAAATTTTTAAAATCTTGCACAACAAAAACTAGAATATACAAAAATTTGTCAATTTTTTTACATATAAAGAAGCACTCCACCTATCTAATGCACTTTACAGAATTGGAATCGGGCCATTTAAGCAGCCTCAGCAATGTTTTAAAGTTATAAACAAATTTTTGGCTTATAAACAAATTAGTGCTGTGGCCAGGAGGGGGTGCTACGGGCTCCTTCATTTAGATGGACTTACCCAAGTTTTTTTAATGTATTTTGACCCGTAGAACACGAATTTTTTGAGTAACAGTTGATCCGGAATTTCGATAAAATTGTTATAAACAAAAAACTTGAGGAATTACATAACATCAAGTTTTCGCAGAATAAAACATTTTTTTGTATTTCTTGGGTAATTCTAAGCAAAAAATGTTCTAACAAGTTTTATTGCTAGGTAATACCTTAAGACATTTTTGACCAGTCGTATATCATACAAAATTCAAATATCTTTATTTTATTTCTGTACGACTTTGTTCCAAAACGAATCGTTTTAAAGTTTAAAGCAAAGAAAGCAGAATAAAATCGATGTTTTTCGAAATTTGTAAATATTTTAATTTTTTGTTAATGTTCCGGGCATATTTGAGAAGGAGCATAAGTCAATTATTATTACTGGAGGTGTCACCTAACTTTATCTGTAAAAATCCGAATGCCACCTCTCACATCCAAAAATAGACGTTTTTGTTTACAGATTAGTCCTGGTCTATTAATTATAGAAACTTTTTTTCTAAGATTTGAAATATTACACACTTTAGTCCTTATTTGTATGTAATGATTATCTAATTATTATAGAGAGAAACTGTATACATATTTTAAATAACTGACATTACTTTTGAACTTCGTACAATCATTAATAACGTAATGCAGATTATATTTAATCCAACTAATGTTATTGTCAACTTGCATTTGAATTTCGACCCAATTTGTAATGAATAAATTAAATTAACATCGTCAACAGTAACCAAGAGTTGACTCAGAAACTTGACGAAACTTCTTGCAAATGACTTTGATGATTTACATGTTCTTGTTCTTCGGTGGTAGATCTACACTGTAAAAATTATACTAAAAGTAAAATCGCATTAGTAAATATTAAAATCTAATCTAATAAAAGCCTAATCCGACAAGTCACTCAGTCTGCCCGGGACATTTGTCGATATGTAAACATGAAATGACGTTTAATAAACGTCATTTTAGTTTTTTTTATCTGTTTTATTAACAGCTTCAGAATAACTGAACCGATTTACCTAATTTCGATTTTGAGTAGTATTTCGATTTTAGATTAGTAAAAATCCAAGGAAAGTATAAAAGGTGAGAACATGTGATGAAATTGTATAGAAAATACTAAAAACAACAATACTATTTTCATATACAGTTACAATATTGGGACCTGGTTACATAGCTTATATTGGCTATATTGGCCAATTATATTTTAGTCATGGTTGCTGGATAATTGTCAAAGCCATAGCCCAAAAAAATTATAAAAAGAAAAAGTAAGATTGAGGTTATGTTAGTAAAAGGTAAACAATTCTATGTAGTAAATAAAATTAATTATTAAAATGTACTAGGTACTACAAGCAAAATAAAACTAATTAAATTTACCTTTATATAATAATTGCATATCATATCAATATTGTGGAGCAACATATAATTTTTCTTCTTCAGTGACAGTAGGTATGAGATATACGTCAATTTTACAATTTCAATTGACAATATGAAATTATTTAAGACAGTTGCAAGATTTCTCCGCTATTCGCGCACGATCGTTTCTCATATCCCATCCAAGTACTTGCACATAGCGAATACTCCTTTAGATTGACGTCAATAAAAACTGCAGCTATCTTCGCGACTATTTATTTTTTACATTGGCCGCAAATGAATTCGAATCCATATCAGTGAGAACTTTTTTTATTTTTTGAATCCCTAACTTTTTATCTATTGTTTTAAATCTTATAAATGATTAAAACTCAATCAAATTAAAATGAAGTAACCAATGATGTATGTCTTCCACATTTACTTCATATTTAACAGCCTGTAATTGTTAAAACGAATACTTCTTATTGCTAACCAAGATAATAATGATATCGAATAAATATAAAAGGATGATGAATAAAATATACTAAAATAAAATAGGTTATCTTTTTTTATTTTCAACAATATTCAACTTTAATTTCAATAGTACCTATATAACGCGCTATAAAAAGTACTCACTTCTGTCGCAAGTCTCACGTGCCGTTATTTATTATAATAAAAATAAATTAGAGGGAGTCAGAAAAAATTAGAGGGCGCCAGAAAAAACTGAAGAGTTCCAAAAAAATAAAAAGAAGTCAGAAAAAATAGGAGGGGTCAGAAAAAATAGGAGGTGTCAGAAAAAATAGAAGAAGTAAGAGAAAATTGGAGGAAGATACTGGTTTTTAATACTTCTATAACATTTATAATAAGTTATCTACACAGGTGTTTCAGTAGAGTGCCTTTCTCAAGTTTTCTACCTTAAAAACACTGTGTTTAACTAATGATACCTATCACAATATTATTTTAATTGGAACGTACACAAACATTTGAGAGGTTTAAAGGAACAAAACCCTCATAAAAATTTTTTGTAAACATATTAAAAAAGAAGCCGCATCTCGGCAAAAACTGGCTTTTCGAAAGAATACTAAGAGGCAAAAAGTTTTAAAAACGCTGTGTTTAACTAATATATAAGGATATAACAATAATAACTTAATTGGAACGTCCACCAAAGTTAGGGGGGTTTGGGGTTGACGAATGCATTGACGAAGAAACACTTCATATACTTTTAGATTTATTCAACAAGGTATACACAACAGGAGTAATACACCATAATTGGTTGCTGTTGCTGTCCACGTTTTTCACACTACCCAAGTCAGTACATGCGACAGAATGCTCCCAGTACAGAACAATCTTCCTTAATAATCCACACACTTAGATATTCCTCAAAATAATACACGGAGGACTGTACAAAAAAATAGTAGAAGATATAGATGACACCCAGTTTGGATTCAGAGAAGGACTAGGAACGAGAGAGTCTCTGTTCGCTTTTAACGTTCTCGCACAAAGACGACTAGGTATGAACCAGGATCTCTATGTCTGCTTTATAGATTATCAAAAGGCTTTTGATAGAGTACGACATCAGAAACTCGTAGAACTTTTAAAAGAAAAGGATGTGGACAGTCGAGATATACGGGTTATTGTCACCAAAAAGCAAAGGTTAAAATCGAAAATGTCGAAACGGAAACCATAGAAATTAAAAGAGGTGTTAGACAGGGTTGCGTGTTGTCTCTATTGTTATTCAATCTGTACCTGCACAACGAAGCTATTTTTAAGGAAGCAATATCAGAGGAAGAGCAGGGTATATCAGTAAACGGAAAAATCTTGAACAACAATAAGTTTCGCAGACGACACCGCTATTTTTGCAGATAGTCTAGAAGCACTGTAACGATTAGTAAATAGATTACATCTAGTCCATATAAAATATGGACTACAAACGAACGTTAGGAAAACCAAGTTCATGATTATTTCTAAGCAACACACAGTAGGAAGGCTAGATATCGAGGGAAAACAAGTAGAAAGAGTAAATACCTACAAATATCTGGGAACCTGGGTAACAGAAAGCAACGACCAAGATAGAAAAATCAGGACCCGCATCGAAATTGCAAGAAAAGCATTCATAAAAATGAAAAAAATATTTGTTAATCGAGACCATCCTCTGGAGCTGAGCATAAGAGCCTTAAGATGCTACGTGTTCTCGACTTTGTTATATGGAATGGAAAGCCGGACACTGAAAGTAGACAACATGAAGAGGTTAGAAGCATTTGAGATGTGGTGCTATAGAAGGATTTTGAAAATACTATGGATCCAACGAGTTACGAATGCAGAGGTGCTAAGAAGGCTACAAAAGGATTGCGAAGTGATAAAGAACATCAAAACATGAAACCTGGAATATTTGGGACACATTACTAGAGGTGCGAAATATGAGATGTTAAGGCTCATAATGCAGGGCAAAATTAAGTGGAAAAGATCCATAGGTAGAAGTAGAATTTCCTTTCTGAGAAACTTAAGACAGTTGGTATAGTCGCAGCTCAGTAGATCTTTTCAGAGCCGCCGTCAATAAGCTCCGATAGAAGAAGAAACTATAAGAAGAAGAAGGGAACAAACCCCCATGAAATTTTTATGGGGTGTACAAATTTCACTATAATTTATTTTTAAGATGTTCCTGCCATAAGAATGTCAAAGGTCTATTTTCAAAAAAAATCTATAATAATTTTCGATATATTGTAAAAAATCGATTTTCAGTTTGTAACTTTAAAGGGCTATAACTTTTTTTATGTGCACATTTGTACTAAAGTAAGTTAGGTTCAATCGAAGTATTTTTAGTCCCAGAATATATAATTTAATTTATGTCCTGCAATTTTGTTACACCTTGTATTTCTAGCATTTTTAAATCGCTTTTCAAATAATTATTTTTAACCTACCTTTTTATTTTTTTATTATTCTAGTAACTTATCTTTTTTTTTTTTCTTTACAACACTTGTAATATTTAACTGTTTAATTTTTAAACATAATAAAGAGCTTTAACTTCGTATACACTTGCAGTGTATCCAGAGCAGCTTGGTTGAACAGCTAAATGTCACAACCAGGCCAATTTCGAATACTCCCCATGAAGCTTGTCTATCTAGACAGCATATTCGCATTGAAATAGTGCATGAAACATGAAACAAGGCAACCCGAGGGAATAAGATTGGATGATATAGTGTGGCTCTACCGTGAAAAGTAACTTAATACAAATACGACCTGAGATGCACTAAAAACGTGTTTTTGTTTCTGTTAATTAAATTCCGTTTTGTTGTCAAATGTGCTAGAGAAACGGAAGTTTTTGTTGAAGTGGAAATTCTAATATATTCCAAGCTAGCTAGCAAATCCTTTGAAATGTCTCTACCTAAGAAAATATAAATTAATTTAATGATATTTTACACTCCTAGCAATTTTTTTAAAATACGATAAATTGTGTATTTCAATGGAGCTGTTTAGTGTAGTGTATGGGTGGTGTATAATATAGGGCGTATCTACGAGAAAGCAGTGGAATAGGGAAAATTTGTCCCCCAAGAAGGTCCAAAAATCATAAAACTTACACCATAGACAGACAAATTAAGCACAATAAACCCGCTACTTAGTGAACTTAATGTATAACATATTAGGTATTATTTACGTATTTTTTCCATTTTCTGCATCTTTGTCTCTGCTCTTGTGACTCCTCTTTCCTCCAATATCTTTTTAATTACTGCATCCCATGCCTTCCTTGCTGTTCCTGTTTTTTTTGCTTTTAATGTTTATGCTTCTCATACTCTTCTCCCTGGTATGGTATCTTTCTTCAGGTGTAATTGGCCCCATCAATTCAGCTGTCTTTATTTTATAAACTCCAATGTCGATTGTTCGTTCCTTATATTTGTTTTCATTTTCTATCAATTTTGGTAGCAGGTTTACTCTTCTTGAAAACTTGTATATTGATATTTTGCCGTTCCGCTAGTATCCAATGCTCCAGACTATCAACTCCCTTCTCCCGCGCTATAGGGTCTCTCTATCAGCTTATCATGTGGGAGTCCTGGGTACAAGGACTCCCAAAATCCTCTCTCTCTCTCCTATGGCGCTGCAACCCATAGGCCCGGGACCTCCCGCAGCATCTGCTTCCAAGTATCTCTGTCTCTAGCTGCTCTTCTCCAATTGTCCACCCTCAATATCTCTTTAGCATCGGTTCTCACTTCGGCTATCCACCTCTTATCCTTGGTCTTTCTACTGGCCGACGTCCCACCATAGTTCCGCTAAGCGTTCTGCTAGGTGTTCTGTCGTTATCCATTCTGTTAAGGTGATCTGCCCAGCGCAATCTTTGTATTTTTACATAATTTGCTATAGAGGGTTTTCTGTAATATTGGTATAACTCGTGGTTGAACCTTCTTCTTCATATACCATTGTCGCAAATGGATCCCAGTATCCCTTAGTATATTTCTTTCAAAAGTATTAATAAGGTTTATTGTCTTTTCAGTCATGATCCACGTTTCTACACCTTATGTTGCTACTGGTCGTTTCATGGTTTTATATATTTTAAACTTTACTTTCCTATATATGTCTTTGGATCCAAACACCTGCGACAGAGAGAATTATGCTTTGTTAGCAAGAATTATCCGTTTCCGTATTTCTTCCTCCTCGCTGCCATTTTCAGTTATCTCACACCCAAGTATGTGAGCTGTTCTACTACTTCTATGTTAGCGTGAAATCGTACCTCGATCAATACAGACCAGCGTGAGGCGCTCTATTCCAGCTATCTCTAGTAACTTATCGTCGATGTGACGATATCACCTCGAGTCTCGAGTCCCCGCTCTGCGCTATGTCCTGTTCGGTGACTCAGCTCTCGAGAATGTGGGCCTGTTTTGCCCGTTTTTTGGGTTTTGTTAGTATTTTTTTGTGACTGAAGCCATTTTTGTATTCTTTGTAGATTTTTTGAAGGCTATCTGAAACTTGTAAAATCAACATTAGTAAATACACTGCGATGCCAAAGAAGGTGAGCGCGTTGTCTTCTTTTGAGAGAGCTTACCTCGACTTTATTTTACTAACATTTATTTTTATTATATGTTTACTAACATTTGTTGTTTGGATCTTCTGTGCTTCCATCTATGGTACACATCATACTTTAATATCTCTAGCAGGATTCTGTTGGGATGGTCCTCTAACTCAACGAATTTTGTTGTGCCTTTTTGCTCCATTATATGCAGTACCCTTATTTGTTTTAACACTCTGAATAGAAACCGATCAGTGACGAATCTGGGCACGTTTGCAGCTTCTCTAAAGCAGTTATGAATTCTCTTTTTGTTACTGTGACGTGTGTCCCCAATTAAGAGATGCATATGTAATTATTGATAGTATGATGCTGTTTGTCAGTCTTAATTTTCTTTTCATAGCTAATTTGCTTTTTCTTCCTACTATACCTTGTTATATGTGACTCCTAGGTATTTAGCTTCGTTGGTTCTTGGTTAACTTTTTACTCCTTGTTGTGCATTTCTTAATAACTTTGTCTATAAATATTAGAAATAGTGTTGCGCTAAGTGCTCATCCTTGTCTCAAACCTCCATTTGTTGGAATTATTAAATTAAATCATAGTAGGGATCATATAATGATATAATAATCATATAATAAGACTTCTAAACGCCACATTCTGGGAAAGGCCCGATGGAAAAAGATCAGTTGGTCGCCCAAGAAAGAGATGGAAGGACGCAGTAGCCAGCGATCTACGCAAAATGGGAGTACAGCAATGGGAAATAGCTGCTCAGGACCGACAACAATGGAGGGAAATAGTAAACGCGGCCAAGACTCACACAGAGTTGTAGAGCCAAATGATGATGATGATGAGGGATCATATAATAATAAATTGAGCCGCTAATAGCAAAAGTGGTGTAAGTCAGAAAATCAAGTTTTCAGCAAACCAGTGATTTACTAGAAACTCCGTACACACGAAGGTTTCTGTTTTTTTCTTCGGATAAACGAGTATAATATATTCCTCTGTCCGAACAAAAAATAAAGTCCACAAGAACCCCCGTTTTTTCACAGTTTCCACCAAAACACCAATTTGCTGAGAACTCGATTTTTTGATTTACACCACTTTTGCTCTCAGCGGCTCAATTATATCAGCAAGTACCAGCTACAATAATTTATTAAAATTTATATTAGTTTGTAGCCACTTAAAATTATTCCCTGATATAATATTCTCGTTTCTATACGAGAGTGGTTAATTGAGTAGGACAGGAACACTTTAATCATTTCACCATTTTCTATGAAGGACCTAAATTACTAAATTGTAGACATCAAAGTGTTGTGCAAAATCCACTTAATATGTTAACAGGGTACACTCGCAAGTCTAGTTAGTTATGTACAGGGATATCCTTGATAATGTAACAAGATAGTTTTGGGTTCTAGGTTTTGTGAATTTAAAAAACTGATGTTTTAGAATTTGTTTAATTTTCATTTAAACACTTTTACTTTATATACAGTCAAATTCTAAGGGTCGATAATATCAACTTTTACAAAAGTTTTGTACCATACCCAGTGATCTAGACCAGGGGTCTCCAAACTACGGCCCGAGGGCCACATCCGGCCCGCAGACAGATTTTGTCCGGCCCGCGGAGACATACTTGAAAACTCCTTAATATTTTTTATAGCAAATAAAATGTTTGTGATAAGTTGGATAAAGAAACACAGAATGGTAATGAGTAAAGACATGTATAATTTATGCAGTAAATTTAACTTCAGCATATAATAACTAACAAATTATTGAAATGAATCCAACTAACATTTTATACATTGTAAGTAATGAACAACACATACCTTATAACAAACATGACATATGAAATGCTAATGAGATGTATGTAATTGAGATTTTCCACCGACAACAGTTTGTAGTTGTGGACTAATTTTACTTGTACCAATTATTAAAAGAGATTTAAGATGCTCGTCAGTTAATTTAGATCTGTATACATTTTTTGTGTACTTCATTTTGGAGAAGGTTTTCTCACACAAATAAGTAGTACCAAAAACGGAAAACAGCCCACGAGCAAATTTATGCAAATTATCAAATTGTGTCAGTGGAAGACTCTTATAAAATTCCAACAAAGATGAGTTTTCGGGGTTAGGGTTTCAATGTCAGCATCAAAAGGATTCTGAAAAATCTTAATTTGATTCGCAATGGCATCAAAATATTATTTTTCAGACTTCTTATTATTTCGGATAGTTAAGTGTGTTTGTGACAATTTCTAACGATGGCGTTGAAAAATAGTAGAAAGAATAATTATGTTATTAGTGGACAATCTCGGGAGAGATTGGAGATTTCCACTGGTGGAAATATTTTGTTTGTTTATGTCTACCTTGTATTAAATTAAAATATATCAAAAATAGGTGAATATTTGACATACTTAATAATGTTGACAGCTTACCACACTTACAAAAAATTAAATTATTCGTTATTTTACGGGAAAAAATTAAATACAGGAAAATTAATAATATGCAGTGTTGCCATCTTGGCCCTCGGAACTTACAGGAGTAATCAGTATGGCCCTAAGGCTGGAAAGTTTGGAGACCCCTGATCTAGACTGTGAAGAATTAATCTTAGAAGACCGGTAGACAATACGTGTGAAGGCACCATTGCTTAGTCCGTTTAGATTATGGGCGGGTCGTTCTTGGAGGTGGGAAACGTAAGGAAGAAAATATTCTTCTTCTTTACGTGCCATCTCCGCGACGAAGGTTGTCAATCATCATTGCTATTCTCACTTTTGACACTACAGCCCGAAAGAGTTCAGTTGAGCTGTGTAAAGCATTTATATTAGCATCCAAAAAATAAGAGTATTTAATCGATTTAATTTTTAAAAGTCTTAGGTAAATATTATTCACATGCATCGTTTGGATTTCGTAAATGGGTGATATTGGTTTTATGTAATCTAGGCCACGCATGTTGAAAACATCTAAGTCAGCAATAATGCTTGTATTAGTAAGCTGCGCCTATTAGTAGTTGTATTAGTAACCTAAGCTGCGCCTTCCTTGAATCTTGAATATTATCCTTAGTACTTCCTCATTGGTTATTCTGTCTGTCCAGGAGATTCTCAGCATTCTTCGATACGTGCACATCTCAAATGTTTCCAATCTATTGAGGCATTGTTTATTAAGGGTCCATGTCTCCACACCATACAAAATAACAGCAAATACATAACATTTTAGTACTCCCTTTCTAAGATTTAGGATGAGGTCTCTACTACATAATATTTGTTTCATATTAGTGAATACACTTCTAGCCTTTTCTATTCTAATTCGTATTTCTTTGGTATAATCGTTTGTTTCACTAATGTTTGTCCCTAAATAATTATAATTCTGAACTCGTTCTATCGTCTTATTATTTACGTGTAGATTTATGTTTCTAATATTTTTTTTCATATAACCATGCATTTTTTTTCTTTATGTTTAATGACAGACCAAATTCTTCACTCGTTGCAACAACCTAAAATTCTTTGTAGATCTGTAATAGTTTCTGGTGTTAGTATTGTGTCATCGGCGTATCTAATTTCACATATCGCCATTAATTTATTCTTATGCCTGAACTTCATCCTCTAATGCTTTTTTGAATATTTCTTCTGAGTATGCATTAAACAGTGATGGCGACAAGACACAGCCATGTCTAACGCCTGTTTTGATTTTTGTTTTATTGGTGTTTAAATTATTTATTCTTATGACAGCTTCTTGTTCATAATACAGATTATTTATTGTTCTTATATCCCGTGTGTCGAAGAAAATATACTAAACTAAAAATAAAAGAAATTAATAAAGACAACAACTCGTCAAAAAGGAAGGGTGCCACTGTTTTTAAATGTTTGAATCCAAAAAAAAAAACAGAAATGAGATATACACAAATCAAAGAGAAAAAATGCAAACATCATTAAAATAAAAAGTTAACAGTAGTATTAAAAAAAAATCACAAAATCGACATATAATTATCCAGATAAAATATTTATTTATTGTAAATAAATATCGTATGAAACATAATATCATATGTTGATACGTTATTGTTAAAACATATAAAAGATGTTTTATTGTACTTTTTAGATAACTACTTAAATCCTTTCTTTAATGGAGAATTTTGTAAAAAAAATAAGAAGTAAGATAGTATGGTATAGTTAGACCCAAACCCAGACATCCAAAGTGAAAGTTATCCTCCAACACCAAATTGTTCTATATGGTCCACATAATCTTTAGAAAAAAGTCACACCATTTTGAGCGTCGGATTTGGGGGGGAGAGGGGGGAGAAATCTGAAAATTCGTAGTTTTTTACGTTTTTTGTCAATATTTCTAAAACTAAGCGGTTTATTATGAACAACCCTCTACACAAAAATTGTTCTACATTAAATTTGAAATAAAAAAGGCCCTATGCATAACCCTCCTAAAATGAACGGTTCCAAAGTTACGGAGGTAGTATAGTATAATTGGTCCAAAAAAAGGCCTAACCCAGACATCCAAAGTAAAAGTTTTCCTTCAACACCAAACTGTTCTATATGGTCCACATATTGTTCAGTATAAAGTTACACCATTTTGAGCGTCCGGTTTGGGGGGAGATGGGGGAGAAGTCGGTAAATTAGTAGTTTTTTTTAAGTTTTTCGTCAATATTTCTAAAACTATGCTTTAGCGTAAGGAATTTTCTATAGAAAAATGTTCTACATAAAGTTTAAAACAAAAAAGGATTTATACATAATTGTTATAAAATCAACGGTTCCAGAGTTACGGAGGGTGAAAATTGGAGGTTTTCGATACTTTTTATATTCACCGATTTCTCCCCCCTCTCCCACCCCAAACCCGACGCTCAAAATTGTGTGACTTTTTCCTGAACATTATGTGGACCATATAGAACAATTTGGTGTTGGAGGATAACTTTCACTTTGGATGTCTGGGTTTTTGGTATAGTTATATCATAAATATTGCCCAAAAAATATAAAAAGTATCGAAAACCTCGACTTTTCACCCTCCGTAACTCTGGAACCGTTGATTTTATAACAATTATGTATAGAACATTTTTTGTTTTAAATTTCATGTAGAACATTTTTGTGTATAACATTGTTTACGATAAAGCATAGTTTTAGAAATATTGACGAAAAACCTAAAAAAACTACTAATTTACCGGCTTCTCTCCCATCTCCCTCCCAAACCGGACGCTCAAAATGGTATAACTTTTTACTGAACAATATGTGGACCATATAGAACATTTTGGTGTTGGAGGAAAACTTTTACTTTGGATGTTTGGGTTAGGAATTTTTTGGACCGGTTATACTATACTACCTCCGTAACTTTGGAATCATTTATTTTAGAAAGATTATGCATAGGGCCTTTTTTATTTCAAATTTAATGTAGAACAATTTTGTATAGAGGGTTGTTCATGCTAAACCGCATAGTTTTAGAAATATTGGCGAGAAACTTAAAAAGCTACGAATTTTACGATTTCTCCCCCCTCTCCCCCCCCCCCCCCCAAACCCGACGCTCAAAATCGTGTGACTTTTTTCTGGAAATTATGTGGACCATATAGAACAATTTGGTGTTGAAGGATAACTTTCACTTTGGATGTCTGGGTTATGCCATCTTTTGGATCAACTATACTATACTAAGATATTAAGTTTAAAATATGCTAAAAAACAAAAAATTTACTGGGTTCATTGCTAAACTTCATTCCGATAGGAGGCAATGGAGGGCTTACATCAGATAAAGGATGGGTTTGTATGTTAAGATTTGGACAAAACTGGTCCTGGCACTAGCTATAGTGTCTCTTCACTTAGAAGGAGATTGGCTATGGGATCATCAATGATGATTAATCCACGATCGGTTAAAAATGTTTAAGCTGGAGACTGAGAAAAATTTATAAAAGGACATACATTTGTATTCCAACAAAAAGGTGATAGAAGCTGTGCATAGCAGAACAGGCTAAATATTTTTTATACATCGAGTGGCGTAACATCAATAATATCCAATTAAGACTATAATACATATACATGTACAGACATATTGAATAATAAAATAGTTTGGCTATCAAATTTTGTTTTCTTTTATAGCGGGTTCAAAAGTAAGTAATATTCTTGGATTGTAGAATTCTCAACGACACTACAACAACCACTACTGTTACAAACATTTCTAGTCTTCAGTTGAACACACTGTTTTATTTTACTTATTTGACATACCGCATTTTATTGATATGGAAAATCATAAAGTATTACTTGCTGGAATATCAGTCATTTTTTTAACCAAAAAAATTTCCGTCTTATATCCATAACATATCACTCGTAGCATACGTGTCCTCGCTGTAACTTTCAAATACTCATCACCCATGTGTCTGTGATGGTACACGACAACCCTCACGGAATTTTCCTAATTTATTTGTTATAAGAATAAGGTCAATATTATAGTTGCAATTTGTATAATTTATTACGATAGTAGCAAAGTTCAAAGTATTCAACTCATTCGCAAGACTGCAAACACAGCACACGTCATTATTGAAATACGTATAGCATAACCATATATGGTAATACATATGGGCATTGTTTTTAATATAATAAGATATAAGTGGGAAGGTCGAGTACCTGAGAGATTCATTGTTGTATCAGTGTGTTCGCTGAACTCTGCTGGCGCGTGGTCAGGGGATATAGTTACCGAGATATGGGTCACCTTGACCTATCCTAACTATAATGTCGGTCGACGTAGTTGTAACTGTACCTTTAACCTTGTAAGAATAAAGATATGTAGAAAGTTTAAGTTTGTTTGTTCGGGAGTGTCTTCGTCCAGCAACCCCCAACATCACATGGCGACCCGTGCCTTAAGTTAAAGAATGGAGTTTTCTGGTTCGCATATAGATTGAGGTATGCAGCTCTACACGTAAGATGGGAAACAACCAGAATAAAGAAAAAGAGGAACAGATCTTCATAAACCAAGCAGGCAACAGCGGAGGTGTGACAGCTGAAACCGGCGAAAACGAGAAGCTATCAATCCCGGGAGTTTTGGGAATTGTATCGTTCAGCCTGGCCATAATCATCGTCGGATGGCTACTGTATCGACGATGGAAGAAGCAGCTTCGACGCCACATCCGACAGGAAGTATCTAAATCAATGGAGATGCTGAGGTTAGACGCCCAGAATCCAGGACCAAATGCATAGACACATGAACCCATATTCGTGAGTAATTTTTCTTTTTAATACAATACAGTTTAACTGCTTATGAAGTAAGTTTGATGACTATTTTTTTTATTTTCATATTGAAATTTTGATTTTTTTTTTATTATATAATTACTCACTTACTTATTTACTGACACTTTAAATATTGACGGTTATCCAATATTATTGATCCTTTTATTTTACTTACATTTATGTTTTATTATATTATTTTATATGTTACATTTTGTTATATTTGATAAACTTAACGGCAATGATAAGCTTTACGAAGTAATTGAGACTTCGAGACACTAGGCCATATACTATTGAGTAACGTAGTCAGGCCAAGCCGAATTTATGTTCGAGGAAAGATTTCAACGTATTCTGGAAGATATAACTATATTAAATAGGAATCTCACAAAAGACACTATAGAACGAAGGAAAAATAAGCTAATCACAGATAAATGGGTGGAAAAACTCAGGACTATCACGGAACAGTTTAGGACGGTGCATAAAATATACAAAGGTGACAGCTGTAAGGCAGCAGAAGACAAATTCATTGCAGATATTATTGCAAAAATTGGAGAAAAGATCGGAAAAGTCCAAACAGAACTACGGAAAAGACAAGTTGAACATAACAACGACAAGATGGGAGAGAAATTCGAACTGAAAACAGCAGGGAACCTGATCCCTCACATAGGAAACACCGAAGAATCAATTAGAGCATTCATAGACGCAATTGAACTGTACGATGAATTTTTAGATGATGAAGGAAAACCGCAACTAACAAAGTACCTGTTGAAGGTGAAACTAACGCAAGCAGCAAAATTACGACTGAAGACCACTTACAACTCAAACGCGGCACTAATAACCGATATTAAAGAAAAGTTTCTAGTAAAACAATCTATCCCTGTTCTGTCAGCGGAGATCAACTCAGCGAAACAAGAGAATAGGTCAATAGAAAAATTTGGAAGAAGTTTAGAGGAGCTCATGGCTAAATTAACAATAGCACAAGCAGAGGGAAACAGAGATGCAGAAGAAGTGCTGGCCAAAGTAAACGAAAAAATTGCAATAAGCGTGTTTACTAACGGTTTAAAAAATGACAAGATAAAGACAATTTTGAAAGCCAAGAACTTTAGCACTTTAGCGGAAGCGATAACAAGCGCAAAGAACGAAGAATCGCTAACTCGAACGGAAACTGCAGGAATGTACCACATGAATAAAACATATAGAGGCGGAAGAAGAAATACAACAAACGGATACAAAAATAGTTTTGACAGGAGAAAAGAAGGTAACAAGACATATAATAATAGAAATACAAATGGAAACGAAGTAAGACAATATCATAACAGAGGTAGGTCTCAAAGAAACAGAGGAGCAGGACATGGTCATCGAGGGAGAAATAATAATTGGTCGCAAGGTAGAAACCCCAGCAACAGAAATTCACCAGGAGCATATTTCGCAACAGAGGAGCAGCCCCGCCAAGAGCAACCACACACAAGCACAATACAAGAAGTAGATTTTTTTCGTGGCCCATCAAATGGAGGCAGATAATTCCACAGCAAGTGGATTAAATTATATTAATGTTTATTACAGAGGAAAACGCAAAAAACTATTAATTGACACTGGCGCAACAGTCAGCGTTTTATTTGAAGAATGTTTAGATAAAAACTACACCGACATAAACAAAACCCGACGTATTAGCTTGCGAGGTGTTACCGGAAAAACTATATATACAAGGGGAACCTTATTGTGTGACCTTGAAATATTAGATAACTCAGAGAAGATAACGTTGACACAGGAATTTGCAGTTATGAAGAGTTTCACAAATAAAGTCGATGGGGTTATTGGTAGCGATTTTTTATACCAATATTTTGCTACAATAGATTACGAATCCTTAAAATTATCGTTACATGTAGAAGGAATGAGAAGAGATTTTAAAATGCTATCTATGGGAGAAATTTATACGATAATAATACCTAGGAGATGTGAAAAATTATTTTTTTTCGAGATCGGGACACACTACGGAGATTTTGTAACTATACCACAGGAGATAGCGGAAGGAATTTTCTCGGCAGGAACAGTCTCAAAACCAGTCGACGGAAAAATACCAATAAGGATATTAAATATCAATGATAGAGAAATAATTGTTAAGAATTTTAGACCGAAGGTCGAAAGATTAGACAAGTTCGACGTTTTCCACATGGGAGAATCAAAACAATCGGTGAGTCGTGCCGAAAGACTTTTGAATATAATAAACACAAAAAATTTATCGCTAGAGGAAAAAAGAGCAATAGAAAAAATATGTGTAAAATATTCCGATGTGTTTTTCTTAGAAAACGATCCATGCACAACGACGGACGTATACAAAGCAAAAATAAAATTGCAAAAAGGAGTATCACCTGCTTATACAAAACCGTATAGATTACCACACGGACAAAAAACGGAAATAAATAGACAAGTAGACAAAATGTTAAAAGACGGGATTATTGAAAATGCAATATCAGAATTCTCATCTCCACTACTTATAGTGCCAAAGAAAAACGATGAAAATGGAAACAAGAAATGGAGAGTTGTGATAGATTACAGACAACTAAACAACAAAATTGAGAATGACAGATTTCCATTACCATGCATAGAAGAAATCCTAGACGCTTTATCAGGAGCAACATATTTTTCACATTTAGATTTATACCAAGGATATTACCAAATAGAACTCGATTCTAAGTCCAGACCGTACACAGCATTCGCAACCGATAGAGGTCAATATCAAATGACACGACTTCCGATGGGGTTAAAGACAAGCCCAGGATGTTTCTCACGAGCCATGACTATGGCAATGTCAGGTTTAAATTATGAAAACATGTTTATATATCTTGATGATTTGATAGTCTTTGGCAACAGTCTACAACAGCATAATCAGAATTTAGTGAAGGTATTAGAGAGACTAAGGAAAGTAAATCTGAAATTAAATCCAATTAAATGCGAGTTTATGAAAAAAGAACTATTATATTTAGGACACAAGATTTCGAATAAAGGTGTAGCACCAGATCCGGAAAAGATCACCGCATTGGAACAATATCCAATACCACAAAATGCAAAAGAAGCAAAAAGATTCGTAGCCTTTGCAAATTATTACAGAAAACATATCAATCATTTTGCAGAAATAGCCGCACCTCTAAATAGACTATCAAGGAAAAATGTAAAATTTGAGTGGACAACAGAATGCCAAAAAGCTTTTGAAAGCCTCAAGACGTCATTATCAAACCCCCCCGTAATGGAATTCCCAGATTTATCGGAGGAGAACACGTTTATTCTACGGACAGATGCATCTGGCATCGCACTAGGAGCAACTTTGTCAAACGGGAATGACAAACCGGTAGCATATGCCAGTAGAACACTTAATAAAGCGGAAATGAATTATCCTACGATAGAAAAAGAATTACTGGCAATAGTATGGAGCATTGCTAAATGGAGACATTACCTTCTACAGAAAGAATTTATTATTTTGACAGACCACCGACCATTGGTGTACCTATTTGGTATGACAAACCCTTCCAGCAGATTAACCAAATTTAGATTGAAGTTAGAAGAATACGACTTTACAATTAAATACGTGAAAGGAGCTGAAAATGTAACAGCTGACGCCTTATCACGAATAGAAGTTACATCAGAAGAACTAAAGCAACTAAATAAGGACTCAGAGAAAAGTATATTAGTGATGACGAGAGCACAAACGAAAAAGCAGGAGGAAATCACCGATTCGAAGAACGAATGGACTGATCAACCAGACGTAGTCGAATTGTTGAAATTCCCGAAAAGTGCGGTAGAGGTAAAACTGATAGACAAGGACGATTGCAAAACAATGAAGCTAGATTCGGCTGAAGAAAATACAAATAGTAGTATATTGTACAATGAAGAAGACGATATTATTTATCTGATTCGAGATTTTCGATCAACGTCTGCACTACGAGCGTCGTTGAGAAACTCGACATATCAAGAACCTCGATCAACGTCTGCGCTACGAGCATCGTTGAGAGCCTTGATTCAAATGTGCGCACAAAAGAATATAAAGGAACTAGTACTAGTAAAGAATAATAAGAATCAGCCAATTATTGAAGAGATAAGAAAGGATCCTAAAATATTTAAAGAAAGAGATATCAAAATATGTATAGTACAAGACAAACAGAATATAGCAGATGAAAAATTAAGAAGAATTATAATTAATGATTTTCACATGTTACCAACAGGAGGGCATGCCGGAATAAATAGAATGTACAAAAATATAAGGAAATATTATTTTTGGAATAGTTTACGAAAAGATATCGAGGAATTTGTGAAGAGATGCGACGATTGTCAAAGACATAAGCATTCTATCATAACCAAACAACCTCTAACTATCACATCGACTGCCACCTGCGCATTCGACACAATATTTATAGATCTAGTAGGACCATTTGAGATGGATGACAGTGGGAATAGATATATATTGACACTGCAATGTGAGCTAAGTAAATACATAGAAGGATATGTAATAAAGAACAAAGAAGCCGAAACAGTAGCCAAGGCATTGGTAGAAAATTTTATTCTGAGGTATGGAGTACCCAGAAAAATAGTCACAGACCAAGGCTCAGAGTTTATGGCAAGAACATTTAAGGAAACATGCTCATTATTGCAAATAGAGAAACTAAACTCAACAGCATATCACCACGAAACAATAGGAGCTTTAGAAAATACTCACAAACATTTAAATGCGTACCTTAGGATACAACTATCAAAATTCCCTACAAATTGGAGTACATGGGTGCAATATTTCTGTTTTTCGTATAACATTTCAGTACACTCAGCAACGGGTTATACTCCGTTCGAATTAGTGTTCGGAAAAATATGTAGACTGCCGACAAATGTTCAAAACGAAATAGAACCCCTGTATAATTTTGACGACTATCCCATGGAACTGAAATACAGACTACAAGTAGCCGCAAAGGAGGCCAGAGAAACACTAACACATACAAAACACAGCAAAAAAAAAATATATGATGCCAAAACGAGTAAAATAACTTATAAACCAGGAGATAAGGTATTAATAAAAAAGGAGCCAAACACAAAACTTAACTGTTTGTTTTCGGGTCCATATACCGTAATTAAAGATGAAACGCCTAACGTAATTATTGAGAAAAAGGGTAAACAAGTAGTCATACATAAGAATAACGTTAAGCTGTATAATATATAAAAAGAATAAGTACTGAAAAGTGTTATAGTGTAAAAGTGTAATAATAGTCCACCATAAGACTTTTACTAGTACTTAAGGTTCAGTGTAAATATTTATATATCTCATTTTTTTTCTTTTCTCATTTTCTTTAATATGTTTGTTTAATTTTCTTATAAAGGAGAGACGTCAGTCAGCATAAATAATATAAAATAGAGATGAAAGGAAATTGTTACTGAAATTCCCTTTCATCTTTTCCCCGCCCAGAGAGATGTGATGGTACACGACAACCCTCACGGAATTTTCCTAATTTATTTGTTATAAGAATAAGGTCAATATTATAGTTGCAATTTGTATAATTTATTACGATAGTAGCAAAGTTCAAAGTATTCAACTCATTCGCAAGACTGCAAACACAGCACACGTCATTATTGAAATACGTATAGCATAACCATATATGGTAATACATATGGGCATTGTTTTTAATATAATAAGATATAAGTGGGAAGGTCGAGTACCTGAGAGATTCATTGTTGTATCAGTGTGTTCGCTGAACTCTGCTGGCGCGTGGTCAGGGGATATAGTTACCGAGATATGGGTCACCTTGACCTATCCTAACTATAATGTCGGTCGACGTAGTTGTAACTGTACCTTTAACCTTGTAAGAATAAAGATATGTAGAAAGTTTAAGTTTGTTTGTTCGGGAGTGTCTTCGTCCAGCAACCCCCAACATCACAGTCTTTATGTCTCTCAACCTATATGCGAAAAGCACTCTGTTGTTTCACAGGCAGTATAAAATATTTAGGAAATAATAAAATATTTGGTGAAATATTGAGTAATAAAAAAAGTATTTTGAAGCATCCAAAGAAATAACATAAGGGAAGATCATGAGTTATGATTAAAATATTCAATATTCATTTTTAAAAATCGAAATAATATTTCTACTTATCCATACCTACATCTAGTTATCTATATCTAGTTATCTATTTATATTATCTATTTATATAGGACGAGTCCCAAACAAAGCGGTGGTGGTGTTCTGGTTATTGTGAGCAAGAAGATACAATCTCAACGTATCTCTATTAATGAGGACAGAGTTGAGCAAATCTATATCCTATGCCAATATAAAACAACAAGGTTTGTGGTGGGTGGAGTATACATTCCTCCACAATCTTTACGAGATACTTACAGTTTGCATTGTCAATCTATAGAAGATATTACCATACGTTACACTTCACTTAACATATACATATTTGGCGATTACAACCTACCCAATGCAACTTGGCTGAATGACGAGTATGGATTAAGGGTTCAGTGTCCTGGAGGGGATCCTGCAATAGATGTTGCTCAAGAGTTAGGGTTTTTAAAATTCTTTCAACACATTAATGTTCCTAATAATCGTAATGTATTTTTAGATTTGGTTTTTTCAAATGTTAGGGAATTAAATGTCTTGAAAGCAAAAGATCCTTTGGTAGACCCTAGCCAACACCATGTGGGTTATGAGTGTTTTTTAAACTTAGATTTAACTGATTCAAAAAATTTAAAATATGATGAATTTTTTTATGATTTTGTAAATGGAAACTACGCTGAACTCAATAACTTCCTTGCATCCATGGATTGACAGAACTGTCTGGTTGAGGGTGTTGATAATTCTGTGGGTTTGTTCTATGATGTTCTGTTGACGGGGATAGCATTTTTTGTACCATTAAAAAGATTCAGAACATCTTCCTTCCCTAAATGGTTTTCCCACGAACTCAGGAATTTAACGCAGGAGAAAAAACGTGCCCACTCTATGTACATGAGAAGTCAGTCTGATGCTGAATATGTTAGGTTTTCTCGCCTTAGGGCTGAGTGTAAGCGTTTGTCTGATACATGCTTTAGTGGCTATATGGGTGGAGTAGACATTAGCTTAAAAAATAACCCTAAATCATTTTGGAAATTCATTAATGACAAGCGATCTACTCATAGCTTACCGAGCTCTTCATTTTATTTAGACCAATCAGCATCTAACGGTCAAGATATAGCAAATTTATTTAAGAAGTTCTTTCAAACTGTTTACTTGCCTAATAATGGTCAGCTCCGGGTGCCCTGCTACCCTGAGGGTAGCAATGTAAGTACATGTATTAGACCTGCTGCGATATCCATAATTGAAATTTTTGACAGTATAAGTGATCTTCCCAATAAGCTGTCAGCTGGTCCTGATGGTGTGCCTAATTATCTTTTAAAAAAGTGTGTCTGTACTCTAGTCATACCTTTGCATTTACTGTTTAACAGGTCTTTAGCGACATCTATGTTTCCGGCTGCTTGGAAGGAGAGCTACGTTATACCTGTTTATAAAAATGGGCAAAAGGATAACATTGAAAATTATCGCAGCATATGTATTCAGTCTGCAATACCCAAGCTTTTTGACAGCCTGGTGGCCAAGCAGCTGTCTTGGTTGTGTAACGGATTAATTTCCGATTCGCAGCATGGCTTTCGCATAAAAAGGTCTGCTGCGACGAACTTGGTCGAGTATCAGTCTGACTTATTGTGTCAAATGGAGGATCGCAAACAGATAGATGCCATATACACGGATTTTTCGAAAGCGTTTGATCGTGTTGATCACCAAATACTCTTGGAAAAGCTGGTGTCTGTGGGTTTTGATGTTAACTTTGTCGAGTGGATTAAGAACTCCTCATCGGGGCGTACTCAACGAGTGAAGATTGGTAGCTATTTATCTGACATTATTACAGTAAGCTCCGGAGTTGCTCAGGATGGCCATACTTCTCCGCTTCTTTTTATCATCTTTGTTAATGATATAAATAATTGCTTTTTGAATAGTAAATGCTTAATGCTAGCTGATGATCTGAAATTCTGGAGACCTGTGGATGGTTTGTTGGACCAGGCGTTGTTGCAGGAGGATCTTGATAGACTGCAGGAGTGGTGTGTTCGAAACAAACTTTTCTTGAATGCCAGGAAATGCTGTTTTATAAGCTTCTTTCGGAAAGTCAGTAGAATTGAATCAGGTTACATCATTAATAATCAGCCACTTGAATATGTATCTTCCGTTAGGGATTTGGGTGTTGTTTTGGATGAGAAGCTTTCTTTTGTGGAGCATATAAATGCTGTATCTGTGAAGGCATCTAAACTTTTGGGATTTGTTACAAGAAATTGCAAATTCTTCTCTATTGAATCTACTAGGCTTGTTTACTGTAGCTTAGTAAGGTCCCTCTTGGAGTACAGTTCTGTGGTTTGGTCACCCTATTTCCAGACTCATATTGATACTATCGAGAGAATACAACATAGATTCTTGAGATCATGTGCTTACTATACACAAACTATCATTGTCAATCACGATTATTCTTTTCTTGAACAACAGTTGTCCCTACCTCCACTTAAGGTACGCCGTGACATAGCAGGTGCTGTTTTCATTTTTAGGATCATAAATGGACTTATTATAGATTCTCCCAATCTTTTAAGTCAAATTAATTTTAATGTTCCTTATCAAGCTCTTCGTTACCATAATATGTTTAAAATACCTTTCCATAAAACATTGTATGGCGTTCACAACCCACTTGATAGGTATATGGGATTGTTAAATAATTACGAACTTGATTTATTTAATATAACTCTAAATCAATTAAAAAGATCTCTTGCTCTGTGATGTTATTTTTATACTCTTAAGTGTTATGTTTGTATGTTGTGTATGTTTTTTGTAGTCAATATTTATGTTATATATTAATTTTCGTGACATATGAAATTTTTCAGTGTTTTTATACTTTTCTAACTCTCTGTTTTTTAGATTAATTAAGTCATATTTAACACATTGAATTTATTATTACCTTTTGGAAATGTATTAATATTTAACTGTAATTTTTCTGTTAATGGGGTTATCCCGTATAATAATAAATAATAAATAAATAAATATTATCTATATCTAGTTATCTATATAATATCTCTATGGTTCTACTATACGAGTTACTTCTTCTTCTTCAAGTGCCGTCTCCTAATCGAAGGTTGGATATCATCATCACTATCTTTACTCTATCCATCGCTGCTCTAAAGAGTTCTATAGAACTGCATCTAAACCAGTCCCTTAAATTCTTTAACCATGATACTCTCCTTCTTTCTATACTCCTTCCGCCTCTTATCTTTCCCTGTATTATCAGTCTTAGCATTTCATATCGCGGTCCCCTCATTACTTACGTGTCTCAGATATTGTAACTTTCTTATTCTTATTGTGTTCGCATTCTTTACCCATTTCTCGTAGTACTTCCGTGTTAGTTTTCCTCTGTGTCCATGCTATTCTAAGCATCCTTCTGTAACACCACATTTCAAATTACTGTAGCTTATTTATGTGTTCTTGCTTTAATGTCCAGCTTTCGAGTCCATATTGTAGTATCGAGAACACGTAGCATCTCAAAGCTCTTACTCTCAGTTCTAAGCTAAGGTCTTTGTTGCAGAGAACTGTTTTCATTTTTACAAACGCATTTCTTGCTATTTCTATCCTGGTCCTTATTTCTGTTGCTTGATCATTTTTCTCTAAAATCCAGGTTCCTAGGTATTTGTATTTATCAACCCTTTCTATCGGTACATTTCCCAAATGTATGCTTGTTTGTATGTTTGTTTTCTTAGTTATTATCATGTATTTGGTCTTTTTTATATTCATTTTTAGTCCATATTCTTCACAGAAATTGTTTGTTTTGTTTAGGAGTAGTTGGAGTTGTTCAGCAGAGCTTGCCATAATCACGGTGTCATCTGCATATCTTATGTTGTTAATAGATCTTCCGTTAATTATTATTCCTTCACTTTGAGACAGCAATGCATCTTCAAAAATGGCTTCACTATATGCATTAAAGAGTAATGGAGACATAACACATCCCTGCCGAACTCCTCTCCTGATTTCAATTTCTGGACTGGGTTCGTTATCTATTACAAGTAGCGTATCTATTATACGAGTTACTATGGCCTAAATTCTTTCAATAAAAGTTAAACTAACCGTATTGTTACGTTTTTCCTTATAATTTCGAACTTCATTTTAATTGAAAATACTTTATTTATTAGTCTATAATTTAAATGTACTTACACAAATTTATTATTTATTTTATTTATTGCATTTACTCTATACAATAATGTTTTTAACATATTTATACTAGAATTAACTCTCACAATTAACAGTCTATATCAATGAACATCTACAATCCGATCACCTAATGCTCACCGACTATGTCCTCCAGTATTCTAGACCTGGCCTGGAACAAAAAGAATAAAATCAAATTGAAAAAATTTAGACGCTCGCGTCTGAAAGGGGTCGAAACTAATTCTCAGCTCGTTTAATTCGGTATTCATAAGCATCTAGAGATGTTAGGACCAGCCTGTGTGATGTTGGGAATCGTCGCAGTACATAGAAAGAGTATATATGAAACCATAAATAGATATAGAACTAGTTTTAACATACGGAATTGGAACGTGGCCACTCGCACAGAATGGCCAATATAGCTGCTTAAGCGTTTCGAGGGAATGATTTTAAGAAGAACATACGTAGGAGTAAAATATCAGGGTCTGTGGTGTAGAATATACATCTTTTGAGTTATATAGAAGCTTCGAGGAAGCTGACGTGAAATTCACTAAGGAAGCACACCTCCGATAGAGTTGGCATCTAATCTGAAGGGAGCAATATGCGATGGACAAAAAAGTATTGGATCAAAACAGGACCAGTAATAATTAATTCGAGTTAAAGTTAGAAAAGTTATCTAAGTTATCTACCTAGGACACAAATTAGAAACGAAATGTACCGCCTCTCGGAACTGTGCGTCCAGGGTAAGATTGAAGGAAAATGAAGTCCCGGTAGTCGCCACATTTCATTGCTTAAAAATATCAGAGACTGAACCTGAATTCAACATCTTTGTTTAAAATTTTTACGGAGACAAATTTGCCAATGCAGCCACTAAAGGAGACAGCACCAAAAGTGAAGAAAGCCATTTTACAAAACATGATTTTAATAAAATGTCATTGTCTCATCTATTACGTCCATTCCATGCTTGAAATAGATGCGCTCTGGATCTTTTTTACTAAATAATGATTAATAAGTATTCCCTAGAGCCAATTCTATCACCAAATCAAAGGCTGCATTTGTCAATCGTTCAATACATCGAACAACGCCACCCGATGGTAATAATAGCCCTTTTATTCATCTAATTAATGAATAAATTGGACAATTATAAGTTACCAACACTAATTACAGCCAAAACGTGAAACATGCAGCTAAAACATTCTCACATGTCCTCTATTTCGAATTTCGGGTTTGCGCCATGTTATGTTTCAGTAAATGTACTAGAAGGCAGGAATACTCTGTGCACTCATGTTTATTTTACGTTTTACAATGATCGTTTAAGCTGTGTGTTTATACTTGTTTGATTTGCTAATGAGCGCGTTATACAGGGTGAGTTATATTTAATGAGAGGCCTTTCTAAAATATCTCACAATAAATATTTTTATTTATCGACATATTTTGCTATATGGCTCTATTCCATTTGCTTCCATCGATTTTTACTCTTGGCAATTCTCACCCACTGCTTGCCTGCTACTTGTTTGATATCATCTGTCCACCTTTTCTGTGGTCTGCCTACTCCTCGCCTGTTCTCTCTACGTGTATCCATGACATACTATTGGCTAAATTCACAGAATGTAATCTTCGATTTTACAGATTTTACATCATTATTTAGATGTTCTGCCAGTAAGCATTCATAGAAAATATGACAATTAATATGATATCCAATGATCCATCCATCAAACCCAGTCATGGATACAGAACAACCCAGGGTCAATTTAACATGACCATCGTGGTCTGCTCACTGGGATTTCGTTAAAAAAGGCGGAGATGAACTATAAGGCTCTGATTAACAGGTGTTCTTAAACAACTTACTTTGGCTTCACGAAGATCCAACTTCGGGAGTAAGTGTGGTGCTTCTTCTCAGTAGAAATTTATCTTTCACAGGCAAAGAGACTCCAAGATCCTGCTGGAGCTGGAGCCTAACTTCCATTAGTGCATAAGTAATGATACTAATAACTACGAATAGGCTCCCGCCAGTATAATGTCCTATATGAGAGTTTGGTGCATTGTTAGAGCCTTTATGATAGGATATATTTTTTATACTTCTTTTTCCGTTTTTATTTGTTCACTACTTTTACCTGAAATTAATAACTTATATGAAACCTTAAAATACTTTTTTCGTCGACCGTCCATTTATGATCAATTTTAACACCCTCAAAATCATTTATTAATAAACCCTATTAATGAATGATTTTCTATTAATGAACGATTTCATTATAGGCAACGCAACATACATTGCTTGCATAAATTAATTAAACGGTCTGTGATTGGCAATGACCGATGATTTAAAACGCAATGATTTAAAATCAAGTAGCCGCTGTTAGTACTATCTGTCATTATGTGTCATTATTTACTTTATTGTTTAAAATTCTGTGTATTTGAAAAATCAAACGATGGATATTGACGAAGAGTTTACTTTAGCTCCACCAGAAGTGGCAGAAACTGCAAATGACATATCTTTAAGTTTACTGCCTGAAAAAAGCAGAGTGTTGTACGAAAAAACATGCGCTGAATTTATTGCATGGTGTGACGAGAGAAAAATAATACGATGTTCAGAATCTGTATTGTTGACCTATTTTTCAAACATTGCCGAAAAAGGACTAATAGCAAGTTTGTGGCCCAAATATTCGATGCTAAAATCAACCTTAAGTTTAAAATCAAACATTGATATATCTAAATATAATAAGTTAATTATGTTTATCAAGAAAAAAGAACAGGTTATGTACCAAAGAAATCAAAAACACTTGAAAAGAACAAAAATTTAAACTAAGATATCTTTATTTCTGAAAAGTACGGTCGAAGGAAAAGTTTTGTAACGAACTCGTGAATTAAAATGGCGATTAACAATCTCGAACATTAACGCGCTCGCGCCGCTCACGCGTTAAAATATCTTAATTGTTAATCGCCCCTATTAATACACTTGTTGGTTAAATAACTATTATTAAAACAAGCAATTGAACTGCGTAAGTCCTAGATTTTCACCCAACGTGACCGGAAGTTGATGATTGAACGCTTTTTGTAACTTTGCCTCAATTGTTATACGATTTCACTCATTTTTAATCATTTTTGCAAAACTTCAAATTATAACTTTTTAACCGGAAGGAAATAAAAACCGGAAGCATATTTTTTATCGCATTCCTAAAGTGCGTCGAATAATATATCGCCTGTACTATTTCGGAGTTTTCAAAATAGATTTCCGGTTTCAACTCTGGAACCGGAAGTCAAAGGTTACATTTCTCACCTTTAATACTATCTTTGGATTATGATCTCTCATTCGACACGTTATTTGTCATTATATAATATGTTATCGTAACGGATAAGTTATGTTCACGGACAGACAGACAGACCTGAATGACTTTCATCATTTTTTTAATGTTGTAAAATGGATTAAAACAATAAAACCAATAATTTCAGACATAGACCATAAATCTACATTTTTATGTTTAAATTATAGAAAATAGGTTTTTATGGTAGAAGTCAAACAATAAGGCTCGCACGCAATTTTCCTTGTTGTCATATCTTAAATTTAAAAAAATATATACGGAATAATCACATTTTCTTCATGTGCCATTCGTATTACAGCGAGCATTTCCTTAGCTAGAAGTAGTGACGAGTATATAACGTCGTTGTTATATTTGGTGAGATGGTAAATGGTTACTGACGTTTGTTACAATATTGGAGGTTAAATATAATGTCAAATTATTGTTTTTCAAATTACATATATTGTATTTATTTAGTTTATATTTTATCGACAGTTTATTTTTTAACCAACTTAACTTTCCCTTCCCTAACCTTGATTGGTCGATTAAAAGTTGCTGGACAAATGGGCACAGCTCCCAAAAGGTCATAAAACAAGAACAAGAGAAATAAACAAACAAAAATCTTACATAACCTTCTATAGGACAACATCACATTCAAAATAAAGAGAAACAGTGTAACCGGTACCTGTTGTGGTAAATACATATTATTATATGTTTTTTTTATTTGGCAACAGCGCTTTCCTGCTAAACTTGACGGTAACGAAAAAACTAATATTTTTACCAGTTGGTCATAATGTCATTAAATATATGACTTGCATGCCTAGTTTGACTTTTAGTTTAACAAGTTTTTGTTATTTCCAGTACACTCTTACGAGCATTGTTGTATATTCATAAACCTAACATCTAAATTATTAAAATTTAAGTGACGCTTATTTTTAAAATTTTTCATACTCTTTTGAGTATCTTGCCGTGGGAAGATACTCCCTATATAAATGTAGGGGATAAGGAAAATAGTTGTTAATTATTGTATGCAGTTTATTTCGCCATATGCTTTGTTATCGTTTACATAGCATAGCAGTTATTGTTCAAACCCTATTCATATGCAATATCACAGCAAATGTTTGTTAGACAATGAAACTCAATTAACATTGTGTATTTTCGATTAAAGATGCCTTTATGTATGTATTCTCTGTCTTCAGTTTTGAGTAAATGCGGTATTAATATTTTGTATTACTATTTGCCCTCATCATTTTAATTAAATGAAAATATCGCGTCGTTTATCTAATAAGAGTAGTATGATACGAATATTATTTTAAGACCTCATTAATAAATATTAAGATATTTTATAATGCAATTTAGGTAGATACTATTTTAGTTGGGACTAAGCCAGAATTTAACTTTGCAATTAAGTTTAGTTGACGATTCGATTTTCACTTCGTAAATCGTTATCAAAATACAAAACACTAATAAATAATGAACAACAGTGGCGGTTTCTCCATAAGTGCACATGTGCACGTGAACCCCCAAAATTATTTTCACACCAACATTCATATATGTAATATTTATCATTCTATAAATAACATTTTAATCTAACTATACAGTAATTGAAATTCGAAATAACAGATCCAAGGAGTTTATAAGTATCTAATAGGTAACATTTAATTATTTTTATTCTATTTCAAAGGAGAAAGTTCACGGATGCGAGGCCTTAGACAGAACCCCGCGTTCACCGCTCTCACAGTGGTTCCTATACCAATGACTTTTCATACGACTAAATACAACTCACCACCCACCCCGCTACCCGCTATAACCCACAAGTTTAGATGGCCACAGGATCACAAGTTGGATGTGATCTTATGGCATGATCTTTGGTGTTTTCAACGTGCACGGCACACGTGTGTTTAAATTTGGCTTTCATGAATTTCGAATTTCGGAACTATATTAAGAATGGAAGGATTTGTGGACGTAAATGTTAGCGTGGAATATTTAAAATCAATTAAATTTTCTTCATTATATTTAGAAGAAAAATTAAAAATGCCGAAACCAAATTTGTTAATTAAGAATGTACCAAAGTGCAAACGTCGGGATTATATATGATTATTTAAAATGGAGATTTGTGTAAAAACTTACAAATTGTGTAGGTGTAAAGCACATATTTGGAGAAGAGGAAGCATAATGAATAAAATAGAAGATACGATTTTAACTATCCAGTTGGAATTCCAGATTGGAATTCTCCAATTATGTACTTGTTACGATGCCAGTGACAAATGCAGAAACAGAACGATGTCTCTCTGCATTGAAACGTATCAAAACTTTCCTTAGAATAGCTATGGGCCAGGATCGATTAACTGCACTCGATATGTTTTCAATAAAAAAAAAATGATTCAAGAACTTCCAAATTTTACTGAATTTGTTTGTGAATAATTTATCTAAAAAATAACAGGCGACTGACTTTCGTTACAAAACTTGCTTGTAACATTTAAACACTAAATTTTAATTTTAAGTCAATAAAATACATTATTTATTATAATTTTTAATAAGGTCCTGTGATTTTTACAATTTGAAGACACTCAAAAACCTTTACCTACGGAAATAGGGTCTCAAGGTCTTTTTATATGTTAACATTATGTGTGCACCCCCAATATTTTACACCAGGCGCCGCCACTGATGAACAATAATAATGATCTCTAAGTTCACATTAGCATGGACCGCATGTGGAGCTCTATCAGACATCTTCAAGAGCAACTTGCCAAATTATTTGAAATAGAGCTGCATTCCCGGGAAATTCCCAGGACACATTTTCTGGGAAATCAGTAAAAAAGGAAATCCCGATTCCCGGGAATTTTTACAGATTTCCCGGGATTTTAAAATATTTTATTTTAAATTATGAGCGGAGATATTACTAACTCACAATGAATAAATGATTCTGATATAATTATTATCTCTGCTTAATAATTATTTTAAATTATTCCACTTAAAATATTTATTTTTCAATTATATTTTAACCCCTGGAGCAGTCGCGCTCTCTTCTGTAACGTAAGTAGTCGCGCGTAGAGAAAAAATCTCAGAACACGAATTTAAAAAAAATTTCTATTGTATAATATTTTTATTGACTTGTTACGTTAAAAATATCTATTTCTAACAATTTTAAAGCTAATTGATTCTCACCAAAGCCTAAATTTCACAAAAAAAATAAAAAAAAAACTTTAAAATTTTTTTTTTAATTTCCATGCATTACTACAATCTTCCAGGAGGCACTTACAACTCAAAAGTTACGAGGGTCGTTTTTTTTCAACCTCCGTTTGTTCATAAAAAATTCCCGTGAAGCGTTTCGCCATTGCGGTGCGCAGTGGGCGACAGCGCATCTCCCCAGCTACACTCTACATTAATCCCGACTTTCAGGCATCAGTCTGTACTGTGCTACACACGAAACAACATGGCCGCGACAATTAGTTCTCCCGCCAAGTGTGAATTACGCGCTGTCATTCGCTTTCATTTGACACACACACTTGACACATCAAGGATGTGTCAAGTGTGTGTGTGTCAAATGAAACTTGTGGAAATTCCATTGCCAACGATGTTAAAGTGAAGCGACGGTTGTTTCTCACCGCTTCGTCAACACGTTAAACAAGCTCATCTGTAACGACAGAATTGCGACCTTGACCCCCTTCGTCATGCACATCATTTCGTCCTTCTTTGAATTTTCGGCAATATTCACGCACAACTCCATCACTTATAACGTTTACGTTTTCCCAGTGTAGATTTTGGTCTAGTCCCTTTCATTTCACGCTTTTATCTTAACTGATTAGATCCTAGAGTCCCTATCGGCGTTGTTTTTCTTAGAAACACATATGTGCTATCGATAGAGTCGAACATTAGACTTTAATAGCTTTCTGGTGAATGATATGGGCCTTGCATCCCATAACTCGTCTTAAGTATTAGGTTCGCTAAGCCCTTTTACGAGTGGTAAGGAAATCTGTTCTTGAATATCTTTCACAGTTTCCCATAATTTTGATTGGTTAAAACCCCACCACAAACAAAGGACGCCAAAGGTTCATAAAAACCACAAATTCTCAAAATTCTGCATCATTTGTGAGTTGAGTTAATATAGTCATTATGTGAGATCAAGTTTGTTCGTGTATTGTGGGCCCCGCCGATTAGGCAGGTAAGAGTATTAATGATTGTTTATTGGTATGTACAATAATTGTACAATTTCGTTTTCTATTTTTTTAAAGGGTCCACCTTTCACCTTCCACCTTCCACCTATGCATTATTTTGTCCAGCTGCTATTTTATGAACACTGTTAAATACTATTATTCTTTCGACTGTGTCGTAAAGTTGAATTTCTTCATGACCATCTTCCACACCTTGAGAGCCTGCCGGCTTACAAAGGGCCATCCTACCCTCTAACAGATGTTTTAAGTAAGTCACTCATCTTTTACTTATTGAAGAAATTAGTAGAGACGCCTTTGTTATGTCCAGGGCAAGGACAATTTTGTGTGCTTTCGTGAAATAAGTTCAATGACCTAAAGTTTTCGCCCAGTTTGTGATAGTGACATTCTGAAAAGTAGGTCATACTTTTAGTATGAAGTTGATGATTATCTTTTTATTTTTAAATGGGTGATCATTTAAACTATAAACATTTACATTATGTAGATATTTTTCTGAGTATTATTAGAGTGTTATTAAGTATTGTTAGATAGGTATAAATATAAACAAAGAGCTCTTTCTTTTTTTGTTGTAAGTGAACGGTAAAATTTCTAGTTTTTATTTAGAGTATGGATTTTTTATTTTTTCGAGTAACTACAGTTCATTTTTTTTGAGTTAATAATTAATACAGTCGGAAAAATGAAAGAATACCCATGAACGAACATATAAAACACGCTGTATTTTCCTGTCACCGTGTCACACAAAAAATTGGCCAGCGCAAGTACATGTAATAATTATTATTACATGTACTTGCGCTGGGCAATTTTCTTTGTGACACGGTGACAGGAAAATACAGCGTGTTTTATATGTTCGTTCATGGGTATTCTTTAATTTTTCCGACTGTAGTTATATTCGTTCACTTACATTCCATTTTTTTTAGTATTACTGTGTTGGTGAATACACCAATTTATATGCAGTGATTGTTATTATGTCGCCAACTTTTGTCTTATAGATTAACGGTTTAGGTATTTTTTTGATTTCTTAATTTTGTTGTTGGCGATCTTATACTGCGTATACACTGTACGTATTGTGTAAATATTGAGATTTCGTAGAGTATTTTAATAAATGTTACATTGAAACTTACGATGTCGTATTTTATTTAATTTTTTTACAGCTCAAGATTAGTACATTGATGTCTTGTCGTAGCATTCTTGCTAATTTGTTATTGTTGTGTTATGTTTCGTTAATTATTGTTCCTTTGAGTATTTTTTGGTCAAAATACCTGGCGCCCTATATTTTCGTTTGAGTATTAAGTATTTCCGTTTCCTTAGAGTCCAAGTGTCAAACCAGCAGTTAATGTTATCTATTTACCTTTTGTCTATCTTCGTTTCATTAGCTCTATTCGCATACCATTGTTTATTCATTTAACACCTTTCATTGTAACAGAAGCCCAACACAAAGAACCATGCCCACATCTCTTCCGACTGAGCAACGTGGCCATTGTTTCGTCAATGTAGGCGATTGGACCTTTCTATCTTCGGTCATTCCTTTATTCCATCTAAGGATAATATCGTCCTGATCCTTCTGGTTCAGTCTTCATGACCTCTTGTCCATCTGATCGTTATACACTCATAAACCCTTCTCCGTACACTTGACACATTCTTCGATGAATTGCAGCTGCACTATTGCCTTCTGCCTGCAAAAAACGAATGACAGTGCGTAATTCACACTTGGCGGGAGAACTAATTGTCGCGGCCATGTTGTTTCGTGTGTAGCACAGTACAGACTGATTCCTGGAAGTCGGGATTAATGTAGAGTGTAGCGGGGGAGATGCGCTGTCGCCCACTGCGCACCGCAATGCGAAACGCTTCACGGGAATTTTTTATGGACAAACGGAGATTGAAAAAAAAACGACCCTCGTATGTTACAAAATTTTTCTTCAAGTTATCACGGCACAAAAAAATGTACTGGCTGATGGTAAGAAACTCTGAAGAACAACTGCATTGTCCACATATAACAAAATACTTTTATACAAACAAATACTTAGATCAGTATGGATGTATGGTTGCCAACTCTGGGGCTGTGCCAATTCAAGTCATAATCAGATTATCCAGAGATTCCAGAATAAAGTACGGAACATCGTTGATGCTCCTTGGTATATCCGAAATGTCGACCTCCACAAGGATCGTGAGATGGAAGATGTAGACAAAGTTATCAAGAAGCTGGCAGGTAGTCACGAACAATGGCTCCATAGTCATGTAAACATCGAGGCCATCCAGCTCCTGGATAATACTGGGCTAGAAAGAAGACTCAAACGAAGAAAACCATTTGAGTTAGTGTAAAGTGTTAGTGTAAAAGCAGAGCATAGTGGTGTATTGTGTGCTAGTTTTAGTTCTAAATTGCATACTTGTTAAAAAAAATAAGAGGACACCATAGGGTTAAGATCTTAGATTATGTATCATTTAGTAATATAAGTTAAAGAAGAACTGATAATTGGTCAACTGATGACCAGATTTCAGTAGTCTAAACACAGCTTGTGTTTAATAAAAAAAAAGTTATCACGGAAGAGGATAAAATGTTAGATTTTTTGGCGCGACTGCTCCCGGGTTAAACCTTCCACTTTTGGGGTAAAATCAGAATGTATCAAATCCGTCAGCATAAAAATTCTTTTGTTTATGCGACGATCTTATTCATTTTAAAGGATCCAGAATTATAACATAAATATTTATTTTGAATTAAAATTATGTTTATGAAGAATTAGTACGTAGGAAATTTAATGCGGTATTAGATTATAGTGCAAATCAGCTGACCTGAAGTTTAAAAAATTACTCACTTCACTAAAAAGCATAGGACCTACATCAACAGAAGGTGCGTTTTCAACTTCAGCAAATTTCTGTACAAAAAAAGTGCCAGCCTGGATCAAAGATCAAACACTCAACAATTTATGTTTTTTTTAAACATATTTCAATAATAAAAACAACGAAAATTCAGATTACGCAAATTTATAATTTTTCTATTTTTAAAATTTTCACAAGTAATACCACTAGAGGTCAAATTATTTCCGGAAATTTTTTTGAGATCATGAATATTTTGAAAATTTCCCGAGTCGCAGACGAGGGAAATTTTCTAAAAATATTCATGATCAAAAAAAAATTTCCGGATATTAATTTGACTTTGCGTGGTATTCGGTAAGAAAATTCCACACCAAATTTGCATTTGAAAATCCAAAGCTACATGAACAGATTAATAGCGCGCCATAGCTTTGTCAGCAATTATTTAGGCTTTCAAATTCGTAATTTCTACTCATTGTAGTTGCATGGGAATACCATTTCAAGATAGAAAATAGTATATTCTTCAATTTTACATAAGTTTTGAGTAACTACAAGTGATAGAAAATGAATCAAAACTAAATTATGTAAACAAATAAAAACCAGTCTGTCAAAAATGTTCTGTTATTGTAAACGTCAAAAAATTTCCACTATAATTCGCTGTTGGGTACCCCACGAGCAAAAAATTTCCGATAAAATACCTCCGTTGCCATGGTGATCTGTCAAAATAACGTATTTTGATTGGTTCAAAATTACAGGTGTGGAATTTTCACTAGTAATACCACTAGAGGTCAAATTATTTCCGGAAATTTTTTTGAGATCATGAATATTTTGAAAATTTCCCGAGTCGCAGACGAGGGAAATTTTCTAAAAATATTTATGATCAAAAAAAAATTTCCGGATATTAATTTGACTTCGCGTGGTATTCGGTAAGGAAATTCCACACCAAATTTGCATTTGAAAATCCAAAGCTGCATGAACAGATTAATAGCGCGCCATAGCTTTGTCAGCAATTATTTTGGCTTTCAAATTCGTAATTTCTACTCATTGTAGTTGCATGGGAATACCATTTCAAGATAGAAAATAGTATATTCTTCAATTTTACATAAGTTTTGAGTAACTACAAGTGATAGAAAATGAATCAAAACTAAATTATGTAAACAAATAAAAACCAGTCTGTCAAAAATGTTCTGGTATTGTAAACGTCAAAAAATTTCCACTATAATTCGCTGTTGGGTACCCCACGAGCAAAAAATTTCCGATAAAATACCTCCATTGCCATGGTGATCTGTCAAAATAACGTATTTTGATTGGTTCAAAATTACAGGTGTGGAATTTTCTTTAAAATTTTTAATTTTCTTTTAAATTTTTGAATTGTCTAAACATTATTAATTTGTAATCAAATTTTTTATAATAATTGCATTGAAAAATTAGAACAAAAACAATTTCTTTTTATTTTTAAATTTCATGATTCCCGGGAATTCCCGGGAAATCCAAATTACCAACTTTTGATTACCGGGAAATCAAAAGGGGCCGGGAAAATGGAGCTCTAATTTGAAAAAGAAGACGTTCAATTTTTTGACGAAAATTGTAATCCTTTTGGATTTTTTCAGTAATGGATTATAATATTCTGCAAACGTTCTGATGAAAATTGTAATTCTTTTGGATTTTTGTAGTAGTTTTATAAATAAACCAATTACACCAAAAGTTTTTACTTTATTTTTTTCAAGTTTTTTTATATGGTATAGTTATACAGCCAACTACTGGGGAGCTTGCCTTTATAAAATAATTTCAATAATTTACATACTAGACCAGGGCGCATCTGTAAAAATATTAGTACATTTGGACGTTGAGAGGTGACTCAAATTTTTTTGCAGAAATTGCTTGAAAATAACTCAATTCATAATATTTGAGTTATCCTCCCTCTCAAAAAGGTCCGGAACATTGTTTAAATAATCAAAATGTCAAAAAATGAAGGAAAAATTCGATTTTTTTCTTCGTTTTTTGATTATAACTTTAAGAGTATTCATTTCCGAGAAAAGTTGTATTGACATAAAAGTTGTGTAATTAAATTTCCTTTAATATAGAGTTGGTTGAAAATTTAAAAAAATAGTCACCCTTGTTGCAAAATAGCAGTAATTGGGAAAAAACTATACAAAAACAAGTATTCGCATTTTACGTTTTTCAACCATTTATGCTAAACTTAGGACCTTAAAATTTCACCCAGAAAAACTATATGATTTAGTTAAACAATACTGTAAATTTCATTAAGATCGGTTTAATAGATTTTGCAAAATAAATTTTGCAATCTAGCTTTCGCAAAAAAAATTCATTTTTTCAAACTGGTACAGGACTGAAAATAAAGCAGATAGCAAGTTAAAAATTTTTTTTTGCTTATAGAAGTGTACTGTACCCTTCATTTTCAATTTGCAAAACTAAAATCGATTAACCACCACGGCGTCAGGAATTTTTTTAAATAAACATTAATTATTGGAGTTGCGCGCAGGACACCGGATAGTTTGCTCTGATTGGGCATTCCAATGACCTTTGATAATTATTGATACATTTTAATTTTTATTACATTTCGATATAAATAAATAAATTTGTTTATTGCAAAATAAAAACACATACTCCATCCTTTGAAATAACACTGTTTTTAGCAAAAACTTTTTTTGTTCATATATTTTAACTTGAGAATAAATGTTTATTATTTTTAAACATATACAATTGTTTAAACAATATTTCACAAACAATAATAAAATTAGTTTGATTTTTGTGGAATTAAAATATTAAAATACAACAAAATATAGAGTAAGAAAATAATATATTAGATGAAGATTGGCAGAAATTTTGGTGGAAATCAACTTCATGTGAATTGAACACCGCTGTCCTGCGCGTAGCACCAATAATTAATATTTATTTAAAAAAATTCCTGACGCCGTGGTAGTTAATGGATTTTAATTTTGCAAATTGCAAATGAAAGGTACAGTACACTTCTATACGCAAAAAAAATTTCAACTTTGTATCTGCTTTATTTTCAGTCCTGTAACATTTTAAAAAAATGAATTGTTTTTGCGAAAGCTGGATTGCAAAATTTGTTTTGCAAAATCTATTGAACCGATCTTAATGAAATTTACAGTATTATTTTTCTGGATCATAAAGTTTTTCTGAGTAAAATATGAAGGTCATAAGTATAGCATAAATGGTTGAAAAACGTAAAATGCGAATACTTGTTTTTGTATGGTTTTTTTCGAAAATATTGCTATTTTGCAACAAGGGTGACTATTTTTTCAACTTTTAACTAATTGTATATTGTAGAAAATTTAATTACGCAACTTTTATGTCAGTACATCTTTTCTGGGAAATGAATACTTTTAAAGTTATAATCAAAAAACGAAGAAAAAAATCGAATTTTTCCTTCATTTTTTGACATTTTAATTATTTAAACAATGTTCCGGACCTTTTTGAGAGGGAGGATAACTCAAATATTATTATTTGAGTTATTTTCAAGCAATTTCTTCAAAAAAATTTGAGTCACCTCTCAACGTCCATCTCAAAACAGATGGGCTCTGGACTATACGTACGATAATCTATTGTTATACACTCCATGTTCTTCAAATAACAAATGGAAGTCCATAAGAGTCGTTTAGAGTTAGAAAAAAGCATCAATTACCATTTTCAGAAACCATTACCATTTTATTGAACTATCTTTTATGTAATATCGCTACAAATTGGTACAGAAACGAGGCTATAAAAAATACAATTCATAAAATGATTCAAATTTAAATAGACTGGGTGCCAGGTCATAAATATCAAAGTGAACTTACTTTATATTGGTATCAAACTGTTTCTTTGTGTCTCGTCGAATGTTATTAAAAATATTCCATTACAACTAAACTAGAAATTATACAAGAAATGTTTTGTTTGTAGGTTCTTTGACCCAGTGGCGTGCTGGCCATATAAATAAATCGGTGCAATCACCGAGAGGCCGCGGCCTCTTGAGGCCGGTCAAATAAGTTTTTTTCGCAAAAAATTTAGATGTAACAATTTTTTTTTCATTTAAAATCAAATGATATTAACAAAACAGTTCAAAAATAATCAATTTTTTTTAATCGTAAAAACAGTTTAAGTAAATGAATAAGACTTAATGATTGTTACAGATAATATTTATTTTCATACATAGACCACTAACCAAAAATGAGGTGCAACAAGAAATTCAATATTTAAACACTAGAAAAGCTCCTGAGCTAGATAAAATAACACCCAAGATGATAAAGGAACTACCAGATAAAGCAATCACACTGATAACTCTCATCTTCAATGCCATTCTACGCTCAAACTAGTGGCCAAAGCTCTTTATAACCGCTGAAATAATATTAATCCCAAAAACAGGAAAAAATCTCAACGAGGTTTCATCATAAAAACCAGTAAGCCTACTACCAATCGTATCCAAATTCTTGAAAGACTACTGTTACAAAAAATGAACTCAGACCCCAACACGGATGAATAGATACCCAACCACCAATTTGGCTTTCGAAAAAAACATTCAACGATACAGCAGGTTCATAGAATAGTACACACGATAAATTCTGCAGTGGAAAGCAAACCGTACGGCACGTGCACAGCTGCCTTTCTAGATGTTAGTCAAGCCTTTGACATGGTTTGGTACACAGGCCTGATTTTCAAAATCAAGAAATATCTTCCCATCACCTACCTGAAACTCTTAAAATCCTATCTAAATAGGAGAGAATTCCGAACAAGAGTGAATGAAAGTTATTACAATAATTTTCCTATAAAATCTGGTATCCCACAATGCAGTGTTCTTGGAGCAAATTTATACCTGCTATACACAGAAGATCTACCCTACAATAATGAAAGCATCTAACAATAGCAATAATGAAAATACAATTATAGCATCTAACATTCAACAGGTACAACTGAATGAAATCGAGACATGGTCAAACAAGTGAAAAATTAAAATTAATGAAACAAAATCAGTCCAATTGACTTTTACCTTGAGAAGAGACCAGTGTCCCCCAGTTTCACTTGATAATATCCAACTTCTTTAATCCTCCGCACCAAATACCTAGGAGTACATCTTGACTCAAAACTCAATTGGAAAGAACATATTTTTAAGTAGGTAGGAAATCGAAAATGACCCTAGAAAATAAAGTCTTTGTCTACAAAGCTGTCATAAAACCTATCCGGATGTACGGAATCTAACTCTAAGGATGTGTACGAGCAATTCAAATACAGCCATATTTTAAAGAAGAATCAAAAATACTGCGAATGATAACTGATGCACCTTGGTGTGTATCAAACCTAACGCTTCATGAAGACTCCCGTTCATACAGGACATGATCACTAAATATAACACTAAGCACCATGAAGGACCGGAATCACACGGTAACCCCCTACTTCAACCTCTATTAGAACATTATGCCAATGGGGATTCAAAATAATCTGGCCAGCTGACCAAAAAACGGTTAAAGTGGTTTTGTCACTTGAGAAGACCTCTCCAAGCCAATAGGAGCCCTTTGCTCTGCAGGCAGCAAATTAGCTTATAGAACCTTATTTGTTTTGATTGCTAAAGAGTATGAAAAAAAATTTTTCACACATAGGTACAAGTATATTTTTATGGTTTTCCAATTTCCTTCAATTCAAACATATACCTATGTACATACACGGGACTTACACGGTCTGCGGGCCATCTAGTACTCAAAGTTTGTCATTAAATATAATCATATATTATGGTACAACAAAAATCAGTCCATAACTTATTGTTACCTTGTGACGCATCATGTCTGGTTAGCTGTTAGCATAATAGAAATATTTGCATGAAGCACAGAGAACAGGTTGGACATAACATTAAATCAATAAATTAGTATAGAATATTAAAAATCAATTCAAATTCAAGAAGCTGTTTCAATACGATTAAGTTACAAATAAAAATAAATTCTGATAATAAAAGGTAAAATAAGAATGGGAGGCCGCTTTTCTATAAAATCACCGGGCCGCTCGAAAAGTTCCAGCACGCCACTGCTTTGACCACAATCTGCTTTTACAATAGAAGTTTTACTTTGTTGCGTTTTAAGTTATATTTTGTAAAGAATAAAAGCGTATTTATATCAAAATAAATTTTTGAAGTTATACTTCTTTACATTACTATAAACGATCACAACTTCGAAGTGGTTAAAGACTTTAAATATCTAGTAGCAACAATCACAATTGACAACAAATTAGAGCAAGAAGTTGAAACGAGAATAATGGCAGGAAACTGATTTTTCTTTGCAATGCAACATCTAATGAAGTCAAAACTTCTTTCACGAGGTGCAAAAATCAAGATATATAAGACCATAATACGACCAGCAGTCTCGTATGGAAGCGAAACATGGACGCTAACGAAAAGAGAAGTAAATAAATTGCTGGTGTGGGAACGTAAAATCCTTCGAATGACATATGGCCCTTGCAGAGGCAGCAGAGACAGCGTGACAAACGAATGGAGACGCAGATACAATAACGAGCTAAAGTCTCTATTCGGAAAAGAAAATCTAGTCAGATATATAAAGGCCAATAGACTCAGATGGGCAGGGCATGTGATACGCAGTAACGACAATAACCTTATGGCTTCATTCCGTCACGTGACCTCACCGCCTCAGGTGAAACAGTGATGAAGTCATGGAAGTCAACCAAGTTGTAGTGGATTTTTAATTGAGAATTATTGTAAGATTCAGATATTGTCTACCAATCAAACAACTTCTAAAGAACTTTAAGTTGTTGTTGTTAGTTTATTGATCGGGATTTTAAATTTTATTGACAAATATTGTATTAGCTCAATAAATTACCTATGAATATTTTTAACACATATTTCAACTTTTTTTATTTTCACCAAAAAAATCTTCAGTATATGGCAAGCCCTAATGCATTGTTACTTGATATTTTACGGCTGACTTAAGATATCCGCGACACCATCAGCAATATTTTTGGTGACAAAAACGACTATCTCCACATGTTGGTTACAAACACGGCCAACTCCATATTTTAACGTTAAATATCCCTTTAACTACAGTAAAAAGTATAAATATTATTATTCCAAGATGCTCTGGAAATAATTATTAATCAACAAAAAAAAATTCAACAGTACCAAATGTGTGGAAGTCGTTTAAACAGTTTTTTACCTATAGTGCAGTCACTGAAGGTTTTCACCTCCGATTTCGTTGAACCTTCATCGATTTTCATGAAAATTGGTGAGTAATTAGAGGATACTTCAAGGAACAAAGATAACATGATGCCAACTTGCGCTTTTACCCTGGGGTGGATGCCACCCCTTCTCGGGGGTGAAAATTATTTTATTAAAAATAATACCATAAGTCGATAGAGGGACAAATTATAAGCAAAATTTATTATATAAAGTTATTAAAATAAATCAACACTTTTTGAGTTATTAAACACCAAAGATTTTATTTTTTCGTAAAAAAATGCATGTTTTAAATCGGTTTTTCACGTATAAATCAAAAACTATAAGCTTTTACAAAAAAGTAATTATAACTGAAATTGAAGATAATAAAAATCTAAATACATATCTTACATAAAGAACTAAACTAATGTTAGTTCAAAGTGAGTTATTGGCAATTGAATGTGTATTTTTTTCGACGAGTACTCAAATCTAAGTATTCAAGCTTAAATAACGGGAAAACGATGCAATGTATAAAATATTCCTGTTAAACATTTGTCAAAGTACTTCGGAATACCTATCAAATGAGCTTCAGAACAAGGTAATAGCGTCAAAATTAAGCAAGTTATAATGAAAATAAAAGAACAGTTTCGAATTTTTTAGGAAAAAGTGAAAAATAAAACATACGCCGTTTCCACAAAAATTAAAATTTATAGTAATCCTTACAAAAACTTCTTTGTTAGCATAAGTAATGTTTTCGATAATTTTGACCGGTTAAGAATGCATATTTTTGAAAAAAAAGATATAATTTAAAAAAATCATAATTTTTAAAATGATTGTAATTCTCATATTCTTTTGATAATAACTCCAAAAATACTCAATATACGTAAAAAATTATATACAACCCAATTTTAGTTTTTTCTGTGCCAAATATTTTACCTGTTTTACTATTTCTATAGGGTAAAAAATAACCGAGATAAAAACGTTTAAATCTTAAATTTTGCTGTGGGAACCATGCAACCGGGGTAATTTAACCTTTTCTTTTTAAAAAAGTAAGGGGTTTAAAAGATTAAGTTCAACTTGCTTAAATATCACTTGGAATAAATTTTCAAACAGTATTTAGATGAACCTGATATCGTAAACAGGAACGGAGTTATTAAAAAAAAAAACAATAACATTCTTTGGAAAAATTTTTAAAAGATAAATTTTAAAAAAATTTTAGAGCTTAACTTTTAACGCTATCAACATGTTCGGGGGCTCATTTAATAGATATTTTTAAGTACTTTGACAAATGTTTAATAAGTTTATATTATAAAATGCATCAGTTTCCCGTTATTTCAGCTTGAATACTTAGAGTTTTTTACTTGCCGAAAAAAATAGATATTCAATTACCTATAACTCACTTTTAGTTAACATTAAAAGGTTTTTGTAGTAAGGGGTTTATTTCATTTTTTATTAGCTTCAATTTTGATAATAATAACTTTTTTGAAAAAACTTACACTTTTTGAGTTATTGATGAAAAATTGGTTAAAAACATGCATTTTTCTCAAGAAAAATTAAAATCTTTGATCTTTAATAACTCAAAAACTTTTGATTTATTTTAATAACTTATTATATCACTTATCACTTATATAACTTATTATATAATGAAACAAAATCATTTTGGTCTTATGTACATACTAAAAATAAGTCATCGCGAATTCCAGGTGAAATGTGCTATGAGGGAAATACTTTTGATAATCCCCAGGATATTGTCAACGCTTTTAAAACATTTTTTGAAAAAGTATATGTATCTACTGACAATAATGAACCAGAGGACATCAGCGTTCAGGGTTTTAATTTACCAACCATTAATTTTTTGAAATTTGAAGAAAATGAAATTCTGGAAGCCTTTAAAAGATTAAAAAATAAAATGACGACTGGTCCAGATAAGATTCCAGCATTTCTAGTTAAAGATTGTACACGAATATTTGTCAAACCGCTTCAAAAACTGTTTAACTTGTCTTTGGAAACTGGAAAATATCCTGAAATATGGACAGAGTCAAAAGTATGTCCTATATTTAAAAATGGAGTTAAATCTGATATATCTAATTACAGACCTGTCTCTCTGTTGTGTAACTTCTCAAAGATTTTCGAGATTGTTCTGTATAATCGTATATATCCGTGTGTTCGCGGCTATATTGCACCTTTTCAACACGGATTCATAGATAAACGATCTACTGTCACAAACCTGGTAGTGATGACACAATTTATTTCTGAAGTATTAGATGAACAAGGACAAATTGATGTCGTATATACAGATTTCTCGAAGGCATTTGATAAGGTGGTTCATCCGTATTTATTATCCAAGTTATCAAATTTAGGATTTTCTGTTAATTTAATTAAATTCTTTGGTAGTTATTTAATAGGAAGGAGACAGTATGTATTCTATAATGGTTTTAAGTCAGATTTAATTCTGTCTAAGTCTGGTGTTCCGCAAGGCTCCAATCTAGGACCGTTATTATTTTTACTTTATATTAATGATTTGTTTCAAGAAATTAACTGTAAAAAATTGTGTTTTGCGGACGACTTGAAAATTTTCTGTAAGATCGACACTATTGGCGATTGTTTAGAACTTCAGCGTAACTTAACTGCTATTGATACATGGTGTACTAATAACAAACTACTATTAAATTCTGCAAAATGTAAAGTAGTGAGTTTTTGCAGGAAATTGACGACAATTAACTTTAACTATATAATTCAGAACTCTGTTTTGGAAAAATGTAATAGCCTCAAAGACTTAGGTGTCATTTTTGACTGCAAGTTAACTTTCAATTTGCATATTGAACAAAAAGTTTCTGAAGCTATGAGAATGTACGGTTTCATTATTAGGAATTGCAGAAACTTCACCAACATAACACCAATAAAATTATTATACTATTCTCTAGTACGTCCAAAATTAGAATATTGCAGTTTAGTTTGGTATCCTATATATAATTGTTATACAAAAGATATTGAAAAAGTACAGAGAAAACTTATAAAATATCTGATATTTAAAATTGATGGAATCTATCCTAACCGTGGATGTGATAATAATACATTATGTTGTAGAGTTGACATGGTTAGTTTAGAATTAAGGAGAGAAATTAGTTCATTAACATTTTTGTATAAATTATTACATAACAGTATTGACTGTAGTGATTTATTAGCACAAATTAATTTCAACGTTCCTCGAGTTAGATCTAGATCAAACGTTTTATTTAAGTGTCCAAGAGCAAGAACAAATATATTAGTTAAATCGCCTCTTTTTGTCATGTGTAAGAATTATAATAGTATTTGCAATCATTGTGATATTTTTTCGTGCTCACTTAATGATTTGTTAAAAATGGCTTCTCTTTACTTAGATTAGGTCTCTACTATTACTTTGTAGATGTTATACTAATGAATTATGTTATTTTTTTCCTGTATTTGTCCTATAAATGGGAAACTGTTGGGCAATAAAGCTATTATTATTATTATTATATAACAAATTTTGCTTAAAATTTGTCCCTCTATCGAATTATGGTATTATTTTTAATAAAATAATTTTCACCCCCGAGAAGGGGTGGCATCCACCCCCAGGGTGAAAGCGCAAGTTTGCACCATGTCATCTTTGTTCCTTGAGATATCCTCTAACCACTCACCAATTTTCATGCAAATCGATGGAGGTTCAACGAAATCCGAGGTAATAGCTCATATCCACCTTCAGTGACTCCACTACTATGTATACTGAAAATTTTGCTAAATGGAGTTCCCCAGAGAATCCCCATGGAGGGGATGTAGAATTGTAAACTTTTTTAGTAAACAGACAATTTCAACTACCTATACCCAAATTTTCATCCTTCCTTTATTTTTTTTGGTCAGATTGTTCTTTGATCGGGCTATCTGTGGTAATTGTAACATTACAATAGTTATATAAAAATAAATAGAAGAGAATTTGGACCGTTGTGGTAGTAAATTGCTTTTAACTTATGTAGTGTTGTGTGATGTATCGACCAGACTCCACCAGAAATAATCAACAAAAATCGAACTTTGTGTATCTGAACGAGGAAAATAGGAGGAAAGAGCAGGAGGTAACTAACGAGTGCAAATTTTCCGTCCGTGTGGTAAATCATTCAGCTTGGGAGCACCGGCCGACAGTCAGAAAATTCTCACTTGCAATCGCCCAATAAGATTTTTCCCGGCGGGGTTAATTTCCCTATTTGCGAACGAGAGGGGTGGCTGCCAAACCATAAATCATTGCGGAATAAATGAACGTCGTTACCCGTGCAAAGTTGTCCGCTTCCGGTCTGACGAATAACCCTGAATCGCAGTTAATTAATAGGGCTATTCTTTTCCCTAGAAGCCAATTCCGGTCTGCGGACGCAAAACAAAAGCCAAAAACAATCGGGAAATTTACGTAATCGGAAAATACAAATCTCTGATACATTTTGGGTGCTTTGTTTTATGCTGGAACTTGATTTAATATTAACCCGGTTTGGTTTCGCCGCGGTTTGCAAACAATGTGTTCACTGTTCTAGGAACTTTTTTAATTGTGCCGTATGTACTAATTCAAACAATGAGAGAACAGTAATAATTTTTCAAATTAACAGACTCTCTAACTTTAAATTCGGTTGCACAATTCTTTACAGTCTAGTACGGTGTTTGGTGGTAGTTACAGGGATATTTGAATATGTAGCGATATACTCGTATTATAAGTTTGATTGTGGGAAAATTATACTGTGTGGCTTCTTCTGTATCTGTCTGTAAAGTAGGGAGGGAGAGTCAAGTCCCACAGCACTTAGGTCACAATTGACCCATTGTGCATCCTCCCAGGGGGTTGTCGTCCGTAGCTCATTATCCATCCTGCCATTTCCAGGAAAGCGGACAAATCACTAGAGGAGATCTCCCATATGTCGGCAGGTGTAGGCCAAGGCTCGCCGAACGCTTACTCTCGTATTGACTCTGGACATTCACATAGGACATGCTCGACAGTTTCGTCATCTCGATCACACTTTCTGCACAGAGGTGTGTCTACTAGCCCAAGTGTGTGGAAGTGTTTGCTTAGTTGACAATGGCCAGTTAAAAAACAAACTGTCAAGCGTAAGTTTGTCCTGGTCATTCTCAAGTACTTTTCTGATATAGACTTCGCAAGGTTCCTTAGTATTAGCTTGGCAAGTCTACATCCTGGACTTTCTTCCCAACTTTTCACGATTTTCCGTGGTGGGAGTAACATTTGACAATTTCCGCGATTATTGCAATTGACTAGCCAAAGACCACCAGGTCCTAAGAGTGTTAGGCCTGTTGCCTTCCTAGGTAGCTAGTCAGCAATGCTGCTACCTTTATTTCCGTTATGTCCTTCTTTAACCCACCTTAGGATGATGTTGTTACCATCCGAAGCTTGGTCTAGTGACTCATGACATTCCATAACTAGCCCTGATGTGACACGTGGTCTAATCAAAAACATCAAAAACATTGAGGCATTCGAGATGTGACGCCACAGGAGAATGTGGAAATACCAAGGACATATAGACTGTGTAACAACTCAAAGATTTTGCTGAAGATGGAGAAGGAATGCGAAGTCATAAAAACAATACAAACGAGAAAACTGGAATATCTAGGCCACATAATGAGACGGGAAAAGTACTCCCTGCTAAGGCTCATAATGCAAGGAAAACTCTCTGGAAAGAGAAATGTGGGACGTAGAAGGAATTCCTGGTTGCGAAATTTAAGGGAGTGGTACGGGTGCAGTTCAATACAATTGTTCAGAGCTGCAGCCAACAAAGTTAAAATTACTGTGATGGTAGCCAACCTCCGATAAGAGACGGTACTGTAAGCAGAAGAAAATGATATAATAAGTAAAAGCCATTTATATGCATATCACTTAAACAAAAATATCCGGAAGTTCGGGTATATATTCACACGTTTCGACAGAGTTCACGATATTCACAGTTGATCACATGCTAGCGCTACGCGGCTCTTATTGGCCGCAGCGGAGATTGCCGTGTTTGGTACGCACTCAACTAGGGATATTGCCGCTTTTGATCCCAATATGAATTTTTCACTGCGGTTTGTATACAGTTAAGACGCTTTTGGATCTTACAAATAGTTTTATCTAATAGATAATAAAAAACGCAACAGATGGCGTCCCTAACTCAAAACAAGAAAAAATGGAGATTGCCTTTGATTTTACACCCCTCACTTGTGAGAGTGTTTTCCCCTTTACGGCGTTACCAAAGTCGTCAGCGTAAACAAAACTCTCAGTCTGGAGGTGCATTGGTTGGTCGATGGTGTAGATGTTTTAGTGTACATAGTACTCGTATTGTATATAGTATCGTGTTAAGCTACTTGCCCAGAAATTTAATTTTTCGCATTTATGTTTTACTTTTTCACAGTGTAAACTCTCTTTAAAATCAATGCAAACTGCAAGCAAAAAAATATAAATCGATGCATATAATAAAAATGTAGTTATTACGTTGGCATCACAGCGAGGCCCTCGCCTGCGCGAAATTAAACTTGTCACTGCCAGATTTAGTGGATGCAATCTGTTCATGAATAAGGTTTTGAACTACCTACCTCTACTTCCTAGAATATACAGGCTTTGAACACCACCGTCACCGTGCGAAATTATTACATAACAAGAAGAAGCATTAATTTATAAAACCGGTGGCCATTACTTTTTTCGTTTTACTTTTTTTTCGAAAACGTCCGAATACGGCAAAGAATTCCGGGGACCTGCTTTTGTTCCGTGCTTGTCGAACACGCAAGCATGTTTTTTTATTATGAAAACTCGTACATGAGTACTGCATATCCGCATTTAGGTACATAAAATTCTACTTTAGGTATCTGTTTAAAATACTATATTTTTTTGAGTTAAATACCAAGAGCTACAAATTCATGAGTCACTAATATCAATTTCCGCTACGTATACTTAAAAAGAGTTTTCTGATAATATATTCGGTTCGCTAAACTCAGACACAACTGGCTAATGATCTTACTAGGTAATTTTTTGTTTTTGCCAATTTTGCCAGAATTGACAAAATTACTAAATATTTAGTAAATATTAACTATTTAGTAATTATTTTTTTTGCCAATTTTACTAAATTGGCAAAATTACTTGCTAAAATCACTAGCGAGTTTAGCGAACCGACTATATCTGCATTTTTCTAAGCTTTCGATTATGTATAATACTCTGTTTTTTTTTTGTTTCCCTAAATATTTGTTCAGATATTAGACGCGTTTAGTTTATTAAATTTCAAATATTACAAATTTACTTCATCATCATGGGCCCCCTTTGGGATCTTTTGATTCATTTGTAGCGGAGAATCAGTCCGCATTAACATTATGATTTTACAATTGGCTGGCGCGGATCCAAGGGGGTTCAATGGAGTCAATTGCCCCCTCCGTGAGACCTCGCCTGGTGTCTACTGACACTGTTTTTAAGAAAGAGATTACGATTGAACATAAATAGTGAATTTTGTGTCCTCTTGATAACTGAAGAACTGAAAGATAAATATGGCAGAATTCCTTGAAATCGAAAATTATTAAAAGTCTTTGGAACATAATAAATGAAAAAGTCCCACAATAAATTTATTTATTGCCATCTATTCAATTCAATGCCAGAGACCAGATAAAAATAGTAATTGCCGGTGCTATGTTATGGTAATTTTATCATTTAATAAAACCCCCCGAATAAGAGCCGCTTTTAGAAAGATGTATAAAGTATTATGTAACAGGGACCTAAAATTGGCATTAAGGATCCGACTACTTCGCTGCTACGTGTTCTCGGTCTTACAGTATGGTGTCCAGTCTTGGACTGTGAATAAAATCGATCTAAATCGCCTTGAGGCTCTCGAAATTTGGTGCCATAGAAGAATTTTAAGAGTTTATTGGATGGAGAAGATTCGAAACTCCACAACACTAGAATGTCTCAGCAAGACTACTGCGATTATAAAAAGCATCAAGAAGAGATAGCTGGATTATTTCTGACATTTAATGAGAGGTACCAAATATAGGTTGCTACAAAATATTATTCAAGTGAAAATAGCAAGCAAACGCAGTCCAGGACGAAGAAGAATTTCATAGTTGATTTAGGGTGGCAATAAATAAAATTAAGATACCTATGATGGTAACCAACGTTCTGAAAGGACATGGTACATGAAGAATAAGAAAATAACAGCCCACACCGAAAAAGAATCCTGCGTACGTGAGTGACGAGAAAATTTTTATTTTATTGCCTCGACCTTGCTGAATCCGCCGTTGACAATTGTATTGGTTGTGTAGGTTGCGCGAATGTGTGTGAACAATTCCTTTGTACAAACTAAAATAGGAGGCAAAGCTTCAAAGGCGTTCGATATAAACACCGGACTAAGACAGGGAGACCCGATCTCCGCATTACTATTTAATCTAGTATTGTACTATGCAATGCAAAAAATCTACACTTACCAGAGTCAAACCAGACATAATTGCCAGAGGAGCAAAGATTGTTCTCACATTTGCAGATGAAGTAACACAGACAACACTAGAAGTTAAGGAAATAGTTTAGAACTTTGAAGAAGCAACAGTAAACGTCGGCCTGAAAATAAACGAAGAAAAAACTAAGTACATGGTCATGTCAAGAAAGGAACGACAGCGAATAAGACAAAACATTATCATAAACGATCATAACTTTGAGCTGGTTCAAAGAATTAAAATACCTAGGAACAACAATTGAAGCGCTTATTGTGTAAAGGAAATAAGTCCACAATACTTAGTTTTTGAGAAAAACGAAAAAAACTATTTAGTTAAGAAACTTGATGATCTATCAAATTTTGTTCTACAGATGAAATGTAGAAGGAGACTAGTAGAGTGGCATGTGATACAGCAAAAGGTTGGCTTTGAAACCGATTAAGGTCAAAAAGTCGTTTTTAAAGTCTGGGACTTGATTCCTTTATACAATCAATGAATAAAAGACGAAATAGTGCTTCTTCTCTACAGTTATAGTATTAATTTATTTATAAAAAAAGGTATTACAAACAAGACCTAAAATACATCGTAAGACTAACTAACGTAAGCTAACCGAAGTAATAAAAAAAAACGACAAAGTGCCATAAACGATGGTGGCACCACAAGAATTATTGTATAAAGGTTATCAGTCCCGGACTAGTTCCCTTTATACGTTCAACAAAAATTTTATCGTGCGATATTTCGCGTACGGTGAGAGATACAAATTTCTTTTATAGACTCGTCGATCCGTCGACGTTGGTTTAACAAAATGTATATCTCACTTTAATTTCGTACGGAAGTGGACTTATTCCCTTTATACAATAAGCGATTCAATTACCAGTGACTACACAGGAGAACGGGAGGTTGAAATACGAATACTAATAGCGGGGAATAAATCTTTCTTTGTCGTTCAACATCTAATGAGGTCAAAGCTTCTCTCAAGACGTGGCCAAAATCCAAATTTACAAAACCATAATACGGCCAACAATGACATACGGACGTGAAACATGGACATTGAGAAAGAAAGAAATCAATAAACTATTAGTATGGGAACGCAAAATCCTACGATTTATATATGATCCTTGCAGGGACAGTGTGACAAATGAATGGAGGATCAGATATAACAATAAATTAGAGAGACTCTTCGGGCAGGGAAACATTGTGAGATACATAAAAACCAATAGTCTAAGATGGGTAGGTCACGTGGTATGGAGTGGTGATGACAGACTGATTAACACTGTGTTTTGGGAAATACCAGACGGTAGAAGACCGGCAGAACAGCCTAGAAAAAGGTGGAAAGATGCAGTGTGAGAAGACCTGGAGAAGATGGACGTGAGAAAATGGGAGATAGTAGCACATAATCGGAATCAATGAAAGACAATACTAAACGCGGCAAAGACTGACGAAGTGTTATAAAAGGCAAAGAAGAAGAAAGAAAAATTGATTGTGTGACTTGGCATCTACAGTATTTCTCTATTCGTTTCTGTTTTTGCTTATGATTACCCATCTTCTAACTCCCATCCTCTTAAGGTCCTCAACTAACTGGTTCTCCCATCTGATTTTGGGTCTTATTCGTGGTCTGACTGATACTGGTCTCTATTTTGTGATTTTCTTGATAACTGCTTCTGGATTTCTCCTTTTTATATACCCCATCCATTTGAGTATGTGTGCCTTGATAAATCTGACGAGGTCTTCTCCTTTCAAAAGTTCTTTTACTTCGTAGTTCATTAGTTTTTTAAATTCATTACTACCTAAATTTAGTGGGCCTACTATTCTCCGAATTATTTTTCTCTCCAGTATCATCAATCCTTCTTTATCTTTCTGTATCGGACACATTACTTCAGCATCATATATGTTATTACCGGTCTAATTGCTGCTCTGTAAATTTTTAATTTAGTATTCTGAGTGAGCTTCTCATCTTTGAGGAAGTTATTGTATTTCAAGTAGGTTCTGTTTCGTGCCTGGATTCTTTCATTGGTTAATATGTTTCTTGCATTAGTTCCAATAACAGAGACCCCAAGATATTTAAAGTGTTCCACAACTTCGCAAATGCTTCCTTTGTTTTTTATTAAAGAATAAAGTGGATATTATCAAATATTTTAAAATAAGAGAAACCAAAAAGATGTCACAGGTGTTGTTAAATAATTTTTATGGGGAAAATTTAGAGAATTGATTTTATGTCAAAGACCACGAGATCATAAATTTTCATCGCCCTGTATATAGCCAAAATTTGTAAATAATATGATTTAGCCGTAAGGGAGCGTTCAAGTATTACGTAACGCGATTTTTGAAGATTTTTGGCCCCCCTCCCCCCTACGTAACGCACTGTAATGGGCGTTTAACTATTGCGTAACGCAATTTTTGAAGATTTTTGACCCCCCTCCCAACCTGCGTTACGTAGTACTTGAACGGTCCCGAGCCGTGTTTTCGTGGAAAGAGAAAAACGTTAGTGATAAAGATTCTACGTATGGATTTATGCAATTCAAACAATGAACTAAATTACGGTCGGTTTTAGAAAGTTAATGTGCCGCTTTTGAATGGAAAATAGAATGTTTCTAAATGATTTCCTAGAAAGAAATCGTCGGTAAACAATTTTATTAATTTTAGAATATATAGGGTTTTTCTAGGATATAAGAAAACATTTAATTTTAATATCTCTTGGAAATTTGACAATACAGAAAATTTGTATACAAGACAATGTGTTTTTAATAAATGAAAGTAGGGATGTAATGTGTAGAGAGAATGCTTGTGATTGGCGAAGAGATGGATGGAGGGGAACAGAAGATGTGTAATTAAGATCGAAAGGGAGCAGTCCAGTTCGAAAAATAGTAATTTGTGTAAAGTGGTGAATTTGGTGGCCGTGTAAGCAGATTCCTGTTAAGACGAAATCGTGATCAAGACGAGAAGTACAATCTCCTCGTGTCCGAATAGAATCCAGTTTTCTGCCTGGAACGAGTAGCCTGTTTGTATAAATTTTGCACAAGATATCGAGCTGAGAGAAAAAAATCTTGAAATTATAAAGATTGATATTGTTTGTATCGAGTCGGAGACTAAATAGAGGAGAGATTTCGAGCGAGTGCTGTTTTTTGTTTGTGAAACAGTTTGGACGAGAAAGACCGTAGCAGCATCCGAGGAGCACATGTGGGAAAACAGAGGACAACACAATCCATGAGAAGAAGTAAAAGGTTAGTCAGATTATTTGTGAAAAGGGGAGAGTTTGTTGTATATTACATACCATATTTGTTTTTTGTAAATTTATAGTATATTATTCAACGAGCATGTAATGATGGCTATTACTCACGATGATGAAGTTTGCGACACGAGCCGTAGGCGAGTGTCGTAATTCATCAGAGTGAGTAATAGCCATTACATGCGAGTAGAATACTATACTTTTTCTACGACTTTTTTTATTTTAATTAGTAAAAAATTTAATTATCAACTACTCGAGATTTAAATTATAATAATTTACAGAAATACCTAAATACTATTTACCCCTAGGACGTGGCTGAATAATTGGTTGCCTACTATTACTAAATTCTTATTTATTGTAAACATACAACTAGAAATAGTCAATATAAGTTCTATTCGTTTCCGAAAAATTATAAGCTTAAATTTGTACCTACTGTCAGTGAATCTAATAAATAGGAAATGGCTGTTGTCTGTGGACGTATTTCATAATATATAGTTATAATGTATATTTACATTTAACTATATATAATATAATAATATATAACTATACATAATATGTTATAACATATTTAACACAATATAACTTGAAAAACAAACAAAATATTAGTTGTAAATTCCAATTAACATAAACAAAATCCGCTAATGTCACTGTCACTAAATTAAATGATAAACGTCAAAATTTTTAGTAAACAAGATATAAACGTACAAAATATACTGACATTGTTTCAGTTAAAATTCGTTTAAAAATTTTTCGAAGTTAATTATTGGTATAAATTACAATAATTATTGTATTAAATAAACAAGTTTAAGTAATTTTATTTGCAGTTTATATACGATTAATATTAAAAGTGGCATGCGCCACTTGAATCTAACTTCAGCCCGTGAGTAATGACCCGTGAGTAACTTCAGCCCGTGAGTAATGAATTATTACTCACGGGTACAGTAGTGGGCGCTGTTATCTATGAAAAAATAGCGAATAATGAGCATGTTATTAAACGGTCGTAGAAAAACAGTTTTACATCATAATTATTCATTCATAAATTCATAGAAGACATAAATACTCTATTTAAAAGGTAAATTAAATATTGTTTTTTTTTATAATAATAAGAATAGTCTACCCAATAATTTAAATGAAAATTTGTTAAAAGAAAATGAGATATAGTATTTTTACTACAAAAACGTTATTACGTAGGTCAAAATTTTTGACGTAAGAGAACTGTCAAAACATTAGAATGTGACTTTTCATTATTGCCGTGTTTATAATAAACATAACAATAATGAAAAGTCACATTCTAATGTTTTGACAGTTCTCTTACGTCAAAAATTTTGACCTACGTAATAACGTTTTTGTAGTAAAAATACTATAGTAGAATTAAAGATTATTTTTATTAGATAAGAAATTTTGACAACAGAATAAAGTTTTAACATGCATTTTGAATCTCATATTTATGGTATAGTATATAAATAAATAATAGTTAGGTATAAAATGTATATGATTTTGATTATTTTTTATTTTCCCTGTTTTGTCCTGGATAAAGTAGGCAACGAGAAATACTAGAAACAACAAATTAGCCTTGAGAATATTTTTATTGGAAAGTTTTATTAAATTTTGGTTTTGTTTCCATGATTAGAAATTAAAATAATTAATTAATTAATTGAATTCATAAGATGCTGATCAATCTCATAGCAGAGAGAAAATATAGAGAATAATAGTATATAGAATATTATTTATTTTCTAGTGTCGAAGTGTATTTAAACTCCTGGACAAAATTAACGCACCACTCATATTTTTCTCAATAATCTTTATTTAGTGATAATTTACTGTACGACAAGTTGCCTATGGACCTTGTTTGACAGTGACGGTTGTTATGTAAGCTAAAAATAGCCCTGTTTTAACAGTAATTTGTATTAAACTTCGTTTTAGACTAAAAGTGAGTTAAACTTTTCATAAAAAGTGCCGATTAAAGCAAAGTGCTTGTGAGAAACAAGCTTTTTATTGTGATCATTTTCATCACATGCATGTTTGGAAGTTCATTTGCATAAAAATCAAATAAAAAAATGAACCTCCAAAGAAATTTGTCAATGGAGAAGGCAGTGTGAGCATCGACTATCCTAGATCAAGAATATTCAATGCGATACGTTGCAGGTTTGTTAGGAAGAGATCATTCCAGCATCAGTCACAAGGTGAGGCGATATAATGAAACAGGGTCGTACCATCGAAGACCAGGGCAAGGGCGAAAACGTTGCACTGATCAAATTGATGATCGTTTTTTGAGACAACGTGCTCTCAGAGATAGGAGAGTCACCAGCAATTTACTAAAAAATGAACTAGCAGATATTCGAAATGTCGCGATATCGTCCCGAACAGTTAGAAGACGTTTACATGAAGCAGAATTGAACAACAGGAAACCGGCCAAAAAACTCTTGCTTACCAGAGAACACAGGGTTCAGAGATTGAATTTTGCAAGATTGCATCAACCATTGGACCATCGATGATTGGAAACGAGTTCTTTTCTCCGATGAGACTAGAATAAGCCTAAAAGTTCTAGATGGCCGTGAGTGTGTCTGGCGAAGGCGAGGAGAATGGTTTTCCAGCTGCAATATCTCTCCTAAAATACCTTTTAGTTGTGGCTCTAAAATGTTTTGGGGGGGATTTTTTTTGAAGCTCGTACGGAGTTGGTCCCCATACGTAGGAGGTCTATGAATGCCCATTATTACTTAGACAACATTATTGTCGAACATGTAATGCCTTTTGCTCCGTTTCTTGGACCTAATTTTTTATTCATGCAAGACAACGCTCGTCCTTATGTGGCTCGACAGGTTATTGGCTGCCTAAATGATGTTGATATTCCATTATTAGAGTGGCCACCTAACAGTCCGGACATGAATCCTATAGAGTATCTATGGGACTATCTCAAAAAAAAAAGATTCGGAGTCGTAGACCCCCTATTGCCAATCACAATCAACTCATTAAGGTCGTTATTGAAGAATGGGAGAATATTCCGCAAGCTTTTGTTAAACATTTTGATATCAAGCATGCCTCGACGCATAAATGCAGTCATAAGAAGTAGAAGAGGGCCTACACGGTATTAGTGTTGTCCCAGATGCATTTTATTGTGTTACTTTACTGATTTTTTTCTTTTTGCAATTTGGAGTTATGCTAGCTTATTTACGCATTTCCGGCAAAAACAATTTTTTAAAGGAAACAATAAGGCAAATTAAGGTCATGATAAAGTCATGTTGCACTTATTTGTAGGTGTTTATTATTATTTCAATGTAACTTAGTTTTATTTTGTATTCATATTGTAAATATTTAGTTTAATTAAAGTGGTGCGTTAATTTTGTCCAGGAGTTTATGTTGGAGAATCTAAAATTATTGGCTGAAGAAGATTTAAAAAATTGTTTTGATTGGTTTGCACACAAACAACTAACTGTTAACTTCACAAAAACTTTCTTTTTGCCTTTTGGATCTTACAGAACAAGTCTGCCTAACTACGAAACACTAATAATATCCAATGAAGGATATAAGGATCAACATATTCTGTCTGCTCATTCTGTAAAGTATTTGGGAATTACAATTGATAGTCATTTAAAATGGAACCTACATATTGCGAATGTGACTAAAAACCTTCGAAGTTTACTCTATAAATTTAAATACGTAAGCAATATTTTAGAACAGCGCCTTTTAAAAACTATGTATTTTGCCTTAGTAGAATCTAGATTATGCTATGGGATTCTTGGGTGGGGCGGGGCGTATGGCAATCATTTGGAACAACTAAATGTCGTCCAAAGAAAAATTTTAAAATCAATTTATCGCAAGCCCAAGCTTTACTCCACTGAATTATTATACAAGGAAACTAATATTTCTGATATTAGGCAGCTTTATTTTAAAGCGGTTACTGTATATCAATATAAAAATAAACAAACACTACAGTTTCCCTTGCATGAATACTCCACCAGAAACAGGAATAAAGCGATATCCCCTAAAAGTGAAAAAACAATTGGACAGCGTTGTTTCACTTACCTATGACCTAGGTCCTTTAACGTTTTACCCATAAATGTTCAGAATGTCGAGAATATAAAACAATTTAAAAATAAATTAAAGAAATATATTATAGATACGCCTCTTTCAGTAATACATGAATTAATTGAAGTTAGAAAATAAAACAAGTGTTTGAATATTGGACTCATAGTTGTTGAACTTAATTGTGTTTTTTTTTCTCATTTGTTGCTGTTATTTTTTGATAAATACATCGTAGGGATGCTGTATTTTGAATTTTTTTTCCAGATTTTTAAATATAATTATTTTCTTTAATTATTTAATTATTCAAAAAACAATGTAATGCTCTTTGCTTTTTCTTTGTTCTCTTATTATTAAGTAATAGATATTATATTATTGTATTGCCTGTGAAAAGATAGTGTGTACCTACTCAGGATATTTTTGTTACATAATGAACCAAATTGACCACTGCACAAGCATTCTGCTTCAAGTGGTATTTTTGTGTTTATTTATAGGGAATTATAATGATTTTAATGTATTACCATTGTATGTGTTGTATCTTTTCTCTGAATAAACATTATTTATATATTTATTATATTATATAATCTAAAACATATTTACGTGAATAAAATAAGTAATTTATTTTATATTTGATTTTCAGACGTGTTATGTGGTTCGTATACATTATTTCGTGGCTAACATGTATTTTTAACAAAATACCTCCTTTAGCGGCCTGTGATTCTCTTTTCTCAACAAATTTCAAAGAAAATCTATTCGGGCCGAGGCGACATCGGCCAAGGGAGCAAGCGGACTCCCGCGGGAGGCAAAAATACTATGTGGGCATTGGTCACGCTCAATAATTTAGAGCTGTCGAGTAAGGGATGTCTGCCGCATCTGTTCCGTCGGCCCATGAAAAAGCCATGATGCTGTCACCCGCACGGACTCCGATATCGAAACGGGGTATTTCTAGTATTTATGAAGGTAATATAAGGGAAAGTGAAATGTGTTTATGTTTTTCCAGGGGATGCTGGTCACTATCGGGATAATCCAGCTTAAGTTTGCGGTTTTCCAAAGTTCAGTTTGCACAATATCTGTTTTAAAATTAAGGCATGTACATATTGTTGTGGTTTGCTCAAATGCAAGAAATTAAATAAAATTAAAATCAAATTAAAGAAACCAATTAAAGAAATTAATATGATATCTCAGGGCTCTTTTACTAATCAAAAACAAACGTGGCTTCAAAGTATTTTTTGCTAGTTGCCTTTGAAGAAAAGGGATAGACAATAGGAAAATAAATTTATATTTATATTTACAGCGCTGTCTGGCCGTCCACTACATTCACTGTAGGACCCATTTTTCTAGCTTTATTTTCCTGCTCTTACAGCGCTGTAATTATCGCTTGTCTGGCCGTAGGATAAGCCGCTAGTAGCAGTAATCTAAGTGACCAGACCAGCAAAAGTTATTTTTATGAAATTATAAAGCAAAAGTTGTATTTTAAAATCAATCAAATATTAAAAGTAAAAAATTTTGGATAAACATGTACCATATACAATGATTAGCATAATAAATTTCAAACATCCATCAAATCATACATCAAAAATTATCAATTCAAACTAATTAAACTTATATCGAAATTAAAAATATCTTAATTTTAGTGCTTCACAATAAATTATCATTTATTTTTAATTCTCAATAAAAACCAACAAAATGAATAACTCCAATTTAATCTAAATAGGTGGTCGTGATTAATAGTCTCTGTTTACTAAAATGACGCAACTAACCTTTGTCTCCAAAATTGTTGACTTCCTCTCACTCTCCTTTGATTGTGTCCTGTCCACCTTGCTCGTACCCTTCAGTATCTCCAAATACTCCTGTCAATTCCTCTACTCCAAATCTTGACTACATGAATAAACTCCTTTCTCTCCAGACACAAGGATATCTCAACTAATCGACTTGGTCCAGTATCAAACGATACATCTGTTTATTACTTACAGCATGTCCGTTGTTACTTCTATCTGCTACTACAGTTGGAACTTTTTCCACCACACACAAATACAACTTTTCACAACATATATATACTTTTTTTTAAAACTTGGCAAGATAGTGTCCTCTTCCGGTATTCAATTCACAATGATCTTTTTCTCTTATGGCAAAACTCTATCAACCTCAAATCTCCCACATTGTTTTTCTCTCACTCAATCAGCAGGTATCTCTATCCACACCAGTTTTACTGTCCTCTCAAAAAACCCAACTTTCTACCATCAAATAATTCGTAAGCAATTCTCAATAAAGACAAATTAACATTTTCAATTTCTACGGAAAAAAATGAAATTATCTATTCTCTACGACCGTTTACTAAACCTATTCTTTTGTGTAATCTTTTCATTGTTTCGTGGTACGCCTACAATAGAAAGTTCAACGTCACATGTTTACAAATGTCTATCTAACTAACCGGTAGAAAAACCAATATATTGTTTCATTCTCTTCGGGGAATGTCTTTAAACCGAATACGATTCACTAATTCCGAAAAACACTTCCTAAATCTAATGCTTAAATAGTATAATATACAGGATGTTGCGATTTCTGTTGGTCTGTGATTTAATTTTTGTCTTAATATTTTCTGTTTTATTTTGAAAAATATGGAAACCTTAACAAAATATTATGAAATTATTATAATAATTTTCATTGTGTGGACAATATCTGTTCAGTTTGCACAACATCTATTTTACAATTAAGGCATGTGCATAATTATGAAATAATTATAATAATTTCAGTTGTGTGGACTATGTTTTTAGATTGCTGATTAGCTCCTTTCGTTCACCGTGTCCTCAATTGAGGACAACCTATTCGATAATGTTTTGTATGTAGCTCCATGTATTTTTACCCTTGCAACACATTGTCCCCGATTATGGAGGACATCCTGTCCGGTCCAATGAGTACTTGTGCTATCATTGCAAATTTTTCTTTACAATGATAGGAACATCCGACATCGAAGGACCAAAAAGCGACGTCGCTATGAACGCTTGGCCGCCACAAGCCAGTTATCCCTGTAGTAACTTTTCTAGGATCTAGCCAGATTTTGACAGTCGGCTCTACGCAGAGTTTGTATCCTCGCTGCCATAGATGGCCAGAGGACACCTGCATTATTCTTTTACAAATATGCCGCCTCAGTCAAACTCCCCAACTAACAATGTCCTCGAATCGAATCAGGCTGGAAGAAAACAAAGGATACGAACACTAATCAGAAGCTATTTGAAATACAAAATTCCCTTTTAGATAGAGTAGTTTACTCAGATCACGGTGTTTCTCGCTTCCTACTTTCTAGAACCTTCTATCTTTTCTTTCATTATCTTTTTGCACCCTACTTCTTCAGTTTTTCATTCGACTTTAAGTAAAATACAATTAAAACTTTACACAAATTCAGCTATGATATTAACTAAACATTTTCTAACGCCTATACTTGTAACAAATCTTGTATCATACTACATGTACATACTTAACTAGGTCGTAACTAGAGCCGTGTATCTAATACCTGCTATGCATTATACATGGGTACACATAGGTGGTATACCGAACTCAATCAAAACAGTTTATATCGATTATGAAACCCTATTCTCTCGTTATGTCATAAACAACCATGTGCACGAAGTAAACAATCCAATCTTAAATTAACCCGTTATAAACCAGCGTCCTATTTATAGATAACTGAAAAATCTTATTCACCACTTAAATTTTTTGTAAAAATGAAAAATTTTCTTGGATATTTTAGGCATTAGTTAACTGAACTAAAATTTTTTTTGTACTATACTGGCAATATCTTCTCAATAAATAATTATAAACATCTGACAAGTTTGCTAACTCTTTAGATTTACGCATTTTAGTAATAGGTTTCATATCGGCTCCTTTTTATCGTTTACTGAATTATTCTTGATTTATATGACATGTGTTGTATAATGTTTACTATAAATTATGTTTAAAACATGACATGTTTTTTAAACGCTTTTATTTAGTTCAATAGATTGCGTCAAATTTTTGGATGTTAATTTGACTACCTTTTCTTCCATGCCAATGAATGAAAATTTGCAGACATATGCATTCGCGGTGACAATACACGAATAGACAACAAAAAATTTTTGTTTATGTTTATTAATTGTTTAAATAAAAAAAACGATTTTAATGGAAAAAGGCCTAAATTCTCTTGTTTTTTACAATGTAGAAACTTGAAACTTTTACGGATGGTAGCTAATGATATAACCTATACATAATTTCACTTTTTACGTTAATTGTTTACGTTATGCGTCATAAATAAACAATAAAGTTTTAAATTTTGAACACTCATATATTTGTTTATACAGTACGATGCAAGTGAAAGGAATAAATTCGTTATTTCGTAAAAAGGCGACTTGAACCCTGGAATGCTACCTGGGGTACACTTGTACCCCAACCTTGTTTGTAAGTTACACCAATTTGCAGTAGTGGGTGTAGAAAATATGAAAATAAACTTGTGAATAATAATATAATAAAATATTTTTGTATACAAAATAAATTCTTAGCATGTTATCTTAAGATTGTTTTTGTCATAAGTTCTTAAAACATACATATATAAATATTTTAGGTCGATTTTATTTGGGGTACCACTGTACCTCGATGTAGCAAATTGAGTTTAGAAAATAAGTGTAACAATCCAGGGTTAAGGAAAAATCCCGAAAGAGGTCGATTTTATTTTTAAATTGCGATATTTTGGCATATATGTCATACTAGTGACGTCATCCTTCTGGGCGCGATGACGTAATCGATGATTTTTAAACGCTTTTATTTAGTTCAATAGATTGCGTCAAATCTTTGGATGTTAATTTGACTACCTTTTCTTCCATTCAAATGAATGAAAATTTGCAGACATATGCATTTGCGGGAACAATACACGAATAGACAACAAAAAATTTTTGTTTATGTTTATTAATTGTTTAAATAAAAAAAAAGATTTTATTGGAAAACTGCCTAAATTCTCGTTTTTTACAATGTAGAAACTTGAAACTTTTACGGATTGTAGCTAATGATATAACCTATACATAATTTTACTTTTTACGTTAATGTTTTACGTTATGCGTCATAAATAAATAATAAAGTTTTAAATTTTGAACACTCATATGTTTGTTTATACAGTACGATGCAAATGAAAGGAATAAATTCGTTATTTCGTAAAAAGGGGACTTTAAGGAAAAATCTCGAAAGAGGTCGATTTTTATTTTAAAATTACGATATTTTGGCATATATGTTATACTAGTGACATCATCCATCTGGGCGCGATGACGAAATCGATGATTTTTTTAAATGAGAATAGGGGACATGCGATAGCTCATTTGAAAGACAATTCAATTCTTTATTCAGTAATGTAAAAGTTTATATAATTATTTGTACAGGGTGTCCAAAAATAATTTTTTAATTAAATTATTTGACAAAAAGAAGAATGTATGTAATTTATTTAACGCAGAATACATTTTACAGTTGCCCGTAAACAGAAAAAATGTGCATTACAGAAATAAACATTGCTTTTCGATTAAATTAAATATTCAAACCAGCTCCCGCCAGCCACCTGCCTCTTGGAAGTTTTAACATTCAATTTAAGCGAAAGGCAATGATTATTTGTGATATAAACATTTTTGTCTGGTTTATGACAGCAGTAAAATGTATTTTAATTTAAATTTAATAAGTTACACACATTCTTCTTTTTTTAAACGCTTTTCTTTAGTTCAATAGTTTGCGTCAAATCTTTAGAGGTCAATTTGCCTGCCTTTTCATCAATGCAAATGAATGAAAATTTGCAGACATATGCATTCGCGGGAACAATACACGAATAGTCAATAAAAAAAATTTGTTTATGTTTAATAATTGTTTAAAAAAAAAACGATTTTAATGGAAAATGCTTAAATTCTCTTGTTTTTTACAATCTAGAAATTTGAAATTTTTACGGATTGTAGCTAATGATATGAACTATACATAATTTCACTTTTTACGTTAATTGTTTACGTTATGCTTCACAAATAAACAATGAAGTTTCAAATTTTTTGCCGATTCCGACTACTTTTTATGTTTGTATATCATATGTTTTATATACATATTTTAATAAACATGACGATATATTTTAATGTTTGAAAAGTGTAAGACTAAAAAGTCAAAAATAAAAAAATATGAAAAAATAGGAAACGCTTTTCTTTAGTTCCGGGTGACTAAAATTATAAATATTAAAAAATCAACTAAAAAGCAAAAAATAAAAAAAATTGAAAAAATCCAACACACTCGTTAAAGAAAAGCGTGGGGCGAAAACCGTTTATTCGATGAAGACGCCCCACGCTTTTCTTTGACGAATGTGTTGAATTTTTTCAATTTTTTTTATTTTTCGCTTTTTAGTTGATTTTTTAATATTTATAATTTTAGTCACCCGGAACTAAAGAAAAGCGTTTCCTAAAAACTTTTTTTTCATATTTTTTTATTATTTAATAAAATTGGAATATTATCGAATACTAACGTCGTCACGTTTTTAATTCAGCTATTATCATTTGTAATTACTTTCATCTCCAGCTTGTTCTTCACCCACACGCTTTCTATTTATAATAATTCATGACGATATCGAAAAAAAAATCGCATTGCAGAATGCGAATGAACGTCAATTATTATTGTTATATTATAATAGATTGAGTAGCTCCCATTAATAATTTATTATTGAATCTTATAAGTAGGCCCACCTACACTCATGATGATAAATTGGCTACAAATATATTAAGTTGTATTTTTAGCTTAATTGTTGTTTGGTTGTCAATACAGGGCACTGTTTAAATTCATTATTAGTTGATTGTTCTTTTCGGTTTTCTTGTTTTTGTTTCTATTATTATTGTTGCGCCGTATAAACAATAGACTAAGGTAAAGTAAACGAAACACAGATGAATACGAAAGTCGGGTGTAATCTGACTCATTTATATAGGTAATTCAGGCATGTATTATACATTTTAAAGTAGAAGACTTTAAAATGATATTGCCAATATTGATGAGTTGCGTTCCTGGGACGACTTTACTAAAAGATAGTTCATTCGATTACATGAAATCAACCCCAACTCAAGAATATCCGCCACAAAAAATCATAGCATGTGATCTGTCTTTAAAAAGACAACAAATGCAACGATGGCAGTAAAATTCTCGCGCTAGAGATTCCATAGTAAATCACGAGGGAAAACCAGGAAAAACCCTCGTGATACTATCCCGACATCGTAAGTATTTCGGCTTACATTTAGTTTACTCTCAAAACGAATACCAAATTCTGACTTTAATGTATGTATGCTATTTTAAATTATAAATAATATTAATAATACATAGATATTATATGTACTAACAGAAGACTAACAGAAGAAGAAAGAATTGTGTTTAAAAAATACCTTGTGAATGCGAACACTTTTATTTAGGTGAAATATCAAGACCATTAGACGTTAGAATAAGTGAACATCAGTCTTATATTAAAAATAGAGAATTTGATAGATCTCAAATATGTCAACACGCATGGGATAATGAACATCCACTCAGTGGAGAGATTCAAGTATAGTCCTGAAAGAAACAGATAGTAAAAAGAGAAAAATCAAAGAAGCGGCTCTAATTATGCTAAATGAAAACAATTGTGTCGCAAACTCCTCGGTAAAATGCAGTAGGATGTGGTTACCCATACTAAAAGAGGAAGTCATTAGAAAGAAAATACCACGATTAGTAAGTCAGTATTACATCGAGTTAGTACATAATATTTTATATTTTAGTTTTATTTATATAATATCTATGTATTATTAATATTATTTATAATTTAAAATAGCATACATACATTAAAATCAGAATTTGGTATTAGTTTTGAGAGTAAACTAAATGTAAGCCCAAATACTTTTTCATAAATAACTATTTCAGATTATTAACAGGCGTCTATAATAATCGTACTTAACCATATACAAATATGTGGTGGATTCGACAAATATTCAAAATATCTCGATAAACACTGGCTTATCGAAAAAGTACTAAGAGGCAAAAAAGTTTTAAAACATTGTGTTTAACTAATGGTGTCACAATAATAATTTAATTGGAACGTACACAAAAGTTTGGGGGGGTTTAAGGGAACAAAATACCCATTAAATTTTTATGGGGTTCACAAATTTCACTTTAATTTTTTTTAAGATGTTGCTGCCATTAAAATGCCACATGTCCATTTTCAATAAAAAATCTCTGAGAGTTTTCGATATATGTATATGAAAAAAAATCGATTTTTATTTTGTAACTTCAAAGGGCTGTAACTTTTTTTGTGTGCACTATTGTATATAGGTAAGTGAAGTTTAATCAACCTATTTTTGATCCCAGAATCTGTGGTATAATTTATGACCAATCTTTTCGGCACACCCTGTATAATATGCCTCGTAACGCACTCAACGTAAGTTTACAAATCTCTAGACGCAGCCAAGGTGTTACCATTATTTGTAAATCCGTATTTTCAAATTGTTTTTATTTGTTCGATTATGATTTCCTATACATATTTTTATGGAACGTACTTATCCAGAATATTTTTCAGGTTCAAGTGTCTTCTTTTGGGTCCTTTATCTAAAGAGATATTTGCGTACTCTTTTAAAGTTGTTTAGATATTAAAGACCAACTAAACAATAAAGACTAAATCAACTGAAAACTTTTATAGACTTTATGCTAATTTTCCATTACATTTTATACACTAACAAACGCAGTAAAACCAAACATTAAAAAGTCCTAAAGCCAAGTCTGCTTTCTTATTTTGTCATTCGTCGATTGCACAGACATTTCCTTATGTTAAGGGTCACTTCGAAGCCACATAAAAACGCTGTAGGTCTTAATGGTGAAAGTAATAATTGTGAGCAGTTATGTTCGCAAAACAACTGCTTGTGTATAACATTGTATAGAGATGGGATTAGCCATAAAATACATTTTGGTATGTTATCTAAATGTAGGTACAATGTTGTGTGTGTGTGTGTGAGAGATCCTGGCATCAGACAAAATCTATTTGCCACAAAACATGTAAATTCTTAATTACATTAAATGATTTCATATTGTCTATTTCTAAACTATACCGCTATTTTTGAATTTCTGATAAAATTAATGATGGAATCTAGTACCGCTTTATCTGGGGAAGAAAGGAGAGCTGTAATATTTAGTGGCAATGGACACTCGTGATGAATTAGTTCTTGATACAGAATTGAAGAAGATTGAGAGTTCAGAGAACATTCTAGAAATATATGATTTAGATCACCAATGGATACATTGTCACAACTACAGACAGGAGAGTTAAGTATTCCAATTTTATATAAGTGAGATGGAAAGCGAGCATGATTCAATTTTAAACGAGTCAATACTGACATTTGTGCTCTATTATAATTAAAGGTGAAATGAGGAATGTCTTTTGGAAGTGTAGGGTGAAAAAAGAAGATATCTTACCGAAGCAATGTGATACCACGGGCTTTTGCTGACATGCATTGAATATCTATCAATATTGTTAATTTTGATGGTAAAATCTGAGTCAATGGAGCTCAGTAGCTAGGATAGAAAGTTTATCGTTAGACAGAACCAAAGAGTCAGAACTCAACGAGTCTCCTTGGAATAGATGGCGGTTGATTACAATATTTTCAGTTTCGGTTTCGATATTGTTTTTACTATGTATTTTGAGGTGAACTTCCAATATAGTAAGTGGTGAACATGGTGAATATTATATAACGGGTGTCCACTTATATTTCCCCCATTTTAACTGCCTATAACTTCTAAACGACTCAAGATAGAAATATGCAGTTTTCGCTGAAATGTTTTATTTTAGTAAAAGGTTTGTTTGAATGGATCGAATTTTGTATATCGCTTTTAAATAAAAAAGGGCGGATTTTTGAAAAAAACGTTGACTTTTTTTATTGAAACACCCAGTATATTTTTTGTAAATTGAAAGAACGGTCATTTACCTATCCAGCGATATAAAGTTTTTTAAAATCTAACATTAAACACGACACTCGAATTGTCCCCCCTGGAGAAGGTGGGAAGGCGGTGGGGTAACTTTGAAACTTTTTAACTTTTTTATTACAGATTTGGATTCCTTACGTAAAAATAAGCGACTTTTATTCAGTATGTTTTTTTCTGGTTTATAGGATATATCGCACTATAATCGTAAAACCGATTTATCGTGCTACTCTAGGTCCAGTGTTTTTCAATTTTTTGATTTTGCGACCCCTTTACAGGTTGAAATATTCTGGCGACCACCTGGTGTCATAGCAAGCCAAAGAAATAATTTAATTAAAAACTACATACGTTAGGTAATAATTTTTTCCTATTTTGGTACATTTATCTTTTATTCACGCGGGTCAAAAATTAAAGAACAGCCAACATTTTGCTTTCCAATTTGACGAATCTGACTGACATTTTGCAGTATTTGTGCACTTTGAAGCAGATGACAATATCATGGAAGAAATCTTATTTTGCAAAGCACTTCCTTCAAACACTACTGGCCAGTGTTTGTACGATATGTTTTTAGAAAGCACTTGCAACTACAATATTGATTGGGAAAAATATATCGGCTATTTGTAGCGATGGGGTTAAAGCTGTGAATGGCAAAAATAGCGGGCTCATTACAAAATAAAATCGATAATGCCAAACATATCCTGGACACACTGTTTTCTTCATCGACAGGCTCTAAGGTAGTAGTTTCTGATATAAATAACGTGCTCGAGGAGCTAATAAGAATTGTAAATTATATCAAAGGTTAAGCTTTGCAAACCCGGATATTCAGAATCGTTTGTGAAGATATGGACTCGCCTTATCAAAATCTCCTTTATCACACAGAGGTCAGTTGGCTATCCAAAAGAAAGGTATTGATAAGAATTTTGGAACTGAGAGCTGAAATTGTTAATGTTCTTACAAGATGCAAAATCTAAATATGCTCACGGTTTTTCTGACCCTATTGGCTGTTGAAATTAGCATTTTGGCAGATCTTTTTAGTCACCTTAGCAATTTGTACAAAAACCTTCAAGGAAGAGAAGAGAATATTTTAACAGCTAAAGATAAAGTAAAAGCATTTCACGCAAAACTTCGTTTGTGGTCAACCTCTCTGCAAAACAAAATGTTTGAGTCTTTTCCATGTGTTTAGAATATTGATGAAGATAATGCAACAGACCAAAGTTTTGCAGTATCGGCTCACATTTCTTGCATTATACAGAGCTTGCATAATTTACAAGAGCAACTTTTGACATACTTTCCAGAGTTGCACTCTGAAGCTAACAATAGGAGTAGATGGATTCTAAACTCTTTGTTGGAAACATCATTAGATCTGACTAATGTCAACAAAATAATGAAAGAATGCCTTCAAGATTTAGCAATTCGCAAAGTGTCAACATATTTTGGATAAAAATAAAACACCAATATCCAGAGCTGGCCAGGAAAGCTCTTAAATTATTAGTGCAATTCGCAACTTCATACTTGTGTGAACTGACATTTTCTTCAATGGTAGACATTAAAACTAAAAAGAGAAATAGACTGCAATTAGAAAATGATTTGATTAGTAACCTTTCAAAAATAGTGCCACAAATTGGTAAACTTTTAGAAAACAAACAAGCACATCCTTCCCACTAAAATTGTGTTTTAAGAACCTCAACTTTTTCTTTCAGTCGGCGACCCCTCAAGTTAATCTTCGCGACCCCCTGGGGGTCACGACCCACAGATTGAAAAACACTGCGGGTAAATAATAGAAATGAAATTTTAATATCTCGAGAAATACACTTCCAAATGAAAAACGAAAAAACATGTTTTCAATATTTTTCGAAAACCTATCGAGTGACACCAAACACGACACCTCCAAGGTGAAAAGTTTAATAACTTTAATTGGAACCTTGTTTTTTATTGCAGATTTGGCTTCCTCATGAAAAAATAAGCAACATTTATTCGAGACAGAGTGGGGGAGTCATGTTTGGTGTCATTTATCATTTGGTTTTTTTTATTTGGAAGTCAAGTCTCGAGATATAGTTTCTCGAGATTTAGTTTCTATAATTTAACTACGGTATCACGATAAATTGTTTTTTCCGATTATAGCCCCATCTATCCACACTTAGGAGTCACCCCCTCACTCCAGGGGGTGGAGTTATTGATCCGATGTTCACTTCGCGAAATATTTCACCATCCCGCTATTTTTGGGACACCATATATTATATTGTATATTGTTATTATATATTATTTTATTTTTTATTATTATTTCAAACCTAATATATGTTCATTTTCCAGGTGAGTAAACTTAAGCTGTACGCACATTGTAACGAAATCGGTAAGTGACATTGTTTACTTTTTACCCTACAGTCAAGATTTAACTATCACAATTGTTTTAATTAATTATTGTTACTTAATCACCAAATCAATAATCAAATATTATTGACGATAATAAATCAAATTGTTAACAATCAACTCTAGTTAAACACTTATGCTGTACCTAACTTCACCATCATCATCTAGCCTTCTGCATCCAAAGTTGAACATAGGCCTCCCCTAATTTCTTCCAGTTTTGTCAACTTGGGCTTCCTGAAACCAATTCCCAGCAATCCCTTTGACGTCGTCTGTTCATTGTGTAGGTGGTCTACCTCTACTTTCTCTGTCTGTTCTTGGTCTCCACACTGTAATTTTTTGGGTCCACCTCCCGTCCTTCATTCTGGCTACATGGCCCGCCCAATTCTACTTCAGCCATGCTACTCGCTCTATGACATCTGTGACGCCTGTCCTTCTTCTGATTTCTTCATTTCTGACCCTGTCTCTGAGAGTCAGTCCAAGTAGTGGCCGATCCATTCTTCTTTGGAACGATCTTTGTTTGGTTTCTGTGACCTGGATTAATGATAAAGTTTCGGCACCGTAAGTTATGACTGGAAGCACACATTGGTCGAACGTTTTCTTTTTCAAATAATTTGGCAAGTTGCTCTTGAAGATGTGTGATATGTGACCCGCATGCTAAGGTGATCCTTCTTTATAATTCGGCAGTTTGATTGTCCCTGGTAATTTGGACTTCATGCCCAGTATTTTTATATTTAATTATTTGGCGACTATATATCGTTTAAGAATTTATGAGCTCGCTAAATATACGCATCTCAATTATTGAATTGCCATTTTCTTTCTATAGTGCAGTCACTGAAGGTAAAAATCAACTATGACCTTCGATTTCGGTAAATCTCCATTCATTTTCACGAAAATTGGTGAGCGAATTTTGATGCTATTAACTTTTTCTAGAGCTCATTTTTGATAGGTATTTCTAAGTACTTTGACAAGTATTTAGTACCTAAGTGTTATAAAATGCATCTCTTTCCCGTTATTTAAGCTTGAATACAGTTTTTGAGTTATTTATGAAAAATCGCTTTAAAGCATGCATTTTCTTTCACAAAAATTAAAATATTTGATCTTTAATAACTCAAAAAGTATTGATTTATTCACATTATATAACAAATTTTGCTTATAATTTGTCCCTCTCTCGATTTGTGGGGTTATTTTTAATAAAGTAATTTTCACCCCCGAGAAGAGGTGACATATACCCCAGGTTAAAACCTCAAATTGTTATTGTTAATTCGTGAAAATGAATGGAGATTTACCGAAATCGAAGGTCATAGTTGATTTTTACCTTCAGTGACTGCACTATAGAAAAAAATGGCAATTCAATAATTGAAATCCGTATATTTTGCAATCTCATAAATTATTAAACGATATGTAGTCGCCAAATAATTAATTTAAATTATTTTAAGTACAACTCTCTCTTAAGCCGGGAATATGGGATGGTTTTCTTGCGAAGGGGTTGTAGCTCTATAATCGAAAGGCGCGTGATTTAAGAATTTATTCTTAGAATATAAGCTATACGAATTAAACTACTATTAACTTTTTTGTAAAAACTTACAGTTTTTCACTGATTTTCGAAAAATCGCTTCATAACATGCATTTTTTTTACGAATAATTAAAATCTTTAATCTTTGATAACTTAAAAAGTATTGACTTATTTTATTAACTTTATTTAATAAATTTTACTTTTAATTTATTCTTTTATTGATTTGTGCGGTTATTTTTTATAAAATAATTTTCACCCCCGAGAAGGGGCGGTATGCACCCTCAGGGTAAAGGCGCAAGGTAGTATTATGTCACCTTTGTTTCTTGACGTATCCTCTAACCACTGACCAATTTTCGTGAAAATCGATAAAGGTTCACCGAAATTGAAGGTAATCGTTAATTTTCACTTTCAGTGACTGCACTATACAAAATAAATTGCAATTTACTGATCTAAATGCGCGTAATTTGGAAGCTTATAAATTATTCAATGATATGTTGTCGCCAAATAATTAGTTTAATGCATTTTAAGTACAACTTTCTCTTAAGCCGGGAAGATAGGGTGGTTTTCTTGCGAAGGGGTTGTAGCTCAATAATCGAAATGCACGTGATTTAGTAGTTTATTCTTAGAGTATATAAGCTATAGGAATTATATCCGCAATACGATATATTTTAAGTTTTCTCAGCATTTTTCTCTTAAGTTAAATCAATTAAAGGGTTGTTTGGGGGTAAAGGGGATGAGCTCAAAAATCGAAACTATATAATTTCAAGAGCTCATAAATAGATCGTAATTCTGCCGCAAAAACCGATTCAATATTCCTATTTTTAAGTAGTGGGGGGGGGCTGAGTCAGTAAAGTATCAAATTCCTGCTCAGTGGAACGAGCTCAAAATTTTTAGTTTGCGGAATATGAGAGCTCATAAATAGCTCATAAATCAGGGCTATTTGTTTTTTGATTTTTGTAAGTGGGGGGGGGGGGCAGCTCAACACGGGTGCTATTTCGTTGACGTCTTTTTTAGTTTACCTATTTTATTTAATTTTGTTAGTCGACTTTTGGACTTTTGCTTGGTACCAGGTTTGTCATGTATTGTGTCTTTCCAAATGTTTAATGTTTTTCATTTTCCACATGTTTTAAACCAAATTTCTTACAGGCGGCATCAATAAGCATAGTTCTAATCTCTTTTAAGTTGTCTGTTATACCTACCTTATTAAATAATAAAAGTTAAAGTAAATTATTTTTATTGTCTCCCATCTCTATTCTTGTTGCTGTCTGTCTAAATGTCGATGATTAGTCTCAAACTCACCCTATTTTTTTTCCTTTTGATGGCTCGATTGTTTCAAGAAAACGTAATCTAGTTAAGTTGGAGGATGAAAGGCTTGTAACTTTGTTAGAGGTAATGCGTGTTTCTTTTGGCGACGTCCCATAAACAAAGAGACAAATTGTTTCTTTTCCTGTTTTATTTTAAAAATGCTCACCATAAATTGGTTAGGTTGAGAAAAGTTACTCAAAGACAACAGTAAATAATAGAGAGCTGAACAAGAATATATACTTGATATTTGATCATTGTGTCATTATCTGAAATGTTAAAGATACAAGAGTAATATACATTACTCATCAATGATACATAAGTGTATGTCGGTATATCAATTATACAGTGTGTCTGCGTAACTTGAAACCATATGGGAAACATTTTTAATATCATTTTACGAAAAAAAGTTATTCTTTATAAAGTGCTTGGCATAGTCTAAAACGTAAGACGCAATCATCAGATATTAAATTTTATCAACAGTATACGAGGTATGTCAAAAAATATGAATTTCGCTCAAGAGTAAAGTGCCTTTATATTTCACAATATCGAAAATTGTCATTGAGAAAAGTTGTTTGTAATTAAAAGTTATGTTTAATTCTCGTCTAATTAAAAAATTGTTTTTTTGAAAATTTTCCTCAAATCACGGTTACCCAACATCATTTTTATTTATGATAGCTCCGTTATTATTAATTTTACGAAAAAAGTTATTCTTTATGAGACGTTCTGCATAGTGTAAGAACTAAGATAAAGTTATAAGATATTAAATTTTGTCAATTTTATACGAGGCATGTCAAAAAATATGAATTTCGCTGAAGAGTAAAGTACCTACCTTTATTTTTCACAATATTGATATTTGTTGTTATATAAAGTTGTTCAGAATTAAAAACTATGTTTCAAAATGCAATTGCATTCTTCTAGTTGAAATATTGTGAACTATAAAGGTATTTTACTCTTGAGGTAAATTCATATTTTTTGATGTACCTCGTATAAAATTTTAAAAAATTGATACCTTATGATTAGAGAGCGGAATATATGCAACACAACATTACCAAAATATGCGCATATATATGCATTACTTTTACTACAAATATGCAGGTATTTTTTCTAAATTTTTCTAAATATGCAAATGCATAATAAAAATACTCAAAAATAAAACAATATATTAAATATAAACATTTATGTTTAAAAAATTCAACCTATATTTATGTTTAATACGTATTTACTTTTTACATAAAAACAAATGAAATGACACACAAAAACTGATATTATAATTAAATTAAGAATCTAAATTATAGTATGAATTTATAATCAAATATGTTTCAAAATTTTCAACTAGCAACTTTTGCCTTCTATCACTAAAAACGTGTTTGGACACAGAAAAAGTTCGTTCTACATCTACTGATGTTATAGGACAATATTTTAATTTAGGCAGTAAACTAATTTGACAAGTCGTAAGATCTTCAGAAAAGTTGCCTTCAAAAATACGTACAACTTTCCTCAAACAATCGAAGCCCTCATTTTTTTCTAAAACATTTTTTAATTTTTTCTAATTGTAATCCCTGTATTTCCGGGAATTTTTTGACAATGAGCAGAAAAAGTGTTAACAAGATTAACCTGACATGATGCTTTTGTTTGTCAGTTCTTCATTTAAAAAATGAAATGTGAAAATGAATGTAACTTACGATTTTGGAACAGGCCTTGCAAAATACTTTGTCTCCACTTAGCTTTAACTCGGGAAAACACTTTATCCAAGCACTTTTTTGAATGATAGACATATTTAAATTTAATATATACCAATCACTTCAAAAACAATAAATACGATACAACGTTTACTTTAAACAAATGTTGGCCGGAAACTGACAAAATAAATGTTAGACCCTTAAAAGCAGGTAGGTACTTACGACTTGCTACGCTAATAAAATAATATTTTTCTGGGGACACCCATAATTGTTAAATTCAGGTAGTAACGGGAAAGTCCAGATAGATGATAATGAGCGATAGATAGATAAATAACGAGCTCGTTCATATCGAAGTTATAAAATTCCACCTAAGAGAGGAAAATTTTAAACTTTTGTATAATTTATTTTTAAAATATGCAAGATAAATCGTGTTTAGCTTAAATATGCAATGTTGTGTTTGTTGTCTGAAAATATGCAACGTATGCATCTATATGCACTTTGCATATATTCCGCTCTCTACATGATTGTGTCTTAGTTTTTTGACTATTCAGACGTTTTTATAAAGAATAACTTTTTTCACAAAATTAATAATTACGGAGTTATCTTAAATAAAAATGATGTTGGGTATCCGTAATTGGAGGAAAATTTTCAATTTTTTTTTTTTCAATTAGACGAGTGTAAATGCATATTATAACATAGTTTTTAATTGCAAACAACTTTTCTTTATAACAATTTTTGATATTGTGAAATATAAAGTCACTTTATTCTTGAGCGAAATTCATATTTTTGGACATACCTCCTATATTATTATTATAATTTGATATCTGATGATTGCATCTTAGGTTTTAGACTATGCAGAGCACTTTATGAAGAATAACTTTTTTTCGTAAAATTGATATTAAAAAAGTTTCCCATATGGCTCCAAGTTACGCAGACACACTGTATAAATTAGGCCTGGATCCCGCGTACCAAAAAAAGTTTATGAATAGCAAGCTGAAAATTTGTTAATAGCTTAACGGTGTCTAGTCGGACAAACTTTGATGTACGGGAACACTGGAACAGTGGAACTTTTAATTGTGGAACGTGTCATCCTGACAAGTTTATGATTGTGAAACCTAGCAGGTTGTTTTTAAATTTATTCAATAGCAAACTTTATATAATATATGAATAAGTGTTTGTCCGTCAAATTTGTTGGGCATTTTAATAAGCCCGACACGTAGAACATGCCAAATGACAGGAGTTATGTTTGTGATAAATAGCGGTCTGATTTTTGCATCAGAGTTTAATGAAAGGGTAACAAATCAATTGGAAGTTCTCTCCGACAAAATACATGGGACGTTTTTGTAGTCTGACGTCCGAAACCTGTATTACGTGTAACCTGTTCCACAATTAAAATGTCCCCTGTTCCAGTGTTCCCGTACATCAAAAGTTTGTCCGACCAGATACCGTTAATTTTAATTGTATAACAATTTTTTAACCAGGTAATTTTTTTCTTCAATTCGTTTTTTCACCATTAGATTGAAAGAAAGAAGATTCCCTAACGACATGAAGTTAAGTACGCGTATTTAACTTTCGCCTCAATATAAATCGGCACAGACATGCCACCCACAAAGATAAACAATCGCGATATTCAATTTTAATAAGTTGAATACCAACAAGAATCATCCCAAAGTTTCACCAGCTCCTTCGGCGTAACTAATTCTCGGGGCCTCGTCAATGTTTGCTCAGCGATAAAATAATTTCTAGGCTGCTGTCCCGCCCTAAGACTTGAGCTCCTTATCTTTTCTCCGGGACAAATAAGGATAATAAAGAACGAAGAGAAAGGATATAATTGAATCGCGACAAGGACGATGCTCCCCGGTGTCAGTGGGTATAATCTCAGTAGCCCAGTAGATGAACGTAAAATTACGGCGATACCGTGTAATTTTCAGTGTCACCACCGAACTGCCATGAACATTTGGATTTGGTTCTATTTTTACTCCACTTCGCAGTTGTACTTGAGCCCAGGGTTGCTTTTTTTGGAGGGTGAAAATCACCCCTTCTCGTGGGTGAAAATACATACCTTCAAAGTAGAGCCGGAAATGAAAAAATTTACTAATTCTAAGCAATTTTGTTGTATAGAGTTTTTTCACTGTCAATACTTTGCCTTACCGAAATCATATAGACCGGTATGTTTATTAAATACAATGGGAAAATAACACGAAAAATTACTTTGTAAAAAATTAAATCAAATAAGAATAGAAATTGGATTACATCCTGGTCAGTATGGTTTTAGGAAAGGTAGATCAACAGAAGATGCAATAAATAAAGTATTTGAAATAGTAAATGAAAGCATAAAAAAGTATGTTTTAATGATCTTTATAGACGTGTCTGGGGCTTTTGACAATCTTTGGTGGCCGTCATTCTTTGAAAAACTTCGAAGAATGAGATGTCCAAAGAATCTGTACGGAAGTCTCAGAAACTACTGTCAAGACCGATATGCAAGCCTAAGTCCAACAGGAAAAAAGACAAAACATATCACAAAAGGATGTACACAAGGATCAGTATGTGGACCTATGTTCTGGGATGTAATGCTAGAGGAACTGTTAAAACAATTGGCTATAGATCCTGAAGTGCTTGGAAGCATAGCATATGCAGATGATTTGTTGTTGGTCATAGATGCAAACTCAAGAAAAGAATTAGAAAATAAATCAAATGAAGTATTAATAAGAGTAAATGATTGGATGAATAAAGTAAAATTAACAATATCAGATTCAAAAACAACATATAGTTTAATAAAAGGAAATGTAGAAAGAGATACAATTATAAAAATTAGAGGGAAAACAATAAAAAGAAAAATGGAAACAAAATATTTAGGTATTATAATAGACGAACAAAAATTATTTACAAAACACATGAGTTGTGTCTGTGAAAAGACAACAAAGATCATGCATTGCTAGTCTATATCTTGCAAAGATAATGCATGGCATTGCTAGTCTAGCACAGAAGGAATCTAGAATTTCGTTCCGACAGATGAGAATATACCTAAGTTCAATACTTGCATCAATTGTAGGGTACGGTTCAAGTGTATGGGCACATAGATTAATAAATAAAAAAAATGCAGAAAAATTAAATAGAGCTCAGAGAGGATTTCTTGTAAGAATGACGGGAGCATTTGGAACAACTGCAACACAGGCACTCACAGTTTTAACTGGAGTAATGCCAATGCATTTAGAAACACAAAAAAGAGCATGTAATTATGGCTAAAAAAAGAAAAATATGAAAAAATAATACAAATTAGGATTAGATATAAGAAATAAAAGATAATTAAAAGAAATAATAAATAGAAAAAGACAAAATGAATGGGAAAATTCAACAAAATCTAGACGTTTATACAATATTATACCAATATTAGAAAACATTCCAAATTATTTTAATCCAAAACAAGGTTTAGTACACTTTTTAACAGGACATGGACCGTACCCAACATATTTGGAAAGATTTAACTTAAAATATGATGCATATTGTGAATGTGGAGAACTAGGTACACCAGAACATATAGTGTTACATTGTGAAAATACTATAGAAAATGAAGAACATAGAGAAATGAGAAGAAGATTAGAAAGAATTGAAATAAGAGATATATTACAAAATGAAGAATATTTTGAAATATTTAACAATCTAACAGAAATAATATCTAAAAAACAACAAGAAATCTATAATAATAGAAGAAGACAACAAATAATCCAACCTAGATGAAGTTGAGTAAGATAAAGTTAAAATAAATAAAATAAAATATAAATTCAAGAATAGATATTTACAATTATAATAATAATAATTCAATATAAAATAAATAAATAAAAATAATAATTCAATAAATAATATAATTATTAAAAACACTGACTTAAATGTGTTAAAAACTAAATAAAAATGAAAATGAAAATGAAATTTACATATATAGTATATATAAAAGAAATATAAACAGTTCAAGGGGTCACTAGCTAAGGGCCTAAGGCTCACTGGAGAATCCTTGAATTGAATATATAATTAAAAATAAATTAAATTGATTTAAATTAAAAAAAAAGACTACCAACTCTCTTCTGAAAATAGAGGCACTGCCTTTATAACTACTTAGAAGGGAGTTGATGGTTCCAAAAATAAATGTAAATGTATATTTGTTGAAATTTAATATTAATTTTAATTATGTTATAGTTTTTAGATTTATAGAAAAAGAAAATACTAGCAGGCTCCGCCTAGGGATGAAGAGCTACACTTCACGTTCTGGGTAGAGGCTGCTAGTAAAATATATTAATAATATAGTAAATTATAAATTATTAAAAGTAAAAGAAATATAAGAGAAGTTGAAAAATAAGTTAAACAAAAAAATTAAAAATTGTAAGAAATTTAAAACATAAAATTAATAGATTATGGCAAATTAACTAATAAATTGTAAAAATAGATTTAGTAATTTAGTAAAAAATGTAAAAATACAAAAATATCTGTAATCCCATCAGGAAAAAACGACCTGGATTAGTCAGTAGAGGCCAGGTCATATGTATAAACAATAAATAAATAAATAAATAAATGTCAATACTGTTTGAGTCGAGTGAAAATGTTTATTTTTCAACAACAAAAAACACGTTTTCAGGCGGTTTTTCGCAAATAAATGAAAAATAAATGCGTCCTCTGAAGAAACCTTAAAAAGGGTTGAAACTAGTTAGAGTGCTTTTGGCGCTCTCTGAACTAACTAAACTTGGATGCATTTGAAAACTCCACCATAACACTGAATACTAAGTCCATTGAGAGAGTGAGCAAATTCAAATACCTAGGAACGTGGCTTTTTGAAGACTGGGCATCGGACAGGGAAGTAAAATGTCGCATTGAGCAAGCTCGACAAGCTTTCGTAAAATTCAGGAAGGTACTGAGCTGCTCAGAGTTCGACCTTACACTGAGACTAAGGTTTACTAAATGCTACGTGTGGTCGGTGCTGCTATATGGCATAGAGGGCTGGACACTCAAAACGAGGGATATAAACAGATTAGAAGCCTTCGAAATGTGGCTTTATCGCCGTATCCTAAAGATACCATGGACGGCGAAAGTCACAAATGTGGATGTCCTTAAAAGAATCAACCAAGAACGTCAGCTTTTCGAAAACATCAAGAAAAGAAAAACGGCGTATTTGGGTCACATCATGCGAAACGAAAAATACCAGTTCCTTCAACTTATAATCCAGGGTAAAATTGAAGGCAAGAGAGGAATAGGACGCAAGAAAATGTCCTGGCTCCGAAACATAAGGCAATGGACAGGGATTACCGACATACAATCACTGATACACATTGCAAGAAACAGAGAGTTAATGGAAAATGTGATCGCCAACATCCATTAGTGGATTTGCATTTGAAGAAGAGAAGAAATAACTAAAATATGACGGCTCCTGTTTCGGTTCACAACGAAATGATTAGTTATTATTTTTATTAGTTCTACTCGTATTCTGAGTATTGGAAACTAATCATTGCTGGAATTTTACCGTGCTGGACAGGCGGGTAGTAAGATGCAACTTTATAGATCTTCCTCCGATTTCTTAGCTCCGAAAATTCGTTGGCTAGCAAATATTAGAAGCCGCGGATGATTTAACCAGAAGATTAGTTACTGTTCTAGTTCTGAAGATTAGAACTGTTCTAAAAAACTTTTATTTTTAATATTATTAATATTAAAAGTAAAACTTTCGTTCGTCTTTAGCAGATGCCGCCACGGCATCCATGTTATCATGATCTTTCGTTTGTGGACCGAGGACGGCGGCCCGAATTTTAGTGGTTCAGAGAGAATTAAATATGCGCTGTCTGAAGAAACCCTAACAAGGGTTGGGTTGAAACTAGTTAGAGTGCTTTTGGCGCTCTCTGAAATAACTAAAATAAGATGGCTCTTGTTTCGGTTCATAACGAAATGATTGAAAGAGTGACTTCCAGGTACATTTTTAGCTGTAGAACAGTTTCAGTGGCTGTTATGTAAGTACATACCGATTACTAATAACTTTATATTATGTCGTTTGGTCGCATACCATTTTGTCAGGACTCCATCAACCCTTAACTAGTTAAGGATTGATGGTAGTATATATTAAATTATATACCAAGCAATTCTCATCAGATTGGTCGCTTCAAATGACAAAGTGTCTCATTTTTACATGCTATAGACTATAGAGTTCAATACTATACAGTTGTTTGGCTTTATTGTATGTGATAAAAACCAAGACAAAGTTGTTTTTTATGTATTTTATATGTATATGTACATGGCTCTCGTTTTGTGATTTTAGCTTGTAGTTTGTATTGAGAAGACTTTTTGTACTGGGCCTGATGATGAGTCATATATTGTAAGACTCGAAACCGGTTGCCCCATGATTATATAACAACTAATAAAATACAAACTTAAGATTGCCAGTATTGACTCAATTACTATATCCAATTGTATAATGGACTCGCATTGGCAACTCTTTCATCATTTGAATGAAATGATTATTTGTTCTTGAAAAATAAGTATTTTATCGAAAAAAAATTTTCCTGGCAAAAATATAGCTTATAAAAAACCAAAAAAATGGTGTATTTATGAAGTTTTAAGACCCAGTAAAAGCAAAGTTGTATTTCAGAAAAAATACGTTCTTACTCTTCAAATTAAAAATCTAATGTTTCGACGTGAAATAACCACAAAATGAAGCAATTTTAGGGGAGAGCTAATTACAAATTTAAAGTGTTCAAAAATGCTTTATTTTTATTGCCTATAAAAGTTTCTAGCTCCAATATTAAGCCAGTTGCGCTCAAAATTAAGTTAATCCTTTTTTTTGTAAAGAATATCGTGAAAATCTCTCCCTATTTAGCACCCTAAATGAAATTAATCATTACTGCTTCAGAATTTACTTGCAAATTTTTTATATAATCTGTTTCGCCGGTTCAAAGTGCTTTTTTTGAAAGGGTTGTAGTTGAAAAGGCTTGACCGAGCCACTAATCAGTATTTCAAACTTTGAACAGCCATACCTTAACCAATTTTTGTCTTACAGAAAAACAGAATATTTACTCTTTGAGAGTTTTCGTACCACTAATACTGTTTAAGTTATTTTAAAAAAAGGGCATTTACCAAAAACTTAAAATTTCTTTTTACATACTATAAAACCAAAGTTTTTTAAAAATAAGCACTTCGCACCTGTCAAACTTAAATCGTATAAACAATACATAAAGTAAATGGTAAAGTGGTAACGATTAATTTTACAGCGCTCAACAATTAGGATAAATTGATAAGGATCAAAGTAATATTTTACGCCAAAAATAGTCAGAAGTTTATAAAAACTTAACATAATTAAAATAATATTAATACCGCGGTTTTGTTATCAATTTTAAACGAAATAAAATAAATTTTGTTATACAGTAGAGCGTCGATAATCTGAACTCCGGTAATCCGAACGTTCGCTAATCCGAACGCAAAAAATATTAAATTAAAAAATATGATCGCTGACCGAATTTTTGGATTTAATATGACAATATGGGCAAAATATGACCGCGGATTTTTGTTTTGCTTATGCAGAAATACATACAATATATTTGTTTATTATGCAGGTGTTTTATTCCTTGTAACTAAAACGTATGTACATTGTACATGTACATAATATGTACTATGTTGATTAGTTTTGTATGTATTTTGAAGATATGTTCGATAATCCGAACAATTTGATAATCCGAACTACCCCTGTACCAATTAGTTCGGATTATCGACGCTCTACTGTAGTAGAAATTTTTTTTCCTTTTTTACTATAGTCAGCATAAAATTGAATATTAAAATAGTGTATTTTCATTTGATATTAACACAGTTTGGGTCCTATTGTTTTAAATAGTGGAGTATTTTTATTAATTGGTTATAAACTATACGTGGAAGACGTTTAGATATTGTCCAAGTACAACATACTGTGAAGTGGATCAACGAAGGGTTAACGCAACGTGAAGTGGCTCAATGTTTGGGGTTTTCACAAAGTGTAATTAGAGCTTTGAATCGTTATGTCACAAATGGTGTAACCTCATAATATATTATGTTCATGGTGGAAGGCGACAACGAAGCACCAACCCTGTTGTTGGCCGATATAAGGCGAATTATTGCTAAAAGGAACTCAAAATATTATACTACTTCTCGCATCAACAGAACATTGCTTAACACCAATGGAAGAATAATTTCAAACCAAACCATTAGAACAAGGTTGCATATAACTGACTTAAGAGCCAGAAGTCTTTCATCTCATCCAGTACTAACCAGGGATCATCGCAGATTGAGAAGATCATGGGCTGAAGAACACCGCAACTGGACAATCAATGAATGGAAACAATGTTTATTTCTAGATGAGTCTAGATTTCCTATAAACAATTTCGATGGTCGTGTTTTGGTTTGAACGGAACGGAAAGAGAGGTGTAATGAAAATTATAAGGTCCTACATCTGCTTTTGGGGGAGGCTCTATTTGCGTTTGGGGTGGTATTTGTTTTGACGGCCGCACCGAGTGATTCTGGCAAAGGCTACTATGACGGTTAAGAGATATACCTAGAGATATGGTTATAGAACCAATTATTGTACTATTTGCGGGTGCAATCGGAGAAAGTTTTGTCCTTATTGACGACAATGTCCGTCCCCACCGTGCACGAATTGTGAACGAAATATTACAGCATCACGGTATTGACAGAATGAAGTGGCCAGCCCGATCACCAGATATGAACTGCATAGAACATGTCGCGGCCGCAATAACACAACAACTAAATGTGTTATAAAATCCTGTGAATACGCTTCGACAGTTGAGTGAAGCTGTAAAGAACATAATATGGGAAACTTTGAATCAAAATTTGTTGAATGAATTAATTGAGAGTGCAGTATTTGAGAAATATTAGAATTTTTTATTTAAGTTTTTTAAGTCAATTATCTCGTTATTTTGGATTTTGCAGGACACAATTTTATGTTACTTTATTTCAATAAATTGTTTTTCTTGTTCAAATATTTTATTTTTGCATTTGATTATTTATATTCCAAAAATATATATAACTTTCTAACTATAACCAGCGAAAAAAATACGACGCCAATAAACTTTTAAAATATTTGAAATAATAATTAGGATCCTTATCAATTGTTTTGCACTGTATTTGGGTTGCTAAATAAAGATTTTTACGATTTCTTTTACCACAAAAAGGGGTCAACTTTATGCTGAGCGTAACTCGTTGAGTTCTGGTCTTAGAAACTTTTATAAGAAAAAATAAAGCTTTTTTAAAACACTATACAAGAGTTTCAATGAGATTTTCCTGAAAAGTTCAATTTTTTGGATATTTTAACTACATTTTTGCTACGAATATTTTTTTCGATAAAATACTTACTTTTTGAGTTATTTGCTTAAAAGTGGTAAAAGAAAATTACATGGTATCGCCGTATTTCACGTTTACTTACTGGGCTAATAATCTCAGGGGTTCTGCCTATAAATCACATTCTTACGGATGATGTTTACAGTGCTGTTGTGTTGTGTTTGTTATATTTGGGACACGGGAATCTTTCTGGATTTTATCCCTTTTCCATCTGTCTCTCTTTTATGTAATAAATGAAAGGAATCTCTGTTCCGGTGACCATATCAAAGGCATCATTATTTTATTGTGGTAAAAGCTTCTTAGGCTCGTAAACTTCGGGTTATTTAAAAAATAGCTGTAGTAGTATATTACGAGTTATATTGCTGATTTGTTGACACAAGGTAATAAAAAAATTCTGCTACAGAAGTAAGAAATTATTCTGCTACGTTAAATGTCACTTACTTTAATTTTTTTTATTTCCATTTATTTAAGATCTGTAATATAAATTAAAATAAGGAAGAATAAATTACAGGAAGAAAAAGTGAAAACGAATAAAAAAACGAAGAGAAAGTACAATATTAAAAAACAATATTGAAAACGACTAAGAAGTACAAACAAATATGAAGAAGATATAAATAAAATTCTCCAACAATCTAACCAAAACTTACAAATAGGGCAAGCCTGGAAACAAATTAAAAATCTGCCGTAGGAGAAGCTAGTGAGAAAACAGTTAAATGTAACTTTCAGAGAAGTACAAACAAAAATTGATAAAAAACGGATTGGAAAAGCTATTCCGCATGATACACAAAATATTTGAGAGAGCACTGAATGGAGAAGACTTATCGGCAGAATGGACTTAAGCATATATGACATCAATATACACTGTGTCCGTAAAGTATGGAACAAATTCTTTTTTAGCTAAACAGAGCATTTTAAGAAATAATCCTGAAACACGTCGATTTTTGATTTTAATTTACCGTATTTTAAAATAATATTCTAATATAAAGGGTGAATTACTTTCGAGTATTGATATCACCGTCATTTTTTTAAATGGAACACCCCCATTTTGTTTCAATTTTCGGATTACTCTAGCTGAGTTGATTCCAAAAATGTATCACATGTTGATTCAAATTGGTACAGGGTGGACAAAAATACAATAGTTTTGTGTGTGTTCATAAAGTAACACGTTAGTTAACTTAACAATATTATCAAAAATACTTATTGTCTAGCGGACAGAACATGATGAAATACATGACTTTATAAATGTTCGAACTGCAGCCCTTGCTGTATTTGATAGTAACCCAAACGTTGTACAAATTCTTGTTGAACCTTGTTTATTGTGTCTTGAGAAATATTGTTTATTGCTGTCCGAATTCTCTGTTTTAATTCTTGAATATTTGCTGCTTTCGCTTGATACACAACATTCTTCAAATGGCCCCACATAAAATAATCCAAAGGATTGAAATCTGGTGACCTCGCTGGCCATTCAATAGGTCCACGTCTAGCAATCCACCTGTTCGGAAAAATTTCATCTAGGTACCTTCTAACATCTGCAACATAATGTGGAGGTGCAGCGTCCTGTTGAAACCATAAACTTTCATCAAAACCTCCAGGATTACGTCTGCTGGGAAACAAATTACGTAAAGTAGGTACGAGATACCCCCTTAAAAACTCAAGGTACAGTGCCCCGTTTAAATTACCTTCGATAAAGATTCGATTTCTTACAATTCCAGCCCATACATTTACCTTTTGCGAGTATTGTGTATGATGCTCACGCATCCACTGTGGGTTTTCTTTTGCCCAGTATCTACAATTCTGACGGTTAATCTCGCCATTTAACGTGAAAGTGGCCTCATCAGAAAAAATAATGTTTTGTACCAAGACAGGGTATCGGTGGCAGTTATCCATCATTGCTTCGCAAAATTGAATTCTTCTATCGGGATCATCTTCGTTTAATTCCTGCACAAGTGTGATTTTATAAGGATGCCATTTTTCAAGCTTTAATAGTTTGTGTACCGTTGTTTTGCTAACACCGATGTCGCGACTAACTTTACGCACAGAAGTGTGCGCATCTTCTTCAAAACTAAGTAAAACGTCTAATGTTGATTTCCGTGCATTTTCAACCGTACCAGTTTCTCGACATTTCTTTTCAATCTTACTGACTGTTGAACGCGTTATAGGTCTTTCTGGATATTTATCATTAAACAAATTACACACTTTCATCTGAGTTCGCGATCTGTCTCCATACCCAATCATCATAAGTATTTCAATTCTTTGCTTTACACTTAACTTCATTTCTACTTCAAATTAAATCTAAGCAATAATTAAAACATTCACAAATACCAAAAATATTGTAGTACTAAACTGTCACTGATCAATAAATCACACATCAATAAATTACTAAACAAATAATGACATTTAACAAAAACATAGCCTACTATGTTTCTTTTAAATTGATAAGAAATAATTTCTTTCATATTCTGTCCGCTAGACAATAAGTATTTTTGATATTGTTAATTTAACTAACGCGTTACTTTATGAGCACACACAAAACTATTGTATTTTTGTCCACCCTGTACCAATTTGAATCAACATGTGATACATTTTTGGAATCAGCTCAGCTAGAGTAATCCGAAAATTGAGACAAAATGGGGGGGTGTTCCATTTAAAAAAAGACGGTGACGTCATTACTCGAAAGTAATTCACCCTGTATATTATAATATTATTTTAAAATACGTTAAACTAAAATCAAAAATCGACGTGTTTTAGAATTACTTCTTAAAATGGTCTGTTTAGCTAAAAAAGAATTTGTTCCATATTTTACGGACACAGTGTATAAGAAAGGAAATAGAAAAAACTGCGAAAACAATCGAGAATTTAGCATTATATCATCTATATGCAGACTGTATAGAAAGACCTTAAAGGAAAAATTAGAAATATATATAGAGGATAAAATCGGAGAAGACCAGGCAGGATTCACAGCGGGGAAAGCATGCTTAGATCACATATACATGGTCGAACAACTATAGAAAAAAGAATGGCCAAAAATAGATCCGTCCATCTGGCTTTCGTAGATCTTAAGAAGGCGTATGACTCGATACCTAGAACCAAACTATGGAAAGCAATGGAAGACATCGAAGTACCACGAAGATTAATAACTGTCTAGAGTCCCAAGGCCATCCTAACCAAAGCCAAAACCATTGAAGTTTCTTCCATTTCTTTCGATTTTGTTCTAGGGTTTTCCAGTCATATTTGTACTCATAACAATCCCAAGTCTACTTTTACCGATTCCATTCATTTTCTTCGTGGTCTTCTCTTTTCCTTTATATGCCAACTTCGGTATTTATTAATTCATTGGTGATTCTTCCTTCCTGTATTCTAGCTACGTATCTGAGCCATCTTAGTCTTTTAACTTTCGCAATGATTGAAATTTTTTGTTGTCCATACACTTGCATTATTTCATCGTTTGTTCTTTTTCTCCAGATATGCCCATTTTTGTGTCCTTATACTCTTCTGAGTACCTGTCGCTCCCATATATCGCTAGCTTCAGATCTTTGGTTTTGTTTAAGATCCAACTCTCGCTAGCATAAAGCGCCATTGGTCGGATAACCTTTATATTCTTCTTTTTGCTTCTCTGGATATTTTCTTTGATCTCAGCATCTTATTTAGGTTTCCAATACTTTTACTACCCTTAGCCATTCTTTTTCGGATTTCTTGAGTCTCTTCATTTCTATTTGTTACTCCCAAATAATTGAACTGTCCACCTATCTCAAAGTCATATTCCTCGTCTGGGTCAGATACTTTCTTCTAAAACTGCCCTAACTGTTCATGATTTCTCCTCATCCCCACATACTTTGTCTTCCCCTAATTTACTGCCATCCTGAACTCTCTGACTTTTCTCTCGAGTCTTTTAAATATTTCTTCTTAATTCTGTTGATCTTCTTGTTAATGCAAGGTCATCCGCATGTGCTACGCATTGATGGCTTTCCCTTAAAACTCTCCTGCCAATGTTAAATTGAAAAATACAGTAGACAGGGGATCACCTTGACGTAGGCCTCTAGTAATGTTAAAGCTGTTGGAGACATGATCTTTTATCATGACTACTTTTGGTCTCATGGCCAGGATCTGTTTAATTTACAGCCAGCTGAAATATTGCAACAAAACATATATCTAGTTGAAATATGGGCTAAGAAATGGAATATAAAGATCAACGAAGCAAAATCAGTTAACGTAGTATTCACTAAATGTCACAAATAAACACCAAATATCCTAATGAATATTAGGAATATATATTATAAATAATATTATAAATAATATAAAGAATATTATAAATAATAATACCAAGAATATTCCTAAAAATGATACTGTAAAATATCTCGGATTACACCTTGACAAGGGGCTAACATGGAGAACACACATCTGGACGAAGAGGAAGCAATTAGGAATAAAATACAAAAAACACTACTGGTTACTCAGCCGAAAATCCACCTTATCTCTATCTAACAAAATATTAGTGTATAAAGCAATCATCCGGCCCATCTAGACATACGGGATTGAACTGTGGGGAACAGCAGCAGACAGCAACCTAGCAATACTGGAGCGGTTTCAATCCAAGGTTCTTCGTGCTATCACAAATGCACCGTGGTTCATTCAAAATGCAGACATTTACAGGGACTTAAAGATCGAGACAGTAAAGCAGATGATCATCAATTGCAGTGATAAATACTTCAAACAACTGGAAAGGCACCCCAACGAATTAGCAGTGAATTTATTGGACAACTCTACACAACTAAATAGACTGAAATTTCGAACTCCTCTTCACTTGCCATTTAGAACATAAGTGTCTTAAAGGGTTTTAAGGTTTTAAGTGAAAATAAGTGACTTAGTGTAGTTATTAGTAACAAACCTACTAGGAGTTGATAGTCATTGGACTAAAACTCCTCTCACATTTGTTCGTTCAACAAAAATTCTTAGTGTTACTTTTTTTTGTGATGTAAGAGATTGTATTTAAAAACAAATAAAAAAAATAAAAAAGTTCAGAGATGAAAAAAATATCCTATTGATGACACAACCCCCTCCAGGCCGAAACCAAATTTTTTGAGTAGTATGGACATTGTACAATAAATATATTATACACGGCTCACTAAAATAATTAGTTACGCCCCTGTACTACTGATTACTTAAAATTCAAGTAGTATTTATGTAACCTTTCTGGAAACTCCAGGTTATTGTTGAGACTCGCATTTGAACCCCTCGCCGGGGCAGATCGTCAAAAGCTTCCTAACGAGAATCATCTCTAATCTATCGACGCTCCCGCTATTCGTAAAAAGGCCGCATTTTACCGGCTTTTTTTGCTATCGTTTTATACCGCTCAGATAATTCAATCTGCTCAGTATTATCGACGATGATTTATTTAGCGTATTAGTGAGTGCCTTACAAATGAACCAAATGGATTATGGAATTCAATCAGAGCTCTGATGTGACACGTCATCAAGGAATAAAACTGTAAGTACTCTACATGTATGTGAACATAACTTATTAGTCGTGATACTGTATGCATTTTGAACCATATACCTCTCGTAGCAAATATTCTTTGTGCCATTTATGCAGATAATACTTTAAATTACATATGAAAAATCGTTATCTACTCTTAACCAGCTTACCTATGGGAATATACTCTATAACCGTACAATAAGTATAGGTTACTATTGTTAAGGATACTTTACGTATTGCCTAAACATTTCTGTTCCATCGAGCCGTATCATATTAATTATTTATTAATTAAATCCTCAAGGTCCTTCGTATTTGCATATTTTGATAATCTCTATTCTGAGAATAACGGTTTTTCATTTATAGTGTCTTTCTGTTGCATTTGGAAATTTCCAAGCCACGCCGCCCCGGCACAAAAATAAAATATTCCTCTCTTTCTGCACTCAAATTCTCAGTATTTAACCCAGCACGTCTCTACAATAGCTGGTAGGTTGTTAAGCCCGGTCTACACGTGCAATTTCAGAAACTACTTGCTTTGTTCAAATAAAGGAGTCGTTTTGTTTGTATGAAAAAATATTTGCATATATTACATTATTTTATTTTCGTAAATATATTTTTCTGTTTATAGTATACAAAAAGTGTACTCATTTCTTGGCTGATAGTACGGGTGTTATAATTTTAACATTGTTTGTTCAACCTTTTGATTTAAATTAAATTTATAATTTTGAATCCGATTAAGCCTGGTTCACAGGTTACAAAAATTATTAAAAATAATTTTGTTTTCTTGCATAAATTGTAAGTTTTTGCTACATTTAGCTTCGCTTAAGCTCATTTTACACTTCTAGAAAACTATAGAAAATAAATAATTGTTTTTTCCTTCAATTTAATTAATTTAAATACTTGTTAAGGGTGTCTCACACTTGCTGAAAAATACCCATTTTGGAAAATTGCATATATTTTGAAATTTTATAGTTTTGCATTTCATATACTAATCTGCGCTCATACAGGGTGATACTATTAAGCCAATCTCACACTATTAAACGTGTAATATATAATATATTGTACATATTCTCTCATTTTCGCATCGATTTATAGGTTTAGACATTTGCAAATAATCTATCTAATCTCACATTCTCGCAACATGGCTGACCGATCAAAATATAACCGACAGAGGCTCACCGCAAAACTTGATATAACCAAGTTGGCTGATTCGGTTCCCACAACTCTTAATTCTAAACAAATATAAAATTCGTGAAATAATTTCACAACTCAAACATTCTTACGGACTTTTCCGCGATGCTCAAAATGTGCTGGAGACGATCCCCGAGGAACCTACCCCCTCTACTGATTCCTCTGTGGTTTTTGATAAATATTTGGATACAATTTCTCTATTGGAAGAAAGGTTAGAGGTCATTGAAAGTTCTAATGTGACTGCTACCCCCCTCCCTCCAATTTGACCCTAATTCTTCTCTAACCTCACAGTCTATGGCTAGGCAACGAACAGTAAACCTCCCTCGTATTCAGTTAAAACCATTTAGTGGCTTAGTTACTGAATACAATTCATTCATTGAGACCTTTGATACAATAATAGGATCTGATACTACATTAAGTGATCTGGAAAAAACTCATTTACCTCAAAAGTTTTCTAACTTCCGAGCCTTTGACGCTTCTCGAGCATATCCCACTCACAGGTGACAATTACAAAATAGCCCGGGATAACCTGACACAAAGGTACGCCAACTCTAAATCGCTTATCAAAAACTCTCATCTCTCAAATTCTTGATGCGCCTCCTATTTCTGGAAACGCAAATCACTCACAATTAAGAAATTTTCATACGGTCATGTCAAATAATTTCAAGGCCCTATTGAACTTGAATAGGCCCCCCTTCAGATCTCTTGCATTTACTTCTCATACATATCGCTACTCAGAAACTCGACGCACCTACCATTAGGGCTCTTGAGTTCCAATCCGGTGGTAGCCAAGCTACCCCTGATTTTGTCCATTTTCTAGGGGAAATCGAGACACGCGTTGTTCATCTTGAGAATATTCAATCTCAATCAAAACCAAAATCGACTACTACTTCCAGACACTCTTTACACCTAGCCTCAGACACTTCTACCAGTAACCTTTCGCCTCGCTTAGGTCCTAAGAAATGTTCCTATTGCAACGACTCTCACTCGATCTACTCTTGTCCTCAGTTCAAGCAGTTGAATTCTAAAGAACGTTTTAGTTTTGTCAAACAAAATAAATTTTGTATTAATTGTCTTGGGTCTCACATGCTCGATCAGTGTAAATCCAATTCTCTTGCATAGTTTGTAAATCTCGTCATCACACGTTGCTCCATTTCGACAAAACGGGTCATAGTAACCCTTCCGCGGCTGTTGGCCAACACAACTCAAATAATCATAATAAAACCGCTATCTCAAATAACTCCCATACACAGGGTAATTCACAACAGGGGCCCTCACATGTTAGAGCTCCTGAAACGGAAGTTAATCTTCAAAATTCGACTCCACATTCAATGGCTCTATCTGCAGCCTCGCTTGATAATCATTTGGTGTTATTAAGCACACTCCAGGTCTATCTTGTCGCTCCTAGCGGCAAGAGGGTCTTCGCAAAGGCACTTTTAGACTCGGCCTCACAGGTTTCATTTATTAGTGCTGACCTCGTAAAGGAACTGTCACTCACCACTAGAGATGGAAAATTACGGATCAATGGAATTAACTCCACCTCATCCTCGTCTCAATCTATTGTAGATACAACAATTTTCGCTGTCGCTAACGACGTTCCTTTTGACATCTCGTGCTCTGTACTCCCAAAGATAACAAATCCGCTTCCTCAAATTTCTATTTCGGCGAGCAAACTAAACATACCCTCAGAGATACCATTAGGTGATCCGATGTTCCATGTAACATCCCCAATTGGTATCCTGCTCGGTGCAGACCTGTATAACGATATCATTCAACCTGAAATAATTCGTTTGGGAAAAGGTCTTCCCGTTCTTCAACGCACTCTACTCGGGTACACGATATCAGGGTCAGTTCCAGACTTTGCTCTTAAGTCGAAAAATACTAAAAAGGCTTTGGAATTTTATTCAAACTCTCTCGTTACTTGTTGTTCTCATAACACTCCTTCCGCCGTAAATGAGCCGGTAGTGTCCAACGAGGAACTATCCGATCATTTACAAAAATTCTGGGAGCTGGAAGAAGCCGCTCCTCAGAACACCGATCTCATTAATGATCACCCCGCTGAAATTAATTTTGTAAAACATGTTAATGTTCTCCCCAATGGACGATATGAGTCCACACTCAATCTCAAACTCCCTATCGAAGATATAGACATGGGAAATTCGTTTCTCTCGGCAAAAAGACGTTTTCTCAGTCTCGAGAAACGTTTTCAACTCAACCCTGATTTATTGGAAAAATATCAGGACATTATATCGGAATATCTCAATAACGGACAAATAATTCAAGTGCCGTTAAAAATGCTAAATGACTCAGGTAAACCTAATTACTTTCTCCCTCACTTTCCCGTTTTCAAATCCAACTCTACTACTTCCACTCGTATAGTTTTCGATCCAAACAATAAATCGTCTACGGGAATCTCCCTCAGTGACGTCATAGACAAAGGTTATGTCGTCCAACATGAACTTTTTGACATTCTCGCTAAGTTTCGTCAGTTTAAATTCGCACTAGTAGGCGACATCAAGGCTATGTTCCTACAAATCGCCATTTGTCCCACTGAAACATTTCTGTTAAATTTTCTCTTTAGGGACAATATTCAGCAGCCTTTACGGTGCTATCAATTTCAAAGATTACCCTTCGGGCTCCCAAGTAGCCCATTTATCGCTCAAAGAGTTATCAAGCACATCGCTGACAACAACAAACATACCCACGAACTTGCTACTAGTGTTCTGCAAGAATCTATCTATATGGATGACCTGATCAGCGGTGCTGACAGTCTTCATGAATTAAGTTGTCTTTTCGAACAATTAACTTCTTTGCTAGAAACCCATGGTTTCCTCCTCCACAAGTGGAACTGCAGTTCTTCAGAATTTCTGTCTCAACACAATTTAAATCCCGTCTCTGAAGTCAGTCTTAACTTCACGGGATCTGATAAAGTCTTAGGCATATTCTGGGATTCAGAACGCGACCACTTTTCGTTTAAAACTCCTATCTTCAAATTGGCTAATGTTGTTACTAAACGTACTATTCTCTCCTACATTGCTACTTTGTATGACCCGCTAGGATGGTTATCCCCTGTCCTTGTGAACGCTAAGCTCTTGATACAGGAAATATGGTCCCAGAAATTGGACTGGGATCAACCCATTGACTCACCCATCATTATGAAAAATTGGCAAAACCTCTTATCGACATTCAAAACTATAGAAGAGGTCAAGGTACCTCGATGCTTACTTTTACAAAAGAAAGTTGTTGATGTTCAATTAATTATTTTCACCGACGCATCGGAAAAAATATACAGCACTTGTGTGTATCTCAAAGCGACATACTCAGACTTTTCTGTATCGTCGCGGCTTATCGCTTCTAAAAACAAAATTTCTCCGCTAAAAAATAAACTCACCATCCCCAAATTGGAACTTTGTGGAATAGTGTTGGGAGTCACTCTGGCTCATAGACTTTTTCACATCTTCAAGAAAAATTTGAGTATATCTTCATCTCATCTCTTTGCTGACTCTACAATTGCCTTGTCTTGGATACTTTCTAAAAAACACATTTGGAACATTTTTGTACAAAACAGAATTCAAAAGGTCAATTCCTTGTTGGAAACTTTTCCTTGTGATTTCCATTTCGTCAGAAGTCACGAAAACATCGCTGACCCCGCTTCCAGAGGGATAAATGTCTTTGATAATCCCCAGACCACCGAAGACTGGTTATGCGGACCTAGCTTTATTAGAGACAATCCCATCGATTTTTCTCTTCATCAAATTCCTCATTTTCAGGATGATCTTCCTGAATTAAGGAAGTTAGTTGTCTCAAACATAGCAACAAATCACGAACTCAACGACACCTTTGAAAATCTATTCGCTAAATCTTCTTCTTTTCGTAAAATTCAAAGAATTGTCGCTTATCTTTTTAGATTCATCAGTAATATTAAAAAGAAAATAAATAACTCTCCACGAGATACGGATATATTGACGCCACCCGAAATGGAGATCGCTGATCACGCGATCATCAGGTATATCCAAAGTATCTACTTTAAAAAAGAGATTCTTGAATTGAAAAATGCTAAACTCGTGACCAATAAAGCCATTCGTAAACTCAACCCCTTCCTACAACATAATGATGGGCTGATTCGTGTGGGAGGACGTCTCCGACACGCCCCCATATCGTATAATCAAAAACACCCCATTCTACTTCCTTCTAAATGTCGAGTTGTAGAACTAATCTTGACTCAAGCTCATCATAAGTTATTACATTCAGGCGCGCAAACAGTACTTTCGTATGTCAAAATGAAGTACTGGCCAATTGACGGATTAAGACAGATTAAACGCTTAATTCGTAAGTGTGTAAACTGTTTCCGATTCATGACACCCAATTCTGTTCAACAGATGGCAGATATGCATCCCGATCGTGTACTCCCCACTAGACCCTTCCAAGTCGTCTCAGTGGACTATGGGGGGTTCTTCTTAATTAAGTCCTCACATTTGAGGAAGGCACCGCTTTACAAAGCATACGTAGCCTATTTCATTTGCATGAGCACTAAATGTGTTCATATCGAACTCGTCACAGGATTAAGCGCAGAAGCCTATATTCTTACTCTGAAAAGGTTTATTGCCAGAAGATCCACGCCCAGTATTATTTGGAGCGACAATGCCACAAATTTCCATGGGGCAAAAAATGAAATGCGCGAATTCTATGATTTTTTCTTAAATCAAAATAATTCGGAACAGATTAAGGAATTCTGTACTCAAAACTCCATAACTTTCAAGATGGGTGTTCCCCGCAACCCCCATCAATTCGGCCTCCATGAGGTAGGAATAAAGAGTGTGAAGTATCACCTCTATCGAATTATAGGAAATTCCCACTTCACCTTTGAAGTGTTTAACACAGTATTATGCCAAATCGAGGCTATTCTAAATTCGAGACCCATCACTAGGATGTCGTCTGACGCCAATGACTTCGCTTTCCTATCTCCAGCTCACTTCTTAGTTCAAAGAAGTTTAACCGCGCCCCCTGAACCAAGTGTTTCAGAGATACCTGAAAATAGGTTGAATCTTTTTCAGCGTATTAGTAAAATTCAACAGCAATTTTGGAAATTGTGGAAAAAAGACTATCTTTGCCTCCTGCAGCAAAGAAATAAATGGACCGACCCTACTGACCCTGTCAAGATCGGGGATTTGGTTCTGTTGAAGGAGGATGGTACTCCTCCACTCTTATGGCCAACTGCCAGGGTAATAGATGTATTGCCTGGTAAGGATGGTCTAGTTCGTACTGTCAAGATTCACACTACTCACGGTGATTTTCTTCGTGGTATTACGAAAATCGCTGTGATTCCCCTGGAAGATTAAAATCTATCCCTAGGGGGAAAACTTATCGTTTTCCTCCATTTTATCGTTGTTACCCCTTGTGTATATAAACTCTAATTTCTTCAAACATTTCTTATCGTTGTGCACATCTTTGCCAATCCCCTCTCTTCGAGGTGATATAGGCCATCTCTCTCGCCTGTCGCCCCCGGCAATATGTACAATAAATATATTATACACGGCTCACTAAAATAATTAGTTACGCCCCTGTACTACTGATTACTTAAAATTCAAGTAGTATTTATGTAACCTTTCTGGAAACTCCAGGTTATTGTTGAGACTCGCATTTGAACCCCTCGCCGGGGCAGATCGTCAAAAGCTTCCTAACGAGAATCATCTCTAATCTATCGACGCTCCCGCTATTCGTAAAAAGGCCGCATTTTACCGGCTTTTTTTGCTATCGTTTTATACCGCTCAGATAATTCAATCTGCTCAGTATTATCGACGATGATTTATTTAGCGTATTAGTGAGTGCCTTACAAATGAACCAAATGGATTATGGAATTCAATCAGAGCTCTGATGTGACACGTCATCAAGGAATAAAACTGTAAGTACTCTACATGTATGTGAACATAACTTATTAGTCGTGATACTGTATGCATTTTGAACCATATACCTCTCGTAGCAAATATTCTTTGTGCCATTTATGCAGATAATACTTTAAATTACATATGAAAAATCGTTATCTACTCTTAACCAGCTTACCTATGGGAATATACTCTATAACCGTACAATAAGTATAGGTTACTATTGTTAAGGATACTTTACGTATTGCCTAAACAGACATCTATAATAATAACCTATATGTTTTCTGCAGCCGATTTTGATGATATACGGTAAGTTTTCGATTTTTTCGTCTATCGCCAAAAACTTAAGCAATTTAAACAAATTTAAGAGTAAGAAACTCATAAATCGTATAAAAAACTTCAATATTGCGTTCGCTGAATATGTCTATCCTTATTGGTTGCTTAGAAAATTGCAAAATAAATCATAAATTTTGAGTTTTTTAAATATTCATAATGTAAAAATTAACTTAGAACCTTCTTATTACATGGAATGCTGAGGCTTCTGGTGCTTAAATCATACCGTGAATTTCAAAGCAAATAGTCAAATAGTTCAAAAGTTATTTAATTTGTTTATCCCAAATTAATTTTTTTGCAACACTATAAGTCAGAACATGATGAAGTTACAGTAATACTTTGGATAGTTTATGAAAGAAGAAGATTTACACCATTAACTTAATTAAAAAAAAATGACAAAAAATAATTCTAAATATTGCAAAATGATTTTGCAAAACATGTGAATTAAAAAAGGGGGGGAGGCTAACTTCGTCCCTAATTGTCCTAGGACAAATGTTTTTCTTTCTAAATGTGCATAAAAATGCAGTCTTTCTAAATATGAAAAAACAATTTTTCTACGGGTAACGGTTAAAAAGTTATCCTAATTGTTCATAACCAAGCAAAAAATCGATATGTTTTTGCAAAATAATTTTACACTGTTTTTACACTGTCATTTTTTTTTATTAAGGTAATAGTATAAAATGTTCTCCTTTCATAAACTCTCCGAAATATCACTGCAACCTCATAATTTTCTGACTTATAATGTTGCAAAAAAGATAAATTTGAGATAAACAAATTAAATAACATATAAACTATTTGACCAATTGCTTTGAAATTTAAAATATAATTTAAGCATAAGAAGTTTCAGAATTCCGTGTATTAAGAAGATTCAATGCAAAGAAGATGCAATTTTGGAGGGCGATGTGTCACGAGAAAAATCTTATTTCTCTGGACTATAGAATTTTGTAGGTTGTGGCTTGTAATGATATTATACCCCTGTAGTTTTTACATTTTATTTTTGATTTTATTTAAATAAATATACAAAACGTTACTTACTAAAAAGGGGTAGTTCCCTGGATTGGCTGTATACCTTATAGTTAAACAAACTGGAACATGAAGTAAAAACCACTTCTATGTAAAAGGTATATTTATTAAAAATTTTTAGAATCCCAATGGATTCAATAAAATGAGTTCATCAGAACGTTTTCAAACCTATCGGTCCATCATCAGTGATCTAAAATCAAATAAGTAATCCCACTATTAAAATTGAAAAGATGGTTGAAATTGTGAAAGTTAAAAAATGTGGTTATGATTACTTACTTGAATACTTGCAAAATAGCCCCAGAACCAAACAATGGTTGTGATTATAAATAAATCTACATTATGTTGAAATAAATTTAAAATGGCTAAACGCCGATGTTCAAGGATTAAACCTCTGGGAACATGGTGAAACTCTACCCGAGGACCCAATCAACCATCTTCGGTCACGTTACTTATTTATCCATTATTTCTGCTTTTAGTCGCATATTTCTGAACCAAGTACATAATAAAATATAATATATTTTATCGCAGAATCGTGTTTATAAAAAATCGCCCTTTTTATAAATCCAAAGAAGCTGAGAACCTTCACCAGGAAACTCTCATCCCAAATTTCTTTTCTAATAAAATGTGCTATTACAAGCCATCAAGAAAAAAACATGTACAAAACATTTCCCACACATATCGCCTGAAGGTTTCCTATAAGAGATTTCAGATATAATATGTGTAGCATATCACAAAAGGGCAATTTTTGCCGAGCTTTTCATCTTTTGTGCAACGCACCATTCCTTCGTAAATTATTCAAGTTTTACTAAAACCGTTATCAGGCCATCATAAAAGGAGCAGCATGAATTATGAATTTGAATTTATAATTCTATGAATTTTCGACACCGCTGCTAACCGTGAGGGGCTGAACGCAACTTTTTTCTTCGGGGTTCATACATATTTTATTTAAGATATACACCGCATAACGAAGTCTGTCACATCTGTCAATATATTTGTCGATGTATGAAAATGGAAAATGGAACATCGCATATTTTCGTCAAATATAGACTTCTAATACATTTTTAAACCTGAAATATTTTAAGTAAAAAGCGCTTAATATTCTTTAAACCAGTGTATTTTATATGTAATTTTATTTTGAAGGCAACATACCAGCAAACGAATGGGAAAGATACCTGACGGAACTTTTTAAAACAATGGAAAATAATAATCAAAGCAATAACCTACCTGAATTAAGATACGAACTAGAAATCAGTTTTCAGGAAGTAGAGGTAGCCAGAAATTCACTCAAAAATAGAAAGTCACCAGGACCAGACGGAATAACCAACGAGCTTCTAAAATACGGAGGAGAAAGTATAACCCTAGAGATGAAAAAAACAAAAAATAATATTGCACTGCAAGATCTCTCTCTCTCTCTTCTCTCTCTCTCTCTCTCTCTCTCTCTCTCTCTCTCTCTCTCTCTCTCTCTCTCTCTCTCTCTCTCTCTCTCTCTCTTGTCGTTTTCCCATTACTGAGGATTGTGATTTCTTCCAATATTTCTAACAATGTTTCTCCATTGGTCTCTATATTCAGCTGCTCTAAGAGCTTCGCATAATGAGTTTTCAGCTGAATTCTTTATTTGGTCGGACCATCTAGTTGGTGATCGTCCTCTTGATCTTCTCCCCGGAACGTTTCCAGAAACGATTAATCTCTCCAAACTGTCGTCACCTCTGCGAACCACGTGACCAAAGAATTGCATAATTCGTTGCAGACATATTGTGGACAGCCTTTTTTTAATATTGAGTTGGTTTAGAATGGAAACGTTTGTCCTACGAGCTGTCCATGGTATGCGCAGCATTCTTTTCCAGCACCACATCTCAAAGGCATCCGCGAAGGGTCCAAGTCTCTGCTCCGTATAGAAATATTGAGAATACAAGGGCATTCACCAGTCTAATCTTAATATTTTGAGAGATAGATCTGTCTTTCCAAACTTTAGTTAGGCGACTCATCGCATTTTTTGCCATACCAATACGTCTCCGAACTTCTGCTTCACAGTTGCCATCGTTAGTTATACTAGACCCGAGATAGACAAAGGTGTTTACTATCTGGTATTCCTGTAACATGTTAGTCAGTTGAATAGTGTCGAATCGGTCGACCACCATTATTTTTGTCTTAGCTTTATTGATTTTCAGACCAACTTTATTGCTTTCGTGCTCAACTCTTCGCAGAAGATCAAACATTTCTTGCTCATTTGCTGCTATAAGTGTAGTGTCATCAGCAAATCTCAAATTGGAGATTTTCCTACCGGCTACTGTTACTCCACCGGCCCATCCTTCTAAAACCATCCTCATGACATGTTCACCATAAATTTTAAATAAGTCAGGTGACAACACGCATCCTTGTTTAACACCTCTCTCGGTCTTGAATTGGTTTGAGAACTTCTGATCTAGTCGTACTCTCGCTATATTAGACTGGTACAGATTTTTAATAAGTGTCACCAGTTGCATTGGTGCGCCCATTTCTATTAAAATTGACCACAGATTTATCCAGCTTACACAATCAAATGTTTTTTGGTAGTCAACGAAGCATATATTCATAGGTACTTGAAATTCTCTAGACTTTTCAATAAGTTGTCTCAGGTTCAGGATTTGTTCCCTTGTGCCTTTAGCCTTTACAAATCCCGCTTGTTCCTGAGGTATTTGGTAATGTAGATAGGTTTTTAATCTGTTTTTGATGATATGCAACAAGATTTTACTAGCATGTGTTATTAGTGACAGTGTGCGGTAGTTTTCACATCTGGTAGTAGTTCCTTTTTTGTGTAGCGGGATATAAATTGAGGTGCACCAATCAGATGGCCATTTTCCTGAATTTCAAACAGCGACACAGATAGAATGGATGATATGTATTCTTTTGTCACCTAGTAACTGCAGTATTTCACATGGTATTGAATCAATGCCTGGGGATTTATTTCTCTTTAGTGATTTAATTGCATCTTTGACTTCAGCGAGTAAGACAGTAGGTTCTCTAGGGTAGTCAGAGGGCCACTGATGTTCTGCTGATACCTCGTTATTTTTATATAGCTCGTCACAGTAGTTTCGCCATGTTTCCAATATTTCGTCAGTATCGGTCTTTAGATTACCTTTCTTATCTATTACAGACCACGTTTGAGGTTTAAATTCTCTGGTCAGGAGTTTAATCTTCTGGAATAAATCCCTCGGTTCATTTCGACAGCCATGTTCCTCTCTCTCTCTCTCTCTCTCTCTCTCTGCATATTTAAGAGATGTAATCAGCTTTGTCTTTGCGGCACTGTTTTGATTTCTTTCGATAACGCTCTGTATTCATCGTTTGTTCCGTGTCTAGTTTTGTGTTTTTTTCTGCGTTGAATCACAGTACACGTATTAGCGGATATCCATGGCTTACGGCCAGTGGAAACCGCTGCCTCACGGCTGACATGGGCTGACTGATCCTCTTCAACGTCAAATCTTTAACATATTGTTAAACAAACCTATAAACACATAGTGCTTGAATGATGTTTTCAATGCATTTCTCATTTCATATCGAACGAGTAGGCGCACATACAGACAATTTCTACGTAGATTACGTACATTAAACCGCATGCATTGGGCACGGGAAATACTATGTGTTTAAAGCTTTGTTTAACAATAAAAAATTTATTTTTAGCACTGCAAATAATCAAAACCGATACAATTTGACTTAAGCTTTCCAATTCAGTAAGCAGAATTGGTATTTTATTTTTTGATCCAAAGTTATTCGGGCTCAAAAATTGTAAATTTTCGATTTTTTGAAAGTTCAACCGCGATTATCTCGAAAATTGTGCATCCTACGAAAAAACTTGTAAGAACATTTTTTGTTTAGAATGACTCAAAAAATACAAAAAATTATTTTGTTTTGCGAAATATCGCTGTTACGTAATTCCTCAAGTTCTTTGTTTATAACAAATCTTATCGACATCCGGATCAACTGTTACCCAAAAAATTCGTGTTCTACGGGTCAAAATACATAAAAAAAAGAATGTGTGTGTATTTTGTACGCACGTAAGAAGTTATACTTCTATTATAATATAATCTAACTGCATTTATGATTTCAACGAAGTCAATATACCTATCTACTTTAAACAGTTTTTTTTTGTATTGTATTTAAATATTGAACTAATTTTAAAAAGAAAAAAAAAAGGATATGACTTTGTCCGGATTTGAACAGGGGACCTCTCGATCCCTAGGCGAATGCTCTACCGATCAGCTACCATCGTTTTTGTATTCAGTCGATCATTTCTCGGACATAATTACAATCACGGTGACAGATACATTAATTGAAAACAAACATTTTCAATAATACTTATTAATTAGGAGGAAGACAAATCCACAGACATAAAAATTATAATAAATATATTTACTAAAAACACTAATAATATATTCTTTTCACGCACACCTTATTTGCGCTTCATAAAGATGTAGCGACTAATACCATACTGTCGGTGTGTGCATGCGTCAGGGAATGTAAAAATTCACCCTCGTGTCTAAAGAAGTATAACTTCAAAGACTTGAGTTAGTCCATCTGAATTAAGGAGGCCGCTGTACCCCCCTGGCAACAGGACTAAATCAATCCAACTACAAGGTAGGCTCATGTACACAGTTTTTTATATTCTCATAACCTAATTTAGTGTTTTGTGGCTTGTAACTGACGTTGTTAATTTTTTTTTTTTTTTTTTAACACAAACTACTCTCCGCCACTGTTTTCGGGTACTTAAACTCTAGGTTGACTGTCGGCGTAACGCTATCAGGTGAAATAAGTTAAATCTTCATTGTGATGACATGAAAGATGGCGGCTTTTTATTTACGAGCCGACAAAAAATGATATATCGACTATTTGGGGCACTGACAGCTCGTCGAATGGCAGAAATAAAAACAAAAAAAAAGTTTTTGTTTGTTATAACAGGGCTTCAATCATTCTTATGCCTTCGCCGAAAAACTTATCAGGAATTCATGTATGTAAATTGGTATATTACGCTAGATGGAATTGATAAATTAGGGAATAATATAATACAGGGCGAAACCATTATTTATGGAATAAAATTATTTCTGTCTTTGTTTTAAAAAATTATAAAAAAAAACGCTGAGACCCGTCAATTTTTATATATAATTTGCACTTTTTAAACATAAATTTAAGTGTACAGGATGATTTACGCAAGCCTAGCATAGTCCATAAACTTTATTTTCAATGCAACACTCTGTAAATTTTTACATTTTTAAAAGCTCCTGATTTTAACAAACGATATTATGTCTATTATGATTATATTAAGACAAGGTGAAATTTTGAAATTATGTATAATTTTCCCCAAGAAGTTAAATACAAAACCCAATATCTTCTTCTTCTTACTTACCTACTTACTCACTTAGTCCTCAGCCTTTCTACCTTTAGGTGTAAGGCTGGTAGAGTTGAGTTTTGCATTGTTGTCTCCATGCTTTCCGATCTTGTGTTAGGTTTCTTGCACTTTCCAATGTAAATCCTTTCTTCTGGACTTTTCTGATTTCATCTACCCACATCACTCTTGGTTTTCCTCTTTTGTTTTTCCCCTGTATTCTTGATTCAAACACTTGTTTTGTTAGCCTCTCGTTCGACATTCTACACACGTGCCCCAACCATCTAAGTTGTCCCTCTATAATTTTTTCATTGACTGGTTCTAGTTTTAGGTTTTGTCGCATTGTTTTATTTCATATTTTGTCTGTCCTCTTTCTGTTTGCTATTTTTCTCAGAAAACTTATTTCCGTAGCATTGACTCTGGATTTTTCGCCTCTTTTCTTCTTCTTTGAGCATCATAATTCTGGATTTTTCTTTGCATGTCTGGCTAGATCCTTCCCTTTTAGATAGCGTTTTAGATATCCCTGGTGCCCTTCTCCATTGTCTTATCTTTATGGTTTTCAGGTCGTCTTCCATGTCATCCAACCATCTCGTTCTAGGTTTAGGCGGTCAAAATAACAGTAATAGTTAAAGGCTCAGACCAAGAAATCTAATAAGTAGAGATTGTTGTACACAAACTTTTTTTCCAAAAACTGGCTATTTTTAAAAGCTGTATCTTCGACTATACTAGAAGGATTTTAATTTACAAATGCTCGTTTGTAAATTTTATCTGTCGGTTTCCATTTGTTTTTGTTCGTTTAGTTATGGTAGGGGAGCCCAAGCGGGGATTTTTGCAGTTATCCGAGCACGTCAGAAAATCACATGGGGAGAAACCTTATACCCTGTAAATGTACCCTTACCATATGTTGACTCTTAATACAAGGGAGTTCGTTAAGGGGTGTCGGAAAAAAAATCTATCCTTAGAAAAACTCGAAATTGTCAGATAATGAAGAACAGTGTATATTTAAAAAATCTGTCGACTTGACCGGGGGAGTAAGGAAATGGGTGAGTCACAAAGTTTCACAAAAAAGCGAATATTTCGCGAAATGAACGTCAGATCAAGAAACTAAAAAATACGTTTTCAATATTTTTCAAAAATCTATCGAATGCTAAAAAACACGACCCCCCCCCCCACGGAGAGGGATGGGAGGTAAATTTAAAATTTTAAATAGGGACCCCGTGATATTTCGTGAAATTAACATCAGATCGAAAAACTGAAAAATACACGTATTTATGATACACAATGATACGCAAATTTTTTGAAAAATCTATCGGATGACACCAAACGACCCCCCATGGAAGTGGGGTGGGTTGTTACTTTAATACCTTAAATAGGAGCCCCCATTTTTTGTTGCTGATTTGGATTTCTGACGTACAAATAATTAACTTTTATTCGAGACTTTTTTCAAATTATGGATAGATGGCGTTGTAATCAGAAAAAACGATTGTTGGAAATGGAAAATTAAATTAAATAATTGAAAGTCCCCACTAAAATGGAAAATTTAACTTAACTTTTTTTAGTTTTAGGATCTAATCTTCACAACCCAATAGGTTCCCATAACGCTTTAGTAATTGCAAATTTAGCATCCTTGCCTCCCCTACTATTAAATGTTGACGATTGGTTGAAAATCACAAAATTTTGTTAGTTTTCTTTTCTTTCTTTTTAACCTATAAAATACGACATATCTTTCACGGTTTTGCAAATTTATTTTGTTAAATTTTGCATATTTCATGAAAAAGTTAACATTATAACAAGAGAAATGAGACCTTGTCGAACCCACTTATTAGAATACCTCTTAAGGCCATGGGTACATAATTCGCAAATATTTTACGGCTATCCCTACCTTTTCTGTCTTTACATGACAAATTACGTGTAGTAAAATTCACACTGATATGGATATGCAAATATTACTAGAATGTCATTCTACTTGACAATGTCATAACTAACTTAAAGGCTTTTGAATGTTCTTGGATAACTGTTATTTTTTGTATAATTGCAAATTATTAATTCAGTTAATAAATGTGATAATTTTTTTACTGACTATGTATTCAGTGATTGTAATAATTTATATATACCTACAACAAAAACTAATACTCGATCGAGAAAAGAGGAAAAGTGTTAAAGTGATTTTTTAATAATATATTGTTACTATGGAACGCTTACAATTTTGAACATCTTTAACAACAAAATACTTGGATCACAGAATATATCTTGATGCTCTGGTCTATCTTCCATAAATAATACACAATAAATAACTTTTTATAAAGTGCACGTCTTAAACGTATTTATCAAATACACTATATATCAATATTATTTAATCAACAACTTAAAATATTCCCGATTCATGTCAAATATTTAAAATTGTCACTAATTGTCAGTGTATGACTGACAATATGCTGACAATATTCTATTCGACTGAGTGCGTTGTATGACAAAGATAGATTTGGAAAATATTACCACGGACATTGTGTTGACAATTGTCAACGTGTTGACAATGTGTGTCAAATTGTGTTGACAATGTGTGTGACAATTCTTGTCGAATCTTGAAAAAACCAATAAATATTTTTGAAAAATCTAAACGAAGAATGAAAAACTAAATTATTACCGAGGGCCGAAAGTTCCTTAGATTAAATAAAAAGTTTATTTTGAATGAGATATTTGAAATTAAAAATAACACTAAATTTTCTCTTAGTTTTTCACCCCTGTAACTTATTAAAATAAACATTATAGAAGTTCTCAGGGACTTTTGGCCCTCGCTAATAACGTAATCTTTCATTATGCGTTTAAATTTTTCAAGAATACATATCAGTTTTCTCAGGATTCGAAAAAAATTAATCCCTATTTGAATAACATTGCAGCCGAAAATACGTACCCATCCTCTTAAAGGAATATCCCGGTTTGAGGAATAGAAATTTGAGGTCCCGAAACATTTATAGTAGCAATCAATGATCGGTTATTAGAATATCACGGTTATAGGAAAACTTTTGCTTGGCACAAAGGCTATTCCAATAAGCGGGTTCGACTGTATAGCATAAAAAGGGGTATTTTTGTCCGTTTTGGTCTATGTCTTTTACCTTGTCTGTATCTTGTATAACAAATAATCCTAATCCATCTCAAACAACAAAAAGTGAAGCATTAAAATTGTTGAGGATATAAAAAATCCCATTCAATTAAGGATTTAATTTCGTAAATGCAGGTTTTTGCTGTTTAAAGTCCATTAAATATATTAAAAATCATAAAGAAGATTACGAGGTCGACTAATTTACGTAAATGGTATGAAAATATTTACTGCTAAAATTTGTCTTTATAATTGCGAATCCACAAAACCACAAAAGAGGGATTGTAGGAACGAAATATGGCTGAATGGGTTTATTCAGAGTGGTGAATGCCACTACCATCGTTGATCTGGTAGAGTTGATTTTGCTAATGAGAAGGCTTATTTTATGGCCTCAAATATTATTATGAAAACATTTTAAACCACGTTGAATTTCCAAGCATAAAAATATTTGTAGTTTACTTTATTAATACTACAAAACCAAAAACGAAATTTAATCAACTTACATAAATTCACGTTTAATAATAATACGATTTTATCATTTATCATTATCTTCAATTTCCATAGAATATATGTACTCAATTTGACATTAATTTGCTGATAGTAGCTGATGTTCCGCTGAAACATCAGCTACTGTTACATGAGCTACTGAAAGATACTGTTTCGCTGAAACATCAGCTTCCTCAGAAGAACAATAAATAACCCAAAAAACTAAACACATATTATTAATCTTTTGAAGGATCTAATGTTTCAGTAGTAAATAGAATTTCAGAGTATTAAATAGAATAACTTTACAAATATATTAACTATTACCAGGAATGGTAAAACTATTACCAGGAATGGTAATAGTTAATAGAAGTCCAGGGTAGTTAAATCGGGCGATCTTGCTGACCATTCAATAAAACCCCTTAAAGCAATTCATTTACTAAAAAATCGTTTATTAAGGCGTCGCCTTACGTTAATATGTACTATAATAATACAGGGGTGCGCAGTCTTGTTGGAAAAGCAAATCATCTTCCGAGTGTCTATCCTTATTTTCGATTATATGTGTCAAAATATGATCAACTGTGTTCTCTAACAATTCTGAATATGTTTCTCCATTCAAAGTTTGTTGTAAAAAGATTTACCAAACAATACCACCCCCATAAAGTCGTTTGATGTAGTTGTCAGCATGCGTGAGGTCAATTTGTTAGGAAGTAATTTTTGAAGTTATACTTCTTTAGGCGCGATTAAGAGTGAATTTTTTTTATTCTGCGCGCGTGCGCACACAGACAGTATGGACTTAGTTGCTAAACCTTTCAATTTATGTAGATATGTATCAGCGCAAATAAGGTGCAGAACGAATATATTAGTGTTTTTAGTAAATATATTTATTATAATTTTTGTGTCTTTGGATTTGTCTTCCTCGGGAGTAAGATAATAAGTATTATTAAAACATTTTTATTTTATACTTCACTTGATCTATTTGTCACCGTGATTGTAATTATGTCCGAGAAGGGATGTACACACAGCCGTGGTAGGTCGTTGCTAGAGCATTCGGCTAGAGATCGAAAGGTTCCGCGTTAAAATCCGGACAATTTTCCTTTTTTTTTAATTTTGGTATTGTTTTATTAAAAATTTTTTGAAAGTGGTAAGTATTAAAATTGGTTTAATATTTAAATAAAATACAAATAAACTGCTTAAAGTATATTTATTTCGTTAAAATCATATAACAGAAGTATAATTCCTTACGTGCGTACACCGTACACACACATTTTTTTTTTTACTTTTGACGTAGTGCAATAACAGAAATGCCTGAAAATACTATTTCTAGAAAAAATCGACAATTATTGGTTTAACGAATTCGAGAAAGTAACGAGAAACATTTAAACAATTAGTCCAGAAAGCCACTGCGCATCCGCTAGGAAAAATATTCTAATTCGGATTTTTTGCACAATCTTACTCAAAAACAACCCCTTTTAACAAATTTGCATGTTGCCAGGACCAAAAGTTGGTCAAAATTGTTTTAAACGTTTTTTTTTGTTTTTTTTCCTAAAATTATTTTTTTTGCATGGAACAAATTTTTTTTTGGTTTTTTGGATCATTCCAAACAGAAAAGGTCTTTAGTGACTTTTCTCTAAAGTTGATAGTTTTTGACATTTATAAGCGATTAAAAATTGAAAAATTGCGAAATCGGCCATTTTTAACCCTCAAAAACTATGTGAAAAACTGACAATTTGAATGTTGCCAAGGTGGGTAGATATTCTTTAAAGATCTGTTGATGAAATCCCGAAGAGTTTTTTGCAATACATTATCAAAAACCCCTTTGTTTTTTAATTGCTAATCAAGCGTGCGCGACACTATTTTCCACCGTTGCATGTGTATGCAGTATAGTGCAAATGAAAGGATTAAATTCGTTATTTTGTAAACCTGCGACTTTAAGGAAAAATTCCGAAACAAGTCGATTTTTATTTTTAAGTTATGATACTGTGACATATACGGTATACTAGTGACGTCATCCATCTGGGCGTGATGACGTAATCGATAATATTTTTAAATGACAATAAGGGTCGTGTGCTAGCTCATTTGAAAGGGTTTTCAATGCTATATTCAGTAATATAAACATTTACATAATTATTTATACAGGGTGTCCAATAATTAAATTTTTTTTGTCAATTTGCCAAACGATTTAATTTAATAAAAAAATTTTGGACACCCTGTATAAATAATTATGTAAATGTTTATATTACTGAATAGAGAATTGAAGAACCTTTCAAATGAGCTAGCACACGACCCGTATTCTCATTTAAAAAAATCATCGATTACGTCATCACGCCCAGATGGATGACGTCACTAGTATACCATATATGTCACAATATCATAACTTAAAAATAAAAATCGACCTGTTTTGGGATTTTTCGTTAAAGTCACCGGTTTACGAAATAACGAATTTATTCCTTTCATTTGCACCATACTGTATACACAGCAACGGTGGAAAATAGAGTCGCGCACGCTTGATTGGCAATTAAAAAACAAAGGGGTTTTTGATACTGTATTGCAAAAAACTCTTCGGAATTTTATCAATCGATGTTTAAAGAATATCTACCTACCTTGGCAACATTCAAATTTTCAGTTTTTCACATAGTTTTTGAGGGTTAAAAATGGCCGATTTCGCAATTTTTCAATTTTTAATCGCTTATATGTCAAAAACTATCAACTTTAGAGAAAAGTCACTTAAGACCTTTTCTGTTTGGAATGATCCAAAAACCAAAAAAAAAATTGTTCCATGCAAAAAAAATAATTTTAGGAAAAAAACAAAAAAAACGTTTAAGGGCCAATTTCTCATATCGAGTTCAACTCCAGTTTAACCTGAACTTCTAGTAAACGTCAGTTTAAAGTCAAAATCGTCTTTCTCAATTCCCGTTCAACCGATGGCAGTTTAAACTTGAACGATGCTTGAACGGTGGAATTCGGCCGTTCAAAGATTTCAGAACTCAGTTCAGATGATTTCATGGACTACGCATGCGTTGTATTAACACGAAACGCTGTCATAATATAAATATATCCTATTTTATTATATTAAGCCTAACGATAAACGATAACATTATTTGTGTTTTTATAATATTTATTTATAATTATTAAAATGACTATTTGACTATAAATACTTAAATTTAACTTTATTCAAAAACAGCATAAAAAAGGTAGTTCAAAATGGCGACAGTTTTTACCTTTTGCCATCTATTGGCATTTCTCGAAAGCTGTAGAACGAGCACTGACATGAACGTGCAATGAGAAATGCATTCCAAACAGAACCGGAGATCACCCGTGAACCCGGTTCAACTGAACCATAGATTAACGCAGGTATGAGAAATCGACCCTAAAAAATTTTTGACCAACTTTGGGTCCTGGCAACATGCAAATTTGTTAAAAGGGGTCCTTTTTGAGTAAGATTGTGCAAAAAATCTGAATTAGAATATTTTTACTAGCGGATGCGCAGTGGCTTTCTGGACTAAATGTTATTACTCCGCTCGGAGCAACATACTGTACCAAAAATGAAAACTCAGAGATTAAGGATATTGGAAAAAAGAAATTAGAAACGTTATATACGATATACTAGTAAAAGCGCCACAAAAGTTCACTATAACGATAACCCTCCATTTTCTACTATCTTGCGCTTCCATTTCCCATTGTTACATCATCTTAGATAAATCGGCTTCAACATTATCCTTCTATCTTTTTATGGGACGATCTACTGATCTTCTACCGTCTGGTCTCTCAAAAATCACTGTTTTTATTACTATGTCTTTCTTTGATCTTACCACATCTTATCCGGTCAGCTGTTATATGTCTGACGATGTTTTCAGTGCCATACATAGTACATAGTCACCAATTTAGCACTACGGTGCCCTCTGCACTCTCTCTTATAAACTATAAATTCACCTCTTTGAGGGCCAAATACCTGTCATTCTGAAAACCTTTATTTCAAATCTTCTTTTTGATGTACCTATCCGTGACGAATGTTGGCGATCATCATAGCAATCTTCACTTTATCTGCAGCAACGCGGAAAAGCTGCACAGATGTTGTATTGAACCAGCTTCTGAGGTTCTTTAACCAGGATGTTCTTCTTCTTCCTGGATCCTGCTTTCCAAATATTTTTCCTTGCACGATGGCTTGTAGGAGGGCATATCTGGATTCATTTCGCATAATGTGTCCAAAGTATTCCAACTTTTGAGATTTTATGGTGGTTAGTACTTCTCGGTTCTTCCCCACTCTTCTAAGGACCTCCTCATTTGTGACCCGATCCGTCCATGGGATTTTAAGAATTCTCCGATATAGCCACATCTCAAATGCTTCCAATTTTCGGCATATATCTTCGTTCAAGGTCCATGATTCAACACCATAAAAGAGGACAGAGAAGACGTAGTATCTCAGCATTCTTACTTTTATACCAAGAGAAAGGTTGTGGCTCTTGAAAACTACCCCCATACGGTTGAAGATTGATCTAACTTTTCTGATGCACGCTCTTATCTCTTGGTTGTTGGTCCATTCTTCATTTATTATGGTGCCGAGGTAGATGTAGTGCTTCACTCTTTCTACAGGGATTTGGTTGATATAGAGTTGACCTTCTGTTATCTTTTTTTGCTGATGATCATAAGCTTTGCCTTCTTTAGGTTTATATTGAGTCCATATTGTTGACTGTAATACGTGATTTTGTTCATGAGGACTTTTAGGTCTTCTAGGTTGTCCGCAAATACTATGGTGTCATCTGCATACCTGATGTTATTTAGCCGGTACCCGTTTAGTAGAATACCTTTTTCAGTTTTGTGCAAAGCTTCGATAAATATTCTTTCAGAGTAAAGATTGAAGATTAGGGGGGACAAAATGCAGCCTTGCCTCACTCCACGCATGATTTTCACATATTCGGTGTGTTCATCGTCAACTCTGAGGTTTGCAGTCTGGTTCCAGTAAAGGTTTCTAATTATTTTCAGTTCTTGGTTGTTAATTCCTGCTTCTTTTAGTATTTGCATCATCTTGGCTTATTGTACTCGATCAAACGCCTTCTCGTAATCAACCAGACATGCGTATACGTCGCAATTGACGTCTCTGCATCTCTGGAATAAGACTTATTTTAAACACCAGCAACTTATTTATTTCCCTCTGATGTAGACGCCATATTTCACTTATATATACTCGTATATAAGAACTGGGCGAATAAGTGACGGATACAGTTTTAATATAGATTTTATTTTCAGCAGCTTAGAACTTAATAACGACAATAGGGAGAATAATGGTCTATTCTCCGCAGCTATTCGTGGTCTTTCTCTAGGTGATTGTGATTTGTGATTACCGCCCCAGATATTTACACTCTTTTACTACTTCGAAGTTGTGGTCATTAATAGTTATGTTCTGCCTAACTCTTAGTCTTGTATTTTTGGTTACTAGCATGTATTTCTCTTAATTCATTCGACGACCCAGATTACCTGTGCCCCATCGAGTTGTGAAAACACCTCTCACGTCTCTTGTAGAATGAGAGACTGCATCTAGATCATCAACATATTTTAAGGTCAAATTGAACAGCAATTTTGATAAGGGATCTCGTTGTCTAAGTGCTGATGTTATTACCAGAGAACGACAGTTCTCGCCAGTGGCGCACACCCACACCCCCCTACACGCGACACTATATATACACGAAATTTTCAATTTTCTAAATCTGACTGAATTGAAAATTGGGTTAATTCCCATCTTAAAGTTCAGGAAAAGACTCACCCATTCATATATCAACCATCCATTTTGGTCTAAGGGTGTGGATTTTATGGCCCTTCCTATTTAGGGTCTGTTTTACGTTCTCGTCCCCAAAACTTCCAAAAAACTCGAAAATTTAAGTCCGACCTTTGCGGCTTCTAATATACTGATCATTACCTTTCCAACGCATGTCTAATTTTGAAAATCGGTTATGCCATTCAAAAGTTACCGAGCTCGGAAATATGACTCAATTTCTATTTAAAAAAGGGAAAATGTTTGTGGATATGTATGTATGTAGTATGTGTGTGGAAAAGTTAAACCGATCTAATTTTTTTCTGTGTTTGAAGAGGGGGTCTGGGCCGATTCAGAATCGGTGTAGTTTGTGACTTTTGACCACCCACAAGCCAGCTATAGAACTTGGTAGGTACAAAACGGCATATTTTTTGGTGGTATATATCTTCGGTTCAAGAAGAGACAGGAGAACCGCAAATACATCAAATCAATAGTGTTCAGTTAAGCTTTCAAATGATCTGTAAGCTGTCAGGATCAGACATACACACGGTTCTGTATAGCCGAAGAACTGAAAAAATAAACTTTGTAAAGTTTGGTTTTTCGACAATTACTCAAAATTTCAACCTACGAATTGCGGCAATAACTAAGCGTTTGTAGAAGGTATTCTAGAGGAATCTAACGGTGTATTCCTCATATCCAAAAAATTTCGAATTTTTAATTTATAGGCTTCATAAATATGATCAAACCTATTATCTATGGTAAAAAACCGGTTTTTCAAGCTCAATAATTCCTGTGATAGCTTCAGTTATCATACTTGATCTTAGATGCATCAGATACTACTTGTCAATACGTTTCAAACTCATGTTTTACGATTATTCCCGAAATGGTTTATGTAGTTGTAGTGGTTACGACGCTAAATTTGATCTGACAACGGGCAATCCGAGTTTATTTACCTGCCATCTTTTTAAATCTATTTCGAATAGAAAAAAATCTAGTGTACATTCGATGGACACTAGATTATTTGGGAGGTAATGCGACAAAGGCGACCATTTATAAAGCTTAACGTGTAATCGAGAAACATTGCGTTCAACTTCATACATTTAATTTATAAATAACTTTGAAAAACTCCTGATACAAGAATAAAAAACCGCTAAACGCCGTAAAAATGAGTGGCGCATACAATATTCCAGCTACAAAAGATCTGATATGAATATTACGTGGCGCGAAAATATATTTTCATTTTGATGCAAAACAAAATTCTAGTTTTATTTTAAAGGATTTTTCCATGATATTATATATTTGCTCAGATAGATTATATATTTTTATGGCGTTTAGCGGTTTTTTATTCTTGTAATAAATGACACCGATGTTCTGTTTCCTATCTCTACCTATGATCCTGTCACCCATCTGCTTCTTTCTATCGAATAATATGCTTGCTGGAACTGCTGGAAGTCTACGAATATTTTGTGTATATCTCGTTAAATTCCCAGTTTTTTAAAAAGCTGGTATTCTCGTAATAGTTATTTATGATATAAGTGTTAAAAGTGCACGTTTAAGGCACGCATGTGAAAGTTTGCAGAATGAGCGATAGCGAGTTCTGTAATTCACATGAGTGCCTTAAAAATGTACTTTTTAACACGCATATCATACAATATTTTTTCTACAAACGTAATTACAGGACAATATCTACAAAAACTTTTACTTGAACGTGACTGACATTCCATTTTATATTTTTTTGACATTACATTAAAATTGTCTATACAGTCAATACGAACTGCGCAGTGCCTTAAAAATATTTTAAAGCACTAGTGCCTTAAAGTAGCATTTTTAACGCTCGTATGGAGTGCTAAAAATTGCATTTTTAACACGATTGTAAAAAAAAATATTTGATGTATTGTTAACCTTATGGCACTAATAGTCCAGGTTAATAAGGTTTTTTCCATGACATTTGAACAGCCAGAGTACTGAAGCGTTTTTTCGACAGGTAATACCTATAATAGCAAATTGTAACTATTTCCTGCGTAGGATCTGGCGGTCATTTTTATTTATAAACAATTAAGTGTCAAAAAATGGCATTTTTTATTTTTTTTTTCAAATCAATGGAAAACAGGGAAACTTGTGGTTTTTTCAGTACAAATATCTTTGAGATTAAGGAAAAGCTTTAAAATGACGTATTACAAAGTTTGATGTACTTATTTATTGTTAATATAATTGCGAAAAAAGATCGAAATTGCAAAAAAAATATTTTCGCTATAACTGTTGTAAAAATTAGTGTACAGCTTTGAAAGTTTTGTCAAATAAGGGTTCTTTGGTGCTTAATGTGTGATAAAAATTTCAAAGCGATTCATTCAATTTCTTAAATTTTATTCAAATTGTTTATCCCAGAGAGTATTTTTTTTGCAATAACATAACTCAGAAGAAAATGACGTTAGAACCATTCCACAGGTGTCAAATGAAAGATCATGAGCTATATTTGCAACTTGGTTTAAAAAAAGTGAATAAAAAATGCATTTATTAGTAATAAATAATTATGCAAAAGTATCGTAAATCTTTCCTTATAAACTTTTTATTTTGTTATATAAGAAATTATACATATTTATTACAATTTTTTATCAATTATAATATAGATAACATTACTTGGTAGTTGTGCACTTAAAACAGGGTAAAAAAGTTAATTTTTTTGGAAAAAGTTATTCAAAAAGTTTATAAAGAAAAATTGACGATATTTTTGCATAATTATCTATTACTAATAAATTCATTTTTTATTCACTTTTTAAACCATGTTGAAAATGCAGCTCATGCTCTTTCATTTGACACCTGTGGAATGGTTCTAAGGTCATTTTTTTCTGACTTATGTTATTGCAAAAAAGGCTCTCTGGGATAAAAAATTTGAATAAAATTTAAACAATTGAATGAATCGCTTTGAAATTTTTATCACATATTCAGCACCAAAGAACCCTAATTTGATAAGAATTTCAAAGCTGTACACTAATTTTTACAACAGTTATTGAGAAAATATTTTCTTTTGCAATTCCGACCTTTTTTCGCAATTATATTAACAATAAATGAGTATAGCATTGGTGAGCTCCCTATGCACGAATAGGTATACGCAGGTTATTTCTGTTCTTGATATAAATGCACTTTTTTTTTTATTATTAAACGTTTTTTTTTTGTTTTTTTTATATGTATAAGTTTACACCTTATAATATTTATAATATTTAAGTTCTTTACGATAAGCTGTACACTAATTTTTACAACAGTTATTGAGAAAATATTTTCTTTTGCAATTCCGACCTTTTTTCGCAATTATATTAACAATAAATGAGTATAGCATTGGTGAGCTCCCTATGCACGAATAGGTATACGCAGGTTATTTCTGTTCTTGATATAAATGCACTTTTTTTTTATTATTAAAGGTTTTTTTTTTGTTTTTTTTATATGTATAAGTTTACACCTTATAATATTTATAATATTTAAGTTCTTTACGATTTTTCTTTTTTTTTTGGTTATTTGATTTCAATATAATCGTTGTAATAATGTATAGAAACATGTAATTAGGCTTTGCCTGTTTGTTTCTTAAATAAATAAATAAATAAATAAATAAATACCAAACTTTGTAATACGTCATTTTAAAGCTTTTTCGTAATACGTAATTCGTAATTTTTTGTAATACGTCATTTTAAAGCTTTAAAAACGCTTCAGTACCCTGGCTGGTGAAGTGTCACGAACAGGGTATATTTTTGTCTTATTACCCTGGCCTATAAAGCCTCATTGGTGGTTGCCTAGAATATTTTCTGAATAAATAGTGAGCCGATTTAGCAAGATAATTGATAGAAATTTATAAGGTGTGTTACCTAATGGTTCTCTTTAATTTTATTTGACACCTAAATATGTTCTAAAAATATAAGAATTAATTTTATTCAAAAAAATGTAGTTAGTATAATTTCCGCTGCAGATGGCGCAGAATTACCTCATTTATTCTTAAACTCCATTTCGTGAAAGTACCGCCATTAACCCCGTAATGTTACTAAATTCGAAATTTACATCCCGAACAAATTTATAGCAGGCGCACCGATAATCTGCCGGAATGATAAAAAATTCACGTACTCAAATTGCATCTTCTTCTATCGAGATTTCCTACTGGCTCATATTTTGCGATAAAATTGGTGATTTAGATTCCTTTGTACGTGAAATGAATAGAACAGCGTGAAAATGCATCTCTCCTTTCATGAGCACGCCAACGGGAAAATGTATGTAGGATGTATGTGTTGATAGAAAATTCTAATAAAAATATGAGTGGATTTTAAAAATATAAATGGAAGTAAGCTTTGCGTGGGAAGGTTCTTTTGAAAGGTTTGGCGTTGAGTAAGTAAGACGCATTTAATATTATTTATTTTTACAAGCTTTTTCAAACTTTAATTCAATGACAATGATATATACGATTCTTGCAAATAAAAATAATCTTTAAAATTTAACAAATACGTTTGGATAGACCATGAAATAGAACATTATTTAAAATATTAATATACAACTTAATTGCAAAATATTAGGGCTGATATTTGATTTAAGATTAACACGGAAACAACACATTCAGAAAACTAAAGTAGCGTGCCTTAAAATGTTAAATATTAATATTAAATGTTAAAATGCTCTCACATTATCATTGGGTCGCGGAATGAACTACGTTACTGAAAGTTTACAGATCACTAATCCATTCCAAGCTTGACTACAGATATTTCATCTATATGTCTGCATCTAAGTCAACCCTAAATTCACTAAATGCAGGCACAACACAGCTATCCGCCTATGTCTTGGAGCATTTCGTTCTAGTCCGGCAGAAAGTCTTTGCTAATGAACCTCCTCTGTGGCTTAGCCTAGAATACCTTTTTTTCTCCTACGCTGCTGCAATTTCTTCCAACCTGTCTCAATCCAGTGTATCCCTTAATAACATTATCACATCAAACTCATAACAATGCTCCTTGTAATTATACAATATTTTCCACATCTGCTACAGCCGTTATTAAAAGATATAAATTTGTCTGAAACCAGAAGTCTACCATTCCCCAATAATCCCTATTGAACCAACCTACTCCCACACCATGATATATCCCTCACCAAATTTAACATGGAAGATGTCAGTGTTAATATATTAAGAAATCTCTTCCTAGAACTCATAAATAAAAATAAATATAACATAGTTCTTTACACTGACGCGTCAAACACTGAAAGTGGAGTTGGATATTCTCTAATCACTCTTCAACAGTCTATAGAACTCTGTGAAATTTCTCTTTCATGTAGTATTCACACTGACGAACTAATATAAAAATATCCAAACACACACATAGCCATATGTACTGATTCATTTTCCTCTATACAATCCATCAATACTATAATCACCAAAAATCCTCTCGTCCTAGATATTCATGACATTTTTATCAGATTCTTATAAATCAAAATACAGAAGTCACTCTGATATGGATGCCATTCTATGCCGGGATTAGTGGCAACGAAAAATCCGATTGCCTTGCCACGAAAGCTGCATCATTAATGGATATCATTCTTAATATACAAATCTGCAATGATCCAAAAGCCGGACTGAAGAAGCTTAATGTATCCACCTGGCAAATTTACTGGAATAAAATTACTTCAGCGCTGCAGGAAATTAAACCCTCAGTGAACCTATTTACCTGGCCTAGTTTATCTCAGAAAAATATGGCAATCATACGGAGATTATGTATAACACATGGCTATTTAAAGACATTATCTCCACTACCAAAATGTCAACAATGCAATACATCTCTCCGAATCATACATATACTTATTGAACAACCCTTTTTATATCAAAGTACTCCAACTATCCAGAGAGGTCAACAGTCTGCCAAAAGTCCTATCTTCAGAGAGGTCCTAAACAACACAGACCAAATCAGCAAGGTTGTCAAATTCCTCGAGAAGAATCCGGTTAAACAAAATATAAGTATTAACTGTTTTTTACTTAATATGTTAAATGGTAACTATACTATTTATAATTTATATTATATTACCATGTATACTGTCACTCGTGATAATGACCATAGAAGTCACATGCACGTTAATTTAAATAAACAAACAAAATAAAAGTACAAATATTTGTAGAAGAAACCTCTTTTCTATTGTTCAGTCAAACATTAAGCCCTTAATTTGTAATATCACATTAATCTTAACGTACCATATACTCGCTTGTATGTTACATAATTAATGGTAATATATCTGTCTATATTTTGATTAGGAGGTTATTTACCTTCCGGTAAAAATTTCATTTAAAAATATCATTTAATATTAAATTAATTTTAATTGCTACAATATTGATTGAATATTTAAGTAATAATTATTTTTTTGTTTCAGGTAAGCATCATTAAACCATATATTTATAACTGCTAGAGGCAAATGCAAAACAAGGCAAGTAGAACAACTGCTTTATAATCTATTTTATTCTTCTTTAGTTGTAACACCAAAAGATTAGCTGGTAGCAAGTCTGAAGTAGTCCTCTAGTGGTTATGCTTTTAATATATTTATTTCATATTCGAAGGTTTTCCTCCATTTTAATAATAATAAGCATATCTTTGGTTGACACACATAGAAATTCGCTGAAAACGAGATTATAATCCCACACTCCCTAAGGTCACATATTTCTTCGCAAAATTTGCTACAACCTCTTTAGTCGCTTCAATATCGCAGCCTATTATTGCCTCCTAAAATTGTATTATCAAAAGTATGTTATAATCTGCCTTCAGCAGCATCATATCGAATACCATGCCCCAAGGATTATTCTCGGAGCCTTGTAATTGTAACTAAGGTAGATAGCACATAAGCGTTTCACTGTGTCTTTATTGAGGGGAAATTTAAACTCTTCTGAATGGTTAGAACATAGTATTTTAGAGCTAGATTTAAAAATAATACAGTACACTTATAGTTTATAGAATGCAATCGTTCGCTCATAGAGCAAGATAAAAAAATAGAGGAGTCTAGGTTTTTAGTTACTTTTAATCCTCATTCCAAATAGGAATGAGGGCAATTTGTTTATATAAACAGAAACACGAGAGGCTGGACTGCAATATATTGTGGTAGTTTTCTTCTCTTAAATTTCTTTTCGACCTCGCGTGAAGACAAAGGGAATGAAGGCTTCACTGCAGCATCCATGTGCTTGCATATTGTAGAAGCCTTGGAGGTGTCACCAGGAAAGTGTACCAATAAGTTTTCTATTTAAAAATCTTTTAGTAATGTTTTTAATATTTTCAATATTATTAATTTTGCTATTAGGATTGAAAACTACTTCATCTTTCAATTGCCAGATGACGCTAGTCACCTAATACCTTCACTTCGGTTGCAATGAGTGGGAAAAACACTCGGTGCTGGTCATTTAGGATATGGAGAACAGTGCCTACGTTCTCTCCGATGAGGCTCCAATAAGAGCCGAAAACCGCGATTCAGAGGACTGGACTGCGCACCGTATTCTAATTGAAAAGTAAGATTGTTTTGCCTTCGCATTGCAACTGAATAAAAATGGTATACATTTTTATTTTAATAAATAATATTTTAAATATAAGACTTTTCGTCAAAACAAACTGCTTTCTGGTTGCATCCTGAATCTCCAGCTTTAACAATTTATAAGCACGGAGACGACAAATATTGAAAAAAGCAGAAAGGACAACGGTCACGTATCTACTCTCTTTTCGTATAGAAAAAGAGCCGAAAGACAGTTTCGAGTACTCAAAAATCTGAGTAAAGATGAACAAGTGGAAAAGGCAGTTTTTGTTTTTATTTGATTCAGAGTTGGACCACCATCTCCAGATAGCTATTTCTGCCTCTCAGGCGTCATCGGTGGAGCTATGCAGTCACAACTCCGAATCAAACATTAACAAGCCTGCCTTATTTAAGGGAAATTACCGCGAATGCAATAATTCCTCAGTTGAGATGCAAAACAGAGACATCTTTCGTAAAAACAAGGAAGCCGAAAAGCGTCAGATACAAACTTTACTGTAATAAAACAATTAAAATAATTGAAATTAAATAATAAACAATCTTTTAAATCTAAGACTTTTCGTCAAAAGAAACTGCTTTCTGGTTGCATCCAGAGTCTCTGGCTTTAACAATTTATTATCACGTAGACGACGAATATAGGAGAATTTTTACGAAAGATTTTGCATCTCAAAGGTGGAATTATTGCATCCGCGGTAATTTCGCTTAAATAAAGCAGGCTTGTTGATGTTTGATTCGGAGTTGTGACTGCATAGCTCCACCGATGACGCCTGAGAGGCAGAAATAGCTATCTGGAGATGGTGGTCCAACTCTGAACCAAATAAAAACAAGAACTACCTTTCCCCCTTAAGTTTTTTGTATTTGCAAGAGAGAAATATAAGCTAAAAGATGATTGTAGCAACATCTTGGAATGCGATGGAATATATAACTATTTGGCTATCTGAAAATTTAATTTTTTCAAAATATATACTTTTTGATTACTTTACTTTGACTTAAAATCTACTACATATAACACATATACAAATATTTTATTATTATCGGTTTTTATTATATGCTCCATTTGGCAGAATTGAATTTGCGCACTTCGTTTTCGAGATACACGCACAAGACTGTGTGTATAAAATATTCGTTATTCTTAACTGCGCGTCTGTTCCTTACGAAGGTCAACTTTGAACTGAACTGGAAATTCAGGTAGGTATAGGAGATATAATCGCTCTAGGGTTGCCAATACTGAATAAATGAAGAATTAATTCTCTTTTAGAAAATGTAATAATATTCTCGAAAAGTCGAATTTTTTTTACTTTTGGCCAGTTTTCCGGGATTTTGGACCACTATGTGCCAGTTCAAAACTACAAAAGATGTCTTCGTGGCAAGCACTTCTGGCTTCTTCTTTAGCACCGATTATTGTTTTAGATTGTTATATACAGATATTAAAAAATCATCATTTTGACATGTCTAGCCCATTCGTGGTACTTATATACTTTCTTAAATTGAATATTGCACTAACAGCCTTTCAAGGTGAGACGTCACGACTGTATGCTTTTAAACAAGTATCCCACTTTTATCTTACTTTTACATTTAGATTGTTTTTTTTTTGTCAAATTATAACCCAGTCTACGACAATGAAAACAGCCAAATTGAGAAGATAAAACGAGAAACTTTTCTTTTGATGCGGGATGAAAAAAATAAGGTGGATTTCATATTTTATTTCTGGGGTGGTAGTGATAAGAAAACAACAAAAATTATTCCAAAGAAAAGAAAAAGAAAACAGAGCTCTAAAATACGACTGTGAGAGAATTTCATGTCACTCCAATTTTACCCACGTTGAGCTACTGCAGAGCAAAAAAAATGTACTTTCCTGTACTCTAAAAAAAATTAATAACTTTTTTTAACGGATCTTTACGATAATTAAATATTTTTAAAATAAAACAGAAATATTTATGCTGGAAAATAACAAAAATATTGAGGATAGTTAGATTGTTCTATATATCAACGGAAAACAATTGGAACTGAGTGGAAATCGAAACGTCAAACAGCTGTTAAAAATGTACAATTTAATTGTTCTTTAAAAAGACTCCTTATCTTGTGTATTGGTTTTCGATAACTTCCATCAACACAATAATTTCGTTTTAATCTGTCAAACTAGCTTTTGGTTATTAATGTTTTTCTATAATTGTACAATATATAGATTGATCAATTTAAAATTAGAATATTGATTAGAACTTTTTGAATAACGAGTGTTGTACGTTACAACTTACACTATTGTGATAGGGAAGTGAAGGAGCTTTCAAATTTAGAATAAAATACAGGGCGTTTCATTTAACAAAATATAATTTTGATCTGGCACGTTGGCATGAAACACCCTGTAAGATTGGAGCTAATTTTAAAATATGGAGTTTTGAACTTTTAAAAAGTCCTCCATATATAATTAGAAACAACTTTTTTCCGCAATATACGCACCAAAATTTTGTTGCGGTCGAAGCTAAAAATATGTTCATGTTATATGAAACTTTTCAAGCAGCGTAATCACCAATGCGTTAAGGTTTTCACGTTTAGAACGTATATACGTACACTTTCATTTTGAGCATCGTGTTTAATTTGGTTCATATAATTCTATATCAACTCTACTCTGAGGTAAAAGTGAAGGTAGATATATTACGCATCCAAAATCTTCCCCCTCGCATATTTTAAAAATTGTATTCAATTTTGTATATTTCAGTTATGAAGTCACTAATCATGATGAATAATAAATGGGCGTTATTTTGTAAAATGATTTTACGTATCTCTTCTTTAAATTGTTTTTAAAGATAACATTACAATAGAATAAGAGAGTTGTACACAAGCAAACTTATATGGAATCACCATGTATTTCCAAGCAATATTTATTTCTTTTGAAAAAACTTGTTATTGTTGCGAAGAATAAAGGTTTTTATTGAAAATAAACAAATCGATAAGACAATCAGATAGTACAGCTCAGTACGGTATAGGTTATTTGCTTGAGTTGCAAATTGAACGAAAATAAATAAACTAATTTTTGCGTCCAAAACCGAAAATATGCCTCATGTGGGGTTATAGAACTTACAACGGGAAAAGATTATTGGTCTTGTGGAGCAAGTAATGTTCTCAGAGGGGCATAGCTGCAGAACTAGGCGTAACATAGGGCGTTCTGTACAAAACCTATGCTAGGTAACAGGAACTAGGAAAGCTCAAAAATAAAGCAAGGGAAAGTCGCCAAAAAGTAATAACGGCTGGCCACGATCGTTTAATTGTCCAATCAGCTGAAAGACACCCAACCCTTCCTCACCTGCAGCTCCAAAGGCAAAGGCAGCTTTTGGAAGCTACAGGTGTAACTGTTTCAGTTGAAACGATAAGAAGAAAAGTTCGTGCCAAAAAGTATACAGCAGGAGACAGTTAAGGGTTCTCAAGTTATCCAGGTAGCACAAGATTGATCGCCTAAATTGATGTCTTCACCACCAAAACTGGAACATTGGGAATTGACAAAATGTGCTATTTTCAGAAAAAGTCAGGATTTGCGTAAAATCAGATGACCCACGAAATCGTGTACTTAGAGGTCGAGGAAGAAAAGCAAGAACGAAAACTGTCAGATCTGTTCACAAATATAAAAGGGGAAGTGTAATGTTCTGTAAACACCGCACGGCTAGTACCAGCTGCTCTTGAAGAATCGAGCAAGCTACCACAACAAAATGTTGACAACTTGGTTAGGACCGTGCCCACGCAAACTGAAGCTTGCATAAGGACTAGAGGTGATAACACTGACTACCAAAAAAACACAAAATAAATAAAAACAATTTAAACATTATTCGTTTTACCACAGAATAAATAACCACACAGAAGCGAATCTGACTATCGTTTCCATTGATTTTGTTGGGACCGAAATATTTGACCTTGTGCACCAGTTACAGAATAGAACTTGATGTTCTAAGGAATAGACCATTCCAAATTAGGTAATATTTTTGACAGGTATTATTCATATGAAATATAAAATTATTATTATTAATATTAAATATGAAATATAAAATTTAACTATAAAATATAAATAAAATATGAAATAAAACATATATAAATATAAAATTTAACTATAAACAACTGTCACGTCAGTCGCAAAAGTGAGGTTGCACCAGTTACGTTGACACATAAGCATCAAAATTATGTTACCGTTTTCGGCAGGAGTTTCGCTTCTGTGTTGTTATTTATTCTGTGGTTCTACATTGAAATTTTTTATGCTATTGACTTTAAAACAACTAGTTTCAATTTGTTTTTTAAATACTTTATTGTTTTATTTAATTGTTATGTATTTGTTATTAAATTGCTTTAAAATAAATATTGTTTGACTTCGTGTGTTCATTTTTTTAAATTCGCACGAAATAATAAGAAATATCAGATGGTTCCATATAAGTTTGGGTGTGTGTATATGCAAGACTAAAAACAAAATTTTCTGTATAGGCAGTTGTGCGGAGCACGATTTAAGGACCTGGTGGAAGGCGATACGAGTGTTAAAAGTACAAAATTGGTAAACCAAGGCAAAGGATAGGAAGTAATGGAAGCTAATTATAGAACAGACCAAGTCCCGTCATAATGATGCCTATATAGGCATAGATCTTTATTAAATCATCATCAGTAGCGTCACAACTCTTAATGAGCCAAAGCCTTCTTCAGAATAATCCTCCATTCACCCATGTCTCTGGCAAGCCCTCTTCGATCAAAAACTTTTCTGACTATGGCAGCTTCCTCTCGCCTGATTACCTGACCTATCCATCTAACGCGTGCTACCTTAATGAATTTTACAACGTCAGGACCCCGATTTTTGACCCTTCGCTTCGTTATCGAACGTATTCGCTTCGTATCTGTTTAGTGTACAGATAGCGAATGATCGATATCGAAGCGAAGGGTCAAAAATCGAGGTCCAGGTTCTCCAAAACTTCTTTCTATACAACTCAAAGTTGTAACGCCTGTGCGCCACAAACATTGTTCTTTTATCCCTCCATATATACTTCTTAGAATATTCAGTGACTTCGGGCCGGTTGTTCGAACGCTAATCGAAAATGATCATTATCAAATATTTAATTACTGTCACAACTGTCAATGTCGACTATTATTGGGTTGCTGAAAACATAATTATTGATTACAATTATGAAATTAGTTAATCAATTATATTAATAGTTGTTATGTTAATTGACTAACTAATCTCATAATTATAATCAACTATGTTTTCAGCAACCCAACCAAAGTTGACATTGACAGTTGTGACAGTAATTAAATATTTGATAGTGATCACTGTTGATTAGCGTTCGAACAACCGGCCCTAAATCATTAAAAATTAAAAACGGGCGCCATTTTGTAAGGTAATACAAAATGTATGTATTTTGATTTAAACTTAATAACCAAGTACGAAGTTTCTCAGGATGTATCTTGGTAGTGTGAAAGCTAGATTTCTCAAAGTAATAATGAACAAACTAAAATAAGTAAAGTGGTATCATCTGAATCCAAAGACAAGTGTTTGCAAGTTTTTGCAATGAATAATTTATTATCAAGTTTATAGTTTGTTGTCAACTCAAACTTTAAATCTCACTGCTTTTGTATGCAGTGCAGTTATTTATTATACATATAATTTAGTAAGTAGATATTACAAACGTAGAGAATGGTTCATTTAATTACCTTAAAAACAGTATTTAAACTTCCTGAAACTTTATAGTATACCTAATAAAATTGAATGGCCGCTAAAATGATGAACGGGGTCATAAAATATCTACCAAAAGAAACTTTTTCGATTATCTCTTGTATTTTAGCGACTGCGAGTACCTCTGAGCGTCTGGTGATAAATTCCGAGAAATAAAAATGAGACTTTATATCTAGTTTTCCTGAATTAATCCTAAAGTGGAACAGCAGTCGTCAAATGGACTTTTCGAGTACACGGAGATGCCTGCATTAGCGCTGTCGATAACTCTACTATGATTCGGTGTGAAATACGAGCTGTTTTAAAAGTGAAATAATGCTAATATCTGGTTGGGCTGTAATATATTGAGAATATATTATACAACCAGTGACGTGTATAGTAAACGTACATAGTACACAGTCTACAATACACAGACGTTTATAAATTTCATATTGTTTACTTGGTAAATTATTTTCTTTTTTGTATGAAATATTGCATTAGAGCAAAAATCGTCGCCATTTTAAAACCAGGGAAACCTAACGATCTACCAAAAAATTATCGTCCAATTGCACTTCTAAGTATGGTTTACAAACTTTTTGAAAGAATGTTATATAATAGAATTAGCCAAGCAATACTTCAACATATACCTGCGGAACAAGCAGGATTTCGACCAAACCGCAGCTGCACAGCCTAGCAGTCCTAGCACTGACTAACTACATAGAAACAGGCTTTCAAAAACAACTAAAAACATCTACTGTTTTCATCGATTTATCAGCAGCGTACGATACCGTGTGGAGACAAGGGGTAATATATAAATTAATGCGAGCGATTCCATGCAGAAAGATTACTGATGTCATTAATACAATGCTTTGCAATAGAAGTTTTCAAGTCATCATGGGCGATAAGACCAGTACCCAAATGAAACTGAACAATGGTCTTCCACAAGGATCGGTGCTGGCCCCTCTACTCTTTAGCCTTTATATAGCAGACATGCCTGAAACCATATCAAAGAAGTTCGGTTATGCAGATAACTGGGCACTTGCTACGAGCCATGAAGAAATGGAGACTACTGAGCAAATACTAACAAACGACCTGATTATCCTCGGGAGATATTTCCGACAATGGAGATTACAGCCCAATACCTCCAAAACGGAAGTATCATGCTTTCATTTAAACAACAGATTGGCTAATTACCAATTAAAAATCCACTTTGAAGACAGACCTCTCAATCATACTAAATACCCAAAATATTTAGGTGTGACACTCGATAGAACGCTAAGCTTTAAAGAACATCTTACAAAGACGACGGCAAAACTTAGAACACGAAACAATATTATACAAAAGTTATGCGGTACCACATGGGGTTACTCAGCGAATACACTTAGGTCGACAGCACTGGGACTCCTGTATCCAGTTGCAGAGTATTGTGCACCGGTATGGCTCAACAGCCCACACACCAAACGTGTTGATGCCCAACTAAACCAGACTTTACGTATTATATCAGGTACAATCAAGGCCACACCAACGTATTGGCTACCAACACTAAGCCACATAGCCCCCTCACAAATCCGTCGAGAACATGCTCTTGTCAGGGAGTATAGAAAAATTAACGCCGATCCTGTACTCCGCTCTCACGTTGATATTAACGACAGAGACATAAGTAGGCTTCGTTCAAGAAAAAACCCTCTGGATTCTGCAAGGATACTAATTAAAAGGAATTTCGAAATAACCGCCCGTTGGCAAGAAGATTGGGAGAAGAATGCTCCACCTGACATCCGAAATATGCCATGTATTTCAAGCAAACCAGAGGGCTTCAATCAACCAAGACGGATCTGGACTACACTAAATAGAATTAGAACCAACTGTGGTAGGTGCTCTGACTCACTTTTTAGATGGGGAAAAATACCTTCTCCAAATTGCGATTGCGGTGCTGAAAGACAAACGGTTAAACATTTGGTGGAGGAATGCCCCATCAGATCGTACAGTGGCAATTGGTCCGATTTTTTTAATGGCGACCAATGAATCGATTCAATATATTTATCAACTAAATTTTCGTTTATAAAAATTAATTATTATTATTTTTTTAATGTATTGTGATCTTTATTTTTATACAAAAACTGTGATAGAGCCATACGCTAAATAAAATAAATAAATTGCATTACATGCACAACTTCACAGCCCCATAATAAAAAACTTCTTCTTCTTCTTCTTCTTCCTCTTTATAAGCAATCCTGCTTGTTCATTGGCGGATTGATACCTCTATGGAAGGTTGTCACTCCATCTTTTGCGCGGTCGGCCGATACTTCTTCTACCAATTGGTGATTTATCTCGTGCTATTTTGACCACACTTTTCTCCCCCATTCTGGTTATGTGTTTGTTCCATTCTTTTTTCTATTTAGTGTCCATCCGTTTATACACTGTACGTTACATTGTCTTCTAATATCTTCGCTCCTCTTTCGATCTCTCAGTGTATTTCCTGTAATTCTTCTCAGTACTCTTATCTCTGCCGTTTCCAGTAGTCTTTGTGTTGTGGCTGTATCGGCTCTTGTTTCTGATGCATATGTCATTATTGGTCTTACACTGGCTTTATAAATTCTTGACTTCATCTCAGTGTTAATATGTCGGTTTCGCCATATAGCGTTATTAAGGCATCCTGCCAATCTATTTGCTTTTTGTACTTGATTTCTCACTTCTTTGTCTAGGTCTCCGTAACTTGACAATGTAATTCCAAGGTATTTTACTTCCATTACTTGTTCAATACTGATACCATCAATTTATATTTTGCATCTGATTGGTTCTTTACTGATTACTATTGTTTTGGTTTTCTGAGATGAAATTGTCATATTGAATTCTTTTGCTCTTTTGTTAAATCTGTGGACTAATCTTTGCAGACTATCTTCATTTTGGGCTATCAATATTGCGTCGTCTGCATAGCAGAGTATTTTTACTTCTTTGTTTCCCATTCTATATCCTCTTCCTTTGTTGACGTTTTTGATAATTTCATCCATGATTAAATTGAAAAGCATATGACTCAATGAGTCTCCCTGTCTTATTTCGCTGCCTATATCTATAGGTTCTGTAAGGTGCCCATCTATTCTGACTTCCATTTTGTTGTTTTGGTAGATGTTCTCAATAGTTTTTATGATATCTAGAGGGACTTCTCTGTTATACAGAAGATGGATTACATGTTTGAGTCTTACTCTGTCAAATGCTTTATTTAAGTCAATCAGACATAGAAATGCTGGTCATAAAAAACTTATTGACTTAAAATAGCTTATTCTTTTCCTTTAGGGAACTCAATCGAAAAACAATTACTTATCAGTCTTATCACCTACAAATGTCTCACATCTTATAGTTAAACTTATTTAACCGATGCTTGGCTAAAGAACGTGTAAGATTTTTGTTCCATTCTGTATACATAATGTTTCAAATCTGTATTGTGATTTTCATTACATCTAATGACCATTATTGTTACTTAAGATCAACAGTCAGCTGTTGTTTATAAAGTAAATTGTAAAGAATGCAATTCAACATACTATATTGGGCAAACATACCAATATCTACATAGAAGGACTATTGCACACAAACATAGTGTACAAACCAACAAATTAAACACTACAGACTTAAGACAAACATTCTATAGAAAATAATCTTGTTTTTGATTTTGAAAACGTACATATTTTATAAAAAGAACAAAACTCTAATAAAAAAGGTATATTGGAGCTGCTTCGTACAAAGAAAGATTAAAATAATTGCAGAAATAACAAGACATACACCAAGGATACCTCCAATATATACCACAATTTGATACATTGGTTTTCTTTTATAAATGCACCATTAGCAAATATTTGAAGTACGACCCTTAACCAGCGATATTTTGAATCCTGTCATATTAGTCCTGTCGCCAAGGGGGTACAACGGCCTCCTTAATTCAGATGGACTTACCCAAGTTTTTTTTATATATTTTGACCCGTAGAATACGAATTTTTTGGGTAACAGTTGATCCGGATGTCGATAAGATTGTTATAGACAAAGAACTTGAGGAATTACTTAACAGCGATTTCTCGCAAAACAAAACATCTTTTTGTATTTTTTGGGTCATTTTAAGCAAAAAATATTCCTACAAGTTTTTTCGTAGAATGCATGGTTTTCGAGATAACCGCGGTTGAACTTTCAAAAAATCTAAAAATTGCAATTTTTGAACCCGAATAACTTTTGATTAAAAAATAAAGTAGCAATTCGGCTTACCGCGTTTGAAAGTTTAAGTCAAATTATATCGGTTTTGATTATTTGCATTGCTAAAAATTAATTTTTTTATTGTTAAATAAAGCTATAAACACATAGTGTTTCCCGTGACTAATACATGCGTTTTAACGCATGCTACGTAGAAATTGCCTCGCTTGCACTTGTAGCTACTCTACCTACTCGTTCGATTTTAAATGAGAAATCATTGAAAACATCACTCACGCACTACGTTTTTATAGCTTTGTTTAACAATAAAATAATAAATTTTTAGCAATGCAAATAATCAAAACCGATAAAATTTGGCTAAAACTTTCAAATGCGGTAAGCAGAATTGCTACTTTATTTTTTAATCAAAAGTTATTCGGGTTCAAAAATTGCAATTTTTCGATTTTTTGAAAGTTTAACCGCGGTTATCTCGAAAACTATGCATCCTACGAAAAAACTTGCCAGAGCATTTTTTGCCTAGAATGACCCAAAAAATACAAAAAGATGTTTTGTTTTGCGAGATATCACTGTTATGTAATTCCTCAAGTTCTTTGTCTATAACAATCTTATCGACATCCGGACCAACTGTTACCCAAAAAATTCGTATTGTGCGGGTCAAAATATATAAAAAAAACTTGGGTAAGTCCATCTGAATTAAGGAGGCCGTTGTACCCCCCCCCCCCCCTGGCGACAGGACTATATGTTTCAAGAGTCAAATAACAAGCTAGCATTCCATCATAAAAAGCCAACAAGCGCAGATGTAAAGTTTAATATGTGTATATAATGTAAAGTTTATATAATTATGGTTTATATAATTAATTATGGAAGTACTGCCGAATGCTAAGAATAAGCTGGACCGGTGTAACTATGAATGAAGAAGTACTGGAAATGATGAACACACGTCATCATCTAGTCAATACAATCAAAATTAGAAAGACGTCATATCTAGGACACATAATGCGCCATAGGGAATTTGAGCAGCTCCAGGTAATATTAGAAGGCAAAATCGAAGGTAAGGGGGTATAGGAAGAAATAAAAAATCCTGGCTCTGAAACATCAGAGATTGGACCCACACAACAGGGAATTACTTAATTCATCAAGTCCAGAACACAGAGAAATTTGCCATATTGATCGCCAAGCTCAATATAGAAGGCAGTTAGGAGTAGGAGGATATAATTATTAATGAAAGTGATTATTTCAAATGGCAAATAGAACAAACGTTTAAGCAATAATAAAGTGTTTTATTTATAACAGACAGACAAGCCCAGGATTTAAAAAAGTTGTACGATTATGACATATGCATATATGAAATTGTTGATATAATTTTAGAGTTGTGTGGACTATATGTTTTTGGGTTGCTGGTTTAAGGTCGATTAGAGGGTCAATATGATGATACAAGTCGCTGTTTGATCACTGTTGATTAGAGATTAGGTCTGAGACTCGCGTCTCGAATAAACACATATGCCGGTATCACACGAGGTTGCTTCCATACGAAGTTTAATTGTTTTTAGCGGATTAGCGGTTTGTCTGTATCAGAGTAGCGTCTTATACTACTGCGCAGAGGAATAAAGCGTTTGTTCAGCGATAATTGAACCCAAAAAAAGGTTCGCGTACTGAGATAGATGTGTTACCAATCAAAGCTATCACAGGAGAGTCTTTATCCTTCGGTAGGTAACAAAAGAGAGATAAATGTACACTTATGTAGCCTTTGTTGGCCAACAGTGCAGTGGAGAGTGTTCGTTTGCATTTGACAAAATGACTCAGCAAAATTGTCTATATTGGCTAGGGATGTAATTATGTATTTAATACAGTAAAAAATATAATTCTTGATGGGCCTATCTGTAACAAATCTTGGCAATTATCAGGGCAATCGTTAACTTATCTGCAGCAATGCGGAAAAGCTGCACAGATATTGTCTTGACCAGGATGTTCTTCTTCTTTCTGCACCTCGCTTTCCGAGTATTTTTCCTTGCAAGGTGACTTGTAGGGGGCATATCTGGATTCATTTTGCATAATGTAGAGTACGGTTTATCTATATAGTTAAAAAACAAATATATATCTTTAAATTGCGCATTGAATGTTAAATCCAACTCTACAAAATAATATTAAGACATTTCGTAACATTTTCGATTACATATAATAATATATCCACCATTGATATTTTTCAAGAAACCAAAAGCAGCCGTGTACTAATGGAATTAATGCGATTGTAAAGCTTTAGCTCACGCCAAAGTCAGCCTTAAAGCCCTTTGTGACTCCGAAATTCCATTTAGCGAGTGTGTGTGAAAGTCTGGCGGTGGTTTGATGTTTGTAGTCAATATATGAAATCACATTTCCGTCTCAACGTTATCTTTGTTAGATGTACGTATTGAATAGAAGCGTCTGTGTATGTGTTCGAGCTCGAAACACAGACTTCTTACGTCGAGGGAATGTGTTGAGGTCTGTTTCATAGAAGCAGAGGTGTATATCGCTTGGCATGTTATTAAAAGTTACCTCCAAATCGTATAAACGGAGCTGTGTGATGAAATGAACGTGTTTTAGTCTGAAGAAATAGTAGGTATTGTTGAAAATTAATTTTTACTTCTTTTCAGTTGGCCTAATCCTTCCCTAAAAATCATGTAATATTTCATATGCATATAAAAAGTGTAGCACATATTGCTAGAACTTATAAAAAAAAGTTAAAGAAACAAGACTGAAGCAATTTTAATGAATTCATCCTCTTAAATGCATCTTAATTGTAGATTGAAAAATGTGGTTATAAAATCTGAACATAAAAACGATGTGTATAGTTACATACACACAAACACATAACAATAATTAAACCGCAGCTCCAGGGGACATGCAATTCCCCTACTTTGGTGCTCTAATGTTCGAAGATCAAAGATGTCACTTCTCTGAAGATGGTACCTCACTGACCTCCAAAGTACCTCCGATCCCTCCCAAATCGCAGACTTAACGTTGGGGAAACTTTGCTTGTTTTTAATCTTGGATGCCCTGGGAAATGGAGTATCCGAGAGGCCATTCTGCAGTGATGCCGCTTTCGTAGGAATGGAATGGCGTGATGCTCCTTTCTCCTTTATTCTTTCTTTTTATTATTCCTCTAAAATTACCTATTATCCAAATGTTTGGCCGTATTTTTGACCTTGGTCGCTGACTCTCTGCACTGGGAGGTACTTAGCCCTCTAGTGCAGGACTCCGCCTCAACGCGGACCATCATAAAAGTTTCCAGATATATTTCTTAAGTATTTTATAGTTCTTCTTCTTCTTCAAGTGCCGTCTCCTAATCGGAGGTTGGATATTATCATCACTATCTTTACTATATCCACCGCTGCTCTAAAGAGTTCTATAGAACTGCATCTAAACCAGTCCCTTAAATTCTTTAACCATGACACTCTCCTTCTTCCTATACTCCTTTCGACTCTATCTTTCCCTCTATTATCAGTCTTAGCATTTCATATCGCGGTCCCCTCATTACAGGTCCCAGATATTGTAATAGACCGGTCTGGTTAGACTCAAAAATGGGAGTGAGGTTACAATAATTACCATCAAGCTGAAAATTGACAGGATTGTTCAAAATACCATCATAAATGAAATCCAAAGAGTCCTCATAAATCCGACCCGAGCTAAAAAATTTACGCAGGGTCAAGTGTCACCAAATATGGGTTTTAGCGATTTTCAGCTAAACGGTAAGTTTTATCATAAAATTAGTTCTAACAAAAAATGTAGATTAGATAATTATCTATAAAAAGTATCTTAATATTTATTCTTTTTTGTTGGAGCCACCGTTTTTGAGATACAACGATTCAAAGAGTTGAAAGAATTGTAATCGTCATAATAAATAGTATGTATTAGTACACCACGTATACATGCATACATCACTGAAGCTGTAATACAAGTAAACATAATATTCTATCGGTCAACTTAACTTATATTACACATAATAATATAAGATATTATAAATATGATAATGTTTCTACTATACAGCTTGCGGTCTTTCGAGGGATGCAATGTATAAGCTGTATTATATTACAGTTCCAACAAAAAAAATATTTACAAAGTGAATGTAACGCGAAAATAATAAGAATTATTATTTCAATTTTACGGCTTATTTCCAACAAAAATAGTAAATTGATATGACAAAGTATTAACTTATAATAATTCTTCTTACTTATGCGTCTTATTCAGTTTGTAAAGATGGATTTTGTCGGAATAAACACGTTCTATCGGTACGTCGGCTAATCTAATCACTCTACCTATTCTTTTCTCAGAAGGGTTTGAACATAATAATGAAAGCCAACTTTCTAGGTAAAATGTTTACTGCTAAGTACTAATAAACATTTAAATATACAATAAACTTTATGCATATTTAGTTTGTTTACTATTATGCAAATAACACCGTTATCTTCCTGGGTGGCGAAATCCTTCAGGTAGATGACACCCTCGAGGTATTAATTATTATTCTTGAGTCTAGTACTACTCCGGAGTGAAAATACGTGTTAAACCTAATATATTACTTAAATGTGCTGAAGTTTAAAAAAACTAATTCAACTTCACAAGAAGTTATTTCCAACAGAATTAGCTTTCTTCTCTCTGTGTATGGAGCGCCTAAAAAAACTATGTGCTTAGATAAGTTTCGATATGCCTGTTTCTTTAAAAATACTCGAAATAAAAAACAAGTGCAGTTATCTTGTCTTTCTCCAACCTCAGCGGCTGCTCATCAACATATTTTTCGGGTATATTACCAAGTTCAAGTGTGGCTTGGTTATCAGTTAGATCCAAAAGACTGGGAATGGAAATTAGTCGACAGTTCATTAGAACCAATTCAAACTTTACTCCCACCTGCTGCGCCGGAAAAACTCCTGAACACAATTTTTTGCAACTGTAAAAAGTGATGTAGCGCTAAATGTGGTTGCAAAAATGTTGGACTGTTTTGTTTGGTAGCATGCACTAACTGTCAAAACCGGTCGTGCTCCAATGTTGAATCACCAACAATTGAGGATTCATTTTATTCTATCGAGGAGCCATGCGATGTGTCATTGTTGGCGCAATTTACTTGCATCCAGGATGAACAAGAAGAAGAAGAAGAACAAAAAGAAGAAGAAGAACTAGAAGGTGAAGAAGAAGAACTGGAAGGTAAAGAAGAAGAAGAAGAAGAACAAGGAGAAGAGGTAGCAGAAGTATTAGAAAATTATGAACCAGTTGGATAAATTTCCTTTTTTTTTTAATTTATACCGCTTTTATAACTTTTATCATTTTTAACCCTTGCCAATATCAATTATTCAATAGCTTCAAATTAAACAGAATCATAACAGATCCGTGGAATAGGCCTACTAGGGACACTACGTTAAAAAATGCGTTAAGTACACTACCTCAAAGGTGGTGTGGAAACGTGTGCGCATATTATGACGATTACAACTTTTTGCGAATCGTATCTCAAAAACGGTGGCTCTTAGGAAAAAAAGTAATAAGACATTTTTTATAGATAATCATCTTATCTATATTTTTTGTTAAAACTAATTTTATGATAAACCTTACCGTTTCGCTGAAAATCGCTAAAAACTATATTTTATGACCTTTGACCCCGCGTAAATTTTTTAGCTCGGGTCGGATTTATGAGGACTTTTTAGATTTAATTTATGAGGGTATTTTGAACAATCCTGACAATTTTCAGCTTGATGGTAATTTTTGTAACCTCGGATGTGTAAGCTGACCGGAGTAGTAACTTTCTTATTTTTATTGTGTTTATTATTTCGCATTCTTTACTCATTTCTCGCAATACTTCCGTGTTCGTTTTCGTCTGTGTCCATGCTATTATAGTTGCAATATCCAAAACAGTCTCTGGACTAGGTAGGATATGCACCAACGTTTACAAAATTTGGTCAATCAAACCAATGTTTACGCTGTAATTACACTATATTGCAAATTACTGCAAATTTTACTAAAAAAACTTATGCATTAGAGAGCTAGACATGATCTTGGAGGTCTTTCTGGCCTGATTGGGTTAATTTTATCTGTGTGTTGAACATCCTCACTTGGCGGTCCGGGCCAAATCTTTTTTAAACTACGACTGCCTGTGATTTTTCTGGGATTACTGCGATTTTCCATTGAATGTACCGATCGTCCAATAGATTTAGACCATCTTGTATTCATGTTCTTGTTGGGTTAAATCCAAACTACTCACTATAATTGCTGCGCCATCGGCGTATAGACTCAGCATAGTTTGCAGAGTGGTTTGAATTTCAGCGGTGTATATGATATACAGCAAGGGTGACAGCACTCTCCGCTGTGGTAGTCCACGCTTGATCGTTACGACTTCATACAGTACGTGACCTATCTAAACCCTGAACTTTCTATTGGCTAGGTAGAACGAAATAATGTATATCATTGGCTTACCGTATCCAAGTTGGCTCATTTTGTAAATAAGCCCTTCTTATCACACTTTGTCAAATACCTTACTGACATCTTGGAATTCAGTAGCAGTATATTTCTTCTGGTTAAGTCCCTCTGTGATGCATTCGGTCAATTTTAACACTTTTAGCTCGCTGGAGTGTTCAGTTCTAAAACCAAATTTTGCTTCCTGTATCATGCCTATTGTTTCAGAATCTTCTTTTATCCTAGCTAGTATTATCCTCTCTAAAACTTTGCTTACTGATGATAGTAGGCCGATTGTTCTGTAATTTTGAGGGAATGTTCCATTTTCTTTCTTTCTTCTTGAAGGATTATCACATGTGCTTCTTTCGTTCTTTAGGAAATTTTGATAGCACTGGATTTGTAATTTGAGTAATGTAAACGATTGGTTTCCTTTGACGATTCTTTAGTGTCCTATTCGTAACAATATCTGCTCCTGATGCTGTTGCTTTTAGGTATTTAATTATTCTTTTGACTTCTTCTGGGAAGTATAATCATTCCCATTTTCCCTGCTTCTGCTTCTTATATGTAGTCTAAATCTTCATTCTGATGGTGGTTTAGCCTGAAATGTCTTTCAAGGGAATTTTATATCTCTTCGACTTTTTTTTCTGTCGTGTTCACTATCCCATTTTATCCGTGGTGTAAAAGGTTTGTTTTCATTTTTTAGGATCTCTGAGATCTCCCATACAGCCGACTTTTTGGGGTCTAAATGATGAACAAACTCATCTCAGCTTTTACTCCTTGTTCTTGTAGCTGTTTTCTTATCTCCCTGTTTAGTTGATTTGCTTCTCTGTAGCAATAGAAATATATAATAAAGATGCTGTAAGTTTAGATTACTCAGTAACTTAGTTAGATGCCGCCTGTAAGAAAGTTGGTTTAAACATAAATTTTGGAAAAACACAATAGGTACATGAAAAACCTGGTACCAAGGGAAAATCCAAAAGTCGACGTCAACGAAATAGAATTGATCCATAAATATAAATACTTAGGGCATGAAATCCAAATTTCCAGGGACAATCAAACTGCCGAATTACAAAGAAGGATCACCTTAGCATGGACCGCGGAGCTCTATCAGACATCTTCAAGAGCAACTTGCCAAATTATTTGAAAAAGAAGACGTTCAACCAATGTGTGCTTCCAGTCATTACTTACGGCGCCGAAACATTATCGTTAATCCAGACTACATCAACCAAACATAGAGCGGCCCAAAGGAGAATGGAACGGTGACTACTTAGACTGAATCTCAGAGACAGGGTCAGAAACGAAGAAATCAGAAGAAGGACAGGCGTCACAGATGCCATAGAGTAAGTAGAATGGCTGAAGTGGAATTGGGCGGGCCATGTAGCCAGAATGAAGGACGGGAGGTAGACCCAAAACATTACAGTATGGAGACCAAGAGCAGATAGAAGAAGTAGAGGTAGACCACCTACACGATGGACAGAAGACGTCAAAAGGATTTCTGGGAATTGGTTGCAGGAAGCCGAAGATCGACACAACTGGAAGAAATTAGGGGAGGCCTACGTTCAACTTTGGATGCAGAAGGCTGGATGATGATGCAGACGTTTAGATTATTAAAAATATATTAGGAATTTACACAAAATAAATAAAGAATATTAGAACGAAGTTTGAACGGATAGTAATCGGTTCAAACTATGTTTTATTGATAAATCTCATTACTGGAATTATTACGGATGTGACAAAATTTTAGATTCATCAGTAACGTTTTCATCTTTATTTTCTGATTTTCTCGTCGCCGTCCTGCATAATGCCATTAGAGACCACGGAATACCGAAAACGGTCACGTAAACTGCGAAAAATGATGAAATAACAACTTCTGAAAAAGAGAGGAAGTGCTTGCCCATCAGAACTGATTTATCCGAATTACTTCTAGCCATCATAACTCCACGTGTCACGTACCTCGACGTAATTTGGTCCTTTGAATTTTTTATAAAACGTATATTGAGACGGAATACAAATTCAGCAGTGCATTAGAGGTGCGGTGTGATTTTTAGAACAGCTACTTTGTCACGTATGGATGTATTAACCCTTATCCGGGCAAGGTGGGTCCAACGGGCCAAGACGCCAATTCTTTTATCATAAACTGATAAAAAAAATTATTGAATTTTATGCAACACTGAATTTGTTTAGAAGTATGTTTCCTTCAACATAGTCATGAGTTATTCAAAATATTCATTATCATTTTTGAAATTATTGCGTCGAAAGAAGTTTGTCACGTGAAAGGGCAACACGTGACTGTAGAACCTTATTTGTATTTATACCTAAAGTCTAAATCTTTGAAACAGAAGTTAATCTGGCGGTCAGGTGATGTTTTTGTGGATTATTTAAACGACTTTTATGATTCCGGAAATCCAATAATAAAGTCTAAACGTGTAACAAACAATGTAAACATCTCTTTGATCTGAACATCAAAGAGATGCTTACAATAGGTGTTATATCTATTCTAAATGAATTTTAAAAACTGATAATCATTGTTGGAATGCGATAATATTGTTAGGTAGGTACCTATATATGTTGAAATAAATAATGCATCTGCTATCAGTCGTTTGATATCGATGTTATTATCGACAACTAAGCTCTTAAAATTATATTGAATTACTGTGAAAGTAGATAGTGCGAATAAAATATCCCGAAAACCATTATCGGCTGCAGAACTGCAATATATTGCTAATAATTTATGGGATTCCGATGATGAAGAATCTCCTGAAGTAGGTGGTATTGAAAGTGACTCTGAAATGGAAGATCATTTTTCGGAAGCAAGTGAAGACGATGATCAGCAAGTAGTATTGAGTGATAATGAAGAAGAATGTGTAGCTAGAAGTTCCCAGATTTCATAGTGTGTAATTTTTGAAACTAAGGATGGAATTAACTGGAAGTGTCAACGACAACCGACAGGACGTATGCGATCCTGCGACACAATAAAAAGCAAAGTGCACAAAGTAATATTAGCCCCTGGTCAAAGTGTAGATGATCCTGTTGATTCCTTTTTTTTTGTTTGTGAACGAAAAAACTGTGAACGCAATAGTGAAGTGTACAAATAAAGAAGCCAAAAAAATTCTTGGGGATAGAGAACTGGAAATATTGTGACTCTACAGAGCTATATGGCGCTATATGGCTTTATTGGACTACTACTAACTGCAGGGAACCTGACTTTCCTCGATTGCACCCTCGAGGTAGACCGCATACTATAGTAGCACCTTTTTTTAATCTAGACAATTTAAATTCTAATAAAAAATCAAAAAAGAATATTAGAAATATATGGGTAAATATGAATAGTACATTCATGAATAGTGGTGGGCCCAACGGAACCGAGTTGCCCGGTTACGTAAGTAAAATGTGTTGCCCGGATAAGGGTTAAAGAAAGTTACTGGTTGAAACTTGGGTTACCTTTTGGTTCTTCTTCTTCTTACGCTGCCTATCCGTTTCTGGGCGATCAGCATGGCTGTAGTAACTTTGCATACTGCTATTCGGAATAGTCCGGTTGTAGATGTATTGAACCACTTTCTCAGGTTTCTCAGGTCCTCTCTTTCCAAATACCTTGCCCTGAACAATGGGTTGCAACAAGCCATATCTCTGTTCATTCCACATAACATAGCCAAGATACTTTAGTGTGCGCTTTTTGATGGTGTTAGTAATCTCGCATTCCTTGCCCATTCTACGTAGGACCTCAACATTAGTCACACGATCCACCCATGAAATTTAGCTTATGAACTATGATATGGCTGATCTCGCTTTTCCTATGCGTTGTTTCATTTGATGTTTATGTTAGTACCAAGGTGTGTGTAGCTCTGTACCCTGTCAATTTGTTGCTGGTTAACCAAAATCTGTGTATTTAATGTTTCGCGCTTACTGACTACCGTGTCTACTAGTCTACTGCTTCGACGTCATATCTAATGTTGTTTAGACTAACTCCGTCAATTAATACGTCTTCCGTAGTTCTCCCAGCGCTTGATCGAAATATTCAGGGTATATATTAAATAACACCGGAGACAGAATTCATCCTTGCCTTACTCCTCTATCTATGTAGACTGCCTCTGTCAATTGGTCATCCACTTTAATATTGGCAGTTTGGTTGTAACATAAATGATCTATTATTCTCAGGTCTCTATCATCTAATCCCGCTTCTTTCAATATGGTTATGGTCCTGAGTTAAATAAATTCGTAATAAAACATATTTAATTTCAATACATTATATTTATAATATCTAATGGTGTGCGAACCTTAATTATAAACAATAACAACAAACAATATTTGCTTAAGCTACTTCGGCATACTCTTTTCTATTAATAATTTAAACCTAATTCTGTGCTGGTGTAATATACACATAAACCATTGCAAAAGCACGCACAGTCACGGTTAAGTAATTAGTCCATTCTTTCACGGTTTTTGCTCTAAATTTTAAAGAACCGCTTGGATTGACATGAAATTTGGCATACGTATAGCTTACATGTCAAAGAAAAAAAGTGATATTGTGCCGATGAGTGCTTTTGCCCTGGGGGTGACTTTCCCCCCGTCTTGGTGGTGAAAAAATATATGTCCAAAATAAGTCCGGAAATGGGTAAACTGACTAATTTTAAGTAACTTTTGTTCTATAGTGCTTTTTCGCCAAGTCAACACTTTTCGAGTTATTTGCGAGTGAATATGTTCATTTTGCAACAAAATAACCACATTGTTAGACGGTTTTTCGCAAATAACTCAAAAAGTAAGTATTTTGTCGAAAAAAAACGTTCCCAGCAAAAATATAGCCTATAAAAAAGTAAAAAAAATAGTGTACGCGTTAGGTCTCTAGATCTCGTAGAACCAGAGTTATAGCCAATGAAAAATAGATTCATATTCACCAAATTTCAAATAGAATATTTCGACGTAAAATATCCACAAAATTAAGCACTTTTTGGGAAAAACCCATTATAACTTTTTTAAAGTGTTTAAAAAAAGCTTTACTCCTGTTTTTACAAAAAGTTTTTAGCTTTAAATTTAAGCAAGTTACGCTCAAAATAAAGTTGGTCCCTTTTGTTTTTGCAAAAAAAAAAATCGGGAAGACCACCCCCTAATTTGCAACTTAAATGAAATTAATCGTTACCCCTCCACAAATTATTTTACTTATGTTGTGTTTATATGATCTGTAAGTTTCATCGATTTAAAGTGCTTATTTTTAAAAAAATTTGGTTTCAAAGTAAAATTTTAAAAAATTTTAATTTTGAAAAATATGCTTTTTTTCAAAATAACTTAAAAACTGTTAGAGATACCAAAAATCTCTAAAATCAAAAAAGTCAGATTTGCTTTTCTGAATATTATGTATTTTTTGTTTTTCTGTTAAACAAAAACTGATACATCCGAAGATAGACGGAATAGCTATTATTGGTGATGATGATTATACTCAGATAATGAATACTGAAATAATATAAACTATTATTTTATTTGTCAAAGTCGTTATGTATTATACACTTGATTATTATCTCCTTGCCAGTTCGTACCTTCTCAAGCTATATATTAACGCCGATGATTACGTTTATCTACTTCCTCATTTTTTCCTTTTTCAGGGGTCTCCTATTTCTTACTCTTATTCGCCACTCATTCATGTACATCGTGTCTTTTGTATTTAAACTTTTTCTCTCAAGTCTTTTGCCCGACAATCCTTCCATTTTCTGTTTCGTCTACCTTTTTTCCTTCAACTTCTAACAGGTCTATCATTGGTCCCTCGTAGTTCTCATTTCTATGTATGACATGACAAAACCATAGCACTCTTTGCTTTTGAACATTTTTTGAGACTTTATCAGTACGACTCTTTCTCTAATCAAGTCGTTCCTGATCTTTTCCTTTCTAGTATTATTCAAGATCCACCTTAAGATTTTGATTTTAGTTATCTTCATTTTTTTTCTGAACCCTCTTTATAGGCCACATTTCACTAACGTATTTTATCAAGTAGTACACAAACATATATCACATATTATAAAAACAGTCATATTCAATATTAATTATTAACAATCATGCTCATATAGTCAAGTTTTTTATGTGTACTTTGCATAAAAGCGTTGCTTATTTACTTCTTCTTCTTCTTTTAGTTAGTATTCGTTTAGAATATTGGCGATCATTCTGGCTATAATTATTTTATTAACTGATGCTTTAAATAGATTAGTTGTTGTTGTAGAGGACCATTTCCTCAGGTTCTTTAACCATGATATTTTTCTTCTCCCAATTCCTCGCTTTCCGTTTCTTATTATGTGTCCGAGATATTCTAACTTTCTCCTTTTAATTACTAAAGCTTATTTACTAAAGAAATAAAAATCTTCCTTTTTTTATATCGTTGCTTATTTGTTTTAAAGAAAAATGGAAGATTTAAAAATACTGAGTGTTCAGCGGGGTGACTTAAAGGCTCTTTTAACATACTTTCAGACCTATGTACATATTTTCACGTCCTAAATCGATTCAGTTGACTCTAGGTACTTATGAAATAGATTTTCACAAGATATTGAATGCTTAGCAGAGGAAAAGTACTTACAAAACGAATATAAAGTACGCGAAGCATTGAAAAATGATTTTTATTTCGTAATTTCACAAGCATTGCGTAATTTCTTTTGTAAAGGAAAATTATTTTGATTATTTCATTCATAGGAGATTCTGACCAATAGAAAGCTACAGACATGCAAATTAAGGTGATAATTTTTGATAATCTCCCGTCGTTAAGCATATTACGTCAGATGCCCTTCGTTGCTACGAAAAAATACATTCAGTGACATTAATGACAAATGTTTTAAAAATTATAAAAGTGATGACTTTCAACCGTCAAATACATATTTATAACAACTGTGTATTTAATTTCACTAATTGGTACTTACATATATAAATTACAATAAAATTTTGGTTTTTAACAGGTTTATTCATGAAATAATCGCAACAAATTGCACTCGAACTCTAAAATTAATATAGAATTTTTGCCCTCGTGACACTTCGACATAATTTCACTCGCCTTCGGCTCGTGAAATTAAAACTGCCAAAGTGACACTCGGGAAAAATTCAATAATTTTAGAGCTCTTGTGCAATTACTACTGATAATACTAGTTAAGTTATAAATTCAGATAATAAAAAATAATTAATTCTTTAGAAGTGAAGTTATCTACCTTCAATTTGCTAACATTTTAAGGTTAATTAGATAAGTGGCTACAATTTAGGGATTCATTTGGTAGTTAAGTAAAATAATGACTAGTTCAATTAGTAGATGACAAAGATTTCGTTATTATAAGAGAGCTTTGCTTCGCAAAGCGTTCGAGATTATTGCAAATATGCAGGTTACGTATAACTTTCCAATAGCTTGGGATTTTTAATGTCATAAGTACACAGATAAAAGTTTACATGTATGTACATACCAAGACCTTATACGATATTTGCACCCTACAGAATGCAGTATTTATTGCACTTAAGTACCGAGAGACTTTTGCGTGTGTGCAGTTCTGAATGCGAACTCTGAATCTCTCTGCATCCCTCAGGTCAAAGTGCGTACGCATCTATACGCACTAAATTTAACAACATTGAACTCATTAACCTTTATGCCAAAATAATGTAGCATTCTCTGTTACTGTCTTCATTCTCCGCTATCAGGACAGCGTCATCTGCATATTATATTATCTTTATTCCAAATGATGAACTATTTTCAAATGTAACTACACTTTCAAAAAGATAAAACCAACCAATAGACAAAAGATAAAAAAAACCGTTTTTTGAAGTCGCGGACCAGCCCGTCTCTACCTGAACAGTCAACCACCCGCACGCCCGTGAGCGTGTGAGGAATGTGCGACTCGCATATGTGATGTGATGCTCGATGTGACGCGTTGGAAGGGGAAAGGGGTGTTTCTTTGACGATCTGAAGGTCGACTTTCATCTCGATTGTGCCCTACTTTATTCAAAGGGAACGATTACGCTTTACCTTCAGAAAACAGCATAATTCTTGTAGAACTAAGAAAATCCCCATTTAGAAGATAAGAGCAAGATATATAAGTAATTTCTCACTCACAAATGGGAATTTTCTTTTATAACGTTGTTTGTTCTACAGATGAAAAAAAGCTATATTAAGAGAGTATTACTACGCCTGATAAAAAACTCCCGTGTCAATTCGAGAATGTACAAAAATTTTTGTAAGCTTTGAAACGTTTGTCTTTGTTAAGGTAATATTAAAGGCAAGTTTATCTAAATTTTAAATCACAAACTAATGAAGAAAAAATTAATAAGCTTGGTCAAAATTAAAATCATCGTGTAAGTTATGTTAGAGAGTACTTTATATATTGTATTTCAGAGTGCAATCCCTCTATAATTGTCACCTACAAGCTGATAACCTTTTTTATGTAATAGGTACAGAGAACAGTACATATTTAGGTCAAGATTTAATAGTATATCTAGACATAGAGCATTATCATCATCAGTGCAAAGCAAATCCTTGGTATGTTCCATCCAGCGCTTCTAGCTTCTATACGGATATGTAAAAAGCAGGAGAAATCTCCTATTTACTTAAAAAAGGCCTCCATTAAGTATAGCTATATTAACACCACGAAAGACAAATTCTTCTTCTTCTTTGAGTGCCTCTCCTATCGGAAATTGGATATCATTAGGGCGATTCTAATTTTATTTACTGCTGTTTTGAACAATTCGTTAGTGGTACAGCCAAACCACTCTCTCAAATTTCTCATCCAGGACATTCTTCTACGGCCTGGATTTCTTCGTCCTTGGATTTTTCCTTGCATTATGTTTTGTAGGAATGTGTACTTTTGTCCCCTCATCAGGTGGCCTAAGTATTCAAGTTTTCTCTTTTTTATATTCAGTAGAACTTCTGGCTTGTTATTTATTCTGCGTATTACTTCTTCATTTGTAATTTTATCCACCCAACTTATTCTTAGTATACGGCGGTAGCACCACATCTCAAAGCTTTCAAGATTTTTAATATTCCTCTGTTTAAGAGTCCATGACTCAACACCGTAGAGCAAAGTACTGAATACATAGCATTTTAACATTCTAGTTCGTAGATGAATACTAATATCACGATTACAAAATAATTTTTTCATTTTTATAAAAGTAGACCTGGCAATTTCAATACGTCTTTTTATCTCGTGATTTTGGTCACCTGTTTCATTGATAAGGGTTCCCAAGTATTTGTATTCGTTTACTTTTTCAAGTTGGGTACCGTTTATTGTGGTACTAGTGTCATTTATTGGATTCTTACTGAAGGTCATATATTTGGTTTTTTTGACGTTCATCCTTATGCCGTAGTTATTACATATCTCATTCATACTTTCAACTAGATGTTGTAGATCTTCCGCTGTTCTTGCCATTATCACAGTATCGTCAGCATATCGAATGTTATTGATAACTTCTCCATTGACTATTATCCCTTCGTTTGCATATGAGAGAGCTTCTTGGCATATTTGTTCGCTGTAGATATTAAACAAGAGCGGTGACAATATACAACCCTGTCGTACCCCTCTACGTATTTCTATTTCGTCCGATGTTTGGTCTTCTATTTTTATATTAGCTCGCTGATTCCAGTACAGATTTAATATTATTTGTATGTCTCTGGTGTCAGCAAATGATCAGCCTCAAAGCTGCCGACGGATTGCACTCCTGAGCTGTATATAAACTGCTGGAACACTCGAGACATTTTTTCGAATTATGGATAGATGGCGCTATAATCTAAGGAAATGGAAAATTAAATTAAAAATGGAAATTCCTCACTATAATGGAAAACTTTACTTAACTTTTTTTGGTTTTAGGACCTACTCTTCAAAACCAAATAGGTCCCCATAACGCTCGATTGACTGCACATTTAGCATATTTTGCTCCCCTACCATTAGGAGCCATTTTATATTATATCTTTTTCTGGTGAGTGCGTCCTTTAATGTTAATTTATTAAAAAACAATCGAAATATTAAATATATATTCCAAATATAAAGAAATTTTCGCTTTGAAATAAAATATTACAAGAATTTTTCTTGACAATTATTTACATTATAGGTCCCTCTTGGCATTTTTCATCGTCTTTCAATATTTCATTAAAAGAATATATCTAATTAAAGCCACTTTGAAAATATTTTTCGTATCCCAAAAACAATCTTATTACAACAAAAAGACAGGAGATTCCGAAATAATGTCTTTGCGACATCTTTAGTCTAATTAAAAAATCAATTGTATCAGAGTGGGCGGGAACGACAGGTTCAATTACCGTTAAGCGAGCAATTTCAGAAATCCTGGCTCATAAAATTTTCAGCGGGTGGGTTACCCGAAACTTAACTAAGAAGCCATATTGGGATGGGGTTTGGGGGATGGGGGATGGGGGGCGCTCGAAAATTACTAATATTCCCGAACGAAATTTAATACTCTCCGTAGATTTACTTTTCGTTTAAAATTTTCGCCGTTGTAATAACGAGCGTGACACTTTTTACTCAGGATTGCATTAGGTCAAAGAGTTTCAGAATCTTCTATGTGAGTAATGAGCTTAGAAATATAAGAAATAAACTGATGAATGGGTTGTATGTGTGAGTCCATTGCAAATGTGTTGAAGAAATCTCTTCTTCTTCTTCTCGTTGTCCTTATGCCCTATAAGAGCGTCGGACTTTGGTATCACCTATCCATTTTTTACCCATTTCTTCCACGCCTTCCGGTATCCTGCCATTTCCTTCATCTGTTGCACTGTTTTCCCTCTCTTTGTCCCGATTTCCTCGATTTGTTCCATCCTCCCCTTTCTAGGTCTGCCCCTTCTTCTTTTCCCCTGTCTTTTGGCATATGGCACCTTCTTTACTAGTCTGTTCTCGTTCATCTTAGTTATATGTCCAAACCAATTCAGTTTCCTTTTTTCAATTTTTTTCTCTATTAGCTCCTGACTTAGCACGTTTCTGATGTTTTCGTTCCCTTCCCTGTCCATCTTCGTCTTTCCAGCTATTTTTCTCGGCTGCTTCATTTCAGCTGCATTTATGGCACTTTCATGTCTTTTATTTGTGACCCATGTCTCGCTTGCATATAGAACAGTTGGTACTGTATATTATATACATGTATTTTTGTTTCCTGGCTGATTTCCCTTTTTCCTAGTATCGTATTTTTAAACGGATAATATATTTTCGTAGCTTTCTTTGTTCTATTTGCAATTTCTAGGTCTAGGCTCTCCGTCATTTGATATTATCGTGCTCAGGTACTCGTAAGCCGTCACCCTCTCCAATTCTTGTCCTCTACAGAACACTCGTGTTTCGCCTCCAATCTCCTGCTCCTGCTGACCTATTTTCATCGTCTTGCATTTGCTGATGTTTATTTCTAATTTCATTTTCTCTATTTCCTCAGTCCATACATCAATTAGTCGTTGCGTTGGACTGAGTGTTGAAGAAATAAAACTCAAAATTACTCACAATCTGTTTTATTGAGTCCAAAGGACGACCAGACCCCTTTCAGATCTATCTATCTATTATCCTTGCGACATCCAATATTGGGCATAGGCCTCTCCTTCGCTCTTCCATCTTTCTCTATCCTGAGCCATGTGCATCCATTTTGAGCCGGCTTGGTGTTTTAGGTAATCACCCATCTCATCTGTGGCCTCCCCCTCTTTCGTTTATATGACCATGGTCTCCACTTGTGGAGACCCTTTCAGATAAATACTACAAACTATTTGTTCATTTTCAAGTCATCGGTACACGGTCATCAAGGTCCACATTTAGATTTGCAGCCCCTGCTGATTCTGACAGACATGGGAGCCCGCTGTAGTCTGAGCTCCATAAACACAAAAGATTAGGTTATTATGGATCTAGTGCGTATAATAGGGGTGATTCAAAGGACCCGCCGTAAGAGGTCTAAGTGTCTGAATGGCTCACAAAAATGTGCCCTGTACCGATATACCATACCGTACCAAAGGTCGTCCACTCAAAACGATGCCGGTTCAAGGAATATAGTACAGTAGACGCGTACTAAGCGCTCATTTAAACTATGGTGTTGTCTATACCAGCGGTTCTCAACCTTTTTTACTCAGCGACGCACTAACGTACTCCTTGCAGATTCGCGACACCCTTATATGTACAAATTTTTGCTAGTGGTAGGTAAGTACAGATGAATATATTAAGCATCTTATTTTTTATTTCGTAAAAACATAACAAGCAAAAAACAAAACAGAAAGAATACATAAAATTATATGAAATTTGACCTTGATGACTTTTGCAAATTATATCTATCCGAGGATGAATTGTAGACAGACACACTCTCAGCTCGCTGTCCACATCAAGTAGTCGAGACCGGTAGCTAGATTTTATATTTTTCATCGCAGAAAATGCAGATTCACGTAAGTACGAGGTCGAAAACAGCAGTAAAAGGGATACTGCTTTCTTTGCTAATTCTGGGTATTCATTCTTAACTGAAATCCAAAAAACATCCGGAGCTACTTCTCTACATTTTGATTTTAAAACTGTGTCAGAATACACTTCAATAAGTTGTTCCTTTTCAGAATAGGTTAATTCTGCCTTGCTTACATTGTTCTCGTCAAGTGCAATCAACCATTCACAGTTAGCACTCAAGACAGAGGGAAAGTATTTATTTATCGCTTCTTGCAACTTACATATTATGTGCTCTTTCATGTTCTCCTTTAGTAGAGTCTTTTCTTCAGATTTCAAATTAATTAAAGTTATAGAGGTTTCGGGAAAAGCAGTCAAATCGTTTTTTTCTATAACCGAGTTCCAGAATGTAAGTTTTTTGGAGAACGCACTTATTTTATCAGTTGATGATATTATGGTTTACTTTCGTCCTTGCATAGTTGCATTCAAAGAATTTAGCTTATTAAAAATGTCAGAAATGTAAGCCAACTTAGCACACCAAAGAGGGTTTTTAAGATTTTTACAAAAATGACTTTGGCCATCTTCTGTTTTAAAAAATTCGAGTAGTTCGTCTTTAAGTCCTAAAACTCTGTTTAGTATTTTTCCTTTCGAAAGCCAACGAATTTTACTATGAAATAACAAGACTTTATGATCTACGCCCATGTCTTTACAAAGTTTATCAAACACCCTTGATTTCACCGGACGAGTTTTGATATATTATGTAGTTGATCATAGAAACAACAGTATGAATAACTTCACCCAGTTGGCTTCCATCCGTAGTTTTTACTACCAGAGCTTCTCGATGTAAAAAGCAGTGAGTAATTATTATCAACTGGTTTTTTTTAGTGCGAAATTTAAAAATCCTTTCGACATTTCCCGTCATTGCAGCAGCACCATCTGTACATATCGCAATACAATCCGTCCACTTGAAAGAAGGTGTCAACAGTAGAAAATATATCAGCTCCAGTGGTTGTTGTTGTAGTATATACCTAATAGTTAAAAAATGGTTGCATGCATGATTGATATATTATAACAAGTAAAAAAATATAAATAAAAATATCGTGTTCGTAAACCTCGCGACACACCTGATAGGTACTTCCGGCACACCAGTGTGTCGCGACACGGTGGTTGAGAACCGCTGGTCTATACTGTAGCGGTTTTTTACTTTAATAACTTATAATTACAATTAAACTAGCGGTTCGTATTTATATACGACTTGTTGTGATAGAACTTTTTGTAATTTCATTAAGAAATGTTTAATAAACAACATATCAAAAAGTTCTACTCGAGAAGTGGGTGCTTCATTTTTTTTTATTAAATAAATGAACTACGAAGTTTGATGTTTTTTTAAATAACTCCGAGAATATAAATTTTAGAACAAAACTGACTTGACCATTGAAAAATTCAGAAAATTTTACAAAAAAAACCATATATATAAAGAATTTTCTAAAATTAAATCTGTATCTTCTATAACTTTTTATTTATAACGTAAAGACACCCCTTCTCACAAACATTGGCGCACTGTAAACTAGCGTACGGCGAAGTGCACGGTTGAGTTATTTTAATGTAATTCTTTAACTTATGGATCAAATAAAATTTTACAATTGAACCTAAAAGAAGAATAATTAAACTATCTTAGGGTTATAATAAAAAGAAATAAAATGTATGGGCATAATTATGGTGAGGGCGGAAATTGAGCCTTACATGAATTTTGTTTAAAAATTATTTAAAAATGTTTAACTAATACAATTTTTCTTATAAAACCCTCAATTTTGCACAACTTACCTTTCAAGCATCGTACTAAATGATGTTTTATTCAAAAAAAATCTCAAAAATTTATTTCAAATAATATGACGTCTTAAAAAATGTAATTTTTGAAATCTTCGTAGTTTTATAGCATTACCACCATTTTAAGACGGTATTACTCAAGTTTAAATAGATCTATTACAGTTTTATACGGGCTTTTTTAAAGCTTAGGATGTAATCTTTAAATTGCACTAAATTATTTTACTTTAAAAATGAAATAGACTATTTCTTTTTGAGAAAATTTAGAAAGATAACAAAAATGTAATACAAAAACCGAAAATTACCAGCTAAAAAAATGTTTATATAAAGTGATCAAAACTTTGTTCTGGAAAACTTACCTAAAATACATTTATTAATAAGCTTCAACAATAATAAATGTTCAGCAAAAATTTTTTTTTAGCTCTTATACAGTATGTCTGCGTAACTGGAACCTATTAATAACTTTTTTATTATCAGGTTTACGAAAAAAAGTTATTCTTTGTAAAATACTCTGCATCATATATGATCTAAGATACAATCATCAAATATCAAATTTAATGAATTTTATACGAGGTATGTCAAAAATATGAATTTCACTCAAGAGTAAAGTATCATTAAATTTCACAATATCGAAAATTGTTATTAAGAAAAGTTGTTTGGAATTAAAAAATTTGTTTTAGTGTTCAATTACATCCTTCTAATTAAAATATTGTGAATAATAAAGGTACTTAACTCTTAAGAAAAATTCATATTTTTTACATACCTCGTATAAAATTAAAAAAGTTTATTATCTGATCGTTGTATCTTAGATTTTAGACCAGGGAGAGCATTTTATGAAGAATAACTATTTTTCGTATAAGTGATAATAAAATAGTTATCATAATTGTAATAAAATGATGATGAGTATCCGTAATTTCTGAAAAAAATTGAAAAAAAAATTTCGATTAAAATAATGTAATTGTATATTTAAACATAGTTTTTAATTTAAAACAACTTTTCATAATAGCATTTTTTGATATTCTGAAATATAAAGGTACTTTACTCTTTAACGAAATTCATATTTTTGACATAACTCGTATAAAATTGATAAAATTTGATATCTGATGGTTGAGTTTTAGATTTTTGACTATCCAGAGCAATTTATGAAGAAAAACTTTTTTCGTAAAATTTATAATAAAAAAGTTTTCCATGTGGTTCCTAGCTACGCAGACATACTGTATAAGAGCTTATGTATAAGAATTTTCAAACTGCAATGCCATATTCGGATTCAGTATAATCAAAAACAAAATAAAAACATATTTGATCAAAGTAAAATGATGAATTTAACGATATTTTCAAAATTATTAATACAAAACAATTGTTATTGTTTAAACAATTAATAAACAATTAACAATTAATAAACAATTAGCGGCGAAATCCGCGAGTAGAACTTTTTACTTTAACATGTATATAAACTAACAAAAAAGTTTTAGAAAAATATAAGCTTGTTTGAATTTTTCCGAAACAATGCATGTTTTCGTTCTAATTGCACTCCCCTAACTATGTCGGGATAGTATCATGAGGTTATCAAATAATTACTATGTCGGAATCACCAACATGATAATTTTACTGTCACCATGGCATGTAATTGTCTTTTTGAAGACAAATCATATGCTATGATTTTTCTGACAAGTATTCTTAAATTAAAGTTGGTTTTAAGTAATCGAATGAACTACCTTCCAATAAAGTCGTCCCAGGAATGGAACTTATAAATATTGGCAATATCATTTTAAAGTCATCTACTTTAAAATGTTTAATATATTATGTCTAAATTGGCAATATGTGAGTCAGATAAAATTAAATTATATGAAGATTTTTTTACCCAGCAACATAAACAAAATGTGTTCAACCATTTCCAACATGTATTCAAATGTGTTCATTCAACATTAAAATCTGTTTAATTTTTTAATATTATGTACTTCGATAATGATTTCCGAAGAGGAAGTCAATAACCTTAATTTCTAACATAAATTGTCGCTTATTTCCCGAGTGAAATAGTAGGTAAGTTATATATTTCATACTAATCAAATAAATTTCTACTTTTTGTGAAACAATTGAGATATTCCAAACTCCGTTCCTGAATCACAGCGGACATTGTATATAGATGTAGAGAGTAATTTCGAAGTGTTTTCGAGTGGAAAATCAATGTCGAAGCTTCGTTTAATGAGAAAAGGCAATCAATTTTAAATCAACTGTGTTACCCTTATATTCGGGGATGAATAATGGAGCTTCTGAAAAGAGCGAAACGTCGCCTCGTAGATCCCCTAATATACCTGACAGCGGTGACACACCTTTGAGGCACAGCGGCAAAAGTGCTGACTAATTTAATTAATGTAGTTGAAATTATTGATTAAAATTTTGAGTTGAGATAATGGAGAATGCGCCTGCCATTCATCATTAAGAGATATAAGGTTTGTTCTAGCATCAGTTTCAAACGGTTTGAAACCATCAGCGAATAGTGGACCAGCGCGAGTGGAGGGGATAGCACTGATGACTGTATTATGTTTTCTCACTGACCAACTGTTTGCTGACGGTTTTTGACTAGTTTGACTGTTTGCTAGAACAAACCTATTATCATACTGCACATAATATAAAGTTTTGCATTCATAAAAACTTTAGTAGGACGCTTTATGTATTAAACATTTTATATGTTTTAACTGTTTTCATCGTTTTTGTATATAGACTAAGAGCCGCTATAGGTGAAATTTCTTAATCATTTTAGGCACGATGGGACCCTATAAATTAAATAGTAGAACCTAAAAGAAAACGTTTGAACACTGTGCCGTCACTTTTCAGTGGCACATGCGTCGACAGTGGCGCATCAAACTTTCCACTTATGGACGGGATAAATAAATTAAAAGTTACCCTCCATTACTAACAGAATTAAATTTTTTTTTATTTTTTTAAGTTATATGTGATTAACACATAGGATTCAGCGTGATTTTAACCCACCACCCCCTTCCCCCTGCCCCCACCATCAAAAACTTCATTTTTCGTTTTTATTTTTTTTTGGTCGGATGCAATCAATTTTAAAATTTCAAAAAATTCACACGCATAGCTGAGGCCTTTGTAAAACATGTCTATTTTTTATAGACCCATAGGTAGAGTGTACATAACCTCAAAAAATTTAAAGAAATTTTTTTTTCAAAAAAGCGTATAACTTTTTTTGAGGAATAGCTGCAGGTCTAATTTTTTCTTAATCTTATGTGTTTTATCAAACACTATATTTTTAATTTTTTTCAGATTTTTCCGTAAGGCTCCCCACCTTCAAAAATCCGAAAAACTGTTTTTTGGGGGGTTTTGGGGGATTTTCCCTATTTTATAGACTTCATAATATATCAAGTCAATTTTGTTTTTATAGGTTATATGTAACTTAAAGTAACTGAGTCCCTTAGAATATTTAAAAATCAGAAAAACACGTTCAAACCCCCCAAAACCCCCTTAAAAAACAGTTTTTTGGATTTTTGAAGGTGACCAGCGTTACAGAAAAATCTGAAAAAAATTAGAAATATAGTGTTTGATAAAATACACAAGACTAAGAAAAAATTAGATCCGCAGCTATCCCAAAAAAAAGTTATATACTTTTTTCCAAAAAAAAAAATTTAAAAATTTTTTGAGGTTATGTACACTCAACCTACAGGTCTATAAAAAATAGACGTGTTTTACAAAATCCTTAACTATGCGTGCGAATTTTTTGAAATTTTAAGATTAATTGCATCCCACCCAAAAAAAATAAAATCGAAATATAAAGTTTTTGATGGTGGGGGCAGGGAGAAGGGGGTGGTGGGTTAAAATTACGATAAATCTTATGTCTTAATCACATAGAACTTAAAAAAATGAAAAAAATTAAATTCTGGTAATGAGGGAGGGTATTTTTTAATTTATGTATCCCGTCCATAAGTGGAAAGTTTGATGCGCCACTGTAAACGCATGTGCCACTGAAAAGTGATGGCACAGTGCTCAAACGTTTTCTTTTAGGTTCTACTATTTAAATTATAGGATCCCGTCGTGCCTAAAATGATTAAGAAATTTCACCTATAGCGGCTCTTAGTCTAATATATTTTATTTAGAGCTTTTAAGAGCTTTTAGATATATAACTTATTCAAATCAAGCTTGGGTACTAGGTAAGTATATTGTTGTAAGCTTTCTCCAGGTCTTTGAACAAGGCATTTCACAATATTAAAGAAAGGAAACAACAAAATGCCACAACCTTTCCACACACATCCAAAAGAAGTAATTCAAAGATGACAACAATACGATGACAACAATATGTAAAGGGCCTATCAGAAAAATTAAAAAAAGGATAGGGAACAAGAACAATATAACAATAACATTCAAAACAAACAACACTCTGAGAACTATCCTGTCCAAAACCAAACCCAACAATACACAGTCCGCCTGCTTCTATTGATCTAAGGCCAAATCGTTGCATCCTCTACACGTCGGTGATCAAGAATTGATTTGTCGCTTTCCTTTCCTTGTACGTACCGAGTAGTGATATATTCGGCCACCTCTAACCTAGGCTGAGTATTAATGAATCTTATCCCCGATGTTTGGGTACCGACCAATACATCGTCCTTTTTCCAACCTTCCTAGCATCGCCAATATATATTTTTCGCAGGATTCAACAGCGGACCATAGCGTCTTCGTATTTTTACTTTACTGTACATATTATATAGAAGTTATTTTAATTTTTTTTATTAATTTTGAATACATTTTTATTTAGATTAGACTTGTATTGTGTTTTACTGAGTCTGGTATCCAGCAGAGCTACACGTCACAAGTTCCCGCTGTTTTCATCTTATCCATACCATGTAGAGCTTTTTTAACTTCGTATCTTCGTATCTATTCAATATCTTAAATTTTTCTATCCTATACTCTGTCAGTAATTTTCTGCAACTATTTTTCTATTCTTTCATTCATATTAACAATAAGTTATTTGAGTAATGATTCCACGCTTATCTGTATTTTGTTTTTTGTATTTTGTATCTCCTTTATAAAATTTTACTTTAGTAAATGTCGTTTTCATACGTATCCTTTATGCAGTAAATTGTAATTATTTTTATCAAACAATCCTGCAAAAAAATCATCATTTATGGCTCCATAGTGCCTACTCGCATAATAAATTACAATTAACTGGTAATATATATATTTTTTTAATTTGGGTCCAAGTGGATTTTTTTGGAAACTTTTACCCAGACTAGCTACTTTTTTTGTTTCTGATTTCAATTAGGAGTTTAAATTCGTACTTCTTCTCTGTACTATACGCTATGAGCTCGTAGGTAGAGGGGATAATTAAAAATTCGCGAGCGCCAGTAGTGATAAGTCTGTAAGCTTTTACTGGAAATTTGACATAAATGTCAAAGTGATTAATTGAAAACATTGAAATTAAAAACATTAATAGGAAATAATATTAGTTGGTCAAAGCTGTGGTGTATATTTTTACCCTAAATATACTTACGTTTTAAATACTGAATTTAAGTTTTTTTTAATATTGCGTAATATGTAATTATAAATTAATCTAAGCGCCATCTACACGATAATTGTGAAAGTATCCGAAGTAGTATGGTATAGTTAGACCCAAACCCAGACATCCAAAGTGAAAGTTATCCTTCAACACCAAATTGTTCTATGTGGTCCACATAATGTTCACAAAAAAGTCACACCATTTTGAGCGTCGGGTTTGGGGGGGAGAGGGGGGAGAAATCTACAAATTCGTAGTTTTTTACGTTTTTCGTCAATATTTCTAAAACTAAGCGGTTAAGCATGAATAACCCTCTACACAAAATTGTTCTACATTAAATTTGAAATAAAAAAGGTCCTATGCATAACCCTTCTAAAATGAACGGTTCCAAAGTTACGGAGGTAGTATAGTATAATTGGTCCAAAAAAAGGCCTAACCCAGACATCCAAAGTAAAAGTTTTCCTTCACACAAAATTGTTCTATATGGTCCACATATTGTTCAGTAAAAAGTTACACCATTTTGACCTTCCGGTTTGGGGGGAAGATGGGGGAGAAGTCGGTAAATTAGTACTTTTTTTAAGTTTTTCGTCAATATTTCTAAAACTATGCTTTAGTGTAAGGAATGTTCTATAGAAAAATATTCTACATAAAATTTAAAACAAAAAAGGTTCTATACATAATTGTTATAAAATCAACGGTTCCAGAGTTACGGAGGGTGAAAATTGGAGGTTTTCGATACTTTTTATATCTACCGATTCCTCTCTCCTCTTCCCCCCCCCCCCCAAACCCGACGCTTAAAATGGTATTACTTATTTCTGAACATTATGTGGACCATATAGAAAAATTTGGTGATGGAGGATAACTTTCACTTTGGATGTCTGGTTTTTTGGTATAGTTATATCATAAATATTGCCCAAAAAATATAAAAAGTATCGAAAACTTCGACCTTTCACCCTGTGTAACTCTGGAACCGTTGATTTTATAACAATTATGTATAGAACATATTTTGTTTTAAATTTCATGTAGAACATTTTTGTATATAAATTGTATTGTATATAAAAAATTGTTTACGCTAAACCATAGTTTTAGAAATATTGACGAAAAACTTAAAAAAACTACTAATTTACCGGCTTCTCTCCCATCTCCCTCCCAAACCGGACGCTCAAAATGATGTAACTTTTTACTGAACAATATGTGGACCATATAGAACATTTTGGTGTTGGAGGAAAACTTTTACTTTGGATGTTTTAATTAGGCCTTTTTTTGGACCTGTTATACTATACTACCTCCGTAACTTTGGAACCATTCATTTTAGAAAGATTATGCATAGGGCCTTTTTTATTTCAAATTTAATGTAGAACAATTTTGTATAGAAGGTTGTTCATACTAAACCGCATAGTTTTAGAATTATTGGCGAAAAACTTAAAAAACTACGAATTTACCTATTTCTCTCCCCCCCCCCCCCTCCCAAACCCGACGCTCAAAATGGTGTGACTTTTTTCTGGACATTATGTGGACCATATAGAACAACTTGGTGTTGAAGGATAACTTTCACTTTGGATGTCTGGGTTATGCCATCTTTTGGATCTGGATCAACTATACTAAAGTATGAAATTAATATTTCATTAATAGAACGTTAAAATGATTAGCAAAACTTTTAAAAAATCGATTACACTTTTATTACTGTTTGCGTTGTAAATATTAAGCGATAATAATTAAATAATAAATTTAAAAATTACCGGTGAAAGTTGCATTAGTAATCCGCTAGGAGCGACACCAGCGAAGCTCAGAGCGTATAGTCATTCAAGGTATTTTATTAATCCCATATCTATTTTATCCTACAAAAACCCTATACTCTAAAAGGATTATTTCCAATACAGTCAAAAAGAGGGTTATATTTTTTACAAAAACTAATTTAATAGGATTTGAACGTATCTCCTTAAAAAATTAACTTTTATTATTACAATAAAGACGAGTATAGTAGAGCTTGCACAGTGCTGATAAGCATAATACCCCAGACGGTGGTGTTGTAATGTTTTAGCTTTTATAAATTTTAAAATCTTTCGAGAATTCATTAACGTAAGCTATATTAAGGGTTACGGCCGAACTTTAAAAAACTTGAATCAGATTTACGTTCATTATATAGGAATTACTGTTGGACTTTTTAAACAGTAATTAAAAGTATCTGTTTTAAAATTGGCCAGTTTGAGAGATTTTATAGTTTTATGCGGCTTTTACAAGTTAGAAAGTTGCAGATTGTGTAACATTTTGAGTTAGTAGCTACCAGATAGTTTTCATATACCTATGACAGAGTGGCTCACCCAGGTGGGTTTAGGGGAAAAAACCCCTCCCAGAGCATATAAAAAATATATAAAGAATAGTAGGAAAATGTAACTTGTCTTTCACAAACTATACAAAAAATTGGGTGTCCAAGACAACCCCCCTCCCCCAGAGGAAAATTCTGGGTGCGCCACTGCTGTGACAAAAGCGAAAACTTCGTATAATTCTGTGTTTTTTAAAATTTTACTGTTTAAACAAGGTGATAAAAGTAATAGAAAAACTGGTTAAAAGGATAATGAAAATCCGAATGGAGGAATCTTCTTGTTTAGATGATGTCTTTAATGGAGCTTTAGCTATGAGTTCTGCAAATTGATTTCCATTTTTAGGGCTTTTCTTATTAAGGTTTGAAGGTCCAGCCCTAAACATTTCTTGATGTTACTTGCGCCATGTTATACAGGGTGTCCCGAAAAGAATGGTCATACATTATACCACAGAATCTGGGGTCAAAAATAGGTTGATTGAACCTCACTTACCCATATACAATAGTGCACACAAAAAAAGTTACAGCCCTTTGAAATTATAAAATGAAAATTGTTTTTTTTTCATATATCGAAAACTCTTAAGAGATTTTTTATTGAAAATGGACATGTGGCATTCTTATGGCAGGAACATCTTAAAAAAAACAACAGTAAAATTTGTACACCCCATAAAAATTTTATGGGGTTTTGTTCCCTTAAAACCCCCCAAACTTTTGTGGACGTTCCAATTTAATTATTGTTGTGGTACCATTAGTTAAACACAGTGTTTTTAAAACTTTTTTGCCTCTCATATTTTTTCGATAAGGCACCTTTTATCGAGATGTGGCTTCTTGTTTAACATGGTTCAAAATATACCTAAAAATGTAAATTATAAATAAATTTTCACATTATTACCAGGTCTCTATACTCGTGTTTAACCATATACAAATATGTGGTGGATTTGACCAATATTCAAAATATCTCGATAAAAATTGGCTTTTCGAGAAAGTACTCACAGGCAAAAAAGTTTTAGAAACATTTTGTTTAACTAATAGTGCTACAATAATAATTTAATAGGAACATACACAAAAGTTTAGGGGGGTTTAAAGGAACAAAACCCCTATAAAATTTTTAAGGGGTGCACAAATTTCACTATAATATTTTTTAAGATGCTCCTGCCATAAGAATGTCGCATGACCATTTTCAATAAAAAAACTCTAATAGTTTTCGATAGATTGGAAAAAATTGATTTTCATTTTATAACTTCAAAGGGCTGTAACTTTTTTATGTGCATATTAATACTTTATACTAAGCTAAGTTAGGTTCAATCAACCTATTTTTGACCCCATAATCTGTGGTATAATTTACGACCAATCTTTTCGGGACACCCTGTATATCGGTCAGTAACGTCCATCTATTTTTCCTTCTATAAATTAGCTGAGTGAAGTTACATCTCTCGTGTCTGAATATATGTCCAAGATAAGATATTTTTTGTTTCCTCCAATTTTTCATTAGTGTCTCTGTAAACATGTCTCTATAATCATGTTTCATCAAACAGAGACAACACCGTTAATGAAAAGAACAGACTAGGAATCGACAGAATGGGCGTCAATAAAATGAGGCAGCCTAAGAAAGTACAAAATAAGATAAAATTCGTAAAAAACATCAGTACTTCAAAAATGAAATAGCTGAGATAGATTATAAGAATAAGTCAGAGATATCAACTCTTTTCAGTTCCCATTTTCTCCAGATCCTCTCCGACTTCCGACTACTTATTTCCACCTTTGTCTAAGCCGTTTTACAGATCTTTTCCCACCTGGTCTTTCCAAAACTACATTGTTTATAAGACGATTGTCATTACTGCGTAACAAAAGTCCTGTCCATCAGTATATTGGCCTTTGGATATCTGAATCTGAGTAGATTGTCCTTTCTGAAAACAGACTCTAACTCTAACTCGTTGTTGTGTCTGTGCGTTTGTCACGCTATTTCGGAAACGGCCATATTTTACTCCAGGGAATGGTCTGGTTGCCAGACCAATTTATTATTTTATTTTTTTATTAGAGTGCATGTTTCGCTTCTATACCAGACTGCTTATCCCAACATCTCGATTTTCATACTCCTTTTTGTATCTTTTGTAAGAGAAGTTTTGACCTCATTAAATGTTGCTCCTAGATCCTGTGTTATCCCTGTTGTCACAACAGATGATATAATTACTGTGTATAGTTGTTCTCTTTTATCTTTGCCCATGCGTCATGATTCATTTTCAAATAAATTAAATCAAAACATAAAGTGAAACGTACGTCGATGTGTATAGTATATGATATAGTACTTATACAGTATACACAATGTATATAGGGTGAGGCAGATAAAGGGCATATTAGAAATATCTCGAGAACTAAAGGCAACTGAATTATGAAAATTGGAATAAGGAGGTTTTGAAGCCTGATCTATTTAATGAAAATATTTTCATCGATTTGGTACTTCCGGTTATACCGGAAGTTGCTTATAACTTCGTTTTTTTAAATGGGACACCCTGTATATTTTTACATTTTTGGATTTTCCTCGATTTCTTCTTTCTTAAAATATAAGGTTTTATAACATTATACAGGGTAGGTTAAAAGATAAATAGGTTTTCTTATTAATTTCGTAGCAATATTCACACCCTGTAGGATTGTAGTAGTTTGACATAATAAACTCTATGTTCAAAGGATTTTTAATATAGTCTACTTTTGTTAACAATTATTAGTGTAGCTAAATTTTTGATTTTAGTATAGAGGGTGGGTCGAAACTCGGAATGAGTATTTTCTGAGTTTTCTTAAATGGAACACCCTATATTTTAGTATTGTAATGAAATGATATTCCATGGTACTTTTTTACTTCTTAAGAACTTCCTATACCTAACTGCTTTAATTTGTGCTTAATTGTTAATCGCACCAACAATCTTAACTTCGATGGTATTTTGATAGCTCAACCATTATTGACAATTTTAAGTATAAGTCTAGATTAATATGTATTTATTTCCAAAAAATTATTTGTTATTGAATATTTTCACGGCCAACCTAATACAATGTCACCTATTTTGTGTTACAATTTAATGTTAATTGAATCACCAATAACTCACGAATTAAAGCAGTTAGGTATAGGGAATAAACTAAAAAGTACTATAAAATAACATTTCATTACAATACTAAAATACAGGGTGTTCCATTTAAGAAAACTCAGAAAATACTCATTCCGAGTTTCGGCCAACCCTGTATACTAAAATGAAAAATTTAACTATACTAATAACTCTTAACAATAGTAGACTATATTAAAAATCATTTGAACATTAATAGAGTTTATTATGTCAAACTACTACAATCCTACAGGATGTGAATATTGCTACGAAATTAATAAGAAAACGTAATTATCTTTTAACCTACCCTGTATAATATTACAAAACCTTATTTAGAAAGAAGAAATCGAGGAGAATCCAAAAATGTAAAAATATATAGGGTGTCCTATTTAAAAATACGAAGTTACAATCAACTTCCGGTATAACCGGAAGTAGCAAAGAGACCAAAGTATTTTCATTAAATAGTTTATACCTCAAAACCCTTGTATACCAATTTTCATTATTCTGTTAGCTTTAGTTCTCGAGATATTTCTAATAGGCCCTTTATCTGCCTCACCTTGTATACACATCGATATAAATTTCACTTTATGTTTTGACTTAATTTGTTTGAAAATGAATCGTGGCGCATGGCAAAGATAAAATGGAACAACAATATCTGAGTAGCGTCCATATAGTTCAGATAGTAGTCCCACTTTATCAAAACTCTCATCCGCTGTTAATAGTTAAAATCATACAGAAATGCATCATCATTCAATATTCTTGGATCTAATTCCTATGACAACGTTTTAGAAAAGAAATGAACACTTTTAAATAATGTATCAGTTACATAATATGTTCAACATTTTTTAAAACCGCACTATCTTTTATTACTTTATTATTAGTCTAACTGTAAATGCACATTTAGTATTGAGTAGATGTTCATGTAAGTCGGTCCTTTGATCAACTAACTAACTTTTAAGACGCATAAACTAATATTATAATGACTATCGTAACGCGAAATCCATTAAACTGACTTTATGGGACTATTCAGTCCCTTTGGTATTGGAAAAGGCGTTTTATGATATCTAAAACCTTAAAGGTTATTGGCTGTATCCACACGATGTCATAGAAGTACGTAAAAATACAAAGATATGGCCGATATAAAGATTGTGTTAAAAGAGGTTACCGTTAAACTAAGAGGGAACAGGCCAATGTCAGGATATCAATAATCGATCACGTATAGTAATAAAACTGATGGCTATGGTAGTATTCTTTATGTTTTGAAAAAAATGATCTTCCCTGCGTTTTTACGTTTTACTAGGTTAAGACAATAAATACATTTTACGAGTACGCCTGACGTAAACGGAGAACAAAAGTCACAAAAAAATTAAGGAGATATTATATTTATTAAAAGATATATTCGTCTGTTATATGTCAACACATAATGTTCTGCTATATGAAAAGTAGTCGGAATCGGCAAAAAATTTGAAACTTTAAACGTAAACAATTAACGTAAAAAGTGAAATTATGTATAGTTCATATAATTAGCTACAATCTGTAAAAGTTTCAAGTTTCTACATTGTAAAAAACAAGAAAATTTAAGCATTTTCCGGTAAAATCGTGTTTTTATTTAAACAATTAATAAACAAAAAAAAATTATTGACTATTCGTGTATTGTTCCCGCGAATGCATATGTCTGCAAATTTTTAGTCCTTTGCATTGAAGAAAAGTCAGTCAAATTAACGTCCAAAGATTTGACCCAAACGATTGAACTAAAGAAAAGCGTTTAATTAATTAATACGACAAAACGAATTCTAATGTTAATTGTAGCACAAAACGTCTCTACCGGTGGTTTTTCTAAGACTACGATAAAAACACGAATTTTTTTAATTCGAGTTTTGGTTGAAGTTTTGTTTTTGTTTCGTATCGTATTGAAATTTGACACGAATAAACGCCGATTTATATATAAACAAATATATGAGCGTTCAAAATTCGCTGTGTCTAGGTACACGCTAACGTGTACGCAAATAAAAAAGTTACGTACACGCTTAAACGTCATCAAGTCAGTGACATCATTATTTAGCGTGTACTATGACTGGGTTTTTTGGTACACGCTAAATTGAGCCGCGTGTATGCTGTGGTATTAAGTATGTATCTGTAAGTATCGCAAGTGTCAGAGTGTGGTTAGAATTTGTCTAATCGCGTTATGTTTACACTTTAATATTGATTTGTAAAGAGTTTTCTTATTTTTTACTAGTTTAATGTTTTTTTTAATTAACTATGGAGTGTGAACAATTATTTAGTTTTTTTAATGAGTTTAACAACATTCTAAAACAGTATGAAAAAGATAAGAGACAAAAATTCGTGATTAAGGGTAGCAGAAGTAATAAGATAAAATATACGGGGCGATTGATTACTGTGATAAAGCTCAGTAGATCCGCTATAGTAATAGATAGCAATTAAAGTTGATAACAAAAATTATAGCAAACTTTGAGCTTCATATTACAAAATTAATAAAATTAGTTAGAATGTTACAGGGCGTTCGATAATATAGTGGCAGGCCAAACTTATGTTTTTTAAATGGGACACCCTATATTTTATTTTATGTTCGAAATCTTCTTAACTTCCATATCACAAAAATATAAAGGCTTATTATGTTATACAGGGTATTTACAAAGTTATAACTAATTTTCTATGAAAATCGTAACAAGTTCAACTCCCTGTATAAATAAAAATAAACACTATACAGCAAAAATAAACACCAATATAAACTGGTATAATTAACTTACGTATAAAAATTATTTTAGCAGTATTTTGTATATATCATGTTAACTAAACTAATATTTATTTTGATAACCTGAATATATACTTTTATATACATATTGTATTATTACAATTAAGTTTGAAACATCTGAATAGTTTTGCTTCCCTTCTCCTTCCCCTAATAAAAATATTTTCTATCAAACAAACAAACACTAAACATAATATCAAAATAGCGTGTACCAAAATATAAAGTCACTGTGCACGCTAAATAATGACGTCACTGGCTTAATGAAGTTTAATTCGCGTGTACCTAACTTTTTTATTTGCTTACACGTTAGCGTGTACCTAGACACAGCGTTCAAAATTTGAAACTTTATTGTTTATTTATGAAGCACAACGTAAATAATTAACGTAAAAAGTGAAATTATGTATAGTGTAGTTCATATTATTAGCTACAATCCGTAAAACTTTCAAGTTTCTACATTGTAAAAAACAAGAGAATTTAAACATTTTCCATTACAATCTTTTTTTTTTATTTAAACAGTAATTAATACACATAAAAAAAATTTTTTATTGACTATTCGTGTATTGTTCCCGCGAATGCATATGTCTGCAAATTTTCATTCTTTTGCATTGAAGAAAAGTCAGTCAAATTAACGTCTAAAGATTTTATGCAAACTATTGAAGTAGAGAAAAGCGTTTAAAAATTAAACACAATTCATTACTTTGAAGGGACTTTCCGAACATCTTATACAAATAAACAGTGCCGGATTTACCACTAGGCCGCGGCCTAGGGCCGCAAGCAAAAGGGCGCCGCAGCGTTTTGTAAAAAAAACTTTTTTTTAATTTAATTTAATTTAAATTTTTGTATTCTTAATATTTTTATTTTTGAGTTCCGTAGCCTATTACTATCACAGTTTATATTATTTTGCTTGTTCTTTTACTTATAATGTCTTTTCAACTCGGCTTTTTTTAGTCTTTTTTTGTCACCTGTACTTTTCCCCATCGAATGAAACAAATGGTATTTAACTTTAACATTTAATAGTCTAGTAAAATAAAATTTCACTACATGTAAAACAAAATGTAAATTCGTACAGGTTGAAACAAATTTTATATCAAAGTTTAGGTGGGTACAAAAGATATTTTCAAGAAAGTATCCAAATCACACAAGGGGATAATTCTTTAAATAATTAAAAAGGGGTCATTTTTGCAAAAAAATTACTTTTTTAACTGCTGAGATCATTCAATTACTAATGAAGGTCTATAGGATTATTTTCTGCAAATTTGAAGGGTTAATCTTTCACATATAACTTACTAAATTAAATTTGACCCCCTATTTATTTAAATAATTATACATGAAACTTTAAAAACAAATTTGCAAAAAAATATTTTTAGCGTTTTAAATAAGCACTATAAAATATCTTACTTTACAGGAGAAGTTGCACTATGTTATCAGTATTAATTAAAAATAAATTAGGCAAAAACATTTAATATTTTTTGAGATATTGAATTTGTTTATTAAATGTTACTCTATATTCAGTTGCAAAAACGCGGTTGTTGCCAAAGAAATATTCACCTGTATTAAATCTTATTAGTTTTATTTTTATATATGTTTTCGATAAATGTATTGATAAATTCAAATTTCAATTAAACTTCCCCCTAAAATGACATTTGAAAATTATTCAAATTTGTTTATAATTTGCTTTTTTAATAACGTCGCGGGGATTAAATATTTTGAAATGCCGTTTCGATAATTGGGTTTCTGGGAATTTTTCACTAATTAACAAATTTTTTGTCTTTTTTTCCTCTTCTTTTTTTTTCATGGACTTATATTACTACGGGCCCTTTTAGGTATAAGTTTCATTAAGAATGTCGAATCTCTAAGTTATAGATTCTAGACCTAAAAATATTAAGATTAATCTAAAATCACTTAAATAAAATGTGGCTGGTTACTGAGTTACAGGGTGTTTAATTTAAAAATTAAAAATTATTTTTACCAAGTACTTTCAAACTATTTGACGCATCCTTATCATACTTGTCAGAAAGTGTGGGTACCATAGAGTCTACTAAATTGTGGCAAATAAAAGTTTCTAGCTACTACCAGAGGCGTACGACAGTGGATAGTTAATGGTTGACCCTTTCCAAATTCTACGCCACTGAGGGAATTACTATTTTAGCGAAATTTTTCGATTCTCCAATACTTTATATGTAAATAATATACTCTTTACTGGTAACGATTAAGTCATTAGTTTTCGAGATATTGGACGTTAAAAATGAAACGGCATAGTTATTTTGATTCATTCATTCATTCATTTTAAACTTCCAATATCTCTCAAACTGATGACTTTATCGATACCAATAAAGTTATTTACCTACAAAGTATTGGAGAATCTAAAAATTTCGTTAAAATAGTAATTCACTCAGTGACGTAGAATTTGGGAAGGGTCAATCATTCACTATCCCCTGTCGTACGCCTCTGGCACTAGCTAGAAACGTTTATTAATCACAATTTAGTAGGGTGTATAATAGCCACACTTTCTGCCAAGTATGATAAGGATACGTTAAATAGTTTTAAAGTACTTGGTAACAATAATTTTTAAATTTTTAAATAAAACACCCCGTAACTCAGTAAGTAGCCACATTTTATTTAAGAGATTTTAGTTAAATCTTAATATTTTTAGTTCTACAATCTAGATCTCATAGACTCGACATTCTTAATAAAATTTAACCCTAAAAGGGCCCGTAGTAATATAACTCCAAGGAAAAAAAGAAGAAGAAAAAACGACAAAAAAATGGTGTTAATTAGTAAAAAATTCCCAGGAACCCAATTATCGAAACGGCATTTTAAAATATTTAATCCCCGCGACGTTATTAAAAAAAAAATTATAAACAAATTTGTACGATTTTCAAATGCCATTTTAGGGGGGAGTTTAATTGAAATTTGAATGTATCCATACAATTATCGACAATATACATAAAAATAAAAATAACGAGATCTTAAGCAGGTGAATATTTCTTTGGCAACAACCGCGTTTTTGCAATTGAAAATATAGTAACATTTAATAAACAACTTCAATATCTCAAAAAATATTAAATATTTTTTGACCAATTTTTTTTTTGCTTAATACTGGTAACATAGCGCAACTTAGTCTGTAAAATAAGATATTTTATAGTGCTTATTTAAAACGCTAAAAATAATTATTTGCGAATTTGTTTTTTAAGTTTTATATACAATTATTTAAATAAATAGGGGGTCAAATTTAATTTAGTAAGTCTTATGTGAAAGATTTACCCTTCAGCTTTGTAGAAAAAAATCCCATAGACCGTCATTGATAAGTGAATTACCTCAGCAGTTAAAAAAGTATTTTTTTTGCAAAAATGACCCCTTTTTAATTATTTAAACAATGATCCCCTTGTATGATTTGGATACTTTCTTGAAAATATCTTTTGTACCCACCTAAACTTTGATATAAAATTTGTTTTAACCTGTACGAATTTACATTTTGACTTTTTTTTTATTTTATTAGGGTATAATTGCAATCCTAATTTTAGCCCAGTAAATGGCCGATTTGGAGTGTAATTTTCAGGGGCAACTCCAAATTGCATGAAAATTTGGATTTAGGTTCTACTTACCCTCCACTTCAAAGTTGAATTTGTGCCGTTGGTTGCTTTTACTTGGGAGGTGACAGTCACCCCTTATGTGGGTGAAAAAACGCGTGTTTAAAATAAGCCCGGAAATGGATAAATTGACGAATTCAAAGCAACTTTCGTTCTATAGAGTTTTTTTATGTAAGTCAATGCTATTCGAGTTCTTTGCGATTGAAAATTTTTAATTTCGACAAAAAAGCTACGTTTGCAGGCAGTTTCTCCCAAATAACTCAAAAAGTAAACACTTTATCGAAAAAAATATTCTTAACAAAAGTATAGATTATAAAAAAAACACCAGCTAAACACGGGGAAATTTTCATGATTTTTTACCAAAAAAAGGGACCAACTTCATTTTGAGCATAACTCGCTTGTTCTTAACGCTAGAAATTTTTGTAAACAGTTAAAATAAAGCTTTTTTCAACACCTTTTTAAAATTTAAATGGGTTTTTCCCGAAAAGTGCTAATTTTTTGGTTATTTCACGATGAAATATTCTATTTGAAATTGGACAAATAAAAACGTATTTTTCATGAGCTACAAATTTGCTTTTGACGGATCTATACACTTCACGACTACACAACTCTTTTCGTTTTATTCTAAGATACACTTTTGCTAAAAATAGTTTTTTCGATAAAATATTTACTGTTTGAGTTATTTGCGAAAAACCGTCTGAAAACCTAGTTTGTTGTCGAAAAATAAACATTTTCAATCGCAGATAACTCGAAAAGTTATGACTTACATAAAAAACTCTATACAGTTGAACCCGCTTATTAGAATACCATTTATAGGAATATCCAGCTTAGAGGAATAAAAATTTGAGGTCCCGGAACGTTACTATATATTAGCCACCAATGATCGGTTATTAGAATATAGAAATACTTTTGCATGGCACGAAGGCTATTCCAATAAGCGGGTTTGACTGTATAATGAAAGTTGCTTATAATCAGTCAATTTATCCATTTCCGTTCTTATCTTAGCTACTGCCTTAAAAATTAAAATGGCCATGATGATTGCCAACCTAAGTAGCGGAGATGGCACCTGAAGAAGAAGAAGGTCTTATCTTGAACGTATGTTTTTTCACTCCAGAGAAGAGGTTACTGTCACTCCCAAGTAAAAGCAACCAACGGCACAAATTCAACTTTGAAGTGGAGGGTAAGTAGAACCTAAATCCAAATTTTCATGTAATTCGGAGTTGCCCCTAAAAATTCCACGGTATCGGGTATCGGCGTATTTCGCGTTCATTTACTGGACTATTTAGGTATAATATAATAATTTTAGAATATTAATCTTTTTACAAATAACTGCTGGTTGCTAACTTTTTGAGTTAGGTATATATTTTCTATAAATTATAGAAATTGTTGTTGAAGCTGTGTTGAAATTTTAGCCAAATTTGTAAACCAAGAATATTCAATTAGTGAGTACAACTTTTCAGACTATTTATGTACCGTATATAGAACATTAGTGGCATTTCTCTTCATTTATGTTATGCTATCGTGAAGTTATCGGGGGCCGTTCGGGGTAATTTGGCCTAGGGCCGCAAGTATCCTAAATCCGGCACTGCAAATAAATGTATATCTTTTCAGTTATTTTATTGGGTCAATTTTAATATTAATCGAGGTTCAGATGATTAATTAAGACTAAGACTTTTGGAGTTCTTTTATTCTTTACACCAACAATACGTCTAATAAACTCAACAATATTCAATTTCCCTGAAACGTTTTAAAAATTACAAAGCGTTATAAAACCGCCGCATAATCTCCGAACAACCTCTTATCGACATTTACCTCATAGCCGGCGTCTTACCGAAATTGAAATGGAAGTCTGAGAATACGGCTCTCGCAACACCGAAACACTTGCCGACTTGATTGGATTTTTTATAACCCTCGTATCGACTGGCATGTCAAAATAGTCTAGGCGCCACCTAGATCACCGTGGCCTTTTCAATGCTTTTAGGTTTACTGCTGATTTAGAATTTCGATCCAAGTGGTTAAACAATTGTTATAAATAATTTAATTATTTATAAGGCTGTAGCTCGTAAACTAAAAGATATAAAAAAATTTTTTAAATAAAATTTGTTCCTTTAATAAAAACAAAGAAAACGGCGGTTACTTAACTCCAATCCAATAATCAGAACTCGAGATATTGTAAAATTAGTGCAAAATGGTTGCAAAATAAGAATTTTTCGAAGCTTTTTACGAAACATTTTTATACTTTATTACAGTAATGATAGAAGAACTGTCTAATCTTCGGTCTCAGTAGAGGATGATCTTCAGTAATAGAAACACCAATAGCACTTAGGTATTTTATTGATAGCGGTAAACACCAGGGTAGTTACCCCGAGAGAACGTTGAGTACTGATATGTGGCTTGTACGCGACTTAGTTGAAGACTCTATGATGCTACATATTGAATGTATGAAGGAATGAAGTTAAAGGCACATCTGGCCTGGTCGAGTTGATTCTAATGAATGAAGTTAAAGTATATTCTCTCTTGTTGGCAACATGAATTGGGTCATAGCCCACACGACAAAAGAACAAAGGTTTTACTTTGTCAGCTAAATTAATATCCATTGCCAAAATATTGTTTATAATTTGCTATAATTAAACAAATTAAATAACCCGCACATGTTTGAATATAATAACAAATTGGTTGATGTGATATACGGGGTGATAAAATTATACTGTTCAATATCGGATATTAATTCTGAATATTTGGCATTGGAAAAGAACTCAAAAGGAATATTTTCAGCTTGGGTAAATGTTTGAAGGTTTATTTTTGGCTAAGATATTGTTCGTCCCCTATAACTTTTCCCATGCGTCACGATTCATTTTCAAACAAATTAAGTCAAAACATAAAGTGAAACGTACGCCGATATGTGTAGTATACAGGGTGAGGCAGATAAAGGGCCTATTAGAAATATCTCGAGAACTAAAGCTAAAAGAATCTTGAAAATTGGAATACAGGGGTCTTGAGGTATGAACTATTTAATGAAAATATTTTCTTCTCTTTGCTACTTCCGGTTATACCGGAAGTTGATTGTAACTCCGTTTTTTTTAATGGGACACCCTGTATATTTTTACATTTTTTGATTCTCCTCGATTTCTTCTTTCTTAAAATATAAGCTTTTGTAATATTATACAGGGTAGCTTAAAAGATAATTACGTTTTCTTATTAATTTCGTAGCAACATTAGGAGGATTGTAGTAGATTGGTATAATAAACTCTATTAATGTTCAAATGATTTTTAATATAGTCTACTATTGTTAAGAGTTATTGGTATAGTTAAACTTTTCATTTTAGTATACAGGGTTGGTCGAAACTCGGAATAAGTATTTTCTGAGTTTTCTTAAATGGAACACCCTGTATTTTAGTATTGTAATGAAATGTTATTTGATGGTACTTTTTAATTTCTTAAGCATTCCCTATACCTAACTTCTTTAATTTGTGAGTTATTGGTGATAAAAGCCAAACATTAATTGCAACACAAAATAGGTGAAATTGTATTAGGTTGGCCGTGAAAATATTCAGTCACAAATAATTTTTTGGAAATAAATACATATTAATCTATACTGATACTTAAAATTGCCAATAGTGGTTGAGGTATCAAAATACCATCGAAGTTAAGATTGTTGGTGCGATTAACAATTAAGCACAAACTAAAGCAGTTAGGTATAGGGAATGCTTAAGAAGTAAAAAGTACCATGAAATATCATTTCATTACAATACTAAAATATAGGGTGTTCCATTTAAGTAAACTCAGAAAATACTCATTCCGAGTTTCGATCCACCCTGTATACTAAAATTAAAAATTTAGCTACACTAATAATTGTTGACAATAGTAGACTATATTAAAGATCATTTGAACATAAATAGAGTTTATTATGTCAAACTACTACAATCCTACAGGGCGGGAATATTGCTACGAAATTAATAAGAAAACGTAATTATCTTTTAACCTACCCTGTATATTATTACAAAACCTTATATTTTAAGAAAGAAGAAATCGAGAAGAATCCAAAAATGTAAAAATATACAATGTGTCCCATTTAAAAAAACGAAGTTATAAGCAACTTCCGGTATAACCGGAAGTACCAAATAGATAAAAAATATTTTCATTAAATAGATCAGTCTTCAAAACCCCCTTATTGTAATTTTCATAATTCAATTGTCTTTAGTTCTCGAGATATTTCTAACAGGCCCTTTATCTGCCTCACCCTATATACTATACAGCATACAAAGTGTATATACACATAGACGTTCGTTTCACTTTATGTTTTGAGTTAATTTGTTTGAAAATGAATCGTGACGCATGGGAAAAGTTATAGCGGACGAACAATATCGATATTTTAAAAGTGCGCTCTGATGAGCAAAATCGGTTAGCAAGGCAAAGATACCCGCGTGAACTGCTCGATACAAATTATAGTTTTATTTATTTAGCGTTTGGACTTTCACAGTACGATAAATATACTAAAATATAATGAATGAACCTAAATATTAATGTCCAATTTACATATTCATCCAATTGCTTCTGGGGAGCATTCCACAAAGTCCTGGAGGTTTCCACGGTAGGCACGATTTAGGCAATCTGAAGCATAATGACTTATGGTCTGTCTAGGTGATTCGCAATCGCACTGTGGACTTTTCCCACAACTCCATTTGAACAGAGAATCATCACATTTACCATGTCCGGTACGTATGCGATTAAGCCTCTCCCAGGTGGACCGGGACAGACCCGATCCGATGAAACCCTGGGTTGGGGTGGATATCTGAATATAGTCTGCTGCTATTGTTGGCATCCATCTTGTGGACCATTGCCTTTGTATATCATAGGAATCACCAATTGTTCGTGCAGATCTAATTGGAGGATTTCTAGACCTCGGTCGCTGGCGCTCCTTTGAGATGTCTGGTATGTCTTGATGGATTAGTAATTGTATCTTGACTACAATTTTCTGGTACTCTTTCACTAATGCTGCTGTACGGCGTAAATCTGGTGGAGCAATATTGCTCAAAGTAGGCAGCCATCTCACTGGGGTTGATTTTATTGTTCCAGTGATTATCCTCATGGTTTGATTAAGTTGGAAATCGATTTTGTTTGTATTTGCACTATTTACTGGTGCACAATATTCTGCCACTGAAAAACCAAAGCTAGAGCAGAGGTCCGAACAGTATCTGCAGAAGCACCCCACGTTGTTCCAGAAAGTTTTGTTATTATATTGTTTCTTGTTCTCAGTTTACCGGCTGCGTTTGTAAGATTGCTTTTGAAGGTGAGTGTTCTATCAAGTGTGACGCCTAGATATTTAGGGTTGTTGTTATATTTGATAGCTGCATCATTTAGAGTTGCATTGAGAGTATCGCCCGCAAGTTGATTTGACAGGTGAAAGAGACAGGTTTCAGTTTTGCTTGTGTCAGGACGTAAGCGCCATTTCTTAAAGTAGTTACATAGTGTAGTTAGGTCCTCGTTTAGAGCTCGTTCTCCAAATTATTATTCTAACAAATTATAGTTAGCATTATATTCGTTATCTTCATAGACATTTTGTAGTAGCCAAATTGTACTGGAATCAAACAGCTGACATCAGAATTAACAACCAGACATCTGAAGAAATTCCTATTCTGAAAGGAGTTAGAGAAGGCTGCAAGCTCTCCCCGCTTCTGTTTAATTTGTATGCAGAAAAAATGTTCAGAGAAGCAGTAAAGAAGTATAACCTCAAAAACTTGGGTTTGCCCATCAAAGTTGAAAAGGCCACGGTGACTTAGCTTGCGCCTAGACTATTTTTTATAACCCTCGTATCGGCTGGCATGTAAAAAACGTTTCGACTGCGAATAATGTCACGCTTCGCTATGAAAGCTCGAAAAGGAAAGTGAAATCTAAACACGTGCGGTAATCTAGATTAGGAACTGAATAATACGACCAGACGTGGCATTGATACTATTGTCATTTACAGCACAGTTTGTTTAAGATATTTGAGTGGTTTGAGGGAAACAGTCTGGCTGTGAATTATGTCCGTTATTCAATGCATTTTTTAAATCCTTGTGAAATATTCATTTCGCAATATTCGCCTTTCTTATATTCGCTTTTTCAGTCACAGTCTGATAATTTCAAGTTTCTTTATTTTTATTCTATTTTCGTGGAAGTAAACACAACACATCGAAGAAAACATCGAAATATTTGACCTTTTATTCATTCGCATTTTTATGATATAGGAAAAAAAATAGACATCAAACTACTAAAAAACTGGTAAATACTGGAACCACTACGCCGTCGAAAATTCTATGTCCGCAGAAGTAGAAATTAGAAGAGGTTTTAGACAAGGATGTGTTTTGTCACCTTTGCTGTGTTTTGGTACTGGAGGATTCCAAGGATTGAGTCAAGGTGAGTGTCGTAAATATCAACAGCATCAGATACGCCGATGATACCGTGTTGGTTGCGGATTCCCGCTTGGGTCTACAACGACTTCTCAACAAGACTCTTATTATCTTCTTCTTCATGTATCACGTTCTTTCAGAACCGTGGTTACCATCATAGCTATCTTAATTTTATTGACTGTCACCCTAAATAGAATCCTTGTATTAACAACGTAGAATGAAGTAAACACTTCTGTTGTATATAGGTATATTATAAATTTATTAAAAAATTTTTAAAATTCATCCACAAGGGAGTAGTTGTACAAAACGTTTTCGGTCAGACTGACCATCCTCAGTGTAAACGTCCAGTGTACAAGTAATTGAAACTAGCCACTTGAATAGGTGTAAAACCTCAAAATAACATTATTGCTACATTATGAGCTGTATAGTAATCGACAATAAGTCGATGTCTTAAGATTAAAAATGTATCACATGTGGATGTATGTCATCCTTGCTCGGAATTAGCACAAGGTTGTGATGTTAATTCCGAGCAAGGATGACATACATCCACATGTGATACATTTTTAATCTTAAGACATCGACTTATTGTCGATTACTATACAGCTCATAATGTAGCAATAATGTTATTTTGAGGTTTTACACCTATTCAAGTGGCTAGTTTCAATTACTTGTACACTGGACGTTTACACTGAGGATGGTCAGTTTGACCGAAAACGTTTTGTACAACCACTCCCTTGTGGATGAATTTTAAAAATTTTTTAATAAATTTATAATATACCTATATACAACAGAAGTGTTTACTTCATTCTACGTTGTCTTAACAAAGGTATACAGCCAACTACAGGGTTTACCCTTTTAATGTTTTAATGTTTCCTTGTATTAACTTCATAACAATCTCCATGGCTCTTCAACCATGAAGTTCTTCGTCCTGGACTGCGTCGTCAATAATTGTGCTTATCACATTACCGTATCAGTTGTTGCATCTCCTATATCCTATCACAGGTGACGTAGTATAGCGCTGCTTCCAATATACAGTCCCTGGCCATATTATTATGACCACCTATAAATTTTTATAAAAATCAACTATTCCACTAGGTACGTTTTGTTTAAAATATGATTTTTAAATTTAATTTTGTTATGTAATGTTAATGTTATTCATTAACTATATTATATTTAATAATAAACACCAATAAAATATTTGAAAATATTACATGTTTATATACTTTTTAATAATTTGTTGAACTTCTGACCTTAATCTGATAGAAAATATTTGGAAGCTTTTAAAACGAGAAATTTCCGATGAAAAGGTCATTAAAGAAATTGTTTTGATTAAAGGACTAATATATCATTGGAACCACAATGGCAAATTGAAGAAAAAAGTTTAACTGCATTCAAAGTATGGCAAGACGAATACAAGCGCTAATCAAAGTTAAAGGTGGCTCAACAAAATATTGGAAAAATAAAAATATGTGATATTTTAAATGTTTTATTGGTGTTTATTATTAAATATAGTACATTTAATAATAAACAGCAATAAACCATTTGAAAATATCACATATTTGTATTTTTTAATATTTTGCTGAGCCCCCTCTAACTTTGATTACCGCTAGTACCCGTCTTGGCATACTTTGAATGCAGTTAAATTTTTTTTGCTTCAATTTGTTATTGTGGTTTCAACGATATATTAGTTCTTTAATCAAAACAATTTCGTTAGGGACCTTTTCATAAGAAATTTCTCGTTTTAAAAGCTCCTAAATATTTTCCATCTGATTAAGGTCAGAAGTTCAACAAGATATTAAAAAAAAATAAATATGTAATATTTTCAAATATTTTATTGCTGTTTATTATTAAATATATTATAGTTAATGCATAACATTAACATTGCATAATAAAATTAAATTTAAAAATCATATTTTAAACAAAACGTACCTAGTGGAATAATTAATTTTTGTTAAAATTCATAGGTGGTCATAATAATATGGCCAGGGACTGTAAGTTTAAATAATTTAATAGTAAATGAGTTTTCAATCTTATGTTAAATTGCACATTAACTTATCTGAAATCCGAAGCCGTATACTGTATTATTTAATATTACCTACTAGCATCAATGATGCTATTCTAAACTGCCGTCAACAAAATTACTAACAAAATTACTAGCTTCAGTTACTAGTTAACAGTTCTTTCCACGGATTTTGTATGACAAGGGCAGTTTGAGACCTCTATGTTGTTGTATTTCCCAGACTCAATCATATCCCTTACATCTTCATTGGAAATATGTTTTAGCAAAGGAGGAGCCGTAACTTTGAATCCAGAAATAGAAATTAAGTCATTATAATCTGCAGCACTAAAATTTAACGTTGGTATTTTGAATCTCCGGATCTTTTTTCTTTCTGACTTTCTCTAGCTTTCGGCACTCTGCGTAGTCCTAGCTCCCGTATATGTTTTCGTTCATCTTTCATCATACCGAGTAATGCATTTTCGGGATGGTCAAAATAAGTATTCCTTTGGATAACGGCATCGACAAATTTTGTTTGGTCAACTGGTAGAAATCGTGAATAATGGATCATTTGCCATAAATGTTTTGAACCATCAGAACAGCTAGGATACAGTTTTATATAAAACCAAACTGGTGCATACACTTTTTGGATGAAACTTACTAACATAATTAATTGGGGGCTGGGACATTCAGTTCCAACATACAATCGAAGCAACCGATTATCAATTGTCAGCCACCTTGCGTGTGATATTTTCCCAGGTTGTTTAAGGCTCAAATCATTAGGTCATTTTCCCGCAGCAACTGCTTAAACAATTTAGTACAAGTACTTCTGATCGGTACTAAGGTCTGTTGTTTTTATTAATATTGCTAGGTTGTTTCCTATTGCGACAAAATCGACAACAGCCTTCTCTTCACAGCGTTCCAGAAGTTTCCCTATTGGCCCTGAAAAACCAAGTGGTCCACTGGTGCGTCCATCTAACTGTTGAATTAAATGACGTAGAGGTAGCTCATTTCAATGAAATAAGCATACTAGCCATTGAAGTGAAGTGCCGCTGTACTTGTGACGTAGATGGTTGGACTGTAACTGTTGACAAAGGAGCAATGAATTCTTCTTCATAATCATCTGCATCAGAAGAATTTGAGTCAGACAATCTGCTATTTATGGAAGGATTAGGGGAATCAACGGTACATGCTTTAAGAACAATTTCGTCAGTATTATATTTTTGAGAACTTGCCTTTGCCTTCCTGGTTCTTTTCATTTTCTTCCTTATTGCTGCAATATCCACTGGTCTAATTGCCAGTTTTCAACAGTATCGTTGATCTTGAAGAAAAATTCGCTCATTTTGTGGTACCTTCTTGATTTAATCACAAGTACACACACAGTTCCAGTCATGTTGCACTTGCAAACCGCGATATTTAATAACTTTTTACACTCCTTTCGAAACTGGCAAATATTTTCTATTTATGAATCAGATGCTTGCTGAGTTTTTGTGTACCTATCGCTTAAGATTTTGATACTCTGTATAAATATTTGTAATCATATCTTGAATGCACTTATGCGATAATGTTGGAATAGAAGCTTTTATTCATATTTGTTTTACTTTCGTTGCAACGGCATTCAAGACGTCGGCGATAGATGGATCTTTATTATTATTTGTCAACTTAAGTTCATTACGAATAAAGAGAAAGCACCTTAGAATGTCAGACTTAGTTGATAAAACACGATCATTGAAATTTGATCAGAGCCATATTGATTTTTTCGACAAAAATAATTTTTTTGGTTTTTTCATTTTTCAAATCCAATATGGAACCTCAAGATATTTTTTATTTTTCAAAATGCTCTCGCACCAATTGTTTTCATCACCTGACACAACTTTTAAACGATAGCCACAAGAATTTTTCTTTTCTTTTATTTTTGACCTTTTTCGTTCCACCCTAATACAAACCGACATATGGTGACCTTCCAAAATTTTACATTGGTCAAACTGGCAGAACTATTGACAAGCGTATAGCAGAACACAAAAGGGCTTTCACTAATAGAAAAACAGGTTCTACGAACGCACTTCACCATCTAGATCATAATCATTCTTTTAATGAACAGTTTGAAATTCTTCATATTCAAAATAAAGGTCTTAAGCTATCTTTATTAGAATCTAGGGAAATTCAAAAAATAAAAAAATCATATATAATTCTGAATTACCAACTTGAGACAAACAGCTCCTTAATAATCAACCCATTCAGTTAGAGACTTTAAAGTGCAGACACAGTATAATATATCACATGAGAAAAGTACTTTGCCGAAACAGCTTTAGTTGCATTAACTTACAATAAATTTTGCAAAAGCATCGAAAACCAACGTTTTCGTTGTTTTATTGTTAGAATTGTTATATCTTTCCAAACCATTAATTTTACTTTCTTGTGGCTAATGTTTACTCCTGGTCGCCTCAAAATTACTTTTTAACTTTTTAATTATCAGTCTGTCGCCTTGGCTCCAAACGAGATCACAAATTAAGAAGTCTAATAGTAAAACTCGAAGAATTTCATTTATCACCGTTACAAAAATATGTTATTAAATTGTGTTCTGCGTCTAATATCTCCTCCACTTCCAAAGAATTCTCGATGTTATCCATCTCCAAGTTAAAGTTTTTCCATCAAGAAATGCGAGAATTTCGTCTGTGTCTGCGCGACAGTCTTAATTAAAGTGAAAAATTCTTTTTACAAATATTGTCATTCATTAAAAGTTGGAACGAGAAAAATTATTGGAAGTTGTTCAAAGGCGTTGCAGCAGCAGATTGATCGGAATTACAATCAAACAAGTTTATGCTTAGAAATGTCAAGATGCGATCAAAAAATTTAGCGGTTAGCAAAGTTTTATTTAAAATACAAGAAAATATAACTTAACAATGAAATGTGTTTATTTGAATATGCTTTTGGCGCTGTCTGGATGGATTGAAAACATTCCTTTTCTGTTGCAGCTACCTCAGTGCGGTTTGATTCGTTTATAATTAAATTAATTTTCTGCACCATATATTACTCATAATGCTTTACATGTCTTAGTTTTTGTTTTCATGCTCAGATATCTATTGCATTTCTTCATAGGCATTCCTCAAAACTAGTTCAAAACTAGTTTTCTAGTTTTACCTGTTAATACTTTCACATCGATAAAGTAAAGTTATTATTGTTTGGACCATTATTTTCAAAGAAATGGCAATTGTTTGAAAAATCACCTGAAAACATCGCTAGCCCTATTAGTCCAGGGTAATAAGGTTTTTCCCATGACACTCGAGCAGCCAAGGTACTGAAGCGTTTTTTCGACAGGTAATACCTATAAGAGCAAATTGTAAATATTTACTGCGTAGGATCTGGCGGCCATTTTTATTTATAAACAATTAAGTGTCAAAAAATAACATTTTTACCTTTTTTTCAAATCAATGGAAAACAGTGAAACTTATAATTTTTTTAGTACAAATATCTTTGAGATTATGGAAAATGCTTTAAAATGACGTATTAAAAAATTTGATAATATACTCATTTATGGTTAATATAATTGCGAAAAGAGGTCGGAATTGCAAAAAAAATCAATTTCGCAATATCTATTGTAAAAATTAGTATACAGCTTTGAAATTTGTATCATATAAGGGTTCTTTGGTGCTTAACCCGCCAGTGGTCGCTATATGAGATTTTATCTCACGGTTTCAGAAAATTGCGCACAACTTTTTTTCTGGGAAATTATACGCGCTGTAGTTCCTTCTAGTCTCCTAACTATCCTCCCTCGACAATCTAATAGACTTGTCCGCTCAGATAGTGACTCAGTTTACTTAGTATCACTATATTGTTGAGTCAGTGCGCTTCATGTGAGAGATTCTCTCATCAAGCGACCACCGGCGTTACCAACTGTGTATAAAAATTAATTTTATTTTTCCCTTTAAAACCTAAAATAATATCCTTTTATGATGTAAGAAAAGGCGCCGTGGATGTGGTCGATGATATGAAAATCCTATATTCTGTTTAACGGGTTAGTTGTAGATGGTCACTTACCATATATTTTGCAATGTTAAATATTGGCGGCATCAATAGTCACATTTTGTATAAAGATTTTTTTTTTTATTTGCTTAGTGCTACAATCTGGTCTTTGACCAATGAGTAACTTTTTATCTATCCTATCTTACTAACTACTTAATATCTAAGAGTCACCCTTTGATGTCTTCTTAGTCGTCTTTATTATTACTGGCGCATTTTTTGATTGCGCACTATCACACAAAGCGCTGCTTTTCACTTTATCACGCACTACACCAACACGTTGCTTGCACACTAGTCGCGCAATGCTCCGCTATTAGCTTTGTCGCACACTACACCAACTCGTGAGGTTTGGTCCTCTTCAGTCTTCTTTTCTGGTATGAGTTGTCCAGGAGCTGGATGGCCTCAATATTTTCGTGGAGAAGAAGTCTTTTTTCATGACTTTCTGCGTGTTTTCGGATTTCTTTGTCGACGGGCTCCATTCGTAGATCCTTGTGGATATCGTCATTACGGATGTACCAGGGTGCGTTAACTATGCCCCTTAATACTTTGTTTTGAAAAGTTTGTATTATTTTCAAGTTTGTCTTTTTTGTACATCCACACAGTTGGATACCATACGTCCATACTGGTTTTATAACTTGTTTGTAGATTAGCATCTTGTTATACGTTGACAACCCTGAGTATCTTCCCAGTAGCCAGTACAATTTTTTATATTTAATATTTAATTCTTCCTTCTTTTTCTTTACATGGGCTTTCCAGCGAAGCTTCGTGTCTAGGGTTAAGCCCAGGTATTTGGCTGTGTTGGCATACGGAATGTCTTGTCCATTAATTTTTATTGGTGCGTACAGAATTTTCTTATTAGTGAAATCAACATGTACTGATTTGCTTTCATTCAATGTAATCTTCCACGTCTTAGTCCATTTTTGGAATTTGCTTATCGCATTTTGTAGTTTATTGGCTGTTTCTACGTTATCTTTACCTACTGCTAATATGGCGGTGTCGTCGGCAAAGGTAGCTAAACAGTAGTTATCGAATTCTGGTAGATCACATGTATAAAGGAGATATAGGACCGGGCCCAATACGCTACCCTGGGGGACTCCGGCTTTTATTTCTTTAAGTTCAGAATAAGCATCATCTTGCTTGATTCTGAAATATCTATCAGTTAAGTACGATTTAATTATGTCTGTGTATGATTTTGGAAGAATAGTCTCTAATTTATGAAATAGTCCTTCATGCCAAACTCTGTCAAATGCCTGGGCAACATCTAAGAATAAAGCTGAACAAACTTTTCTTTCCTCTAGTGCATTTTCTATAATATTGGTGACTCTGTGGAGTTGGTCTATAGTTGAGTGTTTTTGCCTAAAACCAAACTGGTGATTTGGAATTAATTTTTTGTTTACTATAATTGGTTGCAATCTTCTGAGGAGAAGTTTTTCAAATAATTTAGGCATTGTGGCTAGCAGTGATATTGGTCTATAGGAAGAGGTTATATGTGGTGGTTTGCCTGGTTTTGGTATCATTACTATTTCCGCCACTTTCCACAATGAAGGAATATATTTTAATCTGATCGCAGCATTAATTAAATAGGTCAACTTGACAATTGCTTTTCTTGGGAGCTGTTTTAATATTTGTCCTGTTATTAAATCAAAGCCAGGAGCTTTTCTCGGGTTTAAATTATACTTGATTTCTTTTATTACTTCTTCTACAGTTACTGGCATTATGTTCTCTTCTTCTTACAAATGGTTGCTCTGTAATGCTTCTTCTTCTTGTTGTTGTTGATGCGGTTGAAATATTTTTTCTAGATGTGTAGCAAAGCATTCTGCTTTTTGTTCGCTGCTTCTAGCCCAAGTGCCGTCTTCTTTTTTTATGGGTGGTATTTGCATCATTGGTCTTTTTAATACATTGGTTGCCTTCCATAGTGAGTATTCTGTGGATCTTTCATTCGTTAGGTTGTTTAAGTATGTCCTAATGGATTCTTCTTTAAATTCTTTTATCTCTCTTTTTAGTTGTTGGGTGAGATTATTTACAATTGTTTTATCTTGAGGAGCTCTACTTTGGAACCATTTTCGTCTTGCTTTTCGTTTTTCGTATACCAGCGTTCTAATTTCTGCCGGGTAGTTGCATCCTTTTAGGCGTCTTTTGATGTCTGGAGTACATTCCCAAGATATTCTTTGGATGTCTTTATTGAATTGGTCAACTTCTTTTTCAATGTCTTTTACGGTTCTAAGAGAAACGTTTAAATTAATTGTTTCTTCTAGCATTTGTCTGAAGCTTATCCAGTCGGTGTACTTATTAGTTAGCGAAGGGTTATTTTCTTTATATATTATGTTTTCGCTTAGTGTTAGTGTTATTGCTGTATGGTCAGAACATAACTTATGACATTCATCTATTTTCAGCTAGTTTTGCGATATATTTTTGGTTATGAAAAAATCAATTAGGTCAGGTATCTTGTTGGTATCAAAATAATATCCTTTTATGATGTAAGAAAAGGCGCCGTGGATGTGGTCGATGATATGAAAATCCTATATTCTGTTTAACGGGTTAGTTGTAGATGGTCACTTACCATATATTTTTCAATGTTAAATATTGGCGGCATCAATAGTCACATTTTGTATAAAGATAATAACAATAAAACACAAAAACGTCGTGTCTTTTTAAAGAAAGTGGCTTTATCGTTGATGAAACCTAATCTTTTTTGTAAAATTTTGTAAAGAAAGACAAAAGTTGGATATGTGAGAGAAAATCTCACGCGCGACCACTCGCGTAACAACCTACCTAGCGACCAATGCCGGGTTAATATGTGATAAAAATTTCAAAGCGATTCATTGAATTGTTTAAATTTTATTCAAATTGTTTATCCCAGAGAGCAGTTTTTTTGAAATAACATAAGTCAGAAAAACATGACGTTGGAACCATAGAACCATTCCACAGGTGTCAAATGAAAGAGCATGAGCTATATTTTCAACTTGGTTTAAAAAAAGTGAAGAAAAAATGCATTTATTAGTAATAAATAATTATGCAAAAGTATCGTAAATATTTCCTTATAAACTTTTTATTTTGTTATATAAGAAATTATATATATTTATTAAAATTTTTTATCAATTATGATATAAATAACATTATTTGGTAGTTGTGCACTTAAAACAGGGTAAAAAAGTTAATTTTTTTGGAAAAAGTTATCCAAAAAGTTTATAAGGAAAGATTTACGATACTTTTGCATAATTATTTATTACTAATAAATGCATTTTTTATTCGCTTTTTTTAAACCAAGTTGAAAATATAGCTCATGCTCTTTCATTTAACACCTGTGGAATGGTTCTATCGTCATGTTTTTCTGACTTATGTTATTGCAAAAAAAAATGCTCTCTGGGATAAACAATTTGAATAAACAATATGAATCGCTTTGAAATTTTTATCACATATTAAGCACCAAAGAACCCTCATTTGACAAAAATTTTAAACCTGTACACTAATTTTTACAAGAGTTTTTGCGAAAATAGTTTTTTTTGCAATTCCGACCTTTTATCGCAATTATATTAACAATAAATGAGTGTATCAAACTTTGTAATATGTCATTTTAAAGCTTTTTCCATAATCTCAAAGATATTTGTACTAAAAAAATCATAATTTTCACTGTTTTCCATTGATTTGAACAAAAGGGAAAAATGCCATTTTTTGACAGTTAATTGTTTATAAATAAAAATGGCCACCAGATCCTACGCAGGAAATAGTTACAATTTGTTCCTATAGGTATTACTTGTCGAAAAAACGCTTCAGTACCCTGGCTGCTGAAGTGTCACGAACAGGGTATATTTTTGTCTTATTACCCTGGCCTATATATAAAACCTATACCGATAAATTTTTATCTGGCTTTATAACGCGCATCGATACCCACGCCGTCCCACCAGTGTTCCCACTACTACCGATGGATGCTAGGAGATGGTCCGTCGGAATTATATTCTATTGAAAGAGAATCAACAAAAAGTTAGTTCCAGTTGGAGAATTGACAGGAACTCGCTGGTCACCAGCCGGTGGCCAACCGGGCTCCAAAGAATTGGAGCCAACCGGAGTTAGACCCACCGGTTAAGCTAGCGTACTGAGCTAGTGGAAACCAATTGGGCTGAGGTAAATTGAGTCGAAGCCAGCCACGGAGCGATTCATAATTGATGAATCGCTCGCGGCGTTTGTAATCGCGTACTGAGCGATTGCTTCCAACCCCAGCTTGGGAACTTGTCAATGTATGTATGTGTAGACATAATAACATTATTTGGAATTCATGAATCGCGCGCAATCATGTATTAAATGATTACTTCTTGTCGATATGTCACCGTGTGTTGTCACCGTCTTTTAATTTAGTACATTCAATTTTGTTTTTCTTTACAGATAACACCAAGGGGGCTTCCTTCGGCACAGAGCGAAGAGTAGAATATTATTTTATTATTTTGTCGTGGATAATAAACCTGCATTTTACTGAGTATGTTTTCCGATAGAGCTGCCCATTACAAATTGGCGCCCAAGCAAAAGAAGTGAAGCGTCATAAGTCAGCGACCGAGCAAAAGTGAAACGTAGCAGAAGTAAATTAGGAAAAAGTAAATAGAGAAGTTAATACTTTTACATTAATAAAGCAAAGTTAATATTTATTGGACTATTATTTTCCAAAAAATAAAAAATCACCTGAAAATATCGGCAGTCTTATTAGGCCTGGATCCCGCGTACCAAAAAAAAATTGAATAATAGTAAGTTGAAAATTTGTTAATAGCTTAACGGTGTCTAATTGGACAAACTTTGATGTATGGGAACACTGGAACAGGAAAAGTTTTAATTGTGGAACGTGATTTTAATTATGAAACATGTCATCCTGACAAGCTTATGATCAGTGGCGTAGCTAGCCCCACAAGGGCCCCATATCAAAGATTGTCGCGGGGCCCTTTTCCACAAATGATATGGCATAGTGCTAAAAAAAATTTCAACAAAAGAAGCAAAAACGCTTGTATAGAATAGAATAGAAATATGCTTTATTGTCACTGAAAGTTTTACAATTTTATGGACAAAGCTTACAAAGATTAGGAACAAAACAATAACAAATACAGTTTACTGAAATTACAAAAATCGTCAATATTATTACAAAATAAAAGATAATGAAATAAAACATTAAATGAAATAAAACAAAACAATACAGGGTGTTTCATTAATAATCGGAAACATTTTAACTGTAGAATCCTGGGCTCAAAATATTAAGTATTAGCCCAAATCACCTACTCCGAAAATGCTTTATAAGGGAGCTGGAGTTCTTTCAATGGTGACTTTTAATCGGTTTTTTTAAATACCTCTAGAACATTTCTATTTAAAAAAACTAAAACTGGTACGTCTATTTGTCTTCCAGAGATAAGTCGATTTCATAAATTGTGAATTCCTAGTACCGGTCATATGCGTCCTCGTTGGGTAGGGCAACGGTTATTTTATCGCATAACTTTTTTTCTTTGACTTTTAAGCATTTTTGACACTGGATCATTAAATCGTGAGGTATTCTAGTAGTAGAAGTTACTCCTAATTTAAGTGGGTACGATACACCGTCTTCTAAAAAAAATGTTTCGTTTTTAGAATTTGAGCAAAAATTTTAAAAAATTTTCAAAAAAAACGGTGTATTTTACCGACCTAAAGAAAGAGTAACTTTTAGTACTAGAATACCTCATAAGTTAATAAGCTAGTGTCAAAAATGCTTCAAAATTAAACACACAAAAAATAATGCGATAAAATATCCATTGACCTACCCAAAACGGACCCAATTGATGAAATCGATTCATCTCTGGAATAGACGTACCAGTTTTCGTTTTTTGTTTTTGGGTTAAATCTTAATATTTTAGCCCATGAATCTCCAGTTAAATTATTTCCAATTATTAATGTAACACCCTGTATATTGTAAAATTTACATAAATTGCAAATTGCATAATACAACCTTAGAAACTAATAAGTTCTGCGTATAAAACCCAAATATAGATAATAATAATAAACCTAATAAACTCTAATAAACCAAAGTCGAAAAATAGATTTGAATTGATGAGACTCGTTGTTTTAAAATAGATTCAGTTGTTTCAAGTCAATGTTAAATGGACATAGAAAAATAACGTAAACAAAGAAGCTCTGTACTTTAACGGCGAGCGAACGGCAAATACATAGATATACCTTAATACAATTTATAGATAAAAAACAGATTATACGAAAATATACGCAAACAATACATAGTGTTTCAAATATTCAAAGGTAAATCGATTAGGTACAAATATTGCAATTTGGCATTATACATTATACAATGTCTCACATACAACCAACGGTGAATAGACAATAAAAAGTAGCTTGAAAACAAAAAAGCTCTGTAGTTATAGAAAGGCAAGAGGCAGAAAATATATAGTACCTGTACATAAATATAATTTATACAGGGTGTCCAGAAACTCTACCGACAAACGAAGACAAGAGATTGCTCAGATAATTTTAAGACAATTTAACCCAATTCATCTAGTCCAAAAATGCTTCTTAAAGGAGCTAGAGCTATTTGAAGATAGCGTCTGGTAATTAGTTTTTCTTAAATATCTCCAGAACGTTTCTGTTAAGAAAAACGAAAATTGGTATACCTACTTATCTTCCAGAGATGAATCGATTCCATCCATTGCAAATTTGTAGTACCGGTCATAGGCGTCCGTTTTGGGTAGGGCAACAATTATGTTATCGCATAACTTTTTTGTTTTTATTTTTTAAGTATTTTTGAGTCTGGATTATTAAAATGTAAGGTATTATAGTACTAAAATTCGATAGATTCGATAAGATTCTTACTTTAAGTCGATAGGGTACACCGTTTTCTAGAAAAATCGATTAAAAATTTTTTCGGATTTTGAATATCAAAAAAAAATTTCAAAAAAAAACTATTTAGAAAAACGAAAACTGGTACGCTTATTTTTATTCCAGAGAAGAATCGATTTCTTTAATTGCGAATTTCTAGTACCGGTCATTTGCGTCCGTTTTGGGTAGGTCAATGATTATTTTATTGCATAACTTTTTTGTCTTTAAATTTTAAGAATTTTTAACACTAGATTATTAAATTATGAGGTATTCTAGTACTTAAAATTACTCTTACTTAAAGTTGGTAAAATACACCATTTTTTTTGAAAATTTTTTTCAATTTGTTCAAATTCGGGAAACGAAAAATTTTCAAATCGATTTTTCCAGAGAACGGTGTGTCCTACCAACTTAAATCAAGAGTACCTTTTAGTACTAGAGTACCTCACAATTTAAGAATCCAGCATCAAAAAAAGTTATGAGATAAAATACCCATTGCCCCACCCAAAACGGACGCCTATGACTGGTACTAGAAATTCACAATAGATTTAATCGATTTATCTCTGGAAGATCAATATGTGTACCAATTTTTGTTTTTCTAACTAGAAGCGTTCTAGAGGTATTTAGGAAAAACTTAAGAATTTGGTTAAATTGTCATAGAATTATCTGAGGAATCTCCTGTCTTTGTTTGTCGGTAGAGTTTCTGGACACCCTGTATATACGAGTAGATAAAGCATCCATTTCACCAAAATGTCGATATCCAAACAATATACACTGTTCAAAGCGTTTTAATAGTGAAATAATTGTAGCATATTTTGTTTCATTTTTTGAATGGAATTTTGTGTCGACATGCCGCGCTGGGGCCCCTGAATGTCGTATACGTATAATTGATACGGCTGATACGGCGGTAGCTACGCCTCTGCTTATGATTGTGAAAACTAGCAGGTTGTTTTTAAGTTTATTCAATACAAAACTTTATATTATATTAATTTAATAAATCCGACACGTAGAACATGTTAAATGGCATTATATTGGTGGTAAATAGCAGTCTGATTTTTGCATGATTGTTTAATGAATGGGTAATAAATAAAATGGAAGTTTTGGGACATTTTTATAGTCTGACGTTTGAAATCTGTAACCTGTTTCACAATTAAAATTTCCCCTGTTCCAGTGTTCATATACATCAAAGTTTGTCCGACTAGACACCATTAAGCTATTACCAAATTTTCAGGTTGCTATTAATAAACTTTCTTTGGTGCGCGGGATCCAGTCCTATATAAAACCTACGCCGATAAATTTTTATCTGGCTTTACCCTACATTACGAGAAATTAATCTGGGTTTCTTATCTCTATAATTTCTTCAGGAAAAACAGTCATCCGTTTTCCTTTGGTATATCTTAGGCAGCAATAGAGAAAAGCTTTAGCTGTTACTGTGGCACGAAATTGAAGTGAACGGAAAGTAATTGCAGTGATTTAGGCCGTTGAGAAAAACCACCATCAGACCCGTAATGGCTTTGCTTTGGAAGAATTACACCGTTTAAGGGCATGGATAAAATACTAAGGTGTTGGTTTACCGAATTTTAAGGAGGATATAAAGATTAGAGGAAGTTTCCCATATTTTATTCAACAGCTGGTCGTAAATCGGATACAAGTATATTCTATTTTTTTCTTGTTTGCTGTATAAATATGTGTTCTAAAATAGGCAGGTTGTGGTAGGGTATTAACCACCCTGAATATAATTAACACAAAATATCATTCTGTTCTGAATAAAAAGAGTATCAACCTCAATCAAAGTCAAAATATTATAATAGAAAAAAAACTTAGTTTTTAATCTAATAGCACATAAAACAACATCCAAAAATGTTATTCTACATGCTACCAGACAAAAGACAATGGGAACCTTCTCTGGTAACACCTCCCAGGCTTCTACAATTTGCAAGCCATAACGGATGCCGAGACTGAGCAAGATGAGGGAATTTTACAATTTATAATTCACGTCCCATCTGATCAGCGCGGTAAAGTTCCAACGAGAATGGTTCCGTTCGTACTCCAATCGGACTGAATATGTCAATCAAAAATGAATAACCATTTTCAATTTTGTTGCAATACGAAACTACAGCCGCATCATCATTCCAGTTCAATCAGATAGTGCATCAAGCACCTCTAACGGTTTCGAAACTTATTAGTCTCTCATCAGGAGGCACATAATATGCTGCTCTCTCTGACCCAACTAGGACAAACCCCGGCGTACAGTCACGGATTGCAACGAACGAAATGGAAGGGATGCCCTAGCGGCAACTGCTCTCAAAAAACTAAGTTTTCAATCTAATAGCACATAAAACAACATCCAAAAATGTAATTCTACATCCTACCAGACAGAAGACAATGGGAACCTTCTCTGGTAACACCTCCCAGGCTTCTACAATTTGCAAGCCATAACGGATGCCGAGACTAAGGAAGATGATGGAATTTTACAATTTATAATTCACGTCCCATCTGCTCAGCGCGGTAAAGTTCCAACGAGAATGGTTCCCTTCATACTCCAGTCGGACTAAAGATGTCAATCAAAAATGAATAACAATTTTCAATTTTGTTGCAATACGAAACTACAGCCGCATCATCATTCCAGTTCAATCAGATAGTGCAGCAAGCACCTTTACCGGTTTCGAAACTTATTAGTCTCTCATCAGGAGGCACATAATATGCTGCTCTCTCTGACCCAACTAGGACAAACCCCGGCGTACAGTCACGGATTGCAACGAACGAAATGGCAGGGATGCCCTAGCGGCAACTGCTATCAAAAAAACTAAGTTTTCAATCTAATAGCACATAAAACAACATCCAAAAATGTTACTCTACATCCTACCAGACTGAAAACAATGGGAATCTTCTCTGGTAACACCTCCGAGGCTTCTACAATTTGCAAGCCATAACGGATGCCGAGACTAAGGAAGATGAGGGAATTTTACAATTTATAATTCACGTCTCATCTGCTCAGCGCGGTAAAGTTCCAACGAGATTGCAACAAAATTGAAAATGGTTATTCATTTTTGATTGACATATTTAGTCTGATTAGAGTACGAAGGGAACCATTCTCGTTGGAACTTTACCGCGCTGAGCAGATGGGACGTTAATTATAAATTAAAATTCCCTCATCTTCCTTAGTCTCGGCATCCGTTATGGCATGCAAATTCTAGAAGCCTCGGAGGTGTCACCAGAGAAGGTTCCCATTGTTTTCAGTCTAGTAGTCAGAGAGAGCAGCATATGTGCGTCCTGATGAGAGACTAATAAGTTTCGAAACCGGTAGAGGTGCTTGCTGCACTCTCTGATTGAACTGGAATGATAATGCGGCTGTAGTTTCGTATTGCAACAAAATTGAAAATGGTTATTCGGCTAGGTTGCGATATTATTATTGTAAACAAGTTGTTACGATTTAGTCATCGATATTGTTAATTGAAAATATAATTTTATCTGAACGTTATCTGAGTTTTAATCAATAAAGGGCCAAAGCCACCGTGTCTTCACCACCAGTCTTATTTATTTACAACAGGGTGACTTTTGTCGAAAAAGGTCCAATTAATACCCAACAGATTATTGTGCTAATATGCTATGTTTTGTACATATATATGTTATCGGAATGTCATGTTTGTTCCATATTAGAGGTCTAGTCATTTGACTCTAAAAATTTGATTTTATATCTATTTAATTTTACATTAATAATTATTTATTATACATATAAGTGTTAAAAGTACACGTTTAAGGTACGCATGTGAAAGTTTGCAGAATGAGCGAAGGCGAGTTCTGCAATTCACATGAGTGCCTTAAAAATGTACTTTTTAACACGCATATCATACAATATTTTTTCTACAAACGTAACTACAGGACAATATCTACAAAAACTTTTACTTGAACTTGACTGACATTCCATTTTTGTATTTTTTGACATTACATCAAAATTGCATATACGGTCAATACGAACTGCAGTGCCTTAAAATTTTTTTAAAGCACCGGTGCCTTAAAGTAGCATTTTTAACTCTCGTATGGAGTGCTAAAAATTGCATTTTTAACACGGTTGTAGAAAAAATATTTTAAATATTAATATTCTGGCAAATATTTGTATAAATATTGATGTTTATATAAATATAAATATTCTGACAATTGTCAGATTTAACAAAAATGTCATGTAATGATTTGTGACATTCTTAAAATCCTATATGACGTCAAAATTAATGAGGCACTTAAAAAACGGTTTGGGATCCACTATACAAGTTTAATCTGTTAACACATATTTCGTCTTTTAACCAATTTCCCATAACAGAAACATAAAAATAATATAATATTGTGCTTTGAAGCAACACATAACGCATTCCAGACAAAGTAATTATGAAAGTTGTGCCGAGCTGCTATAACTTTGGAGTACCGCAATCAAAGTAAATCGTTTTTCATTAGCTGCGGAGAGAGAAATCCTTGCCACGCAAACTAAACACGACCCAATACAAACCGATATATTCAAATATTCGCCTCTGGAAATGTGAGCCAGTCGGCAAACTTGCCTAATTAGAAAATTAATAGTAGTGTGTATCGGTCTTAATATGGTTCACAGGTTTGTTATTAATATGAAGCTGTCCCGTTTGAATCTCGTTTGATAATTCCGGAGGTTTCGTTTCTCGGTATGATGAACCATAGACGTAACATCTTTTATTTTCTTTGTATCTTTTTATTTGTGTTTTGTTTTTCGCTATCATTTTAAATAGTTGATACTGTATATACAGTAGAGAAACAGAAAAAAATGTCAAATAACAACAACCACGACATTTAGCTAATAAATAAGGCTCCAGAACACGACGGTATAATTGCCGAGGTTTTGAAAACAAGCAAGACAAAAACAGTCCTAAGGGTAAGAACAGAACAAGTGGGTTGCGGTGGAGGTGTAGGTGGAGGTCGCGGTCGATGTCGATATCCATGTAAAACAAACACATTGTAGTGAATGGAAGAGAACAGAGCAGGTAAGTTGCGGTGGAGGTTTAGAGCGATGTGATCCAGGAGGTTTACATCAATGCTTTTGAAAATAAAATGAGTTTGTTTTACATGGATGTCTACTGCGCGCACTACAAGGATGCTTCTTCGATACAGTGTTAGTATACGACTGCCAGATAGAAAGATAAACGACTGGGTAAATTCAAAAACAAAAAATCGAGGATATCACAAAAAAAAAGATATCATACTCAAATACAGCTTCGCAGGCCACCCAGCTAGACAAAAAGACCAACGTTGGAACGCCATAATAAAACATTGACCTACTTCATTATTTCAGAGAGAGCTGTAAGACCTCATGTTGGTGAAGGAATTCTTGTCCTATATTTGCCGGTCATATTTGCTTTTTTAGCGCGCTTTCGTATCTGTAAGATTTAGATAGGTAGGTCTCCAATACACGCCTGTCAAAAAGCTGCTCATCAGGAAGGGTGGTATACGTTTTTCCCCTAAGCGTCTACATCAGCGTGTCATCAAAACGGAAAACACGTTCCAAGATTGCAGCTTTAATTTTGAATATTTTGTTGAGATATGTGGCACACATATTCGTAGTATAGTACAGAGTGGCGGTACAGAGCTCAATTTGAAAAATATGTTAGTATGTGGAAATTATTCTATAATTAAATAAAATATTACAAAAACGAGCCTGTACCACCATTAAGAAGAACAAAAAAATACACTTTCTTCAAATAAACTTTTTTATCCCATGCCTAGATTTTGTGTCACGTTGGAACTAGTAAAATTGAATATCTATAACAAGAAATCGAAAATATTATAACTAATAACTGGTTATTACATAGAGAAATAGTCACTGTTATTTTGATAAAGCTGCGTCTGTTTTTCAAGTGTAATAGCCCGATTCTCTTTTCTGTTCTGTTATCTATATTGATATCTGTTCAGTGCAGTAGTGTATTATTTTCTAAGTTATTGGAATTCGTTAGTGTTGATCCATAGGGATGTAGTGTTTATTTATAATTAATTAATTATATTTTTGTGTAATAGAAATAAGCTGTCGAACTATTTAAAAAATAGATTTTTATTAATTGTGAGATTTATAGATAAGTACATTTTACGTAAAAATATTTCGAATTTTAATGCGAGTATGTATATAAAGTTTTAGGAGGATTTCTATTCTAAAAATATCATTGATTGTTTAAAAAAATATGAAAAGTTTATCAAACGAAAATAAAGTAAGGCTTTCCAAGAAAGTCTAGTAAAAACCGTGCTAAAATTCTGCGAAAATCGAAATTAGAGCCACCATAAATTTTATTAATGTAAGTATAAGAAGTAATCTACTGTTGTCATAAATAAAAAAGTGTGAAAAGTTGTTTCCCATGAAAATGAAATTCGTAATAAATCTATATTTAGATACAAAAGTCCTGACTACAGTACAAATGCCACTTTTTGGAGTTCATTTCTTACGACTAAACTATTTGAAATATACGTTTATAGTAAAACTTAATTTCGGTAGTAAAAAGTAGAGTTCGGTTTATTTTATTTTGGTTTATTTCTATAAATATTTATTTACTAATAATAAAATTGTTTTCTATATTACTTCCATTTAGCGCGCCTATGAGTATATTGTCGCAATATTGAGCCTTCATTTTAGATAGTGTCAAATACGGCCGACACACTGTCGCCAGATTCGCAGAATTTTCGAAAAAGGGTGTGATACTATCTCTCGAACTAACGCATTGAATGTAGCCTCCTAACGACTTTTCGTATCTCTATTTTTTTTTGTACTGATGTAATGTATTATTTCAGTTTTTTTTTTTTAACTTCTTCGTCTAGGATATCATGTTGGCTACCTTACCCTATCATCGTTTTATTAACAACAGCTCTAAATAATCATACAGATGATTTTCCGTACCATTTTTTTAAGCAATGATATTCTTTTTCTGCTAGGAAAACGTTTACCTTGGATCTTTCCTGAAGTTGTCAAGCTTTCGTCTTTTAAATATTACATCTATTGATCATAAGCGTTGTCTGATTCTAACGTCTTAGGTTTATTTCATACTTTACGACTTCGGTCGTCACGACAAACGGTCGTAACGACAGTTAGTCGTACATTCCATTAGTCCAATACAGCAATGTACGGAGCCTTTCACACAGGACGACCACGACTAACTGTCGTGCCGTTGCTCCTCGCCTGTCGTCCAATGTCACTGCAATGGACGACGGTCGTGTCGTGCCGTGCTATCAGTGAAATACGGGCATAAATTAGTGCTTCCATACTTAACGACAGTTAGTCGTGTAGTACCAGTGAATCCAGTGGCACGTACATATTGGCAGACAATATAGATGGCGAATTTTTAATTGCACTGGTACAAAGTAGACCAGTGTTGTGGGACAAAACTTTGGATGTGTATAAAGACAGAAATGCGACAAGGAATGCATGGCGTGAAGTTTTAGTGGAGGTTAACCCTGATTTTTAAAACTTAGAGGACCAGGAGAAAACTAAGTTTGGTAAGTTGTATTTACTTTATTTTACCTTTAAAGTATACTCGTAGATTACAAACCTGAATTTTTTAGCCCATTAATTTCCAACGTTATAAACGCAACATTTTTAATTGTATTATTTTTAATGTATCACTACTTGAATAACATTTTCAACGAAAACATTTCGTTTATAAATTCGCAAAAGTGTATGTGTTATTGCGTTGCCGCTCTCGCAATACTCAGATCAGATTTATCGATGGATTCTTATGTAGTTTTTTCTTCTGAATCCAAATCTGACAACGGAATTTCGATATTTCTAACTGTCTTCGAGATAATCGACCTCAAAATCTAAAATGTGACGTCACAATCGTTTTATTTTCTTCCGACACATTACACGTCCAGCTGAAATCGTTGCTATTAAGTAGGCTAGTTTTTAATCTCGATTTGTTAAGCAAAGCGTAGGTTATTTACATTTGAGTTTGACACTTCGTGAATGTCAAACTAAATTTTAAATTAAGTATTAATAAAACATCAATGATATTTGATAGTGAATTTAATTATTATATAAAATAAATAAGATGTTCAAAAATACAATTTGAGTATATTTTAAAAGCAATATATTATTAACAGCTTTAAAATGGTTTATAAGAGTATTCGGCCTCCCCTTTATGATAAATGGACTGTTCCATTTGCTATGAAATTAAAATATAATCGGTTCGCTAAACTCGACACAACTGGCTAGTGATTTTAGTAGGTAATTTTTTTGTTTTTGCGAATTTTGCCAAAATTGACAAAATTACTAATTATTTAGTAATTATTAACTAATTACTAATTATTTTTTTTGCCAAATTGACAAAATTATTTACTAAAATCACTAACCAGTTGTGTTTGAGTTTAGCGAACCGACAGTATATGAAATAATATTATTTGGTATGAAAAATTATGGTCTGATATGGTCTAATATTTGAAGATTTTTCTCAAATTACTGATACCAACAACATTTTCATTTATAACTCTTTTATTTTTAATTTTACGAAGAAAAGTTATTCATAAAAGGCTCTTCATGTTCTAAGATTTATAATGCAACCATCATAATATTGTAAAATTTTATTAATTTTATACGAGGTATATAAAAAATATGAATTTCGATCAAGAGTAAACTACCTTTATAGTTCATAACATTTAAATTAGAATGATATAATTGCACATTAAAACATAATTATTAATTCTAAACTACTTCTCATAATAGCAATTTTCCATATTATGAATTAAAATACGTAAATAAACAAAGTTTTCGTTATGATAATGCTCGCATTTTCAGCTTGTTATTACTACATTTTATTTAAAACAGAACATAAAGTACAAATCTAATAAAATATTTTGAAATAATTATAGCATGTAATGTAATACGCATAAAGATAAAGACAAGAAGAAGAATTAGAAGTATTTTGATAACGATTTCCGAAAAGGAAATCGAAACGTCAAAAAAATCTAATTATAAAATAAAATTGTGGCTTATTATTCCCAACTAAAATAGTAAATTGCATAAGAGACCACAAGAAAATAGCTTTAGAACAATTATTATTTTTTATGTTATTTAATCACATAAGATTATAATTAGGATTTTTAGTAAAAATGTTTATTTTAAAGACTATATTGAAATTTCATGTTACTTCCTGTCTTAAGCAAAATTCTATGAAGTATACAGAGCTATAATAAAAGTCTAATAATTCAATAAATCATAAGAATTTTAATCCCTTAGGCTTAGGAGATAAGCGGGAAAACCCATCGTTATACCTGTCATATAATAAACTAAGATTTGTCTGCAGAAAGCCCAAATTTATTATATTGTTGTAAAATAGTACCGGCATATTTGTCTAAATTTAAATACGCACCAATCACATATGCAGATCTTCAAAGAACTTTTTCTACGTACAAATAGTATATTATGTATAAATAATAAATTTTTGCCCGATTCATTCTACGCCCTGTGCTCTCTACGACAATAAGATGAATACTGTCGTAAAGTATGAAATAGGCCTTAGAAACTGTTTGGATTTCTAGCGTGGAAAGCATTTATTAAACAATTTTTATATGCATCTTGAAAATTATTGTTAATTTTCAGTAAGTCTAAATGGCAGACAAATTTTTTAATGATACCTAATTGACATTTATGCTCAGAAACTACAGTAGGTAATATATATCCTATTCCTAGTAAAACGTCAATTAAAGTCGGTTAGAAGCTATAAAACCGTTCGGTTTATTTCCGTTTTCCGTCACGCCTCTGTTCGTATCGCTCAAGGGGTACAGGCGCCCGAGGGATTCTGCATTATTAGGGAATTTGTACCTGGGGAGTCGATTGGAAATAATTGGGAGCGCCGTATCGGCGAAGGTTAGTTATATCGTGTGTAGGGGTCCCTCCTGTTCTCTATGACGACATATCAACGATAATTCCGACACGCTTGATTGGCATTTGATTATATCCTTAATATATCCCGTATTGTAACGAGCGGGATGTGATTAAAGGGAGAAAAGGGAGTGTAACGGTAAGTAGGGAGTACGGATTTCCAATCGGTGATAATAAGCGTTATTTAGTTACACTCCTTGGTATTGTGTCAACGGTGATAAAAGGAGTATCTATCTCCCGTCTTATTTATTTATCTTTCTAAATTAAATTAGATTATACCATTTGGTTTCATTAAGTTGTGTATAGGAAAGTTTTAGTTTAATTAATGTAGAATAGATTACATAAATAGAGGAAGTTTCAATCAGACTTGGCACTAAGAATTTAATATAAGAAGGGGACTCAGAGAAACATGCATTCTATTTCCTCTCATATCTGATATGCGTGCATTATCCTCTATCTTGTCTCTTTCGTAATAATGTAGTGGTGTCATGTAATTTTGAAACGAAAAAACGACAATAGACTACCCTAGCTAATTGAAAATAATATTTCAACCAACCAAGATAGTCATCGTTCACCCTAGCTTAGCTCAGTCTCTCAAGGTGTGTGTTCGTCTTGTCCTAATCTTAGAAATGAACTAGGAAAATTCGGAATGAAGCAAAGAAAACAGTATTTTTAACTAATCATGTTTATTGTTAGATAAAGATATTATAAAAATATGACTTAGTAAATGCATTAACAAATATATTCAAATTTTTGTCAAAAACTAACAATTCTGGATTATACTTATGGCTTTTGGTATTGGTTCGATGGTAACTTCTTGATGTCGAATAATACTGCTCTAGACTTCTTGTAGACCTGGGCAGATGTTGTGGCCCTAGGTCCCTGCAGCTGAAGATGTTGGGTGCTGTAGTCTAGATGTCATGGTCCCATTGCTGTCAGCCTTCGTGTCATCGCCGGCGATAGGCTTTTTTGAAGCTCCCAGAGGGAGGACGGTGATCTTATTCCCAAAAACTATAAGACAAAGACACATATCAATCATCAATAAGAAAAACCAAAAACGAGCCTTTGCCAAATAATCGTAAAAAGTAGTCATTGGCAAAGGAACAAAATGAAATTAATAGTGACGGAATAGTTAAATAATTTGATTACTAAAAGCATATTAATATTCAAAATTAAGATACTAATACACGTGGAGAGTAACGTCGAAGTTAGGTAAAAAATCATTATAAAAAATTAAAAGTAGACTATAAAAAACTTAGAATACAAAACTCTCCCCAAGAGAATAATAAGTCTGGAAATAGATAGCTATTATCAGCTCTGTAATTGCCTTTTATAAGATTACCACCACTATTTTGAGAATTGAAATGACAGCGTGAACTGTAGAAAGGTAGGCATGTTCCGTATTAAGACACACATTTACAGAGTAAGAGTATACGGGGTACGTTCAGTATGTTCAATTGATGATTTAAATGAAAAGAGATAGTAAATAGAAGATAATAAAAGAGGATAATAAAAGAGGGCGCTAAACAAGTTTTTAACGAAAAAGCAAGTTAAAGCGAATAGAAGAAAATTATTACTAATGAAATATTAAAGAAAATAAAGTAAAATAATTACTTAAAAATAAAATATCAAAGATGTTACGTTCGTAATGTTACAATTTGTTTGACTATTTCTGCCCAATTATCTCTCTCCTGTGTGTGTTGTTTTGCTTCGGAGAATGAGTATCCACTCATGTCCTTTTATTTGGTCCGACAATCGTACTGGAGATTTTCCTTTGGATCTTTTGCACGCTACGTTGCCTTCAACTGTCATTTGTTCCATGACTTCCCTTCTTCTAGTTATCATCATCATCACACAGCCAAATTTGTCCACTGTCGAACATAGACCTCCTCAAGATGTCTCCACCCTTCTCTGTCCCGCGCAGCTGCAATCCAGTTTGTCGCTATTTTTTTAATGTCATCAGTTCATCTGGTAGGTAATCTTCCACGACTTCGCTTGTCTGCCCTTGGCCGAAAACTTTAAAATTTTCTTTGTCTTTGTGCTACTTGTAATTTTCTTACTGATTCTGTAGTCAATGTTAGTGTTTCAGCTCCATAAGTGAGCACTGGAAGTACGCACTCATTAAATGCTTCTCTTCTTAGCTTTATTCGGATGTTTTCCTTGAACACGTCTCTTCATTTGCCATACGTTGCCCATCCTAAAGCTATTCTTCTAGATAATTCACATGTTTGGTTGTCTCTACCTATTTGTATTTCGTAGCCGTATAGATGTGTATTTGTCAACTGTTTCGGTATGCCAGTTTTATAGTTTCAATGGTCCGCTTGATACTAAATTATTTATCATTTTAGTTTTCCCAAAGTTTATTTCCAGCACTACTTTTTGGGAAACTCGTTGTAGTTCTAGCAGTATTTCGTGGGTTTCCTTTAAGTCATCGGTTATTAGAACTATGTCATCTGCAAATGGTAGGTGGTTCAGCCTTTCTCCATCGATATTCAAACCTGTGTTTTCCCATTGTAACATCTGGAATGCTAGCTGCATTACGGCATTGAATAGTTTTGGTGACATGTTTTGACACATGTCACCTTCTAGTTATAATATGTCCAAAATCTCTCAGTAAATTTTGATTGATAGTTATGGTGGCTTATTTATGTGTTCTTGCTGCAATATCCAGCTTTTAAGTACATATTGCAGTATCGACAACACGTAGTATCCCAGAGCTGTTTCTCTCAGTTCTAACCTAAGATCTTTGTTGCAGAGAATTGTTTATATTTTTACAAACGCATTTCTGGCTATTTCTATCCTGCTAATTTTTATGTCAAATTCTTCTATTATTGAATACTTGTCGTCGTCGGTCACGACGGCTCAGTTGGAAGAGACGCAGTTGATCGACAAGTTTAGTGGATTTGAGATCGACGGTTTAAGCCTCAGCCAGGTCATGAAATTAATAAAAGGCCAAAGTCGGTAGTATAAAATTCAATAGAGTTTACGACTTAATCTGGAATAACTGGCGTCTGATCGGCCTATGGAGGAACGGTACAGCACGGGATAAGGGCTTGCGTCTTGGTGATACTCCTCCATAGATCCCTACCGAAGGGCGTTGACGCCTAATAACGGTGTGTATATATACAGGGTGTCCCGAAAAGATTGGATGTGTGGCATCTTATGGCAGCAACATCTTAAAAAAAATTAAGATGAAATTTGTGCACCCCATAAAAATTTTATGGGGGTTTTGTTCCCTTAATCATCCCCAAACTTTTGTGTACGTTCTAATTAAATAATTATTGTGGCACCATTAGTTAAACACAATGTTTTTAAAAACTTTTTGCCTCGTAGTACTTTTTTGATAAGCCAGTGTTTACCGAGATATTTTGAATATTTGTCGAATCTATCACATATTTGTATATGGTTAAATATGATTATAGACACCTGTTAATAATCTGAAAATTTATTTATAACTTACATTTTTAGGTATATTTTGAAAAAGAACCCATATCTCGATAAAAGGTGACTTATCAAAAAAAGACTAAGAGGCAAAAAACTTTTAAAAACACTGGGGTTTTGTGGGATGGAAAAATTTTACTATAATTTTGTTTTAAGATGCTCTTGACATAAGAATGATACTTGTTCATTTTCAATATAAAATGTCTAATAGTTTTCAATATATTGAAAAAAATCGATTTTCATTTTGTAACTTCAAAGGACTGTAACTTTTTTTATGAGCACATTTGTACTAAGGTGAGTTAGGTTCAACCGAACTATTTTTGACCTCAGAATGTGTGGTATAATTTATGACCAATCTTTTAGGGACACCCTGTATGTTGAATACTTGTGCGATGTGCTAGGTAGACCTACATTTCAAATGCCATTATACGCTTTGAATCAGTTTTTTTGATGGTCCGCGTTTCTAAAGCTAGGTGGCGATAGGAAATATGAATGCTCGCACACAGCTTAATTATGTGTTTTTTGTAATGCCAGTGTTCTTCCCTATTGTTGTTAGTTTGAATGTTGCCGAACTGACCATTTTGATGCGTCGACGGATCTCGTCTTCACATCGTCTCATTCCGGAGTCTGTAGAATAGTGTAGAATATAAGTAATTAAATTGTCTGACCAGTTCGTAACCTGTTATTTTTCTTATCTATGTTGGGTTGTTTATGTTTCTATCGATGACCATTACTTTTGTTTTCTGTATATGTATTTTCAAACCATATTCCATAATACCAAACAAAGATTCTAAAATAATAAAAAAAATTGGCGGAACCCGTCAATCCCTTCATGAGAAAATCAACTATTAAAATGAGCATAAGTTTTGGTAGTGCGAAACTTACAGTTAAAACTATTTCCAGCACAAATTATTTTCAGTTTCATATTCATTTTTGACTAGTGAATGTCAAATAAATCTCAATACATCAAATAAGTCAATGATATAGAACTGTCAAATAAATCAATGCAGGATCCCAAATGGGATCATCTGACATCTGACTGGAACAAGGTTAAGTGTAGTCAGGTAGACATACATACGGGTTGCGAGAAAGTCTGCGCTAGAACGATTTTTATGGATTTTGGTGGGTGAGGGTCTTTTAATACGGCCGATATTAATTGTAGTGGTAATTAGATTGTTGTAACATCTTCCGTTTTTCTGAAAATCTAATGAACTTTCTTATTTCAAATAGAAAACCTGTATATTTTTTGAGTTTTGAAATTCCTAAAGGATACTGATTATTTTTCATATGATATTCCCTATACCTAAATGCCATAATTTCGGAGTTATTAGTTATTACTACATTTATTAAAAAGTTATTTTGGCCCGGGTAGACATTATTTTAGGTTCATTGGATCATTGTGAACAAAATAGGTCTTTTGTAATTTTCCTCTAAATCGTTTCAGAGTTATAAACAATTTAAAACTGAAAAAAATCGAAAAATGACGATTTTCTAGGTTCAAAAACACAAGTAAAAAATATTATTTTGGAAACTACGAAGTACCTTAATTCAAGTTTAAGCCTTATTTTATCAGCTACCGATAAGCAATTTGGTCTTGTTTCATTTTAAAATATTATTTTTTAGTTGTTAATGCAGCCCGATCGCCCGTTCTCCCATATGCGCTTCATTAATAATTAAAAAATCAACATTTTAGAATAAAACGTGCCAAAAATTCTTATAGGTATCTGCTAGAAGAAGGTTTGATCTTGAAATTTAGGTAGTTTACAATTTCAAAAAAAATTTTTTCTTTGTGTTTTTGAACCTTGAAAATCGTCATTTTTCGTTTTTTTTTCAGTTTTAAATTGTTTATAACTCGAAAACGTATAATTTTAGAGAAAACTTACAAAAGACCTTTTTTGTTCCCAATGATCTAAAGGACCTAAAATAATATCTACCCGGGCCGAGAAAATTGATTTTTATAAATTGTTTAAATTTTTTTTAACTGTAGCAATAACTCCGATATTATAGCATTTAGGTATAGGGAACATCATATGAAAAATAATAAGTATCCCTTAAGGATTCCCAAACTTAAAAAATATATAGGGTGTTCCATTTGAAATAAGAAAGTTCAGTAGATTTCCAGAAAAACGGACGACTCGACAACAATTTAAATACCACTATGATATCGGCCGCATTAAAAGACCCTCACCTACCAAAATCCATAAAAATCGTTCTAGCGGTTTCCGAAAAATTACCGTGTTGCCAGACTTTTTCGCAACCCTGTAGTAGATGTATTAATATAAGACTGACATTTTTCTAATAACAGAATTGTCACACAACGAAATATTATTGAAGTCATAAAAAATCCTATTAAGAGTTAAATCACACGATATTACGATTAAGTTCTTCAGAAAATAATTGCCAAAACCAGCTTAAACTTGCCAATAAAATTTTTACTACGATCTTATTAAACCGAGTTTTAAGTTGGTGGCTTCAGCAATCTGAACCAAACACAAGACGTGGAAATTTAAGTAATAATTAACCGTTTTAAAAGGTCATAACTCACGAAATTACAATGTTGTTTTACGAGGAAAATTTTGAGTTACGAGATGTGTAATTTAACTTAGTTCCACTACGGTTCTACCAACTTTAAATGAAACGTAACATCTGCTATATTAAAATGTTTAATGCTAGTTAATGCCTTACATAGTGTTTATGCAGCGTAATGTAATAAGTTTTTGTCATAAGTGCTAGGGAAGTTTATTTTATCTATGAGACGAAAGACCACATTTTGTAGTAAAAGGAAAATGAAAATATAAGACCCACCAAACATGTCAATTGTTATTATTTATATGATCTTTATGAGATGAAGTTAGTTTATGATCTTTATACTGTATTTTGCTACTCGTATTACGTGGCCAAGATTTTGTAGTTTTCATATCTTTAATTCATTATTCAATTGTTCAATCACAAATTAATCCCTCAATTTGTAATCTCACATTAAGAGCATACAGTAGTAGCGCGTACTCAATATAACTTCGGGAGATCGTGTCATACCTTTTTTGTAAGGTCTGCGAAACTTTGGCAACAGTGGTAATCTTTGACATTATCTAAGATCAATATTTTGACAATTTTACTCATAGGCGCGCTAAATGGAAGTAATAGAAAACAATTTTTTTATTAGTAAATAAATATTTTTAAGAATAAACCAAAATGGGTGGAAATTTTATGTTAACATAGGTATTTGCACGAAATAATAATAATAAATAATCATTTCTTTGTTAGGTAAAACAAGCGCCATCTTATTTTATTTTGTTCATAGAGTGCCAAAGGCACTCTAACTTTAATATATACTTGCATTAGAATTGGAAATATTTTTATGTAAATTCTTACCTACCTACATATAACTAAAACTCACAATTAACCCGTTAACGCACAATTTTTTTGAAAAAGACCAGCAAAAAAAAATCAATTTATTTTTAATGTCAAAAGTGATCCTAGTGCCCAGGTGAGCCCAAATAGTACTTGCATTTATCCGATTACTGAAATAATCGTCACGAAACTGTCACTGGACGATCACAATATTTTTTGTTGAAATAATATGAATGACCATGTGATGAACGATCATTTTTTGTGGGAACGTATTTTTTTTACTGCGCAGGAGCCTGATTTATATTGTATATTAAAAAAATAGTCGAATCAGAATATAAAAATACATACGCAAATTTGTCAGAGATTGGCTCACAAGGAAGAGATAAGTAGAAAAAGGATTATATTTTAAACTTCAATAAGTAAGTTTTATAGCGTACTTACAGTCCCACGTAAATGATAAATATCAACAGAAGGATTGTTTTTTGCTTTCACGTGATTATTTTCAATTCTCGATTGCATTCGAGTGTGAAAAATTATAGCAACATAAAGTACAACGCCGCTCGAATTATCTCGATTGTGCACAGTTTGGCCAGTTAAGAGCGCTCGAGTTAACTCGAGTGTGCACGTTAAGGGGTTAACAATAATCTATTTTTTTTCAAATAGGCCAACAACTTCGTTCTGGTACACAAAAATATAATAAATTAACTATAAATAAATAATACTTTCCTATGAAACCACAAAAACGAATTCTTAAAATACTACACTACTTCACTGAACAGATAAAGATTCATAAAGATTCATCGATAAAGATAACAGAACAGATAAGAGAAAATCTGACGCAGGTTTGTCAAAACGACAGTGATAATTTTTATATGTTGCCTAATTAGTTATTAGGTATAATATGTTCGATTTCTTGTTAAAAATAAAAAATTTTAGTAGGTCCAAAATGACACAAAAACTAGGTATGGGATAAAAAAGTTTATTTGAAGAAAGTGTATTTTTTTGTTCTTCTTAATGGCGGTACAGACCCGTTTTTTTTAATATTGTATTTAATTACAGAGTAATTTCCACATACTAATATATTTCTCAAATTGGGCTCAGTACAGTCATTCTTTATTATATTACGAATATGTATGCCAAATATCTCGACAAAATATTCAAAATTACAGCCGCAATCTTAGACCGCGTTTGTTGCTACCTCTTGATCGCTACTGTAGTCTCTCAATCTTAACTTCCTAAATTTTTTTAGTTTCACCGGGTATAATTGTGAAACATATCGATTAATAGCTTTATAATTAGAGTCCATTCCTCCCTCCCCCTAAGTGCCTTCTCTATTGAGATTGGCGATCAATATGGCAAATTTTTCTCTGTTCTGGGCGTGTTGATTAAGTCATTCCCTGTTGTGTGGATCCAATCTCTGATGTTTCGGAGCCAGAATTTTTTCTTTCTTCCTATACCCCTTTTAGCGTCGATTTTACATTTTAATATTACCTGAAGCTGCTCAAATTCCCTATGGCGCATTATGTGTCCTAGATATGACGTCTTTCTAATTTTGATCGTATTGACCAGGTGAGGACGTGTGTTCATTATTTCCAGTACTTCTTCATTTGTAGTTTTGCTGGTCCAGCTTATTCTTATCATTCGGCGGTACATCCACATTTCGAATGAATTTAGTTTGTTGACGTCATACTGTTTTAATGTCCAAGTCTCACAGCCATATAGTAATAGAGATCACACATAACACTTTAGTGTTCTCAACTTCCATTCAAGTCTATTCAACTCCCTGCAAACTGAATAAATTGCCAATATTTTTAATTGAACTTCGTAGTGTTGCAATCGCTTCTTCGATTAAATTATATTGTAACTTTCAAAGTTCAAAGTTTTGTTACTATGGTAGATGTATTAGCCTCTATGCTGAGGTATACATTATTTCTGAACTTATAAATTAGAGGATTTGGGCTCTTCTGACCGCAGTCTATTATAAAATTTTACCTAACCAACAACACTGTAGTCTAATAATTCAGTAACTGTCAATTTAACCATAGTTTTTACTCCACTACTTCAAACATTTATTTATCATCGTCGATCGAGAAAAAACGAAAATAGGGCATTAGAAACAATTTGAGATATATTACAACGAATTGTCCACAATTCTGTTGAGTCTGTCTACGTTAGATTTTCTCCGGATTCGTCTGTAAAGCTACCTCTTGAAAACTTCCAATTTTTTCATTATCGATTTACTCAAGAGTTTACTTTTATATCGTATAGGAGAATACCACATAATGTACCAACTAACATGCGAATTTTTATACCGACACTCACAATTTTATCGCAAAAAATTGTTTGATTTTCATAAATGAGTTACGTGCAATTTCAATTCTGGTTGTTAGTTCCTTTGCAACATCATTATTCTCATTTAATAAAACTCCAAGATATTTATACTTATAAACACGTCCGATATTTTTGCCATAAATAATAAGTTGGGCATTATTATTTGGTTTATTGATAAACGTTAGAAACTTGGTTTTATTCGAGTTCATATTGAAGCCATAATGTAAGTTTGCCATATAAGCTTTTTGGACAGTCATCATCATCAGCCTCTCTCGATCTGCTGCTGGATATAGGCCTTCCCTGTTTGTCTCCAAAGTGTTTTATTTTGTGCTTTCTGTATCCAGTTTTTTGTTGTATTTCGTATGTCGTCTTGCGATCGTGTTGGTGGTCTTCCTCTGCTACGTTTATCGGCTCTTGGTCTCCATTCTACTAGTTTGCGAGTCCATCTTCCGTCCTTTATTCTGGCAACGTGCCCAGCCCATTTCCATTTTACGTTACAGCTTCTTTCAATGACGTCTATGACTTTGGTCTTAGCTCGTAGATCTTAGTTTCTAATCCTGTCTCGTAGAGTGGCCCATATCATTGATCGCTCCATTCTTCTTTGTGCTACTCTTAATTTTTGTGCGTTTTTCTTTGTGAGGACAATGTTTCTGCACCATAAGTCATCACCGGTAGCACGCATTGGGCGAAAACTTTTTTCTTCATATTAGCTGGAATGTCACTCTTAAAAACGTTTCTGAGAGCTTCGTATGCTGCCCATTCTTGGATTATTCTTCTGGATACTTCCTTTGTTTAATTGTCTACCATTGTTTGTCTATATATTTGTCTACCAGTTCTATTTGTTCATTTCGTATTTCAAGGTGTTTACTTGGTACTAAGTTCGTCATATATTTTGTTTTTGTTATATTCATTTTAAGCCTATTTTATGACAGGTTGTACTAAGTTCTTCCAACATTTTCTTTATTTGTTCCAAATCGTCTGCAATCAGGACTATATCGTCTGCGTAGCTTAGGTGTTATAGCATCTATCCCTCCACATTTATTCCTTTGTCACCCTATTCGAGGATTTTGATCGCTTTTTCTAGAGCCGTTATGGAAAGTTTAGGTGACAACGTATCTCTTGCATAATAACTTCCGAGTACAAGTAATGGAGATCTCTATAGTAGTAGAGAGATAATGCAACCTTGCAGTACCCCTCTTTTAATTTTTGGTTTTTGTTTCAGGTGAGTGATTTCTAATTAGCTACAGACTTTGTACTTTGGTAAGTAAAACAAATATTTATCAAAACTGCTATAAATTTAAAAGCATAGTCAAAACATAAAATCACAATTTCATTGTTTCTGTTTATGAACAACTCAATTTTGCAATGCAGTTTTCTAGTAAATTCAGTTTCAATAAATATTTTCTCAGAATTGTTGGAAGTTTATATGAAAAAGTTCAAACACACCTTCCCTGGAAACCTGATAAGCTGGAAAAACTAAGCACAAATTCGTGATGTTTATTTCGTCGTTTGTCATCACTTCTGGTGTTGATAGTAGATTCATTATCGTCATCTTTAGCAAATAGAGCTTTAAACCTTCTGAATGTTTTCCGTTTGATTAATTCGTTCAGCTCTTTTCGTTGTCCTCCGATCGTTCACTATATTTTTCCTGTTGTTCCATCTGCTTTGTGAAGCTTTCCTAGTGTTCGATTTTTATTTTTCTGGCTAAACTATTTGTTCCATTTCGTATTCGTTTAAAGTTGTTGTATACCTGTTGTGTTTATTGTAGTCTGTATTATAAAAAGGCTTTCTTCTTTAACATATTGTCTTTACTTCCTCTCTAAGGTATGGTGCTTGCTTTTTTGACATGTTAGTGTTCGTTACTTCTCTTTCTCCAAGTGTTTCTATTGCTGCGCGTTAATTATGATATTTCTAAATTTTCAGTTTTTCTGGATGTCATTCTTTTCTAATATTTCGTTCGCAACACTCTTTTTTGATATTATTTTTTTGGATCAATTTTTCGTGGATTCCGTATTTAGTCATTCGACTTTGATTTTTAATTGTGTTGGTGATGCTCTCATGGGTGTGCTGTATTTCATGATGATTCTTATTTGATATAATACTAGGTTATTTAGACAAGACGAAAACGGCGGGTTCGTTGGGAAAAATATTCCCATGAGATTTTTTTGCATAATTACATTCGTGAGGTATCCCAGAATAAGATTCAAGAAATCGCCCACGTGAAAAGTGAGCCAAATTTTTTTTAACAATTTTTTTTTATTCAAATTGCAAAAATCAATATTTTTGTCCCAGACAATTTTTTTGTATGTTTTTTGGACCATTCTGGATAAAAAAGGTCTCTTATAATTTTTCTCTATAGTTGATCGTTTTCGAGTTATCAGCAATTTAAAATTGAAAAAAACCAAAAATGGCGATTTTCAAGGCTTAATAACTCGGTTAGAAGTTATTATTATGAAAGCCAGAAAGTGACTAAATCAAAGTTTAATGCCCCCCTACAAGATCCCGATGAAATTTTTGTCATTATTTTATTACTAAGCTGTTATTTTTAAGTAATAATATTGAGCGCCATGCACGTGGTAGGCGTCCGTAAATGTGAGTGCAAGTAAGATGCACATTGGGCATCCGGAGTGGCATCTCTCTCGCATTCAGCATTTACGGCCGGCTACCACGTGCATGGCGCTCAATATTATTACTTAAAAATAACAGCTTAGTAATAAAATAATGACAAAAATTTCTTCGGAATCTTGTAGGGGGGGGGGGGGCATTAAACTTTGATTTAGTCACTTTCTGACTTTCATAATAATAACCTTTAACCGAGTTATGAAGCCTTGAAAATCGCCATTTTTCGTTTTTTTCAATTTTAAATTGCTTATAACTCGAAAACGATCAACTTTAGAGAAAAATTATAAGAGACCTTTTTTATCCAGAATGGTCCAAAAAACCTTCAAAAAAATTGTCCGGGAGAAAAATATGGATTCTTGCAATTTGATTAAAAAAATTTTTAAAAAAAATTTGGACCACTTTTCACGTGGGAGACTTCTTGAACCTTATTCTGGGATGTCTCACGAATGTAATTATGCAAAAAAATCTCATGGGAATATTTTCCCAACGAACCCGCCGTTTTTACCTTGTCTAATTCTCGATAATACTTGCATCTGCTGAGTTAGTGCATCTTACGTCGATTATTTTTGAAGGATTTATAATTCTGTTTGTTTGTGCTCAAAAAATGTGTTCGTTATTCGTGTAGAAGTTTATCATCAGTACACCATTTCGGTTGGAACATTCTGCCCATTTTTTAACTGTGTGATAAGTAAAAGTTAGTCACTCTGAAATGTACTTCCAGTGAAGTTTGTCACACAACTTCCAGAATATATTTCATTTCCGTTTATATATAAATATTTCCAACCCTCGTTTCGTCAATATTGGATGCTAGGCCGTAACTTTTCGGTCGAAGCTGTAGTTAAAAATAGGCCTTTTTCCATCTATCGATAAAGTGTACGCGAACAAATTGACATTATATTGAAAACCTGGGCACGAGATGCAGCAGCGAGAAGATGAATATAAAAGATACGTGAGATTTTTTATACATGGCTAGGAGCGAATATAAGTTTTATTTCACTGACGGGCTGAATACTGAAACAGTTCCGTGAGAAACTCTCTGAAAGTATATACACGACAATTTAATAAGAATTAAGGTTTATCTAACAACAAAACACTGAAAAGCTTTTATTTTCAATACTTCCACAAAATTTATTTTGAGTTAGGTAATATCACTACATTACTTACTTACTTTACTCCTCTTGATTCCATTTAGAACATAGGGCCTCTACAGTCCCCCTCCAGTCATCTCTGTTTCTGGCCAGGGCTTTCACCTCTTTCCATGTTAACCCCTTGTCTTCTAGCTCTCTGGTAATATTTCTTTTCCAGGATGTCATTGGTCTGCCTTGTTTTCTCTTTCCATTTGGTTGGTAATCCAGGGCTTGTTTAGTTATATCATCTTCATTTTTCCTTAATGTGTGTCCAATAAACTTCCATTTGTGTATATTTATCGTTTTGGCTATCGGCTCTTGATTAGTTTTTCTCCAAAGTTACTTGTTTACAATATTCGTCTAATGCATCTATTTACAAATGTTTGAACCTTTTGTATAATCTTTTTCTCTAATTTCCAAGTTTCTGCTGCATATAGCAAAATGCTCTTTACATTTTTGTATTAAATATCCTGATTTTGGTTTTGGCTGTTAATTTATTGGACTCCCATGTTTTCTTCAGCATAAAGAACGCATTCTGGGCTTTAGTTATCCTTCCATTAATTTCCTCTTCTATTCCACCGCTAGCGTCAATTATACTTCCCAAATAACAAAACGTCTGTACATTTTCTACTTCCCCTTCAATGAATATCCCCATTTCTCTTTCCGTATTTATCTTCATAAGTTTTGTTTTTCTTGTGTTGATCTCTAATCCTATTTTTCTTGCTTCTTTTGTCACTTTTTCTGTCAAGTTTTCGACATTTGCCTTTTTTCTGACACCAGACATATATCATCCGCAAAGTCTAGATCTTCAAGCTGACCAAAAGCATTTCATCTAATTCCTGTTTTATTTTTCGTTGCTTTCTTCATGACCCAGTCGATTAAGATCAAAAATATGGTTGGAGATAAAATACACCCTTGTATGACTCCACTGTCCATGTTGATTGGTTCTGTGAGTTTCCATTGTGCGTGATTTGTGCGATATAATTTTCATAGAACATTTTGATAATTCTTATGTATTTTAATGGAATTCCATATCTCTTGAATATTTCCCACATTTTTTCTCGGTTAATACGGTCAAAGGCTTGTCTAATGTCAATGAAATTTATATAGATTTTGCTCTGCCATTCTATTGTTTGTTCTACAATATTTTTTAATGTGCTAGTATTATCTGTGCATGCTTTATTACTTCTGAAGCCCGTTTGGTTTGGTCTTATCAACTGGTCTATAGTTTCTTTCATTCTTTCTAGTGTCATCCTTGTCATGACTTTACTCCACATTGTATCACTACGTTACGTCAAGTAAAAAGAGTAGCGGGAAAAAAGAGTAGAATGGCTACAAGCGGACCAGTGTAGAGAACACTGGAAAGAACTGAGAGAGTCATATGTCCAGCAGTGGACGCGATTGGCTGATTGATGATAATGAAGCGAATCAAAGGGGTAGACAGATACAACTATTTGGATTTCATATTATCCAACTAAGGAACAACTGAAGGCGATAAAAAAAATTCACCAGGACAAATAATAATGAGACTGCATACAAAAATTGAACTCGGTACTATTGGGGCCGTGCAAGTTCGGAAGAGGGACACCTGGTTTCATAGCTCAATAACATTTTTAGCACTTTTAATTATATTGGTCAAATATATTAGTCCTGGTTACTGGATAATTGTCAAGGCCATAGCCCAAAAAAGAATAAGCAGAAAATTAAGATTGAGGTTATATGTTATTAAAAGGTAAACATTGCAGGTATGTAGTAAATAAAATTATTTATTAAATTGCAGTACTACAAGCAAGATACAATTAATTAAATTCACTTTAATAATTGCATATCATATCAATATTGTGGAGCAACATATAATTTTTACAGCATTTGCGAAATTACATTTTCTTCAATGACAGAAATATATGTCAATTTAACAATATGAAATATTTAAGAAATATGTTAAGAAAGTTGCAAGATTTCTCCACCACTCACGCACGATCGTTTCTTGTATGCCCTTGAAGTACTTGCACACAGCGAATATGATAAGTATAATGACAAAAAGAAAAATACATAAAACCATGATAAGAGATATCTTGACTTATGCGTGTGAAAATTGGATAAAAAGTAAGAAAACCAAAAAACAAAATAAGAGCAACAAAGGTGGAATTCCTAAAGAGAACCTGCAGAGTCACAAAAAGAGATAAAATAAATAACATAGAGATTAAGGAAAGAATGGGAATGAACTAAGATATATCAGACTATATAGAACAGAACAGATTATCCTGGTACGAACATGTCAGGAGAGCAGACAAAACACTTTGGCTAAACACAATGCTGTGCTCTGTGCGTAAAGAGAGTTAAGTCCTAAAACACTGTTTTGAGATAAACGCATTTAAAGTTTGCAATCGTCTGTTCGAGTTATACTTTTGGAGTTTTTACAATAACCTATCCCTAAAAAGTTTTCTAAATAATTTTGATCAATTAAATAGTTATTTCTCTCAATAGAATAGTCAATAATTAATATAAATAAACCATATAGGTATTATAAAAAAAATAATAAACTTTTTCTTACATGGACTTAACACAATTTGCACAAATATCATGAACTTAACACGCTTAACGTAAAACACAAACTATTACGAAAAGCATAAAAAATAATATTTATTTAATAATAATAATGGGGATTCTTAAGACCAAAGTAACAGGTTTTAATAAAAATAGAAAAATACAAAAACGCAAGATAAAAACTTCTGTTTATTCATCATAAACCAAGTAAGTAATAATACTAAGTAAGTAAAATAATACCAAAAATAAAGAAAAACTAATATAAAGGAAAACAAAATAATATTTTTTTTATTATTTAGTATTTACATTTTTTCTCTTCTTCCTGCCAGTTTGTTTCGTTGGTTTATTTTCTTGGGAAACTGTCATTTTTTTCGTGGGTTTCACATTTACCTTCTTTTTTTTGTCAACTGGTTGTACTATCTCTTCATTTTCTTCATCAGGAATGTCATCAGGGTAGGTATCCTCTGCTTCATTTGAGGTAATTAAGTCTTTACAGAATTGGTGATATACTGGTGAAATGTATGGAAGCAGGTCGAGGAGGTCATTTTTTTTCTTCTTAGGTATAGGATTTTTTCCTGGGTAACTTAAACTAGGGTCCATTTTGCTAATGTTTTCTTTGCCTCTTCTTTTGAAACTAATGCATTGAAATGGTTGATTACAGTCTAAGGAATTCTTATAGTAAATTATTCCAGGCCCGTTTTTGACAAACTTCAGCCACTGTACATCTCTCCTGCTAAAATTGATTCCAACAACATCATCTTTTCCCTGCTGAAGGTCGGTTTTTAGCAGCTTAGCAAAGTCAAAGAAGCTATCTTGATTCAAAGGATGTTTCTTACCATTACTTTGTATAAGTTGGGCCCAATCATGAGGATGGTGAATGTTTCCATCAAAAGCTGTTTTATTTTTTTCAATAAGGGCGTGGGATGTATCACACTCCATGTGCGTGTGACCAGGCACTAAAAATTTATGATTAATCTCTTCAAAGTTAGAAGAATTTTGCAGGGCTACCATACACATAGCAGCTACATGCGTATTCTTATTTTGACCACCAGTAGAGTACATGGTTTGAGTACATGGTCAAACTTTTCACAACGGGCTTTAAAGCTTCAGAAATAAATCTGTATACACATGAGCCAACTTCATTTGCACCTCTGCCAGCTATACCTTCATGCCAAAGGTAGCAGTAAGTTGTGCCATCACTGCAGTCGTAGACTGTTAGATTGAAAGTCCAAAGTTGGCGTTTATAGAAGGCTACAGAACTATGGACGAGTGGAGTGGGAAGGCATTGCTGCATGTCAAATGTCACAGTTTTGGTTGAATTGTCAACTTTTGTTGGAGTATTTGAGAGAAATATATGAAGATGCATGCAGTAGAATTATGGCTGGATGGATGAAGTGGAAGAAAGCAAGTGGTGTGTTGTGTGACAGAAAGTTCCAAAGAAGCTGAAGGGAAAATTCTATAAAACAGTCATAAGACCGGCTATGATGTAGGTACAGAATTGAATGTTGGCAGTGAAAAAGAAAAAGGAACAACGAACTCATGTGGCGGAAATGAGAAATCTTAGATGGATGAGAGGTGTGACAAAAAAGGACAAAATTAGAAATGAGTATATTAGGGGAAGTCTAGGTGTTGCACCAATTGATGCCAAAATGAAAGAGCATAGTTTAAGATGGTTTGGTTATGTTCAATGTCGAGAGGTTAATCACCCAATACAAAGAATAGCTGAAGTGCAGATTCTTAGGATTCTTGGAAGGAGTAGGAGAGGAAGACCAAAGAAGACTTGGGGGGGGGGGGAGACGGTAAGGCAGGACATGTTGGTAAAGGGTATTAACATTGATATGACCCAAGATAGAATTGTGTGGAGAAATGCAATTAGGAAAGCCCACCCTGCATAGGGATAAGGAAAAGAGAATGATTATAAATAACTATTAACTATAGCTCACTACAGTATGTTAGTGTTAAGAAAAACAACCGTATTATGAACGATCTATCAAAAAAATAACAAAGGGAGCTTTATATTTCTTTGTCTAAAAGAAGTGAAACGGCTCATTCTTACCATCGAAAGTATGTAATACATGTTTTTGCAATTAAAAGTTTAATAGATCATTGGTAGCACGGCCCAAAATCTACAGCACTATTAAAAATTTAAATAAAACTTACCAATGCTTAGACTTTCTTCAGACTCAAGTTCATCGTTTTTTAACATGTCCAATATGCGTTGTGCTCTGGATGACATGGTTAAACTTTTAACTAAATTCCTTGAAATAACCAACAAATAATCACAGAAGGTTAAACTTTTAACTAAATTCCTTCAACTAGACCAACAAAATAATCACAGAAGAAAACTCCAACTAAAATCTTAAAATCGTTATGTTGTTCATTAAAGTACAAGCTCGTTTGAAAGGACCTGATCAATATGCCACTGATTAGTAAAATAGCCAAATCAGCTTTAACAGCGCGCAGCGTACAAAGAGTCAACGCAATAACTTATTAGTGTACAGGTACAGTATGTTAAGTCTCAAAACTGTGGGACTTAACACACTGTGTCTTCCTATTTCTTCAATAATGTTTAGTGTAAAGTGTGATATGTCCAAGTTCAGGACTTAACACGCATTACACAGTTAGTATTGACTGTTTTTCATTTGTGTAAAATGTATATCTCAGTTTAGGAATGGAATTGGACTTTACAAATTATACACCATGTAGATATCAAATTCTAACATACAGATAGTGCATTACCTCATTTCGACCATTTTTGGACTTAACTCACTCTACGCACAGAGCACAGAATGACAAAGCTAATATGAAGAAGAAAGAGAAGCAGACCACGAAGGTCTTTCAGAGAAGTGGCCAAAGCAATTGAAAGAAGAAATCTACAGAAAGGGAACTGGCAAATCAGAAAGAACTGGAGAGAATGGTTAAGCGAAGGAATACAGTGAAAACTGTAATGAAAAAAATATATATAAAAATTGTTTTTGCACAAACTACACAATATCAACAATTAATGTCCTGTCTAACATTTTTAAATTTTTTTTCAAAAGTTTTCAAAGACATTATTTGACAATGCCACTAATGTATAAAAAAACTGCAAGGTGGTGTAAGTGAAATATGACATGTTAAATTGTTAATTAAAGTTCAGTTCAAGTTGAACATAAAGTAGATTAAACGTTATACCTACCATAATTTCATATTTTAATAAAATTTCATATTGGCGGAAATTGCACTTTTACGACTCAGAAATCCATCATAATCCAAAGTTAATCCTTCGAATTTACGTACCTGTTATGCTAAGATTTTTAATAAGTATTATGCTCGTTCTTTTTTTTTCTTCTTCTTCGTCTAGCCATTCACGTCCACATCTGAACATAAGCCTCTTCAAGTCTTCCTTTCCATTGTTTTTTTATTGTACGCTACTTGTAGCCAATTTTTGGTGGCAGTCCGTTTCAGATCATCTGTCCATCTCATAGGAGGTCTGCCTTTGGGTCTTTTGTGTTCGTATGGTCTCCAGGTTAGAATTGTTCTGTGCCATTTGTTTAGATCGCTCCTAGCTACATGTCCAGCGTATGTCCCATTTCAATTTTAATCATTTTTGTACTACATCGGTGACTTTGATTGTCTGTCTTATCCATGTGTTTGTTTTCCTGTCCTTAAGTGATATGCCTAGCATTGCTCTTTCCATCGCGTGTTAAGTGTCTCTGAGTATACTCATATTCTTTTTTGAGATTGTCCATGTTTGTGCCCCATATGTTAATATCGGAATAATGCATGCATCAAAAACTTTGGATCTAAGATGTAGCTGAATTTGTTGATTTCTGAGTATATAGTTCAGTTTGCCGAATGCTGCCCATGCTATTTTTTGTCTTCTTTTTATTTCTTCCGTTTGAATTTCACCTATTTAGTATTATTTTTTGTCTTAAGTATTGTTATGCTCTACCTTTTCTATTTATTTAGATTAATTAGCCAATTCTTAATTTGATTGATTATCCAATTATTTTATTTATTGCCTATGTAAAGACATATCTAAATTCCAATTAAATTTTCCAATCAATTTTATTATCAGGGCTAATTTTGTATTTGATACAATACCTGTAATCTGTGGATTCTAGTATTTCTAATTGCTTACTTCTTCCAGGGTAGACACAGGGAAATTGACAACACTTAAATTCATATAAATGTAATCTATTGTTTTTATCAAATGCCGTGTACAAATGATTCAAAATTATTAAAATTTAACTTTGTTGCAACAATTCCTACCTTAATAAATTAAAACTCTAACTCTGATATCTCCTTGTTTTGACAAAATTATTTATTTAATTAATTTCCTATTTACTCATACTAAATTGAATGAATTTTACTTTTCTTCTTTTGAATTGGTTTCTCAAATTTGAAATGACTAACTGCGTTACAAAAAAATTGTTCAATAAACAAGCAAACAAATATGGTCTTGATATAAATAACTTTTCTCCATTCAGACAAATGATTTGACTAAACTTTTATTATTCACTCCCTCGTTTTCTGGATTGCGCTGTCCTTGATTCTCTCGACACGTACTCTCTGGTTGTTGCGAAAAAGTCCCCCTCGTCAAACCTGCTTCCAAGAAAAACACACAGGACTTGCTCGAATATCTTGTGCACAAACGGATAATAATCAGCTACTCGTTCTAGACAAACAAAGGAATCTCCCTCGGACCAGGAAAATTAACTCCTCAACCGGTCGACGATTTGGTTTCAACTTGACTCTGCTCATAAAGGCTGATCACACCAACTCTACACTGATTCTACACTTTTGAAAAACTCGGCTGCCTTCTCTCGATGTTCATTACACACTGACTTTATTTTTCTCTCAAATCCATACTCTCACATCCATTATCCCTTCTCCCGATATTTTTCGTCCACTAAACAACAACCTCTCTCAAACCATTTATTTCTTAAGAAACCCAATGTTCTTCCACATAACTTTTTCCAATTTGTCAAATTTCAAGGAAAATCATAATTAGTTATTTTCTACTCTCTACTTTTACAACTAAAAATAATACAGTTTGTATAACACATTAAAATACCTTCCCGGAAGGATCTGAAAAACGTTATTGTCCCGTCAACGCTCTCTCCACTTTCTAATCACCGAAATGTTTTGTTAATGTCCCGTCCATTTCGTCGAATAATTATCACTAATCGTTTTAATTTTTCCGAAACACTTGTTTACTAGTAAAATTAAATTCTAAACAAATTTGGCCATATACAGGTTGATGAAAAACTATCATTTCATGGTCGTTGATATAAATTAAATTTTTTTGAATTTCCTTAAAAAAAACAATTCCACAACAGTATATATATATATTATTCTTTAACTTTTTCTATAACTTTGTCATTTATTATTGTCACGGTTTCTTCTGACTGCATGACTTATGACATGCTCGTTAGTTCGCTGAAATACAATTTTACGAGATGTTTCCTGATCTTCAACCGATTTGGTATTTCCTTGGAAACCCACTCCGATCAAGGGCGAATTGGTGTCAATGAGACCAGAACAACACCCCTGCATGCTCAATTATATGAAATGGTCGTGAGGATGGTCGGAACGATGAGTAAACACCGGTCCAAAGAACGAAATTACAGGTCAGACCCTAACCTGCCTGATGTTGTTGGGTTGTGAAGTTCGTTTACCCTGCGCTATACAGTTTGGTTTCATACATTTCGGAGAACATGTTGCTGGCGAAGAATATATCGAAGGTTTGAACAACACCAATAAACAACATTCATGAGCTTGCCCGGCAACACATCCAGATAGCCAGTGACAGAATGAAAGATCAATATGATTCTCGATGCAAGAATGAATGCTTTGAAGTAGGCAATCTTGTGTGGCTTCATAAACCACAACCTCGTCGAGGCTTGTCTCCAAAATTACAAAGACAATGGAAAGCTCCGAATGAAGTTAAAAATAAAATAAATGACGAAATATACCGAACTGCCAACCAGTAAAGTAGATCTGGCAGTTGCTAATAGATGACGCGAGAATACAGTTTTTACAATTTTATTAAATAGGAGATTAGAAACGATGGTGCGCACAATTACCCGACGCGCACCATTAGCCGACTCTCCCCTACTAAGGTGTAAAAAAACTGCACTGGGAATAAGTAGTGACATATTATATTTTTAATTAAAGTTCAGTTCGAGTTGAACATAAAGTAGATTAAACGTTATACCATAATTCCATATTTTAATAAAATGTCATATTGCCGGAAAGTGCACTTTTACGACTCAAAACCCATCAAAATCCAAAGTTAATCCTTCGAATTTACGTACCTGTTGTGCTGAGATTTTTAATAAGTATTATGCTCGTTAGTTCGCAGCAAATACAATTTTACGAGGTTGTTCCGGAGTTAATGGTCCGGATCGATGCGGAATTTGCCGTGTGGAGTTTAAAAAAAGAAAAATCGCCGCAATAATGGAGGGGCATGCTTGGCCCAGATTTTTAATTGACTGTTTAAAGCAGGCAGCGACAAGCGATGAATTTCGATGAAAGATTACGATAACAGTTCAAAAAGCTATCTAAACGGTCGTCTTAAGTTACTTTGCTCCTTCGTGATTTTCCAGACTGTGATTTAATGTTGCCACTTGTTTGGAAATAGATCTTGGATCTGTGCTTTTGATATACTTACTAATTTATATTAACAAACGGTAAGCCTTCATATTATTATTCAAGTATCGATTTCTTTGGAATTAAGAATAAAATCAATATAGTCTCGATGCGTAAATCTTCCCCAATAGCTTGGATAAAAAATCTTACTCAAATTACAATTTCATTCGCGTATTGATCAAATCACTGCCGTCACATATACCGGATTCACACGTGGATGCTTCTTATACGAGGTTTAATTGTTTTTAGCGGATTAGCTGTTTTTATATATCGGATTAGCGTTTTATACTATTTATCAGAGAGAAAAGGCGTTTATTCAGCGATAGTTGAAGCCAGCGAGAGGTTCGAGACCTTTTCCCTTGTTTTGGATTAGTTCATAGCGAGAAAATCGTGGTATTTTTTTACCACGTGGTAAGTGGTAATTGCTACTGAGATATACATCTATCTTCGCTGGCCAAGAATCAAGAGAGGTCTGTAGCCTTCGGCGGCCAAAATAGATGTCTCAGCAAATGTTTGTATTTGGGTAGGGATGAAACTAGATACTAGAAACTATTATTTGGGTTGGCTTAGAAATTGAGGATTGTAATTATGGGTTTAATACTGTAAAAAATTAAATATTTTTAACATTCAAAAAAATTGAACACGGAACGAGGTTTTTCGTACGAGGAGGTAATGATCGATACGGAATTTTCCGTGTGGAGTTTAAAAAAAGAAAAATCGCCGCAATAATGGAGGGGCATGCTTGGCCCAGATTTTTAATTGACTAAAGACTAAGTTTTCAGAGTTTGGTTGACTGATGAGAGACTAATAAGTTTCGAAACTGGTAGAGGTGCTTGCTGCACTCTCTGATTGGACTAGAATATGGTGCGGCTGTATTTTCGTTTTGTAACGAAATTGAAAATAGTTACTCATTTTTTATTTACATGTTTACTCTGATTGGAGTACGAAGAGAGCCATTCTCGTTGGAACTTTACCGCGCTGAGCAGATGGGACGTGAATTATAAATTGTAAAATTCTCTCATCTTCCTTGGTCTCAGCATCCGTTATGGCTTGCAAATTGTAGAAGCCTCGGAGGTGTAACCAGAGAAGGTTCCCATTGTTTTTCAGTCTGGTGGGATGTAGAGTAACATTATGTTGTTTTATATGCCATTAGAATGAAAACTTAGTCTTTTGCTAGCAGTTGCCGCTAGGGCATCTATGCCATTTCGTTCGTTGCAATCCGTGACTGCACGCCGGGGTTTGTTTTGGTTGGATCAGGGAGAGCAGATGTGCCTCCTGATGAGAGACTAATAAGTTTCGAAACCGGTAGAGGTGCTTGCTGCTCTGATTGGACTAGAATATGATGCGGCTGTATTTTCGTTTTGCAACAAAATTGAAAATGGTTATTCATTTTTGATTTTAATTGACTGTTTAGAGCCAACGCGGCGGCGACAAACGATGAATTTCGATGAAAGATTACGATAACAGTTCAAAAAGCTGGCGCTAAACGGTCGTCTTATGTTACTTTGCTACTTCGTGATTTTTCAGACTGTGATTTAATGTTGCCACTTGTTTGGAAATAGATCTTGGATTTATGTGTTTGGTATATTTACCATGTTAGATTAACAAGCGGTAAACATTTGTATTATTCGTGTTTTGATTTATTTGTGTTATTATTTAAGTTGACCATTTTTTGGCTGCTGGTTCAACAATCAACTTGATTATAAACAAGAAGTAAGAGCGAGAAAAGAGGCGAGAAGCGAGAAAAAAAGCTTATTTTGTAACATGTGTAGTATTAATATTAACTCAAGTTTAGAGTTTAGTTGTCACCTAAACTCTGCCATGTAAGGTCCTACCTACAAATTTTCAACCAATATGGTTAATGTCATGTCATACCAGGAGTTAATCTGAAAATATTTTTAACATCCTTTAAAATCGGATAATATAATGTAACCTCAACTGTTTAAAAACAACTCAAGGGTATTTACCCGTATATTTTGGTGGCTTAAAGCATGTAAACCTGTGATAACACTGATGATGGAATATTGATTCCGAAAACGTTTTGTTGTGATATAGCCCTTTTTAGGGATTTTAAATATATATACCTTTTATAAGATAAGGTTTTTATTTTTTGTGATTTATGGTATACAGCCAGTTACAGGAATTTTTCCTTGTGATATTTTTACTATATTTATAATTTGTTTAAAGAAGTTACCGTAATTATACAGAGTACTTTTTCTTCTATTCTCATTCAAGTGATCTTACTTTCGAGATAACAAAATACAGTGAGCACGTAAAGGTTGGAATTAATTCATTTTCTCGAGAATGGACGATTTTGGAAAAAAAATCCCGATCAGGTCAATTTTTATTTTTAAATTACGACTTTTTGGCGTCATATCATACTAGTGACATCACCCATCTGGGCGATAACATCATCGACGATTTTTTTAAATGAGAGTAGGGGTAGTGTGATAGCTCATTTGAAAGATAATTCAATTCTCTATTCAGTAGTGTAAACATTAACATAAATATTTATACAGGGCGTCCAAAAAAATTTTTTTGAATTACATGTATTCGCATAAAAAGAAGAATGTATGTGATTTATTTAATTCAAAATACATTTTACTGCTCTCAGAAAATTTCATTCAAAATTAAAAAAAAATTTTTGGACACCCTGTATAAATAATTATGTCAATGTTTATACTACTGAATAGAGAATTGAATTACCTTTCAAATGAGCTATCACACGATCCCTATTCTCATTTAAAAAAATCATCGATGACGTCATCACGCCCAGATGGGTGACGGCACTAGTTTGATATATATGCCAAACTGTCTTAATTTAAAAATAAAAATTTACTTGTTTCGGCATTTTTTTGCAAAATCGTCCATTCTCTAGAATATGAATTTATTCTAACCTTTACATGCTAACTGTACCGGGTGTCAACTTATATTTTCCCCCATTTTAACTGCCTATAACTTCTAAACGGCTCAAGATAGAAATATGCGGTTTTCGCTGAAATGTTTTATTTTAATAAAAGTTTTGTCTGAATGGATTGAATTTTTTATTTCGCTTTCAAATACAAACAAATGGCGGCTTTTTGAAAAAAACGTTGTTGACTCTTTTTTAATGGAACCCCCAGTATATTTTTTTGAAAATTGAAAGAAAGGTCATTCACCTATCCAGCGATATAAAGTTTTTCAAAATCGGTTGCCAAATAACTGAGTAATTAATTTTTAAAATGAGAGGTGCAACGTGGATATCACATACCTAAATAACATAACTAAGCAAATTGATATTATGTTATGTGATTTCCACATTGCATCTCTCTTTTTAAAATTTAATTGCTTACTCATTTGACAACCGATTTTAAAAATTTTTATATCGCTGGATAGGTAAATGACCGTTTTTTCAAGTTACAAGAAAATATACTGGGTGTTTTAATAAAAAAAAGTCAACAACGTTTTTTTTTCAAAAATCCGCCATTTTTTATTTAAAAGCGATATAAAAAATGGTCATTTACCTAAAAACTTGAAAAAACGGTCATTTACCCCAGCGATATAATTTTTTTAAAATTGGTTGTCAAATGAGTAAGCAATTAATTTTTAAAATGAGAGATGCAATGTGGAAATCCCATAACATAATATCAATAATTTGCTTAGTTATGTTATTTAGGTATGTGATATCCACGTTGCACCTCTCATTTTAAAAATTAACTACTCAGTGATTTGACAACCGATTTTGAAAAACTTTATATCGCTGAATAGGAGAATGACCTTTCTCTCAATTTACAAAAGAATATACTGGGTGTTCCATTCAAAAAAAGTCAACAATGTTTTTTTCAAAAATCCGCCATTTTTTCGTATTTGAAAGCTATATAAAAATTCAATCCATTCAGACAAAACTTTTACTAAAATAGAAAATTTCAGCGAAAATCGCATATTTCTATCTTGAGCCATTTAGAAGATATAGGCAGTTAAAATGGGGGGAGAATATAAATGGACACAAGGTATAATAGTGCAAGAGACTGAAATTGGTTTAGTGATACATTGTAATATTAAAAGTTTTGTGTAAAAAATTTTGATAGTGCAGATCGCATTATTCATCAAGTCTCTACTTTTTTAAACATATTTAAACCAAGATGGATTAACCAAATCGTAAAAATTTGGTTCCTTTTGCGTATTTATCATTTAATTTCATGTTTTGTTTTATTTGCAATGCAGTTAATCCATTACAAAGACAACTTAATTTAGTTCTCCTATTTCGTATGATATATACAGGGTGAGGCATATAAAGGGCCTATTAGAAATATCTCGAGACTAAAAGCAGCAGAATAATGAAAATTTGAATTAAGGGGTTTTGAAGAATGATCTGTTTAATGAAAATATTTTTATCTATTTGCTGCTTCCGGTTATACCGGAAGTTGCTTATAACTTCGTTTTTTTTTAATGGGACACCCTGCATATTTTTACATTTTGGATTCTCTTCGATGTCTTCTTTCTTAAAATATGAGGTTTTGTAATGTTATACAAGGTATTTTAAAAGATAATTACGTTTTTTTATTAATTTCGCAGCAACATTCACACCCTGTAGAATTGTAGTAGTTTGACATCTAAAACTCTACTTACGTTTAAATGATTTTTAATATAGTCTACTACTGTTAAGAATCATTAGTATAGCTAAATTTTTAATTTTAGTATACAGGGTTGGTCGAAACTCGGAATGAGTATTTTCTGAGTTTTCTTAAATGGAACATCCTGTATTTTAGTATTGTAATGAAATGATACTTTATGGTACTTCTTTATTTCTTAAGCATTTCCTATACCTAACTGCTTTAATTTGTGCTTAATTGTTAATCGCACCAACAATCTTAACTACGTAGGTATTTTGATAGCTAAGCCATTATTGGTTATTTTAAGGATCAGTCTGGATTAATATGTATTTATTTCTGAAAAAATATTTGTGATTGAATATTTTCACGGCCAACTTAATAAAATTTGACGTATTTTTTGTTGCAATTAATGTTTAGCTTGAATCACCAATAACTCACAAAAGCAGTTAGATATAGGGAATACTTATAAAATAAAAAAGTACCATGAAATATCATTTCATTGCAATACTAAAATACAGGGTATTCCATTTAAGAAAACTCGGAAAATATTCATTCCGGGTTTCGACCAACCCTGTATACTAAAATTTCAAAATTAGCTATACTAATGATTCTTAACAATAATAATTAAAAATCACTTGAACGTAAGCAGAGTTTTTAATGTCAAACTATTACAATTCTACAGGGTGTGAATATTGCTACGAAATTAATAAAAAAAACGTAAATATCTCTTAAAATACCTTATATAATATTACAAAGCCTCATATTTTAAGAAAGAAGATATTGAGGAAAATCCAAAAATGTGAAAATATACAGGGTGTCCTACTTCAAAAACGAAGTTATAAGCAACTTCCGGTTAACCGGAAGTTGCAAAGAGATGAAAATATTTTCATTTAATAGATCATTCTTCAAAACCCCTTCATTCCAATTTTCATGATTCTGTTGCCTTTAGTTCTCGAGATATTTCTAATAGGCCAGTTATCTGCCTCACCCTATATAACTGTAATAATATTTCAGAAAAAATTCGGAACTTACAATATTGCGGTCACGTAATGAGGCATCCAGAGAGGTATAACCTTCTACACCTCATTACACAGTGCAAAATCGCTGGAAGAAGAGGCCTAGGCCGAAGAAGTACATCCTGGCTCCGAAATCTCCGGGTGTGGTGTCAAGAGACCACCGCTAATGTGTTTAGAGCTGCCGTAAACAAAGTTATTATTGCCAATATGATCACTAACGGTCGATAATCGGACAGGTTACTAAAAGAATAAGATTATAAATTTATGAATATATATGAATTTTAGTATATATGAATTCACTGATGATGGACTGATAGGTCCAAAAACGTTCTGAATAAACCTATTGTATTCAATCCATTGAGATTTTTTAAAATTCTAGTAAATATACCTATTACATAGAAGTGATTTTACTTCATGTTAGAGTTTGATTATAATTTTACTCGATATTTAATTACTCTATTTGATTACTTTATTTTGATTATCTTGTGATATTTATGATACTACGTAAGGGAATTGCACGTTATTCAATACATTGTGGAAGCAAAAGTTATTACTTGCACTTGGGAGTTTAAATTGCAATATGCCGACAGTAAACAAAATATTGACAAAATATTGTCTCTATTTCCCGGTTTTCTGTCCGAGGCATCCATTTTCCAGAATCAGAATGTAGTGCACCACAACGTATTGTCTCGAAAGTGCACCTAGTTTAATTCCCATATCTTTTTCCAGGACTGGTGTTAGCTGTGTAGTTAAAATAAATATAATTGTGTTTTATAAGTATATTTATTGCTTAGAGAGAATTAAAAACTTTGTATAATGCTGTATGCTTTATTAAAAAACTTTTAAAAATCATTCAAATGGATTATAAAATCCCAGAGCGTTATCGGTCTTATCAGACCATCATCAGTGAAACATTCTAATTTTGTATTTAAAACTAGCCCACTTTCGTGTTTATAAAACTTAAGTGTTATATGATTTTCAAATGATAATTAAATTTTAAAACGACACTAGGTCGATATTAACAGATTAACTTATAGGAGAACATGGATATCCCTGCTGGAAAACTAAGGGTACTTATTGTTATGAAGATACAGACCGACTGGGTCACATTATCATGTTATGCCGGTCAGATATTTCGACTCGCATTTCGCTAAATCAAAATGCCCCAGCTCAGTATACAAAAAAATAAAAAGACTAATATAGTAGTTTGAAATTCTAAATAAATCTGATGCTTAGACTATAATGGGCTGGTATCTGACCGGCGTATGGTGAATCAGTACGGCAAGAGATAAAGACTTGCAATTTGGTGATACTTCTCCATATATGCCTACTAGTCCAAGTAATGAAGCATAAAAGAATACAAAACCTCGCAATTTTTACAGAATGGATCGATTTGCTTGAAAATTTGAGAATAAGTAGTGGATAATCCAAGGATCAAAATCTATGTGATATGGCAAGGTGCTTTTACCATGGGGGTAGTTGCCACCCCATCTCGGGGGTGTAAATTTTGTATTATATTTTGACCGCAAAAGTTGGTAAAAACATTCATTCTAAGCAAAAAACGTTCTATACATTTTTTTGATAAAATTAATAGTTTTCGATATATTCGCTAGCGAAAGTGTTAGTTTTATATCGAAAAAATCTATGTTTTTAATTAGTTTTCTGCTAATAACTCCAAAGTTTTCGTTTTATCAAAACAACTTTACGTAACAAAAATGTACCTTTTGAAAAAATAAACAAAACCTTTTTTTTAAGACCAATAGTAATCGAGCTGTACTTTATTATATGTTAACTCTTCTTCTTCAAATGCTAAATGTTGTAGTTTCAAAGTCAAAAGGCGGGAAAACTATGCATTTTTCGAGGATAACTTGTTCAAACTAATTTAAAGTATATAAAAATATCTCTCTCAAGAAATAAAAAAAATTATCTAGCTAAAAAATGTGACTTATAATGAAAAGAATGTCAGTCCCTATATTTTTCAGCGAAAAAGTGATCGAAAGCAACCCCCTAATCACCATCCTAATTAAAATTAGTCATTGACCTTATTTGGTCTTCTTTATATATGTATTATTAATAGGTTCTGAAGTTTGACCGGCTAGAGTGATTAGTTTTTAAAAAAATGCAGTTACAAGCGAATAACGAATTTTTGTAGTTTGGTAAAAAATGCCTTTTCTTCAGAATAGAAAGATTAGCGTCAGCGATACGAAAAAATGTTTAAATATGAAATTGTAGCTTACTTAATTCCCAAGAACCTGATTTGCAAGAATTTTTTCTACGGCAAAAATTGAGTGAGCTATTGACAATTAAATCTTGTATTTACATGCAAAAACCACCTTTACCAACCCTTTCAAAGTCACCTTTTTTGCGACTGAGGATTTTAAAAAGATTTAATATTAATAGGCTTATAGATCTTGTAAAAACCTACAAAATTCTTTCCCAAACTTTCTTACCAAACTTTCTAATAAAAAAGTTACGGTTAACAAATCAATATATTTTTTTGAAAAAAAAAAGGAGAAATCCAATTGGAAGCATAATAATGTAAGTTAGCGGTGTTTCTAGTCATTGGCATTATTCATTCTTCTTTATTTATGTATTAGTAATAGATTCTAGAAATTTGACTGGCTTAGAATGATTAGTTTTTAAAAAACTAGAGTTAAAAGCAAATAAGGAATTTTTGTAGTTTGGTAAAAAAATGCCATTTTCTTCAGAATAGAAAGATTAGCATCAGAGATACAAAAAAATGTTTAAATATGAAATTGTAGGTTATTTAATTTCCAAGAATTTGGTCTGAAAAAATTTTTCTACGGCAAAAATTAAGTGAATCGTAAATGAGTATACCATCGAAAAACATTGATTTTTTTTATATAAAACTAACACTTTCGATAGCGAATAAATTGAAAACTATTAATTTTATCAAAAAAATGTATAGAACATTTTTTGCTTAGAAAGAACGTTTTTGCCAAATTTTGCGGTCAAAATATAATAAAAATTTTCCACCCCCGACATGGGGTGGCAACCACCCCCATGGTAGAAGCGCCTTTCGGCATCATATAGATTTTGATACTTGTACTATCCACTACTTATTCTCAAATTTTCAAGCAAATCGATCCATTCTGTAAAAATTGCGAGGTGAAAAACTTCATTACTTGGACTATACGTATTATCGTATTATCAGATACATATTTATTTTATAATCAAGTATATTCAAATGGGAAATAAGCCACAATTTTACCTAAAAATGATTTTATTAACGTTTCGACGCCCAAGTCGGGTGTCGTTGTCAAAATACAAAATAATACTAAATAAACAAAATGTTGTTGCTTAGTAAAAAATTCTTCTAATAATTTATTTAATCTGACTCATTTATATCGGCAATTCAGACACGTATTATACATTTTAAAGTAGACGACTTTAAAATGATATTGCCAATATTGATGAGTTGCGTTCCTGGGACGACTTTACTAAAAGATAGCTCATTCGATTACATGAAATCAATCCCAACTCAAGAATATCCGCCATAAAATTGTGGCTTATTTCCCATTTGAATATACTTGATTATAAAAATGCCACAAGAAAATAGCTTCAGAACAACAATATTTATTTTAATTGAGTTTATAATTGAACAGTGTTTAGTTCTATTTCTCTTCTCATTTTTGAGTTCGAAAGGGTCTAAAGAGGTCATAATACTTACTTACTTAAGCTGTCCCTTTATATCTTACGGTGTCGGGGTGAGTGGAGTAGCCAGACGCCTCCATACCTTTATGTGAGTAACTACTTTCTCTGCCTTTCTCCACTCAGTAGTTATTTTTGTGAAAGCCTTCCCAATGTCTCTCAATGAACTCTTTACAGTTCTATACTCACCCATTCGCGCCACATGGCCGAACAACGATAACTGCTTTGTTACAAATCTTTCTAAGCCCAGTTTCACACACTAAGAATTTGAACGTGCGATCGCTAGAACGCACGATGACATTCCAAATGGTGGCTCAAGCAATCCCATTGTAACTTTTATATTACACGGTGACTTCACCGAACGTTCCAACCGCCGTGTAATACGAAAGTGGCCATAGGATTGCTCGAGCCACCATTGGAATGTCATCGTGAGTTCTAGCGAGCGTACGTTCAAATTCTTAGTGTGTGAAACTGGGGTAAGGTCATTCCGATACCGCACGTTTCACGTATTACTTCATTTCTTATACGATCACGTCTGGTCACCTCGGTTACCTCTCGCAGATATCGCATTTCGCATGCTTGAATTTTGCTTCGAATTTTGTCGTTCACTGTCCAAGTTTCACTACCGTAGAGTAGCACCGACTCGTATACCGTTCGAAATACTTTCATTTTTGCAATCAATCAATTTGCAATCCGTGACTGCACGCCGGGGTTTGTTTTGATTTGATCAGAGAGAGCAGCATATGTGCCTCTCTCTGATTGGACTAGAATATGATGCGGCTGTATTTTCGTTTTGCAACGAAATGAAAATGGTTATTCATTTTTGATTTACATGTTTACTCTGATTGGAGTACGAAGGGAACCATTCTCGTTTTAACTTTACCGCGCTGAGCAGATGGAACGTTAATTAAAAATTGTAAAATTCCCTCATCTTCCTTAGTCTCAGCATCCATATGGCTTGCAAATTGTAGAAGCCTCGGAGGTGTAACCAGAGAAGATTCCCATTGTTTTCAGTCTGGTGGGATTTAAAGTAACATGATGTTGTTTTATAAACCATTAGAGTGAAAACTTAGTCTTTCACTTTCATTTTTGTTTTAAGGTTTACTCCCTTTTTCCTAATAAAAATCTTATTTAGTGCTTAGTATAAGTGTGTTGCACTCATTACCCTGCTATTCATTTCTGATTATATATTTTCTTGTCCATTTATTGTTGATCCAAGATGCTTGAAGTCCCTCTACTTGTCTAATGGTCTCATTATTTAGCTTTACATTTATATTTTCTTGGGATTTCGATAATACTGAAGCTTCTGTTTTTTCAATATTTATTTTCGTCCCGAATTTCTTAAAAGCTTCATTCCAAATATTAACATTCACTTGCAAGTCTTTTGCCACAATTACCAGGTCATTGGCATATATCAACTCTAACACATTATACTTGTTGGAGTTTATAAACTTCAACGCTAGTTCTGTTTATAGACCAGGGCGGATCTGTAAAAATATTAGTAAATTTGGACGTTGAGAGGTGACTCAAATTTTTTTGCAGAAATTGCTTGAAAATAACTCAAATAATAATATTTGAGTTATCCTCTCTCTCAAAAAGGTCCGGAACATTGTTTAAATAATCAAAATGCCAAAAAATGAAGGAAAAATTCGATTGTTTTCTTCGTTTTTTGATTATAACTTTAAAAGTGTTCATTTCCGAGAAAAGTTGCACTGACATAAAAGTTGCGTAGTTAAATTTCCTACAATATAGAATTGGTTAAAAATTTAAAAAATATTCACCCTTGTTGCAAAATAGCAATAATTGCGAAAAAACCATACAAAAACAAGTATTCGCATTTTACGTTTTTCAACCATTTATGCTACATTTAGGACCTTTATATTTCGCCCAGAAAAGCTTTATGATATAGTAAAACAATACTGTACATTTCATTAAGATCGGTTTAAAAGATTTTGCAAAATAAATTTTGCAATCCAGCTTTCGCAAAAAAAAATTATTTTTTTTAAAATGTTACAAGACTGAAAATAAAGCAGGTAGCAAGTTGAATTTTTTTTGCTTATATAAGTGTACTGTACCTTTCATTTGCAATTTGAAAAATTAAAATCGATTAACTACCACGGCGTCAGGAATTTTTTTAAATAAACATTAATTATTGGTGCTACGCGCAGGACAGGGGATAGTTTGCTCTGATTGAGCATTCCAATGACATTTGATAATGATTGATACATTTTAATTTTTATTACATTTCGATATAAATAAATAAATTTGTTTATTGCAAAATAAAAACACATACTCTATCCTTTGAAATAACACTTTTTTAAGCAATAACTTTTTTTATTCATATATTTTAAATTACAAAATAAAAGTTTATTATTTTTAAACATATGCAATTGTTTAAACAATATTTCACAAACAATAATAAAATTAGTTTGATTTTTGGGGAATTAAAATATTAAAATACAACAAAATATAGAGTAAGAAAATAATATATTAGATAAAGATTGGAAGACATTTTAAATGAAAAAATTAATTTTTTTTGCGAAAGCTGGATTGCAAGATTTATTTTGCAAAATCTATTAATCCGATCTTAATGAAATTTACAGTATTGTTTTACTGTATCATAAAGTTTTTCTGGGTGAAATATGAAGGTCCTAAGTGTACCATAAATGGTTGAAAAACGTAAAATGCGAATACTTGTTTTTGTATGGTTTTTTTCGCAAATATTACTATTTTGCAACAAGTGTGACTATTTTTTAAATTTTTAACCAATTCTATATTGTAGTAAATTTAGTTACGCAACTTTTATGTTAGTACAACTTTTCTTAGAAATGAACAGTTTTAAAGTTATAATCAAAAAACCAATAAAAAAATCGAACTTTTCCTTCATATTTTGCCATTTTGATTATTTAAACAATGTTCCGGACCATTTTGAGTGGGAGGATAACTCAAATAATATTATTTGAGTTAGTTTCAAGCAATTTCTGCAAAAAAATTTGAGTCACCTCTCAACGTCCATCTCAAAACAGATGCGCCCTGGACTATTACCTTATTCCTACATTTTTACAATTTCGTCCATTAGAGTGATGAATAATAAAGGACTTAGGATACAAGGACAGATGTGAGGCAATAATACCAAATGAAATTAATTATTTTTCTCGTTAGTGTCTATCTTCCGGCTTCCGGTCTCTTTGAATTCACTCGTCTACAAATTATTTTCTCTTAAAGATGCAAACGACCTAATCCCGTTGTATTTCGACCCGGTCCTGGTGTACTTTAATACCTGAATTATGTGAAAACATGCTCTGAAATTAATTGGTGTGTGCAGAAGCTTCGCTAAGAGCCATTTAGGTCCAGAACTAGGAGACAATTTATAAGGAATGAATGTGTGTTCCTGGGAATATTCCGGCGTATATGAGGATTACAGGACAACGCATTATTTCGAACAATGTACGAGCCATAAAATATCCAGATGCATTTACTAGGCAGCCATTGTAATCTATTTAAATTTATATCTAATTTCATGTCCTTCATTAAATTATATTGGGTCATTGTAGGTCAACTAGTTTGTAGAACATTGTTAAACAGTCGTTTATGGTCCAATGATCCAGAGAAATAACTATAAACTAGAAACTAAATACTTAGTTTTTCATGTATTAAAGTTATATCTTACTTAGAAGACAGTGGCAAAAGAAAAAACGAAAAATTTTCCAAATTAAAATTCTTTTGAAGCGAAGCTTGTATTGTGACGTTGTATTAAGTTTTCTCTATATTAAAACGAAATATCATCACAACAATCGTAAAGTGATATGAGTCAATTTACTCAACAAGGGGAGTCCGTTATACAGATGTAAACAATTCATTTGATTATAAAACAAAACCATACATTTCTACTAACCTTTTTTTATATTAAATTAGTGCGGAATATTTCATTTGAATACTGGATTATAAAAATTATAGTGAAATAGTGGTTGATATTTACCAACATAATCAATTTTACTTGACACATTTCTTCAACCTATCGTTCATCCGTTTGCTAGTGCTGTTAGTAAAGACTTTCACCTCATGCATGATAATGCACGACATGTCCTAGTGATAGACTGGCTTGCCAACGAAAGTGTTGATGTGTTCTCTTGGCCAGCACAATCTCCCAACCTGAATCCCATCGAGCATGTATGAGACACGATTCAACGAAGAATTAGTACTCATATGGATAACATATACACGCCGTTTCGTTTTCGGGAGCGTCTGTTAGAATAATGGGCAAACGGATCAAGATATCGACAATCTCATTTTGTCTATGAACGACAGATGTAGGGCCGTTTTAAACCAGGGTGGACGCCATACTTTATATTAATTTTATTTTTCTTTTATTATACATATCAGCATATAGTTGCTAGCAGGCTAGTATAGTTGATACAAAAGATGGCATAACCCAGACATCCAAAGTGAAAGTTATCCTTCAACACCAAATTGTTTTATATGGTCCACACAATGTCCAGAAAAAAGTCACACCATTTTGAGCGTCGGGTTTGGGGGGGAGAGGGGGGAGAAATCAGTAAATTCGTAGTTTTTTTAAGTTTTTCGCCAGTATTTCTAAAACTATGCGGTTTAGCATGGACAACCTTCTATACAAAATTGTTCTACATTAAATTTTAATAAAAAAGGTCCTATGCATAATCTTTCTTAAATGAATGGTTCCAAAGTTACGGAGGTAGTATAGTATAACTGGTCCAAAAAAAGGCCTAACCCAAATATCCAAAGTAAAAGTTTTCCTCCAACACCAAAATGTTCAATATGGTCCACATATTGTTCAGTAAAAAGTTACACCATTTTGAGCGTCCGGTTTGGGAGGGAGACGGGAGAGAAACCAGTAAATTAGTAGTTTTTTTAAGGTTTTCGTCAATATTTCTAAAACTATGCTTTAGCGTAAACAATGTTATATACAAAAATATTTTACATGAAATTTAAAACAAAAAATGTTCTATACATAATTGTTATGAAATCGACGGTTCCAGAGTTACGGAGGATGAGAAGTCGAGGTTTTCGATACTTTTTATATTTTTTGGGCAATATTTATGATATAACTATACCAAAAACCCAGACATCCAAAGTGAAAGTTATCCTCCAACACCAAATTGTTCTATATGGTCCACATAATGTTCAGAAAAAAGTCACACCATTTTGAGCGTCGGGCTTGGGGGGGGGGGAGAAATCGGTAAATATAAATAGTATCGAAAACCTCCACTTTTCACCCTCCGTAACTCTGGAACCGTTGATTTTATAAAAAATATGTATAGAAGCTTTTTTGTTTTAAATTTTATGTAGAACATCTCTCTGTAGAACATTCCTTACGCTAAAGCATAGTTTTAGAAATATTGACGAAAAACTTAAAAAAACTACTAATTTACCGAATTCTCCCCATCTCTCCCCCCCCCCTCAAACCGGACGCTCAAAATGGTGTAACTTTTTACTGAACAATATGTGGACCATATAGAACAATTCGGTGCTGAAGGAAAACTTTTACTTTGGATGCCTGGGTTAGGCCTTTTTTTGGACCAATTATACTATATTACCTCCGTAACTTTGGAACAGTTCATTTTAGAAGGGTTATGCATAGAACCTTTTTTATTTCAAATTTAATGTAGAACAATTTTGTGTAGAAGGTTGTTCATGCTAAACCGCTTAGTTTTAGAAATATTGACGAAAAACGTAAAAAACTACAAATTTGCAGATTTCTCCCCCCTCTCCCTCCCAAACCCGACGCTCAAAATGGTGTGACTTTTTTCTGAACATTATGTGGACCATATAGAACAATTTGGTGTTGGAGGATAACTTTCACTTTGGATGTCTGGGTTTGGGTCTAACTATACCATACTAATATTATTTTCTCGAAAGGCATTCTCGTTATTTTTGACATGTCAACAAATTTTGTAGTATTTTTTAAATTCTGCTAATCACAATAATAATCATTATTTATCCAAAACAATTAAAGAAGAAATTACATCTATTTTAAAAAATATCTAGACTTTTCCGGTATGTGTGTATTTTACACCATGGAGTCCAGTAGCAATAAAATCTTTTAGTTTAACTGGTGCAGAAGGGTGTCTTATCATTAAATATCTTAATTAAATAAGCGATGTTAATTAATTATACTCCACAGTCTGTCCGAAGGTACTGTTCCAGCAAATTCAAAATATTTCCTCGAAAGGACTCAACTATCGCTCAATGACCACGAAGGGACGGTAATCTGACAGTGGAAAACGGGCTCTTGCATTAACTTGGAAGCTGTCACCAGACCGCGCAGAAGTTTCCTAGAAATTGTTGGAACGGTAGAGCCTCTAGCTCGCGCATTCGGCTCGACAGCGGATACCGAACGCGCATCGATACCCACACCATCTCACCAGTTCCCACCACTGCCGATGGATGCTAGGAGATGGTCCGTGTAAATTGTATAAAATAGACATCGACATAACAGAAAATTAGCACAAGCTAGAGAACTGATCTAGCAGGAACGCACTGACCACCAACTGTTGACCAATCGGGCTTCAATGATTTGAGTTGGGGCCAACCGGAGTCTTATGGAGTCATCATCATCATCATCAACCCGTACTCGTCTACTGCTGGACATAGGTCTCCCTCAGATCTTTCCATCTTTCTCTGTTTTGTGCGGCTTGCATCCAGTTGCCGACAATACGCTTCAGATCGTCAGCCCATTTGGTTGGTGGTCGTCCTCTGCTCCATAGTGCTTCTTCTCGTGGTATCCACTCGACAATACATTTTGTCCATCGGTTGTCTGACAATCTGGCGACGTGCCCTACCCAATTCCACTTGAGCGACGTCAATTGTTTTTGTTCTACGACGTATTTCTTCGTTTGGAATTCGAAAATCCCTCAGGGAGATACCCAACATCTGGCGCTCCATAGACCTCTGAGTTATGCGAATCTCGTTCACTACCTTTTTTATGAGTGTTAATGTTTCCGCTCCATAAGTGAGTACAGGCAATACACACTGGTCAAAAATTTTCCTTTTCAGGCATATGGGTAAGTCCGATTTAAATACATAGCTCAGTTTACCAAACGCTGCCCAGGCTAATTTTATGCAACCTGGGAGCTCGCACGTCTGGTTATCTCTTCCCAACCGAATTTCATGTCCCAAGTACTTATAAGATACAGTCTGCTCAATATCCATTCCATCAACAACAATATTACGATTTAGCACCAGATTAGTCACTATCTGCGTCTTGTTGATATTAACCTTTAGTCCGACGTCTAAGGAAGCCTGATATAACTTGTTCAACATTATTATTGCATCATCCATACGATCGGCTAAAAGGACGATGTCATTTGCGAATCTCAAATGACTGAGCTTCTCTCCATTTATATTGATACCATATTCGTTCAGATCTGCCTTCTTAAAAGTGTGTTCTAAAGGGTTGCGAACAGCTTTGGTCAGATGGTGTCTCCTTGCCGTTCTCCTCGCTGCACACAGAATTTATTAGTTTGTTGATCAGAGAGTCTTACGCTAGACGTTGCATTGTGGTAGATATTATGTTTTATCATGTTAGTGTAGCGATGATCTATTCGGCATTTATCGATTCGGCATTTATCGATTCGGCATTTCGTCTTATGGAGTAATGATCTGAAAAATACCCACTGGTTCAAAATGGAGTGTTGAGCTAGAAAAACCAACCGGACTTTGACGAATTGAGTTAAAGCCAGTCGTGGAGCGATTCAGAATTGATGATTCCCTCTTGGTGACCGTAACCGTGAATTGAACGGTTGCTTTCATCTTCATCTAGGTGATTTGTCGATATGTGTTTGTAGATATACTAACATTATCACCGTATTTTAACAACAGTAAATACCGTTTATTTTCCTTTACAGATAACTGCCGGTGGGCTTCCTTCGAGCTGGAGCGGAGAATAAAATATTATTTTGTTACTTTTGTTTTACTTTATTATATTGGGATAAAAGAATGTATTTTTGTATAAATTTTGTCCGACAAAACTACTCGTTACACAATGTGGAGTCTCCTAACAATAAGATCTTTCAGTTTAACTGGTGCAAAAGGGTGTCTTATCATCGGCTTCATTAAATAAGCAATGTTAATTAATTATACTCCACAGTCTGTCCAAAGGTGCCGGCTGTTCCGGCAAATTCAAAATCTTTCCGAGGAGAAAGATCCCAACACTCCCAACTATCGTTCGATGACCACGAAGGGACGGTAATCTGACAGCGGCAAACGGGCTCTTGCATTAACTTGGAAGCTGTCACCAGACCGCGCCAACTTTCCTAGAAATTGTTTGGAATAGCTGCGTCGGGTAAGTGGCGGAAGGTAAATAAGCTTTAGTAAATATGTTGAAAGTTGTTGAGGCTTTGGTACATTATGGCTAATTACATTGGAGAGACGAGTTAATTTAGTAGTTACAGCGGATAGTGCTTTTCACTTCCATTAATGAAACTAGGAATAATAGATACAGTAAAGCCCCCGTCAACCGAATTAATTGGGAGGGAGGCCGTTTCAGATGACAAGAATTTAGGTTAAAAATAACATTGTTTTTGTATTTTTTTCTATCAAATTACATAGTATTCTTGGTCAAAGTTTCGTAATGTTTTCTTTAATATAGAATAAAGCAATAAAATAAGGGAAAATAAACGTTTAAAGTGTTTTTTTAAGAAATCTTCTATGTTCTTTTATGTTTTCCTTTGACAACGATGTTTTGCAGCTATATCTCTCCATAGTTTAATTTGCAGAATGTCATGAGGTTTTGTATCATTCGATTATTCGATGAAACGTAAAGAAATCTGAAAAGGGCAAAACATTATGCAATATAAACAAAATTTAAGAACCTAGTCGTGTCCCTAACCATTTAGACCTACTGTATAAAATTCTTACCTTTGATTGAGATAATTCTTACCTCATTGAAAATCTCGTGGGCGTTGTGCTGTCTCTCGTCTGTTGGGTCATCATCTTTGTAATATTATACACTCAGGTTGTGTGGATGAAGAACCATATCATTAATGTCCTGGTCCATGAATTCACTTTCTGAGTCAGCGGTTGCTAACAATTTGCGTATCTCTTTTTTGTTAATTTCGTTACATCCTCTCAAAAATTTTATTAAAGGTCCAATTTCTTCAGTCGTTTCTTCAATGGTTTCTTCTTCAGGATCGCCAATCAAAATCCAATCAAAAAGTGTGTTCCAGAATTTTTACAATGTTGAAGATTTTATCGTGATCCATGACTCAGCACACCAATAAACAATATGTTTCATTGTTAAAGATTTGATAGTTTCGGGAACGCTTTTGGATCCATTCATCTCCTGTAATAACAGATACCTTACGAATGCTCCTCCATAATGTCTCTTAAATACTCTTAAATATCTGTATTACTCCCTGGTCTAACGGCTGAATTAAACTCGTGGCATTCGGTGACAAAAATCTGACAATTATATTACCATTTTGTAGATTTGGAGAGTGCTTTGGCGTATTTTTAACAAGTAAGAAAGGAAGATTTTTGATTTTAAAAAGAAATGAAAAAAGAAGAGTATAGCCAGATAAGCGGAGTGAGAAAAGGAGACTGATTAAGAGGAAACAGTAGCGATCATCAGGTAGCAAAAACGCGTTCCAAGATTGCGGCTGTAATTTTGAATATTTTTTCAAAATATTTGGCACACGTATTCGTAATATAATAAAGAATGGCGGTACAGAACCCAATTTGAAAAATGTATTATTATGTGGAAATTACTCTGTAATTAAATACAATATTAAAAAACGAGCCTGTACCGCCATTAAGAAGAACAAAAAAATACACTTTCTTCGAATAAATTTTTTTATCCGATGCCTAGATTTTGTGTCATTTTGGAACTAGTCAATTTTTTTTATTTCATTAGTAGTTCCAAAATGACACAAAATCTAGGCATCGGATAAAAAAGTATATTTGAAGAAAGTGTATTTTTTGTTCTTCTTAATGGCGGTACAGGCTCGGTTTTTTAATAATGTATTTAATTACAGAGTAATTTCCACATATTAATATATTTTTCAAATTGGGCTCTGTACCGACATTCTTTATTATGTTACGAATACGTGTGCCAAATATCTCGAAAAAATATTCAAAATTACAGCCGCATTCTTGGAACGCGTTTTCGCTACCTGTTGATCGCTACTGTTTCCTCTTAAGATAGCACGAGACAGATCACAAAATGGCCGAAGGAGTATAGGAAGGCCAAGGAAGATATGAGGAGGCATTCGAAGATGCCGTTCCCCATTTTGAACTCATATTGAAAACAAAGTGGTCGTCATCCATGAACTTTTTTGGCTTCTATGAAAAACTGGAAGTACTTTTTCTGAAACACCTTTTAGAGCTCTTGGTTTGATTTTTGATCAAAGTCAGTTATAATTAAGTTATATTATATAAGAAAATAATTATCGATAATTGGTGGTCATTTCTTGCCAAAATTGACTGGTTTAATACTGCTTTTATTGCGTAAAATTTTCAATCATCTTGCTGAAATATATAAACGAAGCCGACTGATGCTGTAATTCGGGATTTAACTCGAAGTTAACGAACTGGAATAATAAACTATCTACATAATTAACTATTCAGTCTCAGGAATGTAATTTTAATCAAAACTCATTAACATTTCAATTTTCGAAAGAATTTTATTAATAAATAATCATTTCGGCAAAAATAGGTCACAAAAAGAGGTCCAAAAATTGCTTTTTTAAATTTTTATGAAAAAGCTTAAGGAGCTGAAATATTTGTAGTATAATGTGAAACCATACAATACCGCCATATAATATTAAAAAATATATAAAACGCTGTGAGCTCGTACGTAGAGGGGATATTTATAAATTCGCGAGCGCCAGTAGTGGCAAGTCTGTAAACGTTTACCGGAAATTTGACATAAATGTCAAAGTGATTAATTTAAAATTAAAATTAAAAACATTAATTATAAAAAATATTAGTTGGTCAAAGCTGTGGTATATATTTTTACCTTAAATATACTTACGTTTTAAATACTGAATTTACGTTTTTTTAATGTTCCGTAATATGTAATTATAAATTAATCTAGCGCCATCTACACGATAATTGTGAAAGTATCCGAAGTAAGAAATTAATATTTCATCAATATAACGTCAAAATGATTAGCAACATCTTAAAAAAATCTATTACAATTTAATTATTTTTTAGCGTAGTAAATATTAAGCGATAACAATTAAATAATAAATTTAAAAATTACCGGTAAAAGTTGAATTAGTAATCCGCCAGGAGCGACACCAGCGAAGCTCAAAGCGTATAGTGACCGTATGATTATTAGCCCGGTCAAGAAAGACATTGGAGATTAAAAAAATTCGCGTATAACTGAAAATTATACCATTAGGTATAAAATTACACCATTAAAAATAAAATGTTGAGAGCTTCTATCAATCCCACGTTTTAAAAAAAGTTATTCAAGGTCAAATATAAGGTTTCTTGCGTTTTTCAGCCAAACGGTAAGTTTTATAAAGTACATCAACCATACATTTTACACCATGCAATACGTACCGACAATAATAATTATGTAATTATAATTTGTTTCTAGCTCTGAAATTTTGCTTTGAATCCACATCCAAATTTCAAAGGTAGACAAAAATATGCTCATTTTACGCTTACTGGTCCAATACTTGTATTTAAAATTCTCTGAAGCTTCAAAACTCTCTGGGTTTACCCCTTCTACATTACCATTATTTTGCTCTATGGTAAAATTGTTCAATGTGCTAAATACAGTCTTCTTGTGGGGTTGTCTGTCTCCCATCGGGCACATCCCTAGGTGGTGGATAGCGGAACGTCCTAACTGGTCCTATAAGCAGAACATAGTTAAAACTAGAATAAATAAAAGAACAGTTATTTGAAGACCTAGAGAATAGTGTTAAATAACATGAATGCAAGAATAGGACGAAATAATGTTTTCCACCTACCTCTACCCAAAGTATACTTTTCCGGACATGATTGTAGGGAGCAAAGTTGTACTTTTCCTCCCTAGGGAGGAAAAGTAAAACGTGACGTCATGGTATTTCATTCATTTCATTTCATTCATGAAATATAACTTATTGACGCCCTGTACAATACCTAGTTTCTATTACGTAAGTATCTATACATTTCAACGTTTATTTAAAAAACACCCTGTATTTTGCAGAATGGTAAAAACAGTAAATTGTTATTTTTATTTAACAATGTTTACATTAATAATTTGACTTATATTTGACAGTTGACAGTTATATTGTACCTACTTATTAGTTTTAGTTCTAATAAATTTTGTTGGTTAGTTACATAAATAAATTAAGTAAAAATGAAAAAATTACTTGTTATTTGAGGAAGGTGGAAAAACCATATGTATAACATGGGAGTAAAGTGCCTTTTCCTCCCTTGAATGATTACTGCCCTCCGCTACGCGTCGGGCAGTAAACTTCATTCTCGGGAGGAAAAGTAGCACTTTCCTCCCTTGTTATACAAATAGCTATTTCATCCCCACTATAGGAAGACACGGGATGAGAGGTAGTCTCATCTATCTTGGAGCTCTAGTTAACAACACAGGCAGTTGTGAACCCGAAATTAGAAGACGCATTCAACTAGCAAGAGCAGCAATGAGTGAACTAAACGGGGTCTGGCGTGATCGTCACATTACTATGACAAACAAAAAGAGACTCGTTTCAACTCTGGTCTTTTCCATATTTTACTATGCATGCGAGACATGGACAGTCAAAGAATCAGATAGACGACGTATAGACGCCTTTGAAATGTGGACATGGAGACGCCTGCTTCGAATTCCATGGACGGCTCGCCGTACAAATATCTCGGTTCTGGATGAAATTAAACCGGATCAGCGTCTCTCCAGTACCGTTTACTCTAGAATTTTAAAGTTCTTTGGTCATATCCATCGAAGTGATCACAAAATGGAGCGGTTGGTGGTCCAAGGAAGGCCTCAGACTCAACGCCAACGCGGAAGATCTCCACAGCGATGGGCGGACATTACTAAAAAGCTTCTCAACAAACAGTATACTGAGGCAATACATGTAACTGATGAACGCGACCAGTGGAGAAATATTATCAATCAAACTGTCCGAGCTGCTGAAGCCCAATTATGAACCACAACACATCTACTAAGATGTTAATGACTATGATGATGATAGGAAGACACAGTCTACACAACGCCAGTAGCGATAATGGCTCACGACTGATAACATTAACAGCAGTACTAAACATGACAGTCATTGGCACCTATTTTGAACACAAGGATATACACGCCATAACCTGGATCTCCCCAGATGGAAGAAGAGTAAGTCAGATTGATTATATCTTGATAGATTCAAGACACGGAAGAGACGTAATGTACTGCAGAAGTTCTACAACAACAGCTGCAAACATAGACTCAGATCATTGCCTAATGATCTCAAGATTGAAGGCTAGGTAAAGGATATTTGAAGGCATCGATAAAGAATGCCATCCGTTTCAGAATTTCAGAACTTATAATGATTTAATTTAGAAGATATAAATATTAATAAAGAATTCACTAAAAGGATGTCAAAAAGAGATGGAGAAAGTATTTTGACAGTTTATTAAATGAAGAATTTGACAGACAGTCTCTGGAGTTAACGAAGACAGTAACAGCAATGGTTACCAGAATAACAAAGGAGGAAGTGGCTCAAGCGCTTCAAAAAATAAAGAAAGGAAAAGCAGTCGGACCAGATGATATTTCTGGGGAAGTATGGATAGCATTGGGAGAGACAGGAATAAGTTGGCTAGCAGGTCTATTTAATAGAATTATGGAAGTTGGACAAATGCCAGACGAATGGAAAAGCAGTATATTAGTACCTGTCTACAAAAACAAGGGAGACATACAACCATGTACAGGGCTATAAAACTACTTAGCCACACCATGAAAATATGGGAGAGAGAAATTGACAGACGGATACGTGAAGAAACCGAAATATATGATAATCAATTTGGCTTTATGCAGGGCAGATCAACAACAGATGCAATTTTCATTGTAAGGCAACTGATGGAAAAATACAGAAATAAAGAGACCAACGCTCATATGGTATTCATTGATCTTGAGAAAGCATATATGATAGAGTTCCTCGAGAGATTCTGTGGTGGGCACTCAATAAGAAAGGAGTCCCTGGCGAATAAGATTGTGAGAGATATATATAAGGGAGTAACGACTAGTGTTAGGACAGGTGTGGGAGAGACTGATAAATTTCAGGTGAAAGTAGGATTGCACTAGTTTTGGACCAGATAACAGCGAAACTACAGGGTAGCATTCCATGGTGCCTAATGTATGCTAATGATGTAGTGTTAATAGGAAATAGTGAAAGAGACTTAGAACATAAACTGGAACAGTGGAGACAAGCTCTGGAGGAAAAAGGTTTAAAACTTAGCAGGACAAAAACAGAGTATTTGGAATGTTCATTTAAAGATGGAGTTACTACAAATAAAATGGTATCTTTGGATGGTGAAGTGATTGTGAAAAGCAATAGTTTTAAGTACCTAGGATCGGTATTACAGAGTAATGGAGAAATAGATGGAGATGCATGCAGTAGAATTAGGGCTGGATGGATGAAGTTGAAGGAAGCGAGTGGTGTGTTGTGTGACAGAAAAATTCCAATGAAGCTGAAGGGAAAATTCTATAAAACAGCCATAAGACCGGCTATGATGTACGGAACTGAATGTTGGGCAGTGAAAAAGAAAGAGGAACAACGAATGCATGAGGCGGAAATGAGAATGCTTAGATGAATGAGTGGAGTGACAAAGAAGGATAAAATTAGAAATGAGTATATTAGGGGAAGTCTAGGTTGGCACCAATTGATGCCAAAATTAGAGGGCATAGGTTGGTTTGGTCATGTTCAACGTCGAGGCATTAATCACCCAATACGAAGAAAAGCTGAAGTGCAGATCCCTGGAAGGAGTAGGAGAGGAAGACCAATGAAGGCCTGGGTGAGACGATAAGGCAGGACATGTTGGTAAAGTGGATTAACATTGATATGACCCAAGATAGAATTGTGTGGAGAAATGAAATTAGGGAAGCCGACCCCGCATAGGGATAAGGCAAAGAGAATGATGATGAAATAATAATAAAGAATAAATATGAATAAATTATGAATATATAACATACAAAAATACCAAAATAATACTAATTGTTTACGCTTAATAACGACGATGAGTTTTGTAATTCGTTTTTAAATTTGCGTTTCTTTTCAGGTAAGAAAATAAGACATCAACTAGCTATGAGCGCGGTAAGTACAAAGGATAATTATAAATAAATAGTCTAACAAATTAATCAAACGACACAATAAAATGAAGATGTACACGCAATGTTTGCCAGTTTAATCTTTAATTATCTTTTTTTACTGCTCGTAAGCAACCTTAGATATATCTAACACTACATCAAATTGTTTAGGCTGCTAACAGACATGTCCTCGACATCAAAACAAAGGTAGGTAAAAACAAAAGATGCTTGGGACCTGTAATTAATTTTCTTTATTTTTCATTGCAATTAACGTGTCTCTCAAAGATAAATATTAATTTAATTAAACTGCTCGTCAAAGTAAGGGATATTATCAGAAAATGCTTTGAAAACAAAAATATTCAAACGTAGATGATAAACATTCTTTATTATAAAATAAATTAATGTCACTGCTTCTCTTTTGTATCAAAATTCGACCAACTCAAATGTTTGCTAAAAAAATAAAAAACTAAAATTGACAAAATTTCTTGTCCTACTAACGTCCTAATCATTTTCAATATCCAAGAAAAAATTATTTAATAGGTTGTGTGTCCTCCATTAGCCTCAATAACTGCTTGTCAACGTATTAGCATAAATGGGAAATAAGCCACAATTTTACCAAAAAAATGATTTTATTAGAAAAATTGTTTTACTTAGCAACAACATTTTTGTTTATTTTAGTAGTATTTTGTATTTTGACAACGAAACCCGATTTGGGCTTCGAAACGTTAATAAAATAATTTTTTTGGTAAAATTGGGGCTTATATCCCATTAAACATAGTTTATTATAAAAATCCCACAAGGAAATAGCTTCAGACCAACATTAGTATTAGCATACTAAATTGTTACGCACATCTTGCCTGATTTTTCGAAAGCGAATATTTCCCGAAATGAATGAAAGATCGAAAAACTAAAAAATATGTGCTCAATATGTTTTAAAAATCTATCGAATGATACCAAATACGACTTCCCACGGAGAGGGGTGGGGGGTAAATTTAATATTTTAAATACGAATCCCGCTATATTTCGCGAAATAAACATCAGATCGAAAAACTGTAACATACACTTATTCAATATTTTTAAAAAATCTATCGAATGGCACCAAACACGGCCCCCACGGAGGTGGGGTGGGGGTTACTTTAAAATCTTAAATAGGAGCCCCGATTTTTATTGCAGATTTGGATTTCTTGCGTAAAAATAAGTAACTTTTATTCGAAACAATTTTCGAATTATGGATAGATGGCGTTATAATCGGAAAAAACGATTGTTGGAAATAAAAAATTAAATTAAAAATAGAAAGTCCCCACTAAAATGGAAAACTTTTCTTAGCTTCTTTTGGTTTTAGGACCTACTACTTACAACCCAATAGGTCCCCATCACGCTCGAGTGACTGCACATTTAGCATACTTTGCTCCCCTACTATTATTAGTTTTCTCAGGATTTGAAAAAAAAATGAATCCCATTTAAATAGCATTAAAGCCGAAACTACGTACCCATCCCCTTAACTTTTATTGAGTAGTTTATTAATCAAATGATGATTTCACAAAACTTCTATTTCTGCTTTACGGTTTTGGAGCGAAATAATTATGTCCGTGAAAAATAGATTTTTAGTACTCCTCATTATTTTTTCTCAGCTTTTTGATGTTCTCGCTGTACTTATTTCAAATGTAGAATATGCTAATTTTTTTACGTTTATGTTTTAACGTCGCCATGCGATATAATTTGGATTTTATTTACCCCACCAAAAAACAAATAACTATCATTATTCCATAGTGACGTATATCGAAATTTTATATTTTTATGTCCTGCTTTATACTTCATTTATAATTCATATTTTGTTTTTATTGCTTGTTATAATCTGGTTAATAGTGTGCTTTATGCCCTTGCTAGCATAAAGTGCATTTTATGGCACGCTCTATCATAAAAGAACAAAAAACAGTTTTTTAGTGTAGTAATAAGAGTTTATTTTATTTTAAATATTTTATTTTTATTAGAGAGATATCGAAACTCGGAGTTAAAAGTTCCTTTATTACAGGATCTTTTAATAAAGGACAAATACAGGACATGTGCAATGAGAGTTATCGAAACCACTCGAAACGCAGCTTTAAGGAATCTTTTATTTTGACAAATAACATTAAATATTTTTGTAAATGTAAAAATAACCTATAAAATTCTATTTGTTACCTCCCTTAATAAGATCTTATAAATAAAAGATAAAAATTAAAATAAGATCGTTGAATTTAATTATTTTGTCATTTAAAGAACAACATAACCCATAATACTCATTGTACAACATGGAAGTGAAAAAATTAGAGATACTATATTAGGAGTTGTTAAATACTTTTGCATATTATGGGTATATGAAATGAAGAATTTATGAACAATATATTTGCTAAGGTATACGCTCTGAGCTTCGCTGGTGTCGCTCCTAGCGGACTACTAATTCAACTTTCACCGGTAATTTTTAAATTTATTATTTAATTGTTATCGCTTAATATTTACAACGCAAAAAAGTAATTAAATTGTAATCGATTTTTTTAAGATTTTGCTAATCATTTTGACGTTCTACTGATAAAATATGAATTTCTTACTTCGGACACTTTCACAATTATCGTGTAGATGGCGCTAAGATTAATTTATAATTACATATTACGGAACATTAAAAAACTTAAATTCAGTATTTAAGACGTAAGTATATTTAAGGTGCTTTGACCAACTAATATTTTTTATAATTAATGTTTTTAATTTTAATTTTAAATTAATCACTTTGACATTTATGTCAAATTTCCGGTAAACGTTTACAGACTTGCCACTACTGGCGCTCGCGAATTTGTAAATATCCCCTCTACGTACGAGCTCACAGCGTATATCCAGTGCTCAACCACCTAATGACACCATTGCAAAATCTTCAGACAGCAGTTGAAGTGCTGTATAATTATTAATCACAAATTGCTTCAAGAATTATTGGTATTGAAAGAACATCTGGTATTTTGAAGAGAAGATTTTAAATATTAATATGTGAAATAAGATGCAAGTTACCTTTTATTCAAGGAATAATACGAGCTTCTTCAGTTTTACATGTACTAACAAATATGAAGGTGCTGCGATTTAATCGAACAAGTTGTGGCAGTACATTTTCAACCAGGAGCAAATCTAGTGCAACTGCAACTAAATTTTGTGTGTGTTTGTTTGTGTTAAAATTATTCGCAATTTAAGGCAAGTTTAAATGGTTAATGTTGATAATTTTATTTTTATTGGACTGCAGTTTGCTAATAAGTTAAAAATAAATAGGTATAGTAATATAGTATATATAGTTTAATATTCGTATCTGATTTTAAGTATTTTATTATTAGCAGTTTTTTAATAAATTTATAAATACATATTGGTGTTTGATTTTATGTATCCGTTAAAATATGTTATCACTTTCCGTTAAAAGGACTTCCACAACTAGCAAAAATATATGAACAAACAAATTGTTTTAACAGGTTTTGTAGAACCGTTGATACACAGATGCGTTGCAGAGCACATATATAGGAAATTAAACAGATTGTGGATGAGTGGAATGCCCTATACAAAGCTCGAATGCCACAAAAGCGACTAAAATCCAGGAAAAGCTTCCTTGGAACAGTGCAGGATGAGTATTTTCCTCTTCCCTAGGTTCAATGGACCGGCCAATCTCTAGACCTAGACTTTAAAACACAGGAAACTATGAATAGGATAAGAACAGGGGTCGCTCCAGTAAAATCAAACATTCTATAATGGGGGAAAATAGACCAAGATGATGTGAACTGTGACTGGAGAAATACAGAATATGGAACATCGTCTTACATGCAGCAACTATCCTTGTACCCTCGAAGATTTGTGGCTCGGCAACAAAGATGGAACCGACATAGCCCAAACCCAAAACTGGGCTGAAATTCTATGTCCGGACACGATAAAGTAAAGTAAGTGTTTTAAAGGACAAAAATAATAGAGGAATTAGCTTTATGGTGGATGAATTATTTTGACAGTATATTTAAATAAACAAAAGCTGATGGCCCGAAAATGAAAGTGTAATACTTTTGGTTCAAAACATTATAGATTCTAATACATAAAGAATTAAAATTTCAAAAATAAATACTTAAACCTCTTAAACCTTTGTTTTATTGTATGAACCCGTTTATATTTTAATACCATTTATGTTATATATCTGTTGAATATATTGTTTAGTCGAATTGACATCATATTCTTTACAATTTAATATTTGGATCGTACAATACTCGAAGAAAACATTTCGATGATATCGCCGAAATATCCTCACAGCAACTTTGTACATTTTAATTTTTTAATTCGATAGCATTTACCTAGCAACGATAGTGTCTATTTTAGAACTAATCTATCTAAGAACTAATTTACCTTCTTGTATTTCAGTTTTATTTCTTCAGTTTTCATTGTGATATGTTCCTGCCACTTTAATTTGCTATCCAAATATACTTAACCCTAAGTATTTAATTGTGTTCTTGTACGGGAGATTTTATTGTTTGAACCTAGTGGGTGATTATTTATTTTTTTGTAAGTGAAATCATATGGCAGGTTTCCCTTAATACATCGATTTTTATATTCCAAGTGTTTATTTTGTTCACTGTATTCTGGAGGTGTCTAGTTTCTTCGAATGTTTCACCGACTACTAGTATTGCGGTATCATCTGCAAATGTAGCCAGTTTAATATTTTCTGTAATATTCATATCACAGGTATATAATAAATATAATAAAGATCCCAGAAGACTGCCCTGTGGAATTCTTGATTAATTTTGGTATTTAATATTTAGTTAAGCTTTGTTCATTATAAAAATATTTCCTAAACGATTCTAACCCTCACTGTAACAAAAGTTGGTATATTATGTATTTTCAGAAATTTAATGACCGAAATGTTAGAAAGCAACAACTAATTACAAAAGGGCAAATATTCGTAAACTATGTTAGGAAGCCTTAACTTGTTGAGTTAATTTTAAAGACCTTTTCAGAAATTTGCAACTAAAGCGGGGTTGAGTAACTTTGATAGTTTAAAGAAATTAATTAATTGTTCTAAACATTGCACACTAATATGCGAGTTAATGTGAACAACAATGTTACTTGCAAACTTCATCTTTAATTAGTTTAATCTACTGTAATTGTTATAAGTGTAATTAGTATTGTTATAAGTGTTTTACTAGGGGTTTCACAAGATTATTGCAAGGAGTAGTCCTTTTCTCTTAGAACGAAAATATGCATTGTTTCGGAAAATATTCAAACAAGCTTATATTTTTCTAAAACTATTTTTGTTAGTTTATATACATGTTTATTAATTGCCGCTAATTGTTTATTAATTGTTTAAACAATAACAATTTTTTTGTATAAGTAATTTTAAAAATATCGTTGAATTCATCATTTGACTTTGATCAAATATGTTTCTGTTTTGTTTTTGATTATGCCGAATCCGAATATGGCATTACAATTTGAAAATTCTTATACAGAAGCTCTTATACAGTATGTCTGCGTAGCTAGGAACCACATTCAAAACTTTTTTATTATCAAATTTACGAAAAAAAGGTATTCCTCATAAAATGCTCTGGATAGTCAAAAATTTAAAACTCAACCGTAAGATATCAAATTTTATCAATTTTATACGAGTTATATCAAAAATATAAATTTCGTTAACCCTCGTAAAGCGGTGCTTAGATTCTTACGTAAACAACGGTGCGGGGTGCAAATACATCTGTATATCCATTTTTTATATGTGAACGTCGTGGAAATTGATTTGAAAGATAATTGTGACTTGTTTATTATAGTATGAAACATAATTTTACAAACAAAGTACCCATTTCTTCTTAAAAAAAATATTATCGTTGCAAGATAAACATATGAAATTTTTCACAGAGTGAGCGACACAAAGTTTTTAGACATAATACAGTTATGTCGGGACTTTCGGTCTTTTTTATCTGACATAAGTAACATTGACCTTGTCCCGTAGCTCTGTTAGCTCCAGGTGGAACACCAGAAACGTCCAATTCAGGATATGAAATTTTCATAATTTGCACAATATAGTCATTTTTCCGAAAAATCACGTAAACGTAAATTATTTTAGATACTGCAATGGGTGTAATGTGTTTAGAATTGAATTTAATGCGAATAAAAAAATGGACAAAAATCAAAAAAAGTTATTAAAAAAGATAGGTGAGAAAAACGAGGCCTGGGGTGCAGCTGCACCCCGCACCGCCTTACGAGGGTTAAAGAGAAGTACCTTCAAATTCCAGAATATCAGAAAATGCTATTATGAAAAGTTTTTTGAAATTAAAAACGATGTTTTAATATACAATTACATCATTCTAATCAAAAAAAAAAAATTTTTTATTTTTTCTTAATATAGAGATACCCATCATCATTATTTTATTACGATAAATAGGTATGATAACTATTTTATTATCAATTTTACGAAAAAAAAGTTATTCTTCATAAAATACTCTTCCTGGTCTAAAATCTAAGATACAACTAACAGATATTTAACTTTTGCAATTTTATACGAGGTATGTAAAAAATATGAATTTTTCTTAAGAGTTAAGTGCCTTTATTATTCACAATATTTTAATTGGAAGGATGTAATTGAACACTGAAATATATTTGTAATTCCAAACAACTTTTCTTAATAATAAATTTTCGATATTGTGACATATAAAGCTACTTTACTCTATAGTGAAATTCATATTTTTTGACATACCTCATATAAAATTAATAAAATTTGATATTTGATGTTTGTATGTTAGATTATATATGATCCAAAGTATTTTAAAAAGACTAACTTTTTTTGTAAACCTGATAATAAAAAAGTTATCAATAAGTTTCAAGTTACGCAGACATACTGTATAAGAGCTAAAAAAATTTTTTTGTTGAACATTTAATATTGTCGAAGCTCTTATTATTAAATATATTTTAGGTAAGTTTTATAGAAAAAAGTTTTGATCACTTTGTATAAACATTTTTTAACTGGTAATTTTCGGTTTTTTTATTACATTTTTGTTATCGATCTTAATTTTCTCAGAAAGAAATAGTCCATTTCATTTCTAAAGTAAAATAATTTAGTGAATTTTAAAGATTATGTCCTAAGCTTTAAAAAAACGTCTATAAAAATGTAATAAATATGTTCAAACTTGAGTAACACCGTCTTTAAGTGGTGGTAATTCTGTAAAACAACGAAGTTTTCAAAAATTACATTTTTTGAGAAGTCGTATCATTTGTATTAAATTTTTGAAATTTTTTTTTTTTTGAATAAAACATCGTTTAGTAAGATGTCTAAAAGGTAACTTATGCAAAATTGAGAGTTTTATAAGAAAAATTGTATTAGTTACACATTTTTAAGCCATTTTTAAACCAAATTCATGCAAGTCTCACTTTCCGCCAACACCGTACTTATGCCCATAAATTTTATTTCTTTTTATTATAACCATAAGATAGCTGAATTATTCTTCTTTCATTTCCAATTCATAAAATTTCATTTGATCCATTAGTTAAAGAATTACATTAAAATAACTCAACCGTGCACTTCACCGTACGCTAGATTACAGTGCGCCAATGTTTGTGAGAAGGGTGACTTTAGTATTATAAATAAAAATTATAGAAGCTACAGATTTAATTTTAGAAAAATCTTTGTCCAAGGTTTTTTTTGTAAAATTTTCTGAATTTTTCAATGGCCAAGTCAGTTTTTTTCTAGAATTTATATTTTCGGAGTTATTTAAAAAACATCTAATTTCGCAGTTCATTTGTTTAATAAAAAATGAAGTACCCACGTCTCGAGTAGAACTTTTTGATATGTTGTTTATTAAACATTTCTTAATAAAATTACAAAAAGTTCTATCTTGTTTAATTTTTTCCGAAGTGAAAATCTATCTACACTCCCCTAGTTACCGATACTACCGATCGTACCATTTTAACGGCTTTTTAACTATTTTGATATTTTGTCTAGCATCGTTTCATTTTTCCTTTTCTTACTCTTCATGTGACTCATCCTTAAAGAACATTGGCGATCATAACAGCCCATTTTGCTCTCTCTGCAACGGTTCTCCATAATCATCCAAAATTCAACGCCGTATAGAAGGCAGAGAATACGTAGCATCCCAATACTCTAGCTCTAATTTCTATTCCCAGTTTTCCATTGCATAATATTGTTTTCATCTTCTTGAAAGCGTTTCTGGTCATCTTAATGCGTCGTTTTATTTCAAGGCTGCGGTCTTATTGTTCATTTAGCTCACATACCAAGTAATTGTATCTTAAGTACTTTCTCTAGATATTTTCCTTTAACGTAGATTGTTTCGTTCTCCATCTTGTTCTTACTGTGATGCACGATTAATTTTATGAAACAGCCCCACGCATGGAAGCCATTTGATGAAACACGACAAAGGATGGAAGTCATATGGGGCCATTTTAATGTAAGACAAAAGGTAGCCCCTGTTGTTTTATGAAACATGACTAATTAAGAATTGGACAAAATTCGTGCTACATAATTTATTAAGTACCTCGGTTGCTACTGTCTCAGAGATTTTAGGGAGTGGATTCTTTAATAGATGTTATGATATATTCTTATTAGCTTAGAAAAATTAGAAAGATAGAAAAATCGAAATAAGGATGTGAAATAAAAAATAAAGAAAAATACAAAAAAATAAAATATTGGGCGCCATTGGTTACCTAAGGGAAACCAAACTTTATACAAAAAAAAATAGAAATAAAACAAAGAAAGATAAATTAAAATAAAACAAAGAAACATAGTCAAATAAAATGATATACATAATATACAAAATGTTATAATGTAACTTACCTCCTTTACTTTACACTCAAAATTATATACTCAGTCAATGTTTTATCGTTCTTACGATTCAAGAGAGAAGGGAAAAAAATAAATTATATGTTGAAAATCAAACATTATTTATTAAAAACAAAAAAATTAATCTCTGATCTTTCTGTTATAATTAGAGACCAGATTACCAATTAATCAAAGATGAAACGAACAGTTTTACAAATATAAAAATTATACCTTAACAATTAGTGTCCTGGCTTCTTCCTCGTAGCTTGATTGGAAAGTCCAAGGCGCTATTGCACTCGCGAAACACTTACTTCACTGTCGTTAATTACAGCAAACAGCAAACAGTACATTGTTTATAAACAAACATTATTATAGAAAAATTCAGCTTTCACTTGAAGATAAATAGTTTAAAAGTTAGTTAAACTGGATCAAATTTTACTTTTACTCGAATAAAATTATTTAGTTAGACTCGAACATGATTATTGAAAGTTCATTAACTTTGACCAAAATAAAGTATGTGAGCATACTACATGTTTTAACTGCACTGTTAAACATAGTAATGAGAAAATTGAAACTCTTCTCTCCTACTTCTGGTTCTGACTGCTTAAATGAAATTAGTGGATACCAAAATTGGTATAAAATGATAACGACGATTTGCTTAGAAACAGCGGGAAAATCGCCGGAGTTCACGATACACCATCACATTCACCGGGCTAGAATTAACCTAGCCGGCTGGGAAACTGGAAAACTACATTCCGAAACACTTAATGGAACTCAACTCCATGACGATGGCCCTAAGGGAACCAAAACTCAACTTAACTCCATGGTGGCCCTGGTGGAACTGATCACTCAACTTCACTTGATGGTGACTTCTACGGAACTCAACTGAACATGATGATAGCTTATACGGAACTGATTTCTAGGACCGCTAACTCGATCCTTCTCAAACTTGGGTTTCTTCTCCCAAAAAAAATGACTTCCTACTTAGACCAATAGGAATCATACCAGATATTTCTCTACCAATCAAATGGTCAGAAAAACTCTCAAGACATCCCTCGAACGCCATGATGGTTTTACTTTCAACCAATAAGGACTCGTTATCTCTCAATAACAAGATCCCTCAGTTTTCACGAAATGCGATGACTCATACAATATTACAGTTAGTTTTGAGAACCAATATTACTAAAGGCATCGGCTTATTTTAGGTTGAGCCTTCCGGTTGCAATACACCCTCAATAAATTTGTGTCTGAGAAAGTCATAAAAATCTTTCATCTTCTAGACTGCAACAGCCTAACAGCATAGCAGGGGTCCTTCCTCTAGCTATTTGGATATCGACCAAAATAACTCAAAACGGTAAATGTCATAAAAACCTTTTATGCTCTGAGTCTTTACTTAACGTGGAAACTCTTTGAAAAATATTCCGTTTACAATTTTGTAGAATATCAACAATCTGGGGTACCTTAGTACACCAATTTTCAAAGAATCGCAAGAACCGAAATAAACATCCAAATCCCGTGAGAATTGAAAAACGCCATACTCTGCCTTTGCGGAAGATCGATATACAGGGTGTAGCGAAAGTGTACAACTGTAAACTGAGTCGGAATTTTCAAATATTTAGACGGAGGACTTTCAGCGTGTTTCAACTGACAATCACGATTTTTGTTTTTTTGTGTGTTCAAAACTATTTCATATCTCTCGCAGTACTGTGTAGTGCGATCAACAAAAATTTGCAGTCCTCTGCTGCCTGCAAGGAGTATTGTATAATGTGCATATCTGAGATTATTCGCTAGTATTTTGTTAATAGAGAGGAATATAGAATGTTAAGAGGGAAAAAAAGAAAATACATCTTAGAAAAAAAAGAGAACACATAGAAAACGAACTCCAAGAAATTGAAGAATTAAATAAACCAACAGAAACCAGAAAATTCTACCAAAAACTTAACAAAAGCAGAAAAGAATTTAAACCAAGAACAATGATGTGCAGAGACAAAGGAGATATAATAACTCAACAGAGTCAAATACTACAAAGATGGACTGAATTCTTCAAAGAAAAGTTTGAACAAAACGGAGATCCACTATACGATGGAATTATACTGGATCAAACGGATACCAGAAACACAACCCCCCCTTCAGTAGCTGTAATGCAAGAAGCAGTTACCAGACTGAAAAACAACAAGTCACCTGGATAAGACAATATTAGCTCAGAATTAATAAAAGAAGGCGGAGACTCCCTATTGAATGCGATACACGAACTAATAGTGAAGATATGGAATAATAAACAACTGCCACAAGAATGGAACACCGGAGTAATTATCCCACTACGTAAAAAGGGAGATTAGCTTGAATGTAAAAATTACCGGACAATAACGCTACTGACTGTGGCATATAAAATACTGTAAAATATTGTTAGTCCAGAGAAATAAGGTTTTTCTCGTGACACATCTCCCTCCAGGCCGAAACCAAATTTTTTGAGTAGTATGGACATCTATATTATTAACCTATATGTTTCCTGCAGCCGATTTTGATGATATACATAGTTATAAACAAATGAAGATCGAAAAACGGTAAATTATCGCTTTTTTCGTCTATTACCAAAAAGTTAAGCACTTTAAACAAATTTGAGAGTAAGAAACTCATAAATCGTATAAAAAACTTCAATATGGCATTCGCTGAATATGTCCAACCTTATTGGTTGCTTAGAAAATTGCAAAATAAATCATAAATATTGAGTTTTTATAAATATTAGGTAAAACTTAGGTAAAAATTAACTTATAATCTTCTTATTACGCGGAATGCCGAAACTTCTTGTACTTAAATTATATTTTAAATTTCAAAGCAATTGGTCAAATAGTTTAAAAGTTATTTAATTTATTTTTCCCAAATTCATTTTTTTTGCAACACTATAAGTCAGAAAATTATGAGGTTACAATAATACTTCGGACAGTTTATGAAAGAAGAACATTTATACTATTACCTTAATTAAAAATAAATGACAAAAAATAATTTTAAACAGTGTACAATTATTTTGCAAAAACATGTCCATTTTTTGCTTACTTATAAACAATTAGAATAACTTTTTAACCGTTACCCGTAGAAAAATTATTTTTTCATATTTAGAAAGACTGAATTTTTATACACATTTAGAAAGAAAAACAACTGTTCTAGGACATTTAGGGACAAAGTTAGCCCCCCCATTTTTTTAATTCACATGTTTTTGCAAAATTATTTTGCAATATCTATAATTATTTTTTGTCATTTTTTTTAAATTAAATTAATACTGTAAATTTTCTTCTTTCATAAACTATCCAAAATATTACTGTAACTTCATCATTTTCTGACTTACAGTGTTGCAAAAAAAATTAATTTTGGATAAACAAATTAAATAACTTTTAAACTATTTGACCAATTGCTTTGGAATTTAGGGTGTAATTTAAGCACCATAAGTCTCAGCATTTAATGTAATAAGAAGGTTCTAAGTTAATTTTTACATAAGTTATGAATATTTATAAAAACTCAAAATTTATGATTTATTTGGCAATTTTCTAAGTAACCAATAAGGATAGACATATTCAGCGAACGCCATATTGAAGTTTTTTATACGGTTTATGAGCTTATTACTCTCAAATTTGTTTAAAATGCCCAATTTTTTAGTAAGAGACGAAAAAAGCGAAAATTTACCGTTTTTTGATCTTCATTTGTTTATAACTATGTATATCATCAAAATCGGCTGCAGGAAACATATAGGTTATTATTATAGATGACCATATTACTCGAAAAATTTGGTTTCAGCCTGGAGGGGGATGTGTCACCAACACGATATTTTTTCCTTATTTCTCTGAACTATGTGTATGAGCGATTGAGACCATATGCGAAACAAATATTTGGGGGATATCAATGTGGTTTCTGCAGGCAGAAGTCCACAATAGATCAGATCTTCGTCTTGAGTCAAATCTTGGAAAAGACTAGTGAATTTAATATAGACACACATCATCTCTTCATTGATTTTGAGAGTGCCTATGATAGTATCCATCGAGAATTTCTGATCCACGCCCTGAAGAGTTTAATATTCCAACTCAACAAATTGATATAGTAAAAGAAACACCTAAAATACAGAGCAAAATTCGAATTCAAAACGCACTAACAGATACAATCCATGTTAGAACGGGCCTACGTCAGGGAGATGCCCTATCCTGTATTCTATTCAACATCACATTAGAGAAAATAATTAGAGTGTCAAAAGTCAACACCAGAGGAACAATAATAACAAAAATTGTACAAATATTGGCATTTGCAGATGAGGTTGATATCATAGCTAGAAGCAAAAGAGAAATTATAGAAGCATTTATTGCGATAGAAAGAGCGGCACAAAACAGTGGCCTAAATATTAATGAAATAAAAACCAAATACATGAAGGCTAGAAAATCGACAGGCCAAAGAAACCTACAGAATCTGACAATAGGAGACTATAACATCGAAATCGTAAAAAATTTTACATATCTAGGTTCACTAGTTACCGCAGATAACAATGTCAGCGAAGAAGTTAAGAGAAGAATACATGTTGCTAATAAATAAAACATATAATGAACTAATTAAACATCTAAGATCTAACAACATCACGAGAAAAACCAAATGCAAAATATACAAAATCCTGATGAAACCGGTCCTTATATATGGATCAGAGACATGGACACTGTCGAAAAGCGATGAGAACTTATTAGGTACGTTTGAACGAAAAATCCTCAGACACATACCTATATAAGGAGGTGAAAGAAAATGACGTGTGGCACAGAAAATATAATTTTGAACTATACGCAGCATACAACGAACCCGACGTCATAACATCCATAAAGATCGGACGTCTGCGCTGGATGGGCCATGTTGAACGGATGTTGGAGACCGAAACACCAAAAAATATAATGAGGCAAACACCAGTAGGGAGAAGGTCAAAGGGAAGACCCAAACTTAGATACATGGAACAAGTGGAACAAGATCTGAAAACACTTGAGATTACCCACTGTAAGAACAACTCAAGGAACAGAACAGAATGGCGGAAAATATTAGAACAAGCCAGGACCCAAAAAGGGTTGTCCAGCTACTGATGATGATGATGATTCCGTTAACTGATAATCCTTGTCGTGGGAATAGTACACAACCTTGTCGTACTACTCTTTCTATAGGTATCACTTTAGATTTTTGTTTTGCTTATACTACTAGTATTGTGGCTTTCTGATATCATTATTTTGTAATGATTCTCACATCCTGATCTTCTATTTCTGTGTTATGTAATATGTTTGCACTGTTGCGGTGTTGTACTTGGTCGAAGGCTTTCTCAAAGTCAACTAAGCATATGAATACATCACAATTATCATCTTGCCACCATTCTATGTTTGGTTGTATAGTAAATAATGCATGTCTAGCCCCACAGCTTTTTTTAATTCACGGTTTCCTGATATACTATCGTCTAGTTTTTTGAAGACACCTTCAGGTATCACTCGCAAGAAGACTTTTAAAACATGGTTCGTTAATCTGATCGTTTTATATTCTTCACATTTCCTTGCTATGGGTTTTTTGAGTATTACGATGAACTCATATATTAGCCATTCTTTTTTCTTCTTCTTCTTCTTCTTGTAGTGCCTATCTGTTTCGGGTATTGGCGACCAACATGGCAATCTGTACTTTGCACACTGCTGCTCGAAAAAATTTTTGTGGTTGTTGTGTTGAATCACGTACGTAGATTTTTTAGTAACAAAATCCTTCGCTTTCCTGGTCCCCGTTTTCCATTTACTTTTCCCTGCAAAATTATTGCAGCAGTCCATATCTTTCGCTGTTCCCTATGATATGACTGAGGTATTCAATTTTGGCTGTTTTTGTTGTGATTAACAGCTCTTTTTCTTTTTGCATTCTCAGCAAAACACCCTCATTAGTAATGTGGTCGGTATAAGATATCTTCAGGATTCGGCGATAAAGACACATTTCAAAAGCCTCAATTTTTGCGGGTGGAGTCTGTGAGAGTCTACGACTCAACTCCGTACAATAGTATAGAAAAGATGTAACATCTTAGTAACCTGATTTTTGTGGGTATTGATAAATCATGACATTTGAATAATTTAGCCACTTTTTAAAATTCAGATCTTTATCTCTATCCTACATTTGATTTCTATGGAATGGTCCCAATTTTCATTGACGTTCAAAGTAGGTGTATGCTTTTACTCTTTCTACTTGTTGACCGTTCACACTGATTCGTCCAAATTTCTGTTCCTTTTTAGAGATCATCATACATTTTGTTTTCTTAATATTTAGTGAAAGTGCGGATCTCTGAGCGACTTCTGTGATTCTGTTTATTAATTCCTGAAGGGGTTCTTTTTTAACGCCAATTTACTTATGATTATTTTCTTATTGTCAATATTCAAGCAGCAGTTGCCTAATATATTTTGCTTTATACAACAGGAATCGTAAAACGAAAATAATTAGAAACCCAGTGTTAGTAAGATATAAAAAAACGGTCAGTATCATCAGCGACACCCAGTACAAACTTAAAGCTTTTACCTTCACGGTAATTTTTTTCTTCTACTCCTTAACCAGCGACATTGTCGTGTATGTACATATATATATTTTACATGCGTATACCATATTAATCTTCGTGTTTTTCTTTTGCATTGTCTCGGAGGACAAGTTGTCGGTTTGTTTACTTTGCCAACAAAAAATTAATAGGTACATACAAATTACAAGTCGAACGATTAATATCGTATTTCATTTTGGATTTTTTCGACTAACCATAGTCGTTCGTAGTTAGCATCTTGTTCCATATTTGGTACTCAGCCAACAAATTTCTTTGACGCCCTGACACAATATTCCGGCTCGCCCTTGTTTTATGACAGTGGCGTAGCATAAGGAGGGGTTTGAATGGAAGCAGCCTTCAAAAATTATTTGAATTTTACTTGTTTTTAAATAATTCTTGTCCCAATTTTTCCCTATGATTGTCTCTTAAATTATTATAAATATTCGTCTTTTATTGGCAGTTTTAGAGACTCATTTTCATATACTTAGCCGTTTTTTTTTTCTTAATTAGTTTTAGGGCGTTTATTCATCGTGTTTGGGAGTCCCCTCCGACTTCATTTGTTTGCCCGTACTCAATCAATGTTTTTGTCTACCTGTCATCTTTCATTCTTGCAACGAGTCTCATCCATCACCATTTTTGGCTGGTAATACCTTCGATAATATCTTCCACTCCGGTTCGTTTATGACCCTCCTCGTGTCTTACTTACTTACTTACTTACTTTACTCCTCTTGATTCCATTTGGAACATAGGGCCTCTATAGTCCCCCTCCATTTATCTCTGTTTCTCGCCAGGAATTTCACCTCTTTCCATGTTAACCCGTTGTGTTCTAGCTCTCTGGTAATATTTATTTTCCAGGGTGTCAATGTGTGTCCAATAAACTTCCATTTGCGTCTATTTATCTTTTTGGCTATCGGCTCTTCATTAGTTTTTCTCTAAAGTTCCTTATTACTTATCCGATTTGGCCAATATATTTGCAATATTCGTCTAAGGCATCTATTTGCAAATTTTTGAACCTTTTGTATAATATTTTTCTCTATTTTCCAAGTTTCTGCTGCATATAGCAAAATGCTCTTTACATTTGTATTAAATATCCTGATTTTGGTTTTGACTGTTAATTTATTGGACTTCCATGATTTCTTCATCCATGATTTCTTCAGCAAATAAAACGCATTCTGGGCTTTAGTTATCCTTCCATTAATTTCCTTTTCTATTCCACCGCTAGCGTCACTTATGCTTCCCGGACAGCAAATCTTCTGTACATTTTCTCCTTCTTCTCCTTCAATGAATATCCACATTTCTCTTTCCGTATTTATCTTCATAAGTTTGGTTTTTCTTGTGTTAATCTCATTTTTCTTGCTTCTTTTGTCACTTTTTCTGTTTTTTTTTCTGCATATCTTGTCTTTTTTCGGACACCAGACATATATCATCCGCAAAGTCTAGATCTTCAAGCTGACCGAAAGCATTCTACCTAATTCCTGTTTTATTTTTCGTTGCTTTCTTCATGACCCAATCGACTAAGATCAAAAATATGGTTGAAGATAAAATACACCTTTGTCTGACTCCACTCTCTATGTTGTCCTCGTGTCTTAGTCAATCTAATTCTTAACGTTAATTCACGCATTGATCTCTCCATTTTATGTTGTGCCCTTTTCAATTTTTCCGCTGCTGTGTGTGTGCGTGTTAAGGTTCCTGCTCTATAATATGACTGGTTTACGCAATGGTTGAAAGCTCTTCTGTGTAACTGGATTGGGACATTTTTTAACACTTTTTGGCTTTTTTCATTTTTTTAACACATCTTTGTCTCCATTATCCTATTATGTCGTTTCTACAAGGCACAAAGATCGTCTGGAGGTTCTTCTGTTCTAAAACTAATAAGTTTGTTGTTTCACGCTGGTTTAGTATCCATGTCTCACTTCCATACATTATAGTGGGGCCAATTATAGATTGATATACCTTTATTTTAGTAGCCTTTAAGAGCAATTTTGATTTAAGCAGCGTGGCTAGGGAGTCATACGCTCTATTTTCTGACATGACTGTGAGGCTGTACTATAGTAAGCATAGAATTTATGTATTTGTCTTTTACGTACATTACTATTCAATACAGCAACGTTGTTAGTAAATCTAAGTTCTTGATACTCTGATTTCTAAGTTTTCACTGATTTTTCTCTCCATAAGTCTTTCCCTCCTTGTGGAGTACTTAGTGATTATGCGTTTCTTGGCCAAAAGTGTAAGATTGCTGACTGGCCGGGTCAGCTCATCTTCGTTCTTCATTCTCTGTATTCTCTTGTTGTAGTTCTTTTTCAGCTATCGTCTGCAATTCCTCTCTTTCTTTTCCCCTCTGGTTGGTATTTAAGTGCCTGTCTTGCCACGTTGCTTTGATCTTTCCTCAAAGTGTGACCAATCCATTTCTATTTTTTCCATGACTGTAGTAGATCTGTTAGTTTGATTTGTTCTTTCCCATAGTTTTGTATTAGTTTTTCTCTTGAGTCAGTAAATTTTCAGGATTTTTCTTAAATATTGTTTATATGATTGCTTTTTAGAATAATTTGTAGGTTTTTAGTTGTAATTTCGTCCTATTTATATGTTTCTGCTCCATATAGTATTAGTATAAATAGTAGTATATTATTGGTTCAACTATAAACCAGGGCGCATCTGTAAAAATATTGGTACATTTGGATGTTGAGAGGTGACTCATATTTTTTGCAGAAATTACTTGGAATCAACCCATATATATAGTTGAGTTATCCCCCATTCAAAAAGATCCGGGATATTGTTTAAATAATCAAAATGTCAAAACATTAAGGAAAAATTCGATTTTTTCTTCGTTTTTTGATTATAACTTTAAAATTATTCATCTCCGCGAAAAGTTGTACTAATATGAAAGTTGAGTAATTAAATTTCCTAGAATATAGGATTGGCTAAAATTTTTAAAAATTATCACCCTTGTTGCAAAATAGCAATAATTGCGAAAAAAAAAACATAAAAAACAAGTAAATGCATTTTACGTTTTTCAACCATTTATGCTAGACTTAGGACCTTAATATTTTATCCAAAAAAACTTTATGATATAATAAAACAATACTGTGAATTTTAATAAGATCGGTTCAATAGATTTTGCAAAATAAATTTGGCAATCCGGCTTTCGCAAAAAAATTCATTTTTTCAAAATGTTGTAGGACTGAAAATAAAGGAGACACCAAGTTGACTGTACCTTTCATTTGAAATTTGCAAAATTAAAATCGGTTAACTACCACGTCATCAGTATTTTTTTTAAATAAACATTAATTTTTGGTGCTACGCACAGGACATCAGATACGTTTGTTCTGATTGGGCATTCCCATGACCTTTGATAATGATTGATAAATTTTAATTTCTAGTACATTTCGATATAAATAAATTTGTTTATTGCAAAATAAAAACACATACTCTGTCCTTTAAAGTAACACTTTTTAGCAAAAACTTTCTTTGTTCATATATTTTAACTTAGAGAATAAAATTTATTATTTTTAAACATATGCAATGATTTAAACAATATTTCACAGACAATAATCAAATTAGTTTGATGTTTGTGGAATTAAAATATTAAAATAGATATAACAAAATATAGAGTAAGAAAATAATAGATTAGATAAAGATTGGAAGAAATTTTGGTGGAAATCAACTTGTGTTAATCGAACACCGCTGTCCTGCGCGTAGCATCAAAAATTAATGCTTATTTAAAAAAATTCCTGAAGTCGTGGTATTTAATTGATTTTAATTTTGCACATTGCAGATGAAAGGTACAGTATTCTTCTATACGAATAAAAATTTCAACTTGCTATCTGCTTTATTTTTAGTCCTGCAACATTTTGAAAAAATGAATTTTTTTGCAAAAGTTGGATTGCAATAGTTATTTTTCTACAACCACTATTCAAAGTGCACTTTTCTGCACGGTTTTATGTTAGCAAACTTGATATTTTCTCACATTATAGGATATTTGACATTAGTGTGCAGAAAAGTGACGTTTCTGTGCCGCAAAGTGACGTTTCTGTGCCGCAAAGTTCTTTTCTGCACAGTTGACTACCTCATTCTGAGTAACGTTATATTCTGTTTACATCCGTGGACTACCGCATTCTGAGTAACGTTATATTCTGTTTACATCCGTGGTTAAAATTTAGACAAATATATAACCTATAAGACAATTATTATATTTAACTATAGCATAGAAACTAAATTATGGATGTTACAACTGTTTTATTTTACAATTTTATTCTTATTAAACATTTTATAATTATCAAATAACCAATAAGGATTTAGCAACCTATGCAAGAGACGTCGAATGAAGTAGGTTTTGTGTAAATCCGTGACTGCATAAATATAATGTCAATAATGTGTAATAATTGTTTAAATTTAAACAAATTAAGGCAGTGCATTAATTTTTTAACTGATTTCTGTGCAATTTATTTAGGTATAAGGAATTTAAATTGATTAGTAGGTATTAATTAAATACAGTTTAAAATTTATCACATAGGTACCTATTATAATTAATCGTCGTTTGGAAATTGTGATTTTTATTTTTAGGAAAAACTGTGCTTGTAGAAAAAGTATAGTGTGAAACACGTGCAGAAAGGTAATTTCTTACTCGTTTGAATTGCGGCACTCGCTTGCGCTCGTACCGCAACTTTTCAAACTCGTGAGAAATTAGTACCTTTCTGCACTTGTTGCACAATATACTATTTCCTAACAAGTGCAGAAAGTCATTCTTTTTCGCACGCGACTGCAGTTTGCCGAACGACGCGAAGCGGGAGTTCAGCAAGCAGTCGAGTGCGGAAAAGAGACTTTCTGCAAGAGTTAGGAAGAATATTTTTTCTAAGAGTCTTTAAAAAATTACCAAATCTTAATCAATTAATTTAATTAATATGAAAATACATACACAAATTAATTCTTTGACAAGGTTGTCAAAACCAAACTTTCAATATAATTAGTTAGCATGACGACGATCTTGGTTTCCATGACGATGATTCAAAACGACTGTTATTGTCTACCGATTTGACTTTCGAATATTATGTCAAAATAATTTTATTTCATCGAATTGTCAGTAGTAATTGCACAAGAGCTCTGAAATTATTGAATTTTTCCCGAGTGACACTTTGACAGTTTTAATTTCACGAGCCGAAGGCGAGTGAAATTATGTCAAAGTGTCACGAGAGCAAAAATTCTATATTAATTTCAGAGGTCGAGTGCAATTTGTTGCGATTATTTCATGAATAAAACTGTTCAAAACCAAAATTTTATTGTAATTTATTTATGTAAGTACCATTAAACACACAGTTTTTATAAATATTTGACGATTGAAAGTCATCACTTTTATATAATTTTTAAAACATTAATGGTCATTAATGTCACTGAATGTATTTTTTCGTAGCAACGAAGGGCATCTGACATAATATACTTAACGACGGGAGATTATCAAAAATTATCGATTTAATTCAGATTTCTGTAGCTTTCTATTGGTCAGAATCTCCTATGAATGAAATAATCGTGTTAACTTTATTAAAACAGTAACACAATAAAATATATTTGAAATAAATTAGTAAATAATATCTAAATATTAGTTTATTGCATGTATTATAGTTACTTTAAGGCCATATTAACATTTCTAAATTAACACGCGTGCGGAAAAGTAAAAAGCGCGTGCGGAAAAGTAACACGCGTGCGGAAAAGTGAAACTTTCTAAACTAAAATGCCTGCGCGAAAGTAGACATTTTTGCACGCTCGTAGAAAAAATTTATTTTGCACAATCTATTAAACCGATCTTAATGAAATTTAGAGTATTGTTTTAATATATCATAAAGTTTTTCTGGGTAAAATATGAAGATCCTAAGTCTAGCAAAATTGGTTGAAAAACGTAAAATGCGAGTACTTGTTTTTTTATGTTCTTTTCGCAATTATTGCTATTTTGCAATAGGGGTGACAATTTTTAAAATATTTAACTAATCCTATATTGTAGCAAATTTAATAACGCAACTTTTATGTCAGCACAACTTTTCTGGGAAGTGAATTCTTTAAAGTTATAATCAAAAAACGAAGAAAAAATCGAATTTTTCCTACATTTTTTGACATCTTGATTATTTAAACAATGTTCCAGACCTTTTTGAGTAGGAGGATAACTCAATTATTATTATATGAGTTAATTCCAAGCAATTTCTGCAAAAAAATATGAGTCACCTCTCAACGTCCATCTCAAAACAGATGCGCCCTACTATTAAAGATTTTAATTTTTGTTGTTTCCTTTATTTCGTTGGTTTGCCAAATTCTATTTAAAACGTTGAACGCAGTTTTTATTTCCGAGTTGGTATTTCAACCAGTCATTTGTTTGAATTTGAGTTTATCCCATTTATATACCTACCTTAAATAGTAGTATTTCTATGTTTCGCCGCTGGAAAATCTGCATTCTATTCTTGATCCAAAAAGACTCGAACGAATTTTGTACCTGCGGCAATCTCTTTAAAATGAGACAATAAATTTTTCCTTCGTATGTAACATAGTTATCGCAAAATTACGACCTTCTATAATTCGAGTCTAGAAAAAACTAATTGGTCGCTGAGTATGTACACACTTAATATACAACTTCTTTGTTTTAACTTGTTAAGAGATGAATATATACCCAGAGGCGTGGAAGATAGCATCGAATTAATAATGGGTAAAAGTTTTGCAGTAAAATATGTCTTATATATTTAAATACAAAAATTCATTCTTAACGGTATATCACGTGGCATACCATATATACCATACCTGCACTATATACCATATCCACAGTTTTGTTTTTTTAAATAATTTTATCAGTTCTTAAATCCATGATCCATGCTATATTCGGGCCTTTTTATTTAACATTTTATTTTTTGTTTATTATTTTATGCGTTATAGTATTTACTTAAAATATACCTACCGATTAATTTATTTATAAGAAAAGAAAACTACATATTTTTTTTCAGTTGTAGACTTCTTTTAGATAAACCTACTACAAGTGTACCTTTTAACGTTAAAAACACAAATATTCTCATTTGAAAGCTGTATAATTATTTAAACAATCTTTATTTAACAAATTTTATTTTGTTATAATTAATAAATTAATTTATTATAACAAAATAAAAGCAACTTTGACATTTATCAATGCGTTAGTTTGATGGCTCTACTCGAGTTACTTGGGAACAAAAAAAGAATGAAGAAAATTGCTCCATGGGAAGCCGAGAAAACGCATTTCTTTAACGTATACCGATTAGTCCAGGAACTGAAGCTTTTCACCTCGCAATTTTTACAGAATGGATCGATTTGCTTGAAAATTTGAGAATAAGTAGTGGATAGTCCAAGGATCAAAATCTATGTGATGCCGAAAGGCGCTTTTACCATGGGGGTGGTTGCCACCCCATCTCGGGGTTGGAAATTTTTTATTATATCTTGACCGCAAAAGTTGATAAAAACATTAATTCTAATCAAAAAATGTTCTATACTTTTTTTGATAAAATTAATAGTTTTCGATTTATTCAACCAAAATTTGAAACCATGTTCTTGGAAATTAAATAATCTACAATTTCATATTTAAACATTTTTCCGTATCTCTGATGCTAATCTTTCTATTCTGAAGAAAATTGCATTTTTTACTCAACTACAAAAATTCTTTATTTGCTTTTAACTTCAGTTTTTTTAAAATAAATCATTATAAGCCAGTCAAACTTATAAAATCTATTAAAAATACATAAATAAAGAAGAGTGAATAAGGCCAATGACGAAAAAGACTGCTAACTTACATGATTATGTTTCCAATTGGATTTCTCTCTTTTTTTTTAAAATATATTGATTTTTTAAACGTAACTTTTTTACTTTTCATCTTAGAAAGTTTGGTGGTAAAGAATTTTATAGGTTTTTATGAAATCTATAAGGCCATTAATATTAAATCTTTTTAAAATTCTCAGTCGCAAAAAGAGGTGACTTTGAAAAGGTTGGTAAAGGTGGTTTTTGCATGTTACTACAAGATTTAATTGTCAATAGCTCACTCAATTTTTGCCGCAGGAAAAATATTTGCAAACCATGTTCTTGGGAATTAAATAAACTATAATTTCGTATTAAACATTTCTTCGTATCTTTGACGTTAATATTTCTATTCCGAAGAAAAAGGCATTTTTTACCAAATTACAAAAATGAATTATTCGCTTTTAACTCCATTTTATTAAAAACTAATCATTTTAAGCCGGTCAAACTTATAGAACCTATTAATAATACATAAATAAAGAAGATCAAATAAGATCAATGACTAATTTTAATTAGGCTGGTGATTAGGGGGTTGTTTCCAATAAATTTTTTGCTGAAAAAAATAGGGACTGATATTCTTTTCATTATGAGTCACTTAATTTTTGAGCTAGAGACTTTTTTATCTCTAAAGGTAGATTTTTTTAAATACTTTAAATTAGTTTTAACAAGTTATCCTAGAAAACTGCATAATTTTTCCGTCGTTTGACTTTGAATCTACAATATTTAGCATTGGACGAAGAAGACCTAACATATAAAAAAATATAGCTCGAATACTATTGGTTTAAAAAAAAATTGAAAACCAGACATGTTTATTTTTTCAAAAGGTACATTTCTGTTAAGCAAAGTTCTTTTGATAAAACGAAAACTTTTTGAGTTATTAGCAGAAAACTGATTAAAAACATTGATTTTTTTCAAAAAAATGTAATGAACGTTTTTGCTTAGAATAAATATTTCTAACAACTTTTGCGTTCTAAATATAATAAAAGTTTCCACCCCCGAGATGGGTTGCAACCACCCCCATGGTAAAAGCGCCCGTCGACATCATATAGATTTTGATCCTTGGACTATCCACTACTTATTCTCAAATTACCAAGCAAATCGATCCATTCTGTAAAAATTGCGAGGTTTTGTTCTATTGTAAGCTTTATTACTTGGACTAGATTTTGAACTTTGAGATTACGTTTTCTCCTACCTAATTTTTGATTGGAACTTTTTGGAAATTTTTACTCGTAATATCGATAGTTTTTATTATAATAATATAATGTTATCAGTATTTTAAAGATATGAAAATTACAGTGGAGAAAGGGGACAAAATAAAAAGGTGATTGTTTGAAAATTATGATCCTATTGTTTATATCTTTGCCGTAAATTCCGGTCAAATTTGACCGATTGTATCTCAGGAACCACGCATCACAATTAAACGTTTTTCTTTTAAAAGAAGCGGCCTGCCGCTTTTTTTTCACTACCGTTTTCATGATTTAATTTAATTTAATATTTCCCGAGATATTCTATTTGTTTATAAGCCAAAAAAATTGTTTATAATTTTAAAATATTCTTGAGGCCGATTAGATAGTCCAATTTCAATTCTCTAAAGTACAATAGATAGGTACAGTGTCTTTTTATACAAAAATCATAGTTATTCTTATGTACCTTAATTATTGTGGTCATTATAGCGACCGTAAATTTTTAATTAACAATTCAATTATAGCTAAACTGTTCATTAAATTTCCATCGGCTTCTGGAGTTATAATCTATACGAGAAGGGCTTCTATATTACTAAGTTATTTAATTATTTATAACCAATTACTTATCTAAAATTTTAGTTGAAAATTAAAGATTTTGTTGGAAAACCCCGCATTTTCCGGGGAAAATTTTGTCGAAGTAAATCGGAAAAAACACGTCTCTATGCAGAATTTATTTACGGTGAATGTTTATTAGAGTGTTTTTGGTGTAAATTTAAAATCTTTGGAGTTATAAAAAGCAAAAATATATATAGCAAAAACTGAAAAGTACACGATTTTCCGGCGCCATTTCGATTCCAGCAATAAAATTGCTGGTAAATAACTTTTCCCAAAAATGGCCTATTCTCCGATTATCTGCCCAGACTGAAAGTAAAAGATTTTCACATTTTTTCAAAATGGACGAAAACAACAATGCTCATGTATAAAATTATGCTAATAAATAAAACAAAAATGATGTTGATATCAAGAATTTGTTGAGTTTAATTAACTTGCAAGCTAACTGATTGTCCCTACGTTTAGTTTTTCCCGGGTCGTAACCTTTTCTCTCTCTCTCTAGAAAATTTCCCTTTTATCTGTCACTTCGAACGGGAACATTTTATGCACTTTCGGAATTTACGACCGAACTTAACTTTCTTGCCACTGGACAGAAACAGAATTTTTTTATTTCGTTTGCTGAATTTAAGCCCGACTTTGAAATATTGCTCGTGGAATTGAAAAGCGGAAAATTTGTGGTTTTCTGCCAATTTGTTTCTTACACGGTCACATATCTGGAATAGAACCTTAAAATCAGACGTTTAAACTCAGTTTAAAAATGTAACTACTTATTTAAAATATAAAAATATATTATTATTTAGTATCAGTCGCAAAAAAATAATATTGCAAAACAAAAGAGAGTTTTGAATTTTCAGAGGAAAATAATTTACAGGGAGATAGCCTATCCAGGCTTTTATTCAACGTTGCCCTATAGAAAGCTGTTAGAGAATCTGGAAAAAAAAACAAGATGAACTACTATTAATAGGAGTGTACAAAAACTAGTGTATGCAGACGACAACGATATCATAGCAAGAAAAACGGCGGACCTGGTTCAATCGTTCACAGCAGCAAAAAAGAATGGGGCTACACGTTAATACTAATAAAACTAAGTATATGGAATTATCAATTATCAAGTAGCAAAACCCGACGATCTAACGGTTGAAACATGTAGTTTCGAAAGAGTAAGGGCAAAAACAGTCGGACCACTCTGTGGATCCACAGAGTGGCTGAAACAAGCGATTTTCTAGCGCCGGCGACTACGCTGCGAAGTGGATCGTTTGGAAGGATGCAGCGTTTAGTGTAATGAGTGAGAAAAAAAGTAAGTTTGTTCAAATGATTAAAAACTTGCCGACTAATATTTTTTTAAAAGAGTGTGTTCGTCAAAATCAGTGTTTGTAATGTCCATAGTTTTAAATATTATATAAAATTTCAACGCTTTTGAAAAAATACCATTAAACTCCATAAATGGAATTAAGAAGAACCATATAAAAACAGCTATATCACAGAAAGACGCACATAAAAATCAACCAGTACATCTGGTATCCTACAAGCGTAAAATAAACTTACGTGCATAGAAATCGGCCCACTCAAAAATTTGGTCATTTTTGATGTCTCATATTTCCTAAATCTGTTGGCCGATTTAAGTGATTTTTTGAACATGTTATAGCCTGATTCTTTAACAATACCACTGTAGTAATATTGTTGCTATACATGTAAATTTTCATTGTATACCGGGTGTACCAATCAAAGTTTTTTTCTCAAAGTTCGCATCACCCTGTGGAATATTCTAGCATTTGTAAAATACTGAAATTAAAACCCAATTATAGCCTCAGGTTTTTTCAATATTCTGTTTTTTGATTCATTCGTTTATGTTGGATAATAAAAAAGTTAGTTACTTTAACAACTAGACATGTTCTTCATTAATACACGGTGTTTCTAAATAAGTGCAACAAACTTTAAGGGCTAATTCTGCATGAAAAAATAATGATGCTTTCTGATTTTTGATTTTTTTTTTACAAACTGACGATTTACTTATTGCTTTAAAACCAGTTGAGATATACAATTGAAATTTGGTAGGTTTTAAGAGATAGTTATTGCGGATTTTTTGATATAAAATTAAGAATTTTATATTTACCATTAGCGTGCATATGGGTAATATGATCGGTCATATTACACGTATGCGCGCTAATGGTGAATATTGAATTATTAATTGTATGTCAAAAAATGTGCAATAACTACGTCTTTAAACCCACCTAATAGCATAGGCATAACTCAACGGGTGTTAAAGCAATAAAATAAATCGTCAGTTTGAAAGAAAAAATTCAACATCCCGTATCTCGGAAACGAAACATTTGCAGACATACGTTTGTAAAGCCAACTGTCATTATTTTTTCATGCAGAATTACCCCTTAAAGTTTGTCGCGCTTATTTAGAAACACCGTGTATTGATGAAGAACATGTCTAGCTATTAAAGTACCTAACTTTTTTATTTTCAAACATAAACGAATGAATCAAAAACAGAATGTTGAGAAAACCTGAGGCTATAGTTGGGTTTTAATTTCAGTATTTTATAAATGCTAGAATATTTCACAGGGTGATGCGAACTTTGAGAAAAAAACACAGTTTGATTGGTACACCCGGTATACAATGAAAATTTACATGTTTAGCAACAATATTATTACAGTGGTATTGTTAAAGAATCAGGCTATAACATGTTCAAAAAATCACTTAAATCTGCCAACAGATTTAGGAAATATGAGACATCAAAAATGACCAAATTTTTAAGTGGGCCGATTTCTATGTACGTAAGTTTAGTTTGATACAATTTTTAAAACAAAAAACACACACAAATAGTAAGATTCCCAACTTGACAACTGAGTGAACGAGATCCTGTTATAAGGAGATGATGACATTGAATATGTCTAAACATGTTAGCTTGCAACCCCCTTTTGACTGATATCTTATCGTTTTGTTTTCAACAACAAACAATATAACATTTTTAAGAATGGGACCCCTATTTAACATAAATAAACAAACAACATTGTGAGTATTTGTTTTGTTCAGTTCAACGATGGATTCAGACGAGGAGGGTCTCCTATCTCCTTCTGCTTATTTTATTACGGCGTCGTCGAAGTACTTTACACGACGATCACTATGGATGCAAATGTAAATATAAATAGAGAAAATATTGCTTACCGGATTATTCTTTTCGATAGGGAATAAATCAGGAATCAAATCACCTTCTTTAAAATCAGGAACAAATAATTCATAAATCTCGTCCCACGCTTTTCCTTTCAATGTCCTATTGCTATACCCTCGGGTTCTTGTATCCCATATAACCAGTCTGTTTTGGACTTCAATTAAAAATCTTTCGGAATCAAAATTCATTTTACGTGCTCACCGTCTAAACTCTCGTCAATATCTGCGGCAGCTACAAAAGTGATCCGTCTGAATAGGATTTGCGGCTAGTGGACGCCACTATCAGTGAGGATCGGCGAATGTGGCAAAGTGAATGGCGTAAATATCAACAGCATCAGATACGCCGATGATACAGTGTTGATTGCGGATTCCAACTTGGGCCTACAACGACTCATTGACAAGACCAACTCGACCTGTGAGCAATTTGGTATCAAAATAAATATTAAAAAAAAGCAAAGTGATGTCAATCCGAAAAAACCAAAACCTACCTAAACCTTGCACAATAAATGGGCACATTTAAGAACAAATCAATATATTTAAGTACTTGGGATGTTCGATCGATAGCAGCCTAAATCCTGATCTAGAAATACGATCGAGAATAGAACAGGCCAGAAAATCTTTCGAAAAACTCAAAAAACTGCTTTGTGATTCTCGAATAAAACTCGAAATTCGACTACCTACGTTTATCCAAATGCTACGTCTGGTCGACTCTTCTCTATGCAGTTGAAACATCAACCGTAAATAAGTTGGAGGCCTTTGAGATGTGGATCTACCTGAGAATCCTCAAAATTTCATGGGCATCGCATACCCCAAACGAAGAAGTGCTGCATAGATTAGGCAAGGAATGAGAACTTTTCGACTTCAACACAGTGAAAGTTAGGAAAACATCACACCTAGGCCACATACTGAGAAAAAATAAGTACCAATAGGCTCAACTTATAGTGAAAGGAAAAATCGAAGGAAGGAGAGGACTAGGGAGGAAAAGACTATCGTGGCTCAGAAACATCCGACAATGGACAGAGCTAATTTTGAACCGCTAATAAGAACAGCTGAAGACAGAGAAGACTTTGCAATTTTAGTAGCCAACCTCCATTGAGGAGACGGCACTTTAAGAAGAAGAAGTATTGCTAGGTCCATCAAAATAGACGGGGGCTAGTGGCTAGACCACTTAGATATAATAAACGGGATGGAGCCGCCGGAATACATTTATAACTGGATAGAGAGGCATGCCCAGTTCACAATTATTATTAAAGGACCAGGTGAAAGACGACTTACGAGTGTTAAGAGTATGAAATTTGAAAACCAAGGCGAGTAATAGGAAGGAATGCAAACTGATTCTAGACAGGACAAGACCGGTTATAGAACAAGTGATGATGATGAGTAACACCAGTTAATGATATTGGAGCTAATAGCAGTGAGGAATCAAGGAAAACTGCAAATCTACTCAATTTTCATAAAGGAGAACTGATAAAAAGGAGAAAATATTAGTTATTTCTAGATCAGTGTGATCCAAAATTATTGTCACCATAGGTGGCTCTGAACGACAGAGATAGCTATACAGAGCATGTCTATTTTTTATTCAGATATACTTTCCAGCTTACGTCAACTTAACAAGAAAAGTTAGGTTATGTAGAGATGTTGGTGGTGGACATATACAGCATATTGTTTGATATTATTTATTATTGTTAATTATCATTTTGTTAATTCTTTTTATTTTTGATTAAAGTTCTGTGTTAAAGGTTTTCACTGATTTTTTATGTTTTATAATGTTAATCAAAATTAATTGATAAACCAATAATATAAATTCAGATTAAAACAAGACATACGTAATTGTTTGCACGGCTAGCTTTGTTCCCAATAATTGTGGATCGCTCGTTATAAACTTTCCTATATTTGAATTGTTTCAACGAACCATTTTGGTTTACTTGTACACTGCGGTGAGGAGAATACAAAACGGAAAGAAAAAACAACATTCGCCATTAACCGCATCCCCGAACACTAAAATGAGCCTCTAGTGACATCAAAATTAAATTCAAGTACACAAACAACCCTACATTATGATAATAACCGTCTTCGCCGAGATATCCACCATAAACATCAAAACCCATTAACCATAATCATGAAAATAAAGTACACGTGTACAGTACACATACCTTCAAAATTATTATTAAATAAATTTCCAACTTAATATGTAATCTACTCTTAGGCGCTTCTTATAGTCAGGGATCCCAGGCCTATTTTCACCTTCTTCTTCTTCAGGTGCCATCTCCGCTACGGAGGTTGGCAATCATCATAGCTATTTTAATTTTTGAGGCAGTAGCTCTAAATAGTTGTTTTGAGCTGCATCCAAACCTCGCTCAGGTTCTTCAGCCATGAAATTCGTCTTCTTCCGATGCTTCTTCTGCCATCTATCTTTCCTTGCATTATGAGTCGCAGGATGCTATACTTCTCGCCCCGCATCACATGTCCGAGATACTGTAGTTTTCTGTCTTTAATTGTAAGTTCAACTTTCTTCTCTTTACCTATTCTTTTCAGTACTTCGTTGTTCGTAACTCCATCTACCCAGGAAACCCTCATAATTCTTCTATAGGTCCACATTTCAAAGGCGTTAAGTCGTCTCATTGTCTTTATATTTAAGGTCCATGATTCCACTCCATAGTATAGTACACTGTACACGTAACATTTTGTTAGGCGTACTTTAAGTGCTAATGTTAAATCTTTGCTACATAGGACCTTTTTCATTTTCATAAAATTAGAACGTGCTTTCTGGATTCTGACTTTGATTTCTGCAGTGTAGTCATTATTTTCTGTTATAAGTGTTCCTAGGTAAGTGTACTTTTATACTCTTTGTTGTTTTTACTAATTTTCATAAACTTCGTCTTTTTGATATTAAGAGAGAGTCCGTACTCCCCACTACACCTTACTATTTTACTCATGAGTCTTTGCAGGTCTTGTAAACTATCGGCTATTATTACTGTATCATCTGCATATCTGAATATTGTTAACTAAGACTCCATTTACTCTTATGCCGACTGTTTCATCTTCCAGAGTTTCTCGCATTACCTCTTCAGAATAAGCGTTAAATAATATAGGTGATAGTATGCAGCCTTGCCTGACTCCTCTCTTTATTTCCATTTCTTCAGATGTTTCTTTTTCAATTCTTACTATTGCTCGCCGATTGTAATAGAGGTGTATTATTAGTCTTAAATCTCTTTCATCTAGGTTTTTAGTTTTTAGAATTTCCATGAGTCGATCATGTATTACTTTAGCAAACGCTTTATTGTAGACTATAAAACAGACGTAAAGAGGACGGTTAACATCCAAACATCTCTGTGTGAGCACGTTGAAGGAGAATAATGCCTCTCTGGTACACATACCATTGCGGAACCCATATTTAGTGTCACTAATATCCAGCTCCAGTTTAGAGTGTATTCTGGCGTGGATAATTTTCAGCAGAATTTTCAAGGAATGTGACATTAAGCTTATGGTTCGGTAATCACTGCATTCTTTGGCATTCATTTTCTTTGGCAAACACACAAATGCTGATGTCAACATTTCTCCAGGGATGATTCCCGTAGTATAGATAGCGTTGAACAGTTCCACTATTATGTCCAGGTTTTTCCCGTTGACCAACTTTATCAGCTCGCTAGGTAATTCACCTGGACCAGCAGATTTATTGGTTTTCATAGAGTTTATTGCCTGACTAACCTCTGATTTGGTTATCTCTGGGCCTACATCTCCGGTTTGGCTATCTACGGATGTACTAGCTTCTCTCTGGTCATGAAATAGTTCCTCGATGTACTCTTTCCATCGTCGTAGTTTTCGTTCTGTCTCCAATTTTTCGTGAGTAGCTTCATCTTGACGAGACGCACAACTTTTTTCAGTACAACAATCTTCATTTTTGGTAGATAACAAAGATAGCAGGGATAGTCCAGTCGGGTTAGACAAATAAGAGGCCTAACCTCGCATGCCGATCTGTCCCAAATATTATTTTTCTAATATTTAGGGAGGGTAAATAATAGTGTAAATTTAAAATCTCGACTGAATTCCGCCGTTGCATTAGCCGTCATTTTGATTTTAAACGGGAACCGTTTTTGTTCAATATCTCCGCCATTTTCAACTTCTCGACAAAAAGTATAAGAACTAAAATTGTTGAAAATGTGATTTTCTATAATTTTTTTCATTAAATCTTTTTTCGAGCGGTCGATTTTTTAGAGTTATGGGGGAAATAATGACAGTTATTATTATTTTCTCCCATAACTCTGAAGATATCGATCACAAGAAAAAAATTGTAATAAAAGAAATTATAGAAAATCACATTTTCAACAATTTTAGTTGTCATACTTTTTGTCGAGAAGTTGAAAATGGAGGAGATATTGAGCAAAAACGGTTCTGATTTAAAATCAAAATGACGGCTAATACTACAATTGACCCTCCCTAAAGATTAAAAAAATAAAATTTGGAGCAGCTTGGCATGCAGGGTTAGGCCTGTTATTTGTCTAACCCGACTGGACTATCCCTGCTATAACTTTGTTATCTACCACATACGGAAATTGTTGTAAGGAAAAAAGTTATGCGTCTCGTCAAAATGAAGCTACTCACGAAAAATTAGCTTGTTAGTAGTAAATGGTGCAAATAGGCCTAAGATCCCTGACTATTAGTCCCCTACTAAGGGAAAGAAATTATACCGGTATGACTGAAAATAACAATAAAAATAATAATCGATCTGTATAGCTTTCAGATAAAAGTTGTTCGAAATGGACACAGTTTCAATAAAATAAAGTAATTGTTCGTGGTGGTAATGCAGCCAGTTTACTTCGAGACATTTGTAATTGAGTTTTGTTTATTATTACTGGCAATATAACCACTTTGTATCGTTTGCATATTTCTTAAAGCTATTACAGTCACGTATGATGTTTATTTTATTTGTAGAGCTAAATAATGGTCATTTGTTGGGTTTGGCATAATTTGAACCACCCATGTTATAATAAAATGAAGTTTTAAAAAATACAAATCGTTACAGAATTGACAAATAAAATAAGTACCTACATAATCTTCATATTATAATGAAATCAAAATGGAATACAAATAATGATATTAGTAGGATGTGACCCGGTAGTCGAACAAAAGTACAAAAAATGTAGGGCCCCTTTGAAATATCTGAAATATATGAGATATACTAGTTCAGAGAAATAAGGAAAAAAATATCCTGTTGGTAACACATCCCCCTCCAGGCCGAAATTAAATTTTTTGTGTAGTATGGACATCTATAATAATAACCTATACAGTGCTAGTCAAAAGTCCGTACCCCCCCTCTTATCTTTTGAACGGTTATACTTATAATAGTGAAATTTGGAGGGAGGAAATAAACGGATGTAGGCGTCTTAACTAGTCATGACAGGTGACGTAATAGTGACAGATGACGTTGCAGCGCCACCATGACAGATAATTTTAAATGAGACCTTATGGCAAGTGATACCTCGTTTGAAAGGTATTGAAAATACCTATTCAGCCATACTAATTTTTTTGGATATAAATTGATTTTGATTTTGGTGAATAAATGAAATAAATATAAAATTGTAGTTTCGCATTTAATTAATAAAAATTCAAATGTCCGCCTATATTTTTTTTTGTCAAAAAAGTTCACGTTTTTCAGTTCTCTAATAGTTTTTACATCAACGTCAACCCTTTTGACAAGTAATCATAGGCGGAGGTTTGAATTTTTATTAATTAAATGCGAAACTACAATTTTCTATTATTTCATTTATTCATCAAAATTAGCTTAAACTCAAACAAAAATTAGTATGACTGAATAGGTATTTTCAATACCTTTCAAACGAGGTATCACTTGCCATAAGGTCTCATTTAAAATTATCGGTCATGGTGGCGCTGCAACGTCATCTGTCACTATTACGTCACCTGTCATAACTAGTTAAGACGCCTAAATCCGTTTATTTTCTCCCTCCAAATTTCACTATTATAAGTATAACCGTTCAAAAGATACGAGGGGGGTACGGACTTTTGACTAGCACTGTATGTTTCCTGCAGCCGATTTTGATGATATGCATAGTTATAAACAAATAAAGATCAAAAAACGGTAAATTTTCGCTTTTTTCTCTATTACCAAAAAGTTAAGCATTTGAAACAAATTTGAGAATGAGAAACTCATAAACCGTATAAAAAACTTCAATATGTCGTTCGCTGAATATGTCTATCCTTATTGGTTGCTTAGAAAAGTGCAAAATTAATCATAAATTTTGAGTTTTTATAAATATTCGTAACTTATGTAAAAATTAACTTAGAACTTTCTACGGAATGCTGAGACTTCTGGTGCTTAAATTATATTTTAAATTTCAAAGCCGTTGGTGAAATAGTTTATAAGTTATTTAATTTGTTTTTCCCAAATTAATTTTTTTTGCAACACTATAAGTCAGAAAATGATTATGTTACAGTAATACTTTGGATAGTTTATGAAAGATGAAGATTTACACTATTAATTTAATGATTAAAAAAATGACAAAAAATAATTCTAAATATTGCAAAATTATTTTGCAAGACCATGTGAATTTAAAAAGGGGTGGGGCCTAACTTCGTCCCTAATTGTCCTAGCACAATTGTTTTTCTTTCTAAATATGTATAAAAATTCAGTCTTTCTAAATGTGAAAAATAAGTTTTCTATGGGTAACGGTTAAAATGTTATTCTAATTATTGTTTATAAGTATGCAAAAAATCGACATGTGTTTGCAAAACAATTTTACACTGTTTAAAATTACTTTTTTTGTATTTTTTGTAAATAACTTAATAGTATGAATGTTCTTCTTTCATAAACTGTCCGAAGTATTATTGTTACCTCATAGTTTTCTGACTTATAGTGTTGCAAATAAAATGAATTTGGGATAAACAAATTAAATAACTTTTAAACTATTTGACCAATGGCTTTGAAATTTAAAATATAATTAAATCACATGAAGTCTCAGAATTCCGTGTAATAAGAAGGTTCTAAGTTAATTTTTACATAAGTTATGAATATTTATAAAAACTCAAAATTTATGATTTATTTTGCAATTTTCTAAGCAACCAATAAGGATATACATATTCAGCGAACGCCATATTGAAGTTTTTTATACGGTTGATGGGTTTCTCACTCTCAAATTTGTTTAAAATGCTTAACTTTTTGGTAGTAGACGAAAAAAGCGAAAATTTACCGTTTTTTTATCTTCGTTTGTTTGTAACTATGTACCTATATCATAAAAATCGGCTGCAGGAAACATCTAGGTCATTAATAGAGATATCTATACTAATCAAAAAATTTGGTTTCGGCCTGGATAGGGATATGTCACGGGAAAAATCTTATTTCTCTGGACTATACGGCCAAAATGCAAAAATATAATGGTTTAACTGACAAGCACTCCCGAAACATGCATTAAAAATGTTATATGGACCTTAAAATTAAAAATCCCTTAGGTTTTTATCCCGCCGAGACCTGGACCCTTTTTAAGATTGATGCGATATTTGAAATACCTTCGACTTAATTGAAAGTCTGCTCCGTCGGTCAAATATCCGAAATCCCTTCGACCCAAATTGTTCCCAACACAATAAAAGAAACTAAGGGCCTAAGTCATAATTCCGGCATATCCCACCAGACTCGGGTGCCAAATCGAAGGCGCACGGCAGTTTATTTTAAAGTTAAGAAAACCAGAGGCGCGTTTTAGATTTTCGAAGACATATATGTAGTTAAAAAGTAAACAAATAAATAATGTTCAAAAGGTTGCCTATGTGAAGTCATAGTAAATGAAATAAACAAATAGACTTACAATCACTTTTATTTGCCCTAGACGACTGGTTTCGATATCTACAATATGCAAAGCATCATCAGGTCTCGGTACACTACAGTAAAAAATGCTACAACTACAGGGTGTAACGAAAATACAGGTCATAAATTAAATCACATATTATGAGACCAAAAATAGTTCGAATGAACTTAATTTACCTTAGTACAAATATGCACATAAAAAAGTTACAGCCCTTTTAAGTTACAAAATGAAAATCGATTTTTTTGAATATGTCGAAAACTGTTAGAGATTTTTTATTGAAAATGGACATGTGGCATTCTCATGGCAGGAACATCTTAAACAAGAATTATAGGGAAATTTGTGCACCCCATAAAAATTTAATGGGGGTTTTGTTCCCTTAAACCACCCCAAACTTTTGTGAACATTCCAATTAAATTATTATTGTGGTACCATTAGTTAAACTCAATATTTCTAAAACTTTTTTGACTCTTAGTATTTTTTCGATAAGGCAGTTTTTATCGAGTTACAGCTTCTTTTTTAATATGTTTACATAAAATTTTTATTGGGGTTTTGTTCTTTTAAACCCCCCAAATGTTTGTGTATGTACCAATTAAACTTTTACTGCGGTACCATTAGTTAAACACAGTGTTTTTAAAACTTTTTTGCCTCTTTGTATTTTTTCGAGAAGGCACTTTTTATCGAGATATTACTTCTTTTTTAATATGGTTCAAAATATACCTAAAAATGTAAATCGTAAATAAATTTTCATATTATTACAAAGTCTCCATAATCGTACTTAGCCATATACAAATATGTGGTGGATTTGACAAATATTCAAAATATCTCGATCAAAACTGACTTTTCGAAAAAGTACTAAGAGGCAAAAAAGTGTTTAAAATATTGTGTTTAACTAATAGTACTACAATAATAATTAAATTGGAACGTACACAAAAGTTTGGGGGGTTTAAAGGAACAAAACCCCCATAAAATTTTTATGGGGTGTCCAAATTTCACTATAATTTTTTCTTAAGATACTACTATCATAAGAATGCCACATGTCTATTTTCAATAAAAGATCTCTAATAGTTTTCGATATATTGGAAAAAATCGATTTTAATTTTGTAACTTCAAAGGGCTGTAACTTTTTTTATGTACACATTTGTACTAAGGTAAGTTAGGTTCAATCGAACTATTTTTGGTTCCAGAATATGTGATTAAATTTATGACCTGTATTTTTGTTACACCCTGTATAAATCTGGTTTTTGTAATTGTAGCATTTAAGTTTACTGTACCAAGACCTGATGATGCATATTGCATATTGTAGAAAGCGAAACCAGTCGTCTAAGGTAAATAAAAGTGATTTTGTTTGTTTCATAAACAAAAAAAAAAGATTTATTTAATCAAAAATAAAATCCCTTAATTTTATCAGGAGTCCGGGTTCGAAAAATTAACTTCGCAATCTATGTATTTTTAAGTATGTAGCCAGCCAACCAAGCCACCAGGCCAACATTACTTTACAGCCACAAACGACTTTTCATCAAGATTTTTCTAAACTTTCTACTGTGAACTATGGATAATGTATATTTATTTTTAACCCTTTGAGAATATGAATGTGCAAAATTTATTTTCGAACTATGTTCATCCACGATGCCAACCGTTTGAAATTCGAAATTCCCCAGTTACATAAAAAGTAAAAGTTTCCATCGGAGTTAAACAAACTACATCATCCGTGTCGGTTAGTGGAAGAGCCCTCGATGATTTGTAGTATGTAGACAGTCGACTTGTTAAGAAAAAAGTCTTTAAAACTTTTTGAAGTGTTAGAGTCGAACGACACGTGGTGGGCTCGTCCGAACTAGTATTCAGACAGCTGAAAGTGTGCCTCGGGAGATATCCTTCCCTTTCAGGAGCGGCGTCCTGTGGGAAAACGAAGGTGAAACTACAAAAGTGTTTTTGCGGACAACATTTGACAGCAGGTAAAGGTTTTTACGCGTGTGGTTTTTCTATTAAAGCAACAAAATAGAAACGAAAGTTTAAGGCAGTATTTACGTGATATAGACGTGGAAATAAATGTGGAGATATTGTGAATTCCTGTAAAAACACTTACATAGTATAAGTATTGTTAAAATAGTAACATACTTTTCGCTAATTTTATTTCTCCTATAGTTAGCCAAGATTTCGTGTCATCATCATTCTCTCTGCCTTGTCCCTATGCGGGTCGGCTCCCCTAATTGCATTTCTCCACACAATTCTATCTTGGGTCATATCAATGTTAATCCCCTTTACCAACATGTCCTGCCTTATGGTCTCCCCCCAGGTCTTCTTTGGTCTTCCTCTCCTACTCCTTCCAGGAATCTGCCCTTAAGCTATTCTTCGTATTGGGTGATTAACGTCTCGACGTTGAACATGACCAAACCATCTTGAACTATGCTGTCTCACTTTGGCATCAATTGGTGCCACACCTAGACTTCCCCTAATATACTCACTTCTAATTTTATCCTTCTTTGTCGCTCCACTCATCCATCTAAGCATTCTCATTTCCGCTACATGCATTCGTTGTTCCTCTTCTTTTTTCACTGCCCAACATTCAGTTTCGTACATCATAGCCGGTCCTATGGCTGTTTTATAGAATTTTCCCTTCAGCTTCATTGGAATTTTTCTGTCACACAACACACCACTCGCTTCTTTCCACTTCATCCATCCAGCACTAATTCTACTGCATGCATCTCCATCTATTTCTCCATTACTCTGTAATACCGATCTTAGGTACTTAAAACTATTGCTTTTCACAATCGTTTCACCATCCAAAGATACCATTTTATTTGTAGTAACTCCATCTTTAAATGAACATTCCAAATACTCTGTTTTTGCCCTACTAAGTTTTAAACCTTTTTCCTCCAGAGCTTATCTCCACTGTTCCAGTTTGTGTTCTAAGTCTCTTTCACTATTTCCTACTAACACTACATCATCAGCATACATTAGGCACCATGGAATGCTACCGTGTAGTTTCGCTGTTATCTGGTCCAAAACTAATGAGAATAAATAAGGACTAAGCACCGAGCCTTGGTGCAATCCTACTTTCACCTGAAATTTATCAGTCTCTCCCACACCTGTCCTAACACTAGTCGTTACTCCCTCATACATATCTCTCAGAATCTTTATATATTCGCCAGGGACTCCTTTCTTATTGAGTGCCCACCACAGAATCTCTCGAGGAACTCTATCATATGCTTTCTCAAGATCAATGAATACCATATGAGCGTTGGTCTCTCTATTCCTGTATTTTTCCATTAGTTGCCTTACAATGAAAATTGCATCTGTTGTTGATCTGCCCTGCATAAAGCCAAATTAATTATCGGATATTTCGGTTTCTTCACGTATCCGTCTATCAATTACTCTTTCCCATATTTTCATGGTGTGGCTAAGTAGTTTTATAGCCCTGTAGTTTGTACATTGTTGTATTTCTCCCTTGTTTTTGTAGACAGGTACTAATATACTGCTTCTCCATTCGTCTGGCATTTGTCCAACTTCCATAATTCTATTAAATAGACCTGCTAGCCTACTTATTCCTGTCTCTCCCAATGCTCTCCATACTTCCCCAGGAATATCATCTGGTCCGACTGCTTTTCCTTTCTTTATTTTTTGAAGCGCTTGGGCCACTTCCTCGTTTGTTATTCTGGTAGCCATTGCTGTTACTGTCTCCGTTAACTCCACAGGCTCTCTGTCAAATTCTTCATTTAATAAAATGTCAAAATACTTTCTCCATCTCTTTTTGACAACCTTTTCATGAATTAGTATTTTGTTATTTTTATCTCGGATACATCTAATCTGATTAAAACCTCTTCGCTTAAATTAAGAGCGATTAAAATCGCTTTCTTTGCTCTCTGTTTGGCTATTTTATATATCTTTGTTTCGCCTTCCCTGGTATCAAGTTGATCGTATAGGTTTGAATACGCTTCTGCTTTAGCTTTTGCTACTGCTACTTTCGCTTCCTTTTTGGCGACCATATAGTTTTGAATATCTATGTCCGATCTGGTTTCTTGCCACTTTTTATATAATTTTCCCTTCTCTTTTATTTTTCCTTGTACTTAATTTGACCACCACCAAGTCTCTTTATCCTCAAGCTTCTTTCCTGACGTTTTCCCAAGTATTTCAATAGCCGTCTCTCTTTCAATATTTCGTATATCAACAGCTAACCACCGTCGAACAATAGACTGGCTGTTGATACAATATTTTTGAAAAATGTACAATAGCGTAACAAGTGTCTTTAGTTGGAATTGCAAATTGTTTGGGTAGTGATACGCCCACGTATCGCGTCATACTCAAAGAATAATTTTATTAACCAACTGTCAAAAATCAAACAACCAAAAATCACTTTGTTCCTGGTCTGGAGAAAAGACGTTGTCTTTCGCTACTTGGTAGCAAATGCTACCATCCATATTCTACGAAGAGCTTCAACGTTTGAGTAAACTTATATTGTTAGTGTGGTGTATCAAGTACCGTTTCTTGTATAACATTGTTATATGCATTTTCCGAAACTTTTTTCCGATTTTTTTAACCAATTTCAGTACAACCTTTGCAAGTGCAAGCAGTGTACAAGATTTTTTTACTGGATACCTTTTTGCAACCCCTGGTATATAGGTTTTAAAAACGCTGCTTTTGATAGTTTGACTATATTTTTAATTTGACATGAACATAGTAATTATAGAATTATTGAGATACATTCTAAAATGAAACGATAAGACAGGATAAGGATATATTTCAATAATCGCATTGCACTGGTAATTGGCAACGTGAAACAGTACTGTCAATTTGCGGTTCCCAGCCAGTCCCAACTTTGATTAAAATATTTGCGTCAGACGAATGAATTTCCTGGTGCTGTGCGCTTCCATCATACGATCCACTCCGCTCAATTGTTCCCACTGGCGTTTCGTTAGTGCCAATAATGCAGATTTTGATTATTAATTACTACAGAATGAGTAATAGCGACCGACCGTAAATTCTGCAACATCACGAATGCATACTACAATTTGTTTGTTAAGCACTTTAAACAGCCGAACCTCCCATTTGGCGAAGAGGTCTTTTGTCTGAGGATTCTCTCTAGGGCTTCTCATTTATAAATTCAAATTTAACTATTTGGTGCATTTACCGACTTCAAGGAGAAATATATTCGGTTTGATATCATCAGACTTATTAATTGTATTTTAAATTATTATTCTATAGATTGATTCGGCCAAACAATCTTTGTTATACGCAACAGATTTAAATCTCCAAAATTGTATTTGGTTAGATGTATCTCTAAGAAATTAAAATTAGTCTGTGAGTCTTTTTATTTCAAATGTGTTTTTATAAAATAAGGTACGATATGATTCCATAATTATTTTCTTCAGGTCGTTCTTATTTTGCCTTAAAAACACTTTTTAAGTCTTCTTGAAAATCTATATTGGCTGCAGCTTGGTCGAGTGTACCCGGGCCCCTGCTTTCTCAGAGGCATATAGTTACGTACTGAAACGGTTTTGCCCTCAGAGGAAGAGTTTTGTCTTACCTACTGTAGTGCCATGTGGTCGTCGGCGTTCGGGACTGTCTGAATATGGTACCTATGCACAAGCATACGTCGATGACGTAGTTATACTGGTTGAGGGGCCCATCCCGGGAGCTGTTCATTAGGTAGCTCAGGTGGGCCTCGGGCCACATAGTGGGGCCATCCAAAAGTGTTACAGTTCAACTTCTTCTAAACTGTAGAAGATGCTCGCTGATGGTTAGTGTGCTTAAACTCAGGTGGTATCTACATATGCTTGGATGATCGGATGGCGCACGGTTCCGTCTTTATGATGAAGAGAAGGAAACCTCGCATTCTCTGGAAGCGCCCGGCACTGGCAATCGGAGGCGGCAGATCCTGGGTTCGGCCTTTACGCAATCGATCCAAAGTATTGAGTTATCAATCACTAAGGAGACTTCTAGCTTTATGTGAGACATTAGGGTTGCTAAAGAATTAGACGTCAGGAAAGGCAGAAAGGGCTTATATTTGGAGCCTTTGCTGATTCTAGTACATATACCCGGAAAAGCCTGGTCACCAGAAATGTCGAAGACCAAGTTCTTATGGGCCTGCTCCGTATGATAGTGATAATACACCTGTGTATAATGTTTAGTGATGGACCCGCCTTAGGAGGTCTAAGTGTCTAAAGGGCTCACAATTGGACCCTGCTTTGATCTACCATAACCATAATAATAGCCAATATATTTTGTGCAGACTAATTCACTACTCCAGTGTTTCTAACTGGACTTGTATACTGTATATTAATAATGGTCTTTGTCTACGTAGACCTCTCTACACTGCAACCTGAGAGAGCTTTTGTGTATACCATACATCTGTGTTTGTGACTTTAATATAGAGTTGACCTTTTCTGAGGAATTACTTTTATATCGAGGTACTGTTTCAACAGGTACTCAAATCTTTTCCTCGATGAGTGTGTCATGCTTACTCGCTCGCCCTTGTTTGGTTTTTAATGAGCTTTGTCAAAATTTAACCGACACTATTTATCAGTAATTTAGCAAAAGTTTTGGCTTGTAACTTTGACCACTTCTATATTTTTCGAATAACTATGGTTTTTGTGGTTTTTGAATGAAAAAGGTCCTATGTAGCAAAGATTTAACATTAGCTCTTAAAGTACGCCTAACAAAATGTTACGTCTACAGTGTTCTATACTATGGAGTGGAATCATGGACGTTAAATGTAGAGACAATGAGACGACTTAACGCCTTTGAAATGTGGACCTATAGAAAAATTATGAGGGTTTCCTGGGTAGATAGAGCTACAAACAATGAAGTACTGAGAAGAATAGGTAAAGAAAAGGAAGTTGAACTTACAATTAAAGAAAAGAAGCTACAGTATCTCGGACATGTGATGCGGGGCGAGAAGTATGGCATCCTACGACTCATAATGCAGGGAAAGATAGATGGCAGAAGAAGCATCGGAAGAAGACGAATTTCATGGTTGAAGAACCTGAGAGAGTGGTTTGGATGCAGCTCGAAACAACTATTTAGAGCTACTGCCTCAAAAATTAAAATAGCTATGATGATTGCCAACCTCCGTAGCGGAGATGGCACCTGAAGAAGAAGATTACCTAATACCCGTAGTTGATTAACTTCCAATCCGTCATCTTCCCTCCACAGACGTAATACCTACGACCTACGACCGACTGTGAAGAACTCGTCCAACCAAAAGGTCTCACGGCTCTCAGAGAGGAAATATTCAGGATAGAAGTGACTTAAAGCATTTTTTCGCCATCACATTCATCTTCTTCTTAACGTGCCGTATCAAGTCCCCTTGACGTTGGCGATTAACATGGCGAAACTGTCTCTGTCTCGAGCTATTCTAAATAGGTGTCCTGCTTTCTTTATTCCTGTCCACTCCCGGATATTCTTCAACCAAGAGGCCTGCTTTCTACCAATTCCTCTGCGTCCTTCGATTTTACACATCATAATAAGTTGAAGAATATTATACCGGTCTCCCCTTACTACGTGTCCAAAATAGGCCATCTTTCTATATTTGATGTTATCAAGCAGCTCGCGGGTAGCATTTGCTCTCTTAAGGACTGCCACATTTGTCAGCATAGCCGTCCACAGAATACGTCTGTGCAGCCATATTTCAAAGGCCTCCAAACGGTTAATGGTGGATATTTTTAATGTCCATGCTTCGACACCATACAAGAGGACTGACCAAATGTAGCATTTAATCATGCGCTTTCGAAGTTGAAGTTGCAAGGTATCATTACAGAAGAATGACCTCATTTTTAAAAATGTCGTGCGGGCTATCTCGATTCTACATTTTATCTCTTTATCTGGATCTAGTTGTTCAGTAATATGGCAACCAAGATATTTAAAACTGGGTACTCTTTGAATTATATGACCATCAACATATAAACGTGAATCTTGATGGGCCAAACGGCTAAATACCATGTATTTTGTTTTTGAACAGTTTATATTTAGGCCAAGCTCTCTTCCCACTGTGTCAATGGCATTTAAAAGGTGTTGTAATCCATTCATATCATCACTTAAAATAACTGTATCGTCTGCACATTCATCATATAAATGTTTTTGACTTTCTATCCGGTATCTTTATTTCTGTTCATTAGCTTTAATTCAAATATGTTCTTAATAAACCTGCCTTTAATATTGGAACTTAGTCAGATGGAATTGACTTTAATAGAACTTGTTTCAAAAACTTTAAGCGACCTACTTTTTCAAACTAAAGACAAAAGTCTTAGGAAAATTGTAAAAAATAAGTCTACAGATTACTTTGTTTTGTCATACTTTGAAACTGCATTAAATATACAAAACATAGTAAAGCACATCCCAATGAACATTAGTGAAATAATAATTACAATGGAGTTCGAAACTCCTTATCTGCCGTAACTCTTGATGATTTCCCAAGATCCTGCATTCAGCAACTAGTTTTAACAAAAGCATGGCTCGTAATGCTCTCCCATTATTTCATTACACGTTGCAGTGCATTTCTGCTTCTCTAAAACAACAAGTTGCAAACTACTTACTATTTATTCAATATGTGGAAAGCGCTCAAACTTGTTTATATTCACATTTCCAGCACAAATATGGTAGGAATATCTTCCATAATTACACAATCGGAGAGAAAAGTTGTCTGTGTATATCAGTAGCGTTTCTTGCAGGACGAAACAAAATTATGGAGATTTGTAACTTGTACAGACGATTTACGTCATAAGGTTACGGTTACGTTTTTTGTACATATTATAGGAGCCAGGGTTAATAACAGGAATAATACCCCAGGATTGGTTGCTGTCCACATTTGTAACACTACCAAAGTCAATACATGCGACAGAATGCTCCCAATACAGAACAATTTCTTTAATAAGCCACACACTTAAGATATTCCTCAAAATAATACATGGAAGACTATACAAAAAAATAGAGGAAGATATAGATGACACACAGTTTGGTTTCAGAGGAGGACTAGGAAAGAGAGAGGTTTTCGCGCAAAGACGACTAGATATGAACCAAGATCTCTATGCCTGCTTTATAGATTATCAAAAGGCTTTTGATAGAGTACGACATCAGAAACTCATAAAACTTTTAAAAGAGAAGAATGTGGACAGTGGAGATATACGGGTTATTGTCAATCTCTACTGGAATTAAAAAGCAACGGTTAAAATCGAAAATGTCGAAACAGAGGCAATAAAAATCAAGAGAGGTGTTAGACAGGGTTGCATGTTATCTCCATTGTTATTCAATCTGTACAGGGAAGCTATTTTTAAGGAAGCCATATCAGAGGAAGAAGAGGGTATATTAATAAACGAAAAAATCTTGAAAAACACAAGATTTTCAGACGACACCGCTATTTTTGCAGACAGTCTAGATGCACTGCAACTATTAGTAAATAGATTACATCAAGTCAGTATGGACTATGGACTACAAAAGAACGTTAAGAAAACCAAGTTCATGATTATTTCTAAGCAACATACAGTAGGAAGGTTGGATATCGAGGGAAAACAAGTAGAAAGAGTGAACAACTACAAATATCTGGGATCCTGGGTAAATGAAAACAATGACCAGGGTAGCAAAATCAGGACACGCATTGAACTTGCAAGACAAGCATTTATAAAAATGAAAAAGATGTTTGTTAATCGAGACCTTCCTCTGGAGCTGAGGATAAAAGCCTTAAGATGCTACGTGTTCTCGACTTTGTTGTATGGAGTGGAAAGCTGGACACTAAAAGTAGAAAATATAAAGAAGTTGGAAGCCTTTGAAATGTGGTGCTATAGAAGGATTTTGAAAATACCATGGATCCAACGAGTTACAAATGCAGAAGTGTTAAGAAGGCTGCAAAAGGATTGCGAGGTGATAAATAACATCAAAACAAGAAAGCTAGAATATTTAGGCCACATTACCAGAGGTGCGAAATATGAGATATTAAGGCTCATAATGCAAGGTAAAATAAAGGGTAAAAGATCTATAGGTAGAAGAAGAATTTAGTGGTATAGTTGTAGCTCAATAGATCTTTTCAGAGCAGCCGCCAATAAGGTACGGATAGCTGTGATGATAGCCAACCTCCGATAGGAGAGGGAACTACAAGAAGAAGAAGTACCACTGCAGAACTCTGTTTTCCAATTTTTTTGTAATTGAGAATTCTACTTCCATTCTCTAACAGATATCTGTCACTCTGTTCCAGATCGAGGAACAGATATTTCCTCTGTTCTTATTCTATCCTCTCTGATGATTTGTAGACATCTTATCATAAAGTCCAATTCAATTGTTCTTATTTTATTTCGTTGTGTTGTTGTCATCTGCCATACTTTCGCTCCATGTAATACACTCAAAAAAATTTAGTTCGTAATATTGATTAACAGTGATTACTGAATAGTATTTCGTTGTCACAACAATTTAATTTGTTGTTTCAACGAACTTTTAGACATTGACGAATGTATTTGGTTATTGTCACAATGATTGAATAATAATTGTAAGAATAACTAGAGTACATTAATCAATAACACTCAATTTATTCAGCCAATAACGTAGTTTCGTATATTTAATAAATACTGTTAATTCTGGCAGCAACTCACGTTCTTGATTTTGTAGATGACAAGCAATTACCTTGGTTTATCGTGACAACGTACAGATTTCATTAAAACAATATACAAATGTTGTTAATATAGAGTAATATATGATTATTGAATAGATGTAAATTGATTGTTGTGACAACGAATGCATTAATCATTCTACTACTGTATTTAATACCCACAATCAATGCGTCATTGTGACAATAATCGTAGTTGTTGAGACAATAAATGTTTTGCTTGACCATTTGAAAGTTAACGGCTTTTCCTTATCGTGATACCCCTAGCTTCTCTGTGTTACCGAAGTGCCGAATAATAATTGCATTTCGTTTTCAAGTGTAGTCCGTAGTAGAAGGAAGTTTTTGTGTGTCTATTATCGTGAAATTTCGGTCGAATTCTTTTTAAATGTTTTAATTTTTTTCGAATCCTGAGAAAACTAATTATTATTTTTGAAAATTTAAATGCAAAATAAAATATTACAGATTATCGAGGGTCTGAAGTCCCTGAGAACCTCTATAATGATTATTTTAATAAGTCACAGGGGTGCAAAAGAGAAAATTTAGTATGATTTTTAATTTCAAATAGGCATACCATTCAAAAGAAACTTTTTGTTTATTCTAAGGGACTTTCTGCCCTCGGTAATAATGTAATATTTTATTCTGCGTTTAAATTTTTCAAAAATACTTATTAGTTTTCTCAGAATTCCAAAAAAAATGAATGCGTTTAAAAAGAATTCGATCGAAATTTTGCACCTGCACTCTCAAAAAGGATTAAAGTGTTATACATTTTTGGAATCACTATTTCAAACGGTTTTAAATAAGCTGTCACATGACGTACTTTCCCATTAAAAAAAATGAAAGTTACGCCTCGCCTCTCACCTGAAGAGGGATCGTGTAAAGTTCGAAACATTGATGTTATAATATACTTTGATTGTTTTAAAAATCGACCTGTCCGAGCGTTTTGCTTATGTGCTAAAAATAAATAAGTTAATAAGGGGGTGGGGGGAGTGTAACACTTATCCCCAGTACACTGTATAAGTGAAATCATATGAAAAATCACACAGTGTAAAGTCCTTTAGGTTAAGGACAAAAAAGGGGGATTTAAAAAATTATTATTAATCAATTAATATCATACAATGGGCTATTGCATTCAGTAATAATTAATATAAAATATGTACGTTCATAGTAGGAATGAACGAAACTGATTGTAAGAATGAATAGAATTGCTTGTAAGAAAAACCGTATTTATTGTGGGAATGAACGGAATTAATTGTATCAATAAACGGAAATAACTGTAGAAATAAACGAAATACGTTAGGAGAAATAACACTGTTATTGACACAACGAATAGTCTTCGTCGGTCAATTAACGACGTTGTTGTTTCAATAAATAGTGTTCGTTGACTCAGTGAACAGAGTTCGTAATATCAATAAATAGTGTTCGTTGACCCAGTGAACCGAGTTCGTAATAACAATAAAGTGATATTATGGTATACATAATGAATATTCATCCATTCAATAAACGTAATACATTGGCTCAACGAACGAAAATAATGAATTGATGAACATCGTTTTATTGTCCCAATAAAACCAAGAATCGGACAAATTTTAAGTATTGCGTTTGTTGTCTGAATTAACATTTTTATTGATATTACGTACCTTTTTCGTTGAGTGTATTCAGCAATATGCTCTGAGAGATCTTTTTTTTTTTGTTTTCTTTGGTTAGGGTGTTGTTCTATATCACCACTCCATGGAGTACTATCGTTGCTATCACCATGGTTGGTGATAGGCACCAGGTAGTTGCTATCACAACTCTTAGGAAGTCTCTATGAGTCTCTTCTAAACAAGATCAAATCTGCAATCTCGGATCCAATTTGGTCTTAAACATATTTATCTTGGATCCTCTTAGCTCATATTTTTCCTTTAATTTCCTTATCATACATTCCATGTTCTCCCTGTCTTGTGCTAAAATGACTTGGTCATCGACGAAAAGTAGCGAATGTAATATATTCTCTTGTACTGGTGTGTCCTTTGTTTCACATTTTCTATACCATGTTTTTAAAGCCTTATCCATGTATATGTTATAGTCAAAGCCCGAATTTCAGGCACTCCTAGGTTTGACTAGGCCATCCTCAGGTCTGACTGACGGTCTTAGTCAAAGCCCGAAATAAATTACAGTTTCGGCCTTTGACTAGTCAAACCTAGGATAGACTACATTGGTCAGGCAAAGGTCGAAATTTAATTTTATGAAATCGTGGTTTGACTGGTCAAACCACGATCAGCTATTAAAATGTCGTAATTCGTTAGATATAGGGCCGGTTGTTCGAACGCTAATCAACAAGTTGATTTTAATTAAGACCCCTTAACAACCATCAAATAACAAAATCCATTGTTCGTACGCCAGTCAGTTGATTGTAATCAAATATGTTGATTATCAATATGATAACTAACCAAATTGATTGATTAATTAATTATTAATTATTAATTAACATAACAATTCTTAACATAATTGATTAACGAATCAATTAATCTCATAATTGTAACCAATTATGTTTTCAGCAACCCAATCAATGTTGACATTGACAGTTGGTGACTGTAATTAAATATTTGATAATGATCAGTTGATTCCATTTTTGATTAGCGTCCGAACAACCGGCCCTAGGTTTAATAAAACGTCATTTTTTAATATTGTCGTAATTAAAATAAAAAAATTAGTGTTTATTCTCACATGTTGAAGCATTATGGCATTTAGAGTTGCACAATACGTTAGACCTTTTACACTTACGTAATTTGGAAGAGCATTTCTTATTGCAGTACCATTTTATAAATCGCATGTTCGAACGCGTACCAAGGAGATGCTCGAAATATTTAGGGTATCAGTATCATACAAGGTATAATATGGGTATAAAACAATAATGGAAAGTTTATGTAGAGTTTATACGAAATACGGAGCAATAAACACATTTTTTTCAAGAAATAAAATAAGAGAATGCAAAGAGCATTTTCCTAATTTCGAACTTGTTCCAGAGTTAAGCTGTCTCTAAGAGAAATTAGTCTCTCTAAGAGAAATCTAATATCTAAGAGAAGTCTAATCTCTAAGAGAAAAATGACATTTTATTAAACCTAATCTAACAAATTACGACATTTTAATAGCTGATCGGGGTTTGACCAGTCAAACCCCGTTTTCATAAAATTAAATTTCGACCATTGGCTGACCAATGTAGTCTCTAGGTTTGACTAGTCAAAGCCCGAAACTCTAATTTATTTCGGGCTTTGACTAAGACCGTCAGTCAGACCTGAGGATTTCCTAGTCAAACCTAGGAGTGCCTGCAATTCGGGCTTTGACTATAACATATAGAGTGTGTCAATTTGAAAAGGCACGACCCTCTATAATTTGGTTCCTATAGAAAATCTAAAAATATGCAAAAATACGTCAGGTATATTTGTGAGGACAATTTTTTGTAGAATTACATCAACCCTCTAGCAGGGCGGACACAACCCCCAAAATCTGTAATTGAAAGGGGGGTTGAGTGATCCTCATTTAAAAGTTTGTTCAACCATTTTTTCAAAAATATGACAATACATATTATATTTATTTTCAGTAGTTTTGGAAAAATCAAGTGAAACCTTACAGATATTAAGTATCGAGTTCAAAACTCGAGTTCACGACGTAAACTGATGAAGCATGCCACGCAACACTACATTGGATCACGGCTTTAGAAATTTACACCTGTTTGTTACCTGGAAAAGAATTGTGATAAATTTAATATTGTTCTAACCTAAATAAATCGTATTTAAATCAGAATTAGCGACTGTCTCATGTGGGATTAGTATTAAGCATAAAATACATTAGTTCAACATAACTTTTGTCGTGTTGACCATATTTTACCAATTTCGTGAGTTATGTAATATATGAGTTAGTAGCTTTGTTCGTTTCAACTTTTATCCACCTAAAACCGCAAGCACTTTGGATGGTGTTGTTGAATATACCTAAATAAATCAAATGGAGATAAAGTTGCACGTACGGACAAGTTTGCTAACTTTCTAATCCGGTTTGTCAACTTCAGAAGAGTCTGCAATAAAAGCGTATGCAAGTTTAGAATTCACTTATTGAAATTAGAATTGCATGATTCGGTTTTTATTTAACATGTTTAAACAAAATGTTGCAAATTTTGCAGGCGTAGGTACCAAAGCAAATTAAATTTCAGCAAAGCTTATTTGTGGCAAATTTAAAAATTTTATTTTTTACTCTCTTGTTTATTTTTATTTTTTCTTCTTCTTCGTGTATGTCTCATCTTTTAAGAACATTAGCGAGCATCATGGCCCATTTTACTCTGTCTGCAACGTTTCTGAACAGATATATTGTTGTTTGTTCTCTCCACTGCTTTAAATTTTTAGGTCGTGCGTCTTCTTCCCGGTCCTCTTTTTCCTCCTCTTTCCCTTGTATAACCAATCTCATCAACTTATATTTTTTTAAAATGAATAACCATTTTCAATTTCGTTGCAAAACGAAAATACAGCCGAACCATATTCCAGTCCAATCAGAGAGTGCTGCAAGCACCTCTACCGGTTTCGAAACTTATTAGTCTCTCATCAGGAGGCACATATGCTGCTCTCCCTGATCCAACCAAAACAAATCCTAGCGTGCAGTCCCGAATTGCAACGAACGAAATGGCATAGATGCCCTAGCGGCAACTGCTAGCAAAGACTAAGTTTTCACTCTAATGGCATATAACATATCCCACCAGAATGAAAACAATGGGAACCTTCTCTGGTTACACCTCCGAGGCTTCTACAATTTGCAAGCCATACGGATGCTGAGACTAAGGAAGATGAGGGAATTCTACAATTTACAATTCACGTCACATCTGCTCAGCGCGGTAAAATTCCAACGAGACTGGTTCCCTTTATACTCCACACAGAGTAAATGTAAATCAAAAATGAATAACCATTTTCAATTTCGTTGCAAAACGAAAATACAGCCGAACCATATTCCAGTCCAATCAGAGAGTGCTGCAAGCACCTCTACCGGTTTCGAAACTTATTAGTCTCTCATCAGGAGGCACATATGCTGCTCTCCCTGATCCAACCAAAACAAATCCTAGCGTGCAGTCCCGAATTGCAACGAACGAAATGGCATAGATGCCCTAGCGGCAACTGCTAGCAAAGACTAAGTTTTCACTCTAATGGCATATAACATATCCCACCAGAATGAAAACAATGGGAACCTTCTCTGGTTACACCTCCGAGGCTTCTACAATTTGCAAGCCATACGGATGCTGAGACTAAGGAAGATGAGGGAATTCTACAATTTACAATTCACGTCACATCTGCTCAGCGCGGTAAAATTCCAACGAGACTGGTTCCCTTTATACTCCACACAGAGTAAATATAAATCAAAAATGAATAACCATTTTCAATTTCGTTGCAAAACGAAAATACAGCCGAACCATATTCCAGTCCAATCAGAGAGTGCTGCAAGCACCTCTACCGGTTTCGAAACTTATTAGTCTCTCATCAGGAGGCACATATGCTGCTCTCCCTGATCCAACCAAAACAAATCCTAGCGTGCAGTCCCGAATTGCAACGAACGAAATGGCATAGATGCCCTAGCGGCAACTGCTAGCAAAGACTAAGTTTTCACTCTAATGGCATATAACATATCCCACCAGAATGAAAACAATGGGAACCTTCTCTGGTTACACCTCCGAGGCTTCTACAATTTGCAAGCCATACGGATGCTGAGACTAAGGAAGATGAGGGAATTCTACAATTTACAATTCACGTCACATCTGCTCAGCGCGGTAAAATTCCAACGAGACTGGTTCCCTTTATACTCCACACAGAGTAAATGTAAATCAAAAATGAATAACCATTTTCAATTTCGTTGCAAAACGAAAATACAGCCGAACCATATTCCAGTCCAATCAGAGAGTGCTGCAAGCACCTCTACCGGTTTCGAAACTTATTAGTCTCTCATCAGGAGGCACATATGCTGCTCTCCCTGATCCAACCAAAACAAATCCTAGCGTGCAGTCCCGAATTGCAACGAACGAAATGGCATAGATGCCCTAGCGGCAACTGCTAGCAAAGACTAAGTTTTCACTCTAATGGCATATAACATATCCCACCAGAATGAAAACAATGGGAACCTTCTCTGGTTACACCTCCGAGGCTTCTACAATTTGCAAGCCATACGGATGCTGAGACTAAGGAAGATGAGGGAATTCTACAATTTACAATTCACGTCACATCTGCTCAGCGCGGTAAAATTCCAACGAGACTGGTTCCCTTTATACTCCACACAGAGTAAATGTAAATCAAAAATGAATAACCATTTTCAATTTCGTTGCAAAACGAAAATACAGCCGAACCATATTCCAGTCCAATCAGAGAGTGCTGCAAGCACCTCTACCGGTTTCGAAACTTATTAGTCTCTCATCAGGAGGCACATATGCTGCTCTCCCTGATCCAACCAAAACAAATCCTAGCGTGCAGTTCCGAATTGCAACGAACGAAATGGCATAGATGCCCTAGCGGCAACTGCTAGCAAAAGACTAAGTTTTCACTCTAATGGCATATAACATATCCCACCAGAATGAAAACAATGGGAACCTTCTCTGGTTACACCTCCGAGGCTTCTACAATTTGCAAGCCATACGGATGCTGAGACTAAGGAAGATGAGGGAATTCTACAATTTACAATTCACGTCACATTATATTTTTTATTTCTTAGTATCTGACCAAAGTAGCTCATTTTTCTTTCCTTCGTGATATTGAGTAGTATTTCTCTTTTTTTTTTTCATCTTTTTTAATGTTTCAGTGTTTGTTACGTGTTATTTTCATGATATTTTCCACCATAAAACCACATCTCAAAGCTGGCAAGCCTTTTTCAGTTGCGCCCGTAATTCTCCAGGCTTCAACGCCATATAAAAGGACAGACAATGCATTTCAATACTCTAGTTCTAATTTCTATTCCCGGTTTTCCATCATAATACTTCTTTGATCTTATTGAAAGCGCTTCTAGCCATTTCTATACGTCATTTTATGTCAAGGCTGCGATTAGAGATTGCAATTGTTGGATCTAGCATCCAGCAATCCAGCTGGATCCAGCGTTTTTTTTTACATGCTGGATCCAGCAAACCAGGCTGGATCCAGCAGCGCGGATCCGCAAACGTGTCAAATTCGAAATAAGTTACTGAATGTCTTCATTAGCCTCTTTATTTAAAGCCGTGAGTCGGAAACTTGCCATCCTATCGCTAGGAGTAGCTCAGTATGCTGGAAAGTTTTTACAGCCTAAAAGTTTGCATCGATAAAGCGTTGATAGACATTGATTCTGCGTTAAAATTCTCTTCTGGCGAGTGGTAAATAATCAATGAGTTGATGGCCACTCTCTAACCGGTAAAACTGGCTGTAGAAGCTCTTTGTAGAAGAGAGTCTACTTTGATAACGGCCGACACAACCATGACATTTGCCTTAGTCAAACTAAATAGCCAGGACTCTAGCCTTAATGCCAATCTAGCGGAAGCACTACGCAACATAATCGCGGAACAGTACCTCTCTGAAATTACAAGTACATTAGTGTACTTACAAAATCAAAAAAATATGACAAAGGACTAAACAATCCTGTAAGAAAGCAATTCGACAAGAGATGAAAAATTTGTTGATTCCTATAAATAAACAAGTAACTGTGATTCAATAAAATTGTGTTTTGACTAGGAAAGTTTTGGGGTAGTTCTGATTTGTTTCATTATACAGGGTGTCCAGAAACTCTACCGACAAACGAAGACAGGAGATTCCTCAGATAATTTTAAGAAAATTTAACCCAATTCACCTAGTCCGAAAATACTTCCTAAGAGAGCTAGAGCTCTTTGAAGATGGCGCCATGTAATTAGTTTTTGTCAAATCCCTCCAGAACGCTTCTATTAAAAAAAAACGAAAATTTGTATACATATTTACTTTCCAGAAATGAATCGATTCCATCCATTGCGAATTTCTAGTACCGGTCATAGGCGTCCGTTTTGGGTAGGGCAACGGTTATTTTATCGCATAACTTTTTTGTCTTCAACTTTAAAGCATTTTTGATACTGGATTATTAAATTGTGAGGTATTCTAGTACTAAAAGGTACTCTTACTTTAAGTCGGTAGGACATACCGTTTTCTAGAAAAATCAATTTGAAAGTTTTTAGTTTTGGGAATTTGAAAAAAAAATTGAAAAAAATTCAAAAAAAAAACGATGTATTTTACCAATTTAAAGCAAGAGTAACTTTTAGTACTCGAATATCTTATAATTGAATAATATAGTGTCAAAAATAATTAATTAATAAATAGCATAACTTAGTTATGCTATAAAATAACTGTTGACCTACCCAAAACGGACGCCTATGACCGGTACTAGAAATTCGCCATTAATGAAATCGATTAATCTCTAGAATATAAATAAATGTACCAGTTTTCATCTTTCTAAATAGTTTTTTTAATCTTTTTTTTTTAATTGAAAGAACGAAAAATTTTCAAATCGATTTTTCTAGCAAACGGTGTATCCTATCGACTTAAAGTAAGAGTACCTTTTAGTACTAGAATATCTCACAATTTTGTAATTCAGAGTGAAAAATGCTTAAAAATGAAAGACAAAAAAGTTAGGCGATAAAATAACCGTTGCTCTACCCAAAACGGACGCCTATGACCGTTACTAGAAATTCGCAATGGATGGAATCGATTAATTTCTGGAAAGTAAATAAGCATACCAATTTTCGTTTTTCTAAATAGAAACGTTCTCGAGGTATTTAAGAAAAACTAATTACATGACGCCATCTTCAAAGAGCTCTAGCTCCCTAAGTAAGCAGTTTCGGACTAGGTGAATTAGGTTAAATTTTCTTAAAATTATCTGAGGAATCTCCTGTCTTCGTTTGTCGGTAGAGTTTCTGGACACCCTGTATATGGATTTTGGGCTGCTGAATCCGAATATGAGGTTTGCGGACAAAATTTCTTGCCGGAACATTGAAAAAATCGCGAAAAAAGCGAAAAATTTCAGGTTTTTTCCGAATTTTTGCTCAAATCTCGAAAACTATTAACTTTTAATACAGTCTAGTACAGTTCAATAATGTCTCTGCTTTTCCCTTAAAGCCACAGAAGATCAGGCACAGATAGAGTCACAGTTTCAGTTGGTGTGAACATTTCCTTCGGATCTGTTATCTTGATTTCTGATAAACCTTGAGGTTTTGTCCTTTTAAAATGTATTAGTTGAACAGCTCCCTGACTTCCATAAACCTCAGGCCCGGGTTTCTTTTTTATTACAGAGAAACGGTCGATTTTAGGTGTATAATGCTACCAATAACTTTTGTTGTGCTTGAAAAGACCTATAAACTAAGCAATATTAAATGTCGATTACATTCAAACTGTGCGAGATAAACTGTAAAAAATTTGATAACTAACGTATTTTAAGAAAAAAGTGAGAAGTTTATTTAACCCCTTATCCACAAGAATTTAAATGCATCGTTTTCATTCTACAATACATTTTAGTATAGTGTTATTTTTATATTTAAAAAGTTGGGCGGGTTAAAAATAATTGGTTTATCAAAAAAATTAGATCAAATTATTGAGCGCATTTTTAAATTTTCTTAAAAATCTTCCTATTTCTCCATGTAACTCGAAAATGATAAGAGATGCCAAAAAAAGATGCCATACAAAAATGTAGGTTTCTTCTAGATAAACATTTTGATTTTATCTTGTATAAGAATATCTCTTATCATTTTCGAGTTACGTGGAGAAATAGGAAGATTTTTAAGAAAATTTAAAAATGCGCTCAAAAATTTGATCTTATTTTTTCAAAAACAATTAATTTTAAACCCGCCCAACTTTTTGAATACAAAAAGAACACTATAATAAAATGTATTGTAGAAGGAAAACGATGCATTTAAATTTTTGTGGATGAGGGTTTAAATAAACTTCTCATTTTTTTCTTAAAATACGTTAGTCATCAAATTTTTTACAGTTTATCTCGCACAGTTTGAATGCAATCGACATTTAATATTGCTTAAATTATAGGTTTTTCAAGCACAACAAAAGTTATTGGTAGCATTATACACCTAAAATCGACCGTTTCTCTGTTATTTCAAGTTAAATACATTGATTTGAGCATTCACCAAGAAAACAAGTTTTTTCACTCACCATATCTCTTTTTGTGTTATAACTAGAAGATTCATAAAGGAAGTAATCTCTTTGTTTTTTTATAAGCTACAAAAATGTTTTTTATAGTTTGTTTATTTAGATGTATAGTTTTTAAGGTATTCGCAAAAAACCGTTTGAAAAGGTGTTATGTTTCAATGAAAATGGCCAATTTTCAACCAGGATTAACTCAAAAAGTATTGAGTTTTCGAAAAAAAAATTATAGAACAGTTTTTGCTTAGAATTAGGTTCTCTAGCAACTTCCGTAGTTGTTTAACCAAAAAATTTTCCACCTCCGAGAAGGGGTGGGAACCGCCCCCAAGATAAAAGCACACGTCGGCATAGGGTAGACTTTGAATAAGGAGATAATTTCAGGCTATTCCTAAAATTTCATTAAAATCCATGCAGTAGGATAGAATTCGGAGGTAATAACCTGTTCTTGCTCTCATTAACTGCCCTAAATATCTGTAAGACCAATAAAAACCGATATACGGCATGTTAAAGGTTAGCTTTTTTCATCAAATGCATAATTTGAAATATTCAAAGCCAAATAATGGGAAAATTTTGCATTTTCGAGGAAAACTTAAATAATCTTTTTTCAAGTATTCAATTAGACCTTTCAAAAAAATAATAATATAAAGTTTCTGGCATAAAAATTAAGCGACTTGTAATCAAAAAAGTGTCGGTACCTGCTTTTCTCTACGAAAAAATCAGTGAAAACAACCCCCTAACTACCGTCCTAATTCAAAATTGGTCATCACCTTTCTGTAGTTCCTTTTATTGTATTTATATTATCAATACACTCAAGGAGTTTGACCTATTTAAAACGCCTAATTTTGGAAAAATTTGAGTTTAAAGAAAAATTTATATTTTGCAATTTGGTATTTTTCATCTTTTACTTCAAAATATCTCCGAAAATACTGAAGATACGAAAAAAATTATAAACTACTAAATTGTAGCTTTTTTAATGACTAAAATTACCCTGTGCACAGATTTTCATTACAGTGAATAGTTAGCCAGATATAGCTGTTTAAAACCTCTATTTACCAGCAAACACCCCCTTATTCGAGCCCTTTAAACCCGCCCCAATTAAAAACTAAGGGATCTTACGGAATTTAATTTACACAGTCTTATAGCTCTTTAAAAATCCTACAAAATCATTTTTAAAGAAACTTTTTATCGCCAAAATTATATCAATTATTTTTTGAGGTATTCTCAAAAAACCCTCTAAAAAGTCGATTTTTTCGTCGAAATACTGTTATTTTCAAGCGCGAATAACTCTAAAAATATTAGTTTTACGAAGAAAATGTAAAAAACATGTTTTTCTTATAATCACTTTTTACATCGAATTGCATGGTCAAAATGTAATTAAAGATTCCCACCCCCGAGATGGGGTGGCAACCACCCCCAACGTTTCCCCCAAAATGATCTTTGGACTATTCACTACCTTCTGTGAAAATTTCAAGTAAATCCATGCTGGACGAAAAAATTGAGAGCCAAAATGCTTCATTTCCTCAATCGTCTATTGGGGCTGACCGACCGGCTCTGTCCCGTCATACAGCTGACCGACTATAATAACTTTTATTTATATTTATTTTAGAATGTGTGTACTGATTTTCAGCCTTGGTAAATGGATTTAATTACCTTCGTAACAAATCAACTTTGATACCCTCTCAGTAACCCCTGTTATACGTTTCGCTTGACCGACCGCAGTATGTTTCTCTACACACTTACAGTAATCAACTGTGAAAAATCTAGCTTTAGTAAATTCAAAGAGATTTTTCAGCGCTGCCCCTTGGTCTATAATGTGAGGATCCATCTTCCGGACAAAGCAACTCACGTGTCGTGGAGAGTCCTATGGTGCCTGATGTTATATCCAGAAATATTTTAAACAGCACTTACATTTTAACATAATAATGGAAACATTTTTTAATTGTATGAGATTTAAAAGGTTTTCACCCACATAATCTTGGTGGCTCAAGCATGTAAATGACCTGTAAAAACACTGATGATGAACTTTTTAATTCGAAAACGTTCGGAGTTGTAGCCTTGTAAGGAATTTTAACTGAAAATAAACCTTTTAAAAAGTATTTTAGTAATTTTTTCAATGTATTATTGTTCTTTTATTTCAAGCCATAAGTAAAATTGTGCTTATTCCCAGTTAAAATAGTAAATATGCATAAAATACCATATAAAATAGCTTCAGAACAATATGTGAACTGTTTTGTAATAAAACAGATTTACTCTATTATTCAGCATTAATATATTATTCGGCAAAATATCTCATACCTTATTATTCCAACTCTTGATCGTGATTAGTTTGAGAACACTAATGAATATTATCTAATACTATTATACCTTCTTGCACGTTCATGGTCTAGACTAGAATATGGAATTGTTGAGAAATTCTCCACGTTGGAAGTAAACTTGTGAAGATTCTTATCAATGCTAATAATGTCTGGAAGGTAAATTGAATATATTGTAGATGAACGTCACGTCTGCTACTCTTTGGTCCGATTTATCTTTTGAAGTATCTCTTGGACCATTCGTCAATATCACAAATTTGCATTTGATGCTCTTTGAGTGGGATAAGAACGAGAAACGACTCTTTTATAAATCAGTGGGTATGTTACAAAAAAGATTTTGTCATGTATCTTTTGATATATTTTCTATATATTTAGCCAATATATTATGTTGTGGAATGAAAAAAGGGCAGTTTTTAATTTACATATTTTTCCTTTACCGTATATAAACGAATGAAATGTTGCTTATAGCTTTCTAAGTTATATTTCTGGTAGTTAAAACTATCAGGAAAGCCCTACATTTTAGAATTAGATACCAAAAAATTTAGGATTCCAAAGATCGTCCGGAGAATCTTCCATTCTAAGACTAATAATTTTGTTATTTGACGCTGCCTGGTTCAGTGTCCAAGTCTGACTTCCATACTTTGTTATGATGCTAATTATAGTTTTATGTATTCTTCTCTTCGCTATATTTTTGTTTAAATTGTCTTATTTATTAAGTAATCCCTCTATTTCCTGGCATGATTCTATTCATTTATTCATTTAGCGAAATGTTTTGTCGCATTTTTGGCTTGGATTTTTGGTATAAAATCAAAATAATGATTGGTATAAATCAATAATAAAAACTTTAACAAATCAACCTTAAATCCTGATGTATTGCTGTAATGTTAGGAGCAGTGTTTTTTACATCTGCTAAAAAGCTTATTTTGTAATAGTAGCATTAATATCAGACTTTAGTTGTCGTTTTCTGTATTGTTATGTATGGTAAATACTTTTTCCGCAAATCGCCAGGAAATTTTGACATTCCTGTCAAAATTTCTTGAAGAAAAAGTCAGGACTTCCTTACTGTAAGGAAATGTCATTTCCTTACTGTAAGGAAATTATATTTCCGTACAGTTGTTATGCCCGGTTGCACCAACAGATCTTAAGCTTAAGTCGAGAATATCATAAGAATTAATATATTATAATTATAATATATTACAATAAAAATACCATAATATAATAATAGATATAATTGATAATAAGGTAAGAATCTAAAATTATGGTGCAACGTAAGTGATACTCAAGGAGGCCCTATCTATAAGTAGAACTTAGCTAAGCTGGAGCTTAAGATCTGTTGGTGCAACCAGGCATTAGTGTTCTACATAAATGATAGAAAACATTGTCAAGTTTGACAATTCAACCTCAATACGTTTCCATAGTAACCCAAGTAATTTTATTAGGAATTTCAAAGCACCATTTATTTGGGAATAAAATTATCGCGTTTTTTTTTAAATCAATCAATATCTGTCGAATTTTAAACGATTTGCGGAAAATAGTATGTTTACCTCGTAGGAAAAGCCACATTCCTGGACTCTGTGTTGCTAAGTCTCGGCTTGCGCCTCGACTTAGCAATCTTCACAGTCGTCCAGGAATGTTAAGCTTTTCCTACCCGGTAAACAATGTACTATTTCCACCTACCTCTACCGAAAGTATACTTTTCCGGACCTGATTGTAGGGAGCAGGAAAAGTGACGTCATGGTATTTCATTCATGAAAAATATAACTTATTGACGCCTTGTAAAATATCTATTTTCTATTACGTAAGTATCTATACATTTTAACGTTTATTTATAAAACACCCTGTATTTTGCAGAATGGTAAAAAACAGTAAATTGTTATTTTGATTTAACAATGTTTACATTAATAATTTGACTTATATTTGACAGTTGACAGTTATATTGTACCTACTTGTTAATTTTAGTTTTACTAAATTTTGTTGGTTAGTTACATAAATAAATTAAGTAAAAATGAAAAATGACTTGTTATTAATTTGAGGAAGGTGGAAAAACCATATGTATAACATGGGAGTAAAGTGCCTTTTCCTCCCTTTAATGATTACTGTAAACTTCATTCTCGGGAGGAAAAGTAGCACTTTCCTCCCTTGTTATACAAATAGCTATTATATGTAACGGAGGCGTGGAAGCTCAACATAATGCTGAGGAATAAGTTAAAGGTCTTTGAATTTTGGCTTTATAGAAGAATCTTGCAAATACTTTGAGATCTTGGGTAGTGTGAGACAACCCACACCACCAATTAAATTTTTTCTGAGGAGAATAGGTACAGATAGAGAACTGTTAAAGATCATGAAAGTTAGAAAAGTTAGCTCTCTGAGACACCTAATGAGAAACGAAAAGTACCGCCTTGTGCAATTGATTATTCAAGGGAAGATTGAAGGCAAACTGGATCCCTGTAGGCGTCAGATTTCATGGCTCAAACATAGAGATTGAACTGGCCTTGATTCAATATCTCTGCTTAGAGCCACATGGGAGAGAGATAGATTTGTCAATCTAGTCGCTTACTACCACTAAAGGAGACAGCGCCACAACAAGAAGAAGAAAGGTTTATTTAATCTTGTGTTATACCATGCCACTTAGTCATTTTTGAAGTTATACTTCTTTAGGCGCGATTGAGATTGAGGGTGAACTTATATTGATCTGCGCGCATGCGCACACCGACAGTATGGTATTAGTCTTTATACGGGCTCTGATTGGGTGTTGAAATGATCTGTCAATAATTGTTCAATATGGAGGTTATCGGTAAACAAAAATGTTGTATAATATATTAGTTTTTGTTGTTTTGAGGACAGAAATAAAATCAAATTTATAATTATAGTGACTTTTTAAATAGTTTTGAAAAGCCACAGGTACGTAATTCTAAATGTTTCAGTTGTATTCCAATAAAAAATTATCTTCATACCTATTTGGAAAATGTAAAAAAAATAATGTACTTACCTATTAATTAGTAGGCAATGCTTTAATTTACATAATCTGATTACGAACAAACTTTCTACAAATTTTCATCTAATGTATCGTTTTCTTACTTTATATATTGTTGTATTTTAATTCGACAAAAATCAAACTAATAAAAATTCATATAAACAAAATGTCAAAAAGTTGTTCAGTTTGTGTATATTCCCAAGGTGGTGCAGTTTGAAATCGCTTCGACTCTCGTACGGCGGGAAAGACGGGAAGTAGGTTCAATCCCAATGCAAGTTATATCATTTTTTTATTTTTTTTTTATAGATTTTATGATTGTAAGTATATTATTATATAATTTTTTCAGAAAATACGTATTTAATTAAAAATTTTGGCAACAATTATTGTTCAGAAATCATTTGTGGCATTTTTCAATGTGTTTGTGTGTGTTTTATTCTTTTATTTTTTTAATTTTTGGTATTGTTTTAATAAAAATTTTTGAAAAGTAGTAGAGAAACTGTTTAAAGTATATTGATTTCGTTGAAATCAGACAATAGAAGTATAACTTCTTACGTGCGTACAAAGTACACACATTCTTTTTTTTTGTGTAAACAATTATCCTTTTCCGCTTCCTTTTTGTTTTCCACGTATTATTTACTTCCTTAGACGACTCTATTTCTCAATAGTTCGGTTCACTGCTACGTATCATGGTAAATAAAAATTATGTAGATTGCTAACATACATTTGGATTAAAAGGGGTAGTTCCCTGGGTTGGCTGTATACCATATAGTTAAAAAACTCGTAACATGAAGTAAAGTATATTTAATAAAATTTTAAAAATCCCAATGGATTAAATAAAATAGGTTCATTCAGAACGTTTTTGGACCTATCAGTCCATCATCAGTGAATCTAAAATAGAATAAGTAATCCCACTATTAAAATTGAAAAGATGGTTGAAATTATGAACATTAAAAATGTGGTTATGATTACTTACTCGTGAATACTTGCTAACTAGCCCCAGAGCCAAACAATGGTTGTACTTAAAATTCAGTCTACATTACAATATTTTGAAATTGGATAGGCTAAACGCCGATGTTAAAAGAATACCTCCGGGAACATGGTGAGACTCTAAACGAGAACCCTAACAACCATCTTGGGCCAACGAGGTCTGCCAAGTGTCAAAAGTTTGTAAGGGACTATTTGTCATGAAAGTGACAGTTAAGGAAAAGGTAGTCGACTTATGGTGGCTCCTAGCTTCTGAGCAACCTCAGATAATTAAGTGGTGGTTACCCCCTGACCATAAGGGTTGATGAAGTAAATAATACTCACAGTGCATACATTTATTTGTACGTTGGAGTATTAACGGTAAGTAGCTGGTGGTATAATATTTAATCGATGCGATGTTACCCGCTGGGATCTCAACTACCAATTGACTAATCTTTTTCTCCGTGAAAGTATATCTAAAAGTGGATTGCCGTGTTTATTGTTTTTATATAAACAAAAGTGAGAGTGATACTAAAACTGCTGAATAGACTAGATTATAAATAATATATACTAATTAATATTTCAAACTGACCTTGTATCAAAACCGCATGCATTGATGTGGTAATGTAGGTCAATCGTATTTATTAAAAACAAACGTATTTGTTTTTACCAAGGGCATTTAATTATTAAAAAATTTGTCTTAATAAGATGATTACTAAGATGCAGTGTATCCCAATACAGATTGTCAAAAGTTTCAACATAAGATCATGAACCAAAACAATGATGTTATAGAGATTTTTATAACTGAAATGTCTGCTATTTAAATCTATTGTTTTTAAAAGATAAAAAGACATAATGTGTTTTAAAGAAGGTAGAATTTAAAATTATTTGAATTTAACTGTTACTAAAAATCGACTATCAAATTACACTGATCAAATTAATTGAAAAGAAGAATGTGATCTGATTGGTAATAATGATGAAGATAAAACAGGTGGTGATGAGAGAGAAGAAAATTAAATTTTTAATTGGTATACAGAAATATATGCAAAAATTAAAATCTGGGCAAATTTTTTATTTGGACTGTGTATTGGTGGTTGTATATATTGAAGGGAAATATTTTTATTTAAATGTGAATGAAATTGTTAAAATAATAAATTGGAGTTAGATATAGTCAATTTTATAGTAGCAGATGTGTATGATTAAAAATTGAATTTATTATGAAACATTTTTTAAATATATTTGGATGACCAAGAATCTCCAAAACTCAAGTTTTAAGTAAAACAATATTCAAAGCTTCTGGATGTCGCTTTTTCTAAGAAAAAAATTTACTTTTATCGTTAATGGCAAGCAAATCTCTCATTGCTTAGTTAGTTGTTATAGGCACAAGTTGTCTGCAACTTTGAAATATACATAGTCTTCTTGGTGGCGTACACCTACAGTGCGTTGGCGAATTACCTTAACCTCAGACGTCTGCCTTTTGCGGCATGTAAAGTGCGGCAGTGTTATTTAAGCCTGTCCAGTTGTTTATATTTCGCAGCCACGACATTTGTTTGCGACGTCTTGCCCTCAATCTTTCCTTGGATAATTAGTTGAGGGATTGCGTATTTTCCCCTCTCAGGATATGACTCAGGTATCCAATTTTCCGTGCCTTCATTAACCTTCCGATGACCAACCTTTTTTTGTTACACGGATGACCTACGGGGGTAAAAAATGACCCCAGGCCAAAAATGACCTGAAATGAATGTTTTCAGCATTTAAATCTTCATCTAATAATACATCCTCGTTTTCTGATACTATTTCATCTTCTATATCATCATAAAAATCGCTAGCAGTAACAATTTCCTGTAACTCAGCCTCAGTAAAATATTTGCGGGCCATATCTTATATGTACACAAATACTAAGAAACTATAATAATCTACGCCAGGAAATAATAATAATGACTAACTGCAGCAGACAGGAATGTCATGATTCGTACATAACAGGCACCTCAGTCTAAAAATAGATTTTGATACGCGCAGTGTAAAACTACTTGAAATTCCACATAATAGACGGTATTTTACTAAACATCAACTTCAGAATATATTTTTTATTCGTCAAATATAGGGAATTTTTTTTATTTTAAAATATGAGGATATCTAGAATGATATTAAAGTCAAATAAAAAAATGATGAGTTAAAAATTGAAAATACTTTTGAATTTATTAAAGAAAAACATACGCTGGGGTCTAAATTTACCCCCCTTGGTCATCCGAATGTTAAGTTGAGCAATTCTCTCTCATTAATTGCTCTTCTTAGACTTCCTAGTTTCTCATCCTATATGTCCATAATATGCGGAACATTCTTCGCAAGGTCCGCATTTCCAAGGCCTCCAATTTATTAATGGAAGATATTGTCAACGTCCATGTCTCCATGCCGTATAACAAAATGGACCATACATGGCACTTAACCATTCTGCAGCGAATATTGAAGGAAATATTGCGGTTACAAAGTAGCGGTTTAAATTAAATAAAAGCTTGTCTTGCTTGTACGGTACGGCATTTTATTCCTTGTTTAGAATCCCATTGGTCATTGACCATCATTCCCAAGTAATTGAATGTTACATATACATTAGTATTCTTCTTATTTAATAAACGGTTTCGTTATTAAACTTTTGTTTGAAAAATTGCATGAACTCCACCCCTCGTACGTCAGATGTTAGTAGCCAATTGCAACAAAATAGGTAAATAGCATTATTATTAATGACAATTCCGTCGGTTAAGTAATAACGATACGCTTATATTTATTATGATACCTTTCTTCGCCTTGTACATTTCTTATAAAATCATAAAAATATTTAATGATAGTAATAACAATACTCCGCGTTATTGAATTTTATGCAAACGTTGATATTTCCTTAAATACTACCCACGCTCACTTGATTATATAATAAATGGGAATCCTGATGACTATAATGAACTGTTTGGAAGAAGAATAATAGAAAAAGCAGCCTTGGGAAGACGCGGAGAAATGTAAATTACTTAAAAAGGTCACTTCGTGCCGTCAAATTAATATTAGCTTCACGAAATGTTGAACTAAATGCGAATGTCGGAGTTTTATTAACACAGATTTTTAAATTTACTTTAGCTATATTAAAAGGAAAAAATCACTTGTTTAAAGTAAGATACCCTTACCCTTTTTAATTTTAAATATTGAGAATGAAGTCGTTAGTATTCCCAGTGGCTATCTAAAATTTGATTCCCTGAAATAATAGGATATGTTTTTCTTCGTATTTATTAATAAAACGGAAATAAAAATTTGGTAAAGAGAAAAAATAAAACAGTATCTTTTCCTTTATACACACATTTTAAATCATGGGAAATTGATGGAATCATCATCCAGCTTCAAAACTACACTGCTGAACATAGGCCTCGTCCTCGTGTTTCCACCCTTTTTTTGTTGGATTGAGGTGAAACGCTCTTAGCAGACTAGGGAAGGTGTCCCTAGTGCTGTTGGACTCGGACAGGAGAGGAGAATACGCTAGGGCCCACAGACCAGAGTATGGTCCATGCGTCCCGCGTGCCCCCCATAACCAGCAGCCTACCACCTAAAACCACCCCCTCTTCCGACCTGGAATATCCCTGGAAGAGTTCTTTAGAGAACGGTACATGGGGATATTCCGCGCTGTCTAGGATGTAAGTTAGAAATTTGTTTCCAACCTAGTCTAACTTGCGGTGCTGTCATCCCGTTTTCAGCTAGCCTTCTTAATGATGGTTTATGTAATAGTGATGAGCAATTAATATCCTTTCGTATTCAACTATCAATCTAACCGTCTCTGCAGTATGGACTTAATACATACACCATATTCAAGCAAACGATGCACTGACGATAAACCTATTATTAATCAAAAATGGCGAATATACTGTTTTTATGCACCGAGAAGAAAGCGGGAGATGTATTAATTGAATTTCTGATTTCGAATGTAGATCGTCAGTAATCCAGACCTAAAATATATTTTGAGAAAATAAACTAATTATTATTATTAAAATTTGGATCAATTACAGGTTTAAAACTTTTATCAAAGGCTGTGCTCCTTTCAATGCTCATCTTGCTCTTAGGGCAGTCAATGAGGTTATTTGGCTCCGAATTCCATCCTACTACATCGATTTACTTGATATTTTCACAGTAAGTAGAGAATAGCTCAAAAAAAGTCTACCCTATGCCGATGTGTGCTTTTATCCTGGGGGTGGTTCCCACCCCTTCTCGGGGTGGAAAATTTTTTAGTTAAAATAACTGCGGAAGTGGCTAGAGAACACAATTCTAAGCAAAAACTGTTCTATATTTTTTTTGAAAACTCAATACTTTTTGAGTTATTCGTGGTTGAAAACTGGCCGTTTTCATTGAAAAATGACACCTTTTCGAACGGTTTTTTACGAATACCTTAAAAACTATGCATCTAACGAAAAAAACTGTAAAAAATATTTTTGTAGCATATAAAAAACAAAGAGATTTTTTCCTTCATAAATCTTCTAGTTATAATACAAAAAGAGATATGGTAGGTGAGAAGAGTTTGTTTTTTTTTGGTGCATGCTCAAATCGCTGTATTGAAATAAAATAGAAACGGTCGATTTTAGGTGTATAATGCTACCAATACCTTTTGTAGTGCTTGAAAATACCTTTAAACTGAGCAATATTAAATGTCGATGACATCCAAACTAAGCGAGATATGCTGCAAAAAAATTGATGACTAACGTATTTTAAGAAAAAAACGAGAAGTATATTTAACCCCTCATCCATCAAAATTTAGTTTTCCTTCTATATTACCTTTTTTTAATAATGGTATTTCTATGTTCAAAAAGTTGAACGGGTTTAAAAGGAATGGTTTTTGAAAAACATAAGATCAAATTATAGAGCGCATTTTTAAATTTTCTTAAGATTCTTTTTCTTTCTCCATGTAACTCAAAAATGATACGAAAAAGAGATACGAAAAAAAGATATACAAAAAAATGTAGGGTTTTGTTAGATAAAAATTTTGTTTTTGTTTTTCATTATTGTATCTCCTATCATTTTCAAGTTACATGTAGAAAAAGGAAGAGTTTTAAGAAAATTTAAAAATTATTCTGGTTGAAAATTGGCCGTTTTCATTGAAAAATGACACCTTTTCGAACGGTTTTTTACGAATACCTTAAAAACTATGCATCTAACGAAAAAACTGTAAAAAATATTTTTGTAGCATATAAAAAACAAAGAGATTTTTTCCTTCATAAATCTTCTAGTTATAATACACAAAGAGATATGGTAGGTGAGAAGAGTTTGTTTTTTTTTTGTGCATGCTCAAATCGCTGTATTTAACTTGAAATAAATAGAAACGGTCGATTTTAGGTGTATAATGCTACCAATACCTTTTGTAGTGCTTGAAAATACCTTTAAACTGAGCAATATTAAATGTCGATGACATCCAAACTAAGCGAGATATGCTGCAAAAAAATTGATGACTAATGTATTTTAAGAAAAAACGAGAAGTATATTTAACCCCTCATCCATCAAAATTTAGTTTTCCTTCTATAATACCTTTTTTTAATAATGGTATTTCTATGTTCAAAAAGTTGAACGGGTTTAAAAGGAATGGTTTTTGAAAAACATAAGATCAAATTATAGAGCGCATTTTTAAATTTTCTTAAGATTCTTTTTTTTTCTCCATGTAACTCAAAAATGATACGAAAAAGAGATACGAAAAAAAGATATACAAAAAAATGTAGGGTTTTGTTAGATAAAAATTTTGTTTTTGTTTTTCATTATTGTATCTCCTATCATTTTCAAGTTACATGTAGAAAAAGGAAGAGTTTTAAGAAAATTTAAAAATTATTCTGGTTGAAAATTGGCCGTTTTCATTGAAAAATGACAGCTTTTCGAACGGTTTTTTACGAATACCTTAAAAACTATGCATCTGACGAAAAAAACTGTAAAAAATATTTTAGTAGCATATAAAAAACAAAGAGATTTTTTCCTTCATAAATCTTCTAGTTATAATACACAAAGAGATATGGTAGGTGAGAAGAGTTTGTTTTTTTTTGTGCATGCTCAAATCGCTGTATTTAACTTGAAATAAATAGAAACGGTCGATTTTAGGTGTATAATGCTACCAATATCTTTTGTAGTGCTTGAAAATACCTTTAAACTGAGCAATATTAAATGTCGATGACATCCAAATTAAGCGAGATATGCTGCAAAAAATATTGATGACTAATGTATTTTAAGAAAAAACGAGAAGTATATTTAACCCCTCATCCATCAAAATTTAGTTTTCCTTCTATAATACTTTTTTTTTAATAATGTTATTTCTATGTTCAAAAAGTTGAACGGGTTTAAAAGGAATGGTTTTTAAAAAACATAAGATCAAATTATAGAGCGCATTTTTAAATTTTCTTAAGATTCTTTTCTTTTCTCCATGTAACTCAAAAATGATACGAAAAAGAGATACGAAAAAAAGATATACAAAAAAATGTAGGGTTTTGTTAGATAAAAATTTTGTTTTTGTTTTTCATTATTGTATCTCCTATCATTTTCAAGTTACATGTAGAAAAAGGAAGAGTTTTAAGAAAGTTTAAAAATGCGCTCTATAAATTGGTCTTATTTTTTTCAAAAACCATTCACTCTAAATCCGTCCAACATTTTGAACATAGAAGCAACACTATAATAAAAGGTATTGTAGAAGTAAAATTATGGATTAAAACTTTGGTGGATCAGGGATTAAATATACTTCTTATTTTTTCTTAAAATACATTAGTCATCAATTTTTTGAAGCATATCTCGCTTAGTCTGAATGTAATCGACCTTTAATATTGCTCTTTTCAAAGATATTTTCAAGCACTACAAAAGGTATTGGTAGCATTATACACCTAAATCGACCGTTTCTTTGTTATTTCAAGTTGAGTACACCGATTTGAGCATGCACCAAAAAAACAAACTCTTCTCACCTACCATATCTCTTTTTGTATTATAACTAGAAAATTTATGAAGGAACTAATCTCTTTATTTTTTTTGTAAACTACAAAAATGTTTTTTATAGTTTGTTTATTTAGATGCATAGTTTTTAAGGTATTCGCAAAAACCGTTCGAAAAGGTGTTATGTTTATGAAAATGGCTAATTTTCAACCACGAATAACTCAAAAAGTATTGAGTTTTCAAAAAAGATATATAGAAGAGATTTTGCTTAGAATTAGGTTATCTAGCTACATCCGTGGGTATTTTAACCAAGAAATTTTCCACCCCCGAGAAGGAGTGGGAACCACCCCCAAGATAAAAGCGCACATCGGAATAGGGTAGACTTTAAATTAGGAGATAAGTAGAGGCTATTCCCAAAATTTCATTAAAATCCATGCAGTAGGAAAGAATTTGGAGGTAATATCCTATTCTTTACAGGAGTAAAGAAACAAACGCTCATATGGTATTCATTGATTTTGAGAAAGCATATGACAGAGTTCCTCGAGAGATTCTGTGGTGGGCACTCAATAAGAAAGGAGTCCCTGGTGAATATGTAAAGATTGTGAGGGATATGTATGAGGGAGTAACGACTAGTGTTAGGACAGGTGTGGGAGAGACTGATAAATTTCATGTGAAAGTAGGATTGCATCACGGTTCTGTGCTTAGTCCTTATTTATTCTTATTAGTTTTGGACCAGATAACAGCGAAACTACAGGGTAACATTCCATGGTATTTAATGTATGCTGATGATGTCGTGTTAGTAGGAAATACTGAAAGAGACTTAGAACAAAAACTGGAACAGTGGAGACAAACTCTGGAGGAAAAAGGTTTAAAACTTAGTAGGACAAAAACAGAGTATTTGAAATATTCATTTAAAGATGGAGCTACTACAAATAAAATGGTATCTTTGGATGGTGAAATGATTGTGAAAAGCAATAGTTTTAAGTACCTTGGATCGGTATTACAGAGTAATGGAGAAATAGATGGAGATGCATGCAGTAGAATTAGGACTGGATGGATGAAGTGGAAAGAAGCGAGTGGTGTGTTGTGTGACAGAAAAATTCCAATGAAACTGAAGGGAAAATTCTATAAAACAGCCATAAGACCAGCTGTGATGTACGGAACTGAATGTTGGGCAGTGAAAAAGAAACAGGAACAACGAATGCATGTGGCGGAAATGAGAATGCTTAGATGGATGAGTGGAGTGACAAAGAAGAATAAAATTAGAAATGAGTATATTAGGGAAAGTCTAGGTGTGGCACCAATTGATGCCAAAATGAGAGAGCATAGGTTAAGATGGTTTGGTCATGTTTAACGTCGAGACGTTAACGACCCAATACGAAGAATAGCTGAAGTGCAGATTCCTGGAAGGAGTAGGAGAGGAAGACCAAAGGAGACCTGGGGGAGACGATAAGGCAGGACATGTTGGTAAAGGGGATTAACATTGATATGGCCCAAGATAGAATTGTGTGGAGAAATGCAATTAGGGAAGCCGACCCCGCATAGGGATAAGGCAAAGAGAATGATGATGATCCTATTGTTGCTCCCATTGACTGGCGTACTGACCAATAGGGCAAACATGAAGAATATCCTAAATGATGGAGTGTATAACATAGGATGCTCGAACAAATATGAGAACTCTTAAGACTCTTCTTTTAATTTCCCCAGATAAATTATAGGTACTTATACCCCCGGTAGATTCTAGTTAATAAATAGCGGCCAGTAATTTTTTAATTTTTGGAAGTTTAAAATTAATATACCTAAATAGAACAACATCCATATTCCGCCTATATTTTGTGATCCACTCGTATTACATACTTCTCATATCGAAATAGATCTTCAATGATTTCGTTAATAACACATTTAAATCTATTTGCCAATATTACAGTTTTGTAAACCGCATATTTGATTTAATGGAAAATTACCGACCGGTGTACCTGACTTATTTCTTTTATACAGTGGCTTAATTTATCAGAAGAAATCCCAGATCTGCATTGCAAAGCATATACAAGGAGTCACTTGCCTTGAATTCGCTTACCACACCTTGTATTCGCAAAGAAACAGAACGCGCCTATGTGAACTTCGCCAGTTACTCGCCAATTTACCTTTTTCGGTGTTTGTGTACAAGAGCCTACGTTGCATGTGTCCGCCAGATAACATTTTTATTTATATCTGCTTTGTGTTATACAGGGTGGAGAAGCTATAAACAAAACCTAAAATTCCAAGGTCCATTATTTTCTGAAGTCTGCCAAGAAATGAAGCAATTTTGAGAGAGAGAGAGAGAGAGAGAGAGAGAGAGAGAGAGAGAGAGAGAGAGAGAGAGAGATCTGCAATCCACCCAATAAGTGTTTTTTATAAAGAGAATTAATGCAATGCAGCGTGTCACTTCATAGACTAAGAGCCGCTATAGGTGAAATTTCTTAATCATTTTAGGCACGATGGGACCCTATAACTTAAATAGTAGAAAAAAAAGCGAGTTGGTCTGTGCTAATTCAAATGGCAAGTACCTAGTTTTTTCGAGCAGGGAAACATGTTGCTCTTTAGGCACATACATATTTTAATCTTGTAACATCGACTTGTAGTCACAATATTTTATCAAAAGGTATAATGTAAGCCATATATTATGAAGTTACCACCTTCATTGGTGTGCTAGTTACAACTACTTTGCGGAATGCACTGAAGATGTTCTGTTCAGAACGAAAACGTTTTGCAATCCATGTGGATGACTTTTAGAAGTTTTAAATAAACTATTTTATACCAAAATACAATTTGAAGTTTTTACTTCTGTATAGGTTTTTTTAAATAGTAGAACCTAAAAGAAAACGTTTGAACACTGTGCCGTCACTTTTCAGTGGCACATGCGTCGACAGTGGCGCATCAAACTTTCCACTTATGGACGGGATAAATAAATTAAAAGTTACCCTCCCTTACTAACACAATAAAATTTTTTTATTTTTTTAAGTTCTATGTGATTAACACATAGGATTCAGCGTGATTTTAACTCACCACCCCCTTCCCCCTGCCCCACCATCAAAAACTTCATTTTCCGTTTTTATTTTTTTTGTGGGATGCAATCAATCTTAAAATTTCAAAAAATTCACACGCATAGCTGAGGCTTTCATAAAACATGCCTATTTTTTATAGACCCATAGGTAGAGTGTACATAACCTCAAAAAATTAAAAGAAATTTTTTTTTTTTTCAAAAAAGCGTATAACTTTTTTTGAAGAATTGCTGGAGGTCTAATTTTTTCTTAGTCTTGTGTGTTTTATTAAACACTATATTTTTAATTTTTTTCAGATTTTTCCGTAAGGCTCCCCACCTTCAAAAATCCGAAAAACTGTTTTTTGGGGGCTTTTGGGGGATTTTTCCTATTTTATAGACTTCATAATATATCAAATCAATTTTGTTTTTATAGGTTATATATAACTTGAAGTAACTGAGTCCTTTAGAATATTTAAAAATCAGAAAAACACGTTCAAACCCCCCAAAACCCCCTTAAAAACAGTTTATTTGGATTTTTGAAGGTTACCACCGTTACAGAAAAATCTGAAAAAAATTAAAAATATAGTGTTTGATGAAATACACAAGACTAAGAAAAAATTAGATCGGCAGCTATCCCCAAAAAAAAGTTATATACTTTTTTCCAAAAAAAAAAATTTAAAATTTTTTTGAGGTTATGTACACTCAACCTACAGGCCTATAAAAATAGACGTGTTTTATAAAAGCCTTAACTATGCGTGTGAATTTTTTGAAATGTTAAAATTGATTGCATCCCACCAAAAAAAATAAAAACGAAAAATGAAGTTTTTGATGGTGGGGGCAGGGGGAAGGGGGTGGTGGGTTAAAATTACGCTGAATCCTATGTGTTAATCACATCTAACTTAAAAAAAATAAAAAAAAATTAATTCTGTTAGTAAGGGAGGGTAATTTTTAATTTATTTTTCCCGTCCATAAGTGGAAAGTTTGATGCGCCACTGTCGACGCATGTGCCATTGAAAAGTGACGGCACAGTGTTCAAACGTTTTCTTTTAGGTTCTACTATTGAAATTATAGGGTCCCATCGTGCCTAAAATGATTAAGAAATTTCACCTATAGCGGCTCTTAGTCTATCAGTAAGTCTCCTTTAGAATTTAACTAAGCCAGGTACTAGTACACTTTAGAAGACCAAAAATAAGCATTTTTCAAGAATTTTTTTCTCAGAACTTTTAATTAAAATGAACATAAAACTTTTTACATATTAATATCTAACTCTTACAGGATACAAAAAAATATATCTTTTTTCATTTATGCACGTACACTAAATATTGTAGAGGGCGCCAAAGTCGAGGCCTCGAAAAAAAGTAGTTCCGATGGCGGACAGTTAATCTCAGGATTTGGGATCTCTGAAACAAAAAAATCATACGGTATTTGAAAAAGGAAGGGTTCTTACGTGACAATTCCTCATAGTGAAAAATTCCACAAAAAAAATTTACGAAAATTTGAAAAATTTTTGTGAAAAAATCGCCGTTTTGCTTCAGTTTTTCATCGTTAAAAAAATTAATTTTTTGGTCAAGTTGTGGTAAATTGTCACGTAAGAAACCTTCCTTTTTCAAATGCCGTACGATTTTTTTGTTTCAATTAAAAAACTGTCAAAAATTTTGTTGTAAGTCATTGCTCATATTGTCATCACCATGACAACGCGAAAGTTAAGGATATTTGATTATATGAAAGTGTGCCAAAAAACCCATTGAAAGTGTGCGAATAAGTAAATCCCATTTAAGATACATTGTTACTTCACGCACACTTTAAACCCTTCACGCACTGCTATCTATAATGACAGTTTTCACAAGCTAAAAACTGATACATTAATATCACATAGAGTAGATAAATTGCATTTTTAACACGGTTGTAGAAAAAATATATTAACATATTTTTATATGAATGTATATATGAATTAAAATATTTAATATTAATCTACATTTTTTTATTTTCAGGTAAATCTAACAACCATTAGTTGGTAAGTGTTTCACTATAGAAAAGCGTTTCAAGCAGTATGGAGGATCATTCCGAGCAGATGAACATTAAGTAAAGATAATTAAATTAGTTGTCCAAGTCCTAAGAGAATATGATGCTTGAATTAGAAGAAGAATATCCGTCTTGAAGTCAAACTGTTTTATTCTTTTTTTATTCTTCTTTTTCTTCAGGTGCCGTGTCCGTATTCAGACGTTGGTTGTCATCATGTTTACAAGTTCCTGAAACCTCTCTCTATCGGCTGCTGCGCGAAATAATTCTTCTACCGTGGTACCACACCATTGTCTAATATTACGCAACCATGATTGTTTCTTTCCACCAATCCATCTCTTTCCCTCCACTTTTCCTTGAATTATAAGGCGAAGTAGTTAGTATTTAGGTCCTCTAATTATATGGCCGAAGTATTCTGTTTTTCTCCTCTTTATGATGTTTATGAGCAGACGTTCTGAATTCATCATTTTCAGAATTCAGAACATTTTCATTGGAAGTGTACGAAACCCACGATATATTTAGGATTCGTCGATAGCACCACAATTCGAATGCTTCTAATTTATTTAGCATTGTGGTTGTTAACGCCCATGTCTCACAACCATACAATAATATAGACCACACGTAACATTTTAGGACCTTTTTGCGAATCTTCATCGACAGGCTTCGGTTACATAAAACTGGTTTCCAGGTCATAAAAGCCTTACGTGATATTTCAATCCTGGTTATTATCTCTTCATCACAATCGCAATTTACATTTAACCAACTGCCAAGGTATTTAAAATGGTTTACTCGTTCTATCTTCTCTCCATCAAGAGAAAGCACGCCTTGATCTACATTTATCTTTCCAACTGCCATCCACTTTGCCTTTGAAATATTTATTTTTAGGCCTCTCCGAGAACTTGCTTCACCGACTAGATTTACTAATGTCTGGAGATCTTCTAAATTTTCTGCAAGAATGGCCGTGTCGTCAGCATATCTGATATTGTTGATTACTTCTCCGCCCAGTCTTACTCCCTCTTGTCTGTTGTCCAAAGCCTCCCTAAAGATTTCTTCAGAGTACAGATTAAAGAGACTGGGTGACAAAACACAACCCTGTCGCACACCCCGCTTGATGGGTACTTTTCCAGTACGGCTATCTCCAACTTGGATAGATGCTACTTGATTGTAATATAAGTATTTTAGCAGTCTTATATCGTAGTGGTCAAGTCCTGCTGCCTGTAGGCCATTGAAAAGTATATCATGTTGTACTCGGTCGAATTCCTTCTCGAAGTCGATGAAGCAAACATAAACGTTCTTTCGGAATTCACAGCTTTTTTGTAAAAGAACGCGCATACAAAATAGTGCCTCTCTAGTTCCTAGACCATCTCTGAATCCAAATTGCTTATTACCCATTCTACTTTCACACAGAAGGAATACTCGGTTTTGTATAATTCGTAAAAATATCTTAAGTGCGTGACTCATCAAACTGATTAGTCTAAAATCGCTACATTTGGTGGGCCTGCTTTTCTTTGGTAATGTTATAAACAATGACTCCAATCAATCGTCTGGTATTTTTCCTTCGTTGTAAATTTTGTTAAAGAAAGTAGTTAAGTAGGAAATGTTTTCCTCATCCAAAAGTTTATGTAGCTCAACAGGGATTTGATCTGGTCCAGGTGCTTTATTGTTTTTAGTTTGTATTACTTTTATGACTTCCGACTTCAGTATACTGGGACCTCTGTCTAACTGGTTGCCACAGGTAGTATGTGGAGCATTTTCTCTAGAAACATCGTCAAAAAGGTCAGTGATGTATCTTTCTATATTTATCTTTTTTTATTAACCAGTTGCAAATAATTGAGCTAACTAGTAAGCCTTTACATTACCTATTTACACAGCTCATTAGGCCTTGAAAGCCTAGAGTTTCTATTTCTCTATGGCCTAGAGCTGAAATACAATAATTATTATGATACTTTCATATATTACAAAACTTGTATCAAGAGGAGTGGCTTCTTGTCCAATCATGCTCCTTGACTAGTAAATTAACTAACTAGTCAAAAGTCTAATAAGTCAGGAAATAAAATTCGAAATTATTTATCCCCTGAGCTTTTAAAGTTATAAAAAAATAATGCATAACAGAGTGGCGAAACACTCGACAAGGGAAATCTAAATTGCATTTCACGTCCTGTCATTCACCGTGATAATAATTTTAGCGAACTATTTCCTTTAATATCCACCAAAGGTGAATAAAGTATAAACTAAAAGAAAAGAAAAGATGGTTCAGATTTGATTACAGTACAGAGCCTCTATTATGTGCTTATACGTATTTCGGAATAACCGTTTCCTCATCGGAGCACCTGAGTAGACGCACTGAACTGAAATCAAATCCTTTCATCATTTTTGGGTAATTATCAAAATAATTACCAAAGATGCTACTAGCACCATCTATGAATCAAAAGTCTAATAAGTCAGGTAATTGTCATCAGTCTTTGGTAATTATTTTGAAAATTTTTTGCTCAATTAGAAATCCAATGAAATCAATTAATTTGTGGTCATCTGATTGAATACAACCAATAAAACCAACATTATACTGAAAACAGATCTCAAGGGCTGTTTTCACTCAATCATGTAGCTATGGATACCTACATTTCGTTTCATTTCGATTTTGACATTTCAAATATTCAATATTTCAAAATGTCACGATTTGGTTGTAATACTGATGAGAATATTAATGAAATTACCGAATCAAATATACCAAAGAATACTGTTTACAGTAAAAAATTTGTATGGAAAGCGTTTATGGACTTTTGCAATGATAGAAAATATGAATTAGATGGAAATCGGACGGTGGAAGAATTGGCGTCGATTTTGAAGGATTGGGCTGTGAACATGAGAAGAAAAGATGGTACAGAGTTTAAAGAAGCTACTATCAAAACCATGTGGAACCTAACAAGTAAGCTTTTACAAGAAAAGTATTATAAGGAAATGAAAGTTATTATTGACCCATTCAAAAGCGTTGTATTTCAACAAGCGCGAGCTGCCTGCGATTCTATACGACGAAAACTACAATCGGATCCCTGTAAAAGGAAACAAAGTTCAGAGGCATTGAGTGCAGTAGAAATAACAAAAATGATAAATTTGTGGAACGAAGACACCCCTGAAGGGCTACAACGGAAATTCTATCATATAACCGCAGTAGAATTAGCTTGGCCAGGTGGGGAAGCTGCTGCTTGTTTGATTGACTTTTTTCGTATTGAAACAAATAACGATGGTTCTGTAACAAATCGAGTACAATATAACCCTGTATTCAGCAAGACTTGCCAAGGTGGTTCAAGAAGGTGTACTGACAGCAAATTTTTAATAGAAAACAACGACAGTAACGTATGTCCTGTCAGATTATTTAAAAAATTGTTATCAAAAAGGGGCCCAAATATTAAAACGGATAGATTATTCCTAAGAACAAATCGTTACTGGAAAACCGAAAATGATCATTGGTATGATAATATGCCCATTGGAAAAAATATGTTTCAAAATTGGACAAAAACGTCTGCCGAAGCGATTGGCTTGAAAACCAAGGAAAAAAAATTACTAATCACTCCAATAGATCGACCGCGGTCAGTTGGTTGGCCAAAAGTGGTGTTCAAGAGCAAGAGCTTATAAAAATTACGGGGCATAACAATCCCAACTCAATAAAACCGTACTTGAACATTGACGAAGAACATCATAATAAAATTATTAACAGCATGCGTAGTGGAAATACATCTTCATCAGTTATAGAAACTAACATGTCTGGATCTTCATTAAATTTTTCTAATTGTTCCTTTGTTAATTGCACATTTAAATAAATTGTTTCTGCTCTGTATTTTTTTTTCATAACCAGCAAAAAATTTTCTATCCGAATAACCCTCGAGCATTGATAAATGCTCAAAAATTTTTTAACAACTTTCTCAAGCTTGTTGCTTACAGGCAACAGACCTCCGCCTACGGCGTCGGTCTGTTTCCAAGCAACAAGCTTTCGAAATCTGTTATAAAATTTTTTCGAACAATTATCAATGTCCTTGGGTTATTACTACTGATAATTACCCGGAAAGGATGAAAGGATTTGATTTCAGTTCAGTGCCTCTACCCAGGTGCTCCGTTGAGGAAACGGTTATTCCGAAATACGTACATAGTAGATGCTCTGTACTGTAATTAAATCTGAACCATCTTTTCTTTTCTTTTAACTTACTATTCTCCACCTTTCATCCCTGCTTATTACTCTTTCTTCCCAGCCATCAATTTTCTCTTTTCTGAGATCTTCCTGTACGCTATCAACTATCATTGTCTGGGTCTTCCTTTCTTTCTTTTCGTGATTGGGCTCCGTTTTAGGATCATCTTTGACAACATCTTCCTTTTCATTCACATCACGTACCGCATCCTTCTCACTCCCTGTGCTTTTATGGAGCGAATGATGCTTGGTTTGTTATTCAGTTCCTCGTTCCTCTAGCTAGTATTTTTGCCTCCGTATATAGATCTGAGAATTTTTCTTTCCCATCTTTCCAATTTCTCCGTATTTGCTTTTTTTTATTATCCATACTTCCCTACCATACGTTACTGTGGGCCTTATTACTGCGTTATATCTTTTTTTCTCGATATATATCTGGATTGAGTCAGTGGCATTTTTCCTGACCTTTACAATTAAATAGCTGTAATATGGATTTAATTAAAATAAACTTTCATTTTAATATTTGCAAATGAAAGATTTAAACGTTTCTTCAATAAAACTAGTTTTTCTAAAAATTCTCAGAAAAGTGAAAAGCTTTCTTTGCGGTAATATTCATTAATTGTTTACCTTTTATTATCAATATAGTAACTTGCCATATAGTTCTACCAAATAACCTAAACATTTCACAGCAGTTTTTACGACTTCTTGCTATGTTGTGATGGAAATAATTGATAAATTAAGTACACACTTGACATAAAATTTCACTTTACTAATTGGTTCGTTGCATAATAGCAATAAACTCGTTTTATATCAAGGTTTACAAGATTCTTATGCCGAATATAAGATATAATATCAAGACAGGTGTTTCTTGATTAACTAAAATTTAATGAGAATATTCATTAAGATAATGGGAGGATTAAATGGGTACCTATAAAATAGTTATTTATGATATAAGTGTTAAAAATACACGTTTAAGGCACGCATGTGAAAATTTTGCAGAATGAGCGAAGCGAGTTCTGCAATTCACATGACTGCCTTAAAAATGTACTTTTTAACACGCATATCATACAATATTTTTTCTACAAACGTAATTGCTGGACAATATCTACAAAAACTTTTACTTGAACTTGACTAACATTCCATTTTAATATTTTTTGACATTACATCAAAAAAATTGCCTATACGGTCAATACGAACTGCAGTGCCATAAAAATTTTAAAGCACTAGTGCCTTAAAGTAGCATTTTTAACGGTCGTACGGAGTGCTAAAAATTGCATTTTTAACACGGTTGTAGAAAAAAATATTTATGAGCTAACTAAAAAAATGATTTTATTAACGATTCGACGTCCACATCGGACATCGAAACGATGTCCAAAGTTGGTTTATGTTGCACAAAGTCTCTTAATATTAGTTTAGTTTGCTCTACATAACTAGTACATTATGTTTAAAGTTTGTTGGAAAATACCGGGAGCTTACGGAGCTTTTATATATTTAGGACATTGATGCTAAAACAATAAAACAATTTTGTTATTTACTGGTTACATTAAACCACATTACGTGCTTTATTGTACGAAACTCTTTGTTTGTATTTACATAGTAGTTCAAATAGAATGGTTCATAGAAGTCTCTCAAAATATACACTGATTAAAATGAAAAAACTTATTAAGATGATCGTAGTTTTGAACTAATTATTTTTATGGTTATATTATTTTCTTTAATTATATCTAAGGCTTTGCGCTATAAATATAGCAACGTTTTTGTTGATGTACTGTAAATTTTCTTGTGGAGTAAACATAAAAAGTAATAAATTAATAGAGGAGAAGGTGGGAATATGGCCCCTGCTGGTAAGTCGGCCCCCGACTGAATTTGTCACTTCCACCAACGCCATTGTTGATTTGCGCTTGATACTACATCTATCTTTATCTATCGAAACTTGTCAGGAGCCGATAACTACCGCGGTTAGCATTTAGTCGACTTGACTTACAGAGCTCGCTTCATTCACGTGTTTAACAAAACTTTTTGCCGTTCTTGTGTTTATGTTGTTTTTTCTAAGAAACCAGTTATAAACATTATCTTTCTCTGATTAGTGTGTAGGAAAACCATTGCATATCGACTTTTTAAGGTAACTATGAACATTTTGCAATAGATATAAATTGTTTTTGATATTTTGTTTATAATGTAACTATTTATTTAATATGGCCCCCTGAATGTGTATGCATTATGGACCCGGGTCCATATTACATACACATTGAGGGGGCCATATTACATGTTTGCACTTTATTATTTCCAGATGCCTCGTACTAATCTTTCTCCTAAATCTGAGAAAAAAAAGAGGAAATTGTGGAGTGCTGACGACATGAAAAAGGCAGTAGAGGCTGTTCGTAATAAGCATATGGGTTTTAAGAAAGCAGTCAAAACATTTACTGTACCAAGAACTACGTTAAGAAGGCTAGTTCATGATCCTGAGTTATCAGTAGATCTGTTAGTAAGAAAACCGTTAGGTAGAAAAACTATTTTACCTTTAACTCTGGAGAACCAATTAGTTGATTATCTTTTGCAAATGGAGCGCACCTTTTATGGACTTACACGCTTGGATGTTAGGCGAATGGCTTATCAATTAGCAGTCAGAAATAACATCCAGAATACGTTTCAAAATGAAAGAGCAGGTAGAGCATGCCTCGACCATTTTTTAAATAGACGTAAAAAGCAATTATCTCTCAGAAAACCAATGGGAACATCTTACGCTCGAGTGCAAGGATTCAATCGCCCAGCAGTTAAGGAGTTTTTTGATCTGTTAGAGGTTGAATATACAAGAAAAAATTATTCTCCCGACCGTGTCTATAACGTAGATGAAACTGGACTCACAATCGTGCAATCAAAAGTACCGCAAGTAATAGGACGAAAAGGTAAAAGGCAAATAGGGGCGTTAACTGCAGCAGAACGCAAGTCTTTAGTGACGTTGGTGTGCGCAATGAGGGCAGGAGGAACTTTCATTGCACCAATGTTAATTTTTCCAAGAAAAATTTTTTCAGATGTATTAATGAAAGGGGCTCCGCCAGGAGCAATCGGAAGAGTACACCCTTCTGGTTGGATACAAACCAATTTATTTTCTGAATGGTTTAATCATTTTGTATCAAAGACATTACAGCCACACTCTCAATATTGCTGTTCTAGAAGTTGCTCGTGAAAAGCATGTCACCATTATCAGCTTGCCTCCTCATACTACGCACAAGCTGCAACCGCTTGACAAAACATGAGTCCACTTAAATCTCATTGTAGTGAGGAAATAAGAAAATTTCTGTTACATTCTGACAGAATGGTTAAGCCTCATGATATTGCTGAGTTATTGGGTAAAGCTTATTTAAAATGTGCAACAGCTGAGATCGCAGTAAATGGTTTTAAAGTGACTGGAATATATCCCTTCAATCCTCAAATTTTGAAGGATGCTGATTTTCTAGCAGCGTCACAATCGCTTCAACTGGAAGAGGAAAATATATCATCGAGTTCAACTACTTTGATGATGAACCCAACTGAGTCGTCTGTCGAAACTGCTACATTAACTATAGAATCGTCTCGCCAACCCACTTCATGCACTGTTCCTGAATCCTCCATTCAACTAAAGTCATGTGCTCCAAGCACGTCAACATCAGATTCAGTATCTCTTCAACCCAAATCATCTAACGAGCATGGAAGACTGCTAACTATAAAGCCTTCTGTCTTCTATTCAAAACCAGGAACATCATCAGCTGTAAACCCTTCGCTTATACTACCATATCAAATTTCACCAATACCCAAGCATAAAATAAAAACCTCAAATCGAGGAAGAAAATCAACAAAAGCCACTGTAATTACATCATCGTCTTATAAATTTGAATTAGAACAATCTCTTAAGAAAACTGAAGACCGTAAACAAAGTTGTGGACGCGGAAGGGGACGAGGACGAGGTCGAATTTGCAAAAAAGCCCAAGAGAAAGTTCGGAAACGTATTACCGTCGAAGATTCTGGCACCGAAGAAAGTGATATTTACAATATTGAAGAGGATACAGATTCCGAACTAAGTTCACAGGGTTCAATTCCTGATAACGACGACGCCGTGTGCATCTTTTGCGAGGAGTCTTATTCAAGTAATAGCAGAGAGGAGACTTGGATAAAGTGTCAGAGCTGTCTTTTGTGGGCACACAATGAATGTGCCGGTGCAGAAAGTGAACAATATATCTGCGATTTCTGCCGATAGATTTTTGTATTCATTTAATATGGCCCCCTGGGGGCCATATTAGAGTGACGTTTTTGTTTTTCACAGTATTCTAGATATTGACAAGAATAATTTTTTGATACGTTAGATCTTGATTTTTTTTATTTTTTTTTTTTTTAATAATACTGTATTAGTATTAAACTGATAGTTATGTGGACGAAAATTAAAATTTAAAAATGTTGATTGTTTTTAATCTCTAATCGAAAAACAAATTAGGGGGCCGTATTCCCACCTTCTCCTCTAACATCATTGTTAAATATTATTTTAAAACAAAACTAATAGCGTGTATCGGCTTCTCTAATTCGTGGAACTTCTGCACAAAGTCCAAGCATGCTCTCAATCACATGTAATTTCGAATAGTTTCTTTATCTAGTTGTTCTTATTCTTCCACGAGAACTTTCTCGACATATTGTAGGTTTCTTAGTGGCTGACGATCCTTCAACCGCTTCCCAAATGTATTCCAAATGTGTTCAATTGGATTTAAATCTGAACTCCTGACTGGCCACTTCGTAACATGAATATTGCGGGTAATTAAATAATATTGCAGTATCCTGGCCACGTGCGGTCCCGCATTATCTTGTTAAAGGATAAATTTTGGACCCACATTTTCAGAAAATGCGACATGTAGTTCAAGAACTTCGTTAATGTACCGCTCTGCTATCATATCCACTAGCCGAATAACTGCTAGCTAGGTCATAGCGGCCATTTAAAGTTATCCTACCTATTTTAAGGAAACAGGTCGATTTTTGATCTAAGGAAACACATTTTTACGGTACATGCATCTGCCTTGTCAACCCCTCCCTTCCACTTCCCCCACCACTTATTTTTAAATAGGGAATAGGGGTCGTGTGCTAGCTCATTTGAAAGGTTATTTAATTGTCTATTCAGTAAAGAAACATTAACATAATTATTTATACAGGGTGTCCGAGAAAAAAATATTTTAATTAAATTAATTGACACAAAAAAAGAATGTATGTAATTTGTTTAATTCAAAATACATTCTACTGCTATCGCAAAACAGAAAAAAATGTTTTTTGATAAATAAACATTGCTTTTTGCTTAATGTCGTTGTTCAAGCTGCCACCCATCTGCCTCTTGGTAGGTTAAATATTGAATTTAAGCAACAAACAATGTTTATTTATTAAATAAACATTTTTTCTGTTTTCTGTCAGCAGTAGAATGTAACGTGTGATCCAAAATTATTGTCACTATAGGTGGCTCTGAACGACAGAGATAGCTATACAGTGCATGTATATTCTTAATTCAGATATACTTTCCAGTTTACGTCAACTTTGCAGTGTACGTCAACTTAACAAGAAAGGTTAGGTTATGTAGAAATGTTGGTGGTGGACATATACAGCATCTTGTTTGATTTTATTTATTATTGTTACTTATAATTTTGTTAATTATTTTTATTTTTGATTAAAGTTCTGTGTTAAAGGTTTTGACTCATTTTTATGTTTTATAATGTTAATCAAAATTAATTGATAAACCAACGATATGAATTCAGATTAAAATAAAACATACGTAATTTTTGCACTGCTAGCTTAGATCACAATAATAATTATGGATCGCTCGTTATTTTGAAGTAAATAAATTACATACATTCTTCTTTTTGTGACAATTAATTTAATTATGTCAATGTTAATATTACAATAGAAAAGTAAATAACCTTTCAAATGACCTAGCACACGACCCCTATTCCCTATTTAAAAATATGGGTGGGGGAAGTAGAATGGAGAGGGTTGACAAATGGCAGATATATGTACTGTAAAAATGTGTCTCCGTTAGATCAAAAATCGACCTGTTTCTTCATTTCCTTAAATTCTTATAAACATTGGCAAATATCGAGGTGGGCTGTTTTCTTTGACCCACCCTGTATATTTAAGTTCCTACCTAATGCAATAAACAATTAACATATATTAAAAAATAAAGTTAGTGGCCCGTTTTTTGTATTGACCAGTGTATTTTAAAAATCTTATGTTAAAGCGATGCTGCTTTTAATATTCATTATAAAAAAGCTTTTAATATTCATTATATAAAAGAAATAATTCTTTTTTTAAGTTCAAGATCTTCCTAAGAAAACTTTCCTGAGAAGAATAGAATATTTTCTAATCGATAACTCTACTTGACTCTAACTTATTATTTCGAAAGGTTATGCCGGCGGATATATTAAAATTTTTAAAGCAATTGCAAGAGCTTTATCTCAACTCGTTTTCATTTTCCTGTAACTTTACAATCTTAAATAATGATGAGAAGATAAATGAGCTTATTTCTTTCCGTATTACATTTCTAAAACTATGTGTTTCATCGTTATGGAAAAGTTAGCAATATTTCTTTAGTATAATTTAAAATTTCAGCCTGAAGGAAGCTAAACAGGATATAAAAGAAATTAAAAAAATATATAAAACGTTTCTGTCTTTAAATATTTTTTGGTCTTATTTTCGTAAAATGGAAGTACAATTACTGAAAGGAAATACGTATTATTATATTTGGCGGATTTTATAACGTTATAAGAAGTAGTAGAGAGAGGACAACGTAAATATGGCCTTCCAAGATCCATCGGAAATAGTGGGAATCTATGATAAGTAACTGTAATCTTTAAATTCTCTTTTATTTCTTTGGCTATTCCTTTAGTATTAGCAGATTTAATTTTCAATAAATCTGGTTTACATCTATTCATCTTGACAAAGTCGATGCGATGCAAAGCGACTGGCTTTTTGAGCATTGTTTCGACCCCCGATTCCATCAGTGTTTCTGATTGGTGGGTTATGTAGCATAAGTCCTTTTAGCAATTGGAGGCATTGCAGAAAGAGTATTCGCTGCTTTTTTCAGCTGTTAACTTCGATTCATTCCTGATCCGTTGTACTTCTCACTTGACTTGGGTACTACTCTCGGAAGATCTGGTTTGCAGTGAACAATTCAACTTCTGTATCTAACTGATGTTTAGTTTTCAAATGGACTGAAAGATTAACTGAGTCCTTTCTTCTTCTTCTTCTTCTTCCCATTTTCACCGATTTCTTCCTCCATGGCACTCTATCCTACCAGTCACCTTCTCTGAGGTCTATGATAGAAATTTCAATGTAAGTTTTCCATCTAATAGCAAGTTTTCCTCTCCATCTTCTTCCCGGCAGGTCCCAGTCCAGTATCCTTTTGCCTGGGCTCTGGCATTCTTTGTACAGCCCTTAACATTGCGGGTCTCTGTTCTCCAACTTTTTTGTAATTGAGCATTCTACTTCCATTCTGTTCCATATTTCCTCTGTTGTTATTCTCTCCTCTCTGGTGATTTGTAGACATTTTCTCATAAAGTTCCAGTCAACTCTTCTATTGTCATTGGTCATACTTCCGCTGCATGTAGAGTAATATTCAACACTATGCTCTGAAAGATTTTGTTTTGTTTTCTTTGGTTAGAACCATATAAATGTTAGAATAGCAGTCTTATATCGTAGTCGTCTAATCCTCTGCCCGCAAGCAACTGAAAAGTGTATCGGGTTGTAGTCGGTCGAATGCCTTCTCGAAGTCGATGTAACAAACATAAACTTGCTTTCGGACCTCGCAAGTTTTTTGTAAGAGAACGTGAATGCAAAATAGTTCCTCTCTAGTTCCTAGACCATTTCTAAATCCAAATTACTTATTCCCCATTCGACTCTCGAATAGAAGGAATGCTGGGATTTGTATAATTCGTAAAAGTTTCTTAAGCGCGTGTCTCATCAAACTGAGTAGTCTAAACTCATTGCTTTTGGTGGGCCTGCTTTTCTTTGGTAATATTATAAACAGTAACTCCGACAAATCGTCTGGTATTTTTCCTTCGTTGTAAATGTTGTTAAAGAAAGAAGACGTCCAAATGTTTTCCTCGTCCAAAAGTTTAAGTAGCTAAGGGAGATTTGATCTGGTCCAGGTGCACTATTATTTTTGACTTACCTTATTTCTTTCCTGACTTCTCATTTCAGTCTCTGGGGCCTCTGTCTAACTGCTTGTCAAAGGTAGTATGTGGAACATTTTCTCAAAAAGCATCGTCAAAAAGTTTACTGATGTATCTCTCCCATTCTTTGCACCGCTCTTCGTGATTACAAATAATTCCCTCTGCGTTTTTAAGTGCGTGAGCAATATTCAGTTGTCTAATTCCTATTTTTCTGTCTAAATCCTGTTTCTTAAATATATATATTTAAGTTTCTTGTGAAGGTTATATTATAGCCTACTAAAAACACCAAAAAGCCAAGCGTTTAAGGTGACTTTAGATTTTTATGCACGCCAATGCCATTAAACAAGCAGCTCCATCCCCGGAGTACACTCTTGCATCTGACCCCCATATAGTATCCGTGTCTCTGTGTGTTTCCTGACAGTTTCCAAACCACTTGCCTCCAAGTAACGCCATTACCTCCTCATGATAGTAACAATATTAAATTACCCCGAAACTTTACCTTATCGCATTAGTAGCGACCCTATACAGCGTAAATCTAAAAGTTTTCAACGTAGTAGGATCCCCTTCTCCGTCTGCCGCAATCCCACACCAAACGTAGTAAAATTAACTTGTCACTCAGAGAAACGGGACTCAGAAATTGTAAGGTTTTCGCCGTAAGCCGCTCGCCGCCTTCCCAAAAGCCGGGGCAATTAATAGATTAGCCCTTTTCCTGAGTTTATTAGACAAGCTAGAGCCGTTGCTTGCCGGAGTTGAGGATCTATACCCTTCGTTTTGTTACACCTTCAAATTCTAGTGGCCTCTCTCGGCGAGCGTTTGCGAGTGTTTGTGTATCTGAGTACTGATTGGAAAACGATTTTACTGTCTGTAAGGTTGCAGTGGTGTACAAATAAAAGGGATTATTCAAATAAATGTTTCCATGTTTACATTTCATCATTTTACAAACTAAACATTTCCGAAAATATTGAAGTTATTAAAGTTCTTTCTTCTACGATTCCTTCTGTTTGCCCCTATTTACATTTTTTTTGTCATTAGTATCCACCTTTTTTCTAAATGTTCTGTAGATTGTAAAATATCTTCTATTATACAGGGCTCCAGCTATGTTTGAGATTATACATTTTTGTTATAAGTTTTGAATATAATTTGCTAACACGATAGACAAAACTAACACAAAAATCATTTTAAAAAAGGACTTTTAAAATATTAGACCCCACGTTGGGCGCCATTGTGTACAATAGAACTACTACATAAAGTTACGAAGTTTGTTTATCTGAGTACTGATCGGAAAACGATTTTAAGGTTGCAGTGGTGTACAAACAAAAGGGATTATTCAAATAAATATTCCCATGTTTACATTTCATCATTTTACAAACTAAACATTTCCGAAAATATTGAAGTTATTGAAAAAGTTCAACTCCTTCCTTCTAAGATTCCTTCTATTTTGATCCTCTTCACATTTTTATTTGATCATCAATAACCACCTTTTTTCTAAATGTTCTGTAGATTATAAAATATCTTCTATTATACAGGGCTCCAGCTATGTTTGAGATTGTATATTTTTGTTATACGTTTTGAATATAATGTGTTAACATGATAGACAAAACTAAAACAAAAATCATTTTAAAAAAAGATTTTTAAAACATTAGACCCCACGTTGGGCGCCATTGTGTACAATAGAACTACTACATAAAGTTGCGAAGTTTGTGTATCTGAGTTCTTATTGGAAAACTATTTTACTGTCTTGTTTTGACAAATAAATTTTGTAGTATAAAAACGAATATAAGAACTTATGAAAAAAATTAATTATGAATATTTTTAAACTACATATTAAATATAATGAAATCAACTCATCCCAAGAAGTATGGACGAAATAAATGGATTTTGTATAGAAACACGGTATTAAGTCTTAAGTATACAGACATTTTAAAAACATTGCCGCTTCCACCATGTAGGAGAGACTGACATGACAGAAGGTAAGTCAAGCATTGCCATTTCACAAATGTATGGCAGAGACGTATTGAAATTAATATGACTGTGATTAAATTAGCTATTGCCTTTCAATGCGGGTAAAAAGTAAGGATAAAAGATAATTTAAAAGATAACGACAGAATCCTTAGCTAATAAAGAACTGGTCCATAATTATTTTTAGAAGAAAATTAGTAAATCAAGACATAAAGTTAAAAAATGATTAAAATAAATGGAACTTGGAGTGAAATAATTATTTAAATATAAATTAATAAACATATTATTATGACGTTTATAACGTTGTTTATTACGTGTTTTGAATATAATGTTTTAACATTACATTACATTAGTCAAAACTAATACAGTTTGGGACGTTGGATTGGTATTCCGATTCTTCATTTACTCATTTTTTCTGATATCTCTATTTTCTACGTTTTGTTACAACTCCAAATTCTAGTTGCCTCTCTCGGCAAACGTCTGCGAATTTTTATGTATCTGAGTACTCATTGGTAAACGATTTTACTGTCTGTAAGTTGCAGTGGTGTGCAAATAAAAAGGATTATTCAAATAACTGTTTCCATGTTTACATTTAATCATTGTAATATTTGCAAACTAAACATGTACGAAAATATTGTAGTTATTGAAAGCGTTGAGCTCCTTACTTCTGCATTTCGTTTTCGTTCTATTTGCCTCTCTTTACATTTTTATTTAGATATTATTGGCCACCTTTTTTCTAAATGTTTTGTAGGTTTTAAAATACCTTCTATTAAACAGGGAATTCCAGATATATTAGACATTATAAATTTTAGTTTTTTATATGATTTCAATATAATTTAGTAGTTCAAAGAAGATCCTTTTTGTGTGGGGTATAATCCCATTCTGGGTTCGGTTTTGCAGTTTCTGATGTGACTTCGCTGTTTTAACTACTTTTGTCCATTCTTTTCTCTCTTTAATTGTTCTTCATATATTTCTAACTTCTTTTCTCCTTAAGTCTTCTTTTAGTTGTCTCCATCTCAGTATAGGTCTTCTGGCTCTGGTTCTTTTAACTGTTGGTATCTATTCTGTTATAACTCTCAAAAGATTGCTTTTATTTCTTCTCATTATATAGGGTGTCCCAAAAGTAGTGGAACGGTCAAATATTTCGCGAACTAAACATCGGATCGAAAAACTGAAAAATACTTGTTCAATCATTTTGAAAAATCTATCCAATGACACCAAACACCAATCCCCACTACACCCCTTGGAGGTGGGGTGGGGGGTAACTTTAAAATCTTAAATGGAAACCCCTAGTTTTTCTTGCAAATTTGGATTCGTTACGTAAACGTAGGCAACTTTTATTCAAGACATTTTTTCTAACTGTGGATAGATGGCGCTATAATTAGGAAAAACGATTTATCCTGATACCATAGGTAAAATTATAGAAACGGTCTAATATCTCACGAAATACACTTCCAAATGAGAAACCAAAAAAACATATTTTTAATCTTTTTCGAAAACCTATCGAATAACAACAAACATGACCCTCCAACTCACCCCCTGGAGGTGGGGTGGGGGTAAATTTAAAATCTTAAATAGGAACCCCCACTTTTTATCGCAGATTCGGATTTGTCGTTAAAAATTAAGCAACATTTATTCGAAACATTTTTTAAAATTTCTGATAGATGGCGCTAATAAATCGTATTTTTCCTATTAAAGCGCCATCTATTAACAATTCTAAAAAATGTTTCAAATAAATGTTGCTTAATTTTTCATGACTGATCCGAATCTGTAATAAAAAGTGGGGGTTGCTATTTAAGATTTTAAAGTTACCCCCCACCCCACCTCTAGGGGGTGGGTTGGAGGGTCATGGTTGGTGTTATTCGAAAAGCCTTCAAAAAATATTAAAAATCTGTTTTTTAGGTTCTCATTTGGAAGTGTATTTCGTAAGGTATTAGACCGTTTCTATAATTTACCTATGGTATCAGGATAAATCGTTTTTCCCAATTATAGCGCCATCTATCCACAGTTTAAAAAAATGTCTTGAATAAAAGTTGCTTACTTTTATGTAACGAATTAAAATCTGCAATAAAAACTGGACGTTTCCATTTGAGATTTTAAAGTTACCCCCCACTCCACGTCAAGGGGGTGTGGTGGGGGTTGGTGTTTGGTGCCTTGGGATAGATTTTTAAAAATGATTGAACACGTATTTTTCAGTTTTTCGATCCGATGTTTAGTTCGCGAAATATTCGACCGTTCCACTACTTTTGGGACACCTTGTATGTCCATGCCATCTAATTATCGGTACTTTTATTGCTTTAACTTTGTACTCTTGGCCCATCTATTCTTGTATTTCGTCATTCATCCATTGTCTTGCTTTATCCATTGTCTTCGTTTTCCCTCTTTGGTCCCAGTATTTTTCTCGTGTAATCACTCCTATTCTCAAACAGCGAAACTCCAAAATGTTTAATTTGTGATGTAGACAGTATAAATAGAGTACTTATTAATTGACTGTCCTAAATATACCATTGAAAGACGTGTATATGGCATTCACAATAGCAAACGATACTTGGAAAGAATTTTCACAACAGAAAACTAATAAGGTATTTATATAGTATAAATTTGTTGTATAAAATTGAATCCTGTAAGTATTGTTAATTCTATTTAAATATACTGTAATCTTCTTTATGTACCATGTACTTTCAGAACGTTGGTTATTATCATAGCTATCTTAATTTTATTCAATGTCACCCTAAATAACATGCTTGTATCAACAAAATGCCAATCTCGCAAGTTCTTCAACCATGAGGTTCTTCTTCGTCCTGGACTGCGTTTGCCTGATATTTCCCTTGCATAATATTTTGTACCAACCTATATTTGGGACTTCTCATTAAATGTTCTAAATACTTTAGCTGTTTTTATGCTTTTTATAATCTCAGTGGTCTTGCTGAGATGTTCTAGTATTGTGGAGTTTCGAATCTTCTCCACACAAGAAATTTTAAAATTCTTCTATAGTACTGTGGGATTGTAAATAGTTTATCTTAATTTTTAAGATACCCTGTATATAATATTTCTTCAATTATTAGTACTTACAAACACGAAACGAGCGGTTGTCGGCGAGGCTCTAATGCACAGATGGGTGGGCGTATCTAATCGAGGGGTAGTTTAAGTCAGCAGCTTGTCTTTATTTTTAAGACATAAAAATAACAAAGTAGAGCCCTTTGACCAAATTTTTATTAGTAATAGGTTAGTTCCCACGAATGCAAATTAAACCATAAAAAGGGGAAGATTAGCGGTAAATAAGAGAATTTTGGTTGTGTGGGAACGAATACATTCAGTCGATATAACATCTCAGCGACAGACAGACGCATTTCTTAGGGATAATACTTAGACGGGTATTAAATTGATTAGACGCAAATTATCTATAAATACATTTCCCTTTTGTAAGAATAAGAACGCGTATAATTTTGGTCGCAAAGTACACTTTTACATTTCGACAATTTAATAGTAATCAATAATTTAGTCATCTATTTTATTAATTAAAACTGTTAAACATCAAACGGACTTTTATTACGATTGTCTTTAAACAAAACCTACAGTACTACATTTCGGAAGCTTCAAGGCGATTTAGATCCATTTTATTCACAGTCCATGACTCAACACCATAAAGTAAGATCGATAACACGTAGCAGCGAAGTAGGCGGGTCCTCAATGCCAATTTTAGGTCTCTGTTACGTAATACCTTGGACATCCTTATAAAAGCGGCTCTGGCCTGCTCTATCCTAGATCTAATTTTCCCATGAGTCTCTGCAGTACAATTTAATTGATATCCTAGGTAAACAATTTGATCAACTTGCTCAATCTTGATATTATTTACACATATAGACGGTTTTATATTCTGTTATTTACGTATTACGAGTATTTTGGTTTTTCGTGTGTTCCGAACCAGACCTGCTTTCTTACAACTCTCAGCGACACTACCAATTAATGTTTGCTGGTCTGTAGAGTCTGTTGAGTAGAAGCCAGGAGTACTGTACCCACTGCATATCGCAAATTATTGATGATTTCACCATTCAAAATTACCCCTTATTGTTTTTCAGAAAGTGCATTTCTGATACTGTAATCATTATGTCGATAATATGGGATAATATGGTGTGAGAGGCGGCTATAATAAAAAAATATTAATAGGCACAATTTCGTTTAACCCTTATCCGGACAACACATTTTACTAACGTAAGCGGGCAACTTTTTTGAATTTGTTCAAAGAGCGATGGAGAGGGCCATGCTAGTGATTAGTTTGAGAGACAAAATTCGAAATATCGACATTCGTGAAATAACAAAGATTACTGATGTCGCAGAACGTATAGCAAGGCTCAAGTGGCAATGGGTCGGACATGTTGCCCGAGATAATCCCGAAAAATGGACACAGAAACTAACAAACTGGAGACCAAGAGAGAAGAGGCGAGGAGTAGGCAGACCGCAGAAGAGGTGGGCAGATGATATCAAACAAGTCGCGGGCAAGCAGTGGATGAGAATTGCCAAGAGTAGAAATCGATGGAAGCAAATGGAAGAGGTCTATGTCCAGCAGTGGACGAACACAGGCTGAAGAAGAAGAAGAAGCGGGCAACTCGGGTCCGTTGGGCCCACCACTGTTCTTGAATGTACTATTCATATTTACCCATATATTTCTAATAATCTTTTTTTTATTTTTTATTAAAGTTAAATTTAAATTGTCTAGATTAAAAAAAGGTGCTACTATAGTATGCGGTCTACCACGAGGGTGCGATCTACCTGAAGGATTTGCACAAAATAATGAAATGCAAGAATATTTTTGTAGAAAAAATATTTATTCACAAGTAATAAACATTTAGAGCCAAATAAAGACTTAACTAATAAATAAATAAAAGCTTTTGTAAATCTACCAGGCTATTTTATTTGATTGACTTGATTCCACACATCGCGTATTGCTGCTAATTTGTCGTTCCTTTTTCGTTCAGACCTCGTGTCCTTATCGTCAAATCGAACAAATCTTAGCAAATTTTTGAATTGTTTTAACCCCATGGTAGCTTTGAATATGATAGGTTCATAAAACTTACTCCAAAGTATATCTACATTATGGATGTTGGCACCAGGTGCTCTGCAGTTACTAGTAGTCCAATAAAGGCATATAGCTCTGTAAAGTCGCAATATTTCTAGTTTTCTATCCCCAGGACTTTTTCGGCTTTTTGAAGTTATACTTCTTTAGGCGCGATTGAGATTGAGGGTGAATTTATATTGATCTGCGCGCATGCGCACACCGACAGTTTGGTATTAGTCTTTATACGGGCTCTGATTGGGTGTTGAAATGATCTGTCAATAATTGTTGAATATGGAGGTTATCGGTAAACAAAAATGTTGTATAATATATTAGTTTTTATTGTTGTGAGGACAGAAATAAAATCAAATTTATTATTATAGTGACTTTCTAAATAGTTTTGAAAAGCCACAGGTACTTAATTCTAAATGTTTCAGTTGTATTCCAATAAAAAATTATTTTCATACCTATTTGGAAAATGTAAAAAAAATAATGTACTTACCAAGTATTTGCTATGCTATACCCCTAGTAGCCAATGCTTTAATTTACATAATCTGATTACGAACAAACTTTCTACAAATTTTCATCTAATGTATCGTTTTCTTACTCTATATATTGTTGTATTTTAATTCGACAAAAATCAAACTAATAAAAATTCATATAAACAAAATGTCAAAAAGTGGTTCAGTTTGTGTATATTCCCACATGACGTATACGCGAAGGTGGTGCAGTTTGAAATCGCTTCGACTCTCGTACGGCGGGATACACGGGAAGTAGGTTCAAACCCAATGCAAGTTATATCATTTTTTAATTTTTTTATAGATTTTATGATTCTAAGTGTATTATTATATAATTTTTTTCAGAAAATACGTATTTAATTAAAATTTTTGGCAACAATTACTGTTCAGAAATCATTTGTGGCATTTTTCAATGTGTTTGTGTGTGTTTTATTCTTTTATTTTTTTTAATTTTTGGTATTGTTTTAATAAAAATTTTTGGAAAGTAGTAGAGAAACTGTTTAAAGTATATTGATTTCGTTGAAATCATATAATAGAAGTATAACTTCTTACGTGCGTACAAAGTACACACATTCTTCTTTTATTTGTACACTTCACTCTTTCGTTCACAATTTTTTCGTCCACAAACAAACAAAAAAAATTCAACAGGATTATCTACACTTTGACCAGGGGTTAAATATTACTTTGTGCACTTTGCTTTTTATTATGTCTCATTATGTCGCAGGATCGCATACGTCCTGTCGGTTGTGGTTGACTCTTCCAGTTAATTCCATCCTTAGTTTAAAAAATTACACACTCTGAAATTTGGGAACTTGTAGCTACACATTCTTCTTCATTATCACTCAATACTACTTGCTGATCATCCTCTTCACTTGATTCCGAAAGATGATCTTCAATTTCAGAGTCACTTTCAATGCCACCTACATACTTCAGGAGATTCTTCATCATCGAAATCCCATAAATTATTAGCAATATCTTGCAGTTCTACAGCTGATAATGGTTTTCGGGACATTTTATTCGCCTAGCTACTTTCACTGTAATTCAATATAATTTTAGGAGCTTAGTTGTCGACACTAACATCGATATCAAACGACTGATAGCAGATGCATTATTTATTTCAAAATAGACCTACCTAACAATATTATTGCATTCCAAAAATATTTATCAGTTTTTAAAATTCATTTAGAATATAACACATATTGTAAGCATATCTTTGATAAAAAGACTAAGTTTTCACTCTAGTAGCATACAAAACAACATAATGCTATTCTACATCCCACCAGAATGAAAACAATGGGAACCTTCTCTGGTTACACCTCCGAGGCTTCTACAATTTGCAAGCCATACGGATGCTGAGACTAAGGAAGATGAGGGAATTCTACAATTTACAATTCAGGTCCCATCTGCTCAGCGCGGTAAAGTTCCAACGAGAATGGTTCCCTTTGTACTCTAATCAGAGTAAATGTAAATAAAAAATGAATAACCATTTTCAATTTCGTTGCAAAAGGAAAGCACAGCCGAACAATATTCTAGTCCAATCAGAGAGTGCACCAAGCACCCCTACCGGTTTCGAAACTTATTAGTCTCTCATCAGGAGGCACATATGTTGCTCTCCCTGATTCAACCAAAACAAACCCCAGCGCGCAGTCCCGGATTGCAACGAACGAAATGGCATAGGTGCCCTAGCGGCAACTGCTAGCAAAAAGACTAAGTTTTCACTCTAGTGGCATACAAAACAACATAATGCTATTCTACATCCCACCAGAATGAAAACAATGGGAACCTTCTCTGGTTACACCTCCGAGGCTTCTACAATTTGCAAGCCATACGGATGGTTGAATCAGGGAGAGCAACATATGTGCCTCCTGATGAGAGACTAATAAGTTTCGAAACCGGTAGGGGTGCTTGGTGCACTCTCTGATTGGACTAGAATATTGTTCGGCTGTGCTTTCCTTTTGCAACGAAATTGAAAATGGTTATTCATTTTTTATTTACATTTACTCTGATTAGAGTACAAAGGGAACCATTCTCGTTGGAACTTTACCGCGCTGAGCAGATGGGACGTGAATTGTAAATTGTAGAATTCCCTCATCTTCCTTAGTCTCAGCATCCGTATGGCTTGCAAATTGTAGAAGCCTCGGAGGTGTAACCAGAGAAGGTTCCCATTGTTTTCATTCTGGTGGGATGTAGAATAGCATTATGTTGTTTTGTATGCCACTAGAGTGAAAACTTAGTCTTTTTGCTAGCAGTTGCCGCTAGGGCATCTATGCCATTTCGTTCGTTGCAATCCGGGACTGCGCGCTGGGGTTTGTTTTGGTTGAATCAGGGAGAGCAACATATGTGCCTCCTGATGAGAGACTAATAAGTTTCGAAACCGGTAGGGGTGCTTGGTGCACTCTCTGATTGGACTAGAATATTGTTCGGCTGTGCTTTCCTTTTGCAACGAAATTGAAAATGGTTATTCATTTTTCATATCTTTGATGTTCACATCAAAGAGATGTTTATATTGTTTGCTACACGCTTAGACTTTATTATTGGATTTTCGGAATCAAAAAAGTCGTTTAGATAATCCACAAAAATATTACCTGACTGCCAGATTAACTTTTGTAGCAAAGATTTAGACTTTAGGTATAAATACAAATAGGGTCCGAAGGGCCCGTGTTGCCCCTTTACGTGACAAAATTCTTTCGACGCAATAATTTCAAAAATGATAATGATTATTTTGAATAGCTCATGACTACGTTGAAGGAAACATACTTCTAAACAAATTCAGTGATGCATAAAATTCAATAAAAAAAATTTTATCAGTTTATTATAAAAGAATTGGCGTCTGGGGCCCGTTGGACCCACCTTGCCCGGATAAGGGTAAAAATGGTAAATATTATACCAATAAAAAAGCGAATTTCAGAATTTTACTGCGTCGTTTTCAATTAAGTATAAATTAAATTTTAAGCTTTATCACGAGAATTTCCACCTTCAAGTTTTTACAAGAAAATCCATTGAGTGGTACGTGTCGTTTCAGTTATATCCTATTTACAAGAATGCTCATTTGTAGAACCGCACCGACTGAATAATAATCACCGACGACTTTCCAATTGCTTTCTTTGGAGCGTTATGCTCTGCCGTTCCTATGCCTCCCATTTCGATTCCCAACGCAAGCCCATAATTCTACTTCGGAGCTAAATTACCCCATTCCTATTCTAAATACATTTTCGTTTCCTTTTTACCTGTTTACGTGTTTTACAGATTTACAATTTGACTCCCCAACACGTGAAAATACTACTTCGTTATACATTTAAAATTTGTTTAGGACCACGATTTGTAACAAATTTGTGCATTATATTAAATGGTCTTTAAAATGAACATTCATTATAAGATATTTTTTATGTAAAGCATCAATTGGCGCGCCTGGAAGGTACCACATGCTAGAATGATTTGACGACAAAAGATTTGGTCTTTTATGCCACCATGTCTCAACCGTTATTACTATTTATAGCCTAATAAAATAAAAAAAGTCAAAATGTAAATTCGTACAGGTTGAAACAAATTTTATATCAAAGTTTAGGTGGGTACAAAAGATATTTTCAAGAAAGTATCCAAATCATACAAGGGGATCATTGTTTAAATAATTAAAAAGGGGTCAACTGCTGAGGTCATTCAATTACTAATGAAGGTCAACAGGATTACTTTCTGTAAAGCTGAAGGGCAAATCTTTCACATAAGACTTACTAAATTAAATTTGACCCCCTATTTATTTAAATAATTGTATATAAAACTTTAAAAACAAATTTGTAAAAAATTATTTTTAGCGTTTTAAATAAACACTATAAAATATCTTTTTTTATAGACGAAGTTGCGCTATGTTACTAGTATTAAGCAAAAAAAATTGGTCGAAAAATATTTAACATTTTTTGAGATATTGAATTTGTTTATTAAATGTTACTATATTTTCAATTGCAAAAACGCGGTTGTTTCCAAAGAAATATTCACCTGAATAAGATCTGATTATTTTGATTTTTATCTATATTTTCGATAAATGTATTGATAAATTCAAATTTCAACGAAACTCCCCCCTAAAATGGCATTTAAAAATTATTCAAATTTGTTTATAATTTGTTTTTTTAATAACGTCACAGGCACTAAGTATTTTGAAATGTCGTTTCGATAATTGGGTTCCTGGGAATTTTTTACTGATTATCAAAATTTTTTTGTCGTTTTTTCTTCTTCTTTTTTTTTTTCTTTGAGTTATATTACTACGGGCCCTTTTAGGGTTAAATTTCATTAAGAATGTCGATTCTAGATTTGTAGATTTGTAGAGAGTTGTAGATTCTAGATCTAAAAATATTAAGATTTAACTAAAATCTCTTGAATAAAATGTGGCTACTTACTGAGTTACAGGGTGTTTTACTTAAAAATTTAAAAATTATTTTTACCAAGTACTTTAAAACTATTTGACCTATCCTTATCATACTCGGCAGAAAGTGTGGCTATTATACACCCTACTAAATTGTGATTAGTAAACGTTTCTAGCTAGTGCCAGAGGCGTACGACAGGGGATAGTGAATGATTAACCCTTCCCAAATTCTACGCCACTGGGTGAATTACTATTTTAGCGAAATTTTTCGATTCTGCGAAGTACTTTGTATGTAAATAACTTTATTGGTATCGATAAAGTCATCAGTTTGCGAGATATTGGAAGTTTAAAATGAATGAATGAATGAATCACAATAACTATGCCGTTTCATGTTTAACGTCCAATATCTCGAAAACTAATGACTTAATTGTTGCCAGTAGAGAGTATATTATTTACATATAAAGTATTGGAGAATAAAAAAATTTCGCTAAAATAGTAATTCCCTCAGTGGCGTAGAATTTGGGAAGGGTTAATCATTAACTATCCCCTGTCGTACGCCTCTGGTAGTAGCTAGAAACTTTTATTTATCATAATTTAGTAGACTGTAGAGTACCCACACTTTCTGCCAAGTATGATAAGGATACGTCAAATAGTTTGAAAGGACTTGGTAAAAATAATTTTTAAATTTTTAAATAAAACACCCTATAACTGAGTAAGTAGCCACATTTTATTTAAGTCATTTTAGACCAATCTTAATATTTTTAGGTCTAGAATCTACAACTTAGAGATTCAACATTCTTAATGAAATTTAACCCTAAAAGGTCCTAAAAGTAATATAACTCCAAGAAAAAAAAAGAAGAGGAAAAAAAGACAAAAAAATTTGTTAATTAGTGAAAAATTCTCAGGAAACAAATTATCGAAACGGCATTTCAAAATATTTAATCCCCGCGACGTTATTAAAAAAACAAATTATAAACAAATTTGAATAATTTTTAAATGCCATTTTAGGGGGAAGTTTAATTGAAATTTGAATGTATCAATACATTTATCGAAAATATACATAAAAATAATAAGATTTAATACAGGTGAATCTTTCTTTGGCAACAACCGCGTTTTTGCAAATGAAAATGGATTAACATTTAATAAACAAATTCAATATCTCAAAAAATATTAAATATTTTTGGACCAATTTTTTTTCTTTTAATACTGATAACATAGCGCAACTTCTTCTGTAAAATAATATAATTTATAGTGCTTAGTTAAAACGCTAAAAATATTTTTTTGCAAAGTCTTTACTTGCAAAGTCTATTTTTAAGTCTTATGTGAAATATTTGCCCTTCACCTTTGCAGAAAACAATCCTGTATACCTTCATTAGTAATTGAATGACCTCAGCAGTCAAAAAAGTAATTTTTTTGCAAAAATGACCCCTTTTTAATTATTTAAACAATGATCCCCTTGTATGATTTGGATACTTTCTTGAAAATATCTTTTGTACCCACCTAAACTTTGATATAAAATTTGTTTCAACCTGTACGAATTTACATTTTGATTTACATGTAGTGTAATTTTATTTTACTAGACTATTAGGACTCTTCTTGGTGTGAGTGTTTATATAAATATTTATTTTTATACTTAGCGAATTCACCGATTATATAGGGTGTCCCGAAAACATTGGTCATAAATTATACCACAGATTCTGGGGTCAAAAATAGCTTGATTGAACCTCACTTATCTATATACAATAGTGCACACAAAAAAAGTTACAGCCCTTTGAAGTTACAAAATAAAAATCGATTTTTTTCATATATCGAAAACTCTTAGAGATTTTTTATTGAAAATGGACATGTGGCATTCTTATGGGGGCAACATCTTAAAAAAAATTTAAGTGGAATTTGTGAACCGCATAAAAATTTTATGGTGGTTTTGTTCCTTTAAACCCCCCCAAACTTTTGTGTACGTTCCAATTAATTTATAATTGTGGTACCATTAGTTAAACACAACGTTTTTAAAACTTTTTTGTCTCACAGTATTTTTTCGATAAGCTAGTTTTTATCAAGATGCGGCTTCTTTTTTAATATATTTACATAAAAATTTTATCGGGGTTTTGTTCCTTTAAACCCCTCAAATGTTTGTGTACGTTCCAATTAAACTATTATTGTGATACCATTTTAGGCCATTAGTTAAACACAGTGCTTTTAAAACTTTTTTGCCTCTTAGTCTTCTTTTGACATGTCACCTTTTATCGAGATGTGGCTTCTTTTTTAAATTATACTTAAAAATGTAAATTATAAATAAATTTTCAGATTATTAACAGGTCTCTATAATCGTACTTAAACCATATACAAATATGAATGTGGTGGATTCGACAAATATTTAAAATATGTCGATAAACACTGGCTTATCGAAAAAGTACTAAGAGGAGAAAAAGTTTTAAAAACATTGTGTTTAACTAATGGTGTCACAATAATAATTTAATTGGAACGTACACAAAAGTTTGGGGGAGTTTAAAGGAACAAAACCCCCATAAAATTTTTATGGAGTGCACAAATTTCACTTTCATTTTTTTTTAAGATGTTGCTGCCATAAGAATGCCACATATCTATTTTCAATAAAAAATCTCTAAGAGTTTTGATATATGAACAAAAATCGATTTTCATTTTGTAACTTCAAAGGGCTGTAACTTATTTTGTGTGTACTATTGTATATAGGTAAGTGAGGTTCAATCAACCTATTTTTGACGCCAGAATCTATGGTATAATTTCTGACCAATTTTTGAAGTTATACTTCTTTAGGCAAGAGGGTGAATTTTTACATTCCCTGGCGCATGCGCACACCGACAGTGTGTTAGTCGCTACATCTTTATGTAGCGCAAATAAGGTGTGCGTGAAAAGAATATATTATTAGTGTTTTTAGTAAATATATTTATCATAATTTTTGTACCTTTGGATTTGTCTTCCTCGGGAATAAGAAAGTATATTTAAAGTATTTTTGTAAGATTTGTATGTATCGCTTTTCTGAAATGTCAACAGTTGCAAACCTCTATTTCAAAAGATGTTTTCGAAGTTAGCTGTCTATTAACATTTGTGCAACCAGACAATGTTCTAACTCTGGTTTTCTTTAATTGTAGCATTTAACTACTTGTAACGCCGACCTGAAGATGATCTGAATAATGTAGAGATCGAAACCGGTCGTCAAAGTATAATTAAATGATTGTGAGTAAGTCTGTGTTTCATTACTACATTTATTTTTGTATACTTCCCTTGGTCTATTAAATTTGTGAGTATGTATGAGAAATCTTGTAACCTGTCAAAGCAAAGGGAGTATAGCGCAGTGGTAGAGCGAGTGACCGGAGATCGAGAGGTCCCCGGTTCGAATCCCCGTGTGTTTTCGAATTTTTTTATTTTTCTTATTGTTTTATTAAAAATGTTTGGAAAGTAGTAAGTAAAAATTAGTTTAATCATTAAATAAAATACAAAGAACCTGTTGAAAGTATATTTATTTCATTGAAATCACATAATAGAAGTATAACTTCTTACGTGCGTACAAAGTACACACACATTCTTTTTTTTTGGGACATCCTGCATACAAGTATCTTTCTATTATTTTTCTTCGACCAAAATCAAATATGAAAAAAATTTAAAAATATGAAATTTAATATTCACCATTGAATTTTGACATAATTGTATGTCAAAAAATGCACAATGACTACCTCTTAAAACCCACCAAATTTCATTTGCATGTCTCAACCGGTTTTAGAGCAATAAATAAATCGTCAGTTTGTAAGAAAAATTTCAACACCCCCTATCTCGGAAACGAAACATTTGCGAACATACGTTTATGAAGCAAACTTTCATTATTTTTTCATGCAGAATTGCCCCTTAAAGTTTGCCATATAGTTATTTAAATAAAACACCCTGTATTGATGAAAAACAAGGCTAGTTTTTAAAGTACTTAACTTTTTTATAATTGGGTTTTAATTTCAATATTTTATATATTCTAGAATATTCCACAGGGTGGCGCAAACTGAGAAAAAATCACAATTTGATTGGTACACCCGGTATACAATGATAATTTATCTACCTGGCAACAATAGTATTACAACTATATTGTTAAAGAATAAGGCTATAACATGTTAAACAAGCTGAAAATGCGAGCATTATCATAACGAAAACTTTGTTTATTTTCATATTTGGATTCATAATAGGGAACATTGATATTATGAAAAGTTGTTTAGAATTAAAAACTACGTTTTATTGTGCAATCATATCCTTCTAATTGCAATAATGTAAACTATAAAGTTCTATACTCTTGAACGAAATTCATATTTTTTTACATACCACGTATAAAATTGATAAAATTTGATATATGATAGTTGCATCTTAGGTTTTAGACCATGAAGAGCTTTTTATGAAGAATATCTTTTCTTCGTTAGATTAATAATAAATTAATGAAAATAATATAAATGAAAATTATTTAGGTTTGAATCTTAGGTTGAATCTTTGGTTGAATCTTAAGTTTTAGAACATGCAAAACTTTTTATGAAGAATGACTTTTTTCATAAAATTAAAAATAAAAAAAGTTACCCATAATAAATTATGTTTTTTTTTTTTTTTTTAGCGTATGGCTTAAGTATATCACAGAATATAGTTAGATTTATGCATTATACAATGCATCACAAACAGATGTCCAATTTTTTTATATATTCGATTGACCCTTCGGTTGCCATTACAAAGTCTATAGGGTCGCCTGTGTATGCTCTGCGTGGGCAGTCCTGAACAATGTGACTGATCGTCTGTCTTGCAGCGCCGCAGTCACAAGAAGGCGAGGGGAGTTTACCCCATCTGTGGAGGGAGTCGGCGCATCTTCCACAGTTTGTTCGAATTCGATTAAGGGCTGCCCAAATCTTACGGGGACGTTCAAATTCGCCAGGTTTCCCTATGATGTCCGGTAGACTATGGTAATGCGGATCTGTCCTACTTTCCCAATCTTCTCTCCATCGGGTATTTAAGTCAAAGTTGGATTGCTGCAGCGCTTGAGCAGATTGTAGAGGGGGTAACCTGGATCGGAGACGGTTTCCAAGAATATCGGGGATGTCGTTGTGGACTAGAAGCTGACGACTGTCCATTATTTTGTTATATTCTTTAACCAATGCATGTTCGCGGCGTAGGTTGGGTGGTGCTATATTACTAAGGGTAGGTAGCCACATTGTAGGGGTGGGCTTAATTGTGCCTGTTATCATACGCATAGTACGGTTTAGTTGGGTGTCGACCAGGTGGGTATGCCTGCTATTTAGCCACACTGGAGCACAGTATTCTGCCACCGGATATATCAGGCCAAGAGCAGAGGATCTTAATGTTGATGCTGTGGACCCCCATGTAGTGCCGCAGAGTTTCTGTATTATATTGTTGCGTGTTTTCAATTTTGCTGCTGTTTTCGTCAGGTGTTCTCTGAATGTGAGCGTTCTGTCTAGAGTAACCCCAAGGTATTTCGGGTATTTATTGTGTTTTAACAGCTTGTTATTAAAATACACTCGCAATTCTCTGTTTGCCAACTTGTTGTTTAGATGAAAAGCTGATACTTCAGTTTTTGTAGTACTTGGCTGTAGTCTCCATTTCTTAAGGTATTCGCTGAGGATGGATAAGTCATTCGTGAGAGTGATTTCTGTAGTTTCTAAAGATTGGTGGCTTGTTGCAAGGGTCCAGTCGTCAGCATATCCAAACTTCCGAGATTCGGTTTCAGGCATGTCAGCAATATAGAGGCTGAAAAGTAAAGGGGCAAGGACAGAACCCTGTGGAAGACCATTGTTAAGTTTCATCTGTCTACTCGTCTCCTTTCCCATTATAACCTGGAAGGCTCTGTTGGTCAGCATGTTGTCAATGAGGTTAATTATCTTTCTGCAGGGGATAATGCGGGCCAGTTTATATATTAATCCCTGTCTCCAAACAGTATCATATGCTGCTGTTAGATCTATAAATACTGTTGCTGTCTTTTGTTTCTTTTGAAAACTAGCTTCTATAAAAGTTGTTAATGACAGCACTTGGTCCGTACAGCTTCGATGAGGGCGGAAGCCAGCTTGTTCAATGGGGACATTTTCTAGTATCCTGTGACTAATTCTGTTGAGGAGAAGCTTTTCTAATAGTTTATATACCATGCTGAGTAGAGCTATGGGGCGGTAGTTTTCTGGCTTATCGTTTGATTTGCCCGGTTTCGGAATTGCAATTATCTTTGTTCGCTTAAGTGAGAAAGGAATGTTACCTGACTGAAGTATATCATTAAAGAACATTGCAAGCCACTGTTTCGTGTATGCACCACTGTGTATCAAGAACTCTGGATGGATACCATCAAACCCAGGTGCTTTACCTGATTTCATTTCTTTCAGCGCATGTGTGATTTCAGAAATAAGTATTCTTGCTGAATATTCGGAGTTCGTTCTGTTCATTTGTTTTAATGCTCTTAAGTCTATTTTCACGTTGGTAGTATGTGTTCGATCTCGTGGAGCTCTGGATAGAGATACTATATGGGAGGCAACCTTGTTAGGAGACATTTTAGACTCTCTGGATTCCAGCTGGTTAGCTCCTCCAATTTTCCGCAACAAGGACCATGCCTGCCGGCTTGATTTTTTGAAGTCAAGGTTTTCGACAGTCTTTATCCATTTTTGGCGTCTAGCTGTATCGATGTTGTGTAAAAGCTCATCGGCTATTTCTCGGTCACCACTTTCGAGAAACTTCGTGTATAAGTCTTCACATGTTTCAGTCCATCCAGGCACATATTCTTTGCGATACCCCCTAGGGATGGTTTTCTTGGCAGTGCTTATTACTGCGCCCACAAACCTCTCATAATGTTTGCTGGTTGGAGGGACCCAGCTCAATGTCCGGTCTAGTTGTTCAGAGAATTTCTTCCAGTTTGCTTTTCTAAGATTCCACCTGGGTCGAGGATATGATCTAATTATTGGAATTGATATTCCGATGGTGATAAGCACCGGACGATGTTGAGTATGTGGGAAGTCTGCAAGGACACTTCTCGCAGTTGTTAGTGGTCTGTCATTGGTATCTTTTGAGACAAAACATAGGTCTGGGTTATATTCTTTTCTCCATGCAGCTGATTTAAATGTTCCTCTGTCTTTGGCATCAAAAACTAGGTATGTGTTTTGCTCTTCGGACCATTCTACTAGTGCCTCCCCATTTTCATCATTCGTGGTGTACTTCCACATTTCGTGGTGGCTGTTGAAGTCGCCGATGTATATAGTAGGATGTGGATGAGTCTTTAGCACTTCTGGGTTCCATGTAGTGGCTGGAGGTTTGTATATGTTAACTACGGTAATATCTCCAATCTTGGTGACTACTTCATGTATATTATTTTCATTGGAAGCAGAAAGTAGGAAACCATTTTCTATATTGCAGCGAATGTAGGTTGCGACGCCGTAATGTTTATCATAGGTGGCTCCCAGTAAATCGTAGCCAGGTATCTTTCCCCTTAAATCAAGCTGGACTTTGTCTTCAGTATGGGTCTCTTGTATGGCAACCAGGTCAATGTCGTTATCGTGTAGGATTTTTTGCAACACTTGGCATTTTGCCTGGCTTATGCCCTCGATGTTAAGGTGACAGACTCGGATACACGGTCCGAGATCTCTAGTCAGTTGGTTCTGAGAAGAACCTTTATTTGTTCCCATCGTATGTTTACGTATAGATAAGATTTCTGTTTGTGATCTGTGATGTTGGCAGGATATTGTTTTTGTTTTTCGTTCGTCTGCCGCCAAATTTTTGCTAGTTCATTTAGCGTTACCCAGGGTGCACCACATGGAGGCGAACTAGCATTACACCCCATAATAAATTATGTATCCAACTTAAATAGACACGCTGTATATAATAACGTAAATATAGTACATATCATTGGATAAACAGCTCAAATAAAAAAATTGTAAGCTGTCATTCAACATTACCTACATCGCATTAATAAATAAAATTTATTTATTTGACATTTTAACTTGACCAACTTGACTTTTATGTGTCAAACAAAACAAAGATTTGCACCTCGGGACAGCAATTTAGGATCCTGATCACAAGTGTTTAAAATCGAAATCAGTCGAAGTCACGTGCTATACTTTTTGTAATATATCTTTCATTTGCGTTTTTACGTATATTAATTTTAATGCGTTTGTATTAGCAGTGTCTCTATTGTAGGATTCTCTCAATATCTAAATTTGCTAAAAGACCCTAAATTGCTGTCCTGAGATGCAAGTTGATTTTGAGGTCGTCTATCTCGAAGATGGTTTCAGATATCGAAATGGCGTTTTCAGATTTGGATTCAGGAGGTAAATCTACATAAGAATACATCGGTAGGTTGTCTCCAAGTATTGCAACGAATAAACAGACTTTGCGAGTTTATAAACGAAAACAAAATTTTGGTTGAAAATCGGACAGCAGGTTTAGGAAATTCGAGACATCAAAAATGACCAATTTTTAAAAGGGTGCGTTAATTTCTTGGAGAAGGGTATAAAAACAATATAAGTCTTACTGTATTAAGCTATACCAAATAAAACAAGTCACCAGAGAAGTACTATGCTAATAACTTAAAAGGAAAGTGACGAATATAAACTCACAAACTCAAACCTGAAATAATTAAATCAAAAATAGTGGTAGGGGAGCCCAAGCGGGGATTTTTGCAGTCACTCGAGCGCGTCAGATTAGCATATGGTGAGAAACCTGGTACCCTGCAGATGTACCTCTACTATATATTGGCTCTTAACACAGGGGAGTTCGTTAAGGGGGGCTCGAAAAAAAAATCTACCCTTAAAAAAACTCGAAATTGTCAGATTAAGATAAGGTAGGTTAAGTACATGCAAACGAGTGTATATTTCAAAAATCTGACGATTTGAGCCGGGCGTAAGGAAATGGGTGAGCCCCAAATTTTCACAAGAAAAAACCGAATATTTCGCGAAATGAATGACAGATCGAAAAACTAAAAAATACATGCTCAATATTTTTTAAAAATCTATCGAATGATACCAAACACAACTTCTCACGGAGAGGGGTGGGGGGTAAATTTAATATTTTAAATACGAATCCCGTGATATTTCGCGAAATGTACATCAGATCGAAAAACTGTAAAATACACTTATTCAATATTTTTGAAAAATCTGTCGAAAGGCACCAAACACGACGCCCCATGGATGTGGGGTGGGGGGTTACTTTAAAATCTTAAATAGGAACCCTCACTTTTTATTGCAGATTTGGATTCCTTACGTAAAAATAAGTAACTTTTATTCGAAACATTTTTTCGAATTATGGATAGATGTCGCTATAATCGGAAAAAACCATTGTTGGAAATGGAAAATTAAATTAAAAAATGGTAAGCGCCCACTAAAATGGAAAATTTTACTTAACTTTTTTTTGGTTTTAAAACCTACTGTTTACAACCCAATAGGTCCCCAAAGCGCTCGAGTGACTGCACATTTAGCATACTTTGCTCCCCTACCATAGGAGGTCTTGTAATAAATACTTTCTATATAGCCCAGTCGGGATAGCATTTGACCTTGAATTACGAGCTGCAATACGAGAATAAATATTATTAAATACGAGATTTTAAATTTACACTACTATTGATCCTCCCCAAAGATTAGAGATATAAAATTTGGGACAGCTCCTAATGCAAGGTTTGGCCTGCTATTCGTCTAACCCGACTGGACTAATACTCTTCTCAATCAAATAATACATGAAAAAATATCTCGTATTACTGTAAGAATATATTATAATAATTATAATTCATGACTGAAAGGTGTAAAATATCTAACTCAATATTCAGATAATTCTAAAATCCTTTTAAAAAATACCAAATACTTAAGTAATTACGATATTGTTTATATAGAATGTTACATAACAAACAGATGATCAATGTATACCACGAATGTGTGGCACCCATTTTTAAGACACGATGACTTCTGCTGAGTAGGCAGTCAACATATTATTATATCATACATATACAAACTTGACATAGAAATGAAAGTAAATTGTATACAAACAAATCGATCTAATAAATAGATATACGCGGAATAATACGGGGATTATTATTAGTTAGATTGCGAGAGATTGAGTTAGGTTTAGGGTTGCCTGCCACCTAGAGTAATATATATGGTGAGTGCCGTATCAGCTGAATACTCTACATATTAAACAACAGTAATTAACAACTAATAACGTACTGATTTGATGGATAAATAAGTGTATTCCTGCTGACCAACCCCATACCAAGGGTAAATACCACCCTACATCTTTATAAAGGGTTAATACATCAGGGAACCATATATTCGTCTTCTGGATGAAAACATACGGCAGTGTTAATTTTCGTTTAAAGTATTTTTCAAAGACATCTTTCATTTTAGAAAACACGGAATTAAAAACCATCATATTCATTTCAGGGACATTAAACAACTGTGCCCGTAATCTAACAAAATTACAGCTAATGAACGAAAATACACCCACCTCATTCGATAGCTGGCATTTCCTGAGTTATAGGTAGCAGCATCCGCGATGCATTTTAATACGGCGAATAATAAAAACGGCAGCGACGGAGAAAGGAGAAGAATAGCATAGAGTCAAAGAGAGGGATGGACGCGACTGCATTAACAACCTAATTCTCGTCTTGTCGCACCTAATAAATCTATGTTATGGACCCGTGGAAGAAATTCTTTAGTCCTATTGCCAACTGGATTGTCAACGGAACACGCACCTGCACTAGACGTTCTTTAAACAATAGCCAGGGGGATTGTAACTCGAAACATGAAACAGAATATCGCTAAAATCGATTTTAAGAGCCTAGGCGCAAAATTACGGGTCAATGCTTTTTAACTGTATTCATTTTTTTCGAATCCTGAGACAACTGATTAGCATTGTGAAAAATTTAAATGCAGAATGAAATATTACATTATTACCGAGGGCCAACAGTCTCTGAAACCTTCCATAATTTTTATTTTAATAAGTTACAGGGGTGAAATTTACTATGATTACTGGTTACCCTCGGGAGATATTTTCGTCGCTGGAGATTACTACCCAATACCTCCAAGACGGAAGTATCATGCTTTTATTTAAACAACAGATTGGCTAATTACCAATTAAAAATCCACTTTGAGACAGACTCCTCAACCATACTAAATACCCAAAATATCTAGGTGTGACACTCAATGGAACGCTAAGATTTAAATAACATCTTACAAAGACGAATGCAAAACTTAGAACACGAAATAATATTCTACAAAAGTTATGCGGTACCACATGGGGTTCCTCAGCGACTACAGTTAGGTCGACAGCGCTGGGACTCATGTATCCCGTTGCGGAGTACTGTGCACCGGTATGGCTCAACAGCCCACATACCAAACGTGTCGATGCCCAACTAAACCAGGCTTTGAAACATTTTTTTTTTGGGAGGTGGGAATCTTCTTAAGACCATCTGGAAAGGTGTCCCAGGTGTGTCGGATTCGGCCCGCCCTCTAAGTATCACGAGCCGCCTACCGACTAAACCCACCTCCTCTTTCTCCAGCCGACGGGTTTGGAACCGCCATAGGCGCCCATACACACGGGCAGGGGGGGCCGTGGCCCCCCCTAGCTTTTCGGGAAAGAAAAAAATTAAATTTATATTACATAAACGTATTTTTGTCAAAACAATATTGGATAATTTTGAGAGATAAATTGGAAACAACATATTTATTAATAAAAAAAATTCACATATTGGGTAGTTATTAATAGTTTAACAGAAAATCTTTGTGTCTGCGACAGTGGTCTGTATGGAATGTGCATAATATACATTTCCCACAATCACGGTATGCTACTAACGAAAACATTGAAAGAGATTAAAGGCGTGGGAAACATATACACTGTAATTGACACCCAAAATTACAAATTAAATGAATCATTTATAATACTGCAAAAAAACCATATCAGCAGGAAATCCGATCTCTGATCGATAATCACTAATGAGCCATTTGTCTTTAACAACTGGTATAAAATAGTAATTATATTTTATATTTTGAAAAAATTCATACTGAAAAATAATTTTTAAAATTTATTGAGCATAGTCAAATTTTAGTTTGCAAAAGTATTTTTTTAGTACATAAGTAGATTATTTTTAAAGTGTTCATTATGATGAACAGAACAATTTTATTTAAATTAAAAACAGGCGATCTTTCATGATGAATGAGTGTTATATACAGGGTGTCCCAAAAGTAGCGGAAAGGCCGAATAATTCGCGAAATGAACATCGGATCGAAAAACTGAAAAATACATGTTCAATAATTTTCAAAAATCTATGCGATGACACTAAACAAGTCCACCACTTCAACCCCTGGGTGTGGAGCGGGGGGTAAATTTTAAAATCTTAAATGGAACCCCTAATTTTTGTTGCAGATTTGGATTTTCCTTGTAAAAATAAGCAAATTATATTCGAGCCATTTTGCGAATTGTGGATAGATAGCGCTATAATCGGAAAAAACGGTATATCGTGATACCACAGCAAAATTATAGAAACGGTCTAATATCTCGAGAAATATACTTCCAAATAAAAACTAAAAAACACGTGTTTAATATTTTTCAAAAATCTATAGAATGACACCAAACAGGATTTTTCATTCCACACTCCGGAGGTGGGGTGAAAGTTAACTTTAAAATCTTAAATAGGAACCCCCGTTTTTTCTTGCAGATTGAGTTTCCTCCTAAAAAAATAAGTAACATTTATTCGAACTTTTTTAGAATTTGTTGACTTGACGGATGGCGCTATATTCGTAAAATGCGATTTATTTGCGCCATCTATCAACAATTCTAAAAATGTTTGGAATATGTGTGCCTTATTTTTCATAAGGATTCTATATCTGCAAAAATAAAGGGGGCTCCTTTTTAAGATTTTAAAGTAAAAACTTGGTTCGACACATACTCATGGTTAGTCTGCTCGCCAAAGTTGAAGGGAAGGCTTTGCAAGCATTGTATTCTTTTCAAATGGGTTTTAAAGAGAGGCCCAACTTTTGTGGTACCCATGACATTTCCATTTAAAAACTTGGTCTAGTGTTTAAATGTATGAATAATTCCTCACAACAGGGTTCAAACTAGGTTTTTTAGGTGGTTTAAACTACAGTAGACTCCCTCTATAACGAGAACTGAAATGGTGAATTAATTATCTCGTTATAAGCGGATCTCGTTATATCAAACAATAATAATAATGAAATTTTTTGATGCCTCTTACGTAGTTTATTATGTGTCGATGGTCAACCTGAACAGTGAACAATGAGACTTCGCCGCCATAGATTGTAAATTTCCTATAGTATTCAGTATCGGTCGATAAACAGGTAGATGTTTATTACAGGTGGCCGAGTTTATTATAGCACTGGCCTCGATAATAAGACAGACGTTGGGCATTTCTATGTACAGGTAGTTGGGGCATTTATTTATTTATGACCATTACAACGCTAAAAACAGGTAAAGACAAGTATTCTTCGATTTAAATTTTCCTCGTTATAACCAAATATGCCTCGTTATAGAGCGTTATAGTTCAATAGGGATTTCATGGGACACCTAATGTACCTAGTTATAAGCGAAACCTCGTTATATCCGTGTTTGTTATAGAGAGAGTCTACTGTATATATTGTCATCCGAAATATACAAAATGTAATGTGCAACATCTTCACGTTTGGCCCCCCCCTAAAAATTTTTATATGGGCGCCCTTGGGAACCGCTCTTAGCGAGCATATCTGACCCGTCGACCTTACTCATAGCTCCCCTCCGGCACTTCTAGCGTGCATTCCATGGATTGGTTGGCCGCTCGACCGTCCTCCGCGCACTCCTCGTACCAGACAGGCCGGTGAAGCGACCGCCTAGCTCAACCCGTGCCCGGGTAGGTCGACCGGGGTGTCCCCCAATCCAGGATGGAACTAACCAGAGAATGTCAGTTGGCAGTTACGAGCAACTCCAGTCATTCATACTTTCATCTATGTACGCTTTCTCATCCACCTATCCTTACTTTCTTTCATTTAACTCCAAACATTCCTTACTTTCATCTATACACACTTACTCGTCCAACCACTCATTCTGACATTTAGATGGGGCAGTCTGTGTAGGTGGGATGTAGAAGCTCCTTCCCCACTGACTGTCCCAAAACGATACAAAACATGCTATAACATACAAGGAAAGAACTAGAGTAACAGGAGATGAAATGAGAAAGCGGAGATAGAAAACATGCTGAAAACATGCCCTTATCAGACGGTTAAACATTTGGTAGAGGAATGCAACATCAGATCGTACAGTCGCAATTAGTACGATTTTTTAGTGGCGACCAAGGAGTCGATTGAATATATTTACCAACTAAATTTTTGTTTATAAAAATTAATTATTATTATTTTATAATGTATTGTTAGCTTTATTTATATACAGTCTGTTCCAACAAAAATTTGACCCACACCCCCCTGAGTTTCTTCACAATTGAAAAAAACAAGTCATTTGTATTGAAAGGGGGACGAATTTTCATGCAAAATTCATGCCCTAAAATGTAACCCCCTACTGCCCCTCATCAACCGCCAGTTTTTTTAAATAGCAAGTGTAGTCAAGTGGCACATCATTTGAAAGATAATTTTTTCTCTACACGACCCTCTATCTTTTTTTTTAATTTGCAGAATAACTTTAAAGATAATTTTGGATTTAACTAATTTATAATAAATTTTTAAGTCCAAAATTATCTTCAAACTTATTACGTAAATTAAAAAAAAAATAGAGTGTCGTGTAGAGAAAAAAATTACCTTTCAAATGATATGCCACACGACCACACTTGCTGTTTAAAAAAAATGGGGGTTGATGCGGGCCAGTAGGAGGTTACATTTGAGGGCATGAATTTTGCATGAAAATTCGTCCCCCTCCCAATATAAATTGACGTGATTTTTTAAATCTTGAAGAAGCTCGTGGTTTTTAAGTTTCTAGTGGGGTCAAATTTTCGTTGGAACCGACTGTATACAAAAACTGTGATATAGCCATACGCTAAATAAATAAATAAAAATACAGAGGTGAAAAAGAAGAGAAAATTTAGTGTAATTTTAATTTCAAATATCTCATTCACAAGAAATTTTTTTATTTGTTTTTTATTTGTTTATTCTAAGGGACTTTCGACGATGTGATCTTTCATTCTGCGTTTAAATTTTTCAAAAATATTTAATTAGTTTTCTCAGGATTTGAAAAAAAAATTAATGCATTTAAAAAGCACTCGAGCCAAAATTTTGCGCCTACGCCCTTAAGAGGCAAAAGTATCGTAATTTAAAATGGATTTCTAATATGTAATACAACACTGACTTTAAGTGTTCTTATTAGCTATTTCTTAGTTGATGTTTCTTAACCACGATAGTCTTTTCTTCCTAGTCGTTCCTTTCCCTCGATCTTTCCTCATTATTTCTCAGTAGGTGGCCTAGATATGATTTTTCTAACTTTCACTGTGTTTTTGAAGTTATACTTCTTTACGCGCGATATGAGGGTGACTTTTTATATGTTAAAACCTACTATCCGGGCGCATGCGCATTATAACTTTGTTCTGATTGGATGTTCAAATGACATGTCAAAAATTATCCCATATGGCAGCTGTAGCGCAGCTGTGGTTTGGACGGTTGACGGTTTGGTTATGTATGGTTGTTGCGTTTTAAAATTTGTGGGAAGAGAAACAACAAACAAAGGTTAGTTAATAGTTATACCTACTGCCTTTTTAAATAGTTTTCATATTATATTTTTGAAGTTATACTTCAAAATGTTTTAATTTATGTATGTATCAGTCCAGAAAAGGTGTAGAAAGAATATATTAGTGTCTTTAAATATATAATTTTTCTATAAACGTGTTAAAAATACAATTTTTAGGACTCCATAGGAGCGTTAAAATGCTACTTTAAGGCACTAGTGCTTTAAAAATTTTAAGGCGCTGCAGTTAAAAGTGAATTGTCAAATTGTGAAACGTCAAAATATTTATATTTCATTTATTAACATTAATATTAATAATACAACTTGCGCAATTTGAAAAAGGTGGTTTAAAAGGTTTTTTATTATAATTTTGTGTCTTTGGAATTGTCTTCCTTGGGCGTAAAATAATAAAACAGCTATTTTTATATTTCACTTGTCACCGTGATGTATAATTATGTATATCTGAAAGGTAAGTAGCATGCGGCTTGATGGACTTGTTGGTAGAGAATTGAGCCAGAGATCAAAAAATCGCGAGATTGCGGGTTCAAATCCCGGACGATTCATACTTTTTTCTTTTTTTTTAATATTTGGCATTGCTAAGTTTTGGTTCATTTTTGGTAATTATTGTTAATTTTTTGTATTGTAACTGTTAAGTAGGTATATTTATTTCGTTGAAATTATATTATAATAGAAGTATAACTTCTTACGTGCGTACAAAATACACACACATTCTTTTGTTTTTTAAGTTTTCGTTCCGTGCGTATTCTATGCAACACTCCTTCGTTTGAGATATGCGATTTCCATGAAATCTTGAGGATTCTTCAGTAGATCCACATTTCAGATGCCTCCAATTTATATACGGATATTTTTGGGGTCCACTTTTCAACTGCATAAAGAAGAGTCGACCAAATGTAGATAAAATTCAAAAGACTGCTACACACAGCAGTCTTCTGATTTTTCTTTTAAGATTTTCTGGTCTGTCCTATTCTTGATCTTATTTCTGGATAAGGATTTAGGCTGCTGTCGATCTAACATCTCAGGTACTTTTCTAAAATATTCTTGTCTATTGGTTTGATCACCTTGGTTTCCTTAATGTTTATGTTCACATCAAGTTTCTCACATACCGAGTTGGTCATGCCAATGAGTCGTTGTAGAACCAAGTCGGAATTCGCAATCAATACCGTGTCATCGACGTATCTGATGCTGTTGATATTTACGCCATTCACCTTGATTCCATAATAGAAATCCTCCAGTACCTCTTTTAATAGAAACTCGGAATGAATATAGATTGAATATAGACACCCCTCCTAATTTCTAGTTCTCCGGACGTGGAACCTTCGATCCGAACTCTGGCGTTTTGGTTCAAGTACAGGTATGTTAGTATTTTGATGTTCTTCCCAAGTAAACCGACTTCCTACAAACGTTCTAATAGTAGGTCGGGTCTTACTCTAGAAAATGCTTTTTTCAAGTCCGTGAAGCACATAAATATTATTATCAAATCTTTTTGTCATATCTTATTATATATCGTCGCCTTAGTACTATAACTTGATAACTCCAAAATTGGCGTTTTTGAGATAACTAGTTCACAAGATGTATTTTATTTGCCTCCATATTGTATAAAAACTTAATAACTCTCTCCAAACGGGTTAAGTATTTATTTATATTGACGAAAGTTGAGCAAACTCAAGTGCCCCCAATATTCAGTGCTAAAACTTAACAAGATGAGTTATCAAGTTATTATTTAATCGAAATAATCGTAAATGCGACGTACACTGAATGCTACAACTAGCTAACTCTAGGTATTTTCTGAAATCATTGAGCCTACCACGTAATTGCTAACTGTTGTTTCGGTTCATGTTGATGCAAAAGTTCGGGAATTGTTAGCAGATCTGGCAACCTCCATGGCGGTGGGCTAATTTTCACCAAAATAATGCTTGAATTATTAGTTTTTTTTTAAATTCGGTTAGATGCAACTTGGCACGATATGCGACATTACCAAATGTTAACATTATGGTAGTGCTGTAAGTTGATAACTTTACTTTTTCATGTTATTTTCCATATTGGAAAACAAATTTGCATCGTATTCCTAAATAGATCAGTAGTCAAAACGTTCAGGAACAGTATTCTAGAGCTGCAAGATGAATTCCGTATTTACCAACATCATTGTAGCAGCACAAATATCTTAAAAATCTTTAAACCCGTTTATCTTAGAACTAATAATTTCGAGTTATCAAGTTATAGTATTAAGGTGACGATATGATCATACCTTCCTCTTGATTGTAGCATTTTTGGGCCAGAATTAGTAAACTGAACAGAGCTTCTCTAGTTCCCATGCTATCTTTAAATCCATACTGACCATCTCCGATTATCGTTTTGCCCTTTTTATAGATTTATTTATGTACGACTTTTAATGGGACTCTTACTGCATTACTCATAAGGCTTATCAGACGGAACTTGTTGCGTTGTTGTGGGTTTGGCTTTTGCGTTATTGGGAAGAATATTGATTTCAGAAAGCCTTGAGATATTTTCTTGTATCATAAAGAATTTAAATATTTTCTTCGCTCATTAATTTTACCATTTTTGGGTATATTTTGGCCCCGAACTCATATATCCTCCTAATGTAGCTACATAAAAGCTGGATCTGAAACTCACAGACTATATCTGGGTATTAGTTGCTCCTACTCTCACAGAAACCTTAAAGAACTCTGTCTGCGAAACGGGAAAAGCTTCTTTCCACTTTATATCGATAAAGTGTTTTTATACAAAACAGAAATACGTTTGATTAAGAGCTTTCGAATTTTAAAAATAATTTAACCTATTTTTTGATAACAAATGGCAAATTTGCCAAAAACAAATTAGTTCAACTAATTTTTATCGCAGCGCTATTTATATTCTAATAAAATTTAATCGTCCTGACTATATTTCTTTTTAATGGCGGTCTTCTTTTCGGAATTTGGTTTTTTTCTCCTAGTTCTCCTCCGTTCATTATTTCCGGGAGCGCACTCTGCAGGTAGCGGACGCAGACCGTTTCCTTTCCATAATAGCCAGTTTATTTTTTGCCCTCGGTGATTTTATGTTTAATTAACGAGCCGATATCGAATAAAATAAAAATGGAAATATTTATAGCTTTGGGTTAGGGTGCTAGAAAATATTTTACTTTAACATTCACTAATTGACTTAATATGAATATAAAAATTAAAGTTTCCGTATCGAAAATATTAAAAAATAATAAATAAGTTGTACATTTGAGTCCGTGTCAATTAGGTAGAATAAATAAAAAACAGTCGTACTCACAATCAATTTATTGTACTTGGGACTACCGATTTCGCATTCAAAAAATTATTATTATTATTACATAGAAATAAGGGCTGGGGTCATGAAGACCCATAAGCCCATTTACAAGAAAAATGAAATAGTACCTACATCATCACAAAAAATTAGTTTCGAAAATAAACGATAGACTAGTAGATAATGCACATCACTGATCAGTTTACAAACAAATAACTGTGTAGTTGGTTTTTGAAAACATTTATAGATGGAGAATTTATAATTTCCGTTGGGAAACTGTTTCTTCTTCTTAACGTGCCCTATCAAGTCCCCTTGACGTTGGCGATTAACATGGCGAAACTGTCTCTGTCTCGAGCTATCCTAAATAGTTGTTCTGCTTTCTTTATGCCTGTCCACTCCCTGATATTCTTCAACCAAGAGGACTGCTTTCTATCAATTCCTCTGCGTCCTTCGATTTTGCCCATCATAATAATTTGAAGAATATTATACCGGTCTCCCCTTACTACATGTCCAAAATAGGCCATCTTTCTATATTTGATGTTATCAAGCAGCTCGCGGGCAGCATTTGCTCTCTTAAGGACTGCCACATTTGTCAGCATAGCCGTCCATGGTATTTTCAGTGTACGTCTGTGCAGCCACATTTCAAAAGCCTCCAAACGATTAATGGTGGATATTTATAATGTCCATGCTTCGACACCATACAAGAGGACTGACCAAATGTAACATTTAATCATGCGCTTCCGAAGTTGAAGTTGCAAGTTATCATTACAGAAGAATGACCTCATTTTTAAAAATGTGGTGCGGGCTATCTAGATTCTACATTTTATCTCTTTATCTGGATCTAGTTGTTCAGTAATATGGCAACCAAGATATTTAAAACTGGGTACTCTTTGAATTATATGACCATTAACATTTAACCGTGAATCTTGATGGGCCAAACGGCTAAATACCACGTATTTTGTTTTTGGACAGTTTATGTTTAGGCCAAACTCTCTTCCCACTGTGTCAATGGCATTTAAAAGGTGTTGTAATCCATTCATATCATCACTTAAAATAACTGTATCGTCTGCATATCTGATTGCAGACAAAATGTGTTTCATCCTGGTCTTCTTCACATTTATCTCTGATTCTACTGTGATACGTAGAAAGATTTTCAAAGTCTGCTTTCACAGAAAATGTTGGCGCATCATCGATTAAAAAGGTTCCTTCTTCACTTTCAAACTGTGTCCACGTAGTCTGCTGTGAGCATTTAAAATAAACAAGTGTTGCAAAAATCAATACTTTAAAATTCGGAAGGTGATAATTAAGTCACCACGGAGTCGACCAGCTTCAAAAGTTGGTAACCCTGCTAAAGAAAGTCTTTGTTGGAAATATGGCCTTCTTTGTTTGAAAGAGGGTCTGGTGACTTTTATTTGGATATTTTCGAGAAGAGTTATATCACGCACTAATTCTGAGAGTTATGAGAGTTTTTAGCGCGGTGATGCCGATTTTATCAAAAAAAATTGTAATCGAACATTAAAAAGATTAAATTAAAACTGTTTTAAAAAGGCAATCTACAATTTTATGATTCATATGCGTTTAAGTTTATTTGATATACTATAGTTATTACGCTTATGAATTCTAAAATTGGAGATGCCTTTCTAAAACAGTTTTAATTTAGTCTCTCTAATGTTCGATTACAAATTCTTTTTGATAAAATCGGTATCACCGCGCTAAAAACTCTCATAAGGACTGCATTGCCTATATTCCTTATATTGTAAAGTCAAGGTGAGACGGACTATAGCTGCATATAGGTTTAACAAATTTAAAAAGACACGTGGGTTGGAAAGGTTATGTATAAGAAGAAAAAATATTATTAACGAGAAAACACTGCATGATAGTTAAATAATAAATTATTACCTAGAAGTACAAAATAAAACAGTAGTCACACCAAGAAATATTGGTAGATATAAATGAATTTTGCAGGGAAACACGGTCTTTAGTAGACACAAGACATTATAAAAACATTCCTTCCATTTAATCTGAGACTGACATGAGAGAAGGGAAGTCTAAGAGTTTCCAGCTTACAAAGCTTGGAATGTAGCATAGAAGCATAGAAAGTTAATATATGACTGTGATTATTTAGTTGTTGCGTTTTAATGCGGGGAAAACATAAGAACAAAATATTAATTGACAAATGGGCGCCAACTATTTTTATAATAAAGACAGTAAAACCAAACAGAAAGTTAAGAAATTAATAAAATCAATAGAAAGTGGAATAAAATAATTATATATCACCTAACCTGTGACGTTTATATCAATACAAGCTATCTCTTAAATAGCAAAAGTGTCTATGAAATATTTAATTATTTACGCTATCATCACATCTGAGTAAATTATAGTTAGGGCTTTAGTAATATACAAGTAAGTACAACGAGAGCAGCTTTCAAAACGTTTCGATGCAGCACATAGTGCCTGGTTGTACACCCGTATTTAACGAGGCATCCCATTGTGAGGCGGCTGGTACACTCACTGATCTCTGATCACTCTGCCATTCAACTCATTACCAGTTTACATATAGAGAGCATATTGTGTACCAAACGAAATAAAACTCACTAACCGTGTACTACCATAAATTCGCCATGGTCCCTTACACACCTTTCTGGGCATGGTGAAGTATACCCGTACATATACCAGACACAGCGATTTTCCTATTTTTAAGATTTCGAAGTATACAGGGCGAACCTACACTTACGCTAAACTAAATATATAAGAACATTTGTTCTTTCATTTACTGAGTTAAATATTTTTTTAAAAAGTGATTTTATTATTTTTTAATCCGGATTAGATTTTATATCTTAAAAATTTTGCATTTTACCTTTTTAAAAATTACATATGTAATATTGCATATATAATAATTAACGCCGCCGCATAGGAAAAAACAAATGTATGACGTCTAAATACCCACTACGATGTAAAATCGAAGTTGATGGGAAAATAATAAAGCAGAAAGCAAGGTTTTGGATATCTTGAAATAGATATAACTAGTTACAGAGAGTTATTGAAGAAGAAGTACGACAACAAAACTTAACAGCAAGTAAAGCGGCGGAATCTCTTAATAACACAATCTGGAAGAATAAATACCTAAGACAAGACACAAAAGCAAGATTCTATAAAGCAACATGACCTGACACATCTAGAACGAGACGACTACTAGAAGCAACAGAGATGAAAATACTGCGACGAATATCAGGGAAAAGTCTGTTGGATAGGGAGAGAAGCGAAAACATAAGAAGAGCATGCAATGTAAAAGACATAAATGGATGGGTGACAAAACGGAAACAGGAGTGGAACGAATACATTAGTAGAATGGCAAGGGATAGGGTAGTACGAATAGCACGAGATAAGTCACCAAATGGACGAAGAAGTATTAACAGACGAAGAAAAAGATGGTGCGATAATTTAAACAATTTAGGAGGCCAACATTGAAGAAGAAACAGGCTTTAAAGCCTACATACAAGAAGGAAGAAGAAGCATATGTAATATTTTTGTTACTAAGTATGTATAATAAACAATAAAACATCCTGTGAGTTGATACTTTCTGTATTTGAAGTAATAGTGGTCAAAGGTGTTTACCGCTTGCAATATAGTGTCCCATAGTTTTGCCGAATATGGATGAGTGTTTTAGGTTCTCTTCTGCAGAGTCTACAAGTTGAATATCCACGATACAGTCCTATTTTATGTAGGTGATCCTTGACTGCCGCATGCTCAGTTAGGAAGCTTGTTTTGACTATGAGCTTTCTGCTTATTATCCGCAGTTCTTCAGTTCTTTTATGTTGTCTATGATAGTTGGATCAGTGGGTAGCCCCATTGTTCTTAAATCGGACCACATGTTATATCTCTATCGCATTCGTTGATGTCCTAAAGGCCTTTTTCTTGACGGGGCTTCTTCTCTGATTAACTTAACAAGGAGGTTATTATAGTCCACAGTACATCGACCTTACAAAAGTCTTAAAAATGGTCTTAACTGCTTCGTTTGAGCGAGTCTACTACTTTCTGAAAAATTTTAGAGTGCATGATGGACGCGTTTCCGCGTGCCGCGTCATTAACATATTTACGTTATCTGACTAATGAAACGCGGCTGTAAATTTGTCGGACAAGAGATCGACAATATTTATTAGTTAAATATAAGCACTTTAAATTGAAAATTAAGAGTATTGTAATAACAAAACTATCGCGCTACAGTGACTCTTAGACCAGTAAGGATCTGCTTTTAGGACCCGTGTTGAGCTGCCCCCCCCCCCACTTGCAAAAATTAAAAAACAAATAGCCCTGATTTATGAGCTATTTATGAGCTTTCATATTTCGCAAACTAAAAATTTTGAGCTCGTTCCACTGAGCAGGAATTTAATACTTTAGTGGGGGGACTGAGTCAGCCCCCCCCCACTACTTAAAAATAGGAATATTGAATCGGTTTTTGCGGCAGAATTACGAGCTATTTATGAGCTCTTGAAATTATATAGTTTCGATTTTTGAGCTCATCCCCTTCACCCCCAAACAACCCTTTAATTGATTTAACTTAAGAGAAAAATGTGAGAAAAATAGGTGGATGTGAGAGGTGGCATTCAGATTTTTGCGGATAAAGTTAGGTGATAACTTCGTTAATAATAATTGATGTATGCTCCTTCTCAAATGTGCCCGAAACATTAATAAAAAAAAATAAAATATTTAAAAATTTCAAAATGTTTCGTTTTTTTCTAATTTTTTTGCTTATAACTTAAAAACTTTTCATTTTAGAACAAAGTCGTAAAGGAATAAAACAAAGATAATTAAATTTTCTATTAGATGCGATTGGTTAAAAATGTCTTAATTTATCACCCTTGCTGCAAAATAGCAATAAATATAAAATAAGGTGGCAAAACAAGCCTGTCTTTATTCAATGTTTTTCCATCACTTAGGTTACACTTGGAACCTTTCTAATTCGCTTAGAAAATTTTTGTAATGTGCTAAAACCGTACACCAAATTTCATTAAAATTGACTTACTATATTTTGAATAATAAATTTTGCAATCTAAACTTTTTTTAAAAAATTAAAATTTTTTAAAATCTTGCACAACAAAAACTAGAAAATAAAAAGATTTGTCAATTTTTTTACATATAAAGAAGTACTCCACCTATCTAATGCACTTTACAGAATTGCAATCGGATTGTTTAAGCAGCCTCAGCAATGATTTAAAATTATAAACAATTTTTTGGCTTATAAACAAATTAGTCCTGTGGCCAGGAGGGGGTGCTACGGGCTCCTTTATTTAGATTGACTTACCCAAGATTTTTATGTATTTTTGGACCCGTAGAACACGATTTTTTTGGGTAACAGTTTATCCGGATGTCGATAAGATTGTTATAAACAAAGAACTTGGGGAATTACATAACATCGATTTTTCGCAAAATAAAACATTTTTTTGTATTTCTTGGGTAATTCTAAGCAAAAAATGTTCTTACAAGTTTTTTCGTAGGATGCATATTTTTCGAGCTAAACGCAGTGGAACTTTAAAAAATTCGAAAAATTGCAATTTTTGAACGCGAATAACTTGTGATTAAAAAATAAAATAGCAATTCTGCTGACAGCATTTGAAAGTTTAAGTCAAAATATACCGGTTTTAATTATTTGATTAATTAATGATAAAATTAATTTTTTTATTATTAAACAAAGCTATTTGTTTATAAGCCAAAAAATTGTTTATAAGTTTAAAACATTGCTGAGGCCCCTTAAATAATCCGATTTTAATTCTGTAAAGTGTATTAGATAGGTAGAGCACCTCTTTATATGTAAAAAATTAGACAACTTCTAAATGGTCTACTTATTGTTCAGAAAGATTTTAAAAATTTGAACTTTTTTAAAAACATTTAGATTGCAAATTTATTATGCAAAATCTATTGGGTCGATTTTAATGAAATTTGGTACACAGTTTAAGTATATTATAAAGAATTTCCTAAGTGAATTACTAAGGTTCTAAGTGCCACGAAAGTGGTTAAAAACATTGAATAACAACAGACGTATTTTGCCCCCTTATTTTGTATTTATTGCTATATTGCAGAAAAGGTAATAGGTTAGGACATTTTTGACCAGTCGTTTATCATACAAAATTCAATTATCTTTATTTTATTTCTCTATTTCTCTTTGTTCCAAAACGAATCGTTTTAAAGTTATAAGCAAAGAAAGCAGAAAAAATCGACGTTTTTCGAAATTTTTAAATATTTAAATTTTTTTATTAATGTTCCGGGCATATTTGAGAAGGGGCATAAATCAATTATTATTACTGAAGGTGTCACCTAACTTTATCTGCAAAAATCCGAATGCCACCTTTCACATCCAAAAATAGACGTTTTTTCACAGATCCTTACTGGTCTATCTTGCCGGTGTCGGACTCTACGATTTTGTTATTACAAAAATCTTAATTTTCAGTTTGCAATACTGATATTTAATTAATACAGATTGTCGATATCTTGTCCGACAAATTTACAGCCGCCTTTCGTTAGTTCGACAACGTAAATTAGTTAATGAAGCGGGACGCGGAAATGCGTCTAACCTACACTCTGAAATTTTTAAGAAAGTGGTAGACTCGCTCAAACGAAGAAGCAGTTAAAACCATTTTTAAGACTTTTGTAATCATCTTCCAAAAAGGATGATGTACTGTGGACTACTAGGGAATCTATGGACATGTCCAGCCCATATTAGACATTGGTATTTAATCTCTTGGACTACGTCTTCGCTAGCAAGCCCTGTACAACTGTTTGACCTCTATATTTGTTCTTATTAGGTATTCGTTATAATTCGGGTCGTGATAAGTTCCAAAGGTTCTTCTGAGGATTTTTTTCTCAAACAATTTTTTTCTTTCCTTTGCTTTTATGCCATGTTCCTATTAGGCTCTTAAATTTAGTAGTGTTGTGGAGGCTACACACACATCTGTTTTTTCTCTTCCTGTCGAGTTTAAGCATTCCAATAACTCTTGAAGGCCCTAGAGACGGTCGTATAAAATAACAGTGTTCTCAGCGTATCTGAGATTATTGATCAGTTAACCATTAGTTTTCACTCCAAAATCTTTATTTTGCAAAGCCTGTTTGAAAATTATATCTAAGTAGGTATTAAGTAACAGCGGGAATAGAGTGCATCCCTGTCTGACTCCTCTTTGAAGGTAACATTCGTCGTTTGATCTGTCATCGACTCGTACATATGCTTTCAGCTTCAAATATAAATTTTCAAGGATACGTAGGAACGTAGGTCACTAGCACCAATGCCTTTGGTTCTTGATATTTTCAAAAGCGCTCCATGTTGTACCCTATCAAAAGCCATTTCGTAATCGACGAATTATAACGAAGGTTTCGGAGCTATGAATATTTCTTCCTACCAATTTTTCTTTTTCCGTCTATCTTTCCGTTGAATATTAACTGCAGCATCCTGTATCTGCTACCTCTCATTATATGCCCGAGATATTCAAGTTGTCTCTTTACCTTCGCCTTGACCTACTCTGATTAAGCCTTCTCTGTTTGAAATGCGTTGAACCCAAGATATTCTGAGCATTCTACGATATGACCACATCTCGAAGGCTTCTAATTTGTTCATCATGTTAACCTTTATGATCCAGGTTTCACATCCATATAGTAATAAAAGATACACATAACATTTTAGGACCTTGATTCTTAGGGAGTTGCTCAGAATAGATGTAAGTTTCATAAATGCTTCGGTTGCAATTTTTATACGAGTTTTAATTTCTTCATCCGGATTTATCCGGATTTTGTCTCGTTTATCCAACATTCTAGGTATTTAAATGGTTAACTTTTGTTATCGGTTCATTACTGACAATTAGTTGTATAGGGCCGACATCTTGTTTGCTAACCACAAGTAACTTTGTCTTTGTTGTATTTATGTTAAACCGTTATTGGAGCATTCTCTAGTGACTCGATCTATAAGAAATTAAAGGTCTTCGATACTTTCAGCCATGATCGCGAATTATTTCATAGGTGCTTAGATATTTATAATTTAGAGAAAATCTGTATTAAATAAACTTTGTAATAAAAAATGGAAAACATTCACCCTGTATTCAGATGTTCCAACGCCCACTTCTAAAATTTTATCGCCTTTACAGGTATGGAACTAGACATTTTTTCTCCAAGTATCATATGTAGCAGAATGTAAAATGTTGTTACTTTTGTTGTGTTGTACGTGTGTGTGTAATGTTATATCATGCCATAGCTCAGCCGCCATGTGCTTCAACAACAATATAAATATGGGCGTACTTTATGTGCGAGATATAGACAAGCTTTATGTGAAATATGAAACTGTTTATTAAAGGTTGCGATGCGGATTCCGCGGGTATGCGGAAAATAGAAATGAAAATATTAATGGATTCTGTTTTGGATGTGGTTTGTTCGTGTTCCCTCTATATTTATACGAACGTATACGTATCTCTATGCCTCTACGCGGCATAAAAAACCGATATTGAATATTACTTTTTCGAAAAACCTAGATATTTCCGTATTTATCAGATTGGACGCGGATCGATAAGCAAAAAATTGGAAAAACAAAAGCAAAATATGATGGAATCTTAAAAAATGTGGTAGAACTATTTCATTTTAAACCGGTGGTTTAATTTTATGACTATGATATAAAAGAATCAAAGAATAAAGTTTTTAAACAGTAACCAAAAAAATTTCTAACGTTCGCTATGCAAAAAGTCCAATTTTGATATTGATATAGTATACTGCTCAACTTTTACCATAACTTGCAATGTCCCGATCCGTAACACCTAAATTAATTAAAATATGGAAAACCCGAACAATAGCAAGTAATACTAAGCTCACGCTAATGTCTTTATTTTTCTCACTGCTATATACGTTGCTGAGACATAAACCCTCAAAAAATCGATAGAAGTAAGATCGAAGCCTTCGAAATGTGGATCTACAGATATCTGGATCTGGATACAGTATCCTGGATAGAACACCGAACAAAATGGTCAATTCTGGAAGAGTTTCATATAAAGGACAAGCTTTTGAAAAAGTTAACTGAACATACCTAAATGACCTAGTGCTAGATAGCAAGACCGAAGACTTGGCCGAAGACCAAGAGGAAGATCTGCAACACAATGAGCAGAACAAATGAATAATCTGTTGAGATATCCCTACATGGAGCCGCCCATCAGACAGAGGATTAGATCAGGGCGAATCTGTAAAAATATTAGTACATTTGGATGTTGAGAGGTGACTCATATTTTTTTGCAGAAAATACTTGGAAATAACTCATATAATAATATTTGAGTTATCCTCCCACTCAAAAAGGTCCGGATCATCGTTTAAATAATCAAAATATCAAAAACTGAAGGAAAAATTCGATTTCTTTTCTTGGTTTTTTGATTATAACTTTAAAAGTATTTACTTCCAAGAAAAGTTATACTGACATAAAAGTTGCATAATTAAATTTCCTACAATGTAGGATTAGTTAAGAATTTTAAAAATTGTCACCCTTGTTGCAAAATAGCAATAATTGCGAAAAAAAAAACATAAAAGAACAAGTATTCGCATTTTACGTTTTTCAACCATTTATTCTAGACATAGGACCTTCATATTTTACCCACAAAAACTTTATGATACAATAAAACAATACTGTCAATTTCATTAAGTTTAGTTTAACAAATTTTGCAAAATAAATTTTGCAATCCAGCTTTCGCAAAAAAAATCATTTTTTCAAAATGTTGCACGACTGAAAATAAAGAAGACAGCAAGTTAAATTTTTTTTACATATAGAATAATACTGTACCTTTCATTTGCAATTTTCGAAATAAAATTGGTTAAGTACTACAGCGTCAGGAATTTTTTTAAATAAACATTAATTTTTGCCGCTACGCGCAGGACAGCGCATACGTTTGCTGTGATTGGGCATTCCAATGACCTTTCATAACACAGACCAACGAAAAAAAAAAAGATTTAAAAAACTTTTCTTATAAATTTATGTGAATCCTATGTATTTTTTAGCGGTAAAAAGAATTTGAAATTAGATTTTACGTATCACCCACAGTTTTCCCACAATATGGCACTGGCTTATTCTACAATATAATAATTTGAAAAACACAAAATATCGGAATACATTAGAATGATACATTATTAGAATAATACCTTTTATCTAATTTTTATCTTCTCATAGTATAGGTCTGTACAAGCATTTCAGGAGTCAATGCTTTTGTATTTTCTTTCTCTTTTTTTTTCTGTAGCTGTAGTACTTCTCAAGTAGCTTTTTCTACTATGCGAGGCACTCTGTTGTTCCCGATGAAGTGACCAACAGTAATCACTCATCATGTTGGTGTTCCAACATCCCTGGTATGGTTGCTCCATCACCTTGATATCCTGGTGGAAGCGTTCGCCTCGTTCTTCACTGACTGCATCCAGATTTTCAGGGAAATGATCAAGATGGTTATGCAAAAGGTGGATTTTGAGGCTCATTTGACATCCCAAATCTTAAATATTATCTAAAATCTTAAGAAACTTATCTAATAAATTAGCTACTATAAGCTCGTAGTTAGGGTCTTTCACATTACCTAAAAACTTGGTTACAACTTTTTTGAATCCAATCCAAGCTTCTTTTTCCTTAGTAGTAATCTTGGTTTCAAAGGTAATTATGCAATTTTAAATGTTAAATTGTGAAAGAATGGTGGGCGATACAGCATTTTTAATATGATTTTCGGACTCAGCACACTAAAATACATAAGATAGAGGTAATTTTATCAAAAAAGTTTTTTCACCGTTGGCCTGTGTAATGATTGATAAATTGTAATTTTTAGGACATTTCGATATAAGTAAATAAATTTGTTTATTGCAAAATAAAAACACATACTTTGTACTTTGAAATTACACTTTTTTAGCAAAAACTTTCTTCGTTCATATATTTTAACTTAGAGAATAATAGTTTATTATTTTTAAACATATGCAACTGTTTAAACAATATTTCATAAACAATAATCAAATTAATTTGATTTTTGGGAATCAAATTGATGAAATTAATCAAATTAATTTGATTTTGTGGAATTTGAATCAAATTCCACAATTTGATTGTGGAATTAAAATATTAAAATACAACAAAATATAGAGTTAGAAAATAATATATTATATAAAGATTTAAAGAAATTTTGGTGGAAATCAACTTATGTGAATCGAACACCGCTGTCCTGCCTTTCGTTCGGTGCCTTTCGGTGCCTTTCATTCTGCCTTTCATTCTGCCCCTAAGTTGTCATTCCATCTTTTTCTTGAGCGTCCTATACTTCTCCTGCCTAACGGTGACTTGTCCCTGGCTATTCTTACTATCCTTAATTCAGACATCCTGCTTATGTGCTCATTCCACTCTTCTTTTCTGTTCTTTACCCAGGTATTTATATTGTCTACCCAACATATGCGTCTGATTTCCTCACTACTTACCCTATCCTGTAGTCCTTTGCCAGCAATCCTTCTTAAGATCTTCATTTCGTTGGTTTCCAGATGTCTTCGTGTTTTGCTTGTATCTGGTCTTGTTTCGGCCGTGTAAGTAATAACTGGCCTAATAACTGACTTTATATTCGGGCATTTGTTTCCATTTTTAGGTGTTTGTTTTTCCAAATTGTGTCGTTTAGGCATCCGGCCGTTCTACTGGCTTTAATTATTTGGTATTTTACCTCTTCCTCGATATTGATGTCGGCTGATAGATTAATTCCCAGATATTTGAAAGTCATTACTTGTTGTATAATTTGATTGACCAACTCCAATTTGCATCTTATTGGTTCTTTGGCAATTACTAAACTTTTTGTTTTTTGGGCTGATATTTTCATAAATATTCATTTCTTTTGCTTTTTTAAAATGTGATGGTGCTAAAATAGTGGGAGGCTGTTCTTTTGAACTCTCCACCTACTTACTTTGCATTTCAGCATGACAAAGAAACGTCTGTTCTACACTAAAGAATTTATGACCTGGATAGTGGTTATTAAGAGTGTCGTACAATTTGTGGAGCAATATCTTGTGCCCAACTGTGTCATAGGCTGCTGTCAGATCTACGATAGCAGACCCTGTAATAAGCTGTTCTTCGAAGCTTTCGTCAATGTATTCTATTAGTGCGACGACTTGACCGGTATAAGATTTGCCGGGTTTGAATCCTCCCTATTGTGGGATTAGGTGATATTGTTGATATTTTTTTTCTATTCTGGAAGTCTCTAGTATAATTTGAAAAGTAACACTGTAGCTACTGGGATTTTTTGGGACCTTTCCTGGTTTTAACAAGGCTATTATTTTTGATTTTCTCCAATATTTTGGAATATTGCACTCTATACAGCAAGTGTTATATAGAGTCTCAAAATTTATTTTTTTGCTCTACGGTCTAGACCCTGCATTTATTTACTATATAATATATTTTCTACAAATGCAATATTCATGTTTTTTAAGCTGTTCATACCGTCGCGTCGTGGAGTTCTTTTAATGTAAATAGAGTTTCTAGGTAATTTGTCTCTTAATTCGTCATTTGTCTTCATTTATTGTTTAGGACTTTATGTCGGTCCTTAAACCATTCATTCACAAAAAGTTGAGTGTTGGCTTGTTTTGCTGTAACCTTCAAAGGTTCTTAAAAAAATTTGTATTACACTCGTATTGGCATTTTTTATATTTGTTTTAATTTTAACATCCAAATTCACCTTTGTTGGATAGTAAACTCTACTAAATTTACAGTCAAGATGCACTAGAAATAAACAGACCAAGACACGTTAAATGCTACTACGAGCACTCCCAAATCATAATTTATACATTGCAAATTATGATTCGGAAGTGCTCCTAGTAGCATTTAACGTGTCTTGGTTTGTTTATTTCTACTGCATCTTGACTGTAAATTTAGTATAGGTAGATTTTTTTATTTCGCATGCTTGAGAAATGAAACCTTATATCAAAATTAAAAATTTACATTTTTTGAGCTCTTTAATCACGTAAAAAAAATAAAACGAAACCTGTAACAAATGCTTCGTGTTGAGCTATCATAGCTCATTAGCACTAATACGAGTAGATATCCCTGCGGTATTTATATATCGAGAGCAGCTTTTTACCATTGGGCTGACACAACAACGCCTTGTTGGCCACAAGCATCACCTCATTAGTTGCAGATAGAAGATTAGGTAGCAAATAATGCCTCAATACATTTCAAACTGACTCATAAACAACTTCATGCTGGCGCGCAACCAAGAAATTACCAAGAAATTGTACTGCGAGGACAAAGTAGGCTTTGTTGGGGTGCAGGATTGGTTTCAGTATTGATACGACTACAAATAAATTAACAACTTTTTAAACGCAGTAAGATTATGCAACATTTTCATCTTAGTAAACCTATTTTTTGTGCTTAATGGAATTGGTGCAACATTTTGAGTTGCTCGAATTATTTTCAAAAACATCCCATGAAAATAATTTTAATCAATTTTTTTATCTTAAATTTACTCAACAATTCTCTCACTTGTAGTAAAAGAACCTATTTCTTGAACTTTCTGTCTTAAGTTGTACAGGGGTGGCCAAACTGTGGCTCGCGAGTCACATGTGACTCTTTGAAGGATTATTTGTGGCTCTCAATAAATGGACCTGATTTACTTTTATTTTTGTTTTTCAAAATGTCTTAAATTACTGAAAATAAATATAAAAGACTAAGTGTAACATCAGGACTTGGACAAGGAGACCCCATATCATTGTTGCTATTCAATTTGGCCTTAAAATATGTAATAAGTAAAATATCATCTGAGCTGACAGGAGGATTTGCGAATCGACGATCAAAACTATTGTTGTCATTTGCTAATGATATAGGTGCAGTCACTCAATCTACACAAGAGACGTGAGAGAGTTGTTTTCACAACTGGATGAGAAAACAGGTAGTCTGGGCCTTCAAATAAATGAAGAGAAGACGAAATACATGCTAATAACCAAAAATCCAAGACCAAAGAGTTATGCAGAACATAAGTATTAATGGCCACAATTTGAAATTGGTAAAAAAAGAGTTTAAATATATGGCGGTAATCACACATGACAACTCTACCTGAGGCCTATAGAATCAAAACCTACTAGATCCATGTGTTGAAATTTTGTCAGGAGGCTAAAAGAACATTAAAACCTAAATTTTCCAAAAAGTATCCGGTATTTTTCAATCAAAGGGGCATCAATAAATATCATAAAATGGCACACTAATTTGTAATTTTTCTGCACGCCCCTTAAATCTTCAGAAATGTGTACTTAGTTTGGATTTAGCAGAACTAAAAATTTAGGATTTAGCAGGTTTTGATTCTGATGGGCTCATCTAAAAAGAGGTCTCAGCAAGGATAGTTGCGTGAAGTAGACCATTATACTCCCTACCATCATTATTAAGATCTAAGCAGCTAAAAAGACAATCTAATTTAAGACTGTATAAGTAATTATTCGCTAAGATAAGATGGGCAGTTCATGTGATAAATCAAGAGTAAGACAGAGTGTTAAAGACGGTGTTTTTTGAAAGACGATAGAAGATAAGTAGGCAGGCCCAGAAAAATATGGAAGGATGATGAAGAATCGAAGTATCCCGAATTAGCAAAGGCTGCTTGTAGAATTATTTGAAAATTTGAAACAGCGATGTTAACCATTTTATTTCACTTTAAAATTCGTGAAATCCAAACAGTGAGAGAAAAATTTAATACTTCTGTACACTTCTTAGATAATTGTTTAATTGCGGCTCTCGAAACATTTTAAATTTTGAAAAATGGCTCGGACTATCAAGGAGCTTGGCCACCCCAAATATAATATACCGTTAGAGAACTGTTGATTAATTGGATAATTGTAAACGATATAATGATTATTTATGAAAGTAAAGGAAACAATGGGGAAGAGTGAAGGAAAACAGTGCAACACATGAAAGGAATGGCAGGAGACAGGAAGGCGTGGAAGATATTGGTAAAAGATTGATAGGTGATAGCAAAGTCTGACGCTCTTATTGGGCATAAGGACTACGAGAAGAAGAAGAAGAATTCGGCACTAACTATTTTTAGGAGAAAAATAGTAAAACGTAACAGAAAGGTAACAAATGAATAAAATCGATAGAATTTGGAATAAAATAATCTATATAAATAAAAATGAATGTTTGTTTGTATGTATGTTCCGTATAGACTCACAAACTATGCATTTGATCGTATGATGACCTTAATCAAAGTTGTTGTGCATGAACCCGGGATGGTTTCTGAAGTGGTACGTTCTACCTAAGTGAAAAGGGGGCTTGCCCCCCCCCCCCCGAAATTTTTTTAAATTTTTTTGGCCAATTTTTGTTTTTAATTTCATACGATGTAGAACCAAAATATACATACAATCCTAAATTTTCACTTTTTTATCTTCAACCGTTATTTTTTAATAGCCATTTAAATATTTAACATCTATATATATAAAATTCTCTTTCTCAGTGTTTGTTGCCATACTCCTCCGAAACTACTTGACCGATTTTTATGAAATTTGGCAGTTAGACTCCCTGCTAATTCGCTATCCAACGGTATATAAATCGTCTCTCTAGCTAAATTAGTTTCCGAGATAACAAAACGAGCCCATAGGACAACACGAGAGTACGAGAGACGACATTAAGCACAAGAGAAGAACGAGCGAAAATTGTACTAACATCCGTGAAATTATGAAGTTTTTAATTTTTCGATTACTATTTTTAATGTCTTCTTCTTCTTTAAGTACCGTGCCCAAATTTTTAGGCGTGGGTAGCTTCCATAACAATTTGCCGATATCGTTCTCGATCTTGTGCGGCATGTAACAATTGATCTGCTGATAAGCCAGTCCATTGACGAAGGTTTCGGAGCCATGAATATTTCTTTCGACCAATTCCTCTTTTTCCGTCGATCTTTCCATTGAGTATTAACTGAAGCATCCTGTATCTGCTACCTCTCATTATATGGCCCAGATATTCAAGTTTTCTCTTTTTTCTCTTTTTATTGTACAAAAAATATTTAAAAATTTTGCGAAGGACCATGTCTCTGGGATAATAATCAAAATTTTGGCAGATGCTTTTGATGGAGGCGCATCTCTGGTATAATAATCAAAATTTTGGCGAAGGTGTCTATCTCTGCTACAATAATAATTTTTTCCCTAAAAATTCCCCAATTTCTCGAATAAAAAAGAAAATTGTATATCTTAAATATTTATTCACAATAGTACTAAATATAGATATAAGAAATATAGTATAGTAGAACAAATTATATGATATTCCACGTATATAACTTATGCTGAAAACATCTTTATTATAAATCTTAAATATGTTTGAGCTTTGGAAATATAAGAAAAATAACGGCAGAAATTTATTTCCGCTCTAGAACAAGAACAAAGTTTAAATGAATTAAAAATTGAACAGTGTGGTCCTTCTCAGAGGCATTTTTCAGTATGTCACAAGTGACCGCAAAAAAAGGTAAGTCCGTGGTAATACACATTTATAACATTTATTATAATCTGACATTTAAGTTAATTGTGACAGTTGTCAGAATCGTAATCGGCCAAATATGAAAAGGGTATTGCAGTTTAACCCTATAATTTGCAATTTGGTGTAAAAACAAATCAATTGTGTTTATTGCATTTATAAAATGGTATGTTCTTTGATTTGTATAGTCTTATAAATTGTACAGATTATAGTCGTATATATAATTTGTAAATCATTTTTTGTTCGATTATAGCGCCATCTATCAACAATAAGAATAAATGTTATAACAAACTGTGATCACTGACTTACCATTTTTTCTGTCACTTCCAACTTAATGCGCTAGAAAGAAATCCAAAAACTGTGATGCACTGAAAGATGCCTCTGAGAACGAGTATCTATAAGTGGCAAACAACCTCAAAATGGTCATAGAAGATATAGAGATAGTGTTGATAGGTTATTGCGTTTAATAAACAATTACATATTATGAACCACAAATTAATATCTGTGATTATATACGTGGAATATCACATAATTTGTCCTATTAAATGTACCTCTCTTATATACCTACAAATTTTGCATTATTGTGAATAAATATTTGGACATTTAATTTCTTTTTTATTCGAGCAATTTGTATTTCGATCAATTTTTATATCGAGCAATTCATTTTCGAGCAGTTGATTTTGAGTTATTGATCTCTAGCAATTGTGTTCGACCAATTGATCTAGAATTAAAATTATGACACAATCTAATTATGACATATTATCTAATTATGACACATTATCTAAGATACAACGAAGTTCACCGGGTCAGCTAGTTATTTACATATAAATTAAGAAAGATGTGACGTTTATTTGTATAACGTTACAATATAATAGTTAATAATGCATTACCATACACGTAGTAACATGCATTTTGTGCTTAACCTAAATAATGGGTGCAAACGTAAAACGATGCTGAACAAAAGCAATCCGCGCTCCGAAGTTTCGGTTTGATAAAAGCTTTCAACATATGTTTCGAACTGTTGCAAAAACAAAAAGCAAAGAAAAAATGAGGAACACAACTTGCGTATTTGTCCCAAAGAGAAACGGCCGTAAGTTTGCAGTGCCACAACCCGAACATTATTCATGAGTCCTGATAGAACTAGGTTTTGTGTTTGCGGTGAAAATTTCAGATTCGCGAACAGCTGTCTCGTGTGTTGTTGGGTTCTAAGAGAAGATAAATCCTGAACAATTGTTTTACGTTTGCTTCTTGCTTATTGTGAGCGATTTATATTTATGGTGAAATGGTGGAGGAATAATTTAGATGCGGGCTTTTCGTGGTTTTCCATCGTTCAAAATATATTTGTACTTCGGCATGTGTTGCTAGGGATTAGGTCGGTGTGTTAACAGCTTAAAATATTTTTTGGTAGGTAATAGGTGTGAGGTAATGTAGAGTCTTAAATTACTTCCAAATACTTCAGTGCAGATGTTTGTGCTTTGTAGATCCTTCCTTTATAAGAATCATTTTATTTTATTGTGTGACCAAATTTCTAGATATGATTTTATAATATCCAAAGTTATGATTAACTATTTAGTGGGAAATAAGCCACAATTAAATTGAAAAAATAATTTTATTAACTATATTTAATAATTTTATTAAATAAAGATTAAATAAATTATTAGAAGAATTTTTTTACTTAGCAACAACATTTTTGTTTATTTTAATAGTATTTTGTATTTTGACAACGAAACCCGATTCGGGTTTCGAAACGTTAATAAAATTATTTTTTCAATTTAATTGTGGCTTATTTCCCACTAAATAGTTAGTTATAAAAATGACACAAGGAAATAGCTTCAGAAAAACATCCAAAGTTATATTAATTAATTAATAAATTATTGAAAAATAATCAACTATTTTAAATGGGAAATAAGCCACAATTTTACTAAAAAATGATTTTATTAACGTTTCGACGTCCAAATCGGATGCCGTTGTCGATAAATTGTCGATAAATTAAACAAAAATGTTGTTTCTTAGTAAAAAATTCTTCTAATAATTTATTTAATCTGACTCATTTATATCGGCAATTCAGACATATATTATATATTTTAAAGTAAAAGACTTTAAAATAATATTTCCAGTATTTATGAGTTGCGTTCCTGGGACGACTTTACTGAAAGATAGTTCATTTGATTACATGAAATCAACCCCAACTCAAGAATATCCGTCACAAAAAATTATAGCATGTGATCTGTCTTTAAAAAGACAACCACATGCAACGGTGACAGTAAAAATTCTCGTGTTAGAGATCCCATAGTAAATCACGAGGGAAAACCAGGAAAAAACCTCGTGATACTATCCTGACATCGTAAGTATTAGGTCTTAAATTTAGTTTACTCTCAAAACTAATACCAAATTCTGACCTTATTATATGGTATTTTAATTAATAATACATAGATATATAAATAATACTAAAATATAAAATATGTACTAACTCGATATGTTATTGACTTACTAATCGTGGTATTTTCTTTCTGTTGACTTTTAGTATGAGTAACCACATCCCACTGCATTCTACCGATGAATTTGCGACACAATATAACGCAGTAGGATGTGGTCACCCATACTAAAAGAGGAAGTTTTAAGCGTTTAAGCAAGCCTTTTGGTCGCGAGAACCAAAGTTACGGTAGTTTCAGTTTAAATTTAATTAGACGTATAAAATACGTGCATTCGTTATTTAAATCTCCGGAGGTGACCTTATGCAGTGACGTAGAGTTGGTTGCTTTATATTGCCAACAGCGTTCACGTATTTGATAAGTCAGATTAAAGGTTAAGTTAAAATTACCTTAACTTTGGTTCTTGACCACCCAAAAGGCTTGCTTAAACGCTTAAAACTTAGGTTTTGTTATCTGCTTTAATAATAATCCATTGAGTTCTAATATTGCAGAATAATCACACAGATGAGATAAATCATTAACGACAACTTGTGTTGGTTTACTTATAAAGCAAAAAGCTCAATTTTTAGGCGGTTAAAAAATAGTTAGAAGCTTAAGTCAAGAAATCTAATAAGTGGAGATTGTTGTATACATATGGAACTATGAATCGTTTTAACAATATAATTGTCCCAGCGTTCTGTAAATCTAATCATATTAAAGTTAATAAGAGCACAACACTTATTTTAGCATATCGTATAAGAATTTTTTCATTTTCGAATAAATTTTATTTCCAAAACTTCAAATTCAATGCCTGAAAACAGTATAGTTCAATTTGGAGAAACATATACCTACCTGGCAAAAGTGTACGGCAGATAATAGATACGTGCATATGCCTCAAGCAGCGTCTTCCAAATATTTATATTCATCCTGCACTCACATATGCTGGTAACTGGATATTTAACTTTCCTGGTGATGGGATTGATATCAGGAATACACTATGTACTCATAACTACTTTATTTGATTGAAGTAATACCATATAAATGTATTCAGTTGATAGGTGATTACATTATTCTGCTCTAACGGCAGCAACCTCCCAAACCTAACTAACTAATTCGACTGACCCACTCATGCTCAAATCTGACCGTGTTCCCATATTTATCAAATACTTCATTATGTAAATATGTTTGTATATATTCTCGTTATTGTGTCAAATGAATAGTCATAACCTTGTTGAGTAAGCAGAACGTGCAATTTAGCTAAGGTGTTCTACTTTGCAATTATTATAACAAATATGCGTGATGTTTATTGTTTTATAAATAAATATCTAACGAATACTTTAATTAATTTAAGGATTTTTAAAAGATCTTAATAATGAGATAAGTCCCATTATACACAACATTTTTTCAGCGATAGCCCATATTTAGATAGGAAGCATATCAACTGCATGTTGGATTGTGTTGTGAACGGTATGTGCGATACAACCAATGCCTTTTATGTTAACGCCAAAACCTTCCTTGAGCTTGGAATAGACGTTGTTGGTGCCTCAACTGTTTACCCCTCCGAAATTCGTATATACCTTTTCGTACCACAGAAATCAGCCACCTTTTTTTCTGTTTCGTGTTTTTTTTTTATTATCGAAATTATGTGATATGCCAAGATTTTAGAAGTTTCTCCAGCGACAGATCGAAAATCTAGTAACTTTATTGATGTACTTCTCTCAGGTACAAAGTTCCTAAAATCTTAAAATCTATTGGTGCCAATTTAACAATGGGTGCATTCAGCAGACGCAATCGGTGACTAATCGCTTAGTGATTTTCTGCTGAATGCCACATAAATTGTCGATTAGTTATCATTCGATGACTTATCGGTCACCATTTTAAACATCGGTTTTGAAATATGATTACTTAGCTAATCAAAACAAGATTGACGTATGACGTTACGTGTGTCCTGTATTTTACATGTATTTTAAGACTAATTTTAAGTTATCTGTTATCTTAACAAAACAAGAATTGAAGGCAAGGAAGGCATATAAATCACGCTGATAAAATAAATCAGCAACAAAACAAAAATGGAAAAATGTGAAAGTTCTCATAACCTATTTCATATGTACATGAAAGTATACCATTCAGACGAATCGTTAGCGATTACACATTGCTAAGTAATCGGTTAGTCATCACAGTTTTCTGCTGAATGCAGCCAATATGTTGGTTTGATGTATCTGTTGAAATTCTTTAAAAATTGCATTCTTTTAGATCGTTGCGTAGTTCATCTCTTGCCATCGGTGCGATCACTCCCGAGATAATCTTCTTTAGCAGCAATGGAAAGTTCATTTTCTGCGGGTCCGTTATTTTTAAAAAACGATGTTATGGTAGATAAGCTTGCAATGACACTTACGCTGGCCTTGTGTTTCTAGCACTTTGGACGGTTCTGGATCATTGGACGTGGTGTCGATATTGTTTAAGTTTGACCGGGACGCTAATGCAAACCGGCTGGTACGCCGGAACAGGGATCTCAAACCGGGACCGTTCCGGTCAAACCGGGACGTATGGTAAGCCTATCGATAGGAGACTCTGATAAAAAAATATCGAATTTTTACCGTCGAGTTAATAGAAATTTTATGGTGGTCCAGTTTTTGAATAATTTTTTGGTCTTTGGTATTCCAGGATGCCTTTGCCTTTGGTATTCCAGGTACCAGCTTCCGAATTTTAGTACTTAATATATTCTTTTCCGATATTCCTTTCCGTTTCGTGCGATTTGGTCATCTGTGTTTTGTCCGAAGGAATTGTGCAAAAATTGTATATCAGTGTAGTATAATGATTAAATTATTCATATTTTTTATTTATTAATTTATTTTTTTTTATTATTTAATAATATTATTTTTTATTTATTCATATTTTTGAATAATTTTTTGGTCTTTGGTATTCCAGGAAGGATGCTAGTAGGCCTTTGGTATTCCAGGTACCAGCTTCCGAATTTTAGTACTTAATATATTCTTTTCCGATATTCCTTTCCGTTTTATGCCATTTGGTCATCTGTGTTCTGTCCGAAGGAATTATGCAAAAATTGTATATCACTGTAGTATAATGATTAAATTATTCATATGTTTTATGTCATAGTGCATTATAATGAATTTAATAATCGAATTGTCCGAACGTTTTGCCGATCTAAAAATATTAAATTAGAGGCAACATTTATTCAAATTTATTTCCAAAATTTCAAACCTAATATGGTAAGAAGAATTGTTGTAAATGTCATTCAAGAATATTAAATTTGCCTATATTTTCGATTTTGTATTTTATATTAAAATTCAATGTCTGAAAACAGTATGTTCAACTTGGAGAAACATATACCTACCTGGCAAAAGTGTACGGCAGATGATAGATAGATACGTGCATATGCCTCAAACAGCGTCTTCCATATATTTATATTCATCGTGCATTCATACGAACAAAATTCAATTTACCGAATAAAGTGAACATGTACGAAATAGCGAAGATCAACTGCATTTGGGTTTCGGATGTATGATCTCTAATATTCCCCTATGCTTTCATAAACCATAGATAATCTTATAAAAAAGCAAAATAAAGTGTAGAAAAGAGCTTGGCGGTATGTGTAGTAAACGAAAAGGAAATAATGGAGTTTTCTTATGAAATAGCGGTGACGGTTATTGTACCTATCTATTCTTTTAAATTACTTACTATTATGTAGAATTTTTGTGCAGATCTTTTAGTGGTGTAATATGTTCTTAAATCAAATAAATCTAATATTTTTAAATCACACACGTTATTTTGTAAACGTTTATGTCATTAACTAGGTATCAATCAGTCAGTAGCAACAAGAATAATATATGAAATATAATTAGTAGGAGCCTTTATCATGTATCAATTTAGAAAAAAAACTATTAATTTTGGAATTTATTTCTACAAAGAAATGACTGAATGGCAGCAGTTAAAAACTAAATTTTCAATTTTTTTGCAATTTTTGGCAGTTTAACAACCGAAAAAGGATTAAAATTATAATGTTATTTCGTTCATGCAATTCTCAAAGGTGTGAGAAATACTTGGTTAAAATTTCAGAAGGATGAAACTTGAAAAACAAATAAAATTTTCAGTAATTTTTCATAAATGGGACGCTGGCCTATTTAAAGGCCTAATACGATATTTTTGAAATTTTGGTGAAATCACATATGTCAGCGCATTCGTCAAATTATCACCTGATTTTTCTTTTGATGCGTAATTAGGTCTTCTATACCGAAGATGATAATTGAATACAAGTATGCTCCAGATGTACAAGTATATCCAAAACAACAAGGGCCACACGAATGGCAAAATTCAAACAAGTTCTTTCTAGTTTTACAGTCTCACGACTTTTTAACTACATTAACAAAAAAAAACAAAATTTAGTGCCAAGTTCAATTTGAAATACTACTTTAATATATGTTGCTTATATAGACTGTTATTAGAAATGAATGTATTGATAATAATTAATGAAAATAATTTGATTATAAAAATAATTATATTACGCAATATAACAAAAAAGTACACTTATGCATTATAAAGTATTAGCTCCTACTGAGTAAACAAAATTTAGATTCAATTAAATACATATCAGAACAAGGATATAATATCATAATATTATAGTATGTATTAATATACATGTATTACATAATTATTAATAATAAGAGCGATAAATTAATTTATGGTGAATGAAGTGGTGCCTTCGCCATTATTTAGAAGAGTATGGACATTATTATTTTAATTTTAAATCATAATATTTTGAGCCCAGGCAGAAATCTACCGTTAAAATATTTCCAATGACTGATTAAACACCATGTATACCTATATTTTTATTAACCTTTATAGTGTTAGCATTTTAAGAATCTTCTGTTTATTCAGTAATACTTCTTGCTTTAAAAAAAAATGCAAATAACTTGCATGCACAAAAAAATGCCTTTAGTGTGGTTTTTGTGTAAAATAAATCGATTAATAATAACGACCAAAATACTGTCTAATGAACAATTTATGTACCTAAACTACCCCCTTAACTATTGTTATTTTTTATTGTTCATCATATATCATACATCTCCAAGTGGAGCAAAGGGCACCTTGCGGTGTTTCAAGTAGCATGAGGAATGATGGTGAGGTTGCTAGTCTCACGCATCATCTGTTGAGTTCCGTCCAATTTTGTTTACTAGTTTTCTCCATTCTCTTCTGTTTTTTGCTATCTTTTTTGCATCGTTCCATGTTAAATTATTTTCTTTGAGTTCTTTCTCTATTGTTCTTTTCCACGTATAAGATGGTCTACCCATTCTTCTTTTGCCTTGAGCATTGTAATGTAGAGCTTGTCTAGCAATATTTGTTGCTGGTTTTCTTAAGGTGTGTCCTATCCACTTCCATTTCCGTTTTTTTATTGTATGTTCTATCCTTTCTTCATTTGTTATTCTCCACAATTCGTCATTAGTAATTTTGTTTGGCCAAAATATTCTCAGTATAATACGTAGGCACCTGTTAATGAAGGATTGTATTTTCTGAAAGAATTTTTTATGGTGTTTCCATGTTTCTGCTCCATATAACAGGACAGACTTTACATTAGTTTCAAATATTCGTAACTTTGTTCTTCTGCTGATGTTTGTCGATGCCCATATCTTGCGCAAAGAGTTGAAAGCGTTTTGTGCGAAGCTTATTCTTTGTGTTATGTCCTTTTCTGTGCCTCCTGTTGTGTTTAGCAGACTGCCCAAATAACAGAAATCTTTTACTTCTTCTATTTGTTTCCCTTCCAAATATATATTGTTTCCGTTCGTTTCCCCATTTGATAGTATTTTCGTTTTTTTTGGGATTTATTTTTAAGCCGGTTGTTTTTGCTATGTTGTTCAATCTGGTGATTTTGTTTTGCATGTGTTGTCTGTTTGATGTTATGAGACATATGTCGTCAGCGAACTCTAGATCCTCTAGTTTTGTAAATGGTGACCATTGTATACCTGTTTTTTTATCTTCAGTTTGTTTCATTATCCAATCTATGACTATTATAAACAATGTCGGTGACAAGACACAGCCCTGTCTTACTCCTTTTTTTATGCTTATTTGTTGGGATAGTTCCCCTTCATGTTCAACTCTGGCAAAACATTCGTCATAGAAAAGCCTTATTACTCTTATATATTTGTCTGGTATTCCATAGAGTTTTAATATCCTCCACATCATATTACGATCTATTGAATCAAACGCTTTTTCGAAGTCTACAAAGTTGATATAAACTTCCTGATTCATTTCTGCTGATTATTCCAGGATGATTCTTAGGGTATTTATATGGTCAATACAGGAACTGTTCGGTCTGAATCCTATTTGGTTAATTCTTAATTTTTCATTTATGGGATCTTTAATTCTCTCCAATATTATTCTGGCCATTATTTTGGTAGCTACAGTGAGAAGAGTGATTGGTCTCCAGTTTTCGCATAGTGTGAGATTTCCTTTCTTTGGTAGCTTTATTATAACTCCTTCACCCCAATCTTTTGGTATCTTTTCCTCGATCCAAATTTTTTTAAATAGTAAGTAGTACATATCCACTGAGAAGTTTAAGTGTGATTTTATCAGTTCTGCGGGAATTCCATCAACACCAGCCGCTTTGTCGTTTTTTAAAAGGTTTATAGCATACCTTATTTCGTCCTTCGTAAATTCGTCGTTTCTTAAGATTAATGTTTCGTTTCTCTCAGTTTCTTCCATCTCTATTTGTGATTCAATTCCTTCTTCATAGAGTTCTGCGAAGAATTGTGTCCATCTTTGGGCAATTTCTTTTTGACTTGTGAGTGTTTCTCCTTTTTTCCCCATTAGTTTCGTTCTTTGCTGGCTCTTGCCCCCTTTAATTTCTTTGGTTATTGCGTAAAGTGTCCTTGTGTCATGCATTATCGCTGCTTCCTCTGCTTTTTCTGCCATTTGTTCCATATACAGCCTTTTATCTGTTCTGGCTTGTTTTTTAACTTCTTTATTTTTTTCTGTGTATTTTTCCTGCATTTCTTTTTGTTTTGTCGGGTTTGTTGTTTTGATCAATTCAGTTTTGTTTGCTCTTCTTTCTTTGATTTTTGTTTTAGTGTCCAGCGTTATCCATGGTCGATCAGCTTTCTCCTTGCACCCTAATATCTCTTTCCCTGCTTCCATGTACGCGTTTTTATATATTTCCCATATACCTTCAATGTTAGATTTTCCTACTTGTCCCAAGTTCCCCACATGCCTCTCCAACGTTTGTTGGTATTTGTTTGTTATGCTAGAGTCTCTTAATTTATGTGTATTGAATTTTCTATGTTTTTTGTTTGATTTATAATTTGCCCTGAGGCTAATTTTTATTTTTGCTCTCACTAATTCGTGGTCTGATGCACAGTCGGCTCCTCTCATTGCTCTCACATCTTGTAAGGAATTTTTCCACTTCTTTTCAATGAGAATGTGGTCAATTTGGTTTTTAAATTTTCCTCCTGGTGACGTCCATGTTGTTTTATGGATATCTTTATGTTGGAATAATGTTCCCCCAATCATCATATCGTTTATCGAGCAAAGTTCTATTAATCTCGTGCCATTGTCATTCCTTTCTCCCATGCAATGAATCCCCATTACATGTTCCTTTCCATTATTATTAGATCCTACTTTGGCATTCCAATCCCCCAAAACGATTTTTATATCCCGTTTATATGTTTTTTGTATTTTTGCTAGCAACATATACATCTGGTCGTAGAACTCTTCCTTTGTTTCATCTTCTTGTTGATTTGTTGGAGCATACACATTAATTATTATTAAGTTTCTAAATTTGCTTTGAAATTTTCCTCATATAATTCTCTCAGAGACATTCTCCCACTCCACCAATGCTTGGGCCGATGCTTTATTTAACATTAATGCCACCCCTTTTTCTTTGTCTGAGTTTATATCTTTGCCAGAATAGATGACAGTAGTTCCACACTGTAATTGGATTCGTCCTGACCCATTCCATCTAGTTTCACTGATCCCTAGTATGCTTATGTTGTATCTACCCATTTCTGTTGCTATCTGATGTGCTTTACTTATTTCCGCCATTGTTCGTACATTCCACCAACCTATAAATATGTTTTCCCTTGTATCAATTTCTCCTTCTATTGATTTCCAAGTTTTGTTTCTATTTCTTTTTTTCTTGCTATTTACCCTATTTCTCCCCACCTTTTCTGTTTGCAAAACCATACTCATATCCATTTCGCGCGATGTTGTCTCCGTTTGTTGTTCTGGTTTTAATCTTAGTTTTTTGCTGGATGGGTTACTTTCATCATTTTTTCTCTTTGGTCATTTTCGCTGTGTGGAGATCTATCACTCATTGTTCTGGCTCTAGTTTTATCTATGGGAGTTTCTGCAATATTTTCCTTTCTTTGTTCATCCGTTGGCCATGTTTTGACTTCTTCTATTCCGTATTCATCTCCGTTTATTATTAGCTTGTCATATTTAATCTTCGCATTATATCCTTTTGTTCTTGCTTCTTTCATGTGCTTTAAAAGTATTTTTCTTTGTTCCAAGATGGTTTTTGGGTAATCCTCATTCACGAACCATTTTGTTCCTTTTAATTTCCCGCTTGCCTTTAGGATTTCCATTTTTTTACTTCCACTTGTTAGCTCAACAAGGACCGGTCTTTCCGAGTTGTTAGTTTTACCGCCTAATCTTCTAATTTCTGTTGTCTCTTGGTCTGCTCTGCAATGTACTTCCATTTTGTTCATGACTTCCTGCACTTTGTTTGACAACATTTGGGTATCTTCATTTTCTGTTTCTTCAAGACCGTATATAATTAAGTTTTTTCTCTTCATCTCTCTCTCTCGATTTTCTCCATTCTATTTCTCTGTTGGTTTATTTCTTGCTTTAGCAGCATATTTTCTTTTTTGAGCTCCTGGTTTTGATTTCTTAATTCTTTAAGCTCTTCTTGGATTCCATCCAATTTTTGCTCTATTCTCGTATCCCTTGCTTCCATTCTGTCCAATTTTTCTCGCAAATCCTTTATGAATTCTTCCATGTTGTTACTATTTGACTATGGGTTTAGGGAGAATTTCCACAAAGTTTGCGTCTCCCGCACGGTTACCGCCGAAAACCTACTGCAATTCAGCCCTCAGCCCGTACGGGAGCTGGCTTGACTTGCTTCGTTCTCTCTTTTTCTTTTGTTTTTTCGTATCCTCCTAGAACCGACTCTGGGTATTCAATCGTAGTCAATTAGATCTAAAGTATATTTCTACACACAAATAATTTTTCTGTCTGCGGTAAGTGCAAAAAAAAACCGAATCGACTTCGTGGAGATTTTTGCCCTTATACTGGCCTATTTAAAAAGGCCATTAAATAAATTTAAAAAATTTTTATTGTTAATCTAATATTAATCCAGTTCAAACCATGTTAAAGGATAAAAAAAACCGTCTATTTTAGACGTATAGAGATATCAGCGAAATACAAAAAACACAAAATTTCACAAAACATAAGACTATAATATGATTTTAATGTATACCCACCCCTGTACCTTATCCTTCCTACAATGTGTCTCAAACTTAACATAAGAAAAACATTTATTTTCTTCTACCCGGTATAAGATCAAAAAAGAAATTTGAGTAAACACGTGACCAATCGTGCAAATACCAAAAACAAATCTAAAATATTACAAAAAAATAGCGGAATCTATTAATCCGTTTACGAGAAAATCATAGACATGCCACAATAAAACGGTTTCAGAACCTTGTTAATGTAATAGTCACTATATTTCTTTATAATCTATTAAACAATTTTCCATTCAAAATTTCCTATGTTTCAGTACCTTAGATTCTATACAGTCTTTCTTTCTGTTATTATTATTTTATGCGAATCTGTTTTAATTACTCTTCTTAGTTTTCAGTAGTTATATTTTTTATCAAGAATCTTCTGCATAGTCTGCTAGATTTCTTACTTAAAAATAAAAATAAATGCAAATAAGTTATCGAATAATTAAAATGACATTAATCCCTTTAGTGTGGTCTTTGTCTAAATATATTGAATAATCAACACCCAAAATACTGTCTAATGAACAATTTATGTACATAAACTACCCCCGTTAGAGCGCATCCCGATGACACATATCTGCCTTGCACCGCAAGATTTACCACCGACGAAACACCTTTGGAAGTAACGCCCCTCTGTTTGGCTCTAATAAATTTCCTCCGAGCCAGACAACTTGGTGAATCTGGCGCTCTAAAACGGCACATCCTTCTTTCTCTTTAGAGAAATCTTTAAACCCTATCTTAGTATAATATGCTAAGTAGGGTTTAAATCTCTGAGTACCTGTTCTTGTCTAGGGGAATTTACTATTTTAGATCTTTCTAAAGCTTTATTTACAATTAAAATTTCATTTAATTAAAAATATCCAAATTTTATCACTAATAAAATTTTCCTATGTAATAGTAACATAAATAATTTAAAAAATACAGGATGTAACATAAAGGTAGGTCATAAATTAAGTTATATATTCTAGTACCAAAAATAATTCGATTAAACCTAACTTCTCTCTGTTCAGTCCTGACCCCCTGGAGGGAGTGAATGATATCGTGTATTGTCGGTCTCCAAAGATTTGTGTCTCTGGTCCTTTCTTTTAACTTTTGCATAAGTCTTTTGCATATTCTTCCTCGTGATCTTCGGCCTTTCACCTTTCCTTATATAATGAATCTTTCGATGTTTTCTGTGTTGGCTCTCATAAAATGTCCAAAGTATTTTAATGGTTGGAGATGGACTTTATTGTAGAGTCGTTGGCTAACTTTTAGCTCTATTAAAATGAATTCATTGATCCGATTGGCTCAGAGTGCATACTTCACATCCGTAGGTCAGTATTTGAAATATTAAGCAGTTGATCAACCTCATCTTTAACGCTCTTGAACTTTGACGCTCTTTAATGTGGTGGCATTTTAATGACAGGAACATCTTTAAAAAATAATAGTGAAATTTGTGTAGTGCACCTCATAAAAATTTTTATGGGGCTTTTACTTCCTTAATACTCCCCCCCCCCCCACCCAAATATTTGTGTGTGTTCTAATTTAGTTATTATTGTGGTACCATCAGTTAAACACAATGATTAACTTTAAAACTTTTTTACCTCTTAGCACTTTCTCGAGAAGCCAGTTTTTATCGAGATATTTTTAACATTTGTTAAATCCACCACATAATTGTAAATGGTTGACTAATATTATAGAGATCTGATAGTAATATTATGAAAATAACATTCTGTAATCTTATCTAACCTTTTACAAATATGTGATGGATTTAACAAATGTTAAAATTATCTCGATAAAAGCTGGTTTCTCAAGAAAGTACTAAGAAGTAAAAATGTTTTAAAGTCATTATGTTTAACGAATGGTACTACAATAATAATTTAATTGGAACGTACAGAAATATTTGGGAGGTTTTAAGGGAACAAAATCCCCATCAAATTTTTATGAGGCGTACAAATTTTACTGTTACTTTTTTAAAGATGTTCCTGCCATAACGATGCTACATGTCAATTTTCAAGGATGTAAACTTTCAAAGTTGTAAAATTCAAGGGCTGTAAAGTTTTCTATGTGCACATTTGTACTAAGGTAAGTTCAAAAATAAGGTAAGTAGTATCAATCGAACTATTTTTGGTCCCATAATACGCGATTTAATTTATGACCTGGCTTTTTATTACACTCTGTATATGGTGAAAGAGCTTTCGTTTTCTTTAGGTCATGTATACATTAAGAAAACCATATTGTTTGTAATTTCAGCTTCCAATTGAGAAGCTATTTTAAAAATAATTTTTAAATTTAACAAGATTAACATTGTCTCGCGAAAATTTTGACATGTAATTCAAGGCAATCCATCTTTACTAAAAGAGTCATCGAATTTTGGTCCACCGTATTTTTATAGAAGAGAACACCGTTATAGCAGAGAAAACCCGGAAAAAGGTCTTTTACATTATTTTCGATCAGACAGAAATTTATATTGGGTCCGATTGTTGTTTTTGCAGAGCCGCTACCCTTTTTTAATTAGCGAGCAGCTTTGTCTCCCCTTTGTCCCCTTTGTCTCCCCAATACCTGCCGACTCAAATTTAGATCGGTAATATGGGCTAGGCTAAATCCTTTTTTGTGTACAAATACTCACACGAATCAAATTAATGAAATGGAATTTCCGTTAATCCTCCATATACGTATGGATTTGATCCGGAGTTGATTGAACAAGTTTTCCAATAAAAAATTTGCCCTAATTTTTCTTACTTTTCCGGGATTTAACTCGACGCGCAAAATGATTGAGTTTTTGCGAAGTCAAAGTATTTTTTGATGAGAAATTACACATGATATTAGTATTGACATTAAAAAGTAATTTAAACTCTACATTTTCATTTTAATTAATTTAATAAGGCTTTTAAGATTATTTTGAAATATTTACCAATTAAAATAAATTTTCATAAAATATGTCGTTATTATATATAATTAAATCAGTGAAAAATATTTATTATCTTTAATTAATTACAATATCATATACAGGGTGCGCCAAACCTCTGGTCTTCTTTGATTACGGCTAAACTATGAGATCTGCTATGAGATCTGCTCAGAGTTCGACCTTACACTGAGACTAAGGTTTACTAAATGCTACGTGTGGTCGGTGCTGCTATATGGCATAGAGGGCTGGACACTCAAAACGAGGGATATAAACAGATTAGAAACCTTCGAAATGTGGCTTTATCGCCGTATCCTAAAGATACCATGGACGGCGAAAGTCACAAATGTGGATGTCCTTAAAAGAATCAACCAAGAACGTCAGCTTTTCGAAAACATCAAGAAAAGAAAAACGGCGTATTTGGGTCACATCATTCGAAACGAAAAATACCAGTTCCTTCAACTTATAATCCAGGGTAAAATTGAAGGCAAGAGAGGAATAGGACGCAAGAAAATGTCCTGGCTCCGAAACATAAGGCAATGGACAGGGATTACCGACATACAATCACTGATCCACATTGCAAGAAACAGAGAGTTAATGGAAAATGTGATCGCCAACATCCATTAGTGGATTTGCATTTGAAGAAGAAGAAACTATGAGATATACAAAAAAATATTTATAACAAAACTAATGTGTATCAAAGAGGTCTATAATTTAAAATTATTTTCAATTATACAGGGTGAGTCAGAATGACGGTATGAACCAAAGTTTTATTTTTTTAAATGGAACACCCTGTATATTAAATCATTTTTGAATATATTATTTAAAAATATGAAAAATTTGTTTAAGGTCTTATAGGCCTAAAGTTAATAATTTTCGAAATATTTACATTTTTATTGAGAAAAATGGTAATATTTATAGGGTTGTGGATTATGTTTCCAAGGAAATAAAAATTTAGGTGATAGGTCAAAGTTTTTAAAATATAGTGTTATTTTTAAATAATTTAATATTTTTTACTTTTAGCCATAAAATATACAGTGTGATCACTATTTGCAAATACAAAATTTTCTCATTTTTTTTAAATGGGACACCCTGTATATTAGTTTTGCGTTTGGTAGTAAATATTACAACCTTTCTTTTGGTATAAGGTTGTATATACCTAGCATGTTTCGTTTTGTAGATATTTAAAAAAAACTATAGATTTTACGTTTTTGCGGATTTTTTATTTAAAAATTTTTTTGTAAAAAAAATATAATTATAATCTGGTTTTAGAAACATACACTAAAATATAAAATATGAAAATAAAAACGTAATTAAAGATTAAAATAAATCGTATGCTAGTACAATTCAATTGAATTTAATAACTTTAAATTATTTTACAAAAAATATTTTACCATATTAATGAATACATAAATTAGTTACTAAATTAAATAAACAACCAAATTTTATATCAATCGTAGTAATTCTTCTACCGCAGCAACTTTCCTATACCAAATTAATTGTTAGTTATATTGTATTTACGAGTAAGATCAGTTAATAACGTTTTAATTTACCTACATCTTGAGAACGTATAAAGTATGCTTTGAAACAAATGAACGTTATGGAAGTATATTAAGAAGTAAATAGTATATATGTACCTACTCGTGTCACAAAATCTGGTAATAATTTCTAATGGTTTCGCCCAAAACAAATGTCATATCCAAAAATGTTTCGGTTAAAAAATTAAAATTTAAAATAAAAAAAATTGTTACAAAAATTTCAACTACAAAAGTATTCCCAGTTTTTGTGACACCAGTAAATACTATTTATATTAATAAATAATTTGGATGATACATTTAACATTCATTTGTTTCAAAGCATACTTTATAATAATTTTTATATTCTCAAGATGTATGTAAGTAAATTTAAAAGGTAAATTAAAATTTTAACTAAATACAATTTAACTAACAATTAATTTGGCACAGGAAAGTTGCTGTAGTAGAAAAATTACTACGGTTGATTTAAAATTTGGTTGTTTATTTAATTTAACTAATTTATGCATTCATTAATATGGTAAAATATTTTTTGTAAAATAATTTAAAGTTATTAAATTCAATTGAATTGTACTAGCATACGATTTATTTTAATCTTTAATTACGTTTTTATCTTCATATTTTATATTTTAGTGTATGTTTCTAAAACCAGATTATAATTATTTTTTTTGCAAAAAAATTTTTAAATAAAAAATCCGCCAACACGTAAAATCTATAGTTTTTTTTAAATATCTACAAAACGAAACATGCTAGGTACATACAACCTTATTCCAAAAAAAAGGTTGTAATATTTATTACAAAACGCAAAAGTAATATACAGGGTGTCCCATTTAAAAAAAAATGAGAAAATTTTGTATTTGCAAATAGTGATCACACTGTATATTTTATGGCTAAAAGTAAAAAATATTAAATTATTTAAAAGTAACACTATATTTTAAAAACTTTGACCTATCACCCAAATTTTTATTTCCTTGGAAACATAATCCACAACCCTATAAATATTACCATTTTTCTCAATAAAAATGTAAATATTTCGAAAATTATTAACTTTAGACCTATAAGACCTTATACAAATTTTTCATATTTTTAAATATTATATTCAAAAATGATTTAATATACAGGGTGTACCATTTAAAAAAATACAACTTTGGTTCATACCGTCGTTCTGACTCACCCTGTATAATTGAAAATAATTTTAAATTATAGACCTCTTTGATACACATTAGTTTTGTTATAAACATTTTTTTGTATGTCTCATAGTTTAGCCGTAATCAAAAAAGACCAGAGGTTTGGCGCACCCTGTATTGTATACCGGGAGGACGTTTGAGTTGGAATAAATTCATTTTCTCGAGAATGGGCGACTCTGGAGGTAAATCCCGAAGCAGGTCGATTTTTATTTTTAAATTATAATTTTTTCGCATATATATTATATGTATCGTACTAGTGACGTCATCCATCTGGGCGTGATGACGCCATCGATGATTTTTTTAATTGAGAATGGAGGTCGTGTGATAATTCATTTTAAAGGTTATTCAATTCTCTATTTACGAATATAAACATTAACATAATTATTTATACAGGCTGCCCAATTTTTTTTTAAATTGCCCTAATTAAATTGAGACAAAATAAGGATGTATATAAATTATTTAGTTAGAAATACATTTTAATGTTGTCCACAAACAGGAGAAAATATTTATTTAATAAATAAATATTTACACCAGTCAATGGGAGCAAGAATAGGATATTACCTCCGAATTCTATCCTACTGCATGGATTTTAATGAAATTTTGGACCAAGCTTCTCCTAATTCAAAGTCTACCCTATGCCGATGTGTGCTTTTATCTTGGGGTGGTTCCCACCCCTTCTTAAGGGTGGAAAATTTTTTTGTTAAAATTACCACGGAACTCGCTAGAGAACCTAATTCTAAGCAAAAACAGTTCTATAATATTTTTTTTTGAAAACTCAATACTTTTTGAGATATTCGTGGTTGAAAATTGGCCATTTTCATTGAAACATAATACCTTTTCCAACGGTTTTTTGCAAATACCTTAAAAACTATGCATCTAACTAAAAAAACTATATTAAACATTTTTGTAGGTTATAAAAAAACAGAGGGATACTTGCCTTCATAAATCTTCTAGTTATAATACAAAAGATATGGTACGTGAAAATAGTTAGTTTTTTGGTACATTCTCAAATGTATTTAACTTGAAATAACAGAGAAACGGTCGATTTTAGGTGTATAATGCTACTAATACCTTTTGTGGTGCTTGAAAAGACCTTTAAAATGAGCTATATTAGAGCTCCATTACATTAAAACTAAGGGAGATATGCTGCAAACAAAATTAATAACTAATGTATTTAACCCGGGAGTAGTCGTGCTCACTTCTGTAACGTCGATAGTCGCGTGTGAGATTCTATCTCAAAATACGAATTTAAAACAAATTTTTATTTTGTACTATTTTTATCTACTTTTTATATTGAAAATATATATTTCTAACAATTTTATTAAAAAAACCTGTGATAACGGCCACCTGACAACATCGGCCACCTGTCCTAACGGCCAGTTTAAAAATTTCCCAAACCAATTATATGTAGACTACAAAAACTGACAATACCGTCCACCTTTCTATATCGGCCAATAGTGCTTTCATTTTTAGTGGCCGTTACTGACAAATTTTACTGTACAGTAAAACCTGTGTTAACGGCCACCTGACAACATCGGCCACCTGTCCTAACGGCCAGTTTAAAAATTTCCCAAGCCAATTATATGTAGACTACAAAAACTGGCAATAGCGGCCACCTTTCTATATCGGCCAATAGTTCTTTCATTTTTAGTGGCCGTTATGACAGGTTTTACTGTATTACGAAAAAGGATGAAATGTGAGATTCTATCTAACGGCGCGACTACTCGCGGGTTAAAGCTAATTGGCTCTCCCCAAAGCCATAAATTCCACAAAAAGAAGAAGAAGAAAAAAAATTCCTACGCATTACCACACCCCTCCTCGAGGCACTTATGAAATTTTTTCAAAATTGCAAAATTTTTCATCAAGTTATCGCGAAAAAGCATAAAAATTGAGATTCTATCTCACCGCGCGACTACTCGCGGGTTAAACAAAAAATGAGAAGTAATTTTAACCCCCATCCACCACAATGTAAATGCATCGTTTTCCTTCCACAATACCTTTTATTATAGTGTTGTTTCTATGTTCAAAAAGTTGGACATGTTTAAAATAAATAGTTTTTGAAAAAAAAAAGATCAAATTATATAGCGCATTTTTAAATTTTCTTAAAAATCTTCCTTTTTCTCCTTGCAACTTGAAAATGATAAGAGATACAGTAATGAAAAATAAAAAGGAAATTTTTATCTGAAAAAACCCTGCATTTTTGTGTGGTATGTTTTTTTCGTATCTTATCTTTTTCGAGTTACATGGAGGAAAAGGAAGATTTTTAAGAAAATTTAAAAATACGCTCTCTAATTTGATCTTACTTCTTTCAAAAACCATTCATTTTAATCCAGTCCAACTTTTTGAACATAGAAATAACACTATAATAAAAAGTACTGTAGAAGGAAAACGATGTATTTAAATTTTGATGGATGAGGGGTTAAATATACTTATCATTTCTTCTTAAAATGCATTAGTCATCAATTTTTTGCAGAATATCTCACTTAGTTTGAATGTAATCAACATTTAGTCTTGCTCATTTTAAAGGTCTTTTCAAGCACTGCAAAGGTTATTAGTATCATTATATACCTAAAATCAATAGTTTCTCTGTTATTTCAAGTTGAATACACCGATTTGAGCATGCAGCAAGAAAACAAACTCTTCTTACCTGCCATATCCCTCTTGTATTTTGTCTAGAAGATTTATGAAGGAACGAATCTCTTTGTTTTTTATGAGCTACAAAAATGTTTTATATAGTTTTTTTAGTTAGATGCATAGTTTTTAAGGTATTCGCAAAAAAACCGTTCGAAAAGGTATTATGTTTCAATGAAAATGGCCAATTTTCAACCACGAATATCTCAAAAAGTATTGAGTTTTCAAAAAAAATTATAAAATAGTTTTTGCTTAAAATTAGGATCTATAGCCTCTTCCGTGGCTATTTTAACCAAAACATTTTTCACCCCCAGAAGGGGTGGGAACCACCCCCAAGATTAAAGCGCACATTGGAGCATATTGGCATAGGGTAGACTTTATTTCTTGAGCTGTTTCCTACTTACTGTGAAAATATCAAGTAAATCGATGTAGTAGGATGGATTTCGGAGCCAAATACCCTCACTGACTGCCCTAATTGTTTTTTGCTTAAATTCAATATTAAATATACCACTCGCCAGCCTCTTAGCAGTTTGAACATTTAATTTAAGCCAGAAGCAATTCATTTTTCAAATTAACATTTTTTTCTGTTTTCTGACAGCTAAAAAATGTATTTTGCATTAAATAAATTACATACATTCTTCTTTTTGTCTCAACTAATTTAATTAAAAATTTTTTTTGGGCAACCTGTATAAATAATTATGTTAATGTTTATATTAGTGAATAGAGAATTGAATAATCTTTGGAATGAGCTATCACACGACCCCTATTTTCATAATTAAGTATTTTCTATGGGAAATAAGTCACAATTTTACTAGAAAATGAATTTATTACCGTTTGACATTTATTAATGACAACGAAACCCGATTTGGGCTTCGAAACGTTAATAAATTCATTTTTTAGTAAAATTGTGACTTATTTCCCATAGAAAATACTTAATTATAAAAATGCCACAAGGAAATAGCTTCAGAACAACCCTATTTTCATTTAAAAGAATAGTCGATTACGTCATCACGCCCAGATGGATGACGTCACTAGTTTTTTAAATAAAATATAAGTACCATTTTACACAAGTGTTTTTAGAGTGTTATACCTATACAGCCAACTACTGGAATTTTTCCTTTTATTTTTTTTATTTTTATAAATTAAAAACGCCTTTTTCTTTATTCCATTAAAAACTTACACAATAAAGTTTATTACAAAATAAACCTCAAAAACTAAGTTCCCGTCGGTTATTTCCCAACATCATTTTTACTTAGTTGAAAGCCTTTTGTGTGGATATCAACCGACGCAACATGCACACTCTCTATTAGTTGGAGTAAAATATCATTGTAACTCGACGACGAAAAAGAAAACAATAAATAGCCAGGGAATGGGCGACCCATTCTCGGGCGCAACTGTACTGACAGCTCCATTTAAGTTTAAAACGCTTGGGTACTTTGGTAACTAGCTTGAGGCTGCCAACTTAATTACGGCCATATACTCTTGTTGCTTTGTTAACGTACACTTCAAAAAGAATTTCGACAGATGTTGTCTATGTGTGTGCGCCTCCCGGTAATGTAACTAGCTTATATTTAATTTGTGAAAGTGTATTAGTCAAAGTTATTTTGTTTTAAGAGCACAGGAACAAATATTTTACGGCTATCCCTACTTTTTCTTTATTTACACGGCAAATTACGTGTAGTAAAATTCTCACTGGTATGGATACATTAATTGACAATGACATTATCACCGTTAACTTAGAGATGACTTTTGAATGTTCTTGGATAACTGTTATTGTGTAATTGCTTAAATTATTAATTCAGTTAATTAAAATGATTATTTCATTCATAGGAGATTCTGTCCAATAGACTATTTGTCTACAGACATGCAAATTACGGTGATAATTTTTGATAATCTCCCGTCGTTAAGCATATTACGTCAGATGCCCTTCGTTGCTACGAAAAAATACATTCAGTGACATTAATGACAAATGTTTTAAAAATTATAAAAGTGATGACTTTCAACCGTCAAATATATATTTATAACAACTGTGTGTTTAATTTCACTAATTGGTACTTACATATATAAATTACAATAAAATTTTGGTTTTGAACAGTTTTATTCATGAAATAATCGCAACAAATTGCACTCGAACTCTAAAATTAATATAGAATTTTTGCCCTCGTGACACTTTGACATAATTTCACTCGCCTTCGCCCCCCCCCTCCAAACTTGTGTGTACGTTCCAATTTAACTATTATTGTAGCGCCATTAGTTAAACACAAGTTTTTAGAAACTTTTTTGTCTCTTAGTACTTTTTCCAAAAGTCAGTTTTTATCCAAATATTTGAATATTTGTCAAATCCACCACATATTTGTATATGGTAAAGTACTATTATGGAGACTTGGCAATAATATGAAAATTTATTTATGATTTACATTTTTAAGTATATTTTGAACCATATTAAAAAAGAAGCCACATCTCGATAAAAGATGCTTTATCAAAAAAATACAAAGAGGCAAAAAAGTTTTAAAAACACTGTGTTTAACTAATGGTACCGCAGTAATAGTTTAATTGAAACGTACATAAACATTTGGGGGGTTTAAAGGAACAAAACCCTCATAAAATTTTTATATAAACATATTAAAAAAGAAGCCGCAACTCGATAAAAACTGCCTTATCTAAAAAATAATAAGAGGCAAAAAAGTTTTAAAAATATTGAATTTAACTAATGGCACCACAATAATAATTTATTTGGAACGGGCACAAAAGTTTGGGGAGGTTTAAGGGAACAAAACCCCCATAAAATATTTATGAGGTGCACAAATTTCACTATAATTTTTCTTTAACATGTTCTTTCCATAAGAATGCCACATGTCCATTTTCAACAAAAAATCTCTAATGGTTTTCGATATATTCAAAAAAATCGATTTTCTTTTTGTAACTTCAAAGGGCTGTAACTTCTTTTGTGTGCATATTTGTACTAAGGTAAGTTAGGTTCATTCGAACTATTTGTGGTCCCAGAATATGTGGTTTAATTTATGACATGGTATTTTTGTTACACCCTGTATATTGTTACTATGGAACGCTTACAATTTTGAACATTTTTAACAACAAAATACTTGGATTACAGAATATAATATCCTGGTGTATTATCTGCTTGGATCTTCCGTAAATAATAGACAATAAAAATCTTTTTATTAAGTTCACGTTTTAAATAAATTATTTATCAAATACACTATCAATCTTATTTAATCAAAAACTCAAAATATTCCCGATGCTTTGTCAAATATTTAAAATTGTTACTGTCTTGTCACCATATTATATTCGACTCAGTGCCTTATATTACAAAGATAGCGAATGTTCGATTCGGAAAATATCACCACGGACATGGTGTCTATTTTTTTCAAGTCCTGAAAAAACTAATAAATATTTTTAAAAAATTTAAAAACAGAATGAAAGAATAAATTATTATCGGGGGCCGAAGTCTTTTAGAATATATAAAAAGTTTCTTTTGAATGAGATATTTGAAATTAAAAATCACACTACATTTTCTCTTAGTTTTTCACCCCTGTAACTTATTAAAATAAATATTATAAGTTTTCAGGGACTATCGGCCCTCGGTGAGGACGTAATCTTTCATTCTGAGTTTAAATTTTTCAAAAATACCTATTTGTTTTCTCAGGATTCGAAAAAAATGAATCCCATTTAAATAGTATTGGAGTCGAAACTTGGTACCGAACCCCCGTAATTGAAAATACACAAAAAATCGCTTAATATTTATATTTCTTAATTATGATTTAAAAAACATGAAAAATAAAACCTCGGGTGAACCTGACATTTTCCCAAAATATGTAATAAAACTGATCGACAAAAGACATATTATGTAATACTATCTAACTTTTTAAGAAACTAAACGCTAAATACTGTAGTGAATAAAAACCACTATAAAGAAGTAGATATCTTTATTTTAAATCATATTTAAATTAATTAATAGGAATAATTCAAACTGCTGGTTTTTTCACTAATCAAAAACTTATAAATTAGCGTTAGCGACCATTACGACAACAACAAATAAATGGCATACAATCGTGGTGTTTGATTATTTATACCTTTAGCCAGACTATTTAGTAATCGAAGATCAATATAAAAATTCGAAATGAGTCTTTAAAAAAAAGAAATATGGCTGCGGTTATATTACGCCAATGATTTCATTTACTTTTAATATGATTACACCCTGACATATTTAATTATAGGGGGAGATGGAAATCAGGCGTAGTCTGATTACATTATTGTCTGAAACACTAAAAAATACTGTGGCTTATTACACCGCTGACCAACAGCTTTAAGGGCTTCTTCTTAAGGCTCCATCTTCTATCGAAAGTTGGATATCTGCAGGGCAATTCTTATTTTACTTACGACGGCTCTAAATAGTTGGTTAGAGCTGAAACTAAACAATTCTCTTAGATTTCGTAACTTGGAGGTTCATCTTCTTCCTACATCCCTTTTTTCTTTTAGTTTGCCCTTTATAATCAAACGCAGCAGACTATAACGACAACCTTTTACTATTTGATCGAAATATTTAAGCTTCCGCCTCTTAATTATTATCTGTGTAATTTCTTCTCTCTTATTAACCCTATCAAGGACTTTAATATTGCTAATTTTGTCTACCCATGATATTCGTAGCATTGTTCGATAACACCAACGCTCAAAAGCTTTCAACTTCTTTATCTCTATTTGCTTCAATGTCCAGGCCTCAGATCCGTAGAACAAAGATGTAAAAACGTAGCAGCGCAACAACTGTATCCTTAGATCCATTCTTAGATCTCTAATACATAATAGATACTTCTTTCTCACAAATTTTGCCCTTGCTATTTCTAAACGGCTCTTAATCTCTTGTGTTTGTTCTGCGTTTTGACTAACCACTGCGTTTTTCCTAGATATTTATATTTATCTACTCGTTCTGTCTGGATATTATTAATATAGTGTAACGGGTAGCTTTTCAAGACGACAGACACAGTAAAACACAGGTTAAAAATAAAGTAAATATATTTAAGATAATTACATATATACAATTTAAAATAAATAAAATAAAATATAATTATATCTTCTGCAAAGGAAAAACAATATTATACTTGTTACTGTCATCCGAACATAATAGTAATATTAAAATGATACGATAAACAACACAATATATACAATAACAATCTCGCTACGTTAAATCAACATAGCCATGCATTCGGACCCGGAGACACCGCATTTCAATTCAATGCGGCAAGCTTGAACAGCGATACGCAGTCACTCGTTCATCGTTACTACCGCTCCACTGCGCTAACGGTCTCGGTAAGATGCCACGTCACTACTGAGGCGCCCACCTAGGCAAAGTACCGGCTCAAAGAACGCCGCATCTTTGCGATCCAGCTATTGCTAATTCAACACGTTAGCAACAACTGATTTTCTCATTCTCCTGGCTCGTCTTAAATATGCTCTCGGTGCCCTCTCCTTCGGTTTCCCCCAGCGGTAGTATGAAGAGGGGATGCGTCAACTTGGATACTCCTACGGTCGTCTCTGGTCGACCGATCCATCGCCCGCTGTGGCGTCATATCATTACAATAGAGCGTCTCGTTGTCTTTTGGATATTTTGTAATGACCATGAATTTTGTAATGACCATGTGGTGGAACGGCCGAATGAAAAGTTTAGTCATTCCAGTGTGTTTGTCAGACTTTTAAGGGCTAGAAAATTATAATTCCACAGTAGAAAAAATTCCCGATGGGCATTTATTTTCAACAAACTTGTTCTTTGCAAACACTCTAGGTTTTTAACTGTCCCTTGATACTGATTCTTATGTTCGCTCCTTGAAACGTTAAATTTTGTTGCTCTTTGCAGTTTTTGCTCTACGAATAATTTGCACAGATTTGTATTTAATAGTTCCCTTTGAAAGATAACGTATATTACATTTAAACTACAAACTATTTCAAGAATCTTTTGCTTTATTTTTATTACCATCAGCCGAGTTTCGTTTATCACTTCGCCGAACCGTCGAAAATATCTCCGGTTTCCGCTCCCCGACTTTCGACAGTCTAATGTGCCTTTGTGCCTTGTTTTATTTTCGCTATTTCGACTGCGAAATATTTTCCATTAGAATGGAAGCGAATATAAAATACTAAAAGCAATCGAGAAATCACTTTGCGATACATATCAACCGCTTCTTTCGCTGCAGTAGTACTTTTCGCTGTTATGTAAGATATTTTCAAGTGTCATAACGAGAAATTGCGCGTTTCATATCCCGGAAGGAAGCCTTAGATTGTTTGAAGTTTGGCATGAAGTGGAACTCTACTGCATAGTTTTAACAAAAAGCTTAAAAATTTAAATTGGCGCTTTAAAATCTGACAATACTCTTTTATATTTGTCCTAAGATTTTACCACTAATTAAAGTGTTTTAATAAAAATAAAAAATTTAGCTCTATACAATATTTATTTTAAAATATATTCTTATACCGTCTGTCACAGTGTAAAAGACCGAAAGGAAATCTATTAGTTAATTCTCTGTGCGTTGAACGGAGAATATCTAGGAAAGGTGAGCTGAAAGGAATCGCTAAATTCCTATGCTACTTAACGTCTACGTATGCTGAACGTGATACCTTGAGTTGGATACCTCCTTCCTTATGCATTTATTTTGCATTAAAATACTTGTAGTACATAGATTTTCGACAGTATAATGTGCCTTTGTGCCTTGTTTTATTTTCGCTATTTCGACTGCGAAATATTTTCCATTAGAATGGAAACGAATATAAAATACTAAAAGCAATCGAGAAATCACTTTGCGGTACATATCAACCGCTCCTTTCGCTGCAGTAGTACTTTTCGCTGTTATGTAAAATATTTTCAAGTGTCATAACGAGAAATTGCGCGTTTCATATCCCGGAAGCCTTAGATTGCTTGAAGTTTGGCCTAAAGTGGCACTCTACTACATATTTCTTACAAAAAAATTACGCTTAAACATTTAAAATGAGGCTTTAAAATCTGACAATACTTTTATTACGTGTCTTTAGATTTGACCACTTCTTAAGGCATTTTAATAAAAATAAAACATTCAAAACGTATTCTTATACCGTTTCTGATAGTGTAAAACACCGAACGGAAATCCAGTAGTTAGTAGTTCATTCTTTGTGCGTTGATCGGAGAATAACTAGGAACAGGTGAGCTGAACGTGTTCCGAAACCCATCGATTGGGTGAATTTAACGAAATCGACAAATTCCTATCCTACCCAACGACTACGTATGCTGAACGTTGGTATTATTATTTTACCATCTGACGTATTGAGTTAGCTACATCCTTCTTTATGCATTTATTTCTCATTGGCAGGAAAATGTAACTCATAATTAATTCTCTTGGTCGTCAGTTTAATATTCATGTGTTGAATATCGTCACACTAGCCTTTTGAGGTTTGCCCAAGTCCTAGATGTAGCACATATATTTAAATAACGAAATAATTGTCCTTTTTTAGTATGTTTAGATCAAAATAAATGACTTTAAGGTAATGACAGGACAATATAAATGTGGATTCAGAAGAGGATTCAAGCAGAAACTACGAATATGGGAAATCTCCAGTGCCCGTATTCATCGACTTTAAACAAGCTTTTGGCAGAGTAAAACTAAAATAAATATACACGGCACTACGTGAAACAGTAATTAGTGAAACATTATGACACACCGAAAAAAACAGAGAATAAGTTTAAAATAACTGAAAAGAAAACAGATAAGTTTTTGTGTGATAAGTCGGTGACGGGGTGTGATAAGGGGACCAACTGACTTCACTCTTGTTCAGTATTCTTCTTGAAATTGTAGTCTAAGAAGCCGGAATCAACAGAACAAGACTTGTATATCAACGAAAAGACCAATTATTAGCATTAATGATAGCATAGTACTATTAGCGAAAAGGAAACAAAAATTAAAAGAAATACTAAAAAGATTACTTTTTAAATGAAAACAAAAAAAAATAAATTAAAAAAAAACATTTTGTTTGGTGTATACTGTTCATCCTACGATTGGTATAGAACCTATAATAGATAGAAAAAAAATGATAAGTACCTTTATGATGCAATACCTTTTTTTCCGTAAGAATAGCAACAAAGCAATAATGCGAATCCCGTTAGTTGAAATTACAACTTTTCCGTTATTTCACATCTTTAGGCATCATTAATTTTTGACAATCTGAATGGCCTCCTCCGAATCTGTGCGAAGTTATATGTTCCTCAACCAGGAAGCAATAGGTACAAATAGTGGAAGGCGATGAAGTAAAAACTTTTTAACGTCGTTCTCTAACATAAATTCGAGAACTAAACGTTTCGTTTTAGAGATATAGTTAAGAGTAAAGAGTAGAAGAAGTTCATCCAGAAAATCGCTTTTCTACTATCTCTTTTATTTCGGTGTCTCAAACAAATGGGGGTCAGTGGTAAAGGTTGCGCTTAAGGATTTTTGTTTCACTCTGTATTGTAGAATTTAAATTTTCCTAAATATTAACAGTCCTCGAACCTTTTCGTAGCGTTGTCGTGATCACTGTCATTATCATTGTACTATCTGTGTTTAGACTATTTAGAAAAATGCGTAATAGTCCAGTCGGGTTAGATGAATAACAGACCTAACCTTGCATTAGGAGCTGCCCCAAATTTTATTTTTTTAATCTTTAGGGGGGTCAATAGTAGTGTAAATTTAAAATTTCGACTGAATTCCGTTATTGCGTTAGCCGCCATCTTGATTTTAAACGAGAACCGTTTTTGCTCAATATATCCGCCATTTTCAACTTTTCGACAAAACGTATAACAACCAAAATTGTTGAAAATGTAATTTTCTATCATTTCTATTTGTAAAATTTTTTCGTACCATCGATATTTTCCGAGTTACAGCGGAAAATAGTCACAGTTATATATATAAATAGAGCATAATTATTGAATTATCTCGTTTATTGTTACGTTTTACGACAAAAATGTTTCTATTCAAAAATAGAGAGAATTATATGCTACACAATTTTAGTTTCTTTCATTTTTTTGCTAAAGGTAATATTCAAGGTAGTATGTATGCGATAATGGCGCGAGCGTAAGACCTGATTGATTTTGTAGCAATTGTTTTTGTTCAGTATCTACGCCACTTTCAACTTAAATTGTTCCAAATATGATTTCCTACAATTTCTTTTGAACAATTTTTTTCATGCGGTTGATATTTTCCGAGTTAAGTGGGAAAATAGTAAAAAGTGGTGGGGGGAGCATAATTACTGAATTGAATCTTTTTTCCGAGCTGCCCCAAATTTTATAATTTTATCCTTTATGGGAGATCAATTATAGTAGCGTACATTTAAAATCTCGACTGAATTCCGCGGTTGCATTAGCCGCCATATTGATTTTAAAGGAGAACCGTTGTTGCTTAATATCTCCGCCATTTTCAACTTTTCGACAAAAACGGTAGGAACTAAAATTGTTGGAAACGCAATTTCCTACAATTTCTTTTCAACAATTTTTTTATGCGATTAATATTCTCCGAGTTAAGGAGGAAAATAGTGGAAGCGGAGGGGAAGCATAATTATTGAATTGTCTCATTTATTATTAACTTTACGACATAATTGTACATAACCAAAAATAAAGAGAATTATATTTTATACAATTTTTGAAACTTTCAATGAAACACCAACCAAACTAAGTACATAAAAGACATAAATAATAACTTATATGCATTAAGTTCACTTAATTTTATTAACTAGCGGGTTTTATTGGTTGAATTTGTCTGTCGATAATTAAGTTTCATGTCAGCTAACATATTTTAATATTTCAACAATTTTTTTTAATTTTGGACACCGTTGGGGGAATTTTCCCATTCCGCCCCTCCCCTCTTAGACCCGCCACTGGTTCTTTCGAAAAATTGTAGTAAATCGTAATTGCAACAATTACAGTCCTTACACTTTTTGTCGAAAAGTTGAAAATGGGGAAGATATTGAACAAAAACCATTGCTTTAAAATCAATCGGGTCTTACGCTCGCGCCATTACCGCATACGTACTACCTTAAATATTGATTTTATCATAAAAATGAAAGAGATCAAAATTGTACAAAATTTAATTCTCTTCATTTTTGTATAGGTTAAAATTTGTTGTAAGAGTAATAATAAACGAGATAATTCAATAAATCCATAATTATGCTTTAACTGTCACTGTTTTCCCCATAACTCGGAAAATATGGACCGCACGAAAAAATTATAATAAACGATATTATAGAAAATCGCATTTTCAACAATTTCAGTTTGTATATTTTTTGTCGAAAAGTTGAAAATGGCGGAGATATTGAGCAAAAACGGTTCTCGTTTAAAATCAAGATGGCGGCTAACGCAACGGTCAAATTCAGTCGAGATTTTAAATTTGTACTACTATTGACCCCCCCTAAAGATTAGAAAAATAAAATTTGGGGCAGCTTCTAATGCAATGTCAAATGGTATCCCGACTGGCCTATAATATTTTCGCCGACTACGCCATATTTTCAGGTTTCTCCCTATAATTGATTTTGTCTGGATGTCATTATTTTAAAAGTGGATAAAGTCAATCGAATATAAACTTAGCTGCACTCTTTCTTTAAGCACCCATCAAGAATGTTTATATTGCCTTTCAATTCTTAATTAGTCTACCGATAAGCTATAAATGAACCAAACGCACTAATCTCAGTCATTATTAAGGCTTCGCCACGATGGCACCCGACGTCAAGCAATTAATTTAGTCAGTACAGTTTAGTAGTGAAACAACCCACGTTTTTGGTGGTAAGTCAAATTCTTATTTTTTCTTTCTTTCTTCCCAGGGATGTTACAATACTCATATCAACCCTCGGCTAATTCCTGAGCCGGCCCTCAATAATTACTTCGTTTAGAGATTTCTAGAACCACTTTCCAACACTCTCCTTCAAAACATCTGAGAGTCGTCGCATAGTGATTGTCTTTAAACCTAGAATTGTTATTCGTATAACTTTCAAAAACTTTCAAAAAAATTGACTTTCAAAATTAAGAGTCCGAACTATCATGTAGGATAAATTTACATTGTCAAAAATTACATTGATTCGACTAATTAAAGAATCTAAAATAGATCTAAACCTGATCTCTTTTTGTCATTTGAACAATAAGAACGGTTTGAGAAATAAAGATTTTTCCAAGTGTATCATCAGCTTTAAGTAATGAACGCACGATAGAAAAATAAACAAAAGAAGAATTATTTGCGTTACCTTATGTTTCTAGAATGATGGATTTGAATCAAGAAACTCGCCTCAAGAAAACTATTTTAACGTTAAATTCGTTGAAGCGAAACGGGTTGTTCTTTGGAATTGGGAACATCATTGCGCTGAGAAAATAAAACTATCGGTGAAAAAGGTCAATCTTGTTATGGACTGATTTAGTCGGTGACAATGTATTTAAATATGGAAGAAGAATAAAGTAAATAAAATAATGTACTTTAGTTGCAATACATACACACATTATTTTTGTAAAAATGATGACATAATTATTATATATTATATAATTAACACGAATTAGTTTGAATTGTAAGTTCTTGAATGAACTGAGTTCATTCTGTCATCGTCAGCCATCTCGATTCCAGATGGTGGGTGCTAGCACTATACGATGCTCAAATTTTTTAACGTGTTTTTGTAAACTCCTAATGTGCCGTTTCTAGATGTGTTTTCAGATTTAAATAATAAAATTTTTAAATATTTGGAGCTCGAAAATGTCATGGAAGTGATGAAAAATGGAAAATCACTTGGGGTTAACGAAATACTAACAGGGCAGATAGAGAACTTCGAGCCAAACTGGGTGCTTGATGTATTTAACATCTGTCGGTCTACCTACCAGATTTCAAAACTGAGACGCAAATCAAAAATGGTAGCCCTTCTGAAATCCGAGAAAGACCCTGGACTATCCATCCCTGAACCCATCTGCTATGAAAACTTTATAAATTGTATGAACGTCTCATTTTGAGCCGCATCCAGGAAAAATTAGATATAAAACTAATCCCACAATAATCTAGCTTCAGACCAGGTTAATCGTGCACAGGCCAAGAACTGAACTTAACAGAGTACATAGAGGATATATTTGAGTAGAAGGAGATAGTGGGTGCAACCTTGATAGACCTTGATACAGTAAACCACAGAACCTTGCTAAGATCTATAAGACTGTTCTTGACTATGACCTGGTAAAAATCACTTTTGTGTAATAAACGGTTCTACGTTTTACTAAATGGAAAAAAGAGCATAACTCAGAAGAGAACTCAAAAAATGGCCTATCTCAAGGAAGAGTTCTGGGACAGTTCCTTTTAACATCTACACTAACGACCAGCCTATGCACCCCCAGCCTGAGAGTTTTGTCTACACTGACACCTTGGTATCGCCGTAAAAGGGAAAACTCTTACACAAATAGAGCAGACAATGGAAGAGGCTTTAAACATGACGTCATGGTGGACGTCTAAAAAATTTAATTTTAAAGTAAAATTGATGCTTATTCCCAACAAAAATAGTAGATATATCTGACTATCTAAATTCAGAGATCTTCTTCTGGTGGTGCTTTCTTTTTTAGTGGAGGTTAGCGACTACACTGGCAAATCTGTCTCTGTCCAATGCTGCTCTAAACAAAGATGTTGAATCAAGGCCGGTCCAGTCTTTGCTATTTCTTAGCCATGAAATCTGGCGCCTACCGGGACCCCGTTTTCCTTCAATCTTACCCTGGATGATCAGTTGCGCGAGGCGGTATTTTCGTTTCTCGTTATGTGTCCCAGGTAGCTAACTTTTCTGACTTTAATCATTTTTAGCAGTTCCCTATCTGTACCTATTCTTCTCAGAACATTTTCGTTGGTGGTGTGGGTTGTCCAAGGTATTTTCAAGATGCTTCTATAAAGCCAGAGCTCAAAAGCTTCCAACTTGTTCATCAGTGTTGTGTTGAGTGTCCAGGCCTCCGTTCCATATAAAAGTATTGAACACACATAGCAATGCAGAAAACGACACCTAAGGCTGATATTAATGCTACTGTTACAAAATAAGCTTTTCATTTTGATAAACCCCTTGTCGGGCTACCTCTATGCTCGCTCTTACTTCTTGTTTATAATCAAGTTGATTGTTGAATCAGCAACCAAGATATTTGTATTTTTTTGCGTATTCAAGCTGTTGGTATTTCACATATATAAGGGGTAAATTTTTGTTCCTTGATATTTTCATAACTTTGGTTTTTGCAGTATTGATCTTCATCCCCATTTTTTCACAACTCTCAGTAACCCTATCCAACAGTATCTGCAGACTATGGTCCAAATCAGTCATTAATAGCGTGTCATCTGCATAGCGGATGTTATTTACTCTTTGACCGTTTATCCTGATTCGTTCTGAAGAGTGCGATAAAGTTTTCGCAAATATTACCTCAGAGTAGACGTTAAACAGTATGGGTGATAGCACACAACCCTGTCTTACACCTCGTTGTATTTCAATTGGCCTTGACGTGTTACCATTGGTCTTTATGATTGCTGTCTGATTCCAATAAATAGCCTCTATAATTTTAGAATCTCTTTTGTCGACTCCGATGTCGTTCAATCTTTCTATCAAGGTCTTGTGCTGCACCCTATCGAACGCTTTTTCAAAATCTATAAAACAGACAAAAAGGTCTGCTTGCTGAACTTTGCATCTTTGTGTCAGAGTTTGAAGACAGAATGTTTCTTCTCGTGTCCCCATACCTTTCCTGAAGCCAATTTGTTCTTGACCGGTGACCTCGTCACATCTTTTATATACATATTCTGTTCTGTATTATTCGCAAGAAAAGCTTCAAAATGTTATTTAATATAAAATATAGTAATGAAACACAGACTTACTCACAATCATTTAATTATACTTTGACGACCGGTTTCGATCTCTACAATATACAGATCATCTTCAGGTCGGCGTTACAAGTAGTTAAATGCTACAATAAGAGAAAACTTGTGTTAGACCAGTGTCTGATTGAAGAGATGTTAATAGAAAGCCAAATTTTAAAAAAATTTTTATAAAATTTTTTGAAATAAAGGTTTGCAACTGTTGACATTTCAGAATATTGGTATATACAAAGTCAAACCTATGAGTAAAAATGCTCATAGGCATGTATGTGCAAATGGGTGCATACAGTTTGAATTTGTTGAGATTAAAATTTTTAACCATTAAAAAACAAAATAAACATAAACTGACTTAAATATGCTTCCAAATTCAAAGTAGTAATAATAAAAGAGATAGTAATATTGTTCTAATCTACTTACATGCCGTTACAAGGATTGCGTTGCAACTTAGTTGTTGTCATATTAGTACGTCCAAATTATGCTAATTGGTTTGTTGGGATAGTGATAGGGTAAAAAACACCCTCTTGAAAACACAAAAACTAGACTTCAATTTAGGAAGTAAAAACTAAGTTAAATAGTAATTGGGGAAATGTAGTGCTACCTCCCTTAAAAAACCTTTTACCAATAATTGTTATGTCTTTGTGCTTTTAAACCCTATGTGTTATGTGTTAATTTATTTATTTAGTTAAAAACTATTCTCAAGTAAGTGCCTACACCCTTCCATTAATATTTCGTTTCTTTCTTTTTCTTTGTACATATCCCATTATACAATAGCTCAAACAAAATAATCTTTAATTTTATCAATTTCTTACCTTTTTCAATTTTTCAATTTAAAGTTTCTTAACCGATGTTTTGATAATAATATTTTTTTTTTTTTTTCATTTAACTAACTAGCTTTCCTTTAATTTCTATACACTTCATAGTTTCACAGTGTATGGCACTTACTACTTCATAATATTATGATATTATTATACTTATGACATCCCTCAGTTAATTTACTGAGAACAACATATCTTAAATTATATTAATTTATGACAACAATTTCCTATTTGTCATTTCCTATGCTTTGACCTCTGCCCGCATCGTATAACATCTACGAGCTAAGACCATCACATTTGTACAAGAGCCTAGAATAACATTTCATACTTTGCTACAATTAATACGCAACTCCTGGAGCATTGTCTTTCTCCATTCGAACAAAACATCACCCGTTTCACATACGCATCTTCCTTCAGGATCCATTCCAAATTCGAAATCTTACTGTGTTTTAACCTACGTAACATGTCTGTTTACCCTATCACTATCCCAACAAACCAATTAGCATAATTTGGACGTACTAATATGACAACAACTAAGTTGCAACGCAATCCTTGTAACGGCATGTAAGTAGATTAGAACAATATTACTATCTCTTTTATTATTACTACTTTGAATTTGGAAGCATATTTAAGTCAGTTTATGTTTATTTTGTTTTTTAATGGTTAAAAATTTTAATCTCAACAAATTCAAACTGTATGCACCCATTTGCACATACATGCCTATGAGCATTTTTACTCATAGGTTTGACTTTGTATATACCAATATTCTGAAATGTCAACAGTTGCAAACCTTTATTTCAAAAAATTTTATAAAAATTTTTTTTAAATTTGGCTTTCTATTAACATCTCTTCAATCAGACACTGGTCTAACACAAGTTTTCTCTTATTGTAGCATTTAACTACTTGTAACGCCGACCTGAAGATGATCTGTATATTGTAGAGATCGAAACCGGTCGTCAAAGTATAATTAAATGATTGTGAGTAAGTCTGTGTTTCATTACTATATTTAATATGGACTCACATATGCAACCCATTCAATATTTATTTAATATACTTATAAGGCGGAAATCCTGGCATAATTTCGCGTTCTTATTTTTAGGCAGTGGTATGAAGACGGATTCAAGCCATATTTTAGGGATCGCCCCTGTATTGTAAAAACTATTAAATAGTCCAAGAAGAAGGTCTAAGTTTTCCTCGTTGATTAACTTCAAAAGCTCAGCTGTTATTTCATCTTTTCCTACAGATTTGTTGTTTAGAGATGTATTTCTTTATTTTTTTGTTGCCCAAAGTAAGTTTTTTCAGACCACAAGATTAGTAAACGGGAAAGAGACGATTGTATTCTGTTAGTCTGACATTAAAATCCAGCCCAGACATTTTTATTAGTCGTAACCACCTCCAGAAAACCGTTTTTGAGCAAATCTCGTCTAGGTAACCTTTATACCCCGACGAATTCAAATGTGTCCTCGGAGAACTGCGTTTAAGAAAAAAATAATCAGAGGAATCCAATAAGAGACGTCGGGCGGGCTTTCTTTAGGCAAGGATCTCTTTCCTTTAGGGAAATATCGTCAACCCCGGGAACAGCAGCGAATGTATTATTGTAATAGAATGAAAAAAGGTCTCCGCGTTCCGAAATTCAATTATCCACGTGCCCTTCGGCGAAACAACTTCTATTATTCTCGATTTAATAAGTTTTTTCCACAATTGTAGACATTAACCAGATGTTTACGCCCGAGGAATTGGCAATGTGACGAAAAACATGCAGGTAGAATGCCGCCGAGATAAGTCAGATTGGAAAATATAACGTTAAAGGTACAAGATTAGGGAAAATGTTACAAAATTTTCATTTAAGGATGTCACAATACGAAAAATATCAAAAATAATGTTAAAAAATATACCAAACGTTGTTAAGGTCATACATAAATGTGTAGATATAGACTATAAGGAGATCATCAAAATTTCCATTAATTGTTGTATGGATAAATGAGTTTTATTCCCACTTGAAATCACTCTTCGTCCATGTAGGAATAATTATCGTTATGATCTTCTTGGCTTTTTCGGGGCCGTTACAAATTAAATAGCTGTTATACCATATGGCTTTCTTATTGTTAGACATTAAATGGCCCACAACGTGGGGCCTGATCTTCCTCTGGTGATCTCTGGTGGAATTTATTATTGTAATAGGATGAAAAAAGGTCTCCGCGTTCAGAAATCCAATTATCCGCGTACCTTTCGGATAAACAACTTTTATTATTCTGGGTTGAATAAGTTTTTTCCACAATTGTAGACATTAATCAGATGTTTACTCCCTCGGCAGTGTGACAAAAAACATGCATGTAGACGATTCCGCCGAGATAAGTCAGATTGGAAAATGTAACGTTAACCCAACGAATATATACTCTAATAGAAAGGTACGGCCCTGTAACGTTTTAGCATAGGATTTTGCGTTCCAACTGAATAGGTGCCATGGGGGTGCATAGACCTGACAATGATTACGGAGCTTACACGATCTCACCACCGCCCGCACTGCGGCCGCAACATCCCTCGTCAACAAGCCTGCTTATAAACGTGACCATCTGTTTCACATAGAAGCTTCTTCTAGGATCTATATATTTTTTGGTTATACGTACAATATTACGGAAAATGTTAGAACATTTTCATTTAAGGATGTTACAATACGAAAAATATTAAAATTAATGTTAGAATTAATTGTTGTATCGATGAATAAGTTTTATTCCCACCTGAAATCACTCCTCGTTCATGTAGGGGTAATATCGTTTGATCTTCTTGTCTTTTTTGGGGCCATTACACATTACATAGCTGATATACAATATGATTTTCTGATCGTTATACATTAAATGGCGCACAACGTGGGGCCTGATCTTCCTCTGGTGTTCTCTTTCCTTTAAAGAAATATCGTCAACCCCGAGAACAGCAGCAAATGTATTATTAGAATAGAATGAAAAAAGGTCTCCGCGTTCCGAAATTCAATCATCCGCGTACCCTTCGGCGAAACAACTTCTATTATTCTCGATTTATTAAGTTTTTCCACGGTTGTAGACATTAACCAGATGTTTACGCCCGAGGAATTGGCAATGTGACGAAAAACATGCAAGTAGAATACCGCCGAGATAAGTCAGATTGGAAAAAGTAACGTTAAACGTACAAGATTAGGGAAAATGTTACAACATTTTCATTTAAGGATGTCACAATACGAAAAATATCAAAAAGAATGTTAGAAAATATACCAAATGTTGTTAAAGTCATATATAAATGTGTAGAGATAGACTATTAGGATACCATCCAAATTTCCATTAATTGTTGTATCGATAAATGAGTTTTATTCCCACCTCTAGCCACTCGTCGACTATGTAGGGATAATTATCGTTATGATCTTCTTGGCTTTTCGGGGTCATCACACTATAAATAGCTGTTATACAATATGGCTTTCTGATCGTTACACATTAAATGGCGCACAACGTGGGGCCTGATCTTCCTCTGAAAAAAATGAAAAAATCAAAAAGAGTCTCCTCGTTCCGAAATGCAGTTATCCGCGTACCCTTCTGCGAAACAACTTCTATTATTCTCGATTTAATAAGTTTTTCCACAGTTGTAGACATTAACCAGATCTTTACGCCCGAGGAATTGATAATGTGACGAAAAACATGCAGGTAGGATACCGCTGAGATAAGTCAGATTGTAAATTGTAACGTTAAACGTACAATATTGGGGTAAATGTTACATTTTCCTTTAAGAATGTCACAATAGGAAGAATATCAAAAAGAATTTTAGATAATATACTAGGTGTCGTTAGAACCGTGTATAAATATGTAGAAATTGACTATAAGGTAATCATCAAAATTTCCATGTTTTGTTTTATCGATAAATGAGCTTTGTTTCCACCTGAAGTCACTCTTCGTCCATGGAGGGATAAATATCGAGGGGTCCAACATTGTTTAAATAATCAAAATATCAAAAAATGAAGGAAAAATTCGATTTTTTTCTTGGTTTTTTGATTATAACTTTAAAAGTATTCATTTTCGAGAAAAGTTGCATTGCATGTAAGTTGCGTAATTAAATTTCCCATAATATACAATTAGTTAAAAGTTTTAAAAATTGTCACCCTTGTTACAAAATAGCAATAATTGCGAAAAAAAAAACTTAAAAAAACAAGTATTTGCATTTTACGTTTTTCAGCCATTTGTGCTACACTTAGGACCTTCATATTTTACCCAGAAAAACTATATGATATAGTAAAACAAAACTGTAAATTTTATTAAGATCGATTTAACAGATTTTGCAAAATAAATTTTGCAATCCAGCTTTCGCGAAACAAATTCATTCTTTCAAAATGTTGCAGGACTGAAAATAAAGCAAGTTGAATTTTTTTACGTATAGAATAATACTGTACCTTTCATTTAAAAATTTTAAAATTAAAATCGGTTAACTACAACTGCGTCAGAAATTTTTTTAATTAAACATTAATTTTTGGTGCTACGCGCAGGACAGAGCGGATACGTTTGCTGGCATTCTAATGACCTTGTCATTCAATAAATAAATGAATTTTTCTATGGATGCTATACAATGTGCAACTTCTCTCACTACTTACATACATTCATAATGAACAATTTCTCAGGCAGTGAGAAAAGTCGGCCATTGCAGTGAGAAATATTTTTTCTCACGGGTTCACCGCCGGTTTACATACATATGATCGCCATTTCCATGGTAACATGCACAATACAAACACAATTATTTGTGTCAAACAAAATGGGTTCAAACTTGTCAAAACTTATCAAAAATTACCTTTTAAGACTGTTCAACTGTGAATTATAATTTTAAATTAAGAATATTAAATACCTATGTGTATATATGTATTTTATTTCAATTAAGGCATATAATATACCTAAAAGCACCTAAATTATTTAATTTTGAAATTTGCACTATTGACAAAAACGCATCCATAGAAAAAGTACAGTGTCCAACACGAGAGAAAATGACAAATTTCTCTCTCGCTTGATTTGCGGCACTCACCTCGTGCCTCGGCTCGTGGCAACAAACTTCTGCGCTCGTGAGAAATATGTCTTTTTTCTCTCTTGTTGTACAATATACTATTGTTTATTGAAAAATAAAAACACATATACTTTGTCTTTTGAAATTACACTTTTTTAGCAAAAACTTTATTTGTTCCTATAGTTTAACTTAGATAATAAAAGTTTATTATTTTTAAACATATGCAATTGTTTAAACAATATTTCACAAAAAATAATCAAATTAGTTTGATTTTTGTGGAATTAAAATATTAAAATACAACAAAATATAGAGTTAGAAAATAGTTAATTATATAAAGATTTAAAGAAATTTTGGTGGAAATCAACTTGTGTGAATCGAACACCGCTGTCCTGCGCGTAGCACCAATAATTAATGTTTATTTAAAAAAATTCCTGACGCCGTGGTAGTTAACCGATTTTAATTTTACAAATTGCAAATGAAAGATACAGTATTCTTCTATATGTAAAGAAAATTTCAACTTGCTATCTGCTTTATTTTCAGTCCTGCAACATTTTGAAAAAATGATTTTTTTTTTTGCGAAACCTGGATTTCAAAATTTATTTTGCAAAATCTATTAAACCAATCTTAATCAAATTTACAGTATTGTTTTATTATGTCCCAAAGTTTTTTTGGGTAAAATATGAAGGTCCTAGGTGTAGCATAAATGGTTGAAAATCGTAAAATGCGAATACTTGTTTTTTTTTATGGTTTTTTCGCAATTTGCAATTGCGATAAGCTATGTTGCAATAAGGGTGACAACTTTTAAAAATTTTAACCAATCCTATATTGCATGAAATTTAATTACGCAACTTTTATGTCAGTGCAAATTTTCTCTGAAGTAAATACTTTTAAAGTTATAATCAAAAAACGAAGAAAAAAATCGGATTTTTCCTTCATTTTTTGACGTTTTGATTATTTAAACATTGTTCCGGACCTTTTTGAGTGGGAGAATAACCCAATATTATATGAGTTAATTCCAAGCAATTTCTGCAAAAAAATATGAGTCACCTCTCAACGTCCATCTCAAAACAGATCCGCCCTGGACTAAAAGCAATTGATCCGTTATTTCCAAATTATATTAATTTCTAAAATAACCATTTAAACATGAATAAATGTTAGTTACGTTAACAAGATATAAGGATGTTGTTAGTGATTCTAAACACCTATAATAAAGCGCACGAATTCCTACAGTGTAGAAGCCAACCTAAATAAATCCAAAACAAACTCGTTAAGGGCCACCAGTACCCCTATAATCGTTTTTCCTCGCCCTAATTACCCTCTAATTCAAAACGAATCTCCCGCCTCTCGAACGAAACATGTTTGGCTGTCATTAATAAAACGTTTTTCACTTTCAGGCCAGGACTACATCTACACGGGACAACAGGCCGGGGGTGGGTTCGTCCCCTACCAGCCAAACCACAATCAGTATATTATTCCGTCGGATATCATTCCTTAAAAATTAATGTTAACAAACTCTTTACTCTTTTAGAGAAAGCGTATGAAAAGTTTACTTTCTCAGCTAACCGTGTATTTAATGTGAATGAGACTGGTCTAAGTGTTGAAACACACGAGCCACTCTACAGCGCTACTAGGCAGCGCCACAGAGTCGCTTCCGATGATTAGCCATCTATTTTCATGTAAATTAAAAGTGTCATTCCAGACGAGCGACAGTGGCCCGCCACGGTCGCGATCAATCACCTGTCCCCGCTACTTGTGACGTCTACGACACATAGTACATTCATTCGAGCAACAGGGCTTTTCATCGATTGTCAATTATTTCGAGCTTCTGTCATATGTTTTATAATCTGTGTATAATATTAATATACACGGATGATATGGCATATATGACAGAAGCTCGAAACAAATGACTGTGAATGAAAAGCCCTATTCACCTCGCAAATCTAAAGGCCTTCATGGATTTAAAAACAAAAAAAAAAACAAAAGATTTAGATCTTTGAAACACACTCAGTGATCAAAAGATTTAAAGTTACTGGTTTAGCGACCACTCGTACGAAATCAAACAAATGAAATAGAGAATGTGGAAAAATCCCCTTACGAATAATTCACACATCCACTATTTCGGGCTAGGAAAAATTTTTTGAATAGAATCAAAGATCCAAACACCAGTTCTTAGAAATGTGTTTCGCTCTCTTCAACCTCTCTGGGCTCATCAGTAAAAATGAGAGGTTGAATATCTTCAGACACATTCCAATCAAAAAACAACATTCGAAACCTAGACATAGCAGGAGCGTAAATCTACGCCCAATCTGAAAATGACAGTCTCGAGTTTTAATTGCCTAATTACTTAAAGTAAAATATATGTTTAAAAACAAAAAAAACAAAAGATGTAGATCTTTGAAACACACTCAGTGATCAAAAGATCCAAAGTTACCGGTTTAACGACCACTCGTACGAAATCAAACAAATGAAATAGAGAATGGGGAAAAATCCCCTTACGAATAATTCACACATCCACTATTTCGGGCTGGGAAAAATTTTTTGAATAGAATCAAAGATCCAAACACATTTCTAAGAACTTGGTTTGGATCTTTGATTCTATTCAAAAAAAATTTCCCAGCCCGAAATAGTGGATGTGTTCTCTATTTCATTTGTTTGACTTCATGGATTTGTTTGAAATTTTGACAGTAACTCAAAAATGATGCAAATAACAATCCTGACTTGGTGCCAATGTATGCTTCCACCCCGGAAATGAATGCCACCCTTTCTCGGGGGTGGAAATTTCAAATTTCAAAATGACACCGGGAATCGATAGAAAATTGAATTTTATGAAGAAAATGTGGAATAAAATTTTTTTCCACCTATCTCTACCGAAAGTATACTTTTCCGGATCTGATTGTAGGGAGCAAAGTTGTACTTTTCCTCCCTAGGGAGGAAAAGTTAAAGTGACGTCATGGTATTTCATTCATGAAATATAACTTATTGACGCCCTGTACAATCTATTTTCTATTACGTAAGTATCTATACATTTTAAGGTTTATTTATAAAACACCCTGTATTTTGCAGAATGGTAAAAAACAGTAAATTGTTATTTCGATTTAACAATGTTTACATTAATAATTTGACTTATATTTGACAGTTGACAGTTATATTGCACCTACTTGTTAGTTTTAGTTTTAATAAATTTTGTTGGTTAGTTACATAAATAAATTAATAAAAAATGAAAAATGACTTGTTATTAATTTGAGGAAGGTGGAAAAACCATATGTATAAAATGGGAGTAAAGTGCCTTTTCCTCCCTTGTTATACAAATAGCTATTACTTAACTTAATAGTTTCTGAGTTATTCGCGATTGAATATTCCAACAAAAAACACATGTTTCACTAGTTTTTCGCGAATAACTCGAAGATTGCGGATTTTCAATAAAAATCATTCCTAATAAAATTGAAGCTTATAAAAAAAAACAAAGAAAATAGATTTGATTAAATTTTTTAGATAATATTAAGCAACTTATGAGTCATTGAAAACGAATTTTTTGTTTTTCGTAAATTTATGCAAATATTTGAGCTCAAATTACGGAAAAATGATTAATTTTTCATAGAAAATGTTAATAAACATTTTTAAAGTTCTTTTTTATGCCTTCAAAATAAGCTTTGATAGAAACCTCTAGCATAAAAATTAAGCAAGTTATGACGAAAATTATTTGTCAAATACCTCGAATTTATAAAAGAAAAAATGACGGTAAAATGTATGCCATGTACGTCAAAATTAATTCTAATCGTAACCCATGTAAAATTAACTTTATTTATGTTCCGACATGTTTCAAAAGTTTGAATTATTTAGAACAATTACATTTTGAAAAAACTTGTTTTAAGTAAATTTCTTTTTTTTTCGATTTTTCCAAAAATACGTTATTTTTTCAAAATATCAAAAATTTAGAACTTTTTTTACTAAAAATTTTGTTTTGTTTTATAACTTACGTAGCTTATAAATTAAGCGAGATATGTATAAACGTTTAAAGTATTGATTTCACTGCAAAGGGAGCGTCTTTTTGGCCCTTTAACATTAAAATTATCTGAACGAAAGGGTCTAGAAATATTGCAACTCTCATGAGCTTATAGTTTATGAAATTCCCTACAAAATGATGTGAGAGTGTGTGCAAAAAGCTTAAAGGGAAGCCGAGTTATTGTTAAAAAACCAAATACATTTTTCTAGAGATAATGTTTGAAAATTACGGAGCGTCTAAATTTTGATGTTTTTGGAGTATTTATTCTTTTATACATGCAGTGTCTGCTTTGTATTTACATATCGGGCAACAAAACTCTGAATTTTTCTGATTGAGGATGAACAAAAGTGAATGGCACCTTGGTACCAAACAAAATTACGGATATTCCTGCACCAGAAGAACTACTTAAAATGATATTTTGCAATTGCAAAAAAGGATGTGGCTCAACTGGTGGGTCTCGCAAACTTGGATTATATTGCAATCAATCTTCCGGTTCTTGCTCTGGTGATAGCTGCCAAAATTCTGCTCCTGTCGACCAAAAAGAAAAGGAAGTTAATGCAGAAGAAATAGACGGAATTGGAAGTTGAAGTTAAATTATTGATATATGGTTTAAAGATCATATTCATTTTATACTTAATTTAATGTTCTAAATTAATTATTTTTCATTATCCTCCGACTAGAGATGCAATAAACTTGAGTTCCAACAATTTCCAAATGAACTCCCAGTGGAAGAACATGCAGAGCGACAGACCGAAGCTAATAATGAGAAACACACCATGCATCACAGAAACTCCACCAGGTTTTGACCTCCCCCGAAAATCATGGTCAACTCTTAACAGGATAAGAACGGGTCATGGAGTCTGCGCAGATTCCCTTTATAAATGGAAAATGAGAACCTCTGCTGAGTGCGACTGCGGCGCCGAGAAACAGACCATCCAGCATATGATTGCCGAATGTCCTCGGAGAAAGTATGATGGAGATCCTCTGGACTTCGCCTCTGCAACACCAGCGTCGATTGAATATATTAATACATTAGATGTTAGACTATAACATATGTGTGATAATGTTGTGTATCAAATTGCCATACGCTAAATAAATAAAATAAAATTTTTCATTATCATCAAAATGTTTAAAAAGTTTAATTTTCCTCAAACGTATATTTTTATGGGATACAAATTTTATAAAACTAATACAGTCGGAAAAATGAAAGAATACACATAAATGATCACATCAATCACTTATTTTGTATTTGCTGTCTTTTTCTATAACAAACGTTTTTTATTTATAGAAAAAGACAGCAAATACAAAATAAATGATTGATATGATCGTTCATGGGTCGATTGTCATTTGTTTCGAGCTTCTGTCATATGTTGTATAATCTGTGTACAACAGAATGTAATAATGTCCATGAACGATCACATCAATCACTTATTTTGTATTTGCTGTCTTTTTCTATAAATAACAAACGTTTCTCATAGAAAAAGACAGAAAATACAAAATAAGTGATTGATGTGATCGTTCATGGGTATTCTTTCATTTTTCCGACTGTATAACATTATATCATAAGCAACAATTAATTTTCATTTTCTTAACGAATTCCATTTCTTCAAGCTTTCAAAAAGATTTTTTCCTTAATTTTTATGATAAGGGGTAGTTTTTAGGGATTGAATCAAATTAAAAACTTATATGTATCAGGTTTTTTATATTTAAATAATATATATTTTTTCTATTTAAGATCGAAAATAAAATGATTTCATAATTTCAGCCATTTTTTTAATAACTGTGTGAGGTGTAATTTTTAAGTGTAATTACATATAAAAATATCGAACTATCAGTTACATTGTAAAAAAACAACAAAAATTTAACATGTTTAAATATATTGATATCTATAACTGCTTCCATTTATTAATTTTAATTTTCTTCTACTTGAAGGAAAGAAATTCTCCTATTACGATCCAAAATAAAAAAATTTCATGTTTCTTGACCATATTTTTTAAATAATCTTTGTATGAGGGGTTGTTTTTAAGGATTGGTGAGCTGTAAAATATCAGAATATTAAAGTCATGATTCAAAATAATCAACATTTAACATATTTGAACGTAACTATAGCCCATTACCGCTTTAATTCATTAGTTTTCAATTTATTGGAGTAAGCAGTGGTGTCATGGTGTGGGAACGCGTGGGAACGCCGTTCCCGCACTGGTTAAGAAAAGAAAAAAAAATAATAGAGAATTTAGGTTTTGTAAACAAAAATTAGCAGTGCGTTCCGGCACTGCGTTCCCGCACTGCTAATTTTGCCATGACACCACTGGGAGTAAGGGGTAGTTTTCACCCCTTAAAAGTAAAAAGCATACTTTGCGACCAAGTCAGGTTGTTTGAAGAGGAGGGTAAAATAAACTTAATTCCAAATTTTGAAGAAGATCTATGAAGGCAATTAGAATTGCGAGGTTTGGATCCATTTTAAGCTTGAATAATTGTACTGCAGAGTGTCTTGTGTGTTATATTAAATAGCAGTGGCCACAATATACAGCCCCGTCTTACACCCCGAATAATTTCTATTTCTTGCGACATTTGATCCTCAATTCTTAATTTTGACTTTCTGGTTCCGGTAGAGGTTTGAAATTACTCTGGCAGTCGCGGCTGTCAATGTTTTTCAATTTTAAGATATTAGTTAGTTTATCGTGCTGTACCTTGTCAAATATTTTTTCAAAGTCAATAAAGCATAAAGCACCTTCTCCTCTAATAAAATGTTTTCCACTTTCAGGTCAGGACTATATCTACACGGGACAACAGGCAGGGGGTGGGTTCGTCCCTTACCAGCCCAACCACAATCAGTATATTAGTCCGTCGGATATCATTCCTTTTCGACAATCACCAGCTGGTTTCCAGACGTTGGACTCTCCGCAGCATGGGAGTTATTTACACCCCGATCTCCAGACCTCCGATCTCCCGGTGCACCTAAGACAGACTCTTCCGCAGTACCGATTCCCCTCCACGCCTAGAACTCAAGTCATTAACGTAAGTATCCTAAAAGTAGATTTATGTTCGTCTCACGTAACCACTCACTTGATGTCAAATTTTATACTTCTTTTATAATGTAGTTGGTCTGTGTAGTAAGTTGGTCTGTGTCCATTGAACTGACAAGAACCACAAGTTCTTTTCGAGCAGGGAACCATGTTGCCCTTTGAGCACTCCTACCACATTCAATCTTTTTACATCGACTTGGAGTCGCTGTAAATATCATATAAGTATCATGTAAACCATATTTCTCGATGTTACCAATTTCATAAGGTTGCTAGTTTCATGTACTAAGCAGAACGCACTGAAGATGATCTGATCTAGATCGAAAACGTTTTGCGAATCCTTTTGGATGACTTTTAATGGTTTTTAATTAAGTTTTTTTATACCATTGTACAAACGAAGTTTTTACTTCTGTATGATTTTTTTATTATGTAACTTGGGAATTATTATATGTTATTAAATTTACGGTTATATTTTATTGGAGATCTGTACTGGATATCCCAAATTGGTATGTTTTGCAGGATACATCGAAACCTAGACGATATACAAAGAAGTACTTAAGATTAGTAATGGGACATGATTTCAATACCGGTGATTCAATCACCGTGATTTATAATTACCAATAACTACCGTTCCTGACTAAGTTAGATAACCGTGATCAGTGACCAGATATATCAGATATCAGTTTCACGGTCACCATCTAATGGTAGGGGAGCCCAAGCGGGGATTTTTGCAGTTACTCGAGCGCGTCAGATTATCATATGGGGAGAAACCTGGTACCCTGCAGATGTACCTCTACCATATATTGGCTCTTAACACAGGGGAGTTCGTTAAGGGGGGCCCGAAAAAAAAAATCTATCTTTAAAAAAACTCGAAATTGTCAGATTAAGATAAGGTAAGTTAAGTACATGCAAAAGAGTGTATATTTCAAAAATCTGACGATTTGAGCCGGGCGTAAGGAAATGGGGGAGTCCCAAAGTTTCACAAGAAAAATGCGAATATTTTGCCAAATGAATGACAGATCGAAAAACTAAAAAATATGTGCTCAATATTTTTTAAAAATCTATCGAATGATACCAAACATGACTTCCCACGGAGAGAGGTGGGGGGTAAATTTAATATTTTAAATACGAATCCCGCGATATTTCGAGAAATGAACATCAGATCGAAAAACTGTAAAATACATTTATTCAATATTTTTGAAAAATCTACCAAATGGCACCAAACACGACCCCCACGGAGGTGGGGTGGGGGGTTACTTTAAAGTCTTAAATCGGAGCCCCCATTTTTTATTGCAGATTTTGATTCCTTACGTAAAAATAAGTAACTTTTATTCGAAACATTTTTTCGAATTATGGATAGATGGCGTTATAATCGGAAAAAACGATTGTTGCAAATGGAAAATTAAATTAAAAAATGGCAAGCGCCCACTAAAATGGAAAACTTTACTTAACTTTTTTTGGTTTTAGGACCTCCTCTTCACAAACCAATAGGTCCCCATAACGCTCGAGTGACTGCACATTTAGCATACTTTGCTCCCCTACCATAACAAATCATGTTTATATATTAATTATACGAAATTCTCGGTGAACTGATTTGGGGAACGGTGACTAACATCTGAGAATTTTAGGAACTGTGAAATAGAAAGTATTATTTGTTATTACGTAATACGTATTGAATATTGTTTTCTTTCATAAAAACATCCTTAAAAGTTTATAAAAAAATTCTAAATTGAAATTCTAGAGTTATTTTTAGTTATATTTAAAGAGAAAGAGCTGATAAGAAAGTTTTATAGTGCTTTCTAAATTAATTACTTTATTGTTAGTATTCGATGGTAACTGTGAAGCAGAAGTTCGGAGACGTATTGATATGGCAAAAATGCGAGGAGTCGCCTTAACTAAAGTTTGGAAAGACAGATCTATCTCTAAAAATAACAAGAAGAGACTGGTGAATGCCCTTGTATTCTCAATATTTCTATACGAAGCAGAGACTTGGACTCTTCGCGCATGAGAGCGCCAAAAAATTGATGCCTTTGAGATGTGGTGCTGGAGAATAATGCTGCGCATACCTTAGACAGCTCATAGGATAAACGTTTCCATTCTAAACCAACTCAATATTAAAAAAAAACTGTCCACAATATGTCTGCAACGAATTCTGCAATTCTTTGGTCACGTGGTTCGCAGAGGTGACGACAGTTTGGTGAGATTAATTGTTTCTGGAAACGTTCCGGGCAGAAGATCAAGAAGACGATCGCCAACTAGATGGTCCGACCAAATTAAGAGCTGGAAGCTTCAGCTGGAAACTCATTCTGCGAAGCTCTTAGAGCAGCTGAAGATGGAGACCAACGGAGAAACATTGTTACTAATATTGGAAAAAATCACGATACTCAGTAATGGCGAAACGACAAGAGAGAGAGAGAGAGATTGTTAGTATTGTAAATTTATATTATAAGTCAAACCATAAAGTTACGTTATTTAACATATTCAGTATCAGAAATATGTTTTTATACTACCTAATACAGAGTAATCGCGATCGTGTTGTTTAGTTTACAATCATAGTGACTACCTGTTACTCTACATAAAAGAGCGGCGATCGCGGTCAAAAATCACGCTCACTGATCACGGCGTGATTAAAAATTCACCGCATTCACCATCACTAGTTAAGATTTCATTACTTCTTTTTTTCGTTAAAGTAACGATTGTCCATTCAAAATCATCAATAGCTCTCCAGATTAGTGAGATACAGGGAAATTATTGAAAAATGTCGAAAATGACAGGGTTAGAGATCTTCTTCATTAATTTTTTTTTAATTTCATTATAACTTTTGATAAGTAGATATGTTACGGAAGTCTTCAGAATAGGTGAAAATCGCAAACTTGAATATTTTAGCCATATGCGATACCCAGAGAGATATAATATACTTACTTCATTTAATAATACAAGGCAAGGTAGACGGAAGAAGAGGGCCAGGTCGAAGAAGAACGTCGTGGCTTAGAAACCTGAGAGAACGGTTTAACAGATCCTCTGCATCCCATTTGCGATCTGGTGTCAACAAAAATTACTATAGCCAATTTGATAGCCAACTCTCGATAATCGAGCACTGCACATGAAGAAGAATAACAAGTACATAGATATATTATGGAAGGGTTCAGTGGCATACAAAAAATTTTTAGGGGGTCTCACTAAGGAAATATACTACTAACTTATATTTTTTATATGGGTCACCTTATATATTTTGATATTTTACGTTAAAATTTCATCGTTTTATTATGTGGATACTATTCGTTGACACTTTTATTTAGCAAAAATAAAATCAGTACCTAATTATCTTGAGGCTAAAGTAAATACTTAATTGCTTACGGTTGGTTCAAAAACAATTATTATTTTTAAATGATTGATTCCATATTTTATAAATAAATGAATTTTGTATTTATTAAAACCACAAAAAACAGATGTTTTTAAAAATATATTTTATTCTAGTTCCCTCAGAATTCTGTGAACCATCCATTCAGCCAATTCTCGTATCAGAACCAAAACCAAAACACGGTACCAAGAAAACTGGTCAGCTCACCGTCGTCCTTCCAAACTCAGATCCCGCAGAATTTAGGATCGTACAATCAGGATGCGCAAAATTTGCAGCCAACAACATTGAGACCGAATTATTCGCACCTATTCGCGAAACATCATAACCGAGATCCTTCTCAGACTGAGACCTTCCTCGGTGAAATAACTTTACAGAATCCAGTAGAAGCGCCTGCGCAATACGAAGAGTTTAGGCCGAGCAGACCGTTCCCAGAAAAAAGTACAGACTTCGGTGATGTGCTGGAAGAGAGTGCTGGAAATTCAATAGGAGGAGCTGGCAAGAACGCATTCTTAAATCACAGGTAAAAAGTCATGATGTTTTTGTATTTTCTTCTCAGTAATTTCTAAAGAATTCCTGTTCAAGAAAATATTTTTGAATTAATTCAGTACTATCCAGTGAATTAGTCCCAATTTTATTATTCTAACCTTAATTAAGTCAATAGTAGTGTAAATTTAAAATCGGGACTGAATTTCGTCGTTGCGTTAGTCGCCATCTTGATTTCGATAATTTCCTACAATTTCTTTTTACAATTTTTTCGTGCGGTCGATATTTTCCGAATTAAGGGGGAAAATAGTGGAAGAGAGTGGGAAGCATAATTATTGAAATGAATCTCGTTTATTATTACCTTTACGGTATAATTGCACATGAATAAAATGGGAGAGAATTATATTTTGGGAGTGATAACAAACAAATTGAATGAAATTATACCATTAGCAGAAGAACAACAAGGTTTTAGGTTGGGAAGGTCATGCACTGACGCTATATTAATGCTTAAGAAAGCATTTCTGATTCGATCGATAAAACGATCGAAAACATCTACCAGAACAATACAATAAAAGTAAAAGTGGAAGATGAACTAACTGACCCAATTGAAGCCGGCAATGGGATAAGACAGGGGGATTCCTTGAGTCCTTTATTGTTCAACCTGATCATGTACGAAACAGTAAAAAAAGTAAGAAAAAAAGGATACGAAATGCGAGAAAAGCAACTTAAAATAATCTGCTATGCAGACGATGCAATACTAATCTCTCAAAGTGAAGATGATTTACAACGTATTCTGCACCAATTTAATATAACCGTCAGAAAATTTAACATGTTAATTTCCCCAAAAAAGACAAAATGCATGGTTATAACAGCAGATCCAATAAGATATAAATTGGATCTGAAAGGCCAGATAATAGAACAAGTGATGGAGTTTAAATACCTAGGCATCACACTATCTAGCTACGCAAGGCTCGAAACAGAAGTGGAAGATTAAGTGAATAGAGCAAACAGAGCTGCAGGTTGCCTGAATGACACAATATGGAGAAATAAAAATATCGGAAAAGAGATGAAAGACAGAATTTACAAAACAGTCATCAAACCAATAATGACATACGCGGCAGAAACACGACCCGACAGAGAGAGGACAAAAAGATTCCTCGAGACAGCGGAGATGAAAATCCTTCGAAAAATCGATGGTAAGACTCTATGGGACAAAGCTAGAAGTACAGATATACGACGGAGATGCAAGGTGGATAACATTAGTAACTGGGTAAGAAACAGAACAATAGAATGAAATGACCATATAAGCCGAATGACAACAATTAGGGTAGTCAAGCCAGCGAGAGACAGTTCCCCAATAGGAAGACGATCAGTGGGAAGACCACGAAAACAATGGAACGACAATTTTCTAGAGGCACATTGAAAAAACAGATAGAGTCATGTCTACACAAAAAGAAGAAGAAGAAGAAGAAGAATTATATTTTATACAATATTGATCACTTTTTATTTTTCTTTTGCTAAAATCAATATTTGAGGTCTTACGTATGCCTTAAAGGCGTGACCGTAAGATCTTGCAGGAATTGGTTATACTCGTATGTATAGGAATTGTATTTGTTCATAGGCCATTTTAAACTCTTCGGCAATATGGTAAATACTTCGAAAAAGTGGTAAGAATAGTAATTTTCGTGCGGTCGGTATTTTCCGTGGTTTAAGGGGGAAAATATTGATAAAGCATAATATTGCATTATCTCATGTATTTTACAAAATAAATGTACGTACATGTTTGTACTTTACAAAATAAATGTACATAAATAAAAATATAGAGCATAATATTTTATACAATTTTGTTTTTTTTTTTAATTTTTTGAGCTACAATCAATGTTTAAGGTCGTACGCCTATGACAAGCCTAACGAGACACAAGGGACTAAGAAGCACTAGACTTTGACGTCATTAGCAAAAGCCTCAACGAGTCTTAGACGTTAACTATTGTTTTTAGTAAAAAAAGTAAAAGAGATCAAAATTATTTAAAATATCATTCTCTCCATTTCTGTTTTAAAGTTGTAAAGTTAACAATAAACGAGATTCAATTTAATATTTATGATTCCCCCTCCCCTTCCATTATTTTTCCACTTAACTTGGACAATATTCACCCCACGAAAAAAATTGTAAAAAAGAAATTGTAGGAAAATGTCAGAGATATTGATCAATCTCCTTTAAAATCAAGATAGCGGCTAATGCAATGGCGGAATTCAGTCGTGATTTTAAATTTTCACTACTATTGACCCCCCCCCCCCCCCCCCACCTAATGGTTAGAATAACATTTGGGCAGCTTTCCATGCAAGATCAAATACTGGACTAAATGCTGAATTTCTAAAAACCGTTTAAAATCTTGTGTTGCTTTGTTACACAATCACACAGTATAGTTTTCTATCAATAATTCATCTTTTTAGGGCAAGAATCGTAGCTCCAGATCCAAGTAAACCAACCAGCAAAACTGTAGTGGATGAGTACTTCGTTGACTCGAATGGAGACGTGTACAATCCTACGGCTGTTTCTAGTACAACAGAAATACCTACCACACAATCAGCCTCTTCGGAACAGAGGTCTGTCAACAGAGTAAAAACTAAAAAGATAATATCTAAACGACCAAAAACTGTCGACTTGGAGCCGCTATTGGAAGAACCGCTCAAGAAAAATTATGGTTCTAACAACGACGACGAAGTTGAAGTGATCAAGTCTTCGAATGCTTCCCACGAAGCTATTAATTCCCATGAACACTCGGAAGATGAAGCTTACACTCACGAACCATTTGATAGCACTGAATTTTACTCAGATGAAATTTATTCGTCTCATGAAGCTGGTCAAGTGGAAAATTACATTCACGGAAACGAAGAAAATGAAGAGCATGACGACATAAGTGAAGAACGAAAGGTAAGATATAGGCTATTGATTATGTATTATAGAAAGAAACTACAGCGTTAACAGGGTTTTATTGTTTCATATAGTCAATGGACCTCTACATATGAAAAAACCGCGGAGTGCTACCATTTAAAAGGGTGCGTTTTTGAGAAAGGGGTGAATTAGTCCCTAGGCACAGGGCAAATTAGGATGAGTTCTATGCACATTTAGTGCAAACACGTCTACAGGAAAATTGTTCCAGGTTAAATTTGCTATCGAAATATCACATTTTAAAGTCAAAAACTTGTTTTTTTTAATATATCCAAAAGAAAAGCAAGAAAAAAACATGAAAGATAGCAATTTTGTTTTTTGCCCCATAACTTCTTTCCACGGGGATATAGGTATAGGCATTTCTTCACATAAAAAAACTTCCATCCTTCCTCTTTAAAATGGCGTTTGGTAGAAGTACCTATGATTTACAATTTCCAAAATATAATTTTTACAAAGTGTCTTTAATATGGGTGCCGGGTCATGAAGGGGTGCATGGGAACGAACGAGCAGATATGTTAGCGAAACAAGGCTCGAGAAAAACTTTTGAAGGCCCAGAACCTTTCTGTGGCATCACTAAAGATGCTATGAAAAACGAGGTTCAGAAATGGCTGATACAGAAATCAAAATAAATGGAGAACCACTCAAGGGCAAATCCAGACTAAAAAAATAATCAAGAATATTGATAAAAAACTCTCGAACAGTTTGATGAACCTCAATAAACGAGAGATCAAAACGGTCACTGAAATGGTGACTGGACATTGTCGTTTAAGAAATCACCTATACAAACTAGGTAAGGTGAATGAACCATGGTGCAGAAAGTGCGAAATGGAAGAAGAAACTGCCATACACATACTATGCTATTGCAGTGTGCTAGATGATGTAAGGCAGAACTTCACTGGTCAAATGAGGTTTGAACCAGAAGAGATCTTAAAACTACCAATAAGAAAACTGTTGGCCTTCGTTGAGGCCACAGGACTTATTAAAGTTTAAGGAGAAGAACAGGGTTTGGTACAAAGGTCTTATGACCAAGTGCCAGAGACTAACGAGTCTCGCCTGAGTTAAGAAGAAGAAGAAGAATATGATTTTTCAAATTTCGCCACTCACTTTCTATTATACAATGTATATAACTAAATGTTTAAAAAATAATATCATGGTTAAAGAACCTGAGGAAATGCTTCTCCACAACAACAGCTAATCTATTTAAAGCATCAGTTAATAAAATAATTATAGGCAGAATGATCGCCAATATTCCAAACCAATAGGCACTAAAAGAAGAAGAATATACCTAAATGAACAAGAAAAAAGTCATAATGAGAAATTTAAAAAATAATCATAAAAAATATCAAAAATCATGAAAAGTATAAAATCTTGAAAAAGCTTAACTTGCTTCAAAATAGTCAAGTAACCTTATACAATAGACCATTTTAAAGGTAATTGACTCCTCTTTCTATTAAATGTACCATTATATATACCTAGAAATGCGTAAAAAAAGTTACAGAACAATGTTTGCGAAATAATGGGGAAAATGGCCTAAAAATTCTGTGAGCGGCGAATTTTGAAAAATCCTCTTTCGGAAAATATAAATCCTAGAGACTTCTACTAAACGTCATTTTAAAGAGAAAGAATGTAAGTTATTTTTTGCTGAAGCAATGTCTATACCTATATCCCCGCGGAAAAAAATTATGGGGCAAAAAACAAAATTGCTTTCTTTCGTGTTGTTTTTTTGGTTTTCTTTTGAATATATTTTTGTAAATAAAAATATTTTTGACTTTAAAATGTAATATTTCGATAGTAAATTTAACCTGGAACAATTTTCCCTTAGACGTCTTTGTACCAAAAGTGCATAGCACTCACCCTATTCACCCTATGCCTAGGTACTAATTCACCTCTTTCTCAAAAACGCACCCACTTAAATGGTAGCACTTCGCGGTGTTTTCAAATTTAGAGGTCCATTGACTATATGAGACAATAAAATCCCGTTAACGTTGTAGTTTCTTTTAGCTCTCTTATTTTAAACATAATCAATAACCTAATATGGAGAATTTTTAGTTTCATATATTTTTGAACATATGAAATAAAGTATATGTCTTTCTCCGATCACAAAATCACTAAATAAATTTATAGCAACATATATCTTTTAATATTTAAAACATTTGTAGCTTAAGCTGGAACCCAGTCTGCCAATTACCAAACATAGTTCTCAAGAAGCTATTACTGTAGAAGCTACCAAACCTGCAGTAGTTCACACAGTTCCTTCTTCTGTTGAGGAGAGTGTGAAACAAGAGCCAGAACTAGTTACTTCCGTAGTGACGAGTAAAACAGTTGTCAACAATACAATCATAGCTTCAGCAACGCCCAATCCAGCCCCTACAACTCCTTTGAAAACAACAACTGATCCTTCGTTCTCGATAGACAATACTACGGATACATGGGTCGTTATTGCTTCAGTGCAAACTAGTAGGAGTGTCTCTGGTGCTAGGTAAATTATCATTCCAACTTTTAGGTTTAGTCTTTTATTAGTTTATTAGTTTCTAATAAAAATACTTTTAAGTGGATCATAAAAAAAGCTAACAGAAGTTCAACTCTACATTAACTCTACGTAAAGACATACAACTCTAAATAAATTAAGAATGGACCACCAACCAAGATATAAGAACACGCATCCGAAAAGCTAGATTCAGCTTCAACAGGATAGGTGCTTTCTTCAAGAGTTACAACCGCTCTCTTAGTATAAAAGTAAAAATGATGCGATGCTACATCTTTTCTGTTCTTTTTATGGTGTTGAATCGTTGACCTTGGACGAAGATATCGATGGGTTTTTGACAAAACATCGTAACCGACAAAACGCACATTTTACAGGAGACGACTTTTTCTTCTACCGACATTTTGGTTAATATAATTAAAATTTTGAAACTATGATAAATTAGTACATAAAAATATTAATTTAAGAAAAAAGACTGTAATATAACATTCTTTTATTAAATTATGTAACATACGATACTTTGTTAGACCTTGTCTGTGTAAATTTTAGTTGAAGCTTGTCGCTTAAGATAAACATACGATAGTTTCAAAGTTTCAAGGTATCAATCTATTAATGAATATTCATAAATAACGTAAGTATCTTAACAGAAAAAATATTTTTAATAATAAAAATCGACAAAAAAATAAAATTTAATACGTATATTAATCTGTGACACTGTACTAAATTATGATATTCAAAAAAACTCAAAAATTTAATTCAAAGGAAACGACGGACGTCCCAAAAAATGTAACTTTTGAAAGCTTCGTAGTTTTATAGAATTACTACCACTTTAAGAGGGTATTACTCAAGTTTGAACAGATATTACAATTTTATAGGTTTTTTTTAAGCTTAAGATGTAATCTTTAATCTTTAAAATTCACTAAACTATTTTGCTTTAGACATGAAATAAACAACTTATTTTTGAGAAAATTAAGAAAGATAAAAAAATGTAATATAATAACCCAAAATATCAGTTAAAAAAATGTTTGAACAAAGTCATCAAAACCTTTTTCTGTACAACTTACCTAAAATGCATTTAACAACAAGCTTAAAAAATTATAAATGTAATTTTTTTGAGCTCTTATACAGTATGTCTGAGTAAGTTAGAACCTATTGATAACTTCTTATTATCAGTTTTAAAAAACTATCAGATATTAAATTTTATTAATTTCATACGAGGTATGTCAAAAAATATGAATTTTGTTCAAGAGTAAAAGTAGCTTTATATTTCACAATATCGAAAATTGTTAATAAAAAAAGTTGTTTGGAATTAAGAACTATGTTTCAATATTACTTCTATATTGACTCCCCTACATTTGTTTCAGGTTTCAGTGAACTTACTACAAGTTGATATATTTTTGTTGCAAATATAATATTTATGATATTTGCACAAGAACAACTAAAAAACATAGGTTATGTCATTACCAAATTAGTAAATTAGACTTAAAATTCTATTAAAAAGACAATAAACCATAAAAACAAGTATTAAAAACTTACCGCATCTACTGAATAGGAGGTTTTATCAAAACTACCATTATTTTCGTTTTAAATTTTTCTAGCGAAATAAAATTTGCACTAAGTTCTAACACATTTAAGATAACACTGAGTAAAATCCCATTTTTGGAAAATTGATGCTTACGATGTTTTGTCAAAAACCAGTCGATATGTACAGAAAATTAGAAGCATTTGAGATGTGGCTATATCGGAGAATACTTAAAATCCCGTACACTGATCGAATCATAAATGAAGAATGAAGAAGAACCGAGAGGTATGGGCCACCAGTAAATCTAGAAAGTTACAATATTTCGGACACGTGATGTGAATGAATCCAGATATGCCCTCCTACAAGCCATCTTGCAGGGAGAATATTTGGAAAACGTGGTCCAGGAAGAAGAAAAACATCCTGGTTTACGATCCTCAGAACCTGGTTTAACACAACATCTGTGCAACTTTTTAGCACTGCTACAGATAAGATAAATATTGCCATGATGACCGCCAACATTCGTCACGGATAGGCACATAAAGAGAAAGATCATAAAATAATTTACAAATCTAATATTACAATTATCTTTAAAAAAATCAATAGGATTAAGAATTAAAATTAATTTCTTTAAATAATTTAATACCAACCAGTTACAAGCTTTGATTTATACGTTTCAATTTTGTAGATATCTTCCATCTTCGATAGTAGAGCAAGATGTAAGAGTTAAACTTCTAAATGAGCACTCCAACGAAGAATTGAGCCAACATCACACAGTACCAAAAACTGAATTTGAGGAGGATTATGACGAAACTACTACAGAAGAAACGACAGTGGTTACTACTCCTAAATTACGCACCTCCACGGAAAGTCTGAACGATAAATTGGATCGAGTCCAATCCGATCTATCCAGTGGACTTTTAACAGGTAATTTAAATCTTATTTGTATCCCTACGTCTTCAGACACTCGGGCTGATACAAACTCATACACGGAACTGTCAGAGAGTGTGTCCCATATGTGTCTATTTCCCACTTCAAGTGGTTAGCTACACAAGTGCCATCTACTTTGATGGCTATAAACGAGAATGATTTACGAATAATATTGTCTGTCTTTACAATATAATAGTAAATAAACTACAGTAGTAGATAAACCGCTAATCAATTTTGCTTTTTAGGAGGATTGGGCAATAACATAGCAGTCATCAAAGAGCATTCTCCAGAAAAGATGGAAATATCCTCAATGGAAGAAATTACAACAACTACTCCAAAACTTCCCTACCCGCAAGTAAATATCAGGAAGTACTCGCCAAGTAATCGAAGAACTACAACAAGAAAGCCTCGTCCACGACCAGGTTTAAGGACGAAGAAACCATTTGATCCCAACCAACCACAAGGTGATCAACCACGAAAGGTTGATGATCTTACTTCATTTTTACCCCCTGGATACAAGTTAAACGCCAGTGATGAAAGAAGCTCGAAATTATTAGAAGAAATTTTAAGTAGGGTAAAACCAGTTAAAGTAGAAGATAAAAAAATTGTTAATAAGACTGAATCAAGCACTGTAGCAACTACTACTACAACAGCCAAATCTAACGAGACTGAAAAGACAACTGAGCACGGTATTTTCAAGAATACGAAAGCAGATGACCTTTCCAAATTTTTACCTCCAGGATACAAGCTTCCGAAAACTGAAGGTTCCTCAACAACGGAAGAGAGTATTTTCAAAAATACAAGAGTCGATGATATATCCAAATTTTTACCTCCTGGATACAAGCTTCCTAAAGCTGAAGAGAGAACAACTGAAAGCAGTAGCGTATTTAAAAATACCAAAGCTGATGATATCTCCAAGTTTTTACCTCCAGGATATAAATTACCAAAATCTGAAGAAAAAACTACTGAAAGTAGCAGTATATTTAAGAACACAAAAGCTGACGATATCTCCAAGTTCTTACCCCCAGGATTTAAATTACCTAAATCTGAAGATAGAACTACTGAAAGCAGCAGTATCTTTAAGAACACTAAAGCTGATGACATCTCCAAGTTCTTGCCTCCCGGGTTTAAATTACCTAAATCTGAAGAAAGAACCACTGAGAGTAGCAGCATTTTCAAAAACACAAAATCTGATGATGTAGCCAAATTTTTACCTCCTGGTTATAAGGTACCAAAATACAAATCTTCTACTGAAAGTAGTGTATTTAAAAACACCAAAGCTGATGATGTTGCCAAATTTTTGCCTCCTGGATATAAGTTACCACGAACATCCACCCAAAGTCCAGAAGAAGCTGTTTCTATTAAAGGTAACATACTATTAATAACATAAACGAGTAAAATTAAAAACATAATCTATTTAGTTGCAGATCTTAACGCCTTTAAAGTGGACATATCGGCACTTTTACCGCCTGGATACAAAGATTCTTTACAAAATCATACCGTTTCATCCAGCACACACATTCCTGTTAGCTCTACAAGTGAAACCAAGCCCAAAACAGGTGGTGTAAAAGTTGTGTTTCCTTCGAGGCCTGGTGGAGGAACAAGGAGGTCTTCAAGTAGGACCACTCACAAACCAGTGCATGAGGAAGCTCCTAGAAATACTCCTCCTACCATCCATAAGGGATGGCCTTCAAGGTAATACATAAAATATGATATAGCAGTACTTAGATACATATTCTTCATCATCTCTAATAATTTAGTATTCTGTAGCTGTTATGGAGAACGATTTACCAGATCAATTTATTTTTCCAGTTATTAGGGGAGTGCAATTAGAACGAAAACATGCATTTTTTCGGAAAAATTCAAACAAGCTTATATTTTTCTAAAACTTTTTCTGTTAGTTTATATACATGTTAAAGTAAAAAGGTCTACTCGTAGATTTGGCCGCTCATTGTTTATTAATTGTTTAAACAATAACAATTGTTTTGTATAAATAATTTTAAAAATATCATTAAATTCATCATTTTACTTTAATCAAATATGTTTCTATTTTGTTTTTGATTATGCTGAATCCGAATATGGCATTGCAATTTGAAAATTCTTATACAGAAGCTCTTATACATACAGTGTGTCTGTGTAGCTAGGAACCACATTGAAAACTTTTTTATTATCAATTTTACGAGAAAAAGTTATTCTTAATAAAATGTTCTGGATAGTCAAAAATCTAAAACTCAACCATCAGATATCAAATTTTATCAATTTTATACGAGTTATGTCAAAAATATGAATTTCGTTAAAGAGTAATGTACCTTTATATTCCAGAACATCAAAAAATGCTATTATGAAAAGTTGTTTGAAATTAGAAACTATGTCTTAGCATACAATTACATCATTCTGATCAAAAAACAATTTTCAATTTTTTCTCAAATTACCAATACTCATCATTTTATTACAATTATGATAACTATTTTATTATCACTTTTACGAAAAAAAGTTATTCTTCATAAAATGCTCTCCCTGGTCTAAAATATAAGATAGAACAATCAGATATCAAACTTTTTTAATTTTATACGAGGTATGTAAAAAATATGAATTTTTCTTAAGAGTTAAGTGGCTTTATTATTCACAATATTTTAATTAGAAGGATTTAATTGAACATTAAAACAAATTTTTAATTCCAAACAACTTTTCTTAATAACAATTTTCGATATTGTAAAACGTAAAGGGACTTTACTCTTGAGTGAAATTCATATTTTTTGACATGCCTCGTATAACATTAATTAAATTTGATATTTGATGATTGCATCTTAGATTATATACGATGCAGAGTATTTTATAAGGAATAACTTTTTTTCGTAAAACTGATAATAAAAAAGTTATCAACAGGTTCCAAGTTACGCAGACATACTGTATAAGAGCTAAAAAAAAAATTTTAGCTGGACATTTATTATTGTTGAAGCTTATTATTAAATGTATTTTAGGCAAGTTTTACAGAAAAAAGTTTTGATCACTTTGTATAAACATTTTTTAGCTGGTAATTTTCGGTTTTTGTATTACATTTTTGTTATCTTTCTTAATTTTCTTAAAAAGAAATAGTTTATTTCATTTCTAAAGTAAAATAATTCAGTTCATTTTAAAGATTACATCCTAAGCTTTAAAAAAGCACTTATAAAACTGTAATAGATCTGTTCAAACTTGAGTAATACCGTCTTAAAGTGGTGGTAATTCTATAAAACTACCAAGATTTCAAAAATTACATTTTTTGAGACGTCATATCATTTAAATTAAATTTTTGAGATTTTTTTTTTTTTTTTTTGAATGAAACGTCATTTAGTAAGATGCTTGAATGGTAAGTTGTGCAAAATTGAGAGTTTTATAAGAAAAATTGTATTAGTTACACATTTTTAAATCATTTTTAAACAAAATTCATGTAAGGCTCACTTTCCACCCACAGCGTACTTATGCCCATACATTTTATTTATTTCTATTATAACCATAAGATAGCTTAATCATTCTTCTATCATGTTCAATTTGTAAAATTTCATTTGATCCATTAGTTAAAGAATTACATTAAAATAACTCAACCGTGCACTTCGCCGTACGTTAGTTTACAGTGCGCCAATGTTTGTGAGAAGGGTGACTTTAGCGTTATAAATAAAAAATTATAGAAGATGCAGATTTAATTTTAGAAAATTCTTTGTATAAGTTTTTTTTGTAAAATTTTCTGAATTTTTCAATGGTCAAGTCAGTATTTTTCTAAAATTTATATTTTCTGAGTTATTTAACAAAAACATCTAACTTCGTACTTCATTTGTTTAATAAAAAATAAAGCACCCACTTCTCGAGTAGAACTTTTTGATATGTTGTTTATTAAACATTTTAGGCCTTGGGCCCGCATATACAATTATTATTTATGACCACACCGTTGAAACTTTTTGTACTTGTTATTTGGATGGAGTCGGACAAATTTTGAGCTTGGCGCATTATGGTAGTGGGGCGTTTGTCTGTCAAGCGGTGACGAAGTTGTCAATTTTATGCAAGAAAAAAATTTATTACCACATTGGTCATTCTATTTTAATCAATGGATTTTATCATATAAACAACGAAAACAATTTTGTCGGACAAAAATATTGGGGCATATGACGCGTCGGACACGCTAAATATGTCAAATTTATGAAAATAATAAATTTATTACCACATCGATAATTTTAACGGTATCTATCATAAAACCTTTTTACAATAATGTGGTAACCTTGTCGGACAATTTTCACGGGGCATATGCGCAGTCGGACGCGCCGAAGATGTCAATTTCCTGAAATTTTTTTATTTACAACCATTTTTCCGACAACATTAGTAGGTTATAAGTAATTATATTCCTAATCAAAAAATCAAAGCGTCGGACAAAAATATTGGGGCAACTCGACAGTCGGACAAAAAATTTAATTTTTATTAGTAAAGTATACTTTCAAATTATGCTGGGTTCGTGCATCCCTTATCTTTACAACCATTTTTCCGACAAAAGTAGTAGGTTACAAGTAATTATATTCTTAAACAAAAAATGTAATTGTCTGACAAAAATGTTGGGGCAAACGAACAGAAAACTTAATTCTTTTAGGCTATCGACGAGGAGGTATTATCAAAAAAAAAATTTAAAACAGTGTTTCTCGGTTACTTTTGAATCGATTTAGCTGAAAATTGGTACACACACTAAGTAAAGCATTTAAAAGTGTATGAAGCAGATCGGAACCCAAAATTTTCTTAAAAAATTTTCCGACAAGAGGGAAAATTTTAGAAAAATTGTGATCTGATAATTTGTGTACACACTCCTTGAACAACGACAAACACCGTTCTGTATTTTTTTTTCTCGAATTAAAAAAAATTTTCAGCACATAATGTATCAGGTTATAAGTAGTTATATTTCAAATCAAAAAATCTAAGTGCCCGACATAAATAGTGGGGCACATCCAAAGTCGGATAAAAAATTTAATTTTTATTAATAAACTATACTTTTAAACTATTCTGGGTTCGTGCATCCCTTATCTTTACAACCATTTTTCCGACAAAAGTAGTAGGATACAAGTAATTATACTCTTAAACAAAAAATGTAATTGTCTGACAAAAATTTTGGGGCAAACGAACAGGAAACTTAATTCTTTTAGGCTATGGACGAGGAGGTATTATCCAAAAATATTTTAAAACAGATTTTTTCGGTTATTTTTGAATCGATTTAGCTGAAAATTGGTACACACACTAAGTAAAACATTTAAAAGGGCATGACGTAGAGCTGTACCCAAAATTTTCCCAAAAAGATTTCGGACAAGAGGGAAAATTTTAGAAAAATTGTGATCTGATATTTGCGTACATACTCCTTGAACAACGACAAACATCGTTCTGTAGTTTTTTTTCACGAAATAAAAATAAAATTCCGACACAAGTATCAGGTTATAAGTAGTTATATTCCAAATTAAAAAACCTAAGTGCCCGACAAAAATATTGGGTCAAATCCAAAGTCGGACAAAAAATTTAATTTTTATTATTAAACTGTCTTTTAAACCTTACTGGGTTCGTGCAACCCTTACCTTTAAAACCATTTTTCCGACAACATTAGTAGGTTATAAGTAATTATATTCTTAATAAAAAAATCAAAGTGTCGGACAAAAATATTGGGGCAACTCGACAGTCGGACAAAAAATGTATTTTTATTAGTAAAGTATACTTTCAAATTATGCTGGGTTCGTGCATCCCTTATCTTTACAACCATTTTTCCGACAAAAGTAGTAGGTTACAAGTAATTATATTCTTAAACAAAAAATATAGTTGTCTGACAAAAATGTTGGGGCAAACTAACACAAAACTTAATTCTTTTAGGCTATCGACGAGGAGGTATTATCAAAAAAAAATTTTAAAACAGTGTTTCTCGGTTACTTTTGAATCGATTTAGCTGAAAATTGGTACACACGCTAAGTAAAGCATTTAAAAGGGTATGACGTAGATCGGAACCCAAAATTTTCTTAAAAAATTTTCCGACAAGAGGGAAAATTTTAGAAAAATTGTGATCTGATAATTTGTGTACATACTCCTTGAACAACTACAAACATCGTTCTGTAGTTTTTTTTTCTCGAAATAAAAAAAAAATTCCGACACAAGTATCAGGTTATAAGTAGTGATATTCCAAATCAAAAAATCTAAGTGTCCGACAAAAATATTGGGTCAAATCCAAAGTCGGACAAAAAATTTAATTTTTATTAATAAACTGTCTTTTAACCCCACTGGGTTCGTGCAACCCTTACCTTTAAAACCATTTTTCCGACAACATTAGTAGGATATAAGTAATTATATTCTTAATCAAAAAATCAAAGTGTCGGACAAAAACATTGGGGCAACTCGACAGTCGGACAAAAAATTTATTTTTATTAGTAAAGTATACTTTCAAATTATGCTGGCTTCGTGCATCCCTTATCTTTACAACCATTTTTCCGACAAAAGTAGTAGGTTACAAGTAATTATATTCTTAAACAAAAAATATAATTGTCTGACAAAAATGTTGGGGCAAACGAACAGAAAACTTAATTCTTTTAGGCTATCGACGAGGAGGTATTATCAAAAAAAAAATTTTAAAACAGTGTTTCTCGGTTACTTTTGAATCGATTTAGCTGAAAATTGGTACACACACTAAGTAAAGCATTTAAAAGGGTATGACGTAGATCGGAACCCAAAATTTTCTTAAAAAATTTTCCGACAAGAGGGAAAATTTTAGAAAAATTGTGATCTGATAATTTGTGTACATACTCCTTGAACAACAAACATCGTTCTGTAGTTTTTTTTCTCGAAATAAAAAAAATTTCCGACACAAGTGTCAGGTTATAAGTAGTTATATTCCAAATCAAAAAATCTAAGTGTCCGACAAAAATATTAAGTCAAATCCAAAGTCGGACAAAAAATTTAATTTTTATTAATAAACTGTCTTTTAAACTTTACTGGGTTCGTGCAACCCTTACCTTTAAAACCATTTTTCCGACAACATTAGTAGGTTATAAGTAATTATATTCTTAATCAAAAAATCAAAGTCTCGGACAAAAATATTGGGGCAACTCGACAGTCGGACAAAAAATTTATTTTTATTAGTAAAGTATACTTTCAAATTATGCTGGGTTCGTGCATCCCTTATCTTTACAACCATTTTTCCGACAAAAGTAGTAGGTTACAAGTAATTATATTCTTAAACAAAAAATATAATTGTCTGACAAAAATGTTGGGGCAAACGAACAGAAAACTTAATTCTTTTAGGCTATCGACGAGGAGGTATTATCAAAAAAAAATTTTAAAACAGTGTTTCTCGGTTACTTTTGAATCGATTTAGCTGAAAATTATTACACACACTAAGTAAAGCATTTAAAAGGGTATGACGTAGATCGGAACCCAAAATTTTCTTAAAAATTTTCCGACAAGAGGGAAAATTTTAGAAAAATTGTGATCTGATAATTTGTGTACATACTCCTTGAACAACGACAAACATCGTTCTGTAGTTTTTTTTTTCTCGAAATAAAAAAAAATTCCGACACAAGTATCAGGTTATAAGTAGTTATATTCCAAATCAAAAAATCTAAGTGTCCGACAAAAATATTGGGTCAAATCCAAAGTCGGACAAAAAATTTAATTTTTATTAATAAACTGTCTTTTAAACCTTACTGGGCTCGTGCAACCCTTACCTTTAAAACCATTTTTCCGACAACATTAGTAGGTTATAAGTAATTATATTCTTAATCAAAAAATCAAAGTGTCGGACAAAAATATTGGGGCAACTCGACAGTCGGACAAAAAATGTATTTTTATTAGTAAAGTATACTTTCAAATTATGCTGGGTTCGTGCATCCCTTATCTTTACAACCATTTTTCCGACAAAAGTAGTAGGTTACAAGTAATTATATTCTTAAACAAAAAATATAGTTGTCTGACAAAAATGTTGGGGCAAACTAACACAAAACTTAATTCTTTTAGGCTATCGACGAGGAGGTATTATCAAAAAAAAATTTTAAAACAGTGTTTCTCGGTTACTTTTGAATCGATTTAGCTGAAAATTGGTACACACGCTAAGTAAAGCATTTAAAAGGGTATGACGTAGATCGGAACCCAAAATTTTCTTAAAAAATTTTCCGACAAGAGGGAAAATTTTAGAAAAATTGTGATCTGATAATTTGTGTACATACTCCTTGAACAACTACAAACATCGTTCTGTAGTTTTTTTTTCTCGAAATAAAAAAAAAATTCCGACACAAGTATCAGGTTATAAGTAGTGATATTCCAAATCAAAAAATCTAAGTGTCCGACAAAAATATTGGGTCAAATCCAAAGTCGGACAAAAAATTTAATTTTTATTAATAAACTGTCTTTTAACCCCACTGGGTTCGTGCAACCCTTACCTTTAAAACCATTTTTCCGACAACATTAGTAGGATATAAGTAATTATATTCTTAATCAAAAAATCAAAGTGTCGGACAAAAACATTGGGGCAACTCGACAGTCGGACAAAAAATTTATTTTTATTAGTAAAGTATACTTTCAAATTATGCTGGCTTCGTGCATCCCTTATCTTTACAACCATTTTTCCGACAAAAGTAGTAGGTTACAAGTAATTATATTCTTAAACAAAAAATATAATTGTCTGACAAAAATGTTGGGGCAAACGAACAGAAAACTTAATTCTTTTAGGCTATCGACGAGGAGGTATTATCAAAAAAAAAATTTTAAAACAGTGTTTCTCGGTTACTTTTGAATCGATTTAGCTGAAAATTGGTACACACACTAAGTAAAGCATTTAAAAGGGTATGACGTAGATCGGAACCCAAAATTTTCTTAAAAAATTTTCCGACAAGAGGGAAAATTTTAGAAAAATTGTGATCTGATAATTTGTGTACATACTCCTTGAACAACAAACATCGTTCTGTAGTTTTTTTTCTCGAAATAAAAAAAATTTCCGACACAAGTGTCAGGTTATAAGTAGTTATATTCCAAATCAAAAAATCTAAGTGTCCGACAAAAATATTAAGTCAAATCCAAAGTCGGACAAAAAATTTAATTTTTATTAATAAACTGTCTTTTAAACTTTACTGGGTTCGTGCAACCCTTACCTTTAAAACCATTTTTCCGACAACATTAGTAGGTTATAAGTAATTATATTCTTAATCAAAAAATCAAAGTCTCGGACAAAAATATTGGGGCAACTCGACAGTCGGACAAAAAATTTATTTTTATTAGTAAAGTATACTTTCAAATTATGCTGGGTTCGTGCATCCCTTATCTTTACAACCATTTTTCCGACAAAAGTAGTAGGTTACAAGTAATTATATTCTTAAACAAAAAATATAATTGTCTGACAAAAATGTTGGGGCAAACGAACAGAAAACTTAATTCTTTTAGGCTATCGACGAGGAGGTATTATCAAAAAAAAATTTTAAAACAGTGTTTCTCGGTTACTTTTGAATCGATTTAGCTGAAAATTATTACACACACTAAGTAAAGCATTTAAAAGGGTATGACGTAGATCGGAACCCAAAATTTTCTTAAAAATTTTCCGACAAGAGGGAAAATTTTAGAAAAATTGTGATCTGATAATTTGTGTACATACTCCTTGAACAACGACAAACATCGTTCTGTAGTTTTTTTTTTCTCGAAATAAAAAAAAATTCCGACACAAGTATCAGGTTATAAGTAGTTATATTCCAAATCAAAAAATCTAAGTGTCCGACAAAAATATTGGGTCAAATCCAAAGTCGGACAAAAAATTTAATTTTTATTAATAAACTGTCTTTTAAACCTTACTGGGCTCGTGCAACCCTTACCTTTAAAACCATTTTTCCGACAACATTAGTAGGTTATAAGTAATTATATTCTTAATCAAAAAATCAAAGTGTCGGACAAAAATATTGGGGCAACTCGACAGTCGGACAAAAAATTTATTTTTATTAGTAAAGTATACTTTCAAATTATGCTGGGTTCGTGCATCCCTTATTTTTACAATCATTTTTCCGACAAAAGTAGTAGGTTACAAGTAATTATATTCTTAAACAAAAAATATAATTGTCTGACAAAAATGTTGGGGCAAACGAACAGAAAACTTAATTCTTTTAGGCTATCGACGAGGAGGTATTATCAAAAAAAAAATTTTAAAACAGTGTTTCTCGGTTACTTTTGATCGATTTAGCTGAAAATTGGTACACACACTAAGTAAAGCATTTAAAAGGGTATGACGTCGATCGGAACCCAAAATTTTCTTAAAAAATTTTCCGACAAGAGGGAAAATTTTAGAAAAATTGTGATCTGATAATTTGTGTACATACTCCTTGAACAACGACAAACATCGTTCTGTAGTTTTTTTTTCTCGAAATAAAAAAAAATTCCGACACAAGTATCAGGTTATAAGTAGTTATATTCCAAATCAAAAAATCTAAGTGTCCGACAAAAATATTGGGTCAAATCCAAAGTCGGACAAAAAATTTAATTTTTATTAATAAACTGTCTTTTAAACCTTACTGGGCTCGTGCAACCCTTACCTTTAAAACCATTTTTCCGACAACATTAGTAGGTTATAATTAAATATATTCTTAATCAAAAAATCAAAGTGTCGGACAAAAATATTGGGGCAACTCGACAGTCGGACAAAAAATTTATTTTTATTAGTAAAGTATGCTTTCAAATTATGCTGGGTTCGTGCATCCCTTATCTTTACAATCATTTTTCCGACAAAAGTAGTAGGTTACAAGTAATTATATTCTTAAACAAAAAATGTAATTGTCTGACAAAAATGTTGGGGCAAACGAACAGAAAACTTAATTCTTTTAGGCTATCGACGAGGAGGTATTATAAAAAAAAAAAAAAATTTAAAACAGTGTTTCTCGGTTACTTTTGATCGATTTAGCTGAAAATTTATACACACACTAAGTAAAGCATTTAAAAGGGTATGACGTAGATCGGAACCCAAAATTTTCTTAAAAAATTTTCCGACAAGAGGGAAAATTTTAGGAAAATTGTGATCTGATAATTTGTGTACATACTCCTTGAACAACGACAAACATCGTTCTGTAGTTTTTTTTCTCGAAATAAAAAAAAATTTCCGACACAAGTATCAGGTTATAAGTAGTTATATTGCAAATCAAAAAATCTAAGTGTCCGACAAAAATATTGGGTCAAATCCAAAGTCGGACAAAAAATTTAATTTTTATTAATAAACTGTCTTTTAAACCTTATTGGGTTCGTGCAACCCTTACCTTTAAAACCATTTTTCCGACAACATTAGTAGGTTATAAGTAATTATATTCTTAATAAAAAAATCGAAGTGTCGGACAAAAATATTGGGGCAACTCGACAGTCGGACAAAAAATTTATTTTTATTAGTAAAATATACTTTCAAATTATGCTGGGTTCGTGCATCCCTTATCTTTACAACCATATTTCAGACAAAAGTAGTAGGTTACAAGTAATTATATTCTTAAACAAAAAATATAATTGTCTGACAAAAATGTTGGGGCAAACGAACAGAAAACTTAATTCTTTTAGGCTATCGACGAGGAGGTATTATCAAAAAAAAATTTTAAAACAGTGTTTCTCGGTTACATTTGAATCGATTTAGCTGAAAATTGGTACACACACTAAGTAAAGCATTTAAAAGGGTATGACGTAGATCGGAACCCAAAATTATCTTAAAAAATTTTCCGACAAGAGGGAAAATTTTAGAAAAATTGTGATCTGATAATTTGTGTACATACTCCTTGAACAACGACAAACATCGTTCTGTAGTTTTTTTTTGTCGAAATAAAAAAAATTTCCGACACAAGTATCAAGTTATAAGTAGTTATATTCCAAATCAAAAAATCGTGTCCGACAAAAATATTGGGTCAAATCCAAAGTCGGACAAAAAATTTAATTTTTATTAATAAACTGTCTTTTAAACCTTACTGGGTTCGTGCAACCCTTACCTTTAAAACCACTTTTCCGACAACATTAGTAGGTTATAAGTAATTATATTCTTAATCAACAAATCAAAGTGTCGGACAAAAATATTGGGGCAACTCGACAGTCGGACAAAAAATGTATTTTTATTAGTAAAGTATACTTTCAAATTATGCTGGGTTCGTGCATCCCTTATCTTTACAACCATTTTTCCGACAAAAGTAGTAGGTTACAAGTAATTATATTCTTAAACAAAAAATATAGTTGTCTGACAAAAATGTTGGGGCAAACTAACAGAAATCTTAATTCTTTTAGGCTATCGACGAAGAGGTATTATCAAAAAAAAAATTTAAAACAGTGTTTCTCGGTTACTTTTGAATCGATTTAGCTAAAAATTGGTACACACGCTAAGTACTACACTTAAAAGGGCATGACAAAGAATTGTACACAAAATTTTCCAAAAAGATTTTCCGACAAGAGGGAAAATTTCGGAAATTTTTTTTAAAATTTTAGAATGTTCTCTACAAGGCAGAACCCGACATCCGACGCCCTGAAGGGCACTAAGGATTATGAGAAAGAAGAAGAAGAAGGAATGTTCTCTACGTTACGTCCTTATAAATATTATAAGGTGTATTTCTACAAATTTTCAGTTTGATCTATGTAGATCTAACCGAGAAAAATTGTTTATAGTTCGCTTTGGTCTCCTTGATGCTTATTATTTTTTTATATCCCAGAGAACGGCTGTTCCCGTACATGCGACACTATATTATACAAGAAATTTTCGATTTTCTAAATGTGACTGAATTGAAAAAATTGGGCCAAATCCAATCTTAAAATATAGGAAAAGAGATATATGTCAACCATCCATTTTGGTCCAAGGGTGTGGATTTTACGTCCCATTTAGTGTCTGTTTTTCGTTCTCGTCCCCAAAAATATTACTGAACATTACCTTTCCAAAGCATGGTTAATTTTGAAAATTCTTCTCTTCTTCTTCTTCTTCTTCTTCTTCTTCTTACTTTTATATAGACATTACTCTGTCTGTTTTTCAATGTGCCTCCAGTAAGTTGTCATTCCACCTTTTTCGTGGTCTTCCCACTGATCGTCTTCCTATTGGGGAACCTTCTCTGACCGTCCTTACTACTCTATTTGTTGTCATTCGGCTTATGTGGTCGTTCCATTCTACTCTTCTGCTTTTCACCCCATAGGCGTAACCAGGGGGTGGTTTTGGGGGTTATAACCCCCCTTTTGGATGTACTTTGAGCTCTATACGCTTAACACAATTATTATTCCATACCCCCAGAGACCTTCAAGTAGACGTAACTCCCCCTTAGGATCATCCTGGTTACACCTCTGTTTCACCCAGTTATTAATGTTGTCCACCTTGCATCTCCTTCATATATCTGCACTTCTAGCTCTATCCCACAGCGTCTTACCATCGATTTTTCGCAATGTTTTCATCTCTGCTGTTTCTATAGCATTCTTTTTGTCCTTTCTGTATCAGGTTGTGTTTCTGCCGCGTATGTCATTATTGGTCTGATGACTCTTTTGTAAATTCTGCCTTTCACTTCTTTTCTGATGTTTTTATTTCTCTATATTGTTTCATTCAGGCAACCTGCGGCTCTGTTTGCTTTATTCACCTGATCTTCCACTTTTGTTTCGAGCTTTCCGTAGCTGCATAGTGTGATGCCTAGATATTTAAACTCCATGACTTGTTCTATTATTTGACCCTCCAGCTCTAATTTACACCTTATTAGATCTGCTGTTATAACCATGCATTTAGTCTTTTTTAGGGAAATTTACATGTTAAATTTTCTAGCGGTTATATTAAATTCGTGCAGCATACGTTGTAAATCATCTTCACTTTGAGAGATTAGTATTGCGTCGTCTGCATAGCAGATTATTTTAAGTGGTTTTTCTCCCATTTGGTATTCTTTTTTTGTTCTTACTTTTTTTATTATTTCGTCCATGATCAGGTTGAACAACAGAGGACTCAGGGAATCTCCCTGTTTTATCCCATTGTAATTTTGAAAATTGTATATACCATTCAAAAGTTACCGATCTCAGAAATTTTATTCAATTTCTATTTAAAAAGGGAAAAATGTTTTTTCTCAAAGTTCGCATCACCCCGTGGAATATTCTAGCATCTATAAAATACTAAAATTAAAACCTAACTATAGCCTCATTCCTTCTCAACATTCAGTTTTTTCATTCATTCGTTTATGTTGGATAATAAAAAAGTTAAGGACTTTAATAACTAGCCATGTTTTTCATAGACAAAGTGTGTTTTTAAATGGCAAACTTTAAGGAGTAATTGTGCATGACAAAATAAAGTCAGTTTGCTTTACGAGAAAAACGTATGTCCACAAATGCATCGTTTCCGAGATAGGGGGTGTTGAAGTTTTTCTGACAAACTGACGATTTATTTATTGCTTTAAAACCAGTTGAGATATGCAAATGAAATTTGGTGGGTTTTAAGAGGTAGTTATTGCACATTTTTTAACTACAGCTAAGAATTTAATATTCACCATTGGCGCGCATACGGGTAATATGAGCCGAAAAATACGTAATTTAATATGAAGTCAAAAATGTATAAAAATTAATTTTTTTTAAATTGTACCAAAACGCCCCATTATTTTTGTCCGACAAGTGATCCAATATGCATTACACATGTAAAAAAACAGTACAAAATAAAAATAACATCTGTGGTAATAAATAAAAAAATTTCAGGAAATTGACATTTTCGGCGCGTCCGACTGCGCATATGCCCCGTGAAAATTGTCCGACAAGGTTACCACATTATTGTAAAAAGGTTTTATGGTAGATACCGTTAAAATTATCCATGTGGTAATAAATTTATTATTTTCATAAATTTTAAGTTATTTTTCGGGTGTAACTTTAATGATATTATGCTAAAAATGATGGTGTATCGCATATTTAAAATGCGTTTATCTCGAAAACGGTTGAGTTTAGGAAGATGAAAGAAGTATACCTTTTTTAAGTAAAACTAATAGGAAAATAAAAATTTTAATGTCAAAATTATACAGAGTGAGGGATAAAAAAAATTGAACGTAATAAATGAGTGCTGAAAGGCATATGTGGCGCCCTCTGGGCAATGCATAATTTTTGGTAAGGAATTTAGATTTCTCGACCCAAGAAACCCCCAAATATAAAATTTCATGTTGTTATCTCATACCTATCAGGAAATATTAAATAATAAATAAAAAAAAAGTTTAACTTTGACACCCTGTATCTCGGCTATTATAAACTTTGTACTAAGGTAAGTTAGCTTAAATCGGCCTATTTTAACCTCAGGAACCTGAGGTTAAGCTATGGCCCATTCTTTACCAAACACCCTGTATGCATAAAAATTACTTCTTCTTTTAATTGTACCAAAACGCCCCATTATTTTTGTCCGACAAGTGATCCAATATGCATTACACATGTAAAAGAACAGTACAAAATAAAAATGACATCTGTGGTAATAAATAAAAAATTTTCAGGAAATTGACATCTTCGGCGCGTCCGACTGCGCATATGCCCCGTGAAAATTGTCCGACAAGGTTACCACATTATTGTAAAAAGGTTTTATGATAGATACCGTTAAAATTACCGATGTGGTAATAAATTTATTATTTTCATAAATTTGACATATTTAGCGTGTCCGACGCGTCATATGCCCCAATATTTTTGTCCGACAAAATTGTTTTCGTTGTTTATATGATAAAATCCATTGATTAAAATAGAATGACCAATGTGGTAATAAATTTTTTTCTTGCATAAAATTGACAACTTCGTCACCGCTTGACAGACAAACGCCCCACTACCATAATGCGCCAAGCTCAAAATTTGTCCGACTCCTCCCAAATAACAAGTACAAAAAGTTTCAACGGTGTGGTCATAAATAATAATTGTATATGCGGGCCCAAGGCCTATTTCTTAATGAAATTACAAAAAGTTCTATCTTGTTTGATTTTTTCCGAAGTGAAAATCTATATGCATAATCTGATTTTTTTTTAATGAAACAGAGGCTCCTAAAAACAGAAACCGTTTTTTTCGCTAGGAAAACAGAGTACATGGCAGCTGGATTCAACGAAAAACAATATACAGAAGCAGCTTTTCTGGATGATAAAAAAGCCTTCGGCAGAGTATAACATAAAGGATTGACATTCAAAGTGAGAGATTGTGGATACGGAGGAGCCGTGACGAAACTCATCTCCTCGTACCTAAGCGACTGAAGGTTCTGGATCCAGATAGTACCAGTTCTATCTGAACACGGAATTCAGAATATTGAAGTACCACAGAGGACAGTCGTATCACTCCTCCTTTATAGCATATATAGAGCATCTGTTTCAAGAACACTCGGAATAATAATCAGCCTTTACGTAGACAACCCTGCAATCGCAGCCAATCACAGGAACCTGGATATAGGTGTAAGAAATCTACAGACGGTACTGGATACGATAGAAGAATGGGGTATCCAATGGAAAATATCAATGAATCCAGAAAACACCAACGCGGTTATCTTCAATAAGAGAAGAGGTAACCCAGAAGAACAGTTTACAGTATAAGATAGACCCATCATCATCATCGCGTAGCTCTACAACTCTCGCTGGGTCTTAGCTGACTGTACAACTTTTTTCCAATCTGTTCGGTCTTCCATCAACCTAGGGTCAAATGGAATGTTAATTTTTCTGAGTACGAGTAGTCTTTTGCCTGTAGGAATCTCCTCCCATACCAGTCTTACACAAGTCTATCGTTATGAAGTCTGTGCACGTGGCCTGCCCATCTTAGTCGGTGTGATTTAATTTCTTGGGTAATATCGGCGTCATTGTAAAGTGCTTTTAATTCGATATTGGTTCTGATCCTATAATGGTTTGTGGTGATCGGGTGGTGAGGTCCGAAAATTTTTCTAAATATTTTTCGTTCAGAACGTCTGAGACTTTCTTCGTTTGCTTTGGTCATGGTCGACGTTTCGCATCCATATGTTAGTACAGGTCTGACGATGGATTTATAGATCTTAATTTTTGAACTTCTTTTAAGATTTTTTGATTTTATAAGCTTATCCAGTATCCAATGCGAAAAGACAGCGATTTGCCGTTTGGATTATGTCTTTTATTTCTTCAGTAACATCGTTGTCAGCTGTGACTACAGCCCCCAGATACTTAAAACGTTGTACTCTTTCGAAATTGAAGGTGTTGACCATCACATTTTGTTCTATCCTCTCTCTTCTTTAATCTTCAGGCCTACTTCACACGTTTCTCCTTCCACCTTGTTGAAAATGTCTTTTATGGATAGAATGGAGTCTCCAACGAGATCAGTGTCATCTGCTTATGCTAGTAATAGCTTGGGACCTTGAACCGATAGCAATTCAACCGATAGTTTTTATTTCGGCCGACATCATGAATTTCTCTAATACAAATTTTGAGTCCCAGTTAAAGATACACAGATCGAATGGCGCAAAAAGAAGCTAATACCTAGGAGTTACAATGGATCAAGATCTAACATTCACACCACATGTTAACGCGGCATTCCAGAAAACATTAATGTTTTATTTGTACACTTGCTTTATCATACTGTGGTTGACCATAATTCAATCCATTATTGTAGGTGGTGTATCCTAATTTATACTGATATTATTAGATGCACTAGATTATTCTAATAAATGATTCTTTTTAGAGCAACAACTGAATTCACCGGCTGGCCAACGCCCTCTACTACTCCAATTTCAATCGAAAAACTTCTGGAGGCCGCTAAAGCTGCAGCTACTAGCACAACTCGTGCAGTTGAAACAACTGTATCAACAACGACAACAACCACCACTACAACTACAACAACTCAGAAGCCAACCACGCCTGGCGTTTGCTCGAACGAATGTGATCTTGCTGGTACCATTAAATTGATCGGAGGAATCAAGTGGGTACCGGAGTATCTAGATAGAAATACTAAAGAATGGCAGGTTTTGGCTAACGAAGTTGAGAGTCAGGTAAACAATTCATATTCTTCTATAAATAGTATCCAAATTAATAATATTCATCTTCTTTTAGTTGGATTATGTGTACAGTTCCTCTTCGTTGCTGAATCGATGGTATAAGAAAATCAGGATAGATGGATTTAGGTAACTACCTCCACTTGGTTTCATAGACCTATTATCAACCATATTTTTGCTTTTAGTGAAGGAAGTGTCTTAGTCGACTACTTGGTTGAACTCAACGATTTAGGTAGAAGGGTAAATACTCAAGAGATCAAAAGGCTTTTCCACGAGTCATTGGACGATGCGCTTTCAACACTTGGAGGATCCAACAGGGAAGCAAAATCATTGAATGAGTCTATCAAGCTAGAAGGGAAGCTGGCATTGGGAAATTTCGTTGTGGATCCAGCGTACACGGACTTTTTGGGTAAAAAACTTTATTTGTACTGTTTAATCAATTGGACAATATTATTTTGTCCATACTTTTATATACCTATCTATACGAAAAGTACATAAAGTCGTTAGCAACAATTTTAAATAATAAATTTCAAGAAGACCTCTTTACTGCCTTCCGTCATTATGGAGTATTGGACACTTTTGCGTTTCTTAGCCAAAAATGAAAGATGACTGTCTAGATTAGCGCGTTCTCTTTTATTTTATGTCTTCGAAATTTCCTCTACAAGTCTTTTCGTATTCTATTTCTCGCTTTCTGTTTGATCTCTCTTCATCTCAGGCCAATTCTTTCATGATATCTTGTTACAATTCTTCTCCAGCTATCATCCGGTATTTCTCTCTTCTTCTTCTTCTTCTTCTTTTGTCTGGTTGGTATTTGAATGCCTGTCTGGTAATATTATTTTGGTCTTTCCTTAGTGTGTGTCCAATCCATTTCCATTTTCTTCTTTTAATCGTGACTATTATTTTCTCTTGTGTTGTTCTTCTACATAGATCTGGCTTTATTATTTTTTTAGGCCAGTGTAGTTTTAGGATTTTTCTCGACGATTTATTTATAGATGTTTGTAGTTTTTTAGTAGTTATTTCTTTTAATGCAGATGTGAAATATTTTGATTGTGATTAATTCCGATACATCGCGTGGTTTCCGAATTTTGTTTACGGAGTTGTGTGCATGTTGTGCCTTCATTATTATTTTTTCCAAATCTGATCTACTACCTACAGCCTTTTTTCATGATTAATCACAGATATGTACCTAAATTAATCTACTTCCTCTCTTGGTCTTCCATATTTATATTTTAATTTTGGTATCTTGTTTTTTGTTTTTTAAGAGTTTTGTTTTTCTGTATTTATCTTAAGGCCCTTTACATTGTAGTATTTTGAAACTTTGTCGATCTTCTGCATATAATTACTATGTGCGATTAGGAGACAAATGTCGTCTGCGAACTCACTCCAAGTCCTCCAACTGGTTGTGCAAAGTGTCGGGGATAGTACACATCCTTGTTCAACTCCGCTTTGTATAGCTGTATGCTTTACCATTTCTACCTCAATATCCAGTCTGTATCTCTTCTAGAATAATCTGGTCAGGTTGACGTATTTCATTCGTATTCCTTATAGTTTCAAAATATTCCACATTTGCTCTCTATTTATACTACCTATGGCCTTTACAAAGTCAATAAACAGTATATTTACTTATATTTCTTTGCCATTCGCTATCTTGTTCCAAGATAATTATTAGAGTACCAACAAATGTAGTGGATTATATTTTTTTATGAATATTTTCTTTTTTTCTTGTCTGATATCTATATAAAAATGTTTTAATTTTTTTCTTTGTAGTGTTACCAAAACAAGTATATCCTACGGTGGGCTATGCGGAAAATGACGTTCTTCTTCCACAATGGGCTATTGCTGTAATAGTCATCGGATTGGCATCACTTCTCTTCGTCATCATCTTTGGAGTTACGGTGGTAAGTTGGTATTTCCTTATAAAAACTACATCACGGAATAGTAATTAAAGCCTTCTTTTCGTTTAATCCAATTTATTAAAGATAAAATAAAACCAATGTCTTACTTGCGGGAACAGCCCTTTAAAAATCATTCTCAAGAAAATCCCTGCATAGTGTGTGTGTGTTCACAAAGAGGGGATGGCATTAGATAAATTGCCATCCCCTCTTTGTGAACACACACACACTATGCAGGGATTTTCTTGAGAATCCCTGCATAGAGAAAGCTTTCTTTATCTTTAATCTAGGCCTGAACCCCACTAGATGTCGCTGCAAGTAAAATTTTAGTTTGAATCTATGAAGTCATAACTACGAAATTGATATGGCTGGCTGAATGACTAATAGTCGAGGCCAAAAAAGATGAATTTCTCTTAAACTTTAATCCGTACTAAGAATAGTATTTTTCCAAAGCTAGTCAAAATATCTAATTGAAGGCAAACTGGTAAATTTATTGATTTTACGTTCGTGTTCTAGTTATTCTCAAATCTATAAGAGGTCGCTCCATATTCAAAAAATTATTTTTCAGGTTCAATAGCCTACAATAGGGAATATTGCTGGAAAGCGAAAGCCTAAAAATATTTCACAATAGTATATTGTTTTAAAATTTCGTATTTATAAAATTTATATCAAACACTAAGTAGACATTTATTTAGTTCTGTTGTTCATCTATGGATAAGTAGTTAAGACATGTAAGAAAAATCCATATTTTCCTTATACTGTAATTTCCCTTATAATAAAAAATGCATCTGATATTGAACGCCCTTTCATAAATCCACACCGATTATCGGATATTTCGGTTTCTTCATGCATTCTATCAATTAGCCGTTCCCATATTTTCATGGTCTGACATAAGTAATTTTATGGCCCTGTAGTTAGTATGTTGTTGTATATCTCCCTTATTTATGTAAACACGTTCTAATATACTGCTTCTCCATTCGTCTGGCATTTGTCCAACTTCCATAATTCTATTAAATAAACCTGCTAGCAAACTTGTTCCTGTTTCTCCTAATGCTCTCCACACTTCCCCAGGAATATTTTTTCTGTCAAATTATTCATTTAATAAATTTACAAAGCTTTTTGTATCGCTTTTGATATCCTTTTCGTGAACTAGTATTTTAATATTTTTGTCTCAGACACATTGAAATTGTTTTTCTGTATTTACTATACCTATGCTTGTTTATTTTATATACCTTTGTTTTATCTTCTCTTGTATGAAGTTGATCGTATAGTCTTGTATACACTTCTGTTTTAGCTTTTGCTATTGTTGATATTGCTACGATCTCCAAAGACGATCTCCAAAGATTAACACACATAATCAATACAACAGCTAAGAAATACAATATGACAATATCAGCAGAAAAAAAAAACAAATATATGACAACATGTAAATACCCACTACGATGTAAAATCGAAATTGATGGGAAAATAATAAAGCAGGAAGCAAGGTTTAGATATCTGGGAATAGATATAACCAGTTACGGAGGTGTTGAAGAGGAAGTACAGCAACAAAGCTTAAAAGCAAGAAAAACGGCAGGATCTCTTAATGACACACTCTGGAAGAACAAACACCTAAGACAAGACGCAAAAGCAAGAATCTATAAAGCAGCAATTAGATCTATATTGACATACACGGCGGAGACAAGACCTGACACATCTAAAACTAGACGACTACTAGAAACAACAGAGATGAAAATACTTCGACGAATATCAGGGAAAAGTCTGTTGGACAGGGAGAGAAGCGAAAACATAAGAAGATCATGCAATGTAGAAGACATAAATGGATTGGTGGCAAAACGGAAACAGGAGTGGAACGAACACATTAGTAGAATGGCCGAGGATAGGATAGTACGAGTAGCACGAGATAAGTCACCAAATGGACGAAGAAGTATTGGCAGACCAAGAAAAAGATGGTGCGATAATTTAAACAATTTAGGAGGCTAATATTAAAGAAGAAACAGGCTTTAAAGCCTGCATACAAGAAGGAAGAAGAAGAAGAAGAAGAAGAAGAAGAAGAATAAAAAGAAAAAGAAAAAGAAAAAGAAAAAGAAAAAGAAGAAGAAGAAGAAGAAGAAGAAGAAGAAGAAGAAGAAGAAGAAGAAGAAGAAGAAGAAGAAGAAGAAGAAGAAGAGTTTGCTACTTTCGCTTCCTTTTTGGATCACCTATAGTTTTCACGATCTGTTCCTTCCTATTTTCTTTATCTTCTATCTTCTTTATATCATTTTATTCTCTATCTCCTTTATCTTTTCTTGAACTTAGAATAGATTATATATTAAAATGTTATTTTCATTAATTAAATTATTTTTTCAGCTGGTAAACAGGCAGAAAAATAACAAAAAGAAAGCTCCCACACCTTTAACTGAAGGTATGCTAAACGAACTCAATAAAAACCATATGGGAGGCATCGACAATTATGGAGCAGAAGATCTCTATAACATGGAAGATGTGTGGAACGAGAGAGGTTATGACCAAAAACCTCCCAAAAAGGTAAGCATTATAATATTGATGTTTTTCACATTAAGAATAAAAAACAGTGTGACTGTCACCTGTTGTAACATAATGACCTAATGTTATCTTTTGACCCACTTACCACGTGTGGGAGTCATATGTTGCCCTAGGGCCGTAGCCATAGGAGTTTTATCCATCCTTTGGATTTTGCCATTTTGGCATCTATATAAGACTTTTAGTCTGTTTTTGAAAGGCTTTGACCTTTGTATTTTTTGGTTGGCTCACCATGTTCTTGTAACACTGATGATGCTCTTGTTACAGAGCGAAAACGTTTTGTTTCTATGTTTGTAGCCCTATAGGGGCTTTTTAAACTAATATACCTTTTACCAAGCCAAAATTTTTTATCAAATTTTACATTTAATAAGTAATTTCATTATATGTTTATTCAGGACCATATTATTATGTTTTCATTTGTTCTGGAATCATCGGAGCTAGCCCTAGCTCCTCGCATAGATCTCTAGATTTTTCCATTCTAGCCGCTATCAAGGGGAATAACTGGTTTTGGCAGCAGACTGTCGGATCGTTTTGATGTAGGGGAGAGTGACGTAACAGTACACACAAGTTAATAGAGTAACATTATTTTAAGCCTGTAATTTTTCTTCTTCTTAGGGTGCAGGTCCGTTCCGAACGTTGGCGTTCATTCTGGCTATGATGATTTTGTTGGTTGCTATACGGAATAGTTGTGTTGAAGTCTTTCTATACCATGCTCTCAGGTGAGCAAGCCAGAATATTCTTCTTCGTCCTGGCCCCTTTTTCTTCAATTTTACCTTGCAAAATGCATTGGAGTAGCTCGTATCTACCTTGATTTCTCACTATATGTCCCAAGTACTCCAGCTTAAGACCCTTCACGATGTTGACCAAATCTGCGGTTGTGTTCATCCTCCGTAGTACTTCTTCATTGGTGACTTTGTCTGTCCATGGTATCTTCAGGATCCTTTTGTACAACCATAGCTCAAAAGCCTGAAGTTTTGATAGAGTTTTCGCCTTCAATGTCCACGTTTCTACTCCGTATAGAAGCACTGAGTACACGTAACATTTAAAGAGCCTTATTTTTGTTTCTAGAGTGAAGTCATGACTCTTGAACACAGAGCTCATAGTCAAGAATGCACTTTTTGCCTTTCCGATGCGACATCTAATCTCTTGGGTATTGTCCCACGACTCATTGGTTATAGTTACCAAGTAGTTGTATTGTGAGACACGTTCAATTCTCATTTGGTTCACATACAGATCTGCTCCAGTTATGTTTTCCTTGCTAATGATCATTAATTTGGTTTTGCTGGTGTTTATATCCAGTCCATATGTTCTACTTGTTTCCGTTATTTTGTTCATTAAGTTTTGCAGCCCTTTTATGGCAGGGCAGCTTTATCCATTAGGCAATATAGGCAGTTGCCTAGGGCGGCACATTATGAGAGGGCGGCAAGAATACTGTACAAAAAATATTTGTATATAAAAATTATGAATCTGGGTTCTGTAATTAAAAAGTACGAAGTTCTTTCAAATTACTTTACCGCAAGGAAGCCAAAAAATTGTGCCCAAATAAAACATATAAAGAAATAAGAAAGAGAAAAAGAAAAATTCAATTTGACGAGGAGGCCGATGATGAACTAGACTTTTCAGCTAGTGATGAGATGAAAATTCACACATTATATATTATAATCGACACTCTGATAAGACACCTGAACAGACGTCTGGAATCTTATCGACTTATTTATCAACGTTTTCGTGTTATTAACAGATTTGTCAAAATTAAGCAAAGAAGAAATTATTAAAAAAGCTAAAAATCTGATACCAAATAAAGAAGACCAAGATACATCATTCATACATGAATGCATTGACTTAAAGGGTCATTTGGATATCACAACAAAATCACCAATTCACATACGAAGAGTTAGTGCAGTCACTGAATGTGGATATGAGCTATTACCTCCGATTTCGTTGAACCTCCATCGATTTGCGTGAAAATTGGTGAGTGGTTAGAGGATATCTCAAGGAACAAAAGTTACATGTGTCAACTTGCGCTTTTACCCTGGGGGTGAATGCCACCCCTTCTCGGGGGTGAAAATTATTTTATTAAAAATAATCCCAAAATTAGATAGAGGGATAAATTCTAAACAAAATTTGTTACATAAAGTTATTAAAATAAATCAAAACTTTTTGAATTATTAAACATCAAAGATTTTAATGTTTCGTGAGAAAAATGCATGTTTTTAACTGATTTTTCATAAATAACTCAAAAAGTGTAAAATTTTACCGAAAAGTTATTTTTACCAAAATTGAAGCTAATAAAAAATGAAATAAACTCACTGGAAAAACCTTTAAATTTTAACTAAAAGTGAGTTATAATAGGTAATTGAATGTATATTTTTTCGGTGAGTACCCAAATCTAAGTAGGTACCTATTTAAGCTTAAATAACGAGAAAATGATGCGTTTTATAACATAACCTTATTAAACGTTTGTTAAAGTACTTAGAAATATCTATAAAATGAGCTCCCGAACAAGTTGATAGCATTAAAATTTATGCACAAAATATTTTTCAAAATCTATCTTTTAAAAACTTTTCCAAAAAAGCTATTGTTTTTTTTTAATAACTCCGTTAATTTTTACGATATCAGGTTTGCCTTAAAACCATTTTAAAGTTAATTTTAATGGCTCACGCTGAATTTAATCTTTTAAATCCCTTACTTTTTTAAAAAATAAAAGGTTGAATGGCCCCGGTTACATGGTTCTCGCAGCAAAATTTAAGCTTTAAACGTTTCTATCTTGGATATTTTTTACCCTACAGAAATAGTAAAAAGGTAAAATATTTGATAAAGAAAAACTAAAATTTAGTTGTACATATATCACTTTTTACGTATATTGAGTACTTTTGGAGTTTTTATAAAAAAAAATTAAAATTACGATCATTTTTAAAATTCTGATTTTTTTAAATCATATCTTTTTTTCAACAATATGAATTCAAAACCGGTCAAAATTGTTGAAATCATTATATTTTACAGGTATATTTTATAAAATGCATTGTTTTCCCGTTATTTAAGCTTGAATACTTAGATTTGCGTACTCGTCGAAAAAAATATACATTCAATTACCCATAACTTACTTTGAATTACCATTAGTTTAGTTCTTTAAGTGAGAAGTGTATTTAGATTTTTATTACCTTTAATTTTGGGTAATAATATCTTTTTTGTAAAAGCTTTTATTTTTTGAGTTACGTTACGTTTTGAGTACGTGAAAAACAGCTTTAAAACATGAATTTTTTTACGAAAAAATAAAATCTTTGATCTTTAATAACTCAAAAAGTATTGATTTACATTAATAACTTTATATAACAAATTTTGCTTAGAATTTGTCTATCGATTTATGGTATTATTTAAAAAATAATAATTGTTCACCCCTGAGAAGGGGTGGCATCCACCAGCACGGTAAAAGCGCAAGTTGGCATCATGTCACCTTTGTTCCTTGAGCTATCCTCTAATTACTCACCAATTTTCATGAAAATCGATGGAGATTCCACGAAATCGGAGGTCAAAACCTTCAGTCACTGCACTAAGTGGATTGAAAGATATTATCCCTAATTTTGACATTGCTTTGCACATTAATTTATTTGTGCATCCCAGTTGCCAACGTGCCCGCTGAAAGGTCATTTTCGAAAATGTCCAGAATTAAAAATAATTTCCCATCAAATATGACGCATGAACGTGTTAACAATTTGTCGATTTTGTTAAGAAAAATTTTTTTTGAAAAGAATTTTCTGATGTGATCGAACTGGAGTGACGATTTTTTCTGTTATGCGTATATAAACATCGTAGTTTAAATCCATTTTTAATGAATTCTTATTTAAATAAAAATTTCTGCAATTTTTTTTCGCAAAAATGGTAGGTACATGTTTGAAGGAGTGAAGTCGAGTTCGCTCCGCTTCGTTCAGGTATATTTTAGAAGGGTACGAATTGGCTCCCGCATGAATGCGGGTAGGCTCTCATATAATCGCGGAAACATTAGACATTGTTGCCAAATCGTGTAATATTTATACTGCTTAGGAAATTTACATAGTGATATAGACTTTTTATAGGAAAATTATACTTTTAGACAAATACTTTTAGAGTTTGTTTTAGTTCAACATTGGCATATGTGGCAATTTTAACACAAATTATCGATGTCGGCCGGTATGCGCTCGACCGTTTTGCGCTCTTACCTGAAATCGGCCGGTTTGCGCTCTACACTCTAATACCCGAAAGTTAAGTTAGGACCGAAGGGTTAGGTCTTCCTCCTTTCCCATAGATATTTCTAGGAAGGTACCTGTTTCTAACAAAAAGAGAAAATTTGAAAGAAGTGACAACGCTGGGTGATATTTTCGACATGTTTAGGTAAAATAAATTTTGTCTATGGGAGCCAATTCGGACTCTACCTTTTTTAGTTCAGGTAAAATTCTTACCATTGGGAGCGAACTCGACCCCGTCCGTTTGAAGGGCGGCTACTACAGAATTGCCTAGGGCGTCAATTGACCTAAACGCGGCCCTGTTCTATGGTATTGGAAAACACTAACCATATAATTAAACATATAATTGTAATTTTAAGCTCTACTAATTTTTTAATACGCCACTAATATATTTTTCTACTTTCTTCTTCAGCGCTCCAGTGGATCCATCCACGACAACAGTATGTCAAATCTATACGACAGTTGGCGATCCGAATGGAACGGCTACTATTACAACGCCTACTACGGCAATCCAGGAAGTAGCCACAGCGGCTACAATGGAAGAAGAAGATCGGATTATGACACAAACTTCTAAAAATTATTATACGACAATTTTAAGTTTTGAAACTGCCAAGAGAGTAATTTTTATTATTTTCTATCGTTTTAGATCGAAAACATGACGTAACAATATGACGATTTAAAATGTTTGTCTAATTTTATTAAGAAGTAAAGTTGGACAGACGTAATATATAGTTTTACTTTTGCCTTTACAAAAAATTTGACAATTTTAGGAAATATTATAGTTTTTAGTTTAATCAAACTTAAGTGCAGTTGTGGATTGGTTTGAAAGTCAAAATCTTTTCATGTAGATAGCTAGTTATACGCCATACTTACTACTTTTTACTTCTCTGTACTTTGTACTTTAGTTTTATTTCACCTCTGTCAATGTATTTATTATCTCATCAATTATTATTATAGAGAAGCAATATTGCTGAAAAATTATTTACTGCTATGAGCTATTTCATGTTTTTAAAATAGGTACTGATCCATTACTTGTATTTCAATTTTCAGCTAGGAAGAACTAAGGTAGTGTATATTTTCTTCAATCTGTTTGCATCCACTCCTGAACTAAGGCCTCCTCGTGAATTCTCCAGTCTTCTTTATATATGCTGATTGAACGGAATATGCTGAATCCAGGGAAAGATTGAACGAAGACGGGGTCCCGCTAGGGGCCAGATTTCATGGCATTAAAATATCAGAGACTGGACCGGTCTTTATTTTAACATCTTTGTTTAGAGCCAAGTTGGACGGAGACAGATTTGCCAGTGTAGTCACTAACCTCCACTAAAGGACACAGCCCCGCAAGAAGAAGTAGGATTTTCGCCTCTGACGACTTGACTAATATTAAAATACTTACCTTTTTGGGAGGTTTTTGGTCATAACCTCTCTCGTTCCACACATCTTCCATGTTATAGAGGTCTTCCGGTATTATTTGGTGACTTATCTCGTGCTATTCGTACTATCCTATCCTCTGCCATTCTGCTAATGTGTTCGTTCCACTCCTGTTTCCGTTTTGTCACTCATCTATTTATGTCTTCTACATTGCATGATCTTCTTATGTTTTCGCTTTTCTCCCTATCCAACAGACTTTTCCCTGATATTCGTCGAAGTATTTTCATCTCTGTTGTTTCTAGTAGTCGTCTCGTTTTAGATGTGTCAGGTCTTGTCTCCGCCGTGTATGTCAATATAGGTCCAATTGCTGCTTTATAGATTCTTGCTTTTGTGTCTTGTCTTAGGTGTTTGTTCTTCCAGATTGTGTCATTTAGGAATCCCGCCGCTTTATTTGCTATTAAGTTTTGTTATCGTAATTTCTCTTCAATATCTCCGTAACTGGTTATATCTATTCCCAGATATCTAATCCTGCTTTATTATTTTCCCATCAATTTCAATTTTACATCGGTGGGTATTTAGATGTTGTCATATATTTGGTTTTTTCTGCTGATATTATCATATTGTATTTCTTGGCTGTTGTATTGAAGATGTGTGTTAATCTTTGGAGATCGTTTTCTGTCTCGGCGATTATTGCGGCGTCGCGCATCGTCTGCATAACATAATATTTGGATTTCTTTGTTCCCCATTCTGTAACCATGACCTTTACGTACTGCTTCTATTATTTCGTCCATTATTATATTAAAGAGCAGTGAGCTTAATGAGTCACTTTGTCTGACTCCGCTTTATACTGGTATAAACTGCGTTAGTTTTCCATTTATTTTTGCCTGTATTCGATTATGAAAATAGATATTTTCGATGGTTTGTATAATATTGATTGGTATGTTTCTTCTATACAGTAAATGTAAGACGTCTTCGACTTAAATGCGATCGAAAGCCTTTATCAGGTCTATAAAACATAGATATGCTGGTTTATTGTACTCAATGGCCTTTTCTGTGATTTGTCTCAGTACAAATGCCGTCGTCTACGCAGGATCTTCCGGATCTGAATCCTTGTTGTTCATCTGATAAAGTTGTTAGTTTATTGATTTTGTTGGTTAGGACTTTTGTGGTTAGCTTAAGTGCGGTGTTCAGTAGATTTATACCGCTATAATTGTTGGGGTCTTCTTTGTCTCCTTTCTTGAACATTGGTTATGCTGTTTCTCCATGTGTCTGGTATCTTGCAGTGCAATATTAGTTTTTGTATAAGTTTTGTCATCTCTAGGGTTATACTTTCTCCTCCGTATTTTAGAAGCTCGTTGGTTATTCTGTCTGGTCCTGGTGGCTTTCTGTTTTTGAGTGAATTTATGGCTATCTCTACTTCCTGAAAGCTGATTTCTATTTCGTGTCTTAATTCAGGTAGGTTATTGTTTTGATTTTCCTTTCCTTTAAATAGTTCCGTCAAGTATCTTTCCCATTTTTTTACTGGTATGTTATTGAATTCCTTCAATTCTGCCTTTTCTTTCCGTTGGTTTCTTATGAATCTCCATATTAATTTTTGTGTTCCGTAGAAGTCGCTTTCCATCCTTTTTTAAAACTGTGCCAGTGTTAATTTTTTGTTCTTCTTACCAACTGCTTTGTTTCATTTCGTATTCTTCTATAGGTGTCTCTGGATTCTGGAGTGTTTGATGTTTTATACTTGATGTAGGCCTCTCACTTCTCTTTACATTTCTTTTTTATTTCTTTTCTGAACCATGATGTATTGTTGATGTTTCTTTTGTTCAGTATGACTTTACGTTTTCCTAGAGCTTCTGTTGCTGCCTCTTCAATGTTGTTTTTAATTTTCTTCCAACTCGTATTTATATCTTCGATGTCATCTATTTGTTTCAGCTGTATCTTCTGTGCTAGCCTCCTTTGGTACATTTCTCTTGTAGAATCGTTCCACAGTGATTCTATATTGAATTTTTCTTCGGTGATTTCCTGTATAAAATGTTTTGGTGTTATTTTCATTCTTATTTTTGCTAGGACTAGTTTGTGTTCACTCCCTGCGTCTGCCGAGTTTAAAGTTAGAATATCTAGAATCTGCTTAGTTTATTTATCAAAAACTAAAATGCATAATACAGAAAAGTAACACAAATAAATTCAAAACTATCCACACTGACACTTCCAGAAGTATTGAGTGGCATTTATGCGAAAAATATATCTTATGATAATTGAACTTTAAAAAAAGTTGTTTTTATAAAATATTTACAATGTCAACAATTTAATATTTAATTGTCATTAACGTAGCTAATTAATAGATGTTGCTCAATTTTTTACGTCCCCCCTAAAGCCTTCTCCGTTTTTTCTTACAAAGACAAACGATCTAGGTAAAGTTTAGAGAAATGTGAGAATTCGAAGTACTTACAGTATAACTTCTGACATTTTTGGTTATTAAAAGTATATGTTAACAATGAGTACCAGACATCAGTCTCTAATTGGCGCAGTCAGTAGGATATTTAATATATATTTTTTTCTCATCTTAATCTTATTTACTCCTGCTTTTATACGTTTTATTTACTCAATTTTGCTAAGGACAATTTACTTAAGAAGAAAACAAACGAGATATAATATTAAAAAATACCATATATGGGCCTAACTAAAACAGTCAAGAAAACCTCACGGGAATGATTAATTATATTAATAGGATGCCTAATGACCTCTTGACAGGAATCATAAGATAAGGACACCAAACGTATATAGAATAACTATGAGTAATCTCATACTTAGTTGTCTACCAGAAGAAGAAGATAAAAGAGGTTCAGAGAATTAACACAAGTTTCAGCCTTGCTATGCAATGTCCTCCTCTCTGGTATTCAAGTATCGTCGAGGTTTTCTCTGAAACTTTTGGTACATTGCATCTATTGACCTGTTGGCTCTTAGGGCAGTCAATGAGGGTATGTGGCTCCGAATTCCATCCTACTATATCGATATACGTGATATTTTCCCAGTAAGAAGGGAATGGCCCAAGAAACAAAGTCTACCCTATGCCGATGTGTGCTTTTGTCTTGGGGGCGGTTCCCAAATGTTTTGCTTAAATAACTACGGAAGTTGCTAGAGAACCTAATACTAAGTAAAAACTGTTCTATAATTACTTTTTCGAAAACTCAATACTTTTTTGAGTTATTCCTGGTTGAAAATTGGCCATTTTCATTGAAACATAACACCTTTTCAAACGGTTTTTTGCGAATACCTTAAAAACTATGCATCTAACTAAAAAAAAACATACAAAACATTTTTGTAGCTTATAAAATAACAAAGAGATTCTTTCCTTTATGAATCTTCTAGTTATAACACAAAAAGAGATATGGTAAGTAAAAAAATTTGTTTTCTTGGTGCATGCTCAAATCAGTGTATTTAACTTGAAATAACAGAGAAACGGTCGATTTTAGGTGTATAATTCTACCAATAACTTTTGTTGTGCTTGAAAAAACCTTTAAAATAAGCAATATTAAATGTCAATTACATTCAAACTATGCGAGATAAACTGTAAAAAATTTGATGACTAACGTATTTTAAGAAAAAAATGATAAGTATATTTAACCCCTCATCCACAAGAATTTAAATGCATCGTTTTCCTTCTACAATACATTTTACTATAGTGTTCTTTTTATGTTACAAAAGTTGGGCGGGTTTAAAATGAATGGTTTTTGAAAAAAATAAGATCAAATTATTGAGCGCATTTTTAAATTTTCTTAAAAATCTTCCTATTTCTCCATGTAACTCGAAAATGATAAGAGACGCCAAAAAAAAATGCCATACAAAAATGTAGGTTTTTTCTAGATAAACATTTTGATTTTATTTTTTATAACAGTATCTCTTATCATTTTCAAGTTACATGGAGAAAAAGGAAGATTTTTAAGAAAATTTAAAAATGCGCTCTATAATTTGATCTTATTTTTTTCAAAAACCATTCATTTTAAACCCACTCAACTTTTTAAACATAAAAATAACACTGTAGTAAAATGTATTGTACAAGGAAAACGATGCATTTAAATTCTTGTGGATGAGGGGTTAAATATACTTCTCAATTTTTTTCTTAAAATTCGTTAGTCATCAATTTTTTGCAGCATATCTCGCTTAGTTTGAATGTAATCGACATTTAATATTGCTTATTTGAAAGGACTTTTCAAGCACAATAAAAAGTATTGGTAGCATTATACACATAAAATCGACCGCTTCTCTGTTATTTCAAGTTGAATACACTTATTTGAGCATACACCAAAAAAACAAACTCTTTTTACCTACCATATCTCTTTTTGTGTTATAACTAGAAGATTGAAGAAGGAACGAATCTCTTTGTTTTTTATGAGCTACAAAAATGTTTTACATAATTTTTTTAGTAAGATGCATTATTTTTAAGGTACATATTCGCAAAAAACCGTTTGAAAAGGTGTTATATTTCAATGAAAATGGCCAATTTTCAACCACGAATAATTCGAAAAGTATTGAGTTTTCGAAAAAAAATTATAGAACCATTTTTGCTTATAATTAGGTTCTCTAGCAACTTCCGCAGTTGTTTAACCAAAACATTTTCCACCCACGAGAAGGGGTGGGAACCGCCCCCAAGACAAAAGCGCACATCGGCATAGGGTAGACTTTAAATAAGGAGATATTTTCAGGCTGTTCCTAAAATATCATTAAAATCCATGCAGTAGGATAGAATTTGGAGGTAATAACCTATTCTTGCTCTCATTGACTGCTCTATCTTAATCCATTCTGGTTTTAATTGTTGTTATCTCAGACAAGTAACTTTTGACCAACTACCGCTTCATACAGACGTCATCCCCCCAAGTGCGTGGTAAATCTCACTAACTTATATCTGGCATTAACCAAGTGCCTTCTTCTTCTTGATCTGTCTATCTATAACGAATGTTGCCTATCTTTATCTTAGCGTGGAAAAGCTGCACAGATGTTTTGTTGAACTAGATTCTGAGGTTCTTCAACCAGGATGTTCTTCTTCTTGCTGGACCTTTCTAGATTTCCATGCTTTCCAAATATTTTTCCTTGCAGGATGGTTTGTAGGAGGACATATCTGGATTCATTTCGCATAATGTGTCCAAAGTATTCCAACTTTCGAGATTTGATGGTGGTCAGTATCTCTAGGTTCTTCATTCTTCTGAGGACCTTCTCATTTGTAACCCGGTCAGTCTACGAGATTTTAAGTTCAATCTCAAATGCTTATAAATTCCTGCATATATCTTCGTTTAAGGTCCATGATTCAACACCATAAAAAAGACAAAGAAGACGTAGCACTGCAGCATTATTTCTTTTATGCCAATAGAGTGAGGTTGAAGGCCCCCATCAGGTTAAAGTATCTTTTCCAATGCGCGCTCGTATCTCTTGGTCGTTACTCGATTCTTCATATATTATGGTGCCGAAGTAGTTGTAGTGTGTCACTCTTTCTACAGGAGTTTGGTTGATATAGACTTGACCTTCTCTTATCTTTGTCTTGCTAATGAACATAAGCTTTTGTCTTCTTTACGTTTACATTGAGTCCATGTTGTTGACTGTAAAACGTGATTCTGTTCATAAGGACTTGTAGGTCTTCTAGGTTTTGAAGGTAGGTACCTACAACTAATATCTAATAACCAAAAATGGCATATATGTTAAACAAATCGATAAACCCAGGGCACATAACATTTTTTTTACTTTTTAAATAGTGTTTTAATATGTTTTAAACTATAGTACGACTAACATTATCAAAATGTCGTGACCTGGAGTTGTTTTAGCTAAGCAAAAGCTCATAGAAAGACATGTTGTGACATCTCTTAATTGCATATAAAGCTTGCTTTCATTTCAAAAATGATCGATGTAACGTTAGGAGAGAGTTAGGCCTCAAGAAATACTTCATAGAAAAGTAACACGTCTTTTTCGACAGAAACGTTCTTCGGTTAGGACCATACCAGATATGGTTTTCAATTTTTTGTAATTGCTGGTAGGTTATTTGGGCGGTGAATAGGTACAATTTTTCTAAGATTAACAAAATGGTTTTTTGTAAGTTTTTGGTCCTAATTTGTAAGTTCACGTTTATAGAAATATTATTCCAAACTATTTGATTAAGGGCTATTGATTGCGTTGACCCATTAACTTGGAAATAATTATCTGTTCTTATATAAAAATATCTTTTCATAAAATTTGTTATAGGTCATCAAAATTGTCATTAATTTCAGTCAATAGTTCTTAGTATATCAGATTTAGCCAATATTTAAAAATATATGGAAAATTAGCCAGTCGACTCAAGCAAAGCTGCAAATAAAACCCTTACAATTGTTTATAACATAAATAATATTATATTTTTTCTAATACATAATATTGTAACATTCAAATGAGCGTTCATATTTAAATACGACTTTATTAATTTATTTAAACAAATTTTCTTTACAAATCTCTAGCTTAAACTAAACTCAAATAAAAGCGCGCTCCGCTTAAATAGCAAATAACGTTATTCTCGATCATTCCAAACTTCGCCACCTCTAGCTATTGCATTTACCGATTGCTATAGCTCTAGCTATTGCATAGCACCGAAACATTTTCATTTCAGCTACTACCCACATAACAATTTCATGTTCTTAGTAGATTCATAGAACATACTTTTTAGAAAAAGTATATACTGAGAATGTGCGTAATTACCATTGCGAATGTGCAGAGCAGATACTGAGTATATACTACATTACAGTACTTAAACGTTCTATGTATATACTTAGAATGTACTACCGCACTTCTTTTCAGTATATACCAAGAATGTTCTTTTTAGAACATTCCAAGGACGTGCTATAAACCTTCTATGTGTATACTTAGAACATACTACCGCACATCTTTTTAGTTTATACCAAGAAGGTACTTTTTAGAATATTCCAAGGAAGTGCTATAAACCTTCTATTTATATACTAAGAACGTACTACCGCATATCTTTGTATGGGAAGAATATTATATTTTTAAGAATATTCTAAGAAAGTGCTATCAAGTGCTATATTGCTTAGAAGTATGTTTTCAGCATCACCTAATCTCATCTTAGGTTCTTTTGTTTCTACCAAATATCTATTTACATATTTTAATTGCAAATGAGAATGTAGTTAGTACCTACATTCTACAATATTACTTAAAAAGTAAGTACATATTTATAAATTTTAGTTATTTATATAAATCATTATATAATATTTAGCTAAACTAAACTATGCATAATAAGTAACTAAAATTTATATAATACTTATATGTACTTACCTATTTATATTGAGTTATCAAAATAGATTATATGTATTTTGAAGCACCGCAAACAAAATAAACAGATTATGTATGTTCTTTAGTCCTAGTACTACATCATTCGCCTTCATCCTTAACACTGCATAGATCCATCATAGATGATACAAATAATGAAATAATGCCTGTTTTCTTTTTCATATTTTACGGTTTTTTCCTATCCCTGATCCATTCAGGTAAGAATAGAAATGGTCAGAATATGATGGTGAGAGGGGGGGGGGTTATGAATGTATTGTGGAATAACAAAATCGGTGGTCAGTGTTGCCAAACGGAGAGAAATTTCCCTTTTTGCGGGAATTTTCAACATAAAAGGTGATAAAGGGAAAAAGTTAACTCAAAAGGGAATTATTGATGTTCCAGTCCAAATTGTAAAATATTAAGAAAAAATCAAAATATTTGAAAATAATTCAACATATCTTCTCAGATTTTGTAAACAGGAGGGAAGTTTTTTTTTTATAAAAGTGGGAATTTTTAAGGTAAGTTGACGGAAAAAGCTTACTCGATGGTTGGCAACGCCAAAGCCTTTGGTTGCTTTGGTTGTGCAGTTTGGCACGTTTTGGTTCTGCGAAATGGCCTATTGAATTGAATGTACCTAAATTCAAATTCCAAGGATGTAAAAATACTAATGATTCATGATAAACTCGAAATGGTAAAGTCATTTCAATTATGAAAACGAATTTTTAATAGTATCTATGTAAACGTTAATACAATTAATGTTTAAACTTTTTTACCCTACAACAATTTTGAAATGAAATTCGTCCAATACTACCTACATACATAAATTTTATTAATTATGTATTCTAAAAAATAACGAAGTATAAGGCTAATATTATACTTCCTATACATACAAATTATTTTTAAGATATTTTAAAAGTATCTACTTATAAGTATGTGTTAAGAATGTACTTATAAGTATGTGTTAAGAATATTCGATAAAGGTATATTCTAAGAATAAACTTTTACGAATATTCCGAGATCCTACGTACACGAATATACTTAGTATATTCGGTACGAGAATATACTTTGAAGTATATGCAAAGAACATGAAATTTAGAATGTTTTTTAAGGTAGATGCTATGCTTGTACTACACATATACTAAAAAGAATATACTCCGACGAATGTTGGTAGTATATGCTTAGAACATGATGCGAACATCATTGTTATGTGGGTATCAACCTTTCTCCTGAATCTTCCTTACAGGCCACACTTCACTGTCCTACACCAACGCAGGTCTCACCACACTCTTGTATATCTTCCCTTAAGCTCTTTATATACTCAGTTTTCGACTTGCTATCCCTCCCCTTTAATAGCCCTTCTTCAATCCTCCAACTTCTCCAATTATTTGCTCTTCTCTATTAAAATGATATATATCAACAAAGAGCATTGACCAAAAATTAACCCCTACCTTACCTTGTCGGTCAATACATCCATAACAAGATTAGACAGGTAGGCACTCAGACAGGTATTAATATTACTCTTTTATTTCAAATATATATTTTAAAGTAGGGGAAAGGTGGGCAAAATGGGGTACTTAAGGTTTAAATTGGGATTTAAAAAAAACCTGTTTTTAAGGTCTTAAAATAAGACAAATATCATTGTTAGAGTAGTAACTATTTATTAATATAATTTAAATTTAAAAAAAGTCAAAGTTTTTTTTATTATATGAAAAAACAGAAACTAATGTAAATTGCCCCATTATGCCCGTCGTATAGGGTAAAATGGGTTACCAAATTGAAAGCAAGAAAAGCCTATTGACAAAATTCGCATACAAGTACAGTGGAACCCCGATAAGTCGGCCCCCGATAACCCGGAAGTCCGGCTAACCCGGACCGATTTTTATCAGACAAACATTACAACAATAAAAATGTATGCCCTTTATGCTGGATTTTCCAATTTCTTTTCAACATCTTAAAATATTTTCTTTTATCTTTCCTTATAAACATATTGTTCGAATGCTATAATATCTTATATTTTTATAATAAACTTTCTTCGTAAAAATTTGTCGCTTTAGCGAATTCCTATGTAGTTCATTCGTTTCAATTTTCAATGTCAAACACATTATACAATGAGAGATAATGCGTATTTGTGTAATTTGATACATAATATACCTTAGTAAAAATGACTGGCATGGCAGACAACGCTCATTCTCGTGTTATCGAAACCAACAGGCATCTGTAGTATCCTTTATTTACTTGAAACTCTCTAGCATTGTTTAGAAAAGACTATTAAAAAATTATTTTTCAAACAATGGACTTAGTCTTCACTTTTATTAAATAACATAAGTTCGTTCTCGTTGCGAGACGGTATTGTGTGTGTGTAGTAAAGTCGCATTGTTCGTTCCGCGTAAATATATTCAGATTTTGTGTTTGCGTGACAGTTTGGACAATCGGTGCAAAGCTAAGAAAGCTAAAAATGAGACTCTCGACGACGCTTTGTATGTGTGGAACGCGAACGTGGTTTACAAGTGTCTGTGTGCCAATTATAACGGAGTTTATCTGTAAGCATACCATATTTTAATAATTTTTACCATTTTCTCCGGCTAACCCGAATTTTCGATAACCCGGATCGGCCGCGGTCCCGATTAATCCGAGTTAACGGGGTTCCACTGTACTACTTCATCATCCTCATCTTCTACACCTGCACATGAATTTTTAGCCCATTTAAGGCAACTGAATCAGCTTATACATCCTTCTGTGGAACTTGAATAAAAGTTTCCGCAAAACCAGTTAATGTCACTATCTTCGCCTTCTGAATCTGACTCTACTTTTTTAGTTTTACCTATTCAATTGCGATTTCTTACTCGTCTGTGATTTGGTTTGATCATCGGCTATCTTACTTGGTATGGTAAAAGGGTAAAGACTACCAATAGGTATGGTAAAAAGAGTACCCCATTTTACCCTACCTATCGGTACCTCATTTTGCCCAAAGAGCAGATTTTGAGATTATGACCTGTTTAAATTATTATAAGTTTTTATTTTTTAACATAATGACAAGCGAATACTCTAGAACACATTCACTGTTAGTTGGAAGTAATGATATTAAATAATAAATTGTTTTAGTAATACTAAAGATGGATTATTTTGCGGCCGATATTATAACTTGGTTAACTAAAAACAGTAAAAACCCACATGTACTCTTCACAACAATTGACTAACAGTTAATTATATCTGCTTTATGACAGAAGGCGTAAACAGGCGTCTATAATATAATTTCATTAACGTCGTATAGATGGAGTGAGTGATATTGAAAAAAAAAGGGGGTAACCCGTTTTAGGCAGCTACCCCGTTTTGCCCGCCTTTCCCCTAATAAAAAATAATAATTTTGTTGTAAAACGAAACCAAGAGATGTTTTATATTTCAGTTGGTTCAGAGAGTGCCGTAAACACCCTTACCGGTTTCAAGCTCGTTGGCTTTCATCAGGGAGTATATGTATATATAATTTATTTGTTATAAGCAATGTTAGTGGCTTCAGCATGAGTTGATTAGTATTTAAATCTAATGTTCTACAAATGTGCCAAATATTTGAAATTAGAATGACCCTTAGCCAAAATACTGATAGAAAGATTTCTAGAGTAGAGTCCAAATAAATACCGAACTGATTTTGTAATAAATATTTTACATTTTTGAAAAAATTAGTCAAGTAAGTAGGTAGAAGAAAGTATTTTATATCTTATGACCCTGAAGACATCTGAGCACTAATAGTAATAATAGGCTATCTGACGTATCTTGTAAAAGTACACCGTTAACTCAATATAACAACAAATTAAAAGTTGAAAACAGTTAAAGTAAACAGTAAAACCAAAGAAAGCGTATTTTTCTACTTTTTTTACTAAATTCCGCATATTTTACTATCTGTTCTTCTTCTTGTGAAGTGGCCTCTCCTCAATGGAGGTTATCTACTATAATTTCAAACTCTTGTCTGTCTTCGGCTGTTCTTATTAGCTGCTCAAAATTTAGCCCTGTCCATTGTCGTATATTTCTTAGCCACGGCAGTCTTTTCCTGCCTAGTCCTCTTTATCCCTCGATCTTTCCTTTCACTATTAGTTGAGCATATTGGTCCTTATTATTTCTGTGTATTATGTGGCCTAAGTACGATGTTTTTCTAACTTTCACTGTGTTGAAAAGTTCTTGTTCCTTGCCTATTCTATGCAGCACTTCTTCGTTTGAGGTATGCGATGTCCATGAAATTTTGAATATTCTCCGGTAGATCCGCATTTCACCGGCCTCCAATTTGGTTTTTTAAGGGTCCAAGTTTTAACTGCATGGAAAAGAGTCGACCAGACGTAGCATTTTGATAAACGTAATCGAATTTTTAGTTTTATTCGAGAATCACAAAGCAGTATTTTGAGTTTTTCGAAAGATTTTCTGGCATGTTCTATTCTGGATCTTATTTTTAGATCAGGATTTAGGCTGCTATCGATCCAACACACCAAGTACTTAAATTGATTGACCTATTCTAAAGGGTTAACTTTATTTTTAAGGTTGCAGATAAAAGAAGCCGGAACATATACAATACTTTTTGAGTACTTTTGAGTAGAAGATTTATTGTTGACTGCTCATGTAAGCCTGTCTTCAGGGTTATAAGATTCTGAGATAATCAATATCCATTCCATTTACGCAATACACGACATTCAATTCCATTTTTCATTCACTAATATCGATAAACGATTATAATTCTGTAAAAATTTTAAATAACGGCTAAATTATTGGTAAGATGTATTAATAGACCTGGATCCCGCGTACCAAAAAAAAAGTTTATTAATAGCAAGCTGAAAGTTTTTTAATAGCTTAACGGTGTCTATTCGGACAAACTTTGATGTATGGGAACACTGGAACAGGAGAAGCTTTAATTGTGGAACGTGATTTTAATTGTGGAACGTGTCATCCTGACAAGTGACAAGTTTATGATTGTGAAAACTAGCAGGTTGTTTTTAAGTTTATTCAATAGAAAACTTTATATAATATATGAAAAAATGTTTGTCCGGCAAATATGTTGGGCATTTTAATAAGTCCGGCACGTTGAACATGTCAAATGACAGGAATCATGTTGGTTAGTAATAGCAGTCTGATTTTTGCATGAGAGTTTAATAAAAGGGTAACAAATCAATTGGAAGTTCTGTCCGACAAAATCCATGATACGTTTTCGTAGTCTGATGTTCGAAACCTGTAACCTGTTCCACAATGAAAATTTCCCCGGTTCCGGTGTTCCCGTACATCAAAGTTTGTCCGACTAGACACCGTTAAGCTATTATTAACAATTTTCAGCTTGCTATTTATAAACTTTTTTTGGTACCCGGGATCCTGGCCTATAAAAACGGCTGTACGACATATACAGGTTAGGTATGACCAGGTTTTTCTAGTCAAGCAGCCTGCTAACAACGTTTTTACTAACGTTGTTTAGTGTTTCGGCTGTGATTCCACCTATCAAGACTTCTAAATATAAAAAATATTCGATAGGTATTATGGCATGACATCGATTTTTAGCTATTTAGATTCCATATAAAGATAGTAGGCAAATCAACAAGTAGGTATCATATAAAAACTATGCTTACAGACATATAGGCTAGGTTTCTCTATAAGACATCCTTACAAGCTACGAATGGCTCTCGTTCTTCTTCTTCTTAGCCTTCTATCGTCCACGTTTGGACATAGGCCTCTTTCAACTCCTTCCATCGGTCTCTATCCTGAGTAACATATTTCCAATTTGTTCCGGCTGCTCTTTAATATCATCAACCCACCTCAGCTGTGGTCTTCCTCTCGGTCGTTTACTTTGGTAAGGTCTTTAATGTTGTATTGTTGCATTCCAACGTTGGTCTTTTTGTCTAGCAGTGTGGCCTGCGAAGCTCCATTTAAGTTTGGCAACTTTTGTTGTTATGTCCTCGACTTTTGTTGTTGATCTTACCCAGTCGTTCCTCTTTTTATCTGACAGTCGTATACCTAATATTGCTCTTTCTGTTGTGGCTAGTTTATTCATATTTTCCTTGGTTAGGGTATAAGTTTGATCGACACCCATGGCTCTCCTATAACTCAAAATAAAACTGTCTAATCATTTCACCTATCATATACACGTCTATTAAAAAGTCTAACCATAACACTAATATGGTCTTCTTGTTTCATTTTTAAGGGTTCAGCTGGAATGTTGTCTGGCCTAGTTGCTTTCTTTGTTTTTTCTGATTTTATTACATGAAGACCTTCAGATATTAAAATTGCATGCTCTTCTTGATGTAGAATGCTCTGTATATTTGGCCTGTTTTCTTTGAACAATTAAGTTTACCCCATATTCACCATCACCAGTCACCATCACGTCATCAGTGGCATCACAGCTCTTTATGATCCAAATCCTTCTTCAGAACAATCCTCTATTAGCCCCTGTCTCTGGCAACTCTTCTCCATGCTCTAATTCCAGTATATTTTAAATCATTTTCTAAGTTGTCTTGGTACCTAAGTCTCGATCTTTCTCTTGCTCGTTGTCCTATCGGCCCTCTTCTGTCAAAAACGTTTCTGACTTTGCCACCTTTCTCTCGCCCGATTACATGCCCTATCCAACTAAGGCGTGCTACCTTAATGAATTTTACAACGTCAGTTTCTCCAAAACCCCTATACAACTAAAATTTGTAACGCCTGCGCCACAAACCTTGCTTTTATTCCTCATTATCTTAGGATTTTTCGCAGATCCAATATCTGCTCCAAGGTATGCCGTAACTCTACTGATGGAGTTCTTAAATCTTTTTTGATTATACAGCCTATAAATAAGAATTCCCCTTATTTACTTTATTCGTCTATCGGTTAATTCCCATAACCACCAGAACATTATTATAACATGATCTTCCTATTTCAACCTTTGTGTAGATTAACATCTTGTATCAGAAAATATGCTAACCATGCTGAATGATAAAAAATGATTATACCACTAGCTTGGTTTACCTACTGTCCTCTAAATGTCAACGCATGCGCACTATTCAGTAGCCGAAGTATACTTGGCAATTCATTATTTAAACAGCACAACTTGCAAAAAATTTATGTGTCAAAAAATATTAGCTCTGCCCGCTGATGATTTTCATATTGTTTTGACAGATACGTATATCTCAGAAGGACTTGTACTGTTTGTCAAAATTCGCAATGACGGGCACAGTTACATACACACTCACCGGTACAATGAACCGTCCACCTTATATTTCTTTCAATCTGCAGAAATTGTTAATCTTGGACCACATTTTATGAAGGATGCGGTGAAAACTATCTTTGAAGAAAACAAAACAATAAAATTATTGAAAAAAGTCGTTTATTAAGGTTTTTTGAGGTTGTCCCAGATGTGTTCAATTAATGTAAAAGTAAGTAGTGTAAAACTTGAATGTTGACCTCATTAAGGTACTCACGGTTAAATCTTGCGGTATGGCAAAGTGCATTGTCATGCATTAATCTAAAGTTTTCACCAATGAACGGTGCAACAGACATGACATTGTCCTAGGGAAATTTTTTCCGTATATTTGATAATTCACACTGCCTCTATCGAATACAACATGATCAGTACAAGTTTCGTAATAGATCCCTCCCCAAATCATGATTGACTCTTCTCGGTAAGCCACTGTTTCGGTCATATTGTAGTTCATGAAGCAAATCTTTCATTTTGACGCCTGTAGACACGCTGACGTCCATCTGAACATCTTAGGGCTATTCTGCTCTCATCTGAGAACAGCTATTCTTCCAATCCGCCACAGTCAAGTCAGCATATTCTCGCGCAAAACCAACTAGCTTTACAGTGTTGAGGATGCAGCTGTAGAGCGCCAACTGGGCAGAAAGCCCTCAAATATCTTTCTTCCAGTCTTCTTCTAATGGTACGTTCACTAAGAATAACATCTCTCAACTCAAAAAGATATGTACGAGCTTCACGAGCGGTGCAAAAGCGGTTTCTCAACACTTTGCTGACAAGGAAGTGGGTATTTCAGTACGCACTCCCGATCTTAACCCAATTGAACACATGTGGTACATCCTCAAAAAATGGGTAAGAGCAAGAGTGTCAAGCCCCTACATCCGTCGAAGACCTTAAGACCCCTGCGGTAGAGGAGTGGTACAATATCCCTCAATCGGATATCCAGGATATCATGAATGGATTTCCCAACTGGCTCCAAGAAGTCCTAAGGGGCGGAATTTTCAACACCCATTATTAAGACTCATAATTGTTTTTAATTAGACTATGATTTTCAAAATAAACTTTAGCCAAAAAAATAACCATGTAAAAAACTCTTATACAACCAGTGTTGATATATGGATCGGAGATATGGACCATCTCCAAGGCAGATGAAAACCTTCTGCTTATATTTGAACGTAGGATCCTGAGAGGAATATTCGGTGGCATCTGTGAAAATATTGTTTGGAGGAGGAGGTACAACTACGAGGAATACCACAGATATAAACATATATTTGGTGGTAAAGATATAGTATCTCTTATAAGAATAGGAAGACTAAGATGGGCAGGACATCTAGCAAGATCACAGCAGAATAACCCTCCTAGAAGAATCCTTATGTCACAACCTATGGGAAGTAGAAATAGGGGTAGGCCAAAACTTAGATGGAAGGATGGTGTAGATGAGGATGGGAGAAAAATAGGCGCAGCAAAACCGGCTACGGTTGGCAATGGATAGGACTGACTGGCGTAATAGACTTGGGAAGGTCGAGGCTCTTTCATAGAGCTGTAGCACCATTGACGATGATGATTTTCAAAATTGTTTATTTAAATTTTCTTCGAAGATTTTTAAACATTGAACTTTTGCTAAGCATCTATTGATAAACTATTAATTAGACTATGATTTTCAAAATAAACTTATAACCATGTACCAAAATCCTTATACAACCAGTGTTGATATATGGATCGGAGACATGGACCATCTCCAAGGCAGATGAAAACCTTCTGCTTATATTTGAACGTAGGATCCTGAGAGGAATATTCGGTGGCATCTGTGAAAATATTGTTTGGAGGAGGAGGTACAACTACGAGGTATACCACAGATATAAACATATATTTGGTTGTAAAGATCTTATAAGAATAGGAATATTTTTAAAAGATCTTATAAGAATAGGAGTATCTCTTATAAGAATAGGAAGACTAAGATGGGCAGGACATCTAGCAAGATCACAGCAGAATAACCCTCCTAGAAGAATCCTTATGTCACAACCTATAGGAAGTAGAAATAGGGGTAGGCCAAAACTTAGACGGAAGGATGGTGTAGATGAGGATGGGAGAAAAATAGGCGCAGCAAACCGGAAACGGTTTTACAATGAATAGGACTGACTGGCGTAATAGACTTGGGAAGGTCGAGGCTCTTTCATAGGGCTGTAGCACCATTGCTGATGATGATGATTTTCAAAATTGTTTCTTTAAATTTTCTAAGAAGATTTTTAAACATTGAACTTTTGCTAAGCATCTGCTATTGATAACCTATTTTTTTTTTCAATAATTTTATTGTTTTCTTGTCCTCAAAGGTGGTTTTCACCGCATCTTTCATAAAATATGGTCCAAGATTGACAATTTCTGCAAATTGAAAGAAATACAAGGTGGACAGTTAATTGTGCTAGTGAGTGCAATTTACCCAAAATACTTATATAAGTTGAATGTTATATGTGTACATACCTGTAAATATACCATAAAATTATGTCTATTTTCCCATTATGTAAGATGTAGGATTACATTTACCTCTTACTGTTAATAAATTAAATTATTCTAAATGTAAGTTACATATGTATAAGGTGTTAAAACAATAAATAAAGATGATTTGAAAATATTTTTCGTATTTCTTCATTTCCTACCCAAAAATAAGTACTCAATCGTAAATAGCTGAGTCCAGTCTTTTTATTATCCATCAGATTATTAACTAAACGAAGTTTTTTCAATAGGGCTTTTCATCGATTGTCATTTGTTTCGAGCTTCTCTCATGTGTCACATAATATTAATATATCTACGTCATACGTCTTTGGTTTTTATCATTGGCAATACCTTAGACAAGGAAAAAAGAGAGGACGGGTAACACCCATTTAACACACACGTTCCAAAAGTGAAGCCAGTTTTTGGTTTGTTTGTCACCAGAAACATGGCGGTCACGTCAAAAATAACAATGGGTTGCCAGTGGTGGGTGTTCGTTGAAGGTTAAAATTTCATAAAAAATAAAGTAAATCATCATCTAAAATTCGTAATAAAAACATATGTATGTATTGAAACATATGTACGTAATATGAGCAACTTAATAAAACATTTACCGTACACAAATTCTTCATTTTAAATACATTTCATGTTTTTATTTTAAATACTCAATGCATAACAATACCCCAAAGATACGTCGATGATCAAAATCCCTGGTGTCAGTTTGGCTTCACTTTTGGTCATAGGATTACTCGTCCTCTCTCTTTCCTTGTCTAAGGGCAATACCAATAACATATGTCGTAGATATATTAATATTTAGACGACACATGACTCATGACAGAAGCTCGAAACAAATGACTGGGAATGAAAAGCCTCAGAAGCCAATCGGTGTACCTAAGTCAATAAATATTTGAAATGGGATAATAAATAATGAGATCTTTGTGAAAATAGTTGCGAAAATATGAGGAACCGTTAAAAATAAATAAACCGTCTTATTGATCATAGTATTATATTCATAAAAATTCAAAAAACAAGGACAAGCTATTTGTCGTTGGTGTATTCTTTGATGTTACAGCTCATAAGTCATTTTTCGGGAGAAATTGACTTACACTGTTTGACTTCTGAAGCATCCATGTATTAATTTGCTGGATTAGTAGAACGACCAACGCAGAAGTCTTAAGGAAAATAAATACCTACCCAGTAACAACTTGTCCAAACTAGTAAGATACTAAAAACGGCTCACTTCGGTCGTATCATGCGCCTCACTTTGATCGAACAGCTTCAGCTAATATTGGAGGGAAAGGTAGATGGAAGAAAAAGTAAGGTAGAAAGAGGAAATAATGACTGGGAAACGTAAGAGATAGGACGAAAACCAACGAAAATAACCTAAATACACAATGAAAAAATTGGATCTAAAATTTTTTGTCGAAAATCTACGTTTTTTAGAGTTTATACGAATACAGCAGAAAATAGAAAATATGAAAACAAGATAGAATAATTTTTTTGTAGATTACCTATGATTTTTTGAGTTTATACGATTCATTAAGGGAAAAGCAATTGCGGAGAGGCGACAGTTCATAAGAAAATGACATATTACCATTATTTATCGAGAATTTACCATTTTTAATATTTTTAAATATTCGCAAAAATACAACAGAAAATCGAAAAGCTCTAGTCCATGAAAAAATGAATTATCTGCATATCTTATACTTATTATAGAATTTATCTGCACCAGTTATTGGTGCAGAAATGCTACGACCAACGGAGGGATGTTATTATTTTTAATTTATTAAAAAACGGAAAGCATCATGATCTTAGACATATATTTAGAGCCGAGACATAACTTCTTTCAAATAATAATTAGAAAAGTGAAAAATGTAAGGAAAACGCAGCTCTGACAACAACAAAATGACATGCTTGCTTAACTTCAAGAAATGGGCATTACATACGTCCAAACCTTAATAGAAAAGACCAATATAGAGATGAATTTGCAGAAATCACCGCCATCCTCCATTAGAAGGGACACCTAAACAAGAAGAAACTGATACACTAAATGATATCTACCAGTGGAGAAAAGCTGAAGACTATATGAGAAAATAGTCGGTACTTATCTGATACGAAATCGTGCCTATATAGATATATCTTCTTAAAAATTTATATATACAGGGTGAGGCAAATAAAGGGCCTATTAGAAATATCTCGAGAACTAAAGGCAACAGAATCATGAAAATTGGAATAAAGTGGTTTTGAAGGATGATCCATTAAATGAAAATTTCATCTCTTTCCGGTTATACCGGAAGTTGCTTATAATTTCGTTTTTTTAAATGGGACACCCTGTATATTTTTACATTTTTGGATTCTCTTCGATGTCTTCTTTCTTAAAATATGAGGTTTTGTAATATTATACAGGGTATTTTAAAAGATAATTACGTTTTTTTTATTAATTGTAGCAAAATTAACACCCTGTAGAATTGTAGTAGTTTGACATCTAAAACTCTACTTATGTTCAAATGATTTTTAATATACTCTACTATTGTTAAGAATCATTAGTATAGCTAAATTTTTAATTTTAGTATACAGGGTTGGTCGAAACTCGGAATGAGTATTTTCTGAGTTTTCTTAAATGAAACACCCTGTATTTTAGTATTGTAATGAAATGATATTTTATGGTACTTTTTTATTTCTTAAGCATTCCCTATACCTAACTGCTTTAATTTGTGCTTAATTGTTAATCGCACCAACAATCTTAACTACGTAGGTATTTTGATAGCTAAACCATAATTGGTAATTTTAAGGACCAGTCTGGATTAATATGTATTTATTTCTGAAAAATTATTTGGGATTGAGTATTTTCACGGCCAACCTAATAAAATTTTACGTATTTTTTGTTGCAATTAATGTTTAGCTTGAATCACCAAGAACTCACAAATTAAAGCAGTTAGGTATAGGGAATGCTTAAGAAATAAAAAAGTACTATAAAATAGCATTTCACTAAAATACAAAAATACAGGGTGTTCCATTTAAGAAAACTCAGAAAATACTCATTCCGAGTTTCGACCAACCCTGTATACTAAAATTAAAAATTTAGCTATACTAATGATTCTTAACAATAATAGCAGAGTATATTAAAAATCATTTGAACTTAAGTAGAGTTTTAGATGTCAAACTACTACAATTCTACAGGGTGTGAATGTTGCTACGAAATTAATAAAAAAAACGTAATTATATTTTAAAATACCCTGTATAATATTACAAAACCTCATATTTTAAGAAAGAAGACATCGAAGAGAATCCAAAAATGTAAAAATATACAGGGTGTCCCATTTAAAAAAACGAAATTCCGGTATAACCGGAAGTTGCAAAGAGATGAAAATATTTTCATTTAATAGATCATCCTTCAAAACCCCTTTATTCCAATTTTCATGATTCTGTTGCCTTTAGTTCTCGAGATATTTCTAATAGGCCAGTTATCTGCCTCACCCTATATAGATATAGGTAACAAAAAAGCTATAAAAACACAAAAAACGCAAAAAGAAAAACTCCTACTGGGCAGTAGGTATACCTGTCGTTTCAAAATGACTTCTAGCTTTTAACGTAGGTACCTACTTATTCATTTACATAGGTAATTACATATTGTGAAAATAACCTTTTTTATTTGTGAGTTTTCGTTATTTTGGGACCTTATCATGCAAATTTTATTTAATACAAAAAAATTGTTTTTAAGTAAATCTAATTGAATTTTATTGTTGAAAAGGGGGTAAGCACCATTTTCTCCTTTTCGACTTATAGTAAAAACCCTTCTCTCTTTCTATATCTGCATTATTTGGTGTTAAAAGGAAGTAAACACTGATGGCATTGCATGAATATAGTTTTTACTGCAAACCTGTATTTAACACCAAATGTCGCGGATATAGAAAGAGAGACGGGTTTTTACTATAACTCAAAAAGTATAAAATGGCGCTTAGCCCCTTTCAACAATAAATGATTCAATTATACTTTTTACATTGTCTAACTAAATTACTTTTCACAATAAATTTTATTAATAGAAAACAGAAATTTTGAAAAAAAATCAATGACCAATCCAGGTATGTAAAAGAGTAAACAAAACACAAACATTTCCAATCTGCAAGATTCAGTATCAGGAGAACAGAAACACCCCTAGATTAATGCCTAGATCGTCCAATAGTAGTTTCTTCTGTTACGTAAGTAAATTACCTACTTTGTAAAATGGCTGAAAATTGTAAATTACATTTCAAAGAATATTGAAAACTTAAAGTGTTTTATATAAAATATTAGTATTTTATAAGAACTAGGTATAATATGATTTCAACGTAATAAATATTTTTAAACAGTTTATTTAATTTTATTAAAATACAATATAATTTTAAATAACTACCAGCGCCATCTGTCCGCAAAGGTTTAAGGTTTTGCTGAAAGGGTGTTATCACAGACCATAGAGGTATATATTAACATAGAGTGAGCCTTCACTCCGCGCGTCCTGACGACAAGATCTCTTCGACTGGTTTGCGCTATCTCTTTCTATCACATTGTACCGAGAAACTAAGATGACATTAAGGTGTGAATATAGGCACGGAAGAGAAGGACAACTGTCGCAGCTTAATATGCGTAAGAGTGAAACAGCACTAATCCAAAGAAAAAAGATGGTGTCGTCACTTCGCTTTGAATGACACTCTCTCTATGTCAATATATACCTTTATGTCACAGACCATATATACTTATAGACGTTTCACGACCATGTTAATCTTTCGGATCGAATTAACGCCATCTCTTGATTGGAATGGGAACTAAATTGACAAATTTTAGTTACGTGGGAATTTCAACTTATAAATTTTGCGGGATTTTTGATGAAATTTCGCAGGAAATTAAAACAACAGAAAGACAATTCAATGTTTTATTCAATATTTTACTGAAAACTTCAAATATTCCAATTTGTTTTCAAAATGCTAAACACTACTGCCATGTGTCACGTGACAGCACTGATGTGTAATAATGAGTTGCATGAAAATTTTTGAAAAAATCTTGTAGGATGATTGTTTAGATAAATATTACCTTATAATCTTTTACAAACTTCCAAAAATATATAGGCCAGAAATGTTGATGACACACTTGTCTATTGGAATAAACTGTTTCAGGATCTATTATATTGTTTTTTTAAATGTGGAGAAACACAACACGATCAATGTAAACTAAAAATTCTACTCATAAAAACGGATGGTTAATACAATTGATTAATATTGTGATTAAATCTAATTAAAAACGTAACACCACTATAATAAAATAATTAAATCACAAACTGTAAAATAAAAAGTAAATAACAAATGAATTTAATTGTCAACTGTCAGTTGTTAAATATGACAAGAAAATTGACTGACAGCGACATCTCTGGATTGGAATGGTAACTAATTTGCTGTCTTGACCTTGACAATTTACGTGAAACGTGAAACGTCTATGAGTATGTTGAGTATGTATGGTTTGTGGGTGTAGGTTTGTTCCAACATGAACTTTTGGACGGCCCAGAAACCGTCACGAAACTACTTGTACCGTTTGTTGTGCGCATGTTCGTAATTGTATCGCCCAGTTATCGTCCCATGACGGTAATCATATATTTGTCATTTTTGTTGGTGACAGCTTGTGTGCTTTTAGTCGATCAAAGGCTCAAAAAATTTAAAGAATTAAATCCTAGTGCTCAAGTCAGTCCAACCAGCACATTATGCATTTGCCCGATTACTGAAATGATCATCACGAAACCGTCACCGAAAGATCACAATTCTTGTTGGAACAGTGGGAAGGACGATCCGATGACGATCATATTTTTGTTGGAACGGATTTTCTTTACTGCGCAGGAGCGTTACCGTTTCGTGACGGTTCTCGGTCGTGTTGGAACAAACCTAAACGAGCGATCCACAATTATTGGGATCAAAGCTAGCCGTGCAAAAAATTACGTATGTCTTGTTTTAATTTGAATTTATATCATTGGTTTATCAATTAATTTTGATTAACATTATAAAACATAAAAAATCAGTCAAAACGTTAATACAGAACTTTAATCGAAAATAAAAAGAATTAACAAAATTATAAGTAACAATAATAAATGAAATCAAACAAGATGCTGTATATGTCCACCATCAACATCTCTACATAACCTAACTTTTCTTGTTAAGTTGACGTACACTGCAAAGTTGACGTAAACTGGAAAATATATCTGAATTAAGAATAGACATGCACTATATAGCTATCTCTATCGTTCAGAGCCACCTATGGTGACAATAATTTTGGATCACACGTTATGTTTGTTCTAGCAAACAGTCAAACTAGTCCTTAACGATTTATCCGGAAGGATAGACGTCAAGTTTTATTTTTTAGAAAAATCTTAAATCATCGTTTTAAAATTGTTATAAATTAAGTAATTATACTGTAGATATAGTTAGTTAGTGTTTGAACATTAATTTAGTAGTTAATTTAAAAGTTAAAACGGGATAATACGTTAGTAGTGAATTAGAAATACTAAGGACTTTTCTGTAAGTTTTGCCTTTATATAATCATAGTAGCAGTAGTATAGTAGAGTAGAGGCTGGCTTAGGAGATGGACACTAACTCTCCCGGCCCCCCTGACAAAGGGGGCGGGATCTATGCTTTGCTTTCATTGAACTCGCAAAATTTTTTAAATTCCATACACATGCTAGCCCCGAGACATAAAAATAACATTAATTTAATAGAAAAAGAACTCTGTGCTTTAAAAAATAAATTCCAAAACGATCAGATCATGTTAACAGAAGTTAATAACTTATCATCTAGGATTGAAAATATTAGTAGAAGAAAAGTTGAATACAAGGACACTGACTTCGGCCCATTCCTTATTATGATAGAGAGTGACAAGGGAAAAGCAGGAAATATCCATCCTATGGATATTGGGAAAGTATTTCATACAATGGGTACGACTGGAATTAAAGAAATTAGTAGAAAAGGCATGAATAGAATTGGAGTAATTTTTAACACCTCCAAACAGGCAAATATGGTACTAAATAGTACAGAAATCCTTGAGAAAGGATTTCTTGCTTATATACCTCAAAAAATGCTAACATCAAGGGGTATTATTAGAGATGTAAGTATAAATATTTCAATGGAAAACATAGTTAACGACAGTAAATTACAAAAAAACGTGAAAATTATATCGGCCAGAAGACTTAACAGAAGAGTTTTAGATAGCAGTGGGACCGTTACATACATTCCAACAGGAACTGTACAACTACTCTTTGACGTAAGAACTCCCCCTAAAGAAATAATCATATATTCAAACTTGGTAACAGTAGATCCATACATCCCTCCTGTACAGCAATGCTTCAAATGCCTAAGATTTGGGCACTCACAAAGACAGTGCAGGGGAAAAGCAAGATGCCCGAAATGTTCCGATGAACATACAGTACAAAGCTGCACAGTTTCTGTACCAAAATGCCTATACTGCGATCTTGATCACCTTGCCACAAATAAAATTTGCAAAGAATTCGAAAGACAGAAAAAGATAAATGAAGTAATGGTCTTTCAAGATCTCACCTTTTTTGAAGCTGCCAAGCTGTTTCCCCCAATTAAGGAAAAGCCAGAGAATTCGAGAATGTTTCAGAGGAGAAGTAGGGATTTTCCTTCTTTACTATCCAGCTCACCCAGAGCATTTACTCAAGCACTTCAAAAATCCCCATCCTCCACTCCCCATTTCCAGAGTCAAAGTCATGTGGTCCCAGTTAAAAGGAAAAATAAAGTAATTCTTAAAGACATTAGTTATGACAAAGAGGCGCATAAAGCTCTATTAAATGAGGATCTAAGCAGAAATTTACCTAGATTACCGATTTTAAACAAATTAAATGATTCACAAAAGTATAGGGGATCACAAGGCCCAAGTTTTGCACTCTCATTAACAAGCAATCGTGTACATTCTCAGGATAGTGTATTTTCAAAAAACGTTGATTTAACCTCTGATAATAATATGGATTTTGCAGGTTTTGATGAGTCACATAATACATCTAATTTTAGTAAAAGTAGTGTTGACTGAATTTTCATTTATTTCTTACAGATAATATAATATATTATTTTTTATATTAAAAATAAAAAAAAATAATAATAGTAACAAATTATATATATATGTGTGTATATATATATATATATATATATATATATATATATATATATATATATATAAATGTAAAAAGTGAGTGAGGAGAAAATCTCACTGTAATTGAGGTTATCAGTCAAGGAGAATTAAAAAAATGATCAAACTATTTCAATCTTTTTAATAGAATACGTTTCGTGCAGTATTCCTGCACTTCATCAGTTCTAAAATGATTGTGAAGTTAACATAAAGATGTAAAAAACAATGTCATAACAATGGTTTTTGACGTTATAAACTTAGTAGCTAAAAAATACATTAAAATTTCTTATGCTAAAGTAAAAAACCAAAAAAGTCACAAAACTAAAAGTTTGAAAGTTACATTTACAAAAATCTGTTGAACCATGAGGCCAGGAGAAGAAAATAAATTTTTTCCCATTTGATAGAGTTAGAATAATCAATTTAACACAATTATTTGCTGTAATGTGGAAAAGATAAAAAAAACACCAAAAAAGTTTTAGGTAAAAAACAACCGTTGGTTCACAGATAATGATGAAACGGTATGCGACTCTAACAAAATACTGGATGTGTTTTCAATTAAGATTCTCATCCAACCCCCTTCGGTAACCTTCTACGTATAGTATGAAAAGCATAGAGCTAATATTACGAGCACTTTAAAAATGGATGTAAAGCATGTTGTCACAAAAGGCCTCCAAATGAAGAACCTATCGTTTAAAAAATGACAATACTGTTGAAAAGTAACGGATTTACATTTAAACTGCAGCAAAATAATCTAATCTAATTTGATGGTATCTAGTTTTAGGTGAAATCCATGAACCTAAAATAGGTTAGGATTAATTAAATGTTAGTTATAAAAAAATACTGAATTACTTGCCTCATGATGGTAGGTTACTAACCACCAGACATGGAGTTAGCATGCCATGTTGGAAGCAGAAGTTGGGATGAAATGAAAATAGGAAACTTTCATTACCAAACCAGATATCGGAGGTTCGTAGGTGGGAACTTTTTGGATGAAGTAAAAACATAGGTATTAGGCCATGCTTTGAACGGAATTATTCATGAACAATAATTTGGAATTTCAATACTGACTGGGATTATGGGTTGTTAAGAAGTAAGGAGTGATATATAATGCTGAGATTGTCTATATCTGTGCGTTTATTCATGGAATCTTTCTCTCTTAATATGTGAGTCATCTCTAAAAAGGTTCTTTTATAAAATTAGATTCTGAGCCTAAGGATTTGATGTTATCAAAATCTATTTGATGATTCAGTGAAATAGAATGTGAGCTAAGGGCACAAGAATGCTTGTTGCATCTAATATCGCTTCTATGTGACGTCACGCGAGATTTCAAAGTTCTTTTTGTGTGGCCAATATATTTCAAATGACAATCTTTACAAGGGATGTTGTAAACTACATTAGATTTCTCCCAAATATCTATAGGTGTTTTCGTACGAGAAAAAAGATTACCGACTGTTTTACAATTCTTAATACCAATTTTGGTGGATAACGGTTTAAATAATTTCGTAAGTTTCTCAGTTAGATGTGGGAAATAAGGTAAGGAGCAGTATCTATGAGGGGACACAGATGTGGATACTTCATCCCTTTGAATTTCGATGTTAACTTGTGGGGAATCGTGAACTCCTCCCAAATTGGAATAGGTCTGGTCAAGTAATGCTCGAGAAGTAGAACAAATGTATCTATTGATAAGAGAGATTGGATAAGAATTCTCACCCAAAATGGTCTTAAGTAATATACTGGCTTCACTTCTGTAAAGAGGATGTGACAACCTATGTGTCCTTAGGGCTAATCCCTGTACGAGGGTATGTTTGAATCTTTTAGGATGAAAGGAATAATAATTAAGGAAGCGATTGCTAGCAACGCTCTTTCTAAACCATTTGGTTCTTAGGATGTTGTCAGTACCTCGTACAACTAACATGTCCAGGAAGGGAATGGTGTTGTTCTCCTCCATCTCACATGTAAATTGTAAGTGGGGATTATATTCATTAAAAACGGAAAGGGTGTTCAAAATCTGATCAGTGGGTACAGCCAGGATCAAGTCGTCCACATATCTCTTCACAAAAGGAATGTTGTAATCTAGAAGACTGAGTCTGTCTAAAATCAAGTCATCTAAGACAAAACCAACCAACAGGGGAGAAATAGAAGATCCCATTGGAGTACCAAAGATTTGTAGATAAAATTTGTCATTGTAGACGAAATAGTTGGTATCAAAAACTAGTTTAAGAAGTTCCACAAAGGTTTCCCACCCAAAAGGACAATGGGGTTGGATTTGGTTCCAATGGTTATGTAAGGAGGAAAGGACTACAGGTAAAGGTAGGTTAGTGAAAAGGGACACCACATCAAAACTTACTATTTGAAACCCTATAGGTAGTTGGAAGTTATTGATGAATTCACTGAATTTAAACGAGTCTGAAATGTTGAATTCGTTGTTGTGATCATATGATGTTGAAAGTATATTGGCCAAAAATTTAGCAATATTACAGTTGGGAGAGTTGATTGATGATACTATGGGACGCATGGATAGTTGAGGTTTGTGAATTTTTGGCAAACAGTAAAATCTAGGAGCGATACCATTATAATTGTTGAGGGCTTTGGCTACAACATCTGTAATTATATTAGATCTTTTTAAATTAGAAATGTGCTTATTGATCTTAGATGTAAAAGTGATGGTAGGGTTTCTTGGTAATGATCTATAATATTGATCATCATTTAAGAGTGATTGGCTTAACTCCATGTACTGATCTCTGTACATGAGTACGGTGGTATTTCCCTTGTCACTCAAAAGAACTAATAATTCAGGGTGATCCTTTAAAAAAGTTTTTGTTTCAATGTAAACCCGATCTATTTCTGACTGTGATTTTTTTGGAGCATTGGTATAGTTTAGTATAATATTATTGGCTGATGATCTTAATTGAATGAGATCTGGGGAATCAGAATCTGTTAAAATATTTTCGACATCTGATAAAAGGTTACAAATTGAATAATCCTTGAGAGTTGGAGCTAAACCAAATTTTGGACCAAGAGCCAGTAATTTTGAGACATTAGGAGGAAGATCAATATCAGTAAGATTTTTTAACCATTTCTGTTGATGTTTAATTTTGGAAAATGGAGTGATACCAAGATTGGCAATCTTTTTTTGAAGTGTTTCAAGTGATTTGTTAACAGTAAAATTAAATTGATTGAGCAGTCGACGATCAAAATTATTGATGATATGGGCAGGAAGTGAGTTCCATAAAAGAACCTTTTTAGAGATGACTCACATATTAAGAGAGAAAGATTCCATGAATAAACGCACAGATATAGACAATCTCAGCATTATATATCACTCCTTACTTCTTAACAACCCATAATCCCAGTCAGTATTGAAATTCCAAATTATTGTTCATGAATAATTCCGTTCAAAGCATGGCCTAATACCTATGTTTTTACTTCATCCAAAAAGTTCCCACCTACGAACCTCCGATATCTGGTTTGGTAATGAAAGTTTCCTATTTTCATTTCATCCCAACTTCTGCTTCCAACATGGCATGCTAACTCCATGTCTGGTGGTTAGTAACCTACCATCATGAGGCAAGTAATTCAGTATTTTTTTATAACTAACATTTAATTAATCCTAACCTATTTTAGGTTCATGGATTTCACCTAAAACTAGATACCATCAAATTAGATTAGATTATTTTGCTGCAGTTTAAATGTAAATCCGTTACTTTTCAACAGTATTGTCATTTTTTAAACGATAGGTTCTTCATTTGGAGGCCTTTTGTGACAACATGCTTTACATCCATTTTTAAAGTGCTCGTAATATTAGCTCTATGCTTTTCATACTATACGTAGAAGGTTACCGAAGGGGGTTGGATGAGAATCTTAATTGAAAACACATCCAGTATTTTGTTAGAGTCGCATACCGTTTCATCATTATCTGTGAACCAACGGTTGTTTTTTACCTAAAACTTTTTTGGTGTTTTTTTTTATCTTTTCCACATTACAGCAAATAATTGTGTTAAATTGATTATTCTAACTCTATCAAATGGGAAAAAATTTATTTTCTTCTCCTGGCCTCATGGTTCAACAGATTTTTGTAAATGTAACTTTCAAACTTTTAGTTTTGTGACTTTTTTGGTTTTTTACTTTAGCATAAGAAATTTTAATGTATTTTTTAGCTACTAAGTTTATAACGTCAAAAACCATTGTTATGACATTGTTTTTTACATCTTTATGTTAACTTCACAATCATTTTAGAACTGATGAAGTGCAGGAATACTGCACGAAACGTATTCTATTAAAAAGATTGAAATAGTTTGATCATTTTTTTAATTCTCCTTGACTGATAACCTCAATTACAGTGAGATTTTCTCCTCACTCACTTTTTACATTTAAATATTATACAGTCGTACTCCTTGATATATATATATATATATATATATGTGTGTATATATATATAGTTATGATATTTAATATTTTGCATTGGAATATTAATGGTTTCTTTAACAATAAGCAAGATCTAATGGTGTTTCTTAACGAATACGATGTTAATATCATTCTTCTAAATGAAACACATCTGAAATTTTCACAGCACTTGCATATTCCCAATTTTTACTGCTATAGGGATGATAGGATTGATGGATGGGGTGGAATAGCTGTACTTATTCATCAGTCTCTGGCAGCTGATAGGATAGACATTTCACATATTCACTTGCCTGAAAAATGGCAGGCTATCATTATCAAATTTGAAAAAATTTTTATTATAGGATCGTATAAGACACCAGATGTTCGTTTTCGTAAGGAGATCTTTAGAGAATTGGTTCAAATGTGTGATAAACCGTTTTTCTTCATAGGTGACTTGAATTGCCAACATTCTTTATGGGGTTCATCATCTAACAATCCGAACGGCAATCGTCTTGCAGATCTTTTGGAGGAGGATAACTTGTGTTTTCTCAATACGGGTGAGGCGACAAGAATCTCACCGCCTGACTCAAACAGTGTCCCTGACGTAGCTATAGCATCTCCAGGTTTGGCTGTGGACTGCCTCTGGGAAGTTTTTCCAGAGATAGGAGCAAGTGATCACTTTCCTTTTGTAGTGTGTTACGGGCAGGATAGAAATAGTCCCCAAGGAAATGACCCTCTTCAAGATCGCAGTATCTTTAATGTGAAAAAAGCCAATTGGGAACAATTCAACCAATATATTGAGTCTAACATTAACAACATCCCTAATGAGTCTTACACAGATTTTCAAAACCTAATATTAGACGCAGCAAACAGGTTCATCCCTAAGAAAAAGCGTGTTAGATTCCATAAACCACAATTACCTTGGTGGGATGAAGAGTGTTCAGTTTTAATTAAATCAAAGAGGGAGGCAGTCAAGAAGTTCAAACAGGTACCTTCTTTAGAAAACTTCATTAATTTTAAAAAAATTAGGGCACATTGTAAAAAAGAACTTAAATCCAAAAAGAAAAAATCATTTGTTGTGTTTTGTTCCACAATTTCACCTGATACTCCAATATCAGTAATGTGGAGAAAAGTGAGAAGTTTCCATAAGGCTTTCACTAAAGCCTCAGTTAGAACTCCTAGTAATTCATCGTTAGGGGAGGAAATGCTTTGTTCATTGACTCCACCTGTATTTGAGGACATTGCGTCTCACCCAGTGAAATCTAATACTATCGAGTGTGAACTCTTCACTTTAAACGAACTTTCATTGGTTTTGGTTGAACGAAAGGATACTGTGCCGGGCCAGGATGGTATAACATTTTCTATGTTGCAACATCTTCCAGAGTCAGCAATCAAGTTCCTGTTAAATTTTTTCAATTTATGTTTAAAGGAGGGAATGCATATTCCCACTCAATGGAAATCACAAACAGTGTGTTTAATTCCCAAACCCAATAAAAATATAAATTGTCTTTCGGGCTGGAGACCAATCGTTTTATCATCGTGTGTTAGTAAACTTTTAGAGAACATGGTAAAAATAAGGTTAGATTGGTATGTAGAACATTTTATGATCCTATCGCCTTTCCAGACTGGCTTTCGTAAAGGTAGAGGGGTGTCTGAAAACATAATTCATCTGGTCAATGAAATCTCAATGAATATCTCAAAAAGGAAACCAGCAGCTGCTGTTATGTTAGACATTTCTTCTGCATATGATAAAGTGTCAATCATCCAATTATTGGACGCTTTGGGAGATCTCAATTTGCCATGGTTACTTATTGAATTGGTTAAACATTTATTGACTAATCGTTTGGTGTCTGTTCGTGATCCTATTTCCTTAAATCTGCTAGGACCAAGAACTACCAATGTGGGCCTTCCTCAGGGTTCCCCTTTGAGTCCAGTACTATTTAATATTGTCATCAATATAATTTCATTTTGTGTGCCAGAGGATGTTCTAATTACTCAGTATGCAGACGATGTTGCCATCTATTGCTCCGGCAACAGCTGGGTGGATGTTGTGGAAAAATTGAATGGTACAGTAGAAAGTATTTCTAATAAACTTCATGATATGGGAATGTGTCTGTCATCTAGCAAGAGTCAAGCAATTTTTTTTGATAGAAATAGGAATAATATTCCGAATTTACTAATATCAGTGAATAACACACGTTTAGATTGGAAACAAGAAGTTTCTCATTTGGGAGTTATTATAGATAGTTCCCTTTCTTGGAGAAGTCAAATTGAAAAGATGGCATTGAGGGCTTCCAGTGGAGTCAATATTATTCGTTGTTTGTGTCGAACTTGGTGGGGAGCACATCCTGCAACTTTACTCACTCTATATAAGGCATACATTAGATCACATCTTGACTATGGATCCATTTTTCTGGGAGGTTGTGCACGTTCTCTACTTGCAAAATTGGATAAGGTTCAGTATAGAGCTCTTAGAGTGGTGGGGGGATTTATGAGGTCTTCTCCAGTTCATATAATTTTGTCAGAGTGTGGAGAAACACCGTTAGATCTCAGAAGAATATGGCTAGCATCTAAATTCATTTTAAAAGTAGTAGCCTATGACAACCCAATATATGCCTCAATTGAGCAATTTCACAATGTCTTTCTGGGTTACTTTAGTTTTTGGAGAAGAAAATATTTCCCACCAATACTGGCTGCTTTCCAGAATACTTTACATGAAATTCATGAGGTAGCACATAGCTCCTTATTTCCTTGTCACTCCTTTCCACTTAATATTCAGATTTCTCCTATGGCTTATGAAACTGTCAATATGGGCAAAGAAGCAAATAACCAAACCAAGTTTATGGAATGGTACCTCAATAACTGGTCAGAATATAAACTTATTTTCACAGATGGATCCAAAGATAAACAAGGTAATGTAGGTATTGGGATATACCTTAACGAGAGAACACAGTTAACAGCAAGATTACCCTCCGCTAATTCAATTTGCTCAGCAGAAGTATTTGCCATTAAAAAAGCATTAGAGTTAATGCAACAGAATAATTTTACAAAGTGCCTCATCTGTAGTGATTCTAAGAGTGCTCTAGAAAAAATCACAAGATCAAGCTACAAGGCGTCAATAGACTCACAAACTCTCCAACTAAAACAAAAACTATGTGAATTTGATGAACAACATAGAGAAATTAAATTTGCATGGATTCCAAGTCACACTGGAATTATTGGGAATGATAGAGCTGACCATCTTGCGAATCTTGGAAGAAAGCTGCCCATTAGTGAAGAACCAAAGGCCTCCTTTAAAGATTTTCAAATTAAATATAAAGAAAACCTATGGATCGGTTGGGAAAATCGATTCCAACAAATAGGACAGGCAAAAGGAATTACTTATTGCTCACAAGTTACAGTTCCATATAAAAAGGCATGGTTTACAAAATTTCCCAACGTGGGGAGAGGTATAATCACACAAATGTGTCGTATGAGAAGTGGACATTGTAGTGTTCCTGTACATTTATTTAGATTGAAGGTAGTGAATTCAAACCAGTGTTTATGTGGCAGTGTAGGAACTTTACAACATGTTTTATTGGAATGTACTAGGTTCCAAAGAGAGTCCCAGTTGCTTAGAAGGGAACTAGAAGGTGATCCGACATTAACTGATGTGTTGTTTAAAAATTTAAACTCAAAGACATTAATCGCAGTGCAAAAGTTTTTAACATCAACAATGACTCGTGTGTAGCTTGCTTAAAAACTTTATGACTTTATGCTTGCTTGCAATGCGTGTGCTTTGTGCTTAGTGCGGTTTTGCGTGGTAGTACTAGAACTAGACCATTAATAGTAGAACTTTAGTTATGGAACTTATAAACAATTACAAAGTTTTTTTTTATCTCTTAATATTTCAGATTCAGGAGCTATGAGCTTAAGCCCAGATGTACCTCAGGTACGGCTCTTGAATATTCAAGTCTATATTCACGGATCCTGGCCGGATAGCCCTGGCAGCTAAGGCCATTCAAATGAAGAGAAGAAGAAGAAGTCAAACTAGTCAGAAACCGTCAGCAAACAGTTGGTCAGTGAGAAAACATAATACAGTCACCAGTGCTATCCCCTCTACTCGCGCTGGTCCACTATTCCCTGATGGTTTCAAACCGTTTGAAACTGATGCTAGAACAAAGCTAAGTAGATCGTCAAGTTGAATCATCCAAATCCGGCATGTTAGTTACTTCAAATTTTATTTTTCATCTTATCAAACTTTTTATAATTCAACTTAATATCAAATACATAATATAATAAATTGAAATCTTATTACATTATATTACTGAATTATTTAATATTTAGTCAGACTGTTGTGCCATCCATGTAATATAGGATCAAAGTAACAGACTGTCTTAGAAGGAAACTTCAAAGTTGTAAACTGCAATTTGTGTTTAGCCAGGTTCAGTGCAACTCATCGAATCCTAACTCATCGAAAGACAGTTCATATACACCCAACTCATATATAGCCACTACATTGAGAGCTCCAACTCATCAACAGGACATTTCATAGACATTCACATGAATGATGGGTTTTGGCAGAAAAACAAACGAAAACAATGAAAAAATGTATAAACATTTTTTTGTAGAAAATCTTCATTTTTTTGAATTTATACTTATCATCAACGAAAAATCAATTGTGGAGAGGTGACAGTTCATAAAAAACGACGAAAAAAATTACGGTTACTATTATCAGAGCGTAGGCGCAAAATTTCGAGCCAATGCTTTTTAGATGTATTCATTTTTTCGAATCCTGAGAAAACTAATAAGCATTTTTGACAAATTTAAACGCAAAATGAAAGATTACTTTATTATTACAGAGGGCAGAAAGTCCCCGAAAACTTCTATGTTTATTTTAATAAGGTACAGGGGTGAAAAAGAAGAGAAAATTTAATGTGATTTTTAATTCCAAACATCTCATTCAAAAGAAACTTTTTGTTTGTTCTAAAGGACCTTAGGCCCTTGGTAATAATATAATCTTTCATTCTGCATTTATATTTTTCAAAAATATGTATTAGAGAAAAAAACTTTTGAGAAAAACTATAAGAATTCAAAAATCAAAATAGATTTTTTTTCAAATTGTTTCCTAATATAATGCATAAATCAAAGTGAACACCTTTTAAAAGGAAGCATTATGGAAGAGAGACAAAATTAATAAACATAATATTCAGTGACACTTGTATTTTTTCCAAAAAAAAATAAATAAACAACAATTGGTTCATACAAATTGTTTGATTCGTAAAATTTTAACAAATAAAATTTACAATACACACCCCTTGAGACATTCATTTTACCTTTATTTATCAAATACATAACAAATTACAAAATGCATACACCACATCTCCAAAACCAGCTGAAGGTGCTGATCACCTTTTCAGCTTGTCTTAGAAAATGATTCAACTGAACTTAATAATATGTATTTCAAAAGTCAGTGCAGAAAGAGAATTTTACAAATAAATACTTTAAATACTGATTTAGTACTTGAATTAATAATGACTTCAGTATAATGGTTACATAATAGCTAGCCAAAAATAATTTAACGAGTGAATACTTTGTGTTGCCATTCTTAATAGTAACTAAATGCATTCGAAATTCATTCAATTAATATATTGTAGAGCCTGTATGTCAGTAGAGGACATTACTCTTTTTTTTCTACCAATTTTTATGGCCATCATAACTGAGAATTTTTAATTTGTAGTAATTTAAATTATATACCAATACTTATCAATAATTTAATAAAAACAATCATAATCATACATGAACTATGTACAGCTGCAGTCAATGAATAGTTTACACCTTCCTTTTTATTTTGTAATGCATTGTATTTATACATAAATTTTACATTTGAATGAAGCACAAAAAATCAAGAGCACTTGCCAAACTCATACGCTAAGGCAAGTAGCTGCAGATTTGAACATGGCCATATGTTCATATGGAAAAGCAAACAAAGGTGGGATCATTTTCACCCTTTAGGACAGTTAGGTGGTTCAAGAGGCCAGATCTCCAACGGGCAACAAGATGAGGTGTTAGTAGATTATTTGAAAGATCTTTTTGCCAAGCTTGACAGCATTTCCAGGCAGCATATACACTCCATGTAGAAGGATTGCAAATGAATTGATAAATTGTGCAGCTGCAAGGAAACCTTTTTTGACTGAGGATCACAATAGGAGACCAGTTGCATTATAATATAATGAATTCATAAACTATGAAAACAACTTTTGGTCTAAGGTTGCATTTTCTGATGAGAAAGTGTTTCAATCATATAGTAATCATCAAATAAGAGTTTATAGGCAGAGGAATCATAGGTTTTATGAAAAATATATTCATCATTTACGAAATAGTGGAGGTATCTTTGTCAACATAAAGGAATGGATAAGTGCTAAAGGCCCAGGCATTTGAAGGGTACAGGGGAAGAAAGACAATAGTCCATTTGGATTTATCTCAAGCACGAAAATTAAGAATTATCTACTTATTATAAAGTCAATATAGTATAATATAAAATCAAGTAATTATTATTTTACTATTTTTCTTTAATGTTGACTTTATAATAAGTTAATAAATCTTATCTTTCAGTGTGCTCGAGCAAAATCCAAATGGACTATTGCCATTCTTCTCCCGTACCCTTCATTTGTTCTCATATAGAAGGAAAATTAACAGGATTATATTACAAACATAATCTTGAGAACATAATGTTGCCATCAGTGATCCAGAGATTTCCCAATAACAACTTCATCTTCCAACATGAAAATTACCTGGTGCATATGTGTAGTGTGGGCACAGTTGAAAACAAATTAAATGAATGAAACCTTGGGCCTTGGAATATAATTGAACTATGGAAAGCAATTGAGCAGGTATGGGAGGAACTTGATGAATATAACAAGAGGAGATTGATGCTACCTAGAAATAGAAGATTGCAAAGTTTTATTGACAATGATGGAGCTTCTACCAAATATTAATTGTGTTAATGTTTATCATTACTTAATATAAAATAAATTTAAAATACAATGGATATTTTTAACCCATACTTCCTTATTTTTGTTATTAAAAACATAATCGATTTTATTCAAAAAAACTTAAGTACTTTTTTAAAGAAAGTTACATATAATTTTGTTACATTGATTTATTTCATTTTGTTTTTTTAACTTCAATCAACCTATTCTGGGTCCGCCACTGGTCATTCACATAAATTTGCTTCTAAAGGAGATAAAAATTCAAAAAATCCACTATGTATGTAAGAGTAAGATAAGTAAGAGTAAACTATTCAATGGCCACATCTGTATAAACAAATGTAATCAAAATGATTTTATCAAAATTAAATTATGTGATAAACACTTACACAATAATTTCAGTAAAATAAGTTTGAAGATAGAAATGGAATCTAAACACTAATAGTCATATAGGGAGTTGATTTATTTGGTTGGTAACGAATAGTAGTTGTTTATTTGATGAATAGAGTTATTCGACCAATAAAACTGACACATCTACGTTTCACCAACGTCAAATAAGACTTATTTTATTTTTATCTCACTTTAAATATCCATAACACAGAAAATTTGTCAGTTTAACTTTAAAATATCAAAACTGTATTGAAACATTCGACTAATAAATTTTAATGTTGTTCTGAAGCTATTTCCTTGTGGCATTTTTATAATTAAGTATTTTTATAATAAATTTTATTTGAAGAATAACTGTGTGGTCAGTGGACAAAAGCAGACAAGTCACTTTTTGAGTTTTAAAGTTAAAATTAATTAATTAAAATTAAAATTTTGATTATGAAAAAATTCAATATTGGATATTGAACTACACATATAACAATTTAATTTTCTGTTGTATTTCAGTAGATATTTTTTTTGATAGGTGTTTTAATAATTAAAAATGTTTTTCAAAAATTGACTTGTCTACTTTTTTCCGCTGACCACACAACTATTCACTGGTTTATTTGTTGTTGGTGAAACTGGCCCTTAATGATTATATTCTAAAAACAGTATAGTATAATACATATTATACAGTAAAACCTCTGTTAACCGAAACCTTTTTAACCGAAACATTGTTTGACCAAAACAGCTGATAGTTTCAATAATTTCGTCAATAAAAAGTAAATTTTTATCACAAAAGGAAACAATTTGATGTTCATTTGTCAACATCACCAACATTGTTTTCATACAACTAAAGAATGCAATTAAATATACAACACATTACGAAATCACCTCATAGTAGTTTTTAATACCAACTTTGACAAGAATACTATTTAATTTGATACAAGAAGAATACAAAAACCAATGCTATTTTTAACTGAAATTTTTGTTATCCGAAACGGCCTGCCCCCAATTATTTAGGTTAATGGATGTTTTACTGTATATTTGAATATCATTTGTCATTAAAAATGGTAGAAACCATTTCATTACTTCATTATTGACTATAAACATGTTAGATCATTGTTTTTTTTTTGCAAAATTCTACATTTATGATGGCATTACACTGAGCATTGTATCAGGATATAAAGTAAAAGTAGAAATAAAGGAATTGAAATAGTAAAACAATATACATACCACTTTTTTAAACGGGCAACCGTTTTATCTACTTATAAAATATTTTGAACTATTCTCAGAAACTACAATTTACTATTGAACAGACTTTTGAAACAAATCGTAATAAAAAATCTAATTTAAACAACATCAAATTGACTAGTTAACAATCTATTTCCACATTTGCTTTAGAGTCTTTTTCGAAGCAAGGTATTTGGTAATATAACTAGCTACAACAAGTCCTGTTAACACTAGTACAATCATTATATAATCGAAATCTTCCTTCAATACATCAAATGTCTTTGAAGGTGCCACACGAGTATAAAACATATCTAAACCATGTATTAAGACATGGCAAGTACTTTCGAGTCTAGCCGCAGCTACCTCTATTCCCTTTATGCCACTTAATGACTGGTTGTAGTTAATGATGGCCTCTGCGGGTAGAGGAACCTCTGGCATATAGGGAATACAACTTTCTTCAGGACCACAAGGTATATCATTGAATCTAGGCTGCAGAAGCAACCAAGGTATCTCTATGACAACTCCAGTGGACAATCCAAGAAGCAGAAACTTATTTGTTATGCCTTTCTCTGTTAAAGTGACTGTTAAATCAACAGGAGTGGCTGGTAATATATAAGACTGTGTTTGGACATGAGGTAATACGCTAATAGCATGGGAACTGAACACTGTGCTATTACTTTGAACATGCCCTTCATATAATTCAGCAGAAACAACTTCAGTTCTTCTAAATCTCTCACTGAAGTATGAGTACACCAACCAATTTTCAGAATGCACTACCTTAACAGGAGTTTTGGCTCTTTTGTGTGATGTCGAGTACATAATAAGGCCAGAAATACCATCGATTAAGTATATACTCAATACATGCTTATGAACTGGATCTTCACTTATTGTGGCAACACTAATTAGATTAGGATTGACGTATTTATAATACACTGATCTATCAGGAAGAACTCTTCCTTGGGAATGTACCCTTTCGTTGGGATGCTTTGTGTTAACTGATACTATTTTACCAGGACTGAACTTGATTTCCCATGTAGGAGTAAGTTTAAATTCTTCTTTGGTACTGTGGTAAAAGTTATAGCCCTTAAGGCTATTTTTCTTACTATCTACTAAGAATATATGGTTCTGTTTTATATAATTGTATACAAATAGCTTGGACGTTTGTGGATGCACAGTTGCTTGATGTTCGGAGGAAAGCAGCAGAACAGGTTTAAGATTATTTTCATCTTCATATGGCAACAACATTGCCTGTGCAAGCTTGAAGTCTAACTTTTCAATGCCTTTAATGGAATACCCTGTGATAGGATCGAACTGAAATAAAACTGCATTTCCATTTGTCGAATCTTCAGCAATAAGTGTACACAGTGCAGGAAGAGGGGCATATCTAGCAGTTCTTTGTACAAATAGAAACATCTTTTCCTTGTCCAATAACTTAAAAGGTCTAACATTTGGTAGCCTATAACTCCATGCTATCGATCCAGATAAAGTGTCAATAGCAAACAATTTTCCTACTTTCGTTGCCACTACAATAAGTTTGTGGAAACCGAATTCATCTCTAACTAAACCGTTAGCTGATAATAACTGACTACCAAAAATTAAATTGGACAACTGTTTAGTCTGTGTAGTTAATCTGTGGACGAGCATATTAATAATATTATTAGAATTTGTTTTAAATTCATTTTCGATTGAGGCATCTAATTCAGACATTGGTAATTCGAAAAATTCAGTAGCAACTATATCGCTAAGAGCTTCCTCTATAGTCCATTGGACTTTACCTTCTGGTATTTTAATTGTTAATAGAGCATTGTCTGATGTGCTTATCACTAGGATACCATTAGAACCTTTTAAAGAGCTTGCGATAATTACTGGCACTCCTACTCCTATGGGATAGTCTACGTCAACTCTCGACAACTCTTGTCCTGAAGAGTATTCCTTAGAAACAAGGCTAATTAGCTTATCAGGAGTACTACTAGCTTCAAACTGATACAATATCAGTTTATCCTCATTTCCAGCTATGTAGGTTTCTCCAGAAATTTCAATTTCTTTGATTTTAATATTTTCATTTTCTAGTTCAACTAATTTTTCTACTCTATTTGAAATTAACAAAAAAGCTGGAATGTTTGTGTTCAATTGCTTAATACTAATTGGTCCCGAGCCATCACCTAAGATACTTTGTATTGATTTTGAATGAACTGTATCATCCTTAGCAAGATAATCAATAAAATATAACTGACCTGAATAGTCATTACTTGACAAACACACGTATTTAGAGCTGGAAACCACGCAATTTGAAGTATCCTTTACCCAAGGAGCTGATATTTTCAAGTTCTTTTCGATTGCTTCGCCTGTAGAAAGGTAGTAACTAGAAACTTCCAAATGGGACCCGACAACTGGAATGATATTGATTAGTTTTCCATCTAGTACACGGAAGTCCATAGGTGGTAGTTTATCGGTAATAATCGGCCATTCTGTGATAAGGGCCCCAGTGTTGATGTCCCAGCTTCTAACTATCCAGGTGTTTATTGTCCCTGATACTGTGTATATGTCTCTGTCTATGTATAATAATTTAATTTCATACTCTTTGGGGTCTTCTAGTACATGTCTCCACAAAATCTGACCATTTTTGAGGTTTAAACTAGCTAAAACATTCTGTTCAGTGGCGATGATGATTCTCTTGGAATCAATTTCTGCAAATTTGCTTTTTCCTATGAACGATCGTTTCCAATCGAATTTTCCTACTTGATCTTCATAAATGGCACTTGATAAATTTACTACACTTATTAATATTAAATATAATTTTAAAAATACTAAATGTTCAACTTTTGCCATTATTGCTAAATCAGAGTTCACATAACCTCTAAACGTTAACTTTAAAAAAGAAGAAAATATAATCTGACGTCACAGGTTCCAACTTCCAACTCCAACCATAGAGTTATATATTAGCATAGAGAGAGTGTCTTTCTGAGCGAAGTGACGACACCATCTTTTTTCTTTGGATTAGTGCTGTTTCACTCTTACGCATAGTAAAGCTGCTACAGTTGTCCTCCTCTTCCGTGCCTATATTCAGACTGAATGTCATCATAGATTTTCGATACAATGTGTTAGAAAGAGATGCAGCAAACCAGTCCATGAGATCTTGTCGTTAGGAAGCGCGGAAGGTAGGCTCCCTCTATGTTAATATATACCTCTATGACTCCAACTAGGCGGGAGAGATTAAATGTCCAGCAAACGACGGCAATGTTGCCAGATTCCTTTTAGCGGGAATTTTAAAATTGTATAGCAGTTTGGTTTTAAATTTGACAGTTCTTTTTTCTCAAGTCAAAAATCTTAACCTTACTTTTACAAGTGATCACAGATCACCTACCTCCTCTAGATGTTTCACGATAACGCTTTGGTTAAATATGAAAAACAGCGCTCCATGCCGCTTGTATCGGAACTAATTTCAAGCGGGAATTTCAAAATGTAATTTTGGTGGAAAGAAAATGTTAGGTTAAAATATTTGTATAGTTGAAAAAAAAAATAATTTGGTTTTAAAATATGCAAATTATTTTTAATTTCAAATATACAAAATACCATTTGGGAAAAAATAAGACATGACAACGTATTTTTATTTATTTATTTCATACCAGCAAAACCACTTTGTATATACTTTTTTACAAATCGTATCTTTACAAATGAAATTATTAATAGTTATCTTCCAAATACTTCTACAAAAGGGTATCTCAAATGATTGAAACATGTGTGCATCTCTACTTGTTGAGGACTTTCAACTAAAACAAAAAATTAATATAATTGATTTGATAATAACCATATTCATTTCACGTAAAATAATTTGTATTAATTATATATTTTATGTAGGGGTTACTTACTTGGTCTTGGTGTTACATTCGTTTGCTTCCCTACACCACTAACTGTGTTACTTGTTCTCTAATAACAACTCACCATGCAAATGTAAGCTAGGAATTTGATCTTCCTAGGGATCTTCAAATCACATTCGTTTTGTTTCAAAAACTGTATTTGAATCCATTTTATCTAAATCAGGATTTTTTATTATTGCTAACAATCAGATAAACATTTTTACTGACATAAAGATAAAAGATAAAGGCATACTGACACCACGGTTATTAGACTTTATTACGGTTGTCTTGTCCGACGGTGGTGGGGAGACTTATATTTTTGACTTTACGTCACAAGAGTTTACATTCCCATATTTTTAAATTATTTTCGATCATTGAATGTGTGTTATTGTGAATATGTGTATTATTTGTGTTATTATGAAATAATAAGACAAATAGTACACATTTTATCTTATACCGGGTGGTGAATCGTAAAAAGGGCCATAGGAAAATCAATGTAAAATTCTGAATTGTTGAATTCCTGCTTCCCTAATTATTCTACATCAAATGTCATGAGAGAATACTTGTAAAGAATTAAAATCTGTATTAAAATCAAAAGTTAAAATTGTTCTACGATTTAAATGCATTCCAAAATTTTGAAAAATATGATACATTTGCCACAATAGGTATGCGTGTAAAAGTAAGGCCACACGTTACTATTTAACTGACAGTGCTCACACCATTGACTGAATAAAAAATCTCTATTATTAATACTCTCTCCGCAACTGAGGGTATCTTATCAACTGTATTGTTTTTAAACAATACATGATAAAATAAAAATATTGACAGTTCAAAAATGTGAACATTATTGCATTGTGCGTGGCCTAAGTTTGGGCTGAAAACTAAAATGTATTACATTTTTACAAAATTTTGGAATATGTTTAATTACGTAGACCAATTTTAACAGTTATTTCCAATGCAGATTTCAATCCTCTTCAAATAGTTTCTAATGTCTTTTGATGTAAAATAATTATTAGGGAAGCTGGAATTCAACAGTTCAGAATTTTACATTGAGTTAATGCAAAACTTTGACGCATGTCAAAATTCTCAATTGTGTTTTAATTGTATTCATTTTTTTCGAATCCTGAGAAAACTAATAAATATTCTTGAAAAATTTAAACTCAGAATGAAAGACTACATTAAACCGAGGGCTGAAAGTCCCTGAAAACTTTATAGTGTTTATTTTAATAAGTTACAGGGCTGAAAATAAAAGAGAAGTGTGATTTAATTTCAAATATTTCATTCAATATAATCTGCTTGTTTATTCTAAGGGGCTTCCCGCCCTCGGTAATAATGTAATCTTGCATCCTGCGTTTAAATTTTTCTAAAATACTTGGTTTTCTCAGGATTCGAAAAAAATCATATTACGATTCAAATGACAGTAAACTCTCGTGACGTAATCTCACCCTTAATGTTCATTGGTTAGTCGATTTAGGCAACCGTAGTAATGTCTAAGAACCGTGTACTGACACTGACAATGATGACAATTGACAAATTATAATGACACTCAGACTCAGTGATATAGAAGAAATCTTCACTCCAGGGCCCTGATTCTAAATCAAATTTCGACCAAAAACAAGTCGCTTTCAATATGGCGACTGTCGAAATTATTTGACACGGAGATGAATGAATGGCCAAAAGCGAGGTTAGGTTTAGTTTAGATGTGTTTTGTTTATTTCTTGCAAGGAAAACTAAATCAAAAGGTATTATAATATAGCTGGGTTTAATTGAAATTTGCTTGTTTTGAGGAATTAGATAGAATAGTATTAAATTAGAAATATAATAATTGAGAATGTCCACAACATGAATCATCAACTCAATGAAAGATGTGAGGTAATAATCTGGGAAAATTAGTAAAAAACAAGGAAAATTAATTACCAGCTATTTTATTGCTGGACATGCTGAAATCAAATCTTAAGATTTCCTATATTAGTAATATAGCTGTGCAAAGTCCACAGAAAGTGTGCTATTTTGTTTATAAACAAATTAGCGCTCCGAAATCTTTTTTTTTTTATTATTGCTCTATAACTCCGAAAATTTTAACTTTAAACCAAAACACTCACATAAAAATTGACAGTAATTTAATTCTGCACATTGATAATTTATTCCAATTTCCTTCGACGGAAATTTTCTTCGGAAACTTCGGGTTTTCCAAACAAAATCTTTAATTTTCAACTAAAATTTGAGGGAAGTAATTATTTATCAATAATTAAATAATTTGGTGACAGTGACATAAATCTTTTTTGTTATGAGTGTCTTGAAGATATGAAAATTTGTATGTACAAAGAGGACCGGAATTAAAAGGTATCTAATGGTTCAAAGATTAAAATCCTGTTGTTTATAACTCTGTCGCAAATGCCGGTCAAATTTGACCGGTTATACCTGGAATCACTCCTCGCAATTCAATTTGTTTTTCTTCGAAAAGGACACAGAAGCCGTGCTCTTTTGAACAGCGTTAACTTAATTTAATTTAATCTAATATTTTCTGAGGGGTTCTATTTGTTTATAAGCCAAAAAATTGTTTCTTTATAACATTCCTGAGACCGCTCAAATGGTCCAATTTCAATCCTGTAAGGTACGTTGAATAGGTATAGTGCTTTTTTATATGAAAATCATAGTTATTCTGGTGTATCATAATCTTTCTGGTTATTATTTCGACCGAAATTTTTTAATTAACATTTTAATTATTGCTAAACTATTGGTTAGATTGTCGCCGGTCTCCTGATATACAGAGAGGGGCTAAATTATGGAATAAATTCATTTTCTCTAAAATGGACGATTTTAGAGAAAAATCCCGAAACAGGTCGATTTTTATTTTTAAATTAAATTTCTTGGCATATATTTCAAACTAGTGACGTCATCCATCCGAGCGTGATGACGTAATTATTTTTTTAAATAGGAATATGGGTTCGTGTTGTAGCTCATTTACAAAGGCGTTCAATTCTCTATTCAGTATTATAAACATTAATATCAATATTTATACAGGGAGGCCAAAAAAAAAATTTTGAATTAAATTAATTGACGCAAGAAGAAGAATGCATGTAATTTATTTAACTCAAAATACATTCTATTGCTGTCAGAAAATAGAAAAAAATGTTTATTTTGCAAATAAACATTGCTTTTAGCTTAAATTAAAAGTTCAAACTGCCAATGGGTAGGAGGGAGGCTGTTTGTGATTTAATTTAAACGAAAAGAAATGTTTATTTGTGAAATAAACCTTTTTTTCTATTTTCTGACAGCAGTACAATGTATTTTGAGTTAAATAAATTACATACATTCTTCTTTTTGCGCCAATTAATTTAATTCAAAATTTTTTTTGGCAACCCTGTATAAATACCTAATGATATTAATGTTTATATTACTGAATAGAGAATTAAACGCCCTTTCAAATGACCTACCACACGACCCCTATTCCCATTAACAAAATTATCGATTACGTCATCACGCTCAGATGGATGACGTCACTAGTATGAAATATATGCCAAAAAATTGTAATTTAAAAATAAAAATCGACCTCTTTCGGGATTTTGCTCCAAAATCGTCCGTTTTAAAGAAATGAATTTATTCCATAATTTAGCCCCTCTGTATAATCTACTATAATAAACCTTTTATGTCTTCAATTATTTAATTATTGATAAATAATTAGGTACTTCCCTAAAATTTTAATTGAAAATGGCAGATTTTTTGGGAAAACTCGGATTTTCTGAGTAAAATTTTTGTTGAAGGAAATCGGAAAAAAAATAACTTTGTGCAGAACTAAATTACGGTGAATTTTTATTTGAGTGTTTTTGGCTCAAAGGAAAAATTATAGGAGTTACAGACCACTAATTGAAAAAAAAGAAGATTTAGGAGTGCTAATTTGTTTATAAATAAAATAACACACTTTCTGCGGACTTGTCATACCCCATATTACTAATATATGCAATCTTAAGATTCGATTTTAGCAATAAAATAGCTGGTAAATAATTTTTCCCAAAAATGGTACTATTATTTCGATAATTTTCCCAGACTATCAACAAAATCCAAGAAACCGAAGCGCCAACCCAAATTCTGAGCAGTCTCAACATGATAAGGTTAATATCCCCAGTTGCTGTCATGGCGGTGTCGAAATGAAATTGCGACTGTCGAAATGAATTAGAATCAGGCCCCAGGTGCATGGCGACATCTCAAAAAACGTATCATTACTAAAAATGACATTTAGTTTAGTATGACCTTGAGATACCTGCGTGAAACATCTAAAGAGAGTTAAGTGATCTGTGCAAGTGATTAGGATTATTATTATTTTATTTACATGTAAATTGAAACAATAAATATTGTGCTGTGTCATGTCATAATTTAAAACTCATTATGTTGCAGTCTTTTCCAGTTGATAAAATTGCAATTCAAAAACTTTTAGGTAGGTACGTGTAACTTCCACATTATTATTTATTTTTTAAGTATTAAGGTTGATGTTGATATCAAAAATTTAGATTTCAAAGATAGTTTTATGTAGGTCGATACTAATAGAGTAATACTAGATAATAGATTAGATACAATTACAAAGTAAGCTGTAAGTAGTATAACTGCCCATGTAATCACCTGTTATGTTTTTTTTAGATTTGCACTGTATGGATGGCACAGGAAGAGAAAAGAGTACAAGAACATGAAACATCTTATTATGAGTGTATATGTATGTGATCCTCAAAAAATTATTTTACAAAACAAGATAGAGAAAGAGCTTTAAAATCCCAAGGATCCTGCAAAATGTTTATTTGGTGTACTAGTCGAATAATAGTATCTAAAAATATTGAAACTATTTTAAAACACATTACGGGCATGAGAATGATATAGAGCACTTACATAAATACCAAAATCAGATAAATATTTCTTCAAAGTTTATTTTGAGACTTTCTTCAAAAATGTAAGTAAAATATTTGCATATCGACGGCGGAAAGGAAGGACTTCGTAACTGAAAAATTTTTATAACATGAGTTACTTCAGTTTTCGCTTTAGAATAAGTGTATCGGCAGCTATTACAGCTGGGAAAGTTTCCGGAAGGCTTCCAAAAAGCTTTCCCAGCTCTAAAAGCTGTTTAATAGGTGCTGATACACTTATTCTAAAGCGAAAACCGAAGTAACTCATTTTATACAAATTTTTCAGTTATGAGGTCCTGCCTTTCCGCCGTAGATGTACACAATATAATTTAAAACAAGAATGTTACCACTAAACCACTTTTTAAATATTACTCATGAATATTTACTACAGTTTACAATTTCAAACTAGTGTGTTTGATTCTCCTATACCTATATTTTTCTTTTTTAGTAAACTTCAGACTGTTCAGGATAGCATAATAGCATAGGAGGCGAATTAAAAAGAATTAATTTACTTACAAGAAAAGATATCAGAAACATTAAACTCTCTTATGGCATTGATTTGAAAGATGGGTATATGTACAATGATGATGCAACGTGTTTATTTTTGGGTTGAATGCTTACAGACTCATGTCCAATATTATTTTACAAACAACATGACATATTAATGGATATTCATTCTGAATTTAACATTTATGATTTTTGTCTTATTTTCCTTAATACTGTGCCAAAAGGAAATGTTAATTAAGTTTGGTAAATCCTTTATCGCAATCGATGGAACTCATGGGCTCAATCCCTATGACTTTCAACTTATGACAGTATTAGTAAAAGATGAATTTGGGAATGGATTTTGTACTGCTTTCTTATTTTCAAATAGAAAAGATACCTACTTTAATTTACCAATTTTTTTAAATACATGTCTGTGTTGGTATTATATGTATAGTCAAATGTTTTCATATCAGGCATAAGCGACACCTTTTACAATGCCTCGTCAAATGTAATGGGTATTGCTCCTAATAGAATGTTAAGTGCCTGGCACATATATAGGGCATGGTAAGTAAATCTTAATAAAATATCTGATTCTGAAAAAAATCCTATTATGTATACAAGATGTATTAATGATGGTTTAGAGTAGAGAGTAGTAATAGCTTTTTGGGTAGACTTCTAAGTGATGCAGATACATACAATTTTAGTAAGTATTTCCAGTAGAATTACTGCAATAACATCCAACAATGGGCCTATTGTTATAGGAAGGGGTTGTGGAATTAATACCAATATGACCATTCAAAATTTTCATAAAATTTTGGATAAAAGGGTATCCATTAGTTGTTATCAGTTAAGTTTAAAACTTGGCACTCATGGAGAGCTATACCATAATATATAATAGGTATATTATCTCATAATATTACATCTCATATTGTTCACTACATTAGTAATGAGTGAGCAATATGAGATATAACATATTATAGTATAAGTCTCTGTGCATGACCAGATTAACATGTTTGGTGCCCATCTCGAACAAGCTCCACTTGGCTGGTACCACATACTTAAATCATTTATTTAGTTACACAGTACTACTCACATAACTTATGTGTCGTCAGTACCTTCCGTAAAACCTTGTGATGCTACCCATACGTCATGGCCACTGAATGTGTTAAAGCTTGTTAATGTAGGAGAGTTATACTAAAATATATATCTTATATTATATTGCCTTAAATAGAAAAAATATCTTATTTAAATTGTATCCATGTAAGTTTTGATTTAATGAAATAAACCTTTTAATCAAAAAAGTGTTGTTTACTTATGTACACCCAGCCATATCCTGATCAAGACGCCAATAGGGCTTTTCATCGATTGTCATTTGTTTCGAGCTTCTGTCATGAGTCACATAATATTAATGTATCTACGTCATACGTCTTTGGCTTGTATCATTGGTATATACCAATAACGTACGACGTAGATATATTAATATTATGTGACACATGACAGAAGCTCGAAACAAATGACTGTGAATGAAATGCCCTATTGAATAGGGCTTTTCATCGATTGTCATTTGTTTCGAGCTTCGGTCAAGTGTCATATAATATTAATATATCTACGTCATACGTCTTTGGTTTGTATCATTGGCAATATCAATAACATATGACATAGATATATTAATATTAGACAACACATGACAGAAGCTCGAAACAAATAACTGAGTGAAAAGCCCTATATCATGTAAATACAAGTCATAAAGATATCTTTCTACGGTTAAAATTTCACAGCCTAAAGACATCATTTATGTAACTTCTTAAGCCGTCACAAAATGACTGCAATAAGAAAATAGAATTTATTAACTCGCTTCGCCCCCAGGCAAAGTAAAGGTGCTAGGCCACTAAGAATGTTTTTTTCAATTTCTTTTATTTAGCGCTTAGCTGTTTAGCCAGATACATGATGAGAATTAATACTATTATAATACATATTAAAACTAATTCAAATTACTAGTAATTTTATTAATATTCTGAATAATTATGTAACCACTTAATACTAAAATAAAAAAGTGTCCATCTATACTATCCCAACACATTTTCACCTTTGAAATCGTAAATTTCCATTCCCATTAAAAAATAATTTGTACTGTATAAGTATATTTCTTTTGAGCTTCATTTTTTTTTTTCAAAATACTGCAACATGAGTTTTAAATTATGACACAGTACAATACTTGTTTCAATATTTACATGTAAATAAAATAATCCTAATTACTTGTAAAAGTAAGGTTATAAATTTAAGAATACAGAACTCTCTTTTAAAACCAAAGTGGCATTAGACTAATTTTAAAATTCCCGCTAAAAGGAAAAAGGTAAATCTGGCAACAGTGCCGTCGTTTGCTGGACATTTAATCTCTCCCCAACTAGGCCATTCTCATAGGCGGAGGAACTTCTAATGAATAGGATAAATTTAATAAATAAATAAATACATCATACAATCATTTTCAATTTTAGTGAAAGTGTGTAAGTATTTTTATTAATAAATATACTAAATTAATGCAAGATCAAATACAATCTGACAAGAGACAAACCAAAGACAAATGTGATAAAAAGACAAATTAAATTTATTATAAGTATATTTTGTTTACTAATGACTATCTATTATCTAAGTAACATAAATAATAGTTTGAGTTAATTTAATCAAATACAACTTTTTAAAATTTTGTGTTCTTCCCACAATATTTTTCAATAGGCCCTTTATTTGACAGCTCGACAATGTTGCCAGATCTAATAAAACAGGATCAGAGTGCGTCCAGGGAGAGTGTAGCCAAGCCCGGAAACCAGAGCAAAATATGGCCGCCCTCAGTGATCACTGGTTGCCCTAGTCGCATGAGTCGCACACAAAAATACAAATTTTACATAACTGTCAGTTGTAAAAAGAAGATTGAGGTTATATAGAAACATTGCAAAAACTGAAAAAATCCAAAATTATATTTTGATTAAATTAATGTTGTTCTTTTATTAGAACTGCTTGTTTTGAGAAAGTCTGAAGTGCCTATAGATAGTGCAATATTGATTCGGAGAAAAAAGACGTTAATTCATAACAGAAACTAAATGAATCTGAACCAAATCATTGTAAACAAAATTCTGGTCTCATTATGGATGGGCTGCAGTGGAGCTTGCAATAATTGGTTTCACACTGATTGTGTAAAAATATCATTTGCTTCTTAAAAAGCTAAAACGGTATTGTGATAATTCTATAGAAAAGGTGAGAGTATGAGTTTCGTCATTTAGGTTCGGATGTGTGGAAGATCACTGGGAATAAGATAAGAAGCTGGTCAAAATAGTAAAGCAGAATACATAGCTTGGAAGGAGTTAGTATGGTTATTGTTAATGAAAAGTATAAGCATTTATCGGTTATTCTGCAGGTGGATTCTCCCAGGCATAAACTGTTGCTAGAAAAGGGGGGAAGATCAGATGAGGATGCTGGAGCTAAACTGGTCTGTTACTTACAAGATTAGTTTTTGTGATAATTTGCAAAATGTGTTTAGGTGCCTCTTTTAATACTAGTGACATAACCAGTGTTTAAACATGGATTAAAAAATAGTGTGTGTACTTTTATGTATGTAAGTTATACTTACAGTAGACGCCCTCTTAACCGACCGACCCTACACCTTTTTGGATACTATTTTTAGATTAGAGGTCATACAAGTTTCATAATTTGTCTTGTGAGTGATATTGTTAATTACATATGTATATACACATCGACATTCGTTTCACTTTATATTTTGACTTAATTTGTTTGAAAATGAATCGTGACCCATGGGAAAAGTTATAGCGGACGGACTATATGTACATACTACTTTTTTGTTTATAGATCATAAAATATATATATTTTTAATAGAGTTACATATGTAATGTCTTTCTGAGGGTGGTTTTAAAGATTTTCGGTTTAACCAACTTTTTGATTATCCGACCTATGAGCAGCTCCCGTCATGGTCGGTTAAGAAAGTGTCTACTGTATATATGATTTCAACTATTTCAAGGAAATAAATAGATTCAAAACAAACAGTTTATTTGTAATTTATTTAAATATTAAATTAAATTTTAATACTTACTACTTTCCAAAAAATTTCATTAAAAGAATAGCACAAATTAAAAAATTATAAAACATATATTTACTAAAAACACCAATATATTTTGTTCACACTTTATTTCCACCGATACGTAACTTGAAAGATTTAGCAACTAACTTTATATTGTCTGTGTGCACAATAGTGCATACTGTTAGTTTTATAAAAAACTCGACAACATTTTTCCCAATCGCACCTAATAACTTCAAAAATAGAATCAAGCTAGAAACATAAAGCATAAACGAACTTATAGGTGTTTAATTCAAAATGACAAAAAACATATAAACGTTTTTTGGACAGAAAAGTAACAGACCACTTGTGCGTTTAGATTTGTCAATTTTAATCAAAAGCTAAGTAATGACTGCTAGGTCTGTATGAATTTTTAAGTCTGTATTACTCATTATTCATCACGAATAGCTGGTAATGTATCCACTGGAAATGTATCAGAAATTTCAACACCTCTTCTTGGTTAATGTGGAAGAGACAGATAAAATTAATGGAACATTGCTGGAATAAAGCTTATGTTAAGCGATAGTCCACATTCTCCACTTACTGCGGTCACTTTATTAAGTAAGCAGTATCTGTAGGTTTTCATGTGATTCGGCTAAAAGAACTGTATCATCAGCATATCTCAGGTTATTTATGATCATGCCATTAATTCTAATGCCTATGTTTATTTCATCCATTGTCTTACTTGATATGTCTTCCGAGTACCTATATATTAAATAATATTGGTGAAAGCATACACCCTTGTCGAACACCTTTTTTTTTCATTTCTATTTCTTCTGATGTTATGTCTTCTATTCTCACTACCGCTTTTTGGCCATAGTATAAGTATATAGCGAGCCTATAAGGGTCCGTTTTTCCTTTAGAAGTATGGAAACCTAAAAACTGTTAATTGTAATAAAATGAATTATTCTATACCTATACAATATTGTGACAATCAATTGATATCGGCCCTGGACAGATAACGAAGTACAGGCATATTTGTGCTCTTCACAATTTGTTAGTTCTTGAGTGGTGAATCAATATCTATGAAAGATTTTTTAATTTTTGCATACTGGTAAACAAAAGTATGTTACAGCTCCTACTGTAAGTAAAACTGTAAACAATTTAAACTGATTGATTTAACATGTAGTGTTACCACTTTAAATTCTTAACCTGTCCAAATCAACCGGAAACAAAAAGCTGACAAGTTTCTTTGCTAGTGACATGTGAGCGACTTTACTAATTTGATTTTTAGGCATTAATATTTATTTTGAATTGACTTTATTTATTTTTAAATAAGAACACTTATATTAATTTAAATACACAGACTTACTTCATATTATTTATTTACCACACTAACTTACAAGAACAATAAACACTTAATAGTATTTAATTTATTAGGAAATACTACATATTATCAAATCTAATTTATATTGTACTTTACAAAATTTATCTAATCAAAAATACCTCCAAATCGTACGCTCTAATACAGTATCTCGTCGTGGCTTTATTAGACTTCTCACTCATTCACAATCGTTAACTTAAATACTATTTACAGTTTTTCTAGAACAAAAAGAATGATAGCGTCATTTACCTGTTAAAAGAGTCTCCCTTTGATTCTAGAATGAAAATAATATTTACATAAAATAAAGTAACGTTTACATGTATCCAGAAACTGGTGCCAGTCTCACTGGAATGCCAGTGGCATGAAAAATAGACCACCTTTCTATTCAAGACAGCGCTGGCAGACAGCTCTGGACTGGCGCAAAAAAGTGTTTACACTTGAACAAAACCCTATACAAGATGACTCTGCCACGTCCTTGGTAGAGGAAGAAATTGGAATAATCACAAGAAACTTCTTTGATGGACAACGGATCATCCAAGTAACGAATCAAGACTGCTAAATACCCCTCCTGGATTTGAAAGGTGACTGAAGAAACCATGGCCAACAGACTTAATAAATTAACTATTTATGTGAACTAATATAAAATATATTATACAGGAGAGTTGCCACAGGGCAGCTTCTCCCTCATGTGTTCAACATTCACACCATTTACTTATAGCTTCATGATCAGATGGTAAATTAAATTTATTTATTTATTTATTTTCAACGGGACACTGCCCAATAAGATTACAAGTTTATAAGTCCAATATACATAATACATGTGTCAATAATAATAAAACTACAGTAAAATAGTAATAATAAAACAATAATACAATAAAATATAAATATCACAAACTTAAACACATAAATCAGATTCATATATCACAATAATGAATATCCAACAACTACTCAAACAAACAAACGTCTGAGGCTAGAGATGAATTCAGACTTCGGTGCAAAGAAATCTAGATCAGGTTGAGTGTTTGCCCATCTTAGTGCTCGAGATAAAAAGTTGTTATATGCATAGTTGGTTCTATGGATAGGAACATAGAATGTTTGATTTAATCGAGTTCTGCGGAGAGGTACATGGAGACCAACCTGCTCAAGTAGCTGAGGACACAAAACTGTTGAATTAATTATGCCATAGAGCATCCTTGCATCCTTAATTACTCGTCGGTCACGCAATGAGAGAATACCCAATTGGGTTTCAATTTGATAATAATAATTTTTAATTTATTTTAATTTATAATAATTTTATTATTAATTAAATTTATAAATATAATTTATAAATTAATTTATAATAATTAAATTGTGTATTAAATAAAAAAAAATGTCAAAATATTTTTTATACCTAAAGGTGGAGCAGAATCTATTTCCTGAATTTCAGTTATACAATTTTGATCGCTTATGGAAGATGTTTGTTGTCCTTTATATACTTTCTTATTTTGTACACCATTCCTTTTTCTCGGCGATTCCAAATCCAATTCTTGTTCTGCATTACTTCCAATCATTGCAGGAAGTATTTGTATTGTACGATGACCTGATACTAAAGATATAGGAAAAGTTAAACAATGAGGAATGCACATAACTTTCACCTTGTTGCCATATTCTAAATTTGAAAAAATATATAGAGAATAGTCAGATTTTTTTGATATGCCATTCCTATTACAGCAAGCATTTCATTGGCTAGAATTAGTGACTAGTATAATATATGATGTCATGGTAACTGACGTCTGTCATAATATTGGAGGTTACATTTATAATGTCAAATTATTGTTTTCAATTTATATTTTATTTATTTAGTTTATATTTTAACAACAGTTTATTTTTTAAATAACTTTACTTTCCCTTACGTATCCTTGATTGGTCGTTTAGGTTCGTAATGGTTTTTTTGTATGGTAGGTTTAGTTAGGCATTAATTTTAAGAAATGTTGCTGGCTAAATGGGCACAGCTTCCAAAGGCCACAAAAGAAGAAGAAAAAATTAACAAACAAAAATCTTACATAACCTTCTATCTAAGCCTTCTATACTATAGGAAAACATGACTGACACTGGGTGCGTTCGGATGACCACAGCGGCTGGACAGCTGAGCCAGCAGTAGCTGTCAGACATCACCGCTGGAAGTCAGCCGCTGAGAGATTTACTAAGCTTTCCCTATCACAGCTGGATACAACCACTCAGCCGATTTCTGCTGACATTCAGCCGCTATGGTCGTCCAAACACACCCACTTATACGCTCTGAGCTTCGCTGGTGTCGCTCCTAGCGGATTACTAATTCAACTTTCACCAGTAATTTTTAAATTTATTATTTAATTTTATCGCTTAATATTTACAACGCAAAAAAGTAATTAAATTGTAATCGATTTTTTAAAAATTTTGCTAACTGTTTTAACGTTCTCTTAATGAAATATTAATTTCTTACTTCAGATACATTCACAATTATCGTGTAGATGGCGCTTAGATGATTTATATCTAATTATAATTAGATATTACAAAATATTAAAAAAACTTAATTCAGTATTTAAACCGTAAGTATACTTAAGATAAAAATATATACCACAGCTTTGACCAACTAATATTTTTTCTAATTAATGTTTTTAATTTCAATTTTAAATTATTCACTTTGACATTTATGTCAAATTTCCAGTAAAGGTTTACAGACTTGTCACTACTGGCTCTCGCGATTTTTTAATTATCCCCTCTACCTACGAGCTCAACGTATATTACAGATACAGTTGGAAAAATGAAAGAATACCCATGTATGATCACATCAATCACTTAATTTATGTTTGTTGTCTTTTTCTATAAATAATAAACGTTTGTTATAGAAAAAGATAGGAAACACAAAATAAGTGATCGATGTGATCGTTCATGGGTATTATTTATTTTTCCCACTGTAGTTATCTTTGTTTCACACTCTTAAAGACAAAGAGAAACAGTGTCACCTGTAGTTGCTGTGGTAAATACATACCGTCGAAAAAATTAAAGAATACCCATGAACGATCACATCAATCACATATTATTCAGATTATTAATAATCTATCTCTCTCATTTATTATTTATGAAAAAAAAACAGCAAATACAAAATATGTGATTGATGTGATCGTTCATGGGTATTCTTTCATTTTTCCGACTGTAGATGTTTTTATTTGGCAACAGCGCTTGTTTCCAAACTTAACGGTAGTGAAAAACTAATAAATGAGGAAAAATTTGTTGAATTTGCTTGCCGTCAAGTTTGTATGAGTACCAGTGAGTTATATTTCATTAAATATAATATGAAGTGCATGCCTAATTGTTTAACTTTTAGTTTATCATACTTTAACAATGAATTGGGTGGCTCTCTGATCCAATATAAGTACTGTTATTATTTCCACTAAAAATGGTTACAGGAACAATTTTTGAAATTTTTTGATTTGATTGATATGACACATTTTTAAAATTCTGATCAGTCTGACGTAGAGGACATTTTGTTTGAATAATAGGTTTGTTCTAGCAAACAGTCAAACTAGTCAGCAAACAGTTGGTCAGTGAGAGAACATAATACAGTTACGAGTGCCCTCTACTCACGCTGGTCCACTATTCGCTAATGGTTTCAGACCGTTTGAAACTCATGCTAGAACAAACCGATTGTCTGTAAGAAACAAATCACAATAACTGAATAAAACAGATTTTCCCACCTACCTCTATCCAAAGTATACATTTCCTGGCCTCATTGTAGGGAGCATAGTCATATTTTTTTCTCCCTAGGGAAACAAAGTACTTTTAATCCCTAGGGAGTAAAAGTAAAAGTGATGTTGACGTCATACTATGTCATAGCATAGATGAAATAACTTATTGACACCCTATACTATTACTCTATTTTCTATTAGGTAAGTATCCATACATTTTAAATTTTATTTATAGATGTTGCAAAATGGTAAAAACAGTAAATTGTTATTTTGATTTAAAAATTTTTCATTAATAATTTGATAGTTATACTGTACCTACTTGTTAGTTTTAGTTCTCTAATAAATTTTGTTAGTTCTATTGTTGATTGAATACACAAATTCCTGTATTCAATTATGATTCATGTATTCAATCAACAGTTATATAAATATTTTAAAAATGAAAAAATTACTTATTTGAGGGAGGTGGAAAAATGTATAACATGGGAGAAGTGCCTTTTCCTCCCTTGAATGATTACTGTAGTAAACTAGTAAACTTTATTTTTGGGAGGAAAAGGTGCACTTCGCTCTCTTGTTATACAAATATCTATAGGTGTTAAATTGGTGAATAAACAAAAAACCAATATAAATAATTAAATACTTTCGCTTTCTTCTCTAAATATTGTTGGTACAGCATTGCATTTTAATTTTCTGCTGCCATCTTGTCTAACTTTTTTCAACATGTCAGAAGTAGTGTTCCTAAACATTCAAAAATTGAATACAATATTTTTTAATGATATAAATATTATAAAGAGAATGCATCAAATGCAAATACTCAATTAATTTTACTTGAAGAACTTACTTCACAAACAACAGCATATTTGTTTGGATCTTGTTTTAACCCTATATTTTTAATCCACACTTTCCGTCGTTCAGATTCTTTTGGGAAAGAATTCATTTTCACATTATTTTTCCCCAATCGACTTCGCAACCTTTTACCTTAGAGGAAGGCATTTTTCAACCTCAGGAGCGTCATTTGAAATTTTGATAGGGGGGGGCAAGCATTATATATACAATACATTTATATGCAAACATAATACAAAATTGATCTATTTTTTGTAAATTTCAGTAATTTTCAGGGCCGGGGGGGGCAAATGCCCCCCCTGCCCCCTATCAAATGACGCCCATGTTCAACCTGAATAATAGTAATAGTAATTTAATATTTCTCGATCTATCTAGTTAAGTGAGGTTAAACCTGAGTAAACGAAAAATAAACAACATAGAAAAAAGTGTTGTGTGATTTGGTAGAATGCGATCTTACCCTTCAAAGAATAGGGAGAGATTAAATATCCAGCACGCAACCGCACTGTTGCCAGATTTACTTCTTTTCTTTTAGCGGGAATTTTAAAATATCTAATGTCAGTTGGTTTAAAATTTGACAGTTGTATTTTTTTGATTCCGAATCTTAACCTTACTTTACAGGTGATTTGATTATGTACAAAAAATGTACAATGTAAATAAATTGAACCAAGTAATGTACTAAAATATGCTATGTTATAATTTAAAACTCGTTATGTTAGTCTTTTGAAAAGAATTAAACTCAAAAGAGATATACTTGTTTACAGTGCAAATTAATGGCAATAATAGGGATTTACGATTTAATTTGCAGGAAAAACATGGGCAACCTACCCAGTTGGTAAAATTTGTAGGTATGGAACAACTTCCACATTATTATTAATTTTTTTGGGTATTAAGGTTGATATTGATATCAAAGGTAGTTTTATGTAGGTAGATACTAGATAAATGTAAGCTATAAGTAGTATAACCAATGAATATAGACTGGTATAACTTCCCATGTAATCACCTGTTCTGTTTTTGTAGATTTTACTGTGTGGATGTCACAGAAAGAGAAACAAAATAATATTCAGTCACAGGAGTACAAGAACATGAAACATCTTATTATGTATGTATGCCATTCTCAAACAATTATTGTACAAAACAAGATAGAGAAGAGCTTTAAAATCCCAAGGATCCTGCAAAAAGAAAAGTGAAAATGTTGTCTCAATTAATGTAGTATAGATAGACATTTTTCTTTATTTTAGTATTAAATAATTATTTAGAATATTAATAGGTATTAGTTTTAATAGTATTAATATGTATTGTATGAATAATTCCCATCATATAACTTCTGGCTAAAGTTACAAAATAAATAAGAATGAAAAAACATTTAAGTGGTGTAGCACCTTTACTTTACCTGGGGACGAGGTGAGTTATTAGGTAAATTCTATTTTCTTACATAATATAGGTACATATATAATATACTTAAAAATGAATGGTGGTATTATTGTGGTTTATATTGAAAGCCAAAGCAAGTAAGAATAAGAAGATATAGGTAGCAGTATAAGAAGACGTGGCTACAGGCGAAGCGTGTTCATGAATGTGTTAATAATAATAATTTTATATCTATTTTGTTAATACATTTTACTATTAAAAACAATTATTAAAATATGCCAAAAACGCCCACAAAGTGGCTTTAAGTTTTAATACACAGTATGTGGACTTCAACTAGGAAGATTATGTTAAGTATGAGCAGAATAAAGGTTAACAATTTTGATGTTAATGTTTTATTGTCATAGGTTGTCTTTTTTTATTATATTTAATGCATCTTTCTTCTTTACCCAGTGCTTCCATAGTTTACCTTTTCTTAACTTTTTTAAAATTCAGTAATCCATGTATTTCAAATCATCTAACTGACCAGCAAACAGAGTAACATCTAAATGAGGTGTTTTTTTAGTCTTAATTGATCGGTGACATAAACATGACCGAAATGTCAGGTTTAATAACCAATTTGCCATCAATTGGGCTTTTCATCGATTGTACTTGTTTCGGGCTTCTGTCACATTTCGTATAATCTGTGTATATTAATATTATACACGGATTATATGAAATCTGACAGAAGCCGAAACAAATGACTGTTGATGAAAAACCCTATACATCACATGGAACTTGAATGACATTAAATTGAGCAATTTTATATTTAACGTTTTATTGTGGTAATTTTGTGACATAAGACATAATAAATGACGTCTTTAGGCTGACATTTTGACCATAGAAAGACGTCTTTATGACGTGGATTTGTCATATTCAATTGACGTCTGTATTACCTCAAGCTAGTTTTTGGGTGTACACAACTAAACAACAGTTTTTTGACTGATAGGTTTATTTCATTAAATCAAAACTTAAATGAATATAATTAAAATAAGATAAGAATAACAAATATGATTTGCTACATACAAATGTGTTAGGGTTAAAAAATACATAAAACATGACATTACACACTTTGACCTAAATCTAAACTAAAAAGTTATTATTGTTATAATCGGAATTAAAAAATATAGTAACAAAATTTATGAACAGGTTTAAGACCATTTAATAAAGTAATTCCTAGCTATAAAAATAGTTTTTACTTATGTATAATAATAAATATTATATTAATAAATGTAGTAGTTTTTACTTAATATGTCATACCTATACAAAAAAGAGGCAATTAAATTCTTATAAATATATTTCCGAAAACATTTGTTTGCTGTGCTGCATATGGTTAATTTATTAATTTTCATTATAAAAATAAAATAAGTACATAATTAAGATATTTAATACAAACAAGACAGTTCGAGAATTAATTACTAGACTAGATTACCTAGAGAACGAGAAGAGAAATATGATAATGTGATTGTAACAGGTTTGGATATAGACGTTGAGGAACCGGGAGTGTTAAAATTGGCTATGGGAAAAATGATAAACTTTACAGATACAAGTAGAGATTAAATCAGCTCTTAAGATAGAAGAGAGAACATGTCTGCTGCATTTCGTGTACTAATCAAATACTAGTACATATCTAAAAATATTCAAACTGATTGTTGTGCAGTAACATTTATTATTTTAAAACACATTATGGGCATATTCAAAAATGTAAGTAAAATATTTGCATATACACAATATAATTTAAAACAAAAATGTTACCACTAGTCCATTTTTTAAATATTATTGAGAGCTGATTTACTTACAAGACAAGATAACACGAACATTAAACACTCCTATGACATTGATTTGAAAGATGGATGTAGGCGCAACCAGTGTTCATTTATGGGTAATTGAATGCTTACAGACTGGGTCATGTCCAATATTATTTTACAACCAACAGGGCATACTAATTGATAATCATCCCGAATTTAACAATAATGATTTTTGTCTTAAGTATTTCCATGAATGCTGTGCAAAAGGAAATATTAATTAAGTTTGGTAAATCGCAATTTATGGAACTCATGGGCTCATTTCCTATCACTTTGAACTTATGACAGTATGAATTTCCCATTGTTTTCTTATGTTCAAATAGAAAAGATACTTTTATTTACCCACTTTTTTTGAAAAAATACATGAGCGTTCTGGTATTATATAGTCAAATATTTTCATGTCAGACATAACACTTTTTACAATGCCTGAACGTAATGTTTTCTGTTCCTACTAGACTGTTATGTCCCTGGTACATAGAGAGGGCATGGCAAGTAAATCTTAATGAAATTTCTGATGAATGATGCAGATACATACAACTTTGGTAAGTATTTCCAGCAGAACTAGTGCAATAACTTCCAACAATGGGACTATTGTTATAGGAAGGGTTATGGAATTAATACCAATAATATGGCCATTGAAACATCGGTTGTTATTGTTTATTTAAGAAATAAAACTGTCGAAAGAATTATAAAGCTTAAAAAAGGTAAACCTGTTGAAAGCTCTATAATGTCTAGATATCGAACTGTATTAGCTTGCTATTTTACAAGATAATGTGTATATACTAAAAGAAAAAACTGAATACCTCATTGAAACACAAAAAAAACTTGCTGCTCCATTAAATGCACTTTCTGCAATATATGTATACATTCATTTAGTTGGGCCTGTATAGATTATTCAATAAAAAATACCATATCTAAACACATTCATTATGTAGCAATACTACAGATCGCATTCAACCTGAAGACTTTTCATTTTCTAAAAATTAAATGGTGTCCGGTGATGTTGAACAGCTTTTTTATTATATCTCTACTATGTACTCCTGTGACTGCAGTACAGAACATTATTTTGTTTCTCTTCCTGTGCCATCCAGACAGTAAAATCTACAAAAACATAACAGGTGATTATATGGGAAGTTATACTACTTTTAGCTTACTTGTATCTAGTATCTACCTACATAAAACTACCTTTGATATCAACCTTAATACTTAAAAAATAAATAATAATGCGGAGGTTACCCATACTTACCTAAAGAGTTTTTGAATTGCAATTTTACCAACTGGGTAGGTTGCCCATGTTTTTCCTGCAAATGAAATCCTAAATCCCTCTTGCCATTAAAAAATCATTTGCACTGTAAACAAGTGTAGTTTTTTGAGCTTCATTTTTGTTAAAAGACTAACATAAATTATTTAGAGTTTTAAATAATAACAGTATATACAAACAAGACTTGTTTCAATTTATTTACATACACATAATCACCTGTAAAAGTAAGGTTAAGATTCGGATTCGAGAAAACACAACTGTCAAATTTTAAACTTCCCGCTAAAGATGTAAATCTGGCAACAGTGCGGTTGCGTGCTGGATATTTAATCTCTCCCCAAAGAATATGTCACGTATTTCAGCACCTGGAAAATTGGAAGGATACTACAAATCTGGCCTCCACATAAGTGGTCTGTAGCTTTGACATGATAGGTGTGAAATTTTAAACGTTCTTGCTGTTGATTGGATAAGAAGGGTAGCGTTATCTAGCCTAGCCTCCACGCTAGGTACACCATAGCCTCCATACGGTACTTCCAATATTTAATATTATTTTATTCAAGTGGACAATCAAGGTAAAACACAAACCACTTTTGTTTCTTAATTATTTATTTATACAATAATGTGACATTTTACATAGAAATATGAGTATTTAATTTCGATTAAATATATGTTTACTTGTTGAATTTATCAGCTGCACACAACAGCTGATCGGCCATTAGACCCAACAACAAAACGCGAAATAAAATGCGTATTTTAAAACTGTTGGATAAACAGTACCTACAATCAGAAAAACTTACCTTTAAAAAGGTACTCGATTATGAAATAACAAAAATATCAAAAAACACGACTGAATATCAGCTTTTTATGGTGACAGAAACTAAACACAAACACCAAACACATCACATAACCGACCATATAAAATAAGTGAACGACAACGACAACGAACGAACTAACACGAACACAGATTAAAGATTCTTCTTCTTCTCTTTTTTTATGGCTTCGCTACGAGGCGATTCGCCAGCACTATTTGTTGGCGACCGTGATGTAATCTGGTTCTAAACCATATCAGGGCCGCTGACATTTGCGTGAGATGGTAGCATTTTTTCCTGACTTTTAAAAATTTGAGGTTAAGGTGTTATATACAAATAGGAAACACAAACACAGATTGTAAACAAATGGTAATAGGAACGCCACAGAGGAGAAACTGGAAGGCAAAAATATTAAACATATTAAAATAAAGTTGAGCATCATGAATTACAAATTAATTTTATTATAGTCAAGAAACTGTAAGATTGCACTGACCGACCTTTCGTTAGGGGATATTAAGATTGTATCTATTGAGATTGGTGTTTTGAATTTCATTGAAATAAAGATTGTGTATAAATCCATGTTGGGAATAACATTAATGGGGCATTCAAAGAAAATATGGTTTAAATCCTCCACTACTCCGCATTCACATGCTGGACTGTCTATTATTTTGATTTTAAAAAGATGTTGTTTAGTTAAGCAATGACCTGTTCTCATTCTTATTATTGTGGTGATATGTCTTCTGTTTTTAAATGTTAGGGTTGAGAACCATGCCTTAAAGGAAAAAGAGGTTTGCATTCTCATATACTGGTAGTTTTTCCTCCGCAGCATGGCTTCCCAATTGATTTTAAATTTAGTAATAATTTTTTCCTTTATGGAGTTTAGAATATCTTGGGAGTCTAATAACATAGCCAACGGAATATTTAAGCCTGTCCCTATTTTGGCTAGTAAATCAGCTTCTACATTACCAGGAATGTCAGAATGTCCTGGAATCCATGAGATTAAAATGTCAAAACCTTTCTTATATGCTGATAAGATGAGATTTTTTGTTTTGAGGGAGATTGAGTCATCAGTGGCTGATATTTTAGGGTTTTTAATTTTAGATATAGCATTTAGAGAATCTGAGAAGATAATAGCCTTCTTGATGTCTTTAGATATTATGATTTTAATTGCTTGGTAAATTGCCACATTTTCGGCTTTTGTTATAGATAACTCACCAGGAAGCCTAGAAGAAAACTTGAAGTTAATGTTGGGAATGTTGACTCCAAAACCTATTCTCCCATTACTTTTGGAGGCGTCAGTATATACAAAGGAGAAATCCCTATTGTACTTTTGGGTGAATATTGAAAATTTTTGTTTGATTGATGATTCATTTTTCTTAAGATTACAGTTTAACGTTTGTATTGGATTGCTTAATGTGTTGAAGTCCAAGTCATAACAAGGAAAGTTTGGATGTTTGTGTATTTTGTTTTGATAAGGGAAAAAATGTTCAAGGGCCATTACAAGAAGAGGTACAAGGTTTGCCTTGTGGAAAATGGGTTTATTTATGATTTTTCTACGTATGTTAAGAAGCGTCTTTATTACTGGGTGATTGTTAATTTTGATAATTTTAGATATGAATTTAGACGCTAGTATTAGACTTCTATGTTCCAGGTCAATCTGAGCAGATTCAGCTAAGATTGCTAAGCGCGGAGTGGATTTCATGCATCCCAGGCATACTCTGAGCCCTTCGAAAAATACTTTATTTAGGTTATTGCTACATTTCTGTGTAATTGGGCTGAACAGAAAGGAACCATAATCCATATGAGACCTAATCAAAGCATTAAAGACCATAATTAGAATCTTGGGGTCTGCACCCCACCAAACTCCACACAATGCTCTCAATATGTTGATATTTTTCTTTGCTTTAAGTACAATTTTGTCTATGTGAGGGTCCCATTTCAAGTTTTTATGAAAAGTGATGCCCAAGAATTTAACCTGATTTTTGAAGGGAATGTTATTGTTATTATTAAGAGTGATTATAGGGGGGTTTGTTTTGCGTTGACCTCTTGTGAACCACACAGCTTCACATTTATCAATTGAAATAGACAACCCATGAGCTTCTAGCCAGTTTTGAGTGTTTGTAATTTCTGGGATGATCTTATTTGTCATACTATGAATGTCTTTACCGCTAATATACAACACTAAATCATCTGCATACCCACATATTTTCACTTCGTTAGAGAATAAATAGAAAAGGTCATGAATGTATATGTTAAAAAGAATGGTGCTTAAGGGAGAGCCTTGAGGTAGCCCCTTAGAAGTTTGGTATGGTCCCAAGAAATTGCCGTCATCAGCTCTTGAATATAAAAGTCTATTTTGTAGGATTTTAAGGATAAGGTTGATTAAAGCCAAGGGGAGGTTTAAATTTTTAAGTTTATTATAAAGGTTGTATATTTCAACATTGTCGTAGGCTGATTTAATATCTAGAAAAATGGCTAATACCGTTTGGGAAGATTCAAATGCTTCTAAAATCGTAGAGTGTAAAAGAGCTAAATTATCATATGTCCCTCTACCTTTCCTGAAACCTGATTGATTAATTTTAAATAGTGAATTGTGTTCCATAAACCAATCCAGACGATTTTTAATTATGATTTCGAGAGTTTTAAGTACACAGGATGATAGGACTATTGGTCTGAAACTCTCAGACAAAGTAGGGTTTTTTTGAGGCTTTAAGATGTTAATTACATTAAATTTTTTCCATTCCACAGGAACAGGACCCCCACTCAAACAAAGGTTGTAAATTCTTAACAGTGTGTTTTTGGCTGCCAGTGGGAGGTTTCTTAACATCAAGTAAGATATGTCATCGATACCTGGCGCAGAATCTTTTTTATTATTTAACGCCAAATTATACTCATGGATTGAAAAGGGAGCAACTTCTTGGTTATCATATGACATATTAAAATTGGGATCAATGTTTATTGAAGACATTTTACCTAATATTTCTAATTTGATATTATCTGGCGGATTATGAACAACTTTATTATTGTGATAATTGGAAAATTTTTTAATTTTATTCCAAACGTAAGTGATATTGGATCCTCTGTTTAAGGATTCACAAAAGTTTTTAAATTTGTATTTCTTTTTTGTTTTTAAGTTCCTCCTAGTCATAGCGATGATGCGTTTTGTTTCGATGAAATTTTCTATAGAGGGGGAATTATTAAAATTGGAGATTGCTTCTTTTCGTGTTTTGATCCATAAGGAACACTCTTCGTCCCACCATGGATTCCTGGGTCTACCCTGTACCCCACAATTTTTGAAAGGGATTGCTTCATCTGCCGCTGTGTTTATGACTGTAAGGAAATCCTTATAGTCTTTGATTTCTGACAAGTTTTGCTTGTTTAATAATATGTTCTGGTAATAGGTATTCCAGTCAGCTTTTTTAGTGTTTCTTGTTTTGTATGGTTTAAGTAGGTGTCTTTCTATTCCATTAAGGTACTCTATATTTAATTTAATGTATGTGGGAAAGTGGTTACTGTTACCGCAGTCTTGGATAACACCCCACTCAGACGACAAACACATACTGTTGCTCACAATTGCAAGATCTATTGCACTGATGTTCTTATTAGAGTCTTGAAATAACGTTGCTGAGCCATCATTTAACACTGTAAGGTCATTATCAAAGGAAAAATCAAAAATAACTTTACCACCTTTATTGCATACCCCTTTATCCCAAGCGGGATGGTGTGAGTTCAAATCCCCCATAATGATTAGATTATTTAAGGGTATACCTTCTACCATTTCGTTTAGTAAGGTGGCAGTGATTGCCATATTTGAACTAGAATATATATTTATAAGGTATAGGTTACTGATACTAATTATTATGTATTGAACTAGAGCTGAATTGAATTTTTTGATTGTCGAAAACCTTATGGATTTCTTAATGCATGTTGCCACCCCACCAAATGAATCATCCCTGTCTTGTCGGATGATGTTATAAAAGTTTAAAGAAAATCTGGCATCATGCTTAAGCCATGTTTCATTGATGAAAATGATATCTGGATCCATTTCGGATATTAGACTAATCAGGTTATCCCTATTTGCATTAACACTTCTGATATTCCATTGTATTATTTTTAGTTTTGGGTTGTGAGACATTGTGGTGTATAGGAAGTTATAAAGAGTCAAAGTCTGAGATTGAATCTTGGTCCATATAGTCCAAGTTTGTCTGGGATAATATATTTTTGAGAATATTTAAATTATCGAATGTCGCATTATTGAGAAAATGTAGACAAGCGTTTCTGGTATTATATAAAGTATCTGAGTCAGAATGTTGAATATGTTGCAATGCACTGGGATGCCAGGCTAAGTTTTGTAGAGAGTTTGATGAGGGTTTTTCTGTGTTTGTGTTATATGATGTTGAGGCTTGTTGTTGGGAGGGAGAGTATGTTGATTTTTCGGGGCGTGAATTAGGGAAAAAGAGGTTTTCTTCATGAGCTTTCTTGTCGTACCCTTTTTGAATGACTCGTCTTTTGTTGTTTGAGTTAGAGACCACCTGTTGAAATGAGCGTTTGGTAGTGGAGGATTTGAAGTTATGAGTTCTTCTTTGGGAGGGCGTGACAGAGTCGTTGATGCTAACATTATTGTTTGGGATATTATTGGACTTCCTATTCCTAAGAACTGGGAAGTCACTGGCATACATAATAAACTTATCTTTTTCTACATATGTTTTTGTGACTGCTTCGTTGGCATCATAGAAAGTCATATTTTCGTATGCCATTAATTCTTTAATGTTTTTTTGCCTCAGGAATTCGGGGCAGTTCTTATCAGTGGCTTTGTGGGGTCCCTTGCAGAAGAAGCATCTGACTTCACATGCTTCAGTATGGGCAAGTTCACCACAGTTAATGCAACGATCTTTACTCTTACAGATTGTTTTAGTGTGCCCAAACCTTAAACAATTGAAACACTGAGTAACTGGTGCTACGTAAACGTTAACTAGTTTCGGCATGCCATAAAAGTTTACTATTTTAGGCATTATTACACCTTTAAAAGTAAAGAGTACTGTGCCTGTTGGTTCATACGTGATTACGTCATTCTTGAATACCTTCCTATTGAGTCTTCTAACATTTAGTATTTCGATGTCAGAGCCTGTACTGCAACAATCCAACAATTCTTTGTCACCAATCTCTAGATCAATTTGTCTAACTATACCCTTACAAGTAACAAAATTAAAGGGAATATAAATTTTATAACCCTTGTCTAACAAAGTTTTATTATTTAAAAATTGATTAGCTGATTCAAAATTAATAAATTCAATTGCAATTCGATTAAGGCCTTTACTATGTATTTTTCGAATATCTTTTAATTTTAAATTGAAAATATCTCTAGCAATTTTAATCCCATTAAACGAACCTACTTTCGTATCTATGTTTGTTGATTCTAAATACACAAAAAAGGGCCCATTATCTTTTTCGGAGTAGAGGTTGATAATTTTTTGTTCCTGATGGGTTTTATCGTTCTGAGATAGGCTATGGGAGTTAGAAATATCGTTATTACTATTTGAAATATCGTTATTACTATTTGATGCGGAATCTAAAATTATGTTCTCGACGGGTTTGAGGGGGGACGTACCCCCCTGTTCGTTACTCATAATACAAAAAGCCAGTCAGTGCAAGTTTTGTAATAAACAATATATAAAAAAGAAAAATAACAAAATATATCAAATTAAGCCTATAAAAAAGAAAGAAGTATTCAAATGATTAAGCTAATGCTCAACTTACCCAGACAAAAACAATTTGGGGTAGGTTAGGTACGTTAGTACTTAGGAAAGACCTCGTATTCGTAGAACGCGGAGCCAAGCGCTGTTCACACCACCAAGCACAGGTCAAGAGTGCAGATTAAAGATTCACAGATAGCGCAGGATTTGTCAAAAGTCATGTTCCACCAATCACAATGCCGACATCAGCGCCTCTGACTAAACGGAAGGAAAATAAATACGAATACATGTTTTTTATTAGAGTTAGCGGGGCATGATAAACAACTGATCATCTGTTTACCCCTTCCAAATTAATCCGGAAATCTGAGCAAAAGATGGCGGAGCCAATCAGCTTTTAGCGTATACGATGGCAACACTCTTCCAAGACGCACACTGAACAGGATGTTCAAGTTCAAATAAAGGTGGCCATGTAAAAATGAATTCAGCCTCTCAACAGACTAAAAATATCAGGAAGCGATTAGGAATCAGGATACAAAGACTAGGACTTTCTATCCTACCTTTATCCGCAATTTTTGTTTTCTTTTGAACATTTCACAAACAAGGATGGCGTGTCAAAGGATACTCCTACTCGCTAAAAATGGCTAGATAAACAAAGAGTCAAAGAACGACAAATGGTGAGTCAGGGCGTGCCAAATGAAAAGTAAAATATGTAACAAAGAAGTTTTAAATAAGAATTGATAAATTACACTGAAATCTTCAAACAATATACGAAAAATCCATACAGTAAAGATAAAACGGCAATATAGGTGCTGTCTGAACGTCCAACAAATGATATCAAATGACAAAGACAAATATTAAAACAGCTGATTATTGAACTTGTCATATTATATTTGTTTATTTGATTGCTTATGGTTTTCCAGAATTAGGATCATAATCTCATTTGATTTCGTCACAAATGGTGAATACATAACATTAATATTTATTTGATGTACTAAAAATGTGTTCTAGGTCACAAAGGGTGAAATTAGTGAAATATCGAGTGCATTTTTATTAAATTTTTCAAATGACAGAAAGTCTAGGTTGACAAACTCTTCCTAAAATTATGGCAGGCATTCCTTGTGCAGGTTTTACTTTTTATAATGAATTTGATTCCGCAAATTTGGCCAAAGTAGAACATGTCCCAGGCTCAGCCCATGACATTGGTAGGTTTAGTATAATGGAATTTTCCTATCTATCACATACTGACTAAAATTATTTTGCAGCCTCAAAACATCCTAAAAATGCTTTGGTACAGGAGATTATTGATGCTGAGTTTAATCTTTGGACAAAACCTGACTGTTATGGCACTGAATTTGAGAATGGGAATAGGACTTGGTTTTACTTTGGTGTAAAAGGTAAATATGGTTTTATGTACATCTTTGTTTGTTTGTTTTCTGGCATTGGTTTTGAACCTTTAGCTACGTAATTACATAGTGATCACTAGCTCAGGGGAGTACTGTGTGTGTTGAGTAAATGTCTTGTTACTTAGTAACTTTGTAAAGTCAACTTCATTGTCTTTGCAAAGAGACGCTTATTGTATCCGAATGTCTGTGGTCCCTCAGGTGAGTACTGATCACACAATAATAGAAATTATTTTAATTTATTAAATTTTTAATAAAGAAAAATTTCCTGCTCAGCTGGGATTTTAACTCGCAACCTTTGGATCCAAAGATAGGCTCTTGTACCACTTAAAGTACCAGGGAGGGATACTTTTTAATGTATATTTACAAAGACATTGTCATAATATACAAGGATTTAATATTGGAATTGTTGGGTTTTTTCCATAACCTTGCACTTTCTATTGAATATGTACCAAAACAATAACAGATGTCATTATGAGAAATTATTTGTACAAGGGATAAAAATCATTTATTTCATATTAATAATTTTCCTAGGTACTTAGTTATACAGGGTGATTTTTTAAGAATGTCTAATCTCTGAGTTTTAGTGTCTAAATCTCAAGATATTATGATAATTCTACCCAACATACCTTATACAAATATTTCTAATTTAGCTGTAGCTCTGGTATGTCTAGAATTTCTAGATGGAACATGTACAGTAGAACCCCGCAAATCCGAACCCCGCTAATCCGAACCCCGCTAATCCGAACCCCGCTAATCCGAACTTTTGGCAAATCCGAACAACAGAAAGTGAAAAAAAAAAAATAAAAAATTCACGACAAAAACTTAAAAATATGTTTATTATATAGAATAAAACTAGAAAATTTAACAATGTAGGATTAATAGGATGTTAACATTTAATATTTCTTAAAAATAAATACATACTTTATATGTAAACTTCTTATTCTTCTTCTTCTTCGTGCGACTAGGATTACTCCTGTTTGTCTGCCTCTTATTCTGTTTCAGTTGTTGTTGAGTGTGCATTGTCTTTCCACTTTTTCGGCGGCTTTCCAACGGGTCTTCTACTATACGGCTTGTTGTTTTTACAGATGTTCGCTAATCTATCTGGTTCCATTCGGTTTACATGTTCGTATCCGTAAGTGCGTAAACTACATAAACGTAGTACTTATAAATGTTAAATATAAACTTACTTCGGTTTGCTTGCAGTCAACTTAGTCCAAAAATATTGTCCACAGTCCACACTCTTGCGAGAACGTTTTGTGACTCAAAATCAACGAAAACGAAAGCTTTGAATTATTAGTTAGGATAACTTTCGGATAATCCGAACTTTTCGGAATCCGAACAGGCTGTCCCCCCAATTAGTTCGGATTTGCGGGGTTCTACTGTATCATCATCGTTCTCTTTGCCTTATCCAGCAATGCATAATTGCATAATTGCATTTCTCCACACAACTCTATCTTGGGTCATAGCAATTTTAATCCCCTTTACCAACATGTCCTGCCTTATCGTCTCCCCCCAGGTCTTCTTTGGTCTTCCTCTCCTACTCCTTCCAGGAATCTGCACTTCAGCTATTCTTCGTATTGGGTGATTAACGTCTCGATGTTGAACATGACCAAACCATCTTAACCTATGCTCTCTCATTTTGGCATCAATTGGTGCCACACCTAGACTTCCCCTAATATACTCATTTCTAATTCTATCCTTCTTTGTCACTCCACTCGTCCATTTAAACATTCTCATTTCATCTATTTCTCCATTACTCTGTAATACTGATCCTAGGTACTTAAAACTATTGCTTTTCACAATCATTTCACCATCCAAAGATACCATTTTATTTGTAGTAACTCCATCTTTAAATGAACATTCCAAATACTCTGTTTTTGTCCTACTAAGTTTTAAACATTTTTCCTCCAGAGCTTGTCTCCACTGTTCCAGTTTTTGTTCTGTCTCTTTCACTATTTCCTATTAACACTACATCATCAGCATACATTAGGCACCATGGAATACTACCCTGTAGTTTCGCTGTTATCTGGTCCAAAACTAATGAGAATCCCTGAAATTTCACTTATTTGGTGACTATAATCTCCCCTCAGCTATGTGGAGAGTTGAAGATTATTGCTCTTCTGCAACCTCACAAACTCCATCACCGCTAGCTGTAGTTGATGTCATTGAGGTTGTTTCAAATATGTATGCTTATCATAATCTTTTTCAATGTAATTTTATATTTAATAGCAGGGGTGTTATTCTGGATCTTATCCTGGCCCCAGAAGAGCTTGTCATTTCTGAAGCTGACGATGCTCTGGTTTCACCTGACTCTCATCATCCTCCTCTGTTAACATCATTGCAGCTTAATGTTTTTTATAGGTCAATTTCTGGTAATGAATATTATTATGATTTCCGTAACGCAAACTTTCCAGCAATTCACCAATGTCTAGAATATACAGCGTGTCTACTTAAGTTGGAAACATATGGGAAACTTTTTTATTATTAATTTTACGAAAAAAAGTTATTCTTTATAAAAAGTTCTGCATGTCCCAAAACCTAAGATTCAATCATCAGATATCAAATTTTCTCAATATTATACGAGGTATGTCAAAAAATATGAATTTCGGTCAAGGATAAAGTACCTTTATTTCTCTCAATATCGAAAATTCTTATGATAAAACGTTGTTTGGAATTAAAAACTAAGATCACATATGCAATTACATGCTTCTAATTGGAAAAAAAAATTTCTCAAAGGTATGGATACCCAACATCGTTTTTAATTATTACAAATATGATAACTCGTTTATTATTCATTTTATGAAAAAAAGTTATTCTTCATAAAAAGCTTTGCATGGTCCAAAATCTAAGACACAACCATGATATATCAACTTTTATTAATTTTATACGAGATGTGTCAAAAAATATGAAATTCGCTCAAGATTATAGTACCTTTATATTTCACAATATTTCAATTAGAAGGATGTTATTGCATATCGAAACATAGTTTTTAATTCTAAACAACTTTTTTAATAACCGTTTTCAATATTGTGAAAAATAAAGGTACTTTACTCTTGAGTGAAATTCATATTTTTTGACATACCTCGTATAAAATTAATAAAATGTGATATCTGATGGTTGCATCTTCGGCATTAGGACATACAGAGCTTTTTATAAAGAATACCTTTTTTTCGTAAAAGTAATAATAAAAGAGTTATCGTATGTGTAATAAATAAAAACGAAGTTAGTATCAATAAATTTGAGAAAAATTTGGAAAATATTTTTTTTTCCAATTAGAAGCATGTAATTGCATATTTGATCTTAGTTTTTATTTCCAAACAACTTTTCATAATAAGAATTTTCGATATTGAGAGAAATAAAGGTACTTTACTCTTGAACGAAGTTCATATTTTTTTACATACCTCATATAATATTGAGAAAATTTGATATCTGATGATTGAATCTTAGGTTTTAGAGCATGCAGAACTTTTTATAAAGAATAACTTTTTTTCATAAAAAGCATAACAAAACAGTTTCCCATATGTTTCCAACTTAAGTAGACACGCTGTATAGAATGGGATAACCTGTTTCGTGGTAGAGATCTTTCCGACATGATTGCTATGTTTTATGACATTATTTACTCTCTTATTGAACATTTCACTCCAGTTAAATATTTTAGTACTAAGAAATTTCCTTGTTGGTATTCTTCTGAGCTTAAGCAATTGTTAAACAAAAAAATAAAAGCTCATAAAATTTATAAAACCTTAAAGACTCCTGAAAGCTATGCTGATTTTTGTCATCTGAGAACAAATTGTAAAAATCTATCTAAATGCTGTTATGACAATTACATACGTTTCACCGAATTTTCTATACAAAATAACGCAAGGCATTTTTGGAAATTTGTAGGTAGCAAGCATGAAAACAATTGTATACCTGACTCAATGACCCTGAATGACTCTGTAGCTTCATGTGGCAATGATATTGCCAACTTATTTGCAGATCACTCATCAGTTTATAGTGATATTACTTTAAATTGCAATGTTGACCATATCCAGTCTAGACTCAATATCTCATCATATCGTATCCAGATTTCCAAAATTTACGAAAAGCTTTCATCATTAAGTGTCAACAAGGGTCCTGGGCCTGATGGTATACCACCTAATTTTCTTAGTGAATTCAGTTTTATACTATCGCGACCTTTGTTTCATATATTTAATAAATCTTTGGATGTAGGTCAGTTTCCAGACTTTTGGAAACTTTCTTATGTCACACCAATATATAAATCTGGTAATAAATCTAATATTAGTAATTACCGCCCTATATCTATTCTTAGTGCTATACCAAAGGTTTTTGAAAGTATTATAACTGATTTCCTCACCTTCGATATCTCCGGGATCCTAAACTCTCAGCAATTTGGTTTTACTACAGGTAAGTCTGCTGAACTGAGTTTGTTAACCTATATTGATTTTCTGTCTGAAGCCTTGGAAGAGGGACTTAAAGTTGATTCAATTTATACTGACTTTTCCAAGGCCTTTGACAGAGTAAATCATGAACTCCTGATTCGAAAACTTAGCTCCTATTGTTGCAGTGGTTACGGAGTTATTTAACTGAAAGATTTCAACAGGTCCGAGTGAATCACTTTTACTCACAAACTTTTTCAGTTAAGTCAGGTGTACCACAGGGGTCCCATTTGGGTCCATTACTCTTTAATATATTTATTAATGATATTACCAACTGTTTTCATGATTGTAACGCCTTGCTATTTGCTGATGACTTGAAGTGCTTTAAAGTTATAAAAAATCATTATGATGCTGCCATATTGCCATTAGAATTGACTAACCTCTCTGCATGGTGTTCACTCCATGTTATGTAATTAACTTTAACCGTACTCACCATCCAATATTATCAAACTATTACATTGATGGCCAATTGCTCAACATTGTTAATAAAATCAAGGACTTGGGGATTACACTGGAAAATTCTCTTTGTTTCAATACTCACATCATCAGTGTCATTCAAATATCTATGAAAATGCTGGGTTTTGTAAAAAGAACAACTCATGATTTTACAAACATATCCAGTATTAGTTCTTTACTTCTCCTTGGTCAGGTCTCACCTCGAGTATTGTTCTTCAGTGTGGTCCCCACACTACTTGGTCTACATTAGGAAACTTGAACAAGTCCAAAATAGTTTCTTCCGCTACATTGCTTTTAAGCTTCATACCTATCAAGATTACACTGTATGGCAGCATCAACTGCAGGTCCCCTCTCTTGCAAGCCGGAGAAAACAAAGGGACCTTTTGCTATTATTCAAGATCTTAAATGGTATATGCAGTTGTTCTCAACTACTTACTAAGATCGCACTGTTTGTACCACCTCGCACCACTGGTACATTTTATGTACCATTCCATAGGTTTAATTATTCACTTTTTTCGTTCGTACCCAGAGTCTTGAATTTAGCAAACTCCCTTTACAACTTACAACTGTTCGACAACTCCATCAGTCGTTTTAAAACAAATTTACACGGGATCAAAATTTGAGTGAAACGTCTGTAATTTGTTAACTTTTATGTTTGTTTGTATGATATTATTTCCTATTACATATTTCGTTCTATTTTATATTTATATTTCTGTATGTCTGTTTTTTATATTATATTATGTTATTGTTTTTATCTGTACACTATGTATTTATGTAACACTTTATGTTCAAATAAAAAATGTAACGTATTTTTATAGAATTGGGCTTGCCCGTAAAATAAATAAATAAATAAATAAAAAAGAATAAATAAGGACTAAGCACCGAGCCTTGGTGCAATCCTACTTTCACCTGAAATTTATCAGTCTCTCCCACACCTGTCCTAACACTAGTCGTTACTCCCTCATACATATCTCTCACAATCTTTACATATTCGCCAGGGACTCCTTTCTTATTGTGTATCCACCACAGAATCTCTCGAGGAACTATATCATATGCTTTCTCAAGATCAATGAATACCATATGAGCGTTGGTATCTTTATTCCTGTATTTTTCCAACAGTTGCCTTACAATGAAAATTGCATTTGTTGTTGATCTGCCCTGCATAAAGCCAAATTGATTATCGGATATTTCGGTTTCTTCTCGTATCCGTCTATCAATTACTCTCTCCCATATTTTCATGGTGTGGCTAAGTAGTTTTATAGCATTGTTGTGTGTCTCCCTTGTTTTTGTAGACAGGTACTAATATACTGCTTCTCCATTCGTCTGTCATTTGTCCAACTTCCATAATTCTGCTGCGGGGTTCTACTGTAAATTAATTTTATTGAGCAAAGAAAACGCAGTAGCTCTACCATGCAGAATATTTAAAAAGTAATAAGATCCCTCCTCTTATGATGCATAGAAATGGGTGGCATATTTAATATAGAAAGTAAATCTGCATAATTGTAGTTGTCCATAATGTTTAATTTGAAAGCAGTCTGTTTTAGAAATGTATGTTAAACATGACACAAAGTCTCAATATGCACACCATAACAAGGTGACCATACACAGGACGCATACTCAAGATGGGGACGGACAAGTGAGCAATAAAGAGTTTTTAAGGCAGTAATCCCAGTAAAATCCTGTGTGCTTCTTCTGATAAAGCCAAGCTTCTGAAATGCCTTGTTGACTACATTATTTAAGTGATCGGAAAGTTGTAGAGTTGCATCCAAAATGACACCTAGATCCTTGATGAAAGGTACATTATTAAGGCAATGCTGATCAATCTTGTATTCAAATTTGATTGGGGATCTGGACCGAGAAAACGCAATAGCTTTACATTTAGATGGATTCAGACTCATACCATTTGAAGGGTACACGGAAAAATCCAGCTAAGTCACAGATTAACCATTTTGGGTTATTGGTTGAGTGGAATCAGCATGTGACGAGAATGGACAGCGAGAGAATAGCCCGCGTAGCCAGGGATCAGAAGCCAACAGGCAAGAGACCAAGCAAGGCCCTTTAAAAGGTGGCGAGATAGCTGGCAATCAACATCACAGCTACAAATACAAGCTTAAAATCGGCTAAGAACAGACCAAGAGGCCCAATTATAAGAAGAAGAAGGTTATTGGATGTTAACGCGTGGACTTAGCTTATTTTTCTCATGTATGGGCATATATTTATGAGCTTTTTCTCGTGACTTGTCGTGTTTAAAGGTTTCAGAAGATGCAAACTGGAAGTTACTATAAGATGGAGTAAAAAATGCAATTTCTACAAAAATGGACTTAGCCGGTTTTTCCTGTGTACCCTTCGTTTCTTGTACACCAATCCAACAAGTTGATTAGCTCATATTGAAGTTTATCACAGTCATAGGGAAATTTAATCAGACTGCACAACTTTAAATCATCAGCAAACAGCAAAAAAAGGGAAGGGGAAAACATTTGTGAATGGCGTTTATAAAAATGTTAAACAGAAGATGCCCAAGATGTGAGCCTTGAGGAACTCCTGAAGGAACAATAATTGTTTTGGAAAGAAAATTACCTATTTGTGTTATATACCATGTTTATATACCGTTTATGTACCACTACTGCACTACATGTTACAAAACAACTAATACTCCAAGATGCCCAAGATGTGAGCCTTGAGGAACTCCTGAAGGAACAATAATTGTTTTGGAAAGAAAATTACCTATTTGTGTTATATACCATGTTTATATACCGTTTATGTACCACTACTGCACTACATGTTACAAAACAACTAATACTCCAGGTATTCCAATACCATTTTATGGTTCTACATTGACCACATATTTAAATAGCTCTTAAAATCTTCTAAATTGATTCTCTTGTTTTAACGCTGATTGTAACTTTGGAATTTCATACAGGCATAGATACAGTGAACTCCATTCTGTTAGAGTAAGCCTGTGTCTATTTAGGAATAGTTAGGTTTAAAGCTCTTGTGTGATGTATGATTGGGGATGTAATGGTTGAAAACTGGAGGGTTCTTAAAAAGAAACATTCATAAATGTAGATGGCTGGAAAAGTAAATGTATTTAGTAGTTTATGTTTCCCCCTACATGAATTCTTGATTTTCAACCCAAGAATGATCCATACTATGTACTTATTTCCGAATGTTAAGAAGCTCTGATGTTCCCACTGCATTTCTCCAGAACATGATTCCATAATGTAGCCAAGAATAAAAGTTAGAATAATAAAAAATAAGAGTATCCTGCTGTAAGTACTCTTTAAGCACTCTTATTGAGTAGCATGCAGAGTTCACTTTTTTACATAACTGCAATAGGTGTAGGTGTATGCCCCACTGCAGATATTGGTCAATGTAGATACCCAAGAATTTGACAGATTTTGGTGTTTCTATGTGGTCTGATTGAATATTTACCACATTTGTGATTGGATCTCGAGACTGAATGGTTCTAAAATAGATGAAGACAGTCTTATCATAGTTTAACAGTAATTTATTCCCAGCAAACCATCTCTCAGTCCTCTCCAGATTTTCACCTGTTTTTAAGAGCAACTCTACAACAGTTTTGGTCCAAATTAAATAATGTGAGTCATCCGCGAAATTAATAAAACTAGATGATTTATCTGTTACATATTCAGCAAGATCGTTGATGTATACAACAAATAAAAAGGTCCAATAATGAGATCAAAAGAAATATGGAAGCTAATACATTTAATTCATGTCGCGACAGGTTTCAGTACAAGCAGACACGGCAGCGATCTTGACGGGAGGTGCGTCGGACTACCGAGCGTGTCGGATTGCAAAACGTCGGAGTATCAACTGTGTACTGTATTATCAAATAAACTTTACATTTGCAAATTTAGCTGTATTTTAATTTTTTGTTTTTTTTTTCATTTTCCAAGTAGACTTGTTTCATTGTCAATGCTTTTTGTAGCTCCAGGCCCTGCCATGTTAGTAAAATTCAACATTGTCGATTTAAATCGACAAGGAAAAATGTACAGTCAAGGAATGGCTCCTGTATATAGAATAATACCAGGCAAACCAAGATGGGAAAGGATATTCGACAAACCCACACATTGTGTAAGTTTTAATAATTTCCATTTTCAAAGCTAGAAAAATGTTGACTCATTTAATATTTCAATATTTCCGTATTTCAAATATTTAAAAATATATATATAGTCAGTTTTAGTTTTTTTAAGCATTTTTAGTTTGATGTGTCTATTGTATTCTAACTACTTTGCAAATTTTTATAATTTCACAACTTCCGTGTAAATGAATATATATATTATGTTTCAGCTTAATGACGACATCTTCACCCTCAGTTTTAAATTTCGAACCCCTGATAATGTAGATAGCGTAGTATATTTTGCGTTTACCTACCCTTTTTCGGTAACAGAGCTAGAAAAGATGTTGACCAACGTAGATAGCAAGTATCTACATGTCAAACACGTAGCCGATGATGATGTATACTACGTTAGAGAAACTGTTTGTCATTCTTGTGATGGAAAACCCATAGATCTAATAACTATATCGTCATACCATGGGATTTCAAAAGAAAGGGAAGAGAAATTAAAAAATTTGTTCAATAAAAGTACAGTTCCTAGGCCATATAAATTTCCTGGAAAAAAGGTAAGCAGTTTATTCTATGGCACACACTATTATGTCAAACCGGCAAACAGGTGTATGTTCTCAAAAAAATTGATAGTGTGTAAAAAATTTTATTAAAATTAGCTGAGTACTTTCAGCACATCACGTGCCATCATCAGAGCTTCGTCCTATATAGGTCTGGATCCCGCGTATGAAAAAAAAGTTGATTAATAGCAAGCTGAAAATTTGTTAATAGCTTAAGAGTGTCTAGTCGGATAAACTTTGATATATGGGAACACTGTAACAGGGGCAGTTTTAATTGTGGAACAGGTTAAAAATTTGGAACGGTCGGACCACGAAAACGGCACATTTATTTTGTCCGACAGAACAGACTTAAACTCTCCGAACAGAGATTAAACTGTCATGCAAAAATCAGACTGCTATTTATCACCTGTCATAATTCCTGTCATTTGACATATTCTATATGTTCCACTCATTAAAACGCCCATTTGGTGATAAATAGCAGTCTGATTTTTGCATGAGAGTTTAAGTCTGTTCTGTCGGAAAAAATACATGTGCCGTTTTCGTGGTCTGACCTTTCCAAATTTTTAACCTGTTCCACAATTAAAACTTCCCCTGTTCCAGTGGTCCTATATATCAAAGTTGGTCCGACCAGACACCCTTAAGCTATTAATAAATTTTCAGCTTGCTATTAATAAACTTTTTTTTCATACGCGGGATCCAGACCTAATAGGTATAAATCCTTCATAGAAGAATAATTACCAAACATATTAAAATTGGATAGATACTGGCCTAAGCCTCAGATCTAGGGTGTAAAAACCCTTTTCAATTATTAAAATCACATCTAAATTCTTTTTAAAAGACAATATGGCTGCGCTACACCATTGTTTATTCAAGTAGCTGTATACTTGAATATACAATGGTGTAGCGCAGCCCTATTGTTTATTCAAATAGTTGTATACTTGAATATACAATGGTGTAGCGCAGCCATATTGTCTTTTAAAAATAATTTAGATATGATTTTAATAATTGTAAAGGGTTTTTACACCCTAGATCTGAGGCTTAGCCCAGTATCTATCCAATTTTAATATGTTGTTTGGCAATTACTCTTCTATGAAGGATTTATACCTATAGAACGAAGCTCTGATGATGGCATGTGATGTGCTGAAAGTACTCAGCTAATTTTAATAAAAATTTTTACACACTATCAATTTTTTTGAAAACATACACCTGTTTGCCGGTTTGACCTACTTAGAAGTGTGTACAAGTCATACAGTCTTTTTCAATTCTATTCTATTATGGCGAAAATAAACAGTATCTGATACCAGATAGTAAACACACAAAATATTGTTTTTTATTCTAAATCAGTCTGGTCTACACTGGCCGTACTGCAGCCAATGTTTATTATATATTTTTCATCAATTATTGTACAAGTTCGCAGGTCTTCGGCAGACCTGCTGTATTAGTACTATATTTTGTTGATTATTTTTTAATGATTTTTACTTCCAATTTCATTATTTTATCGGTAATTTTCTACTGTAAAAAATTACAGTGAGAATTTTTTTAAGTAGATTGTTTCTGTTTAATTTCAACCAGTTTCCTAGTTTTGACAACTGTCACATTTAAGAAAATATCCATAATATACTTTTAGTTCTGCATCTACTGTCAAATTGTCACGAGGAGAACACAAATAGGCAAAATTAAGCTCTCAATTTACTTCGGTAAGAGTCTTTCATGAACAAAACTGTATTTATAAATAAATTAACTAATATTTTATTAATTTCTTAATCTAAATATTTGCTAAACTGTGCTTTTCACTTTGACAAGTTGAAAAATGTGTGTCACATTAATTGAGATCAATGTCACTGACTGTTTTTATATAAAGACTTGAATTTTATATGTAAGTATTAAAAAATAATCTTACGAATATCACACAACAGTAATAATAAATAAGAAAATAACGCTTCATTTTTTCTCAAATTTGTTGTCATTTGGCAATAGGCGGCTCTAGTGTCTATTGCCAGACAACAAATTTTCGAAAAACTGTCGCATTATTGTCAATTTATTCCCACTCTCTTGTGATATTATACCCGAAAATATTTCAACCTTTCTTTTACTATCAGGTTATACCTACCTACCATGTGCCGTTTTTTAGGTATTTAAAAAAGATCTATAGATTTTATGTTTTTGTGCTTTAAAAAAATTCGGTTTTATATCAACATTTATATTTTTTCAGGTAATATTCGTATCTGCCAGAGTTCACCCAGGCGAGACCCCTTCTAGCTTCGTATTTAATGGTCTGTTGAGTATGCTGTTAAGTAAAGACGATTTGATAGCTCAGACTTTACGTAAAATATACGTATTCAAACTGATACCATTTCTAAATCCGGATGGCGTCTCGAGAGGTCATTATAGAACTGATAGTCGAGGGGTGAATTTAAATAGGGTTTATCTCAATCCTAGTTTAACTGATCATCCGTCTGTATACGCTGCTAGGGCTTTAATAAGGTAAGATATATCGTATTTTTAAAATCACCTACTTTTTTAAATTTATTTAATTGCAAATTTACAATCTAGTCCACGCCAACATTTAGAGTAATAAGTAAATAGTTTATATTTTGTTGTATGCATGTGTCGGGTACCATTCAGCATTTGCTCTCCATACAGTTACTCAAGTAGGTCTTCTGGCCAGATTCTTTTCAATCTTCTATCTTCTAAGGGCTGATCGAATAGGTTTCTTATGAGCAGATTGTTATGATCTGATGTTCGTTCTTTGTATTTATTCAGTCCAGACAATATTTCATCTTTTATTAATGGGATTTTTAGATCGCTATGCAATGTTAGATTTGTTACATACCAAGGTGCTCTAGGTATCATACGAAGAGTCTTGGACTGAAATGACTGTAATATTTTGTTATTTGATGGCTTGGTACATCCCCAGAGCTCAATCTCATGTGTCCAAATTGGTTTTAGTATATATTTGTAGATAGTCATGTTGTTTTCAAGTGATAGTTTGGACTTTCTATTGAGTAGCCAGTACATATTTTTAATTTTCAGACTAAGTTGGCTTCTGTTTGCTTTTTTGAATGTCTTCCATGTCAGTTTCTAATCCAAGTAGAGTCCAAGATATTTTACCACAGTTTTTACGGGGATAGGGTTGTTATTTATAGTAACTTGAGGTAGTCTGCTACTTCTTGTAGTAAATGTTATTTGGGCGAATTTATCGGTATTAACACTTATTTTCCATTTATGTAGCCATCTATATTAAATTTTCATTCAAGATGCAGTAGAAATAAACAAACCAAGACACGTTAAATGCTACTAGGAGCACTTCCAAATCATATTTTTCAATGTACAAACTTTGGAAATCATTATTTGGGATTTACAATGTATTGTTGTATAATTTTTTTTGAGAAAAATTTAAAAAAATAAATTTATATCAGAAACCACGAAAATTATAGATTTTCATCGCCCTGTATATGACAAAAAATTGTAATAGGATAATTTCGTGAGTAATCAGTGTTGTCGCGGAATAGTGAAATCGTTAAGAAGGTGGTTTTTCTTAATGGGTTTGAACGGACTAAAACAATGGTGCCGTCAGAGTAGACAATACAGTTTTATTTCGCTTTGCTATGGACAATAAGACATTTTATAAAAAAATTCGAAGAAGGTTAAGCGGTAAACAAATTTATTGATTTTAGAATGTAAGGCTTTTTGATTAGCAACGAGAGTAATTTGATGTCTCCCAGAATTTAACAAATTGGAAAGTTGTATACAAATTAAATCGTTTCTTAAGAAATGATAATATGGGCGTATTGGGTAGAAAGGATGTTTGGTGATTGGTGGAAAATGATGGATGGAAGGTATGAGAGTGTTGAGTCTGATTTTGACGAGAGAAAAAATAGGACTGTGTAAAAAATATCTGGAGACAGCAGTCCAGTTTTTGAAAAGTGAGAAGTCAGTGTAAAGTGGTGAAATTGGCCTTTGCGAGCAGAATCAAGTTGAAACGAAATCGTTGACCGGTTTGAGAAGTTAATTTTCCTGTGTCCGAGGAAGATTCCTGTTTCAGTCTAGAACGAGTAGCCGATTGATATCTATTTGCACAAGATATCGAGCAGAGAGAAAACTGAGTCGAGAACTCGAGCGAGTCCTGTTTGTTTGTTTGTGAAGCAGTTTGGACGAGAGGGACCTTTCGCAACATCCTAAGAGTACGTGTGGGAGAATCGAGGACGACGCAATCCGGGAAAAGAAGTAGAGAAGAAACAAAAAGGTTAGTCAAATCATTTGTGAAACGGAGAGAGTTTGTTTATATCCACACCATCTTTGCATAATTTTTGTATTGAACAGTTCTATAACATAATTAGTCATTCCAAAATTTAAAGAAGAACTTATAAGTAATCAATTAAAAAAAAAAGAGAAAAGTAAATTTTATTAAATTTTGTAAGAATAAATAACGAATTATTTAAATATTTTTTTTTTTTTTTTTTTTTTTTGTTAAAACAGGAGATATCAGAATTAAAGCTGAATTTAGTAGATGAGAAATAGTTGTAACAAATTTAGAATTTAGCATATTTTTTAAATCCTATGTTTATGATATATTGCAGGGGTCACCAATTATATTTCCTGAGGGTCCGTTTCGAAAACATATGACACTTCCGCGGTCCGGAGTTAACACTACCTGCCTAGTTGTTCCAATTGGGTAGACAAATCAGAAGGGTGCAGTGCGAAATTTTTACGCAGAAATTGTTTTTAACAGTTTTTGAATAAATCCAAAACATCACCTTTTCTGCTCCCGAAAATATGTTTTTAGAATTTTTGGGTCATCGAAAACAAAAAAGATTTTGTGTCATTTTTCTCAAAACTTGATAGATTTCAAATTTTAAGCAATTTATAATCTGACAAATGCGAAAATAAGCATTTTAGAAGCTTGCAAATTCATGTGTAGGTACATTATTATTTTTGCGGTTGTCAAGTGCCTAATTTGAAGTTTAAACATTCAATTTCAAGATTCTGATGAGTTATCGGGGTTTATTTCAATATCGACCCTTTGTTTTTATTGGCGTATTTAATTAGCACATGGGCAATAATTAATTGAATAAATAAAAAAATCATTAAGAAAAAAATATATTAATAATAAATTATAAAATTTTAATAAATGTGAAGTATTTGTTGGGAATTTTTCGCATAAGTACGTATAATATGTATAATAAGTGCGGCAGAGACGCACCATAAATTGCGATGTGCGGCGGCGTAAAAGTCGAGTGGACTCGCATAATTAACAATTAAAAACAACGGTCTATATTGAAGTAATCCCCCATTACTCGTTAGAATCTTGAAATTGACCTTATAAACTTCAATTTGGGCACTTGGCAACCTGAAAACTAATAATTTACATAATAGTTTTCAAACCTCAAAAATGCATAGTTATTTTCACATTATTCAGATTTTAAATCACTTACAACTCGAGAAGTATCAACTTTTGAAAAAAATGTCAGGAGACTTTTTTTAAATACAATTTTCGGGGCTAAAAGGTAATTTTGAATTTGTATAAAAAGATTGTTTTGCCCGGCATCCCGGGCCCTTCTGATTAGTTTAAGGTGACATTTTTGAACAGGAATCCACAAAGAAAAACCGAATCAGAAAATTTGTCATTTGGAAGCGGCCTTACAACATGGGGTAATATTGAAAGGAAACCTAATAATATCCGATTGTTTTTTGGCCACCGTTGAGTTGAATACTTTCCTGGTACAATAAACAAAATATAAATTCATTGTGTATTGTTTTGATGCTATTATCAGTAACACACAAGTATTGTAAATTGTTATTGAGAATATTTTAAAAGTTAAGAATTTATAATTCGGATGTTAATAACGTCTTTCTCGAGTTTTTAGACATCTTCAGTTTTGTACATAGTTATTAACTTTCTTGAAATCCAGTTATTAAAACATAAATTTAAAATAAATAATCATACTTAGTACGAAATGGTAAATAAGTTGTTATCTTTTCTACATTAATTTCAATGCAAGCTGTTTGTTGCAAACTTATTAACTCTGAAAACTATAACTTAAATCTACTGATAGTAGAGACAAAATGAATATAAAAAAACGCACATGACTATTTTATATTACAGTTTACTTAAATTCAAAATTAATGATTATAATAAATAAAACAATAAAGGGGAAACTCTTTACAAAATTAAATTATCAGTGAGAAAAATGACATTTTTTATTATGTACAACCTGTCTGAGGTTTGGAGTGAGTTTGGTTCAACTGATTCTCATTGGGGAGTTGAAATATTCATCTGTTAGCTGAGATGTATACCGATTTTTAAAATAAAGTTCATTCTTGATAAAGCGGCTTCGCACACATAAGTTGAGTTAAACATAATATACAATTAATTTCATGACCAAAAATTTTCAAAATTGCCAAACGCTATATTCTGAATTTAATGACGGTCCGCACAAAAGTAGCTCACAGTCCGGATGCGGACCGCGGTCCGCTAATTGGTGACCCCTGGTATATTGGATAAATAAATAATAATTTTAACATTTATATGACATTGAGTGTGTTTAATTTCGCTGTTTTGTCCTGGATGGAGTAAGCAACTAGAGATACCAGAAGCCACAAACCAAAGGTAAAGCATCAAAAATAAAATAGCCCTGAGAATAAAGTTTATTAGAAAAGTTAATTTAAATTTGATTTTGTTTTACATAAGCAGTAATTAAAATAATTGAGTAATTAATTAATTATAGAATTTGCTCATCAATCTCATAAAAGACAGAAGTACAGAGCATAACAGTATATACATTGTAAATTATGATTCGGGAGTGCTCCTAGTAGCATTTAACGTGTCTTGGTTTGTTTATTTCTACTGCATCTTGATTGTAAATTTAGTATAGAAAGGATATCCAGGTAGTATTGCAGATGCTCTCGTCGGGTCCACATCTGAGGTTATTATTGGAGTATCATCTAGCTGTTATAATATTGTCGGTTTGTGGGAGTTCTTCATTAAAAATTAGATAAAGGAAAGGGCCAGGTACGCTACCCTGAGAAAATTTCCTACTTAAGGCAGACAATAACGGTTATAAGACAGGCAATAGTTATGTTATAGTACTTTAAAATTATCCCCAACCTTAGCAAATGTCACTTGATTCTTTCTTTCACTATACTCTTCAATTGTGTAAAGAAATATTGAAATCGAATTAATATTTCTCTAAATTTATATTTAACATGTTGACGGACTGTGCGTCAAATGTATAAGCAAGTGTTGTAACACTATATATATTTCGCAAAGTTGAATAAGGAAAAATGCTACGTTTATAGACATTGTGTCACGTTACATCAATGGAAATTAGACGTTTTTACGCTATGAGCTCGTAGGTAGAGCTCATTTTCAGCTCGTTTTACTGGAAATTTCACGTTCTGCATTAAGAGTTGCATATAATTTTTACTAAATGTCTTACAAAAGTTGTATTAAAGAGTGTCAAAATACTGGTTACAATAGTAACTGTGTATTCGACAGATTTCCTGTCGCTAAGCATAAAATTACATTATTTGCGAGGGCAGAAAGTTCCTTAGAATAAACAAAAAGTTTCTTTTGTTTGAGATATGTATTTGAAATTAAAAATCGCAGTAAATTTTTTCACCCCTGTAACTGATTAAAATAAACAGATATTTTCAGGGACTTTTGACCCTCGATAATAATTTAGTCTTTCATTCTGCGTTTAAATTTTTCAAAAATACTTATTGGTTCTCTCAGGATTCGAAAAAATGTAATGCATTTAAAAAGAGTTGGCCCGAAATTTTACGTTTACGCTCTTAATTAATTATATAAATGCAATACATGCATAAGTTAATATTTAAGAAGTATACTATAATTATATTAAATTATTATACTTTTTGCAGAATAAATTTTTTCTAATATTAGCTGTCAACATAAACTTCAAAACGATAAGCAAAATCTTAAAAATAATCATATAGTCCATTCTTTCACGGTTTTTGCTCTAAATTTTAAAGAACCGCTTGGATTGACATGAAATTTGGCATACGCATAGCTTACATGTCAAAGAAAAAAAGTGATATTGTGCCGACGTGTGCTTTTGCCCTGGGGGTGACTTTCACCCCCTTTTGGGGGTGAAAAAATATATGTCCAAAACAACTCCGGAAATGGGTAAACTGACTAATTTTAAGTAACTTTTGTTCTATAGAGCTTTTTCGCCAAGTCAACACTTTTCGAGTTATTTGCGAATGAATATGTTCATTTTTCAACAAAATAACCACATTTTTAGACGGTTTTTCGCAAATAACTCAAAAAGTAAGTATTTTGTCGAAAAAACCGTTCTTAGCAAAAATATAGCCTATAAAAAAGTAAAAAAATGGTGTACGCGTTAGGTCTCTGGATCTCGTAGAACCAGAGTTATAGCCAATGAAATATAGATTCATATTCACCAAATTTCAAATAGAATATTTCGACGTGAAATATCCAAAAAATTAAGCACTTTTTGGGGAAAACCCATTTTAACTTTTTTAAACTGTTTAAAAAAAGCTTTATTTCTGTTTTTACGAAAAGTTTCTAGCATTAAATTTAAGGAAGTTACGCTCAAAATAAAGTTGGTCCCTTTTGTTTTTGAAAAAAAAAATCGGGAAGACCACCCCCTAATTAGCAACTTAAATGAAATTAATCGTTGCCGCTCCATAAATTATTTTACTTATATTGTGTTTATATGATTTGTAAGTTTCATCGATTCAAAGTGTTTATTTTTGAAAAAATTTGGTTTCAAAGTAAAATTTTTAAAAATTTAAATTTTGAAAAATATGCTTTTTTTCAAAATAACTTAAAAATTGTTAGAGATACCAAAAGTCTCGAAATACAAAAAAAGTCAGATTTGCTTTTCTGAATATCATGTATTTTTTTGTTTTTCTGTTAGACAAAAATTGATCAAGATTTGGTGTTTCTAAATTTGCATACATTCGTGATCAGTGACTCGTTCAACCCCTTTTAACTACAACCCTTTCAATAATAAGGACTTTGAACCGATGAAACTTACAGATCATATAAACAATATATACACGAGTCAAGAAACTTGTGAAGTCGTTACGATTAAGTTCATTTAAGATACTAATTAGAAGGTGATTTTCTCGATTTTTTTACCAAAACCAAAAGGGACTAACTTTATTTTGAGCGTAACTTGTTTAATTTTGATGCTAGAATTTTCTTTTATAAAACAAAAATGAAGCTTTTTTTAAACACTTTAAATAAGTTTAAATGAGTTTTCCCCGAAATGTGCTTCATTTTTGGTTACTTCACGTTAAAGTATTCCACTTGGAATTTGACGAATATATGAACCTATATTTCATTAGCTATAACTCTGCTTCTACTAAATAGAAAAACGTGATATATTCACTATTTTTTTAAATTTTTTATAGGCTATATTTTTGTTAAGAATGCTTTTTCGACAAAATACTTACAATTTGAGTTATTTGCGAAAAACCGTCTAAAAGCGTGGTTATTTTGTTGAAAAAATGAACATATTCACTGCCAAATAACTCGAAAAGTATTGACTTAGTGAAAAAACTCTATAGAACAAAAGTTACTTTAAATTAGCCAGTTTACCCATTTCCTGACTTTGTTTGGACGAATATTTTTTAACCCCCAAGAGGGGGTGAAAACCACCCCCAGGGCAAAAGCACATATCGGCACAATATCACTTTTTTTCTTTGACTTGTTAGCTGTGCGTATGCCAAATTTCATGTCAATCCAAGCGGTTCTTTAAAATTTAAAGGTTTTGCAATATTTTACCATTAATGAATGGACTAATAATGAATAATAAATTCTGTTCTTACTGATATTAATTATCGATTACAAACCAATTACTTCTTTACGTTGTAAATATTACACGATAAGAATTAAATAATAAGTTTGAAACATCATTATTTGCTTTCCTCACAGAGGATAGGCAACACTTTTTTCTTTCCAGCGAAATTTCCGGCGAGAGTTATACTAGTAATCCGTTAAGTAGGTGGCGATACCAGCGAAGCTCATAGCGCATAGACGTTTTGTCCGTCAACGTGTTAATGTAGACAATGTAAAGGCTTGGACACCAAGAAAATAGAATCAAAAATACCACCATTTCAAATTTAATAATAATTTTCATATTACATTATGTACATGCTTCTGCCGATCAAAGATGGAGAGCAGCAGTAAACTATCGTACCCATACCCATAGACATATAATATCTAGACTGCGCGCTGCTATCTTAAAATGGGTGACGATTACGACAGAGGTAAATGAGCCTATTGGAATAGTTCATCCAATCGGCGACAGTGGGAAAGTGACGTGGTCGATAAACCTAACGTCATTGGATAAACCCCGTCGATTAGAAAGAGACCCCACTTAATAGGCTCATTTATCTCTGTCGCAATCGTCACCCATTTTAAGATAACAGCGCGCAGTCTAGATATTATTATGTCTATGATCCTAGCTTGTTTTTAATCATATTTATGATTTTCAGATTTTACCATTTTGGCTACGAAAAAGACGACTATATCCCCAAATGTGATAATTGCAAAACACGTTTGCCAAGTTCCCAATCAGACGGAACAGAAAACCAAGTTAAAGACGATGCCATACGAAAAAAAGTCTCTCGAATATCTTTAAACGAAGACAATAGCCCTCAAACGTGGTGCACAAAATGTAAGACTAATATAATTAAATTGGAAGATACCATGCCTGGAATATCTAGCATTATTCCTACTTTCAACTTAAATACTGCGTTAGGTAGGATTGTTGGAGGTTCGAATATTGTTTGCATGAAACGGTTTTGTAGAAGTTGTAGGGAATAGTTGTAGATCTAGACACAGCACAAGTAATTTATTGTTATATTACAAAGTTCTTGAACTCCTAACTGGAGCATAGAGCTTCGGTGACAAGGGGCCATGGAGTTTTATTTCGCGCTAAGGTCTTCACCTCATTCCAAGACTTTCCTTGGTCTCTTATCTCGTTCATGATGGATCTTCCCCAAGTTTGTGCTGGGTGACCTTTTTTTCTTTTTCCTTGAGGATGCCACTCTAGGGCAGTCTTTACAATACTGGAGCTATTTTTTCGAACTGTGTGACCGATCCAACCTCACTTTCTGTATTTTTTACCCTCTTTTGTTCCGTCAGGGACCTGATTCTAATTCATTTCGATGTCGCAATTTAATTTCGAGTCCGCCATGACAGTCGTCATTTATGGCGATTCTTATTAATTTCGATATTAGTTCCAACTGGGGATATTAACGTTATCATTTTGACACTGCTCAGAATTTGGGTTGGTCCTCCTGTTTATTGGATTTATTGGCTATGCAACCACCGCAACGTTTGTTGATAGTCTGGGCAAATTATCGAAAAAATGTCATTTTGGGAAAAGTTATTTACCAGCTATTTTATTGCTAAAATCGAATCTTAAGATTGCATATATTAGTAATATGGGGTATGACAAGTCCGCAGAAAGTGTGTTATTGTATTTATAAACAAATTAGCACTCCTAAATCTTCTTTTATTCAATTAGTGCTCTGTAACTCCTAAGATTTTTCCTTTAAACCAAAAACACTCAAATATAAATTCACCGCAATTTAGTTCTGCACAAAGTTATATTTTTTCCGATTTCCTTCAAAAAAAAATTTTACTCGGAAAATCCGAGTTTTCCCAAAAAAATCTGCAATTTTCAATTAAAATTTTAGGAAAGTAATTATTTATCAATAATTAAATAAATTGGTGACATAAAAGATTTTTTATACTAGATTATATAACAGGAGGCCGGCGACAATCTAACCAATAGTTTAGCAATAATTAAAATGTTAATTAAAAAATTTCGGTCGAAATAATAACCAGAAAGATTATGATACACCAAAATAACTATGAGTTTCCTATAAAAAAGCGCTATACCTATTCAACGTACTTTACAGAATTGAAATTGGACTATTTGAGCGGTCTCAGGAATGTTATAAAGAAACAATTTATTGGCTTATTAACAAATGGAACCCCTCAGAAAATATCAGATTAAATTAAGTTAACGCTGTTGAAAAGGGCACGGCTTCTTCCAAGAAAAAAAAATCGAATTGAGTGGTTCCAGGTATAACCGGTCAAATTTGACCGGCATTTAGGACCGGAGTTATAAACAACAGGATTTTAATCTTTGAACCATTACCTTCTTATTCCCGTCCTCTTTGTACATGCGAATTTTCATATCTTCAAGACACCCATAACAAAAAAGATTTATGTCACCAAGTTATTTGATTATTGATAAATAATTACTGCCCTAAAATTTTAGTTGAAAATTAAAGATTTTGTTTGGAAAACTCGAATTTTCCGAGGAAAATTTCCGCCGAAGGAAATCGAAAAAAAAATATCTATGTGCCGAATTAAATTACAGTGAATTTTTATGTGAGTGTTTTTGGTTTGACGTTAAAATCTTCTGAGTTACAGAGCAATAATTGAAAAAAAGATTTCGGAGCGCTAATTTGTTTATAAACCAAATAGCACACTTTCTGCGGACTTTGCGTATAGTCGGTTCGCTAAACTCAGACGCAACTGGCTAGATATTTTAGTCGATAATTTTTTTGTTTTTTGCCAATTTTACAAAAATTGGCAAAATTACTAACTATTTAGTGATTATTAACTATTTAGTACTTATTTTTTGCCAATTTTACTAAAATTGGCAAAATTACCGACTAAAATATTTAGAAAGTTGCGTCTGAGTTTAGCGAACAGACTATAGCTATATTACTAATATATGAAATCTTAAGATTTGATGCCAGCATGTCCAGCAATAAAATAGCTGGTACATAATTGTCCTTGTTTTATACTAATTTTTCCACATTATTACCTTACATCTTTCATTGAGTTGATAACTCTCGTTGTGAACATTCTCAATTATTATATTTCTAATTTAATACTATTCTATCTAATTCCTCCAAAACCAACAAATTTCCATAAAACCCAGCCATATTAATACCTTTTGCTTTAGTTTTGCTTGCAAGAAACCATAGATATATAATACTCTAGATTGCGCCCTGCGATCTTAAAATGGGTGACGGTTGCGACAGAGATAAATGAGCCTATTTGGTCGGTAGTCTCTTTTTAATTTAAGGGGAATATCGACGACGTGACTATCCCACTTTATCGAGTAATATGTGTTGACAGTTGGAGCGGGTGGTGACGAGAAATGGTCTTTGGTCTTCGGACGTGGATAATCGTGGTTCGAATCCCATACCAACTTTACCTTTTTTATTTTTATTTAATCAATATTGCGTTTATTAGATATTTTTACATCTGAAAAATGGACCTAAGTAAATCTAGCAGATAATAAATGTGCCTATGTATAGAAAGTTAATATTGGAATACATAATTTGTGAACTGCATAGTAAAATAAAAGTCATTCGTTATTAATATAAATTCGTCCTTATTCGAATGATGTGAATAATATTTGTTTTGCTTCTACTTTTTTAAAAAATTGTAAAACAATAGTTTCATAAATAAAAATAATGTCTAATTACTTATAATTGAATCGGTCATTTCAAAAACAGCAAAGTCCACAATTTTGAGAAACTAACTTTTTGAGAGGAATAGACTCCTTTAAGATAAACGTTGTGTGCAAAAACGACACCAGTCCAGTAAAAACATTAGGAACAAAACTGTAATATAACTCTGAATTTTGATGTCATTTATTTCATCCATCTTTCGACTAGTTAAGTTTTCTTTGCTCTTCTGTAAAATTAGGAATATGTGATTCGTGTTGTTTTTGAAATGACCGATTCAATTAATAAATCAATGGTACATTATGTTGATATTAATTATTGGTAATTTTTTACGAATATTTTTAATTACTTTATACTATTCTACCATTAACTTATTAAAAAAAATAACATTGGCTTTTATATTTTTAAAAATCTATAGGTGCCTACACAGTTTTTCTTATTTGTTATATATTTCTTTGCATAGATTTATTTTAGAGATGTAATAATATCTAATAAACGCAATATTGTGTTGGATAGTGACGTCGTCGATACTCCCCTTGAATTAGAAAGAGACTACCGACCAAATAGGCTCATTTATCTCTGTCGCAACCGTCACCCATTTTAAGATCGTAAAGCGCAATCTAGAGTATTATAAATCTATGCAAGAAACAAACAAAACACATCTCCTAAACTAAACCTAACCTCGCTTTCTACTAATGTCCGTTTCACAATAATTTCGACTCGAAATTATAATATCAATCACTTTTTTGGAGTCGCTATTAATTTCGATAAGTCGCTATTTTATAACATCATTTCGTTAGTTCAACTAAAATCCACAAGGCTCGCACAGTCGCATTTCAACGTCGCCATATTGATTGTGACTTGTTTTGAATCGAAATTTGAATTAGAATCAGGGCCCCGGTTTAGCAGATCTTCATTTCCATCGATGTTAGGCCAGAAAATACAAACAATTTTTTGTAGGCATTTTATCTGTAAGGTTTTTTGTCACTTTCCAGATTTCACATCCGTAGAGTAAAACAGAGATGACGTTTGATTAGAATATTCGGATCGTTGTCTTTCTCTAGTATAGTGGCTACACCTCCAAACAGGATTGAACATGCTGAATGCTTGTTGAGCTTTTCGTATCATGCCAATTGTCTTCTATACATCCACTTTCTGTTATGACACTTCAATTTATTATTAACATGATTATAATTTAGACTGCATGGGCTTCATCAGGGCTCATAACGTTATTGTTTGTTTCACCTTTATGAAGCACTACTATTACATTAGAATGAAAATAAACAAATTTTATATCCAGTGAGGAATAAAATATTTTACACTAAAAAACTAATACTGAGAAAATACACATGCAATAGGAACAAATATTTCTAGTATGGTTCTTCTCAGAGGCTTTTTTAAGTGACAGAAACAAAGGCACGTCCGTGATACATATACACGTATAACAGTTATTCCAGTTGTTAATACATGGCGCTATAATCGAAAAAAAGATTTAGGTTTATCTATTTACTGATTATTTACCTATTACATATATATACGACTATAATTTAAAGTTCTTCTCAGTCTTTCAGTGTATCATTAATGGTGTAATATATGATTTTAAGAATGTAGAGAATCATATCATAGCATGACATTTTAATTAAAACTGACAGTTGTCAGAATCGTAATCGTAATTTGGTATAAAAACAAATCGATTGTGTTTATTTCATTTATAAAAAGGTATGTTCTTTGATTTGTATAGTTTTATAAATTGTACAGATTATAGTCGTATAGATAATACATAAATAATTTTTTGTTCGATTATAGCGCCATCTATCAACAACTAGAATAAATGTTATAAATGATTTTAATCACGGACGTACCTTTTTTTCTGTCACTTCCAACTTAATGCGTTAGAAAGAAATCGAAAAACTTTGACGCACTGAAAGATGCCTATGAGAAGTAGAACAGTATAAGTAGTGAATGAATGCTTTTAACGTATAATGGCTTGGGTTCAACAATTCACTCTGTCTCATTAATTTGGAGGAATTTTCTTTACTATTTCTTACAGCCAAAAGAAAAATCCAAAAGCACCATTAAACATTAAAAAAATATAAAGCATATACAGAAGAAATAAACAATTGGTTCACTGAAATGGCAACTGTGAATGACGTTGAAAAGTCATGGACTACCATAAAAGAATCATTTGATAATATGAACAACACTTTTCTCCTCCAAAATTAAACAACTATCAAGAATGAGTGGATGACAGAAGAAATATTGAAGCTGATGAACAACACTTTTGTCCTCCAAAATTAAAAAACTATTAAGAATGAGTGGATGACAGAAGAAATATTAAAGCTGATGGAACAACGCAGGCAGGACCAATAGAGTACCGAAATATAAACAGCAAAATTCGTAAAGAAATTATTATGGTAAAGGATATCTGGATGACTACACTTTACACCGAAGATTAAAACCTATATACCTATAAACTCGGCGACAGCTTCAATCTCCTCAAGAAAATTAAAGAAATTGCTAGTATCTTCAACAAAAAACGAGAGTTGGGACCCGAAATAAAGAGCATAGTAGAAGAAGATAGAAATGCAAAGATGCTAAAGGGTACGTTTGTCCCGTTCTCTTGTACAGAATGGAAGCATGGACGTTAAAGACCAGATCCATTAACAAACTTGAAAGTTTTTGAAATGTGCCTGCGCCGAATGCTTAGAATACCATTGAACAACAGACTAAAAAATGAGGGGGTATTAAAAAGAGCGGCCTTCCAGGATAGTTATAGAAATATACAGGGTGTCCCCGAAAATAATGCGTTCCTTAAAGGTATAGGTAGAAGGCACAATGTAGAGCAAAAAAGTCTTATAACCTTTTTTTCTAAATTGATCCATTTGACCAAAAAACGAAAATACATTTTGATATGCAAATTGAAGTCTGGCAACAACGCGCAACTCAAAAATCTAAAGATTAAAAAAGTAGGTTTGTAGGTCAGTTGCATCTGGTAGGTAAAATAATGTAAATATCAACCAAACCCATATCCATTATTTTGCAGGTAAGTACCTACGATGTCATCAACCCCAAAAATCACACCTAAAAGTAAATAAACAAGGGGTTATTAGGTTAAATTTCCACAGTCACAGCAAGTTCTAGGCTACGTTGCCATGGAGACTTATGCCACTTATATGGAGAACAATGTAATTTTTTTCTTGGAAACGGTTAACTTAAGAAAAAAATGTTATAGGACTTTTTTGTTCTAAATTGTGTATTATATCCATACCTTAAAGGAACGCACTATTTTCGGGGACACCCTGTATATAGATAATAATAATATAGATAATAGAAATTGAAAAATTTGTTATTGTCAGTTTCTGTTTGATATGTAGTATTTCTTGATTACCTCCATTAAAAATGTAAAGTAAACCGTAAATTAGAGAATCCTTTTAAAAACCTAAATCTAATCTGTTGTTACTTTTAGGGCACAATTTTTGTAGAAACTGCGGAACACAGCTACAACACACGCCGAGTAAAGAAGAAGTACAGTTCGAGAAGGTAGTGGTAGGAGCCCATGGTGATATAAATTCGAACGAATCCGGCCTCTTTATGTACATTGATTTGCACGGGCACGCGTCGAAGAAAGGTATCTTTATGTATGGCAACCATTTCGACGATATTGAAAGGAACGTGGAATGCATGTTGTTACCCAAGTTGATGAGTATGAATAACCACAATTTCCACTTTCATGCGTGTAATTTTACGGAGAGAAATATGTACCTGAAGTAAGTAAAATTGTATTAAGTGTACAATTAAAGCATGTACAGTTGTGGCCATTGAACCAGGGGTGGCCAAGCTCCTTAATAGTCCGAGCCACTTTTCACAAGTTTTTTTCGCGAGCCGCAATCAAATACGTATTCAAAAAGTATGTAAAGAAGGTATTTACAATTTTTTTAACAGAACTTTTACTTACTGAAAACCGAAATAAAATTACGAAATATTAAAACTTAATTACATTTTTTGTGTTTTCCTTCTTTTGATAATTCTTTACAATTTGGTGATTAATATGTGGCAGTACTCCTCAGTAATTCTTTTAGATGCTGGTTAGTTAATACTGGTAGGTGTTAGGATTTCACGAATTATAAAATGGTCCACACAAGTACGTTTTTCCTAATATGGAAATAATTCGACAAGCATCCTCTTTTTTAGGGTACCTGCTTGGATTCTGGTACAAATTTCCAAAATTCGGTATTCGGCGTCGACTTATAGTTTTATTTTCGAGCTTGATCTTCTTGCGTCTCTATTAATTTTAATTCTCCAGATGTTGATTGGGTCATATATTGGTAATAATAAAAAATTCACCTTATGAACTATGTTCATTTCAAATGAATTCAGAAAAAAATGAAGAGACTATTTAACATATTTTAAGACTTCAAATCTATGTTGGAGTTCGGTCAATATTCCTTCCGGCTTTTTTATATACCTTCTCGTTAAGTTTTTCTAGTTTAATATTGTAAAAAAAAATTTAAGTCGAGTGACTAAAATTTAACATGTGTACCTAATCAAAATTACAAATTATATCCGTAGCAAAAGTTATACAAAAATCGGTCTGAATTCGGTTGATTACTGACTTTTACATTGCGCCACTCTTATGTAATGTTCGTTAACGCAGTTTTCGATTTGTCATATTATTCTTATCTTGGATGGAAATGGAATTTGTTACAAAGTCTTACATGTTTGTTGTCAGTAATCTAATTAAAAGACATTTTGAAACACATATGGAACGATAATAATTTTTTAAATCATATTATCTAATACAAAATTGAAAAATAACTCGGGTACAATCGAGAGTCACAAGTAATCATTCAAAGAGCCGCATGTGGCTCGCGAGCCGCAGTTTGGCCACCCCTGGTACACCCTTGAATATCCAGGGGCCAATTTTTTGAATTTTTACCTCGTTTAAACACACCTTTTACGTTAAAGTGACATTAGCAGTGGCGAACCCAGAATAGGTTAATTGTAATTAAAAAATAAAAATAAAATAAATCTATTTTACAAAATGTAATAAGACGGAAATTATAGAAAGAAGTGTAGGTTATTTTTAATAAAATTCAGTTAAAATTATTAAGTTTGGCAATTGCTCTTGGTTTTGTGCGTCACTAAAATGCATATAGGTATTTTGCTCTGTAATGATTGATCACTGCGAACCTTGATCAATCAAAGCTCTCATTAAACGCTAGTTTGTAAGTAGCACTTCTTCGTTCTGATGGCTTAGACAGCTGACAGCATTTTCTCATCTCCTTAACAATCCCCGTAACCGTTGTCATCTCTGGTCCCACTAGAATTGAGTATATTTTGTGGCCTTCTGTTTTCAGAATACCTTCTGTTACCATACCTACCTTCTGACCCACTAGAATTGGGTTTATTTTGTGGCCTTCTGTTTTCAGAATTCCTTCTGTTATCTTACTGACCTTCTGCTATGTTCAAGTATATTCAAATGGGAAATAAGCCACAATTTTACCTAAAAATGATTTTATTAACGTTTCGACGCCCAAGTCGGGTGTCGTTGTCAAAATATAAAATAATACTAAATAAACAAAAATGTTGCTTAGTAAAAAATTCTTCTAATAATTTATTTAATCTGACTCATTTATATCGGCAATTCAGACACGTATTATACATTTTAAAGTAGACGACTTTAAAATGATATTGCCAATATTGATGAGTTGCGTTCCTGGGACGACTTTACTAAAAGATAGCTCATTCGATTACATGAAATCAATCCCAACTCAAGAATATCCGCCACAAAAAATCATAGCATGTGATCTGTCTTTAAAAAGACAACCAAATGCAACGGTGGCACTGAAATTCTCGCGTTAGAGATTCCATAGTAAATCACGAGGGAAAACCAGGAAAAACCTCGTGATACTATCCCGACATCGTAAGTATTTGGGTTTACATTTAGTTTACTCTCAAAAATAATACCAAATTCTGACTTGATATTTTAAATTTTAATTAATACTAAAATACTAAATATGTACTAACTCGATATGTTACTGATTTACTAATTGTGGTATTTTCTTTCTATTGACTTCCTCCTTTAATATGGGTAACCACATCCTACTGCATTCTACCGAGGAATTTGCGACACAATTGGTTTCATTTAGCATAATTAGAGCCGCTTCTTTGATTTTTCTCTTTTTACTATCTGCTTTATTATCAGAATTTGGTATTATTTTTGAGAGTAAACTAAATGTAAACCCAAATACTTACGATGTCGGGATAGTATCACGAGGTTTTTCCTGGTTTTCCCTCGTGATTTACTATGGAATCTCTAACGCGAGAATTTCAGTGCCACGGTTTCATTTGGTTGTCTTTTTAAAGACAGATCACATGCTATGATTTTTTGTGGCGGATATTCTTGAGTTGGGATTGATTTCATGTAATCGAATGAGCTATCTTTTAGTAAAGTCGTCCCAGGAACGCAACTCATCAATATTGGCAATATCATTTTAAAGTCGTCTACTTTAAAATGTATAATACGTGTCTGAATTGCCGATATAAATGAGTCAGATTAAATAAATTATTAGAAGAATTTTTTACTAAGCAACAACATTTTTGTTTATTTAGTATTATTTTGTATTTTGACACAACTACACCCGACTTGGGCGTCGAAACGTTAATAAAATCATTTTTAGGTAAAATTGTGGCTTATTTCCCATTTGAATATACTTGATTATAAAAATGCCACAAGGAAAATAGCTTCAGAACAACTTCTGCTATGTGTAGCAATGAATGGTGATGTCCATTACATTCTTTACATTTATGAGAGGAATAACGGCACTACCCTTTTGTGTATTAGGCCGCTATTGCTTTTCTTTTAAAATTTTGTTTCTTTCACGTTTTCACATTTGAACAGTTTATGCTCTTCATGAAATACCACACATGTTATCTTCAGCTTTGTTTGTTGTCTGTAGTCAGCCTTTTTCCTTTTAGTCTCCATTATCTTTAATGTTTGAAACCTTAGCAGGAATTACTGTGTTGACTTACGAGTATATGTTGGAATGCCCCTGCTATCTTGAATTGACGTTTCTTTAATATGCTTATCCTTACTATGAGAGGGCTCAAGGACTCTATCATTACTAGACCAGTAAGGATCTGTGAAAAAACTTCTATTTTTGGATGTGAGAGGTGGCATTCGGATTTTTGCAGATAAAGTTAGGTGACACCTTCAGTAATAATAATTGACTTATGCTCCTTCTCAAATATGCCCGGAACATTAATAAAAAAAATAAAATATTTAAAAATTTCGAAAAACGTCGATTTTTTTCTGCTTTCTTTGCTTATAACTTTAAAACGATTCGTTTTGGAACAAAGTCGTATAGAAATAAAATAAAGATAATTGAATTTTGTATGATATACGACTGGTCAAAAATGTCAACGTATTAGCTTTTCTGCAATATAGCAATAAATACAAACTAAGGGGGCAAAATACGCCTGTTGTTATTCATTGTTTTACTATGCACTAAATAAAACAATATTTGGAAAGGAAGAAATAGATAAAGAAATAAAACTGAAGGTATACAACGCAATCTCTGTGCCAACTTTAATAATATGCAAGTGAGACATGGGTAAATAATGCAAAAATGGACAGTACAATAGTACACAGTATATGTTCCAGCGGAGATGAAGCAGCTAAGAAAAATAGCAGGAAAAACGAAATTGGACAGAATAAGAAATGAAGATATTAGACAAAGACTGAAACAGGAATCGATAATAACCAAGATACAAAAAAGAAAATTAAAATGGTATGGACACATTAACAGAATGGACCAGGGAAGACTACCAAAGCAGGTGATGGAATCGAAAAGATATGGTAAAAGAAGGAAAGGGAGGCCAAGGAAGAGATGGATCGATCAGATTATAGAAATTGGACAGGAAAAAGGAAAAACACATCAACAAATAAAAGAGTTAGCAAAGGACCGCAAGAAATGGAAGAGATGGATAGAAGATGAATAAAACCTCCGACGCCCCTAAGGAGCATAAGGAGTTTCGAGAAAGAAGAAGAATCAAAAGTTATTCGCGTTCAAAGATTTCAATTTTTCGATTTTTTGAAAGTTCTACTGCGTTTATCTCGAAAGCTATGCATCCTACGAAAAAACTTGTAAGAACATTTTTTGCTTAGAATTGCGCAAGAAATACAAAAAAATGTTTTATTTTGCGAAAAATCGATGTTATGTAATTCCTCAAGTTCTTTGTTTATAACAATCTTATCGACATCCGGATCAACTGTTACCCAAAAAAATCGTGTTCTACGGGTCAAAAAATACATAAAAATCTTGGGTAAGTCCATCTAAATAAAGGAGCGCGTAGCACCCCCTCCTGGCCACAGCACTAATTTGTTTATAAGCCAAAAAATTGTTTATAATTGCTGAGGCTGCTTAAATAATCCGATTTCAATTCTGTAAAGTGCATTAGATAGGTGGAATGCTTCTTTATATGTAAAAAAATTGACAAATCTTTCTATGTTCTAGTTTTTGTTGTGCAAGATTTTAAAAAATTTTAATTTTTTAAAAAAGTTTAGATTGCAAAATTATTATTCAAAATCTAGTAAGTCAATTTTAATGAAATTTGGTGTACGGTTTTAACACATTACAAAAATTTTCTAAGCGAATTAGGAAGATTCCATGTGTAACCTAAGTGATGGCAAATCATTGAATAAGGACAGGCTTGTTTTGCCCCCTTATTTTAAATTTATTGCTATTTTGCAGCAAGGGTGATAAATTAAGACATTTTTAACCAATCGCATCTGATAGAAAATTTAATTATCTTTGTTTTATTCCTATACGACTTTGTTCCAAAATGAATCGTTTTAAAATTATAAACAAAAAAAGTAGAAAAAAAATCGATGTTATTCGAAATTTTTAAATATTTGAATTTTTTTATTAATGTTCCGGGCATATTTGAGAAGGAGCATAATTCAATTATTATTAACGAAGTTATCACCTAACTTTATCCGCAAAAATCTGAATGCCACCTCTCACATCCACCTAAAAACAGATCCTTACTGGTCTATACCCCTAGTATACTAATCGCTTCTAAGCATTCGTGGAAACATTCGGAGTCATGTAATGTTTTCAGTGCCTTTTTTCAATTAAAGAAGTCTGCAACAGTCAGAAGTTTACTCCAGTTATTAATAAGGTACAGTAGCAACGATGTAAAAATACCTGCAGTAGACATTTTTGTGTTGTGTGTTTCCGATAATGAATATGTCAAAATATTTCGAAGCTGAGTGAATAGGGAACTTGCATAAAATTTTAAATTCTAAAAAAATGTTATAAATCACAACAGAACATAATTTAAAACATCTATCAAAGATAAAAAAGTTGTTTTTGTGTTCCGTTTGGTCCCTAAAGACGATTCTAAATTAAAGCAGCTACCCCAAAACGCGTCGTGACGTCATATGGTTAATGTTTACATTCTGCACCAACAAAGTAAACAAAGTTGTATATAATTTTAAATTAGACATTATAAACGTCAGTAGAAAATACAGTTATGTGACGTCTCAAGTGTTTTTGATCGTTTGAACTATTCGTAGAAAACTTGTACTTTTACAAAATGGTTTTATTTTCCATAGTAAACCTTCTTTCCTTTCCTTCAAAAACTGTATCAAACTGCAATCTCAACAAACTGGTATATATTATTACAATGACATACGATAAATGTCATTAGAATATAAATATTTTTCCCTTATTCCGCGACGATGAGCTGGCCAAATACCCAAGTAGGTGGAGGCCAATAAACTAAAGAAGAAGAAGAAGAATATACCTAAATATAACCATAAACATAACCATCTAGTAAAACTGTGTGACGTCACGGGTCGTCTGAACTATTTTAATTCAGAGAAGATTTTAAATTTGTATTTCTAAGTTATTATGAGTTTTTGAAGCGTGAAATTTTGGAAATCTCATTTTTAAACAAAACGGAACATTATTATGTAATAAAGAAAAATGTGCAAGTTCCCTATTGACTATAGTATGTCCTTCTTTTAGGGATAAAAGAGATGGAATGAGTAGAGCTGGTTCTGGTAGAGTGGCTGTGTTATCGTTGACTGGAATTATTAAAAGTTATACTCTGGAATGTAATTACAATACTGGCAGACTGGTTAACATTCTACCTCCTACAATAAGGGAACCTCATGGAAGAATGCACACCATTCCTGTACCACCCAAGTATACACCACAAATATTTGAAGAGGTAAGTTAGTTAATAAATATATTTTTTATTAATTGAGACAATATTTAGTAAGCTAAGATTAGGTTAAATTGGTTCTTTAACATTTCAATGATTTCAAATATGAAATGACGATTTTAAGTGGATATTGCCTTGTCGTCATCATCACCAACCAGTACGCGTCTACTACTGTATATACTCATAGGTGTCCTTATCTGTCTTCTCTTGCGTGGCTTATATCCATTTACTGCTAACACGCTTCACGTCGTCATTCCATCTGGTTGGTGGGAAGCTTCTGTTTCTTAGTGCTATTTGTCTTGGTCTCCATTGGACAATACGTTTTGTCCATCGACTGTTTGATAATCTGGCGACAGATGTTGGGCGCTCCATAGCCCTATGAGTTACGCTAATCTTGTTTACTACCTTTTTGTGAGTGAAATGATTTCGCTCTATAAGTAGCACACGCAACACACTGGTCAAAGATATAGTCAGAGGCTTTTTAAGGATTAATATTTTCTTTTATTTCCTTTAAGAAATATAATGTATTAAGCGTTACAAAGTTCTGTTTTATCTTGAATTACTTTATTGTATTCCTACAGATCGTCTCCTTATTCCCGTATTTAATTGATATTATATTATGTAGTAGTGATATTATATTTATACTAATTTTATAATGGGAGATGTTCATGTTGAAGTGTAAAGTATAACTTTAACTAGACAATGGCCCTAAATTAACAGAAATTAGTCGGCAATCTTCTTTTAAGTAAAGAAAGATTGCTAGAGCACTTCTAACATTCCAATATCTAATCTTATAAACTCCTAATGTGACAAGTCACGCAGTCTGTTTCGATATGTAAACATTGAGTGACGTTTAATAAACATCATTTTATTTTATTAAATTTGGTATATAACAGCTCCAGAATGACTGAATCGAATTAGCTAATTTCGATTTTACAACATTTATAGAAGTCCAAGGAAGGTTTAAAAGTTGAGAAAATGTGATGAAATTGTAAAGAAAATACTAAAAACAAGAATGTTATTGTCATGTACACACAGTGATATTATACTCCTTTAGATTTACGTCACTAAAACTGCGCCTAACTTCGGGTCTATTTACTTTTTTTACGTTTCCCGTAAATCCACTATTTTGGCACTTGGTTTGATCTAAATATGGTATTTAGAATTGTTTCATTAAATTTATAATTATTAAAATGTACTGCATTAATGCACAAACTTGAATTTTCAGCTTTATCGCAGAGAAAAAGTGTTAAAATATAAAAATATATTGTTAAAGATAGTGTGTCATTTTTTGCAATAGTACTTAGCAATTGACGATGTTAGGTCACAATGACGAACTCTCGTGGATTTCGCCGGAACTAAAATGAGGGTCTTTTTCATTTTATTGGCCTGCATAATGGGGTCTTTATTGTCAAATCGTTGTCAGTACTTTCGAAAATCAATATAATTAAAAAATTTTAATACAAAAGATTTAATTAAAAGCTTACAAACGTGTCTTTTAAAGAACGTGTTCGTACTAAATTTACTCCAAATATTCTGCAACACAATATACACATAAGAACACTTGATAAAAGGATTGTAAGCTTTTAATTAAATCTTTTGTATTAAAACATTAATTATATTGATTTTCGAAAATACTGACAACGATTTGACATTAAAAACCTCCATTATAACAGGCCAATAAAACGAAAAAGACTCTCATTTTAGTTCCGCCGAAATCCACGAGAGGTCGTCATTGTGACTTAACATCGCCAATAGGACGCGAATATTTCATATTTTCCTGATCTTATTAATTTGTTAAAAACGATGAAAAATATGTTTATAAATAAATAATTAATAATAAATGAAAATATTAGTTTTGAGTGCTTTATTTATAAAAAAGAATGTGTGTGTACTTTGTTTTCACGTAAGAAGTTATACTTCTATTATTATGATTTCAACGAAATTAATATACTTAACAAGTTATTTGTATTTTATTTAAATATTAAACTAACTTTCCTTTACCTACCACTTTTAAAAAATTTTTATTAAAACGATACCAAATATATATATATATATATATATATATATATATATATATATATATATATATATGTATATATACATATATATATATATATATATATAAAAAAGAATATGAATCGTCCGGGATTTGAACCCGTGACCTCTTGATCTCCGGTCACACGCTCTACCACTGAGCTATATCCCTTTTGCTTTGACAGGTGACAAGATTTCTCATACATACTGACAAATACAAAATACTTTAAATGTACTTACTATTATTATAAAATATCTTATTCCCGAGGAAGACAAATCCAAAGACCCAAAAATTATAATAAATAATACATTTACTAAGAACACTAATATATCCTTTTGTATGATGTAATATGACTTATTTGCGCTGACAGCGCTGATACATACATATCTTGAAAGATTAGCAATGAAATACATACCTAATGACAATTATTCACGGTAACAAACAGACAAGGTGAAATATAATAAATATACAATAAAATGTTTTAATAATACTCATCTTACTCCTGAGGAAGACAAATCCAAAGACACAAAAATTATAATAAATATATTTACTAAAAACACTAATATATTCTTTTCACGCCTTTTCTTGCACTGATATATTAATTTATAGAACTACAGAACTATATATCTACATAACTAGAAATATTTAGCAACTAAACGCCATACTGTCTGTATGCGCATGCGCGCAGTATTATGAAATTTTACTCTCAATCGCGCCTAAAGAAGTATAACTTCAAAAATTATCGTCTACTATTAGTATATCTACTAATTATATTTTAATGGTTACATAATAGGTTATATTCTACATGTGTTTATTCCATTCTTTTATCTATTTAGCGTTCATTCTTATATATGCTGTACTCTAGTTACATTTTCTTATATCTTCACTCCTCTTGCGATCTCTCAGCACATTTCCTGTAATTCTTCTCAATACTCTCATCTCTGCTGTTTCCTATAGTTTTTGTGTTGTGGTTGTGTCAGGTCTTATTTCTGATGCATGTGTCATTACTGGTCTCACACTGGCTTTATAAATTCTTAACTTCATTCCTTGATAGTGTTGAGTAATTATTTTTCTTTTTTATCTTTCTTAAGGTTACCGTGTTTTTAAATTTTCCGTATTCTTCGATAACACCACATCTTAAATCTAGCAAGTTTTTTTCAGTTGCGTCCGCAATTGTTACTATGTACTACTATCTGTTTAGATACACAAATTTAGGGCACAAGAGAGATCTGAATGGAAAGACATGGCCATACAGGCAAAGACCCATCCAGGGTTATGATGCCAAAAGAAGAAGAAGGAGAAGAAGGCTACTATCTCTTTACAGCGTTCTCCGACGCCTCCCGACTCCTAACCGCCATTCTTCTCTGTTTCACCATAGACCTGGAAAGAATCTCTCTTTCCTCTAGATATTTTCCAATTCCCTCCCTCCAGCTTCGTCTCGGCCTTCCTCTTTTCCTTCTCCCCTGTGGTGTCCACGTCAAAATTTGTTTAGGGATCCTTTCCTCTGGCATTCTCTGTACATGGCCGTACCGTACCATATTAGTCGTCCGTAATTATTCAGGTTTATATGTTTTTATATAAATATATTTATAATCTCCTTCTCACTGGCATCTTTCAGTGCGTCACAGTTGTTCGATTTCTTTCTAACGCATCGAGTTGCAAGTGACAGAAAAAAAGGTACGTCCGTGATTAAAATCATTTATAATATTTATTCTAGTTGTTGGCGCTGTATTCGAACAAAAAATGATTTATATAATATATAATAATATTAATAATAAAAAATGAATAACCATTTTCAATCTGGTGGGATATGCTGTATACCATTAGAGTGAAAACTTAGTCTAATATTAATAATATTATCTACATGACTATAATCTGTACAATTTAAAAGACTATACAAATCAAAGAGCATACCTTTTTATAAATGAAGTAAACACAATTGATTTGTTTTTATACCAAATTACGATTACGATTCTGACAACTGTCAGATTTGACTAAAATGTCATGCTATGATTCTCTACATTCTTAAAATCATATTACGTCATTAATGACACACTGAAAGACTGAGAAGAACTTTGAATTATAGTCGTATAGATATGTAATAGGTAAATAATGGGTAAATACCTAAATCAATTCTTTTCCGATTATAGCGCCATCTATCAACAACTGGAATAAATGTTATAAATGTGTATGTCTCACGGACGTGAGTTTTTTTCTGTCACTTGTGTCGCACTGAAAAATGCCTCTAAGAAGAACCATACATAAGAAATTAATAATAAATAAAAATATTAGTTTTGAGCGCTTTTCTACAGTATTTTACAATTTTATTGTTTTCGTTTAGGTGGGCAGGTCACTGGGTGCTTCGATCCTAGACCTCACCGGTAACAATCCTTTCACAAGACTGCCAAACTCAGAATTTCACAGCTTGTCCGGCCTCAGAGATTGGCTGCGAACAATGTCTCGAGAACTGAACGAAACTCGGCCGAAGAAGGGCAAGATCGGCGGCAGCTTAACTCAGGTAGGCATTCAAGGTACTTCTACGGATACTAATGATGATAGTATGTGTGATAATAATTTCAATAATGACGATATACCAGTTACCATCAGAAACTGTGTTGTTTGTTAATGGTTGGTTAAAAAGCAATATTTTTTGAGTAAAGTATCTTATACAGGGTGAGTCATAACTATAGGGACATAGACTAAGGACAGGTTATTTGGACCAAAATATGGCTATTGGGCCAAATATGTCTTAATAAACTGTTGCTGAGAAAAAAGATTCAGGGTTTTAAAGTTAATTTTTGTTTTTCGTTTTTTGCTAATAGTTTCCCTGTATATTTATAAATTGCTATCAAAATTGGCACAGAGGCATAATCTTAGACAAGAAATAGTATTTTATCTACAATTTTACGTTTTGTCATTGAGGGCGCCACGTGGATCATTCCTGATGATCAAATTGAGTCTAATCTTTTTCTGATGAAACTTTTTAGTAATTTATATTAGAAAATATGACGTAAACATCATTTTTACGTAAAATTGGTACTCTTGTTTAAACATGATAATTTCAACCGTTTTCGATAAAAACGCAGTTGAACTGCTTAGAGTCTTAAAAAAGGATTTGAAATATTATTTCATTTATGAAAAGTATGCTTTGGACTGTCAGATAATTGTTGTTGGTAAATGTCATTTGTTCAGAGTAAATTATTTTTGATGTGACAGTGTAGTGTAGTGTTGCATTTTTTAAAAGTAGTCATTACTTTTTTGATTGAAATGCCTCGTCACAATCATTTCAGTTGCAACTTTGTTTATTAGTTTGGTATTTGATATCCCCTTCTGAGTTCCTGAAATCTTCAATTGCGTTTTTATCGAAAACGGTTGAAATTATCATGTTTAAACAAGAGTACCAATTTTACGTAAAAATGATGTTTACGTCACATTCTCTAATAAAAATTACTAAAAAGTTTCATCATAAAAAGTTTAGACTCAATTTGATCATCAGGAATGATCCACGTGGCGCCCTCTATGACAAAACGTAAAATTGTAGATAAAATACTATTTCTTGTCTAAGATTATGCCTCTGTGCCAATTTTGATAGCAATTTATAAATATACAGGGAAACTATTAGCAAAAAACGAAAAACAAAAATTAACTTCAACACCCTGTATCTTTTTTCTCAGCAACATTTTATTAAGGCATATTTGGCCCAATAGCCATATTTTGGTTCAAATAACCTGTCCTTAGTCTATGTCCCTATAGTTATGACTCACCCTGTATATCTTATGGAAAATGCAATGTCACTCAAATGCAATAAAATTTACATCAATAGATTCGTCCCGAAATTACAATCATTATACCATTGCGCCAACTCTGAATTTTAATTATGTCATATTCTTTAATACTATTCGTCCAGTCGCTATTGAAAACAGCTTAACCCAACGTGAGCTAAGCCGATTAGAGGAACTATGTGCTATGTATTTTGCGGTGCGTCACTGAAAGTGCGTTGTCATTTATTATCTATAAGATACGAGACCTTAATACCTGCGGAAAGATTTATGAACAGCTGATTAACAAAATCTTCAGGTACATAACCATTTGATTTTAGATTTATATAGATTTTTAGATATATCAATTTGCGCCGTTATTAATCAAAATTCGGAGTTGGCGCAATGATATGAAATTATTGTAATTTCGAGACGAATCTATTCATGTAAATGTTATTGCATTTGAATATTACTTTTTCCATAAGATGTGTGCAGTGTCCTTGGACACTGATATTTTTATTTTAAAATTTTATGTTTTATTATAGTGACATGATTTTAAACAAATAAATTACTAGTCAGTAGAATGAGCCAAAATATTAGTTAAAAACGTTTTAATAAGAACATCTGGCATATTTTGTGTAGTTTGTGATCAAAATGGTTGGCAGCTCTCTTTAAGTCCTTAGTATTTACAAAATGATAGTTTTATTTTTTATTAAAAAAATGAATTGATAAGAATGATTGAAAAAAAAATTATTGATAAGAAACTTTTTTATCTTTAATTTTATATAAATCCATATTTTTAGAACGACTTATCTAAGACAAAATTTAAGTAATATTATATTTGACATACACATACATACCAATATCTTTTAAAAACCCAGCACATTTAGGTATCAGGGTTAACGTTACCTAAAAACTTATTTTTTGGAAACAATATTTTAATATAGCAAACTAAAGTTATAGTCCAGGGCGCATCTGTTTTGAGATGGACGTTGAGAGGTGACTCAAATTTTTTTGCAGAAATTGCTTGAAAATAAATCAAATAATAATATTTGAGTTATCCTCCCTCTCAAAAAGGTCCGGAACATTGTTTAAATAATCAAAATGTCAAAAATTGAAGGAAAAATTCGATTTTTTTCGTCGTTTTTTGATTATAACTTTAAAAGTGTTCATTTTCGAGAAAAGTTGTACTGACATAAAAGTTGCGTAATTAAATTTCCTACAATATAGAATTGGTAAAAAATTTAAAAAATAGTCACCCTAGATGCAAAATAGCAATAATTGCGAAAAAACCATACAAAAACAAGTATTCGCATTTTACGTTTTTCAACCATTTATGCTACACTTTGGAACTTCATATTTCACCCAGAAAAAATTTATGACACAGTAAAACAATACTGTAAATTTCATTAGGATCGGTTCGATATATTTTGTAAAATAAATTTTGCAATCCAGCTTTCGCAAAAAAAATTCATTTTTTCAAAATATTACAGGACTGAAAATAAAGCAGATAGCAAGTTGAAATTTTTTTTGCTTATAGAAATGTACTGTAGCTTTCATTTGCAATTTTCAAAATTAAAATCGATTAATTACCACGGCGTCAGAAAATTTGTGAAATAAACAATAATGTTTGGTGCTACGCGCAGGACAGCGGTGTTGGATTCACACAAGTTGATTTCCACCAAAATTTCTTCCAATCTTTATCTAATATATTATTATCTTATTCTATATTTTGTTGTATTTTAATATTTTAATTCCACAAAAATCAAACTAATTTTATTATTGTTTGTGAAATATTGTTTAAACAATTGCATATGTTTAAAAAAAATAAACTTTTATTATTTAAGTTAAAATATATGAACAAAGAAAGTTTTTGCGAATAAAAGTGTTATTTCAAAGGATAGAGTATGTGTTTTTATTTTGCAATAAACAAATTTATTTATTTATATCGAAATGTAATAAAAATTAAAATTTATCAATCATTATCAAAGGTCATTGGAATGCCCAATCAGAGCAAACTATCCGCTGTCCTGCGCGTAGCACCAATAATTAATGTTTATTTAAAAAAATTCCTGACGCCATGGTGTTAATCGATTTTAATTTGGCAAAATTTTAAATGAAAGGTACAGTACACTTTTATATGCAAAAAAATTTACAACTTTCTATCTACTTTATTTTCAGTCCTGTAACATTTCGAAAAAATGAATTTTTTTTACAAAAGCTGGATTGCAAAATTTATTTTGCAAAATCTGTCGAACCGATCTTAATGAAATTTACAGTATTGTTTTACTGTATCATAAAGTTTTTCAGGGTGAAATATGAAGGTCGTAAGTGTAGCATAAATGGTTGAAAAACGTAAAATGCGAATACTTGTTTTTGTATGTTTTTTTCACAATTATTGCTATTTTGCAACAAGAATGACTATTTTTTAAATTTTTAACCAATTCTATATTAAAGGAAATTTAATTACGCAACTTTTATTTTAGTACGACTTTTCTCGGAAATGAACACTTTTAAAGTTATAATAAAAAAACCAAGAAAAAAATCGAATTTTTCCTTAATTTTTTGACATTTTGATTATTTAAACAATGTTCCGGGCCTTTTTGAGAGGGAGGATAACTCAAATATTATTATTTGATTTATTTTCAAGCAATTTCTGCAAAAAAATTTGAGTCACCTCTCAACGTCCAAATGTACCAATATTTTTACAGATGCGCCCTGGTCTATTAACATTGAACAAACATAAGGACATAATACATAATATTAAAAATTTAATAGCATATAGTTTAATGTTTACTTCCAGTGTGACCCCTTACTTTTCACCATACTTCTCGTATTTACCATCTCTATTGAGTTTCGCTACCCATATGGCAATGATCTATTATGGGCTTCGTGTATGAGAGCGTTTCCCTCAGTTCTGGTTCTTCTTCTTCCTGTAGTGCCTATCCGTTTTGGATGTTGGCGACCATCGTGGCAATCTGTACTGTGCACACTACTGGTCATAAAAGATTTGGGTTTGTTGTGTTAAACCACGTACGTATATTTTTCAGCCAGGAAACCCTTCGCCTTCCTGGTCTTCGTTTTCCTTCTACTTTTCCCACTAAAATTAGTTGTAGCAATCCACATCTTTCACTCTTCCTCATGATGTGACCGAAGTATTCGGTTTTGACTGTTTTTATTGTGGTTAACAGCTCTTTTTCTTTTTGTGGCTCTTATAACGAGGTCGGTATATGATTACGTCAGGATTCGATGATAAATCCACATTTTAAAAGCTTCTTTTTGATATGCAGATCTTGGATATTTTTTGAAATGCAGGTCTTGCTTTAGATTATATATGTACCTACATTTGATTTTTAGGGAATTCTCGGGAACAATTTTCATTGATGTTGGTACCAAAGTAGGTGTATGTTGTTACTCTTTCTATTCGTTGACCGTTCACACTGATTCGTCCAAATTGCTGTTCCTTCTTGGAGATCCTAACACATTTTGTTTTCTCAATATTTAGTGAAAGTCCATATCTCTGACTTACTCCTACGATCCTACTCTATAACTCCTGAAGGGCTTCAGAACTGTCAGCGAATACCTCCGTGTGGTCCGCATATCAGATGTTATTGATACATTATCCATTAATTCGAATATCGTCTTCAACATCCTCTATTGCTTCTTGCAAGATTGGTAATAATTTTTAGATCACAGTTGTGTATTCCAATATTTGTTAATATCTCCATCAGCTTGTCGTGCTTTAATTTATCGAACAATTTATGGTAATCAATGAAGAATCCATAAATATCGCAACAACACATCTACACATCGTCGAAATAACACTTGTTTGCTAACTGTAATTCCGAAAACCAAACTGTCTAAAGCTGATTTTTCTTTGCACAGTCTATAACAGGGGTGGCCAAACCACGGCACGCGTGCCACGGTGTGGCACGGCGGTGTCTTAGAAGTGGCACGCGAGGACTTTTTGGAAAAATAAAAAAAAATAAAAAAAATTAACTTAGTAAAAATTTAAAATTCGTCTTTTATTCTACGCCACTTTTTATTGTACGCCACTGCCTCGCGCTAGACACGTTCACGTTATTCTCTACTCAGTTGATTCTCAACTTTTGTGCGAGACGCTTCAAGTCTGTTTGCCTTGTGAGATAGTGTTTTTACAGTTTATTTCCTTTTAAAACAATTGTTTTCGAAATGACCACGAGTAAGCCATCAACTTCAAAACGTAAATATGAGGACGATATCGCGATTCATGAATTTAAAACTGAGTGGGAAGAACAATTCTTATTTACTCATCACAACACTTCCAAGCCTTGCTGTTTGATATGTGGAATTTGTGTGGCAGTGCCAAAAAAATTTAATCTGGAGCGCCATTATAAGCAAGTTCATGGCGATTTCACCAACAATTATCCTGTCGGATCACGCCTACGAACCTCGATCCATCCTCGATCTATCCTCGGTGATTGAGCCTGTATCGCGGTGTATCAATAAAATACATGCTCGAGCTAGTAATCAACGACGATTCCGAGAACTTTTTCAGGAAGAAACGGAGGAGGCAGGTGAATTACTCATTTATTGCAGTGTTCGATAGTTGTTCAAAGGGAATGCACTGGCAAGATTTTGGAATTTGAAAGAGTGTGTTTTGCAATTTTTGGAGGAGAATGAGGAATTGTCAAACGAGTGCTCTCTGTTGAAAAATGAAGACTGGCTATAGGATTTAGCTTTCCTTGCGGACATAATGGGACATTTGAACATATTAAATTTAAGGTTACAAGGAAAAGATTGTATTTTTCCAACCTTAGTTAGCCACGTAAGCTCGTTCAAAAACAAAATATCACTTTTTTATTCAGATTTTAATGAAAAAAAACTCACTCATTTTAAATTCATGAAGGAATTAGCCATCAAATTAAATAATGTTCCAAATTACGATAAGTTTAAAAATTTAATGTCATATCTTCAAAGCTCATTTATTACGAGATTTCAGGATTTCCAGGAGGAAAATAAAAATATTCACTTTTTACAAATCCTTTTTCCATTTCACTTAAAGACGTTGAAAATTATCCGCCGGAATTCCAAAAGGAAATAATAGATTTGCAAAGTAATATTTTGTTGAAAAATAAACATAACGAGCTTGTTTCAAGTACAAGTAATTCAAATTATATTTAATTTTGGAAATACGTTTCCACAGCTGATTTTCCATATCTTCACAATTTTGCTTTGCGGTATTGTTATCGTTTTAGTTCGGCGTATGTTTGTGAAGAAATGTTTTCAATTATGAATGTTATTAAATCACAATATCGTTCAAAATTAACCAATAATCATTTAAAAAATCTAATTTTATTAGCTGTAACAAAAATTGACCCCAACATTCAAGATTTAATTAAGAAAATTCAGATTCACAAGCCACATTAACCACATCAACCATAAACATGTACTGTACTACTAGTAATAAATTAATAAACAATCTCGAGTAGTTGATAATTATATTTTTTTACTATTTAAAATAAAAAAAGGTCGTAGAAAAAGTATAGTATTCTACTGGCATTTAATGGCTATTACTCACTCTGATGAATTACGACACTCGCTTTAGCTCGTGTCGCAAACTTCATCATCGTGAGTAATGGCCATCATTACATGCTCGTGGAATAATATACTATTGTAGCTACATATATTTTTTGTTATTTCATAGTCACTAATAGTTGTTATTCCACCTACCTATTGAATTTTTTGTTAGAAAATTTTTGGTGGCACGACTAACTTTTCATAAACAGATAGTGGCACACTGTTAAGAAAGTTTGGCCACTCCTGATCTATAATATATCCTTTGATGTATGATTTTTAGAAAAAAAACTTTAAAATATTGTTCGTTAAGTTAATGGTCCGGAAATCATTGCAAAATACGAATTTTGTATTACTCCGCTTAAATATATGTAATAAAATATTTTTGTAAGGCATTGAGTACCGTCAATGTTAAATAGTTTTATGAGTTCAGCGTATGCATTGTCAGGTCCACCAGCTTTGCCATCTTTGTCACTGTGGTTTTTTGTGATGAATCTAACCATTTAATCTAATTTTAGATATCTTCATTATTATTATGTAGAAAGCTATGACTACTCATTTATTTAGTATGAATCCCACGTCAAAATTTTGCTGTTCAAAAATAATCAGTTTTCTTCATGTAACCACTACCTGCTCAAAAGAAAACATTCCAAATCTAATAATATCTAGACTAGTACATATACATAAGATTGATACTGGTTATGAACATGTGTCAGTATTAAGCAAATAAAGTACTGAATGCTTATAAACCTCATGTATTTCTAGCTGTTTATCTGAATATGTTTTTATTTTGTAATCTGTATAATGGAGTTATTATCAAAGTAAAGCTGAGATAAACTTGTTTCAAACATTCCAATAGTACATTAATATTTCTTTTGAAGGTCGGATGTCCCAGATATCGCTACTTCAGTACAAAAGGGCCACAATTCAAAAATACGAAAATCGCGTTTATTAAAAAAATCTAACCTTAAGCAGTCATATTTTTATATACCACTGAAACCCCCATGTATTTTACGTTTTTTAATATCGAAATAACACTTGCGCCCTTTTTGCATTTTTGTGTTTGAAAGAAAAAATATGGACAAAACTGCCACTTTGTTGGTTGTGTCCTGGCAGTCGAAGTGAACGCACGTTTCCTTTGTGCTAAAGAGCCACATTTCAAAAAACCCTAGTCATTTTTACCGTTTTTATAAACGAAAGTGCCACATTCCGAAATACGTCCGTTTTGCACAGAAGATTCACGTAAGTACATTATTATTTCTTAATCAAAAGAGATGCGTAATGAGGCCATTTTATACAAAATATTCGCATAATATATATTTTTTTTCTCAATCAAAAATGATGTATTACAGAATACATTCATTTTGCTTATGATATTCTCGTAGTTAGTATATCATTTAAAATAAAAAAGGACCATATATTGGGACACGACTGTTTTGCATTTTTCTATGACAGTCAAATGTTATTATTAAGGCCGCGTCTCACCATCAAATAATTTGATCAAACAGTTTGAGCAAACTTGACGTACTTGAGGAAGTACGTCAAAGTGACGTCACAATTGCAGTTTTTTTGAAATTCTAAAAATCTGTGCTCTCACTATCAGTCTAGTTTGATCAAATTTTTTGTATTGAGTTGTCTAACTTGTTTGTACTTTATTTAAAATTAAAATTTTTCATTATTATCCACAATGAACACTCAGGATGTGACGTCACTAACTGTCATTTTCAGTTTGCTCAAACCAGTTTGATCAAATTATTTGATGGTGGGACGCGGTCTTTAGAAAGTAAAATGCCGTTGTTTTATTTACTTGCACAGTAGACTCTCCATAACGAGAACTGAAATGGCGGACCAAGACCCTCGTTATAAGCAGATCTCGTTATATCAGACAACAATAATATTGAAATGTTTTGATGCCTCTTATGTAGTTTATTAACCCCTTAATGTACACGCTCTAATACGAGAGCGTGCCTTATTGGCAATTTTGTACACGCTCTGACACGAGCGACCATTAACCCATTAGATCTATTTATGGGGTACTAAAAGTTTAATTTTTTTCAACCAATAACAGTTTTGCTTAAATTGTAAGAAAAAATTTACCCTGTATATTTTATGATGTAGTAAACTGATTAATACACTTTGTTTGATTACATTACAAACACCCATTCAGTAGAAAAATTATAAACATTGGTCAAATTTTTTTACCTCGTCTAGATTTACACATTTAATAATAAAAATTTCATTTCGGCACTGTTTTTGTCTCTCTATGGGTTATTATTGTTGAGTAAGGTTTATTACATCCGATAGTCATAAATAAATCTGGTAAAAATACATTGCTGAACAGTAACTATGAAGTTTACCTCCGAGATCCAGATTTATTTATTATATCTAATAATTTGCCCTAGGAACCGTTGACAATTGATACATTGAATTTTGTTGAATTGTTAAAAACTGTTTTTATTGGAGACACTAAACAGCTGTAAAACATTGATACCTTTTTTTATTATCCAGCTAGTGTTAAGACATTAAGTTATAAATTTTGTACCTTTTAGTAGTAGTTTTGGAATTAACTTTTGTTATTTTTGTAGACTGACATTGTAATATTTTTTTTGATAAGATAAGACTTTTTGTAATAATTTTACTCAAAATCTACATTAATTAGTGACAAAAACATTGATTAAAATGTTTGTTTTTTTGGTATGTGTCCGTTTATTTCAAATTCCTATCATGACATAAGAAATATTTTTTATACAAAAGGGCCATATCTGCTAATATCTCTTTCAGGAAAATACTTACGCTGTATCTAAATACAATATCAAATACAGTTTAAATTTACCTTTCTATCAATATATTACTTGCATATAAATGATAAAAAATAAAAGAAAAATGAACCAAAAATAAATGTCAAAACTTTGAGTAGCTCCTCTGTAAAAAATGTGATTTTGATTTGTGGCCCTTTTGTATTGAAGTAGCGATATAAACATAGTTTTGCTCAATCGTTATATTTGTTTCATTTTTATATTAAATCAAAGCTAATCCACACCAATATACTTTAAGGACTCATCTAGACAATGCTCTCTAGGTAAAATTTGAACGCGTTCAATGGCCAAAATTATGAAATTATCTTCACATATCAAAAATGTCAATTCTGTTAAGAAGCATATTTAGAGATTTTTCTTTTTGTTGAATAATGTTGTTGATATAAAGATATATCGAGCTGATTAAAAAAGACTGAAAATTATAAGTATTATATAAAAATGTTTAGATTTAGTTCAAAAATTAAACCACTTGATCACAAGTTAGGTATATCAGATAAATAATGTGCAATATTGGTAATCAATCAAGTTGATTAGAAAATATTTTGACTCATTCTATTCCTTTTATTTTTCTAGATTAATATTTTAATGCTTAACAGAGATTTTAAATATTTTTACCCAACCATAATGCATCCTCATTGCTAGCGTAACATGTGGACCAATTAAACCTAGTAACAAGAAAAAGATAATATTTTATGTAGTTAAATTATCATTGTTGAATCTCAAAAGTTCTTGTTAATCTCTTGCCACCAAAAGACATCCATCTACTTCCTCATATCTGTGATTAATTTTTTTAGTATTTTTTTGTGTATTATGACTCATGTAAATGTACAAGACAATAATAAGAATGTAGATGCTAGGCTTTTATATTAAAACATTTTAACAATTTTAAATTTTTATTTCTTTACGTTTTTCTGCTTCCAGAATGCTTTTGCAGCACTCGCACCCATATTAAAAAAGAGGATCCCGCGTACCAAAAAAAGTTGATTAATAGCAATCTGAAAATTTGTTAATAGCCTAACGGTGTCTAGTCGGACAAACTTTGATGTATGGGAACACTAGAACAGGTGAAGTTTTAATTGTGAAACAGGTTAAAAATTTGGAACGTCAGACTACGAAAACGTCCATGTATTTTGTCGGACAGAACTTCATATTGATTTGTTACACTTTCATTAAACTCTCATGCAAAAATCAGCCTGCTATTTACCACCAACATAATTCCTGTCATTTTACATGTTCTACGTGTCGGACCTATTAAAATGCCAAACATATTTGTCGGACAAACATTTTTTCATATATTATATAAAATTTGATATTGAATAAACTTAAAAACAACTTGCTAGTTTTCATAATTTTAAACTTGTCAGGATGACACGGTCCACAATTAAAATCATGTTCTACAATTAAAACTTCCCCTGTTTCATTGTTTCCGTACATCAAAGTTTGTCCGACTAGACACCGTTAAGCTATTAACACATTTTCAGCTTGCTATTAATCAACTTTTTTTGGTACGTGGGATCGAGGCTTAGTACTTTTATATAGCGACATTTATGAGTTTTATACCTGTAATTTGCTGTCAAAATTGAAATAACCTAAAGGCATACTCCAGAAGTAGATTTTAACTCGGACCATAACCCAGTGATAGCAGTAATGCAAGTGAAATTAAAAAAGATTAAAGAAAACAAAATAAACCGACATTAGATAGTACAAAAATAAAATAAACGCGATGTAGCAAAAATTAAATCAAAAAGTTAACAGAAATCTGAATGAAGTAAAGGGAACCGTCTTTAGATCAAAAAGTGTCGACGAAAAGTGGTACAAGATACAAAAAGCACTAGTAGAGGCATGGAGAGAAACTCTACAACTAGAAAGTATAAATAAAAGCTAGAAGTGGATGACTTCCGAAATCTTGAATGATACTGAAAGCTACGAGTAACGTTGAGTAACGTAAATTAAATTACATAGAACTACAACAAAGAAAAATGAGAGTAAAGATAAACGATGCCAAACAACAGTGGGTAACCGATCAATGCATTGCAATAGAACTAGTATGATAGAAAATAAGCTTTAATATGCAAAAACAATAAAGGAATTACCAAATACCAAAAAAAGACCGGAAATGTGATAAGAATGAGAGAGGATATGCTACGAAAAAGAGCATTGAACGCTAGAATGCAGGGAAAGAGACAGGTTGGAAAGCTAAGAAAGCGCTGGGAAGACACAGTTAGCAGCGACGCACAAGCACTTTTAGGAGTCCCTGCATGGAGAAAAGCAGCCACAGACAACCAAGGGTGGAGGTAAAAAATAAAGGAGGCCAGCTCAATTTGAGCTGTAGTGCCGTAGAAGAAGCAGAAAAAAGACCGCTATATGGAATACTCAAATATGATGACGGTAAACTTATTACGGATATCACGAATAAACTTAGAATATGAAAAAAATATAATGATTCTATTCAAAGCTTATTGAAAGATACAAGAAGAATTACAAAAACAAATGGAAGAAAGTAATAATGAGAGAATGAGGATAAGCTATTAAAAATGCAAAGAACGGAAAAGTAATAGACCCAGGGCCGCCGCCAGAAAAAAATTTAGGGTGCTCAAAGTCGCTTTTCTATTCTAGAAATGAATGAAAGAACAAGAACAATTTATATTTTAATAATCATATATAATACAAAAAAAGATTAATAGGTAAATAAAAACTGTAATCTCCTTCGATCTTGACCAAATTTATCAATAACCTAGTTTTATCTTAAGCTGTAATTATCCAGGGGGGTAACCAGGACCCCCCTTGTCGGCAGGCCTGAATAGACCCATTTGAGATACCCGCCGACTTAATTAAGTGAATTGATGATAAAACCCTGTATATACCCCTATTCAACAGGATGTTCATCCTCCAAGAATTCTTAGATGTCTCTAAAACAATTATGGTAAATGAAATTTATAATAAACCAAACAAAATTAAAATAAATTGAATAATTTTTAATGCATTTACTTTAATAAGTTTATTTGTACGGAAAGTCGAGTACATTATTATTTAGAGCTGCTGCCAATAACATCACGATAACGCATGGATAACGGTCATGGAACTAGAAGAAGAATACGCAGGCGCGGATCCAAGGGGGGGTCAATGGGGTCAATTGCCCCCTCCTTGAGACTTCGCCTGGTGTCGCCTTTTTTTAAGAAAGAGATAATTACGATTGAAAATAAATAGTGAGTTTTGTGTCCTGTCGACAACTGAATAACGGAATGAAACATAAAACAAAATTCCTTCTCCAAAGTACGTGTTCTCGGTCTTACTGTATGGTGTCGAGTCCTGGACTGTGAATAAAATCGATCTACTTACCTAAATCGCTTTGAGGCTTTCGAAATGTGGTTCTATAGAAGAATTTTAAAACTATCTTGGGTGAAGAAGATTCGAAACTCCACAAATACTAGAACGTCTCAGCCAGACTACTGAGATTATAGAAGGCATCAAGAAGAGAAAAGTGGAGTAATATGGACATGTAATGAGAAGTTTTAAATATAGGTTGCCACAAAATATTATGCAAGTGAAAATAGAAGGCAAACGCAGTCCAGGACGAAAAAGCATTTCGTAGTTGATTTAGGGTGGCAGTGAATAAAATTAAGATAGCTATGATAGTAACTAACGTTCTGAAAAGACATGGTACATGAAGAAAAATAAAGTAACAGCCCATACCGAAAAAGAATCCTGCGTACGCGAGTGACGAGAAATTTTTAATTTCATTGCCCCCTCCTTGCAAGGTTGCTGGATCCGCCGTTGAGAATACGTGCTATATACCTTCTAAACACTACCGAATACAGTGCATGTTTCTGAATGTTCCCAGTGCAGACCAATATCCTTGATAAGCCACAAGTTTAAAATATTCGTGAAAATAATTCACGGAAAGTTATAAAAAAGGTACTGGATGAAGGTATAGAGATGATACCCAGTTTAAATTCAGAAAAGAATTAGGACCGAGAGAAGTCTCGGTCCACTTACACTTTTAACATCTGATGTCTACTTCATTGATTTTAAGAAGGCATTCGACAGAGAACGGCATCAGAAACTTGTATACTTTGACTACTAAGGGAACAGAATGTGGACAGTCAAGGTATACGTATTAAAATTCATCTGTACTAAAACGAGGTAGAAAACGTAGTTGTTAAACAAGAAATGTGACAGGAATCCCCATTGTTGTTAAACTCTTACAGCGAAGCTGTTTTACGGAGGCCTTATTATAGAAAGAATGCAGTATAATAATAAAGGGAAAAACCATTAACAACATGATTATTACAAAACAATAAATCTGGAAACCTAGGTAAATGAGAACAGTGACCAAAGTAGAGAAATAAGGACCTGAATTAAAATTGTGAGACAAGCATGTGCAAAAATATAAAAGTTTCAGTAATCGTGACCTTACTATGGAACTGTGGATGAAGGACTTAAAGTGTTATATATTCTTAACTTTGTTGTATGGAAAGGAAATCTGGATACCAAAAATAGAATGTATAAAACAAGTTGGAAACATTTGACAGTACTGTTGGTTCAACGCAGTTTTGAGTCAGCTACAGAACCATTGCAAAAATGGACAAATCAGGGGTGATTGATGATGATGATGGAAACGTCTGGCATGGGGCAGAGAAGTATAGGAGGAAAGAGAGATATCGGATAGAAAAAAAGGGTTTAAAGAAATAAGAGACTTTAACTCATATCATATCGTTAGTTTATGGAATCGTAGGGGGATGAAAATTGAGAGACTGCTTTATTTGGAATTAAATTACGGGGTAATACTTATAAATAACGCTGTGTAAACGCACATTACTTGCTTGTTTTTTTGTTGAAATCTTTTTTAAGACCAGATATCAAGCGTTGAACTTAATTAAAAAAATATTTCCTACTAAAACCAGTGTTACTGATTTGTCACAGTTCATTTTTCATATTTTCAGTAAGACTCAATTTACATGTATGAGGATTTTTTAACAAAAGTTAAGCAATATCGTGAAGTGGTCAAAGGACATAAATATGATATGATGCATTAGCTACTTAAAATAAACATATCAAGAAGTAAGTAAAGCAAAAAACAAAGAAAACGTAATGTAAAGAAAAAATGCTTCTATTATTGTGAAAAATACAATAATTAGAGGATTAGAAGAGACTAGAAATATCAAACTAAGAAAAATGTTGTATTTATTCCATATAGTCTGTGTGTTTGTATTTTTGAATACCCCCAATTCTAAACTCAAAGCTCTTGTATAAAAGCCAAATAGAACCTTTAGGTTCTTCAGCTGTCTGTGGTATCACTTAGGCAACGATTTTTCCCCTGTATTTTTGAGCCCGATCTCTATATATAAATCTCTTGAGCACGATGGTATTACACCTATGGACTGTCAGATCTCAGTACGAAGGTCAACCACGATTTTATCCCCTTATGCCTTTTTGCGTACTGAAAATGTCATATGAGATAAGCAAAAAAAAGGAAATTCACATTTAAACCAGGTTGCGTTTTTCTGAAAATCGAATTTTTCGCAACTTTTCCGGGGTAAATTTTTTACCTTAGGAAAAGGCATTACCTAAGGACAATCTTAGGTCCTTGTACAATTACCTTAAAATATATAATATATAAAAAGTAAACATGAGAAAACGAGTGTATGTGATGAGCAGTACCAGAATCTATAGAAGCAGGTAAGTACAGAAAAACGTACCTAATACACCGAAGTAATAATAATAAGTAGACATTATAATAAAAGAAAATTTTATATTTACGTGATCAGATAGATCAAAAATGGATATCAATATAACATGAGGATGCACAGACTATTTATTGATTGAAAAAGACATTCCAAAGTTGGATTGATATTTCATAACCATTTATCATTCGATAAAAGAACAAGACATTGCACGGATAATAATACTCTAAAAATGTCCATATAATTAAAGATTATATTGGAGATTGCTACCGATTAGGTATACAAATAATACAATGGGACGAATAGGGTATTTCTTGATGTTAACATTAACTCGAATAACACTAAATACGTGACTATTTCTGTTCTTGAAAGAAAAGGATTGGGAACAATGTTGTTCAACATTGAACATTCTTGTTCACAATGTCAACATTATTGCAAAGATCGTAGCAAGAACAAAAACCAATTTACGTCTGCTTTATAGATTTTGAAAAGGTGTTTGCTAGGGTCAAACATAGGCTGTTTGAATATCTAGAGATGATGTAAATAGATGATAGAGATCTAAAATTTAGGCTTGTACAAAATTTATATTGGAAACAAATAGCCTCGGATTCTGATAGACGACCGAGAAGCTGACAAAATTTTCATTCAAAGAGGAGTCAGACAAGATTTTGTCTTCTTCCCAACCTAAAGTTGAAAATAATATTCGTAGCTCCGAAACTTTGAATCTTCGTTAACTCCTAAATCTGGGTACACTACTCAAAAGAGAAGAAGTCACTACAGATACGGATTGTTCTAGGAGGATATTAAGAAGAAAAATCGAATTTGGCAAGTAAATGGAACATACTATGTATTTAGAACTAACTATTGCACGATAATTTAGGCTCACCGTAGATTATATTTTTGTTCGTTTTAACTCACTCAAATATTTTCAACAAATGGTATATAGGTATATTTCAAAGGACTTCAATACGAAGTCCTTTATATGTATGTTATGGTGATGTAAGGAATACTTGAGTCACACAGTGAATTTAAAACGTCTTTTTGTTGGAAAATCCTTCTGCATTTGAAAATACATTAATTTTTTAAACTCAGTTTATTTAGAAATAAAACACTGAAATCTGGTCCGACATTTTTGTGCGGTATTTTTTATTTTACTGTTATTTTTGTTGACAGCTACCAATTTAAGTACTCATTCCTTCCAAAATTATCAACTAATGTAAGTAACCGATTCAGAAATATGTAGATTTGCCAAAAATGAAGTTCACTAATAGATGGTTACCCGATTTTTACCTATTGCCCACATCAAATAAAAATTTCGTGTAGTTAATAAAAATAAAATTATTTTATTCTGTTTGAGAGTAACAGACATAATGTATTTTTATTAATAGGCCTTTTTATCACAATTTTTTTGTACGCACGCATTTTTTCGTACCGTTTGTTGTAAACAAGCATGTTAGATTAGGTCAGTGATATAAAGATAAAAATAAAGTGCCTGTAAACACATAATTAGGATAAGAAATACGAAATAGTATATGTATTACGAAACGAGCATTTAATGATAATACATGTATTTTATTTATACATATTTTGTATTTTGATAACGATTTCCGAAATGGAAGTTGAAAAGTCAAATGAATTTAATCTCAAACTTAAATTGTGTCCTATTCCCAAAGAAATTAGTAATTTGCCTACAGCTTCAGAACAATATGATGGTCATTATGATGCGAGTATGAAAGATACGACATGAGCCACGTAGCGGTGAGTGTCGTATAGAATACGAGCATCATAATGGCAATTAAATGCGAGTAGTATACATGATTTTTTCTATGATCATTCACAACGCAAAAAAATATATTCAGATTTATTTATTTTGTAACAAAAACAAATTATACTAAATTTACAATCAAGATGCAGTATGGTCCTTTTCATGGGCATTTTTCAGTGCGTCACAAATGATAGAAAAAAAGGTAAGTCCGTGATAATATACATTTATTCTAACAAGACAGTTGTTTGCAATTTGGCATAAAAACAAATCAATTGTGTTTATTGCATTTATAAAATAAGAAAATGATAGGGTAAGAAGTGACTAGGAAGGAAGAAAACGACTACAGGATAGGGTAAGAAGTGAGGAAATCAGACGCATATGTGGGGTAGACAATATAAATACCTGGGTAAAGAACAGAAAAGAAGAGTAGATAGCACATAAGCAGGATGTCTGAATCAAGGATAGTAAGAATAGCCAGGGACAAGTCACCGTTAGGCAGGAGAAGTATAGGACGCCCAAGGAAAAGATGGAATGACAACTTAGGGGCAGAATGAAAGGCACCGTTGAAGAAAAACAGGCAGTACTGCCTATATAAAAGAAGAAGAAGAAGAAGCATTTATAAAATGGTGTTTGATTTGTATAGTCTTATAAATTGTACAGATTATATTCGTAGATATATTATATAATTCGTAAATAATTTTTTTTCGATTATAGTGGCATCTATCGCCAACTAGAATAAATGTTATAAATGTCTGTAATGACAGACGTGCCTTTTTTCTGTCACATACAATTTAATGCGTTAGAAAGAAATCGAAAAATTGTGACGCACTGAAAGATGATCATGAGAAATACTGTACGAACATTGTTAGCTGGGAGAGACAAATGCAAGTTTATAATAGAAAAAGGAAAGATGCCTATGAGAAAAAGAATATAAATAAACAAACCAAGATACGTTAAATGCTACTAATAGCACTCCCGAATCATAATTTACAATGTATATTGTAAATTCCAAATCATGATTTCCAAAATTTATACATTGTAAATTATGATTCGGGAGTGCTATTAGTAGCATTTAACGTGTCTTGGTTTGTTTATTTCTACTGCATCTTAATTTTAAATTTAGTATAAGTAGTTATATGATTAAATTAATTATTTTGTTGATAAATTGATGTTTTAAATATTACAATTATTAAAAGAAATTTGAAGCGGTTAATAAATTAAAATGTCTTCTTCTAAAAAATTATTGATATTTGTGTAGTAAACAAGTACCTAATGATGCTTAACTTGTTGATCAAGACAGCGCGAAAGTATTGTTGTCAACATGACGGCTGCGCAAGCGTTCATCAAGTGATGAAAAGGCCTATAAGTAGCGTTTTAAGGTGTCATTCTAAAAAATATTAAATAATTAAATGTAAGTAATTTGCTGCATTTAGTCGGTATCAACTTCTCAAAAATATCTGCAATGTATTCCATTGCAATGGAAATAGACAAAGTTTTTTTAATTGGCTTTCACTAAAGACCATATTATTTCTTTTGTTTTTAATTAAAAAAAAAACGTTAGAAAGGTAAGTCATCTATTACATATATTTTGCGTTAGTAATAATTTATTATCACAGAGAAATTTTAATTTGATGTATTTTTCTACAAGATGAACATTATAAATTTAGTAATAATATTAACACAATTTTTCAAGATACCTAAAAACCATGAACATACATGGCTTTTGGGGGGTTTAAAGGTGTTTCTCCCAATTTTTGAATGTTCTAAAAGACTCGTGTACTTCAAATTATATAACCTATAAAAAAACTTGACTTGATCTATTTTGAAGTCCATAAAATGGAGAAAATCCCCTATACGCTCTGAGCTTCGCTGGTGTCGCTCCTGGCGGATTACTAATTCAACTTTCACCGGTAATTTTTAAATTTATTATTTAATTGTTATCGCTTAATATTTACAACGCTAAAAGGTAATTAAATTGTAACAGATTTTTTTAAGATTTTGCTAATCATTTTGACGTTCTATTGATGAAATATTAATTTCTTACTTCGGATACTTTCACACTTATCGTGTAGATGGCGCTACGATTAATAGATTAATTTATAATTACATATTACGGAACATTAAAAAAACGCAAATTCAGTATTTAAAACGTAAGTATATTTAAGGTAAAAATATATACCACAGCTTTGACCAACTAATATGTTTTATAATTAATGTTTTTAATTTTAATTTTACATTAATCACTTTGACATTTATGTCAAATTTCCTGTAAACGTTTACAGACTTGCCACTACTGGCGCTCGCGAATTTATAAATATCCCCTCTACGTACGAGCTCACAGCGTATAAAACAAGTTTTTTGTCTTTTTGAAGTGGGAAACCTTACGGAAAAAATCAGAAATGTGTTTTTTGATAAAATACACAAAATAAAATAGACCTGCAACCATCTCCAAAAAAATTTAAACGCTTTTTTAGAAAAAGAAATGCATTTTTATATTATGTACCTACACTTAAACTACGGGTCAATAAAAATCGACAAACTTTTTAAATGTCTTAAGAATAAGTGTGAATTCTTTGAAATTTTAAATTTAATGTAATCAAGGGGAAGGGTTGCGGGCTAAAATTACAAAATTAGAAAATAAATTGAGAACATTGATTCTGATTGTATCAATCTCAAAAATATGATTAACTCCGCAAAAAATCACAAAACCCCTCAAAAGCCGTGAAAAGCCATGTTATTTTTTGGTGTTTAAAGGTATTTCGTCCAATTTTTAAACGTCAAAGGGCTCAATTACTTCAAAATATATGCAACCCATAAAAAACCTAAAATTTGATTTATTTTCAAAGTCTATAAAATGGAAAAAATCCCCAAAACCCGAAAAAAAAAAGAGTTTTTCGTGCCTCTTACCAAAAAATCTAAAAAAATTATTAATATATTTTTTACAGAACAAAACAAAAAAAATAGACTTGCAGCCATCTCCATATAATATGTTATACGCTTTTTTCTAAAAAAAAAAAAATAAAAAAAGAATGTGTGTGTACTTTGTACGCACGTAAGAAGTTATACTTCTATTATATGATTTCAACGAAATTAATATACTTTAAACAGTTTATTTATATTTTATTTAAATATTAATCTAATTTTAATACTTACTACTTCTCAAAAATTTTTATTAAAACAGTGCCAAAAATTAAAATAATAAAAGAATAAAACACACACAAACAAACACATTGAAAAATGCCACAAATGATTTCTGAACAATGTAGGAAAAAATTTTAACTAAATACGTATTTTCTGAAAAAAAAATTATATAATAAACTTACAATCATAAAATGTATAAAAAAATAAAAGTTTCCATTGGGGTTCGAACCCGCTTATCAGCGCAGTTAGTGTTGAAATTCATTCACCTTAAACGTTTACCCACGGAGACCGTGTGTCATCATGTGCGAAGTTCAACTAACTAAACGGATTAAACTTTTGACGGTTCTGAATTTAACCAAATTATTTTGATTTTGAATTGAAATTATTTAGAATTGAAAGAAATATTAGAATACAACAAAACATAGAGTAAGAAAACAATATATTAGGTGAATATTGATAGACATTTTGATGGTAATCAAATTATGTAAATCAAAGCATTACATACTATTTTAGTAGGTTCTTTTTAAATTTTCCAAATAGGTAGATCCTACCTATGAAATTTTTTATTAGGATACTGAAACATTTACAATTATTACGTACCTGTCGCTTTTAAAAACTATTTCAAAAGTCACTACGATATTATAAACTTGCATTTTTCTCTGCCATCACAACAATAAAAACTAATATACACAACATTAATTTGTTTATCCAAAATCTCCATATTGAACAATTATTGACAGATGATTTTAACATCCAATCAGATCCCGTATAACGTTTATACCATACTGTCTGTGTGCGCATGCGCGCAGAATTATAAAATTTTACTCTCAATCGCGCCTAAATAAGTATAACTTCAAAAAATTTTAGGTTATGTACACTCAACCTACGGATCTATAAAAAATAATTAAGTCTCAACTATGCGTGTGAATTTTTTGGATATTTTTAAATTGAAACCCACAAAAAAAAATAAAAAGGAAAAATGGCCTTTTGGGGGTCGGGGTAGAGGAGTGGTGGTCTAAAATTGCGCGGAGTTTTATTTTTTAATCACAGAGAAAGTAAAAAAATTAAAAAATTTAATTATGGGAGTGAAGGCATTTTGCCAATCTTAACGGGGGTAACCCTTAAAAAGACATTATACTTATTTATGTTTCTGAAAATTAGACAACATAAATCAAAAAATGATTTTGCGTTATGTTTTAGAGTTCAATTAAAATTGTTCATCTTGTACAAAACTAAACAGTAACAGGCTATAACCCTCTCATCCCACAATCGTTTGAAGATCATTATGTACGCTACACCCTAGTTGCTTTAGTTTAACTAAAATATACGTTGGTAAGAATTTTCTTGCTTCAGGCTAAATCGACACGTACCATCTTCAAGAACAGAACTTCGATACCCAAACCAATCCCGAAAAAACCAAAGTCCAGAAGCGCACCAATACCTCTGGATAGAAAAGAAAACCTCGCCCAACCCAGTTCCTCAAAGTCGGGAATAAAAGTCAACAAACAACCTTTCAAAGCAAAAACCAGGAAAGAGCTAACTTTAAAGTCGAAAAATTCCACAGAAAAAGTAAAACCCATCAATAAAGGAACCAAGAAACCAGCAGGGATAGAGGCGAGTAACCGTTCTAAGGGTAAACTAGAAACTAGCACCCAAACCACTACACCTGTCCCATCAGAGAAGAACAAAGAGGAAGGCGTGCACCTGAGGGAGATTTGCTTCATAAACAACAGCGAGGGCAAAGCAGTTATAGCCAAATATGAAAATAACGACAAATTCGACGACAGCCTCGTTGTAGCATGGGAGAAAAACTCCACCCACCCCCAACTGTACACCCGAAAAGCTCGTGTCTTCTCAGCTCCACCCTACCATCTCCCCAACAAGTCCTTTTCTGAGCCGGGTACCAGCAAACAAGGAGGTGGTTGTTTTAGGGTACACAATTTCGCCAAAACTAAAGCTAGAAGAAATTTAAGGCGGTTGGCCAGTGCCGCTGATATTCTGGGAAAGGTCGATAAAAAGAAGAAGAAGAAATTGAAGGCTAAGTAGAAACATATTGTAAATGGACTAATTTGTAATTTAGAATGACTGTCTCGAAACAATTTTCATTATATACTGTAAAAATAAATGGATATCGGTATGGGTTTTTATCTCATTTGTGAAATATATCAAGATTGATTCAGCAACGGAAAGACTTGGAGAGACGTGTAGATATTGCTATTTTTATTATGAGCATATCATCAACAAATCTACGAATAATTATTATATTAACTTTGATTCATCAGGTATTTCTTCTTCTTTTTGTGTAGATATGACTCTGTTTTTTCAATGTGCCTTCAGTAAGTTATCGTTTTCGTGGTCTTCCCACTGATTCTTCCTTTTGGGGAACCGTCTCTCGCCGAACTTACTACTCTATTTGTTGTCATTCGGCTTAAAGACGGAGAGGCAGCGCTGAAAAATCTCTTTGAATTTACTAAACCTAGATTTTTCACAGTTGATTACTGTGAGTGTGTAGAGAAACATACTGCGGTCGGTCAAGCGAAACGTAGAACAGGGGTTACTGAGAGGGTAGCAAAGTTGCTTTCCTACGAAGGTAATTAAATCCATTTACTAAGGCTGAAAATCAGTACACACATTCTAAATTAAATATAAATAAAAGTTATTATAGCCGGTCAGCTGTATGACGGGACAGAGCCGGTCGGTCGGCCCCAATAGTCGATTGAGGAAATGAAGCATTTTGGCTCGCAATTTTTTCGTTCAGCATGGATTTACTTGAAATTTTCACAGAAGGTAGGGAATAGTCTAAGGATCATTTTCTATATCATGCCGCTATCATACGCTAAAACCTTGGGGGTGGTTGCCACCCCATCTCGGGGGTGGGAATTTTTTATTACATTTTAACCATGTAATTCGACGGAAAAAGGGTTTCTAAGAAAAAAATGTTTTTTACATTTTCTTCGTAAAACTAATATTTTTGAGTTATTCGCGCTTGAAAATAACAGTTTTTCGACGAAAATATCGACTTTTTTTCAGGGTTTTTTGAGAATACCTCGAAAAAAATGCATTTAGTCAAAAAAACTGTAGATATCAAAATTGTATCTTTTATTAACACAAACCAAATTCTTTCCCAATAATATCTTTAAGACCAATACAAACCGAGATACAGCATGTTAAAGGTTAGCTTTTTTCGTCAAATGGATAATTTGAAATATTCAAAGCCAAATAATGGGAAAAATTTGCATTTTTCGAGGAAAACTTAAATAATCTTTTTTCAAGTATACAATTAGATCTTAAAAAAATAATAAAAAGTTTCTAGCCTGAAAATTAAGCGACTTAAAATCAAAAAAATGTCGGTACCTGCTTTTCTCTACGAAAAAATCAGTGAAAACAACCCCCTAACTATCTTCCTAATTCAAAATTGATCTTCACCTTTCTGTAGTTCCTTTTATATTTATATTATCAATACACTCAAGGAGTGTGCACTATTTAAAATGCCTCATTTTGGAAAAATTGGAGTTTAAAGGAAAATTTATTTTTTGCAATTTGGTATTTTTCACCTTTTACTTCAAAATATCTCCGAAAATACTGAAGATACGAAAAAAATTATGAACTACTAAGTTGTAGCTTTTTTAATGATTAAAATTACCCTGTGCATAGATTTTCATTACAGTGAATAGTTAGCCAGATATAGCTGTTTAAAACCTCTATTTACCAGCAAACACCTCCTTATTCGAGCCCTTTAAACCCGCCCCAATTAAAAACTAAGGGATCTTACGGAATTTAATTTACACAGTCTTATAGATCTTTAAAAATCCTACAAAATCATTTCTGAAGAAACTTTTTATCGCCAAAAATATATAGAATATTTTTCGAGGTATTCTCAAAAACCCTCTAAAAAAGATTTTTTCGTCGAAAAACTGTTATTTTCAAGCGCGAATAACTCGAAAAATATTAGTTTTACGAAGAAAATGTAAAAAACATTTTTTTCTTAGAATCACTTTTTCCATAGAATTACATGGTTAAAATGTAATAAAAAATTCCCACCCCCGAGATTGGGTGGCATCCACCCCCAAGGTTTTAGCGTATGCGGCATAATATAGAAAATGATCCTTGGACCATTCCCTACCTTCTGTGAAAATTTCAAGTAAATCCATGCTGGACGGAAAAATTGCGAGTCAAAATGATTCATTTTCATCAATCGACTATTGGGGCCGACCGACCGGCTCTGTCCCGTCATACAGCAGACCGACTATAATAACTTTTATTTATATTTAATTTAGAAAGTGTTTTTACTGATTTTCAGCCTTGGTAAATGGATTTAATTTCCTTCGTAGGAAAGCAACTTTGATACCCTCTCAGTAACCCCTGTTCTACCCCTGGCATCCACCCCCAAGGTTTTAGCGTATGCGGCATAATATAGAAAATGATCCTTGGACCATTCCCTACCTTCTGTGAAAATTTCAAGTAAATCCATGCTGGACGGAAAAATTGCGAGTCAAAATGATTCATTTTCATCAATCGACTATTGGGGCCGACCGACCGACCGGCTCTGTCCCGTCATACAGCAGACCGACTATAATAACTTTTATTTATATTTAATTTAGAAAGTGTTTTTACTGATTTTCAGCCTTAGTAAATGGATTTAATTTCCTTCGTAGGAAAGCAACTTTGATACCCTCTCAGTAACCCCTGTTCTACGTTTCGCTTGACCGACCGCAGTATGTTTCTCTGCACACTCACAGTAATCAACTGTGAAAAATCTAGCTTTAGTAAATTTAAAGAGATTTTTCAGCGCTGCCTCTTGGCCTATTATGTGATCGTTCCATTATTCTACTCTTCTCTTTATTACTCAGTTATTGACTGTACTTATAGCTCTGTCCCATAGCGTCAACATTGATTTCTCGAAGGGTTTTCATCTCCGCTGTTTCTAGAATTCTTTTTGTACTCTCTGCCAGGTCGTGTTTCTGCTGCGTATATCATTATTGATCTTATGACTGCAAATTCTGCCTTTCATTTCTTTTCCGATATTTTTATTTTTTCATATTGTTTCATTCAGGTAATCTGTGGCTCTGTTTGCTCTATCCTCTTGATCTTCCCTTTTGTTTCGAGCTTTCGGTAGCTAGATAGTATGATGCCTAGATATTGTTCTATTATCTGACCCTCCAGCTTAGTAGATTTGCTGTTACAGCCATGCATATTGTCTTTTTTGGTGATATTAACATGTTAAATCTTCTGGCAGTTATATTAAATTGGTGCAGCATACGTTGTAAATCATCTTCACTTTGAGAGATTAGTTTTACATCGTCTGCATAAAATATTGTTTTAAGTTGTTTTTCTCCCATTTACCATCCTTTATTAGTTCTTACTTTTTTATTATTTCATCCATAATCAAGTTGAAGGATCCAGAACTCCAGGAACCCCCCTGTCTTATCCCATTGCCAGCTTTAATTGGGTCAGTTAGCTGTAGTTTAAATGTTGTAAAATGGGTGCAAACAAAATAAAAAAATATTACAAAAAATATCGGCTGTCATACTTTAGAAATTGTTTATTTTGTCACTCCATTTCTTCCAGTTGCTATTAAACTTGAAAAAAAAAACATCGTCTAAGTGGGGATATTTTTATATTTTTGTAAATATTTAAGCATTTGAAAAGTAACGTCCACAAGTGAAAAATGTTTTACGAAGATTGTTTGTTCGGAAATAATTGCTTGTAAGAAGTGTGTTTGGAATTGGTATATGTGGACAATTTGTATTTTAAGGTTTTGGTACATTGTGCCCTTTTTGTGTTATTCCAATAGGTATTTTTAGCTGGTGATATTTCTCTTGAAAAAGCATACATTTTTTTACAAGCTAAAAAAACATACACTAAGAGTAAAGATACTGGGAGTCCAGTACACTCTCTATATAGGTACTTATCTTTTACATAACGAAATGACATTTTAGGAGAAGGTTACGAGTAAGTGAAAGAGAAACAAAGAAAATTGGTCAATAGTGATGGAAGAAAAGTCAAAATTATTTGTAAACCAACCAAATCAATTGAACTTACTGGTCTTTAGAATCCCGTTATAAGATAATCGTATATCATCCTACCAAAATTAAATTATAATAAATAATATTTGAAACATCTGTAGTAAGTTACTCATAACAGTAAAAGTATTCAACCTTGAAAGGTGAACTTAATGATCTTCATATCTTCCTCTTTTAGCGATCATTTTGCTATTCTTTTTTATCATTTCGTCGAATTTTATCGACGTGATTGTTGTCTTTATAGGCCGCCGTATTTCAATACGAAGTTCAACCAGGATTTTATTCCTTATCCCCTTTTGTGTACTGAAAATGGCATATGAGATAACTAAAAAAGAAAATTTAGAGTTGAACTAGGGTGCGTTTTCATGAATATTGAATTTTCCCTATTTTCCACACCTTTTCCAAGGAAAAATTTTTCGGTTTCCAAGCTGATTTGTCATCGGATATCGCTCATATACCTTTTAAACCCTTCAAAAACCTATATCTATAAGATTTTTTTCAACTCTTTGTTTTTTCTTTACTGGCTTGTTTATCTAGTTAGTGATTGGAGAGATATCTCTATGGAAAGTTGATATTTTCTCAATATCCTTGATGTCGTAGATAACTGATAAATGCAAAGAGATTGAAACAATGCGAACAAAAATATGAAATATTTTATATTATCACAATAACTTAAAAATCAAGCTATTTTTCTTAGTTTTCATACGTACCAAAATTCCTTGATCTCATATTTATTAAAAATAGCTTAAAATGTCTAAAATAAAGTTATTTTCTAGAACAGAGTTTTGTTCAGTTTTCATAATATGGAATATCTTTATGATAATTTCAAAATATTTCATGTTTTTGTTCACGGCTTTACGTCAAAAACTTTATTGGAATAACTTAAAAAGGAACGTGATATTTCACGATATAATTAAAGGTGCTTATGAAAGTTGGTAGCTCAAATAAGGATTTTGCAACGAGTATAATATGTTAAATCAACAATTGTTAGAACTAGTTGCACTTGAATATGTATATTCTTGCTAACAAATAAAGATATATGTACCAGTGAAGAGATATACATCACCATATATGATGGCTAAGAAACTCTATAATCTTAATTATTCAATCTGAGTCAATATGTGTAGAGCAATTTTTTTAAATTCTCATTAAGATTTTTCTTTTTTAAGTGCTATCTCTGCGACGGAGATCGACAATCATCATAGCTATTCGTACTTTAGAAACCGCTGCTCTGAAAAAATCATTTGGTGTATATCCGTACGATTCTCTCAGATGGCGCAGTATTTTCTATTCTGATGTTGATTTCCTGGAAGTAATCATTGTTCCAAGATATGCAAGTTTGTCCACTCCTTCGATATTGGTTTCGTTTAGTAGAAGAATTTTATCATCTTGACGTTCATCGTTAGACCAATATGTTCCTTTCCATACTCCGCCATTATTCTAATCACCAGTCTCTGAAGATCTTAAATATTTTTGGCTATGGTGACAGTGTCATCCGCATATGTAATGTTGTTCCAATTCTAGTGTTGGACAGTTTTATTCTCTTACATTCGTTCTTCTGACAAGGAATTCGCTTACTAAAGGCCAGAGATCTGGTCTTTTCCTCTTCTTCCGGATCTTGGCTTCCGAGAACCATGATCAGTAACTCCGTCGTTGGTTTCTACCACCATGATGATTGTAGGCAATTGACAATTATGTAGGCTTGACAATTTATCTAAGAACTCTAAGCAAGTACATACTTTAAAAATACTTTTAGTCCAGAGAAATAAGATTTTTCTCGTGACACATCCCCCTCCAGGCCGAGACCAAATTTTTTGAGTAGTATGGACATCTATATTAATAACCTATATGTTTCCTGCAGCCGATTTTGATGATATACATAGTTATAAACAAATGAAGATCAAAAACGGTAAATATTATCATTTTTCGTCTATTACCAAAAAGTTAAGCACTTTAAACAAATTTGAGAGTAAGAAACTCATAAATCGTATAAAAAACTTCAATATGGCGTTCGCTGAATATGTCCATCCTTATTGGTTGCTTAGAAAATTGCAAAATAAATTATAAATTTTGAGTTTTTATAAATATTCATATATATATATATATATATATATATAGTTCAGCTCAACAGGCCTTAGGGGCCCAAGGCTTCAATTGTTTTCTTCCATTTCTTTCTGTCTTGTGCTAGGTTTTTCCAATCTTGTACCCTCAGCGACTTCAGATCTTCTTTTGCAGACTCCAACCATCTTCTTCGGGGGCGTCCTCTTTTTCTTTTTGTACCAGCCTCCGTGTTTATTAGTTGATTGGGAACTCTTCCTTCTTCCATTCTTGCTATATGCCCAAGCCATCTTAATCTTTGAATTTTGGCGAGTGTTGTTATTTTTGGTTGTCCATATATTTGCATTATTTCTTCATTCGTTCTTCTTCGCCAGATATTCCCCTCTTTTAAACCTCCATATATCCTTCTGAGGATCTTTCGTTCCCATCTATCTAATTTTACTTCCATATCTTTATTTAATGTCCAGGTCTCGCTAGCATAGAGTACCGTAGGTCGGATAACTGTTGTATATATTCGTTTTTTTGCTTTTCTGGATATTATCTTCGACCTCAGTATCTTATTTAGACTTCCAGCACTCTTACTACCTTTCGCCATTCTTTTTGCTATTTCTTGGTTCTCTTCGTTCCTATTTGTTAGTGTTACTCCCAAGTAATCGAATTAGCCGACAATTTCGAAGTTATATTCTTTACTTGGGCTTTGTATCTTAAAGGACTGTCCCAGATGATTTTCATTTCCCTTCATCACCATATATTTCGTTTTCTCTTCGTTTATTTCTAAACCATATTCCTTGGCTGTTCTTTCTAGTCTATTGAAGATTTCTCTTAATTCTGCAGGTCTCCTTGTTATTAAGGTAATATCATCTGCGTATGCTACACATTGATGCCTGTGATGATAAACTGTGCCTTTAGTATAGATATTGCATTCTCGTATAATCTTCTCTAAAATTAAATTGAAGAAATCTGTTGATAACGGGTCACCTTGTCGCAGGCCTCTATTGGTGATAAAGCTATCCGAAACCCGTCCTTCTATCATAACTTTACTTTTAGTGTCACTAAGTATGCATTTAGTCAATCTTACTATTTTTGGTGGATATATTCATAACTTATGTAAAAATTAACTTAGAACCTTCTTATTACACGGAATGCTGAGACTTCTTGTCCTTAAATTATATTTTAAATTTCAAAGCAATTGGTCAAATAGTTTAAAAGTTATTTAATTTGTTTTTCCCAAATTCATTTTTTTTTGCAACACTATAAGTCATAAAATTATGAGGTTACAATAATACTTCGGACAGTTTATGAAAGAAGAACATTTATACTATTACCTTAATTAAAAATAAATGACAAAAAATAATTTTAAACAGTGTAAAATTATTTTGCGAAAACATGTCGATTTTTTGCTTACTTATAAACAATTAGAATAACTTTTTAACCGTTATCCGTAGAAAAATTATTTTTTCATATTTAGAAAGACTGAATTTTTATACACATTTAAAAAGAAAAACAACTGTCCTAGGACGATTAGGGACAAAGTTAGCCCCCCCCCCCCCCCATTTTTTTAATTCACGTGTTTTTGCAAAATAATTTTGCAGTATTTATAATTATTTTTTGTCATTTTTTTTTTAATTAAATTAATAGTGTAAATTTTCTTCTTTCATAAACTATCTAAAGTATTACTGCAACTTCATCATTTTCTGGCTTACAGTGTTGCAAAAAAAAAATAATTTGGGATAAACAAATTAAATAACTTTTAAACTATTTGACCAATTGCTTTGAAATTTAGGATATGATTTAAGCACCATAAGTCTCAGCATTCCGTGTAATAAGAAGGTTCTAAGTTAATTTTTACATAAGTTATGAATATTTATAAAAACTCAAAATTTATGATTTTGCAATTTTCTAAGGAACCAATAAGGATAGACATATTCAGCGAACGCCATAATGAAGTTTTTTATACGGTTTGTAAGTTTCTTACTCTCAAATTTACTTAGAATGCTTCACTTTTTAGTAATGGACGAAAAAAGCGAAAATTTACCGTTTTTTGATCTTCATTTGTTTATAACTATGTATATCATCAAAATTGTCTGCAGAAAACATATAGGTTATTATAATAGATGTCCATACTACTCAAAAAATTTGGTTTAGGCCTGGAGGGGGTTGTGTCACCAACAGGATATTTTTTTCCTTATTTCTCTGAACTATTTGTGTTCTCATCTTTAGAACTTTTTGTATCACTTGTGTACAATAACTAAAACTGCCTATCCTTTGCTGAAATATTACAGGAATTTTACTGAACGGAAATTGACTTGAATTTTGTAAGAATTAAATTGTACAGAAACTATCAAGACAAAGCTTTGTATAAACTTCAACATAGTTCTAACAATTGTTTGTGGTTTTTATATTATTTTCGAATACGTTTAGTTATTAGAATTTAATAATTACTTTTCTACTTCATTTACTACAAACAGGAATATTCTTCGTACATATTTATGGAAAATACAGATCATCATCAATGGCGCTACACCTCTTCGTGAGTCTTTGCCGCGTTTACTATTGCCTTCTATGTTTGTCGGTCCTGTGCCACTAATTCCCATTGTCGCACTCCCATTTTCTCTAGATCTTCTTTGACTGCATCTTTCCACCTTTTTCTAGACCGCCCTACCCCTACAGACCTTCTTCCATCTGGTCTTTCCCAGAACACATTGTTTACAAGGCGATTGTCGTTACTGCTTATCACATGCCCTGCCCATCTGAGCCTATTAGCCTTTATATATCTTACTAGATTTTCTTTTCCGAATAGGGACTCTAGCTCGTTATTGTATCTGCTCCTCCATTCGCTTGTCACGCTGTCTCTGCAAGGGCCATATATCATTCGAAAGATTTTACGTTCCCACACCAGCAATTTATTTACTTCTCGTTTTGTTAGTGTCCTTGTTTCGCTTCCATACGCGACTGCTGGTCGTATTATGGTCTTATATATCTGGATTTTTACACCTCGTGAAAGAAGTTTTGACTTCGTTAGATGTTTCCTTGCAAAGAAAGATCTGTTTCCTGCCATTATTCTCGTTTCAACTAATCGCTCTAATTTGTTGTCATTTGTGATTGTTGCCCCCAGATATCCAAATTCTTTAACCACTTCGAAGTTATGATCGTTTATAGTAATATTTTGCCTTATTCGCCGTCGTTCTTGTTTTGAGACGACCATGTATTTTATTTTGTCTTCATTTATTTTTAGACCGGTGATACAGAGAAAATACAGAGTCTTACTATCATTTGGTTTCTGTTTAAGTGGCGTTTAAAAACCATGTGTAGACCTGGCCGGTAGATCATAATACCTAAGTATTCAGGACAATAAAATCGTTTTCTTTACAGAATTAAGCCAATCTTTTTCGTAATAGGTACCCTGTCCAAAGTTCCCAATAAAACCTCCTTCAATTCCTCTTCAGACTTTTGAATTTCTTCTTCTTCTTTTTGTATAGACATGACTCTTCTGTTTTTTCAATGTTCTGGTAAGTTGTTGTTCCATCGTTTTCGTGGTCACTTTTGAATTTAGATCTTGCTACTAACATCTATTACCATTACTTTTGTAACATTTCTAAATTTGGTTACTTCTAATGCTTTTTTCAATTTAATTCGTTGTAAAATTTTGTTCCAGCTCTTCATTCGACTTATCGGTAATAGAAGCATATACTTGAAGAATTATATTGACTTTAGACTGGGCTATTTTTAATATCACCATCCTGTGGTCTATCTGTGATATGCTTCCCTTGCCGGATTTTGGTCTCTGATATCCATAATCTTTCTCGTACAACTATCCAGGTACTTTCTCGTACAGCCATGGCGGTTGTACTATGGATATCCGTGTAGGATCTTTACTGTAGTGGTTTTCCCTTTTCTTCTAAAAATTGTTGGTGTATCTGCCGTCTGGCACCCCAGGATATAAGGGTGCCCTACCACTTACTGATTCCTTCAAAGCCGTTCGGCAGTATGTAGGAGATTGTTTATATACCGGCAACGATTCGGTGAATTACTTGTTGGTCCGCTGAAGGTATTTTATTCTTTCCTACCTATCGGTAGACCTGGTTGATCGTTCTATCCGCCTCCACATTTAAATAGCGTCATGTCAGTAATTGGATACTCAAACTCAGAAAAGTAAGAGTTGTTCAAAGAGAAAGAGAGATGAGGAAGAATGGTGCCATATTGACCATCCTGATTAGAGATTGAGAGTCTCTCACTAAATTCCTGCTAAATGACAACCATAGAATACCATAATAATTGTAACATAAATAAATGTCTGTAGATAACTCTATTCTCTACTAATAAGTATACATACTTTATTTTTATTTTTGAAATTTTTTAATTTGAAAGCCTTCGTAGTATTAAGTTTGAGTCTACCGATAAGTTTGTATAAATGTAGTAACAGAAGTGGAAAAGTACACTCTGGGTGATATAGTATTGTGTGAAGTTACAAATTTTGCTTTAAGGTTGTTTATGTTTTAAAACCTGATCGGGTATAAGTATTATACGTTTCAGAAACTTACACTAGAGGTGATATTTTTGTGATTTTAGTACAAATGTTCTGTTGTATTTAACTTGTGAAATAAATATTAATATATTCTAAGCGATCATATAAATATATTTATTCAGTAACTTTATTTTTTTTATTTAAAAAGTTTTTTGTTTATACACTGCGCGTCAGAGAAAATGCCTACAAAATGGGTCATTTTTAATATCTCGAATTTCCTAAATCTGTTGTCCAATTTAAGTGATTTTTTAAATATTATGTTATAGCCTTATTCTTTAACAATATTGTTGCTAAACAGGTAAATTGTCATCGGGTGTACCAATCAAACTGTGTTTTTTTTTTCTTTAAGTTCACCACACCCTGTGGAATATTCTAGCATTTATAAAATACTGAAATTAAAACCCAACTATAGCCTCGGGTTTTCTTTTCTGTTGTTTTTTGATTCATTCGCTTAAGTTGGATAATAAAAAAGTTAGGCATGAGTACAGGGTGTTTCTAAATAAGTGCGACAAACTTTAAGCGGTAATTCTGCATGAAAAAATAATGACCGCTTGCCTTATAAACATATCTCCGCAAATGCTTCATTTGCGAGATACGGGATGTTGAATCTTTTATTACAAACTGACGAAGTCAGTTTGAAACTTACTAAGAAAAATATCAACCGTATCTCGGAAAGCATACGTTTGTAAAGTTGTCATTATTTTTCCATGCAGAATTACCCCTTAAAGTTTGTCATACTTATTTAAAAACACCCTGTATTGATGAAAAACGTGGCTAGTTGTTAAAGTACCTAATTTTTTTTATTATCCAACACAAGCGAATGAATAAAAAACCAGAATGTTAAGAAAACCTGAGGCTATTTGGGTTTTAATTTCGGTAATTTATAAGCTAGAATAGAAAAATATGCTTTATTGTCACTGAAAATTATACAAATTTTATGGACAAAGCTTAATATAAAGTCAGAAAAAATAAATAAATGATAACAATAACAAATACAATTTTCTGAAATTTCATAAATCGTCAATATAAAAAAATACAAAAATACAAAATATAAGTTAATAAAGTAAAGAAAAGAAAAAAAAACAAAATCGATATATTGCAACAATTAATAGAAATTGCAAAATGAACATACAACAAAGTAAACTATAGACATATGTACATAGGAACTAATAAGTTTAAGCTGCTGCATGTGACACCCAAATATAGATAAGTTTGGTTACTTGTACATTATGTCTTGTACATACAAGAAACTCTTCTACTGAATAATATGGTCTTTTAGATAGATGTGCTTTTGTCATTTTACGGAACTTGGGGAAAGATGTTGCAGATTTGAGTTGTAAAGGAAGATGGTTGTATAGTTTTTTTGCGGAATATGATATAGATTTCTTTACTAACTCAGAGGACGGGATCGGTAAATAGACATCAAAAGTTAAATTTCTGGTGGAGTAGTCATAAAGAGGCTTTGCTAGAAAGACATGCATGTGTTTAAGAATTAAGTAAACAGTTTCTAAAATATATAAAGATTTAAGGGATAAAATTCCGTGATCTTTGAAGTAACTTCTGCAATGTGTTGTTCTTCTGAGGCCAAACAAATACCTTATTGCTTTTTTTGTAATTTAAAAATAACATCTAATTGGGCAGCTCTACTAGAACCCCAAAAAGGAAGACCATATCGAAGATGAGACTCGAACAAGGAAAAATATGTTAGTTTAGAAGATGCTAAATTAAGTTCTTTCGAAACAGATCTTATAGCATAGCAGGCTGAGGCGAGTTTCTTACTTAACAAATCGATGTGAAGGGACCATTTGAGGTTGCTGTCTAAAAAAATACCAAGAAATTTTACAGAATCAACGGTAGAGATCTGGCTGTTATTAACAAGTAGGGGTTGAAGAGCACTTTTATAGGATAATGCTACTGTCTTATCCACGTTAAAAGAGAGTAAATTAGAGTCAGACCAGGTTTTTATCGTAAGTAAATCAGAAGTTATAGTTGCATGAAAAGATGCAATAGTTGAGTTGCTCCAAGTGATACTGGTATCATCAGCAAAAAGAAAGATTTTTCCATCGATTTTTAAATTAGTGATGTCATTTATAAAGGTAGTATAGGACCCAATACTAAACCTAGTGGTACTAAAGATACAATGTTTTTGAGACTAGAGTCGGTATTATTTGCTCTAACTAGTTGTTCCTATTATTCAAGTAAGATTGGAACCAATTCGAAGAAATACCTCGAATTCCATAGAAATTTAGTTTTTTAATCAAAATATCGTGATTTACACAATCAAAAGCTTTGGCATAGTCACAGAAAACAGTGGCAGTATAAAGATTATTGTTTAGTGCTTGGTAAACCTCATGAAGCACAGAAAACATTGCATCAGTGGTACATTTATTAGTTAAAAAGCCGAACTGATTTTGGGATAAGATGTTGTTATCAATGAGAAAGGACATAAGGATAATATACGACAGGATGTGGCGAACTTTGTGAAAAAACACGGGTTGATTGGTAAACCCGGTATATAATGACTATTTACCTGTCTAGCAACAATATTATTACAGCGATATTGTTTAAGAATAAGGATATAATACATTAAAAAAAATCACTTAAATCGGACACCAGGTTTAGGAAATTCGAAACATCAAAATGACTCATTTTTAAGGTGTCCGAATTTTTTTGACCAGGAGTGTATTTTTTTATTTTAAGAGGTTTTTTTTGTTTATATTTTTTCTTTATTAGAGTCAATGGTTTATTTTTAAAAGGACATATTGTACATAAGGTTTTCCTTCTCTGATTACACGATGTGTTCAACAGAATAATTAGATTGTGTTCATAAATTCGAATAAAATTATTTGAATGCCATGTTTTACTTTATTCCATCCCTTACGGCTGGTTGCACCAACATATCTTAAGAGGCTACCGTAGCGATCAACAGGTAGCAACAAACGCATTACAAGATTTCGCCTGTAATGTTCAATATTTTGTCGAGATGTTTGGCACACATATTCGTAATATAATGAAGAATGGCGGTACAGAGCCCAAAGTGAGAAATATATTAGTATGTGGAAATTACTCTCTAATTAAATACAATATTAAAAAAACGAGCCTGTACCGCCATTAAGAAGAACAAAAAAATAAACTTTCTTCAAATAAACTTTTTTATCCCATGGCTAGATTTTGTGTAATCTTTGAACTACTAAAATTTTTTATTTCTAAAAATAAATCGAACATATAACTAATAACTAATTAGGCAACATAGGGAAATTATCACTGTCATTTTGACAAACCTGCGTAAGATTTTCTATAATCTGTTCTGTCATCTTTATCGATATCTGTTCAGTGCAGTAGTGTGTTAATTTTAAATTTGAAACTACTATTTGAAATTATTATTTATTATTTCTTGCAAATACCTATGTTAACATAAAATTGTCACCCATTTTGGTTTATTTTTATAAATATTTATTTACTAATAACAAAATTGTTTTCTATTCCATTTAGCGCGCCTATGAGCTAAATTGTCAAAATATTAATCTTAGATAATGTCAAGGATTACCACTGTTGCCAAAGTTTCGCAGGCCTTAAGTATGATACTATCTCCCGAAGTTGCTACCGGTTGATCGCTGCTGTTTGCTCTTAAGCTTAGACGTGCTTTAAGCTCAGCTTACTAAACATACGCGTTGCACCATTGAGTCTTAGATCAATTTTCAGCTTGTCACAATGGATTGCATCTTATACTACGTCTCAGTTAAGACGTGCTTACATAAAAATCGAAAATTATGGATCTATAAGCTGAGCTTAGCTAAACTGGAACTTACGATTTGTTGGTGCAAGCGGGCATTAGATTATTTAAAGAATGACAAATATCTACCAGAACAACACAATAAAAGTAAAAGTAGAAGAACAATTAACTGACCCAATTGAACCTGGTAATGGGATAAGGCAGGAGGATTCCCCGAGTCCTCTATTGTTCAACCTGGTCATGGATGAAATAATAAAAAACTAAGAACTAAAAAGAATATTACCAAATGGGAGTAAACCAACTTAAATAATCTGCTATACAGACGATGCAACACTTATCTATAAAAGTGAAGATAATTTTTACAACGTATACTGCACCAATTTAATATAATTGCCAGAAAATTTAACATGTTAATTTCTCCAAAAAAATACAAAATGCATGGTTATAACAACAAATCTACTAAGATGTAAATTAGAGCTAGAGGGTCAGATAATCAAACAAGTGATGGAGTTATCTAGCACTTGCGAAGCGTCCATGTAACCACTGTTACCATTGGTAACAGTTAAAAATCTTGCAAATAAATATTTTATGACTAATGTGAAATAATTCCATTTACCTATATTTTACCAATAGAAATATATTATTATACTATGTGTTAATAGTACCTAATTCAGTAAATATCCAACTACTCGTAGACACACGAAAATATTGGCGAGTTTATGTGACTCAGTTGCACTTTATTATACTCTGTTACCAGATTCATTTGTGGTTAGAATGGTTACATCCTCGCTGTCGCTCGAGACCGGCTAGTGTCTGAAAATTTTAAAGGAGCAACGGCGTGAGCGCGCTGTGTATATCAGTATCCCTGTTACCAGATTTGAATTTGGTTACAGTACATACCTATAAAAAGTGTGCTTGCAGTTAACCATGAATGAGTGTCGCTGCGTAATCGATCAACTACCTACTTGAAAAGTAATTCTCCTTGTATAATTTTGAAGAAAAAAATGAGATTATTGAAAATGGAAGACCTATTTTAAACAATTTAAAAAGGGAATCAAAAAAAGTAGTTCGATATTTTAAATTTAGTTGGTACAGTGAAAATCCTTGGTTATGTGGTTGCAAGAAAAATATACTGTATTGTTGGCCATGTCTTCTGGTTTCTACAGAAAAAATGGGTGGACCAGGTTCACGATTTAAATAGTTTTAGAGTTTTAAAAAGGAGACATGAAATTTCTCCGTTACCTACATGTAAGATGTATACCCAATTTGATTCAGTTTGGCAAAACAAGAATCGAAAGTTCTCTTAACCAAGCTTTTAAAGCAAATATTGCTAAACATAATGAGTTTGTTAAAAAAATAGATAGGTATATTCTTAGTACACTTATAATAGATACCGTATGTTTTTTGGCCAAACAAGAATTAGCGTTTCGTGTTCATTTTGAGGGCGACGACTCTGACAATCGAGGCAATTACAGAGAATTGTTAACATTCATTGCCAAAAAGATCAAAAATTTTGCCAACATCTAGAAACATCAACTGTTTTTTTCGAGAGTTTCAAGTAATATACAAATAGACCAGAACTAATTTGTAAAAGAACGTGTATTTTTGGATGTGAGAGGTGGCATTCGGATTTTTGCAGATAAAGTTAGGTGACACCTTCAGTAATAATAATTGACTTATATGCTCCTTCTCAAATATGCCCGGAACATTAATAAAAAAATTAAAATATTTAAAAATTTCCGAAAACATCGATTTTTTCTGCTTTCTTTGCTTATAACTTTAAAACGGTTCGTTTTGGAACAAAGTCGTACCGAAATAAAATAAAGATAATTGAATTTTGCATGATATACGACTGGTCAAAAATGTTTTAAGGTATTACCTTTTCTGGAATATAGCAATAAATACAAAATAAGGGGGCAAAATACGCCTGTTGTTATTCAATGTTTCTTAACCACTTTGGTGGCACTTAGAACCTTAGTAATTCGCTTAGAAAATTCTTATCTTAAAGGGTCTACCAAATTTCATTAAAATCGACCAAATAGATTTTGCATAATAAATTTGCAATGTAAATGTTTTTAAAAAAGTTCAATTTTTTTAAAATCTTTCTGAACAAAAAGTAGACCATTTAGAAGTTGGCTAATATTTTTACATATAAAGAGGTGCTCTACCTAGGTATCTAATACACTTTACAGAATAAAAATCGGATTATTTAAGGTGCCTCAGCAATGTTTTAAAACTATAAACAATTTTTTGGCTTATAAACAAATAGCTTTGTTTAATAATAAAAAAATTTATTTTTAGCAATGCAAATAATTAAAACCGGTATAATTTGACTTAAACTTTCAAATGCTGTCAGTAGAATTGCTATTTTATTTTTTAATCAAAAGTTATTCTCGTTCAAAAATTGCAGTTTTTCGATTTTTTGAATGTTCCACCGCGTTTATCTCGAAAACTATGCATCCTACGAAAAAACTTGTAAGAACATTTTTTGCTTAGAATTACCCAAGAAATAAAAAAAAATGTTTTATTTTGCGAAAAATCGATGTTATGTAAGTCCTCAAGTTCTTTGTTTATAACAATCTTATCGACATCCGGATGAACTGTTACCCAAAAAATTCGTGTTCGACGGGTCAAAATACATAAAAAAAACTTGGGTAAGTCCATCTAAATAAAGGAGCCCGTAGCACCCCCTCCTGGACACAGCACTAATTTGTTTATAAGCCGAAAAATTGTTTATAACTTTAAAACATTGCTGAGGCTGATTAAATAATCCGATTTCAATTCTGTAAACTGCATTAGATAGGTGGGGTGCTTCTTTATATGTAAAAAAATTGACAAATCTTTGTATGTTCTAGTTTTCGTTGTGCAAGATTTTAAAAAATTTTAATTTTTTAAAAGTTTAGATTGCAAAATTATTACGCAAAATCTAGTAAGTCAATTTTAATGAAATTTGGTGGACGGTTTTACCACATTACAAAAATTTTCTAAGCGAATTAGGAAGGTTCCAAGTGTAACCTAAGTGATGGAAAAACATTGAATAAGGACAGGCTTGTTTTGCCCCCTTATTTTATATTCATTGCTATTTTGCAGCAAGGGTGTTAAATTAAAACATTTTTAACCAATCGTATCCGATAGAAAATTTAATGATCTTTATTTTATTCCTATACGACTTTGTTCCAAAATGAATCGTTTTAAAGTTATAAGCAAAGAAAGTAGAAAAAAACGATTTTTTTTTATTTTGAAATATTTTATTTTTTTTATTAATGTTCCGGGCATATTTGAGAAGGAGCATAAGTCAATTATTATTAACGAAGTTATCACCTAACTTTATCCGCAAAAATCTGAATGCCACCTCTCACATCCACCTAAAAACAGGTCCTTCCTGGTCTAAAAATGATATTATTGAAGCTATTTAGCCATATCTTCATTTTTTTAAATCAGATTTTTTGCATCTGGTTTTGGTAACACTTTGGAAAAAGTCACGCGTCGCCACTGTTATCTAGGCATCACAATATCTAGCTAAGGAAAGCTCGAAACAAGTGGAAGATCAAGTGAATAGAGCAGAGTCGCAGGTTGTCTGAACGAAACAATGGAGAAATAAAAATATCAGAAAAGAAATGAAAGGCAGAATTTACAAAACAGTCATCAGACCAATAATGACATACGCAGCAGGAAGACGACCTGACACAGAGTGGGAAAAATACTAGAAACAGCAGAGATGAAAACCCCTCGAAGAATCGATGTTAAGACACTATGGGGCAGAGTTAGAACCAAAACTAGCTTTGGTTTTTTGTATATTTATTTTCAAGCATCAGTCATCAGCGTATCAGGTTTTTGACTATTCTTCCTTGTAGAATTGTTCTACCTTGCCATTCCTCAAAAACTTCACGCTGGTGATACATCCCTGCTAAACTCCACGTGTCAATTAGAAGTTTTCGAAACCACAGTATTAACTCTTACGTTAGCGGTATTATTTACATACAGTTCTTATAATAAATCGATTAGACGTTCTGGCGTACTCATTTCTCTAAGTATATGCAACATCTTATCCATTTTTGCGTTATCAAAAGGCCTTAGAGTAGTCAACAAAGTACAAATGTTTCTATATTACACTCTCGTGGATTTTTCTGTAATTAATTTGCTGAATATTAAGAGTGTGCTCTCTTGTTCCCCTACCTGGGAGGAATCGCATTGTTCTTGGGGAATTTGTGGTAAAAGAATTTATTTTAGTTAGAAGTACTTTGCTCGCATAGGATATCAATGCGGCTGTGCTGTATAAAATCCTAGAATAACAGCTGAGACACTCAAAAAAGTTATTCTTTGAGTGTCTCAACTATTATTCCAACGTCCCCTTCGCTTTTCTGAGTTTTAACTTTATCATACCTTTTTCTCTGTATTATTGTCTGGGTCGCTCTTAGAGAATGGTATTTCACAATATTGTTTTCACACTGCGGCAATACCTTCTGGGTTTGTTATGGTATTTTCACTATTGTCTTTGATGATCTGTGTCCTCGACTTAAATTCTTTCTCTAGATATTTCACTTTTGAGAAATGTGCACATATGGTTTTAATACAATGATTTTTATCCCTTCTGCAAAAGTGTTCTATTGTTATATTTATGGTGCCTATCATTTCTTTTTGTACTGAATTTGATATGCCGTTTCTAAGTTTTCGTCTTTCTTCTACAAGGTTGAGAGTCTTTTCAGTCAACCAATGTGATCCACTTCTTTATGTATTCCCACATTTGTCAGAGTCTTCGGTAGTCATTGCTGGGTCATCTTTTACTAATGCTTCTTTAAAATTTTCTGGGTGATTTGGAACCAATTTTTATTTTTTATATGTAATTGTCTTACTGTGTAGCTTAATGCAGTTCTGCTTGGTAAGATTTTATGGCCGGAACCACAGTCTGCAGCTGGTTTGGTCTTCACATTGGTTACTGAGGCTCCATCGTTTAGTGATAAAAATATAATGAATATGGTTTTCCAAACATCCCGTACTTCATAAGGTGTTTCATTAAAGCTGATGGAGACTTCCGGTTCACCCGGAAGTGAAAATTTTCAGATATTAAATCCGATGTTCTTCAAAGATAAACCTAATGTGCAGTCTACTTAAAACAACCTGTATAAAGAATGAATGGTTAAATGGTTAATAAATTAAAACAAACTAAAATGTTTTAAACGCTGTTTAATAAAAAGGCATAATCTGCATGAAATGTCATGTAATTGAAGAAACAAAATATTGTGATAACATTTGAATATGAATAAAAAAGACAGAATTACAATAAATAAAATGACTAGGTTAAAATTTATATAAATATAAACTATGTAAAGTTATAAACGTCAAATCTTTGTTATTTTATTTTCAAATAATTATTTTATTCTATCTTCTTTAATAATTCACTAATAATAATCTTTTTATAATTGTTTTACCTTGTTTTCCCGTTAAAAACTTGTTTGGCGCCCTGTTATTTTCTATAGGCATATCTCCGTATGAAATATCCTATCACTCTATCCGTATGAAGGGATCACTGTGAAGTCATCCCTTTCTCCTCAAAATGCACTGCACTTTTCTTTTAATTTTTGGAAATTACAAACCTTCGTCTGGCCTGGTAGCCTGATTTTCCAACAGACGTTCTTAATTGGGCTTTTTGGAACAAATACAAAAAGTAACTGAGCAACTTCTTCACCGGGAGGACTTTCTGAACCTGGAGGCCCCCAACATCTACAACCCCAGAGCCAGTTGCAGGACCAACAGCCAAGCCACCAAGAATCTACAGACAGAAACCAAGTGCCATAAGTATAATCTGATCTATTAACTTTCGGCAAGGTCTTGTATATCTTTGATTTGACAATACATTACTTTATTATGTCTTTAATGAAAAATAAACATGATTAGTTAAATTATTGTTTTATTTGCTCCATCTAGATTTTCAGTGTTCATATTTTTTATTAAGACAACGTGTACTCACAACTTGAGAGATTGAGCTAGGCTGACATAAACGATAACTATCATAGTGGACTGAAATATTATTTTACAATAGCATTTCAATTCCCTGTGGTAGTTTATCGCGACGTTTTCGCCTCACGTTGGGCGCCAAAGTGGGCCCAATAATTTTTGTGTTTGTTCCAAAAAAATTCAATTAAGAACGTCTGTTGGAAAATCAGTTTACCAGGCCAGACGAAGCCTTAAGTAGTTTCCAAAAATTAAAAGAAAATGTGCAGTGCATCCATTTTGAGGAGAAAGGGGTGACTTGACAGTTAGTTAGTGGGAGCTTGACAACGAAATAAGAATATTCCGAATTATGACAGACTGACTGGATATTTCATACAGATAATGCCTATAGAAAATAAGGAAAGGGGGCGCCAAACAAGTTTTTAGCGGGAAAACAAGTTAAAACAATTATAAGATTATTTATTATTAATGAATTATCAAAGAAGATAGAATAAAATAATTATTTGAAAACAAAATATCAAGATGTGACGTTTATAACGTTACAACTATGTACGGACATCATATTTTCAATTACAAAACCGATTTCTTCGTCTAATGAAAACAATTATAAAAAATATAATTTTAAGATAAAAAGTCGTCTACAAAAACACAATAAATAAAATCCCTAATCTCTAATATAAGTACGATCCATATATACACTGAAAACAAACAGTGTAATTTTTTTGTCAGCGTCAATTGTTTAGTTTTCATATATTTATCAATTAAATTGTTCATGAATTCGTTTCTGATTTTGAAATAATACAGAGAAACATATTTGCTCATGTAAAGAGTGTTTTAGAATATATTTAAAGTTGGACCGGTATCATATACCGCGCCCAACCTGTGTGGCTAATACTTGCAGTGCAAATGGACAACCTAACATATATGGTATATAATGCCTGATAGTAGTCAAAGTCGGTACAGATTATAAAAAAATCAAAGAAGAAATTCAAATTTATGTTAGAGCTATACGTACAGTTTTAGCGCATGCGCGTTGTGAAAGCGTATGCGCGTTTTGTATATTAAATTAGTTTAGTGTCTTTAAAATGGGTCGTGCAAGCAATTCTTACAAAAAAGGTGACAAAACTCGAAGCCGAGGATGAAATGAAATATTTGGACCGGGTATTATCACACGATAGATTATATCTACTGACAAAGCGGTGGAAATTTCAACAGTTCTTTTCCACTAGGAGAATATACCTCTGTATTTCAGGCACAGACTTTTGCAATCTTGCAGATTGCAAGAGAAAACAACTTGAGGGCCTTCGAATTGCAGCGGATTAACATATGCACAGATAGACAAGCAGCCACTGGGCCTCTTATAAGCCCTAAGGTGGACTCTAGGCTACTGTCGGAATATCGACACGAGCTCGACAGACTGGCGCAACACAACAGTGTTATATTGGTATGGGTTCCAGGTCATAGAGGCATTTACAACTTGTTCGAGCCATTTAAATATTGAATTAATTTTTATCTTGTCTGAGGTGTCATTCACCCTGTATTCAGAAATCGTTAATATATTAGGAGTTCAAAGCGCTGGATAGACACATTCTTCTACTCACAGACATATATGCGTTTTGTCTTGATAATAATTACGTCACATACAAATCAGGTCATATTGTTCTGTTTAATCGGCAGAAACGCTGGGAAGAATTTAACCTTGGTGTATCGAGAATTTCGGTCACATAGTATCGTGAAAGGTTTTGTATTCAGAACTTCTTAACATACCGGGCAACGAACGTCGAAATTCGGTGTGGTTGGTAATATTTTTTAATGGAAGTTCCACAAGATACTGTAATACACGTTTTGACATTCCGGGTTACGGTACAAACATTTTAATTATTCGTGCGGGTTTTAGAATTATCCATATTTAGAGATATACTGTTAATTTTTCGCCCTTTAATATTTTTGCAAACTGTTAACTCTGTGATTGAAAGCTGAATTATAGAAAATAGAAGTACAAAGACTTTTATTTAATCTTCCGAACCGGGGGGTTTGTTAAGAGCGGGTAGCCATTTAAGAGAGCCCCCACACAACTCATACTGGGAGGGTGTACCCGGTCAAACACATGGTAAGATGTATATCGGACGGATATGTGCTAGTAGGGCTGAATTATTGCTGAAACCAAGCAGGAATCAGCTGTCATAACAGGTTTCCTTACTGGGCATGCGCCAATTAAGAGGCACCTGCATACAATGGGGCTGCTTCATGGAGACTTGAGCTGCAAACTCTGTAACAGACAACCTGAAACGGTCAACCATATCTTGCATGGCTGCGAGGCATTGGATCAAAGGGCAAACTTTTTTGGAGACATCGAAGTGACTCAAAATATATCTGGCACCCACCCACTAGACCTGTATAAGCTGGTACAGGGTTCCAGAAGTGGCTGCAGCACGACGGTTCATAACAGACGGCTTCTAGGATCTGACAAACCGCCGCAATATGAGAGGTGTAATGCAGATTGCTGCAAGTACTTGAAATCGCAAGCGAATAAGCAGACATTCAAGTGCAGGAGTTAGTCAAACCCGTGTTCGAGCAGTTGACACAAGGAGATCTTTTAAAACGTTTCTGAGGAAGAAATACTCTACTAGGAATAATGAGTGTTAGGTATAATAAAACATCTGGGCAATATGCTAAGCGTACGTTTGTAGAAAAGGATGTGGTTGGGTTAGGTACTCATCATAGAGCACCTTATACATATGCGCAGCTAAATACAAAGAAAGGATCTCTATGGCCGAGAAAGCCGCGTAGAAAGAAAGTCCGGTTGGCTAAGAAAGCAACCAAACAAGAGCAAGAAGACAGTTTTATAAGAATTTGTTTATTTTTATTTTTCTCCAAATGACGCTTTTTACATGTAGGACACTAATTTTCCGAATATACGGGACCGATTTTCATTATTCTTGTTTTGCTTTATTGATAAGACTGCAGATAGACAACAACTTGTTAGAAAAAAAAAGTTGAAAAATTAATTTTGGCATGCAAAAATTACTAAAATATCGAAATTTTTAGCAATTTTTGAGACGTAACTAAGGCGCCCTAAGAAAAAGGGATATTCATGGGAACTAAAGAAAAAAAATTGTTTAATGAAAATATAAAATAATATTTAAAATTCATGTTCGTATCTAATACAGGAACTGATAAAAATATGTTTGAGAATTAAGTTATTTGTAGTGAGGAACATTTTTGTGGAATTTTCTCAGGAAGATTGTTTATAATTATAATTTCATATGCTCCAGATAAAAATGTTGAAAATGTGGAAAAAGTAAGAACAATTTTAGAACGAAAAGTTGACTACCAAACCCCATTTTTCTATCAACAAAAATTGAAAGATCTGAAAATTATTATACAAAAGATATCGCATTTTTCTTAACGACATTTTTTGTATATAATTTTAAATTTCTAATACAAAATTTTGATAAGCAACTTTGAAATGCAACAAGCATTTTGAAATACACTAAGGTGTATCCTTTCACTCTGAATCCAACACACATCTTTAAAAGATTTTTACACGCTTAACAAAAAAACTACGAGCTTTTCGAAACTATCTACGAGCTGGATTTTTGGTTTACTAATCGCAGTTAACTACTACTTTACTACTCCTACTACATATATTAAACTACTAGTTTACTATATTAGTAAAACCAAGTCCATGAGAATAAATGCAAGAAACAACACGATATTTACTATCGACAACATGCAGACTGAAAATGTGGAAAACTTTACGTATCTTGGAAGTGTCATAACAGAAGACGATATTCGTATGAGGATACGAAGAGCTCAACAAGCATTCAGCATGCTCAACCCTGTTTGGAGGTCTGGCGAGTATACCGCAAGGACAAAAATCCGAATATTCCAGTCAAATGTCATGTCTGTTCGACTCTACGGATGTGAAACCTGGAAAGTGACAAAAACGCTTACAGACAAACTGCAGGTCGTTGTTAACAAATGTTTACGAAGAAATTGTTCATATTTTCTGGCCAAACATCATCAGAAACGAAGATCTACTACACCTGACCCAAAAAAAGAGGGTAGAAAATGAAATAAAGTCAAACTGTCATCAAAACACTCACACATTAATCAATAACTTACAATTGTACATTTATGTACATATTAAACAAATTCTGATATCTTCGACATATTTCGTAAAAGGCCTTTTTAATAATTCTAAGCCTATTACCACTTCTGTAAGATCCTAATGTGTTGCTGACTGCATAACTCCTAGTACCTATTTAACATTTGTCATGTTCATATATTTAATCATAACATATTTCACAATTTTACATTTATGTTCGAATATTTCTAATACCAATATATGGATATTTGATAATGTTTTATTTTCAACATCAACATAAACTTTTCGTTGGCTGAAGTAACAAAATAGTTCATAACGTCGCAATGACAATCTGTCACTGGCATACTTCTAAAGTTCTTTCACCTTTCAGTTCAGTTGACACTCAATTTTCAATATGTGAGGTTCATTCCTTGCATATCACATCCTCGTGGGTTACGAGTCCTGTGTTGTCCTGGGTTATATCCAGGAATATTTGCAACATCCATCTGTTTAATAAACATATATGTAGTATCATTTAAGATCTTAAAACTTTTAAAGGGTTCTTACCCATAACTTTTTTGGTGGCTCACGCATGCATGCTATTGTAAGTATGGCCTCTGTCAATTCTTAACCTTAGTCAACTTTTATAACATTTAATTAGGTTATACTTAATATTTTAGGGCTTAACACCGATGATGGATTACCTATTAATCCGAAAACGTTTTGCTTTGTGATGTAACCTTTATTGGGGTCTTTTAAATATACCTTTTACAAAGGATCTTGTATTTTTTATGATTTATGGTATATAGCCAGTTACAGGAATTTTATTTTCCTCGTGAATTTTTTGAAATAAAGTCAAGAAAGTGGGGTTGGATGGGTCACACACTCCGAAAAAATAGTTCCAGTATTGCAGACTGGAGTGGAATCCTCAAGGGAAAAAAATAGGTCGCCCAGCACAAACTTGGATAAGATTCATCATGGACGAGATAAGAGGTCAAGTAAAGTATTGGAGTGAGGTAAAGGATTAGCGCAAAAGAGAATCCGATGGCGCATTTTCACTGAAGCTCTATGTTCCACTTATGAGTTCGAGAAAATTATATAATCGCAGAAACAATTGACTTCTGATGGGAAATTTAATTGCCCAACAGTTTTGCTTCTTCTTCTTTCTTCACTTTTGGCGTGCATACTAGTGCATTTGCCAGTGACTTTTCGTTCTAAAATTCTTCTTGAGTTTTCAACAACTTTTCAACTAGAATTTATTCGAATTATAGGTGTAGACAACCTTCCGGGATATTTCAACAAAAATCTCAGGTTTGACTCAGTAAAATTAATCCTAAACAGTGCGAATTTTTTTACTTCGTCCTGTGTAAGGAAAACAAGGCTTCATAACATATTTGTTTGGTATTGCTTTCTGCAAGCATGTTATTAGTATTTTTTCTTCATGATTCTTCATAAAAAGAGTACAAAATAGATTTAAAACATTTGTATATAAAAATAAATATTTTACTTTCTAATTGACGCTAACGAAAGAGACAAGTTACAACAACACAACCACTTCTGCTAGACAACTAAATTCGTATCAACTGTTGAAGTAAGTTACTCGGCAATACCCCCTCCACTTTCTCATACAAATAGTAAATTGGCATTGACATCCAGCTGACCACCGATTTAGCGAAGATTCCCATGAGCTCAGGATATTGATGCGTTAGTAGAGCCAGTAGAGCTGTGAAAGAACACAGTCCCGCTGTAAATATAATAAAAAACGGAAGTTCCTTTTTGGGATAAACTGAAACCTCGTGGAATGGAGGGAGTAACTCTCTGTCGGCGCATTCTGTACACGTGGGGTATGGATAAAATAAATGGCCCTTTTCAAGAGGATACGGAAGCATCCTGAAGGTTCCTTCCCAGGTGCAGTAAAGTAAATTCAAAGCACCTTCGACAGCTTTCCAATGAGATAGATGGAAAAACGCGTACGCTAGAGCTTCTGAATCGCCTCGTTTTAAAACGTGTTCGGGAGGTAAGATCAAGGGTTTCATTTCTAAGAGGTATTTAGGAACGTGGGGATTAAACTCGACTGCTCGGTGTATCGCCTCCACAGCAGCCATTTCGGCATTATTTAAACCACGTTTACTAGCGACATCTAGTGAAAACTTATCCGCGACTAATCGAGCTTTTAGTAACGCACTTGTATAACATATAGTCGCAGATTTTGGAAGCGAGATTTCATCGTATCGTGCTAAGACTGCTTGCACGTCTGCGTACGCTTGCATTTCCAATAGGGCTTCTATGAGATTCTCGTGTATGTTGAGGACGTGCATAATCGGAGGTACCTCTTTCGTTAGATCACGGAACACTTTCACTGCTTCTTTGACTTTACCTAACTTTCTGGCACACATCGCTAGTCGGCGTCTTATATAAATGAGGACGTTTGTGTCCCGTCTGTGTTGAGCTTCCATCAAGGTACCTTGATGCTGAAACAAAAAATTGAAATAAGCATCAGCACAATCAGATAAATGAGTACAAGATAAAGTAAATATAAGCCTGGATCCTGCGTACCAAAAAAAGTTTAATAATAGCAAGCTGAAAATTTGTTAATAGCTTAACGGTGTCTAGTCAGATGTATGGGAACATTAGAACAGGAGAAGTTTTAATTTTGGAACGTCATTTTAATTGTAGAACGTGTTGTTTATAATTGTGATAACTAGCAGGTTGTTTTTAAGTTTATTCAATAGCAAACTTTATATAATATATTTATGCAAAAATGTCTGTTTGGCAAATATGTTGGGCATTTTAATAAGTCCGACACACATAACATGTCAAGTGACAGGAATTATGTTGGTGGTAATAGCAGTCTCATTTTTGCATGAGAGTTTAATGAAAGGGTAACAAATCAATTGGCAATTCTGTCCGACAAAATACACGGGACGTTTTCGTAGCCTGACGTTCCAAACCTGTAACCTGTTCCACACCTCAAACTTCCCCTGTTCCAGTGTTCCCGTACATGAAAGTATGTCCGACTAGACACCGTTAAGCTATTAACAAACTTTCAGCTTGCTATTAATAAACTTTTTTTTTGTACGCGGGATCCAGGCCTACTAAAGTTTAATTCAATAAGCGATGCAGGGCATGTAAACAACGATAAATTTAACAGATAATTGTTAAAGATGTTCCAAATGAGTCTACTCGTTCTGATAAGTAACAGTATAATTATGACACTTTATTAATTTTTTCTTTTCTCAACTATTAGTGTTTATTGCATAGTAAGTAAATTATTGTAATCACTGAATACATAGTAAGTCAAAAAATAATCCTATTTAGAAAATTAATGAATAATGCATTCGTACATGCAAGCAACAGTTCTTCAAGAATATTTAAAAACTAACCGAAATGGCAATCTTTATTTTGTTACTGCTGACATCGTCGGCAACTCATACAGGTTCGGACAAGATTTAGGTAGGTATAATATTTCGGTATTGAAATTTTGTAATTTGAATCGATTTGTTAGTAAATATTTAGTCGTCTTTATGGTTAAAAGACAATTATGTTTATGCTGTTAATGTTGAATTAGCAATTATTTGTTGTGCGATTTGAAACTACTTGTACAGTGCGTCCATAAAGTAACCCATAAATTCATTATTTCGTAAACAGGCGACTTTACCGAAAAATCCCGAAACAGGTCGATTTTTAGTTTTAAATTACGATTTTTTGACATATATATCATACTAATGACGTCATTCATCTGGGCGTGATGACGTTATCGATGATTTTTTAAAATGAGAATAGGGGTCATGTATTAGCTCATTTGAAAGGGTATTTAATTCTCTATTCAGTAATATAAACATTAACATAATTATACAGTGTCCAAAAAAAAATTTTTTAAATAAATTAATGGACGCAAAAAGATGAATGTATGTAATTTTTTTAATTCTAAATACCTTTAACTGCTGTCAGAAAACATAAAAATGTTTTATTTAAAAAATAAGCATTGATTTTCGCTTAAACGAAATGTTCAAATTTCCAAGAGGCAGGTGGGTGACAGCTTTAACATTGAATTTAAGCGAAAAGCAATATTTGTTTGTCCAATAAACACGTTTGCCTATTTTCTGACAATAGTAAAACGTATTTTGAATTAAATAAATTACATATATTCTTCTTTTTGTCTCAATTAATTTAATTTAATAATTTTTTTTGAACACCCTGTTTAAATAATTATGTTAATGTTTATACTAATAAATAGAGAATGGAATACCCTTTCAAATGAGCTATCACATGTTCCCTATTCTTATTTAAAAAATCACCGATTACGTCATCAAGTCCAGATGGATGACGTCACTAGTATGATATATATGCCAAAAAATTTTAATTTAAAAATAAAAATCGACCTGTTTCGGGATTTTTCGTTAAAGCCGCCGGTTTACGAAATAATGAATTTATGCGTCACTTTATCGACGCACTGTATACATTTTTATCTGTATAACGACTGTATCTATACGTGGTTCTGATTCTGCTGATGGATTGGTTGAAAATACATGCAGTCCTCCTCGAAAACGAAGTATGTAAAAGAAGCCCTCATAGCGTTTAAGTCATTTTAATCATAATAAAGAAATCATTTTAAATGTGAAAGACAAGAAAATCCCGGGTTAGTGGTTGAAGATATTGTGAAAAAGTGGCCAATAAAGTTGGAGTTTGTGATAGAAGTATGTTTACGGTGACAACAGTAGTACAAACAACTAAGTATATCAAAAATTAAAAATAAAACTTTGTACATAAAATGTACAAAATTATGTACTTTTTGTACATAAAATTGTTGGCAAAAAATAAATTCTTGGTTTTTTCGCCCTGTATAAATGGTTCCTATTATCGGATATGAACTAAAACAATCAGATTCTTTGTCGAGCACTTTTGCAAAATCAAAATATAAATTTCGTATTTTATAAGATAATATATATTCTAACTAAACAAAAAGATAATCCTAAATGCGGCCCTGTTGAAGGCCTAACCTGGTAATGTTTACATCGCCCTGCATCGCTTATTGAATTAGACTTTAGCTATAAACAAATGACAAGAACATGTAAATTGACTACAAACATATTGGGTAATATTCTCACCTGTAAGGCTTGTGACCTTCTGTAGTTACCTTCAGCAACTCTTAGAGCTTGCCTTAAAATTCTCTCTGCTTCAGTTATAGTTGTGGCTTCTTCCTCTGCTAGCAGAATATAAGCTGGAGCACATTCGGAGTTTTTTTCAAGGGCACTGTGGGCCGCTTTCAACCTGACTGAAGGGTTCCTTTCCCTCCAAGCTGTCTGCATTATTTCATATTCTGCTTTACCTAAAGTATCGACATAATTTAAATTATAATTTAAATATCATCAATATTTGTAACAACATATTAATCAGCAATTTTTGTAGAAATATGTCATTATTATTACACAGAAAATACCCATAACATATAGAAATGTTAATTATCATATGAAAAGGTTAGTTATGCCATATAATAAAAAAAGGTATTTTGCATAAAAATTTCTGCATCATATTTTATCAATCTTATACGAGGTATGTCAGAAAATATGAAATTCGCTTAAGAGCAAAGTATCTTCATACTTCACAATTTCGAAAATTGTTATTATGCAAACTTGTTTGGAATTAAAAAATGTTTTAATATGCAATTCTTCTTCTTATTGTAGTACCTATCTGTTGTTGTTTTGAACCATGTACATACATTTTTTAGTCAGGAAATCCTTCACCTTTCTGGTCCTCGTTTATCTTCTACTTTTCCCTGTAAGATTAGTGTCAGCAGTTGATATCTAACCCTGTTCCTAATTATGTGACTAGTGTAATTTGATTTTGGCTGTTTTTATTGTGGTTTACAGCTCTGTTTCTTTGTGTATTCTTAATAAAACACCCTGATTAGTAATGTGATTGGTATAAGATAAAGGAAAAGAATATTCAGGATTCCACTATAAAGCCACATTTCGAATTGCATGTGGAGTCTGTGAGAGTTCACAACTCAACTCCGTACAAAAGTATAGGAAAGATATAACATCGTAGTAACCTTGATTGACAGTAGAATAGCTTAGCCATTTTTTGAAATGCAGATCTTGCTTTCTCTATCCTACATTTGATTTCTATTTGTAGAGAATGGTCCCAATTTTCATTGACATTCATACCAAGGTATGTGTATGTTTTTACGCTTTCTATTGACCATTCACACTGATTCATCCAAATTGCTGTTTTTTCTTAGAGATTCTACATTTTGTTTTCTTAATGTTTAGTAAAAGTCCATATATGCAATTAGTTACATCCTTCTAATCGAAAAAAAAAATGTTTTATTTCATGTTTGCAGATTTTTCTCAAATTACAGATATCAACATCATTTTTATTTATTACAGATATCATATCTCTTCTGTTCCAATAAAAAATAATAAGCAAATTTTTACAAAACAAAATTCATTAAAAATCTAATGAACATTGAAAAGTGAAATAGCCTTTCAATTAGTTAACGTCCGATTGTAACATTTTAGTGCTGTAATTAAATTTTAAGCCATTCGCAGACACACTTCAGATGTAGACACGTTTTCTTGTGAAGTAAGCGACTTCATATGCAGTCATGTCCATGAATGTGTTACATTCACGTATGTGTCCAACAGTAGGTTTAATGGAAGAGTTATACACCAGGATTCTGAAATTTTTTGGCCTACTTGATTCCAGATTTGACGCCAATTGATTTTTTCTTGTGTGTGGGGTTACCTATTCCAGGGGTCACCAATTAGTTTCGCTGAGGGTCCATTTCGAAAACATATGACACTTCCGGGTCTGGATTTATGCTGCCTGTGTCTGACTGTTCTGATTCAGTTTCTTTGTGGATTCTTGTTAAAAAATATCCCCTATAAACAAATCAGAAGGGGGCCGGGCGAAATTTTTGGGCAGACATTGTTTAATATTTTTTTTAACAAATTCAAAACATTACCTTTTTTGCCCTCGAAAATATGTTTTTAGCATTTTTGGGCCATCTTAAATAAAAAAGATCTCTCATTTTTCAGATTTAAAATCGCTTATAACTCGAAAACTATCAACTTTTCAGAAATATGACAAGAGACCTTTATTGTTTATAATTACCCAAGAAACCTAAAAATACATTTTTCGGGGCAAAAAAATTAATTTTGAATTTGCTTAAAAAATTGTTTCACCCGGCACCCTTCCGATTTGTTTAAAGGGGACATTATTAAACAGGAATCCGCAAAGAAATTGAGTCAGAAACATTTTTCATACGAAAGTGGCCTCACACATGGACTAATATGGAAAGGGAAACTAATAATATCTGATTGTTTTTTGGTTACTGCATACTTTTCTGTAAGTTTTCCTGGTACAATAAATAAAATACTCCTACTTAACATATAGTAGAGAGGAAATAAGTATAAAAAAATGCACATGACAATTTTATATTACAGCTAACTTAATTTCAAAATTATTGATTAGTAAGTGTAACAATAAGGGGGAAAACTCTTTACCAAATTAAATTATCAGAGAGAAAAATGACATTTTTTATGTACAACCTGTCTGAAGTTTGGACTAAGTTTAGTTCAACTTAGTCTGATTAGGGAGTTGAGATATTCATCTGTTAAGTGAGATCTCTACCAATTTTTAATAAAGTTCATTCTTGATAAAGCGGCTTCGCACACATACGTTGAGCCAAACATAGTACACAATTTCATGGCCAAACATTTTCAAAATTGCCAAACACTAGGTATATTCTGAATTTATTGACGGTCCACACAAAATTAGCTCACGGTCCGGATGCGGACCGCAGTCCGCTAACTGGTTACCCCTGACCCATTCAATATAGTAAACTTTGTGGCTTTGTTATTATTTTATATGAGTATAATCTATTGAAAATTTAAAACATTTAAAATTTTCGTTACCTGCATCTGCTTCACATGTGAAAAATGTTTGATGGTCTTGTGCAGACAGATTCATATCATAGTATGTGAGTGGCTCCTTATTAGTGGCCCAAAAAAATCTCTGATACTCTGCTCCACGATATAAATTTAGTGGATTCCTCCACACTTTACACTCCGGCACCTGAGGCTGAACATTAGCTGGGCTTCCATTTGTTGAGTTACTGCTTTCTAAGGAATAATTAAAGGCTTGTATTATAAGGAAAAAGTAACACTAGCAAAAACAGTATTACCATAGTCTCCGCTGATCCAAGGACTAATATGATTTATTGATACTTGCTCAATAAATGAGGTACCATATTTTCGAAAATACCACCATTCAAATATTAGAATAAGACCTGAGATAAGAGATGATGTACCAGTTAAAGCTACATAAAACTTCGGAGTTAAGGTACTCAAAAACATGGTGGAATCCCACATTTTTGGAAAATCAGGTTTAATTTATTTTCAAATTAGGTACCATTCATCAATATGTTTTAGTTCCTGTAGGTTTAAAATTTGGTAGGTTTTGTAATCAAATGAAATATTTTTCCGATTTGACAATGACAAACGTCAATACATTTCAGGATACTCGATAAACGTCAAATTTGACAGATACATTCTGGCCAACTCATAATCTTACCAGAGGCGTACACAAAAAACTTATTTTATCAACAGCCCGAGTTGTGGCTACTTTTGGTATAACAGAATATTCTACATATTTTTCTATAATTTTATATAAACTACAAGATTTCTATAATTTTATAGAACTTTACATAAACTTACTATATACTAAAGAGTCATAAAAAAATTTCTGATTTGGCTGATAGAATTTTGAACCAATGGGAAAGTTAGTCCACATCATTAGTTAGGTTATGTCAAAAAACGTCATCACGAAAAGTCCACATAATCTTTTCCATGTAGATATATCTTTTTAAAAGTTTATAGGTGCAAAATATGATAGTCACTACACAGTCTACACATTGATTTATAGTTTAATTACCCATAGGACATTATTAACAATACTAGAAAAAAATGAGGTATTGGGTATTTATTGTAAGTTTAGGTCTTTTCCAATTTGCATTAGGAACAGAATTAACATTCGAACTGCCCGATAGTGCCAAAGAATGCTTTCACGAGGAAATTAAAAAGAACACAAGTTGCACGTTAGAGTATCAGGTAAGACATAAGAGCATAATTTCCTATAAATAGTGTAAGTAGTGTAATAACATTAAAGCTAATGTAACTCTTGTACTTGTAGTTTTGTAGACCCTTGTAGTGTTTGGCAAAAGAAAATCACATCAATCACCAATGGAAGATTGCCAATTATATTTCTAAATCATTCAAAAGTTTATTTAGAAATGTAAATTATGTTTTGTAAACATTGTCAGTAGTTGATAATAGGAGATCATTAGGTAATTTATTATATCTGACTTAATGAGAGCTTGCTTAATGATTTTGTACTTTTTTGGCATTTTTCAAGTTTACCCTCTTATTCAGTCTTATTCTTCTTCTTGTGCCTATCCGTTTCGGATATTGGCGACCATCATGGCAATCTGTACTTTGCACATTGCAGCTCTGAAAAGATCTGTGGTTGTTGTGTTGAACCACATACATAGATTTTTCAGCCAGGAAATCTTTCGCCTTCCTGGTCCTCATTTTCTTCCTATTTTTCCTGTAAGATTAGTTGCAGCAGTTCATATCTCTCGTTCCTCATGATGTGATCAAGGTATTCGATTTTGGCTGTTTTTATTGTGATTAACGCCTCTTTTTCTTTTTGAATTCTTAATAAAACACCTTGATTAGTAAGGTGATCAGTAGGTAGGTATAAGATATCTTCAGGATTCGAAAATTAGAGCCACATTTTAAAAGTCTCAATTTTCTTGCAGGTGGCATCTGTGAGAGTCCACAACTCAATTCCATACAATATCTTGCTTTCTCTATCCTACATTTGGTTTCTCTTATTCAATAATTACCAATAATTCTCATGGATGAAACAATTTGAACAAATTCTGATGGTTTAGGAATATTATTCAAATCTATTGGTAATTGATGAAAGGGCACAATATTAATAAATATAAAAATTGAAATAAAACTCTAATAGATCTTTAATTATACTTTCTGTGGACAACATGAAGTTATTTTTATTATTCATAATTATTTTATAATTAAGCCACTAATTAAGTATGAAATTAAAATCATTTATACAAGCAAGGTATTTGCCTAAATATCACACAACAATTATGGTAAGAGTGATATCAATACTCAATATTGGGACATAAAAAAGGATGGAAGGTATATGCCTATCATATGAAGGAAAATCTAATGTGTAGAACCTAATAGAACTGAGTACCAGATTAAGGCTACAATCGAACCTGCTTATTCGAATATTGGTTATAGGAATATCCAGGTTTAAAGAATAGAATTAAAGGTTTAAAGAATAGAAATTTCAGGTCAAGAAACACTTCTACTATACTCTGTTTTTAAACCAGGAGGAGTAATTCAAAATTACTGCCCCATAATGCTTGTTTGTAATTGGTCCAACCTCTGGCAAGTTTACTATACTGTTATGAAATTTTAACACTGATGATATTTATGAAATTTTGACGCTATTGGCATTTCATAGGTTAATTAAGTTATATCAGCGATTTTTTATGTTTTCTGCTTTATTCCTTTACTTTTTAGACGTTTAGTCTGCTTTTATATAAAATGTTGGCTTTAGAATGCTTTAGTGACGTATTAGTATAATATAATATTTATGGATTACCGTCGAAGGCCAACATGATCAACCAAAAAAGAAGATGTATTTGGTGATTTTTCTAGTGACTTTCTTGGGTGTGAATCTGTCTTTTAGTTTACTTCTCATGGTTTAAAAACAAGGCATAGCTACCAATGATCGGTTTCTAGAATATCCTGGTTATAGGAATACTTTTACTTCACACGAAGGCTATTGCAGTAAGTGGGTTCAACTGTATATATTTATCTATATTATCAGTTATCAGTACTTAGTATGTTTAAAGATACAGTGTTTAGTTTCCACTAGGTTGCTATCTAAATAATATAGTAATTTAAGTATCTTTTTTTTTTTTTTTTTTCCTCCGATTCTGGCCTTGGTTTAGAACTAGAACCTTTAGCCACGTAATTATATAACCTATCACTAACTCAGGTGTAATGTGTAGTATGTGTGTGTGTTGAGTAAGTGTCTTGATTTAAGTATCTTCTTCTTCTTTAAGTTCCATCTTCTATCGAAGGTTGGAAATCATCATGGCAATGCGGACCCTGTTGACTGCCGCTCTAAATATCTCTGCACTACTGCATTCGAACCATTCCCGTAAGTTCTTAAGCCAGGATGTTCTTCGTCTTCCCACATTTAAGTATCTATTGTTTACTAATTTTCCAAAACTTCTTATTTCATTTTTTTTCTTCCGTTTAGATCAGCGGTTTCCAACCTTTTTTAGCTTGAGGCACACTAACTTAAAAACTGGTTCAGCCACGGTACACTTGGGGAAATAATCTCTATAACTAATGATTGTGAGTATAATCAAATTTCGCGGCACACCTACAGGGACTTCGGGGCACACCAGTGTGTTGCGGCACACTGGTTGGGAACCTCTGGTTTAGATCTTCATCCTAATGCTAGGATCAATTCCTAATTAAGGACTATTGCAGTGATTTCTTTCTTCAACATTTCAAAGGTTCTCTCTACATTATTCAGTTGACTTTTGTTTCTGAAACTATTTTTTTGTGGCATTTTAATTTGTTTACCTAATTTTTAAGGAAAATTATCTACAATTTCAGTTTAAACAAGCTGAAAATGCGAGCATTATCATAACGAAAACTTTGTTTATTTGCGTATTTTAATTCATAATATGGAAAATTGCTATTATAAAAAGTTGTTTACAATTAAAAATTATATTTTAATGTGCAATTATATTATTCTAATTTAAATATTTTTAACTATAAAGGTACTTTACTCTTGATCGAAATTCATATTTTTTATATACCTCGTATAAAATTAATAAAATTTGATATATGATGATTGCATCCTAAATCTTAGACCACGAAGAGCTTTTTATGAAGAATAACTTTTCTTCGTCAAATTAAAAATAAAAGAGTTATAAATGAAAATGTTGTTGGTATCCATCATTTGAGAAAAATTTTCAAATACTTTTTTCCATTGGAAGGATGTACATATCAGACCATAATTTTTTATTCCAAACAACATTTCATATGGTCGGTTCGCTAAACTCGGACACAGCTGGCTAGTGATTTTAGTCAGTAATTTTGCCAATTTGGCAAAAAAAAATAATTACTAAATAATTAGTAATTTTGCCAATTTTGGCAAAATTGTCAAAAAACTAAAAAATCACCTACTAAAATCACTAGAAAGTTGTGTCTGAGTTTAGCGAACTGACTATAATAACAATTTTCATTTCATAACAAATGGAACAGTCATTTTATCATTAAAGGGGAGGCCGTATACTCTTATAAACCTTTTTAAGTTTTTGAACATCTTATTTATTTTATATTATAATAATTAAATTCACTATCAAATGTCATTGATATTTTATTAATACTTTATTTAAAATTTAGTTTGACATTCAACAAGTGTCAAACTCAAATGTAAATAACCTATGCTTTGCTTGACAAATTCAGATTAAAAAACTAGTCTACTTACTAGCAACGATTTCAACTGACGGTTAGTGTGTCGGCATGATTGTGACGTCACATTTTAGAGTTTGAGGTCGATTATCTCGAAGACAGTTAGAGATATCGAAATGCCGTTTCCAGATTTGGATTCAGAGGACAAAACTACATAAGAAACCATCGATAAATCTGCTCTAAGTATTGCAGGAGCGGCAACGCAATAACACACAGACTTTGCGAATTTATAAGTGAAAAGTTTTCGTTGAAAATGTGTATTTGAACATTTCGATTTCTACTCCAGAAATTGTTCTTAAAGTACCTAAGTACAAATTAAATGAAAAATTTTGTTTTGTTTTTAGTACCTAATACAAAAAAAGTATTCTCATATTTTAAATTTATCTACACATACAGTATACATTCATTAATTTGTTATAAGTGTGTACAAAAATATATCAGTTTTTTAAATTATATTATATTTCCACCTTATGCTACAGATTAATATTTATGAATATTCTTTAAAATCATTATTTATTTATTATTTAAAACAGAAACATTCAATAGAATCCTTCCAAATAAAATATAGTATAGAATCTGGGTTTTCCCACAATTTTGTATAGTATTAAGTAAGATTACACATAATAATATTCCCATTTGTTCAAATGGGTAACTTCAGGTGATGGGTGGTATAATTATGTTCTTAAAATATTATTAGTGGTAGTACCTATTCATTGAGTTTTATTAGAATTGTGTTTGTTGGCCTTGAATTTATTTTTAATTATGATTAAGAATAAATGCTTGTTATCCAATCCACATTTAACACATAATTTGTGAAAATATTGTTTTTGTACAGATATAAACACTTAGTTTTATTTATTTAGTGATGGCAATTGAATTTTATGCTTGAAAATTGTGTAAAATTTAACCCTTTCAGACTGACATTAATTTTGTTTAATAAAATAAGAAAAGTTTACCAAAACTACATTAAGTCATAAAACTACATTATGAAACAAATTAAATTGAAAAATATATTGGAAATAATCCTGTAGAATGAGGGTACCGGCACTAACCAGTAAGAAGCAGTTGACAACTCAAAATTCCTAAGAAATGGACATATTTTAATAGCATAACTACGAAATTGGTTACACTTAACACAAAAAAATTAATTATTTTCAAATTTATTTAGAAAAATACAAAAGAGTACAAAAATAGTTCAACTTCAAGGAACTACTAAAATCAGATTTAGACCACAATACACATTTTCCAAAAATACTTATTAATTTTCTCAGGATTCGAAAAAAAAATGAATGAATTTAAAACACAGTGGCGCAAATTTTGCGCCTACGTCCTTAATAAACGGAGTTAAAAACATTTTTAAACTAAAAATAAAACCCAGACAATTAATTGGAAATTTTACACATTAAAATTCTACATATTTATTAAAGCTTGCATGCATAATGCTACTTTATAAAATTCAAATGAATGGTAAGTGGTATTTTGTATAAAAAATTGTATATACCTGCTTATCAGCTTAAGATTAAGTAGTAAGTAGTTTCTTATCAAACAAAAATGTTTTAATTCATTTTGTTGCAACAAATATTTTTATTTATTTTTTATGGAACATCACCAACTACGCTTTGTTTTAAACCAGGAGGAGTAAACTAAAAAGACATATTCACACCCAAGAAAGTCACTATAAAAATCTCCAAATACATCTTCTTTTTTGGTTGATCATGTCAGCCTTCGACGGTAATCCATAAATAATAGGTTTGTTCTAGCATCAGTTTCAAACAGTTTGAAACCATCAGCGAATAGTCGACCAGCGCGAGTAGAGGGGATAGCACTGGTGACTTTATTATGTTCTCTCACTGACCAACTGTTTGCTGACGGTTTCTGACTAGTTTGACTGTTTGCTAGAACAAAGATGCTCTCCAAGACGAAATTTTTAAATAACACGACGTGTTCTGAGGAACTAGAAACCTCGAATAATTTTAGTGATGACAACTTTAGTATGGTTCTGATTAATATTCGTTCTATAAGAAATAAAACTGACGAATTATTTTTGTTTCTGGAAGAATTAGGATTTCCCCCGATAGTTGCGGTTACAGAGCACTGGCTTGAAGTCAACGAGCCTTTTTTTGTAGAAAAATATACCACAATTGCTAGGTATGATCGTCCAAGTTCAGCTCATGGAGGCACCCTAATTCTTTCTAGAAATAATGATTTTTCTCTGATTACAAAATATGACTTTCTGTTAAATGAAGCCTTCTTTGAGTTTTCCCTAGTTTATAATAAAAATCTTAATCTTTACATTATTTGCATCTATAGATCACCTGACTCCCCTGTGGAACTATTTTTTCAGAACCTGCTAAATTTGTTAGATGACTTGCCTCATAGAAGCAGAAAAATTCTATGCGGGGACTTCAACATTAATTATGATGCTGCTTGTGCTACCCAAATGTCCTTGGTCAACATATTTGAATCATATGGTCTCTCAATGCACGTTAATTCTCCTACAAGGATTACAAAAACTTCATCTACCATAATTGACTATATTGTCTCAGATTTCTCATCCCTTGATGTCTGCTCTACAATTATTAATGCGGGATTATCAGATCATGAAGCAGTATTTACGAAGTTTAACATCTTCAGCAAACCCTCCTCGAAAACCCGACGTTTAGGTAGGATTTTTTCCGCTCGGAATTTTCATAAATTTCAAAATTTATGCTTAACTTCTGAGTGGCATTTTCCTTCTGCGGACGTGGACTATAATTTCAACGATTTTATAGAAAAGCTTGTCTCTATCTTCAATAAGGCATTTCCTTTAATTTCAATTAAGCCAAAACATCACAAACCCTGGGCTACCAAAGGTATCCGCATATCAGCCAAAAATATGCGCTCACTATTGTATATCAAGAAATTTGCTACCAACGTCTCTGTCACTCAATATATCACTAAGTACAGGGTAACCTATCTAAAACTCATCAAATCAGCTAAAAAAGCCTACTATCAAAATCGTATGGAAAGCTCTAAAAGTGTTGCAAAAGAAACTTGGTCCATAATAAACGATCTTCCTTCCAGACCCGGAAAATCTAAACGAATATTTCGTTAAAATGAGTAAAAATATAACTTCTACTATTTTGCCACAAAAAGATCCCATTTCCTATCTCAGAAATTCAGGAGTGTTCTCGAATTCATTCTTTTTAAGACCAATCGATATATCTGAACTGATCCAAACTATCAATAGTACCAAAAGCAAATCATCCTGTAGTACTGATGGACTATCCATAAAAATCTTCTCAAATCTCACAGAAAATGTGTTGGAAATCCTCGTCTCACTAATTAATGATTCCTTTGAAAGAGGCAAATTCCCAGAGTGCCTAAAGATAGCAATTATTATTCCCCTTCATAAGGGTGGTGAAAAATCTAATGCTTGCAACTATAGACATATTGCCTTACTACCGGTACTTTCAAAAATTATTGAGAGACTCATAAAAACCCGTCTTATGTCCTTTCTCATTGATAACAGCATCTTATCCCAAAATCAGTTCGGCTTTTTAACTAATAAATGTACCACTGATGCATTGTTTTCTGTGCTTCATGAGGTTTACCAAGCACTAAACAATAATCTTTATACTGCCACTGTTTTCTGTGACTATGCCAAAGCTTTTGATTGTGTAAATCACGACATTTTGATTAAAAAACTAAATTTCTATGGGATTCGAGGTATTTCTTTGAATTGGTTCCAATCTTACTTGAATAATAGGAAACAACTAGTTAGAGCAAATGATACTGACTCTAGTCTCAAAAACATTGTATGTGGAGTACCACAAGGTTCAGTATTGGGCCCTCTACTGTTCCTTATCTTTATAAATGACATCACTAACTTAAAAATCGATGGAAAAATTTTTCTTTTTGCTGATGATACCAGTATCACTTGGAGCAACTCAACTATTGCATCTCTTCATGCAACTATAACTTCTGATTTGCTTACGATAAAAACCTGGTCTGACTCTAATTTACTCTCTTTTAACGTGGATAAGACAGTAGCATTATCCTATAAAAGTGCTCTTCAACCCCTGCTTGTTAATAACAGCCAGATCTCTACCGTTGATTCTGTAAAATTTCTTGGTATTTTTTTAGACAGCAACCTCAAATGGTCCCTTCATATCGATTTGTTAAGTAAGAAACTCGCCTCAGCCTGCTATGCTATAAGATCTGTTTCGAAAGAACTCAATTTAGCATCTTCTAAACTAACATATTTTTCCTTGTTCGAGTCTTACCTTCGATATGGTCTTCCTTTTTGGGGTTCTAGTACAGCTGCCCAATTAGATGTTATTTTTAAATTACAAAAAAGAGCAATAAGGTATCTGTTTGGCCTCAGAAGAACAACACATTGCAGAAGTTACTTCAAAGATCACGGCATTTTAACCCTTACATCTTTATATATTTTAGAAACTGTTTGCTTAATTCGTAAACACATGCATGTCTTTCCAGCAAGGCCTCGTCATGACTACTCCACCAGAAATTCAAATTTTGATGTCTATTTACCGATCCCGTCCTCTGAGTTAGTAAAGAAATCTATATTATATTCCGCAAAAAAACTATACAACCATCTTCCTTTACAACTCAAATCTGCAACATCTTTCCCCAAGTTCCGTAAAATGACAAAAGCTCATCTATCTAAAAGACCATATTATTCAGTAGAAGAGTTTCTTAATGACTAACTAAGAAATTACAGTAATGTACAAATAACCAAACTTATCTATATTTGGGTGTCACATGCAGCAGCTTAAACTTATTAGTTCATATGTCTATAAATAGTTTACTTTGTTGTATATTCACTTTGCAATTTCTATAAATTGTTGCAATATATCGATTTTGTTTTTTTTTTCTTTACTTTATTAACTTATATTTTGTATTTATGTATATTTTTTTTATATTGACGATTTATCAAATTTCAGAAAATTGTATTTGTTATTGTTATTGTTAGATATTATTTATTTATTTTTTCTGACTTTAATTAAGCTTTGTCCATAAAATTTGTATAATTTTCAGTGACAATAAAGCATATTTCTATTCTATTCTATTCTAACCTATTATATTGTAGTAATACTTGCTAAATAGTTCTAAAAACAACTGCTTTTTATATAAAAGCAGACCAAAAATCTAAAAATTAAAGGAATTGTGCAGAAAACACAAAAAATCGCTGATATAACTTAATTAACCTATGAAATGCCAATAGTGTCAAAATTTCTTGACAGTGGAGTAAACTTGCCTGAGGTTGGACCAATTACAAACAAGCATTACGCGCAGTACATTTGAATTAATCCTCATGGTTTAAAAGCGGAGCATAGATAAAAAAAAGTTACTTCCACTTTTATTCCACTATTTTTCATCCAAAGATTTGATCTTTAAAACGAGACGAACGAGCTGAATTTTGCTGAGAATTTTGGGACCCTAAAGAAGATGCAAAATAGTTTGCCACACATACCCCTGGGCCCTTCCCTCAAACCCCCCTCGCAGAGGGGAGGAAACTTCGATTTACCGAGAATCTGTATACCTTAAAAAATGTTTCAAACAAGAAAGGCCGCTGAGACAATTTTAAACATAAATGTTTATTAGCACTTTTCGTATAGAATGAACCGTTCTCTCAGAAACAGGCTTGTAGCTACAAATATTTTGAATGACAGTTACACACGCGCAACAATTTTTTATATCAAATTTTTATTCGCGATTAAAACTGAATATAGAGGGTGGGTCGAATGCAGTAAAATGGCCGACATAAATCGTATAAACAAACGTTCAATTGAGGAACAGAACAATACTGATTTGATTTAAAACATTTTAAGTAATTTACTTATAATGCTGAAATTTACCAAAAATTTTTAAATAGTGACCAAATTATATTCAAATCCACAGTTTTCTGGTTTGTTTATAACACTTATAGTAGTTTAAATTTATTCCACCAGAGGTCAGATACTTTGTTTTTAATCGCGAATTAACTCACCAGTAAAAATTCAATATCTTTTGATCAGAGTATCCCATCGACAAAAATTTGAATGTGTTTTGACAGCGGAGTTCCATAATATGTATGTAGCTATTCTTTCTCTCATGATCATCTTTCAGTGCGTCACAGTTTTTCGATTTCTTTCTAACGCATTAAATTGTATGTGACAGAAAAAAGGCACGTCCGTGATTACAGACATTTACAACATTTATTCTAGTTATTATAGTTGTCGATAGATGGCGCCATAATAAAAAAAATAATTTTTTTTAATTAGATAAAAATATTACAAATATAATCTGTATAATTTATAAGACTATACAAATCAAAGAAAATACCATTTTATAAATGCAAGAAACACATTTGATTTGTTTTTATTCCAAATTGAAAATAAAATGTGACAACTGTCAGATTTAAGTAAAATGTCATGTTAGAATAAATGTCATAAATGTGTATTATCACGGACTTACCCTTTTTCCTATCATTTGTTACGCACTGAAAAATGCTCATGAAAAATACTATATTTATAAAACTCTAACAAGAAGTAAAACCACTTCTATGTAAATTGGTATATTTATTAAAACTTAAAAAATCCCAATGGATTGAATAAAATATGTCCAATTCAGAACGTTTTCAGACCTATCGGTCCATCATCAGTGAATGTGCATACTTGCTAAATAGCCCCAGAACCAAACAATGGTTGAATTTAAAATTCAATTTACATTATTTAAAAATAATATTAAACAGGCTAAACGCCGATGTTAAAGGATATAGCCTATGGGAACATGGTGAAACCCTACCAAAACCTCAATCAACCATCTTAGGCCAACTTTGACTATAAAGTCAAAATATATTTATGTTTTGGCCATTAAATTAAATCTCTATAATAAATAATCCTATTAGCCTCTTAGATATGCTGCTTTTCCTAAAACCAGTCTGGTAGTGTCAGATAAAGGCCACAAAATATTATTATAAATACTTTCTTGTTTTAGGTCGTAACTGGAGGCAATTATGATGTAGATGTAGCTTTAGAAGACCCCAAAGGCAATATATTGTACAAACAAGTCAAAATGCAGTTCGACTCACACACCTTTGTATCTCAGGATCATGGTATCTACAAAGTATGCTTCAGCAATGAATTCTCCACTTTTTCACATAAACTTGTATATATGGATTTCCAAGTTGGAGAGGAGCAACCTTTACCCGGTATTGGTGAACATGCCACCGTTTTAACGCAGGTGAGTTTTAGCATTTATTTTGTCCACAATTCTTTATGCATATACACATACTATGTGGCCCAGTGCTGGTAGCCAGTAAATTGGTGTGGCCTTAATTGTGCCTGACATAATCATCATCATTAGTGGCGTCACAGCTCTTTATGAGCCAAAGCTTTCTTCAGAACAATCCTCCATTCGCCCCTGTCTCTGGCAATTCTTCTCCATGCTCTAATTCCAATAGATTTTAAATCATTCTCTAGGTTGTCTTGGTACCTAAGTCTAGGTCTTCCTCTTGCTCGTTGTCCTATCAGGCCTCTTTGGTAAAAAACTTTTCTTCCTATCTTCCTTTCGCCTGATTACATGCTCTTTCCATCAAAGGCGTGCTATGTGCTACTTTAATGAATTTTACGTCAGGTTCTCCAAAACTGCTATACAACTCAAGTTGTAACGCTTGCGCCACAAACCTTGTTCTTTTATCCCTACATAATATATTCTTGGTCATTCTGTGTAAGTGTGCAAATTTCTGAACCATATGTTAGCACTGGTCTTATTAGTGTTTTAGTTTTGAGGCCATTTGTCTTCTTAAGATATAGTAACACTTATTGGCGAGTACTATTCTTCTTTTAATTTCTTCAGTGACATTGTTATCTTTAGTTAGCCTGGTATTCGCTCCGTGCATGACTGACACGACACCTAGCGTAGTCGCCTGAAATTTTTGGTGAACACAATTTGGTGTTAAACATATGATACACATATGACATATTTGACGTTAATGTAATATTTATTTACCATTTTTGATAAAATTTATTATCTTCTTCTTCTTCTTCTTCTACGACACTACAGCCCAAATTGAGCCTTGACCTCCTTTATTTTTTGCCTCCACCCCTTGCTTGTCTGTGGCTGCTCTTCTCCATACACGGACTCCTATAAGGACTTGTGCGTTGCTGTTTACTGTGGCTTCCCAGCGCTTTCTTGGCTTTCCAACCGGTCTTTTTCCCTGCATTCTAGCATTCAGTGCTCTTTTTGGTAGCCTATCCTCTCCCGTTTTTATCACATGTCCGGCATATTGCAATCTTTGTATTCTAATGAAGTCTGGCAGGGGTGTTTCCTTATAAATTTGATAAAGCTCGTTGTTGTATCGGCTTCTGAAGATTCCATTTCCCTCACAGGTCCTATTATTCTCCTCAGTACTTTCCTTTCGAATGCGTCGAGTTTGTTTTTGTATTATACAAATAATAAGTTCAAGTGTCAAATAAACGTCAAAATAAAAACCGGATATTTGGAACTTCTCTGAAGAAAACATCAATTTTAAGTGTGATGCTTTACTTTTTCGTTATAGTTTAGTTGTCGGTGTTATCGAAAGCAATTAGGCAGTGTGAATTATTAGTATCAGATTTTAACATTAGCTGGGTCTATTGATCTGTTAATTTTGTGGTGTAAAAAAATGAAAATATATGATTGCCAACGTCGGATAATTTTGATATGGCACGTGAAGAAGTAGAAAATGGACTATAGCAATGTACCACCAGATCGGGGAAGTAAAGAAAGTCAGTACCTATGAAAATATAAATATTAAAAATCAAAACGGCAATAATATGGTAAGCGAAATATCTATTGAAAAAAATTGTTGTCATATTTCGCCGCTACGGGCGCTAGTATAGTTTCGTGTATCCCCACCATGCTTCAACAGTCGACACGCTTGGTATGCGGGCTGTTGAGCCACATAGACAGGTACACAGTACCTACTCCGCAACGGGATACACGAGTCCTAGTGTAGTCACTGAGGAACGCCATGTGGTACCGCATAACTTTTGTCGAATATTATTTATTCGTGTTATAAGTTTTGCAGTAGTTTTTGTAAGGTGTTACTTGAAGTTTAACGTTATATTGAGTGTATCCTAGATATTTTGGGTGTTTAGTGTGGCTAAGGAGTCTGTCTTTAAAGTGGTTTTTCAATTGGTAGTTGGTCAGTCTGTTGTTTACATTAAAGCACAATACTTCCGTCTTGGCGGCATTGGGCTGAGATCTCCAGGGGAGGAAATATCTTCCGAGGGTGACCAGGTCGTTTGGTAATATTTGCTCAATAGCCTCCAATTCTTTATGGCAGTACAGCAAGTCGTCTGTATATTCGAACTTCTTTGATGTGTTTCGAGAATGTCTGCTATATAAAGGCTAAAGAGTAGTGTTTAAAAAACGGTTTTTTTAATCGATGCAAAAACCCCCTTTTTTTCAAGAAGGCCGGTTCGAATCGGAAAAATTCATGTTTGCTATTTATTTAATGTAATATACCTATAATGTTATCATTAAGTAGTTACAAAATAATCATCAATAATAAAAATAATGTTATCTAAATTTGTTTATTTTTTAATATAGATAGATATAATTAAATCAATTACAGTTACAAGTAGTGTAATTGTTACTAATGCAGCCATGTATAAATCGAAAACACGATTTTTCTCAAGATCTCTTTTATGGGAAGTTGCAGAAAAAATAGACTGCCAACCATTAGTGTGGTGGCAAGGTATTTGCACTAATCAGCCCTTCAACCTGTTGCAGTACGTTTGCTTCAGTTGGTACCAACTTCCTGTGGATGTGAAACAAATTGGTCATCATTTGAACACATACATTCAAAAAAGAGGAACAGATTTACAAATCCTTAAGTTGAAAAATTTGTTGCAATTCGCAGTAACATGTAGGTATATTTCGGATGAAAATGTTGCAGGAAACCAAAAAAAAAATACACTGGAGATTGCGAATACTACATTAATATAAAAGCCACATCACTCGAAGTGGAATTTGGTGAAGATGAAGACTTGCTACCTGCTACTATGCAATTAATGATCATGAAGAGAACGAGACTTCCGACGATGGCGATGAAGAATCTGAAAGTACAATTTCTGATATTAGTCCATTCTTTCACGGTTTTTGCTCTAAATTTTAAAGAACCGCTTGGATTGACATAAAATTTGGCATACGTATAGCTTACATGTCAAAGAAAAAAAGTGATATTGTGCCGATGTTTGCTTTTGCCCTGCGGGTGACTTTCACCCCCTCTCGGGGGTGAAAAAATATATGTCCAAAACAGTTTTTCGCAAATAACTCAAAAAGTAAGTATTTTGTCGAAAAAAACGTTGTTAGCAAGAAATAGCCTATAAAAAAGTAAAAAAATGGTATACGCGTTAGGTCTCTGGATCTCGTAAAACCAGAGTTATAGCCAATGAAAAATAGGTTCATATTCACCAAACTTCAAATAGAATAATTCGACGTGAAATATCCAAAAAATTAAGCACTTTTTAGGGAAAACCCATTATAACTTTTTTAAAATGTTTAAAAAAAGCTTTATTTCTGTTTTTACAAAAAGTTTCTAGCATTAAATTTAAGCAAGTTACGCTCAAAATAAAGTTGGTCCCTTTTGTTTTTGCAAAAAAAAAAATCGGAAAGACCACCCCCTAATTAGCAACTTAAATGAAATTAATCGTTACCGCTCCACAAATTATTTTACTTATGTTGTGATATGATCTGTAAGTTTCATCGATTTAAAGTGCTTATTTTTGAAAAAATTTGGTTTCAAAGTAAAATTTTTAAAAATTTAAATTTTGAAAAATATGTTATTTTTCAAAATAACTTAAAAATTGTTAAAAATACCAAAAATGTCGAAAAACAAAAAAGTCATATTTGCTTTTCTGAATATCATGTATTTTTTGTTTTTATCTTAGACAAAAATTGATTAAGATTTGGTGTTTCAAAATTTGCATACATTCGTGATCAGTGACTCGTTCAACCCCTTTTAACTACAGCCCTTTCAATAATAAGGACTTTGAAGTGATGAAACTTACAGATCATATAAACAATATATACACGCGTCAAGAAACTTGTGAAGTCGTAACGACTAAGTTCATTTAAGATACTTATTAGGGGGTGATTTTCTCGATTTTTTACCAAAACCAAAAGGGACTAACATTATTTTGAGCGTAACTTGTTTAATTTTGATGCTAGAATTTTTTTTTTATAAAACAAAAATGAAGCTTTTTTTTAAACACTTTAAATAAGTTGTAATAAGTTTTCCCCAAAATGTGCTTCATTTTTGGTTATTTCACGTTAAAGTTTTCCATTTGGAGTTTGACGAATATGAACCTATTTTTCATTAGCTATAACTCTGCTTCTACTAGGTATAGAGACGTGATATATACACCATTTTTTTAAATTTTCTACAGACTACAGTTTTGCTAAGAATGTTTTTTCGACAAAATACTTACTATTTGAGTTATTTGCGAAAAACCGTCTAAAAGCGTGGTTATTTTGTTGAAATAATGAACATATTCACTGCCAAATAACTCGAAAAGTATTGACTTAGTGAAAAAACTCTATAGAACAAAAGTTACTTAAAATTAGCCAGTTTATCCATTTCCTGACTTTCTTTGGACGAATATTTTTTCACCCCCAAGAGGGGGTAAAAACCACCCCCAGGGCAAAAGCACATATTGGCACAATATCACTTTTTTTCTTTGACTTGTTAGCTCTGTGTATGCCAAATTTCATGTCAATCCAAGCGGTTCTTTAAAATTTAGAGCTTTTGCAATATTTTACCGTTAGCACATCAAAGAAACATGAAACGTAAATTACGTTTCATGGAAATAAACCACTGCTAAACAAATATACGTCCGGCCATTTATGAAACTCTCCGAAAATAAAAATGTGTCATGAGCATGAATCACACTCGTTCCATTGGTAGGCGGACTTTGAGATTTGTTTAGCAGTGTTTTAGTTTCATGAAACATGTTTTTCGTTTTATGTTTCATGTTTTTCGTTTCATGTTTCTTTGGTGTGCGGCTTGGCTTAAAGAACGGACTATATAGAGGAAAATTCAGATTAAAAAGTATTAATTTAGACACAGTATTTTATTTGGTTTAGTTAATGCAATTATTGGTTTTATTTTGTTTTAATATTGATAATTTTATATATTGATAATATTGATAATTTCTATTTTCTACATCACTCTTTCAAGAACAACCTTATTTCACTGGAAATCCGGTAATTAAATTCATTATTGAATTTTTCCACGTTTTGATTTTTTTCCGGACCTTCAGGAAAAAAACGAAAAAAACCGACGGTTTTTTTTAAACCCGGTTTTTTCCGGACTGTTAAAACACTATTAAAGAGTAGGGAGGCCAGCACTGATCCTTGTGAGAGGCTATTGTTCAGTTTCATTTGGGTACTAGTCTTAAAAATCGCAATAAATAAAAAATGACTTTATATGTTCATTAACTATAATTTCTGTTTAAGATGGAGTCATCAGCCCAAGAAATCCACAAATCTCTGAACACGATTTTGGACTACCAAACACATCATCGGTTAAGAGAAGCCCAAGGCAGGAAACGCGCCGAAGAACTGAACGAAAGGGTGCTCTGGTGGTCAATAATGGAAACTTTGGCAGTTATTACTATTGCTTTCGGGCAGGTGTTCGTTTTGAAGAACTTTTTCACGGAAAAGAAACCTTACACGCAATTCAAATAAACTTTGTGACCTAAACCATTTTGTACCTTTTCCTTCTTTAATATATTTATAAATTTTGAGATTTGAATTATGATTTGATGTATTTAGAGTTTAAAAAACTGGACAAATGATCTTACACATTTTTAGTTTTTATCGGAAAATTACACAAGCAGATAAACCTGAGACTTAGAAAACAGTATACTTCTCCGAAGGTTTCTGGTGAGCTGAATACGAATCTGAGCTCTAAATTGCCTAATTGGCTTTTTTTCTGAGATATCCTAACCTAAAACTGCAAAAATAGCGGTCGTCGCACCTTCAAGTATATATTAAGATATTTATATGTAAAATAATATAACTGAGTATACTCAGCGTCATTTAAAATATTGAGATTTATCCTTTAAGACAATTGTAATAGTTTCTGTGTTTCGAAATTATACAGAGAGCACGTAAAGGTTGGAATAAATTCATTTCCTCGAAAATGGACGGTTTTGGAAAAAAATCCCGAAACAGGTCAATTTTTATTTTTAAATTACGACTTATTGAATTATATATCATAATAGTGACGTCACCCATTTGGGCGTGATGACGTCATCAATGATTTTTTTAAATAAGAATAGGGGTCGTGTTATAGCTCATTTGAAAGGTAATTCAATTCTCTATTTAGTAATATAAACATTAACATAATTATTTATACAGGGTGTCCAAAAAAATTTTTTTTAATTAAATTTATTGGCATAAAAAGAAGAATCTGTGTAAGTTATTTAATTCAAAATACATTTTACTGCTATCATAAAACAGGAAAAAATGTTTACTCGACAAATAATTATTGTTTTTTGCAAATTCAATATTAAAGCAGCCACCCACCTGCCTCTTGACAATTTGAGCATTTAATTTAAGCGAAAAGCAATGATTTTTTTTTTCAAATAAACATTTTTTTCTATTTTCTGAGAGCAGTAAAATGTATTTTGAATTAAATAAATTACACATATTCTTCTTTTTATGTCAATAAATTTAATCCAAAAAAATTTTTTTTCGACATCCTGTATAAATAATTATGTTAATGTTTATATTACTGAATAGATAATTGAATTACCTTTCAAATGAGCTATCACACGGCCCCTATTCTCATTAAAAAAAATCATCGATGACGTCATCACGCCCAAATGGGTGACGTCACTATTATGATATATATTCCAATAAGTCGTAATTTAAAAATAAAAATTGACCTGTTTCGGGATTTTTTTCCAAAACCGTCCATTTTCGAGAAAATGAATTTATTCCAACCTTTACGTGCTCACTGTATAGACCATTCCAGGTCACGTGACTTTGACAGCGTAGCTGAGGGGCAAATATTGTGTTTTTAGTGTTCTTTTTGCTATTTTCTCGTTTTATTATAAAAAATATGTGGTTTTAAGTACAAAAATGTCAAATGTTGGATATTATGGCACCCTCACAGGGGATGTAAAAACCCGGATAATCAGTAAGTCAGTATTATTGACCCACAACTCTCGTCGTTCTCTTGACAGTGCATTTAAAACATATCGATCTTTAAATGCGGCTGGTATCCCAAAAAACTCACTTTATCTCTTTTACCTTTACTGGAGCACTTCACAACTGAACAAAATGCTGGTATTTTAATCATATTTAAATTAAACAATGGTTTTCTGCAATAAACGTACTTTGTTTACTAAGATGTTTTCCCCTCAGCCGCTGTCAAATGACGTCACCCTGGAATGGTCTATGGACAGCCTAAGTCTGACGTCACAAATGCCACAAAATTGGGAGGAGCTTATATTGACTCCAAACAATTTTGTTTGTAACGTTAAGTTATTTTCATAAGGAATTTTTCATTTATGTGCTTTGTGTGGCAAAATAAGACTTCATTTAGGTATTTCGTTAAAGAAACGTGTTAATTAAGAGATTTTTATTCGTTTTTTGCTCAGGTGGTTTTTATTCCTTAGTGGTTGAAAATAAACATAACCTCAAAACTGTTTACGTTCTTATCATTGCATTAAATTAAGGGGCTGGGGTATGGTTTGAAATATTTAATTTTTTTATTATTTCAAATAAAAGTGCATACTTTCAAGAATACTCTGAAAATTTCAAAATAATCAGAGTAAAATTACCAGAGATACAGGGTGTTGAATATCCCTACCTTCGACTCGCGTTGCCGCGGCTTCGCGCCAGCACGCTTGAGCGTAGTGAGAAACGTTAAACAACTGTTCGCCTTCTCTTTTGTAGATTACTCCGCAATTCAAAAAACATACTCCAATGTTCATCACTTTACGATGTGGCAGACAAATCAGAAGATGAAGATGCAGTTGTCAAAACTTTAAACGCATTTTTCTCAAAATTGATTTTTCAAATGCGGTGGACATTGTAACTGAAAAACTACTTGACCGATCATACCCGAAATTTTGCATATATTTTCTTTAGACATTTAGTGAGGTAACAACGTCGAGATATTTTTCGTTTTGTGCTTATTTTTTGTTCAACAATATTAAATCTGTTGGTTTTCACAAAATTTTTATCAAAAATTTCGAATTTTTGACTTCTGAGTGTTACCAAAAATCAATAAAAATAAAAAACTAGACGTTGTTACCTCGCAAAACTCATAAGCTAATTCAATCTTTTTGAATTTTTTGTTTCGTATGATCCAGTGATGAGTTCTGATATCCACCGCAAAATCCATTTTTTTGAGCTGCCTGCCAAAATTTGTCGCCAATGGCTTATTTTTCAATATTTTGGATTGAATTTTTTCTTTAAATATTCTTTGAATTGTACTTAATATGTTCATTTAATTTAAAAATAAAATAATTCTACCATAGCTTCGAAAAAAAATCACAAAAATGTGCTTGATATGTTGATTTCAAACCATACCCCCCCCCCCCTTAACTCACCTGGGCAAAAAACTAATAAAAATCTCGTAACTGACACGTTTCTTTAACTAAATAGCTAAATGAAAAGTCTTATTTTGTTACACAAACCACGTAAACAATAAATGAAATATTCCTTATGAGTGTTTAACCTTATAAACAAAATTGTTTGGAGTCAAATATAAGCTCCTCCCACTTTTGTGACGTCAAGACTTAGGGTGTCCATTACGAAGCTACATAACCTCAAAAACGGCCCAAAACCGCTATTTTGCACTTTTAGGTTAGGATATCTCAGAAACCAGAGCCAATTTGGAGCTCAGAGATGTATTCATCACACAAAAAACATTCTGAAAAGTATGTTCTGATCTCTGGTTTCGAATATTGGACAAGTTTTGTCGGCATTTGTGATTCTTAATTTATGCATGAAATAGACCTATCATTATGGCAGTTTAGGCAAGTTCCAAATTAGCTTTACACGATAGTAAATCCCTATACACTATACAATCGAGTTACTTTCTACATACGAGTATACTAATCAAATCATTTAGTAGGTGAATAGCGAATTGTGTACTGTTCGAATCAAAGACTCGATACTTTGATTAATATATCTAAGAAAACTTGACTATATATTATCACACAGTCTTCCTTAAGATTATTAAACAAATACGTAGAAGATTTGCACACCAAAAATATTAGATCATAGTCATATGCCTTTCTGACAAATACTTGCAATGTTTCCTTGAAAGACAATGAGGAATTACAACTTAGCAATTAGATTAAGATAAGTACTTAGCCTACAAAACAAAAACGAACATTACGAATAAACATAGACCTCCGGAGAGAAAATGATCTGTTCATCCGGCTTAAATTTCTGCCATGACAAAACAAAAACAACTGCCAAAACAAAAAGAAGTCGCATGATGTCAAATCTGGAGAATACGGTGGATGAAGCAGCAGTTTGTAGCCCAGTTCGACTAATTTGGTCATGGCGACGTGAAGACGTCAACCGTTGTTATAGTAGAAGGGCATTTTTTCTTAATATAATAATAGATTAGCATAGTAGAATGCTGCGACCATTTTGCATTTATAAAGGTAGTTGATGTAAATCAACTTGTGAATCGCATAAACGGTAGTTTATGAGCCTGATTTTGCTGAAATTTTGACAGTAGCCGTCTACGAGAATGTACATCGTACACAATAGAAAATTTTTCATGCGACAGTGGCGCCATCAGGCGGTCAGGCTAGATACTTATCGGATCACCCTCTTACACCTTCTATTGAATAGAAATTTTATATTCCTTCAATTAAAAAACTCAAAAGAAATGCAAAAAATTCCACAAAAGTATATTCTTACACGAAAATCATTAATAATTCTTTTTAAGGTAAACCCTTAGCTGATTTGATTTTTCTTTTTTGATTTACTCGAAATTTTGCGGTATTACATACCTCTACATTCTCAGTTCTGTCTTTATCAGTCACTGCATTGCTTTTTGATGCATGACCTTCACTTTTGTTCGTATTCTCTCTGTCTTTTCTTTTGCTTGCTTGATTAAAAGTTATACCATGTTTTTGTTTTAAGTGGGCGTACAAATTGAATGTATTTCCCAATGTTTTTAAAACTCTGGAGCAAAAATTGCAGCAAGATTAATAAAATGCAACCAAACATTGCTTTAGGGTGGAGCCATTTTTCTTTCTAGTTTTGTTAACTAAAAAACAATATTCACACTGTACCCAAATACCGATATGTATTAAATGCACATGCTATGGTCCTTTTCATGGGCATTTTTCAGTGCGTCACAAATGATAGAAAAAAAGTAAGTCTGTCTAATACACATTTATTCTAACATGACATTTTAGTTAAATCTGACAGTTGTCACATTTTATTTTCAATTTGGAATAAAAACAAATCAAATGTGTTTATTGCATTTATAAAATGGTATTTTCTTTGATTTGTATAGTCTTATAAATTGTACAGATTATATTCGTAGATATATTATATAATTCGTAAATAATTTTTTTTTTCGATTATAGCGCCATCTATCGACAACTACAATAAATGTTTAAATGTCTGTAATCATGGACGTGCCTTTTTTTCTGTCACATAAAATTTAATGCGTTAGAAAGAAATCGGAAAACTGTGACGCACTGAAAGATGCCTAAGAGAAAAAGAATATCTGATCTATTGTAACTGGAACTGCCACATTATAGTCGCAGAAATAGTACATGTGAGATATCAATTGACGCGTATTGTAAAGTCGATAATATTTATTTCCGGTTTTGATGTCATTTCCGGTGAAAAGGTTACGATAGGAAGTTTGGCAAAAATGACTCGAAATTAGTGAAATCGTATATCAATCGACGCAAAGTTGCATGGCGAGTTCAAATATCGACTTCCGGTTCTACTTTCTGTCACGTTGTGTGATAGCCTAGGACTTACGAAGTCCAATTGCTTGTTTCATTATGATTTATCGTAAAATTTTTTCTTATGAATGAACTATGTTCTTTTACCAAATCGGAAGTTCGAGTTGGTCGTTTGTAACATATCTAATATATTAAAGAAGCATGTTGTAGGTTTAGTTGAAATGGTTGATATAGTGATTATTTTCTTAACCAGGATATTTCAATAATGAGGCATTTTCATGGTATTAATAATTCCAAAGGAGGTCATCCCTTCCATAAATTTTCCATAAGCAGTCCAACAATCACACACAGTCTTTACACAGTCATCTAGAATAAGATGATGATATAACCACAGAATGACAGGATCTCAAACAAACTATGTACCCAAATAGAAATAAGTAAGGGCGTGAGACAGGGCTGTATCCTCTTCCCTCTCCTGTTTAACATTTATGTAAAAAATATCTTTCAACTTGCACAGCAGAATAAAATGGAGGTATTTAAATGGAATTTGCGATATATCGATAATACAGCTAATCATAGAAGCCAACATAAAAGACTTACAAGAGATGGTAAATAATAGAGGGGAAGAGGAATGTGGTGTCAACATTAACATCACAAAGACGAAAGTTTGGGTTGTCTATAAGTTGTAAATATTATATTTTTTTAAAGTCTGCCGTAACGGGTATAGTATTGCTATTTGGCGTGGCGAGTTTAAACGTATTTTTTTCTTTTAAAAAATTTGTTGTCATTCCATTGTTGTTTTTTGTGTTTAAATTCATTGTGAAAAGAATTTATACTTAAATAATAAAAATAATATATACACGTTTGTAGTTTTTTTAATTAAGGTAGTAGGCGCAAAATATTGGTCCAATGCTATTTAAATGCATTTTTTTTTAATCGCAAGAAAACTAATAAGTATTTTTGAAAAATTTAAACCCAGAATGAAAGAATACATTATTACCGAGGGCCAAAAGTCCCTGAAAATTTCTATAATGTTTATTTTAATAAGTTACAAGGGTGAAAAAAGAGAAAATTGAGTGTGATTTTTAATTACAAATATTTCATTCAAAAGAAACTTTTTGTTTATTCTATAGAATAGAATAGAAATATGCTTTATTGTCACTGAAAATTTTTACAATTTTATGGACAAAGCTTACATACAGTCAAAAGAAAACATAATATCAATAACAAATAACTACTACAATTTACTAAAATTAGATAAATCGTCAATTCTAAGGGACTTTCTGCCCTCGGTAATAATGTAATCTTTCATTCTGCGTTTAAATTTTTCCAAAATCTTTACTAGTTTTTTCAGGACTTCCAAAAAAATTAATGCATTTAAATAGCATTGGACCAAGATTTTGCGCCTACTCCCTTATCAGTTTCGACAGAAATAACGAGAATTACAAAAATGTTTGCCATTCCTACCCCCGCCTTTCACCTAAAATCGGATAGGGGATGGAAAACATCAATTTACCAAGAATCAAAATGTTTATTAGCACTTTTTGTGTAGAATGAACCGTTCTCTCGGAAACAACGCTCGAAGCGATCGGCGTTTTTCAAATGTCAGTTACGCGCACGAAATCAATTTTTAAAATTTGTATCAATACGACGGTAAAAATTCAATATCTTTTGATCAGATTGTCCTATCGACAAAAATCAAAATGCGCTTAAAAAGTGAGTGCAACATTTAGCAGAATGAGAGTTTTAATGCCGACATTGCTGCTGTTATTGAAAGCACTACCTCCGAGTAGTAACGGCTAATCAATATCAAATAATTGATTACGGACAAAACTTATTAGATGATATCAATTTATTTTGATATAAATTATCTACTTGTGATTGTAATGGCCAAGAATATGTAAATTCAAAAATTTATCTTTTTAACTGAATATCCTAATAAGTAAAATACAGGAATAATGGAGAATCACTCGAATGATAGCGTTATTTAAGAAAGGTGATAGGGCAGACCAAAGTAACTACAGCGGGATAAATCTACTGGGCGCTATATTGAAACTCACAATTCATTTAGTCCGAAAATGCTTCCTAAAGCAAATGTAAAAAATGCGCAAATAAGTAGAGAAGAAGTTATACACAGGACCTATCAAACATAAAAACAGGTAAAGCCGGACAGAATGATGACATAGACCCTGAAATGGTATATACATGGGAGAAGAAGGGATAAACTGGCTATGGAAAATATTCAGAGGCATGAAAGAAGCAACAAATCCCGAAAGACTGACAAAGTAACCTTATAGTACCAATATACAAAAAAAGAATGTGTGTGTACTTTGTACGCACGTAAGTATAATAGGTAATTTAAACGAAGTAAATATACTTAAAAGGTTATTTGTACTTATTTTATTTAATCAAACTAACTTTCTTATCTATCACTTTCAAAAAAGAAGAATATCTTCAAAAATTATATAATAATATAGGTACTTACAATCATAAAATCTATAAAAAAAATAAAAAAATAATAACTTGCTTGGGGCTTGAACCCACTTCACGTCTACCGCGCCGTACGAAAGTTGACGCCATTTCAAACTGCACCAAACTCTCGTATACGTCATGTGGGAATATACACAAACTAAACGTTTACACCATAAATTTATATGAATTTAATAAAATTATTAGTTTGATTTTTGTCGAAATAAAATACAACAAAATATAGAGTAAAAAACGATATATGAGATGAAGATTTGTAGAAAGTTTGTTCGTAATCAGATTATGTAAATTAAAGCATTGCCTACTAATAGGTAACTACATTATTTTGGTGACATTTTCCAAATAGATAGGTATTGAAACTATTAGGTATTTCCAACTGAAACATTTAGAATTACGTACCTGCGGCTTTTCAAAACTATTTAAAAAGTCACTATAATTATAAATTTGATTTTATTTCTGTCCACACATCAATAAAAACTAATATACAATATTTTTGTTTACCGATAACCTCCATATTGAACAATTATTGACAGATCATTTCAAAATTTCAACACCCAATCAGAGCCCGTATAACAACTAATACCATACTGTCGGTGTGCGCATGCGCGCGGATCAATCAAATTTTACCCTCAATCGATTCGCCGCTAAAGAAGAATATCTTCAAAAAGAGAACACGTCAACTGCGAAAATTATAGAGCGATATGTATGTCTTCGGTATAGAGAAGAGGCTAAGACAAGAGGTAGAAAAATAACTGAGAGAAGAACAAGCAGCGGTTACACCAGAAATCCAGGCAAATGAACACATTTACACCATTAGAAATAATAGAAAAAAGTATTGACTCGGGGAAAGCTCATTCTGACATTCATAGATATAAGAGCAGCGTTCGACTCTATAGAAAGAAAAAATATGGCAATGCTTGCAAAAAATAAAATACAGTACAACCTGCCATATCCGGACGGTTCTGCGCCGTCCGGATCTACCGAGAAAAGGCAGTCCTGCTGTTGGACAACGCACTAAAAGAAGAACTAAAAGATGGCGAAATAATGTATTATAGAATCTATAAAACGTGTCTATCGACGAAAGTTATTGACGGCGCTTGATTACTGGAATGTATGAAGGAGAAAACGTTTCAGAGACTGTAAAAGAAGTAGTGGTCTTGATATCCGGATCGGTCTGTCGCCACATTGATCCGGATATGGCAGGTTTGACTGTACTAATAATTTCACGGATAAAAATAACTGAAAGTATTTTCAGAGTAGTAAAAGGACGTGTACAGATGGCAGGAGAAAGATCTGAAGAATTCAATTGGAAAAGAGGTATCAAATGAAAGAACCCACCAAATACGGACAATAATAGGATACCACAGATTAAACCAGTAAAAATAGAAGCCTTTAGGGGGGAATGGGAGCCATTGGGTAATGAGAGCCAACCAGTTTTATTTAAATTACGCGCTTTGAAATACTTCCTGACACTGGCGTCACGTTACCGACAATGCAGAGAAGCAGCGACATCGTTGCAGATGTTTATTCACTGTTGTTTGATTCTTGTGTGAGCATAGTAGACTTTTTGCAGTAATCGTTATAATATACGTGGTTTACAAAATTCACGGTAAGTTGTTCCCAATATGTTTTTCTTAAAAACTATTTTATGCAAACTAAACTTAACTACCTAAAGGATAACTGCATGTGATTTGTTTTTTTAATCAGCTGGTTTTTGTAATTTTTTTCATAGGTTAAAATTGTCTAAACAAAACGGGTAATGGGAACCATTAGGCGGTTGGCTGTTGTGAGATTGCACTTTCAGTTTGCTTCTGTAGTTTATAAAATAAAATTTGAATTATGGTTTTGTTTGGAATAATTACTTGAGAATATTAATTCTGATTGGCATCCGAAATAATACCTAATCTAATCTTAATCACCGTAAAAACCTAATAACCGGTTTTTACTTAAAAAAAATCGGTTATAATTCGGGACAAAAAAACAACCGGTAAAACCGGTTATTGCGAAGTAAAAAACCGGTAGGTTTTTCCCATCCCTAGTTCAAAAATCACTAAAATTGAAATGGGAATACGCTGGACATGTAGCTATAGGAGCGATCTTAACAAATGGCACAGAACAATTCTAACCTGGAGACCATACGAACACAAAAGACCCAGAGGCAGACCTCCTATGAGATGGACAGATGATCTGAAACGAACTGCCGGGAAAAATTGGCTACAAGTAGCGTACAACAAAAAACAATGGAAAGGAAGACTTTAAGAGGCTTATGTTCAGATGTGGACGTGAATGGCTAGATGAAGAAGTGAAGTAGTTATAGTAGAAAATATGGAAGGAACTATAATATTACAAAACATGATGTTGCAAGTGCGAAAATGTAAAATAAAAGATAAAATTTATTTAAGAAAGACAATATTCAAAAGATGCAGATACGATGATAGCCAAAAGAAATACAAATGCAATGTTCAACGAGACCTAACCTCGATATTAATTCTTATAATCATATTTAGGTGTCTTAGTTTAAAAGTCATAAGTCCGATGCACCTAGCATTGAATAAATTGTACAGCTTAAACATGTATAGTTTGTTGATATGGGCGTATATTATTTGTCTTGGTAACAGCTTAAATACATTCACTAAGTTTTAATCAATTTTTATCCCTTTTTAAATGCATTGATACACATAAACTATATTATCAACAAGTAATTTTTACCAGGGCCGGATCAACCAGAAGTGCGAAGTACCCGGGCGTCAAGTCCAAGATATCCTCTCTCATTTATGTCCGGCCCATTGCAATCTTTGTATTTTAATGAAGTGTTTCCTTATAAAGTTGATAAAGCTCGTTGTATCGAATACTTTCCTTTCGAATGTGTCGAGTTTGTTCTTGGATGTTTCTTTCAGGACACATGCTTCACTGCCATGCTATCGGTCGAATTAAAGTTTTAAAGATTCTCATATTTGTATTTCGGTGGACACTTTTAGACCGAAATATATGGGAGAGGGCAAAATAAGCTCCGTTTGCCTACGTTATTCTCTTCCGTATTTCTTCATCTTCTGATCAGTCGCCATATATTTCTCCTCTCAGGTATGTAAACTTTCCAACCGTTTCAATGTCATCTTCATGTATGTTTTGTGGGAATATATTTTATTTCTTCTCGTATGTATCATTATTTTTTCTGCGTTAATTTCCAGACCTAGCCTTTTCGTTTTAAACTCTGCGTATGTTTCCTGTGCTCATGTTGATGTTCTACTCATAATATTAATATCATCGGCATAAGCGGCCAGTTGAACCGTTGTGAAGGTCAGTAGGTTTGCTCGTCCAGTTTGCATGTGCCTAACTACATACTCCAATGCCAGGTTAAACAATGTTGGGCCAGCCCATCTCCCTGCTTCAGTCCCTGTGAGATTTTGAAAAAATCTGTCCCGTGGTTTTGTATTCGTACGGTGTTAGGTCCGGTGGTTGTCTGCTATGATGTTATTTTTGGAATGGGTTCAAATAAAACACTATCAATTTAAAAACCATTTAATTCCGTAACTTCAGAAATTAGACAATACTCTATAAATCAAAAATATATTTCGATAACCAGTGAAAGTTCAGACCTACTGACGTGAGGGAGTACTTACGATAATCAGACTTTGTCACCTACCTAAATCACAGATTAAAATATTACAACGAAGTAAAATTAACAAGCTACAAAGCAGTCTATTCAAAAAATAATAAAATACTGTCATAAGTAAACTTAGTTCAAGTTCATGATTATTAGACATTTACTACAGTTGCCTACTTCGAATGTGGTGGGGAGACTTATTTGTTGCGGTAACGATCTTCGAATGTGTATTATTGTGTATGCATGTGTATTATTTGTGTTATTATTTATCTTATATATCCTAGTTTACTTTATAATTTTGTATTTGAAATTTTGGTGTTGTTTCCCATAAAAACTTATTTTGAATTATCCATGAAAAGTTATTTACCATAGTTGTATATCGTATGTATTGTAGGAGCTTAAATAAGAATATATTATATTTATAAGGTAGGTTAAAACGTTAAAATTTCATTATGTATTAACGTAATAATAATGTTGATGACATTTTAGAATGCCGGGTATAGGCTGTAGTGTGGCCAAATTTATTACCTATTATTTAAATTCTTACAATAAATTATACAACTAATTCTAATTCACATAATCCTAGCTGACCTCTATGGACGGTATATATTTATACCCCAGTTAATAGGTAAAAAAACATGAAAAAATGTTAAGCAGGGTTTTGAAGGTGCTAAACGGTAGAGGAGTGATAACTGATGATAATTCCGTGAAGACGTACAGCTAATTTTTCTTCTTCTTTTTTTTTAAACAGTTACAAAGAATGAAAAACTCAGTTTTTTGACGATAAAACGTTTTTTGTTCATTTTAGAGAAAAATGTTTCAAAGAAATATTGTAGACCTTAAAAAGTTCTTTAATTTGGTGGGACACATATTGAAATGTATAAACAATTGACCGAGATAATTGCAAAAAACCATGTTTTTTGCATCAATTTATAAATATTGATAACTTTACTTTTTGCATAATGATATATAATTTAACTACTTTAAATTATGCTATTTAATGGGCTATTTAAGTGTGCCAAATTTCAACCAGATCGACCAAATAGTTTATAAGTTATTCAATTTGTTTATCCAAGAGAGCAATTGTTTATACAACTGTTCTTGCCCTAACAGTGACTCTAGAGATATTTAGCAAATCGCAATCAGTTACTCGAGACTCTATTTTTAAGATATATTAAAAAAATTTAACATTTTATTAAAATTGTTATTAAAAAAACCGTTTGAAAAAGGCCCTACTTTTTAGGTTATAAACAATTAGAATAACTTTGACAGTTTTTATGTCACACGTTTGCATGTAGGCTCACTGAAAAGCTGATGAAAAAATACATATTAAAATAGAAAAAATAATTGTATATGACTAATATGAATCAAGTTATTATTTTTTTAATAAATCAATTTTGCCTTGTTTATAAACATTAAGAGCTGAAAATTGAACATATTGTATTTATGGGAATCTATATTTTATGATCCAGTGTATAGATTGCATAGGCAGTGAAATAATAAAAAAACTTATTATTATAACGGTATCGTTAACTGACGGTACTCGTGAAACACCACCAACGAAAGTGAAGGTGGGAACTGTTCGAGCTTCGCTTCCTTTTTTGGAAAAAAAACTGCAATAAATTATCACCTTCCATAGCTCGCGCAACCTTCTTTTTTTAACTGGGTTAGCTCAAAAAAATAATAAAAACTGTGCAAATTTCAACTTCCGGGAAAATGGGAAAATCCCGTGAAAATCAATTGATTCAATTATACTATAAAAGTTATTGAATTTTACAAGTATTTCGTAAAAATTCTTTAAATTTTATTAAACAAAGTATATTTTTTATATAAGTATAAAATAATTATAAATTAGTACAATACAATATTTATTTATTTTAATTGCAATAATTAAAAGTATATAAAAGTCCTTAATAGTTTTTAAAAAAATAATTTTTGTTTTATTATGATTTAATTGAAAGAAGCTATTAATATTTGTCTAGGTAGGCATGTAATAAGTATAAAAATAAAAAATAAAACATTGTTTATGAATTTTAATTTGATTATTCTAGTGAACAGCTACAACTTCTAAACTTCTCGGCAAGTTACAGTTAGTTCATCGTCTACAAAGTCTGACTCGACATCGTCAAGAACCACTGCAGCGCGATTGCAACATTTTTTCTCCTGTTCTTCCACTGCACACTCTGCACAGTGTGTACAAAGATCCGTACAGTTTATACCATATTTTTTACAGCCACATCTTGTCACATTCACATGCTATTTGTTTTAATATCACTTAAGGAGTCAAACAATATAAGGTGTAAATGGGTTCAAAATCCATATCAGTCTTTTTCTATCCATATTGGGTATGGGTAGCATCCAGTTTTTTACCTAACCAGTGTTGTAATTGATGATAAACGCAAATTTTTTTCCCTGTATTTCTTACAAATTGTAAAAATCGTAACTCATTTAATGCCAATATGTTATTGTGTTTTTTTATATGTAACATCAATTGCAGCAGAATACAAAGCAACAATGATATATCCGTTTTTCATGATGTCCTCCTTGTTAGCATTCTCGTCATAAAAATATTTATCAGATCTAAAAAGTTGTATCACACCCAGTAAAACTATATAAGAAGAACCCAACGTATTTTCTTATATGAGATTGTTTAAACCTATTACAACTATAATAGATAGATAGATTGTCCTTTTTCGCTTTTTTTTTTCTTTCAAAATATATGTAATTGTCCGGAACAGAGAGTTGCGTCAATATGATGATTATATCGGTATCATTACAAATTATTACAACGATCTTGTCAGGTTCATATGTATGTTCGTAAAGGAGATGTCTGCACTATTAATACGTCTGCATCTTCATCTGCTACTTTAGTTCGGTACCCAGATTTGTTGAGCTCTGCACATAAAAGTTGAATTAATTGTAAATTGTTTTAAATTGAGATTCCATTCTAAAAAATAAAACGAAGCTATTCTCACCTTCACATTCGTTGGCGGTGTTTCACGAATACCATCAGTTTAACGGGTCATGAGTAGTCGTGACTTTTTATTTTTTCACCGCATATGCAATATATGAAGTGGATCATAAAATATAGATTTTCTTAAACAACTCATTCAATTTTCAGCTCTTAATGTTTATAAACAATGGAAATATGATTTATTGAAAAAAAATTCTAACTTGATTTATATTGGTCACATAAAATTCTTCTTACAATTTTAAAGTATATTTTTTCACCAGCTTTTCAGTGAACCTACATACAAGCGTGTATCATAAAAACTGTCAAAGTTATTCCAATTGTTTATAACCTAAAAAGTAGGGTCTTTTTCAGACGGTTTTTTTAATAACAATTTTGATAAAATCTTAAAACATTTTCAATACATCTTAAAATTAAAGTCTCAAATAATCGATTGGGATTTGTAAAATATCTCTAGAGTCACTGTTAGGGCAAGAACAGTTGTTTAAACAATTGCTCTCTGGGATAAACAAATTGAATAACTCATAAACTATTTGGTCAATCTGGTTGAAATTTAGCACACTGAAATAACCCTTTAATTGGCATAATCTAAAGTAGTTAAATTAAATATCGTTGTGCAAAAAATACAGTTATTAACATTTATAAATTAGTGCAAAAATGAGAGTTTTTTACAATTATCTCGGTCAATTCTTTATATATTTTAATACTTGTCCCACCAAGTTAAAGAACTTTTTAAGATCTACAATATTTATTTGAAACATTTTTCTCTAAAATGTACAAGAAACGATTTAGTCAAAAAACTGAGTTTTTCATTCTTTGTAACTGTTTAGAAAAAAGAAGAAGAAATATTAGCTGTACGTCTTCACGGAATTATCATCATTTATCCCTCATCTATCGTTTAAAACCTTCAAAACCCTGCTTAACATTTTTACGTGAAATCGATGAATTTTTTCCCTATTAACTGGTGTATTAATAGTTAATCCAGTATTGATGAAAATTCAGTATAGTATAAGCGACAAATTTTCAGTGTAGAATGGAGATTGAACTCTTAGATTTCAGTAAATCTTGCATTAACCGTTGGATAAACGTGAACAAACGGTCCTGATTAGTTTTAAGTACCGAGGCAACCAAATATCAACAGTTTTCCATAATTAGGTATTATAATCTACTAAACATCTTTATTTTACAACTATCTTTACTATTTTCCATACATCAAAGACATGAAAATACCGATTAATCATATTACGATTCAAATTACTGTACTCTCGTGACGTAATCGCGTGGTTAATGTTCATTGGTTAGTCGGAGTAGACAACCCTTGTAAATGTAACCTTAATTCAAGTTTGTCAACTTTGTACAAATTTTAGAGATCAAGAGTTGATGTTTATGTTTGTAAATTTACCGCAATCATAAATAAAAATGATTCATTTGATATAATTGCATTATCATATAGACTCTATTAACGATAGCTTCAAGAAAATAAGGAGGACAATTTTTATTTTACATACAGCTAAACTAAATCTAACACGTCGGTCAATAAGTCCCGGGCCTGACCATGAGATGGCGACTCTAATGAATTTTCTATTTGTCATTTCCGTAGTCATAACCTTCAAAATCATACTGTCAAAATGTTCGTGTCAAAACAATGGATTCAAAGCAATTTCGTGTATTGATTTATCACTCTTATTTGATGGGAAAAAATACCGTCCAAACTGCAAACTGAGCCTAAAACTTTTTGAGCCAATCCTCAAAAAGTGTTACCGGGACTCTGCTACATCGATTACAATCGTTATACGATGGTTTGCTTAATTCAAAGGCGGTCGTACCGACACCAATGATGCTGAGCGCTCCGGAAGGCCAAATGATGCAGTTATTCCCGAAAACATGGCAAAATGCTGAAAATTATTATGGAAAACCGCAAAGTAAAGTTGCAAGAGATAGCTTTAGGTATGAGAAAGTTGTTTTGCAAATGGGTGCTGAGTTTTCTCACACCAGAGCAAAAACAGCAACGAATTTATGAATCTCGGCGCTGTTTGGACATGTTAAATCGGAATAAGCCGAAGTTTTTGCGTCGGTATATCACAATGGATAAAACATGGATCCATCACTTTATTCCGGAATAAAATCAGCGTGTATAGAACCCCGAGAAGTCTGCCCAAAACGACCAAAGATGCAACAAACCGCCAGAATGGTTATGGCCTCTGTATTTTGGGACCAAGTTGGTCGTTACCTCTCACCTGAGAACTACGTGCATCTTTCGAGAAAGGATGAAATACATCCACATGGTTCTCAATAATCTTAATACATCGATTTAATGTCGCTTGTAACAATGTAATTTAGAGGTTTTCACACCTAATGAAGTGGCTAGTTCCAAATACTTGTACACCGGACGTTCACACTGATGATGGTCAGTTTAGACCGAAAACCTTTTGTTTTATAATTTTCCACTACCTTGTGGATAAATTTAAAGAGTTTTTAATAAATTCATACATACCTACATACAACAGAAGTGTTTACTTCATTCTACGTTGTCTTACCGAAGGTATACAGCCAACTAAAGAGTTTACTCTTTTTAAAATATTGATATTTTTTGGACACTATAAATTTTTTAGTCAATTTACAATAATAGTAGACAAATAACTACATATTCTACCACTACAATTAATAAGATAATCAATACTAGAGAAAAAGATATTTAAGCATCAACTCTTGACCTAATAACAGTTCAGACAAAATATTTAGTGCCAAAAGCAATAATCTTTCACATACATAATAGATACATTCATTATTATTATTTCATAGTGAAATAATTATCATTTCCCAATATCTGCCATAGAAGATATAATAAAGTGAAAATTAAGTAAATCATTACTGTTTACTTTTAAAGTTCTAAAATGCGTTATTGTCTGAACACTTACGAACAACATTTGACATCTACGCACAAAAATATGTGAATTTGAAAATCTTTTTTAAACTCCAACGTTTGACTTCTGACACATACGATGATATAATTTAACTTATGAGCGTAAGCGCAAAATTTCGGGCCAACGCTTTTTACATGCATTAATTTTTTTCGAATCCTGAAAAAACTAATGAAAGTTTTTGAAAAATTTAAACGCAGAATGAAAGATTACATTATTACCGAGGGCAGAAAGTCCCTTAGAATAAATAAAAAGTTTCTTTTAAATGAGATATTTGAAATTAAGAATCCCACTAAATTTTCTCTTTTATTTTCACCCCTGTAACTTAATAAAATAAACATTATCGAGGTTTTCAGGGACTTTCGGCCCTCAGTAATAATTTAATCTTTTATTCTGCGTTTTAATTTTTCAAAATTCATTTTCTCAGGAGTCGAAAAAAATGAATGTATTTAAACAGCAGTGACCCTAAATTTTGCGCCTATGCTCTTAAAGTTTGTCCAGGTTGACTGACCATTTGAGTTTGTACTAATGACCTTTGAAACAATAGTGTCTCACATATCTCCATCATCTCAGCAAAATGATATCTTAGGTATATGCAAGATACTTATGTTTTTCGGTTTCTTAAATTTTATAAACTGTTATAAAATTTACACGAATAGATTCGTCCCTAAATTACAATAATTTCGTATCATTGCGCTACCTATGAATTTTGATTAATAACTATCGTATTCTGTCGTAAAACTGTCATATTCATAAATACTATTAGTCTAGTCGCTAATGAAAACAGCTTAACCCACCGTGAGCTAAGCCAATTAGAGGAACTTTGGTGCGACTGACCAAATTTTACCTACTTTATTATCTATGAGATAAGATTAAGCCTCTGCCTTAATACCCGCAGAAACCTTTATGAACTGCCGATCCGCAAAATCTCTTTTCTGATTCAACTCACGTACATACCTATTTGATTTTTTGAGATTTTTATATCAATTTACGCCTTATTAATAAAAATTCAGAGTTGGCGCAACGGTATGAAATTATTGTAATATCGAGACGAATCTATTCGTGTAAATTTTAATGGATTTGAGTTACATTACATTTTCCATAAGACGTATACGATGTCTTTTCGTCTTTGTCGCACAAACCGATAATTTCGTTAAAATCGCTCTCCATATTTACAATTTGCGTTACTCGTTGCAGATACCGACAGTACTGTACCTTAGCATGGTATGTACCTCTGGCCATTCATGTGGTGCCATCTTGTAAGCTGTATAGGAATCTACATTCTATTCTACCTACCAACGTATAGGGTATAGAGAACATTACATGAAAAATAATCAGTATTTCTTAAAGAGTAAGTTAAATTAAAGTTCATTAGATCTCCAGAAAAACGGAAGATCTGACTGCAATGTAAATACCAGTGGTGTCATTCATGCCTAGCCATTCATGTGGTGCCATCTTGTAAGCTGTTTAGGAATCTACATTATATTCTACCTACCAACGTATAGGGTATAGAGAACATTACATGAAAAATAATCAGTATTTCTTAAGGGAAAAGGAAAAGTTAGATTAAAGTTAAATTAGATCTCCAGAAAAACGGAGGATCTGACAGCAATGTAAATACCAGCATAATATCTGTCGCATCACAAGACCCTTACACACTAAAATCTATAAAAATCGTGCAAGCCATTTCCGAGATAACTGAGGCTATCCATACATAAAACTCTGTATACTCGCACTTTTTTATTGCTGCATAAAAATAATCAGTATTTCTTGAGGGAAAAAGAAAAGTTAAATTAGATCTCCGCAAAAACGGAGGATCTGACAGCAATGTAAATACCAGCATATCTGTCGCATCACAAGACCCTTACACACTAAAATCTATAAAAATCGTTCAAGCCATTTCCGAGATAACTGAGGCTATCCATACATAAAACTCTGTATACTCGCACTTTTTTATTGCTGCACTATGTCTAGAATTTAAGTACAGTTCTATATGTCCCAAGCTGTTGGGACATAGAAGATGATCTTGTACCCCTGGGACATAAGTTACCAACAAAGGGAAAACAAGGACGTCCCAAGGTATGGTACCTTAAGAGGCAACAGTAGCGATCAACAGTTGGCAACAAACGCGGTCCAAGATTGCGGCTGTAATTTTAAATATTTTGTCGAGATATTTGGCTCACATATTCGTAATATAATAAAGAATGGCGGTACAAAACCCAATTTGAGAAATATGTTAGTATGTGGAAATTACCCTATAACTAAATAAAATATTGCAAAAAGGAGCCTGTACCGCCATTAAGAAGAACATAAAAATAAACTTTCTTCAAATAAACTTTTTTATCCCATGCCTAGATTTTGTGTCATATTGGACCTAGTAAAATTTTTTATCTCTAACAAGAAATCGAACATATTATAACTAAATAACTGATTAGTCAACATAGAGAAAGTCTCGCTGTCATTTTGACAAACCTGCGCCAGATTTCTGTTCTGTTATCTGTATAGGGATTACGAACATTCTACGGCGCTACGGTAAAACATGGCGGATACGATTCGTATCGAGTGTTCGTAATCCCTATGCAGATAACAGAAATCTGACGCAGGTTTGTCAAAATGATAGTGACACTTTCTCTATGTTGATTAATCAGTTATTTAGTTATAAGTTCGATTTCTTGTTAGAGATAAAAATTTTTACTAGGTTCAATATGACACAAAATCTAGGCATGGGATAAAAAAGTTTATTTGAAGAAAGTTTATTTTTTTGTTCTTCTTAATGGCGGTACAGGCTTCTTTTTGCAATATTTTATTTAGTTATAGAGTAATTTCCACATACTAACATATTTCTCAAATTGGGCTCTGTACCGCCATTCTTTATTATATTACGAATATGTGTGCCAAACATCTCGACAAAATATTCAAAATTACAGCCGCAATCTTGGACCGCGTTTGTTGCTACCTGTTGATCGCTACTGTTGCCTCTTAACAATTTTTATTTTAAAGATAGGCCCCTACCCTCACTCACCCCTGATTTGGCGATTGCCAAAAAACGTATACAGTACTGTTGACCAAATTAATTAGTATTTGACATGCGCACAAAGATCGGTTAGACTGTAGAATTTAGTACAGCTCCCGCAACGAAGCATGGCCGATGACAAACGCTGTCGTCGGTCATACACCCACCTAAGATTTATGCAGACAGGATTTCTCTCCCGGCCATGGTTCGGTAGGGAGCTGTATTTATAATAAATTTTTTGTTAATCGGATCATCTCATATACTAGCGATTAGTCGCAGCGTTATTGTATATCACAGCTTTAAATAATTTATTCACGTGAATCTATTATATGAATGATCATTGCTCTCATATAGAGCTGCTCGTACATAAAATTGTCACACGATTTAACAAAAATTGACAGTGTATATCACAGACTCATAGTTGGCTATCAGAGATCGTCCAAAGTCATGACGATGTTAAAAGTGGGTTGAATCAAAGCATATGTCACTGAAACGGATTAGGTTGTTACAGTTTATTAATGGAAAATAAAGCTTCAGTTATACGTAAGAATATTAAATAAGATCTGCAGTTATACAAAATCATAATACAAGGTGTTTCATTAATAATTGCCCATATAGTAACTGGAGAAACATTAGCACAAAATACGAAGATTTAACCTAAAATACTTAAATAAAATGTGGTTCCTTACTGAGTTACAGGGTGTTTTATCTAAAAATTTAAAAACTATTTTTGCTCAGCATTTTAAAACTATTCGGCGTATCCTTTTCATACTGGGCACTGGGTATAGTTACTGTACAAACTACTAAATTATGTTATTTATTTGGATTCTATATACTTTCTATGAAAATAATATACTCTTCATTCGTAGCGATAAAGTCATTAGCTTTCGAGATCTTTGAAGTTAAAAATGAAACGACACGGTTATTTTGATTAATGTATTATGTGGTTTAATTTGAATTTCAAATATCTCGAAAACTAATAATTTTATCGTTCCGAATGAAGAGTATATTATTTACATAAAAAGTATTGGCAAATAAAAAAAAATTACACTAAATTAGCAATTTCGTCAGTGGCGTAGAACTTGGGAAGGGCCAACCAGCCACTATCCCCTGTCGTAGGCCTCTGATAGTAGCTAGAAACGTTTATTTATCTTAATTTAGTAGGGTGTACAGTACCTACACTTTCTGTTAAGTATGATAAGAATACGCCAGATAGTTTTAAAGTACTGGGTACAAATAATTTTTAAATTTTAATCGTATGAATCATATTATATCATAAATTAATCAAAATAACTGTACCGTTCCATATTTAACTTCAAATATCTCGAAAACTAATGACTTTATAGTTACCAATGAAGAGTATATTATTTGGGTAGAAAGTATTGGAGAATCTAAAAATGGCACTAAAATAGTAATTCCTCCAGTGGCGAAGAATTTGAGAAGGATCAACCATTCACTATCCCTATCGTACGCCTCTGGTAGTAGCTAGAAACGTTTGTTTATAATTTAGTAGGGTATATAGTAGTCGCACTTTCTGCCACGTATAAAAAGGATACGTCGAATAGTTTTAAAATGCTGAGCAAAAATAGTTTTTAAATTTTTAGATAAAACACCCTGGAACTCAGTAAGGAACCACATTTTATTTAGGTATTTTGGGTTAAATCTTCGTATTTTGTGTTTTCTCCAGTTACTATATGGACAATTATTAATGAAACACCCTGTATATAAATATCACAATTATCAAGATTTGGACTAAAGTGGGTTCAGTTTTAAATAAGGTATAAATTGACGCATACGCTTATATTTTTTGAACACCACTGTAGAAAATTTCATTTGGCTTTACCGATTATAGACCAACTACAACCAACTTCAAGGTAGTTGGTAATTGCAGGGGTGGGCTTATTTCAGCTGACGTCCTCGAAAACGACGTATTCGCGAATTCCACGGCTCTCCCGTTTTCAACGTGCGTTACCGGGTAACACGGCCGGTTGGATATAAGTCAACTTTGGATGATGACAGATTCGAAGGACCAAATATCATTTTGCAGCAGAACGGTGTTCCTGGGCATTTTTTTCTAGAAGTTCACTAAACGAGAATGTTTTCTGGGTAGATCGGTAGAGGTGGAAATGAAATGTGGCCTCCAAGATTGCCAGACATTACTCCTATGGATTTTTCAATCTGCAGCATGCTTAAGAGTCGAGTTTTTGCGGATAGGATCGAAAACCGAAAACGAATAAGACCGAAAATCGATTTATAAATATAATACATGAAATCGATTGAAACCTGAGTTATATTTTGTAAGTTACTGTCCCTAAAGAGCAGGAATAGGATGTATACTTTAGGTTAAAAAATTAATAACTTATCACATGATTGATATATTACATTTCTGAAAAAATTGTTCATTGTTAATATTTTTATTCAAGTGGAACTTTATATCCGATAATAAACTGTTTATTCCGAAACTTACTGCCATTGCAGGATATTATTTCAGTAACGAATTAATAATGCATTATACTAATACACTGTTAACTAGAATATTCAGAAATTAGAAGCATTAATTTAAAAGTTTTCAATAAACACGTTTTCTTTTTTTTTTTTTCAAATTCACACATATACATAAATTTGTAAAACACCGTGAATTATATGTAGTAAGAAATATTTAAATTGCAGTTTTTTAAAGAAACTGTCTTATTGGGGCGATATATTAAATCAAAATTCAGTAAAATTCATTTATGCTCTCAATCTATGGGATGGCTCATATTACTGTTACTGAATAAGTTCCAGGATTATTGTAAATTAGTCCTACCATGTACATCTTTAGGAGCCAGTTGCTGACCCCATAGAAGAGAACTGTTGATACCGTTATTAGATATGTATACATGTATATCGCAACATGAGTCATCATAACGTCCAAAATCGAGTATTGTGCTATATTCAGTACAACAATATTTTTATAGACAAAACTTTTCGAACAGTGAAAACTATGGTTGCTATAGCTGCAAGAAATACACAAAAACTGATCAAAATTGTCATTTTGGAAGTTACTGACCCTTGTAATCACACAGTACCATAAGTAGATAAGACGTAGGGTCATACGAGCACATGACAGCTGACATAGGGCAACTAGTCTATGGCACAAAACAAACGATAGCCAAATATGTCAAAGTTAGGAAAATGGCTTTCCTTGTCTACCAAAGATAAATGCCATGGAATACTAGAACCGTGGGTGCAAACTTTGCTAAACGCTTGGTATGTTTTTCCGTCGTCGGTAAAGAAGATTCCATGCTTACCTTGTTTGTACTCAGTATATCACAATATAACATACTATTGAAAAAAGATCAAAAATTGCAAAAACAATCGCTTATATGACAAAATGACCAACAAAACACTATTAGATGTACGAAAAGACATTAAGTTCCAGAACTTTTTTAATTTCTGGTTTTAAAGTTTTCTGGGTTGAAAACAATCTCGTTCGTTCTGAACACATTTATGTAACCTATCTGGGTTTTTGAGATTTTTAATTAAATTATACCTACTACTAAAGAGTTTTTTTACTTCGATGTTAGAGTTTTTTAACTACATGGTATACAGCCAAGTCCCGTCATTTCCCGTTTTAATTTAGAAAACAATCTTCTCCTCATTCATTGAACCCTTGTCAGAGCGTGTTGACACTACAAAGACTCAAAACAACATAGAGTTCAAATTTTCCAGGAACCAATTGTATTTGTTATCTTCAAACCCTGAGAAATTTGCATGAAACTTGCGAAAGAAGAGACCAGGGCTGTGACAGAGTGGACACTTGGTGCAGTACCTTTACTTTACCACCTCATTGTACATTGTTCAATTCCAAGTTCCCTATAAGTCCTCCTATTCACCAGATCTAACATCTGTGGACTTCCCTTTTTTTCTAACTCATGGGATCTTTGAACAGACACAAATTTGACTAGACTAAAAATGGTAAAGAAAAATCGCTCCAGTAGCTTAACAACATTCAGCAATAAGATCCTGTGTTTACAGGAGCAAATAGTGGCAGTGACCATTATACCCCAGAATTAAAAATAGCAAACATTTCATTAAAGGATGACGTTGAAAGATATTTTGTTTTCTTGTCCACTTTTGTGACTGATAACCCTAACACAAAGGCTTCTTGTGAACTAAATTTGTGAGAGAGCCATACGATCTCCCAGGACTATTTCAGCAGTGCAAAAGCGTTTCAAGAAGTATAACTGTTTCCAAGGAGAGTTCTTTGAAGTAAACATTGTAGAATTATTTATAATGTTTTAAGTATTATAAAAAGGAAAGAATTCCTCTCATTGGCTGACCTGATGATGGACTGATTAGTCCGAAAACGTTTGTTTTGTACTAGTGATGTACCCACTTTAAGTCCAACTTCGATCTTTTTTAGAAAAAAATTTTAATAAATTATATACCATCTACCTACAAGAGAAGATTTTTACTTCCTTAGTAATTTTTTTAAGTATTACTCCTGTAACTTTTTTCATCCCTAAATGTAACGGAATAAGAAAGTACAGTAATCATTAAACGACATGGAGAGGAATAGAAAATGTATACCGATAAAAACAACAAAATTGTCATTGCAATGTTAATGTTAATGTTGTTGTTGTTAATGTTAGCAGACACGGAATTCAATTTTAAATTAAATTAACAGTGAAAATACAGTTAAATAGACAATGACGTTTGTTCACTTCCGTAACACATTGCGTGCCACGCTTTAATCGAGATAATAGTCTCCGGGGCCATTGATGTCAGTGGCAATACAGTGTATATCAAAAATGCGCGACGTGGCCCTGGCAAAATATCTGATTATCTCATATACACTCACCAGCACAAAAAACGGGCACCCTAAAAAATGGCCCATTTTTAATGACTTGTATTTCCTAAACCTGATATCACATTTAAGTAATTTTTTTAATATGTTATAGCCTTATTCTTTAACACTATCGCTGTAATAATATTGTTGCTAGACAGGTACATTGTCATTGTATACAGGGTGTACGAATCAAACTGTGTTTTTTTCTCAAACTTTGGAACACCCTGTGGAATGTTCTAGCTTTTATAAAATACTGAAATTAAAACCCAACTATAGCATCAGGTTTTCTTAACATTCTGTTTTTTGATTCATTCGCTTATGTTGAATAATAAAAAAGTTAGGCACTTTAACAACTACCCCTGTTTTTCGTCAATACAGGGTGTTTTTAAATAAGTACGGCAAACTTTAAGGGGTAATTCTGCATGATAAAATAATGACAGTTTGCTTTATAAACGTATGCCCGCAAATGCTTCGTTTCCGAGATATGGGGTGTTGAAATTGTTCTTACAAACTGACGATTTATTTATTGCTCTAAAACGGTTTGTGATATGCAAATGAAATTTGGTAGATTTTAAGAGGTAGTTATTGCGCATTTTTTGGCATGCAATTAAGAATTTTATATTCACCATTGGCGTGCATACGGGTATAAACATTTTAGATATATCCCGTATGCACGCCAATGGTGAATATAAAGTTCAAAATTGTATGAAAAAAAATGCGCAATAACTACCTCTTAAAATCTACCAAATTTCATTTGCATATCACAAACCGTTTTAGAGCAATAAATAAATCGTCAGTTTGTAAGAACAATTTTAACACCCCCTATATCGGAAACGAAGCATTTGCGGGCATACGTTTATAAAGCAAACTGTCATTATTTTATCATGCAGAATTACCCCCTAGAGTTTGCCGTACTTATTTAAACACACCCTGTATTGACGAAAAACAGGGGTAGTTGTTAAAGTGCCTAACTTTTTTATTATCCAACATAAGCGAATGAATCAAAAAACAGAATGTTAAGAAAACCTGAGGCTATAGTTGGGTTTTAATTTCAGTATTTTATAAAAGCTAGAACATTCCACAGGGTGTTCCAACGTTTGAGAAAAAAAAAACAGTTTGATTCGTACACCCTGTATACAATGACAATGTACCTGTCTAGCAACAATATTATTACAGCAATATTGATAAAGAATATGGCTATAACATATTAAAAAATTACTTTAATCCGATATTAGGTTTATTAAATACAAGTCATTAAAAATGATCCATTTTTTGGGGCGCCCGTTTTTTGTACCGGTGAGTGTATAAGCAATGCGGTACGCAGTGTGTTAATAATTCTCTAAAGAGAAGAAAAAGTTGGATCATTATGTCATGCATTTTGACATAAATTTGATATAAGTTGCAGTATTAGTATTAATAAAGTTACCACTATTCTTGTAAGCAATAATTTTATTGCGACAATCGGTTTTAATAAATTTAAAAATCACAGATTTTCATTTTGGCTTAAAACTTTGTCTTTTAATTGTATGAATTTTGATTTAGATCCCGGACCCAATTTACTATAAGTTGCAGCTGGTGATACAGTGTACATAGCAAAAAAAATCATATAAACACTATTACACTGAAGATCCATACATATTGTTTGCATCAACAAAATTAATAAAAACAGAAAAATCTAGATACATATATCTATTGGACATGTTCTCTACGTATTTATTGTATTTGAATAAACTTTGAAAAAATAAACATAAAATCTACACCACGCAATTTGATTGGTGCAATATGAAAAAATAAATATCACTGAAAAAAATCATTTGTTGCAAATTTAACACATATTTCTTGGAGGGAAAGTTTCTTTAGACAATATTAGTTTCCTTATCCAAGTTTAATAGATGATCAACCCCGCAAAAAGACCCCGTCAAAAATTAAAAAATCCTCAAATTTAGAAACAAAAATCGTATTTTTTCTCGGGTGGACCATCTATTAGCAACAACATAATGACATTGTTTAAAAAAGAATAGTTGGTCAACGCAAGGAATAAATTTGTTTGATTTTAATTGACACAGGCACCAGATGTCACCACCTGTGACAGAGTCGCAACGCCACGCGTAACTACAATAAATCCAAAATACATAGACATCAAGTTAGGTACGATCCTATTCATAACACCCCAACTCGCATACATATTAAGAAAAATAAATATATGGAAGAATATATTTAGAAATTGAATTAATAATGTCATGTTATTATTATGTATACTGTATAGTAGCATGCCATCATTAATTCAATTTCTAAATATATTCTTTATTTATTTTTCTTAATATGTATGCGAGTTGGTCGGTGTTCTCGAATTGAGGACCGCTACCTGAACAGTCAAAATAAGTGCACCGAATTACGGACTGTAAATTAAGGTAGGTAAGAAAAATAAATATATGGAAGAATATATTTAGACATTGAATTAATGATGTCGTGTTATTATTATGTATACCGTATAGTAGCATGCCATCATTAATTCAATTTCTAAATATATTCTTCCATATATTTATTTTTCTTAATATGTATGCGAGTTGGTCGGTGTTCTCGAATTGAGAACCGCTACCTGAACAGCCAAATAAGTGCACCGAATTACGGACCGTAAATTAAGGTAGGTACAGTCGGAAAAATGAAAGAATACCCATGAACGATCACATCAATCACTTATTTTGTATTTGCTGTCTCTTTCTATAAATAACAAACGTTTGTTATAGAAAAAAAAAACAGCAAATACAAAATAAGTGATTGATGTGATCGTTCATGGGTATTCTTTCATTTTTCCGACTGTAATTAGGATGAATGAGGGTCCGATTCTTTAACGAGATTGTAATGAGTAAGTAAATATTTAATAACAAAATATTATTTTAGATTTAGTTTATATTGAATCAATCATGCAAATCATCTGCATAAAGCTGCGGTAGATTTTGCGGACTATTTAATAGACAATTATGTTGGTGAAAAATTCTTTATTTCCACCAACACTTTGGGCTGAAGCAGCTGTAATTACAGAAAATTTTACAAATGCATGCGAGTCCTTTCACTCTCGATTTAATTCAAATTTCTATTCGATGCACCCTTCATTGTATTTATTTGCAAACGTTTTGAACAATTTTCAAACAGATACTTACATTCGTATTCAAAGCGTTAAGGAGCCTTTTAAATGTAAGAACAAAATTGTTAGGCGAAGATTAAACATGTTAACTTCTAAAATGTCGGAATATAATAACGGTTTGTTGAGACGAATAGATTTTGAAAAATTTGCATCATGTTTTCATAAAGTATAAATATTAAATGTAAATACTAATGTTACTAAGGACCAGCAGTCAGATGTTGTTTATAAAGTAAATTGTAAAGACTGCAATTCGACATACATTGGGCAAACACATCAATATATACATAGAAGGATGGTTGCACACAAACATAGTGTACAAACCAACAAAGTAAACACTACAGCATTAGCCAAGCATTCCATAGACAATAACCATACTTTTGATTTTGAAAATGTACAAATTTTAGAAAAAGAACAAAACTACAACAAAAGATGTATATTGGAGATGATTCATGTAAGACCAAAATTGCATAAATAATAAAACTGACATCAAGGATCTCTCCAATGTATATCATAATTTAATAAATTGATTTAATTTTTATAAATGTACAATTTGGCAAATATTTTAAATACGGTCCTTAATGGACGTCAATTTTGAATTCTGCCATATGGTTTCAAGAGTCAAGCTCGCATTCCACAACAAAACGCCAAGCCAACAAGTGCAATGTAAATTTTAGTCTTTTGTTTTGTTTTATGTAATGTTTATAATTATTCATTAAAGTGCTTATTGAAAATGGCAGTTAGCCGAAACGTTTAAGCCATAACAAAGTGTTTTATTTTTATCAGACCGAAAACCCAGGAATTAAAAAGTTTCTATTTAATAATTTACGGTCAGGAAATAACAAAACTTTAAATGTAAATATGTGTAACGCTTTTATGTTTAAAATATTGTTTCTTAAATAGGCAATAAATATCTACGATTATTCTGCCGTCCTAAGCAAGAAGGCAGTATCTCCTATCTACAGAAAAAAATGGAGATACTGTTTTTTAATCTAGCAACTGCTTGAGTACTTTTACTACTTTTAAGCAAATGTGTAATAACATACCTTGTTTAAAAGCAGTAACCGCCATTTTCATTAAAATTTATAAAAATATCTTATAAAAAAATAAACTTATCTAATGATATGAAAAAGAACTACAACGCAGTTAAACAATTCTGAAATCCATAAATATTTTCATGGTGGCACAGCCCCGTTTATTAAAATCTGCATTATCTCGAAACTTACATTTGTGGAGATACTGCCTTCTTTCTTAGGACGGCAGTATTGGGATTCGTACTTTTAATAATATTTTATACCTGAGTATAATGATTTCATTATCAGAAGTCTTGGTCCTCAATTCGTGCGATTTGTTCAGGTATAAATAAAAGTAAACCCTTACTTAAAATTTCATTTTGGTCCTCAATTCGTGTCTGCCCGAGTTGGTGTGTTACGAATAGGATTGTATCCAACTTGGTGTCTACGCATTTTGGATTTATCATAGTTACGCGTGCCATTATAACCCTGACAGAAATGGTAGTGACATCTGGTGACTCTCTCAATTAGAATCAAACAAATTTATTCATTGCGTTGACGAACTATTCTTTTTTAAACAATGATAATGATAATTAAATGAACCGGTTATGGCATGCATTCCATGATGGCAATTTTGTCAAATTTAAAATTGAGCCACGAGGGAGCACAGAACTGAGTTTCGAAATTGTCGTCATCGGTGAACAACTGTCTTTTCAAATGGTGCTGTTGTTTTTTCTCTTGACGTTTTTTGATATGCCTTACATCGTCGGTGTCTGCCTTATGCATTGATTTGGTCCTGCAACATAAAATTCCACCATTTATTTCTAATTCGAAAGGAAAAAATCGTGGATGACAGACAAGATTTTAGACAGGATGGAGGAGAGGCGAAAGTTCAAAGATCAGGACACGACATACAAAAGGATAGATAAAGAGGTGAAAAAACCAATGAGAATAGCTACGGATACACGAGTAATGCCTAATGCTTGGTTGCACCAACAAATCTTAAGCTCCAGCTTAGTCCAGTTCATCTTATAGATAGAACCGCCTCAAGTGTCACTTACGTTGCACAATAATTTTGGATTCTTATCTAAGCAATCCAGGTGCCAATCCACTGTGGCAAGCTGAACATTGATTTAAAGCTCAATGGCTCAACACGTATGTTTCATAAGCTGAGCATGTCTTAAGCTTAAGATCTGTTGGTGCAACCAGGCATAGTACCAACAGATCTTAAGCTTAAAACTTGCCTTACTTAAGCTCAGCTTACGAAACATCTGCGATACACCATTAATGCCTGGTTGCGCTAACATATCTTAAGCTTAGACGTACCTTAAGCTCAGCTTAGTAAACATACGCGTTCCACCATTGAGTCTTAGATCAATTTTGCTTAGATTAAGCTTGCCACAATGTATTGCCACATGGTTTGCATCTTAAACTCCGTCTCAGTTAAAACGATTGAAAATTAATAGGCAACATAAGTGAAACTTAAAGCGGCCCTATCTATAGGCTGAGCTGGGCTAAGCTGGAGCCTAGGATTTGTTGGTGCAACCAGGCATAAGATAACAATGTGCGGAAATACAGCTATAAACATGAGTCATTCAATAGGTATGCACAAAAAAGTTAAAGAAGCTGCAAGCTTATAGCCCGATCAAAGAACAATCTGACCCCAAAAAAATAAAGGAAGGATGAAAATTTGGGAATAGGTAGTTGAAATTGTCTATTATTATATAAGAAAAAGTTTACAATTCTACATCCCCTCCATTTTTGTAAAACTTTCTCCAACTTTTGTTCTGTAGAGTTTTTTCCTTAAGTCAATACTTTTCGAGTTATTTGCAAGTGAGTATGTTCATTTTTAACAGAAAAAAACATGTTTTTGGTCGGTTTTTCGGAAATAACTCAAAAGTAAGTATTTCAGCGAAAAAAATATTCTTAGCAAAAATATAGCTTATAAAAAACTGAAAAAAATGGTATGAAAAATGCTTGAGGTATGTAGACCCAGTAGAAGCAGAGATGTAGCTAATGAAAAGTAGGTTCTTCTTCATCAAATTGCAAATCGAAGTTTGCCAAGAATATTTTTTCGCTAGAATACTTACTTTTTGAGTTATCTGCGAATAACCGTCCAAAAACATGTTTTTTTTTGTTAAAAATAAACATATTCACTCGCAAATAACTCAAAAAGTATTGACTTAGTGAAAAAACTCTATAGAACAAAAGTTGCTTAGAATTAGTCATTTTATCAAATTCCTGGCCTATTTTGAACGTATATTTTTTCACTCCTGAGAAAATATTTTTCACCCCGTATTTCCCAATTTTTGTAAAATGGAGGGGATGTAGAATTGTAAACTTTTTCTTATATATAATAATAGACAATTATTTCAACTAGCTATTCCCAAATTTTCATCCTTCCTTTATTTTTTTGGAGGTTTTCGTAAAATTTTGTGTTCCCTGATTGGGCTATTATACAAGTCTAAAAGAGTTGAGTGTTCGGTAGATAACCATGGAAAACCACTATTAAGTGTGGAAGAAAAACTAGGCACTTGGAAAAAATATCTGGAAGTAACTTTTGATAAAAGCCAGAATAGGTACCATTGAAAACACGGAATGAAAAACAGGACCCTCGATTACTATTGAAGAAGTCCCATATGCTATTAAAAAAACTTAAGATGATAAAGTTGTAGGATTTTGATTCTGCACAAATTTTGTACAGAATTCCTAAAACCCATAGATGAACAGGGAATAAAATGGATAACAACAATATTTAACTGCTGGTTAAAGTCGCTGTTGAGACACTTTCTGAAGTTTCTAAGAAAAGTCGAGGCCTTTGAGATGTGGTGTTACAGATGAATGTTAAGAATTTCATGGGTGGATCGTATGACTAATGTTGAAGTCCTACGTAGAATGAGCAAGGAATGCGAGATTACTAACACAATCAAAGAGCGTTAATTAGAATATATTGACCTTGTTATGAGAAATTAACAGATATATGACTTGTTGCAACTAATTCTTTAGGTACATATTTGGAAAGAGAGGACCAGGGAGAAAAAGAATATATGTACAGGGATATTCACTATATTTTGACCCCCCTGTAAACTCCTTTATTTACAGAATTAGAAAAAAATGTAAAATACAAAAGTTATTCGATTTTTGAAATATGATTTTTTGACGTATATAAAATACTAGTGACGTCACCTATCTGGGCGTGATGACGTAATCGACTATTTTTTAAATGAGAATAGGGGTCGTTTGCTAGCTCATTTGAAAGGTAATTCAATTCTCTATTCAGTAATATAAACATTAAGATAATTATTTATACAGGGTGTACAAAAATGTTTTTTTTTAATTAAATTAATTGACACAAAAAGAAGAATGTACGTAATTTATTTAATTTAAAATACATTTTACTGCTGTTAGAAAACAGAAATAAAAGTTTATTGCACAAATAAACATTGATTTTTGCTTAAATTCAATGTTCAAACTGCCAAGAGGCATATGGGTGGCAGATTGAACATTGAATTTAAGTGAAAAGTAATGTTTATTTGTTCAATAAACATTTATTTCTGTTTTCTGACAGAAATAGAATGTATTTTGAATTAAATAAATTACATACATTCTTCTTTTTGTGTCAATTAATTTAATTAAAAAAATTTTTTTGGACACCCTGTATAATTAATCATGTTAATATTTATATTATTGAATAGAGAATTGAATAACCTTTCAGCACGACTGAATGAGCTAGCACTCGACCCCTATTCTCATTTAAAAAAATAGTCGATTACGTCATCACGCCCAAATGGATGACGTCACTAACAGGATATATATGTCAAAAAATCATAATTTAAAAATCGAATAACTTTTGTATTTTACATTTTTTTCTAATTCTGTAAATAAAGCAGTTTACAGGGTGGTCAAACTATAGTGAATAACCCTGTACATATATTGTATTAAAATAATTATCTTACCTATGCCTCGGATGTACCACATCGCTCTCACAAAAACTGGCTGATTTGTGCCGATGCCTCGGTTGAATTGTACTTCCGTTACAAATTTGCTTCAGTCTTTTCACGAAAGGTAACACCATGAAAAAGGCGTTAGCATTCACTCCCATTTTGGTCTTAGGTGTGGCATCCTTTTTGCTCATCGGTAAGTCTGTGACAGGAAACCACGAGCATGCTTTTATCTCGCATCTTGTTTTTGGACTGAATTTCGTTGCCATAGGGATGTTCTTGACTATATATAACCTAAAGAAGTTTCTGAATTGTATAATATGATTTGTAGCTAATTATAATTGTATGCTGAATAAGACTTAACACATTTATGGGCACGTCTTCATATGCAGACAGTCATTTCCCTTTTTAAGTGTCTGCACATGCAGTCGTGTATGTGAAGGAGTTAAATTATTATAATCAATATTTAGGCGAAGCAATAAAGCACTAAAATCGGCCTTACCTCCGAAAAAAAAAACGACAAGACGGATCTTAATAATTCTTTTTGCATTCGATTCATGAATGCGCCAGGAAACTTTGTGACCCCTAGCTATGAGATAATATTGAGAAACTGCATACAAAAAATGCCTTCTTAAAGTGCATATCAAACAGACAATAAAAAAAATTCAGAACTCATCAATTATCGGCGAAAATGAGTTCAATTTTGTTACTCGGGGGTTTTGGGGTCGCTGAAAACGAATATGACGTTGGAAGTGATCTCGGAGTACCTGGTGTCCAGAGTACCTACTGTTCACCTCGTCTTCTGGAGTAGTGCGGCAGATTCGTACAAATATTATAAGAATTGCACATTTAATGATACAAGCATATAATTTGGTCCACATATACTGCACATATAAAGGTTCAAACATATATATGAGGCCATCTCAGATTTTGCCTTTTACAAAAATGGCGGTCATTCAAAATGGGCGACTATACCTATCTGACTAATAGCACGATATCTTTTGAATGAAAAGTCTGACTTCAACCAAATTTGGTACATAGGTTCTTTTTGTGATTTACAAGATTATTGCCGTGAACTGGAAGAATCGGTTTACCAGAAGTTGTGTTATTCCTGGTTTTTTATGTAAAACTATTTTATATTATGTAAATAATTTATTTTCAATTTTTTCACCCTGTATATATTATTTTTTCAAAATTGTCATACCACCATTGAAAAGAGCGTAAGAATATGATTTAGGAAATATTTTGAACTTTTACCTATGTGTGGCAGATGCGTGCAAATATTATAAGAATTATTGTGAATTTAATAGTAGAAGCATAGAATTTGGACCACATATACTATACATACAAAAGTTCAAATTTAGATATGAGGCCATCTCAGATTTTGCCTTTTACAAAAATGGCGAGCATTCAAAATGGTGGCTATACATATGTGACTAATAGCACGATAACTTTTGAACGAAAAGTCCGATTTCAGCCAAATTTGGCATCCAGGTTCTTTTTTTTATGGATAAGATCGAGAGGTCTTGAACCGGAAGAATCGGCTTACCAGAAGTTTTACTGTTTTTTATGTAAAAATATGTTGGTTTTTTTTTTTCAATTTTTTCGCCCTGTATATATTAATTTTTCAAAAAGGTAATACCGCCATTGAAAAGAGTGTAAAATTATGTTAATTACCATTAAATAAATGCATAACGTATCTTCACATGTACCTATTACCTATGTGCGGGAGATTCATTTTGAATGTCCGCCATTTTTGTAAAAAAAAAACAGAATCTGAGATGGCCTCATATCCAAATTTGAATCTTTGTGTGTGTAGTGTGTGTGGTCCAAATTATATGATTTTACCATTAAATGTACAATATTTCTTATATTATTTGCACGAATCTGCCGCACATGGGTGAATAGGTACATGTGAAAATACGTTATGCATTTATTAATTGGCAATTAACATAACTAAAGAGTTCAAAATATTTCCTAAAAAATATTTTTACGCCCTTTTCAACGCCGGTATTAACTTTTTGAAAAATTAATATATACAGGGTGAAAGAATTGGTAAAAAAACAACGCGTTTTTACATAAAAATCAGTAAAAAACAACTTCTGGTAAATCGATTCTTCCGGTTCAAGACCTTGGTCTTACCCATCAAAAAAGAACATATATATACCAAATTTGGTTGAAATCGGACTTTTCGTTCAAAAGTTATGGTACTATTAAACACATATGTATAGCCCCCATTTTGAATGTCCACCATTTTTGTAAAAGGCAAAATCTGAAATGGCCTCATATCTAAATTTAAACCTTTATACGTGTAGTATATGTGGTCCAAATTATATGCTTGTATCATTAAATGTGCAATTGTTTCACATATCGGCCGCACTAGAGTTTCCGGCAAATTCATTAAAAAATCATTATTTGGGGGTTTTTGGGGTCGATCAAAAATCATTACTTAAGGGGTTTTTGGGGTCGCTGAAAACGAATATGAAGTGATCTCCGGAGTATCTGGTGCTCAGGGAACCTACTGTTTACCTCTGCTTCTGGAGTTTTCGGCAAATTCATTAAAAAATTAGTCAAAAATCATTACTTGGGGGTTTATGGGCTCGCTGAAAAAGAAGATGACATTGAAAATTATCTCCAGAGTACCTGGTGCCTAGGATACCTACTTTTTACGTCAACTTCGGGAATTTTCGTTATACAATCAGCCAAACCTACAAACTTGGAAGTTATTGGATTCACTGAAAGTAAATTTCTGAATGTTAATGGTCTTCAAGGTAAGTAATATAGATTGCAGTTGGTTTTAATGTGAATTCTTTGATTTTGTATTATAAAAACACCTTTATTTAAAAAAAAATAAAATTAAATGGATGGATATATAGATGTTTATATTTCATGATTTTCTTCTTCTTCTTCGCTTTCCAATGGATTTATTAGACTATCTGTATTAGTAAAATTTACTCCTGCACAATTTTTACAAGCAACGGAGCATTTAAGGCCATGCTTCCTGCCCCACATGAATTTCCGCAGTCCGTCTTGCAACTACAGAATATCAAATTCATTACACCGAGTGGACCAGGCATTTGAGTCATTTTTATGGGAATTAACGATTTATCCATTAATTCCCATCCCCACTGTATTGGATCCAAACTGTCTTCACGTTCTCCATACATCCAACTTTGGACTTGGAAGCAAATCCTTTTTAAATGTTGGATGAAGGCATCTGCAGTAGGAAGTATACTGTATTTAGCCGCATACTATGCCTTGGTGTTAGAATGGCTAATGTCAATTTTTTGCGTTTTGTTTTGTCAATATTAAATTTTAAATAAAGCTGTACAAAAAAGTAAAATATTGACATTGGCCCTTTTAGCACTAAGTCACGGATATATTTTAAGTGGGAGATCGTATTTTTTACTTTCTCTATCTCTCCTTCTTTTCATACGCAGTGGTACCATCGATTTTATAAAGATTCATCAATGCTACCAACAGAATTTTAAGCGCCAAATTAAAAAAAATTGTTATTTCTTAAAAATATGAAATGAAACTCTATGACGTAGAGGTTGCTCAGAAGATCCTTTTCGATATTAAATACGTTCTCAGTGAGCACAAAAACACCCAAATATCAAGTTTTCACTTATTATGTATCAAAATTATCCAAAACTCCAGAAAACGAGGTAAACAGTAGGTACCCTGGGCACCAGATACTCCGGAGATTACTTTGGATGTCATATTTGTCGTCAGCGGCCCCAATAACCCCCCAAGTAATGATTTTTGACTAATTTTCTAATGAATTTGCCGAAACTCCAGAAGACGAGGTAAACAGTAGGTACCCTGGGCACCAGGTACTCCGGAGATCACTTACGACGTCATATTCGTTTTCAGCGACCCCAAAAAAACCCCGAGTAAGAAAATTTAACTCATTTCCGCTGATAATTGATGAGTTCTGAATTTTTTTATTGTCTGCAGTTGTCTGTTTTATTTTTTGTATGCAGTTTTTCAATATTATCTCATGGCTAGGGGTCACAAAGTTTTCTGGCGCATTCACGAATCGAATGCAAAAAGAATTATTAAGATCCTCCTTGTCAAAATAAGAAAATCTACGGTTTCGTTTTGATTAAAATCTGTCTTCCTCCATCCCCCGATAGTACTATTTCTAGGTCTACCTGTTGTCAAGGAGGCTCTAAGACAGATTTTTACCATTCCGACCGTAGATTGTCGATATAAATTAAAATAAATTATATCGCAGTATGGATAGAACGCCCTCTAACGGGGAATAAGCGAAATGAATTTCGACTCAATTCAAGCTTTCTGCTTAACCCAGGTATAACATACGAAAAGGCACCGCCAGGAAAACATTCAACTTTTTAACTTATTGACGATTTATGTAATTTTAGTAAATTGGATTGTTACTGTTTTGTTTTTTTTTTACTATTTATAAGCTTTGTCGATAAAATTGTAAAATTTTTCATGGCAATAAAGCATATTTCTATTCTATTCTATTCTAACATTCCACTTTGCGGTTCATAGAGCCCATATGAAACGAGTCTTTGTACTCTATGCAGAGTATGGCATTAACAAAATAAGAAAATCTACGGTTTCGTTTTGATTAAAATCTGTCTTCCTCCATCCCCCGATAGTACTATTTCTAGGTCTACCTGTTGTCAAGGAGGCTCTAAGGAAGACAGATTTTTACCATTCCGACCGTAGATTGTCGATATAAATTAAAATAATTTATATCGCAGTATGGATAGAACGCCCTCTAACGGGAAGCCCTCCTTAGAGCCTCCTTGACAACAGGTAGACCTAGAAATAGTACTATCGGGGGATGGAGGAAGACAGATTTTAATCAAAACGAAACCGTAGATTTTCTTATTTTGTTAATGCCATACTCTGCATAGAGTACAAAGACTCGTTTCATATGGGCTCTCTGAACCGCAAAGTGGAATGTTTTCCTGGCGGTGCCTTTTGGTATGTTATACCTGGGTTAAGCAGAAAGCTTGAATTGAGTCGAAATTCATTTCGCTTATCTTCCTTGTCGTTTTTTTTTTGGAGGTTCAGTGCTTTATTGCCTCGCCTAATTAATAATACTCTTATTATGGTTGTCATACCTGACCAACTGATCATTAATTGTAGACTGGATGTAATCATCAGGATCTATATACTTGCTAATATCAAAACCGGTTTCCTCCAGCACCTCCCTGACAGCGCAATGAGCAGGATCTTCTTCTTCATTTACTTTACCTTTCGGGAAACTCCAGGAAGATTTCGCCCAGTAGCTTTGGACGAGAAGAACATGAGATAAATTTTCAGAAAGCATTATGGCCCCATAGGTAGGTACACTTTGTTTGTACTCCTTCCATTTTTCCATAATCTCATTGAGTTTATGGCTCTCTGGTTTGAGGTGAGGGATGTGCTGTGTTAAATAAAACTTATTAATTATGAGGTCATATTACATCTAGGGTGCTCGGTAAAAGAAGTATAAGTCAATGTAGTCAACTTTTCAAGAGAATCCAAAAACGATAATTAATTGGCATATCTACTACCAATTTTATCTACGGCCTAATAATTTAATGTATTTTATAAAAAATCCACAAGGAAAAAGTTTTCCTGTAGTTGGCTGTATACCATATAATACAAAAAACAGTAAAATCCTGTATAAAAGGTATATTTAAAATCCCAGTAAAAGTTGTCCGTCAAGGAAACATTGGTTTAAAATGCTACATTAAGCTAGGATGTTTCAAAATATTTAGCTAATCTGCCCCAGGTAACATCTGAGCTGTGGATTTGACTTGTTTACATGTTGAAAGTATGACGGCAAGTGACAATGAAATGGATAGAGACCTCCGAACGATGACAAGACAGAAATGAATGTATTTTATATTACCATATTTTATTGACTTGTTCTATTGATACGAAGGTAAAGGTATAATCCTTTATAGTCTTTTTCTGCACAAATAATATTTTGACCATTTTTGACTTATAAGTACTCCTTTTACGGAGCACCCTACAAATAAGGTGATATGAATTTATGCAACAAAGTTCTTAAGTTAGTTAACTTACATCACAATTTTATATAAATTTAAGAACAGGAGAATACATTGATAACAGGTTGCCAGTCAAGAATTGACTGCAAATCTTCTTCTTAGCCTTCTATCGTCCAGGTTTGGACATAGGCCTCTGCGAACTCCTTTCATGGGTCTTTATCCTGAGCAACATATTTCGAATTTGTTCTGGCTACTCTTTTAATATCATCAACCCACCTCATCTGTGGTCTTCCTCTCGGTCGTTTACTTTCGTTAAGTCTCGAGTGTTGTATTCCAACGTTGGTCTTTTTCTCTAGCAGTGTGGCCTGCAAAGCTCCATTTAAGTTTGGCAACTTTTGTTGTTATGTCCTCGACTTTTGTTTTTGATCTTACCTAGTCGTTCATCTTTTTATCTGACAGCCATATACCTTACATTGCTCTTTCTGTTGTGGCTAGTTTATTCATATTTGCTTTCGTTAGGGTCCAGATTTGGGTCCAAAAGCATTTGACAGTTTAGATCATCAAATACTGCTGATCAAACTTGAAAAGTATGGAATACGAGGCCCAGCTTTACGTTGGATAGAGTCATTTATCACAGGAAGGTCACAGAGAGTTTGTCTGGAAACTAATGGTGAGAGAACACTCTCAGAAGCACTGAATCTCGAGTTGGGGATACCCCAGGGAAGTGTTCTTGGACCTTTTTTATTTCTTGTATACATCAATGATCTTGCTGAATCTGCAACAGATGAATCATCTAGCCTTATTAATTTCGCAGATGACTCAAATTATCTGATTTGGGCCAAAACTGTTGAAGAGTTGCTCTTGAAAACAGGTGAAAATCTGGAGAGGGCAGAGAGATGGTTCGCTGGGAATAAATTATTGTTGAACTGTGACAAGACTGTCTTCATCTATTTTAGAACCATTCAGTCTCGAGGTCTGATCACGAATATGGTAAATATTCAATCAGACCACATAGAAACATCCAACTCGGTCAAATTCCTGGGTATCTACATTGACCAATACCTGCAGTGGGATGTACACCTATTGCAGTTATGTAAAAAACTGAACTCTGCATGCTACTCAATAAGAGTGCTTAAAGAGTACTTACAGCAGGATACTCTTCTTACTGTTTATTATGCTAACTTTTATTCTCAACTACGTTATGGAATCATGTTCTGGGGAGGTGCAGTGGCAACATCAGAGCTTCTTATCATTCAGAAAAAAGTAATACGGATTATTCTTGGGATGAAAATCAAAGACTCATGCAGGGGGAAATTTAAACTACTAAATATACTTACTTTTCCAGCCATCTACATTTATGAATGTTTAAAATTTCTTTTTAAGAACCCTTTATTATTTAACCATTACATCTCCAATCATACCCATCACACAAGAGCTCTAAACCTAACTATCCCTAGACACAGGCTTACTCTAACAGAACGAAGTCCACTATATGCCTGTATCAAATTCCACAACAAGTTACCATCAGCGTTAAAACAAGACATTCAATTTGGAAGATTTAAAAGAGAGTTATTTAAATATCTGGTCATTGTAGAACCATATACTGTGGTGGAATACCTGGAGTATTAGTTGTTTTTTGTTTTTGTAACATTTAATGTCTAAATTTTTATTTTTAATTTTAATTTTAACTATGATAAAAATTGTTCTATGTACTTTAGATTTATACAATCTCTTTTCTTTTTACTTTTACATTTACTGACGTTATTTGCTCAAATATGTAAAAATTTTATGCAAATAAAAATTATTCTATTCTATTCTATTCTATTCAGATTTGACATCCATATGTCATGATAGGAAGGATTAAGGCTAATTATTTTCTAATACGATGGTATAAGGTTGCCCGTAAAAAAATGGCCACAAATTAAGGTTGCCAGCTTTTAAAAACACGAGGTATCAGAGATAAAATTAAAAAGAGCTTCACATACAACGCCACTGGTTTGACAAGGTTTGATGGCGAATGAGAGTTGTTAAAGCAAACATCTAGTCAAACCAATGGCTTTGCGCACTAACTCTCGTTTATTTAATCTCTGATAACTTGTGTTTTTAAGAGCTGGCAACCCTAAATGGTGGTCATTTTTTTACAGGCAACCTTATAGTCCAGAGAAATAAGATTTTTCTCGTGACACATCCCCTCCAGGCCAAAACCAAATTTTTTGAGAAGTATGGACATCTATAGTAATAACCTATATGTTTCCTGCAGCCGATTTTGATGATATACATAGTTATAAACAAATGAAGATCAAAAAACGGTAAATTATCTCTTTTTTCGTCTATTACCAAAAAGTTAAGCACTTTAAACAAATTTGAGAGTAAGAAACTCATAAATCGTATAAAAACTTTTAATATGGTGTTCGTTGAATATGCCTATCCTTATTTTTTGCTTAGAAAATTGCACAATAAGTCATAAATTTTGAGATTTTATAAATGTTTATAACTTATCGCACCTTGAAAACAAAAGTGGCACTATACTGAAAACATCAATTTTTAGTTATAGCGACATCTGCATTACTTTTGACTAAACGCTCCTATTGCAGAGACTCCTGTTCTAATAGCTCGCATAGTTTCTCCTAGAAGTCGCTAGTGTCACTTTTGACTTTTAGGGGTTTTGTCAAAATGGTAATTTAAAAAGTGGCACTGTATCGGTTTAGTGTCGGTTTCCGGCGGATTGTTGAGGGAGAAGCACGTCGTTGTACGTAAAAAAGTGACATTTTTTCTTTAGTGCCGGTTTTCACGCAAATTTAAAATGTTAAGTTTCATTAAGTATTATTAATAGTTTGTTTACTTTTACCAAATAAACGATTTTTCTTTTTAATATGACACAATTTCGTTTTATTTTTCTCTTTTTTATCATTAAGGTAAATATTAACTTTACTTTTTATTCTCATAATCAGAACTCTTATGTAAAACAAAAGTGGTACTATAAGGATTTTTTTTTAAATATTTTTTTCTAAAGTATTAGTTACATTATTAACTTGCCTTCTTCGGTAGAAACTAACTGTACTTTAATCAAATTGTTGAATAACATTAATTATAGTATTTAATTCGGTTATTTTAGTTCAAAATCCATTACAGACCTGTTTGAAAAACTTTAAACGGTCATACTGAAATATCTAAATTTTGGAATAATGTCACTTTTGTTTTCAAGGTGCGTTATGTAAAAATTAAGTTAGAACCTTCTTATTACACGGAATGCTGAGACTTCTTGTGCTTAAATTATATTTTAAATTTCAAAGCAATTGGTCAAATATTTTAAAAGTTATTTAATTTATTTATCCCAAATTCATTTTTTTTGCAACACTATAGAAAATTATGAGATTACAGTAATACTTCGGAGAGTTTATGAAAGAAGAACATTTATACTATTAACTTAATTAAATGAGAATGACAAAAAGTAATTTTAAACAGTGTAAAATTATTTTGCAAAAACATTTCGATTTTTTGCTTACTTAGAAACGATTAGCATAAGTTTTTAACCGTTACCTGTAGAAAAATTATTTTTTCATATTTAGAATGAATTTTTATAAACATTTAGAAAGAAAAACAATTGTCCTAGGACAATAATTAGGGACGAAGTTAGCTCCCCCCCCTTTTTAATTCAGATGTTCTTGCAAAATAATTTTGCAATATTTAGAATTATTTTTTGTCATTTTTGAAGATATTCTTCTTTAGCGACGAATCGATTGAGGGTAAAATTGTACATTTACCGCGCGCCTGCGCACACTGACAGTATGTAGTTCATTGCTAATCTTTCAAGATAGGTATACCTCGTCCAATTTACTTACCGTTGCACGTCATCCGCGCCATAGCCTGTGACACGATACCAACACGAAATATTTAGGCGGTGGGTGTGTTCGTTTTTAGAATCAAAATGATTCTAAAGGGGAACACACCTACCGCCTAGATATTTCGTGTTGGTATCGTGTCACAGGCTATGGCGCGGATGACGTGCAACGGTAAGTAAATTGGACGAGGTATATGTATGTATCTGTAACCGTGCAAATAAGTCATTAAAAGAATATATTAGTGGTTTTAGGAAATGTATTATTTATTATAATTCTTATTGTGTTTTTGGATTAATAAAATATTATGTAAGCATAACATTTTTACACTATATGTCGCCGTGTTGTGTAATTATATCCGAAACTTACATATTTATTTTTAGTGCCTCGATGGAGTAGTTAGAAATGCGTTAGCACTGAGATTGGAAGGTTGCTGGTTCAATTCCCGGGCGATTCATATTTTTTTTATTTTTGGTTGTTTTAATAAAATTTGTTTAAAAGTGGTAGATAAGAAAGTTAGTTTGATTTTTAAATAAAATACAAATAACCTTTTTAAGTATATTTACTTCGTTTAAATTACCTATTATATAATAGAAGAATATCTTCTTACGTGCGTACATAGTACACACACATTCTTTTTTTTTTAATTAAATTAATATTGTTAATCATCTTCTTTTATAAACTATCCAAAGTATTACTTTAATTTTATCATTTTCTGACTTATAGTGTTTTAAACTACAGTACAATTCCTCTTAACCGGTCACCTCGGGACTTCATACCTGGCCGGTTGCCGTTTTGGCCGGTTAATCCGAAGTGTACTTTACTTGCATACATATAAAAAAATTAAGAAGTATTTTTTACATATTTATGTACATATCTCATATGTATTTACATACGTTAATGTGCTACATACATACATCAACAAATATGTACAAGTTTAAAAAGTAATTATTTTTTAAAAAGTCTGTAATTTTCTACTGCTTTTTAACCTTCAGTGAATTTCTGTATGCGACATCCCTCCATTTTCTCTGACATCACCAAAACGTCTAATGCTGTTGACTCATGTTGCTGCTCAATATATTTTAATGCAATTTCTATTGCATTTTTGGATTCTTCGTGAGAAACCGTTTCCTCTTCTTCAACGTCACTACTCTCATCATATTCCTCTGGTTCTTTGGTTGCTACATCTATGATTTCGTCATCATTCAAAAATTCAAATTCAAGCTGATCATCATAGTTTATCATCCAATTTTCCACATCTTCTGGCTGTAATGCTTCGTTACTCAATAACTTTTAAAGGTCTTGTAGAGTGGATTTGTTTTCTTCTTCTTCAGTCCCTGCAATATTCGAGATCACAACTAGATTCTCAACATCTGGCCAAAGTTTTCTCCAAGATTTAACAAACGTTGAAGACGGCATTTCTTTAAATGCTGTAGCTAACATATAGATAACGTCCTTGATATTGATATTTTTGATGACTTCTAAAAGACCTTTGTCTTCACTCTCCGAATGTTGCAAAATTTCAGAAACAAGTTTACGCCTGTATCGTCTCTTTAAGCTTTCGATCACTCCTTGGTCCATCGCCATCGGCTGCACTAAGCTTGTCACATTAGGAGGAAGAAAAACTAATTCTATGTCATCTACATCGCAGTCATGAGGATGGGTTAAAGCATTGTCTACCACTAGAACTGTTTTGATAGGCAAGTTTACACTTTTTAAATGTTTTTTAACTTTTGGAACAAACTCTAAATTAAACCACTCTTTAAACAAGTCTGAATTAATCCACGCTGATTTTTATGACTTATAATAGATCGGAAGAGAAGATGAATTCAAGTTTTTGAGTGCCCGTGGTTTAGCAGACTTGCCGATAACGAAAAGAGGAATTTCTTGGCGTTCGGCTGTTGTAAACAGGCCGGTTAATCCGTCGACCGGTTAATGCGAAGCCGGTTAAAAGGAATTATACTGTATTTGACTAATTGCTCTGAAATTTAGGGTATGATTTAAGCACCAGAAGTATCAGCATTCCGTGTAATAAGAATGAATATTTATAAGAACTCAAAATTTATGATTTATTTTGCAATTTTCTAAGCAACCAATAAGGATAGACATATCAGCGAACGCCATATTGAAGTTTTTTGTACGATTTATGAGATTCTTACTCTCAAATTTGTTTAAAACGCTTAACTTTTTGGTAATAGACGAAAAAAGCGAAAATTTACAGTTTGTTGGTTTTCATTTGTTTATAACTATGTATATCATCAAAATCGGCTGCAGGAAACATATAGGTTATTATTATAGAGGTCCATACTACTCAAAAAATTTGATTTCGGCCTGGAGGGGGTTGTGTCACCAACAGGATTTTTTTTTCTTATTTCTCTGAACTATTATATCATCGAATTATAAAAAAGGTTTAATTTAATATAAGAAACCTTGCATCTTCATGAACGAACTTTTTATTTCAAAAATGAATTACTATTAATTTAAATTTGGGGACACTTTTTGACCGGCAACCTGTTATCAATGTATGTATTCTCCTATTAAATTTATATAAAAATGATATTTTAATTAACTAAGTTATGAATGTAATGATTTTGCAGTGGGATCTCGTATTATAAGAATTGTACAGTGATCAGCAAATTCATTGAAAATTAAATTTGAAAAACTGAACTAACCTGAAATACATGGGCGGCAAATTCATAAATGCTACAAGCCTTCAACCGGCTATCATTTCCAACGTAGAAGTCCAAATAGAACCAATGAGCCAATTCGATTTGAAAACAAATCCTTATTAAATTCTGTTTGGCAGATTCTGGCACACATATTATAAACCTCCTGTAAGAAGTGTAAGTACAAAAATTAAAAATGCATGATATAGACACGAAACTACAGAGATACTAAGTACAATAGGAGCATAAACTGATTAATTTTTTTTGCATTCCTACTACACCAAACCTTTTTTATTTAATTCAACAAATCACTTATAAAGAAAAAATTGGCTGAATTGCATAGAAATATAATTTGTTTAGGTATCTTATCAAAATAAAAATACTTTTGCTTTCTTAGTAATTTTTCCTTTTTGAGTTATTTGCAATTTATTGTGAGTAGCAGAAAGTAATGGCCCTGTTGCTGGATTGCAAGCTGTCAAACCCTATTCTCGTAGTCATAACCTTTGTTGAACAGTAGAAAGTAGAAATGCTGATTACTGGTCCTTGGGCTTGCTGAATATGGCTTTGCAATGCAGCAATACTTCTTTGACTGTTGTCTTCCTTTTGACACCTCTACAGGATCGCTGTTGATGAAATCCAGTTTTAAGAAATCATTGTTCTCTGCATAGTTGAATGACTAACATTCAATTGTCTTTCTACATCCATTTGGCTTGCTCCATTTTCCAGCAATGTAAGAATCTGAACAGGCTTTTGATATTTTTCCATCGTTATTAAGAAATACACTGTAAGGATGTCAGGAAAATAGTAAAATATCTCAGAAATCCCTTAAAATACTACAATAGTTCATACAGTTCCCAAAACAATCAATATTGCGATGCTTAGTTGATTAGTAAATAATGATTTATGAAAGATTTATGGTTTAATAGGTTTTGAGAATTTGTTTACTCTACAGGCTTAGTCTATCTTCTCAGTACATGTGATATATCATTTAATTTAATTAATATAACAGAACTACAAAGAATTTTAGATAAGGTTGTTGCAACTACTGAAGAATTTGGTCTGTCACTAAACATAAATAAAACTAAATTCATGGTTATATCAAAGAAAAATATTAGAAACATAAATCTACACGTAAATAATAAAACGATAGAACGAGTTCAGAATTATAATGAAACAAACGATTATACCAAAGAAATCTGAATTAGAATAGAAAAGGCTAGAAAAGGCACTAATATGAAACAAATATTATGTAGTAGAGACCTCAGCCTAAATCTTAGAAAGCAAGTACTAAAATGTTATGTATTTTCTGTTCTTTTGTATGGTGTGGAGACACGGACTCTCAATAAACAATGCCTCAATAGATTGGAAGCATTTGAGATGTGGATGTATCGAAGAATGCTGAGAATCTCCTGGACAGACAGAATAACCAATGAGGAAGTACTAAGGAGAATACAGAACAGCAGGGAGATACTGGATTCCATCAAAATAAGAAAACGTCAATACCTACTTGGGTCATATAACACGTGGTGACAGAAATGAACTCCTAAAATTAATTATGCAGGGAAAGATTCAAGGAAGGCGCAGCATAGGTAGGAGAAAAATGTCCTGGCTGAGAAATCTCAGAGAATGGTTTGGATGCAGCTCAACTGAACTCTTTCGGGCTATAGTATCAAAAGTGAGAATAGCAATGATGATTGCCAACCTTCGTCTCGGAGATGGCACGTAAAGAAGAAGAAGAACAGAACTTAACATATTTGCTACCAAGCGACTCATATATGAGCCACATAGATTTTTTGCATAGACCAGGGTCTTACCTTTAAGCCGGGGATTGTACTGCACATACCAGCAATTTAAATACATAGATGGTCTGTCTATAAGGACAAATCTTAAGCACCCCTTGGTAGCGAACGTGTTAAAAGAAATGTATAAAAGATATAAAATTTGCTAAATTTTGTGGGTGGCCTGTTTCCTCTAACGCCCAGTGTATTTTTACTCTTCTATAAAGAACATGTCTGTAGTCATAAATAACAATTAAGTTATATATTAATAACTGATAACATTTTTTTAGTCAATATAAGTATAATAACTTTAATAGCAACAATAATTATGATAAACATTGGTGTAACATTTTTATTAGCTTATTTATAGATAACAATTAATATTAATAATAGCTGATAATGATTTTTATGTATACTTCAAAGTCTTATATATTTAATTGCAGTATGTTGCAAAATATTAATTTTACACATGGACAAAGACCTATTTAAATTAGAAACTTTTATATTTTAATAAGAAGTGTAAAAAATATATTAGAATTAAATATTATTCAAAATAATTTCAAAATATTTTTGAATATAATACAGGTTGTAACAAAAAGTCAGGTCATAAATTAAATCACATATTCTGGGACCAAAAATAGTTCGATTGAACCTTACCTTAGTACAATATGCACATAAAAAAAAGATACAGCCCTTTGAAGATACAAAATGAAAATTGATTTTTTCCAAATATTGACAACTGTTATAGATTTGATATTGAAAATCGACATCTGACATTCTTATGGCTGGAACATCTTAAAAAAATAACAGTGAAATTTGTGCACCCCATAATAATTTTATGGGGGTTTTGTTCCCTTACCCTCCCAAAGGACACTGCACACATCTTATAGAAAATATAATGTCACTCAAATGAAATAAAATTTACATAAATAGATTGGTCTTGAAATTTTAATCATTTCATACCATTGCGCCAACTCTGAATTTTTGTTAATAAGGGCGTTAATAGTAATTAAAGTTTATCGAAATCGCATTTTTGAAGTTCATAAAACTGTCATTCATAAATAATATTAGTCTAGCGGCTATTGAAAACAGCCTACTCACACTCGCCATTAGCTTAAGCCGATTAGAGGCAGTACAACTGACCAAATTATACCTACTTTATTATCAATAATAAGATAAGATAAGAGTAAGCTTCTGCCTTAATCTCTCAGAAATATTTATGGAATAAGCGAATTACAAAATCTTTTTTCTCTCTTTGACACATGTACATTTCCATTCGATTTTAAATTTATTTTTATCTAGAATGTTTTTAATTCCTGGGTTTGTCAGTCTGAATAAATAAAAACAATTTGTTATGGCTTAAACGTTTCGGCTACTTGTCATTTTCAATAAGCACTTTAATTAATGACAATAAACATTACATAATAAACAGAGCAATAAAATTTACATTGAACTTGTTGGATTGGCGTTTTGTTGTGGAATGCGAGCTTGACTCTTGAAAACATATGGCAGAATTCACATACTCAAAATATTTACCAATGGTACATTTATAAAAATAAAATCTTAATCAATTTATTAAATTACAATATATATTGAGCCCATTGGAAATGGAATGAGATGAAATGAAATGAGATAGGCTGATGACATAAAGAAGTTTGGAGGACACAACAGGAAACAAGTGGCGCAAAATAGAAAATACTGGATTGAATTGGGGGAGGTCTATATCCAAAGTTGGATTACTGGAGGCTGAAGAAGAAGAATATATTGGAGAGATCCTTGATTTCTGTTTTGTTATTTATACAATTTTGATCATTCTTTATATGAATCATCTCCAATATACATCTTTTGTTATAGTTTTGTCCTTTTTCTAAATCTGTGCATTTTCAAAATCAAAAGCATGGTTATTTTCTATCGAATGTTTGGCTAAGGCTGTAGTGTTTACTTTGTTGGTTTGTACACTATGTGAGTGTGCAACAACCCTTCTATATATACTGATGTGTTTGTCCAATGTATTTTTATTAATTTACGCTCTTATTATTCAAAATACAGACCCAAATAAAATGTGAAAATCTAAAAAAATACAAATTTCAAGACCAATCCATTCATGTAAATTTTATTTCGTTTGAGTGACATTACATTTGCCATAAAATGTGTGCGGTGTTCTTTTTGTGTACTTTCCAATTAAATTATTATTGTGGTACCATTAGTTAAATACAATGTTTTTAAAATGTTTTTGCCTCTTAGTACTTTTTCAATAAGCCAGTTTTTCTCCAAATATTTTGAACATTTCTAAAATCCACCACATATTTTGTAAACGGTTAAGATTATTTTATAGACACTTGGCGTCTATATGGTTACATTATGAAAATAATATTCTATAATCTTACTTCACCATTTACAAATACATAGGTCGTAAAATGTTCAAAGTATCTCGATAAAAACTGGCTTATCGAAAAAGTACTAAGGGACCAGAAAATTTTTAAAAACATTGTGAACTAATGGTATCACAATAATAATTTAATTGAAATAGGTATACACAAAAATTTGGGGGGTTTAAGGGAACAAACCCCCATAAAATTTTTATGCGGTGCACAAATTTCACTGCTATTTTTTTAAAAATGTTCTTGTCATAAGAATGCCACATGTTCATTTTCAATAGAAAATCTAAACAGTTTTCAATAAATTGAAAAAAATTGATTTTCATTTTGTAACTTCAAAGTTGTAACTTTTTTTATATGCACATTTGTACTAAGGTAAGTTAGGTGTAATCAAACTATTTTTGGTCCCAGAATGTGATTTAATTTATGGCATACCTTTTTGTTACACCCTGTATATTATCACGCATATTCCTGGATATTATGACAAGTTCATGTAGGCTAAAAAGTATTTAGAGAATTTAAGATAAACAGAAAACTAAAAATCAGAGCTATTTTTATGGTTATAGGAAAAAATATTCAAAACAAGTTCTAAATAGACTGACCTACCATAATAAGTAAACTGGTTCTATAAATAGAAGAGATTTCATTTGCTGCAAGATGTTTCTAATTATGTTATATTAGTAATAGAAAATGTTTTACAGGGCATTACTGCTAAATTCTTTTACAATACATACTAATATCCCGAAAACTCTTAAATACTTGGTAATTCGCAGTTTTTTTATATAAAAAAGTTGTAACTTACGTTAAGAGGTCATTGAGAATATCAATTGGAATTGAATGTTTTACGGTTCTAGTTTCGACGTTTTCTGTTTCACCCATTATTTTAGTATCACAATGTTAAAATCATTCACAATATATCAAAATAAACACAAAATATTACGTGAAATACATGAAAAAAGGCTTTTGCGTTTCTCTTTCTTTATAAACGTTATACATTTTGTTCACAGATCACTTAACTCTCTTTAGATGTTTCACGCAGGTATCTCAAGGTCATACTAAACTAAATGTCATTTTTAATAATGATACGTTTTTTGAGATGTCGCCATGCACCTGGAGTGAAGATTTCTTCTATATCACTGAGTCTGAGTGTCATTATAATTTGTCAATTGTCATTGTCATCATTGTCAGTATGTCTTTATCCTTTATCTTTATGTCATGTCAGTAAATGTTTATCTGATTGTTAGCAATAATAAAATATCCTGATTTAGATAAAATGGATTCAAATACAGTTTTTGAAACAAAACGAATGTGATTTGAAGATCCCTAGGAAGATCAAATTCCTAGCTTACATTTGCATGGCGAGTTCAACAAGTATTTGTTATTAGAGAACAAGTAACACAGTTAGTGGTGTAGGGAAGCTAACGAATGTAACACCAAGTAAGTAACCCTTACTGAAAATATATAATTAATAAAAATTATTTTACGTGAAATGAATATGGTTATTATCAAATCAATTATATTAATTTTTTGTTTTAGTTGAAAGTCCTTCAACAAGTAGAGATGCACACATGTTTCAATAATTTGAGATACCCTTTTGTAGAAGTATTTGGAACTCAATTTGGAAGATAACTATTAATAATTTCATTTGTAAAGATACGATTTATAAAAAAGTATATACAAAGTGGTTTTGCTGGTATCAAATAAATAAATAAAAATACGTTGTCATGTCTTATTTTTTCCCAAATGGTATTTTGTATATTTGAAATTAAAAATAATTTGCATATTTTAAAACCAAATTATTTTTTTTTCAACTATACAAATATTTTAACCTAACATTTTCTTCCCACCAAAATTACATTTTGAAATTCCCGCTTGCATTAGTTCCGATACAAGCGGCATGGAGCGCTGTTTTTCATATTTAACCAAAGCGTTATCGTGAAACATCTAGAGGAGGTAGGTGATCTGTGATTTTGTTGTGTTATGATGAGAACTGGAACTGGAACTGGAACAGAAGAACAGAACAGAAAAAATTTCGTAGAAATCACAGAACAAAAAACATTAATATTCTGTCAATTGTCATAGTCCTATATCAACCAATCATATGAGGAGATACATCTAAAATTTATGTATTACAATGTCCATCTCTAATTTAAATATTATGTATAAAATTTCATTTTCATTCATTCAATTACTCTTCTTGTATATTTTCATTTATTTTTTGCCAATCTTCAGATCTAGTTTTGAGTAAAAAGGTGGCTATGCAATGACGCATATTTTAATTTAAAAGGATACCTACAACCACGGTTCTTAGACATTACTACGGTGGCATAGCCACCTTTACTTTACAAGCCATGAAGAGAAAAAGGCAACGTCGCAATTGATGACGTCCGTAGTCTGACTTTCGGACTACCGTTTTCGAAACTACGATTTTAAAGTACAAATTCTGGTAAAATTTATAGTATTTTTTGAGTCGAACAAGAAAATATTATTAATTGGAAGTTTGCACAAAATAATATTAAAAGTAATTCCTTGTAAGTAACGTTTATTATACAAAAAAAAAAACAATAACAAGAATATAAACGGTATTCATTTTTTTCGAATCCTAAGAAAACTAATAAGTATTTTCCAAAAATTTAAACGCTGAGTGAAAGATTACGTTAGGACCAAGGACCTAAAGTCCCTGAGAACTTCTATGTTTATTTTAATAAGTTACAGGGGTGAAAAACTAAGAAAATTTAGTGTGATTTTTAGTTTCAAATATGTCATTAAAAAAAACTTTTTATTCATTCTAAGGGATTTTTGGGCCTCGGTAATAAAGTAATCTTTTATTCTGCGTTTAAATTTTTCAAAAAAACTTATTAGTTTTCTCAGAATTCGAAAAAAATGATTACCTTTAAAATACAGGCGTCAAAATTTTTCATTTTGTTCCTTTCCCCTTAAAGTTTGTCGCACTTATTTAGAAACACCCTGAATTGATAAAGAACAAATCTAGTTGTTAAACATAAGCGAATTAATAAAAAAAAAACAGAATATTAAGAAAACCGGAGTCTATAGTTGGGTTTTAATTTCAGTATTTTTTAAATGCCCGGTACACCATAAAAATTTAACTATTTAGCAACAGTATTATTATAGCGGTATTGTTAAAGAATTAGGCTATAACATATTATAAAAATCACTTCAATCTGCCAACAGGTTTAGGAAATATGAGACATTAAAAATGACAAAATTTTTAAGTGGACGGATTTCTATATGCACGCAAGTTTATATAAAAATATATTATATTAAACTAAAATCATCTTAATAACATACCTTTTAATGTTCTTTATAATTTGGAGCACGAAATATTGTAAAATATTTCAGTTTCTCTGTAAATAAAGTGAAAATTATTTAAAAACAAATGAGAACTGTCAGAATTAATCGGTCTACCAATAGATGTTGCCAAGTTTCAACTTCATGGCTTGTTAAGTAAAGGTGGCTATGACGGTGGCCTAAATCGACTAACCAATGAACATTAAGGGTGAGATTACGTCACGAGAGTTTACTGTCATTTGAATGGTAATATAATTTTTTTCGAATCCTGAGAAAACCAAGTATTTTAGAAAAATTTAAACGCAGGATGCAAGATTACATTATTACCGAGGGCAGAAAGCCCCTTAGAATAAACAAGCAGATTCTATTGAATGAAATATTTGAAATTAAATATCACACTTCTCTTTTATTTTCAGCCCTGTAACTTATTAAAATAAACATTATAGAAGTTTTCAGGGACTTTCAGCCCTCGGTAATAATGTAGTCTTTCATTCTGAGTTTAAATTTTTCAAAAATATTTAATAGTTTTCTCAGAATTCGAAAAAAATGAATACAATTAAAACACATTGAGAATTTTGACATGCGTCAAAGTTTTATAAATAAATAAAATAAATAAATAAATAGTTTATTTACGGCCAAAATACCATTTACAAAAATACCACATATCACAATAGATATAGGTAATATCACAATCATAAATACATATTAAAATATATAGAACAATATCACTATATAAAGATTGAAAAATCGAAAATATATACATATATATATACATACATACATATGTATATACACATATACACACATATATACACAAATATATTAAATACAATTTAGCATTTTTTTTTCAATTTTTTCTTAAAACCAGGCAATGAACAGTCAAAAAAGTCAATATCGATATTATTGGCCCCCTTAGACATTCTTCCAATTGCTTTGTTCTGTGCATAATTGGTGCAATGAAAGTCTACAAAAAATAGTTCTTTACTACGAGTATTACATTGAGGAACTCTATATTTTATCTTCTCAAGAAGTGTTGAGCAATCAACCAATCCATTAGCAATCTTATATAAGAAAACTAAATCAAGAAATGATCTTCTATTTTCCAGTGATGATAAATCTAATAAGTTGAGAATTTCACTATAATTGATGTTTTCAGATGGTATATTTAGTTTATATGCAATGAATCTTAGAAATTTTTTTTGGACTTTCTCTATATTATCGATGTGGCATCTGTAGTAGGGTGTCCATATGCAGCTTGAATATTCTAATATTGATCTAACTAATGCACAATAGACAGATTTAAGACAATTTATATTATTAAAATCAGAAAGACTACACGTTTTACAAAACCAAGCATCTTCAAAGCTTTATTAACAACAAACTCAAAGTGCTTAGTAAAACTCAAAGATGAGTCAAAAATAATGCCTAAATCTTTAATGGAAGTTTCTGTTGTCAATCGAATAGTTAAAGAGTGTAGGTTGTAAGATTCTGTGATATCTCATTATTTTACATTTATCAATATTTAAATTCAGTTTATTGTCACAACACCACCTGAAAAAACTATCAAGATTCTCTTGTATTAGAAGACAGTCATTTATATCTTTAACTACCCTAAATATCTTTAAATCATCAGCATACAGTAATATTTTACAATCGGAAAAACAGTTTAAAACATCGTTGACAAAACAATTAAAAAGCATTGGAGAGAGATGACTTCCTTGAGGAACTCCTGATAAGACTTTAATTTCTGATGATAAGCAATCATGAATTTTGACAAATTGTCTTCTATTTGTTAAGTAACTTTCAAGCCATGATAATAATGATCCATGAATTCCTAATGCAGATAATTTTTTAACTAATATATCCTTATTCACTCTGTCAAATGCCTTGGAGAAATCGGTGTAGATCACATCAACCTACCACCGGTTCTCCAAGGCCTCTAAAATGAATTCCTCCAATACAAGTAGGTAGTGCATTTAACTCAATGTAAAATTCTGAACTATTGAATTCCAGCTTCCCTAATAATTATTTTACATCAAAAGACATTAGAAACTATTTGAAGAGGATTGAAATCTGTATTGGAAAGAACTGTTAAAATTGGTCTAAATACGTAATTAAACATATTCCAAAATTTTGTAAAAATGTAATACATTTTAGTTTTCAGCCCAAACTTAGGCCACACACAATGCAATAATGTTTACATTTTTGAACTGTCAATATTTTTATTTTATCATCTACTGTTTAAAAACAATACAGTTGATAAGATACCCTCAGTTGCGGAGAAAGGATTAATAATAAAGATTTTTTTTATTCAGTCAATGGTGTGAGCACTGTCAGTTAAATAGTAACGTGTGGCCTTACTTTTACACGCATACCTATATTGTGGCAAATGTATCATATTTTTCAAAATTTTGGAATGCATTTAAATCGTAGAAAATTTTTAACTTTTGATTTTAATACAGATTTTAATTCCCTACAAATATTCTCTCATGATTTTTGATGTAGAATAATTAGGGAAGCAGGAATTCAACAATTCAGAACTTTACATTGAGTTTCCTATGGCCCTTTTTACGATTCGCAACCCGGTATAAGATAAAATGTGTACTATTTTTCTTATTATTTCATAATAACACAAATAATACACATATATACACAATAACACACATTCAATGATCGAAAATAATTTAAAAATATGGGAATGTAAACTCTTGTGATGTAAAGTCAAAAATATAAGTCTCCCCACCACCGTTGGACAAGACAACCGTAATAAAGTCTAATAACCGTGACCAAAGAATACTCCATCCAACAAGAAGCGAAACTACCTGTCGGCTCCTTTGATATTCAGGGGACAGAAATATCCGTCAGAGAATGGTAGGGGTAATACTTCACACTACACTGAGAAAAGTAATGAGGAATTCGTTCAAAACAGTAGGAAATTTGAGTTACACTGAGAAACAAAGTAATAATTAAAACTAGTGATTTTAAGTTGATCTATTTAATATGAATTGTATTTTTTTTCTGTATAATTTAATATAACCCATATATCAATTTTGTACTGACAAGTAAAAAGGTTTTAAGTTAAAAATATCGATTTTGACTAAGTTTTGTAAACTTATATAAACGTGATGGATTTTTAATGCTTAGTTGAATTTAATAGTTAATTTCTAAATAGAGATTAAAATTTCTATCGATGTCTATTACATTTTTTCGTACTAAAAAACTTGTGAAAATAGATATTTTTGACCCAAGACCTTTTAACTTAGTACAGAATTATACTTTCAAATTTTCTATTAACTTTGTCTTATGTTGATAACTTTTCTGCTTCCTTTTGACAAATTTCTTTGAATGTCTATTGACCTCCAACACCACCATATTCTCGCTGCACGAGGAAACTCTGCGGCTGAGGCTAGAATGACTTTATTCACCTTCGATTTCTTTCTGTGCATCTGAGGTTTCTGGAAACTCTGGTTGTACTGTACCAAATTCAACTTGCCTGGATATATAACAATTATTCCATCACATCTAGCATCTAATACGTGGGAATTAATCTATCAGCTGACAACAATATCGAAGAAGAGGTAAAAGAACAAATCATTAAAGCCAATAGAACGGCCCGATGCTTAAATGACACAATTTGGAACAACAAACACGTAAGAGTGCAAACAAAGGCCCCAATAAGTCAGTTATTAGGCCGTTATGACTTATACGGCCGAAACAAGACCAGATACAAGCAAAACACACAGACATCTGGAGACCAACGAAATGAAGATCTTAAGAAGGATTGCTGGAAAAGGACTACAGGACAGGGTAAGAGGTGAGGAAATCAGAAGCATATATGTGGGGTAGACAATATAAATACCTGGGTAAAGAACAGAAAAGAAGAGTGGACTCAACACAAGGATAGTAAGAATAGCCAGGGACAGGTCACTGTTAGGCAGAAGAAGTATAGGACGCCCAAGGAAAAGCTGTAATGACAATTTAGGGACAGAATGAAATGCACCGTTGAAGAAAAACAGGCAGTACTGCCTATATGAAACAAAGAAGATATCAGATCTAGCATCTAGCCACCTTAACCTGTTTCTTATTTTGTTTCCAATAGGATCCACACCTAATTTTATCGTATATAGGGGAAGGGAGGGCAAGATGGAAGGCTTAACTTTATGGTGTGTAAAAAAATAAAAGAACGTAATGCAAAACTTTCATTTTAATCATTCTTGAAAGAGACCTTATACAGTTACAAAAGTCAGCCATTAAATATTATTAATAATAAGTAGAATTTTTTTATGAGTAATTAAAAAATAATGTCAAAAATTCCATCTTGCCCTTACCCTGAGGGCAGGATGGAAAGCTTGTTCGGACAAGATGGAATGTAGAGGAAAGCACTACATTTTACAGTTTACACACATAAAACTGCCATCTTCTCTGTCGGTACACAATTCATGTGCCCAACCATTACATACAGGACATTGTACCCAGTCCTCTGTGGGCGGTTCCACATAACGTTCACCACATACACAGAACACATCATTTTGTGAAGACTGTTCTAAATGTTGTACAATATTTTTAACTTTTTCCGTTTTTGTCCCTTTTCCTTTACCTTTTCTTTTATTCTCGCAGGTTCCTATTTCCTTGCTTTTATTTTTGCCTAACTATTATCTTCCAACTTGCCCTAAGTTGCAATTTTCCATCTTGCCCATATGCCCCTTTCCAATAATAATATCAATATTTTAAAAATGCTTTATTATTTCTCTTATTTAAATATCAATTCAGATAACCTGTACCTAACAGATACTTTGTATAAATGCATAATAATAATATTATACACCTTGTTTAAATAATCGTATCACAAAAATTCAATAATTGCGTAACATTTAACTGCGAAAATAAGAAGGAAGCGTGTACACTCATTAGCTGACCTGAACTGATGGAGCCGTCGTTTGTAAATGGAAGAGGTTCGCCTGCATCTGTGTGAGTGTGGATCCCGGCGCTTCATTGCGCAGTTCGGGTTTTATAGGTAATTTCCATCTTGCCCTATCCTTCCATCTTACCCTCCTTTCCCCTACTGATTCCTAACATTATCTTTTTTAGTTATTCGCTAGTTCTAGTTATTAATAACTGCGGGTTTAATACGGAACTTAACCTAGCCCTAATGAAGCTCTGCTTTCACACAAAATTTTCCAGTTTCAGCTGCATTTAGCTGCTCTCTAATTGTTACCGTGTGACACATCTCTTATGCCACTCTCACATATGCAGCTGACACTCCGTTCCTACTTCGTACCAATAGGTTTCTGGTAACTTTGCTATATGCCTTCTCAAGATTAATAAACACTATGTGCAAGTCTTTCTCTTCCACTCGTAAGTGTTTCCCTCAGCTGACATAAAATAAAAATTGATGTTGTGGACCTGCCTTGCATAAATTCAAAATGACTTTTATTTCTAGAACCGTATACACTAAAGTTTGTTAGATTTCAAATGTATTACGATGACGAAAACTTATTTTGAATAGGGTGCTAAGACAAATACTTAATGATCTGAACAAAATTAAGCAAATGTTTGTTAACTGGAAATAAAATAATACTATTGCAAATTACATAAAACACTAATAAAATAGCTATGTTTAAATTGTTTTTATTCTTTATTAAAAATCTGGGAATAAATAATTTTAATAGATAGGTACGTAGATATATGAAATCACATAAATGTTTGAAAATGAATCACATAATGTTTAAAAGGAACTTCTCTCATTGCCCTACGATCGTTTACCTGCTACGATTTCTCGGTACTGAAAAGAGAATTATTTGTTCACGATCTAGTGGGGCATCCCAGTACGAACTACGAACACGAACCACACAAGAAAATCCACCTTTGCGTGGAGTAATCACAATGAGAGTTTATTATATATATTTAATAGATATATATTAGATATATTTAATAGTATTATCCTTTTTTCTACAATAAGAAAAGATTAAACAACACAATAATAATTATACAAATACATTCACATTATTTGTTAGGTTCAACCTTAAGGCTGTATGACACTATGCATTTTCTTGTATCATTTCTAATATCGTTTCTGATATGTCAAAAAATGTGTCATACACAGATACAAGAAACGATATCAGAAACGATACAAGAATTTGTGTCAGGCACAGATTCTTGTACAATAACTGCGCCAATTTCTGCGCAAAGAGCAAAAACGTAAAACCTGCTGGTAAAACTTCTAAATGTCATAATGGCGGCTGAAAATGGGATCATATGATCATATGATTTATGTCTTGATGAATTTATTTGTGTTTTGTAGGTATTATTTATAAATATTTTATTGATACTTAATATACCGTTTGGTATGGTATGGACTACTGTTCTACTAATAACCATATATTTAGAATAACTTTGGGTTTCATATTGCATAATTTTTTAATAGAGGAAAATACAATAGTTCCAATTTGGATCAAACTGAAGATAATTATAATGCAAATATTTTAGCACAAATATCAAAACAAAATAAAAAACACAAATAATCAACAGTCAACGTAAAAATTCTAGTTATTATAACATTAAAATATTTGTTTTTAAAAGTTTATAAAATCCTTAAAATCAGCTGTAGACGCAGTAAGCAGTACTACCATACCAATGTAACGTGACAGGGCGACGAACAAAATTTCGACCAATCACGTGCCGAATTTCATACAGTTTTCGATACAAGAACTTGCATAGTGTCATACAGGGCACAAATGTACGTACAAGAAATGATACAAGAAAATGTATACAAGAAACGATATCAGAAACGATATTAGAAATGATACAAGAAAATGCATAGTGTCATACAGCCTTTAGACAAGAAAAGAGAGTTCAACAAACAGTTAGGGGTTAGGTTGAGAAATAAGAAATAATACATGAAACATGGCGGATCGTACATGCGCAAACAAATTTGGATCCTGAAATAGTCGATGCTTTCGCTTCTTATTGGATGGAGTATTCTTTGCCGTGACCTACAACACTCGATTTTAGATCCTGGCCCACTAGTTTGCGCCGTGTAATTTGGGTTGCCTACTGCGAACTTTTTACATGTCTTCTTAATCATGATGTGTACGTCTTTTCCGCATTCCACACACTTATTAATTCTTTCCACACCGAACATTTTCGTTGTCAAGAAAATGAAATACCTGCTCAAAAAGCAAACACAGAACTGTGAACAGTAGAAATGATTGAATCGGAAAATTTATCTAACAACTTCACTGTTCAATTGGTAATTATACAAAGACAAAGAGTCTACATTCTACCACATCCAATACTATTTTAATATTAAATATCTTGTAACTGCAGTAAAATATCGATTTTTATTATCACTAAATAGTCTTTTCAGGGTTTTTCTAAAAACAATTTTAACGATCACATAAATATGATCATTCACACATGACATAATAGGGCTTTTCATCGATTGTCATTTGTTTCGAGCTTCTGTCATATCTTGTATAATCTGTGTATAAAGGCCGCGTCCCACCATCAAATAATTTGATCAAACTGGTTTGAGCAAACTGAAAGTGACAGTTAGTGACGTCACATCCTGAGTGTTCATTGTGGATACTAATGAAAAATTTTAATTTTAAATAAAGTACAAACAAGTTAGACAACTCAATACAAAAAATTTGATCAAACTAGACTTATAGTGAGAGCACAGATTTTTAGAATTTCAAAAAAACTGCAATTGTGACGTCACTTTGACGTACTTCCGGAGTTTGCTCAAACTGTTTGATCAAATTATTTGATGGTGAGACGCGGCCTTAAGATTAATATACACGGATTATACGACATATGACAGCAGCTCGAAACAAATGACTGTGAATGAAAAGCCCTATTAGCATAAAAGCAAATCACATATGATTCATTGAATGCGCTTCGCAATTAAAATCTAGAGTTTAAACAACTGATTAAATTTCGTCAGCCCTAGCTTTTCACCGACCTTCAAGTGACTTTACATCAATTGATTTTGAATTTTGAGTCTATACTTTCCCAAATTTAATAAAATTTGTGATTTTTTATATTATCTAATCATTGTTTTATTTTAAGTCAAGCATAGCCACAGATCCATCTTTTTATAGTAATAATTTTTCAGTTTTATTTTTAAGTACATCTAAAAAGGTACTACCCGTACTACCTACCTACATAATTTAATTTATTCATGCCTAAAGTGACAAACATACAATGTGAATTTTTAAAGTGGTTAGGTAATATAGCAAAATTTTATTATTTATAAAATTCTTTTATACAGCATGACTTGCTCGAAAAACATTTAGATACCTTTTCTTTGTAAAATCTATAAATTAATAATTTTCCCATTTCTATTTTATTCCAATTTCTGTTTGTATGTAATATATGCCTTTATATTTTTATAATAACTCAAAGGCCCATTTCGCTGATTCAAGTTCGTGGCAACCCAAATTACACGGCGCAAAGCAGTGGGGTCAGGATTTAGACAGAATCCCTAATAACTTGTCATTTGTCATGTCAAATGTCATTGTCTTGTGTCAATGTCAAATAAATCACGAAAATCACAACTTTGTAAAAATATTTCTTTTTTCTGAATGTAATACAGTTTAATTTGTTGCGATTCTATTCTAGGCATAACAGTATAAACTGTTAAAATGGGGCGTAAATGCAACGTAAAAGGATGCCCGTCTGCTTCGAATCGTTCCAAAGATGAAGGGGTAACATTTCACAAGATTCCCCCTCATATGGACGTTAGACCAAAGTGGTTGTCGTTGTGTAGAATACCCGAAGATAAAAAGAACATAAAGATACTCTATGTATGTTCCAGACATTTTCTTCGAGCTGATTTTTGTAATTTCAAAGGTAAAAAATATATGCTCAAGCATGGAGTGTTGCCCAGTGTGTTCCCATGGGATAAATCAAAGTTGGAGGCTATTAAGGCAGTGGTTAAGAATGAAAAAGTTGTCAAAAAGGACAAAACGGAAGCTAAGGAGAAACCTTCTACCAGTATTAGACCCGAACAAGACATTTTACAAGACAATAGGATGGAAGAAGACAATTCTGATATTAACCAAGAGAATGACATGGGTGAAGATAAAATGATGGATGAAAGTATGACAGGAATTTCAAGACCTGAGAAACAATTGCCATCATCAATTCCAGCAACTTTAAACTTCGCAATAAATTCATATGTTGAGGCTCTAGATTTTAATAACGAATGGTGTCTGGCCAAAATAATGGAGACAGACGAAGAAGAAAAGGAGGTTCTAATTCATTTTATTGATATTCCCAGTAAACATGATGAGTGGATTTCCATGAATAGTTCTCGACTAAGACCTGCACAAAACGTAGACTTGAATCATTCTGCAAATCCTGTTGTAAGCTTGGAATCAGATATCGACCAAACTTCAATTGTAAATACAATTCCAATTGAAGCTTCAATATCAACTGAAGCTGAAAGTTCAGTTTTACCCACAAGTTCAGTAATAAGTACAATTGAAAATGTCAGTATTTTACCTTCTGCGCCCATAGCTTCAGCTACTGTTTCCACAGTTTCACCTACTGTTTCCACAGTTTCACCTACTGTTTCCACAGTTTCACCTACTGTTACCACAGTTTCACCTACCGTTTCCACAGTTTCTCCTACTACTTCCACTGTTGCAAGTGAAACTAATGTCAAGAAAGAAGTTGAAGTGGAAACCTACGTTGTAGGTGAGAGATGCCTTGCTGCCTGGAGTGACTGCAGAAAATTCCCAGCTACAGTTTCCAAAGTACTCGAAAATGGTAAGAATCTTGAAAAGTGATTTGGCAGTGTCATTACTTTTTTTTTTCAACATCTATTGTGAAAATTACATAAATTGCCAAATAAAACTATTTTTCGTTGATGTTTCTACTTCAAAATAGGAAGCAATTGTCAAAATACAATTTTAAAATGATTTGGATCATCCATTTATAGTCAAAAATGGTTAGGTAATTATCTCCACTGTGTTGTACCTTAAGAGGTTGCCAACTTTTTAGTTTTTATGATAGGTATGATATGTTTAACCCATTTGCAGACAACACTGCATAAGCAGACACTTACAAAGGGAGATTACGTCTGCATATGCAGTAGTGTCTGTGAATGGGTTAACAGGTTAAGTGCCACATACACCCGATTGGTTGGAAACGAGTCCCTCTAGCTGGTACCAAGACAAAATCTTGAACTGCTCATAAATGCCAATGCTGTTTTCTTTATCATTTATTATCATAGAACAATTTTACAAATACCATTTGATTTCTTGTGGAAAAACCAAGATATTATTGTTTGTTTTTTAACCAAGAGGAGTGATTCAAATTTACTGTGCCGTAATGCTTGTTTCTAATTGGTCCAACTGCAGGCAAGTTTACTCCATACAGGTATATATTAACATAGAGGGAGCCTACCTTCCGCGCTTACTGACGACAAGATCTCATGGACTGGTTTGCTGCATCTCTTTCTAACACATTGTATAGAAAATCTATGATGACGTTCAGTGTGAAGATAGGCACGGAAGAGGGGGACAACTGTAGCAGCTTTACTATGCGTAAGAGTGAAACAGCACTAATCCAAATAAAAAAGATGGTGTCGTCACTTAGCTCTGAATGACACTAATGACATTTATGAAATTTTGGCACTTCTGTCATTTTATAGGTTAATTAAGTATATCAGTGATTTTTTGTGTTTTCTACATTATTCCTTTAATTTTTAGATTTTTAGTCTACTTTTATATAAAAACAGATGTTTTTAGCACTCTAGCGATGTGTTAGTATAATATAATATGTATGGATTATCATCGAAAGCTGATATGATCAATGAAAAAAGAAGATGAATTTGGTGACTTTTCTAGTAACTTTCTTGGGTGTGAATCTGTCTTTTTAGTTTACTCCTCTTGGTTAAAAAATCAACTATAGTACATTGAAACTTGATATTGAAACAAAAATATAGCTGATATATGCCTGGTTGCACCGACAGATCTTAAAGTAAAGATATGCCTTAAGCTCAGCTTACGAAAAATATGAGTTGCACCATTGAATCTTAGATCAATTTTCAGTTTGGCACAATGGATTGCCATGTGGATTTCATCTCAACCTTTGTCTTAGTTTAGATGTACTTAGATAAGAATCAAAAATTATAGTACAACGTAAGTGAAACTTAAGGCGGCCCTATCTACAAGCTGAGCTTGAGTAAGCTGAAGCTTAAGATTTGTTGGTGCAACCAGGCATTAAACATAATATTTATTGGAATTATGAAAATTTTCAAAACAATCAAATATAAAAATGCTTTATCTGGGTATGTATTGACTTATGTTTTGGTATTTGAAATTTTTCTCGTATCCAATAGAAAAGTGGCTGAATCTTGCATAATCTGTGTCCTTCAATATCTTCCCCAAAATGCCAAAATATCAACAAAACCTGAAATCAACAACCAGTCAAAAAGTAACACTCAAAAGTAACATTTTTAAATATCATGATTGTAATGACAATTACATTTTTACCTCAATAATTTGACATTTTGATTTGAACTCTGGAAATCATTTTCACAAAAGATTATTAAAGAAACAAAATTGTGTTGGAAGAGTGTATAACTGACAAGGTGTTGATGAAGTTATATTTTGTTATGTTTTTCAAACATAATATTAACGCAAGACTTGAGTAATTACAAAATTCACAGAACAACACAGGTACATACAGATCACAATGAAATTAATTTCTAGTAATATAATTCAATCCTAAAAATACCCAAATAATGATGCTCATCCTATTGTGAGCTTTTCTTTTTCTTTAGTTGCTCTATTATTTTTTATTTCTTGTTATTCATATTTTGTTGGGGGTATTTTGTTTACTTAGAACCTCTTCAAAACATTCTTTTCATACCTTTAGTATGTCCTGCTCATTTACTAAATTCCTTCCATTTTTGCTATTGTAGTGTGCAGGTTTTCTTTGGTAACCCTTTTCTATTTTTTTACCCCTTGATTTAAGGTTCTAATTTCTCTATTTTAATAGAGATTCATTATCACTATACATATGATTTTATTTCCTTATCATTTGGTTATTTTTTTTTCTGTAGTTTGATTCATAATAACTTTCTGTATCTGATTGTGCAACATTTCATGACTTGCTCAATTATGAGACTTTTTATTTTTCAATTGTATAGTTTATACTTTTTTTACATTTGATTTAAAACTAGGAACTAAATGAAAAAAATTGAAATGATAAATAAATGTTAGCAAAAAACCCCTTTTTTTCATAGCTTGTGTACTCCCTATCTTATCTGGGAATCCCAGGGAAATGGCTGACATCTATTAACAGTATGTATGTTTCATTCTCCGAAAACTGCAGTATTCTAGTATCCAGAATATGTATAAACGACACTGTGTGGAAGTTGCACCATAGGGTTCTCTGCATATTCGATAAAAGGGGAAAGTTGAACTTATGCATTGCATGGAAAAGGTTAAATACAAAATATATTAAGATGTTTTAAAAACAAAAACTTAAGATGGTTTTACCATCCTAGACACCAAGTATTCTTTTAATGACAATTAAATTTTTTAAATGCTAATTACATTACTTCAAGAAACAAATACAGTCAGAGAGAGAAGGAAAGAAAGAGGTAATGAGATTAACTATGTTCTTTATTTTTCAGATACCTATGAGGTAATCTTCGATGATGGTTTTCCAAAAGTTTTAAAAGCTCATCGTATGGCTAAGGCGCTTGGTAGACATCTTCAATCTAGTCCCCTTTTCGAACCTATAAGAACTACCAAACAGGATAGAAGGACGAAGAAACGGAAGTTAAATGTGGCAACTCTATTCAAGAAAAGACGAAGGATTGCTAAGTCAGAGGATAAACAGAAGAGGAGTTCAGCTGCTAGTTTACCTCTATCAGAAGAAGCTCAGGAAGTTCTAATAGATTATCCAATGAGAGAGTTGACTGCCGAGGAAATTGAAAATTGGAAACCAAGGTATTTTTTAATATTTTTCTATATTCACGCTTATTTTTATATAAGCAGTAAATCCATTTTTGATGATTCCTAGTCGATTCATTGAATTTTGTTTTAGTTGGTACAAGGGAAAGCCAGTCGGTATAGAATCCACCCTTAAAACTCAAGACGGCTTAAAAACATCCTACATCGTACCAGATCCTCGTCTTCCAGAGGGATGGAACAAACATATTTTGAAAAAGAAAGGTTTTCCTGGAAAATGGGATACTGTCATTGTTAGGTATGCTTCACTTTACTTGTAGTTATGCCTGGTTGCACCTACAGGTCTTAAGCTTAAGACTCGGCTTAAAATTAGTAAAAATTTAAAGTTAATTAGATTAGCAATTTATTTTAAAAGTTTTGAATTTCCTGTTTGTGTAAATAAATAATATATTTTTTTCATTTATGTAAAGTGTTATAAAAACTAGTATTTTAAATGTAATTGATTTTCTAGTCCTGAGGATAAGAAATTCAGATCAAAAACAGAAATAGCGAAATATTTGGAAGAACATCCTATTGAAGGTGTCAATCAAAATTTGTTTGACTTTTCTTTGGTGTTACGAAGAAAACGGAAAGATCCTCATTTATCGGCTCCAGTAAGAGTAAGAGTAAAAGTAAAACCTGCACCAAAATCTCCAGAGAAAGATCCCAAAGAACCAATACCTGTGCCAGTACTAAAAGAACCCGAGCCAGAACCAACAGAAGAGCCTGTCAAAGAAGAAAGTAAGACTTTATTTTATTTTCACATCATTTTTCGGTTGATATATCGTCGGTCGGATTCATTATTGGAACATTTCAAATTATGTTATTGTTGGAAAATGCAAGTTAAAGTTTGAAGAGCATTTGAAATGCCAATTTAATCAAAACAGTTTTCTCCGATTTTCAAGATTATTACGCCAATGTATTAAACAAGGGTTACAGTTTAATGAGGAATTGTTAAAAAATTTAAAATCCTGTTATTTTTTTAATAATAAATAATTTTGTGAAATGTTCCAGTAATGAATTAGGAGTATGTATTAGAAAACTATTGCAAGTGAAGGATCTAATGGTATTTATTTATTTATTTATTATTCATTTACGGACCGAAGTCCATTAGTACATGATACAATTAAAATTTTTACAATTAAAATGTCACACAAATTAGAAAAATAAGATCTAGTAGATACAAAATTGGTAAATACATAACAAACAATAATAAAGAATAAACTTACTTGCTCTCATTCAACAATTGAGAGCTAGAACATTTTGAAATTGACAAATACAACTTATCCTAGAACAAAGACAATAACAGTAGTTGACAAATCAGTCTTGAAATTAGAACATTAAGATAAGTATAAATATAATTGTGTGGAAAACGCAGTAAAGTCGTTCACAAAGAAATCAATTTGCGGAGATAATGTGTTTGCTAATTTAAGAGTTTTAGAGAGATAGGAACTTGAACTATAATTTGTGCGGTTAATGACCTCGTGGAAGGTGGTCACAGAACGGGTGGTTCTTGAAGGTACATGTAGACCAATTTTATTTAAAAGTGGGATACAGAATTTATGACCATGAATTAAGTTATATAAGAAGCAAAGATCTTTATGTTGACGACGACTCTGTAATGAGTCAAGTCGAATAATTTGCAGTAAAGACTCATAACTATGACCAGTGAGATGCATCTTATAAGCATAATAACGTAAGAATTTACGCTGAACTTGTTCGATTTTATTAATATGACAGTTATATTGAGGTGACCAAACACATGATGCATAATCTAAATGTGGTCTAACCAAAGAACAATAAAGAAATTTTAAAGAACGACCAGTCGTAAAGTCATAGCTGCATCTTTTAACAAAGCCAAGCATCTTTAATGACTTAGAAACCATGCTATTAATGTGTAGGTTGAAATTTATATAAAAGGTATATTTCTAAATGTTCTGTTAATGAAATAAATAAATGACAACAAATTTCAATTGAACGTTTATTCTCAAGTACACAAATCGAAAATTAAATGAAAAAATAAAATTAAAAAAATGTAGGAAAATCAGAAATATTTTATAATAATAATTAATTGTTCTCACATTGTTCTTCATGCTCAGCATGATTTTCTGTGGCTGGTAACCCAGCGTAATACTCGCGGTATACCTTCGGAATTACATTCGAGTCACATAAGGACAGTAAGTCCCTTTTCTTTAAACTCGATATCTTTGGTCGTACCTGTTTTTTTTTTTCGAAGGTGTTGTTCTACGTCATTAGCTGCACTTTTGCCCCTTGTCCTATGGCGTACATTAATGAATTTCATCGTAGCTTCCGGATCATAAGAGTTGCTATAGCAAATTTGGTATGGAGAAGTAGCTTGCATAAAAAATTTTCGTATATCATTCCATACAACACGATCACCATCAGTATTTTCTGTAAAGTTTTTACCAAACTGTGTTACTAGATCTTTTAGATTTAAAATATCTGTGAAGTCTAATTCTAGTACTCTGTATGGAAGTCCAGTCTTTTTGGCACATTGAATTAGCGATATCCATTGTGATGGAATGAAAATGGAACCATTTTTTAATATCCTTGATTTTTCTCGTTCGATTGTACTATGGACCCTGTCCCCTTCATTTTGGGTATGTCCAACTACTAAGTACTTGTGCGTAATTGATTTAACTTTTAAAATTTGAATAGCATAGTGATAAAGACTTAGTAAGTATTTATTTTTGTTCTGAGCTGAACAGTTATCCGTATAAAATATAACATGTTTTCCTACACAATTATCTTTTAAAAATAAATAAATACATGTACCGACTTCATCGCAACCTTTACCCCCTAACGACTCATTCCATAAGTAGCAGTTAGCAGCTTTTGACACAACATCATAGACGGTGCAGTTGTATACATTTAACCTTCTTTTATAGAAAAAAAGGGAATCATTTCCGGAGGGTGTTTGCAGGACAGCTTGCATGTCATAACAGCATATTATTTTACTTTCATCATTTTTGCATGATGCTATGTCAGCTCTTTTTTCTTCTCGGCACAAATCTCTTTCCTTCAAATGCTGTTCATAGGCACACATCAACTGTAACTTATCATCACCTGTAGCATTTTGATAGGACAAACACAAAGAGCATTGGTCTTTCTTTGGCTTATGAAACGCAATGTTAAATTCATTTCGAAAAATGTGTTCGTAAGTTCCTTCTTTGACTTTAAATTTGTTATTTTGATGACACCATTCCTTATATTGGCGATACATCAAAGCCAAATTCAAATCACCGTCTAGATATTCCTTACTTGAAGATGCTCGACAATAATGTGACTCTTTTCTAGGGTAAGAATTTATGTGTTCTCGGACAATATCTTTAACATCGTCTGATAGACACCTACCAGTATTGCCGTGATGTCCTCTACGGTCCTCCGGTATTATCCCACTCGAATTAGATAACTTATTAACTGTAGATAAAAACGAATGTCCTATATCCAACGTTGCTGTGTAGAATCGTTTACATACTCGAATTTTCTCTGCATGTATTGTAAAATGATATGACACATTCAATGATCGAGTACTATTCGCATTGTGCAATGAATATTTCGGCTTAACCACTCCCATGCAAGTTTTAATGTAGTAGCGCTGTTTGGTGAGGTCACCGATATTCCAAAAGTCTTCAAATAGTTTCAATCTACTCTCTTCATTTATCTTCTCTGGGCATTTTAGTCGACAGTTCGTACATGGTGGTTTTGGTTTCTTAGCTGGTACTGTACGTCCTTTTACGGTTTGGTAGGCTTTACCACTATTCTTTAATTGTTTTTTCACATTCTTAATCCACTTTTCTGGCTCTCTCTTTCTCTTTTTAGTTTTATTCCGGGTAGTAGACACTTTTTCAGATTCAGAAACATTTCCATCTTGTAGTTCTACGTTAGCTAAGTTAATATCATTTTCTGTTTCTGTTACAGGCTGTGATTGAACCAATTCATTTCCTGAAAGTTAAAAAATATTCTTAATTTAGAAGCCCTGGAAAATGTTACCTAATAATTAGTAAAAAACGTGATGGGGTTTTCGATTACCCAATTCGATGATAATATTTTGTCTACTTCGTCACCTACAACTAAATAAGGTTTATAACGTAAAAATAAAAGAATGTAAGGCATAAAAAATGTAGAGAACATACAAAAAAGTTCTTACTTAATATAGGCGCCACTTGAGAAACAGTAAAAGAGGTATCAGTATTATGTCGTCTCATACTTGAAGACGGGCTTCTTTCATAGTCCATGTCCACAACAGACTGACCCCCTAATCGAAAAGATAAAAATCGTTTATTATCATTTTAGTAACAATATACATACTTACATTTTAATGCAAAAAAATTTAAAATGTACCTACTTAAGTAATAGCAGTACCGAATAGTTACTTATTAACACATTGGACCATCTGCTTTAAAAATATTAACTTCGGGTACTGTTAAAATTAAAATAGGTATGATCATAGAATTATTTTCATAAAAAAACTTACCATGTCCATGATTGTCCTCTACATTTTCCGTTAATAAACTTGAAATAGCTAGTTCAATCAACTTCTGTGCTCTTGAAGACATAATTAAAGAAACTATGCAGTTAAAACATACACTCTATATCGCGTTCAAAGCACAACTGATACAAAATTTCTTGTATTTAATACAAGAAAATAATTTTTCAACATTGGATTCTCAACGGCGTACTGGAACTTATCGAAATATACCGTTGTAAATAATATTCACGTAATGATCTTAAAGTCGTATCGGAACATTTCGAAATAAACTGTTAGTGGATGGGGATGTTACACGAAATAGAACAATATTATATCGGTTTTTGTCATTTTGACAGTTATTAAGGACGATTATATTTTATTCCGTTAGTGATTCAGAAAGAGTCCGCAATTTTTAACCATTTTACGTACTTAGTTCAAAATAGCTAATTTTGGAAATGTTCCAGTAATGAATCCGACCGACGATATATTCAATACCCATACTTTTCTCCAATAAATTAACACACCAACATTCTATGAATGTTATTTTTTAATTACCAACAATTCACTACCTGAATTATTGGCAAAATGTGGATTATCTCTAACATATTGTAATTTTTTTATTTTGCACTACCACAGATTATAATTTATCAACAGATAACTAAATAAATAATAATTTTTCCAGGTAACGCCAATTGTTTGAAGATCCTTTTCGAAGACAGTGCATATAAATGCCCGATAGAAGGGTGTGGCAAGAATTTCAGGCGAGAAAATTTGGCCCAAATGCACGTCAAGCATTACCATCCTGAATATACCAAATTTCTGGATTCAACTCCCAATGTTGCCGACTTGGCCTACGCTCGTACTGTTGGTGAAAATCTCGACAGGTCTCCAGGTGAGCTTTTAAAATGTTCTATTTTATATTTATTGTATCTATCTATTTATATTTGAATAAACACAGAAAGTAACATATACATAATATTTTCATTTGTTACACTTGAATTTTATCTATTATCTATAACGATTGAACCCAATTTGCTCTCAATATATTATTGCTTATATTATATTATTATGTTTAATCAGTCGAATGCCTTCTCAAGATCCATGAAACAAGTTTTTTCGAAAGTCACAACTTTTTTGTAAGAGAATGCGCATACAAAATAGTGTTTCTCTAGTTGTTAGACCATTTCTAAATCCAAATTGCGTATTACCCATTCTACTTTCACACAGAAGCCCAGTTTTAGCCAACTCGACATCATGCCGCCACTCTTCTCTCTTGAGCAATCTCCATCTCAGATGGAGATAGCTTTCAGATCTTCTGCCACTGGAGTCGAGGGCGTTCACGTGTCTTCTTCCAATTGGGACTCCCTCCCATACCAGCCTTACTGCTCTTTCGTCAGAATGTCTTCTGGGGTGTCCTGTCCATTGGAGTCTTCTGGACTTTATTTCTTTTATTATTTTAGCGTCTGGGTATAGCTCTTCGAGCTCTTGGTTAGTTCTTATCCTATATTGTCCCTGTGCTTCATCAAGCACAGGCCCACAGATCTTCCCTATGAGTCAAACATGTAGTCTTTCTTCGTTTGCCTTTGTTATCGTCCACGTTATCGTTTTGCCTATGTTATCGTAAACTAACATGTTTTATTGGTTATTTACGAACTATAAAATAAAATGTTTACTCTGTTATAACTAATTAACATTTATTTATTTTTTGCTGCAAAAGACGATTTTGACTTCAAGATGGAGAGCCACTTCTTAAGTAATAATTTTTATTATTTCTTTATGTTTTAATATCTAGAATAAGAGTTGTAAGACTTTTAAGTATTTAAGCCAAGGTGGTACTTGTATGAAACAAATAGAAATGAAAATAGCACGGGGAAAACAAGCCACGAAATCACTTCATGGAATGATGAAGAACAACATTCTAACCAAAGAAAACAACAAAAAAAGGACATGGAGCAGAAGTATAGGCAATGACAGCAACAATACGAAATAAAATACGGACAGTTAAATTGGAGTTATGAGAAGATGCCTACAAATCACCAAAGAGGATACAATAAGAACAGAGGAAATATGGAACAGAATGGAGGTTGAATTACAAAAAATTTAGAAAACAGAGCCCTGCAATGGTACGGGCATTTACAAAGAATGTCAGAGCACAGATGAACGAAAAGAATACTGGATTGGGATCCGCCTGAAGAGGACGGAGAGGAAGACCTTCTATGAGATGGAAAACTTACATAGGTAATGCTGATAGATAGAGACCTCAGAGATGGCGACTGGGAGAATAGGATGCGGTAGAGGACAGAAACGACGAATTCATAATGGGAAAAAGGCGACGAAGAAGAAGAAGATGTAGACTTCATCAGAGAGCCAGTTAAACATGTAGAATTGTTGAGATTAAAAAGCTGCCGAGTTTTTTAATCGCTATCCTCTGCTGTCTTGCCAGTCATTTTATTCTCGATTTCTGGCATTGACGATCAGTGGACCGATTCTATAAGATCAACGCGAAACAATTACGTTCGTTATCCGACGGTTTGCTATTCTGTAAGCTCATTCGGGAAGAACCGGAGAAGCAGATCACGAAGCCGATTACAAAGCGAAAGCGATAACTTTTGGCTTGCGTTTCGTTTCGCTTTCGATAGTGATTGGTCGATCATTTTCACGTGGTACACAAGCGCAAGCGCTAAGCGGGTTGTTCGTTGTTGATTCCGCAAGAAGTCTGTGTTTTTTGTTGATAATGAATTCGTGATGCTCTTACACCATATCTTCCGTAAGTTCCTGTAGCTCATCAAAAAGGAATCGAACTAGTTCTTTGCTTAAGCGAAAAATATCAATAAACCTTATATCTGTTAAACCAAATGGGTCACTTCTATCTCGAAGGAACCCGCTTTCCTCTCGCGCTAACCGTAGATGGTTTCTTCGCGAGTTTTCCATAATATAGACCAAATTGCACCGGCAACATTTTTATTAAAATATACTAAAAATATAGTTATTCAAGGAAATAATTCAATCAAACTTGTGCAATAAGGTTATATAAATAAATACGTCATGCGTCATGTAACAGCATGTAACTGCTAGTTACTCTTCTTCTTTCTTTACTTCTTCTTTTTTTTACTCCCTGCACGTATATTTGCAATGTTGCCGTAATTATTTATTCATACGTCGTTTAAACTCGTATATTATCGTATGCCGCTAGGATAACGAAGCGAAAGCGAAAACTAACCTTATAGAATATAAACATAAATCAACTTCGCTATCGTTTAGCTTAGCTTTCGCGATAATAACGAAAATTATAGAATTCGCCTACAGTTCTTTGCGCAGGATAATACATTCGTGACTACTAGAGGAGGTCCTCAGAAGAATGAAGAAGAACCGAGGGGTACTGACCACCATCAAATCTCGAAAGTTATAGTGCTTTGGACACATTATGCGAAATTAATCCAGATATGGTCTCCTAGAGTTTTTCATTATTCATCATCATTCTCTTTGCCTTATCCCTATGCGGAGTCGGCTTCCCTAATTGCATTTCTCCACACAATTCTATCTTGGGTCATATCAATATTAATCCCCTTTACCAACATGTCCTGCCTTATCTTCTACCCCCAGGTCTTCTTTGGTCTTCCTTTCCTACTCCTTCCAGGAATCTGCACTTCAGCTATTCTTCGTATTGGGTGGTTAACGTCTCGACGTTGAACATGACTAAACCATCTTAACCTATGCTCTCTTATTTTGGCATCAATTGGTGCCACACCTAGACTTCCTCTAATATACTCATTTCTAATTTTATCTTTATTTGTTACTCCACTCATCCATCTAAGCATTCTCATTTCCACCACATGCATTCGTTGTTCCTCTTTCTTTTTCACTGCCCAACATTCAGTTCCGTACATCATAGCCGGTCTTATGGCTGTTTTATAGAATTTTCCCTTCAGCTTCATTGGAATTTTTCTGTCACACAACACATCACCCGCTTCTTTCCACTTCATCCATCCAGCCCTAATTCTACTGCATGCATCTCCATCTACTTCTCCATTACTCTGTAATGCCGATCCTAGATACTTAAAACTATTGCTTTTCACAATCATTTCACCATCCAAAGATACCATTTTATTTGTAGTAACTCCATCTTTAAATGAACATTCCAAATACTCTGTTTTTGTTATACTAAGTTTTAAACCTTTTTCCTCCAGAGCTTGTCTCCACTGTTCCAGTTTTTGTTCTAAGCCTCTTTCACGATTTCCTATTAACACTACATCATCAGCATACATTAGGCACCATGGAATGCTACCCTGTAGTTTCGCTGTTATCTGGTCCAAAACCAATGAGAATAAATAAGAACTAAGCACCGAGCCTTGGTGCAATCCTACTTTCACCTGAAATTTATCAGTCTCTCCCACACCTGTCCTAACACTCGTCGTTACTCCCTCATACATATCTCTCACAATCTTTACATATTCGCCAGAGACTCCTTTCTTATTGAGTGCCCACCAAAGAATCTCTCGAGGAACTCTATCATATGCTTTCTCAAGATCAATGAATACCCTATGAGCGTTGGTCTCTTTATTCCTGTATTTTCTGTATTCCAGTTGCCTTACAATGAAAATTGCATCTGTTGTTGATCTGCCCTGCATAAAGCCAAATTGATTATCGGATATTTCGGTTTCTTCACGTATCCGTTTATCAATTACTCTCTCCCATATTTTCATGGTGTGGCTAAGTAGTTTTACAGCCCTGTAGTTTGTACATTGTTGTGTGTCTCCCTTGTTTTTGTAGACAGGTACTAATATACTGCGTCTTCATTCGTCTGGCATTTGTTTAACTTCCATAATTCTATTAAATAGACCTGCTAGCCAACTTATTCCTGTCTCTCCCAATGCTCTCCATACTTCCCCAGGAATATCATCTGGTCCTACTGCCCTTCCTTTCTCTATTTTTTATTTCCTACAATTTTTCATTATTATCCCGGTTATTTATAGCGTTCTTCGCCTTCCGGTTCCCAGTTTCCAGCTTCGTCGGTCGTTCCATTCGCTAAGCTGAAGATTCCTTTCTGACATTGCCTTCTGAATGCCGCCTTCGAATGATTGTTTCGGCCTTCCTCTCTTCCTTATTTCCCTTGGCGTCCATTTTAGAATTTGTTTTGGCAGCCTGTCGTCGTGCATTCTTTCTACAGTGACCGTACCAGATCAGTTGTCTCCTTTGAATTTCGTCTATGATGGTTTCTCCTAGAAGCCAGCTTGGTCTCCTAGAAGCCATTCAGTAACGAAAAATATTTGGAAAGCGAGGTCCAGGAAGAAGAGAACATCCTGGTTGAAGAACTTCATAACCTGGTTTAACCTCATAACCAGATTTAACCTCATAACCTGGTCCTCAGCGCGGACTCATAACAGTCAGCGCCGCTGCAGATAATATAAAGATTGCCATGATGATCGCCAACATTCGTCACGGATAGACACATCAAGAAGAAAAACACTACTATACCAAGACAGACCACTATCATTTAAAATATATCTTGGTTTTAATACATCCTACTATTTGTTGCTAATTATTATATTTTTTGTAATGTTTCGTTTGTTCATTTAATAATAACATATATACGAAACTACTTAGAAATCTTGCTTACAGTTGAGTCCACGAGTCTTTACCCGTGCGTCATTAATACCTGGCGAGATAAAACACATACTTTTTATCTAGCATCCACGCATGAAACTAATGACAAACCACCTGCCGCCTGTTCTTAAGTAAAAACACATGTTATTGTTATGAACGATCTAGACTCAGTGCATTGAAAAGTGATAGGTACAAAAAAAGGCGATTGGGGATGTTTTCACATATTTTTAAGTACAATTTCTGACGTTTTGGTTTGTTTACTTTTGTGGCTGTCAGTTTGTTGAATTTTTTGCTGTTATTTTGTCGAATTTTTGCATTTTGAAGTTTTTTATAGTATACAAACAGTTGTTTTCACAACTAATTTTATATTGGAGTTAGAAATTTTATGATAAGTTTATGTTATTTTACGATAAATTTTGACAACGTACAAAGCTAACCTCATTGACACAGTTAAGGAATGCTTGTGTTTAATGTTCCTCCAAAGTGAATAAAATAACAAAAAGAAACTATGATATAGAATTTTTTTATAAATTCTTTATTTAATTATTAATCAATGATAATAAAATAATTTATTAAGCTACTTCAAATGTAGCTCTAATTATGCACCAAAATTTTAAAACAAAACTTAAATTTGACATTCTATTTATTTGATAACGTCAAATTTTATACTATAACCCGTGATCGGAATAATACCCACTTTCTGTCACTTGCTGTTGCGTTTAGTAAATTTCCGACTTATTTCGTATGCTTTAATTAAATGATAACGCACGGGTAAAGACTCGTGCACTCAACTGTATATTTGTACTTTATCGTTTTCTTTTTTAATGATAAAATTCAGATTTTAGTATGTCCTTATTTGTGTTTATAGGACCTCAGAAACCCCCACTAAAACCCGCTGTAAAAATTCCAACCCCCAGATCATCTAAACAACTATCGTTTGGAATAGAAGAAATACCAGAGGTAAAACCGAAGTTATCACCAATTTCGAAAACCAAAGACCAAGAAATCATTAAGCTGCTCAACACCAGGCCTCATAGTCATTCTGAGCCGGACTCGCCACTTAAACATGGTTACGAGTCTCCCACTGTTCCCCACTTTGAGCCGAAATTGAGAGATCTGTTGATGAAATCTGAGCCTATTCCTAACAAAGACGAATTTGATTTCAAACCGTTGATGAGAAGTAAGCCTGGTATTAAGACTTTACTACCTGTCCATAGGCCACCACCTGAATCAACTTTTGGTAAGATTTTTTTTTATTTAAAATTAAAAGTCACATCCTCCCGAAGGATGTTAGCGATATGACTATCACAGTATATTTAAATGCAATTGCTGTTACTAAAGCGTCATGGGGACCTTTTGGGTTGTGAAGACTGGGTTCTAAAATCAAAAAAAGTTAAATTAATTTATCTATTTTAGTGGGTGGGGGCTGTTGGGGTATTGTTTTTTTTTCGATTATAGCGAGTATTGTTATATTTTCGAGTCTAGGTTGAACCGTGATAGTGTGTACATGTGTGTGTGTGATCGCTCCGTATCAAAGTTCATACATTGGGCCGGTACGAGTTTAGTCATCCACACTACATTCACTGAGACAATTACAGGTAACATTAGATTGTAATTAGCATAAAATAAATAGATAATTCTTTATACGTATTTGTGTGAAACAGTGTTATAAAGAAAGATAAACAAACAACAGAAAAAGCTGACAGGGATAAGCTTCTTGACCTTCGCAAGGTTGAATTGGGTTGGGTAGCTTTGCGCTCTGTCAGCGTTCGATTATTTACAACAACAATACATTGTTATACACACACAGATATATTTATACAGAGTGATACAAACCACATAAGGATGAGCGACTGGGACGAAATCAAAAATTTAATAACAAATTTGACGTCGGAAATGCGCAAAGATCTGAAAGAAATTAAAAATGATTTTCAAGAATATAAAAAAACACTGAAAATTTTCAGAGAAGAAAATATAGAATTAAAGAAAGAAATTAACGAACTGAAGATGAAAGTTGAAAATTTGGAAAAATTGGAAGAAAAAGTCGAAAACATCGAAAAATACAAGAAGAAAAATAACATAATTATAAGTGGATTTAAAATACGGGACAATGAAGAAGAAGCGCAAGAAGAAATAGAAAAATTTGTCGAAAACAAGCTACAAGTTGTTATTAAAGCGAAAAAATTGACAAAAATAAACGAAACAATGTGCGTACTAAAACTGAACAATCGAGAAAAAGCAGATGTAATGAAAAATAAACACAAACTAAGACACGTCAAAGGCCAAAAAATATTTATACGCCATGATTTAACAGAACAAGAGAACAAAATCCAGAAAAGCCTACAAGAAATAGCAAAAGATAAAAGAAACCAGAACAAAAAGGTAGTAATTGGGTACCAGAAATTAATTATAAATGGCGAAAAATTTATATGGAATAAAAAGAAAAATACGATTGAAAGTACGAATACTCTTCATGATAATTCAAAAAACTAGTGGAACATATACAGGATGGAAACATGGAGACGACCAGCATAAGAAAAGGAAAACGAAATATGATAAAAGGAAGAGCGAGCACATGGAAAATTGGAACATGGAATATTCGAAGTATTTACGGAAAAGAACAGGATTTAATAGAGGAATTTGAACAAGCACAACTAGATATACTAACAGTATCGGAAACAAAGAAAAAAGGCAAAGGCGAAATTAAACTTAATAAAGGTCATTTGATGATATATAGCGGAGTGGACAATAAACAAAGAGCTGCAGCCGGAATAGGATGCATAATACATGAAAAGCTAATAAATAGTGTAAACACGTGGGAGGCAATTAACGAAAGAATATTAAAAGTAGAACTAACAGGCATAAACGGAGAAAACTGGATAATATTAGCCGTATACGGACCAAGCGAAGACGAGAATTCAGCAATAAAAGATAAATTTTGGGATGAACTGACGAGAATTACAGAAGAATGCAAAGGAAGAATATTAATTGCTGGAGACTTCAACAGCAGAGTTGGTAAACAAGATCACAAATATAACACAGTAATAGGTACACATGGGGAAGATACGAGGAACAATAACGGCAAGAGATTGCTTGAATACTGTCAACTACATAATCTAATAATAACAAACACACTCTTCGAACATAAAAATATCCACAAATACACACGGGAAGTTATAAGCAGAGGAGAAAAATCAATAATCGATTATGTAATAGTGGAAAAAGACTATAGGGCAAACATTACCGACACCAAAGTACGAAGAGGTGCAGAAATCAATAGTGATCACTATCTGGTGGTAACAAAAATTAAACACCAAATTATGAAGAACGAGGAGCAGAAAATAAATAAAGAAAGAAAAGTAGAATTTGAATCAATAAGATCTTACAAGTTGACAGAAGAAAATGTGAGAACTAAATATGAAGAAATAATAAATCGAGAAATTGAAAAAAGGCTATTAATAATGAGAGATGCAGATGTGGATCAGTTATGGAATAGTATAAAAGAAATTATTATTGAGGCATCCAAGGAGGCATGCGGCGTAAGTAGAACAACTAGCAACAGGAAACAGACATCGTGGTGGAATGAACAAATTAAATCAGAAACAAAGGAAAAGAAAAGACGATGGAAAATATACCTATCAAACAAAACAACTGAAACGTATGAAAAATATAAAGAACAACGAAAAATAGTAAAAAATATGATAAAAGATGCAAAAGAAGAAAGTTGGAAACAATTCGGGGATAAACTAGAATCAGATAGTAAAAGTAACCAAAAGCTGTTTTATAAGACCATGAAAACATTAAGAAGGGGAAAAAATACAGTTCAATTGACAATTAGAGACGAAACAGGAAACATTTTGACACAGGAAGAAGAAATAATGGAAAGATGGAAAAGGTATTTTCAAGAACTATTATCAACTGAAAATGAAACACCACATTATACCATTAACGTGACAAATACCGGAGAAACCATAGAAGAAACGCAAGACACTGCAATAACATGGGAAGAATTTACACAAGGATTGGCAAAAATGAAAAATGGAAAGTCACCAGGGCATGATAAAATAACAACTGAGATGCTCAAATATATGGGAGTACAAGGACAACACATATTATTACAATTAATAAACAAGATATGGAAAGCTGAAAGAATACCAGAAGAATGGAAGATCTCGTTGATACTACCCATATTTAAATCTGGAGATAAAAAAGAATGCAAAAACTATAGAGGCATAATGCTCTTATGCTCGGCGATGAAACTGTACGAACAAATATTACAAGAAAAGCTGACAAAGATAATCGATACAACATTAGCAGAAACTCAAAGTGGCTTTAGAAAAGGAAGAAGTGTGCAAGATCACATCTTCACTATTAAACAGATCATTGATAAAACAAAACTCAGAAGAGGAAAAGCATATTTTGCGTTTATCGACTTACAAAAAGCGTTTGATCTTGTTCCTCGGCAAAAAGTATGGTCGCTCCTAGAACAAAGAGGAATAGCAACCAAACTACGGAAAAATATTGAATGTCTATATAAAAATACGACGAATTGTGTTATAACTAGAAACCTGAAGTCAGAAAATTTTATAACAAAAGATGGTCTAAGACAGGGAGGAGGACTAAGTCCAACATTGTTTACGTTGTTTATGGACGAAATAATTAAAAAATGTAGTCAGAGAACAAAACACCTATTTGTAGGATACAAAAACTTACAACCGATCGAAATATCAGAGTGTGCTTTTGCAGATGACATCGTTATAATGGCAACAAAAGAAAAGGACCTACAAGAAAACTTACAAACGTGGAGTGAAATATTAGAAGAAAGTGGCATGAAACTAAACCTAACAAAAACAAAAGTGATGGTAGTAGCAGAAACTAAAGAAAACGTGAGTATACAGATCAATGGTATACATATACAACAAGTTGAATGCTTCGAATACCTGGGTGTAAAAATTGAAGATTCAGGTCAACAAGGTTTAGAAATCGATAAACGTATAGAGAAAGCAATAAATTCATATTATGCAATGAACACAACTTTTATAGGAAAAAAGGAAATAGCGCAAAGTACAAAAATGAAAGTTTTTAAGGCAATATATAGACCCATACTCACCTTCGGTTGTGAATCGTGGACATTAACAGAGAGGCAGAAGAGCAGAGTACAAGCGACGGAAATGAAGTACCTAAGAAGAGCGAGAGGAGTTACAAGACTTGACAGGGTAAGAAATGAGCAGATAAGGGAGGATCTGGAGGTGGAATCAATCTTAGAATTCATAGAAAAAAGACAAATCAGCTGGTGGGGACATTTACAAAGACTAGACGATAGAAGACCGGTAAAAATGATTTGGGAAGCGAAAGTAAATATCAAGAGGAAGAGAGGAAGACCAAGAGAAACATGGGACCAAGCTATTGGAAAAGTTCTACAAAAGAGAGGCAAATCCTGGAAAGAAGCAAAAGTATTGGCACAAAATAGAAGACAGTGGCGTAAATTTGTACACAATATCTAAGTTATTATTGTAATCCCGACACCAATAGGTAGAAGGGAATTTGATTATATATATATATATATATATATATTATATATATATATATATATATATATATATATATATATATATATATATATATATATTTGATTATATATATAAAATTAAAAGTCACATCCTCCCGAAGGATGTTAGCGATATGACTATCACAGTATATTTAAATGCAATTGCTGTTACTAAAGCGTCATGGGGACCTTTTGGGTTGTGAAGACTGGGTTCTAAAATCAAAAAAAGTTAAATTAATTTATCTATTTTAGTGGGTGGGGGCTGTTGGGGTATTGTTTTTTTTTTCGATTATAGCGCTATCTATCCATAATTCAAAAAAATGTCTCAAATAAAACTTTCTTATTTTTACGCAAGGAATCCAAATCTGCAACACATATTTTTTAGTTTTTCAATTTGATGTTAATTTCGCGAAATATCGTGGGGTCTCTATTTAAAAAAATTTAATTACGCCCCACCACCCTCCGTGGGGGGTCGTGTTCGGTATCATATGATAGATTTTTGAAAAATATTGAACACATATTTTTTAGTTTGTCGATCTGATGTTTTTTTGCGAAATATTATCTTTTTTTGTGAAACTTTGTGACTCACCAAGTTCCTTACGCCCCACTCAAATTGTCTGAGTTTTGAAATAAACTCTGTTCTTCATGTACTTAACTTACCTTGTCTTAATCTGACATTTTCTTGTTTTTCTAAGGATATATTTTTTTAGCAATGTCTCCAACGCACGACTGTATTAAGAGTTCATATTTGATAGGGGTACATTTACAAGGTACAAGGTTTCTCCCCATGTGATTTTCTGACGCGCTCGAGTAACGAGCAAAATCCCTGTTTTGGCTCCTCTACCATATTATTTGTACTAATTTTATAATGGGAGACGTCCATGTTGAAGTGTACAGTATAACTTTAACTGGACAGTCGCCCTAGATAAACAGAAATTGGTCGGCAAGCTTTTTTTAAGTAAAAAAAGATTGCTTGAGCACTTCTAACATTCTAATATGTATTACAAAATAAAATTGGAAACGAGCTGTTGAAATTGTTTTATAAATTTAACTGGATAAATCTCCCAGAGGTCACTGAGTAGAACCACATTAAATTTTTGGGTAATAAATAAAAATATATTTCAACAATATGAATCTTTTGATAACCTTGTTAACATGGAACTGTCTTTAATCTGGAGCAAAAAAGGTAAAACTGCTAGGCAAACAAACATTTCCGCGTAAAATGCAGTGCGCATGCATTATATCAAAAGGATTTACTGTCAATATTACTTCTTATTAATACTGCGAAGAAGGATTATAAAATGACTTTTTAATTCAATTTAGAAATTACTTGTTTCATATTTTTATTACTAGAGCAATTTACTTTCGTATTTCTTCTGCTGTACTTTACTGCTGTACAGTAAAGTACAGCATTGGCTGTTAAGTGTCTATAGTCCAGGGCGCATCTGTTTTGAGATGGACGTTGAGAGGTGACTCATATTTTTTTGCAGAAATCTCTTGGAATTAACTCCTATAATAATAATTGGGTTATCCTTCCACTCAAAAATGTCCGGAACATTGTTTAAATAATCAAAATGTCAAAAAATGAAGGGAAAATTTGATTGTTTTCTTCGTTTTTTGATTATAACTTTCAAAGTATTCACTTTCGAGAAAAGTTGTACTGATATAAAAGTTGCGTAATTAAATTTCCTACAATATAGGATAAGTTACAAATTTTAAAAATTGTCACCCTTGTTGCAAAATAGCAATAATTGCGAAAAAATCATAAAGAAAAACAAGTATTTTCATTTTACGTTTTTCAACCATTTATGCTACACTTAGGACCTTCATATTTTATCCAGAAAAACTATATAATATAGTAAAACAATACTGTAAATGTCATTAATATCGGTGCAATAGATTTTGCAAAATAAATTTTGCAATCCAGCTTTCGCAAAAAAATTCATTTTTTCAACTTAAAAAAAAACATTAATTTTTGGTGCTACGTGCAGGACAGAGGTGTTCGATTCACACAAGTTGATTTCCACCAAAATTTCTTCCAATCTTTATCTAATATATTATTTTCTTACACTATATTTTGTTGTATTTTAATATTTTAATTCCACAAAAATCAAACTAATTTGATTATTGTTTGTGAAATATTGTTTAAACAGTTGCATATGTTTAAAAATAATAAACTATTATTCTCTAACTTAAAATATATGAACAAAGAAAGTTTTTGCCAAAAAGAGTGTTATTTCAAAGGGCAGAGCATGTGTTTTTATTTTGCAATAAACAAATTTATTTATTTATATCGAAATGTACTAAAAATTAAAATTTGTCAATCATTATCAAAGATCATTGGAATGCCCAATCAGAGCAAACTATCCGCTGTCCTGCGCGTAGCACCAAAAAAAAAATGTGTATTTAAAAAAATTCCTGACGCCGTAGTGGTTAACCGATTTTAATTTTGCAAATTGCAAATGAAAGGTACGGTATTCTTCTATATGTAAAAAAAATTAAACGTGCTGTCTGCTTTATATTCAGTCCTGCAAGATTTTGAAAAAATTAATTTTTTTTGCGAAAGCTGGATTGCAAAATTTATTTTGCAAAATCTATTCAAACGATCTTAATGAAATTCACAGTACTGTTTTACTATATTATATAGTTTTTCTGGGTAAAATATGAAGGTCCTAGGTGTAGCATAAATGGTTGAAAAACGTAAAATGCAAATACTTGTTTTTTTATGTTTTTTTTTCGCAATTATTGCTATTTTGCAACAAGGGTGACAATTTTTAAAATGTTTAAAAAATTCTATATTGTAGGAAATTTAATTGCGCAACTTTTATGTCAGTACAACTTTTCTCAGAAATGAATACTTTCAAAGTTATAATCAAAAAACGAAGAAAAAAATCGAATTTTTCCTTTATTTTTTGACATTTTGATTATTTAAACAATGTTCCGGACCTTTTTGATTGGGAGGATAACTCAAATATTATTATATGAGTTATTTTCAAGCAATTTCTGCAAAAAAATATGAGTCACCTCTCAACGTCCAAATGTACTAATATTTTTACAGATGCGCCCTGGTCTACTAGCGATAATCCAAATCGATGATTTAGCGATGACTTAAATGAATTTTTTTTTGTTATTTTCTGAATGTAGTTTTCAGTTATGCGTTGTTTTTTTGTTGGAAATTCACGGTTTACCACAGTTTGGTCTTTTTTTTTCTGTAAAAGTTTGCCAAATATTTTTTCTTCTTCCTCTTTATAAGTACTTCTGCTTGTTCATTGCCGGATTGATGCTTCTATGGAAGGTTGTCACTCCTCCACATCTTTTTTGCGCGATCGGCCGATACTTCTACCGATTGGTGATTTATCTCTTGCTATTTTGACCACACGTGTCTTCTCCATTCTGCTTATGTGTTTATTCCATTATTTTTTTTGTATTTAGTGTCCATCCGTTTATACACTGTACGTTACATTTTCTTCTAATGTCTTCACTCCCCTTTCGATTTCTCAGCGTATTTCCTGTAATTCTTCTCAGTTCTCTTATTTCTGCCGTTTCTAGTAGTCTTTGTGTTGTGGCTGTATCGGGTCTTGTTTCTGATTCATATGTCATTAATGGTTTTACTCTGGCTTTACAAATTCTTGACTTCATCTCTGTGTTAATATGTCAGTTTCGCCATATAGTGTTATTAAGACATCCTGCCAGGCTTTTGTACTTGATTTTTTTATTTCTTTGTCCAGGTCTCCCTAGCTGGACAGTTTAATTCAAAGGTATTTTATTTCCATACTTGTTTAATACTGATGCCATCAATTTCTATTTTACATCTGATTGCTTTTTTACTGATTACTATTGTTTTAGTTTTCTGAGATGAAATAATTGTCATATTGAATTCTTTTGTTCGTATGTTAAACTTTGTCGAGCGGCATAATTTTACACCGTTAATAGACGGCATAGGTACAATTGTACCTGCTTTATATTGTCTTAAAAATTCGTTAATCTAAAGGGAAATATATTTATGTTTATTTTAAGATAATATTATTTATTACTAGCATAACTGGTAAAAAATTGTTGAATATTGCAATAAATAAATAATAATATTCGTTAATTTGTTCTTCTACGAATTTACAAACAAAGATTACAAGCCGCTATAACGTGACCGCTCTTATCTATCGTAAATTGTTGAAATTACTACAACAATCAACTTGAAAATAGTGGTCGTAAACAAATTCTAGGAAGAGTAGCATTGTATTGTATTTTAATTGGAAACATAGATCTCATCCCCATTTAGTTGTTTGGTGTTTATCAATACGTGTATACCTAAAAATTATCATGAACAGTGATTATAGGTACATCTGGTATACCGAAATGGCTACAAATTATGTGTACATAGAAATAACAAAGAAAACTTGTGCGAGGTGAGGATGATAGAGTATCTGCCAATGATACGTGCAGCAATGTCATGTAATTCTTTCAATACCATGCTAAGATTTATATGATATGACAATGAAAATATCCGCGAAGAAGGCAAAAAACCCGATAAAGCTGCACTCATACGAGATATCTAGACAATGCTGAATAAAAATTTGCAACAAGGCTCCAAACCATCCAAATGCATAACTACCGACTAACAGTTGTGTCCATTTAGAGGCCTTACAAATTTTACACAATACCTTCCAAACTCGCTAAATATGGGATCAAAGTATTTTTGGCTTGTGATACATCAAAGCTCACACAAGATCATCTTTGTATTGGAAAAACAGCATATGGTTCCCGACAAGTTAACGTTGGCGAACAAACAGTTTTAGATCTGACCACGTCTTATAAAGGTTACGGACAGAATGTTAACCCAAAAAAAACTTTTTTACTAGTTTTGAATTGGCTAAATTCTTGAGTTTATGGCACATGCCGTTAGTAGGGCTAGTAAGCTGAGTTAGAAGAAATAAGATATTTCTACTCACCAATATGTGCAAGCAAATAAGAAAAGAACTAGTTTTTCCACAAATTTTGCATACAATCAAGTTGCTATTAATACTGTATGCTCTTAGGTATATGTGCCCAAGAAAAACAAAGCAGTAGTGTTACTCTCGCCCATGCATATGACAGGAAAAGTAGAAGACAGTGAAGTAGCGAAGCCGGAAATAATCCAGTATTACAATAAAACCAAAGCGGGATTGGTAACATGGATAATATGCTGGGTAAGTATTTGACCAAATACTCACCCAGCATTTTATGTCGAACATTGCATTGGCCCTCGGCCTTTTTTTATAATATGATTGACGTCATTGGCTTAGCATGATACATTATACATCGAGAGCATAATCCATTACAAAAAACAAAGGAGTAACGCAGGAAATTTTTGAAGGATCCTTCCAAAGATATTTGGTTACCTTTATTTCAATCTCAAAGTAAAAACTGGATGATGATGAGGAATCATTTTCTTCGTAGTGCTGTAGAAATGGTCCTTGGTCGAAACATAGTATGTATTTGCTGTAGATACTCCTCCTCAAGTATCTCACAGCATTCGTGGATCTACTCCAGTAACCGGAAGTTGTCATATTTGTCGAAACGAACAGAAAAACAGAGTAAAACAAGAAATACTTGTGTAGTATGTTTTCTATCTGTGTGTGAGACGAACATTCTTTGTCTAAAACGATATGTATGTGTTGCGAAAATCCACACTAACATTCATTTTTGTATTTTGATTTAAATAAGCTATCATTTAAATACAAAATACAGTAGAACCCCGTAAATCCGAACCCCGCGAATCCGAACTTTCGGCAAATCCGAACCAACGGAAAGTGAAAAAAATTTAAAAATTCAAGACAAAAACTTAAAAACATGTTTATTATACAGAGTAAAGCCAGAAAATTGGACAATGTAGGATTACTAGGACTTTGACATTTAAAATTTCTTAAAAATAAATATTATACTTTAATATATAGGTTTATAAAGTGTTTATAAAGGTTAAACACAAACTTACTTTGGTTCTCTCGTAGTCAACTTGAGCCCAAAAATATTGTCCACACTCTTGCGAGAACGTTTGGCTACTCAAAATCACAATGAAAGCTTTGAACTACTAGTTAAGGCTAACTTTCGGATAATCCGAACTTTTCGGAATCCGAACAGGCTGTCCCCCCAATTAGTTCGGATTTGAGGGGTTCTACTGTATATTGTTTTTTTAAATCGTTTATTAAAAAAAATGTACAAGGTACAAATGTACCTATGCCGTCGTTTATGGGGGTAGGAACTGTTTAAGCCTCCTGCTGGGAATCGAATAAAGAGTTTTTTGTTATATTTGGCTCACATAATCTACTGGATAAATGTAGAGATGTCACAAAAGTTCAAGTTTCTACCTCTTTGAAAAAAAAAAGTTATCACAATTTGAAAACTCAAAAGTTACAATTGTACCTATGCCGCCCGACGAAGGTTAAAAATGTTGACTAATCTTTCCAGACTATCTTCATATTGGGCTAGCAGTATTGCATCGTCTGCGTAACAGAGTATTTTCACTTCCTTATTTCCCATTCTGTATCCTCTTCCTTTGTTGACGCTTTTGATGATTTCATCATCATTCACCATAGGGCTCAATGAGTCCAAGAAATATTTCTTGTTCTTCTTCTTCAGGTGCCATCTCCACTACGGAGGTTGGCAATCATCATAGCTATTTTAATTTTTGAGGCAGTAGCTCTAAATAGTTATTTTGAGCTGCATCCAAACCATTCTCTTAGGTTCTTCAGCCATGAAATTCGTCTTCTTCCGATGCTTCTTTTGCCATCTATCTTTCCTTGCATTATGAGTCGCAGGATGCCATACATCTCGCCCCGTATCGCATGTCAGAGATACTATAGCTTTCTTTCTTTAATTGTAAGTTCAACTTCTTTCTCTTTACCTATTCTTTTCAATACTACATTGTTCGTAACTCTATCTATCCAGGAAACCCTCATATTTCTTCTATAGGTCCACATTTCAAAGGCGTTAAGTCGTCCTCATTGTCTCTAGATTTAACGTCCTTGATTCCACTCCATAGTATAGTACACTGTATACGTAACATTTTATTAGGCATACTTTAAGAGCTAATGTTAAATCTTTGCTACATAGGACCTTTTTCATTTTCATAAAATTAGAACGTGCTTTTTCGATTCTGACTTTGTTTTCTGGAGTCTAGTCATTATAAGTGTTCCTGGGTAAGTGTACTTTTTAACTCTTTCGATCTGCTGGCACTCTACTATCAAGATTTCATTATATTATGGTTGTTTTTACTAATTTTCATAAACTTCGTCTTTTCATATTGAGAAGGAGTCCGTACTCCCTACTACACCTTTCTATTGTACTCATGAGTCTTTCCAGGTCTTGTCAACTGTCGGCTATTATTACTGTATCATTTATATGTATTATTATTTATTTATATTTCTTGTTATTAATTAATAATAATGAAATATTCAGTTCGCTTCGGGATACACCACAAGCGGCTCTGAAAACGCTGAAAAGCAGAAACCATGGTCAGCCGACGGTGATGGCCCCGAATCGAATTAATCTAAAGCTGTTTTTCCTTAATAATGAAATAATTTTTTTAGTTGAGCAATCTGAGGAGAACTACAGACCGCCGGTGAAACGCAAAAGCATTTACCCAGACAGCCTAGAGATCGTAAAAGGTATAGATCAAACTACAGATCTCAACTCTTTCCCTAGTACATTGCCTATTACTGCTTCTTCGCCTACCGTTAGTATCACATCGCCATCTCTCTCTTTGCAGCCTAAAATTTCTTCGCAAGCAGTCTCTTCTCCTGTAGCTCCTTCCATTCTCACTCCACCCATCCAACCTCCTACTCCTTCTAATGATATTATAATTGAAGGCGGTGAAGTCATTAAGATCGTCAGAATGAGGCAAGAAGAGATCATCAACTGCACCTGCGGTCTGGTCGAAGAAGACGGTCTGATGATCCAGTGTGAGCTCTGCCTTTGTTGGCAGCACGCTTATTGCAACAACATCGAAAGAGAAAGTCAAGTTCCAGAGAAGTACGTGTGCTATATCTGCCAGAATCCTCTTCGAGAACGACTGTCCAGGAAGTACTACCACGACCAAGATTGGTTGACAAAAGGGGTGCTTCCAGTAGGCAGTTACCACACCAAAGATGAAGAAGCTCTACAGAGAAGATTTGAAAAATTGAAAAAGTGCCATGATTTGTCAGGAGCTCTCTTAGAGTTAGGCCAGTACCAGAACAGCTTAAAAATCAAGATGAAAATAGCAGAGTAAGTATTTTGTAATATTTTTGAAGGTATACACATACATATACAGGGTGATGAATCTTAAAACGGGCCATAGGAAACTCAATGTAAAATTCTAAACTGTCAAATTCCTGCTTCCCTAATTATTTTACTTCAAAAGTCATGAGAACCTATTTGTAGAGGATTAAAATCTGTATTAAAAACAAAAGTTAAAATTGTTCTACTATTTAAACATATTCCAAAATTTTGAAAAATACCCACATTAGCCACAGTAGGTATGTGTGTAAAAGTTAGGTCCACGTTATTATTTAACTGAATGTTCGCACACTATTGACTGAATAAAACATCTTTATTATTATTACTTTCTCCTCAACTGAGGGTATTAAATAACATAATAACCTTTAACTTCCTATAATCTTATTAAGACAGAATTTAAGCCTGCTACATGGCGCTATTTTATGGCGAAAAAAAAATAAGGTGGCAATGATTTGAAAATTAAACTTACTGAATACTTATAAGAAACTTTGAAAGATCTTTTAAGGGGATTGGTACATAGTTCCGGCTCCAATGCTATTTAAATGAGATTCATTTTTTTCGAATCCTGAGAAAACTAATAAGTATTTTTGAAAAATTTAAACGCAGAATGAAAGATTACGTTCTTACCGAGGGCCGAAAGTCCCTGAAGACTTCTGTAATGTTTACTTTAATAAGTTACTGGGGTGAAATACTAAGAGAAAATGTGTGATTTTAAATTTCAAATATCTCATTCAAAAGAAACTTTTTATTTATTCTAAGCGACTTTCGGCCCTCGATAATAATTTAGTCTTTCATTCTGCCTTTAAATCTTTTAAAAATATTTATTAGTTTTTTCAGGATTCGAAAAAAATGGAGACCATGTCCGTGGTGATATTTTCCAAATCGAACATTCGCTATCTTTGTCATACAACGCACTGAGTCGAATAGAACGTGGTGACAAGACAGTGACAATTTTAAATATTTGACATGGCATGAGGAATATTTTGAGTTGTTGATTAAATAATATTGATAGTGTATTTGATAAATAATTGATTTAAGACGTGAACTTAATAAAAAGCTATTTATTGCTTATTATTTATGGAAGATCCAAGTAGAGAGTACACCAGGATATATTCTGTGATCCAAGTATTTTGTTGTTAAAGATGTTCAAAATTGTAAGCTTTCCTTAGTAACAAGATATTATTAAAAAATCACTTTATCACTTTTCTTCTTTTCTCGATGGAGTATTAGTTTTTGTTGTACAGTATATAAATTAATAAAATCACTGAATACATAGTAAGTGAACAAATTATATCAATTAATTGAATTAATAATTTAAGCAAGTAACAGTTATCCAAGAACATTTAAAAGCCATCTCTTTAAAGTTAATCATGACATTGTCAAGTAATGTTTACATATCCATACCAGTGATAATTTTACTACATGTAATTTGCCATGTAAAGACAAAAAAAGTAGGGATAGCCGTAAAATATTTGCGCCTTTACTCTTAAAAGATCATATCTTAGCATTCACATACAAAACAATTTTGAAGCCTCCAGTTGCCAAGAACAATGCTTTTTCTCTGTTTTCCACAACCTGAAAAGTGTCTTTTGTGGTAATCACTAACCCACCGCCATTATTTTCTCATAATTTTGGGCCAATTCTTTTTAAATGCATTCATTTTTTCCGAATTTTAAGAAAACTAATAAGTATTTTTGAAAAATTTAAACGCAGAATGGAAGATTATATTATTACCGAGGGTCGAAAGTCCCTTATAATAAACATAAAGTTTCTTTTGATGAGATATTTGAAATTAAAAATCACTCTTAATTTTCTCCTCTTTTTCACCACTGTAATTTATTAAAATAAACATTATAAAAGTTTTCAGGGACTTTCTGCTCTCGGTAATAATGTAATTTTTCATTCTGCGTTTAAATTTTTAAAAAACACTTTTTAGTTCTCTCAGAATTTGAAAAAAAAATTAATGCAGTTAAAAAACAATGTCCCGAAATTTGGCATTGACATCCTTGCTGGTGTTGGAAAAATTTACTGTTTATTTATTTACATAAAACTGTATAATCAGTTGCAAACCATCTCTAAAGTATTTAGGTATCTTCTGTATTTTTTTCTATAGTTTTGAATATTATTGAGCTTTTTAACTTATTTTTTTTGTATTTTTAGAACCAAAAATCACCCAAAACACTACTTATGGTCTAAACCATGGCCCAAAGCGAATTTGCCAGAAAAATTTAAGTCAGAGATGCTTGACATCAAGCCTAAGATAGAAAATGATGACCCGGACTTTTTGAAAAGCGATTTCGATGAGGAAAAAGATGCTCAGAACGAGAACTCAATGCTAATGATGATTCTGAAAGCAGGTGAGATAATCAATATCGAATTTAGTATCTTAGTTCTGCGTAAGTTGCTGTTAAATCAATTGCAATGTTTAGGGTTGATTTACTGTTGACTGTTGTACGGAGTTGAGTCGTGGACTCTCACAGACGCCACCTGCAAGAAAATTGAGGCTTTCGAAATTGGGTTTATCGTCGAATCGTTAACACGTTCGGTGCCATGACGAACGAGTAGCGTCACGAAGGTTTTATCAAAGGTACCGATGACGCATAAGTGGCGTCAGTAGTGCTGTGTTACTAAATGAACGATTTAAGTACGTGGTACCAGCCAAGTGGCGCTTGTTTAAAATGGGTACCGAACGTGATAAGATATCTTATACCGACCACGATTTTAGTCAGGGTGTTTTGTTGAGAATGCAAAAAGAAACAGAGCTAAGTTTTCAATCTAATAGCACATAAAACAACATCAAAAAATGTTGTTCCACATCCTACCAGATTGAAAACAATGGGAACCTTCTCTGGCAACACCTCCGAGGCTTCTACAATTTGCAAGCCATAACGGATGCTGAGACTAAGGAAGATGAGGGAATTTTACAATTTGCAGCATTTTGTCTCAGCATCTGTTATGGCTTGCAAATTGTAGAAGCCTCGGAGGTGTTGCCAGAGAAGGTTCCCATTGTTTTCAATCTGGTAGGATGTGGAACAACATTTTTTGATGTTGTTTTATGTGCTATTAGATTGAAAACTTAGTCTTTTGCTAGCAGTTGCCGCTAGGGCATCCCTGCCATTTCGTTCGTTGCAATCCGTGACTGCACGCCGGGGTTTGTCCTAGTTGGGTCAGAGAGAGCAGCATATGTGCCTCCTGATGAGAGACTAATAAGTTTCGAAATCGGTAGAGGTGCTTGCTGCACTCTCTGATTGAACTGGAATAATGATGCGGCTATAGTTTCGTGTTGCAACGGAATTGAAAATGGTTATTCATTTTTGAGAAAAAGAGCTGTTAACCACAAACAGCCAAAATTGAATACCTCGTTCACATCATGAGGAACAGCGACAGTTATGGACTGCTGCAACTAATTTTACAGGAAAAGTAGAAGGAAAACGAGAATCCAAACACAAATCTATTCAGAGCAGCAGCAGCACCATATTGCCATGATGGTCGCCAACATCCAAAACGGATAGGCACTACAAGGAGAAGAAGGGTTGATTTATATTCCAGTATAGATAACAAACAGTAATGACACTCTGCGACCTTGATGAAGTCACGCATTTTTTTTTCGCGCAGACATATTGCGGCGAAATGTCGCAGAACTCACTGCGCTTCTGCATACTTTCAATCTTAAATGTTTGACTAGCAACTCAGGTGCGTAGTAGCACAGTTGCTGCTGGTTTAACCTTGTACATTCGTTTTAATATGTTTCCTCTTGAAGCTGTTGGAACTACTTTTTCTTCTTCTTGTGCCACTCCTATCGGAGATTGGAAATCATCAAGGCTATCCTCACCTTGTTTACAGCTGACCTAAAAAGTTCATTAGTGGTGCAGCCAAACCACTCTCTCAAATTCCGCAACCATGACATTCTTCTACGGCCTGGATTCCGTTTTCCTTTAATTTTTCCTTGCATTATATTTTGAAGTAATGCGTATTTATGTCCTCTCATCAGGTGCCCCAGATATTCGAGTTTTCTTCGTTTTATCGTTAACAAAATTTCTGGGTCTGAAATTTTTCATGAAAGTGGCCCTGGCAATTTCGATACGTCTTTTTATTTCATTGTTTTGGTCTCCAGTTTCGTTTATTAAAGTTCCCAAGTACAGTTGAGTCCGCGAGTCTTTACCCGTGCGTCATTAATACCTGGCGAGATAAAACACATACTTTTTATCTAGCATCATTCTCTTCCACGCATGAATCTAATGACAAACCAGCTGCTGCATGTTATTAAGTAAAAACACATGTTATTTTTATGAACAATTTAGACTCAGTGCATTGAAAAGAGATACAGTAGGAAAAATGAAAGAACACCCATGAACGAACATATAAAACACGCTGTATCTTCCTGTCACCGTGTCACACAAAAAATTGGCCAGCGCAAGTATATGTAATAATTATTGTTACATGTACTTGCGCTGGACAATTTTCTTTGTGACACGGTGACAGGAAAATACAGCGTGTTTTATATGTTCGTTCATGGGTATTCTTTCATTTTTCCGACTGTAGATACAAAGAAAGACGACTGGGGATGTTTTCACATACTTTAAGTACAATTTCTGACGTTTTGGTTTGTTTACCTTTGGGGCTGTCAGTTTGTTGAATTTTTTGCTGTTATCTTGTCGAATTTTTGCATTTTGAAGTTTTTTATAATATACAAACAGTTGTTTTCACAACTAATTTTATATTGGAGTTAGAAATTTTATGATAAATAAGTTTATGTTATTTTACAATAAATTTTGACAACGTACAAGAAATGCTCGTGTTTAATATTCCGCCAAAGTGAATAAAATAACAAAAAGAAAATATATTGAATTTTTTTATAAATTCTTTATTTATTTATTAATCAATAATAATAAAATAATTTATTAAGCTACTTCGAATGTAGCTGTAATTATGCACCAAAACTTTAAAGCAAAACTTAAATTTGACATTATATTTATTTGATAACGTCAAATTTTATACGATAACCCGTGATCGGAATAATACCCACTTTCTGTCACTTGCTATTGCGTTTAGTAAATTTACGACTTATTTCGTATGCTTTAAATGATGACGCACGGGTAAAGACTCGCGGACTCAACTGTATTTGTAATTTGATACTTTTTCAATTTGAATGCTGTTTATACTAATATGTGCTGGTTGTGTCATGTTTTTACTGAAGACCATATACTTGGTTTTTTTGATATTTGTGTTTATGCCATAATTGTTGCAAGCAATATTTATGTTTGTAAGTAATCGTTGTAATTCTTCTACTGTTCTTGCAACTAGTGCAGTGTCGTCCGCGTATCGAATATTATTAACAACCTCTCCATTGATTACGATTCCTTCGTTTGTTTGCAAAAGGGCTTCCTGGCATATGCTTTCACTATACACATTAAATAGCAGCGGTGACAAAATGCGTCCCTGTCGCACTCCTTTAGGTATTTCTTTTGCTTGTGATGTCTCATTTTCTATTTTGATGTTGGCTTTCTGATTCCGATATAAATTGAGAATTATTCGCAGATCTTTATTATCTATGTCTTTTCTTTCAATAATGTCTCTTAGCTTATCGTGGCGTACTCTGTCAAACGCTTTTTCAAAATCGATAAAACATGAATGTACTTCTTGATTAACGTCTAGGCATCTTTGTGTAAGAACATTCAAACCGAAGAGCTTCTCGAGTACCTAGTCCTTTTCTGAACCCCATCTGTGTATATCTGACTCCAACTTTTGATAGACTCGGTTGTGGATGATTTTTAGAAATATCTTTAGTAGATGGCTCATTAAAGATATTGTTCGATGTTCTGAACATTCTTTTGCATTGGATTTCTTTGGTAGTGTAACGAACGTAGACAACTGCCACTCTTGAGGAACAATACCATTATTGTATACTGTGTTAAATAAGTGCAATATTATACCTATTGATTCATCATTCAAGAGCTTTAGCAATTCAGTAGGAACCTCATCAGGTCCATTTGCCTTTTCAGTTTTGGAATTTCTAGGTGCCATTATCTACTTCACATTTTAGGATTTCAGGTCCCGTTTCACCATTTACCTGGACAATGTTATTGGTCATGGTACCTGGAACTACTGAGGTCATTTAAAGATTTGATAATTTATTTGACCTTCGTCTAATATTTCTAAACCTAAGCCCTACAATAGGACTTTTAGTATGTAATTCTGATTAGTGCGTTGCGTTCCAACGTCGCAACGGAACAACGCATTGCATGCCACACCTGCCTTGCGATGACACTGTCATCGAAGAACAACCTTGTCCGTCGAAACATCGCAACTGATCGACGCGACGCAACGTAACGCACTGATGGGGTCTCGCCCCGTTGCAACGCAACGCAGCGCAACGCACTAATGGGGCCACGTCCCGATGCGTTGTTCCGTTGCGACGTCGCAACGCAGCGCAACGCACTAATGGGGCGTCGCTCTTATTAGAAAGATTTTTCAATGAACCAGTCCGGTCGTAACTTTTCGTCTCAGATGACAGATAACAAGATGGCTGCCTCTACAAAACGAGACTTAAAAAACTTCAAAGGCGCCGACGAGAGTGTTTTTGACTGTTTGTTTTTAATACTGTGTTTACATGCAGTGCACCGCTTATTGAATTATATTATACTGATGTTTTCTAATCTATATAATGTGTTTTATTTATTTTCTTATTCTTGTTTACGCAGGGAAAAATGTAATGCCAAAAATCGACCTAAACACCCTTATGGACAACACCCCTATCATTCCACAACCTGAAGCTGTTACGGACCCTGCCGATTGTCGCTTGAATCTTTTGGAACATTTAGTCCATCAATGTTCCCAGGTGGAAGAGAGGCTAGATGATTTCGAAAAACAGATAGAGTTGTTGGAAGAAGGAATGAACATTGAAGAAGATCCGAATTGTCCCAAAACGAGAAACACCATGCAATTGTTAATGAGAGATTTAGAAACACTGAAAGAATTTAGTCAAAGTTCTGGAATATAGTTTTTTAGAGTATTCGATTACTTATTGTATTTCAGTTCGAATATTTTTGTTGTTTGTTTTGAAAAGAGAGCATTTAGTTTTATTGTCGTTTTAGGTTACTAGATATGTACTACACTTACGTTTTGTGATATATTAAAATAAAATTTTTAATACATTGATTTTTTTTTAACTTATATTTTTAACCCTATTATTTCTGTGATACAAATTGATACACAACAACAGAGAAGAAGAGTAGACGTTGCCAATGATTTATTAAAAACTTTGAAATCAAACGAACCAGATTTAACCTCTCCATGGTTCAGTGGTAAGACAGCTATCTTTGGACCCAGAAGTTGTGAGTTCAAATCCCGATTGGGTGGAAATTTTCATTATTAAAAAAATTTAATAAATGAAAATTATTTCTATCCTTTTGGGATCGGCACTCACCTGAGGGACCGGAGACTTTCGGATTTATAAGCGTCTCTTTCTAAAGACAATGAAGTCGACTTTACTAAGTCCTCTTCTTCCTCTTTATAAGCAATTCTGTTTGTTCATTTGATACCTCTATGGAAGGTTGTCACTACATCTTTTGAGCGGTCGACCGATATAGACAGAGAGGCAGCGCTGAAAAATCTTTTTGAATTTACTAAAGCTAGATTTTTCACAGTTGATTACTGTGAGTGTGTAGAGAAACATACTGCGGTCGGTCAAGCGAAACGTAGAACAGAGGTTACTGAGAGGGTATCAAAGTTGCTTTCCTACGAAGGTAATTATTTCCATTTACTAAGGCTGAAAATCAGTACACACATTCTAAATTGAATATAAATAAAAGTTATTATAGTCCGTCAGCTGTATGACGGGAGAGCCGGTCGCTCGGCCCCAATACTCGATTGAGGAAATGAAGCATTTTGCTCACAATTTTTTCGTCCAGCATGGGTTTACTTGAAATTTTCACAGAAGGTAGGGAATAGTCCAAGGATGATTTTCTATATCATGCCGCTATCATACGCTACAACCTTGGGTGTGGTTGCCACCCCATCTCGGGGGGTGGGAATTTTTTATTACATTTTAACCATGTAAATCGATGGAAAAAGTGATTCTAAGAAAAAAATGTTTTTTACAATTTCTTCGTAAAACTATTATTTTTCGAGTTATTCGCGCTTGAAAATAACAGTTTTTCGACGAAAAAATCGACTTTTTTGGTTTTTTGAGAATACCTCGAAAAATATGCATTTAAGCAAAAAAACTGTAAGTATCGAAATTGTATCTATTAGTAACACAAACCAAATTCTTTTCCTATAATATCTTTAAGACCAACACAAACCGAGATATGGCATGTTAAAGGTTAGCTTTTTTTGTCAAATGAATGATTTAAAATATTCAAAGCCAAATAATGGGAAAAATTTGCATTTTTCGAGGAAAACTTAAAGAATCTTTTTTCAAGTATACAATTAGACCTTTTAAAAAAATATAATAAAAAATTTCTAGCATGAAAATTAGTGACTTATAATCAAAAAAATGTCGGTACCTGCTTTTCTGTACGAAAAAATCAGTGAAAACAACCCCCCTAAAATTGGTCTTCACCTTTCTGTAGTTCCTTTTATATTTATATTATCAATTCACTCAAGGAGTTTGATCCATTTAAAATGCCTAATTTTGGAAAAATTGGAGTTTAAAGAAAAATTGATTTTTTGCAATTTGGTATTTTTCACCTTTTACTTCAAAATATATCCGAAAATACTGAAGATACGAACAAAATTATAAACTACTAAATTGTAGCTTTTTAATGACTAAAATTACCCTGTGCCCTGTGCATAGATTTTCATTACAGTGAATAGTTATCCAGATATACAGTCGACTCTCGTTAATTCGAAACTCGAGGGACTCTTAAAATATTACGAATTATTGAGTGTTTGAAATATCACATGGTTCGAAATTTGCGAGAGAAAATAAATAAATCTTCAGATTATTAAGTGTTAATCAATTATTATTTATTAACTCCTATCCTATAACGATGACAAAAGTTTAGAGGTATATTCGTGTACATGTATGTATTCATAATGTGAATTAATCAATCTTTCGAAAGATCTGTATTATACTGATTTGGTTCAAAGCACATAGCTGCTGCTCCGAGTGCTCAATAATTTTTTTAAGAGAAAAAAGTGCCTGAAATGCTTTTTCATCACTTTCGTTTTGTAGACAGGTGTTGTAAGGTGTCGAATGAGGATCTTGCTTCCTTAACTGACACGTCTGCCAAAGGTTCTTATGTATCGTACTCATCTTCATATTTACTTTTTTCATTCGTATCTGTCGCAGATAAAATTTCGCCATCGGTTAGTGAACCTGAGACAGCAGCATCTTCATCTACTTGAACAAAGTCAGAAAAACTCACACCGCTGATGTCAACTAATGGTTCTATTGCTGGTTCTTCATCATCCATAAGTATTGGAAGATTTTCATGATCTTCTTTAAGAAACCGGATTTTTGAAGCAGGTACAGAAAAAGAAAGTACCGAAGAAAAAGTACAGAAAACTGTACCTACTTACTACCATCTTTTCGCATCTTTCTCTCTGCAACTTTGAATTGTCGAGTGCTGGACGCCGATGAGTTCGAATTAACGCGTCGTTTTGTTATATAGCAATGATTTTTTTCGTTCGAATTATCAAGTGCATAAAAATGTATTGATTTAGTTGGAAATATAAAGAGATTTTGTAGGGAACTCGTGATAACTTTGAATTATAGAGAGGTTCGAATTATCGCAGGTTTGAATTAACGCGATTCGACTGTAGCTGTTTAAAACCTATATTTACCAGTAAACACCCCCTTATTCGAGCCCTTTAAACCCGCCACAATTAAAAACTAAGGGATATTACGGAACTTAATTTACACAGTCTTATAGCTCTTTAAAAATCCTACAAAATCATTTTTGAAGAAGCTTTTTATCGCCAAAAATATATAGAATATTTTTCGAGGTATTCTCAAAATACCCTCTTACAAAAGTCGATTTTTTCGTCCAAAAACTGTTATTTTCAAGCGCGAATAACTCGAAAAATATTAATTTACGAAGAAAATGTAAAAAACATTTTTTTCTTAGAATCACTTTTTCCATCGAATTACATGGTTAAAATGTAATAAAAAATTCCCACCCCCGAGATGGGGTGGCAACCACCCCCAAGGTTTTAGTCATACAGCTGACCGACTATAATAACTTTTATTTATATTTAATTTAGAATGGGTGTACTGATTTTAAGGCTTAGTAAATGGATTTAATTACCTTCGTAGGAAAGCAACTTTGACACCCTCTCAGTAACCCCTGCTCTACGTTTGGCTTGACTGACCGCAGTATGTTTCTCTACACACTCACAGTAATCAACTGTGAAAAATCTAGCTTTAATAAATTCAAAGAAATTGTCCAGCGCTGCCTCTTGGTCTAATACTTATTCTACCGCTTAGTGATTTATCCTCTTTCTATTTTGACTATACGTGTCTCCCCCGTTCTGCTTATGTGGTTATTCCATTCTTTTTTCTATTTAGTGTCCATTCGTTTATAAACTGTATGTTACATTTTCTTCTAATGTCTTCACTCCTCTTCCAATTTCTGCTGTTTCCAGTAGTCTTTGTGTTGTGGCTCTATCGGGTCTTGTTTCTGATGCATATGCCATTATTGGTCTTACACTGGCTTTATAAATTCTTGACTTCATCTCAGCACAGAATACAATAACGACGCCGTTATTGCATTCTGTGATCTCGGCTTTAATATGTCGGTTTCACCTCTTTCAGACCTGATGTAATATCATCTGTTATAGCCGGGATTATCTTCTGACCCTTGGTTTATAATTCTTTCATATGCAATTTCTGTTACGTGCAATCTATCAAATACACTTGTTTGTAGAGCAACTCGATTTTTTGTAAGATCTCATTTTTTATGACAATTTCCTTCTGAATTTTTTATCTTTTGTAAGTCTTTCTTCCCTATTTGCCCTTTTTGGTATAGAAAAACGCTTTGTTTTGTAAAAAAAAGTAGTCAAATAAATCTATCTATCTAGAACCTTCCGACTTTTATTATCTTTTTTAGTGACGTTTGCCTTCGTTAAATTGGAAAATCTAGATGGTATAGTATATCCGATCCTAGTATACTACTTTTACTCCAAATCCATCTTATAACTAATCTTCTAGTATGGTGATCTTCTAATATTACCTGGTTAACCCTTAATAGGATCACTCACAAGAAATATAATGGAGAAGGCTAGTAGTGCATTCAATAACATGGCTTAACTCTTTAAAAGCCGCAGCCTTAATCTGGAGATAAAAGTAAGGCTCCTACGATGTTATATCTTCTCAATATTGTATTACGGAGTTGAACCCTGGACACTCACTGAAGCAATGGAGAAAAAACCTTTAAACCTTCGAGATGTGACTATACAGGCGAATCCTAAGGATATCATGGACGGACAAGATAACTAACGAGACCGTGTTACGAAGAGTGGGGAAAGAAAGAGAGGTGATGTATACCTACCATTAAAAGGAGAAAGTTAGAATATCTCTGACACATGATGAGAAACGGCACTAAATACAGATTACTGAATACTCCTTCAAGGTAAAGTATTCGGAAAGCGAGGAATTGGGAGAAGTAGAATATCATGGTTAAAGAACCTGAGGAAATGGTTCTCTACAACAACAACTAATCTATTTTTAAAGCATCAGTTAATAAAATAATTATAGCCAGAATGATCGCCAATATTCGAAACGAATAGGCACTAAAAGAAGAAGAACCCTTAACCACTGACATGTGGTGTGCCATGCCTCGACAAAAATATATTTTGTTATAAAAATTATTTTATAAAAGATTCCTTCGAACACCAACTGTGTACCTACCTTCAAGTGGTGTGTAATTTTACCTCCTCCCAAATGCTGCAGTTTTAGTATGGTTTAAGCAAAAGGCCACACGGGCGATAATTTACGGCGCCGTAAGAGCAGAGTAAACCTAACGAGGCATTGGTTGACTAAGTCCTATTTCACTATTTGATGTAAAGTTTTCTGGCGGTATCACGTACGGCATGTCAGTGTTTACGTTTCTATAGTTAAAAGCAGTCCCAGCAAACAGACCGACGTGTTAATTACGTGAATTTTGGGTACATTTGTCACCAATATACGTAAATTGCTTACGTGAATTTCACGTGAAAATTTGGTTGGAATGTCACATTGAAAATACGTCTTTAAATTACGTGAATAACTCGTCTTCAATAGACGTGTTATTTACCTTAAATAGCAATAAAATGTTTCGGGAAATTCACGTTGCAAATACGTGTTGATTAACGTATCTTTTAGGGAATGTATATATTAGTATTCACGTGAAAGATACGTCCTCGGTTCACGTAAATAATTCGACCTTAATTAACTTATGAATCACGTAATTATTATCCTCATAATATGATATAAATAAAACAAGCATATAAAGTATTAACAATGTATTTATTTAGTAGAATTTAGAGACCTTAAAACATTTGTCCTGTATAATTATTATACAAGATAATGAACCAAAAATGGTACCGACCTAAAGACACATTAAAAAATTTGCCAACATAAAACACAACACAGGTCACTTTTTATTTCGAGGAGGACACTTCGACACTTTCTTGTTTTTTCTAATTGCATCATGGCACTTCAACCCTCGAGCAGTGAGGTAAACGTTAATACGAAAGACATTATTATAAAATAAACCCGCCTAAAATAAAACGAGGGAAATAAAGCTCTTCACGTTTCACTTTTTGTTGTGAGTTGTGAGAAATGTGAGAAGCCAAGCCAGAGCCAGAGAAGCTGATATTAGAGGATATGATCATCGATTATAAAAATCGATTATTTTTAAATTACAGTTAAACTATTCTACTTACTTTAAATTAGTATTACGAATTTTCTTTTTGTTTTTAAATTTCTTCTACTATTAACTAATTGGTCTTACTAAAAATCTATTTCAATACCAGAATAATATAAAAAAATAATCCTATCGAAACGTATCTATTATTCGATAAATCGATTAATTTAGTTTTCGAACCGACTATGTTAGTCACGTGATGGTATTTAAAGGAGCAGAAAGGCTTGGTAGTACAGTCGAACCCGCTTATTGGAATAGCCTTCGTGCCAATCAAAAGTATTCCTATAACCGGGATATTCTAATAACCGATCATTGGTCGCTAGTAGAAACGTTTCGGGACCTCAAATTTTTATTCCTTAAACCGGGATATTCCTTTAAGAAGTATTCTAATAAGCGGGTTTGACTGTACTTCATCACCGCGTGCGATTTGAAAATAAGACAACATCATTTTAGCTCCTGTGATATTTTTAAAGAAAAAAATAGCTTTAAATCAAGTTGGATTGAAATAGTTATGCTAAATGATCTTAAAAGCGAAATCATAAACTTTTTGTTTAAATATTGGTATTATTTACATTACTTTTACGTGAAATACATCTAATTTTTCGACGTCCATAAAATACAGTGAGTAAAATTCAAGCGATACGTATTTAACCAACACCGTTGTAAAATTTTTTTTCCAAAATATTTTTCAAAATTTAACCAAAGGAAGTTATTTCTGTTTCGTGATTATTACGTGAAATAAACGTACCTTTGCGATGTAACCGAAATTCACAAATATTATAAAAAACATGTACTATATTCGTCATTATGATTTTATATTATTCTTATGTCAAACATGTATAAAGAAAGCACTAATATATAGGTGAATGATTTGGCACTGAAATACGTTTTTTTCCCGTCATAAATCACCGAGTTACTTATTCGTTGAAATTTGCCGTAAATTTAACGTAATTACCACGTAATTGGGCTCAAGTCTGTTTGCTGGGGTCCAATCAGTATATTCTTTCAATATTAGAATGACAGCCAGTTCATCCAGTTGTTCTACTTTCAAGTATTTTCAACATAGTTTTACTATTTTTTAGTTAACAATACTCATTTTTTTGTAATTCAGTTTAAGTAGGTATAAAGATTAATGACAGTATATAAAACTGTATATATGCCAATTACAATATATGGGGCAGAAAACTGGGTACTTAATGACAGACAAAGAAAAAGATTACAAGCTACAGAAATGAGATACTTAAGAAAAGTGGTGGGAGCAAGAAGATTAGACAAAAGAAGAAACGAAGATATAAGACATGAATTACAGGTAAAATCGCTCAACGAAAAAGTTGAAGAAAAGAAGTTAAAATGGGCTGGACACATGATAAGAATGAGTGGTGAGAGACAAGTGCAATTGACATGGGAGGCCAAAGCAGTGGGTAAAAGCAGGAGGGGCAGACCAAGGAAAAGCTGGAACACTAGTGTAAACGAAATACTCAAGAAAAGAGGAACATCGTGGCAAGAAGCAAAAGTTTTAGCAGCAGATAGGAAGAAGTGTCGTAAATTTGCAGAGAGTATTATATAAAGGAGGAATCCTCGACACCTAATATGGTAAAAGAGGCAACCGATTATGTATGTATGTATGTATAAATAAAAGAGAATATTTTTCGTAGTTATAATTTATTTTTATATATTTGTAATATATTAATACTATTCTACTGATTTAAATAAATTAAAATGATAAAAACTAAGTATTATAATTTAAATATACATATAAATAAAAATATAAATCCTGAGTCAAACTTAAACTACAAATTATAAACATATATATGTAGATATTATCTCATGTTCTTCAGTCTTTAATACCAATGTTTCTTCTCTTAATTTTTGCTCAGTTCCTCGCTTAATATATTCCTACTTCTTCCCAACCTCTTAATTTCATTACTGGAAGTGTTTTCGGGCAGTTCACAAATAAAGTTATACCTGATCGAGCAATCTGTTCCTTTGTAGCTGTATGAACGAAGTGCTGTGTTGTAGGCTAGCCTCAAACAGCGGCCTTCTCCTTGAATAGCCGACGAAGGATTGTCTTTGTTGGTATGAGATCCAGGTGCTGCCACTGGTCGTGCACTGTTGCTCCATATCCAGAGAAGACCTGGATTCAGGCCACCAACCCAAAAGTCTCTGCCTACAAAAATAAGTTAATTAAAAGATTTATTGAACTAGAATGAATAGTTTATTAGGCAGGCGCGTAGATAGGTTTTTTTTCTAGGGGGGGTACTTAGTATCTTATTTTAAGTGCCGAGAGCAATTTTTTGCGCCAGGTACCACGCTCAAACACCTAGGTAAATTTGAACTTTTATTAAAGTTTATTTACACAAGAAAATACAGAAGTAACAAACAAAAATCATTGAAAACCTGTCTATATCAGTCAATAATAAAAAGATACAAATCAACATATAATTAAACAAACATAACACGAACTCATTTTATATATGTTATATATTCTAGGTAAAAGTAAAAAAAAATCAATTCCACTATTAGGTAATATAGGTAAAATAACTTAAAATGCAAAACTCATCATTAGGTCTATTTAACAAAATATTACCTATCAATAACAGCATCGATATTAATTTCAATATCTCTGTGTATATTTAATAAACTTAATCCAACTAGTCTTTCCTGACACATCGTAGACCGTAACCATGATTTTAGTCTCTTAAGTGTGGAAAATGATCTTTCAGCACTTGCCACACTTACCGGCATAACAGAAATTATCTGCATGAGTGTATATTATATATGGTGGGAAATATTTCGTTACTGCAAAGCAGCAAGGTATCTAACGCTGTCGCTGGCAAATCATTTGTTTTATTTTCTATTCCTTTCCATTTATTTATCCAGAGCGCTATTTCCGATTCCAACAAATCTGATAAAAATTCTGCGGAATCATTTCTAAATTTACTAAGATATTCGGAAACCTTTTTTACTAGAAACTTTAAATCATTATCGCTCTGGTTTAAAACATTAACCGGTATTAAATTGTTTATAATATCTAAAATTTCGAAAAGATCTGAATTGAAACGAAACTCGAGGTCTTGGAATATGTTTTCTAAAACGGGTATAAAAACTGACACTCTAAAATATTTTTCAGGATTTTTTGTTTCAATATTACTGCGATAAATTTGTCTGGCATTGATTATTGGCAGTAATATTGGAAAATCTAATTTTTGATGAACTTTCGTTACTTCTTCAAAAATACCTTTAAACACATTTTAAGCATCCTCTCTTTTTTTATGAAATACTAATAATATATCGTTTACTAAAGATCGAGCAGAAATTTTGTCCAAACTTTTAGCCTGCAAAGATTTACTTAAACTTACAGTTATATTTAAAACATGGGACAAGCAATGGAGAGCAACTACAAAATTTGTTTTTAGCATTGTATCCAATAATCTTTGAGCTTTTGAAGATGATTGAGAATCTTTCCACTGCGTTATTAGTTGCAAAGTTTCTATGATATTTTCAAAAGAAACTTTGAACCTAAGAATAGCTGTATGGCGTTCTGTCCATCTGGTTTCGCATAAGCTTTCCAAAGCAGATGAGTTCGTGAATTTCAAAACGTTATGTATTTTAGACGATGCGTTGAAAAAGGCAATGGTTTCTTTAATGGTACCTACCGCGTTACGAATATCTTGGACATTGCTAGATTTTGATAGGGATAAATTAAGTGAATAGCTGTAACAAGGACATTTGCAACGAGCGATTACGTCGGTTACATAGGCGAAAGATGTAATGGTGAAACCAGTGGCGGGCTGTGGTCGCGTTATAGTTGACATTTTAAAACTTAAAAGACAATGTAATAAAAATTGGTTTTTAAGCGAATAAGATTGAATTTTTTTTTGATGAGGGAAGTGTATCATTAATTTCTCCTACATCTTTTAGTATTTTATTGCTTCTATTAGAATGCTTCTTAGGGGGGGTACTGTCCACCAGTACCCCCCTTATCTACGCTGGTGTTATTAGGTTCATAGTTCGAACAACACGAAATTTACTGTACCTAATAAATTCCCTCGAAATTGCAGTTCGTATTTCTATAGTGAATGGTCCAGAATAGTGGACCAACGAGGAGGTACTACGCCGGATAGGTTAGGAGAGAGAGGTAGGATTAACTATAAAGAAATGAAAGTTGGAATACTTGAGTCACGTTATGAGGCACAGTACATATAGAGTACTTCATCTAATTATCCAAGGAAAAATAGACAGCAGAATGGGTCCAGGGAGGAGGAGACACTCGTGGCTTCAAAACTTGCAGCAATGGTTCAGATTGTCTTCTGCCGAACTATTCAGATCTACTGTAAACAAAGTCAGAAGCCATGTTAATTGTCAACGTTCGGAACGGACAAGGCACATGAAGAAGAAGAAGTGAATGGTCTAATGACAAACATTATTACATACCTAATTGTTTAGATCAAAGAAGGGATGTTTTTCCCTGTTTCATCGATTATGAGAAAGCATTCGATAACGTAAAACACGACCTAATGATAAAATATCTACAGTGGGGGGACTGGATGCCAAGGATATAAGAGTTACCACCAATATGTATTGGAATCAGATAGCAACAGTACGTTTTCAAAATTTCAACGAAACGAAAGATTTTCAATAAAAAAGGAAGTAAGGTAAGGTTGTATATTGTAGCAAAACAATGAGTCACCAGCCGCAAGGCGTAAGCCGAGAAAAGTCTAGATCGAAGCACGCTATACGTGGAACCGATGCGCGGTTGTTGGAAGGTCACACGATAGTCGGAGAGCTGGCTTAGCCCGGAATGATCGAGAATAACGACTAGGATATATAAGGCATAATTTTTGTGAATAGAGTTTAGTCTTAAGCTAAAGTTTGTAAAGTAAACTTGTATAAATAAATAATAAAGTCGTATATAAATACACGAACCGCTAGTTTTATTGTAATTATAAGTAATTACAATAGTCACGTTACAATATTTTCTCCAATGCTGTTTAACTTATACGTAGAAAATGCCTTGAAAACACTTCGTAAATTTCTGACTGATCGCAAGTTGGTTGGCACCTGAGATACAAGGGTTTAAAGTGATACATTTGGCCAGGTTTATTATACAGATTGGAAACATGGACGTTAACGGCCAGATCCATCAACAAGCGTGTATTTTTTGAAATACCTGCGCAGAATGCTTAGAATATCGTGGAGTGTCAGAAATAAGGAAGTATCTATTAAGAAGAGCGGGCTTCCTTCTATACATTAATTGATCAGAAATAAAGTCTCGTCTCTATAGCCGGATCAGGGAACACAAAATTTTACGAAAACCTCCAAAAAATAAAGGAAGAATGAAAATTTGGGAATAGGTAGTTGAAATTGTCTATTATTATATAGGGTGTACCAAAAGTAGCGGGACGGTCGAATATTTCGCGAACTAAACATCGGATCGAAAAACTGAAAAACACGTGTTCAATCATTATCAAAAATCTATCCAATGACGCCAAACACCAATCCCCACTACACCCCCTAGAGGTGGGGTGGGGGGTAACTTTAAAATCTCAAATAGAAACCCCCAGTTTTTCTTGCAAATTTGGATTAGTTACGTAAAAGTAGGCAACTTTTATTCAAGATGTTTTTTCGAACTGTGGATAGATGACGCTATAATTGGGAAAAACGATTTATCCTGATACCATAGGTAAATTATAGAAACGGTCTAATATCTCACGAAATACACTTCCAAATGAGAAACCAAAAAAAAGGTTTTTAATATTTTTCGAAAACCTATGGAATAACACCAAATATGACCCTCCAAACCACCCCCTGGAGGTGGGGTAGGGGGTAACCTTAAAATCTTAAATAGAAACCCCCACTTTTTATTGCAGATTCGGATTCGTCATCAAAAATTAAGCAACATTTATTCGAAACATTTTTTAAAATTTTTGATAGATGGCGCTAATAAATCGTATTTTTTCAATTAAAGCGCCATCTATTAACAATTTTAAAAAATGTTTCAAATAAATGTTGCTTAGTTTTTAATGACAAATCCGAATCTGCAATAAAAAGTGGGGGTTGTTATTTAAGATTTTAAAGTTACCCCCACCCCACTTCCAGGGGGTGGGTTGGAGGGTCACGTTTGGTGTTATTCGAAAGGTTTTCGAAAAAGATTAGAAATTTGTTTTTTAGTTTCTCATTTGGAAGTGCACTTCGTGAGTTACTAGACCGTTTCTCTTACCTATGGTATCAGGATAAATCGTTTTTCCCAATTATAGCGCCATCTATCCACAGTCCGAAAAAATGTCTTGAATAAAAGTTGCTTACTTTTACGTAACGAATTAAAATCTGCAAGAAAAACTGGGGGTTTCTATTTAAGATTTTCAAGTAACCCCCCACCCCACCACCGGGGGGTGTAGTGGGGGTTGGTGTTTGGTGTCATTGGATAGATTTTTGAAAATGATTGAAACACGTATTTTTCAGTTTTTCGATCCGATGTCTAGTTCGCGAAATATTCGACCGTTCCACTACTTTTGGGACACCTTGTATAAGAAAAAGTTTACAATTCCAATACCATTTTACAAAAATGGAGGGGAATATCCCCCTCTGGAAGGTAAAAAATATACATTCAAAATAAGCCCGGAATTGGATAAAATGACTAATTCTAAGCAATTTTTGTTCTATAGAGTTTTTTCACTAAGTCAATACTTTTCGAGTTATTTGCGAGTGAATATGTTCATTTTTAACAAAAAAAAAACATGTTTTTGGACGGGTTTTTGCAGATAACACAAAAAGTAAGTATTCTAGCGAAAAAAATATTCTTAGGAAAAATATAGCTTATAAAAAATTGATAAAAATGGTGTACGCTTGAGGTCTCCAGACCCAGTAGAAGCAGAGTTGTAGCTAATGAAAAGTAGGTTCTTCTTCGTCAAATTCCAAATCAAACATTTCAATGCGAAATAACCAAAAAACAGAGCACTTTTCGGGGAAAATTCATTACAACTTTTTTAAAGTGTTTAAAAAAAGGTTTATTCTTGTTTTTTAAAAAACTTCTGACATTAAAAATAAGTGAGTTACGCTCAAAATATTGTTGGTCCCTTTTATTTTTTGGTACAAAAATCGCGAAAATCGCCCCCTAAATAGCTTCCCAAATAAAATTAATCGTTACCGCTTCACAATTTACTTTACTTATGTATTGTTTATATTATCTATAAGTATCATTGGTTCAAAGTGTTCATTTTTGAAAAAAATTGGGATTAAAATAAAACATTTTTTTTTATTTTGAAACAAAAAAATGGAATTGTTCATGGAGTTAACTTAAAAATTATTAGTACATAATACCAAAAATCCTAAAGAGTAATAAAATGTACGTTTTGCTTTTCTGAATATTTTTGTTTTTTTGTTTTCTTGTTAGACAAAAAATGGTTATGCTATGACTGTTCAAAATTTGCCTAAACTCGTGATTAGTTACTCGTTCAAGCCATTTTAACTGCAGCTTTTTCAAAAATAAGCACTTTGAACCGATGAAACTTACAGATCATATAAAAAATACACAACCAAAGTAACTTGTGAAGTGGTAATGATAAAATTTATTTGTGATGCTAATTAGGGGGTGATTTTCGCGATTTTTTTACCAAAAAATAAAAGGTACCAACAATATTTTGAGCGTAACTCACTTACTTTTCATGTTACAAGTTTTTGTTTAAAACAAAAATAAATCTTTATTTAAACAATTTAAAAAGTTATGAATTTTCCCCGAAAAGTGCTTTTTATGTTTTTAAATTTAAAATTTTTATGTTTTTGGGTTATTTCACATTGAAATATTCCATTTGGAATTTGACGAAGAAGAACCTACTTTTCATTAGCTATAACTCTGCTTCTGCTGGGTCTACAGACGTCAAGCATGCACCATTTTTTTCAGTTTTTTATAAGCTATATTTTTGCTAAGAATATTTTTTTTCGCTCAAATACTTACTTTTTGAGTTATCTCCGAAAAACCGCCCAAAAACATGTTCTTTTCTGTTAAAAATGAACATATTCACTTGCAAATAACTCAAAAAGTATTGACTTAAGGAAAAAAACTCTATAGAACAAAAGTTGCTTAGAATTACTCATTTTATCAAATTCCGGACTTATTTTGAATGTATATTTTTCACCTTCCAGAGGGGGATATTCCCCTCCATTTTTGTAAAATGGTGGGGATGTAGAATTGTAAACTTTTCTTATATAATAATAGACAATTTCAGCTACCTTTTCCCAAATTTTCATCCTTCCTTAATTTTTTTGGGGGTCAGATTGTTCTTTGATCGGACTACTAGGCGATGCTCATTCATTCTTCCTTAGTGAAAGACATTAAGACGTTAAAAAAAAACGAAAATATGTGAACAATGTATGCAGTTGTATGTATGTAGGTATACAGGGTGAGGCAGATAAAAGTCCTATTAGAAATATCTCGTAAACTAAAGGAAACAGGATCATGAAAATTGGAATGAAGGGGTTTTGAGGAGTGATCTCTTTAATGAAAATATTTTTATCGATTTGCTACTTCCGGGTATACCGGAAGTGGCTTATAACTTCGTTTTTTTAAATGGGACACCCTGTATATTTTTACATTTTTGGATTCTCCTTGATGTCTTCTTTCTTAAAATATGAGGTTGTTTAATGTTATACAGGGTAGTGTAAAAGATAATTACGTTTTTTTTCTTAATTTCCTAGCAACATTCACACCCTGTAGAATTGTAGTAGTTTGACATCAAAAACTTTATTTATGTTCAAATGATTTTTAATATAGTCTACTATTGTTAAAAATTGTTAGTATAGCTAAATGTTGAATTGTACTATACAGGGTTGGTCGAAACTCGGAAAGAGTATTTTCTGAGTTTTCTTAAATGGAACACCCTATATTTTATTATTGTAATGAAATGATATTTTATGCTACTTTTTTATTTCTTAAGCATTCCCTATACCTAACTACTTTAATTTGTGAGTTATTGGCGATTCAAGCCAAACATTAATTTCAACAAAAAATAAGTGAAATTTTATTAGGTTGGCCGTGAAAATATTCAATCACAAATAATTTTTCGGAAATAAATACATATTAATCTAGACTGATCTTTAAAATTGACAATAATGGTTGAGTTATCAAAATACCTACGTAGTTAACATTCTTGGCGCGATTAACAATTAAGCACAAATTAAAGCATTTAGGTATAGGGAATGCTTAAGAAATAAAAAAAGTACCATAAAATGTCTTTTCATTGCAATACTAAAATACAGGATGTTCCATTTAAGAAAATTCAGAAAATCCTCATTCCGAGTTTCGACCAACCCTGTATACTAAAATTTAACATTTTGCTATATTAATAATTTTTAATAATAGTAGACTATATTAAAAATCATTTTAACATAAATAGAGTTTTTGATATCCAACTACTACAATTCTACAGGGTGTGAAAGTTGCTACGGAATTAATAAAAAAACCTAATTAGCTTTTAAACTACCCTGTATAAAATTACAAAACCGCATATTTTAAGAAAGAAGACATCGAGGAGAATCCAAAAATAAATGTCAAAATATACAGGGTGTCCCATTTAAAAAAACGAAGTTTTAAGCAACTTCCGGTATAACCGGAAGTGGCAAATTGATAAAAATATTTTCATTAAATAGATCACCCTTCATTCCAATTTTCATGATTCTGTTGCCTTTGGTTCTCTAAATATTTCTAATAGGCCAGTTATCTGCCTCGCCCTATATAGTTAAAAGGCATTTTCTCTGACATTTTCCATCACTACATCTCTCCATTTCTTTCTTAGTCTTTCTCTCTTATTTGGCCTTAGGTACTCTCCAACCAATATTCTTGACTTGTATATTACCTTGCATTCTTTCTAGATGTCTGAGCCACTCTAGTCTATGTTTTTTTACTAATTTTGTTATTGGAGGGTCAGCATACAACTGGTAGTTCTACATTGGTTCGTCTTCTCTGTTCTTCCTCTATTACTTTTCCACCAGACATTCTGTGAAGTATCTTTCTTTCCCATGCTTCCAATCTGTTCTGTATGGTTTTGTTTATAGTCCATGTCTCGGCAGCGTATAGCATTGTGGGTCTAATTTTATAGTTTTGTATGCAGTTGTATTTGTTAATATTAGCTCTGATGCGTTATAACTATCCAGCTGGTTTTTACATCCGATAGAATATTAAAAATTATGACTGAAATGCAGGGCCGCGCCAAGGCTTTCAAGCGCCCCGGGGCAAGTAATTTTAGGCGCCCTTTTCCTCCTTCCTTTGTAAGTAGTTTTTTGTAGCTTAGGGAATCGTTATACGGTATACCTACAAACTATTTTTTATGTGTTAGGAAAGTATCATAATCTAACCGTTATCGTCCACTGTTGAACATAGGCCTCCTCTAAGTTTCTCCATGTCTCCCTATCTTAAGCTACCAGCTGTCCAGTTCCCAGCAGTTCTCTTTACATCCTCACTCCAGCGCTTTGGTGGTCGATCTCTGCTTCGTTTATCCTATTGTCCGCCCGCGGTCGCTATTCCAATAATCTTCTAGTCTAGCTGTTCTTCGGTTTTCTTGCCACGACCTGAAAATCTCCACTTCTTTTTTGCTACATGTTTTACTATGTCTTTGATTTTTGTTCTTTGCCTGATATTATTTGGTATGCTGTCTCCTTGTGATTGTTAGCATGGCCCTCTGAGTAACCCTTTTTTCTGCTCTTAGATTTTTAGCAGCAGGAAAGTAATATACTGATAAGTTATTATGAATACTATAAATATTTACAAAAAACGACGATTATATATCAGAGAACAAATAAATATATAATTATTATTACATTTGCTCACTTTTTTTGCTCAGTATTTTAAAGAACCGCTTGGATTGATATGAACTTTGGCATACGCATAGCTAATTTATAACAAAGAAAAAATTGATATTGCGTCGCCAGGGATGAAAAAATATACGGTAAAATTAAGTCCGGAAGTGGATACTAAGCAACTTTTGTTCCATATATAGTTTTTTAAGTAAGTCAATATTTTTCGGGTTATTTGCGAGTATACCATCATTCCTAACTCAGGGAACCACTTATTTAATACCGAAGGATCAAAATAACTGTTTGTGAAGTTCAGGGAAGGATCCAGCCAAATACCGCCCAATTACTTGTCTTACAACTTTGTATAAATTGGTCACATCCTGTGTAGCCCGGCGTAACTACCAACACTGTGCTCTGAACAATATCATAGAGCCATAGAGCCTCAACAGAAAGGATGCGCTAAGGGTTCCATGGGTTGTAAATAACAACTCATCATCGACTCTGTCATTTCTAACCAGGCATATTCCAAAAACAGGAACCTTTTTACTGCCTTCATTGATTACAAAAAGGCCGTTGATTCAGTGCCGCATGAGTGGCTTATAGATATATTGAGAATATATAAAGTCGATGATAATATAGTGACCTTTTTAGAGCATATAATGACAGTATGTATTTTAACACAAAAAGTGTGTCTTTTATTTAGAAAATGTTCTTATGTCGGTTCGTTAAACTCAGACACAACTGGCTATTCATTTTGCTAATTTGGTGAAATTGACAAAAAAAAATTACTAAATAATTAATAATTACTAAATAGTTAGTAATTTTTCCAATTTTGGGAAAATTGGCAAAAACAAAAAAATTACCGACTAAAATCACTAGCCAGTTCTGTCTAGAACCGACTATAGCAAAAATATAGCTTATAAAAAAATTTAAAAAAACTTGTGCACGCATGAAGTCGGTAGATCTAGAAGAGGAAATAACCAAAAAATTAAGCACTTTTCGGGCAAAACTCGTTATAACTTTTTTAAAGTCTTTAGAAAAAGCTTTATTTTTGTTTTTGAAAAAGTTTCTAGCAGCAAAAGTAAGCATGTAACGCTGGAAATAAAGTTAATCTCTTTTTTTTTTTGGTAAAAAAACATCGTAAAAATCTCCGCTTAATTAGCATCCCACATGAAATTAATCGTTACAGCTTTATAGTCCAAGTAATGAAGCTTAATATAGGACAAAACCTCGCAATTTTTACAGAATGGATCGATTTTCTTGAAAATTTGAGAATAAGTAGTGGATATTCCAAGGATCAAAATCTATATGATGCTGAAAGGCGCTTTTACCATGGGGGTGGTTGCCACCCCATCTCGGGGGTGGAAATTTGATATTATATTTTGACCGTAAAAGTTGATAAAAATATTCATTCTAAGCAAAAAATGTTCTATACATTTTTTTGATAAAATTAATAGTTTTCGATTTATTCGCTATCGAAAGTGTCAGTTTTATATCGAAAAAATCAATGTTTTTCGATAAAAGCTCACTTGCGATTCACTCAATTTTTGCCGTAGAAAAATTTTTAGACCATCTTCTTGCAAATTAAATAAGCTACAATTTCATACCCAAACATTTTTTCGTATCTCTGATGCTAATTTTTCTATTCTGAAGAAAATGGCATTTTTTACCGAACTACAAAAATTCGATATTCTATTTTAACTCCAGTTTTTTAAAAACTAATCATTCTAAGCCAGTCAAACTTCTAGGATCCATTAATAATACATAAACAAAGAAGAATAAATAAGGCCAATGACTAAGCACACCGCTAACTGACATTATTATGCTTCCAATTGGATTTCTCCTTTTTCTTTTTCAAAAAATACATTGATTTTTTAACCGTAACTTTTTTATTTTGTATCTTAAAAAGTTTGGTAAAAAAGAATTTTATAGGTTTTTGCAAGGTCTTTATGCCTATTGATAATACATCTTTTTAAAATCCTCAGTCACAAAAATAGGTGACTTTGAAAGGGTTGGTAAAGGTGGTTTTTGCATGTTATTACAAGTTTTAATTGTCAATAGCTCACTTAATTTTTACTGTAGATAAAATTTTTGCAAACCAAGTTCTTGGAAATTTAATAAGCTACAATTTTATATTAAACATTTTTTTGTACCTCTGATTCTAATCTTTCTATTCTGGAGAAACGGCCTTTTTTTCCAAACTACAAAAATTCGTTATTCTCTTTTGACTCCATTTATTTAAAAACTAATCATTGTAAGCCAGTCAAACTTCTAAAGCGTATTACTAATACATAAATAAAGAACACCAAATAAGGTCAAAGACGAATTTTAATTAGGTTGGTGATTAGGGGGTTCCTTCCGATCACTTTTTCAATGAAAAAAATAGGGCCTGACATTCTTTTCATTATAAGTCACTTAATTTTTGAGCTAGAGACCTTTGTTTTATTTCCGCAGATAGATATTTTTAAATACTTTAAATTAGTTTTAACAAGTTATCCTCGAAAAATGCATAGTTTTCCCGTCTTTTGACTTTGAAACTACAATATTTAGCATTTGACGAAGAAGAGCTAATATATAATAAAGTATAGCTAGATTACTATTGGTCTTAAAGAAAATTAAGAAAAACGGTTTTGTTTATCTTTCAAAAGGCACATTTTTGTTAAGTGAAGTTGTTTTGATAAAACGAAAACTTTTGGAGTTATTAGCAGAACAATAATTAAAAACATTGATTTTTTCGATATAAAACTAACACTTTCGATAGCGAATAAATCGAAAACTATTAATTTTATCAAAACAATGTATGGAATGTTTTTTGCTTAGAATGAATGTTTTTACCAACTTTTGCAGTCAAAATATAATAAAAAATTTCCACCCCCGAAATGGGGTGGCAACCACCCCCATGGTAAAAGCGCCTTTCGGCATCATATAGATTTTGATCCTTGGACTATCTACTACTTATTCTCAAATTTTCAAGCAAATCAATCCATTCTGTAAAAATTGCGAGGTGAAAAGCTTCGGTTCCTGGACTATTACAATTTACTTCACTTTGTATATTTATATGATATGGAAGTTTTACCATTTCAAAGCGCTTATTTTTGAAAAAAAAATTGGTTTTAAATAAAAAAATAATAATTTGAAACTTTGAAAGAAATGCCTTTTTTTCAAAACTTTTCCCAAGAATCTATTTTCGATAAAATACCTACTTACTTTTTGAGTTATTTGCGAAAAACCGTCAAAAACTTGTTTTTTTTGTTGAAAAATGAACATACATATTCACTCGTAGATAACTCGAAAAGTAGATATTGACTTAAGTAATATAAAAACTTTATGGAACAGCTTAACTTTATAGTTACTTACAATTCGTCAGTTTATCCACTTCAGGACTGGATATTTTTTCACCCCCGTGAAGGGGTGGTACTCCCCTAGGACAAAAACACACGTCGACACAATATCATTTTCTCCTTTGACATGTTAGCTATGTGTATACCAAATGTCTTGTTAATTCAAGCTGTTCTTTAAAATTCAGAAGTTTTGCAATATTTTACCTTGGTAATACCGTGGGCAATAGTTCAGTTTAATGAGAGAAATAACGGTTCGTACACTAAGGGCTTAGGGGATCAAAGTAATAATAACTGCTATTTTTATATCTACCTACGATTGGTAAATTTTCAATTTTACAAGATAATAAAATATTACTAATATTTCTGGTAATTTCGGCATTGTCAATTTTTTTTTCGGCACCTGGGCGCCTTTTTGGTTCGGCGCCGGGGGGCGCCGTCCCTCTCCGCCCTTATGGACGGCGCGGCCCTGCTGAAATGAATTAAAAAGTGAAACAATATCTTGGAGTGTATGACGTAGGATGTTTAATAACACAGAGTGTAACTATGAGGTAGCCAAGTTCCAAAAGACAACGTGAATAGAAACGTTATAAATGGAAAACATATAAATTATACAATCTACTACGAATCATTTGAAACTTTATAAAAAAATAGTTTTGAAAGTTAAGAATATTAATTTATTCTCCTAGAACATTACCTCTTAAATGTTGTGTTGCTTGAATAAAGGTAACCAAGTCTTGATTATCTTCAATACTCTCCATTTCAGCTAGAAATCCACCGATCTTCTTACAATATTTACTAGCTGCTTTCCAATCAAGTTCTCTGCCTGTTGCACTATTGAAATGATAACAATCGTGTCCAACTTTTGTATAGTTTGTCCGGCAAGGCGGCTCTAAAACACAGTAAATAAAAACAAAAATACTTCGATGTAGATGAAATATTGCTTGTATGTTCCCTTTATGCTTTATATGTTATATACAGCAAAGGGTTGTAAGTTAGACTTTCAACTTAATTTAACCAAGATATGACTGGGTAAAAAGTGCCAACTTTAGCTTTACAATGAAGGCGTTATGATCCATGCCTTTAAAGAATGTCAATGTAATTTTATTTGTAAAAGAAATTGACAAAAGAATAATTTCAATACAAATCCGTGCTTTTGCCCATCCAGTTGGGCAAAACTTTGCACATTTCTTATAGTGTAAAGGAGAGAAACGATATCATTAAATCGGTTTCGTTTATGGCCATCATATTAGATGGCGCCTTTTACGCAAACCCCGTGTGAAGTGGGAAATAAGCAGAAGAAGTTCGTTGGCCATTCCATGTTTGAATTTGTATCAGTCCGAATCATGCTGAAATGACGTCATAACACTCTATTAATACCGATTCAAACAAGGGAGGTTAACGAATTGTGCTCTTATACATATTTCACATATTCATATGTGAATATACTATGTGACATATACATATGTGAACGCAATGTCATGTTTGTTCAATGCTAGAGGTCCAGTCATTGGACGGACCTCTCTAACGTCAATTCTTTTTACTTCAAATCCGATAGACGCTTATTGTTAGAATTTTTATAATACATAATAGTCCAGGGCTCATCTGTTTTGAGATGGACGTTGAGAGGTGACTCAAATTTTTTTGCAGAAGTTGCTTAAAAATAACTCAAATAATAATATTTGAGTTATCCTCCCACTCAAAATGGTCCGGAACGTTGTTTAAATAATCAAAATGTCAAAATATGAAGGAAAAATTCGATTTTTTTTATTGATTTTTTGAATATAACTTTAAAACTGTTCATTTTTGAGAAAAGTTGTAATGACATAAAAGTTGCGTAATTAAATTTACTATAATATAGAATTGGTTAAAAATTTAAAAAATAGTCACCCTTGTTGCAAAATAGCAATATTTGCGAAAAAAACCATACAAAATTAAGTATTCGTATTTTACATTTTCAACCATTTATGCTAAACTTAGGACCTTCATATTTTACTCAAAAGAACTTTATGATATAGTAAAACAACACTGTAAATTTCATTAAGATCGGTTTAATAGATTTTGCAAAATAAGTTTTGCAATCCAGGTTTCGCAAAAAAAGTTCATTTTTTAAAAATGTTGCAGGACTGAAAATAAAACAGATAGTACGTTGATTTTTTTTTTTGCTTATAGAAGTGCACTGTACCTATCATTTGCAATTTGCAAAAATAAAATCGAATAATTACTACGGCGTCAGCAAATTTTTTAAATAAACATTAATTTTTGGTGCTGCGTGCAGGACAGCGGTGTTCGTTTCACACAAGTTGATTTCCATCAAAATTTCTTTTAATCTTTATTTAATATATTATTTTCTTACTCTATATTTTGTTGTATTTTAATATTTTATTCCACAAAAATCAAACTAATTTTATTATTGTTCGTGAAATATTGTTTAAACCATTGCATATGTTTAAAAATAATAAACTTTTATTCCCTAAGTTAAAATATATGAACAAAGAAAGTTTTTGCTAAAAAAAGTGTTATTTCAAAGGATAGAGTATGTGTTTTTATTTTGCAATAAACAAATTTATTTATTTATATCGAAATGTAATCAAAATTAAAATGTATCAATCATTATCAAAGGTCATTGAAATGCCCAATCAGAGCAGACTACCCGCTGTCCTGCGCGTAGCACCAATAATTAATGTTTATTTAAAAAAATTCCTGGCGCCGTGGCAATTAATCGATTTTAATTTTGCAAATTGCAAATAAAAGGTACAGTACACTTCTATACGCAAAAAAAATTTTAACTTGCTCTCTGCTTTATTTTCAGTCCTGTAACAATTTAAAAAAACGAATTTTTTTTGGGAAAGCCGGATTGCAAAATTTATTTTGCAAAATCTATTGAACCGATCTTAATGAAATTTATAGTATTGTTTTAATGTATCATAAAGTTTTTCCCGATGAAATATGAAGTTCCTAAGTGTAGCATAAATGGTTGAAAAAACGTAAAATGCGAATACTTGTTTTTGTACAGTTTTTTCGCAATTATTGCTATTTTGCAACAAGGGTGACTATTTTTTAAATTTTTAACCAGTTCTATATTGTAGTAAATTTAATTATGCAACTTTTATGTCAGTCCAACTTTTCTCGGAAATGAATACTTTTAAAGTTATAATCAAAAAACTAAGAAAAAAAATCGAATTTTTCCTTCATTTTTTGACATTTTGATTATTTAAACAATGTTCCGGACCTTTCTGAGAGGGAGGATAACTCAAATATTATTATTTAAATTATTTTCAAGCAATTTCTGCAAAAAAATTTGAGTCACCTCTCAACGTCCAAATGTACTAATATTTTTACAGATCCGCCCTGGTCTATAACAGATTGCTAAATAAATGTTTAAAAAAAAAACATATGTGAAAACAACTGTTTATTAGTATACTAAGATAAAACTTCATACCTGTATCTATCCTATTACCAGCCATACTATAATAAAGCATTTCCTCAACTCGTCTCAACCTCTTCTCCATAAAATCGACCTTATAAACCAACTTTTCTATGGCTCCTAATAAATATAGATCAGTTTCAGAAACTTGTCTCTGTCCTGTAATAGTCGGTTTCACTCTTGGTGGAGCTGTAGGCTGTTGTATATGGCTATTATGTTGTATATTGTTATTAATGATTTTTACAGGTTTCAGAGGAGTGTATGGCGAGTTGACAATTTTTCCTGGTATCACTTTACTCTCTGCTGGTGGTGTTATATTAGTTAATCTATCTTCGGCAACGAAAGAGTTCGGTGATATTGGTATCAGCATTACTCTACTTTGTCTGAAACATTATTCTATTAATATGATAATTTATATTGAAAATGTCAGGATAATAAATTGTTAATAATAATAATAAAATGTTACAGAGGATCTATGTCTGATAGGGCGATTCAATATATTTATGACAAATAAATAATAATATTTGATACGCGGATTACCATTATTTGCAATAAGAGCAGAGGACACAAAACCACAAAAGGATTATTTGCAAATATGAGTGCTAGTTGTAATAGTTATGATCAATAAATCAATGTTAAGAAACTAAGTTTGTCGTCATCGTGCGAGCTACAATGCACCCCAAAATTTTATTTTGTGTAAGGGTAAAATCTAATTTAGTAAAAAGATACCCACAAACAAAGGCAAGTAATATCCCCACTTCTGTCGAATCCAGTGGCGGATCTACGGGAACGGAAAATGGGGAAAACTGGGAAATTGACCCGCCCCCCCTCTAAGGCCAAAAAAATTAAAGAAAAAAATTGTTGAAACAAAAATATATAGCTGACATGAAACCACAGACCGACAAATTCAACCCAATAAACCTACTAGTTAGGAAAAATAAGGGATCTTAATGCATATAAGTTATTATTTATGTCTTATGTAATTTGGATTTATCTTTTTTATGTCTTGGTTGGTGTTTTATTGGAAGTTCCCCCCAAGGCAAATTTCCCCTCCCAAGGAAATGTCTAGATCCGCTACTAGTCGAATCTGGTGATGGATGACCTAATAGGGGTTTCAAAGGCAAATGGTCATAAAACAATTGGATATACGGATGATTTGGTAATCACATCACAAGGACAGTAGGTCCTATGACCCAAGCCCTAGAACTAGTGAGACAATGGACTAATTTGGAGGGGTCAAATATAAGTCCTCAAAAATTCAACATAGTCACTTTCACACGCAGACAGAAATTAGAGGGATTAAACCTGCAGGTAGAAGAAATTCAGCTAAAGGAAGAAGGGTTATACTGGACTTAAAACTTACCTGTAACTGACAATTAGTAAAATTAACAAGCAGTGCAGTGACACAGCTCCTATAGGGTTTGACGCATGTGTTGGAAAAAATGGGGATTAAAACTGGACATGGTGCACTGGGTGTACACCACCAGGATCAAACCCTCAATTACCTACGCAGCGACGATGTGTGAACTAAGACTCCAACAGCTACAAAAGCCAAACTCAGTAAGGTCGAAGACCCATGGGGATAACTTATGACATGCGTACTATTAAAACAGCAGCTATGGAGACTTTGATAGGCTTGCCTCCCTTGCATTTGATAATACAAAGAGAGGCAGGATTGGGAGCCTACAGAAGAAAACAAACAACGAAATCGCCATGAAGGGATAGGGCATATGAGTATCACAAAATACGGGTGTCTATTCTAGATAGGAATGTATGGAGAAACAAGGACTACCACAACAACAGGGAAGATCTGGTTTACAGACGGATCCAAGACTAGAGAGAGTGTGGGGTAGGAATATACTCAAAAAATCCAAGGATTAGCGAAAGCTTTGCGTTGGGGAGGCGCTGGACCGTTTTTCAAGCAGAGATTTCTGCAATACTGCAATATAAAAAGGAAAATAATGAGAGAGCACTTGAAAAAGGGTAGATCCATACATTGTTCGACAGTCAAGCGACAATGAAAGTACTTTCGTATCAGGAAGTGACAACCAGGCTGGTATGGGACTGCATGAGAGAATTGAATGAACTGGGAGACCAGATCAAGGCTGCAGTACGTAGGGCTGTAGAGGACTAGATGTGAGGAAGTTATGAGCGATATTGGGAGAAAATCCCAAAACAACTATATGCGAAAATCTTCATTGGTGGAGCGTGTACAAAAATAACAAAGGAAATGCTCCATATGGCAGGAAAAACAACAATATCTGAAGACATATAGACCGAGCATGCACCAGTAAGGGAATTCCTGAATAAAATAAGAATTTATACAGGAGACCTTAACAGCAGACTCTGTAATAAGGAACCAGAAACTGTAAAACATATATTATGCAATTGCAAGGCGCTGGACCGCAAAAGACAAAAACTGTATGAGCAACCAAGAGGTTCGGTTAGGCAAGCAAGATTTTACCCTGGTATATTTAGGATACACCAAGCAAAAAACCTGTACAAACTTCTACAGGTACAAAAATTCTAGACTCAGTGTAGAAATCAACAATGGACAGGAAACATAATAAGCTTCATCTTCCGTGAAAAGAGATCTTTTGGTTTAGACGAGCACAGGGAAAGATAAAAACGGATTAATCGAAAAAATAATATTTTAACGGCATTTGCAAACTAGAATAAATGAAATAAGAGACATTAATAAAGAAATAAACACGTATAGAAAATATCAGCAACACTTTCATTAAAATGGAAAAATCTTTGGCTACCGAGATGGAAATATTCCCTTTTACGATTGGGCATGTTTAGATCCTGCATAAAAAGCCATATGGAAGTTGTTATCAAAATTTTGATTAAAATGAAAAAATATTCTGCAACTGGGGTATCAACATTGCCTTATGTTACAATATTGACGTAAAAATATTGAGATTCTGCATGTTGAGCACTCTATTCTGTCAAATAGATGTCTGAACACCCAAACAAAACATAAAAAATATTGTTTGTTTTGAAACTCAGTGCTACTGTCCGAGAATGGTATAAATGTGTCCGAGAAAGATATTTCGGAATGTGAGAAATATGAAAGTAATACAAGCAATAAATATTTTCAGCATTTAATTCTCTATCAATAATAGGTAGGTACATATAGGGACACAGAAACTGAATTTAAGTTCAATGATGTGATTAGCAGCCAGAAACATGAGTCACCACCTAAATGCCTGAATAGACAAAGAATTTACTCTTAATGCGACTGATCATATTATATCATGATCTTATTATTCATTTAAGTTTTATTCAAAAGCAGAAAAGGCGTTGTATTTTTGATAATGAACTGTGAGTTTCGCGCCAACGTGTTTAAATGAATTCATCTTTTTTTGAAATCCTGAGAAACTGAGAAAACTAATAAGTATTTTTTAAAAATTTAAACGCAGAATGAAAGATTACTTTATTACCGAGGGCCAACCTGAAACTTCTGTGACTAAGGGCCGGTACTTTATGTCCCGGTTAAACCTCGGTTAGCTAACCGGGGTTTAATCGGGACAGACAAGTACCTCATAGGGCCTCTTGCGTTGTAATAAAAGCAATTATAATTATTATTATAATTATTTATGAATATAATAATAAGTATAATTGCGTTTATGTCTATGTTATGCATATATTTCTGTCCCGATTAAACCCCGGTTAACTAACGGGCTGTTAACGGAGACATAAAGTACCGGCCCTTAGTATCTGAAAACTTCTATACCTAATGATTATTTTAATAAGTTACAGGAGTGAAAAAAAAGGAAATTTAGTGTAATTTTTAATTTCAAATTTCTCATTCAAAAGAAACTTTCTGGTTATTTTAAGGGACTTTCGGCCCTCGGTAATAATGTAATCTTTCATTCGATAGTTTAATCAGGATTCGAAAAAATGAACGCATTTAAAACACATTAGCGCGAAATTGTGCGCCTGTGCCCTTAAGAAAATAAACTAAAACAGCAACAAATTTCTCGCCAATTTTACATTGAAAACAACGCATATGCAAAATTATACATTTTGAATTGCAAAAAATGTAGTTTATTTTCAAATTTTAACTTTACCTGTGACTTCCGGCTTCGCATTTCCTAGTAGCCCATTTCACCAGAAGCGGTGCCCATATTCCATCACCTTCATCTTCCAATTCTGCCTCAGCATATTCTGCGATAATCCGAACAAAAAAGAAACAAAAAATAATTGAAACAACGTTTTTTACCTCCATGGCACACTTTATTTTCGACTGAATCACAATCGCGACGAAGAAAGTGAAGATTGGTCTGTTTGATGAATAAAATTTTATTGTGAAGAAATAATGGAACTCTACTCTCTCTTTTCTAGATACCGGGGTAGGTCAACGATTTGACTTTGACCCAGCCTTTGGGTTTCCCGCCGTTGTAGCGGATGTGTCGTATGATTAATATAAGTACCTAATCGGTTTACCGAAATTCTATTCAAAACTGTTAGGAAATCTTTTTCTAACAATAAAAAAAAAAAATAAATAACACGGACCATTTTTAGGAATTTAGTGCTTATGTAATTATTCAAAGTAGTGAATTGCTGCAAATATCTCTTTACTATACTTTATTTGTTTGCAACTGACAGCTCATTATAGTTCGAATAATATTTCGAACATGTAAAACTATTAAACATATTTGTAATTCCCGCCAGCCACCCTCAGTATGTTTTTTTCATACAAAAAATATGTAAAAAATGTGAAAAATTTCAAAAATATGTATCAGGCCGGCAGGAATGTTACTAATATAAGAGTAGCACTGAACGTGTTAAGGGATTTTACGCTACTCAACAGTGTGAGTTGAGGAGAAGTCGACGCAACCCTGTTGCGCTTTAGTAAAATCCGTCCCGAGTTTTACTCCACTTAACAGAGCAAATGAAGACGTTGACCAAACATCTCTGTATGTCAGTGTCACGTTACGTTCATTCCATGTGCTCTCCAATCTGATAAACATTGTCCGTTGTTGTTAAAAGGGCAATCAATTAAGTTAGTAGTGATTTTGTGCGAACAAGTGTTCAAGAACTTTTCATCACTTTTGGTAGCCTGGTCCCAACCAATATTGCCGCACTTCCACAGCTGGGATCTGCGTGTCAGTGATTTTTTGATAGATAAGTGTGCACCTAGACCAAAAGACTTTTAGTAAGCATTTGTAGTTAGTATTTGGTTTCTCTGTAGGATCTAGTGTTCGACCTATTTGTTTGTACCTATGTATTATCATAGTATATCTATGTATTAATCTCAAGTTAATAAATTGTTAGTACCTTTGTAAATGATTTTTGGACCAGTAGTGTTAAGATATCCCTGTATTATAGGTAAGAGTCTCATATTTTACAACCAGCAACCCATGTTTGTATCTTTCTCTCTGTCTCTCTCTCTTCATGTTCGTCCTATTGTTGTATAAATATGTAAGGTACCTGACCCAAATAAGGCCCGTCTTATTTAATTATTTTTAAATAAATATTAAACATTCGATTTAATTTCTCAAAGCAATGGAAAACGAATGGAAGGTTTATTTCATTTTACTATGGTACAGTTTATCAAATTTTAATACTTTTAAAGTTATAACGGTATTTTTCAAAATCAGTGTTGTGGGCCTAATTGGGTACAGTAGTTCCAAAAAAGGCCCCCCAGTTGATCCAAATAAGGCCCACCTTTTTTTAATAGTTATTTTATTTTGTTCATTAATTTGATACATGATTTTAGATGTTAATAAAATTAGATACTGTTAACTGTTTTTGGGGTGTTTTATTGCAAGATATCCATTAAATAAAGGCATTTATTAAATCAGAAACATACGTTTATTCACATTTAAGAAATTTTACAGTTTTGTAATAATCCGCAGTCTAGAAATCACACGTTGGACAAATAAATGTAGGTGTTTTGTCTCTGCTTGTTAATCCTAAACATTCTTCGTGTACGTATTTAAGGCATTTGGTGCACAGCCTCATATCTGCTATTCTGACCTCTTGACACAAGTAGCAAAACCAGCCCTCTTCTTTTTCTCCTGAGTTTGAAACTTTAGACTGCAATCCACTTGGACCTGCTTCAAGAATATCTTTTAAGGAAGGTTGAATTTTTCCTTTATCTTTCTTTTCATTGAGGGATTTTAGTTTTATATTTTATTCTCCTTTTTTTTGGTTTCATCTGTTTCCCTTTATCACTAATATGTTTTTTGTCTTGATTTTTATTCTTTTCAGTAAATAAAGCTTTACTTACTGTAACCGCTCTATAATTAAGTGACTTTGCTCGGGGCTGCACCATTTTCTTTTTTATTTCAGGTGTAGGAAGAATTTCCTGAAAGGAAATCTCCAAAATACTTTCGTCAGTACTGGAATCATCGTGAAAAGATAAGATGTCGGAAACTGAAGTTGTACTTAAATCTGGAGAAGAATAAATCTTCTTGTGTTATTGGTGCCTGGCTGTAATCGGTCCTCGATTGAGTAGGCGATGGAGTATCTTCTTCATTTACGTTATCTCGCCTCGACAGTTCAGATGGAGCAAATGCTTGTTCCGGGATAACATTAGGATCAAACGGATCCTGTGGCACGGAACCCAATTGAAACATTATGAGGTGTAGCAGCTCTTGGCTAGACTTTGGAAAATATTTTTCCAAAAACTCTTTTATTAATCGTACGCCCTTCGTCAGTTTTTGTGGTGGTCCAGTACAACAAAACCTCTTGGTCCCAATATTCTTCAAAAGGCGCAAATACAGATTTGTCCATGGGCTGTCGCTCGTGTGTAGTGTTGCTAGGAATACAAAAAAGTGTAATGCCATGGAAGTCAGCTGCATCAACAATACTTGCGTCTAAGTGAGACTTAGCTCCATCGAAAATAAGTAAAACGGGACAGTGTGGTTTGAACTTTGCAAAGTGGTGTACCCATTTTATAAAGGTTGATGTTGTTGTTTATAAAGGTTGTAGTAATTTGATGTGCGCCTAGCGTGTCTGGACAAGCAACTGCAACTGACATCAACATGGCGTAGTCACACTTAACCTCGATTTAAGTTCAGATTTAGTCAATAGACGCGCCTAGCGTGTCTGGACAAGCAACTGCAACTGACATCAACATGGCGTAGTCACACTTAACCTCGATTTAAGTTCAGATTTAGTCAATAGATGCCAGTAGCGTCCAGAGACAAACGGCACTTTAAAAAATATTCGATTTTTTTTAGTAAAAACAATCGATGGGCTTTATTTGGAACCGGGCCTTATTTGGGTCAGGTACCTTATATTAAATTGATTTCAACAATGGACCATTTTTAGTCAACAGTCCACAATCTTTCTTCCTTTTTTTAAGTGGTTTGCGGCATTGCATTGGTCCAGTTATCTTTCGTTACGTTTTTTATGGAATTTAATAAAAGTTGTTTCGACATCTTTCAATATTGATAGGTTGTATTTTGTCTTGCCACTTCACTTTTTAGTTGAGCCCATATTATCTACATATTTTGGACTTTTGGCAATGATAAGATGGCAATTTATTTATGTTGCCTTGCAATTCGTAATAAATAAATTTTAAGCATAAATTGATTATACGGTATTTTTTTTATTTATTTACGGTAATTTTGCTTTGGGGCCAGTCACTTAGGTATGTCTACTTATTTCCATGTGTCCATCGGTAACTACTTATCCACTAGTTTTGAGTGATAGCTGGCGTTATCGAAAACAACGACAATCCATTTAGCTTATTGTGATTTTGGTTTTGGTTTATTCTAAAATGATTCTAAACATAACATCAGAAAAGGTAGGTATATATCTACAATATGCTTTAATCTATAATATCTTAATGGAGTTTATTACTTTTTTATTGAAAAACAAACTTATACTATATTTTTATGTACACTATATATATATATATCTTTTATAAAAAATCTTTAAAAATTACTTCATTTCTTCTTCTTCCAAATAAATAATATCTCGTACTATTTAAGCTATTACTTGTTGAGGCAGTTGTACCTGCGGTTGTAATGCTGGCTGCATTTGTGGCTGTTGCTGTGGCGGTTGCTGTGGCTGTTGATGGGGCTGTTGCTGTGGCTGTTGTAGTGGCTGTTGCGTTTGAACTTGTGGCTGTGGCTGTTGCTGTTTTATAGGCTGTTGCGTCTGAACTGGTGGCAGTGGTTGTTGTTGAGGTTGCTGTTGTGATTGCTGAGTTTGTTGTTCCCTTTTCCGAAGCCGTTGTAGCTCTGGGTCAAATACTTTGGAGAATGGAAATGCTTGGAAGTTTTTATTGAAGATTTCTGTAAAGGCAGTTCCAACTAATTCGTTGATAATTGGTGCTAGGACCAAAAATCCAGGTTGCCAAGCTGTGTTAATTACTCGATCAAGCATATTTTCTAAAAAAAAAAACACAAATATAACGATTTCTAGCATTATTTAACATTAAAGGCATTTACGTCCTAAATGTTAATCAATTAAGGAACTTTTACTGTTCGAAGCAACAACGAAAATCAGACAGGTACTTATACGGAGGAGTTAGAGAAGGAAATGGACAGAGAAGGAGAAATGACAAAAATAGTAGAAGAAGAATGGGTAAAATTTAGACATTTTAAGTAAAATTTAGGTAAAAACTAGTATGATGGACCAAAAGTAAATATAAATATAACAGGAAATAATAACTATAGAAACGGACACCATGGTGGAATGAGAAGCTAAAAATCAAAATAATAGAAAAAAAAAACTTGTGAAAAGACCAAACGCAACACAAATATGAAAGATACAAAATATAGGGAATAAAAGTTAAAGAAAGAGTCAAAAATGAGAAAAAGGAAAGCTGACACAATTTCTAAGGAAAAATGAAAAAAAAAACAGTAAGCAAAATTGAGAAAACAGAAGCTATACAGGAAGAAAAACTAGAGGAAGCAATCTTAAAGATAAAGGCATTAAAGCTCCTGGAGACGATGAAGTTAGTCCAGAAATGTGGAAATATATAGGAAAAAAGAAAAGAACAGATAATTATAGGGCCTTAATCTAATATGGAAGAAAAAGAGAATACAGATAATAAAAAGAGAAGCAGATAATGAAAATACCAGGGAAAATGATACGGATGACCTAATCGAAGTGGCGATAGATCAATAAAATATAAAGCAAACAAACAGATACAAATACCTGGAAACAGTAATAAATTAAAGGGAAAGCATCGAGGAAGATCTCAACAACAGACTAGAGAGTGCAGGAAAACTATTCCAGGTACTACATAGAGAATTCCTCAACAACAAAGAAATATTAAGGAAAACGAAGATATATGAAACAATATAGATACTATATATATGATGTAAATAGTATAGAAGATTCTATTTAAATCACATAAATAGAAGCTGATTTAAATAGAAAATGTTCCTTAGCATAGTACACCAGGGAAATAAGGCAAAAATATACCATGTTCGGGACACTTGAGCAGCCAGGTTGCAAATGGGTTTTTTTGGGTATTATATACCTAATACAATAGGTTTGTTCTAGCAAACAGTCAAACTAGTCAGAAACCGTCAGCAAACAGTTGGTCAGTGAGAGAACATAATACAGTCACCAGCGCTATCCCCTCTAATCGCGCTGGTCCACTATTCGCTGATGGTTTCAAACCGTTTGAAACTGATGCTAGAACAAACCTATTATAAATACAAAAATGCCCGTCACAGTTTGGACGAGAAATTTAGTTATTAACAAATAAGGTTCAAAAATGAGAGTTTTTTCGTTTAAATCGCTACAGGTAAAAATAGGGTAATTAAATGTCTTATTTATAATATTTTTCTTTTAGTAGATGAGCCAAGGTTTAAAATAGCGTTTTTTGAATTTTGGTCCGATTATTTGTTGCTTTGGATATTGCAGAATAAAACTAAAATTTCGAAAAGAAAAAATTTGCTGTAACTTTTGCGAAAATGAATTTAGGACTTCCATATTGCACGAAAAGTTCAGTCAAACAGTCCATACAATGCACAAAAATTTTTAAGACGATGCGTCAATTAGTTTAAATTTTATTCAATTTGTTAATCCCAAAGAGCTTCTTTTTCGCAATATAATTGTTCAGAAAATAATAATGATACAGCAATTCTGTGAAAATAACATGAAAGAAGAATAGTCATATTTACAAAGCAGGTAAAAAAATTATTAAAAAGTCATTTTTATCACTCAGAAAACATTTTACTATAATAGAGTCATTTTTGTCTTATCAACAATTTGAATAACTTTGTTAATATTGACTGTAGGCTAAAACTACAATGGAATTTAAAAAACTGGTATTTTTATACGAATTTTCAAAGAAAAACTTTTAGCCTAGGTTAGTTACGGTTAAAGTTAGCCACTTTTTTATTTAATTGACAGCTACTTTGTTTATAACAATTAAGCAACCTAACTAGAGCCATTTTGAAGTTGAAGATATATAGGTTATGTGTAAAAGTTTGAGTAAACTTTGAACCTCAACAGAGTGGTTAATAAAGCTTTAAAAATGGCGTCCGAACGGAATTAATTTGTGGTCGGTGGAGGGGAATTACTAAAATACGTGCACTCAAAAAATGAAACTGATTCTGCAAACATATGCTGCGATTAATATCGCTGGAACTTGTTGATGGATTTTGATCATAATTTTTTTTAATTTGTATGTACTCGTAGTCTTATAGAGTACGTTATGTACACACAACCCCACCTAACATTACAAAATGTTAAGGGGAACTCCCCTTATCACTCAGGGATATGAAAAATAGATTACGACCGATTCTAAGACCTACCGAATATACATATATAATTTCATAAAAATCGGTCAAGCGGTCTCGGAGGAGTATGGAAACTAACACTGTGACAGGAGAATTTTATAGATGTAAATATATAGATGGCTATTAACAAATAGGGGTTGGTGATAGAAGAGTGAAAATTAAGGGTTGTATGTATTTTTTAATTCTACATTAAATAAAATTAAGGTAGATAATTTTTTCCAAAAAAATAAAAAAAAATGTCTGGGGGCAACCCCCCTTATAACTTATGGATATAAAAAATATATTAAAACCTCTTCAACGTCCTACAGGATAAACGTGTAAAATTTTATAAAAATCGGCCAAGCTGTTTCGGAGTAGTATGGTAACTAACACTGTTACAGGAGAATTTGATGTATAAAGAAGTAACTGCGAATTAAATAATGAAAGTGGCTAACTTTAAACCTAATTAACCTAGGCAAAAAGTTTTTTCTGAAAATTCGTATAAAAATACCAGCTTTTGAAATCCTAAAGTAGATTTACTCTATAGTCAATATTAACAAAGTTATTCAAATTGTTTAGAAGCCAAAAATGACTCTATTTTACTAAACTTTTTTCGGAGTGATAAAAACCACTTTTTAATGATTTTTTTCAATACTTTAAAAATATAACTATTATTCTTGCATGTGGTTTCCACAGAATTGCTATGTCATTATTATTTTCTGAACAATAACATTGCGAAAAAAAGCTCTTTGCGATAAACAAATTGAATAAAATTTAAACTAATTAACGAATCGTCTTAAGAGGATGGGTACGTATTTTCGGCTGCAATGCTATTCAAATGGGGATTCATTTTTTTCGAATCCTGAGAAAACTAGTAAGTATTTTTGAAAAATTTAAACGCAGAATGAAAGATTACGTTATTAGCGAGGGCCTAAAGTCCCTGAGAACTTCTATAATGTTTATTTTAATAAGTTACAGGGGTGAAAAACTACGAGAAAATTTAGTGTGATGTTTAATTTCAAATATCTCATTCAAAATAAACTTTTTATTTATTCTAAGGGACTTTCGGCCCTCGGTAATAATTTAGTCTTTCATTCTGCGTTTAAATTTTTCAAAAATATTTATTGGTTTTTTCAGGATTCAAAAAAAATGAATACAATGTCCGTGGTAATATTTTCCAAATCTATCTTTGTTTTACAACGCACTCAGTCGAATATAATGTCAGTCAGACAGTGACAATCATGCAGTGACAATTTTAAATATTTGACATGGCATCGGGAATATTTTGAGTTATTGATTAAATAATATTAATATATAGTGTATTTGATAAATAATTGATTTAAGACGTGAACTTAATACAAAGTTACAAAAATACCAAGTTTCTTGTAAAAGGTATATATTAAAATACCCTAAATAAGGGTCACAATACAAAACGTTTTCGGATTAAGGAATCCATCATCAGTGTTTAAAAGCCCTAAAATTAAGTATAACCTAATTAAATGAGATAAAAGTTAAAATTGACAGAGGTTTTCAAGAACAAGAGGTCATACTTACAAAATTTGCATGCCTGAGCCACCAAAATGTATCGGGTAAAAACCCTTTAAATGTAAATAATAAGGATGTTTACATTTACATTTAAAGGGTTTTTACCCGATACATTTTGGTGGCTCAGGCATGCAAATTTTGTAAGTATGACCTCTTGTTCTTGAAAACCTCTGTCAATTTTAACTTTTATCTCATTTAATTAGGTTATACTTAATTTTAGGGCTTTTAAACACTGATGATGGATTCCTTAATCCGAAAACGTTTTGTATTGTGACCCTTATTTAGGGTATTTTAATATATACCTTTTACAAGAAACTTGGTATTTTTGTGATTTATGGTATACAGCCAGCTACAGGAAGTTTATTTTCCTCCTGGATTTTAATAAAAAGTTATTTATTGTGTATTATTTGTGGAAGATCCAAGCAGAGAATACATCAGAATAATATAATTCTGTGATCCAAATCCAAGTATTTTGTTGTTAAAGATGTTCAAAATTGTAAGTGTTCCATAGTAACAATATATTACTAAAAAATCACTTTAACGCTTTTCCTCTTCTTTTCTCTATTGAGTATTAGTTTTTTTTGTACATATAAATTATTACAATCACTGAATACATAGTTAGTGAAAAAATTATCACATTTATTAACTGAATTAATAATTTGCAATTATACAAATATAACAGTTATCCAAGAACATTCAAAAGCCATCTCGTAATGTTTACATATCCATACCAGTGTGAATTTTACTACACGTAATTTGCCGTGTAAAGACAGAAAAAGTAGGGATAGCCGTAAAATATTTGCAAATTATGTACCGATAGCCTTAAAAATTTTGTGCATTATAATGGAATGTTTGACTCAACTTTTCGTGGAATCTGAAAGTCTTAAGGCCATTTTCGCAAAAGTTACAGCACATTTTTTATTTTTGAAATTTTAGTCTTATTTTGCACTTTCCGAAACAAAAAAGGATCGGACCAAAATTCAGAAAGTGCCATTTTAAACCTTGGCTTCTCTACAAAAAGAAGAATATTATAAATAAGATATTTAATTACCCTATTTTTACCTGTAGCGATTTAAACCAAAAAACTGTCATTTTTGACCCTTATTTGTTAATAACTAAGTTTCTCGTCCGAACTGTGACGGGCATTTTTGTATTTATAATGTACAGTAGGAAAAATGAAAGAGTACCCATGAACGAACATATAAAACACGCTGTATTTTCCTGTCACCGTGTCACACAAAAAATTGGCCAGCGCAAGTACATGTAATAATTATTGTTACATGTACTTGCACTGGACAATTTTCTTTGTGACAAGGTGACAGGAAAATACAGCGTGTTTTATATGTTCGTTCATGGGTATTCTTTCATTTTTCCGACTGTATTAGGTATATAGTACCCAAAAAATCCATTTGCAACGTAGCTGCTCAAGTGTCCCGACAAAAACCTTATTTCTCTGGATTATAGGCAGCATTTAGTCGATTACGAACAATATTTAAAATCAAACTTACCAAATAGGTATATACTTTAAAGGCAAAACGTTCGATCAGTACGTGTTGCCGGTTCTGACATACGGAACTGAAACTTGGGCTTTTAACAACAGCGTAATCAACAAACTTCAAGTGACCCAGAGAGCTATGGAACGGAGAATGCTCAACATTAAGCTCAGTGATCGCAAGTCCAATGAAGAGATAAAAAGACGATCAAAAGTAACAGATGTGATCCAGAAGATTGCCATGTTAAAATGGAACTGGGCATCATAATGATGATAGAAGCTTCGCCAGAAAGAAGGGAATATTATTTTGATACTATCTTACCTACGAATGATCGTCCTCCAGCAAGATTACTAATATGCAGTTCCAGGTTTTTACAAGTTTCCAATTTACATTTTACTTTGATTGGGGGGTTCTCCAGGGGTGCTGATGGACCTGAAGGTTTTCTATTTACCGTTAGTGTTTGTACGTAATCAAAAAGTGCTAAGTTCCATGCACCTTTATTTTCTATCTTCCTACCGAGAATAGTACCTTCGAATTCATACTGACCATTGAGACGTTTGTCGGGGAAAGTCTGGGTAATGGCGATCTGGTTTCTAGACATGTCAGTTCTGAAAAACAAATACTTTATTTAATTTTTTTTAAAGTTGAACTAATAATAGAGAACAGTGGTTGACCTTTACTGAATAACTTAAAAAGGAGAAAGAGAAAAAGAAGACAAACTGGGAGCAGCATAACAAAATAAGAAGTGATGCATGCACTAACATTGGTAAAAGATAATAAAGCTATAGGTCCTGACAAGATGTTTTTGTACAACGCCATATATGATACTACAGGGGTCACTTTCTATATTTATTTCGTTGATTACAACAAGGCATTTGACAAAGTCCTACATAATCGCCTCCTACAGCTACTTCAAGATAAAAATCTGGATATGAAAGATATCATAATATCAAACCTTTACTTTAATTTAGTTGCATCTGTGAAGGTTGGCAACGAACTATCAGAAGAAATATAACAACGAGGGGTGAGGCAGGTTTGCATATTTTCTTACCTCTGCGAACCACGTGACTAAAGAACTGTAGAATTTGCTGCAGATATGTTGTGGATAGCATTTTTATCGGCAATTTGGTTAATAATGGAAACCTTTGCCTATCGAACTATTCAAGATATGCATAGCATTCTTTTCCAACATCAAATTTCATAGGCATTAATTTTTTTTGGCATTCTTGTGCGCGAGGAGTCCAAGTTTTTGCTACATATAGAAATATTGAGAATACAAGTGTATTCACCAATCTCATCTTGATTTTTGTGACATAGTTCTGTTTTTCCAACCTTTAGTTATGTGAATCATCTCATTTTTTGACATAACAAGGCGTCTTCGAACTTCTGCTTTGCAGTGGCCATCGATAGTTTCCAGTTAGTACACTAGATCTGAGATAGTTGAAGCTATCAACTATTTGGTATTTTGGCAAGTGGTTATTCAAATGAATAATGGTAAATCTGCTAACTTTAATGCTTTCCAACTTAACTCTTCTCAGGAGAGCTACCATTTCTTGTTCATTTGCTAGTAGTGTAATCAGCAAATCTTAAATTGGAGATTTTTCTACCAACCACCTTTACTTCACTGACCCATTATTCTAAAGCCATATTTATGGCTCCATGTGACATGCACGTTCTCCATAAATATTGAATAAGTCAGGTGACAAAACGCATTCTTGTCTAGTCCCTCTCTCTGTTCTGAATTGAACACATAAGTATGGGTAGTAGGTACCATGATACTACGACAACCAGGTTGTCGTAGTATCATGGTAGGTAGTAATTTTGGATGTAGAAGTGTGTTAAATACAACGTTTTGTAATTTTAAAAACAGTTATGCTTTGATATATTTTTTAAATTTTTATGAACAGTAAAAGTAATGGTCCGAGAGCTGTGAGACATTTTTGAGTAGGTATTTTAGGCAACCTGAAAATTTTTCAGGTGACTCTTCCATGATAGCCTAATACAAAAATGACGGTCTGGCTGGAGGGTAGCGGTTATTTTCCCCATAAATCCCCCCAAATTAAAAAAATGGGTAAAAATTGTTATTACAAAAAATATCATTGACGTGACGCTAAAGTAAATTTAAATATTCAAATATAAAGAAAATAAACAGGCCAGTCGATTTGAGAGCGATTTTAACTCTGCAAGATACTTGCACGGGCGCCCCAGGATTATTTTCAGGGGGTGCATCTGAACTTCAGAAGATTTCATCTGAATCTGTACATACTATTAACGAGTATAAAATATACATGCATAGCTATGTACATTCTTTCCGGACAGGGAGGCGCAATTGTTATTTTGACAGGGTATTTTTTAATATTAAAAAAAATAATTTATCAGAAAGCATTAACGGATCTTGGAGTTGTCCACGTTACCGGTACGCGCGATGAAATTTTCGAAACTTTGGAAGAATTTGTGTGCGAAATTTATAGCACAAAAAATTCGTCAAATGTCAGCACAGCACGATTTCAAACATTCTGTCGAAATTATAAGTCTAATAATAAAAATGAGCCGTTTAAGGAATTATTGAAAAAGTGTGATCCATCTACTTTGCCTCCGTGCAAAGCCGAATTGAGACAACATCTGCTAAGAACTCAGTATATCACCAGCATTTGGCGAAACAAATATCTGCAAGTGCCCAGTTCTTAAACACCTAACAGAAATGGATGGATACTAAATATGGATAAATTAGATTTTAATTGGTTTGAGGGAGATTGTTTGCCTCAATCAGTTTATGATGCTATATTTCATCAGCGAACCATAAAGAATTTCAGATATATTGCTAAAGGTAAGCTTACATACATGTTCATTTTATAACTGAAATATTTTTTTTAGTTAACTCAATCTTCTGCTTTTTCGTGTGCCTCATCCTTTCATGACAATGGCGATCATCATGGCCCATTTTATTTTGTCTGCAGCGATTCTGAAGAGTTCTATTGTTGTTTTTACACTCCACTACTTTAAATTTTTCAACCAGGATATGCATCGTCTTCCCGGTTCTCTTTTTTCTTGCCCTTTTCCTTATATAACCAATCACATCACGTTTTTTATTTCTTAGTATATGACCAAAGTAGCTCATTTTTCTTCCCTTCATAGTGTTGAGTATTTCTTTTGCCTTTTTCATCTTTCTTAATGTTTCCGTGTTTGTTACGTGTTGTCTCCATGATATTTTTTACATTATTCGATAACAACACATCTTAACAATGGCAAGTCTTTTTTCAGATGCGCCCGTGATTGTCCAGGCTTCGACTCCGTGTAAAAGGACAGAGGATAGGTACGTAGCAACTCAATTAATTAATCACTAATTAATTTTTAATTAATTCTAAATACATATTACAACTATGAACTATTTACAGATCATGTAGAAGAGAAATCTGAGTCTCGAGGGGAGTCTGAGGAAGAAGAAGAGAATGAATATTTAAGCTCAGATGAGAAGTTTGAAGAAGAAGTAAAAGATTCGGACACAGAATTAATTTAGTTTATAGTTTTGTACTTTTTTACCTATATATTTATAATAATAAATTTGTCTTTTTCTATCATATTTGCAAAATCTATTGTATAGTACGTATTATTTTTCTTTTATTAATAAAAAGTTACTTAAGGGGGGGGGGTATAGTTAATTCTCCGTTTTTTGCATAATTTTAAAACGTTTTCCCTTGAAAGTGGTTGGGTTAAATTAAATGGGTAAAAGGATATCTTAAAGAGCAATACTTAAACATTATTCAGTTAAATTTTTATTGAAAAATATTAAAACATGAAGCAGTGGCGTCATTTTTAAGTAGATGATCCAAAAAAGAAGATGATTTGCGGTGTACACCATATCTTCGGACACAATCATTTGACACATATAAACCAAAAAGACTATTTTAGTTTAAGAGATTTTTGAGGTAGTGACGTCGAGTTTTTATGATTATATTGATTTTTAAATTCATGGTATAACTTTAAAATGAAAAAATCGAAAAAAACAAAAAAAGTGTGTTCGGTAAAGAGAAAAATGGTAATATAAACAAAAAAAAAATATTAAAATAAGCAAAAACTCGACGTCACTACCTAGTAAAATATCTAAAAAAGAAGTGTGCAAAATTTCAGAAAGATCGGTGCATTACTTTTTGAGTTATGATGTACACCGCCTCAAAAAACATGTTTTTCAGAAAACTCGTTTAAAAAAATGTAGTTTTGTCAATATAATACTAAGAAAATTTTTGTATATATCCATATCTCCGTCAATTTTGCTCGGATTAACTTGAAATTTGAATGGTATGCTCTTGAAAATATTTACAATCAAATAAGCCAATAAAAAAAAATCGAAAAAAATAATTAAAAAAAACTATACCCCACCTTAAAAAACTATAATATATAATAATTACTCTGACGTTTCGAGGCACAACAACATGGGTATCGCCAGGTCACGTGATTTTTCTCGAGCGAACGGACTCGCTCAGCTACAACAGAGGACGCAAACAGCTATCGGTATACGCTCTTTGTCACACTGCTGCTTACCTATAGCGCTTTTCATTTACATGCACGCGTAATTTGTTTGATCACCTGGCAGTTGGAAATTTTCACCAAAAAAAAATCTGTCTTTTTTAAAATATTTATTTTTAATATTAAAAAATATCCTGTCAAAATAACAATTGCACCTCCCTGTCCGGAAGGATTGTACATAGCTATGTATTATTGTGTTTTCAATTTATCAATCAAAGGCAAAATAAAAATTAAATTAATTTTTTTTAAATAACGCGGGCACATAAATTTGATACACCCTGTATATTGATCTGTAAATATTTATTAGAATTTAGTTTGGATGTAAGTGGATTTCTTTTTTTTAATAAGCTTTTCGGATGAACCATTAAAGACTTTTGTGAATAATTAAAGTGAAAAGAACGATGTATTTAGGTTTAAAATGGAAAAAGATTGTTTATTACGGGAACTATAGAATCCACAGGTAGAGGTAATTATCATTTTCTAGAAAAATGGTTTAAAAGAAAGTTTGGAATTTTAATATCTTTGTTTCACCCCGAGTAAATGTAGAGTTTCCCCGAAAGTAATTAAGATGGTCGGAATAATTTTGAAAGAATGACTGTTTGTTTATCGAATGGAAAAGAGAAATGCTTCTGATTCTTGGTAATTTGGAAGGGGAAAAGTGGTTTGAATGATTGAGTGAGTTTGAAAAGGAAGGCATTATGTTATTGGCATCGCTGAGGAGCAGTTCGACGTTTTCGTGGATAGATAGTTAGCAAGTACCAGTGGTTGTTTGATAGTGGAGAATAGTGCTGAAAAGTGGAACGAGAGACAGATCAAATTGAGACGAAATACCTCTTTGATTCTGTATTATTGTGAGAAGGAGAGCAGAGAATTTTTGGAGTTTTGTTTGAATCGAGTACTGGTCAAAAGAGGCCTGGCTTGTTGGAGAATTGGTGCTGGTATGCTGATAGTTTTGAAGCTGGAGAACGGAGAGGGCTTTGATGAGTAGCCTTTAACATAGTCAACGAGGGAGAGCTGTTTTGGGTCACGAGAAGACATCAGAGTGAGTGAAGAAAAAGGTCAGTCAACTTATGTGAAAGATATATTTATGTTCGGAAACTAAAATTTTGAGTAAAAAGCGTAGGAATTAAAATTCCAATATTTCAGAAAGTAAATAGGGTGTATAGCTAATCTTGCGAATACATAATTTGGTTTTGTTTATTTTGTTGTACCAAAGTCATCGGGAACAAACCGATAAATTGTTTTTTTTAACTAGAATAAATTTAAATGGTAGAAATTTCATTCGGACATCTGTGTCCACAGGTTTTCGATTCGATAGATTTTTAGAGTATCGATTTTGATAAATAAAAGACAATTCTGTATGTTTATTTTATATTTTGCTTTATTTCTTTTCCCTATTTTATCCCGATTAGGATCAACTAAGAGATACTGAACCCACGAGAGAAGATAAGTATAACGTAAGATAATTTAGACAATTTCTTGATATTATAAAAAGGCACCCTGAGATTTTTTATTCATTTTTTATGTATGATTTGCGACAATTAAATAATTAATCAAATAAATAATAATTAATATAAAATTAATAAGAAGCAGTATGTATAGTTATGATCATAACAGTATGTATAGTTATATATTTTATACTCGTTAATAGTATGTACAGATTCAGATGAAATCTTCTGAAATTCAGATGCTTCCCCTGAAAATAATCCCGGGGCGCCCATGCAAGTATCTTGCAGAGTTAAAATCGCCCTCAAATCGCCTGGCTTGTTTATTTTCTTTATATGTGAATATTTTAATTTACTTTAAAATCACGTCAATGATATTTTTTGTAATAACAATTTTTACCCTTTTTTTAATTTGGGGGAATTTTTGGGGAAAATAACCGCTACCCTCCAGCCAGACCGGCATTTTTGTATTAGGCTATCATGGAAAAGTCACCTGAAAAATTTTCAGGTTGCCTAAAATACCTACTCAAAAATGTCTCACAGCTCTTATGCTATAAAGTAGAAAATCTGAAACGTTTTTAGATTAATTAAAGCGGACTACTATTTTGTTTATAAAATGTAGCTTCTGCTTCTTCTTCTTCTTCTTCTTTTGACATCATAACCCTGGATGGGTCTTTGCCTGTCTAGCTATGTCCTTCCACTCGGATCTCTCTTGTGCACTTCTTCTCCATTGTCTTATGTTCAGGGTTTTCACGGGTTTCAGGTTACCACGGGTCTATTGTAGCTTATTTGCTTAAAATCAAGATTAAGCAAATTAGGAAACAAAAAGCACACTTACTTAATTTTGGTAACTTCTGATGACGTCCATCCACTTTCGGTGACATTTCTTAAAATTAGTTTGATGTTAAACAGTGGATTTCGGCTTTTATACGGAACTTCAGTGGCAAAGAATGGATCAAATGATTCAATGCCATAGTCAGGAAGACCTAAAACAATATTATTGAATAATTTAATATATTTGCCACTTCAAGCAAAAAAATATATGAAAGATGATCTGACAAAAAAGGTCGGACACATTATTCATGTGAAATGTATCTGAGGACCTCTACCGTGGTAACAATTTCTGGGTACATCCTTAATCTCTGCCTTCTACAATTTACAAGGCAAGGAAACGACGAATAAAGGAGACGAAAGGGCTCTACAATATGCAATCACATTCCGTCCATTCGTCTAGGAAAAAATTCGAACGCAAGTGGGTTCCGTGTACTTACAATATGAGTAAACTGAGGAAATGAAGGAAAGCTTATGTTCCATTTCGGATCATGCAGATCATATAGCCCCTCTGAAGATATCTGGAGAGAGTAAAAAATACGTAAGGGGATGATACGGGGATAACATAAGCTGTATTTCATTTTTTAATTCAGTTATTCATGTCGAGTCCGACAACTTTTCTATTTCGGTAAATTTTCGGGAGGGGGCGTTTCGTAAATATTCGGAGTGCTTGGTAAAAAATGTGCCATAGCTTAACCTTAGATTCCTGAAGTTAAAACAGGTCGATTTAAGCTAACTTACCTTCGCACAAAAGTTGATAATAACCGAAATACAGGGTGTCAAAGTTAAACTTTTATTTTATTTATTTTTGAATATTTCCTGACAGGCATGGGACAACAACACGAAATTTGGTAAGTGGTGCTGGTATTGTAAAATCTACTAAATTATGTTAAACAAACGTTTCTGGCTACTACCAGAGGCGTACGACGGGGGAACGTGAATGGTTGACCCTTCCCAAATTCTACGCCACTGGCGAAATTTCTATTTTAGTACAATTTTTTGATTCTAAAATACTTTCTATGTAAATAACATACTTTTCATCCGTAACGATAAAGCCATTAGTTTTCGAGATATTTGAAGCTAAAAACGGAGGAGCATAATACATTAATCAAAATAAGTGTACCTTTTCATTTTTAACTTCTAATATCTCGAAAACTAATGACTTTATCGTTACGAATGAAGAGTATATTATTTGCATATAAAGTATTGGAGAATCTAAAAATTATGCTAAAATAGCAGTTTCATCAGTGGCGTAGAATTTGGGAAGGGTCCACCATTCACTTTCCCCTGTCGTACGCCTCTGGTAGTAGCCGTAAACGATTAATTAACATTTAGTAGGGTGTACAGTCTCTACACTTTCTGCCAAGTATCACACGGATATGTCAAATTATTTTAAAGTATTCTTTCTTTTAAATAATTTATTCTTTATTTAAAACTTTAAGAACTATGTGTGCCAGTGTGCCCGGTACTATAAAACTATTTGACATATCCTAATGGTACTTGGTAGAAAGTGTAGGTACTGTATACCCTACTAAATTATGTTAAATAATGGTTTGTGGTTAATTCCAGAGGCGTACGACAGGGGAAAGTGAATGGTTGACACTTCCCAAATTCTACGCCACTGATGAAACTGCTATTTTAGTATAATTTTTAGATTCTCCAATACTTTATATGCAAGTAATATACTTTTCATTCGTAACGATAAAGTCATTAGTTTTCGAGATATTTGAAGTTAAAAATGAAAAGGCACACTTATTTTGATTAATGTATTATGCTCCTTCGTTTTTAGCTTCAAATATCTCGAAAACTAATGGCTTGATCGTTACGAATGAAGAGTATGTTTTTTACATAGAAAGTATTGGAGAATCAAAAAATTGCACTAAAATAGCAATTCCGCCAGTGGCGTAGAATTTGGGAAGGGTCAACCATTCACGTTCCCCCGTCGTACGCCTCTGGTAGTAGCTAGAAACGTTTGTTTAACATAATTTAGTAGGGTGTACAGCACCAGCACCACTTACCAAATTTCGTGTTGTTGTCTCATGCCTGTCAGGAAATATTCAAAAATGCATAAAATAAAAGTTTAACTTTGACACCCTGTATTTCGGTCATTATCAACTTTTGTACCTCAGGAATCTAAGGTTAAGCTATGGCCCATTCTTTACCAAACACCCTGTAGAGGTTTCTAAACTTTGGTGCGTCCGACTACTGGAGTACCCTTAAAATTTTGTCGGATAATATTATCAATAAATTGTAAGTATTTTTATCAAATAATCCTGCAAAAAAATTATCATTTATGACTCCATAGCGTGTCCCCCATGTGGGGGGGGGGGGGGTGATTCGTTTGTGGATGGATTCAAGCGAAAGTAGCAAAAATAAAATTATATTGGGCATATTCAATAAAGGATGTTATTAAATAAATTAAATTTTAAAGAATGCAATTTGGTAATTCCATCCCAATTTCGTAATAACATAGGTAATGGACTTTGGCAAAAACATAATTTTACAAACACCGAAATTATTTAAATTTTCTATTAAATTATCTTTTATTTATATCTGTGTTATGGTCTACTTCAATTTTAATTATAGCCAAGGTTCTCATTAGCTTCTCAAGAAGTAGAAACAATATAATGATTGGACTAGAATACTAATTTTCGTAAATTGCAACAACTTTAAGTGTTTAGATTACTGATGTGTATGACATTGGAAGTTTTGTGAAAAAATGGGTTATTTCCTGTAAAATAAACGTAAACCTTTGTAAATCTATCGGAGGAGATACCATCGATATGTTTAAATATTTATAAATGTTGTAATCATAAATTATTTACCGGTATTTCTTAATTATTTATTGTGTTATTGTTTTATATTTGGTGTAATATCACCTTTTTTTCATTTTCTCGTTTGTCACATTCATCTAAGAACAATGAACATCATCATTATCATCATCATCATCATCATCATCATCATCATCATCATCATCATCATCATCATCATCATCATCATCATCATCATCATCATCATCATCATCATCATCATCATCATCATCATCATCATCATCATCATCATCATCATCATCATCATCCAGCCTTCTGGGTCCAAAGTTGAACAGAGGCCTCCCCTAATTTCTTCCAGTTTTGTCGATCTTGGGCTTTCTGCAACCAATTCCCAGCAACCCTTTTGACGTCGTCTGTCCATCATGTAGGTGGTCTACCTCTACTTCTTCTGTCTTCTCTTGGTCTCCACTTTTAATTTTTTGGGTCCACCTCCCGTCCTTCATTCTGGCTACATTGCCTGCCCAATTTCACTTCAACCATGATATTCGCTCTATGACATCTGTGACGTCTGTCCTTCTCTATGATATGTAGAGACAAAGAAGGAGACATACTAATACAACAAAATGAAATATTCAAGCTATGGACTGTAATTCTTAAAAGAGAAGTATAAAAAAAGTTTGAATAAAACGGGGACCTACTGGATGATGGAATTACACTGGAGGAAACGGGCATCCATCCTTTAGTTGCTTAAATGAAAGAAGCAGTAGTTGAGAACAAATGGATATGTGTAGGTCTGTTATGTCTGTTATACATCATCCTAATATACCGCCACCTTAATCTCAAGTGATAAATCCATCATGGCGAAAGACTTCATAGCCCATGGGTAGCATAGTGGTCTACAAGTAATATCCAAAAGAGAATGTCGAGAACCCGAGGAAACAATAAATAAAACAGCTTGACAAGGAGCTTGAGGTAACACGAGAGCTCTTTCCGTCCAGCCGATGGCATGGAGTATATAGGGACGAGGAAACCAAGTGGACCATTTACCTTTACCTTTAAAATGAACTAGTCGAGTTATTAGGTCTGCTCAAGACTTGTAGGTTCCATGGACTGGATCAGATACCACCTGAGGCGGTGAATGGTTTAGAACGGGTGGACCTGCGTGGCTGGTGTGAGTGCACAGATGGAAGCATAGACTTTTTCTGAGCCTGATAATATATCGAGGTTGGTATTGCCACCCCAAGCTGGGGAAAAGTATCGTCCCATCTGCTTCCTTCCGTGTATCGGTAAACTGTATGAAAGGATGCTGCGAGGATGCATCGATGAAATGATTTAGAGATCGGGACTCTTTTTGCGGAGACAACTTGCTTGGAAAGAGTACGATTAATGCAATAGTGAGTGTATTCGTGTATTCTACGCATTAAGAAACAGAGGGAATAAACACCGCTGGGCGGCCTTGTTATTGTTCGATGTTAGGAATGCATTCAATACGCTGCAATGGAACGAGGTAATGAAGGCAATGGAGGAGAGATATTGTCCTGGTTACCTGATAAATGATAAATGTGGTGATGGAGTATCTGTCAGAGAAGGGCTACTGGTGCCCTAAGAGTGTTAATTATGACCTAAATATGTAATGTTAATAGGTCAGTCTCCGTGATCAAACTCCTTTATGACACTTGGAAGTTTGTTAGTTTTCACGATAAGGAACGTGCTAAAAAGACATACCTAATAGCAGGCAGTGCAAACTAAAAATATTACTTTGGAATAGTTGCAGAAAATGGGCCAAACCAAGACAGGATATGAAACAATACATGGGGGATTAGGCTTTGGAACTAGAAATGAAGCTGGAGATGACATGCTTGAATTAGCAACAGCATTGGATATGGCGATGGTGGCGAAAAAGGAAGCGAAAGTAGCAGCAGCAAAAGCCAAAGCAGAAGCGTATTCAAACCTATACGATCAACTTGATACCAGGGAAGGCGAAACGAAGATATATAAAATAGCCAAACAGAGAGCAAAGGAAGCAAAAGATTTCAATCAGATTAAATGTATCCGAGGTGAAAATAATAAAATACTAGTTCACGAAAGGGATGTCAAAAAAAGGTGGAGAAAATACTTTGACAGCTTATTAAATGAAGAATTTGACAGACAGCCTGTAGAGTCAACAGAGACAGTAGCAGCAATGGTCACCAAAATAATAAACGAGGAAGTGGCTCAAGCGCTTAAAAAAATAAAGAAAGGAAAAGCGGTAGGACCAGATGATATTCCTGGGGAAGTATGGAGAGCATTGGGAGAGACAGGAACAAGGTGGCTAGCAGGTCTATTTAATAGAATTATGGAAGTTGGACAAATGCCAGACGAATGGAGAAGCAGTATACTGGTACCTGTTTACAAAAACAAGGGAGATATACAACAATGTACAAACTACAGGGCTATAAAACTGCTTAGCCACACCATGAAAATATAGGAAAGAGTAATTGATAGACGGATACGTGAAGAGACCGAAATATCCGAGAATCAATTTGGCTTTATGCAGGGTAGATCAACAACAGATGCAATTTTCATTATAAGGCAGTTGATGGAAATATACAGGAGTAAAGAAACAAACGCTCATATGGTATTCATTGATCTTGAGAAAGCATATGATAGAGTTCCTCGAGAGATTCTGTGGTGGGCACTCAATAAGAAAGGAGTCCCTGGTGAATATGTAAAGATTGTGAGGGATATGTATGAGGGAGTAACGACTAGTGTTAGGACAGGTGTGGGAGAGACTGATAAATTTCATGTGAAAGTAGGATTCCACCAAGGCTCTGTGCTTAGTCCGTATTTATTCTCATTAGTTTTGGACCAGATAACAGCGAAACTACAGGGTAACATTCCATGGTGCTTAATGTATGTTGATGATGTCGTGTTAGTAGGAAATAGTGAAAGAGACTTAGAACAAAAACTGGAACAGTGGAGACAAGCTCTGGAGGAAAAAGGTTTAAAACTTAGTAGGACAAAAATAGAGTATTTAGAATGTTGATTTAAATATTCAGTTACTACAAATAAAATGGTATCTTTGGATGGTGAAATGATTGTGAAAAGCAATAGTTTTAAGTACCTAGGATCGGTATTACAGAGTAATGGAGAAATAGATGGAAATGCATGCAGTAGAATTAGGGCTGGATGGATGAAGTGGAAAGAACGAGTGGTGTGTTGTGTGACAGAAAAATGCCAATGAAGCTAAAGGGAAAATTCTATAAAACAGCCATAAGACCGGCTATGATGTACGGAACTGAATGTTGGGCAGTGAAAAAGAAAGAGGAACAACGAATGCATGTGGCGGAAATGAGAATGCTTAGATGGATGAGTGGAGTGACAAAGAAGGATAAAATTAGAAATGAGTATATTAGGGGAAGTCTAGGTGTGGCACCAATTGATGCCAAAATGAGAGAGCATAGGTTAAGATGGTTTGGTCATGTTCAACGTCGAGACGTTAATCACCCAATACGAAGAATAGCTGAAGTGCAGATTCCTGGAAGGAGTAGGAGAGGAAGACCAAAGAAGACCTGGGGGGAGACGATAAGGCAGGACATGTTGGTAAAGGGGATTCACATTGATATGACCCAAGATAGAGTTATGTGGAGAAATGCAATTAGGGAAGCCGACCCCGCATAGGGATAAGGCGAAGAGAATGATGATGAGATGCGGAAAATAAGGCAAATTCGATTTTCTGAAAAACAAAGTCGGTTCATCTTTAAATTTTTGATTATCTCATATGACATTTTCATTACACAAAAAGGAATAAGGGATAAAATCGTGGGTGAATTTCATATTAGACGGTCTATAAATACTAAAACATAATTACACAGAATAATATCAGGTAAATGTTACTTACCTTCTTTAAAATATGGTCTGAGCTCGTTGAATCTATCTTTTAAACATTCATCAAATTCGTCGGTGTCAACGTCGCAATTTGCAAACATTTTTTCTGAAATCAATAAAAAGAATTAATATTCAGATTAATATTATTTAAACATATCTTTTATTTTATTTACGAGTACTGCAGCGGCGTAACAAACTCCGTCGGGGCCCCCGCAGAATTGAAAATGGGGCCCCCTTTTAAAAAATTACTAAATGCGACTTTTGTATAACAAAAACGTATACAGTTGAGTCCGCGAGTCTTTACCCGTGCGTCATCACTTAAAGCATACGAAATAAGTCGGAAATCTATTTCACGCAACAACAACTGACAGAAAGTGACTACTGTTCCGATTACGGGTTTTATTATAAAATTTGACGTTATCAAATATATAGAATGTCAAATGTAAGTTTTGCTTCAAAATTTTTGCGCAGAATTACAGCTACATTTGAAGTAGCTTAATAAATTCTTTTATTTTTATTGATTAATAAATAAATAAACAATTTATAAAAAAATCCAATAACATATTTTATTTTTGTTATTTTATTCACTTTGACGGAAATCTAAACACAGTCATTTCTTTACTTGTGAATGACGTTAGCTTTGTATGTTTTAAGTATTAATTGCCTAAATATAATTATTTACCTTAAAATTTCAAAGCCCAATATAAAATTAGTTGTGAAAACAACTGTTTGTGTAATATAAAGAAACTTCAAAACGCAAAAATTCGACAAAAACCGCAAAAAGTTCAACTGACTGACAGCCACAAAATTAAACAAATCAGAAACGTCAAACAAATTGTGCTTAAAATATGAAAACATACCGAATCGTCTTTTTTTGTATCTATCTCTTTTCAATGCACTGAGTCTAGATGGTTCATAAAAATAACATGTGTTGTTACTTAATAGGGCTTTTCATTCACAGTCATTTGTTTCGAGCTTCTGTCATATGTCATATAATCCGTGTATATTAATATTATACACAGATTATACAACATTTGACAGAAGCTCGAAACAAATGACAATCGATGAAAAGCCCTATAACAAACGGCAGCTGGTTTGTCATGAGTTTCATGCATGGAAGAGAATGATGCTAGATAAAAAGTATGTGTTTTATCTCGCCAGGTATTAATGACGCACGGGTAAAGACTCGCGGACTCAACTCTACGTGTATTTGTGCTCTGTTTATAACAACTTTATTGATATAGAACTATCATTTACAACAACTTTATTGGTATAGAATAAAATAGAACAAAAATTAAGAGCGTAGTCGCAAAATTTCGTGCCAATGCTTTTTAAATGCATTCATTTTTTTTTCTAGATCTGAGAAAACTAGTATTTTAAAACCTTTTTATATACTTGGCTTGGTTGGTGTCACGGACTCCGCAAATTTTGTAATCCATTTTAACAATAGTTTTAGACTAACTAGGTACTTGAAATTTTCAGGATAGCTAAGAGCTTACTAACAATGCAATATTTAACTGCTATTGTATGGATAAATGGATTCTTTTTTAAATTTCAAACTGTTTTAAAAATGTGATTTTTATGACATTTTATATTAACTATGACATTTGAATTCCATTTTAACGTACGTCAACACGTCGAGGGCCGATAGCTCTAGCTAGCACGATCTACTGGTCCTGAGTTCAAATCCTAGCTCTCGCTTACCTTTTTTTTATTTTTTAATACATAGGTATTTAAAACTTAATATACTTAAGATTCATATTTTATAAGTTAATTATTATATTATGCCATTGTAAACAACCGTGGTATTATAAAAAGTACATTTTTATACTAATGTAATTCTTGGAAAATAATCTTGAACTCGGAGGTAAACAACTACACTATGTTATTTCGAGTAACTGTGTTTAACGTGTGTTTGCAATAAAGTTAAGAGCACTTAGGATGTTAATAAAAATCTGATATATCCCATAATTGGTTGAAATACCATTACCTGCTATTGTATGGATAAATGAATTTTTTTTAAATTCCAAACTATTTTAAAAATGTGACTAATGCTATGACATTTAAATTCCATTTTAACGTAACATAATACATCGAGTCCTGATAGCTCAGTTGTAGAACGTTGGACGGAGATATACTGTTGTTTGTTTGGGTTTATATGACTGCGGACACTAAATACATTCGCCAGGAGATAAATATACTGGTCCTGAGTTCAAATCCTACCTCTCGCTTACCTTTTTTTTTTTAAATTTTTTAATACATAATTAAAAGTTAATATACTTAAAATTCATACTTTATAAGTTAATTATTATATATGCCATTTTAAATAACCGTGGTATTATAAAAAGTACTTTTTTTATACTAGTGTAAGGTTTGGAATTATAATCTGGACCTCGGAGTTTAAACTACACTATATATTATTTCGAGTAACTGTGTTTAGGGTATGTTTGCAACAAAGTTAAGAGCACTTAGGATGTTGATAAAAATCTGATACATATATCTCATAATTGGTTGAAAGACCATATTACAACGACAGAAACCGCAGTGTTGGTTCTTGTTATTTCGCCGCGGCTTTATACAAAAGATGACGCTACTAGTTTACTCGGTTGATGTTTACTTTTAATAGATGGCGTTACTTTATATGTCATATTAATTTCCTATTTTATTTGTGAAAACTATTGAATATTATTAAAACCTTTTTATATACTTGGCTTGGTTGGTGTCACGGACTTCGCAAATTTTGTAATCCATTTTAAAAATAGTTCTAGGCTACCTAGGCACCTAAACTTTTCAGAAAAGCTCAGAACTAGCTAACAATGCAATATTTAACTGCTATTATACAGTGTGATTAATTTGTGGGGTAAAGCTCCACTTGTGGGGTATAGTAATGTATAACGATAAAATTTAATATCAAAAATTGAAGCGAACTTTGAGTTGCACATTAAAAAATTAGTTAGAATGTTACAGGGTGGTCGATAACATATTGGCAGACCAAACTTATGTTTTTTTTAATAGAGTCATGCATTTTATTAGAGTCTGCATTTTATTTTATATTCGAACTCTTCATAACTTTTCCATTATAAAAATATAATGGTTTGGTATGTTATACAGGGTATTTACAAAGTTATAACCAATTTTATATGAAAATCGTTACAAGCTCAACTCCCTGTATAAATAAAAGTAAGCACAAGGGCAATGGTTTATTGACGTCATATTGTTTTACTTATTGTCAAAATTTTCGTAAATGATTGATATTGCTAATTTTCTTTATATTGAATACATGGTGAGTCAAAGTGCAAGTAAATTATTTTCCCAGTAATTTTAAATAGAACACCCTGTATTTTATATCATCGAAAAGTACCATTACCATACTTTAATTTTTATATACCTAACATTGCCTATTTGTAAATTTATTAGTTTTCGAGATATTTTCATTTTTCAGAGCAAAACTATGAATAATTACGGGTCTAAATCTTTCCAAATTTTAAGTAAGCCATGACTGAATTGTCTAAAACTGAAAATTTACGATTACTGATTATCAATCTATAATCAAAGTGACAATTTTTGTTATTAACTTTTATTACTATCTATTACTATAACGGATCTACAGAGCTTTACCCCACTAACCAATCACACTGTATGGATAAATCGATTTTTTTAAATTTCAAACTATTTTAAAAATGTGACTAATGGTAGGGGAGCAAAGTATGCTAAATGTGCAGTCACTCGAGCGCTTTGGGGACCTATTGGGTTGTGAATAGTAGGTCCTAAAACCAAAAAAAGTTAAGTAAAGTTTTCCATTTTAGTGGGCGCTTGCCATTATTTTAATTTAATTTTCCATTTTCAACAATCGTTTTTTCTGATATAAAGCCATCTATCCATAATTTGAAAAAATGTTTCGAATAAAAGTTACTTATTTTTGCGTAAGGAATACAAATCTGCAATAAAAAATGAGGGCTCCTATTTAAGATTTTAAAGTAACCCCCCACCCCACCTCCGCGGGGGTTCGTGTTTGGTGCCATTCAATAGATTTTTAAAAAATATTGAATAAGTATATTTTACAGATTTTCGATCTGATGTTCCTTTCGCGAAATATTGCGGGATTCGTATTTAAAATATTAAATTTACCCCCCCCCCCTCTCCGTGGGAAGTCGTGTTTGGTATCATTCGATAGATTTTTAAAAAATATTGAGCACATATTTTTAGTTTTTCGAACTGTCATTCACTTCGCGAAATATTCGCTTTTTTCTTGTGAAACTTTGAGACTCACCCATTTCCTTACGCCCGGCTCAAATCGTCAGATTTTTGAAATATACACTATTTTGCATGTACTTAACTTACCTTATCTTAATCTGACAATTTCGAGTATTTTTAAGGATATATTTTTTATTTCGGGCCCCCCTTAACGAACTCCCCTGTGTTAAGAGCCAATATATGGTAGAGGTACATCTGTAGGGTACCAGGTTTCTCCCCATATGATAATCTGACGCGCTCGAGTAACTGCAAAAATCCCCGCTTGGGCTCCCCTACCATAATGCAATGATATTTTAAAGTACGTTAATAAATCGATATCTGCTACATAAAACTTGATGGTGGCTCAGTGGCATTAGACTGCAGATCGAGAGGTCCCGAGTTGGAACCCGGCTGTTGCGTATCTTTTTTTAATTGTTTTAATAAATAATTAAAAGTTTATATACTTAAAATTATATATACTATTTTAAACAACCGTGATATTATAAAAAGTACTTTTTTATTACAGTGTAATTTTTGGAATTTTAAGCATTTTATATCGTCAAATTATTTTATATTCTGTCCTATAAATAATAAAAAGGTTTTCTATAAAAAGTTCTTTTTTATAAAAGTGTAATTATTTGAATATTACATTATTACCAAGAGCCGATAGTCCCCGAAAACATCTATAATGTTTAATTTAGTAAGTTGCAGGGGTGAAGAAAAAGAAAATTTAGTATGATTTTTAATTTCAAATATCCCAATTCAAAAGAAACTTTTTGTTTATTCTAAGGGACTCAGTAATAATGTAATCTTTCATTCTGCGTATAAAGTTTTCAAAAATATTTATTAGTTTTCTCAGGATTTGAAAAAAATGAATTAAAAATCATTAGTCCAAAATTTTGCGCCTACACTCTTTACATAATTACAATATTACATAGTATTATTCTATGAGATGAACAACTTCCTTCATGCACTACTATCAGCGAATATATCTACAATTATTTTATTAATATGCTGATGGGCAACTTCGTTTTCAATACTGATAGCGCTGCTGAGATTGTACTACGAAGATATGGTTTTATTAATTTAAGCTCAGAAAAATATCTCTCTGAACTAGTGGTCGTGACGGGTCAAGTTGAAAATAAAATGTACGCATGACACACTTCTGGTATGCAAGATGCAAGCACTAGTGCAATGAAAATATATAAGAATAATTTTGGCTGCATCATAAATAATAGAGTTCGCCGATTCCAACTGTGTCCTCAATGATTTTCTAACAAATTGCAGTTGCTCCAAAAACTCATTACTTAAATCTGACCGGTACGCAGCAACTAATTTACTGACACATGCAAAAACTTCGGAATCCGATTTGAAAAGATATCCACTTCTAGGATGTAAGACTTTAAAATCGTTGTTCACTTTGTACATACTTATAAATCCAGCTTGAATTTGTTCAATGACTACATCGAGATTTCCGAAAAACATGCCTATAATTCAACAAAATGCTTCTTAACTCTACAAAACCTTTTGATTTTAAAAGTACAGGGAAAGCCACAATTAGTAGCAAAATATTTGGATTCTTGTAAAATTCGAGATATGCTGGAAACAAAATTGATAACTAATGTGTTTTAAGAAAAAATGAGAAGTAAATTAATAATAAACCCTCATCCACCAAATTGTAAATGCATTGTTTTCCTTCTACAATACCTTTTACTATAGTGTTATTTCTATGTTCAGAAAGTTGGACGGGTTTAAAATGAATGGTTTTTGAAAAAGAAAGAGCAAATTATAGAGAGCATTTTTAAATTTTCTTAAAATTCTTCTTTTTTCTCCATGTAACTTGAAAATTATCAGAGATACAGTAATGAAAAATAAAATGGAAATTTTTATCAAAAAAAACCCCTACATTTTTGTGTGGTATCTTTTTTTCGTATCTCTTATCATTTTCGAGTTACATGGAGAAAAATTAAGATTTTTAAGAAAATTTAAAAATGCGCTCTATAATTTGATCTTATTTTTTCAAAAACCATTCATTTTAAACCAGTCCAACTTTTTGAACATATAAATAACACTATAATAAAAAGTATTGTAGAAGGAAAACGATGTATTTAAATTCTGATGGATGAGGGGTTAAATATACTTCTCATTTCTTCTTAAAATACATTAGTCATAAACTTTTTGCAGAATATCTCGCTTAATTTGAATGTAATCGACATTTAGTATTGCTCATTTTAAAGGTTTTTTCAAGCACTATAATAGTTGTAAGTATCATTATACATCTAAAATCAACCGTTTCTCTGTTATTTCAAGTTGAATACACCGATTTGAGCATGCAGCAAAAAAACAAACTCAACTACCTTATCCCTTTTTCTATTTTAACTAGAAGATTTATGAAGGAACGAATCTCTTTGTTTTTTTTTATAACCTTCAGAAATATTTTATACAGTTTTTTTGTTGGATGCATAGTTTTTAAGGTATTCACAAAAATCCGTCCGAAAAGGTGTCATTTTTCAATAAAAATGGCCAATTTTCAACCACGAATAACTAAAAAAATATTGAGTTTTCAAAAAATAATTATAGAACGCTTAAAATTAGGTTCTCTAGCCTCTTCCGTAGCTATTTTAACCAAAACATTTTTCACTCCCGAGAAGGGGTGGGAACCACCCCCAAGATAAAAGCGCACATCGGCATAGGGTAGACTTTGTTTCATGAGCTATTCCCTGCTTACTGTGAAAATATCAAGTAAATCGATGTAGTAGAATGGAATTCGGAGACAAATACCCTCATTGACTGCCCTATCTATATACAGGGTGCGCCAAACCTCTGGTCTTCTTTGATTACGGCTAAACTATGAGATATACAAAAAAATGTTTATAACAAAACTAATGTGTATCAAAGAAGTCTATAATTTAAAATTATTTTCAATTATACAGGGTGAGTCAGAACGACGGTATGAACCAAAGTTTTATTTTTTTAAATGGAACACCCTGTATATTAAATCATTTTTGAATATATTATTTAAAAATATGAAAAATTTGTATAAGGTCTTATAGGCCTAAAGTTAATAATTTTCAAAATATTTACATTTTTATTGAGAAAAATGGTAATATTTATAGGGTTGTGGATTATGTTTCCAAGGAAATAAAAATTTAGGTGCTAGGTCAAAGTTTTTAAAATATAGTGTTATTTTTAAATAATTTAATATTTTTTACTTTTAGCCATAAAATATACAGTGTGATCACTATTTGCAAATACAAAATTTTCTCATTTTTTTTTAAATGGGACACCCTGTATATTAGTTTTGCGTTTGGTAGTAAATATTACAACCTTTCTTTTGGTACAAGGTTGTATGTACCTAGCATATTTCGTTTTGTAGATATTTTTAAAAAACTATAGATTTTACGTTTTTGCGGATTTTTTATTTAAAAATTTTTTGCAAAAAAAATAATTATAATCTGGTTTTAGAAACATACACTAAGATATGAAAATAAAAACGTAATTAAAGATTAAAATAAATCGTATGCTAGTACAATTCAATTGAATTTAATAACTTTAAATTATTTTACAAAAAATATTTTACCTTATTAATGGATACATAAATTAGTTACTAAATTAAATAAACAACCAAATTTTAAATCAATCGTAGTAATTCTTCTACCGCAGCAACTTTCCTGTACCAAATTAATTGTTAGTTATATTGTATTTACGAGTAAGATCAGTTAATAACTTTTTAATTTACCTACATCTTGAGAACGTATAAAGTATGCTTTGAAACAAATGAACGTTATGGAAGTATATTAAGAAGTAAATAGTATCTATGTACCTACTCGTGTCACAAAAGCTGGTAATAATTTCTAATGGTTTCGCCCAAAACAAATGTCATATCCAAAAATTTTTCGGTTAAAAAATTAAAATTTAAAATATAAAAAATTGTTACAAAAATTTCAACTACAAAAGTATTACCAGTTTTTGTGACACCAGTAAATACTATTTATATTAATAAATAATTTGGATGATACATTTAACATTCATTTGTTTCAAAGCATACTTTATAATAATTTTTATATTCTCAAGATGTATGTAAGTAAATTTAAAAGGTAAATTAAAAGTTTAACTAAATACAATTTAACTAACAATTAATTTGGTACAGGAAAGTTGCTGTAGTAGAAAAATTACTACGGTTGATTTAAAATTTGGTTGTTTATTTAATTTAGTAACTAATTTATGCATTCATTAATATGGTAAAATATTTTTTGTAAAATAATTTAAAGTTATTAAATTCAATTGAGTTGTACTACCATACGATTTATTTTAATCTTTAATTACGTTTTTATTTTCATATTTTATATTTTAGTGTATGTTTCTAAAACCAGATTACAATTATTTTTTTTGCAAAAAAAAATTTAAATAAAAAATCCGCAAACACGTAAAATCTATAGTTTTTTTAAAAGATCTACAAAACGAAACATGCTAGGTACATACAACCTTATACCAAAAGAAAGGTTGTAATATTTACTACAAAACGCAAAACTAATATACAGGGTGTCCCATTAAAAAAAATGAGAAAATTTTGTATTTGCAAATAGTGATCACACTGTATATTTTATGGCTAAAAGTAAAAAATATTAAATTATTTACAAATAACACTATATTTTAAAAACTTTGACCTATCACCTAAATTTTTATTTCCTTGGAAACATAATCCACAACCCTATAAATATTACCATTTTTCTCAATAAAAATGTAAATATTTCGAAAATTATTAACTTTAGGCCTATAAGACCTTATACAAATTTTTCATATTTTTAAATAATATATTCAAAAATGATTTAATATACAGGGTGTTCCATTTAAAAAAATAAAACTTTGGTTCATACCGTCGTTCTGACTCACCCTGTATAATTGAAAATAATTTTAAATTATAGACCTCTTTGATACACATTAGTTTTGTTATAAACATTTTTTTGTATATCTCATAGCCGTAATCAAAGAAGACCAGAGGTTTGGCGCACCCTGTATTTTTTAAAGAAAGGTATTACGCAAAATATTGTGAGTGGTCTGTGAAAACTGAACTGAGCTGAACTGAATTGAACTTTGAACTTTAGAATATCTACCAGCATGGTATCTACCAGCATGGCAAGTTTGGTCATACCACAAAACCGTCTGCAGTGGCCATGACATGCAGTTTAGACTTCAGAATCAAAATCTGGCAAACCCAAGTAAGAAACACAGCAGAGTAATACAGAAGCTGGTAAAGGTCGAGGGCCTTCAAGGGCAGTAGAACCGAGCAGCGTAATGATGATGAAAATCCTTAAATTTTCCAAAATAAATAAAATAACCAAATTATATATTATAGGTATTTACAATACAGAAAGTTGGAGAAAGTATGAGTGGAATTAGATGCGGTTTAATATACATGAAAATAATACACACATATCGATTTTTAATTAATGCGTATATATCTTAGGTAAACAAAGTAGAATATGTCTAATTATATAATACCCATTTATCATTTGATAAAAGTTGATGCAATTTTAATTTCTTCAAATTAGAGAGTTGACGTCTACATCTAATTATCATAGTGCAATAATTGTTGATCAACATAATCATTTTGTACCAATACTTTACACAAGCTTAGAATGTAGTTCGAGATAAATTTTGCATACATCGGTATACTTTCTGTCTTGTCTTTTATTACCAACACAATGATTTAACAAAAAATATCTATTTAATTAAAAAAAAAGTGATACAGTAGGCGGTACTAGCGCGAAACTTAATACTATGTTTTGTGTATTTTTAAATTTTAAATGATATTTTTAATTAAAAATTAAAATTAAATTAAAAAACAGCTTATGTTTCAGTTCGGTCCAGAGGTGATCCACCATCCCAATACGTACGTTTTTGTCTCTACAGAAGTCTACATGAACACCTCTGGATCGAAACGACACCAAGCTGCCTATTAAGGCAGAATAGTAAAAATCATTCTGCTTATCGGACGCTCTAGCGGTAGCGACATCTATTACACAGAAATGAGAAGTCCTAGATCTAAAACTAAAAATTTCTTTTGGAACCCCTTTTTGGTAACATGTAATATTCTTAATCTCTGCGTTTTACACTTTATATATAAGGAGACGACGAATACAGAAGATGAAAGGACTCTAGAATATGCAGCCACATTCCGTCTATTCCAGTGTTTCCCAACCTTTTTGTGCCATGTCCCACCTTCGCCATTCCAAAAATGTTTATGACATAAAAAATGAAATTATTCACTTAGAAAATAATAGGTTTTAGGAAGAAATCACTGGGAAATTGTTAACGAATCAGTGTAAATTTTTTTCAAAACATATAATGAAAAACTCAAATTCAGATTCCAAGCAATTAAAATATATTTTTCTATATTAATTTATTACTTTAATTTAGTAAGATCCTTGCTCTTGAGTATTGCTGTACAGAAATTTCATAATAGTTTCCAATCTGGTTAGCTTCAGTCTGAAGTCTCCACGTTGAGTTATACCCCGCCGATTTCTTTTCTGCCAGTAAATTATTTACAGCACTAAATCCACATCCAGCTAAAAATATGAAGATGAAAACGGTAGCAATAATTTTCTTGTACATTTGTTTGAATTTGGGTATTTGATTTTTGTTTTCCCACAAAACCATGCCACCACTCATTAAATAAAGTTTTAACTGATTCATCATTTTGCAATTCTACCAATTCATATTGATACTGCGTGTTTAATATATCAGACAAATCCACTAACATTGGCTGCATCCAGGGCCGTCGCCAGAAAAAAATTTAGGGAGGGTCAAAATCTTTAAGTCGCTGTTCTACTCTAGAAATGAATGAAAGAACAAGAAAAATTTATATTTTAATAATCATAATATACGGGGTGTTTCATTGGAAAACGGAAATACTTTCATGGTGAACAGAGGTCACCGAGCCGGTTCTAGATATACTGCATTTTTTGCCATACCGACTTTTATAAGCGAGTTACAGGGTGTTTTATCGATTTTGCCAATTTCTTTCCTAAGTTATAACTTTAGAACCACTCTGTATATTTTTTTGATATTTGGTACACATATGTCTCATTCAAAACCTAAACGACCGACATACTAACCGACGGATTAACAAAAAATTATAAAGTAATTGTGACCTTAAAACAACACCCTGTATATTCAAATTTTGAAAATCTGTGTGCATATTTGAAAAGAGCACAAAAAAGTAAGTTTAACGGTTCACTTCAATTTTTCGGCCAGACAATTTTATAACTTTAATTTTGAAATTATATTGAATGTTTTAAGAACTCTGACATTAAAAAGCAGATATTATTAACCTTTAGTTATAAATGATTAAAGTTAATGAATAAATACTCATTTTAAAAATAATCAATACTTATTTACCACATTGGAACGACCATCACTAATCACAAAAAAATCCAGGTCCGGATTAACAAAAGAATATAAAGTAATTGTGACCTTGAAACAATACCCTGTATATTGAAATTTTGAAAATTTGTTTGCGTATTTTAAAAGAGCATAACAAACTGCGTTAAAAGGTGCACGTTAAATATTTGCGCAGATAATTTAATTACGGCAATTTTGAAATCATATTGATTAATACTGTCAAGGTGAAAAGAAGCTGCCAGAAAAATTAAAAACAATCACAACGTAATTAGAAAATCGTATTGAAATCTTTTAAAATGAGCAAGGAAATGGATCGAACAAAATGGCGGACATTTTGAGCAACTGTTATAGTTCAAATATTTTTATTTATGTTAAATTGTTGAATTGTTTAAACGATTTTTTTTTATTAGATGTAGCTGTTTTTTTAAATTATTTACTAAATCATTAAAATATCCCAATTCTCGCAATTCTAATTTTTAATGATGTGCATAATATAGCTACAAATCCAGAGAATCCATGAAGCCAGCGTAGTAAATAAGTATTAAGTAGTTTTAAAATAAGAGTATTGAATGATTAACATTAAATTATTAAAAGTTAATAATACATGGTTTTTAATCTTAGACTTTAAAATTTCAATATAATTTCAAAACTGATGTAATTAAATCAACGGCGCAAAAAACTAAAATGAACCTTTAATCACAGTTTTTTATGCTCTTTTAAAATGCGCAGATAAATTTTCAAAATTTCAATATACAGGGTGTTGGTTCAAGGTCACAATTACTTTATATTTTTTTGTTAATCCGGACTTGGATTTTCTTGTTATTAGTAATTGGGTCGTTTCAATGTGGTAAATAAGTATTGATTATTTTTAAAATGAGCATTCATTAACTTTAATAATTTATAACTAAAACTTAATAATACCTGCTTTTTTATGTCAGAGTTCTTAAAAAATTCAATATAATTTCAAAATTCAAGTCATAAAATTGTCTGGCCGAAAAATTGAAGAGAACCATTAAACTTATTATTTTGTGCTCTTTTCAAATATGCAAACAAATTTTCAAAATTTGAATATACAGGGTGTTGTTTTAGGGTCACAATTACTTTATAATTATTTTTATTAATATACTTTATAATTTTTTGTTAATCCGGACCTGGATTTCTCTTATGGTTAGTATGTCGGTCGTTTGGGTTTTGAATGAGACAGGTGTACCAAATATTAAAAAAATATACAGGGTGGCTCTAAAGTTATGGCTTAGGAAAGAAATGGGCAAAATCGATAAAACACCCTGTAATTCGGTTATAAAAGTCGGTAGGGCAAAACATGTAGTATATCTAGAACCGGCTCGGTGACCTCTATTCATCGTTAAAGTATTTCCGTTTCCCAATGAAACACCCTGTATAATACAAAAAAAGGTTAATCGGTAAATAAAAACTGTAATCTCCTTCGATCTTGACCAAATTTATCAATAACCTTGTTTTATCTTAAGCTGTAATTATCCAGGGGGGTCGGCGGACCCTCCCTGATCCCCTTGCCGGCGGACCTAGCTGCATCATCCACGATAGAGTATTCAGATGATTCCCAATAAGAAGTAAAGGGGTATCAGTTTCTGTTCAGGAAACTGTTCAAAGCTGTTGTGGTTAATATGTGTCTGACATAACTCAATATGGGTAATGGTAATGAAACCAAAAATATCTTCGCTTTTACATCAACAAGAGTTTTATTTGTTCCTTGAAGTTGCTTATTTAATATATTTGGTTTTTCAAAGATTTCGGCCAACTATAACTAACAAATATTTTACCATCGGGCATCGATTAACAGGTAGGCACTTAATTTCAGGTGTGTCGCATAAAAAAGTCACTAATATCAGACAGTTCCATAAATACTTTGAATAAGTTCCTTTCAGATAGCCATCTTACTTCAATACGAAGTAAAATCTCACGTGGTCTTCATTTTGTTAATCACAAAATAGCTCGAAAAGACGCTCACATTTGGCATTAGATTTAATAGCATTAACACACTTTCTTAGGGAATGTAGCACTTCATAGAGAACAAGCGAGATGTTTTAGCTATCAAGTTTTCTAAAGAATCACCTATGGATTCACATCTTTTATCAATTTTAAGCAAGCATTTTGCTTGCTATCATATTAGGAGCACCATCAGTAGCACAAGATATTATATTTTTCATTATTGTGCTTTATAACCTTTCACAGAACAACATTTCTTTAACAAAATGCCCTGTGTCAATATATCCATTTGCACTAAGAAATTTCTTGTGTTCAGCTTTTCAACAAGTTGTTTTTCAATATCTTCACCCATTACGTCATTACGTATATTCTTCTGCTAACAGTATTGTTACTGAGTGGCGTAGCTTTTACATTTTTGTCATCTTTTTCAAGAACCGTTTTAAGAAATGCTGATATTGACGGTTTTATTAAATTCTCTCCTATAGTATGATTTTTCCAGTTTTGGCGATGAATAAAGATATTTGATAACTAGCCTCAAGAATACGATTATTAGATGAAGTATGAGCAATAAATAGAAATTTAAACGATTTTCACAGAAATCTAACATTGCATTTAAATGGACCATAGCGAAAGGGTAAACTCATGTCGAGCCCATACTAGAATTGCCCCCTTAACAATCAAATTGCCCTCGTGTGGGGCGTGGGCCCCACTTTGGGAAACACTGGTCTATTCATCTATGAAAAATTCCAACGAAAGTTGATTCCGTGTATCTACTTAAAATATGAGTAAAATGGTTTACGGTTTTATTGTTTTACTGTTCACAAACGGTTAAAGAGAAAGTTAGTGAAAATAAAGGAGAAGTGGCTTGCTTGAAACATGTGTAGAGATAGAAGACTTATAGAAAAAAATACGATGAAAAACTTCTCCACAAGAAAATAAAGAACCTTCTCAATTTAGAAGTTACAGTTCATTGTCATCATACATTTCTTCTTCTTCTTCTTCTTATTCTTCTTCTTCTTCTTCTTCTACGGCACTACAGCCCAAATTGAGGCTTGGACTCCTTTATTTTTGCCTCCCCTCCACCCTTGTTTGTCTGTGGCTGCTATTCTCCATACACGGACTCCTAAAAGTGCTTGTGTGTCGCTGTTTACTGGTCTTTCCAGCGCTTTCTTGGCTTTCCAACTAGTCTCTCTCCCTGCATTCTAGCGTACAATGCTCTTTTTGGTAGCCCCTCTCCCATCAACAGAAGGTAGACCTGCAGAACGGTTCAACTGGCCACTTATGCCGATGATATTCATATTATGAGTAGAACATTAAGAGGAGTAAAGGAAACATACGTAGAGTTAAAAACGCAAACGAAAAGGCTAGGTCTGATAATTAACACAGAAAAAACAAAAATAATGACACAGACGAGAAGAAAAAATATAGTTCCACAAAACATTATAAGATGAAGATGACATTGAAGCGGTTAGAAAGGTTACATACCTGGAAGTAGAAATATATGCCGATGGTTATAGAAGAAAATGTTAAAAATCTATTATATGTAATTAATAATTCTACGTTGGATTTTCTCAATGTGGTGAAATAATGCAAATTTAAACCGCGTGTTGTAGGTGTATATGATGTTTTACACTACTTGTCTAACTACCGTTCTACAATGTAATTGATATGCAAACTCAAGAAGATTATATAATGTCTTATGAAATAAAAACAATGACACTATCTTTGGGGCAATTATCTACAATAGCTAATTGTACTTCTCTGTTAGTTGGATTAAATACCAGATATAAGTATGAAATTTCTTATTCAAGAGATGTGTGTGAAAATGAAACGAAATGACATGACTTATGTAAATTCAGTAACCATCAATTTCTTTATGAACTTAATTATAAGTACACATTTTGACCTAGTTTTTAGTATTCTAGATTAATGCAATTAAGATTTTGAAAACAACTAAAATTTGGGACTATTTATTTAGTTTTTTTTGTCTTGTAATAAATAAGTAGATTTTAGTTCCTGAATAGATCAGAAGAGAAATAGCTCGAAAAGGATTTAAAGGATATAAAAATCCATGTTTACAAATAAGAAATTGAGGAACTATGGCTAGCAGATTGACGTTCGTCGAATGTTGTTTGGTCGCGACCTCGCGACTACTCACTGGCGAAGCGTCCATGTAACCACTGTTACCATTGGTAACAGTTAAAAATCTTGCAAATAAATATGTATTTTATGACGATGAATAATTCCATTTATTATTTTATTTTATTTTTACCAATAGAAATATATTATTATATTATGTGTTAATAGTACCTAATTCAGTAAATAGCCAGACACACGAAAATATTGGCGAGTTTATGTGACTCAGTTGCACTTTATTATATTCTGTTACCAGTCTCATTTGTGGTGACAATGAATGGTTATCTCGCTGTCGCTCGGGCGGCTCGGGACCGGCTAGTGTGAAAATTTTGAAGGAGCGATGGGCGTAAGCGCGCTGTGTATAGCAGTAGGGCTGTTACCAGATTTAAATTTGCTAACAGTACCTATAATAAAAAGTGTGCGTGCAGTTCACTATGGATAAGTGTCGCTGCGTAATCGATCAACTACTTGAAAAGTAATTCTGATTGAAAAATAAAATGAGATTATTGAAAATGAAAGACCTATTTTAAACAATTTAAAAAAGGAATTTAAAAAATTAGCTCGATATTTTAAATTTAGTTGGTACAGTGAAAATCCTTGGTTATGTGGTTGCAAGAAAAATAGACTGTATTGTTGGCCATGTCTTCTGGTTTTTACAGAAAAATGGGTGGACCAGGTTCACGATTTAAATAGTTTTAGAGTTTTAAAAAAGAGTCATGAAATTTCTCCGTTACCTACATGTAAGATGTATACCGAATTTGATTCAGTTTGGCAAAACAAAAATCAAAAGTTTTCTTAACCAAGCATTTAAAGCAAATATTGCTAAACATAATGAGTTTGTTAAAAAAATAGATAGGTACTCGTATATCCTTAGCTCACTTAGAATAGATATGTACCGTATGTTTTTTGGCCGAACAAGAATTAGCGTTTCGTGGTCATTTTTAGGGCGACGGCTCTGACATTCGAGGCAATTACAGGGAATTGTTAACATTAATTGCCAAAAAAGATCAAAAATTTTGCCAACATCTAGAAACATCAACTGTTTTTCGAGAGTTTCAAGTGATATACAAAATGATACTATTGAAGCTATATGTATATACTATTGTGTTTTCAATTTATCAATCAAAGGCAAAATGAAAATTAAATTAAATTTTTTTTTAAATAACGCGGGCACATAAATTTGATACACCCTGTATATTGATCTGTAAATATTTATTAGAATTTAGTTTGGATGTAAGTAGATTTCTCTTTTAATGAGCTTTCCGATGAACCATTAAAGGCTTTTGTGAATAATTAAAGTGAAAAGGACGATGTATTTAGTTTTAAAATGGAAAAAGATTGTTTATTACGGGAACTATAGAATATACAGGTAGAGGTAATTATCATTTTCTAGAAAAATGGTTTAAAAGGAAGTTTGGAATTTTAATATCTTTGTTTCAACCCGAGTAAATGTTGTAGGGTTTCCCGAAAGTAATTAGGATGGTTGGAATAATTTTGAAAATGACTGTTTGTTTGTCGAATGGAAAAGAGAAATGTTTCTGATTCTTGGCAATTTGGAAGGGGAAAAGTGGTTTGAATGTTGAGTGAATTTGAAAAAGAAGGCATTATGTTTTTGGCATCGCTGAGGAGCAGTTCGACGTTTTCGTGGATAAGTAGTTAGCAAGTACCAGTGGTTGTGTGATAGTGGAGAATAGTGCTGAAAAGTGAAACGAGAGACAGATCAAATTGAGACGAAATACCTCTTTGGTTCTGTATTATTGTGAGAAGGAGAGCAGAGAATTTTTGGAGTTTGTGTGAATCGAGTACTGGTCAAAAGAGGCTTTGGCTCGTTGGAGAATTGGTGCTGGTATGCTGATAGTTTTGAAGCTGGAGAACGGAGAGGGCTTTGATGAGTAGCCTTTAACATAGTCAACTGTTTTTGGGTCACGAGAAGACATCAGAGTGAGTGAAGAAAAAGGTCAGTCAACTTATGTGAAAGATATTTTTATGTTCGGAAACTAAAATTTTGAGTAAAAAGCATATGAATTAAAATTCCAATATTTCTAAAAGTAAATAGGAAGTATAGCTAATCTTGCGAATACATAAATTTGTTTTGTTTAGTTTGTTTTACCAAAGTCATCGGGAACAAACCGATAAATTGTTTTTTTTTAACTATAATAAATTTAAGTGGTAAAAATTTCATTCGGACATCTGTGTCCACAGGTTTTAGGTTTGATAGATTTTTAGGGTATTGATTTTGATAAATAAAAGACAATTCTGTATGTTTATTTTATATTTTGCTTTATTTCTTTTTCCTATTTTATCCCGATTAGGATCAACTAGATACTGAAACCACGAGAGAAGATAAGTATAACGTAAGATAATTTAGACATTTTTTTAATATTATAAAAAGGCACCCTGAGATTTTTTTATTCAATTTTTTTATGTATGATTTGCGACAATTAAATAATTAATCAAATAAATAATAATAATTAATATAAAATTAATAAGAAGCAGATCATAACAATACATTTAGCCATATCTTCATTTTTTTAAATAAGATTTTTTGCATCTGGTTTTGGTAACACTTTAGAAAAAGTCACGCGTCGCCACTGCGGACTACTATGAGCCAAGGGCGGATCCAGGACCGATTTTCGGGAGGGGCCATGAACTATTTTGGGGAGGAGTACTAGGAAATCTGGGGGTAATTTTTAAAAATTAGGTGAGCAATGAAGAGTTTCAAGGTACTTTTGAGGGTCATAAAGACCATTTTTTTTTATTTTTTAAATTTATTGTTGACAGCATCAACCACTTTGGGTTATTAGCTGTACTATCATAGATACCTACATGGTTACTTAAATCTAATAGCATTCTGATTATTACAGAAGTTCACATTTAGGTAACAGTACCAGGAAATCTGGGGGTAATTTTTTAAAACTAGGGGAGCAATGACGAGTTTCAAGGTACTTTTGAGGGCCATAAAGACCTTCAAAACGTTATTAAAGTGTCATTAAAGTCAGTACCGATTTCTTCGGATCCTAGTGCAGTTTTTTAATAAGCTTAATACTATTTTTTCCAAATGCTTCCCCTGTCAGGCCTTCTTTTTCCCCTGTCAGGCCTTCTTTTTCTTGATTTTCAATGAACTTGACAAAGTTTTCACGAATGTTGTTATTGTGTATGTATCTCAAATTTAGAGGAAGCTGTTCCATGTGGGATACGTCGGTCGTTTCGTCAAATATGACAGAACAATAATTTGCACTTTGAACCTGATTCATTATTTGTTCAATTATTTCTTCACAAAGTGTTATTAATTGATTTTAAATGGTGTTACTGTTGCTCAGGAAGATGCTGTGGATAGGTGTTGTTTAAGAGTCGTATCTCCTGATGCGATGCTAAACCTTAACAATTTTCCTCATTGCTAGGTCCAGCATCTTCGTCCAGAAGAAGAAGGCCATTATCACGATGAAATATTAAAGGAATATTTTGTCGATCTAAGAACTCTATAGACCAGGGGTTTCCAACAGGTGGCCCGCGAGGCATATTTTTGTGGCACGCAAGAGTATTTACAAAACTAACAAATATACTTTTTTTAAGTTTTGAGAAAACAGGATACATGAATTCTTTTTATGACACATTCAAACAAAAGTTCCTAGTTTGGCCCTCAATACCTTATAAGTTGGAAACCCCTGCTATAGACTCTACTATTGGTCGTAGTCTTTCTCAATTTTCTTGTTTCTCTTTAGACCTCTGAGAGTCTATCTGGTTAATGACTGACTTTTGCGGGTTACGATAACTGTAGAAAATCCTGCCCAACCTGAACGGACTCCTTGTGTTATGATATTTTTTCATGGGTGTGTATGCCTCCGTCTTTGCCAGTGAGCTTGGTGAAAGATGATAAAGGTTTAGTGACCAGGCTTTGGGCTGTCATCCTTTTATTGTGACCATATTTTTCATTAGAAAAATAAAACGCACTACTTCCAAAACAATCCTTTTTGAATGTGTGAAAGTACCAACCAGCTCCCAACTACCTTGTTCTAAGTGCTGGTGACTCAAATAACGCTTCATCTGTTATTTTGGGATTTATTTTTAAGCCGGTTGTTTTTGATATGTTGTTCAATCTGGTGATTTTGTTTTGCATGTGTTGTCTGTTTGATGTTATGAGGCATATGTCGTCAGCGAACTCTAGATCCTCTAGTTTTTTAAATGATGACCATTGTATACCTGTTTTTTTATCTTCAGTTTGTTTCATTATCCAATCTATGACTATTATAAACAACGTCGGTGACAAGACACACCCCTGTCTTACTCCTTTTTTGATTTTTTGATGCTTATTTGTTGGGATAGTTCCCCTTCATGTTCAACTCTGGCAAAACATTCATCGTAGAAAAGCCTTATTACTCTTATATATTTGTCTGGTATTCCATAGAGTTTTAATATCCTCCACATCATATTACGATTTATTGAATCAAACGCTTTTTCGAAGTCTACAAAGTTGATATAAACTTCCTGATTCATTTCCGCTGATTGTTCCAGGATGATTTTTAGGGTATTTATATGGTCAATACAGGAACTGTTCGGTCTGAATCCTATTTGGTTAATTCTTAATTTTTCATTTATGGGATCTTTAATTCTCTCCAATATTATTCTGGCCATTATTTTGGTAGCTACAGTGAGAAGAGTGATTGGTCTCCAGTTTTCTTTGGTAGCTTTATTATAACTCCTTCACCCCAATCTTTTGGTATCTTTTCCTCGATCCAAATTTTTTTAAATAGTAAATACTACATATCCACTGAGAAGTTTAAGTGTGATTTTATCAGTTCTGCGGGAATTCCATCAACACCAGCCGCTTTGTCGTTTTTTTAAAAGGTTTATAGCATACCTTATTTCGTCCTTCGTAAATTCGTCGTTTCTTATGATTAATGTTTCGTTTCTCTTTGTTTCTTCCATCTCTATTTGTGATTCAATTCCTTCTTCATAGAATTCTGCGAAGAATTGTGTCCATCTTTGGGCAATTTCTTTTTGAGTTATGAGTGTTTCTCCTTCTTTCCCCATTAGTTTCTACTTACAATACTACTACGTTACTACAATACTACTACAATACTACTTAGTTCTGATCTACTTACAATAAAAACCTGGTCTGACTCAAATTTACTCTCGTTTAACGTAGATAAAACAGTAGCATTGTCTTATAAAGGAGCTCTTCAACCCTTACCTCTTAATAACAGCCAGATCAGTACCGTTGATTCTGTAAAATTTCTTGGCATTTTTTTAGACAGCAACCTTAAATGGTCCCTCCATATCGATTTGTTACGGAAGAAACTCTCTTCAGCCTGCTATGCTATAAGATCTGTTTCGAATGAACTCAATTTAGCATCTTCCAAAATAACATATTTTTCTTTGTTCGAGTCACATCTTCGTTATGGTCTTCCTTTTTGGGGTTCTGGTACAGCTGCCCAATTCGATGTTATTTTCAAATTACAAAAAAGAGCTATAAGATATCTGTTTGGCCTCAGAAGAACAACACACTGCAGAAGTTACTTCAAAGATCACGGAATTTTAACCCTTCCATCTTTGTATATTTTAGAAACTGTTTGCTTAATTCGTAAACATCTACATGTCTTTCCACCAAGACCTAATCATCACTACTTCACGAGAAATTCTACGTTTGACGTCTATTTGCCGACCCCGTCCTCGGAGTTAGTAAAGAAATCGATATTATATTCCGCAAAAAAAATGTACAACCATCTCCCCCTACAACTAAAATCTGCACCATCTTTTCCCAAATTCCGTAAACTGACAAAAGCCTACCTGTCTGAAAGACCATATTATTCAGTAGAAGATTATTTTATTCAATAACTAAGAAATTACAGTACCCTTTGCACAAGTAGTATTTTTATTATTTTTTTATCTATATTTGGGTGTCATATGCAGCAGCTTAACTTTTTAACTTTTAAACCTTTTTTATTAATTATTAGGTAGACTATGAATTTGCAATTTATTTAAATTTTTGCAATTGATTATTTCTGTTTTAACTTCGATTTATTTATTTATTTTATTTAACTTATTGACGATTTATGTAATTTTAGTAAATTGGATTGTTACTGTTTTGTTTTTTTTACTATTTATAAGCTTTGTCGATAAAATTGTAAAATTTTTCATGGCAATAAAGCATATTTCTATTCTATTCTATAGTTTCGTTTTTTGCTGGCTCTTGCCCTCTAATTTCTTTGGTTATTGAGTAAAGTGTCCTTGTGTCATGTATTATCGCTGCTTCTCTCAATTAATTAGTAATTGACTAATGTTAAATTTTGTGTTTTACAGTGGAACATTAAAACTGTAAACACATCACTATTGCATCTCGAGGTATGAACAAAGAAAATATGCTTGAGAATACAGAAACTTGAGCCAGTACAATACAATATCTAGATTTATACCTACCTACTATTTACACACATAGTTAGCTCAGAGTCAGTGCCTCTACACAGGTGCTCCGATGAGGGTAAGGTAAACCCGAAATATGTATAAGCACATAGTAGATGCCCTGTTCTGTAATCAAATCTCAACCATCTTTACTTTCATTTAGATACATATTTCTAGGATATAAATCTAACTCGCCTCATGATATACTGATATACATCCTGGGAAAAATTAGAAATCTAGACAATTTCTAGACTGTCTCTGACCTCCTGGATACTGTGACGCGCGCATATGCGAAAGAAAAAACCGCCTTCCTAAAAGCCATAAGACAAAGATGGCTGAACCAATCGTGTGGAACTACCAATTTAGTAGAAGAAGCATAAGTAAATTAAAGAATGAATATCTGTCAAAACTTTAATTCATTAACAATATCGATATCTGTCTTCTACAACAAATACACACTGAAGACCAATTGCAGCTACAATCGAGGGGAAGAACCTTGGCAGTCGATACAAAGCTATGGCACCGCGATATATGTTAGAACAAAATTTGTTTAATGTCAACAATGTAACACATAATATCAAAGTGGGTGATCTGACGATCATCAATATTTACAATTTACAAACCCCAAACATTCCCTGGCCAGCAAACCACCTACCACATCCCACAAGGGCTTCGCAATCTCAAAGTGGTTTAATTGATTTCTCATCTCATCAACTTGAGTGTCAGAATACAAATAACCATGACGATTGCTAATCTTCGAAAAAAGTCGACACATTACGAAAAACATGATTAAAACAAATTGTGAAAATCTTAACTGACACCGATATAGTGATAACAAATAATGTAAACAAATGTATTCCGAATTAATTTGTATTAGGTATACATACACAAATAATATTATAAATTTCTTAATTTTAACGTCGTTCGCAATAGAGAAGTAGTTGCATGTTTAACTGGGCAAGACATAAATTTTTCGTACTTCCGGGCCTAAAGTGACAACTTCACTCCCTTGTGACAGGTACTAAAGTGTCACATTTAATCCCTCCGGGATTAAATATTGACGAAACTCCCGGAACGATTAAATCACAAACAAACGAATTTAAGGGATATTTTATTGAAAAATATAATTAATTAGAATGGTAATTAACGTTAATATTCAAATTAATATTGTGACAGTTCGTCATATTGACCAGTCTTTCCTGGGTTAATGCAGCAGGTAACTGACGAGTAACAGATAGGTCCTTTTCATATTGAACTGGTGTTTGTTTCGAAGATCCTGCGGAAACAGGAAGCGAGAATGAGGACTGTGGCATAACTATAGTGGACGAATCGGCGACTTGACCAAATATTTTATCTGAAATTTTTTGTTTATTTTTAATAGACGATTCAATATATCCCTCGGCCACGTTGGAGGATTTCCATCCTCCATGTCTCTTCAGCACGTCTATTGTTGCTCCCGAATCAGCTAACAAAGACGCAGATGTGCGTCTAAAACAATGTCCCGTATAAGACGTCGCATTTTCTAATTTCAAGAAAGCTGCTATTTGCCGTGGAATTGTACCAAACATGTTTTTTCCTACTACTCGCGTAGTACATTCTTTGTTGATGTATTGAACAAAAAATTTTGAATGAGTTGTCCCTGTCTTTCGCAATGCCACATATTTCCGAAATATCGCCACAAAACTGATGGCACTGTTTTCTGAATTTTTGATCACAAAATTTCGGTCAATTTTATTTTTGGTGTTTCTAATCGCAATTAGGAAGGAATCGCCCAAATCTCTCACATCGTCGATTTCTAAATCAACCAACTCTTTTCCACGACAAGCTCCCGCAACGCCCAAAATAAGTGCAACCTACAAAAAAATTGATTTCTTAAAATTTCTGAATATAAACAAATTTCCAAATTTACCTTAAGCATTAAATATTTATCATCCGGAGCCTCCCGTAAGAACTGATCTACCTGCTCAGACGTGAGAATTCTTGACTTCTTTGGCTTAAATCCCTCATTTCTTCTCTTCAAAAAAGCTAATAATTTTGGAAATTTACTTATATCAATATCTTCTCTAATGTTAATAACCGATTTCAGCATTGAGTAATGTGCCCAGAGAGTTGAGGCACAAACCGCTTTTGATTTATCATCGAAGTAGACTAACAGCGCATTTTCAGTAGGTTGTCTCACATTTTTTAAGCGGCACCACTTTTTAAAAGCATCGTACTGCTGCTCGTATAGTTTTCTAGATTTCGGTGGTAACAATTCTTCACCTACTTCGGCTGCTCTTTTATCAATATCAGATACACCTTCTTCACTCATGATACCAATAATTATCAATAACAATGTTTCTTTACAATGACACTAGTAATGACAATGTTTCTAAATTATAACTGTCACAACGCAATGTTACTATGGTAACTTATTTTAAAGACAGTTTATTAAATGAGTTGAAGAGAGAAAAAACTGATTGAAATTATTGAAATAATTAATAAAATCATACCGGAAGTACGAAAAGTATCGTATATACCTTGCGACTGAAGTACATTTAATCCTTCAGGTAAATTATGGCCCTCCCTGCGGTCGGGCCATAAACTTTACCTTCAGGATTAAATGTACTACTTCAGTCCCGCGGTATATAATGTACTATTATATGATCCATCTGTTCTTGTCTTATTTTATCCCGCATCTTTATCTGCTTCTGGTATATCGAACATGTATAAATGTTTTAACTATTCTAAATGTTCTAAATTTTCTACTTTGAATATCCTTAAATTCTTTGTTGCTCTCTGAGTGCTATTTATAATATGTTCCCTAAGAACTTTTTATATTTTATGGAAGTTGGAGAAAAGTCACATCTGAACTTGGTTAATGCTTAGGATGTATATATAATTCCTACTAGTCAATAGTATGCCCATTTTTTAGGAGGACTGTAATAAGTGTAGTGAAAAAGTGGAGGTCAAAGTAGCAAAGAAACAAAAGAAGCACTGAGGTATAAAGAAACTTAAAAAATAACAAAATAACGATTGTACCATAAGTGTTTAAGCAGCAAAATAAAAAACATAAGAGAGAATACAAAGATGCTGTATCAAGAATTAAGTCTGCAACGATAAGTCCCAGGAATTAAATCAGGAAAGATAAGTCCCAGGAATTGGATACTTACTTGGAAGCACGACAATCTAGATAATCATGGATATTCATAAAAAATATTCTGGGCTATACCCTATAATGACATTAAGATAAGTAAAGAACCAGTAAAAGATTTGTCCAGAAAAAATAACTAGATATTACAAACTAGACATTCTTCCGAAACAGAGGGCATTCCTGCAGAGTTAATTAAAAACGTAATACACCACAAACTAGCTTTGATCCTAACAGAAATATTCAATAGATATCTAATGAAGAACTAGTACTGGAAAGAGGGGTGGATAAGCTCCATACACAAAAGAGACAATAAATAATTATAAAAAATTACATAGGCCTAACAGTAGTACGAATGCTCAGCAGGTTTTTTTATTATTATTAAAGAAAAAGGAGCCGAGGTCTAGGACCTATATAGCTCCATTTGACTAAAAAGAACTATGCAAAAAGAAACCTAAACTTAAGACTACATACGACTTATAAATTAATTTAATTTAAGAAACGAAAAATTATTGTTCCCGTGATACAGAACTAAACGAGTCATATTTATTTTTGAAGCAATTTACAGATACAGCCCCGACGACGTCGTGTGGAAGTGAGTTCCAGGTATAAAATATTCTATTGGATATAGAGTTCTCAATGTTGTTCTGAAGCTATTTTCTTGTGGCATTTTTACAATTTTAACTATTTAGAATGGGAAATAAGCCACAATATTATTAAAAAATGATTTTTATTAACGTTTCGTTAAATGAAAAGACAAATCAAATTGAACAGAACATCAGTAAAGAGGAAATTAAAGCTTTAAAAACTTTAAAAAATGATGACTCCATAACGATCCTACCAGCGGATAAAGGAAATGCAACTGTAATAATGGATAAAATACAATACGAGGACAAAATTACAGATCTAATTACAAATGGACCTTATACCAAATTAACGAAGGATCCAACGAAAACACTGGAAAACAAAATCTATAGAACTTTATTCAAATTTAAAAATGATCTAACATACTATCAAAGAAAATTAATTACACCTCATTACAGTAAGTCACCACATTTTTATGGAGTACCGAAAATTCATAAAGCGAACATACCACTTAGACCCATTTGTAGTACCATCAGTTCTCCTTGTAGTGAACTATCAAAATTTTTATTAAACATTATAAAACCATTTGCTAATAATGATGACACATTTATAAAAAATACAAAACATTTTGTAAACAAATTATCAACTATTGAGTTTAATCCAAATAATATTTTAGTAATATATTTTAGTAATATAAGTTTTGACATAAACAGTTTATTTACAAATGTGCCATTAGATAAAACTTTAAACATAATCAAAACGAAATTAGAGAATGATGATACATTGACAACTAGGACAAAACTAAATGTATCAGCTATAATGGAGTTATTGACATTATGTACTAATAATACCTATTTTCAACTAAATAATGAATTTTATAAACAAAATTTTGGTCTAGCAATGGGCTCCTCTTTATCTCCATTATTGGCTAATATATTTATGGAGGATTTCGAAACTAATATCATTTCTAAACAAAATTTAAAACCCACTGTATGGTGGAGATATGTAGATGATGTGTTTTCAATATGGCCTCATAGATCAGAATTGTTGGATACATTCCTGAATATTATAAACGATCAAGAAGAGACAATAAAATTTACAATGGAAAAGGAATATAATAACACCCTGCCTTTCCTCGATGTTTTAGTCTTAAAGAAGGATACTGGATATGAGACTCAAGTGTATAGAAAACCAACACATACCAAAAGATATCTCAATTACAAATCAAATCACAACATCAACGTTAAAAAGGGAATCATAAAATCCTTATATGATAGAGCCAAAATTACTTGTTCTAACGAAAATTCCTTTTTAGAAGAAAAACAATTCTTAACATCTGTTTTATTAAAAAATGATTATCCTTTATCGTTTATAAATAAGGAATTGTCAAGATTGGATCGAATGGAACAGAACAACATAGAACGGGATCCTACAACATTCACAAGAAATAATACGAGGAAAATATCAATACCATACATAAAAGGACTATCCGAGAAACTTAAAACAATAGGAAATAAATTCAACATTTCAACAACATTCAAAACAACCAACACATTGAGATCTATTCTATCTAAAACTAAACCTAACAATGAACAAGAAAGGACAAAGAATTGTATTTATAAAATACCTTGTGAATGCGAACAGTTTTATATAGGTGAAACATCAAGACCATTAAACTTTAGAATAAGTGAACATCAGTCTTATATTAAAAATAGAGAATTTGATAGATCTCAAATATGTCAACACGCATGGGATAATGAACATAGAGTTCAGTGGAGAGATTCAAGTATAGTCCTGAAAGAAACAGATAGTAAAAAGAGAAAAATCAAAGAAGCGGCTCTAATTAAGCTGAATGAAACCAATTGTGTCGCAAATTCCTCGGTAGAATGCAGTAGGATGTGGTTACCCATACTGAAAGAGGAAGTCAATAGAAAGAAAATACCACAATTAGTAAGTCAATAGTCGAGTTAGTACATATTTTATATTTTAGTATTACTTATATACCCATGTATTATTGATATTATTTATAATTTAAACAAAATTATAGTAAAGTCAGAATTTGGTATTAATTTTGAGAGTAAATTAAATGTAAGACCAAATACTTACGATGTCGGGATAGTATCACGAGGTTTTTCCTGGTTTTCCCTCGTGATTTACTATGAGATCTCTAACGCGAGAATTTTAATGTCACCGTTGCATGTGGTTGTCTTTTTAAAGACAGATCACATGCTATGATTTTTTTGTGACGGATATTCTTGAGTTGGGGTTGATTTCATGTAATCGAATGAACTATCTTTCAGTAAAGTCGTCCCAGGAACGCAACTCATAAATATTGGCAATATCATTTTAAAGTCTTCTACTTTAAAATGTATCATATGTATCTGAATTGCCGATATAAATGAGTCAAATTAAATAAATTATTAGAAGAATTTTTTTACTAAGCAACAACATTTTTGTTTATATTAATAGTATTTTGTATTTTGACAACGGCACCCGATTTGGGCGTCGAAACGTTAATAAAAATCATTTTTTAATAATATTGTGGCTTATTTCCCATTCTAAATAGTTAAAATAGAGTTCTCACGACATTTACTGTGAAACTGTTGTCTGGCTAATTTGTATGGATGACCCCGCAATCTAAGGTCGTTACTCAAAGGGAAAAGATGTGAGAGATATATCCCAAACTTTCCCTGTAACGCTCTATAAGCAATTATTAAATCCCCACGAAGTCGTCGGTCCATAAATGTAGGATAATTTAAGTAGGTTAACCGTTCTTCGTAGGAAGGACGACGACGGCCATAAGAAATTCTTGTTGCCCATCTTTGCACAAATTCAAGTCGATCAGAATCCCTTTGCCAGTCTATACACTAAAGAGAGCAACAACATTTTTTGGCGATATCTTAGAGAAAGTCTTAGATAATAAGTAAACTGATGTTCTAGCTTTATTGCATACCGACTGGATATGTTCAGACCAAGATAATGTTTCCGTCACAAGTACACCCAAGTCTTTTTGCTGCGAAACAGTTTTTAGAGAAACATTTGAAAGTACATACCGATTCCTTGGATTGTTTTTACCTAAATGTAGAACTGCACACTTGGATGTGTTCAATGGCAAGCACCAATCGTCCACCACTTAGCAACCTCTTGAAGGTCGGTCTGTAATTGATTGTAACCAGAAAAGGATTTGCATATAACTTTGTGTCATCAGCGAAAAGCGAAATGTTACTTTTAAGGTGAATTGGCAGATCAGCAACGTACACTAGGAACAGAATCGGCCCCAACACTGAACCCTGCGGAACGCCACTGTATACACTAAACATTGAGGAATAACAATCACCAACGCGTACGCAAAATTTACGGTTTATTAAAAATCCTTTAATCCACTCAAGTAAGTTTCCTCTAATACCGTTATGTTCGAGCTTAAATAGTAGTATCTTGTGAGGAACTCGATCAAAAGCCTTAGCAAAGTCTGAATATATAATATCAACAGGTTGATTACTGTCCAAACAAAGAGACCAGTCATTAACACATGTTAACATATTAGTAACTACCGATCTTCCAGGTACAAAACCGTGCTGGGAATTAGGAATTCTATTATTATTTAAGAGAAAGTTCATAACCGATTCGCGAATAACTGATTCCATCAATTTAGCTGCAATGGATGTTAGACTAGTTGGTCTATAATTGTCAGGATCTAACTTGTCACCTTTTTTATAAATTGGAGTAACACTAGAGATTTTCCAGCCATCAGGTAAAGTGTGTGACAAAAATGAGGTTTTCATTATAAAACTTAACGGATGGATAATCGAGTTTGCACACTTCATAAATAAAATTGCGGCGAAACCGTCTAATCCGGGAGCGGAGAAGGATTTTAAACACAAAATTTTTTGTTTAAGAATCTCTGGATCAAAGTCTATGTCACTAATATCGTAGTTATTTCTTGAAGAAACAACACGTAAAGTATTCGGAAGAGCCTCCTCGATTGAAACACTTCTTGAAATTTTTTGGCAAAAATAGTAGCAACTTCCATTTTCACTGAGGTTGGTTCGCCTGTTTCGGTTTTTAAAATAGGTAACGAAACTTTAGATAAAATAGAATTTCTGACATATTTATAAAGAGGTTTTTTGTTCTTATTTGAGGACAGTTGGTTTTCAAAATTTTGTTTAGATTTAAAAATAGTTGATGTTAAGTTATTAGAAAAAGTTCGATGATTGAGGTAGTCAGCATTCGTTTTACTTCGCAAATACTTTTTCCACCTACCTCTACCGAAAGTGTACTTTTCCGGACCTGATTGTAGGGAGCAAAGTTGTACTTTTCCTCCCTAGGGAGGAAAATTAGGGAGGAAAAGTAAAAGTGACGTCATGGTATTTTATTCATGAAATATAACTTATTGACGCCCTGTACAATATCTATTTTCTATTACGTAAGTATCTATACATTTTAACGTTTATTTATAAAACACCCTGTATTTTGCAGAATGGTAAAAAACAGTAAATTGTTAAAGGTTATATGGAAAAATAATAAAGTTGATATGAGAGGAACCGCAACCTTATGAATCAGAAAAAAAACAGCTTTATAGGGGAGTGCAATTAGAACGAAAAGATACAATGTTTCGGAAAAAATCAAACAAGGTTATATTTTTCTAAAACTTTTTTTGTTAGTTTATAAATATGTTAAAGTAAAAAGTTCTACTCACAAATTTCGCCGCTAATTGTTTATTAATTGTTTAAACAATAACAATTATTTTGTATGAATAATGTTAAGAATATGGGTGAATTCAACATTTTATTTTGATAAAAAATGTTTTTATTTTAGTTTTGATTATGCTGAACCCGAATCTGACATTACAATTTGCAAATTCAAAATGACGGATTCAAAATGGCGGATTTTTCCTAAAAATCCTTAAAAAATAGCTGTAAAATCCGAATTTTTTTATAAAACGTGTTTGTTTACATATATGTGAATATTTTTGAGAGGTTGTTAAACCTGAATCAAATTTTGATAATTTAAATTATAAAATGGCAGATCCAAAATGGCGGATAACTTAAAAAATAGTTGTAAAATCATAATTTCTTTAAAAAATGTATTTATTTCTACATATTATATTTATTTTTGAGAGCTTTGATAAACCTAACTTAAATGTTAACATTATAAACTATAAAATGGCGGATCCAAAATGCGGATTTTCTAAAAAGAACATAAAAAAGAACATTTTTCTAAAACATTTATTGTCTTTATTTTTAACAGGTTGTTGAATCTGAATTAAAGATTAAAAATTTTAATTTCAAAATGGCAGATCCAAAATGGCGGATATTTAAATGAAAACAAGTAGAATCCAATCAAACAAATATGGAATTTCATTCTTAAAAAAAAGATAAACAAATAATTTTCACAATTATATTAAAAATTAAAATGTACCTATTAGAAAGAATATTTAAAAAAACAAATTTTCGATTAGAAGGATATAATTACATATTGTAACATAGTTTTTAATTCCAAACAACTTTTCTTTATAAAAATTTTCGATATTGTGAAATATAAAGGTAGAAATTCATATTTTTTTTACATACCTCGTACAAAATTAACAAAATTTGATATTTGATGGTTGCATCTTATGTTATATACGATGCAGAGTATTTTATAAAGAATAACTTTTTTTCGTAAAACTGATATTAAAAAAGTTATCAATACGTTCCAAGTTTCGCAGACATACTGTATAAGAGCTAAAAAAAAATTTTTTATTGAACATTTATTATTGTTGAAGCTTATTAATAAATGTATTTTAGGTAAGTTTTACAGAAAAAAGTTTTGATCACTCTGTATATCCATTTTTTCAGCTGGTAATTTTCGGTTTTTGTATTACATTTTTGTTATCTTTCTTAGTTTTCTCAAAAAGAAATTGTTTATTTCATTTTTAAACTAAAATAATTTAGTGTTTTTTAGAAATTACATCCCAAGCTTTAAAAAAAATTGCAAAAAAATTGTATTAGATTTATTCAAACTTGAGTAATACCGTCTTAAAATGGTGGGAATTCTGTAAAACTACGAAGTTTTCAAAAATTACATTTTTTGAGACATCGTATTATTTGAATTAAATTTTTGAGATTTTTTTTTAATGAAACATCGTTTAGTAAGTTGATTGATTGGTAAGTTGTGCAAATTTGAGAGTTTTATAAGTAAAATTGTATTAGTTACACATGTTTAAATCATTTTAAACAAAATTCATGTAAGGCTCACTTTCCGCCCACACCGTACTTATGTCCATACATTTTATTTCTTTTTATTACAACCATAAGATAGCTTATTTCATCTTCTTTCATTTCCAATTTGTAAAATTTCTTTTGATCTATTAGTTAAAGAATTACATTTAAAAATCTCAACCGTGCACTACTTCCAACGCTAGTTTACAGTGCGCCAATGTGTGTGAGAAGGGTGACTTTAGCGTTATAAATAAAAAATTACAGAAGCTAGAGATTTAATTTTAGAAAAATCTTTATATAAGGTTTTTCTTGTAAAATTTTCTGAATTTTTCAATGGTCAAGTCAGTTTTTTTCTAAAAATTATATTTTCGAAGTTATTTAAAAAAAACATCTAACTTCGCTGTTCATTTGTTTAATAAAAAATGAAGCACCCACTTCTCGAGTAGAACTTTTTGATATGTTGTTTATTAAACATTTCTTAATGAAATTACAAAAAGTTTTATCTTGTTTGATTTTTTCCGAAGTGAAAATCTAAATGCACTCCCCTATTAGAGCAGGCAGATTAACTATTGATAGCAAATTATTGAATATATTTCTCTCTGTCATTGGTAATTTGATTGATAGACAGTTTCAATTGACTTCAATGGTCTTTATAACAAATCGAGCAAAAAGGGCGAAACGGACTATATTATGGTTTATTAAACTGTAATTTCTTGGTATTCAGTTTATTCAGCGTTAATATTATCCTGATATTTCCTAATAGATAGTATCTGATAACAGTTTTTTTCTTCTTCTTCTAATGGCGCTACAACCCTTTGTAAGTCTTGGTCTGCTTAACAATGTTCTTCTATTCTGCCCTGTCAGATACTTTCCTTCGCCACTACCTGATGTTCATGGTTTTAAGATCTGATAATAGTATTTGGCAGTATATATGATCATGCTTAATATGTCATATCTTATCCGATTTAGTGTATAGGTACATTTAGTGTAGAGGTGCTTTTCTATTAGTAGGGATACTGCTATTGGTAGATGGCCTCTAAGGTACTGAAATATACTGCCCAAAAATAAAATTATTTGCAGTATAGGCTGTAGAATGTAAGTATGCTTAAGTTCGGAATTTATTAATCACGGGTAAAATAACATTTGCAGGGTTAGTCCTGTCGCCAGGGGGGGTACAACGGCCTCGTTAATTCAGATGGACTTTCTCAAGTTTTTTTTATGTATTTTGACCCGTAGAACACGAATTTTTTGGGTAACAGTTGATCCGGATGTCGATAAGATTGTTATAGACCAAGAACTTGAGGAATCAAATAACAGCGATTTTTGGCAAAACAAAACAATATTTTGTATTTTTTGGGCCATTTTAAGTAAAAAATATTTCTACAAGTTTTTTCTTAGGATGCACAGTTTTCGAGATAAACGCGGTTGAACTTTAAAAAAATCGAAAAATTGCAATTTTTGAACCCGAATAACTTTTGATTAAAAAATAAAATGGCAAGTCTGCTTACCGCATTTGAAAGTTTAAGTCAAATTATATCGGTTTTGATTATTTGCATTGGTAAAAATTTATTTTTTTATTGTTTAACAAAGCTATAAACACGTAAGGTTTCCCGTGCTTTTACATGCGTTTTAACGCATGTAACGTAGAAATAGTCTTGATTGCACTAGTACCTATTCTACCTACTCGTTCGATTTTAAATGAGAAATCATAGAAACATCACTCACGCACTAGTTGTTTGTAGCTTTGTTTAACAATCACACAATAAATTTTTAGCAATGCAAATAATCAAAACCGACATAATTTGACTTGAACTTTCAAAGGCGCTAAGCATAATTGCTATTTTATTTTTTAATCAAAAGTTATTCGGGTTTAAAAATTGCAGATTTTCGATTTTTTGAAAGTTCAACCGTGTTTATCTCGAAAACTGTGCATCCTACTAAAAAACTTGTAGAAATATTTTTTGCTTAAAATGACCCAAAAAATACAAAATATTGTTTTGTTTTGCCAAAAATCGCTGTTATTTGATTCCTCAAGTTCTTGGTCTATAACAATCTTATCGACATCCGGATCAACTGTTACCCAAAAAATTCGTGTTCTACGGATCAAAATACATAAAAAAAACTTGGGTAAGTCCATCTGAATTAACGAGGCCGTTGTACCCCCCCCCCTGGCGACAGGACTAGGTTTGGCAAAATTTACATTATTTCTTTTATCCATTTTCACCGTAAAAGTTTGTCTCCAAAAAATATTTGTAGCAAAATGGAACAGCTGAAATATTAACAATATTTTTGGCAAAAATAAACACACATTACATGAAAGGAGAAAAATTGTATACTATTTATCCATGCCTAAAATTTTGAGTCATTTAAAATAAAAGGTTAGTTTAACTTATACGGGATAATCATTTTATATACCCAAAAGTTATGAAAATTATAAAAATTTGAAAAACGAAAGACACAACAAAAAATAAACATAAAAGTGCAAAAAATCCCTTAATTATGTCATTATAATTTATTTAAATTATTATAATATATTATATAAAATATATCATTATGATATATTACATAAAAGAGAAAAATATAATAATTTAGTAATTTTTTTTCCAATCAAGTTTTTGGCACATAGCAACTCGTTATTTAATCGCACCTAACGTTTTGTAACACTTTCCAATAATAAATGAAGATGATTATAAAACAATAACCGCTCTTTTTTTAATAAAAATTATTTATAAATACAAAAAAATAAATAGGTATATTTTGATTTTGAGATCATATTGAGTTTTTTTTTAAATAATTAACAAATCCGGTAAAATAAAGGGTAGTACCTACCTAAACTAACCTGACACGTTACAAACACAACACAAGAAGCGAACACTAATATCCTGAAAGCCATGTTGTCAGTTAATTATCACAAGAAAAAAAAAGAAGCACATGTATTGGAAACGTCTAATAAAAAAGTCTTATTTCAAATAATTTTAACAATCGGTAAGGTAGCTATTTGAAAGTTCCATAATAAGCAAATACCTCCTGCATTCCCCTCCTTGGACCAGCGATGGTAAAAGTGAAGAAATATATCTTGATAATAAAGTACCGGGGTACTAATAAGAGTTGTTTTTTAATGTTGTGTATATATTAAGAGCACTATGAGAGATATTGACGAAAGATTAAATTATTAAAGTAATCTACAAGTATTATAATGTCGCCACGGTTAGAACATGAAGGTGAATCTTGAGAAATCATTAGATATTTATGATAGATGATTATATGTATATTTATGATTTAGTCTTGTATTGCCTCTTCTCATAATTTTTCGTGTTATGTAGGAAACATCAAACTTTTCAACGGTGGATGGATACCATCCACCAGATGGATATTTAATTTATGTTGGATAAATATTTTTGTTCCACCTTTATCATTAGTTGTAACGCAATCGCCCATTCCTGGAAAATTGTATGTATCCCCATCGTTTCTATAATAATCACAAATTAGCTCCTGTATTCTAAAGGATTCTACAGTGATCTACAGGATTTTTTAAAGCATATGGCAAAAATGTAAATGGCCGGATGACTGGACCACTACAGTTTATATACCAATCAACAAAGAAGGACCCAAAGAAATATACCACAATTACCGCAACCTTACTACTCTTATACCACAAGCTAATAAAATGTTGCAGATTATAGTAAACTACGTAGAAAAAAGTGAGGGCACATGGAGAACTGTCTGAGACGTTCTTGGTTGACAAAGGTGTAAGGCAGGCAGGGCTGCGTGATATGCCCCATTCTTTTTGGAAAGAGACCATGTTCATTAACGACAGAAGAATTAAGAACTTAATGAACGCAGATTATACAACGCTTTTCGCCGAATCCTTGGAAGAATTGACGAAGCTGTTAGAGCAAATGTAGAACTTTAAGACTGGAAGCAGGGTTGTCCATAATTATATCAAAAACCAAGACTATGCTCATAGATAGCAGAAATAGCAACCAGCCAGATATTGTCAGAATCAGTGACATCTAAGTGGTATCTGGGCACCCTCATAACCAACAATTCCAAAGAAATAAAAAGGTCAGGCATGGTCAAGAGATCAATGAGAAACTCACCACAAGTATAAACATGCTACACATCACCATGCATACAATGATTAGGATTGTAAAAGCAATAGCCTATCCGATTTTTCTATATGGATCTAAATTCTGGTCTTTGAAGGAAGTTAATAAACGCACTATAGACTCGTTTGAAATGAAGAATTTGACAGACAGCCTGTAGAGTCAACGGAGACAGTAGCAGCAATGGTCACCAAAATAACAAACGAGGAAGTGGCTCAAGCGCTTCAAAAAACAAAGAAAGGAAAAGCGGTAGCACCAGATAATATTCCTGGGGAAGTATGGAGAGCATTGGGAGAGACAGGAAGAAGATGGCTAGCAGGTTTATTTAATAGAATTATGGAAGTTGGACAAATTCCAGACGAATGGAGAAGCAGTATAGTAGTACCTGTCTACAAAAACAAGGGAGATATACAACAATGTACAAACTACAGCGCTATAAAACTGCTTAGCCGCACCATGAAAATATGGGAAAGAGTAATTGATAGACGGATACGTGAAGAGATCGAAATATCCGAGAATCAGTTTGGCTTTATGCAGGGCAGATCAACAGATGCAATTTTCATTATAAGGCAGTTGATGGAAAAATACAGGAGTAAAGAAACAAACGCTCATATCGTATTCATTGATCTTGAGAAAGCATATGATAGAGTTCCTCGAGAGATTCTGTGGTGGGCACTCAATAAGAAAGGAGTCCCTGGTGAATATGTAAAGATTGTGAGGGATATGTATAAGGGAGTAACGACTAGTGTTAAGACAGGTGTGGGAGAGACTGATAAATTACATGTGAAAGTAGGATTGCACCAGGGCTCGGTGCTTAGTCCGGATTTATTCTCATTAGTTTTGGACCAGATACCAGCGAAACTATAGGGTAACATTCCATGGTGCTTAATGTATGCTGATGATATCGCTAGGAAATAGTGAAAGAGACTTAAAACAAAAACTGGAACAGTAGAGACAAGCTCTGGAGGAAAAAGGTTTAAAACTTAGTAGGACAAAGACAGAGTATATGCAATTATCATTTAAAGATGGAGTTACTACAAATAACATGGTATCTTTGGATGGTGAACTGATTGTAAAAAGCAATAGTTTTAAGTACCTGGAATCGGTATTACAGAGTAATGGAGAAATAGATGGAGATGCATGAAGTAGAATTAGGGCTGGATGGATTAAGGGGAAGGAAGCGAGTGGTGTGCTGTGTGACAGGAAAATTCCAATGAAGTTGAAGGGAAAATTCTATAAAACAGCCATAAGACCGGCTATGGTGTACAGAACTGTATGTTGGGCAGTGAAAAAGAAAGAGGAACAACGAATGTATGTGGCGGAAATGAGAATGCTTAGATGGATGAGTGGAGTGACAAAAAAGGATAAAATTAAAAATGAGTATATTAGGGGAAGTCTAGGTGTGGCACTTATTGATGCTAAAATGAGAGAGCATAGCTTGAGATGGTTTGGTCATGTTCAACGTCGAGACACTAATCACCCAATACGAAGAATTGCTGAAGTCCAGATCCCTGGAAGGAGTAGGAGAGGAAGACCAAAGAAGACGTGGGGGGAGACGATAAGGCAGGACATGTTGGTAAAGGGGATTAATATTGATTTGACTCAAGATAGAATTGTATGGAGAAATGCAATTAGGGAAGCCGACCCAGCATAGGGATTAGGCAAAGAGAATGATGATGAGACTCGTTTGAAATGTTTTACTGGCGAAGAATGTTGTAAATATCCTGTACCGAAGTAGAACCTACGAGTCTATTCTTAGATAGCTGCACGTTACAAGTAGGCTTCTAAACATTGTGACCGAAAAGATCACTGCTTACTTTGGTCATACGGTGTGTAGAGATGGTCTGTAAAAGCTGACATTGTAGAGGATGGTACAAGGAACGAGAGTTCGGGGAAGATCACCAACAAGGTATGTGAACCATATTAAAAAAGAGGTCGAAATTCCACTAAACGTTTGTTTCAAAGTTGCAGAGGATAGAGAACATTGGGGACAGTTTAAGAAAAACAATTGACATTTCAAGATGGCATGATATCCTAATGGGACGACCAACTAGGAAGAAGAATGGGTGAAAGGGTTGCCAATGCGAGTCCATTATACAATTGGATATGGTAATTGAGTCAATACTCGCAATCTTTAGTTTGTATTTTTTATTAGTTGCTATGTAATCATGGGGCAACCGGTTTCGAGTCTTACAATATATGACTCATCATCAGGCCCAGTACAAAAAGTCTTCTCTATACAAACTACAAGCTAAAAAACACAAAACGAGAGACATGTACACATATATATAAAACATGAAAAACAACTTTGTCTTGGTTTCAATCACATACAATAAAGCCAAGCAACTGTTTAGTATTGAACTCAACAGTCCATATCATGTAAAATGAGACATTATATCATTGGGAGCGACCAATCTGATGAAAAGTGCTTGGTATATAATTTGATATATATACTACCATCAATCCTTAACTAGTCAAGGGTCGATGGAGTCCTGGTAAGATAGTATGCGATCAAAAGACATAATACAAAATTTCTTTAGTAAACGGTATCTACTTACATAACAGCCATAGAAACTGTTCCACAGCTAAAGATGTACCTGGAAGTCACCAGCCCCATAAGAAGAGTTGACCAATCAAACAGCCCTTAGTCTCTTAAATTGTTAGTTAAGTGCTGTTTGATTGGTCAACTCTTCTTATGGGGCTGGTGACTTCCAGGTACATCTTTAGCTGTGGAACAGTTTCTATGGCTGTTATGTAAGTAGATACCGTTTACTAAAGAAATTTTGTATTATGTCTTTTGATCGCATACTATCTTACCAGAACTCCATCGACCCTTGACTAGTTAAGGATTGATGGTAGTATATATATCAAATTCTATACCAAGCACTTTTCATCAGATTGGTCGCTCCCAATGATATAATGTCTCATTTTACATGATATGGACTGTTGAGTTCAATACTAAACAGTTGCTTGGCTTTATTGTATGTGATTGAAACCAAGACAAAGTTGTTTTTCATGTTTTATATATATGTGTACATGTCTCTCGTTTTGTGTTTTTTAGCTTGTAGTTTGTATAGAGAAGACTTTTTGTACTGGGCCTGATGATGAGTCATATATTGTAAGACTCGAAACCGGTTGCCCCATGATTACATAACAACTAATAAAAAATACAAACTAAAGATTGCGAGTATTGACTCAATTACCATATCCAAGAAGAATGGGATTTAATATTTTAAGAGATATATATGGAGGTATAGGTCTGGATCCCGCGTATGAAAAAAAGTTGATTAATAGCCAGCTGAAAATTTGTTAATACCTTAAGGGTGTCTAATCGGATAAACTTTGATATATGGGAACACTGAAACAGGGGCAGTTTTAATTGTGGAACAGGTTAAAAATTTGGAACGGTCAGACCACGAAAACGGCACATTTATTTTGTCCGACAGAACAGACTTAAACTTTCCGAACAGAGATTAAACTCTTAGGTCTGGATCCCGCGTATGAAAAAAAAGTTGAATAATAGCAAGCTGAAAATTTGTTAATAGCTTAAGGGTATCTAGTCGGATAAACTTTGATATATGGAAACACTGGAACAGGGGCAGTTTTAATTGTGGAACAGGTTAAAAATTTGGAACGGTCACACCACGAAAACGGCACATTTATTTTGTCCGACAGAACAGACTTAAACTCTCCGAACAGAGATTAAACTCTCGTGCAAAAATCAGACTTCTATTTATCACCTGTCATAATTCCTGTCATTTGACATATTCTACATGTTCCACGCATTTAAACGCCCATTTGGTGATAAATAGCGGTCTGATTTTTGCATGAGAGTTTAATCTCTGTTCGAAGAGTTTAAGTCTGTTCTGTCGGACAAAATAAATGTGCCGGTTTCGTGGTGTGACCGTTCCAAATTTTTAACCTGTTCCACAATTAAAACTGCCCCTGTTTCAGTGTTCCCATATATCAAAGTTTATCCGATTAGACACCCTTAAGATACTAACAAATTTTCAGCTTGCTATTAATCAACTTTTTTTTCATACGCGGGATCCAGACCTATCTCATGCAAAAATCAGACTGCAATTTATCACCAAATGGGCGTTTTAATGAGTGGAACATGTAGAATATGTCAAATGACAGGAATTATGACAGGTGATAAATAGCAGTCTGATTTTTGCATGAGAGTTTAATCTCTGTTCGGAGAGTGTAAGTCTATTCTGTCGGACAAAATAAATGTGCCGTTTTCGTGGTCTGACTGTTCCAAATTTTTTCACCTGTTCTACAATTAAAACTGCCCCTATTCCAGTGTTCCCATATATCAAAGTTTATCCGACTAGAGACCCTTAAGCCATTAAAAAATTTTCAGCTTGCTATTAATCAAGTTTTTTTTCATACGCAGGATCCAGACCTAGTAGGTAACCGATTAATATGTAAATACATCTGCCGATCAAGCCTTTTTATCTAGGAAGTTGTAATAATGACCTATTCAATTCACCCTGTTCTATCTCTACGCGAACGTATTTAGACGTTAGGGAGTTTTTGTGCACACAAATACGTAAACGTAACGCATCTTTTTGACATATACGCTTGCGCATTAACGGTTGAACTCCCGTATCGCGATACGTATTACCTAAGGTTACGGGCTGGTACGTTAGGTTCATACGCATCCCTATCGAGCCGAAAGTCACCGAATGCACACGAGGATCTTGCCCGATTGCCTACCAAATGAACATTTCATCAGCGTACTATCCCTATCCGTTTATAAACATTTTAAGGTTATATTGGTTATTGGTTTAGTCTATTTGAGTAAAATCATTCTGTTTGTAATTGGAAATTGGAACTTCATAATAGATTTAAAATTTTATTGTTTTTAAGTTGTCTATTAATAAAGCAAAACAAACAAATCTTGTATTAATTTAAGAAATACAGTGATCACCACAATTAATAACTAGATAAACAAATGACCTAGTTTCAGTAAAATTTTCAAATAAATATTACCACACTATTTACATTATACCTACTGGAATTCTGATGTAGGTATACAATAATTTACAACTAAAAAGTAGGTATAAACAAAAATAAAAAAATTTTAACCTAAGGAAAAATAATATTTTTATATTTAAATAGAAGCAATTAAAACCATACAATTTCATTATTCATTTATCTTTTTTTACATTTGTATATTAATTGTATATTGTGTGAACATTGTTTTATTTTTTTGAATGTCAACGGAATTTAAAAGTGACTTTACGATTTGCTTTACGTTACGTTAAGGCAGTTACAAAAACTACCTATTTTAACATTCATCCTCTACGACACGTTAGTTGCTTTACACGTATACGGAGATGCGTACGTTACGTAGCAACAAAAACTCCCTGTTAATGTGAATTGTAAACCGTAACGTAATATAATGAATGATATAAGAATCAAATAGATATTTAAAACATAAAATTCCCATTACAGATATTACAGCAATTACTTTAAATGGATTAATATGTATGTACTACATGCCATGATTCCGGTTCAAGAATGAAATGTACTTACAAAAACTTTTGTCCGACAGGTTAGAAGCAAAGAGATCCAAAAGATAATATTTATATTACCTAAAGCGGACTTAGGAATAAGGAGGATTGAAGCTTATTTCGATTATTTGCGATTTACAGCAAAAATAGCAACTAACGATAAAAAATATGAAAAAAAGATTTCTAAGAAACGCTTTTCTTTAGTTACGAGTAACTAAAATTATACATATTATAAAAAAATCAACTAAAAAGCAAAAAATAAAAAAATTGAAAAAATCTAACACATTCGTCAAAGAAAAGTGTGGCGCGTCTTCATCGAATAAACGGTTTTCGCACCACGCTTTTCTTTAACGAATGTGTTAGATTTTTTCAATTTTTTTAATTTTTTGCTTTTTAGTTGTTTTTTTTGAAGTTATACTTCTTTACGGGCGTAATGACGGTGAAATTTTATATGGGAAAACCTAGCGACCGGGCGCATGCGCATTATAACTTTGTTCTGATTGGATGTTCAAATGACATGACAAAAATTATCCAATATGGCAGCTGTGGCACAGCTGTGGGACTGTGTTTGGTTATAATGTATGTTTGTTGCGTTTTAAAATTTGTAGGAAGAGAAACAACAAACAAAAAGTTAGTTAATGGTTATACTGCCTTTTTAAATAGTTTTCATATTATATTTTTGGACTTATTTACATAGAAGAGATGATTGTTGCATGCCAATGTGAAAGCTCATCAAACTGTGCCTAGTATGAGTGCCGCAGATCTCGCTTATTCAAAGCTAAAGAATCTTTCACTGGTAAGGGCCGGTTGTTCGAACGCTAATCAACAATGATCATTATCAAATATTCAATTACTGTCACCAAAACTGTCAATGTCAACTTTGTTTGGGTTGCTGAAAACATAATTAATTACAATTATGAGATTTATTATTAATTATGTTAATAATTATTGTTATATTAATTGATTATATACTCCACAGACTTTGTAACAACCCAAACAAAGTTGACATTGACAGTAATTAATTATTTGATAATGATCATTGTTGATTAGCGTTCGAACAACCGGCCCTAAGTGTTTTATAAATAGTTGATCAAATTTTGTTATGATATTTGAGCATAGCCACTTTGCACGACGCAAGTGATTGCGAAATTTATTAGTCGTTATACGGGCTCCGATACCTACCTTGAACCTACCAAAATACATAAGTAGTATGTAATACTTTTATTTACATAATTTGATTCTTCTTACTGTATGTTTTGTTGTATTTTTTCAATTCTAAATCATTTCAATTCAAAATCAAAATAATTTGATTTACATAAGTTAAAAATGTCAAAAGGTTAATCTGTTTAGTTAGACGATCTTCGCACGTAATGACAAGCTGTCTCTGTGGCGAAGTTTTAATGCGAGTGAAAACGCAAATACCAGCCGCGTGGTAAGTTGGTTCGAATCCCAATAGAAACTTTTATTTTTTTATTTTTTTTTATACATTTTATGATTGTAAGTATATTTATTATATAATTTTATTTTCAGAAAATACGTATTTAGTTAAAAAAATTTCCGACAATTAATGTTCAGAAATCATTTGTGGCATTTTTAATGTGTTTGTGTGTGTTTTATTTTTTTATTATTTTAATTTTTGGCACTGTTTTAATAAAAATGTTTGAGAAGTAGTAAGTATAAATTAATTTAATATTTAAATAAAATATAAATAAAAAGTATATTAATTTCGTTTATAATCATATAATCATATAATAGAAGTATAACTTCTTACGTGCGTACAAAGTACACACACATTCTTTTTTTTTATAATATGTATAATTTTAGTCACTCGTAACTAAAGAAAAGCGTTTCTTAATAGTTGTTTATGAAACAGTTCGTGAAGTATGCTTTTTGCGAACGCACGCGATATTTAGAGCACGAGCGACAACGGAGCGAGTGCTATACATCGCGTAAGTTCGCAAAAAGTACTTCACGCACAGTTTTATACAATATTTTATCTACTCTTCGATAAACAAATAAAAAAACTGTAATTCTTCGTCACTGGAATTGATTTCTATTCTACAATTTTTAGAACTTTGACATTTAAAAATCCTAACTACTTTCAAACCACAAAACTGTCAAAAATTTTGTTGTAAGTCATTGCTCATATTGTCATCACCATGACAACGCGAAAGTTAAGGATATTTGATTTGTGCCAAAAAACCCATTGAAAGTGTGCGAAAAAGTAAATCCCATTTAAAATACATTGTTACTTCACTAGTTCAGAAAGCCACTGCGCATCAGCTAGGAAAAATATTCTAATTCGGATTTTTGGCACAATCTTACTCAAAAAGGACTCCTTTTAACAAATTTGCATGTTGCCAGGACCAAAAGGTGGTCAAAAATTTTTTAAACGTTTTTTTTTTGTTTTTTTCCTAAAATTATTATTTTTGCATGGAACAAAGTTTTTTTTAGGTTTTTTGGATCATTCCAAACAGAAAAGGTCTTTAGTGACTTTTCTCTAAAAATGATAGTTTATGACATATAAGCGATTAAAAATTAAAAAATTGCGAAATCGGCCATTTTTAACCCTCAAAAACTATGTGAAAAACTAAAAATTTAAATGTTACCAAAGTAGGTAGATACTGTTTAAACATCTATTGATGAAATCCCAAAGAGTTTTTTGCAATACAATATTCAAAACTCCTTTGTTTTTTAATTGCTAATCAAGCGTGCGCGACACTATTTTCCACCGACAGTATGGTGCAAATGAAAGGAATAAATTCGTTATTTCGTAAACCGGCGACTTTAAGGAAAAATCCCGAAACAGGTCGATTTTTTATTTTTAGGTTATGATATTGTGGCATATATGGTTTACTAGTGACGTCATCCATCTAGGCGTAATGACGTAATCGATGATTTTTTTAAATAAGAATAGGGGTCGTGTGCTAGCCCATTTGAAAGGGTCTTCAATTTTGTAAAGTAATATAAAAATTTATATAATTATTTATATAGGGTGTCCTTCTACTTCTTTTTTTGTCAAATAATTTAATTTAATAAAAATTTTTGGACACCCTGTATAAATAATTATGTAAATGTTTACATTACTGAATAAAGAATTGAAGAACCTTTCAAATGAGCTACTACACGACCCCTATTCTCATTTAAAAAAAAATCATCGATTACGTCATCACGCCCAGATGGATGACGTCACTAGTATACCATATATGCCACAATATCATAACTTAAAAATAAAAATCGACCTGTTTCGGGTTTTTTCCTGAAAGTAGCCGGTTTACGAAATAACGAATTTATTCCTTTCATTTGCACCATACTGTATTGAATATATGCTACGATGTCGCGCACGCGTCATTAGAAATTAAAAAACAAAGGAGTTTTGAATACTGTATTGCAAAAACTTTTCGAGATTTTATCAATCGATGTTTAAAAAATATCTACCTACCTTGGCAACATTAAAATTTTAAGTTTTTCACATAGTTTTTGAAAGTTAAAAATGGCCGAATTCGCAATTTTTCAATTTTTAATCGCTTATATGTCAAAAACTATCGACTTTAGAGAAAAGTCACTAAAGACCTTTTCTGTTTGGAATGATCCAAAAAACCTAAAAACTTTGTTCCATGCAAAAGAAAATAATTTTAGGAAAAAAACAAAAAAAAACCTTAAAAAAATTTTTGACCACCTTTTGGTCCTGGCAACATGCAAATTTGTTAAAAGGAGTCCTTTTTGAGTAAGATTGTGCAAAAAATCCGAATCAGAATATTTTCCTAGCGGATGCACAGTGGCTTTCTGGACTACACGCACACTTTAAAAGACAGTTTTCACAAACTAAAATCTGATACATAATAAATAATATGACATAGAGTAGATAAAAATATTTTTTTCATATTTTTTTATTTTTTACTTTTTAGTCTTACACTTTTCAAACATTAAAATATATCGTCATGTTTATTAAAATATGCATAAAACATATGATGTACAAACATGAAAGTAGTCGGAATCGGCTAAAAATTTGAAACTTTATTGTTTATTTATGAAGCATAACGTAAACAATTAACGTAAGAAGTGAAATTATGTATAGTTCATATAATTAGCTATAACCTGTAAAAGTTTTAAGTTTCTTCATTGTAAAAAACAAGAGAATTTAAGCATTTTCCGTTAAAATCGTTTTTTTTATTTAAACAATTAATAAACAAAAAAAATTTTTATTGACTATTGCGAATGCATATCTCTGCAGACTTTTAGTTATTTGCATTGAAAAAAAGGCAGTCAAATTAACGTCCAAAGATTTCACCTAAGCGATTGAACTAAAGAAAAGCGTTTCATTAATTATTACGACAAAACGAATTCTAATGTTAATTGTAGCACAATACGTCTCTAGCGGTGGTTTTTCTAAGACTACGATAAAGACACGAATTTTTTGAATTCACGAATTTATATATAAACAAATATATGAGCGTTTAAAATTTGAAATTTTATTGTTTATTTATGAAGCATTACTTAAACAATTAACATAAAAAGTGAAATTATGTATAGTTCATATCATTAGCTACAATCCGTAAAAGTTTCAAGTTTCTACATTGTAAAAAACAACAGAATTTAAGCATTTTCCATTAAAATCGTTTTTTTATTTAAACAATTAATAAACATAAAAAAAAATTTATTGACTATTCGTGTATTGTTCCCTCGAATGCATATGTCTGCAAATTTTCATTCATTTGCATTGAAGAAAAGTCAGTCAAATTAACGTCTAAATATTTGATGCAAACTATTGAAGTAAAGAAAAGCGTTTAATAAAAAGATACTATAAAGCTTGTTAGACCTGGATCCCGCGTAAGAAAGAAAAGTTGATTAATAGCAAGCTGAAAATTTGTTAATAGCTTAACGATGTCTAGTCGGACAAACTTTGATGCACGGGAACACTGGAACAGGGGAAGTTTTAACTGTGGAGCATGATAAACGTGTCGTCCTGACAAGTTTATGATTGTGAAAAATAGCAAGTTGTTTTTAAGTTTATTCGATAGCCAACGTTATGTAATATATGCGAAAATGTTTGTCCGACAAAAATGTTGGGCATTTTAACGAGTCCGACACGTAGAGCATGTCACATCACAGGAATTATGTTGGTGATGAATAGCAGTCTGATTTTTGCATGAGAGTTTAATAAAAGGTTAAAAAAGCAATTGGAAGTTCTGTCCGACAACATTAATGGGAAGTTTTCGTAGTCGGACATTCTAAACAGGTAAGATATAGACAAAAATGCTGGTGATAAATAGCTTTCCGACAAAGACGAAATTTAATTAAGTAAGTTATTCCTTACCAAGAATGACTGTTGTCGGAAAAAAATAAGGGGTAGATTTTGTAGTCGGAAAATTAAAAAAAAAAAATTTAAATTTCAATAAGGGGTGATTATTCTATGTCAAAAGTACCTGCAATCAATTACAATCGATATCTTTCGATTTATCTCAACATCATTTAGATACCTCACTGTAATACATTTATAGTAGATCAGGCAAATTATATTATGGATTGAGTGGTCTAGCTATCTTTGTCTGCCACATGCGCGGGATCGCTTGGTTAAAAGAGATAGATAGACCACCTATCAACTTTTGCACTGTATTCCCTGTCTACCCTGTGGTCTACCCTTATGTCTATGAATACATTTCCATTTAAGAAATACTGTCACTTTTGACAATAATTCATAATAAATTGCAATCGTAACTTGAAATTTAAACTAATCGACTTATTTTGGCAGCAAATTATTTCTTGCCATGTGACATATTAATTACATTATTATTTCATTTGTAGAAAGTTGAGAAAAATTACGTTATACAATTTTAGTAATAATTTATTTAGGTACCCTTTTTCAATCAAGCAAAGCATTATAGCACGAAGAATGATATTCAATAGAACTTTCACAATTATCTGGCAACTGAACCTCATTGAATTGATGACCAAGTATTTTACTAACTTTGTAAAATGTTCGAAAATTACTCAAAAATGTTCCGTTGAATGGTTTCACTTTTGATTTGGCGACTTAAAATTTAAACTGTTGACACTCAAAAATAGACACAAAAACACTCCATAGTTAATATAAACTTTAATTTCCAACACACGTGGCAAACAGAAACTCAGAGACCATGTACTTTCAAATACTACTTTGTATAGCACAAAGTGTCACACTGACAAATGCAGCCTTCTAATACATACTTCTAAGCATAATGTGTCATATTTACGTCTATTCTTATAAGCACCGAAGTTTTAGACTCTTCACATTTTTCAATGTCGTTTACAGGGTTAATATTTGAGTATGGAAAAAAATGTATACAACGTTTTTTGTAGGAAATTTTCCGTACTTTCTGATGCGCCTAATTAGAAAACCCTAAGAGATTGCTTTCACATGTTCTTTGATATTTTTTATTGTCACCTTGAGAATATCTAGATCAAACTCCACACAAAAAAATAATTGTTTTGCAAAATATACATGCATTGATACTTTACCTCACTCTTTTTGGAGTGTGCATGTATATATATGCACATGCAAATATGTGAATATAAATAATAAAATACAACTAAAATAGCTTTATCAATATGTGACTGAAGTAATTCTGAAAAAATGTTTTTTATTTATTTCCTTCGATTTGTCAGGACGACACGTTTATCATGCTCCACCGTTAAAACTTCCCCTGTTGCAGTGTTACCGTGCATCAATGTTTGTCCGACTAGACACCGTTAAGCTATTAACAAATTTTCAGCTTGCTATTAATCAACTTTTTTTTCTTACGCGGGATCCAGGTCTATGTATTACACAGTTTGTAGGTACACAATATTTTTTAGATTACACCCGTATAATATCTTTTGGCATGGATATAAATTTTATATTATAAATGCTGTAATAAAATTAGACATGCAAACAGTTGAGAAAAAGATTGTATTGTACATATTTGTCTACTAGGCAATTTATAAATATGGACTAGAAACAATTTGTTTAAAAAACAGCTGTATTGAAAACCGTAAAGAATGTTTCTCATGAATCACGTTTTAAAAGACATGGTATTGATTCCGGAAATGCAAGAAGAAGGGGGTAAAAAATACAGTTGGTTGCAAAAATTAAACTAAACGATCATTTTTTGAATTATTTTTTTATAAAATTATTACACTGATAGAGTAAAATAGAATAGTCAAATTGCTGCCAGTTTTTATATGAAAAAAAATTTAAAAAATACAAGATCCTTTGTAAAAGGTATATTTAAAATACCCCAATAAGGGTTACATCACAAAACAAAACGTTTTCGGATTAATAAGTAATCCATCATCAGTGTTAAGCCAATAGCATGCATGCGTGAGCCACCAAAAAGTTATGGGTGAAAACCCTTTGAAAGTTGTAAGATGTTAAATGATACTACATATTATTTATAATGATGATCGATGTTGCAAATATTCCTGGATATAACCCAGGGCAACACAGGACTCTAACCCACGTGGATATGATCTGCAAGGAATGAACCTTACATATTGAAAATTTAGTGTCAACTAAATTTTTATATGCTTTTCGTCTTTTTCTTGATATGCCTATACGTGTAACAATTGTTAGCGATCATCACGGCGATCTTTATTTTATCTGCAGCAGTGCGGAAAAGCTGCACCGGTGTTGTGTTGAACCAGGTTCTGAGGTTATTTAACCAGGATGTTCTTCTTCTTCCTGGACCTCGTTTTCCATATATTTGTTCTTGTAGGATGTCGTCTAGGAGTGCATATCTGGATTAGTTTTGCATAATGTGGCCGAAGTATCTTTTGGGATTTGATGGTTAAAAGTGAATTTAGCTTTTCTGATGCGCGCACTTATCTCTTGTTTATTGGTATACTCTTCATTTGGTAGGGTGCCGAGGTTGTTGTGGTGTGTCATTCTTTATACAGGGGTTTGGTTGACCTTTTTTTATCTTCTCCTTGCACATGATTATAAGCTTTGTCTTATTTACGTTTATATTAATAATATATACTTTATATACTTGATTCATATTAAACTCTTTTAGACATTCAAAATATTTTCAAATTTTACATTTTAGGCAAACAAATAATATAAATAAAATGCGTGTGCCAGGCCTTTAAAACAGAGAAGAAATAAAAATATTCTCTAGTATACACCGTTTTGAATAAATTTGTTCCTTAACTTCTGAAAGATTCTGGGACGTCTAAGTCTCCCCAAAAGCGTCCATGTCTTGTAGTAAATATTGTACTCTTATTTACGTAAACATTCCATAAAATTTTTATTTTAATTATGGTAGGGGAGCCCAACCGGGGATTTTTGCAGTTACTCGAGCGCGTCAGATTAGCATATGGGGAGAAGCCTGGTACCCTGCAGATGTACCTCTACCATATATTGGCTCTTAACACAGGGGAGTTCATTAAAATCGGGGGGGCCCGAAAAAAAATCTATCCTTAAAAACACTCGAAATTGTCAGATTAAGATAAGGTAAGTTAAGTATACATGCAAGAGATTAAAAAATTTGACGATTTGAGCGGGGCATAAGGAAATGGGTGAGTCCCAAAGTTTTACAAGAAAAAAACGAATATTTCGCGAAATGAATGACAGAGCGAAAAACTAAAAAATATGTGCTCAATATTTTTTAAAAATCTATCGAATGGTACCAAACACGACTTCCCACGGAGAGGAGTGGGGGGTAAATTTAATATTTTAAATACGAATCCCGGGGATATTTCGCGAAATGAACATCAGATCGAAAAGCTGTAAAATACACTTATTCAATATTTTTTAAAAATCTATCGAATGGCACCAAACACCACCCCCCATGGAGATGGGGTGGGGGTTACTTTAAAATCTTAAATAGGATCCCCCATTTTTTATTGCAGATTTGGATTCCTTACGTAAAAATAAGTAATTTTATTCGAGACATTTTTTTGAATTATGGATAGATGGCTCTATAACCTAAAAAAACGATTTTTGAAAATGGAAAATTAAATTAAAAATGGAAAGTCCCCACTAAAATGGAAAACTTTATTTAACTTTTTTTGGTTTTAGGACCTACTCTTCACAACCCAATAATAGGTCCCCATAACGCTCGAGTGACTGCACATTTAGCAAACTTTACTCCCCTACTATTAGCAATTAAACAAAACTATTTTTTTTTTGTTTTCATTGCCTTTACTTTAAAAATGTTCCATAAATTAGCAATAACTTGCTACGGTGGTTTATTTCGGATGTTGTTTTGTTACGGTCCATGTTGATGTTTTATATGGTTGATGTGATGTTTTATATGGTTCCAATATGTAACGGCTATATTAGTATCGGACAAAATTGCGCAATTATAATCGCAATTGGGTCAGAGGAAGAAATCGAAAAAATGTTTGACATCATAGATAAAATATTGCGACTGAAAAAAAGAGGCGAGATAAAGATGATCATGGGTGAATTTAACGCCAAATTGGTCGTGGTACTGAAGGAGACACATAGGGGCATACGGTTTCGTTACTAATAACAATAGGGCGAGAGAGACTTTTACAAACCTGCGTAAATAACAACCTTTTAATAGCCAACACTTTTTTTTAAAAAACATCCTAATAAACTTGGAAATTACCTGCAGACAGTGAAGATAGAATTGTTAAGAATTAAATTGACTTCATATTGCTCTATAACAACTTTAAGAAGTACATAAAATCTACGAAAACATACCCTGGAACTGACAGACACAGCGATCACAACCCAGTTATAATGGATTTTAGACTAAAATATTTCTGAAAGCTTAAAATGAAAACTGGCAAGAAAAATATACATCTCACAACTGAAAAACCCTGAAAGAAAAAATGAAAAGTATCAAGGTTGAGAAAGAAATAGGAACGATAGAGAACTAGGTACAGACACACGTAGAAGTAACATGGACTGCTTTAAAAACACAAATAACAAAGATACAGTAGAAGACATTAAAAAAGCAACAGAAAACAAGAATGGGTAACTGGTTGCATGGACCTCGTTGACGTAAGACGAAAAAATAAAACAACCCCAACAGAATACAAACGAATCAATAAAATCATTGGAAAAAAGTGCAGAGGAGCTAAAGAAAACTGAATGTCAGAAAAATGCCTAGAAATCGAACAACTTCGCGAAATATACGACACCTTTTAATGTCCATAAAAAAGTGAAAGAAATGACAGGTAGATGTATATATTATCGGTTTACAACGTTCTCCGTCTTCCGATACCGGTTCGCCATTCCTCTCTGTCCGCACATTGATCTACTTGCAAACCTCTTTCATCCATGGCTTTGTTTATTCCTGCCTGCCAACTTTTCCTCGGTCTACCTCTTCTTCTTCTACCTTGCGGTTTCCAGTTTTGTATTTGTTTTGGGATTCTGTCTTCGTGCATTCTTTGTACGTGACCAAACCATCGTAGTTGTATTTCATTGATTTCGTCATTTATTGTATGTGTGACCTTCATTATTTCTCGTATTCGTTCATTGGTGACATGTTCTCTTCTTGATCTTCCTGCAGCTCTTCTCCAGAAATCCATTTCGGTGACCTCTAACATTCGTTTTGCTTTTTCCTTCATAGGCCATACTTCGCAGCTGTATGCTATGATGCTTTTCACTACGGCGTTATCGATCTTTTTCTTGTTTTGTTTGTTTATCTGCTTGTCCCAGAGTACTGAGTTTAGGAGCGTAGTTGCTTTCCTGCCCTAAGTATTTCGTTCTTTAATGGCTCCGTCCAGTGTTCCATCATTCGTGATTTTCATACCCAGGTATTTATATTCGTTACATTTACTGATTGTTTCTCCTCCTTCTAGTATCAAGTCCTGCTGCGTTTCACCGATATTCATATATTTGATTTTTCTTATGTTGATCTCTAGTCACCATTTCCTGTACTCCTCTATTAGCTTTCTTGTCATGTAGCAGATATCATCGCAGTCTTGTGCTATTAGTATTTGGTCGTCTGCGAAGCAAAGAGTATATAGGGTATGGTCATTTAGTGGGAGTCCCATGTTCTTGCATTTCCGTTTCCAATTTTTAAGAGCTTGTTCTAAATGTATTTTAAAAAGTGTTGAAGAGAGGCAGCACCCTTGTTTGAGCCCTTTATTTGTCAGAAATCCTTCGGTGAGTTTGTTTCCTTGTTTAATTCTCGTGGTCGTGTTTTTATAAAAAATTTTAATTATTTTTATGATTTCTATGTTTATATTTGTATTCTTCATTGCCTCTCATAACTTTACCAAAGGTACACTGTCGTATGCTTTTTTCAGATCAATATATACGAAATGAATCTCTTGGTTAACCGCTGTTTTCTTTTCCATGACTTGTGTGATTGTAAAATGGTGGTCAATTGTAGATCTTCCGGCTCTAAATCCTGCTTGTTCTTCTGCCTCCATTTCCTTGTAAGTATTCGTCTTCTATTCGGTTTTTTAAGATCCTTCCGTATATCTTGCTGATTGTTGGTGTAACGGAAATACCCCTGTAGTTATCATATTGTTTTCGATCTCCTTTTTTGTATATTGCTGACATATACGATAATTTCCATTCTTGTGGGACTTCTTTGTTGTCGATGCATCTTTGTAGAAGTTTCCTTATGTGCTCGTAAAGTCTTGGAGTTCCGTTTTTTATCAACTCAGCTGGAATCCCCCCAGGTCCTGGTGCTTTACCGTTTTTTAGTTCGGTACATACTTTCTTAATTTCATTGGTGGATAGCCTTATTGGAGATCCTGTTACTCCTATTGTGTCCTGGGATGGTTCTGATGTTTCGAATTCATTTCTTTTTTCTGTCAGTAGGTCGCTAAAATACTCCTTCCACTCATTCGGTGATATTGCAGTTACAAGTTCTTTTCCTGTCTCTTTGTTTGCTTGCTCTTTGTTTCTACGTTTGCTTGTGCTTCCTTATAAGCTAGTTGGTCTACTACATCTCTTGTACTCATGTATTTCTGGTATTTTCTTCGCTTTTCTTCTATTTCTGATTCGACTTCTTTGTCCCACCAATATGGTTTGTTTTTTGTGTTCTTTTCTATCTAATGACAGGTAGATACAGAAACAAATAAGGAACAATATTAAGACATAATAATAACGAAATAATTCTGCCTTCACATATCTAGGCACAGAAATCAATCAGAAAAATTTCGTAGGTAACGAAACGAATGCAAGTATTTCCAGTGGGAATCGTAATTACTATCTACATACAGAACATTGATTAGACCCATAGTAACCTATGGTTGTGAAACCTGGGTAATGACGAAAAAAGATGAAGCCCAACTCAGGACGTTCTAGAGAAAGATGCTGAGAAAAGTATATATGGTGCAAGAGGAAGATGGCACATGGAGAATCAGGAGAAACGACAAGGTTAGTAAATTGAATGAAGGGTATGCTATTGTAAGATTTGTGGAAAGTCAAAGACTGTCATGGCTGGGACATGTTCAGCGACAAAAACGACAAAGAAGATATTACAGTGGAAACCGGTAGGAAGGCGAAAAAAAGGAAGGCCCTTAAAGAGATGGTTGGATGACATGGAAGACGACCTGAAAACCATGAATATAAACCATGAATATAAGACAATGGAGAAAGGCACAAGAGATAATCTGAATGGAAGGACATATCTAGACTTACCTTCCAGGGTTATGATGACAACAGAAGGAGAATTACAAAATAATTATAGGTACAGAAGACAAACTTGTTAATTAAAAGATGTAACTTGTTAAGTTGTGAAAGTTTAATAAAACAAATTATGTATATGTTACAGTTCAAGTTGATTATCCAGTTGGAGTTGACTCTAACGCAGGGGTGGGCAAATACTTTTAAGCGCGGGCCAAAATGAAATTTTCAAAATGTCTCCCGGGCCGGAGACATATTATATCCAGTATGTACGCTACGTACAATGTTTGTGGTGGAGATTTTTTCTGTCCAAGAAAGTTTTTTGACATAAATACTATAAGTATCATTTTAAAGTATTTGGATAAATACATTTGACTGTGAATAATAAAAAATAGTAATAATAAATTGTCTTACTTGTGTGTACATGCGAACAATTTGTTCTCAGTAAAATTTCGAAATTTTTAAAATGGTCCATTATATTAAGCCATAACAGCCTTTTTGAAGATAAGGAAATTTCTGAGCAATCAAAGATTCAATCTGCAAATCTGATATCGGATGGTAAAATGTTATGTCAAGTCAACTATCATAGTAATAATTTAAAGGTGTCAACTGATCCAGTATGGTCATGTAGAAAGATTGGACGACGACAGGCTGCCAAAACAAACTTTAAAATGAACGCCAAAAAAAGAAGGAAGAGAGGAAAGCCGAAACAATCCGGGCTAGATGACATTCAGAAGACAATGTCGGAAAGGAACCTTCACCCTGGCGAAAGCAACGACGGACGAAGCTGGAAATTGGGAACCGGAAGGCGGAAACCCTATAAAAACCCGGGATAATAATAAAAATGTTATGTCCACTCTATTCTTCTTTATTGGATTGTCAATGCTGACTTAGTGAGAAAGCTGGAAGCTTTTGACATGTGGCAACAAAATGGTGTTGCACAGAATGGAAAAGGAACAGAGAACTTTGACCATCGTTAAAGAGAGAGAGACAGCAAGGAGAAAGGGCACATACTAATAAATGATAAGTACGATGTTGTATGTGGTTGAAGCAGCTGATTATGAAGGGTAAAAATGAAGGAAAAAGGTCCTGGTAGACGACAAATACCCTGGCCGAAAAATATTCGCGCCTGAACCGGGTTAAACACAAGACGTTTTTAAGAAAAGCAGAAGAAAGAGATTAATTATTTATATGAACCCTACAAACACTAATCTAATACTGTTAATTTCAACAAAATCGCATAACAGAGATTAAGAGCGTAAGCGCAAAATTTCGGACCAATGATTTTAAATGAATTCTTTTTTTCGAATACTGAGAAAAATAATAAATATTTTTGAAAAATTTAAACGCAGAATGAAAGATTAAATTATTACCGAGAGCCAAAAGTCTCTTAGAGTAAACAAAATGTTTCTTTTGAATAAGATATTTGAAATTAAAAATCACACTTTTTTTTCTTTTTTTTTACCCCTGCGACTTACTAAAATAAGCATTATAAAAGTTTTCAGGTACTTTCAGCCCTCGGCAGTATAATTTTCTCAGGCTTCGAAAAAAAAATGAATGCATTTAACAATCATTGCGCCTATCCTCTTAAAAAAAAGTTTGCGGGATTTTTCAACGGGCCGGATAAAGTAAGCAAAAGGGCCGCATCCGGCCCGCGGGCCGCCTTTTGCCCACCCCTGCCCTAACGGCTGGTTTCAGTAAAAGTTGATTATAAATATAAAATGAAGATTTATATTCAACATTTACTAGTAAAAGTAGTCTCCAACTAGGAAAAGTATACTCTTCCCAATGCCATTTAGTAAAAGTTGATTCTGATTCATACAAACAGCCGATTCTAGAAATTAAATGTTACTGAAAATGTTCAAATTAGTCTAGGCTGTATCGTCGCCCCCGTTAGGTAAATTACTCCGATTCGAATTTTTTGCACAAACTTACTCAAAAAGAGGTCCTTATAACAAATCTACTGGGTGCCAGGCAGTACCTTGATCGATAAATTGTTTAAACAATTTTTTTAGACAAATTCACAAAAATAATTTTTTCACTTCGAACAATTTTTTTAGATCACTTGGGTTATTCTGAGCAAAAAAAGGTATTTTGTGATTTTTCTCTAAAATTGATTGTTGTCGAGTTATACGCGATTTAAAATTTGAAACATGCGAAAATAGCCATTTTCAAGGCTTAATGACTCTGTTAAAATCCATTATTATGAAAGTCAGAAAGTGACCAAATCAAAGTTTATAGCCCCCTCTACAAGATCCAGCAGAAATTTTTGTGACTATTTTATTACTAAGCTTTATCTTTAATTATTAACAATGAGCGCTAAGTGCGTATTAGGCGGCCGTCAATGGTGAGTGCTAAAGAGATAAACCATTCCAGCCGTCCAATGGTGAATCTCACTCGCACTCACATTGACGGCCGCCTCAATACACGGTTAGCGCTCATTGTTGATAATTAAAAATAATATCTTATTAATGAAGGAATGACAAAAATTTCTTCAGGATCTTATAGAGGTAGCTTTAATCTTTGATTTTTTTTAGTTTGTGACTTTCATAATAATATATAATATCGTATGGCATTTTTGCCTTTCGGACAGTTCCGGCTTCAATTACATCTTTAACCCTGTTTCACGTAACTAGTGTCGATGTACACTAGCCCAGGGGGACCGACTGCTTAACGTGCTCTCCGAGGCACGATGAGACGGCTCGTGTCATTATTGAAAATGAAAATGGTTTGTCTTTAGCAGGGCTCGAACCCCCATGCACTGGCGTATGAGGCCAGCGATTATGCCGTTACTCCACGGCCGCTCGCTCGACTTTCACAATAATTATCTTTAACGAGTTATTAAACCTTGAAAATGGTTATTTTGGCGTTTTTCAAATTGTAAGTCGCTAATAACTCGACAACAGTCAATTTTAGAGAAAAAAAGGCACAACGGATCTAAAAAAAATTTGTACGAAGTGAAAAAATTATGTATTTTTGCGAATTTGTTTAAAATCATTGTTTATTGCCAAACTTCACTAAAATCATTCATTATTGTACTCATTTGCCCTCATTTTCGGCAGTAAAGTAACACTTTGTTGTATTGAAAGAAGAATGTTACTTTACCTGCCGCGATAATTAATCAAATTAACCGAGATTGAATGTAAGTGGTCAATGGCAGCAATCGATTATTTATTTGAGTGAAATTAAAATTTATTTACTTTAATCATTAAAAATATTGTATAAAATTTATCTTATTATTAATAAAATTTATCTCAAAAAGTAAAATTCTGTAGTGTTTCGCAATTATATTCATACAAAATAAATCAAAACTTTACAGATTTAGTAATTAGGTAGGTATACAATATTGATAACTATCGATTAAACATCAAAACCGGCCATCATGCAAAAGTCATCTGTCATTACTGTCATACGAATTTTATATTTCGTCTAAAATTACAAAAATTTCCTCAAAGTTGTAAGTAAGTGTTAATGTTTTTTATGATTGACGATACAATTTTGTACGCACCACCTCAATACTCTTTATCGAACGCGTCTGTTCCTCTGCTCGTAATATCAGACTCGTTCGATAAAGAGTCAATTTACTGACTGACTTTACTGAAATTGGTTAAACAATTTTTCGACGGCGGTACCGCGTGACACCCTGTGTATTTGTTATAAGGATTGTTATACGGATGTATTTCTTTGAGTAAGTTTGTGCAAAAAATCGAATCAGAATAATTTACCTAACGGGGGCGACGTTACAGACTATACTAATAAGTAGTTGAAACGGTCAAAACAAAGAAACGCACATTCATCAAAAATGCACTTGAGATTCTCGTATAATCAACATTTACTGAATCGATCCAGGAAGAGTCAACTCCAACTAGTAAAAGTTGATTTAAATTTTTAAAATCAACTTTTACTGCTCGTTTCAGTTGGAGTTGACTCCAACTAGTTGGAGTCAACTCTAACTGAGAATCAACTTGAACTGTAACATATACACTTATTAATTGTAATAATAAACATTTTTTGACATTCTCGATTATGTGGACGCACTGTAAAATAAAATTGCTTTGGGTAATGGATTTGGTTCCGGAAGAGATAAATTACAGATTTCATTTAACGAGCAAGATTTTATTGCAGTCTCGGTGAAAAGTTCTTTATTTGTATGTTTCAGGTTGAGTAGATACCAAAGGCAAATGCTTTCTGCAGTTATAATTATTGTTTTTTATTATCTTGACCATGATAAAACTTTCTCGAAATTTCTTTCGTCAGTCACATTTTCAACGCTTTGCATAGAAATCTATAAAGTTTGATTTAAATTGTTGCTAATTACATTTTTTTATTTGAATTAAAGCGTTTCAGCAACTATTGGCCATTGACACTGGTACAAAATTTATATACAATCTGTTTATATACAAGTTAGGATACATTAGCTACATCTTAATATAATTACACTAGGTAGTAAAAGAAAATGTAATGGCATGGTAATCCCTCTCAATGACCAGACAACACTAGACACTTTATGTTTCGCTGATGACCAAATTCTGATTGCTCAGGATCATGACGACTTGAGTTACATGATGCGAAAGCTAATAGAAAAATATTACAAATGAAGTCTCGAAGTCAACATTAAGAAAACTGAAGCCATGTGTATTGGAGGGACAAAGCAGTCCATTACATTAGACGATGGGGTAGAAATTAAACACTGTGCTGAATGCAAGTACTTGACTATGAAGATATCTCAAGATGGAACACTCGTTGCTGCTATAAAAGACAGAAATATACAAGGTAGAAGTAGAAAAGCCATATCCATGACGAACGGCATTCTGTGGGACCAAACAATATCTAAAGAGAACAAACAGCTTATATACAATACCATACTTAAAAGTGTCACACTTTTCACAACAAAGAGACACAACTCTCAGGAAAGAACAAGCGGGTTTCAGAAGGGGAAGATCCTGTATAGACCAAATTTCTACGGCAAGAATCATCATAGACGAAACTATAGAGAAGAACGCAGGCTTTATAATGGCCTTTATAGATTTGCTAAAGCCTTCGACAGCATAAAACATACAGCCCTGTGGAAAATCTTAAAGCTAAATAAATTACCTCCCAAAATATCATTGGAATAATCAAAATGATGTATTAGCATCAGCAAACAACATGTCAAGTACTGCATAAAGAGCAAATGACAGATAAAATAACAATAGAAGTAGGTTTAAAACAAGGTTGCATACTGTCACCTTTGCTCTTTAATATATGTCTTAACCATATACTGGAAAAACCATTGAAAGAAAAAATGAGATACCTTGGAACTCCTTCAGAACAAGAAACTAGCAGATATGGAATACGCAGATGATATCTGTTTCGTAGCGAGCACAATAGATGATATGAAGAGCATAAAGGAAGCTAGAGGTAAAATCGGCAAAAGTGGGTCTTAAAATTAACACGAACAAGACAGTAGAGATGAGAATAGGAGTATCTAACTGTGACAAACTATACATCAACCAACAAGAAATAAAACAGGTTCAATAATTTTGCTACCTAGGCAGTATAATCAGTGCTCAAGCAGATATTAAACAGAGAATACGAAAAGTACAACATGCCTTGGGAACCCTCGCAAATATATGGATATGGAGATCAAAACAGATTAGCCAAAATGCTAAAGTAAGGCTATTTAGTAGTAACGTGAAAACTGTGCTACTTTATGGGAGTGAAACATGGGCAATCACTGACGGAAATGTAAATAAAATCCAAGTTTTTGTAAATAGATGTCTACGTAAAATTCTAAAGGTATATTGGCCTAATACCATAACAAATGTAGCACTATGGAGGAAAACCAAACAAGAACCCATCAGAACAACAATAAAGAGGAAAAGATGGAACTGGCTGGGACACACCCTAAGGAAAGAAAATGCAGACAGAACAAAACAAGCACTCAAATGGAGTGCAGTAGGACCAAGAAGCAGAGGACGCCCGACCAAAACATGGAGGAGTACCATTGAAGAATACTACAAAAGTATGAATAGCAACCATGGCGAGAAATAGAGGAAAATGGAGAAGCTTCGTGGATGCCATATGCTCCTTCACGGAGTAACAGGATTGGATATATGTATACTTAAAAGTGTGATCAAATATAGCAATGAAGTTTGACCAATGAAACAAAGAGCAGAGAAAATGTTACTAGGAACAGAATTGGACTTCTTGAGAAGAGCAGCACGCAAATCAAAAAGAGATCGGATATCAAAAGAGAGAATACGAGAAATTATGGGAGTCAAGCATACAATAATTGATGATATAAAAACAAAACAATTAATATGGTACGGCCATGTACAGAGAATGGCAAATGACAGGATCCATAAACAGTTTTTGACGTGGACACCACAAGAGAAGTAAAAGAGGCCGAGAAGAAGCTGGAGGGAGGGAATTGTAAGAGATCTAGAAGAAAGAGAGATTCTTCTCAGGTCTATGGTGAAACAGAGAAGAATGGCGGTTAGGAGTTGGGAGGCGTCGGAGAACGCAGCAAAACAATAGTAGTATGTAGTATTAGTAAATGTAACAGCCTTTTAGGAAACAAATTATGGCACTGCACATGTTTGTAGAACCGAGTAGGTCACTTAAATTATTTTGAAAGTCGTTGTAGTGTCTTTGAGGTATGTATTAAACCAGTGATTCTCAACCTGTGGGGCGCGCCCCCCTAGGGGGGCGCGCTTTTAGCAATGAGGGGGCGTGAAAATATAAAAAAAAAACACCTAAAACATTGACTAATTTACTAAAATCAAAGCAAAACAAAATTCTGACAAACAAAAAAATAAAATACCCATGAACAAGGAGCTATACATAGTTATGAGCACTGAATACTAAATCAACTAATTTAATGTAAATTAGTGACTTCCTTGGGCCTGTTTTGCAGAGCAAAGCTTATCAAAACAGGGTGTAATATTAGAAATAGACGCTCTCAGTTCTTTCTCTATATTTAGCTGCGATCTATATTTGGTCTTTAAAGCAGCCATCGCGGAAAATCCTGTTTCGCAAAGGTACGATGGTGAAAACGGTAATAGTATACGAAACGCTCTGGTTTTCAGTGCAGAAAACTCATCATTTACCCCTGCCCAAAATTCAAAGAGGGATCTAATATTAAACTGTTTCTTGATTTCGGCATTTGCTGTGAAGTCTATGAAGGTTCCTTTTCTGCAGTAGAGAGCTCTTCGGGTGTAATTTGAAACGGATTCCCGACCCACTCATAACTATTAGGTAAGTATTAATTGGTCGTCGGCAAAAAAGTATTTTTTAAAATTTTTTGTCAGCATTGCTAAATGATTTTCAATGGTTACAAAAACAACTTTCACGTGTTGTTCTTCAACCTGGTAAGTTTTAAAACATTCATCCACATTTTCAAATATTTCTAGGTTTTTTGCTTTAAATTTCTGCTCCACAATTTCAATTTTCTACAGAAAGCGTTAATTTTATCATTCGTATCAAATATATGTGTATTGGCCCCTTGAAGTTGTAAGTTCAAAATATTTAGTTTCTCGAATATATCAACCAAGTAACTCAAAAATAAACCATCGTGAAACATCTTGGCTTGCGGCCTCTTTTCTTCTTCAAGAAAAATGGCGATTTCATGTCTTAATTCAAAACACGTTGTAAAAATTTCCCACGTAATAACCAGCTTGCCTCACAATAAAATAATAATGCTGAATGTACCGCATCCATGTCTTTGCAACGTACAGAAAAGATTCTAGTTTTCAAAGGTCTCATTTTTATGTAGATAATTAACTATTGTTACAACCGTAGTTAGCACAATATTCAAGCCAGAGCTTCTCTGTTGAACATACAGTGTCTCTATTTTTGCTTCATTTATATAATCATTTAACATAGCAAATAATGCAAGCGACTTTGCTATCAATTCTATTGGTTTGCAGAAAAGTAGTTCTGCTACTGATCTGCCATCACAAAATCGAACGTAGGCAATAAAATGAGCATATTTATTGCTACTGTTGCCTCATCAAGCTGAATCGAAAACGGCTTTTCACGCAACTTCCTGATTAGCTGATCCTGTACATATTCAGCTATATCACCAATTCGGCGGGCAACAGTATCATTTGATAGAGGTATAAAATTTTTTAGCAAAATTATCTCCAAACACAGTTTCTACAATTTTGATTGCAGTTGGTAATATAAGATCTTCACCAATAGTGTTAGGCTTTTTAGATCTGGCTATTTAATATCAGACTTTATAAGAGGCAAGTAAAGCTATTTCATTCACAGTCAAAGTTTTTATTAAAACTAATTTTTGCTTTTCACGCCGTTTTAATTTTAACTCGAAGAATTCTCGGGGTTTGTTAATGTACTCACTACGAAGCGTTTCCCAATGTATTTTTAGTTTATTAGGTTTCATGCTGCTCAAGGTATATTATTATTGCATATATAATATATATTGTTATTGAACGAGGAGGGGCGCGGTGAAAATAATTATGGAAAATTGGGGCGCAAATGGTAAAACGTTGAGAAACGCTGTATTAAACACATTCTAGTATTTCTAGTAATAAGTGCTGGATTGCTAAATAGTCATCACAATGTTCACAGCGAGGACGATTTTCCGAAGACATCAGATATCCATGAATAAGACGAGTGTGACCTATTCTGAGGCTGCCAACTTATTCTTGTTACTCTTTTCAGATCTATTCCGTCGACATTGACCTTCACCCTTCTGTTTTGGTGCTTGGTGATGAACGTCGTTTTTGTCTTCCTTGTATTCAATTTCATTCCAAATTCTCTACAGGCCTTCGTTACTCGGTCCATTAGGCGTTGCAGTGCTTCAGCATTATCTGCCAGAATGAGCGTATCATCAGCGTATAGCAGGTTATTTATACATTCCCCTTTTATAATTATACCATCCGAGGTAACTTCGTGTTGATTGGTAGTGCCTGATTGGTACTAATACGAAGAAATCACAAACTTTTAGTAATATTTAGGTTTTATTGTGATCAAAGGGATTTCAAAAACATTTTGTACATACAGATACATATTATATACATATACATATTATATACGAGCTCCTTCCATTTCAGTTGGCCCAACATAGGTTAAGGAGAAAATCCAATTTTAGAGAACAAAAACAAAAGTCCAGCAAACTTTAAAATAATTTTATTAATTCATCAAACATTATTTTTGGATTCCCATAATTATAGAAAATGTTGTTTAAATTAACGAAAACGGTTATTTAAACAGAATAATAACAAATTTAATAAAAAATGTGTAGTTTACTACTGAGTGAAGTCCCCCTTATTTGTAATGACATCCAAAATTATTCAAGGCCTACTTTTACAAAGTTCTGGAAAAATTTTGGTGTAAATGAATCCCATAATATGTCTTGCAAGTTTTGCTTTAATTCGTTGACAGACCCGGCAGTTTCTATAAGGAACAAGTCGGGACTGTTAGAAACCCATTCCATAAGTGGTATACGAGTACCATGGTCTTCAATCCAGTTTAAACGCTTTTTTAAGGTATGACAACCTGCGCTGCCAAATCTTCTGCTGATTTTGACTTGTTTGAAATGACTTTGTTCTATAACCGGTAAGAGAGATTCTCGAAAAAAGGCAACTTTTTTACATCCTCGGACGACGTGCTGCCCTAGACGATGAAAGACACATGGAATTTGACTTTTCTCTTGAGACAGTTGGATTGAAAAGCATTATTTTTCCTGCGAATAACGCGACTCCTACTGTCTCCATCTCACACTTCAAATCTGGATTGTGTATTAGATCTCATGGTGAATGTGTTCAACCTTAATGCTCTTTTCTTGTACTGTTAAAACTAGATTTTACTTGGCCTGAGATAAAATGAAATTTTTCTGTCTTATTGTTGAAAACAAATAAAAACAGTAAGAGTAATGTTTTTTTAAATACAGTGGAATCCCGATAAGTCGGCCTCCGATAACCCGGAAGTCCGGCTAACCCGGACTGATTTTAATCAGATGAAACAAACATTCAGTTTGACTGAGTTTTTTACCAAGAAATAAGCAATACTGTATACAACTGTACGTAATTTAGATGTACTGTACATTATGTATTTCATGTTTTTGCAATTATAATGAGTATTTGTTTATTATTTATATGTATTTTATTAATTTTTACCATGTTCTCCGGCTGACCCGGATTTTCGATTACCTGGATCGGCCGCGGTCCCGTTTAATCCGACTTATCGAGGTTCCACTGTATTAATAAAAGATGCTATAAAAATTAATCTGGGAACTTACATGTAGATTATGATTTTTTTATAACTGATTTGGGAAGAGGCTCATATACACATATACAGTGCGTTGGAATAAGTGTTACCCCCATTATTAACTTATTTATTTTTAGCACATAAGGAAAACGCTTGGATAGGTCGATTTTTAAAATAATCAAAGTATATTATAACATCAATGTTTCGAACTTTACGCAATCCGTCTTCAAGTGACAGGCACAACTTTGATTTTTTTAAATGGGAAAGTACATCATGTGACACCTCATTTAAGAGGATCGGTACGTATTTTCGGCTGCAATGCTATTCAAATTGGGATTCATTTTTTTCAAATCCTGAGAAAACTAATAAGTCTTTTTGAAAAATTTAAACGCAGAATGAAAGATTACGTTATTAGCGAGGGCCGAAAGTCCCTGAGAACTTCTATAATGTTTATTTTAATTAGTTACAGGGGTGAAAAACTAAGAGAAAATGTAGTGTGATTTTTAATTTCAAATATCTCATTCGAAAGAACCTTCTTATATATTCTAAGGGACTTTCGGTCCTCGATAATAATTTAGTCTTTCATTTTGTGTTTAAATTTTTTTAAAATATTTATTAGTTTTTTCAGGATTTGAAAAAAATGGACACCATGTCCGTGGAGATCGAACATTCGCTATCTTTGTCATAAAACGCACTCAGTCGAATATAATGTTATGACAAGACTCAAAAAAGTGACAAAGTAGAGATGTGTCCGACCCGCTATTTTGATATAGCAGTTCATTCTGCTACTGCTTTTTAACGCTTTTGCGATGATAATAAAATCAAACAAAGAGTTGTTTAAAGATTAACAAATAACAATTGTTCATTTTTATCCTCGCGTAACTCGTTTGTCGCTTCGGAATCTGAGTCACTCGTTTTTACTCATGTACAATAATTATTCTTTAATATAATTAATACAAAAGAATTATTCTAATAATTAAATAATCCAACAAATAGTTTATTCCTTTAAACTACAATAAAATTTAATGCGAAAATTCTTAGTTTACCTATAGATTTTATAGATCATCTTTTCACTATAAATTTAAAATTAATTTGAAAAATACAATAGTAATTAATTTGATTTATGTAAAAAAGTACTTACTTCAATTGAGCTAACCGTCTATTTCTTCGCTTTTCAGTAACACATTTCTTGTAACAACGTCCCATATTTTAATTTGCGTAAATAAAGAAATAAATAAAGTCTTTATAAATTACTTGAGTAACACTACATTTATACAACGCAGTTCTTCACATGTTCAAACCTTATCTAAGCTTTCCATGGTAACACTACATTATTAAAATAACTTTACAACTTTTTTTCTTTTTCGACTATTTGTATAGTATATAAATAATGGTAACCACTGAATACATAATTAGTGAAAAAATAATCCTATCATTTATACAAGTAAAGGTTATTCAAGAACCAACAACATTCAAAAACTGAACGAAACCGAAATAGCCATCTCTACCTTTCTAATGACAATGTCACTGTCAACCTAATGTTTACATCTGCAGTTTCCATACCAGTGAGAATTTTACTACACGTAATTTACCGTGTAAAGACAGAAAAAGTAGGGATAGCCGTAAAATATTTGCGAATTATGTACCCATAGCCTTAAAAGCTTTTGAAATACTTATTACAAAAATAAATTACCAATTAAATTTCGATCAAATTCTTTTTAAACGCATTCATTTTTTAGAATCCTGAGAAAACTAATAAGTATTTTTGAACCATTTAAACGCAGAATAAAATATTACAGTATCTTCGAGGGTCTAAATTCGCTGAGAACCTCTATAATGATTATTTTAATAAGTCACAGGGGTGAAAAAAAAAGAGAAAATTTAGTATGATTTTTAATTTCAAATATATCATTTAAAAGAAACTTTTTGTTTATTATAATGGACTTTCAGCCCTCTGTAATAATGTAATATTTTATTCTGGGTTTAAATGCTTCAAAAATACTTACTAGTTTTCTCAGGATTCGGAAAAAATGAATGCGTTTAAAAAGAATTCGATCGAATTTTGACGCCTACGCTCACAAAAAGAACTAAAGTATTATACATTTTTGTAATAAGTATTTCAAAAGCTTTTCAATGAGGTGTCACATGATGTACTTTCCCATTTAAAAAAATCAAAGTTATGCCTGTCACCTGGAGAGGTATCACGTAAAGTTCGAAACATTGATGCTATAATATACTATGATTATTTTAAAAATCGACCTATCTTAGCGTTTTGCTTATGTGCTAAAAATAAGTTAGTAAGGGGGGGGGGAACACTTATTCCAGTGCACTGTAGAAATTTTGTACATAGGTACGAGAAGAGACCACAGAATAATTTTAAAATACTTTTATAATTTGCTTAAAAAATATTGATGATTGGTTAGCAAGAAAGCCTTTATTATTTCTGCAAACAATGACTTCCTTATTGACAATTCTATAAAATATAGTCATCTTTTAATTGCTTTATTTGCAGAGTATAAATTTTTATGAAAATTACTCTTAAAACCACAAAGATCGATTTTGTCCGGTTTACCTTGCATAATAATCTTAATATATCATGGTTGTCAGTAGAACCAACAATTTTTAATTCTGTAAAAATGTAAATTTATGAGCAACGCTTACTTGGGTGGATGTAAGTCAAGGACCATATAATATGTACATTTTATATTTCTTAATTTTTTTCGTTTTATTTATAGAATGCACTTTATATGTCATTCTTACACAAGAATAAACCATTACCTAAAATATCTGATAAAATGTAATCTACATTTTCATCGTAAAACACTGTGGGTTCCTGCGCCAACTCTATATTTTCAATAATAAGAGCAGAAATTGATATAAATAAATCTGAAATCAAATGGGTACGTACATAAGTTAGAGAGAGAAAAAATATTTTAAAATACCCAAATTGTCGGTACTCCATAAATCAGAGGATTAGTTTCACTAATTCGCTTAGGCCCAGCGGGGGGTTTAAGCTCTTTTGAATAGCATCCAGAGCAATAGTGATGGTAACTGACACTTTTACTGACTCAAAAAATGTGATTTCGATAAATTTTAATTGCAATTTGCGCCGTAATTAATCATAATTAAGAGTTGGCGCAATGATAAGATTTGACCGTTAATTTAAAACGAATCTATTCGTATAAATTTTATTGAATTTGAGTGACATTATATTTTCCATAAGATGTGTGCGAGGTCCTTTGTATAATATTTTATTTTTATAGTATTTATCTTTGTGTGTTGAACTTTTTGTCGTTAATTTATCTCTATTGGTTCAAAAGTTATGTTGGCAAATAAATAAGGGCAGATTTTGGACGTATTTTTGGTAACCATCAATCAGATTAATAATAGTTTGACATTAATTTTACAACAACAACGAGTACAATAAATGAAATGTTTTTCATAATCGGTAAAAGTCCTTTTCGCAGTAGTTTTTAGAGTGTAACTCTGGCCTTAATACAAAAAGATACCAATGTTAAGGATATACAAGATAATAATTTAAATAAGTAAGGTATAATCAGAATTGCAAATAAGCTTGCATAATATGTGTTAATAGATCTTCTTTTTCCAATATTGACCGATTTTTGCAACTAAATATTGTTTAAAAATACGTACAAGTGTCAATGATTATTTAATTGGCTAAAAAGATAGTTTCTTGAACTCAAAATTCGTATTTTACAGACTTAGAAGCAGTCTGTAAACTTCTAGCTTATCAATAATTGACGTCAAATGAAGTAAATCTATACCTAGTATTAAAACAGCAGTCAGGTTAGATGAAAGAAGTCCTAACCGTGCATTTAGGAGGTAGTCCTTTAGGGGGTCAATAGTAATGTAAATTTAAAATCGCGATTTTGGTTAATCTTCCAAGTAACAAATTAACATTACAACTTTTAGCAATCGTCATTTTAAAGCTTTTTATGTCTTAAAAGATAAAGTTTTGTAATTTTCTCTCAAACCATAATCTTTTTAATTGTAAACAAAAAATCGAAAAAAGTCATTTTTACACTAAATTTTTAATAATTAAAAAAGCATCAAAATATCTGCAGAAAACATACCTTTACGTGTATACTCCATCTAATTTACTTACCGTTGCACGTCATCCGCGTCATAGCCCGTGACGGCACATGATACCAACACGAAATATTTAGGCGGTAGGTGTGTTCTTTTTTAGAATCCTTTTGCCGAGTACACGGGAATTACAGCCACTAGACATATTTTATCATATACGCGTAGAAATAATATTCGAAGATTTCTATTAATGTTAACTTAAAAAAATACAGAATAATATGTTTCGTTTAATTTGTATAAATGGATTATAAAGCGTTTTTATGAAGCACGTTTGTTCGGAACACACTGTAACTGTAATCGAACGAAGGTGACATTTCGGCATAAATTGGTAACATTTATTTGACAGTTGCTGTATTGACACTTTAGATTTGTTTTGATTCTTTACTCTAAGTATTTGTTTTATTATATTTATTGTTTTTATTATTTATTTTAAGGTAAGTTTATAACTTAATTCTAGTTTTACATTTCTAATGTTTTTATTTATTTACATTGAATATTAATTTGTTTTGTTGTATAATCCTAGTTTGCAATAATTATGTGATCTATTTGATTTAAAATGGATTCAGGATTTTTTTATACTTTGGCAACAATGTCAACTTAGATCTCTGACATAGATAATGACGTGCAACGGTAAGTAAATTAGACAAACTGTATATGCTTACGAGACTTAAAAAAAATTCAGATACATACCTACCTGGATTTGTCATAGTCCTAGAAAAATTTAATTTTCCCGAACTAATTGTATTAGCCTCTATCGCATATCACAACTAGTGAGAAATGAAAAATCCATATAAAATGTACTCATTTTACTTACCATTTATCCATTAGAGGTACTTCTGAAAATAGTCATAAAAAACAATATTTCAATATATTAATTTAAGATATGTTGGTTGCCTGACTGCTAGGTGTTCTTTATAACAATGTTGAAATAAGATATACTAGGTTGTTCAATATGTTTTGCGGTTCGATAATAGACGGAGAGGCAGCGCTGAAAAATCTATTTCAATTTACTAAAGCTAGATTTTTCACAGTTGATTACTGTGAGTGTGTAGAGAAACATACTGCGGTCGGTCAAGCGAAACGTAGAACAGGGGTTACTGAGAGGGTATCAAAGTTGCTTTCCTACGAAGGTAATTATTTCCATTTACTAAGGCTGAAAATCAGTACACACATTCTAAATTGAATGTAAATAAAAGTTATTATAGTCGGTCAGCTATATGACGGGACAGAGCCGGTCGGTCGGCCCCAATAGTCGATTGAAGAAATGAAGCATTTTGGCTCGCAATTTTTTCATCCAGCATGGATTTACTTGAAATTTTCACAGAAAGTTGGGAATAGTCCAAGGATTATTTTCTATATCATGCCGCTATCATACGCTAAAACCTTGGGGGTGGTTACCACCCCATCTCGGGTGTGGGAATTTTTTATTACATTTTAACCATGTAATTCGATGGAAAAAGTGATTCTAAGAAAAAAACGTTTTTTACATTTTCTTCGTAAAACTAATATTTTTCGAGTTATTCGCGCTTGAAAATAACAGTTTTTCGACGAAAAAATCGACTTTTTTAGATGGTTTTTTGAGAATACCTCGAAAAATATGCATTTATTAAAAAAAAACTGTAGATATCAAAATTGTACCTTTTAGTAACACAAACCATATTATTTTCCAGTAATATTTTTAAGACCAATACAAACCGAGATACGGCATGTTAAAGTTTAGCTTATTTCGTCAAATGAAGAATTTGAAATATTTAAAGCCAAATAATGGGTAAAATTTGCATTTTTCGAGGAATACTTAAATAATCTTTTTTCAAGTAAACAATTAGACCTTTCAAAAAATAATAATAAAAAGATTCTAGCGTGAAAACTAAGTGACTTATAATCAAAAAAATGTCGGTACCTGCTTTTCTCTACGAAAAAATCAGTGAGAACAACCCCCTAACTACCTTCCTAATTCATAATTGGTCTTTACCTTTCTGTAGTTCCTTTTACATTTATATTATAAATAGACTTAAGGAGTTTGATCTATTTAAATGGCCTAATTTTGGAAAAGTTGGAGTTTTAAAGAAAAATTGATTTTTTGCAATTTGGTATTTTTCACCTTTTACTTCATAATATCTCCGAAAATACTGAAGATACGAAAAAAATTATAAACTACTAAATTTTAGCTTTTTTAATGACTAAAATTATCCTGTACATAGATTTTCATTACAGTGAACAGTTAGCCAGATATAGCTGTTTAAAACCTCTATCTACCAGCAAACACCCCCTTATTTGAGCCATTTAAACCCGCCCCAATTAAAAACTAAGCGATCTTACGGAATTTAATTTACACAATCGTATAGCTCTTTAAAAATCCTACAAAATCATTTTTGAAGAAACTTTTTATCGCCAAAAATATATAGAATATTTTTCGAGGTACTCTCAAAAAACCCTCTAAAAAAGTCGATTTTTTCGTCGAAAAACTGTTATTTTCAAGCGCGAATAACTCGAAAAATATTAGTTTTACGAAGAAAATGTAAAATACATTTTTTTCTTAGAATCACTTTTTCCATCGAATTACATGGTTAAAATGTAGTAAAAAATTCCCACCCCCGAGATGGGGTGGCAACCACCCCCCAAGGTTTTAGCGTATGATAGCGGCATGATATATAAAATGATCCTTGGACTATTCGCTACCTTCTGTGAAAATTTCAAGTAAATCTATGCTGGTCGAAAAAATTGCGAGCCAAAATGCTTCATTTCCTCAATCGACTATTGGGGCCGACCGACCGGCTCTGTCACGTCATACAGATGACCGACTATAATAACTAGACTTAGGCAAATATGCAAATAAAAACAAATGAAATATGCGCATAAATATGCAGCATTTTACACAAAAATATGCATGTTTATCTAGAAAATATGCATATAAAAATAAAAAAAAAATAGAAGTACCTACAGTAAAACCTGTGTTACCGGCCACCTGTACTAACGGCCAGTTTAAAAATTCTCCAAACCAATTATATGTAGACTACAAAATCTGACAATACCGGCCACCTTTCTATATCGGCCAATTACTCTTTCATTTTTAGTGGCCGTTACTGACAGGTTTTACTGTATATATAAATAACTCAGATTGTAGTATACGTTTTATTTACAAAAATATTTAAAATATTTTAATTATATCATAATTTACAGTAATTAACATTTATTTATTTTACAAACTAAGCTTAGGTATTTAACCATTTAAGTATTTTAACAAATAAATGATATTACTTTGAATTGTGCTAACACTAAATCATTAACGGCTGTTTAAATTTTTCTAACAAAAACTTATGGTTTCTGATTAGGTACAATATATTTGTACATGAAAAAACTTCTTTCCACATCAACTGATGTAACTGGGGCATTTTTCAAATACCTATACGGTAATCTTTGCTTTCAAATTAAATGGTTCCTAAAAATGTCCCACCTAGTACTTGAACTAAGTAATTCAAAAAGGACCTGGTAACTATTTGTATAACAATTAAAATCAGGAATCTTGAAAATATCAAGCTAATATGACTATCAAAGCAGGAAGATCCCCCAAATATTTACAGGAGATTCTTGGTTTTTTCTCTTTATCTTAGAAAAAATACTATGAGCCTAAATTAGAAGCACGCAACTGGCTATTGTACGAGAAAACACAGCGTTTATTTTCGGCAGTTTCAAATGGCAATTCACAATAATATTACAAGGACATGTGTTACCGGTATCAAGTTTACAACATAATAATTGATTTCTAAAACTGACCATCCCAATAAAAAATTTTTACCTAGAGGTATAAACTAGCAGATTTTGGAACCCTTATTCAAGGACAAAATTACAATAAATATCTAGAAATATATATATATAACAGCGCTAACAGGCCTTATAGGCCTACGGCTTCTAAATTCTGGATAATATTTCTCCATTCTGTTCGGTCCTCTGCACTCTTTCTCCAGTCCTTCACCCCGATTTCTTCCAAATCCCTCTCTGCAGCCCCTAACCATCTCTTCCTTGGTCGACCTCGTCTCCTTTTTCCCAATGCTCTGTCATTCAATATTCGTTTGACGTTTCTAGTTTCTGGCATTCGAGTAATATGTCCCAGCCATCTAACTCTTTGGGCTCGTATTTTTGTCGTTATTTTTGGTCTCCCATACATCCTCATTACTTCTTCATTTGTTCGTCTCCTCCAGGTTTTCTCCGCTATCTGTATACCTCCAAAAATTTTTCTCAGGATCTTCCTTTCCCATATCTGTATCTTCTTCTCCTCTTGTTGATTCATTACCCACGTTTCGCTCGCATACAACACTGTGGGCCGTATTATCGTTTCATACATTCTGATTTTCGCGTTTATTGATACATTTTTTGCTTTTAATATCGTGTTTAAGGCACCCACAACTCGACTTCCCTTCAATAATCTTTTATCTATTTCTTTTTCTTCCCTTCCAGTACTGGTTACAGTCACTCCCAGGTATTCGAATTCTGCTACTTCCTTAAATTTATATTCATCTCCTTCTCCTTTCATTTTTATATAGTTATCCTCTTTATTTATATCTCCTTTCATTACCATGTATTGTGTTTTTCCTTGGTTGATTCTTAATCCATACCTTTTTGCTTCCGCTTCGAACTTTTGGAATATTTTTTGGAGATGTTCCTTTGTTCTTGTTAGGATGACTAGATCATCAGCGTAAGCTATAAACTGCTGTCTGTTGTTAAATATGGTACCGCTTGTATTAATTTTTATCCTTCTTACTATGTGTTCTAGTACCAAGTTAAATAAGTCTGTAGATAGAGGGTCACCCTGTTTCAGTCCTTTATTCACTGTGAATTGTTTTGAAAAATTTCCTTCCAGTGTTATCCTGTTTTTTGTATTGTTGAGCGTCATTCTCACTAATTTAACCAGCTTTCCTGAAATACCCAAGGATCTCATTGCTTCATATAGCATATCTCGGTCTACTGAGTCGTAAGCCTGTTTAAAGTCAATGAACAACATGTGTAGTCCCAAATTTTGTTCGTAGCTGTTGTTCTGTATTAGTTTTAATAAACATATTTGATCTGTTGTTGATCTTCCTGGTCTAAAACCTCCTTGGTATTCTCCAATGATCTTATTTACCTCCTTTTGCAATCTATTTCGGATGATTTTTGCAAGTATTTTATAGGCCACTTCTAATAGCGATATTCCTCTATAATTTTCGCAACTTGTTTCATCACCTTTTTGTAGATTGGACAGATGAGTGCATTGTTCCATTGTTGCGGCATTTCCTCTTTTTGCCAGACTGTTAATATTAGTCGGAAAATTTTTTCTTGCAGCTTTTCTCCTCCTACTTTAAAAATCTCTGCCGGAATTCCGCTTTCTCCTGCGCTTTTGTTATTTTTTTGCTTCAATATTGCTTCTTTTACTTCTTGTAGTGTAGGTTCTTCTTCACGTTGTTGTTCTGTGTTATCCTGTTCATGTTGTTTTATTTCCTGGGGTTCTGCTTGTTTATTTTCATTTAATAGTTCTTCAAAATACTCCGCCCATCTGTTCAATTTTTCTGTTGTTTCTCCTAAAATCACACCGTCTTTACCTCTACAATAACTTGTTTTACTCTTTGCAGTTCCTCGAGATTTTTTTACTTCTTGGTAGAAATTTCTTATTTCCTTGTTTATGTATGATTCTTCTATTGTTTTCAACTGTTTGTCAAGATGTTCTCTTTTCTTTTTTCTGCAGATTTGTTTTACTTCTCTTCTTGCCATTTTATATTTTTCTGTAGTATCCTGTGTATTATTTTTGTCTTTTTCTATTTTTGCTTTATTTCTACGTATCAATGCTATTTTACAATCCTCGTCAAACCAGTCTCTTCGTTTCTCTGCTTGTACTTTTCCTAGACATAGTTCCGTTGCTTCTGTCATCGCTATCTGTATATTCCTCCATTCTTCATCAATATCTTCTGCGGTGGGGTAACGAAGTCTTTTATTTATCTCTGCCACAAATTTGTTTGCCGTTTTTTCTTCTTTAAGTAATTCTATCTTGTATGTTAATCTTTCTTTTGCTGTTCTTGGGTTTCTTGGCAGCTCTTGTTTAAGTTTGGCTATCGTTAGAATATGATCGCTATTGGTATCTGCCCCTCTGTAGCTTCTGGAATCGGTAATTGCTCTGATATGTTTACTTTCTATTAATACGTGGTCTATCTGGTTTTTTGTCCTTCCATCTGGAGATATCCAAGTTATCTTATGAATATCCTTATGGTCAAATCTTGTGCTTACAATTTTCATTTTATTTTCTGTTGCAAATTCAATTAATTTTTTCCCATTTTCATTTGATTCCTTATGCAAACTTTTTCCACCCGTTATACTTCTGTAAATCTCTTCTCTTCCTATTTTGGCATTCATATCTCCTACGATTATCTTTATGTCATATTTCTGAATTTTATCCATCAAATTACTTAGCTTCTCATAGAACTCTGTCTTGGTTTCTAGGTCTTTTTCTTCAGTGGGGGCATGTGCATTAATGATGCTAATTTTTCTGTACTTTCCTCTTATTCTTAAATAACATATTCTATCTGATATTGCTTGGAAGTCTATAACTAATTTACTTATTTTTTCTGTCACCATAAATCCAACTCCAAAATATCTGTTTGTCCCGCCACTCTTAAAAAAGGTTCTTTTTCCTATTTTGACTATTTCAGTTCCCAACTGTTTTGTTTCTTGTAAGGCCAGGATGTCTACTTTGTAATTCTCCATAATATTATCTAAATTTTTTAAGGCACCCTCTTCGTACGTACTTCGTACATTCCAGGTTCCAATTTTTATTATTTCCTCATGTTTTTCTTTATTTGTATCGTTTTTTCCCTCATTTTCCAAAGTCGTTATTCCTTTTTTTGCCATGTCAATACCATATTTCAGCCGCTGTTCTTCGTTTATTAGTTTTTTGAATTTTCTATCAGCTGTTCTCTCTCCTCGTCCCATATCCAGATTTTGCCATTTACTATTAATTTCTTGTAGCCGATTTTCGTTTGCTTACCTTTGCTTCTTTCTTCCTTTGCTATTTTAGTTATTTCCTTTTGTATTTCTTTTTCTTTCGATGTCAAATCGTTGTTTATATAGATACGGTCTTTATGCTGTTTTAGTTTACTTTTCTTGTTTAGGATTTCCATTTTATCCGTGAAAGTTTCTGTCTCTATTGCGCATACTGTTTCTCCTATTTTTGTTGCACTTCTTAGTTTTATTTGTGTTTGCAACTCTTGGGCTATGAAATTTTCCATTTCTTCTTTTAATTTCTTATCATCATTTGTTTGTACTTTCAACCCAGTTACGATCAAGCTTTTCTCTTTGCTAAATTTCTCCAGTTGCTCCATTCTTTCATGTAGCAATTTTACTTCTTTTTTTAGTTTTTGATTCTCTACTTTTACATCCATTAACTCTTTATTGGTTTGTTGTTGTTCTTTTCTTATTTGTTTTATTTCCTGAAGCATTTCATCATTTTTATTCATGAGCTGTCTCATCATCGTAATCATAACATTTTCCATGTCTTCATTTTTTTCGTTGCCTGCTTTGCTTGGTGACCGTTTTGTAATTTTACTTCTATTAAAACAATCATCCAAGTTTTCTCTTTTGCGTTTCGTTTCGTCATCGGTTTCACTTCCTGTGTCATTATCCTTTCTTTCCATTTTCTAAAAGTGCCCCGCTAAATGTTACAATTAGAAAAATCTGTATAGAATACAATATAAAATATAAGGTTAGTTTAAAAAATAAACCTATATTAGACACAATCTATAAACTTAATTTAGAAATTAACTTTAAGCCAGTTCCTAATCACCGTAAAAATTAAAATTATTGATTTTTAATTCTCGCACTATTTTAGATTTATTTTATAAGTCCGACTCTGCACTGCGAAAATAAATCAAGTCTGTTTGACCCATCAAAACTTGAATTTCTTATCAGTGGTTTTATTTTATTTATATTGTTCGAATAATTATTGGCATCTAAAATACCTGTTTACAGTAAATAATGGAGAGATCTTACTTTTTCGATGCTTTGGACGATTTATTTTCACTCACTAGTGCACTTGTACTTTTATTTACACACTGTGTTAACTTGGCGATTTATCTATTCGTAATTCCAATGGAAATTGGATTATTCACGGAACAGACGTTAATCAACCTCACAATTTGCCTACCAGGACCGTTCTTCATCTAGAAATATAGAAACAAAATATATTCGGATTTCCAAGCTCTTCGTTGATTTTATTTCATGAATATATCTATACACCTGAAATTTCAAGTTATATGCACTTTATGCATACTTTTATAGAAATATGCAAAATTTGACATTTTTGCATATTTTATGCATAATATGCAAAATATGCAATTTGCATATTTGCCTAAGTCTAATAATAACTTTTATTTATATTTAATTTAGAATGTGTGTACTGATTTTCAGCCTTAGTAAATGAAAATAATTACCTTCGTAGGAATGCAACTTTGATACCCTCTCAGTAACCCCTGTTCTACGTTTCGCTTGACCGACCGCAGTATGTTTCTCTACACACTCATAGTAATGAACTGTGAAAAATCTAGCTTTAGTAAATTGAAATAGATTTTTCAGCGCTGCCTCTTGGTCTATAAGAAAAACACAATTTTATGACTTGAAATACACTTTATTATTCAGTATAGTCTCTCTGAACATCAATAGGTACACTTGTTCCAAGGAGATTTCAATTTATTAGTTCCATCCATGAAGAGAGGATCAGAAAGGCCTGCAAAATACACTTCCACAGCTGTTAAATACAAGTACATACTCATCATTAATTTGATGAAAAACGCTTTCCACGCATAAATTGTTTTAGGTATTGAAACAAATGAAAGTCGCTAGCAACCAAATCTGATTAATACTGTGGATGCTCTCACAATTCGAACTTTAATTCATGGATTTTAGCCATTGGCAAAATACTAATATAACACGGTGCATTGTCCTGATGAAAAACGATGTATTTCTTTTGAAAACCGGGTCGTTTTTCATGATTTTTTTCCTTCAGCTGGTCTAAATGGTTGTTATGAATCAAATCTTTTTTAAAGCTAAAAAAGAGCTGACAATGTACAATAATTAACTACTCAAGCTTAAAACAGCTAATAAACTCAAATCCAAAAACAAAATGAAACCTTTTTTCTATTCTTCTTTTATTTAGGCGCATTGCGGGTTTATCTTCAACGTTTCCTCGATGAAATATTACCATTCCATCTCTTTTTAAGAGGATATATACTTCTTCTTCTGGTTGGTGGTTTGTTTCGGGCTCTTTTAACAATTCTGCTTTCAGTTATTATTTAATGTGTGTTCATTTTTTCTTTTCTATCCCTGCACCCTTTCTTATTTTATTCGTCTTCGTCAGTATGGTCAAGCTAAATTAGAAAATTTTACCTTTTATAATTTAGCTTTTCATCGTACTGTGACGAAGACCAGTAGGCTAAAAATACATATTCTAGCTTACTATTAATCACTTTAACCCTTATTTCGTAAAATATTGCAAAACCTCTAAATTTTAAAGAACTGCTTGGATTGACATGAAATTGGGCATACACATAGCTAAATGTCAAAGAAAAAAAGTGATATTGTGCCGGTATGTGCTTTTGCCCCGGGGGTGGTTTTCACCCCCTCTTGGAGGTGAAAAAATATTCGTCCAAAGTAAGTCCGGAAATGGATAAACTGACTAATTTTAAGTAACTTTTGTTCTATACCCCATTCCACGAATATACGACTCTCTTTAATTATCGCGACAACGAATATTTTACTGTGCAAAATATGAAGAACGAAAGTAAATTGCAAATTATATTATTATCTATTGGAGTAATTATTACAGCAAAATACTTTCGTACTTCTTATGTTGCACACTAAAATATTCGTTGTCGCGATAATCCAAAACAGTCGTATATTCATGAAAAATACCATATAGAGTTTTTTCACTAAGTCAATACTTTTCGAGTTATCTGCCAGTGAATATGTTCATTTTTTTCAACAAAATAACCACGCTTTTAGACGGTTTTTCGCAAATAACTCAAATAGTAAGTATTTTGTCGAAAAAACATTCTAAGCAAAAATATAGCGTGTAAAAATTAAAAAAAAAAATGGTGTATATATCACGTGTCTATACCTAGCAGAAGCAGAGTTGTAGCTAATTAAAAATAGGTTCATATTCGTCAAATTCCAAACGGAATACTTTAACGTGAAATAACCAAAAAGGAAGCACATTTCGGGGAAAACTCGTTACAACTTGTTTAAAGTGTTTAAAAAAAGCTTCATTTTTATTTTATAAAAAAATTTCTAGCATCAAAAGTAAACAAGTTACGCTCATAATAAAGTTAGTCCCTTTGTTTTGGTAAAAGAATCGGGAAAATCACCCTCTAATTATTATCTCAAATGAACTTAATCGTTACGACTTCACAAGTTTCGTGACTCGTGTATGTATTGTTTATATGATCTGTAAGTTTCATCGGTTCAAAGTTCTTATTTTTGAAAGGGCTGTAGTTAAAAGCGGTTGAACGAGTCACTGATCACGAATGTAGGAAAATTTAGAAACACCAAATCTTGATCAATTTTTGTCTAACAGAAAAACAAAAAATATATAATATTTAGAAAAGCAATGCTGACTTTTTTGTTTTTCAAGATTTTTGGTATCTCTAACAATTTTTAAGTTATTTGGAAAAAAGCATATTTTTCAATATTATAATTTTTAAAAATTTTACTTTAAAACCAAATTTTTTCAAAAATAAGCACTTTGAATCGATGAAACTTACAGATCGTGTAAACACAGCATAAGTCAAATAATATAATTTGTGGAGCGGTAACGATTAATTTTATTTTAGTTGCTAATTAGGGGGTGGTCTTCCCGATTTCTTTTTGTCAAAACAAAAGAGACCAACTTTATTTTAAGCGTAACTTATTTTAATTTAATGCCAGAAACTTTTTATAAAAACAGAAATAAAGCTTTTTTTAACACTTTAAAAAAGTTATAATCGGTTTTCCCCAAAAAGTGCTTAATTTTTTGGATATTTCACTTCGAAATATTCGAAAATTTGGTGAATATGAATCTATTTTTCATTGGCTATAACTCTGGTTCTACGAGGTCCAGAGAGCTAACGCGTACACCATTTGTTTACTTTTTTACAGGCTTTATTTTTGCTAAGAACGTTTTTTTCGACAAAATATTTACTTTTTGTATAACCGTCTAAAAATGTAGTTATTTTGTTGAAAAATGAACATATCCACTAGCAAATAACTCGAAAAGTGTCGACTTGGCGAAAAAGCTCTATAGAACAAAAGTTACTTAAAATTAGTCAATTTATCCATTTTCGGACTTATTTTAGACATATATTTTTTCACCCCCAAGAGGTGGTGAAAGTCACCCCCAGGACAAAAGCACACATCGGCACAATATCACTTTTTTTCTTTGATATGTAAGCTATGCGTGTGTCAAATTTCATGTCAATTCAAGTGGTTATTTAAAATTTAGAGCAAAAACCGTGAAAAAATGTACTATGGGCCATTTTGTCAAAGGAAGGATTAAAATGTGAGAAAAAAATACGATGAAATTATCAGTAGTAATTACACGAGGGCTCTAAAATTGTCGATTTATATCCCGAGTGACACTTTGACAGTTTTATGTCAAAGTGTCACGAGGGCAAAACAAATCGATAATTCGAGCTCGAAAGTAATTCGGTAAGATTATTTTATGAATAAAACTGTTTTTTAAATCATTTTAACTAATATTTTATTGATATCTTCGCCTGAATATTTGCTAAACCTGTTTCTTGTTGTTCTCTGTGACGAGTTGTAAAACATTACTTGTCATTAATGCCACTGAATGTATTTTTGCGTAGCAACGAAAGGCATCTGACGTAAAATAGTTAACGATGGGAAATTATCAAAAACTATCGCTGTAATTTTTATTTCTGTAGCTTTCTATTGGTCAGAATCTCTATGAATGAAATAATCACCTACAATATTATACACAAGACAAGACATATACGACACATAAAACGCAAACACTAATCCACGTTACACAACTTACGTTTGAAAACAACAACAACGCTACACGCACAGTACAGATCACTTAAACAAATGAATTATATTATATAATAATACATATGTTATAAAACACATAAAATAGTCAAAATTTAATGCCCCTAGGGTAAAAATACCACCCTCAAAATTTTTTCAACCATACGCATGCTGTTGCCTACAAGATCTAGGCCAAGTATATCAATTTAAAAAGACATAACCTAATAATAACTTGGTTGTAATGTACAGCTGGTTCCTAAAAAACTGATACGACTCCTAGAGCCTATTTTGTAGAAAATTAAGCAGTGTATTTTGAAGGATAAATACTTATCATTTACATACTGTCACTGCTAATTTTAAAATTAAATATATTGTTGAATTAAGTCGTTTGTTTTATTTCTTAATAATAATAACAACAATCCTATTTTATGTAAAAACTATCATTTATATACTTACTCTTTATAAAATGCAGGAATTCAAAATAATATCAAAATTTAGACCCTAAGAGGATGGGTAAGTATTTTCGGCTGCAAGGCTATTCAAATGGGGATTCATTTTTTTCGAATCCTGAGAAAACTAATAAGTATTTTTGAAAAATTTAAACGCAGAATTAAAGATTACGTTATTAACGAGGGCCGAAAGTCCCTGAGAACTTCTATAATGTTTATTTTAATAAGTTACAGGGGTGAAAAACTAAGAGAAAATTTAGTTTGATTTTTAATTTCAAATTACTCATTCAAAATAAACTTTTTATTTATTCTAAAGGACTTTTGGCCCTCGGTAATAATTTAGTCTTTCATTCTGCGTTTAAATTTTTTAAAAGTATTTATTAGTTTTTTCAGGATTCGAAAAAAATGGACACCATGTCCGTGGTAATATTTTCCAAATCTATCTTTGTCTTACAACGCACTCAGTCGAATAGAATATTGTCAGTCAGACATTGACAATCAGTGACAATTTTAAATATTTGACATGTCATCGGGAATATTTTGAGTTGTTGATTAAATAATATTGATATATAGTGTATTTGATAAATAATTGATTTAAGACGTGAACTTAATAAAAAGTTATTTATTGTGTATTATTTGTGGAAGATCCAAGCAGAGAATGTGATCCAAGTATTTTTTTAGCATATTTTGTTAAATATGTTCAAAATTGTAAGCGTTCCATAGTACCAATATATTATTAAAAAATCACTTAAACACTTTTTCTCTTTTCTCGATTGAGTATTAGTTTTTGTTGTACATATAAATTATTACCATCACTGAATACATAGTTAGTGAAAAAATTATCACATTTATTAACTGAATTAATAATTTGCAATTATATAAATAACAGTTATCCAAGAACATTTAAAAGCCATCTCTTTAACTTAAGAGGAAACAGCAGCGATATTTTTTCGAGATATTTGGCTCACGTATTCGTAATATAATAAAGAATGGCGGTACAGAGCCCAATTTGAAAAATATATTAATATGTGGAAATTACTCTGTAATTAAATACAGTATAAAAAAAACGAGCCTCTACCGCCATTAAGAAGAACAAAAAATACTTTCTTCAAATAAATTTTTTTATCCGATGCCTAGATTTTGTGTCAGTTTTTTTATACAGCCGCAATCTTGGAACGCGTTTTCGCTACCTGTTGATCGCTACTGTTTCCTCTTAAGTTAAAGAGATTGCTTTTAAATGTTCTTTAATGATATAGTAATGTTTACATATCCATACCAGTGTAAATTTTACTACACGTAATTTGCCGTGTAAAGACAGAAAAAGTAGGGATAGCCATAAAATATTTGTGCATTATGTACCCATGGCCTTGATAATTATTATAATTTATGAATTATCATAAATCAGTTGTTTGCTGTTTGTTTGTTTATTTTGTTATTTGTCTGTCATAATAAATATAATATAATGTCAAATCAATAAAATACACTGCTCAAAATAATCAAATCTTACGAGTCGTATCAGTTTTTTTAGGAACCAGCTATATAACTTGTTTTTTGCAGAATTTCTAAAATATTCTTTTTTGAAAACGAGTTTCGGAGTGGAAATCGAAACGTCAAACATTACTTAGTTAAACTCTGGTTTAATTCCATATACCTAAACAATATTTAAATTAGACATACTACAAGAAAGTAGTTTCAGAACCTTCCTAATTCAAAATAATCAATGATCCAAACTAGGAAACATTTTTATTACCATCTAGCTCATTTTCTGACAGACGCAGACGTCAGAGATATATAAAAATACCATTTAATGTTAAATGAACGACCAGTAGTCCAGAGAAATAAGATTTTTCCCGTGACACATCCCCCTCCAAGCCGAAACCAAATTTTTTGAGTAGTATGGACATCTATAATAATAACCTATATGTTTCCTGCAGCCGATTTTAATGATATATATATAGTTATAAACAAATGAAGATAAAAAACTATTACTAAAAAGTGAAGCATTCCAAACAAATTTGAGAATAAGAAACTCATAAATCATATAAAAAACTTCAATATGGAGTTTGCTGAATATGTCTATCCTTATTTTTTGCTTAGAAAATTGCAAAATAAGTCATAAATTTTGAGATTTTATAAATGTTCATAACTTATTTAAAAATTAAATTAGAACCTGCTTATTATACGGAATGATGAGACTTCATGTGCTTAATTTCAAGCAATTGGTCAAATAGTTTAAAAGTTATTTAATTAGTTTATCCCAAATTCATTTTTTTTGCAACATTCAAATTCAACGTCAATTGCAAAGTCAGAAAACTATGAGGTTACAATAATACTTCGGACAGTTTATGAAAGAAGAACATTTATACTATTAACTTAATTAAAAAATAAGACACAAAGTAATTTTAAACAGTGTAAAATTATTTTGCAAAAACATGTCGATTTTTTGCTTACTTCAATTAGAATAACTTTTTAACCGTTACATTTAAAAAGAAAAACAATTGTCCTAGAACAATTAGGGACGAAGATAGCCCCCCCTTTTTTAATTCACATGTTCTTGCAAAATAATTTTGCAATATTTAGAATTATTTCTTGTCATATTTTTTTAAATTAAATTAATAGTGTAAATCTTCTTCTTTCATAAACTATCCAAAGTATTACTGTAACTACATCATTTTCTGACTTATAGTGTTGCAAAAAAATAATTTGGGAAAAACAAATTAAATAACTCTTAAAGTATTTGACCAATTACTTTGAAATTTAGGGTGTAATTTAAATAACGGAAGTCTCAGCATTCCGTTTAATAAGAAGGTTCTAAGTTAATTTTTACATAAGTTATGAATATTTATAAAAATTCAAAATTTTTGATTTATTTTGCAATTTTCTAAGCAACCAATAAGGATAGACATATTCGGCGAACGCTATATTGAAGTTTCTTTATACGATTTATGAGTTTCTCACTCTCAAATTTGTTTAAAATGCTTACCGTTTTTTGATCTTAATTTGTTTATAACTATGTATATCATCAAAATCGGCTGCAGAAACATATAGGTTATTAGTTATTATTATAGATGTCCATACTACTAAAAAAATTTGGTTTCGGCCTGGAGGGGGTTGTGTCACCAACAGGTATTTTTTTCCTTATTTCTCTGAACTACAGTAACTTATTTTCAATCTTGTTAATTAATTATTATAATAGGTATATACGTATATAATATATTCATTAAACTTGATTTTCGTGTATTTAGAAGTTTACCAGAAATCCCAAGAATTGATTTTTGAATGTCAACTACATTTGATGGTCAAATTTACACGTGCATCTTACACAACAGAAACTCAAGGAAAATCATATTTTAACAATAATTCTTCTTCTTTTAGTGCCTATTCGTTTCGAATATCGGTGATCATTCTGGCTATAATTATTTTATCAACTGATGCTTTAAATAGATTAGTTATTGTTGTGGAGAACCATTTCCTCAGGTTCCTTTACCATGATATTTTTCTTCTCCCAATTCTAACAATAATTAATCACTGATAAAAATATTTTAGGATCAGGAAATTAGAATAATATACAATAAATGTCACCAATCAAAGAATATCCTATACAGTTTGTATAGAATATGTGTTTGTTGCAGAATGCTCAACAGTGATCGTAAGTAAAATGATGAGATAAGAAGTCGATCAAAAGTAACAGACGTGGTCCAGAAGATTGCCATGTAAAAATGAAACTGGGCAGGATACATAGGAAGAATTGAAGACACCCGTTGAATAAAGCGAATTCTTGAATGGCGACCAAAGGTAAGCAAAAGAAATATAGGCAGACCTCAAACGAGATGAACTGATGACATCAGGCGAATGGCTGGCCACGAATGGATGAAAAAAACAGCAAACAGATATGAATGGACACACCTAAGGGAGGCGTACATCCGACGATAGATGGAATAGCTTTTGATGATGATGCTGATACAGTTTGTAATCTCTAGGATTTCTGTATATTAAGTTCTTTACAGATATGCATTCGTTTTTAGCTAAACAAACAGTACTAAACAACCATCACTATACAGTAACAAAAACAGACTGGAGCATTTTCAAGACTAAACTAGATGAACTAATTGACATAAACACACTCAAAAAAATTTAGTTCGTAATATTGATTAACAGTGATTACTGAATAGTATTTCGTTGTCACAACAATTTAATTTGTTGTTTCAACGAACTTTTAGACATTGACGAATGTATTTGGTTATTGTCACAATGATTGAATAATAATTGTGAGAATAACTAGAGTACATTAATTAATAACACTCAATTTATTCAGCCAATAACTTAGTTTAGTATATTTAATAAATACTGTTAATTCTGGCAGCAACTCACGTTCTTGATTTCGTAGATGACAAGCAATTACCTTGGTTTATCGTGACAACGTACAGATTTCATTAAAACAATGTACAAATGTTGTTAATATAGAGTAATAGATGATTATTGAATAGATATAAGTTGATTGTTGTGACAACGAATGCATTAATCAGTTTACTACTGCATTTAATACCCACAACCAATGCGTTCATTGTGACAATAATCATAGTTGTTGAGACAATAAATGTTTTGCTTGACCATTTGAAAGTTAACGGCTTTTCCTTATCGTGATACCCTTAGCTTCTCTGTGTTACCGAAGTGCCGAATAATAATTGCATTTCGTTTTTAAGTGTAGTCCATAGTAGAAGGAAGTTTTTGTGTGTCTATTATCGTGAAATTTCGGTCGAATTCTTTTTAAATGTATTCATTTTTTTCGAATCCTGAGAAAACTAAATAATATTTTTGAAAATTTAAATGCAAAATAAAATATTAGAGTATTATCGAGGGTCTGAAGTCCCTGAGAACCTCTATAATTATTATTTTAATAAGTCACAGGGATGAAAAAGAGAAAATTTAGTATGATTTTTAATTTCAAATAGGCATACCATTCAACAGAAACTTTTTATTTATTCTAAGGGACTTTCTGCCCTCGGTAATAATGTAATATTTTATTCTGCGTTTAAATTTTTCCAAAATACTTATTAGTTTTCTCAGAATTAAAAAAAATGAATGCGTTTAAAAAGAATTCGATCGAAATTTTGCACCTGCGCTCTCAAAAAGGATTAAAGTGTTATACATTTTTTTATTCACTATTTCAAACGCTTTTAAATAAGTTGTCACATGACGTACTTTCCCATTAAAAAAATCAAAGTTACGCCGCGCCTGTCTCCTGAAGAGGGATCGTGTAAAGTTCGAAACATTGATGTTATAATATAATTTCATTATTTTAAAAATCGACCTGTCCGAGCGTTTTGCTTATGTGCTAAAAATAAATAAGTTAATAAGGGTTGGGGGGAGTGTAACACTTATTCCAGTACACTGTATAAGTGAAATCATATGAAAAATCACACAGTGTAAAGTCCTTTAGGTTAAGGACAAAAAAGAGGGATTTAAAAAATTATTATTAATCAATTAATATCATACATTGGGCTATTGCATTCAGTAATTGTAATAGAGATTCAGTAATTCAGCTATTGCATTCAGTAATTCAGAATTAATATAAAATACGTTCATAGTAGGAATGGACGAAACTGATTGTAAGAATGAATAGAATTGCTTGTAAGAAAAACCGTATTTATTGTGGGAATGAACGGAATTAATTGTAATAATAAACGGAAATAATTGTATAAATAAACGAAATACGTTAGGAGAAATAACACTGTTATTGACACAACGAATAGTCTTCGTCGGTCAATTAACGACGTTGTTGTTTCAATAAAGAGTGTTCGTTTACTCAGTGAACAGAGTTCGTAATATCAATAAATAATGTTCGTTGACTCAGTGAACAGAGTTCGTAATACAATAATAAAACAATGAATTGATGAACATCGTTTTGCTGTCCCAATAAAACCAAGAATTGAACAAATTTTAAGTATTGCGTTTGTTGTCTGAATTAACATTTTTATTGATATTATTATGTACCTTTTTCGTTGAGTGCATCCCATTGAAAACAGAAAGTGACATCAGCAGTAGAAAATCTTCAGAAATCTATACAAGATGCTGCTTGGTATGCAACCCCTGAGTGCTACCAAAGAGAATTTAAAGAGAATTGCCCAACTGTAATAAAGGAAATGATTGCTAGAAAGAGAAAAATAAAGGAGGAGTGGCGAAGAAAAGAACATCTGAGAACAAGACGAAATTAAATAAAATCACCAAGGAAATTAAATTACAATTGCATAATATCAAAAATAATAAAATACAAAAATAACTTACAGGTTTATCAGCAAACGCAGATAGTGAATACTTCCTTTGGAAGGCCACGAGAAAAATCAAACACTCGAAACAACAAATACCACCAATACGGAACCAAGAGGGAAACTGGTGTAGAAATAATAAAGAAAAAGCCGAAGCATTTGCAAATCACCTCACTAATGTATTCCAGCCACATCCCATGGAAGATCGTGACACAGAGGAAGAAATAAATGACTTCCTGGAATCGCCCTACCAGATGGACTTACCTATACAAAAAATCACCACTAAAGAAGTTAGAAATATTATCCAGCATGGAATCAGTCCAAAAAAGCTCCAGGGTATGACCTGATCAACGGGAAAGTACTGCAGCAATTGACATGCAAAGGTCTGAAAATGATAACGCAAGTATTTAATGCAATATTTAGGCTAGGTTACTACCCAGAACAATGAAAAGTTGCTCAAATTATTCTCATACCTAAGCCAGGGAAAAATAAAACTCAGGTGACTTCAAAAGACCAATAAGCCTGCTACCTGTTCTATCAAAAATCTTGGAAAAACTTCTCCTTAAACAATTATCCCCAGTTATAGAAGAAAGGAAACTAATTCCCCAACACCAATTTGGGTTCAGAACACAACAAGGAACGATAGAACAGGTACATAGACTGGTAAAACACATCAGAACTGATCTAGAAAATGAAAGGTATTGTTCTGCTGCACTCCTGGACATTGGTCAGACCTTCGACAAGGCATGGCATGCTGGTATGCTCTTTAAACTAAAAAAAACCTTCCCCATCCTTTTCATCAAATCTTAAAATGGTTTATTTCCAACCGACATTTCCTAGTCAAGCAGGATAATGAATTGTCAAGCCTAAGACCAATTAAAGCCGGAGTACCACAAAGAAGTGTCTTGGGACCGATATTGTACTTGCTCTACACTGCTGACCTACCCACAAGTAACAGAACAACGTGTGCAATTTTTGCTGATGACACTGCTGTACTAGCCTCTCACCATGATCCAAATACAGCATCCAGAACCCTTTAGAAATACCTTAATAATATACAAAGATAACTTAAAAAATGGAAGATAACGGCGATTGAGAGTAAATCCACCCATGTAACATTCACCATGAAAAGACAAACATATCCATCTGTTACACTAAATGAAATGCAACTCCCACAAACCGATACTGTCAAGTACCTAGGAATCCATCTTGATAGGAGATTAACTTGGCAAAATCACATTTTTACAAAAAAAAAAAACAACTAGGAATAAAATTCCGAGAAATGTACTTGATCATCGGTCGTAAATCTCAACTATCTCTTGAAAACAAACTCCTGATATATAAAACTATATTAAAACCAGTGTGGACCTATGGTATCCAACTTTGGGGGACAGCCAGTCAAACTAACCTAGAAATACTGCAGAGATTCCAGAACAAAGTCCTTAGAACAATGCTGAATGCCCCTTGGTACGTGCCAAACTATGTGATAGAGTAAGACCTCAATGTGCCATCCATAAAAACAGTAATAACAGAATATTACAAAAAGTATTCCAAGAGACTAGAATCTCATCCAAACGAGTTAGCCAGCAATCTCACTGATGACCACAATGATGTACGACGCCTGAAGAGATTCAAAGTAGTGGACCTAGCAAGAAGATTCGAATAATCTGTGAGAACTAAACTGTTTTAACTTGTTTTAATTTAATTTATGTAAAGAGGGTGAACACTGGATCTCCCTCTACAGGTCAAATTTTCAATTTTTGTTAAATAATTTACCTATTGTTCTTAGTTAAGGACAGATTGTAAATATTACAATATTTAAAAAAATGTTTTTAGCCAGTTTCGCTTCTTTCTGATAGTTAGAACCATCCCATAACTTCTTAACCTACTGTTTACCACTTATTTTCGCATTTAAGTCTGATAATAATAATCAATTTATAATTTTCTTCAATTTCGTCTTTTGAATTTTCTGTTTTAACTATTTAGAATGGGAAATAAGCCACAATATTATTAAAAAATGAGTTTTATTAACGTTTCGACGCCCAAATCGGGTGCCGTTGTCAAAATACAAAATACTATTAATATAAACAAAAATGTTGTTGCTTAGTAAAAAAATTCTTCTAATAATTTATTTAATTTGACTCATTTATATCGGCAATTCAGATACATATGATACATTTTAAAGTAGAAGACTTTAAAATGATATTGCCAATATTTATGAGTTGCGTTCCTGGGACGACTTTACTGAAAGATAGTTCATTCGATTACATGAAATCAACCCCAACTCAAGAATATCCGTCACAAAAAATCATAGCATGTGATCTGTCTTTAAAAAGACGACCACATGCAATGGTGACATTAAAATTCTCGCGTTAGAGATCTCATAGTAAATCACGAGGGAAAACCAGGAAAAAAATGAGATTTTAATTAAAAATTTAAAAAAAAATTTACTATGAGATCTCTAACGCGAGAATTTTAATGTCACCATTGCATGTGGTCGTCTTTTTAAAGACAGATCACATGCTATGATTTTTTGTGACGGATATTCTTGAGTTGGGGTTGATTTCATGTAATCGAATGAACTATCTTTCAGTAAAGTCGTCCCAGGAACGCAACTCATAAATATTGGCAATATCATTTTAAAGTCTTCTACTTTAAAATGTATCATATGTATCTGAATTGCCGATATAAATGAGTCAAATTAAATAAATTATTAGAAGAATTTTTTTACTAAGCAACAACATTTTTGTTTATATTAATAGTATTTTGTATTTTGACAACGGCACCCGATTTGGGCGTCGAAACGTTAATAAAAATCATTTTTTAATAATATTGTGACTTATTTCCCATTCTAAATAGTTAAAATTGTAAAAATGCCACAAGAAAATAGCTTCAGAACAACATTGAATTTTCTGCTTGGACTACTTGTAATATCTTTTTCGTGACCTAGTACCTATTTTAATATTTTGATCTTCGGTAGATTTAATCCGATTAAGAATATTTTGCTTTCTTTACTCTGTTTGCTTATTTTACATATCTTCCACCTTCTCCAATATAGAATTCACTGTATGCTCCTGCCACTTTCGCTTTTCTTTTATTTTTCTAAACTTTTACCACCACGGAATGGTGGAATTAAGAATTGCCCATATCGTAGCTAGAGAAACCTTAGCACAAAATACGAAGATTTAACCCAAAACACTTAAATAAAATATTCTTCCTTACCGAGATACAGAGTGTGTTATTACAAATATTCGAAAATTACTTTAGCGCATGGTTAAAGCACCTTTTAATATTTTTAAAGGCATGCTGAAGGGATATATACTTCTTTTTCGCCCCTTTCCCCCTTACAATCTATGCCACTGTCGTAATAATCATTTCAGCATGTTTTTTTATTCTTCGTTACTTTTTACGTAAATATCATCCTCTGTCTCAATGCGATAGAGTAAGTAGTTTTCAAGGTATTTGAGTTTTAATGTAATGGATTCAATAAGATTATGTATTTTAAACACATAATCTTATTGAATGTAGTTTAAAGTGCATAGTCTTATGGAATCCATTATCTTTAAACGCAAATAACTTGAAAACTACTTACTTTATCGCAATGAGACAAAAATATGATACTTATGTAAAAAGTAACAAGGAATCAAAAAAACATGATGAAATGATTATTAAGGTAGTGGCGTAGATTGTGAGGGGAAAAGGGGCGAAAATGAAGTATATACCCCTACAGCACGCCTCTGGCACAGAATAGGAAACAATTGTTACCTAACAAACCTATTCTGTGCCTCTGGGAACAGCGGAAACCTATCGTCTAAGACTAGTTGAGGTATCCTAACATGTGCAAACTGTGTGTCAAGTTTGAAAAAAAATATTAAAAGGTGCTTTAACAATAGGCTAAAATCATTTTAGAATATTTGGAATAAAACACTCTGTATCTCGGTAAGGAAGAATATTTTATTTAAGTGTTTTATTAGTTTAAATCTTTGTATTTTGTGCTAAGGTTTCTCCAGTTACTATATGGACAATTCTTAATGAAACACCATGTATAACTAAAGTTTCATTTTACAACAGTTTGTTAAAAATTTGAGCCTGTAATTGTTTTATTTCTTTGCTTATTCGCATTTTCAAACTTTTTAACATTTATTCTTTTTAACAGTGTATTGTCATGTCGAACAAGCCTGTTACCTCACGAATCAATTAAACTCGCAATACTTAATCACACACACGTCTACAAGTGTTCTCAGGGACAATGTTCCGAATGCGACCTTTTTTTCTTCAAGTCTCTACACTAATTGCTAGAAGAGCCGCTCAGGAGTAAGGGTACGGTGGAACTCAACACACTGTATAATTTACTTAAGATCGGACAAGAGAAAGTGAAGTAACGAGACAAAATAGTATTTGATCACGAGTGCATCAAATAGTCAACATCTCATTTTAATATTCTTAGTCTAGTTGTATTAAAGATTGAGTCGAAAATGGAAATGTGGAGTATATTCGTTTGTCTTTTTGTCGTTGTGCCTGTTTTAGCCTCTGAAGTTGTTCGTAAGTTTTTGAATTTTTTTTCATATACAGTTTTTTCGCACATTTTACTGGTAACATTGTTGTGTTTTCTATGATATAAAAAAATCTTATTTTTGTTCAACGTTTTGCAAATTTCTAAACCACCTTCAAGGTATTTGTATTTTATACATTTATTTATATTTTCTACATAAGTTATAGAAGTTTTTTTATAATTTCGTAACAATAACCGTCATTGAAAATTATTTTCATACATAGTGTAAATTTAAGAATTATTTAAAGATATTTGTGCTTTATTGTTTAAAATAAATAAAATCCACTTCTCAAAATTAAAAAATCTCGTTTTTTTCAACAATTTTTTCAAAAATTCTTATTAAACGCTTTTCTTTAGTTCAATCGTTTGGATCAAATCTTATGACGTTAATTTGACTGCCTTTTCTTCAATGCAAATGAATGAAAATTTGCAGACATATGCATTCGCAGGAACAATACACGAATAGTCAATAATTTTTTTTATGTTTATTAATTGTTTAAATAAAAAAACTATTTTAATGGAAAATGCTTAAATTTTCTTGTTTTTTACAATGTAGAAACTTGAAACTTTTACAGATTGTAGCTAATTATATGAACTACAAATAATTTCACTTTTTACGTTAATTGTTTACGTTATGCTTCATAAATAAACAATAAAGTTTCAAATTGTTTGCCTATTCCGACTACTTTTCATGTTTGTACATCATGTTTATAAACATCCTAAGCGGCGACGATCATATACATCCCTTTTTTAAACATGACGATATATTTTAATGTTGAAAAGTGTAAGACTAAAAAGTAAAAGATAAAAAAATATGAAAAAAATTTTGTAAGGAACGCTTTTCTTTAGTTGCCAGTGACTAATGTTAAAAATATTATAAAAAAATCAACTAAAAAGCAAAAATAAAAAAATAAAACTTTAAGGATTATTCGAAAAAAACTGTTAGACAGATTAAATATACAAAAATCTCACACATTCGTTAAAAAATTGAAAAATCTAACACATTCGTTAAAGAAAAGCGTGGGGTGGGTCTTCATTGAATAAACGGTTTGAGGATAGATACTTTTTTACTGCGATCTATCCTCAAACCGTTTATTCGATGATGACGCGCCCACGCATTTCTTTGACGAATGTGTTAGATTTTTTCAATATCTTAACGAATGTGTGAGATTTTTGTATATTTAATCGGCCTAACAGTTTTTTTCGAATAATCCTTCGAATTTTTTTATTTTTGCTTTTTAGTTGATTTTTTTTATAATATTTTTAACTTTAGTCACTCTAGTCTTTAATCACTACTTTGGTAACTAAAGAAAAGCGTTTTTTTAAAACTTTTTTTTTATATTTTTTTATTTTTGTAATACAATTAGGAGAAAGGTAAAATTTGCTTGGAATTATCGGCAGTTGCACTTTCGGTCTCTTTGTTACGTATTATTCAAAATATTCAAATTATCCTTCTACGCTTGCATATCATTAAATTTCGAAGTCATGTAATTTTTTAAGAAATCAGTATTAAGTTTTCGATTTCTTTTTTATAAATGTCTGCATAGCGAATACATTGCGAAACAGGAAGACATCTATATAGGGTGAGGCAGATAACTGGCCTATTAGAAATATCTCCAGAACTAAAGGCAACAGAATCATGAAAATTGGAATAAAGGGGTTTTGAAGGATAATCTATTAAATGAAAATATTTTCATCTCTTTGCAACTTCCGGTTATACCGGAAGTTGCTTATAACTTCGTTTTTTTTTAAATGGGACACCCTGTATATTTTTACATTTTTGGATTCTCTTCGATGTCTTCTTTCTTAAAATATGAGGTTTTGTAATGTTATACAGGGTATTTTAAAAGATAATTACGTTTTTTCATTAATTTCGTAGCAACATTCACACCCTGTAGAATTTTAGTAGTTTGACATCTAAAAGTCTACTTACGTTTAAATGATTTTTAATATACTCTACTATTGTTAAGAATCATTAGTATAGTTAAATTTTCAATTTTAGTATACAGGGTTGGTCGAAACTCGGAATGAGTATTTTCGGAGTTTTCTTAAATGGAACACCCTGTATATTTGTATTGTAGTGAAATGATATTTTATAGTACTTTTTTATTTCTTAAGCATTCCCTATACCTAACTGCTTTAATTTGTGAGTTATTGGTGATTCAAGCTAAACATTAATTGCAACAAAAAATACGTAAAATTTTATTAGGTTGACCGTGAAAATGCTTAGTCCCAAATAATTTTTCAGAAATAAATACATATTAATCCAGACTGGTCCTTAAAATTACCAATAATGGTTTATCTATCAAAATACCTACGTAGTTAAGATTGTTGGTGCGATTAACAATTAAGCACAAATTAAAGCAGTTAGGTATAGGGAATGCTTAAGAAATAAAAAAGTACCATAAAATATCATTTCATTACAATACTAAAATACAGGGTGTTCCATTTAAGAAAACTCAGAAAATACTCATTCCGAGTTTCGACCAACCCTGTATACTAAAATTAAAAAAATAGCTATACTAATGATTCTTAACAATAGTAGAGTATATTAAAAATCATTTGAGCGTAAGAAGAGTTTTAGATGTCAAACTACTACAATTCTACAGGGTGTTAATTTTTCTACGAAATTAATAAAAAAACGTAACTATCTTTTAAAATACCCTGTATAATATTACAAAACCTCATATTTTAAGAAAGAAGACATCGAAGAGAATTCAAAAATGTAAAAATATACAGGGTGTCCCATTTAAAAAAACGAAGTTATAAGCAACTTTCGGTATAACCGGAAGTTGCAAAGCGATGAAAATATTTTCATTTAATAGATCATCCTTCAAAACCCCTTTATTCCAATTTTCATGATTCTGTTGCCTTTAGTTCTCGAGATATTTCTAGTAGGCCCTTTATTTGCCTCACCCTGTATAGTTTTTGCAGGTTCTCATGACAAATTGTTAAAGACATACAGCTGCTTTTTCTTTGATTTTTATTACATTTTTATATACTTTGCCTGTTCTTTGTGTTTCTTTGTCATTTTGTCAGAAATATGAAATTTTCAGAATAGCTCAAAACTAGATGACAATGCGATTCAACAGCTTTTACACGGATGCATTGAGTTTTATTTGGAATTTTAAGCCATTTTAAATTTTATGTGGTAAAATTAGTCTCACTTTTCTAAAAATATGGCGATACTTTCTGTAATGTAAAATTTTCTATTCATTTGTATGCGCTACTGAATATTTAAAATTATTAAAATTAAAAATTCCAAATTTCTTGTGTTAGAAGACAAAGGAATTGAAACAACAAAAAAGTATTTAATGTTATATTGTGTCCTATAAATAATAAAAACGTGGTATTATAAAAAGTTCTTGTTTTATAAAAGTGTAATTATTACTTTTAAACAAATTATAAAAAGTGAAAAAAAAATGCTATAAAAACGTTTCTTATACAATTAGAGAAAAATGGTTCCAATAAAAGTTGTAGATCTTAAAAAGTTGTTTAATTTGCGAGTTTCTAAATTAAAATACACTTATAACATGTTCAATTTGCAGCTCTTAATGTTAATAAACAATGAAAATATGATTCTAACAATAAAGATTGCCATCTTGGTTGCTATTGACCATAGAAGGTTCTTTTTTTCAAAGATTGTGTTATTCACCTATTTTTCAGTGAACCTACAGTCCTGTCGCCAGGGGGGTATAACGGCCTCCTTTATTCAGATGGACTTATCCAAGTTTTTTATGTAGTTTGACCCGTAGAACACAATTTTTTTGGGTAACAGTTGATGCGGATGTCGATAAGATTGTTATAAACAAAGAACTTGAGAAATTACATAACAGCGATTTCTCGCAAAACAAAAGATTTCTTCGTATTTTTTGGGTCATTCTAAGCAAACAATGTTGTGAAAAGTTTTTTCGTGTAATGCATAGTTTTCGAGATAAACGCGGTTGAACAAAAAATCGAAAAATTGCAATTTTTGAACCCGGATAACTTTTGATTAAAAAAGAAAATAGCAATTCTGCTTACCGCATTTGAAAGTTCAAGTGAAATTATATCGGTTTTAATTATTTGCATTGCTAAAAATGTATTTTTTTATTGTTAAACAAAGCTCTAAACACCTAGTGTTTCCCGTGCCTAATACATGCGTTTTAATGCATGCTACGTAGAAATTGCCTCGCTTGCACTTGTACCTACTGTACCTACTCGTTTGATTTTAAATGAGAGATCATTGAAAATATCACTCAAGCAGTAGGTGTTTATAGCTATGTTTAACAATAAAAAAATTTTTTTGACTTACAACACATTGAAAAATGCCACAAATGATTTCTGAACAATAATTGTTGCCAAAAATTTTAATTAAATACGTATTTTCTGAAAAAAAAATATATAATAATATACTTACAATCATAAAATCTATAAAAAAAATAAAAAAATTATATAACTTGCATTGGGCTTGAACCTACTTCCCGTGTATCCCGCCGTACGAGAGTCGAAGCGATTTCAGACTGCACCACCTTCGCGTATACGTCATGTGGGAATATACACAAACTGAACAACTTTTTGACATTTTGTTTATATGAATTTTTATTAATTTGATTTTTGTCGAATTTAAATACAACAATATATAGAGTAAGAAAACGATACATTAGATCAAAATTTGTAGAAAGTTTGTTCGTAATCAGATTATGTAAATAGTATGCAAGTACTAGGTAAGTACATTATTTTTTTTAAATTTTCCAAATAGGTATGAAGATAATTTTTTATTGGAATACAACTGAAACATTTAGAATTACGTATCTGTGGCTTTTCAAAACTATTTAAAAAGTCACTATAATTATAAATTTGATTTTATTTCTGTCCTCACAACAATAAAAACTAATATATTATACAACATTTTTGTTTACCGATAACCTACATATTGAACAATTATTGACAGATCATTTAAACACCCAATCAGAGCCCGTATAAAGACTAATACCAAACTGTCGGTGTGCCCATGCGCGCAGATCAATATAAATTCACCCTCAATCTCAATCGCGCCTAAAGAAGTATAACTTCAAAAAACTTAAGTTAAACTTAAGGTAAGTCCATCTAAATAATGGAGGTCGTTGTACCCCCCTGGCGACAGGACTATTACAAGCGGGTGACATAAAAATATCAAACATATATAAAAATATAAAAGCTAAAAAATCAGCACTTTTTTAAACAGTCCTCTTAATAACAATTTTGCTAAAATATTTTTTTATCTTTTTTATTATATTTTTTAAGATATTTTTTAATATATCTTAAAATTGATGCCTTAAAGCACACTTCAATTATTTATGCACACTGCAATAATTTATAAATTGCCATAATTTCAAAAAGATGTGTTAATATCATTATTCAAAAAACAAAAAATAATTTTTTTAGAACCTTTAAAAACCTGTATTAGTAAGATTTTTTCAGCTGTTTTTGAAGTTATACTTCTTTGCCGGCGATAGAGGGTAAATTTTTATATGGGAAAACCTAGCGACCGGGCGCATGCGCATTATAACTTTGTCCTGATTGGATGTTCAAATGACATGTCAAAAATTATTCAATATGGCGGCTGTGGCACAGCTGTAGTTAGATTATTTATGGTTGTTGCGTTTTAAAATTTGTGTGAAAAGAAACAACAAACAAAAGTTAGTTAATAGTTATACTGCCTTTTTAAATAGTTTTCATATACCTATATTTTTGGACTTTTGGACTATTTTGGACAAGGAAAACTCATTCTAATTTGGTAAGTAGTTTTTATTATAATCATATTGTAATTATACATTTGGATTAGGTTGAAATACATAACCTACATTTATTTTCTCAAGAATGCGGATTTTAGAGAGAAATCCCAAATTAGGTTCGATTTTTATTTTTAAATTATGATTTTTTGGCGTAGATTTATTTATCTAGTAGGTATGTAATGCTTTGATTTACATACTTAATTTGATTACCAACAAAGTTCTACCAATCTTCATCTAATATATTGTTTTCTTACGTTTTTGTTATATTTTTATATTTTCTTCCACAAAATTTGAACTACATAATTTAATTTTCAAAACAACTGTCAAACAGTAAAACGTTCAGTTACCGTATTTTTCCACATGATAAATAATGTGGGATTGGACGAGTGAGTCTACGCTTCGATTACGAGTCAAAGCGGCACGAAATTCAAGGGTTCAATTCCCGATGCAAGTTTTATTTTTTTATTTTTTTATGCATGTTATGATTGTAAGTATATTTGTTATATAATTTTTTTTTCAGAAAATGCGTATTTAAAATTTTTGCCAACAATTATTATCGTTCAGAAATCATTTTTTCTTTGTGGCATTTTTCAATGTGTTTGTGTGCGTTTTATTCTTTTATTTTTTTTTAATTTTTGGTATTGTCTTAAAAATCACATAATATGTAGTAGAAGTATAACTTCTTACGTGCGTACAAAGTACACACACATTCTTGTTTCTTTACTGGCCTATACTACGACCTTAGGCCTTAGACATAATGTGATCAGTTTAGGTCTTATCGTTTGAAATGTGCAATAAAACGTCCAAATTGTGAATATAATGTGATAATTATATTTTTTTAGAGCGTCGTAATCTACGCTAGTAATGACGATTTTATATTTATATTTCCGGGGTATTATTACAATAAGTGATTAAAAACTGAGATGACAGGACTAAACATTTTTTGAACAGTTTGATTAACATGTGCTATACAGTTAGATCGCATCTTGTTTAGTAATTTGTCATATAATCTGTCGTATGCGTTTCTCGATTTCTTCGGTAGCAAGTTTTGTGATATTTTTTCCACTTTTCTGCGATTTCGTGGGGAATTTAAAACTTTCTTGCACCTTCACTTTTTAGGTTTGACAGCAGCAGATGTATTATAATTTATTTATGTTTGACATCATTACCTTAACGACGATATTGTCTATTCTATCTATCTAATCAGTCCTTGGCCTTCCCCTTTTTCGTTTGTGGTTCTACGGTCTCCAATGTACATATATCGTCTAAAGCCAAGCGTCCACAGACCCGCATCGTACGCAACGGATTTTAGTTTGCCTTACAATTATTGCCGATAATGCGATCCGTACGATGCGGATCAGTGGACGCGATTACATAAGTTTCTGTACAAGGCAAACTAAAATATGTTGCGTACGATGCGTCCGATGCGTACGATGCGGGTGTGTGGACGCTTGCCTTTAGTCCCTCTTTCATACTTCTGCCTTAGGGTGTGCCCAGCGAACTTATATTTAAGCTTTGCTACTTGGATTGAGACATCTTTCACTTTTGTTTTGTTAGGGATCCATTCGTTTCTTTTCTTCTCCTGTCTGATAGTTTAATGTTTAGCATTTGCCCTTCCATGAATCTTTCTGTCTTTAATTTTTTCCATATTTTCCTTTGTAAACGTCCATGTCTGAGAACAATATATGAGGACAGGGAGTATACACTGATTGATGAAGAATTGCGTACACTACTATGATAAATTTTCTGAATTTTTAAAAATATTTAGATTGTGAATACAACAACAAACTAGTATGACATACAAGTTTGTATACACCGTGGGAATTAATAGATGTGTATGTATACCCTCGGTCGACTTAGAAATACTCGCGCCAGAGGCCCTCGTGTTTTAAAACAGTCGTCCTCAGGCATAAACATCTACTTAATGCCCTTGGTACATAAATAATTATTTTATTTAAAATAAAAAGCGGCACACGGCAATTGCAGCTTGCTTCATCTCACGAGAGTAAAATTACAGTAATGTGAACGACCCCGCTTACAAAATACATACAATAGCTGCATGAAAACACAACATGAATTGAAGTACCTACTTTAAAAAATGAAAATAATTACATCACAAATTATTCTCTGGCACTGAAAGAGAATAATAACATTGCAATTTAAAAAAATTAACTACTATAAAAGAGATAGGTATTATTTATTTTGAAATGATTTAGAAAGGAAAATGTGGTTTTTATTATTATTCTAAAATGTTAATAAAAATCATTTTAGTAATATAACAGCCAAACATATATGGAATCATTTAGATTTCTTATTATTTCGAACGAATTAAAAAAAAAACAATATTACGATGTCAAATAATATTTATTTTAAAGCAATTTAGTCGCCAATGCATAAAAATTAAATAAAACAATAAATGTTGAAATAACAAATTATTGAAACTATGCAGTTATTTTACAGACAATAGCATAATTTCATTGAAACTAATAATGGCGAAATTGTTTTTATTTATTTATTTATTTATGTTTTTTTATTAGTCCAGTTACCACCCCTAGACTTTAATGTTATGCAAACTTCAATTTGCGTGGCCACGCTCCTTCTCAAATTGTCAATACTTTGTTGGGGTAGGTTGATATCTTCTGCTTCAAGGAAGTCTGTAGTCACTCTGCTTGTATGTGGAGGTTCATTATTATGCATTAAACATTCATTTTCTTCCATTGCACCACACGTCATTAGTCTAGAACCAAATCAACATACCTGCGAGCTGTTAATGGTAGGGGAACAAAATATGCTAAATGTGCAGTCACTCGAGCGTTGTGGGGACCTATAGGTTGTGAAGAGTAGATCCTAAAACCAAAAACGTTAAGTAAAGTTTTCCATTTTAGTGGGGATTTCCCATTTTTAATTTAATTTTCCATTTCCAACAATCGTTCTTTAGATAATAGCGCCATCTATCCATCATCATCATCATTATTCTCTTTGCCTTATCCCTATGCGGGGTCGGCTTCCCTAATTGCATTTCTCCACACAATTCTATCCTGGGTCATATCAATATTAATCCCCTTTACCAACATGTCCTGCCTAATCGTCTCCCCCTCCCCTTTACCAACATGACCAAACCATCTCAAGCTATGCTCTCTCATTTTGGCATCAATTGGTGCCACACCTAGACTTCCCTTAATATACTCATTTTTAATTTTATCTTTTCTTGTCACTCCTCTCATCCATCTAAGCATTCTCATCTCCGCCACATGCATTCGTTGTTCCTCTTTTTTTTTCACTGCCCAACATTCAGTTCCGTACATCATAGCCGGTCTTATGGGTGTTTTATAGAATTTTCCTTTCAGCTTCATTGGAACTTTTCTGTCACAAAACGCACCACTCGCTTTAGCTTTTGCTACTGCTACTTTTGCTTCCTTTTTCGCGACCATATAGTTCTCCAACTTTTCGCGACCAACAATCGTTCTTTAGATAATAGCGCCATCTATCCATAATTCGAAAAAATGTCTCGCATAAAAGTTACTTATTTTTAGTTACTTATTTAAGGAATCCAAATCTGCAATAAAGAAATGGGGACTCCCGTTTAAGATGTTACAGTAACCCCTACCCCAACTCTGTGGGGGGTCGTGTTTGATGCTATTCGATAGATTTTTCAAAAATATTGAATAAGTGTATTTTTCAGTTTTCCGATCTGATGTTTATTTCACGAAATATCGCGGGATTCGTATTTAAAATTTTAAATTTACCCCCCACCCCTCTCCGGGGAAGTGCTGTTTGGTATCATTCGATAGATTTTTGAAAAATATTGAGCACGTACTTTTTAGTTTTTCGATATGTCATTCATTTCGCGAAATATTCGCTTTTTTCTTGTAAAACTTTGGGACTCACCCATTTCCTTACGCCCCGCTCAAATCGTCAGATTTTTGAAATATACACTCTTTTGCATGTGCTTAACTTACCTTCTCTTAATCTGAGGATTTCGAGTTTTCTAAGGATATATTTTTTTCAACCCCTCCCCCTTAACGAACTCCCCGCATTAAGAGCCAAAATATGGTAAAGGTACATTTTCAGGGTAGATGGTTTCTTCCCATGTAATAATCTGACGCGCTCGAGTAACTGCAAAAATCCCCGCTTGGGGTTGGTTGGATGAAAGTTAAAGGAGTTTTTTTATCGATCATAATACCTACCCAGAACATGACACTTCCTTCTTTATATCTATGTACAGTCAAAGAAGAAAAAGGACTTAGAAGTGTTTTAGATAATTTTATTTTCTTTAAATTCGTTCTTTAATAAAAGCAATAAAGTATAAACAATTTAGGTTATATTTTGAATTCTTTGAATAGGAGTGAATAATCAGTAAAATAAGGAAGAGATATATTGTTCTGAAGCTATTTCTTTGTGATATTTTATGCAAATAACTATTTGATTTGGGAAATAAATTAAGAAAGATTAAGATTTATCAAGGTTGTATAAACTGGATGTTGGGTTGTCGCAGTGGATTAGCAGATATAGTATAAAAAAATAAAGTCAGATTAAATCAAGAGAACTGAAAGCTTACCAAGAGAATAAATTATATTTTTTAATTAACCAGTTGTTTTCCAAATATAGTGTTTTTATTTTCTCGTTGACCCGTACGCAAGAGTATGAGTCAGGGACAAAATTAATTGACGCCCCTACATACGGGCAAAACGTTGTTTTTATTTAGTACAGTGCCATTAAGTAGAGGTATCTTGATAAAAAATTTAACACTATAGTATTTTACTGTCAATAAACGAATGATTTTTGTTAACCATACAGAAATATATAATTATCATAATTCTAATACAGTTTCTAATCAATGCGAAATTTATGATACTAAGTAAGAGCAATCTGAACAGACTGGATACCCGTTATAAATTATTATATTTTTAAAAATAAAATAAAAATTACATTTTTATTCAGTTGCACTGCGAAGGCAAAACAATCTTATTTTTCACTTAGAATACGGAGCGCAGTCCAGCACTCTAAATCGACGATTTTAGACTCTTATTGGAGTCTCATCGGAGAGACGTAGGCCTGCTGCTCCATACTCGAAGTGACCAACCATGAAAGCTTACCCCCACATTGCAACTGACGTGTATGGATTAGGTGACTAGCGTCATCTGGCAATTGAAAGGTGAAGTTTTCAATCCTAATAGCAACATTTATAATATTGAAAAATATTAAAAATATTACTAAAAGATTTTTAAATTGAAAACTTATTGGTCCATTTCCCTGGTGACACCTCCATGGTTTCTAAAAATTGCAAGCCAGATGGATGTTGAAGCGAAGAAGACAAGAGGGGATTCAAAAAACTTACAATTCACGACCCTCTTGAATTCTTTGAATTCCCTCTTGTCTTCTTCGCTTCAGCATCCATCTGGCTTGCAATTTTTAGAAGCCATGGAAGTGTCACCAAGGAAACGGACCAATAAGTTTTCAATTTAAAAATCTTTTAGTAATATTTTTAATATTTTTCAATATTATAAATGTTGCTATTAGGATTGAAAACTTCACCTTTCAATTGCCAGATGACGCTAGTCACCTAATCCATACACGTCAGTTGCAATGTGGGGGTAAGCTTTCATGGTTGGTCACTTCGAGTATGGGGCAGCAGGCCTACGTCTCTCCGATGAGACTCCAATAAGAGTCGAAAATCGTCGATTCAGACTGCTGGACTGCTCTCCGTATTCTAAGTGAAAAATAAGATTGTTTTGCTTTCGCATTGCAACAGAATAAAAATGGAATTTTTATTTTATTTTTATATTGGTCTTTACTCCCTTGAGTAACTAGGTCCATTTTCCGTTGAAATTTACTAGCTGAACAAACGGGGTCGTGAATTGTAAGTTTTTTGAATTCCCTTTTGTCTTCTTCGCTTCAGCATCCATCTGGCTTGGAATTTTTAGAAGCCATGGAGGTGTCACCAGGGAAATGGACCAATAAGTTTTCAATTTAAAAATCTTTAAGTAATATTTTTAATATTTTTCAATATTATAAATGTTGCTATTAGGATTGAAAACTTCACCGTTCTCCTTTTTTATTATATTTTTAATTAATATATTAAAAAATGTTGGACTGGTGGTATACGAAGATCTATGAGCGAAAGATGATTAGCCGATGAGGACTGGAACAACCGAGGAGACTGGCGCGTAGGCATCGGACAACGTTGCAGGACGTTATAAACCGACAATTATAATATAATATATTTTGAAAATATTTTATACAATTATACAAGGTAGCCAAACTAAAAAAACATTCAAAATTTCAATATGATTGAAGCAACTTACAGGGGTAAATCAATTAATAACGTGTTGATGCACCTCGGTGCAACACACTGTTAGATGTGCCTGTGTTCAGTTTTGATTAGGTGCTCAATATGTTTTTGGGATATCTCGTTCTATACCCTAACTAACTCCTCTCGAAGTGCTCCCGAGGTTTGAGGAGGATGCTTTTAATTAAGAAGTATTCGTCCTCACGTCCCACACGTTTGCAATTGGGAAAAATCTGGGGATCTAGAGAGTCAGGGTAAAAGATTGACTCCAGCCTATTCAAAGGAATCCATGATGATTCTCGTAATGTGTGGCCTGGGGTTATTCTGATAGAAAATTGGATGTTAGAGCATCTAAAGTTAGGGTATGAGATAGTGTTCCAGAATTTATTTTAGGTATCACTAGTCATGTTGCCTGCGGCAAAGATTAGATGTGTTCTTGAACCATAAGCGGTGTCACACTACACCATAACCCCAACAGTGCAATTCCCGTGCCGTTCGACAAAAAAAGGTGGATTTCGTCTTCCACCAAGTAGTCTTCTGACGCTGGCTCAGTTATCATGCATCCCGAAACAGAATCGAGAACAGAATTCGTTTACTGCTGCAAACCTAGTGAACATTCCTGATAGTGTTCTCAGTTTGTTTCTGCCCATATGAAGCAGTTCCTCTGTTCTGTTTCTACATCGTTTACCAATGAAGATTTTCCCATATGTTTGTTTTGGGATCTCCCAATATCCTTCATTACTTTCTCGGATCCAGTAATCTACAGCTCTACAAACTGCAGAGTTTGGGACAGCCAGAGTATCAGCCGGAGCGTTTGATCTGTTCAATTCTCTTATAGCAAGTTGGTATGCTTTGTCGTTGCTTTCAGTGCTCTGATTCCCTGGTAACCAGACAGGCTCAACGTTTGTTTTGCTCTCCCAGTTCATCCAGTTTTTTTATGCAGTCCCACACCAGCTTTTGGTTCCGCCGCACTATCAGAGACTGTACTGCTATTTTTCAAGTGCTCTCTCATTATTTCCCTCTACACACCAAAGGCAAAGCTTTCGCCAATTCTTGAATTATTGGAGTATATTTCTGCCTTTACACCTTCTCTAGTGTACGATCCGTCTGTATACCAGACCCTGTTGGTTGTGGTAGGCTACTTGTTTTTTCATAAATTTTTGTCTAGAATAGACACACTCCCTAATAACACAAAACATTCCAGGAATGTTCCTAGAAGGTACACACAGGACATTGAAAACATTCCTGGAATGTCCCCAAAAGCACACGAACGTCCCTGGAAAGTCCCAGGAAAGTGCTGTGTCAGCATTTTAAACATTCCTTGAATGTCTTGTTGGAACATTCCATGAATGTCTACGAATGTTCTTTGAACATTCACAGTATATTGTTTAGACTGAAGGTCTTGTTGAAACATCCCATGAATGTTCTTAGGACATTCAAAGTATATTTTTTAGACATTCTCTGAAATATATCGTCAGTGATGTGACAATACCTCCTATATGTTTTTTCATGAGTTTTGCAGGAGACGAAAAACATTTTTTACGGTCACCTCCTGTTTTCATACGTCAGTTTTGACTTGTTTTGTAGTAAATAGATAGTTGAATTTACTACAAAACAAATCAAAAAATATATGAAAACACGAGGTGGCCCAAACAAGTTTTTCATCTCCTACAAAATTCATGAAAAAGCATATAGGAGGTATTGTCACATCACCGACGATATACCAGAAGTACAGTAGGAAAAATGAAAGAATACCCATGAACGAACATATAAAACACGCTGTATTTTCCTGTCACCGTATCACACAAAAAACTGGTCAGCACAAGTACATGTAATAATTATTGTTACTTGCACTGGACAATTTTCTTTGTGACACGGTGATAGGAAAATACAGCGTGTTTTATATGTTCATTCATGGGTATTCTTTCATTTTTCCGACTGTATATGTAGCCATACCAAATAATACATCCTTGATAAATATAAACATTTTTATTGCACAAAATCTTGTCATATATTTTTTTCCGTAATCATCACTACGATGACGATTCATTGTATTGAATTGTTCATTAGAATTACAGTCTGGTCATAACTCTGACCAATGAGCAATTTTAATTTAACCTAAATTACTACTGTTCCTTAAAATGAAGAGCTTACCCATAGCGTCTCTTATCTAATCTAACAGGCACACAAGCACTATGCTCTGCTTTTCTAACCGCACTATTCTAACATACACATGCACACAAGCATTATGCTCTGCTTTTCACTATCACTCAAACTAGTTCAAAAGGCTTTGTCTTCTTCAATCTTCTAGTTTGCCCAGTAGTATCCAGGAGCTGGATTTCCTCAATATTCTTGTAGGTGCTTACGAAGTTGTTGCTTGTGACTTCCAACTTTACTCCAACTTTAAAAACAAATCCAGCTGTAAAATATTTATGTGCCTGAAGGCTTTTGTATGCTTTCATCTATAATATCTATAATAGTAATTTGGTGGAATGCACTTTATGGTAAAATCCAATTCTGACTGAATTGTATATGGATCTAAATCCCCAATTATTTTCAGCATCAATAAATATCTAAAACAATAAAAGAAATAATGTTATTGCTTGCAAAATTCATCAACATTGATAAATATCAGAGAAAAATGAACATTGATAAAAATTGTTTGCCCTACCTTTCTCCAAACATCTGGTGTCTCCAATAATAATTTCCTTAAATAATCACTTTGCAGTGTGGTAAAGTTTATAAAGTTCACAAAATACAGCAAACGAAATCCAAATGAATCCAAAATATGACGATAAACAGTGAAATGATGAAATGAAATGATATTACAAAATTACAAACATAACCTCTGTAACCTGTATGCCATGTGCCATGCCAACCAGAACCAGAAGTCACGTGGTTTGGATTGCCTAAATACATATACACGCGCAGCAAATTTGAAAATGAATGCAAATTGAATAGTAAATGGCCTCTCTTAAAATATAGGACATTGGTAGTATGTTCATAGAATGTCTTGTGGTAACATTCCACGAATAACTTAATCAGATATTCACCGAATGTTCCTTGAATTTCCAGTACATTCAAACATTAATAGAACTTTGATAGTACATTCCTGGAATGTTTTGTGTTGTTAGGGCTGTATGGATTCTTAAAATTGTATATTTTTACCATGTGACCTGGTTATGGATAAAACGCAGAATAGCAATAACCAAAACTACTTTTATGAAAATTAAGTCATTTCTTTGAAATAATCATCTCAGTTTAGAACTAAGACAAATAATGGTTAAGTGCTATGTTTGGGCTGTATATGGCGCAGAAGTGTGGCCGCTAAAAGTATCGATCATGCATTGAAGCATTGGGAATGTGGATTCATAGACGGATGCTGAAGATACCTTGGACAGCAAGAAAAACTAATGAAGAAGTACTAAGGAGTGTCAACAAAGATAAAGTACTGATAAAGACTGTCAAACACCGAAAAATGTCTTATTTGGCACCTATTTGCCACTCCATAGAGGAAGACAAGCTTCTTTGTTAAAAGACATTCGTGAATGGACTAAGATATCAAATGCAGAAGTCTATTCCATACTGCAGAAGATCGAGAAGCCTTCGCAATGGCAGTGGCGTAACTAGTCTGACCTGCGCCCCAATGCAAGTATTCCTCGTGCGCCCCTATTCCCAGACTTATTCTCCCCCCCGCCAACCTCCAACGAAACTAACAAACGACATTTCTCCGTACTTCCAGGGGATACTATTTCACTACACACGACATTGTACAAGCCATATCCAATCAGCAAAGTCAGGCAAATATGCAGGCTTACTTACTTTCCGTGTTCGGAACACCAACAACTTTAAATTCTGTATTTCCAATGGTTGGCCACACAGATGGCCCTGTCATTTGCTATAATTAAGTCTTCTTCTGTGCAGGTCTCTCTCATCTCTGTGCATGATAGTAGATGCCGGCTGGTCTGAACCGCACCACAGTCGCAGGTATCGTCCTCCTGGTATCCCCATATTTTCAGGTTACTAGCACAACGTGAAACGCCAGTTCTTAGTCTGTTTAGCGCTTTCCAAGTCGGATACGGTAAATTGTGTCCAGCAGCCATTTCCTCTGCGGAAGGAAAATGTGTCGAGATAGCTGACGCTTGATCTTTTCAGGAACCTTTTCCGAGATCATAGTCTGCTTGGCTGAGTTTGGTGGTCATATAAGGGGTGTCTTCGGTCCGTCTCCTGCTTTTTTCGTTCTACCTCTGACATGACCTTCCTCCTGATAGGTGGTGGAGCAATCCCAGCTATGGGGTATATCTCTTCGATAGGTGTCGGTTTCAGGCAACCCGCTATTATACGAACCGTATTATTTAGAGCCACGTCGACGTTCTTTGGGTGAGCAGAGTTTGCCCATACTGGTGCTCCAAACTCCACGGCCGAAATTCCGAAATTTGGGTTTCAGATGGTTTTTATCGTAGTATAGAGCTAAGTCTCCCAGGGGATCTGTCAGTTTCACTTCGACTTCATTGAAAGTTCTTCCCTGAGCTACCACAGCTGTATCATCAGCGTAACTAAATTGCCTTGTTTGTTGGTGTATGGGTTGGTCGTTGGTATATATGTTGTATAGAATCGGCGCGAGGACACTTCCCTGTGGTAGCCCGTTTTTTGGACCCTCCACCGACTGTTCTTGGACTGGAGCGTTACGTAGAAGCGTCTATTCTGGAGGAGACATTTCACTAACCTTGTTAGTCGTAAATCCTTTGTAGTTTCGTAGAGTTTTGCGAGTAGCCTTTGATGGTTAACTGTGTCATAGGCGGCAGTTGGGTCTATGAACGCTACTCCTGTTATTTCTTTCCATTCAAAACCATCTTCAATATGTTGGGTGAGATTAAGAATTTGATGCAGCAGAACTTTCCGGGTCTGAATCCTGCTTGTTCTGGAATAATTTTAGTCTCCACATATTCAGCGATCCGGTTCAGTATCATTCTTTCAAATGCCTTGTAAAGGTGACACAAAAGAGAGACAGGTCTAAAATTCTTTGTATCCGCTGGTATACCGCAGAATATACAGAATCGGCCTGGTTTCTTATTAAGCTTCTTTCATTTGGAATATTCCAGTTACGGTAATTTATTCATTCCAAGAAACATGCGCAATTCGTTTTGAAAATCTATTATACATATATGCACCGTATTTTTAAAAATACCACTATATGCAAAATTAAAATCAGAGAAAGATTATTCAAACAACTATAACAGTAATTTTAAAGTTAATTATTAAAAAACATTATTATTAAAAAAGTTAATTGAAAGTAAAATTAAGAGGCTATCCTAGTGTAAAACTACGAAATTCACATACTTTTTGTTAATTTCTAAAATAAAAAGAACTGTACTAATTGTTTTGAAAAGTTTCATTAGAATTTATTATAAAAAGAAGTACATGTAAAATAATTTTCATAAAAAAATTTCGAAAATTAAACGATTTATGCGCCATCTACTTGCACCGTGAAAATAAAAACATAGCTCCACTGCTGCAGTAATTGGGACTAATAGAGACCCTGAAACATGAAATTTCGAAGTTATTATTGAAATATAAGATATTTTCTATACCATCAACTAGGGGTATTTGTGGCCGGCCACAGTTTCTCGTCTGTGATGCAACGTCCACGCCACATAAGAACCCACGGTCAATCATCGGAAACTATTTTTGTGGATCCACAGAGTGCCCGGCCCCAGTCACCCGTCTGTTATTGCGCTAACGGAATAAAATACCACGAATATTTTTTGACATTTTGTTTTTTCGGGAAGCTACAGGGAGTTTTGCTTCAACATATTTTTTTTGCTAAAATATTTCCAGAATATCAGTTTTTTACGCCCCCCTAAGGCCTGCGCCCCAATGCACCGCATTGGTTGCATTGGCGTTAGTTACGCCACTGCGCAATGGTGACCGCGTTCGCCATCGTCGGAAATTCTGATATGGCACGTGAAGAAGAAGAAAAAGATCTGGTTCCACATTAAAGTTTGGCGACCTTACTAAAGATTATATAAACCAGTGAAATATTTAATATTTTACAAAAATGGTCAGTTATTTTATATAGATTAATATAATATCCGTTAAACAATTTATAAATGCCAATAAAAAAATAATATAGCTATTTGTTATATCATATTCTTAGTAAAGCAATATGCAAATAGAGAAAACGCGTCATTATATCACATCAGTATATTAAGTTAATGACATATTTTTTTATAAAAGAACTAGATGATACCGATTTGTTAAATCAGTAATAAAATATGGGAACCTTTCTTGTGGACAAGAAAATATGATCTTTACTTTCACTGTGAGTTAATACACGTCTTTCTCTCGTGTAACCAAAGTGAAATTGAAAGTAGAATCTATTCTGTTAATAAGGAATAAAAGTTATTATTATACGATTGGATAATTTTAGTTACAGTAAAAGCAAAACCATTAGCAGTTTTTCTTCTATTATAGATATTATAATTTATCTGTTTTTTTACACCAATTTATTTTTTTTAATAACTTGGTAGTAATTTTTGCAATAATTATAATAATTGTGTTGTATACAGGGTAGCGAGAAAGTATGGAAACATGGTAATTTCTCGGAAACCGCTTGAACGATTTTTATAAATTTTGGTGGGTAGAGGTGTCCTAATGCGGCCGATATTATAGTGGTAATTACATTGTTGTCAAATCTTCCGTTTTTCCGGAAATCTAATGAACTTTCTTATTTTAAATGGAACACCCTGTATATTTTTTGGGTTTTGAAGTCCTTAAGAAATACTGATTATTTTTCATGTTATGTTCCCTATACCTAAATGCCATAATTTCGGAGTTAGGTATTGCTACATTTATTAAAAAATTTTTTAACAATTTATAAAAATCAATTTTTTCGGCCCAGGTAGACAATATTTTAGATTCTTTGGATCATTGGGAACAAAAAAGGTCTTTTGTAATTTTCCTCGTTTCCGAGTTATAAACAATTTAAAACTGAAAAAAATCGAAAAATGACGATTTTCAAGGTTCAAAAACACAAGTAAAAAAATCATTTTTAAAAGTACGAAGTACCTAAATTCAAGCTCAAACCTTGTTCTATCAGATCTCTATAACAATTTTTGGTATATTTTATTGTAAAACATTGTTTTTTTTAATTGTTAATAAATCTCACATGCGAGGACGGGCTATCGGGCTACATTAACAACTAAAAAATAATGTTTTAGAATGAAATAAGACCAAATCGCTTATCAGCATTTGATAAAAAAAGTTTTGAACTTGAATTTAGGCACTTCATAGTTTCAAAAATAATATTTTTTACTTATGTTTTTGAACCCAGAAAATCGTCATTTTTCGATTTTTTTCAGCTTTAATATGTTTATCACTCGGAAACGATTAACTTGTGAGGAAAATTACAAAAGACCTTTTTTGTTCCCAAATAATAAAAAAATAAAGGGCCTAGCCGGGTAAGATGATGAAAAGTGCCCCCAGCTCGATTCGAATTACATATAGGTCGCCGTTTAGCATATATAGTGAAACTAACTTTCTGAAATTTTTAGCCCCCTAGGTGGTCATGTGACCCATCTAGAGCCTAATTAGAGTTTTTATGTTTTTATTTTTTATCTCAGCCGCATCGAGAACTAACGAAAAACTTTAAATAAAAAAGTTGTAAGCTTTAAAAAGTTCTGTCCGAAAAAAATTTTGTTTTTTATTTTTGGTGGGAAATTTAAATTTTAGAACGATTTCAAAATTTTAAATGAGTATAAAAAAATAACTAAGACATTCGTTTTCACTAAAAAATATATAACGTGTATTTTTGCATAATGTTTCACTCTGAATTTTTTAAAATTTTTAAAATTGGTGAAACGCACCTTTAAAAATAAAAAACCGAATTTTTCCGGTTTTTTTTTTCGTTTTTTGATACAATTTTATACATATTTTTCAAAAAAGCTAACACCGTCACTAGAGTAGGTAAAAAACTGAAAAATAATTGGGGTTTGCTTAATAAAAATTTTTTGTAACGCCGTCCATTTTCAAGATATAGGGCGTTGAAGAAAACAAAATTTTACACATTTTTTACGATTTTGCCGAAACTACTGGCAACATTGTAATAAAATTTGGCTAGTTTTAAGAGGTAGATGTTGTGCATTTTTTGACATACAATTAAGAATTTTGTATTTATCATTGGCGCGCATAGGGGTAATGGTCTGATCTTTTTAAAGAAAAAGATAGTACGCCACTGACATATTTCAAATTAACAATCGTTTTTGAATCCCTCGTTTAATTTGTGACAAAAAATCTATCTTCCTATTTTTTCATACGAGGCGCCGTTTTGCTGCAAAAAATAAAATATCTTAACGCTTCCAAAGTATTCGAATTAGTTTCTATAATGGATGTACGAGTTTATGTAGATGTAGAAACTACTAATAGTAGTATTTTATTTCATAGAAGTTCGAATACTTCGAATACTTTGTAACGGTTAAGATGTTTTATTTTTTGAATAAAAATGGCGCGTCGAATGAAAAAATAGGAAGATAGATTTTTTGTCACAAATTGAACTAGGAATTCAAAAACGATTGTTAATTTGAAATATGGCAGTGGCGTACTATCTTTATTCTTTAAAAAGTTCAGACCATTACCCCTATGCGCGCCGATGATATATATAAAATTTTTAATTGTATGTCAAAAAATGCACAACAACTACCTCTTAAAACTCGCCAAATTTTATTACAATGTTGCCAGTAGTTTCGACAAAATCGTAAAAAATGTGTAAAATTTTGTTTTCTTCAACGCCCTGTATCTTGAAAATGGACGGCGTTACAAAAAATTTTTATTAAGCAAACACCAATTATTTTTCAGTTTTTTACCTACTCCAGTGACGGTGTTACCTTTTTTGAAAAATATGTATAAAATTGTATCAAAAACCAAAAAGGAAACCGAAAAAATGCGGTTTTTTATTTTTAAAGGTGCGTTTCACCAATTTTAAAAATTTGAAAAAATTCAGGGTGAAACACTATGCAAAAATACACGTTATGTATTTTTTTAGTGAAAACGAATGTCTTAGTTATTTTTTTTTACTCATTTAAAATTTTGAAATCGTTCTAAAATTTAAATTTCCCGCCAAAAATTAAAAACAAAATTTTTTTCGGACAGAACTTTTTAAAGCTTACAACTTTATTATTTAAAGTTTTTCGCTAGTTCTCGATGCGGCTGAGATAAAAAATAAAAACATAAAAACCCTAATTAGGCTCTAGTTGGGTCACATGACCCCCTAGGGGGCTAAAAATTTCAGAAAGTTAGTTTCACCATATATATGCTAAACGGTGACCTATATAGAATTCGAATCGAGTTGGGGGCACTTTTCATCATCTTACCCGGCTAGGCCCTTTGTATAATTTGTGTAATTTTTTTTAATAAATGTAGCAATAACTCCGAAATTATAGCATTTAGGTATAGAGAACATAACATGAAAAATAATCAGTATTTCTTAAGGACTTCAAAACGTAAAAAATATCCAGGTTGTTCCATTTAAAATAAGAAAGTTTATTAGATTTCCAGAAAAACGGAAGATTTGACAACAATGTAATTACCACTATAATATCCGCCGTATTAGAATACCCTTACCCACCAAAATTTATAACAATTGTTCAAGTGGTTTCCGAGAAATTACCGTGTTTCCATACTTTCTCGCTACCCTGTATACATAGAAATAGATAATATAAGTATCGATATTTACTTTTTTCTACTACCTGTATCATAATGAACACCATTATGATACAGAGTTTGTGCATTTATGGCATTCGCAATAAAGGTGGCACACGCGCTGTGACCAAAGGCGAGTCAAATACATACGCTTTGACAGTTCTCAATATTTAAACAAACTATCAAACTGACGAACTACTTAATTTGTTTGCGTTATCAAATTAATAAATTTGAATATATTTTTTGTTGTGAATGATCATGTATACTCCATACAATTATCATTATGAAGCTCGTACTTGATACGAAACTCGCCGCTAGGCGGCTCGTTTCGTATCCCTCATACTCGCTTCATAATGACCATCATTAAATGCTCGTTGCATAATATACTGTTAATTGTTTAGTTTATTTATTTATTTAGCGTATGGCTTAAGTATATCACAGAATATATTTAGATTTATGCATTATACAATGCATCACAAACATATGTCCAATTTTTTTATATATTCGATTGACCCTTCGGTTGCCATTACAAAGTCTATAGGGTCGCCTGTGTATGCTCTGCGTGGGCAGTCCTGAACAATGTGACTGATCGTCTGTCTTGCAGCGCCGCAGTCACAAGAGGGCGAGGGGAGTTTACCCCATCTGTGGAGGGAGTCGGCGCATCTTCCACAGTTTGTTCGAATTCGATTAAGGGCTGCCCAAATCTTACGAGGACGTTCAAATTCGCCAGGTTTCCCTATGATGTCCGGTAGACTATGGTAATGCGGATCTGTCCTACTTTCCCAATCTTCTCTCCATCGGGTATTTAAGTCAAAGTTGGATTGCTGCAGCGCTTGAGCAGATTGTAGAGGGGGTAACCTGGATCGGAGACGGTTTCCAAGAATATCGGGGATGTCGTTGTGGACTAGAAGCTGGCGACTGTCCATTATTTTGTTATATTCTTTAACCAATGCATGTTCGCGGCGTAGGCTGGGTGGTGCTATATTACTAAGGGTAGGTAGCCACATTGTAGGGGTGGGCTTAATTGTGCCTGTTATCATACGCATAGTACGGTTTAGTTGGGTGTCGACCAGGTGGGTATGCCTGCTATTTAGCCACACTGAAGCACAGTATTCTGCCACCGGATATATCAGGCCAAGAGCAGAGGATCTTAATGTTGATGCTGTGGACCCCCATGTAGTGCCGCAGAGTTTCTGTATTATATTGTTGCGTGTTTTCAATTTTGCTGCTGTTTTCGTCAGGTGTTCTCTGAATGTGAGCGTTCTGTCCAGAGTAACCCCAAGGTATTTCGGGTATTTATTGTGTTTTAACAGCTTGTTATTAAAATACACTCGCAATTCTCTGTTTGCCAACTTGTTGTTTAGATGAAAAGCTGATACTTCAGTTTTTGTAGTACTTGGCTGTAGTCTCCATTTCTTAAGGTATTCGCTGAGGATGGATAAGTCATTCGTGAGAGTGATTTCTGTAGTTTCTAAAGATTGGTGGCTTGTTGCAAGGGTCCAGTCGTCAGCATATCCAAACTTCCGAGATTTGGTTTCAGGCATGTCAGCAATATAGAGGCTGAAAAGTAAAGGGGCAAGGACAGAACCCTGTGGAAGACCATTGTTAAGTTTCATCTGTCTACTCGTCTCCTTTCCCATTATAATCTGAAAGGCTCTGTTGGTCAGCATGTTGTCAATGAACAGTATCATATGCTGCTGTTAGATCTATAAATACTGTTGCTGTCTTTTGTTTCTTTTGAAAACTAGCTTCTATAAAAGTTGTTAATGACAGCACTTGGTCCGTACAGCTTCGATGAGGGCGGAAGCCAGCTTGTTCAATGGGGACATTTTCTAGTATCCTGTGACTAATTCTGTTGAGGAGAAGCTTGAATTGTTTAGTTATAAGCGTGAAGATAAAGCGTGTTGTTATAAAAGTGAAGAATTGTTTAGTTATAAGCTGTTTTTAATATTACCTATTGTGTTAAACTACGTAGTTACCTAACTAAGTGTGGAAAGAGAGATATATTTCTTAAAAAATCCAGATAAGCTTGGTGAAAGCACTTGTATTCTCAATATCTCTACACTGGACAAAGACTTGGACGCTGACGCTTATGTCTTTGAGGTATTGTTGGATAACAACTGCGCATACCTTAAACAGCCCATGGGGTTGCTGAAAACGAATATGGCATCAGAACCGACACCCGGAGAACCTGGTGTCCAGAGTTACATTAACTTCTGGATTTCCGGGTCATTTCAGCTCTAAATTGATGCAAACAGATTACACGGGGGTGTTGTTTGGTGTTGCTGTAGACGCTATCAAAACCGACCCCTGGAGTACTTGGTGTCCACGATCACTGCTAACGCACATCGTCTTCTGAAGTTTCGAAAGTTTTCGGCAGTTCTGCATTATTAGGCGGTTTTTGGGGTCGCTGAATACGAATAAGCTATCAGAACCGACGCCTGGATCACCTGGTACTTAAGATCACTGCTAAATATTGTTATTTTCTGGAGTTTGAAGGGTTTTTGGACACCAGGTGCAGCGGGATCGGTTCTGATGGCATATTCTTGTTTAGCAGTGAACACAAAACCCCCGAGTAATCTGTTTGCATCAATTTAGTGCCGAAAACATTCAAAACTCCAGATGACGTGCCTTAGTAGTGAAGAGCACCAAGTGCTCCGGTGGTTGGTTCTGGTGGCCTACTCATCTTTAATGACCCCAAAAACCCCGAGTAACAAAATCGTATTTATGCATTTCCACTATTTTTCTATTGTAGACACTTTTTTTTCTGACATGACCCTGAACATAACGCAAAAAGTTGTAAGTTGCTGTACTTAATTAAAAATCGATTTATTTTTTCCTAAATGCCCTTGTCTAAATGATGTAAGTATATATCTACTCTGTGAAAGTTTCTAGGTTTTTAAAGGATTAAAGTAATATTTTTGCTTATTATTGTATCGGTCTCCAAAAGGTCTTCCACCTAACGGTATATTTCCGTGGAGCATTACAGGAGCTCCAAAATTTATAACAAGGACGTAATAGAAACCTCAGGCAATTACATAGTTTTTATTTCTTATGCAAGAACTATCTGAATAAACACAACTAATTTAAAATTGACTACCAATGTCACCTATGTAGGATTACAATGAGTATTTTTCCACTTAACGAAGAAGTTTTATTACTAATAAAAATATTATGATCTATTAGATAATAATTTAATTATGTAATATGGTGACTAATTTCCTATTTTTCTAATTTCATAATAAATATATTTTTAAATGGCAAATAAATTTTCCCATTATTGTAAACACCTTAATATTTTAATTTACATCAACTTAAGGGGAAAGACACAAAATATCGCCTGTCAAAATTTTCAAAGTATTGTAATAATTTATTTCGAATCCTGAGAAAACTAATAAGTATTTTTGAAAAATTTAAACGCAGAATGGAATAGTACGTTATAACAGAGGTCCAAAAATCCCTTAGAATAAATAAAAAGTTTCTTTTGAATGAAATATTTGCAATTAAAAATCACACTAAATTTGCTCTTTAATTTTCACCCCTGTAAATTATTGAAATAAACATTAGAGAAGTTTTCAGGGACATTCGGAACTAAGTAATAATGTAATCTTTCATTCTGCGTTTAAATTTTTCAAAAATATTTATTTGTTTTCTCAGGATTCGAAAAAAATGAATACATTTAAAACACATTGAACATTTTGACATGCGACATTTTCAATGTAATTTAAATGTGCTCATTTTTTTGGAATCCTGAGAAAACTAATAAATATTTTTGAAAAATTTAAACGCAGAATGAAAGATTAGGTTATTAGGTTAGGCAAAAAGTTTCTTTTGAATGACATATTTGCATTTAAAAATCACACTAATGTTTCTCTTTTATTTTTACCCCTGTAACTTATTAAAATAAACATTATAGAAGTTTTCAGAGACTTTCGGCCCTCGGTAATAATGTAATCTTTCATTCTGCGTTTAAATTTTAAAAACATATTTATTAGTTTTCCCAGGATTCGAAAAAAAAATGAATACATTTAAAACACATTGAACATTTTGACAGGCGACATTTTGCGCCCATGCCCTTAAAATAGTGTCTATATAAAGATAAAAAAATATAATAGAGTTAAGATAGGACTAGTATAGAACTAAATAGTGAATTTTGCCATTCCGAATTCTTGGTGGCAATTACAATTACATATTCATAATTCGCTTTGATTTTAATTCCAAGTCGGCTTCCTAGTTCCATTTTTCCAAAAAATTTTATTTTGGATCATATCAATAAACCACTTCTGCTCAAGTCTTATTTTGTCGTCACTTCATGTATGATTGTATGTCGACTTTGAAATTATGTATGATTTTTCTGGCGAGTATTCCCAAGTTAAAGTTAATTTCATGTAATCTAATAAACTGTTATCTAATATAAAGTCGTCCCAGAAACTCAACTTATTTATATTCTTTTGGATAAACAAATATTGCTTATTCCTAAAAAAAATCATTGTATACATCAAAAAATTTACTACCAATGTTTTTGTCACTGAATATACCACGAAGTACAACATCTAAAACTTATCAAATCAGCTAAAAAAGCCTATTATCAAAATCGTCTGGGAAGCTCTAAAAGTGTTGCAAAAAAACTTGGTCTATAATAAACGATCTTCGAAATAAAACTCACACAGCTCAATCATTTTCCCTTCCAAATCCTGAAAGTCTAAACGATTACTTCGTTAATGTGAGTAAAAATATAACATCAACTATTTTGCCGCAACAAGATCCCATTTCCTATCTCCCTAATTCAAGAAAGGTCTCGAAGAACTGATCCAAACAATCAATAGTATCAAAAGCAAATCATCCTGTAGTACTGATGGACTATCTATAAAATTTTTCTCTAATCTCACAGAAAATTTGTTGGAAATCCTCGTCTCACTAATTAATGATTCCTTCGAAAAAGGTAAATTTCCAGAGTGCCTAAAGCCAGCCATTATTATTCCTCTTCATAAGGGTGGTGAAAAATCTAATGCCTGCAACTATAGACCTATTGCCTTACTACCGGTACTCTCCAAAATTATTTAGAGACTCTTTAAAACTCGACTTTATCCTTTATCGTTGATGACAACATTTTATCACAAAATCAGTTCGACTTTTTAACTAATAAATGTACCACCGATGCCATGTTTTCTGTACCTACTACATGAGGTTTACCAAGCACTAAACAATAATCTTTATACTGACACCGTTTTCTGTGACTCTGCCAAAGCTTTTGATTGTATAAATCACGACATCTTGATTAAAAAACTAAATTTCTATGGAATTCGAGGTGTTTCTTTGAATTGGTTCCAATCCTACTTGAATAATAGGAAACAACTAGTTAGAGCAAATGATACTGACTCTAGTCTCAAAAACATTCTATGTGGAGTACCGCAAGGTTCAGTATTGGGTCCTCTTCTGTTCCTTCTCTTTATAAATGACATCACTAATCTAAAAATCGATGGGAAAATTTTTCTTTTTACTGATACCAGTATCACTTGGAGCAACTCAACTATTGCATCTCTTCATGAAACTATAACTTCGAATCTACTGACGATAAAGACCTGGTCTGATTCTAATTTACTCTCTTTTAACGTAGATAAATTTAATCTGTTCAATTTAATGTTATTTTTAAATTGCAAAATAGAGCAATAAGATATATGTTCTCAGAGCTATATGGCCTCAGAAGATCTACACATTGCAGAAGTTACTTCAGTGATCACGGAATTTTAACACTTCCATCTTTATATATACTAGAAACGGTTTGCTTAATTCGTAAACACCTCCATGTCTTTCCAGCAAGGCCCAATCATCTTTACTCCACCAGAAATTCAATCTTTGACATTTATTTACCGATTTCATCCACTGAGTTAGTAAAGAAATTTATATTCCGCAAAGAAACTTTACAACCATCTCCCTTTACAACTTAAATCTGCAACATCTTTCCCAAAGTTCCGTAAAATGACAAAAGCCTATCTTCAATAGAAGAATTTCTTAATGAATAACTAAGAAAATTGTGTTTCATACGCAGTAGCAAACTTGTCAGTTCCTAATGTTGTATTTTATCTGTTGTAAGTATGTTCAATTTGCAATTTATATAAATTTTGCAAGAAATTGTTTTTGCCTTTGGTTTTATATCTTATATACTGTATATTGACGATTTATCTAATTTTAGCAAATTGTAGTTGTTATTTGTTATTGATACTATTTTTCTTTTGACTGTATGTATGTAAGCTTTGTTCATAAAATTGTAAAAAATTTCAGTGACAATAAAGCATAATTCTATTCTATTCTATAAGATTAACTAATTGGACATGTAGTACTGGAAAAACCTGACAACAAAATAAATATTAAAATACATTAAAATGGTATAGGCGGTTTATGTATGCAAATATTATTTTTCATTTTATAATTGACACCTCCAAAAATAGAAATAATACTTTTAACAATAAATATAGGAACACAAAAGGTTTCCATAACCTCGATTACGTTTAATATCACAATGATGTACAGTGCATTTTTAAATTTGAATTCATTTTAATGTTGGTCACGTATTAAATCATTATCAAAGGTGTTTATTGTTATTTCAACACTTTTTTGATATCCGATTTCAGTATTAATGAAGGTTTCGTTGACATTAAAAATCAGGATTAGATATCACAAGGGTAGATCTAAGATATAAATTGCTTGTTTTGAAAGTTAATGTACGGGTTTCCGGTAATTAAAGAATAAATAATCTTTTTTTTGAAAAATCTACTGTATCTACCATTAAGTGATTAGCGAGAATACAGTGAGGTATAAATTTCGAGTTATATATTCCAAATAAGCATATAATTCCAAATTATATGCTTATAATATTAAATGCACAATTGTTTCACATATCGGCTGCACTAAAACAAAAGGCTAGGTCTAGAAATTAACACAGTAAAAACAAAAATAATGACTCAGACGAGAAGAAATATAGTCCCACAAAACATTATACATGAAGATGACATTGAAACGGTTGGAAAGTTTACATACCTGGGAGTAGAAATATATTCCGACGGATCAGAAGATGGAGAAATACAGAAGAGAATAACGCAGGCAAACAGAGCTTATTTTGCCCTCTCCCATTCGGTCTAAAAATGTCCACCGAAATACAAAGATGAGAATCTATAAAACTTTAATTCGACCAATAACATGCTATGGCAGTGAAGCCTGGGTCGTCAAAGAAACATCCTGAAAGTACTGAGGAGAATACTAGGACCTGTGAGGGAAAACGGAATCTTCAGAAGTCGATACAACAACGAACTTTATCAACTTTATAAGGAAGCACCCCTGTCAGATTTCATTAGAATACAAAGATTGCAATGGGCCGGACATGTGATAAGAATGGGAGAGGATAGGCTACCAAAAAGAGCACTGAATGCTAGAATGCAGGGAAAGAGACCGGTTGGAAAGCCAACAAAGCGCTGGGAAGACACAGTAAATAGCGACGCACAAGCCCTTTTAGGAGTCCGTGTATGGAGAAGAGCAGCCACAGACAAGCAAAGGTGGAGGCAAAAAATAAAGGAGGCCAAGGCTCAATTTGGGCTGTAGTGCCATAGAAGAAGAAGATACATTTCGAGTACATACATTAAATTTTATAAGACAAACCTTAAGGTTAAACCTATACATTTTCATTATGATTCAGAGCAACCACAGGTCCACAGGCCTCTCTGAAGATCCCAAAAGGACGAAACGTTCGTAATTGTCTTTCATTTTCTTTTAGTTTTACCCCTATCTGAGTACAAGGAATCAAGATTCGTTGGAATGTTAATTAGATGAATTGACTGATGGTGAAATGCAATCTGAGATTCCTCCTAGTCTGCTTCCAAATTTTAGAAGGCACGGATTTAAGTTGTATCCAGAATGTTAGTTCCAACGATAGAAGTTTTAGATTTTAGGATCTAAGACTTCTCATGCTTTTCTTTTGCATTTTTATTTGTTTCGTTTTATAATTATAAATACATTTCCTAAATGACTTGAAGTTTCGTAAACCAATTAATGGTTTAAGTGTTTAAACTTAGTAAATTTGTTATTATATAACTCAAATTGCTAAACTTACACATATATCAGGTGAAAGGAATACTTATATGCATTTTTTTAAGAAAAAGCTGTATCCATATTGCTGAATTTGCTATGAGGGGCATGCAAAAAGTTAAAACAAATTATTGGCTAAAAACCTGATTTTTAATTGCTATTTATTATGTGGTATTTATTTATTAAAAAAATATAGGTAAAAATAGATAACTTTTTACCTCTGTTTTCTCTTATGTGATTTTGCCCTTTCAGGTGTCGGATTGGGATTCCGGTTCTTCCTCTAACCATTTTTTTCATGTATTTCTATTTTTAGCTATCCTCTTTAATTCCTCAATTTTTCCTTTTCCTTTTCTTTTTCCTTTTTCCTTTTATTTTAATTCCTTTCTATTTAATCAATCTAATCTATCCATTTTATTTTGGGCCTTCCCCTTCTCCTTACCCTTATACTTCCCAATTCTAATATTTGCCTTGTAATTCTTTCTGATTTCATTCGATTCCCAACCAGAACATTTGCTTCTGTTTAGTGTACTCAGTAATAGGTTCCTGCTTTGTAATTTGTCTGATATCTTCATTTCTTATCCTGCCCCATTTTGATTTGATACTGTTATTGGCACTGTTATCGTACTATGAATTTTTCTTATTACTTCCATTTTTGCATATTTGTGTCCTAGTATTGTTGTATTAATTATTGTGTAGTATAATCGCGTAGATTTATTTCCTATATTTGTATTTACGCATTTATTTTGCCACAATCAGTCAAGTCCTGTCCAGATATTCGTATGTTATTTTTTCTAATATTGCTCCATTACATTTAATCTTTTTACTGTTTTGGCCTTCCTTTTTTTGACCTAAATATCCCCGCAGAAACCTTATGGGAAATGGCTCTCTGTCAAATGCTCTGAAACTTTGGGTTCAGGTAGTCCTTGACGTATAGAACAAGAGACTCAATGGGCACGTAGCTCCAAAAATCATGGTTTTAAGATATAAGCCTCTGAACTTATAGGTACAATATTATATACATTCTTCTTTTTGTCTCAATTCGTTTAACTCAAACAAAATTTTTGGACATCCTGTATAAATAATTATGTTAATATTTATATTAGTGAATTGAATAACGTTTCAAACGAGCTATCACACGACCCCTATTATTTAAAAAATCATCGATTGCGTCATCACGCGCAGATTGATGACGTGACTAGTATGATATATACGCCAAAACAATTAAAATTTAAAAATAAAAACCAACCTGATTCGTAATTTATCTCCAGAGTCGCCCATTTTGGAGAAAATTAATTTATTCCAACTCAACTGTCCTTACTGTACTGTAACTTCAGAGGCTTATATCTTAAAACCATGATTTTATTGGAGCTACGCGCCCATTGAGTCTTTTGTTCTACAAATCAAGTACTACCGGAACCCAAAGTTTCAGAGCATTTGACAGAGAGCCATTTCCCATAAGGTTTCTGAGGGGCTTTGCCTTTAGGTCAATAAGAGTCAAGTGTAGGGGCCATTCCATTTCAAATCACTCAATTTTGGAGCAAAAAAAATTTTGGACCTCCGATTTGTCTGAAAATTGGTATATAGCTTCTACGGGACGTGAAAATAAGATATTTAAGGTCAAAAAATTTTCTTCTTCTTTTTTTCTCAAAATGTTATTTTATGCGGTTTTACAGTGATTTGGTGTTTATTTATACAAATTTGCATTTTCTATCGTAAAGTATCAATGGAAAACATAATATTTTAATAGAAGGGACTCAAAAATGTCATTATATGGCATTATAACAAGTTACTTTGATTCAAAACAAGCTTTTGATCAAATTTTATAGTGTAGAAAACGTTAAAATACCGTTTTTTACATTTTTCTCCATTCCCAAAATACATCATAATCGATTTGGCTGAAAATTTGCCCACAGATAGACAAAACATAGGACTTTAAGTGGTGAGAAGGATTTGAATTATATTACAATACCAAAAAAGTTACATGCAATATTATAGTCAAAAATATAGGCGTCTACTGTAAGTACAATTAACTCGAAAATATCGACCTCACGACAAAAATTGTTAAAAAGAAATTGTAATAATTGTAAATACGATTTATTTGGAACAATTTCAGTTCCTACCATTTTTGTCGAAAATTTAAAAATGGCGGAGATATTGAGCAAAACAGGTTCTCCTTTAAAATCAAGATGGCTGCTAACGTAACGGAGGAATTTATTCGTGATTTTAAATTTAGGCTACTATTGACTCCCCTAAAGATCAGAAAAATAAAATTTTGGGCAGCTCGGCATTCAAGGTCAAATGCTATCCCGACTGGACTAATATATACTTTGAGTCTGATATTACTGCATGTAACTTTTTTGGTATTGTAATATAATTCAAATCCTTCTAACCACTTAAAGTCCTATCTTTTGGCTATTTGTGAGCAAATTTTCAGCCAAATCGATGATAATGTATTTTGGGAATGGAGGAAAATGCAAAAAACGGTATTTTAACGTTTTTTACACTATAAAATTTGATCAAAAACTTGTTTTGATTCAAAATAACTTGTTATAATGCCATATAATGACATTTTTGAGTCCTTTCTATTAAAATATTATGTTTTTCATCGATACTTTACGACAGAAAATGCAAATTTGTTTAAATAAACACCAAATCACTGTAAAATCGCATAAAATAACATTTTGAGAAAAAAAAAGAAGAAGATTTTTTGACCTTAAATATCTTATTTTTACGTCCCGCAGAAGCTATATACCAATTTTCAGACAAATCGGAGATCCAAAATTTTTTGCCTGAGTGATTTGACATGGAATGTACCGTAGTTCTTTCGTTAGTCTATTTTTTTTAATATCTTCGTTTTATATTCGTTTTATTTTAGCTCCTTATATAAAACAATGTTACGAGGGTGATACAGAAGTTCTTCAATGTTTCAAAAAAGCTATTCACCACTTGAGGCCTTATTTGGAGAAAGGTATTAAAGAGATAGAATTGCCTTCGGTGGAACCATTTAAAATGGACGAGCTCTCCTTGTCACTTACTACTGGACCTAATGGGTACAAAATATCTCTGAAAAATATCGATGTTCTTGGTGCTAGCAAATTCACAGTGAAAAGCTTAAGGTAAGAAAAATAGTCATATTTTATTTTTTTATCTATAAAAATGTACAACATAATGGTATTTATATTTTATATTGTATATTTGTACATTTATACAGGGTGTAACAAAAATACAGGTCATAAATTTAATCGCATATTCTGGGACGAAAAATAGTTCGATTGAATCTAACTTACCTTAGTACAAATGTGCACGGAAAAAAAGTTACAGCCCTTTGAAGTTACAAAATGAAAATCGATTTTTTCCAATATATCGAAAACTATTAGAGATTTTTTATTGAAAATGGACATGTGATATTCTTATGGCAGTAGTATTTTAAGAAAGAATGATAATGAAATTTGGACACCCCATAAAAATTTTATGGGGGTTTAATTCCTTTCAACCCCCCCAAACTTTTGTGTACGTTCCAATTTAATTATTATTGTAGCGCCATTAGTTAAACATAAGTTTTTAAAAACTTTTTTGTCTCTTAGTACTTTTTCCAAAAGTCAGTTTTTATCGAGATATTTGAATATTTGTCAAATCCACCACATATTTGTATATGGTAAAGTACGATTATGGAGACTTGGTAATAATATGAAAATTATTTATGATTTACATTTTTAAGTATATTTCTAACCATATTAAAAAAGAAGCCACATCTCGATAAAATATGCTTTATCAAAAAAATACAAAGAGGCAAAAAATTTTAAAAACATTGTGTTTAACTAATGGTACCGCAGTAATAGTTTAATTGGAACTTACACACACATTTGGGGGGTTTAAAGGAACAAAACCCTCATAAAATTTTTATGTAAACATATTAAAAAAGAAGCCGCAACTCGATAAAAACTGACTTATCGAAAAAATACTAAGAGGCAAAAAAGTTTTAAAAATATTGAATTTAACTAATGGCACCACAATAATAATTTATTTGGAACGGACACAAAATTTTGGGGGGGTTTAAGGGAACAAAACCCCCATAAAATTTTTATGGGGTGCACAAATTTCACTATAATTTTTCGTTAACATTTTCTTTCCATAAGAATGGCACATGTCCATTTTCAACAAAAAATCTCTAATGGTTTTCGATATATTCAAAAAAATCGATTTTCATTTTGTAACTTCAAAAGGCTGTAACTTCTTTTTTGTGCATATTTGTACTAAGGTAAGTTAGATTCATTCGAACTATTTGTGGTCCCAGAATATGTGGTTTAATTTATGACCTGTATTTTTGTTACACCCTGTATACGATGTTCTGTTTTTAATATTCTAGGTGCCAAAATTCGTAATACTTTTTCGTTTACCACATCGTTTTCTATTAAGTCCATTCGGTATCCTCTCTTTACTAGGCGTTTTAACATAATATATGGCTTATCTTTTAGGAGAGCAGGAGTGCTGGCCATACGTCTCAACTAATACCTTGCGCACTACGGATTCTTCTGTTAGTAATAGTATATCTTAACAATTTGTTCCAGTTTTATTCCGCCAAAAACTCGCCATCACTCGCAAGCTACATAGCTTACGCCCATTGCTCATAGGTCACAAACGTGGATATGACAGTAGGATTTGTTGGGACGTTTTGTTGAAAGAACTGCGGAAATTTCTTAAGAGTTTTAACATAGCAAAGACCTTAGCAATATTTGCTATCTCTAAGACTCAAATTCAAACAATTTGAGTTCCTTATTGTTAATCATGCTCAGCTTAAGATAGTTCATTTGGTAGTTTTTACTATATTATTAATTATTTTTAGGTTAGCTACTGAAACCCAACCATTTGAAGCAAGGATTCATATACCTTTCCTTAAAATTAATTCGAGGTATGAGAGCAGTGGTGTTCTGATCATCTTACCAGCCAGTGGAAATGGAACTTTTAATGGATTACTAGGTAGGGTAAATATTTTACTTGGTTTTGGATTTTACTAAATTTTTTAAAAAATTCACTTAAAAAAACAATTGTTGCTCCTTTTTGAATATGGTAGGACCAACTATCTCTATTTAGTATCTTGGAACTACGGAACTAGTATAATTAACTATGGCAACTATGAAGCAGAAGTTCGGAGAGTAATTGGTACCTTTATCAAAAAATTCTATAAGTCACTTAACTGAAGTTTGGACGGATATATCCATCCCTTAAAAAATCTAGTTGATATTGGAAAATACAGTTTTATTCTCAATGTTTCTATACGGGGCAAAATTCTTGAACGCTTTGAGAAGAATGTTGCGAATACCTTGGACAGCTCATCCTGCAAATGTGCCGTTAAAAATAATTACTAAACAAAGAGAGAAAAATACAATACTTGGGTCCTGTGTTGAGGTGAAAGATATTAATTACTCTGAATAATATTGGAAAGTAAAGTACAGGCAAAAGATCAGAAGAAATACGCCAGAATTCGTTGCTGAAAGACCTGGGGAGATGGTTTGACCACTCATCCGTAGAAATCTTTTGTGCAGCAGTTTCCAAAGCTACAATAATTGTCATCGCCAACCTTCGAAAGGACTGAAAGAAGACTGCGCAATTAGAAGAAAAAGAACATTTGATTGGTGAACATTATTATATAGTACAACCTGTCTCGAACTGATATGGTAATTTTCTTGAAATACCAGTACAACCTCCAGTTAATTGGCTTCGGGTATTGATTTTCTAGCACTTCTGGAGAGAATTGCTAGCGCTTCTTTGCTAATTGTTGATTGAGAAATCGTGTATTCAGATACATTTATCCACAGTTAATTATGATATTAAAGCATCACGTATTATGATGAAATCGACAAACACACCAAAATGACCAATAATAGGAAGCAATATTCTATAATAATTATTGAAACCTCTACTGCAATATATTAACTAAAAGAAGTATATTGATATTGTATGATCTCCTCCTCCGTCCAAACTATTATCTTCAAAATTCAGAAATATTCAGTAAAAAAAAGGTGATAGTTTTTCATTCCATATAACATATTTTTATTTGATTTGAACTATTTTATTGTTTGTTTTCAGAGGATGTCCTAGCCACTGTCCGTGGTACATCCAGCATCAACGAAAGAGACGGATCAAAATATTTACACATAGATACTTTGAAAGTTGAACTAGATGTTAAAAACCTCGGTTTGGAGGTTAAGAATATATTTAAAAATAATGTCGTATTAAGTAAGTAATATGTAAACATAATCCTACTAGATAATGATAATATCTCTGTTACGGTCAATGGCCAAGGAAAGTGGCTCAGTATGAGAAAACACTAAGTACCTACTACTCACCTTACAATATAATTTTGATTCTTTTTAAATATAAAATAAGTATAAAATGACAAAGAAAACTTTTATGTACGTAATAGATGGTCTTATTAAATAAAGGTATTATACCATTCATTAACGGTAAAATATTGCAAAACCTTTAAATTTTAAAGAACCGCTTGGATTGACATGAAATTTGGCATACACACAGCTAACAAGTCAAAGAAAAGAAGTGATATTGTACCGATATGTGCTTTTGCCCTGGGGGTGGTTTTCACCCCCTCTTGGGGGTTAAAAAATATTCGTCCAAACAAAGTCAGGAAATGGGTAAAATGGCTAATTTAAAGTAACTTTTGTTCTATAGAGTTTTGTCACTAAGTCAATACTTTTCGAGTTATTTGGCAGTGAATATGTTCATTTTTTCAACAAAATAACCACGTTTTTAGACGGTTTTTCGCAAATAACTCAAATTGTAAGTATTTTGTCGAAAAAGCATTCTTAGCAAAAATATAGCCTATAAAAAATTTAAAAAAATAGTGAATATATCACGTTTTTTTATTTAGTAGAAGCAGAGTTATAGCTAATGAAATATAGGTTCATATTCGTCAAATTCCAAGTGGAATACTTTAACGTGAAATAACCAAAAATGAAGCACATTTCGGGGAAAACTCATTTAAACTTATTTAAAGTGTTTAAAAAAAGCTTCATTTTTGTTTTATAAAAAAAATTTCTAGCATCAAAATTAAACAAGTTACGCTCAAAATAAAATTAGTCCCTTTTGGTTTTGGTAAAAAAATCGAGAAAATCACCCCCTAATTAGTATCTTAAATGAACTTAATCGTAACGACTTCACAAGTTTCTTGACTCGTGTATATATTGTTTATATGATCTGTAAGTTTCATCGGTTCAAAGTCCTTATTATTGAAACGGCTGTAGTTAAAAGGGGTTGAACGAGTCACTGATCATGAATGTATGCAAATTTAGAAACACCAAATCTTGATCAATTTTTGTCTACCAGAAAAACAAAAAAATGCATGATATTCAGAAAAGCAAATCTGACTTTTTTTGTATTTCGAGACTTTTGGTATCTCTAACAATTTTTAAGTTATTTTGAAAAAAAGCATATTTTTAAAAATTTAAATTTTTAAAAATTTTACTTTGAAACCAAATTTTTTCAAAAATAAACACTTTGAATCGATGAAACTTACAGATCATATAAACACAATATAAGTAAAATAATTTATGGAGCGGCAACGATTAATTTCATTTAAGTTGCTAATTAGCGGGTGGTCTTCCCGATTTTTTTTTTGCAAAAACAAAAGGGATCAACTTTATTTTGAGCGTAACTTGCTTAAATTTAATGCTAGAAACTTTTTGTAAAAACATAAATAAAGCTTTTTTTAAACACTTTAAAAAAGTTAAAATGGGTTTTCCCCAAAAAGTGCTTAATTTTTTGTATATTTCACGTCGAAATATTCTATTTGAAATTTGGTGAATATGAATCTATATTTCGTTGGCTATAACTCTGGTTCTACGAGATCCAGATACCTAACGCGTACACCATTTTTTTTACTTTTTTATAGGCTATATTTTTGCTAAAACGGTTTTTTCGACAAAATACTTACTTTTTGAGTTATTTGCGAAAAACCGTCTAAAAATGTGGTTATTTTGTTGAAAAATGAACATATTCACTCGCAAATAAATCGAAAAGTGTTGACTTGGCGAAAAAGCTCTATAGAACAAAAGTTACTTAAAATTAGTCAGTTTACCCATTTCCGGAGTTGTTTTGGACATATATTTTTTCACCCCCAAGAGGGGGTGAAAGTCACCCCCAGGGCAAAAGCACACGTCGGCACAATATCACTTTTTTTCTTTGACATGTAAGCTATGCGTATGCCAAATTGCCCAAATTTCATGTCAATCCAAGCGGTTCTTTAAAATTTAGAGCAAAAACCGTGAAAGGATGGACTATTAGGGTAAATACTAGAAATAAGTGCTAAAAAAATATCTTTTACAGATTACGACGATGTAATAATATCTAATTTGTTACCTTTGACCCACTTACCACGTGTGGGAGTCATATGTTATCCTAGGGCCGTATCCTTAGGAATTATATCCATCCTTTGGAATTTGCTATGTTAGCATTTTGATGTGACTTTCAGTCCATTTTTGAAAGGCTTTGACCTTCGTATTTTTTGGTTGGCTCACCATGTTCTTGCAACATTGATGATGCTCTTTTTAGAGCGAAAACGTTTTGTTCGATGTTTGTAGCCCTATAGGGCTTTTTAAAATAATATACCTTTTACCAAGACCAAAATTTTTTATTAAATTTTACTTGTAATAATATCTATTTAACCTAGATCTATTTAACCCTAAGAATGGGAGAGGATAGGCACTGAACGCTAGAATTCAGGGAAAGAGACCGGTTGAAAAGCCAAGAAAGCGCTGGGAAGACATAGTAAGAAGCGATGTAGACGCACTTTTAATAGTCCATGTATAGAGAAGAGCAGCCACAGATAAACAAGGGTGGAGGCTAAAAATAAACGAGACCTCCTGTGAAAATGGTGATTTATACGGCTCTAATAGCTTATTACAAATTTGATTTTGTCCTTATCTACAACTTCTTTGATCTCACTCCAGGTTTCACTAAAATAAGTGGAGCCTACCATCTAGTCTACTGTCTTGTGTCAAATAGTATCAGTTTTGTTTCAGACTAAGGAAAGTACAATCTGAAGAGTTCTTTGAGGATCTCTTCATTATTCTGAGTGATTCTCCTCTTCAACTGAGGGAATACTTATTTGTGAGTACTAATTTTACCACTAGGGCATCACTAGAACGCCAACATGACAACCTCTTGAAATTTTGTAGCCATATCTTGCTCTAGTGTATGGTTTATTGTTCCTTGCACCCTGCCTTAACAATATTTCAAGTTAGCATAATGATTTTCTTGTCGTCTTTTTGTCATTGCTTATAAGTACTTTCCAGTCTCTCATCAAATACCAGGTCCTTCTTCCCTCTTCTCGTCATCTTTATCTTCAGTGAAGTATGGATATTGATGATACTGTAGTTGAAGAACCTACCTCTTATTCGAATTCTACATATCCTTGGCCTTATTGGGTCGAGAGCTATGATCTTTGATTTCACGCGTTTGCTCAGTATTAATCCCAACCAAAAATATGATTGCTTTTATCTTCGCTACGGTATAAAGTGTAGTCCTTTTTTTCAGGCTCCCTCTATCTGCCCACTTAATTTCTTTAAATGCTATGATAGCTGCTGTTTTTTTAAAAGACTTCTTAACTTACCTGCACTATAAAGCGTACAGGTATTTCAAGAAAATAAACAAGTATCAATAAGCTTATTTCGTTTGCCAAGTCGTCGACAAAAAGACTATCCGGCTAATTGCTCTGAAGTTTCCGTAAGAGAAGGTTTTCTACGGGATCAGAAATAGTGGTCACTTACATAGAAGAAGCAAGAACTGCTTAAACGTTTCGATCGAAAAATTCTAAGAAGAATATATGGAGGAATAAAAGAGCAAGGTTTGTGGCGTAGGCATTGCAACTTTGAGTTGTATAGAAGTTTCGATGAACCTGACATTAAGGAAAATTCATTAAGGTACCAAGCCTTAGGTGGATAGGATATGTAATCAGGCGAGAGGAAGGTGCAACAGTCAGAGAAGTTTTTAACCGAGGAGGGCTGATTTGACAATGAGCCAGGGGAAGATCGAGATTTATGTGTCAAGTCAACTTAAAGAACGATTTAAAATCTACTGTAGTTAGATCATTGCAGTGGCGTACTGAGCATGGTTCCGCCGGTTCCGCGGAACCAGGGCCCGGACCCCGCAGGGGCCCTCTCTAAAGCGGTTTTTTATTCTTTTATTTCTATTTTGACAGGGACATTTTGAACTACACAAGTACACACCACGAAATGTAACTGCTTAATAAATTTTAATTTTTGTCTAGGTACTTATTAATAAAAACAAAGAATAACTATTCATCAAAAAATTTGAAATCAAAATTTATTAAGAAACACAGGAAACGCTTTTGTAAGGTTCCTTCCTCGTTTTACCTGCTTGCCGAAGTCTTTGTTTAAAGACAAACCGCCGGTGCCTGCCTACACGTGCTAACTCAAACACTTGTATTTTTTATATAAGCACGATCCATGAATAAGTTGTAGGTAAACTATAAAGTTGCAGAAATTCGGAAACTGAGATATTCAATGCAAGTTTTATACGGTTGGTCATAAAAATAATCCCAATCCTCGATACTCGTGTTATACAATGTGAGTTTTTATTATGCGGGTGGGCCCACATCCCAACTGAAACGAGGGCCCTCTGATCTATCGGTACGCCACTGGATCATTGTGAAGAGTTGCTAGACAGGAGTTAATGAAGGATTGTTCTGATGAAGGCTTTGGATTATAACGAGCTTGTATGCCACTGATGAGGATGATGATTAATTGTAGTTATTAAATGCAATTAAAAGACACCACTATATTTAAAAAAGAATTTTTCAAAAGAAAAATATTGTTGCTTAAGTCTTAAAGTGATGTGAAGCACATAATTCAAGCATTAATAAATTTAATTGATTGTGAGTCGTGGAATTTTCTTTTCATGTCATTTATTTAAAATCATGACAAAATATACTTGCTATAATATTAAATACGTATTTTTTTGAATTTCTATATTTTCTATAATTTTTATGCATTATAATTTATTTTTTTCTTTTAGCTCAAGCGATCAATCTATTTTTAAGAGAAAACGGAAAAGAAGTATTCCACATCATGTTACCACAATTGAAACAGAAGCTCGGAGTATTATTTATGGACATTGCCAACGCCCTATTGTCTCACGTACCAGTGACAACATTCTATGTACCGAAGAAAGACGTAATAGCAGCATAGTAACCACATATTTATTTTTAAAACCTGTACTGTAAATATTTTAGCTAGTTCTTTATGTATAAAATTTAGGTTCTACTAAAAGATGTGATAGTTTTGATTTTTGACACAAATATTTTTGCACAATAAAAATTAAATTTGTAAACATACTCTTAATTAATAGGATTATTTCTTCACGAAATACATCTTGAAGATCGAATTATTGTAGGTATTTTCAAGTTAGGACGTATGTATAACATAGTCCTTATTGGAGACCGGGTAGATAATGTATGCCAACTTCTTCAAGACCTTCAGGGCTCTTGCAAGTTGACTTTAGAATTAACTTTTCCGTAAAACAGATAGACTAGGTCGATTTGGAAAGCAAGATTGAGGAAGAAGAACATTTTGGTTAAAAAATCTCAGAACCTAGTTCAACACATCTATGCTGCAGGGAGTATTTTACCACTAGGCCAGTGAGGCACCTACCTCGGGCCCGCATTTAATTGGGGCCCGGAAAAATCATCAAAAAATTTTGATTGCAATAAAACAAGATAAATTTTCAACTTTGTCAACTGTGGTCTTAGAACCACATGAGCCACATTTTGAAAATCTTTCTACGTATCATCCACAGTAGAATCAGAGATGTGAAGAAGACCAGGATGAAACACAATTTGGCTTCAGAAATGGACTGGGAACCCGGGTCGCATATATGTAAACTGCAGACGCACAAGGCATGGGTGAACGATTCGGCTTTTTCCGATTAGCGGGTAGTAGAGTGCAGACGTACTTAGCCTTTATACGTCTGCTGTTTACTACGATTGATCGTGATGCCAATATACGTCTACAATTATTTAAGCCTGTTTAAAAAATGTAAATAAAACACAGTATATATTCGTATTATCAACGTTTTTAATTATCTTTATGTACAAATATCGAATTTTACGAATTCGGAAAGGAGGAAGACCCAACCCTTCGGTCCTAACTTAACTTTCGGGTATTAGAGTTTAGCGCACTCTACTACCCGCTAATCGGAAAAAGCCGAATCGTTCGCCCATGCCTTGTGCATCTGCAGTTTACGTATATGCACCCGGGTCGCACTCTTTGCACTAAATGTATTATTGCAGAAATGCCGAGATCAAAGGAAAGACGTATTTGCTGTATTTATTGACTATGAGAAGGCCTTTGATCGAGTACAACATCACAAATTAATTAAAATATTAAAGAATTAAGGAGTTGATAGTCAAGATGTACGAATCATAGAAAAATTATACTGGCGTCGAACAGCGACAGCTTGCATAAAAAGAAAATCAACAGAAATATGCAAAATACAAAGAGGTGTCAGACAGGGTTGTATACTGTCCCCACTGTTATTCAATTTATATTCAGATAGAATGAATATTTAAGAAAGTGCTCCATATTTTGGAATGGAGTGTGAAAGTTAATGGAATTCTGATAAATACAATCAGATATGCAGACGATGCAGTTATTTTAAGTGATGATATGAATAGATTACAACACCTAAATGCCATTGACACAGTGGGAAGAGAGTTTGGCCTAAACATAAACTGTTCAAAAACAAAATACATGGTATTTAGCCGTTTGGCCCATCAAGATTCACAGTTATATGTTGATGTCATATAATTCAAAGAGTACCCAGTTTTAAATATCTTGGTTACCATATTACTGAACAACTAGATCCAGATAAAGAGATAAAGTGTAGAATGGAGATAGCCCGCACGACATTTTTAAAAATGAGGTCATTCTTCTGTAATGATAACTTGCAACTTAAACTTCGAAAGCGCATGATTAAATGTTACATTTAATCAGTCCTCTTGTATGTTGTCGAAGCATGGACATTAAAAATATCGACCATTAATCGTTAATTAGTGCCTCGGGCCTGATTTGAAGTAAAATAGGTTCTGCTTCTGGCAAAAGGGAGCGCAAAGATGAGTCTGGCACCCCGGCGCCGTGTATGGTTAAGACGGCCCTGTTTATCAAATCGCCAGACCATCGACCGACAGCTCACTTACCTTCCCTTGGGCTCCATTCCAATAATCTCTTTGTCCATCGCCCACCTGTCATTGTAGCTATCATCTTTAGGTCTTGCTTTGTTAAATGTCTTCCTCAAGTCAATTAAACATAGGAACATAGGAATGCGGATCTATTGTATGTTAATGCTATGTATGAAACCATGTTGCTCATCTGCTAGATTATGAGCTGATATATATGTTCTTGCAAAATTTTAGTTGTAAGTCTAATGATAGTATGCAGTAAGCAGCAAATTGATAGCTATGTAGTTTTCTGGTTGTTTCTTATGACCATTTTTGAAACATAAGATTATCTCGCTTGTCCTCTATCCTTTTGATATTTTATTAATAAATTAAAATAATATTAAATGAAGTAAAAGACAGACGTACTCTCAAGCATTTAATTGTGTACTTCCGACGACCGGTTTCGCTCTCTATAGGTTGCACAGCATCATCAGGTCAACGGTTACAAGTCACTAAATGCTACAAATAAAACCAGAGTTAGAACAATGTCTGGTTATAAAAGATGCTAAAGATCCATAAGATCAAGCCAATGTTGAACAACATACATAAAATAGTAAAAACAGCAGACAAATACATATGCATGTAAAAAGGGGGCGGTAACAAACGTCCCCAAGCTTACAAACACATGCAGATGTATACTGTCAACAATCATGCAATTATAACGTGTCGTACTTACATTCGGATACAAGGAGCTATAACCTCATTATTCCTTAACATGATGTTTCTACTTAAGTTATGCCAACGGGATATGGTGGAATAGACGGAGAATATTACAAAGGTAAACAAGTTTATGGTATTTGGGATTTCTTGAGGGTGAAGAGATAGTTGTTGAGAGACAACCAACAAATCTGTGTCTATTCTTGTGTTTGTGAAGTAAAATAGTGAATGTCATATATACAATTTTTTAAAATGTTTACTGTTTACAAAAATTTTTTGGAGGTTTTATTGGTTTTAAAGATTTATATTTTTAATTATTAAAGAATTTGTTTTTATTATTATTTTATTTATATTTATTGACAGAATTCTATTTATTAATGTGTGTGTTAGTGCAAGATTGACAACGTTTGGATACAGACGGGTAGAATGTATATTATGTATGTTAGATGTGGATGTACAGCTGTAACCTAAATTGTTAAAGCTAGTACTACTTGATGTTCTAATGAAAGGAGTAGTGGTCGTGTAAGGGAAGACCAATCAGAAAGCTTAAAAACTTAAAAACTTGTAGCTAAAATATAACTTAGCAGTCATATATTAAAACAGTAATAAATGTTAATTAATAGAAAACAATGTAGGTACCTCGAACTGAGATTTAAGTTAAAGGGGTGGAGAAGTAGAGTAGAAAATAAAAGAGTAGAAAGAAAGGTAGGAAGTAAAAATTCAGTTGTAAGTAATTGATTGCAAATTGAGACTATGTTTTAATACAAGCAGTGTACAAATATCAATAAACTATTGAATTAGATAAAAGAAATAGTAATAAATTGTATTTTGTGGGGATACCTACATTGTATTTTAAAAATTCGTCAATAAATAGGTGAGTGAATTCACATCACATTAAATTAAAACAAACACATAGGACACAAGACGAAACAACAAATAATGTGGGAAGTTTAAGTTAGGAGCACTGCATTTAATTTTTTTTATTTTAAAATAAAAAAATCGATCGAAAAATCGAGAATAAAAAAAAGTTGATTGGTCTTCCCTTACACGACCACTACTCCTTTCATTAGAACATCAAGTAGGTAGTACTAGCTTTAACAATTTAGGTTACAGCTGCACATCCACATCTAACATACATAATACACATTCTACCCGTCTGTATCCAAACGTTGTCAATCTTGCACTAACACACACATTAATAAATAGAATTCTGTTAATAAATATAAATAAAATAATAATAAAAACAAATTCCTTAATAATTAAAAATATAAATCTTTAAAACCAATAAAACCTCCAAAAATTTTTGTAAACAGTAAACATTATAAAAAATTGTATATATGACATTCACTATTTTACTTCACAAACACAAGAATAGACACAGATTTGTTGGTTGTCTCTCAACAACTATCTCTTCACCATCAAGAAATCCCAAATACCATAAACTTGTTTACCTTTGTAACATTCTCCGTCTATTCCACCATATCCCGTTGGCATAACTTAAGCAGAAATATCATGTTAAGGAATAATGAGGTTATAGCTCCTTGTATCCGAATGTAAGTACGACACGTTATAATTGCATGATTGTTGACAGTATACATCTGCATGTGTTTGTAAGCTTGGGGACGTTTGTTACCGTCACCTTTTTACATGCATATGTATTTGTCTGCTGTTTTTACTATTTTATGTATGTTGTTCAACATTGTCTTGATCTTATGGATCTTTAGCATCTTTTATAACCAGACATTGTTCTAACTCTGGTTTTATTTGTAGCATTTAGTGACTTGTAACCGTTGACCTGATAATGCTCTGCAACCTATAGAGAGCGAAACCGGTCGTCGGAAGTACACAATTAAATGATTGAGAGTACGTCTGTCTTTTACTTAATTTAAAATGAAGTCTCACATGCAACCCATTCAACATTTAAAATAATATTGTCAGTTAATCAGTCATTGTCGCTCCACCATATTCCAACAAATAATTTGGCATCCCATCTTTACCTGAAGCTTTTCTGTTCGTTAGTTTTTCCAGTTTTTTTGCACCTCATTCTTATGTGAACTTCTTCTTTTATGGAAATTCCTGATGTTTTTCAGGTTCAATGTCGAAATGTTAAGCTCAATATGAAGTATTGCTATATAAGTGTCAGAATTTCTGAGAATCAACAAGAAAGAGGTTTGGAGGCAATTATTCAAAAAAATTAACTGGTATGGCCCAATATATGGAAAGGTGATACGGAGAAACAAAGTTAGGGAAGCGAAATCTGCATAGATTTGTTTGCAGATGATCAAATAATTTTCTTCTTCTTCTTCAAGTGCCGTCTCCTAATCGAAGGTTGGATGTCATCATCACTATCTTTACTCTATCCACCGCTGCTCTAAAGAGTTCTATAGAACTGCATCTAAACCAGTCTCTTAAATTCTTTAACCATGACACTCTCCTTCTTCCTATAGTCCTTCCGCCTCTTATTCCTGTATTATCAGTCTTAGCATTTCATATCGCAGTCCCCTCATTACGTGTCCCAGATATTGTAACTTTCTTATTTTTATTGTGTTTATTATTTCGCATTCTTTACCCATTTCTCGCAATACTACCGTGTTCGTTTTCTTCTGTGTCCATGCTATTCTAAGCATCCGTCTGTAACACCACATTTCAAATTATGACTGTAGCTTATTTATGTGTTCTTGCATTAATGTCCAGCTTTCAAGTCCATATTGTAGTAGCGAGAACACGTAGCATCTCAAAGCTCTTACTCTCAGTTCTAAGCTAAGGTCTTTGTTGCAGAGAACTGTTTTCATTTTTACAAACGCATTTCTTGCTATTTCTATCCTGGTCCTTATTTCTGTTTGATCATTTTTCTCTGAAATCCAGGTTCCTAGGTATTTGTATTTATCAGCCCTTTCTATCGGTACATTTCCCAAATGTATGCTTGTTTGTATGTTTGTTATCTTAGTTATTATCATGTATTTGGTCTTTTTATATTCATTTTTAGTCCATATTCTTCACAGAAATTGTTTGTTTTGTTTAGTAGTACAGTAGACTCGCGATTATCCGAGTCTCGGTTATCCGAGCCCCTCGGTTAACCGAGGCAAAAGTCATAACTGGTGAGTTACAACTTTCAACCTTGGCGCAACATCGCCGCCTCAAAAAATGGAATGAAGCTTACGCAAAAATCAATCAAATATTTTTTTAACAGTAATATTGATAAGTTAAATGTTTTTATCTTTTATAGACAGTAAAAGTTATTAGTTTTGTGATTAAAAGATCCACAGTTATTGTTATTTACGTGTTTTTCTGTCAACGTAACCAATCTCAGTATTAACCGAGTTTTTCCATATCCGAGGTAGTCACGGTCCCAGATACCTCGGATAATCGCGAGTCTATTGTAATTGGAGTTGTTCAGCAGAGCTTGCCATAATCACGGTGTCATCTGCAAATAATTTTAATCAAACTATTTAGCAGAACACAAAGACGGCATCGTCTACATGACGAAAATGCTAGAAAAAGAATTTGGAAGCTGGGCTTTAAATATGAATTACAATAAAACCTAATACATGGCTATTGGATACATGGGTGCCAAATAAAAGAATGGAAAACAGAATAAATGCAATGGAAATGTTATTTTGGACAAGGTGCTTCCGATTAACACTAATGGACGAACTGAGAAATGAACGAATTAAAGAACTAAAGAATGTGAAGAAGACACTAAATGATGTAATAGAAAAACGAAAAATTACTCGGGTATGGATATTTGCGAAGAATGGACGGCACACGAATACTGCAAAGAGCTTGGAAAAGGAAACCAAAAAGGAGGAAAAGAGGATGTCCTAGATTAGAGCGAAGCGGACAAATAAAAATAACAATGGAAAAGAGAGACCTCACTGAAGAAGAGTATATACGACAAGAAAAAATTGCGATTGGGATATGGTAAACAGAATATGCTGTCTAAAGAAATGAATAAGTAAGCAAATAATTCCCAACTGCAGCAATGGAAGTCTTACTAGACCTTCCTCCCTTACACATCACAGTGAAGGGCGAGGCAAGGATGGGGTTACATAGACTGCAGGGAAATCAAAGCAAAATTGCAGTGGACAAAGGACACTGCAGCATTAAAAATATATGCGGGGATCCAATATGGGAGATGATAACAGACCATTCTATCCCCAAATATAAAATGGAAATACCTTTCCAGGTGGAAATACACTCCAGAGAGGTATGGGAAGATCCTGGCAGACATCTGAAGTATGAATGCCACACCTGGTATACAGATGGGTCCAAGACAGAAGATGATTCGGGATCAGGAGTATATAGTGAGGATAGGAACTATAACGGTTCCATCCCACTAGGAGAATATACCTCTGTATTTCAGGCGGAGGTATATGCAATCCTGCACTGTGCACGGATAAACAGATTGAGGACTTATACTAATAAGAGAATCAATATTTGTTCAGACAGCCAAGCGGCCTTGAGGGCTTTAAACAACCCAAGGATAACCTCACGGCTTTTATGGGAATGCCGCGAAGAACTTGACACCCTGGCGGAACATAATGAGGTAAAACTCATTTGGCTGCCTGGACATCAAGGGATCGCTGGTAATGAAAAATCTGACGAACTTGCTAAACGAGGATCAGCAACAAGATACTTCGGTCGAGAACCGGCACTGGGAGTGTCCAAAAGCACAATCAATTGGAGACCGATTAAGAGACTGGATACGAAGACAGCACAAAGAATACTGGGAAGAAATTCCCACGCAACAGCATGCGAAGAGATTTATACCTCAGACATGCGCAAAAAGAGCTGAAGAACTGTTCAAAATGAACAGTAATCAGCTCAGAATCACTACAGGTTTCTTAACTGGACACTTTCCAGTAAAAGGACACCTATACACGATAGGAATATATAACGGAGATCTCAGCTGCAGACTATGCAATAGAGAGACCGAGACAGTCAGACATTTATTGTACGATTGCGAGGCACTGGACCGTAAGAGACAAGCAATATATGGAGACTGCAAACCAAGTCCGACAGTGTATGGCACTAACCCAATTGACCTTTACAGGGTAGTGAAAGGCACTGCTATATTGGATTGGGTATCATGAGAACAAATGGAAGAAAGGACAATAAGCTGAAAAGCTGCAGTGCCACCGGGGTCGGGTCGGCTTCCAGGAAAAATAAGCAAATAATTCTACATAGTGATAAAGGAAAAGTTAATAAATGATGCGAATAGTATATTTGTGATTTTTTATTTTAAAAGATATTTTTGTCCCAAAATACTGCTTACCTATTAGTTAATATATGACAAACGTAAACTATTAATTTAAAATAATTTTTGTTCACCCCTCGTAGATTTGTTTTGATCGCACTGAAAAAAATATTGATTATTGAGTAATTGGAATGTATTTCTGCACAGCTAATTAACACAGATATAGCAATCAAAACCATCCACCTCTTTCTCTTATTCGCGGTCTCATCGCGGTTTTCGATAATTTCGATCTACTTTTATCCCCCCTTCGACTTTTCTTCTTCTTCATGAGTGAGGGTCACGGTCGTAGCAACTGAAGGAGGTCAGTCTTCGACTTCACTAAGCGCATCTTCATTTCTTTGTAAAAAATTGTTTTAAATTTTTATCTACCAACATGAATTATTGGTCGTTTTTCTGTGCCCTTTTTGCCGTTCTTTGTTTTGCTGAAGCTGAAAACTGTAAGTATATTTTTTAGTTAATATTTTAATATAAAAAAGTAAAATTATAGCAAAAACAAAGTAAATCGTGTCAGAACAGTTATGATGAGATATATATTTTTTTTAATATTCTATTAATATAATATCAGCTTGATTTAGCCTGTTGATATATTGACTTGCGGTTGTGCATAATAATGTTGCCATTAAATTTCTTCTCATATTTTGGATAAATGTTATCTACTCTTATCCTAGTATTTATAATAATGTTTACAAAATATATGAAGTTAAAATACATTATTTTTAATTTCTTCTCTATTTATTTGCCAGCTTTACATGTTTCTCCAATAGACCAGGGCGCATCTATAAAAATATTAGTATTGGACGTTGAGAGGTGACTCATATTTTTTTGCAGAAATTGCTAGAAAATAACTCATATAATAATATTTGAGTTATCCTCTCACTTACAAAGGTCCGGACCATTGTTTAAATAATCAAAATGTTTAAAAAAAGGAAGGAAAAATTAGATTTTTTTCTTCGTTTTTGATTATAAGTTTGAAAGTATTCATTTATGAGAAAAGTTGTACTGACATAAAAGTTGCGAAATTAAATTTTCTACAATATAGAACTCGTTAAAATTTTTAAATATTGTCACCCTTGTTGCAAAATAGCAATAATTGCGAAAAGACGATAAAAAAAAACAAGTATCCGCATTTTACGGTTTTCAACCATTTATGCTACACTTAGGACCTTCATGTTTTACCAAGAAAAACTTTATGATATAAGCAAACAATACTGTGAATTTCATTAAGATCGGTTGAATAGATTTTGCAAAATAAATTTTGCAATCCAGCTTTCGCAAAAAAAAATATTTTTTCAAAATCTTGCAGGACTGAATATAAAGCAGACAGCAAGTTTAATTTTTTTTTACATATAGAAGAATACAGTACCTTTCATTTGCAATTTGCAAAATTAAAATCGGTTAACCATTACAGCGTCAGAATTTTTTTAAATAAACATTAATTATTGGTGCTACGCGCAGGACAGCGGATAGTTTGCTCTGATTGGGCATTTCAATGACCTTTGATAATGATTGACAAATTTTAATTTTTAGTACATTTCGATATAAATAAATAAATTTGTTTATTGCAAAATATAAACACATGCCCTGTCCTTTGAAATAACACTTTTTTGGCAAAAACTTTCTTTGTTCATATATTTTAAGTTAGAAAATAAAAGTTTATTATTTTTAAACATATGCAACTGTTTAAACAATATTACACAAACAATAATCAAATTAGTTTGATTGTTGTGGAATTAAATTATTAAAATACAACAGAATATAGTGTAAGAAAATAATATATTAGATAAAGATTGGAAGAAATTTTGGTGGAAATCAACTTGTGTGAATCGAACATCGCTGACCTGCACGTAGCACCAAAAATTAATGTTTATTTAAAAATATTCCTGACGCCGTGGTAGTTAATGGATTTTAATTTTAAAATTGCAAATGAAAAATACGGTATTCTTCTATATGTAAAAGAAATTTCAACTTGCTATCTGCTTTATTTTCAGTCCTGCAACATTTTGAAAAAATGAATTTTTTTTGCAAAAGCTGGATTGCAAAATTTATTTTGCAAAATCTGTTACACCGATATTAATGAGATTTACAGCATTATTTCGCTATATTATGTACTTTTTTTGGGTAAAATATGAAGGTCCTAAGTGTAGCATAAATGGTTAAAAAAACGTAAAATGCAAATACTTGTTTTTTTTTTATGTTTTTTTTTGCAATTATTGCTATTTTGCAACAAGGGTGACAATTTTTAAAATTTTTAAGTAATTCTATATTATAGGAAATTTAATTACGCAACTTTTATATCTGTACAACTTTTCTCGAAAGCGAATACTTTAAAAGTTATAATCAAAAAACGAAGAAAATAATCGAATTTTTCCTTCATTTTTTGACATTTTGATTATTTAAAAAATGTTCCGGACATTTTTGAGTGGGAGGATAACCCAATTATTATTGTACGAGTTAATTCCAAGAAATGTTGTTCTGAAGCTATTTCAAGAAATTTCTGCAAAAAAATATAAGTCACTTCTCAACGTCCATCTCAAAACAGATGCGTCCTGGACTATAAACATTTTCTTCGTCACAAGGTGGAGATCCAAATAAAACTTAAACTATAGTATTTTTCACAAATTTGCGACTATTTTGGATTAGGTATGCAAGCTGTGACTTAAACGGTGCGCCGTTCTGAGAAAGTTACTAGCAAATTCTCCCAATATTTGAAGCACTGTCGAAGACAAGCAAAATCCTTGTTTTTTAGATTCACTTACAGAAATATACAATTATTAGTGCAAAAATAGAAGAAAATTACAAATTCTATTGTTTTTAAACACTTTCCAATCATAATCATAGGATAAACTTATTAGTATAGATTCAGTCAATATCTATACTTACATTAGTCTCTCAGAGGTTACTGATCAGAACCACATTAAATTCTAGGTAACAAACTAAGTGTAACAAATATTTTGCAGGCAAATGTAAACGAAAAAAATGTTTCAAAAATTGAAATCTTTTCATAGCCTTGTTACCATGAAACTGTCTTTAATGTTGAGCAAAAAGGTAAAACTGCTAGGCAAACAAGCATTTCCGCGTAAAATGTGCAGTGCACATGAATTTAGTTCAAAAGAATTTGGTGCAAATATGTATAGTCCAGGGCCCATCTGTTTTGAGATGGACGTTGAGAGGTGACTCAAATTTTTTTGCAGAAATTGCTTGAAAATAACTTAAATATTAATATTTGAGTTATCCTCCCTCTCAAAAAAGCCCGGAACATTGTTTAAATAATCAAAATATCAAAAAATGAAGGAAAAATTCGATTATTTTCTTCGTTTTTTGATTATAACTTTAAAAGTGTTAATTTCCGAGAAAAGTTGTACTGACATAAAAGTTGCGTAATTAAATTTCCTACAATATAAAATTGGTTAAAAATTTAAAAAATAGTCACCCTTGTTGCAAAATAGCAATAATTGCGAAAAAACCATACAAAAACAAGTATTCGCATTTTACTTTTTTCAACCATTTATGTTACACTCAGGACCTTCATATTTTACCGTGAAAAACTTTATATTATAGTAACATGATACTGTAAATTTCATCAAGATCGGTTTAATAGATTTTGCAAAATAAATTTTACAATCCAGCGTTCGCAAAAAAAATTCATTTGTTTTAAATGTGGCAGAACTGAAAATAAAGCAGATAGCAAGTTGATTTTTTTTACTTATAGAAATGTACTGTACCTTTCATTTGCAATTTGCAAAATTAAAATCGATTAATTGCCACGGCGTCAGTAAATTTTTTAATTTAAAATAAATTTTTGGTGCTACGCGCAGGACAGCGGTGTTCGATTCACACAAGTTGAATTCCACCAAAATTTTTTCCAATCTTTATTTAATATATTATTTTCTTACTCTATATTTTGTTGTATTTTAATATTTTAATTCCACAAAAATCAAACTAATTTTATTATTGTTTGTGAAATATTGTTTAAACAATTACATATGTTTAAAAATAATAAACTTTTATTCTCTAAATTATAATATATGAACAAAGAAAGTTTTTGCTAAAAAAGTGTTATTTCAAAGGATAGAGTATGTGTTTTTATTTTGCAATAAACAAATTTATTTATTTATATCAAAATGTAATAAAAATTAAAATGTATCAATCATTATCAAAGGTCATTGGAATGCCCAATCAGAGCAAACTATCCGTTGTCCTGCGCGTAGCACCACTAATTAATGTTTACTTAAAAAAATTCCTGACGCCGTGGTAGTTAATCAGTTTTAATTTTGCAATTTGCAAATAAAAGGTACACTACACTTCTATACTCAAAAACAATTTCAACTTGCTATCTGCTTTATTTTCAGCCCTGTAATATTTTGAAAAAATGAATTTTTTGTGCGAAAGCTAGATTGCAAAATTTATTTCGCAAAATCTATTAAACCGATCTTAATGAAATTTACAGTATTGTTTTACTATATCATAAAGTTTTTCTGGGTGAAATATGAAGGTCCTATGTGTAGCATAAATTATTTAAAAACGTAAAATTCGAATACTTGTTTTTGTATGGTTTTTTTCGCAATTATTGCTATTTTGCAACAAGAGTGACTATTTTTTAAATTTTTAACCAATTCTATATTATAGGAAATTTAATTGCGCAACTTTTATGTCACTACAACTTTTCTCGAAAATGAATACTTTTAAAGTTATAATCAAAAAACGAAGAAAAAAATCGAATTTCTTTTTCATTTTTTGACATTTTGATTATTTAAACAATGTTCCGGACCTTTTTGAGAGGGAGGATAACTCAAATATTATTATTTGAGTTATTTTTAAGCAACTTCTGCAAAAAAATTTGAGTCACCTCTCAACGTCCAAATGTACTAATATTTTTACAGATGCGCCCTGGTCTAGTATTAATACTGTAAGAAAATATTGTAACAGGAATTTTTTAATTCAATTTAGTACTTGTTTCATATTTTCATTACTAGAACAATTTACTCTCATACTTCTTGTGTTGTACAGTAGAGTGTACCATGGGCTGTTAGGTGTCTAACGATAATCCAAAACGATTGCAAATTCGTGAGGTATACTTTATAAACACTTATAGGCATATACCACAAGTGATTTTAAATATACCTGAATTTTAGTTAAAAAAAAAGAAGATAAAAATTGAATGGGCTGGGTAGCTCGAACTTGTACCGCTAGTTTGGTACTTGCACCAACAACAACAAAAGTTGTGAGATACTTATTTTTAAAAATATCGAAAAATACCTGGGTCGCCTCAGTTTATAAATATACATATATTAAAAGAAGTACCTTGGGTAAAACCAGAGGCAATAATACGTCATTAAATGGTCTTTTTGTTGTTTCTTGAACTTATATTTAGAACGTAGCAAGATCGTAGAACGAGCGTGCAAGATGTAGTCAGATGGGGCAGGGAAAGACGAAGAGAATGGTTCGGTCATGTAAAAAGAATGGAGGAGCACAGACTACTAAGAATTGCTCTAGAAGGAAAACCAGCAGACAAGCGTCCACCGGGGACACCATCAAAAAGATGGAGAGATAGCTGGCAGTCTACCTCTCAAGAAATACTTCAACGTCGGAATTAACAGATCGACAGATCTACAACAAGTATAAGAAAAAGAAGAAGAAGATATTTAGAACGAATTTTCTACGGCTGTTGTCATCTCTTCGTCCAAAGTTTCCATGCTCGTCTGTTGCCTCTTCTACATCGTCACGCCAACTTCTTCGAGGTCTACTCTGGCATCTTCTTTACGTGTCCGAGCCATGTCAACTGTATTTTCTCAATATTCCCACTCACATTATGATCTAGCTTCATTCCATCTCATATTTGCTCGTTTCTAACCCTTTCTAGCTTTGATTTGTCATAATTTTGTCTTAAATAATCGATCTCTGTCGTCATACGTTTGTTTTTATTAGCGTTGGTAACATCCTAAAACTCCAAACCGTAAATAATTTTTTTGTTTCTTTTTTGATTTACGTTTAACAGAGAAAAGAGTTTATCCACTTCATATTCTTCTTTTAATTTCCTTATCATACAGCTAATATCCTCTTTATCTTCCGCCGCCACTATTTGGTCATCAGCACAGAAGGGTGTAAAAAGCGTCTGTTCTTCCACTGTCATTCCCAATCTTCGGCATTGCCTTACCGATTTCTCTAGGAATCTGTCTATATAAATCTTGAATACGGTGGTTGATGAACAAGGCGTTGTCTCAAATATTTAAGATGTTTTAAATGGAGAAGTAATTTTTATTCCTATTTGAATTCTTGTTCTCCACATAATATTTTTGATTATCCTTAATAAGGATAGGATTTAGGGGGGCTCATTGAGTCACCCTACTTTTGAAAACTTTTTGACTAACTAGAATTGGAAAATTCCGTTTAAGTAAGTATTCTTTATTAGCGACTTCTGTCGAAGTCGTTATTTCCTTAACTACTTAACTTCTTAACTACCTAAAAAGAGGAAGTTAGATATCTGGAACTTCTAAAATGTTTTCACACAAGTATATATAGTGGAGTCACTGAAGGTTTTCACCTCCAATTTCGTTGAACCTTCATCGATTTTCATGAAAATTGGTGAGTAGTTAGAAGATATTTCAAGCAACAAAGGTGACATGACGCCAACTTGCGCTTTTACCCTGGGGGTGGATGCCACTCCTTCTCGGGGGTGAAATTTTTTTATTAAAAATAATACCAGAAATCGATAGAGGGGCAACTTCTAAGCAAAATTTGTTATATAAAGTTATTAACATAAATCAATACTTTTTGAGTTATTAAATATCAAAAATATTATTTTTTCTTAAAAAAAATGCATGTTTTAAAGCTGTTTTTACGTATTAATCAAAAACTATAAGCTTTTGTAAAAAAGCTATTATTACCAAAATTAAAGATAATAAAAAATTTAATACACTTCCCACTTAAAGAACTAAACTAATGTTATTTCAAAGTGAGTTATGGGTAATTGAATGTATATTTTTTTCGACGAGTACTCAAATCTAAGTATTCAAGCTTACATAACGGGAAAACGATGCATTTTATAAAATATACTTGTTAAGCACTTGTCAAAGTACTTTGGAATAACTATCAAATGAGCTACAGTAGAAGTTAATAGCATTTAAATTAAGCAAGTTATGATGAAATTAAGAGAACCCTTTCGATTTTTTTAGGAAAAAGTGAAAAATAAAACATACGCCATTTCCACAATAATTAAAATTTGTAGTAATCCTCACAAGAATTTCTTTATGTTAACATAGTTAATGATTTCAATAATTTTGACAGGTTTAGAATGCATATTTTTGGAAAAGAAGATATAATTTAAAAAAATCAGAATTTTTAAAATTAGCGTACTTTTCATTTTCTTTTGATAATAACTCCGAAAATACTCAATATACGTAAAAAATGATATTCAACTAAATTTTAGTTTTTTTAGTTCCAAAGACTATACCCATTTTACTATTTCCGTAGATATTTCCGTAGATATTTCCTAAAATTAACCGAGATAGACACGTTTAAAATTTCAATTTTGCTGCAAAAACCATGTAACCGGGGCCATTTATCCTTATATTTTTAAAAAAGTAAGAGGTTTAAAATACTAATTTTGACGTTTTTTAATAGCTCCTAGAATCATCTTTTAATTAATTTTTTAGGTGAATCTGATATCCTAAAAATTAACGGAGTTATTTACAAAAAAACACTAACATTTTTTGAAAATTTTTTTAAAAGATACATTTTGAAACATTTTTGGTGCATAAATTTTATTGCTATCAACTTGTTTGATAGCTTATTTGATAGATATTTCTATGAACTTTGAGAAATGTTTAATAAGTTTGTGTTATAAAATGCATCATTTTCCCGCTATTTAAGCTTGAATACTTTGATTTGGGTACTCGACGAAAGAAATATATATTCAATTACCTATAACTTACTTTTATTTAACATTGAAAAGTTTTTCTAGTAAGGAGTTTATTTTATTTTTTATTAGCCTCAATTTTGATAATAAGAACTTTTTTGTAAAAACTTATAGTTTTTGAGTTATTTATGAAAAATCGGTTAAAACATGCATTTTTCTCAAGAAAAATTAAAATCTTTGATCTGTAATAACTCAAAAAGTTTTGATTTATTTTAATAACTTTATATAACAAATTTTCCTTATAATTTGTCCCTCTACCGAATTGTGTGGTTATTTTTAATAAAATAATTGTCACCCCCAAGAAGGGGTGACATCTACCCCAGGGTAAAAGCGCAAATTGGCACCATGTCACCTTTGTTCCTTGAGATATCCTCTAATCACTCACCAATTTTCATGCAAATCGATGGAGGTTCAACGAAATCGGAGGTAATAGCTCATATCCACCTTCAGTGACTGCACTAATATTAAAAAGTATTGCTTCATATTTTATAAACCAAATAATTTACTCTGTGACCATAATATTTTCACCCAAAACTCAACGAATATTAAAAGATTTCACTTGATTATTAATACCTACGAAATGTCATTCAATTAAGTCCCTTGATGAATCAGTAAAGACTTAAAACTTTTGATCAGTTTATCGAGGTTGGCTGGCCTTCCGTTCACGAAAACGATGGACATTAACCTTTCGACACGGATATTTCCTCGGAGGTAACAGTAAATTGGATGCCTATAAAAGTGAGTCCAGTTGTAGCCTGACGCATCGTTATTCCAAGTTAATCAAATCAATCCAATTTGATTAAAGTTCAAATACAGCCAATAGTAATAATTATTATAATTAATTGATAATACATGATATGAATAGTTCTTATCGATTACTATAAACTATGAATAGGTAAAGCTATTGATTCTTTATAAAGAACAAAGTACTTTTAAATGTTTTTCATATTGACAAAAATAACTCAATGCTAATAAAGACCTTGCAGTGAGTCAGGTTTATAGTAACTTTTTTCCCTCAATTAAAATAAAAAAATATTGTTATATACGTACATATACCTACATACACTTATTATGTAAGGAACCACTATGTACTTCTAACCAATATTTATTTCTTTTGAAAAAACTTGTTATTATTGTGAAGAATACAGGTTTTTATTGAAAATAAACAAAACTATAAAACAATCAGATAACACAGCTGGGTACGTTGTAAATAAACTAAATTTTGCGTTCAAAAATAAAAATATGCCTAATGTAAGGTTAACGGACGCAAAGACGAAAAATTATTGATCTAGTGGAGCAACAAATGTCTCTGAGGGATATATCTGCAAAATAGCAATGACTAAAACTACTTTTATGAAAGGAAGTCATTTCTTTGCAATAATCATCTCTGTTTATAATATTAAGATAAAGAATGGTTAAGTGCTATGTTTGGTATGTAGTTTTGTATGGTGGACACTAAAAGTATCGACTATGAATAGAACTGAAGCATTGAAAATGTGAATTCATAGACGGAGGCTGAGGACAGCTTGAACAGTAAGAAAAACTATGTAACGAGGAACTACTAAGAAAGGCCAACAAAGAGAGAGAACTGTTAAAAACTGTTAAACACCGGAAAATGTCATATCTGGGACATATAGTGAGGGTAAATAGATATAGAATACTACAACTAATCCTTAAAGGCAAGTCGTAGATGGTCGTAGAAGTGTAGGAAGAAAACAAGTTTCTTGGTTAAAAACAATCGTGAATGGACTCAGATATCAAATGCATGACAGTTATTATATATTACAGAAGATCGAGAAGCCTTCGCAATGGTGATCGCCAACGTCGGAAGATTTTGATATGGCACGTGAAGAAGAAGAAAAGATAGACTAAGATAAAGCCACCAAAAGGTAACAACGGCTTGCTACGATCGTTTCATTCTCCAAGTATCTAGAAAAGACCCAACAATTTCTCACCCGCAGCTTCAAAGGCAGCTTTTGAAAGTTACGGGTGTGTTTCAGTAGAAACGATCAGAAATATCCTTCGTGTCCATGGACTGAACAGCAGAAGATAGGTACAGGTTCTCGAGTGACCTTCTTCTTCGTCTTCAGATGGCGTGTCTGTATCCAGACGCTGGCGGTCATCATGTTTACAAGTTCCTAAAACCTCTCTCTATTGGTTGCTGCGCGAAATACTTCTTCTACCGTGGAACCACACCATTGTCTGACATTACTCAACCACAAAAGTTTCTTTCGACAAATCCATCTCTTTCCCTGGACTTTTCCTTCTATTATAAGTCGAAGTAGATGGTATTTAGGTTCTCTAATTATATGGCCGAGGTATTCTGTTTTTCATCTCTTTATGATGTTATGAACAGACGAGTTACCCAGGTAGCGTAATTTAGTGACTTCAACATCAAAGCTGGAACATTGGATATTGGCAAAATGTGCTATTCTCAGACGAAACGAGTGTTTGTGTAAAATTAAATGACCAATAAATTCGTGTACTCAGAGGGCGAAGAGGATAAACAAGAACGAAGACTATCAGATTTGTTCACAGATTCTGATATAAAGGAGGAAGTGTCATGTTCTGAAGAGGCATTAAGCTCGGTGAAAAAACTGCATTCATTTTCATCCAAATAACTTTAACAACTCGCAGGTCTGTTGACTTGGCTCCAGCAGCTGTAGTTAGGTCCTGGAGAAGTGCAATAGGAGAAAATTTTATTCCCATCCATGATAATGCACCTTCACATATCAGCAGCGTGATTACGGACTTCTTTGAAGCAAAAGATATCACTATTCTGGTGTGGCCTGCTTACTCACCCGAACTTAACCCTGTAAAGCATTCGTGGAGTGAATGATTTCAATGAATTCCTAGGTTACGTGGTTTTGAATAACTTTGTAACTGCCAATATTTAAATCTTTACAGTTACTTCCTTTTGTTGTTCCCTGGGGTGTAATTTATAAATCAAAACAAAAACTTTGACGCATGGTTTAAATAGCTAGAAAAATATTCTCATACCACAGAGATCAACCCTTGGACTCACTATACTAATTTTACATTTAAAATGCAGTAGAAATAAACAAACCAATACACGTTAAATGCTACTAGGACCACTCCCAAATCATAATTTTCAATGTATTGTTATGCTCTGTATTCTCATTCTCTCTTTTTATGAGATTGATCAGCAAATTCTTATTTTGATTAATTACTTAAATATTTTAATTATTATTTATGTAAAACAAAACCAAAATTAAATTGAATTTTCTAATAAATTTTATTTTCAGGGCTATTGTAATTTTAATGCATTACCTTAGGTTTGTGGCTTCTAGTATCTCTAGTTGCTTATTTCATCCAGGGACAAAACAGGGAAATTAAACAAACTTGATGTCATATAAATGTTATAAATATTTTTTATTTATCCAATATACCATAAATATAAGATTTAAAAATTATACTAAAATTCAATTCTGTTGCAACTCTTTCTCATCTAATAAATTAAGCTCTAATTCTGATATCTCCTTTGTTTTAACAAAAATTTTATTTAAATAATTCGTTAGACTATTCTTACAAAAATACTAAAATTTACTTTTCTCCTTTTGAATTGATTACTTATCTCTTCTTTAAATTTTGGAATAACTAAATTATGCTATAGAAATACTCAATACGAAAATAATCAAATATGGTGTGGATATAAAACAAACTCTCCGTTTCACAAAAATTCTGACTAACCTTTTTGTTTCTTTTTTACTTCTTCTTCCTGGATTGCGCAGCCTTCGATTCTCTCCCATTTGCTCCTAGGATGTAGCGAAAGGTCCTTCTCGTCCAAACTGCTTCACCAACAAACAAACAACGGGACTCGCTCGAAATCTCTATTCAGTTTTCTCTCTGCTCGATATCTTGTGCAAATTGATACCCACCGGCTACTCGTTCTAGACAGAACACAGGAATCTCTTCGGACACAAAGGAAAATTAATTTCTCAACTCGGTCAACGATTTCGTTTCACCACGATCTGCTCGCAAAGGCCAATCTCACCACTTTACACCGACTTCTCACTTTTTAAAAACTGGACTGTCCTCTCCAGATATTAATTACACAGTGCCCATTTTTTCTTTCCTCAAAATCAGACTCAACACTCTCATCCCTTCCATCCATTATCCTCCGCCAATCACAAACATCCTGTCTACCCCTACATCCATGTTTTCATTTTTTAAGAACCCATTTATTTTGTATACCACTTTTCCATTTTGTTAAATTCTAGGAGATACCAAATTACTTTGCGTTGTTTCAATATGCTAAACAAAAAACCTTATATTCTAAACTCAATAATTTTGTTTATTGTCTCTCTAACTACGAATCATTTACAAATGTCCTATTGTCGATTCCAACGCGAAATATATGTACTTTCTAATTTTTACCGCATAATTGTATATCCGTTCAAAGAACCATTAACAAATCACTTAACGATTTCACCTTACGCGAAAACACTGGTTACTAGCTAACTTAAAATATTTACAATTTTTGGTCATATACAGGGCGATGAAAATCTATGATCTCGTGGTCTCTGATATAAATTTATTTTCTAAAGTTTTCCCATAAAATTTTACAACAGTATATATATTGTAAATCCCAAATCATGATTTAACGTATCTTGATGTGTTTATTTCTACTGCATCTTGATTGTAAATTTAGTATAGTGTCCTAGAATATCAATATAAATAGTAAAGTATTGTAGTGATCGCAAGATTAAAATTGCAAAATATTCTCTTAATTTACCTTTATGTTTTTCTGTGTGATTTTTTCTTAGGTATCTAATCATTTTTATATTTTCAGATTATTTCATCAAAAAATGCTACAAAGAAGATAAAAATTTAAACATGTGCCTGAGACAATCCACGAATTTCTTGATTGCTAACCTTAGAAGAGGTATTCCCGAACTAGATATTTATGATCCGGAACCAATACTTATAGATCAGATTCAACTAGCTTTGGGAACGGGTCCTGATGGTTACCGAGCAATTTTTAGAGATATAGAAGCGTTTGGAGTTAGCAATCTTACTGTCACCGCTGTAAGGTAAATATAATATTTTTTTATGAACATGTAATATTTGCAAGTCATTACTATAATTCAGATTATCACCATCATCAGTTAGTCGCAGTAACTCTCTGTGAGCCTTAACCTGCCTCAAAAGATTCCTCTATCCTTCCCTAGAAATGGGAAACTGTTGGATAATAAAGCTATTATGTATTTATTTATTCCCCGTCTTCTCCATCCTTTATCTAAGTCTAAGTCGTTCCTTCTTGTTCTTCTTCGTCAAACTGAAAACGATTATCTTTTAACAATTTTTCAGTGGCCCAAAATGTGAAAATCACAAGGCAATAAATCAGGACTATAGGATGGATTTTTCCAGTAAAATTTTACAGGAGTTTTACGTTCATCAGTGCACAAATATAGGCTAATTGATGATGCTGATAGAATAGAATAGAATAGAAATATGCTTTATTGTCACTGAAAATTTTTACAATTTTATGGACAAAGCTTACATACAGTCATAAGAAAAACATAATATAAATAACAAATAACAACTACAATTTACTAAAATTAAATAAATCGTCAATGATGTACAGTACAAGATATAAAAGCCAAGACAAAAACAATTTATTGCAAAATATATTGATGTGATCTTGATTATTGATATGAGATAATATTTTTATATGTCATTTAATTTAATCAATGCATTAATAATAATCTAATTAATTTACCAGATCACATATCAATATGTTTTCAATCTCAGGGCTTTTTATAAAATTAATTACTTACATACGTGGCTTCTAAGTATTTCTCAATGGTTCCTAATCGGGATAGGAAAGAAAAGAGTAAAATAATAACACATATGGGTTACAATTGTAATCAAAATATTGTTTATTTTATTTAAATGGCAATCACTGCTTAATATTTGCTATATCTTATTATTCTTAAACATAACATTTACACATGGGAATCTTATTTCCTTTTGGTTTCCAATTGAAAGTTTTTATTAACATTTAACTATTATGATTTATTAGCAATAATTCTATTTAAGTTTAATGAAGCTTTTCTGATATTATTGATTATGTTTCTTCAATTTTAAATGTGGTATTTAATACGAAAAACCCATACATTCATGTCCAAACAAATGAGACTGACCTTTTTCTGGTGAACTGAGAATGTCTTCACACAAGACCCGTTTCCTGCTATCCTTGGCTGCAATCAAAAACCTCGTCCTGGCTTCCAGTAATGTTCTCCTCTGAAACTAGCTCGTATAGCTCTCGTTTCCTGCTTCTGTCGTGATGCTGTGTTCTACCTTTTTCGAAACTGCAATCAGCTACCGGGAACTCTTGGCTCAAGGAGGTTCTTTTACTCTCAACCTGGCCTACCTCTCGTTCCACGATAGATACTCCACACTCACGGAACTACACCGGCTTTCTCACTCTCCGTACACTACCGTCTACTACTGGACTTCACTTCTCGACAGCTCAAAACATTCTGATCTCTATTTGTCATTCATTCCCCTACTTTCTAAATATCCCTTCCAGATTCACAAATCAAACTTCCACCACCAACTCTCATTCGCAGTATTCCTCAAAACCAATTTTTAATCTTTCTAAATATGCTTAATGGATTTCAAAAGAAAAATAGTTAATTCCCATTCTAAAATTACTTTCTACTAATTACAAAATTTAATGATCTATTATCTACTTCAACTGAGTCTTATTTAGCATAAGCTAATGATCGAACCTTCCGCGAACTACGATAATGACCTATTATCGATTTCACTTGAGTTTTATTTAGCATAGGCTAATGATCGAACCTTCCGCGAACAACGATAATGGTACGCGCCATTCACTTTGTTTGTTCTAAGCGCATTGTCCCGAGTTTCTTTTAATCACTTCTTAAAATTAAATATAACAATTTGTTGCATACAGGTTGTTCTAAATTTATATGCCCGTGGTTGAGAAAATTGAAAATATTTTATATTAAATTGAATTCTGTTTATAATTATCAAAATTTAATTTTCATATCAAATAGAAATATAACAAATCCCCGCCTTGTATTCGATAAAATTTATCTGCATTTTTAAATAAATTTTCTCGAGGCAAAACCAACTCCCTGTATATTTCCTTACTTTAATCTACGTCTTATACCCCTTCTTCTTGTGTTACTCTAATTAGTCCCACCTGTAGAGTAATTGTTTCCTTATTTTCAGTGTCCTCATCCTGTGTTAGAGTGTCGGCTATTATGTTGTCTTTCCCTTTTTCCCATATCAATCTTATGTCTTTTTCCTCAGATTTTTCACATACTTTTACCGTGTATTCTGCATCCTCGTTTTCATATGCCTCCTCTTCAAATGCCACTGTTTCGATCATATCTTTTTCGCTTTCATTTGTTAGCTTTATTTCTTCTTCTCCTGAGCTCATCTCTTCTTTTGAGGAATCCCAGTTTTCTTTTGCTTTTGATACTCTCAATTTTTCTTCTTCTGGGCTCAACTCTTCTTTTGAGGAGCCACAGGTTTCATTTTCTTTTGTCTTTTTCTGACTTTTTCTCCCTTTTCTTCTTTGTCCTTGCTTCGTTGCCAAATTCATTTCCACTGTTTGTTCTTTACCTGATTCGTCCGTATTTTGTTTCTCCTGTTCCTTGTCCTGTTCCTTTTCTTTTTCTTCTGTTAGTTTCATCGTATTATTTTTAAAATCTATCACTACATGTTTTTCTGCCAATTCGTCAACTCCTACTATCATGTCATGTGACATATTTGGCATTATTACACATTGTAGTGCATACATATTCTTACCCAGTCGTACCATTACTCGTATGCCTTCATTTATAGTTGCCAATGTCCGTTTGTTTGCGCCCACTAAATTTACCCTAGGTATTTTGTAAATTAAATTTGTTAAGTTAACTTCTTCTATTAGTTTTCTGTTGACCAATGTTATTTCCGATCCAGTATCTATCATAATTTTAATTGGTGTCTCGTTGATAAATCCATCCACAAATTTTAAATTAATTCCATTTTTCTTTTCGTTGTTTCCTGCCAATTTAATAAACTCCTTGGGGTGACAAAAGATTCCTGTTTGTTTTTTTGTTTTTAGTGAGCGCCGTCGTGAAAAGACGCCGGTTGCTCATTGTTGTTTATATTTTCGTCATAATTTCTCTCTCCGTCATATTCTTCTGTCTGGGTATTATTTACCTCTCTTCTATTTTCTCTTGGTCTGTCGGATCTGTTTCGGTTTTCTCGATATCCCTGTTCATTTTGTCTACCATTATTTCTGTTTTCTTGATTTGAGCGTGTGATGTTTCTACTCTGGTATTCTCGATTTCTGTCCTTATTCCATTGCCTATTTCTTTGTTCATAATTTCCTCTTCCGTTGTCTCTATTTTCGTTTTCCCTTCTGGGATTAAAATCTCGTCTTGTATAGTCCCTCCTATTTTGATTTCTATCTCTGTAATCTTGTGTTTCTCGGGGCCTGTAATCTTCTCGCGACTTTCTTGATTTTCTTTCTCTTAGACGTGATTCTCTTATTTGTAGAAATTGGCATAAACTATCTATGTCTTTGTAGTTTTGCAATGTGATATGGTCTTCCAGCGTTTCCTCGAAATGTCTTGCAATCAGTTCGACTAATTGTTCCGATGAGTAATTATATTGTAAATGTTTTGCATTATTGTAAATTTGCAAAGCATATGTCCTTTCTGATATACCCATCCTATCATTGTATTTCCCATTTTGCAATTCCTTGTTAATTTCCAATTGTTGGACTTTTCCCCAGAAATAATTCAAAAATTTTTGTTCAAATTGTTGCCAACTGTCAAATTCTTCTTCTTTGCAATCGAACCATAGGCTTGCTTCATATTTTAGATGGTTTCTGATAGTTTCTTTTGCTGTTTCGAAATTTCCGATGTGCTGTATTTTCTTTTTCAGGCTATTTATGAACGGCACTGGGTGTAATCTTCTTACATCCCCGCCAAACCTTATCTTCACGTCATCTGTGCTATGTATAACCATTTCTCTTCTTTCTCCGACATTCTGTTGCGTCCTGTTTTCGGTGACTTGTTTTTCTATTTCTGTGATTCTTTTTTCCACTTCTTCTCTGTCTACTTGAATAGCATTTTCTAACTTATTTTCCAAATTTTCTAGTTCCTTTTTCTGGCCATTCGTTAACTCCTCCATTTTGTTTTGAATTATCATTTCTTGTTCTTTCATGTGGTCCTTCATTCTAATTTCTTGTTCTTGCATGTGATCTTTAATTTTCATTTCTTGCTGTTCTATCTCGTTTTTCATTGTTGTCAAACATCCTTTTATTTCCTTTTCATACTTTTCTATGCGTTCCTCTATTTTCTTATTGTTCTCTTCTATTGCTTGTTTTGTTTCCTTTTGATTGTCATCCATTTTTTGCTGTGTTTCATCCATTTTCTTTGATGTTTCTTCCTGATTTTTATCCATTGTCCTTTTTGCTTCATCCATTTTTTGTGACTGGAGTTGCATCAGTTGTAATAGTTTATCTATTCCTGATAATTCTTGCTGTTCTGATGCCATGATTGTCGTGTCTAAAATATCTTCTTGGTCTGAATGTTCTTTTTGTTTTTTTGTTGTCTTTGCTTTGGCTTCTTGTCACAGACATTTGTTTTCAAGAAGTACTATCCCCGCCAAATATGAAATTTTACTAGTATGTTACCAAGACGACTTTTTCTCACCCAAATATTATAAATTGTCAATAAATATATCAAATGTAAATATCGTAAAAATAAAATATTAAATCAGTTATGTAAAATTTGTACCTAAAGAGATCTAAAATTTTATGTTATCAAATGTAAGTATCTCACTTTTTACCACAGGCATATAAATCTTCAAATACCGGCTTTACTCTTTCTATCCTTCAAATTTGCCACTAGAAATACTTTACAATGCTTTCCACGTTGGACGACAGTTGATGTGATCTTGATTATTGATATGAGATAATATTTTTATATGTCATTTAATTTAATCAATGCATTAATAATAATCTAATTAATTTACCAGATCACATATCAATATGTTTTCAATCTCAGGGCTTTTTATAAAATTAATTACTTACATACGTGGCTTCTAAGTATTTCTCAATGGTTCCTAATCGGGATAGGAAAGAAAAGAGTAAAATAATAACACATATGGGTTACAATTGTAATCAAAATATTGTTTATTTTATTTAAATGGCAATCACTGCTTAATATTTGCTATATCTTATTATTCTTAAACATAATATTTACACATGGGAATCTTATTTCCTTTTGGTTTCCAATTGAAAGTTTTTATTAACATTTAACTATTATGATTTATTAGCAATAATTCTATTTAAGTTTGATGAAGCTTTTCTGATATTATTGATTATGTTTCTTCAATTTTAAATGTGGTATTTAATACGAAAAACCCATACATTCATGTCCAAACAAATGAGACTGACCTTTTTCTGGTGAACTGAGAATGTCTTCACACAAGACCCGTTTCCTGCTATCCTTGGCTGCAATCAAAAACCTCGTCCTGTCTTCCAGTAATGTTCTCCTCTGAAACTAGCTCGTATAGCTCTCGTTTCCTGCTTCTGTCGTGATGCTGTGTTCTACCTTTTTCGAAACTGCAATCAGCTACCGGGAACTCTTGGCTCAAGGAGGTTCTTTTACTCTCAACCTGGCCTACCTCTCGTTCCACGATAGATACTCCACACTCACGGAACTACACCGGCTTTCTCACTCTCCGTACACTACCGTCTACTACTGGACTTCACTTCTCGACAGCTCAAAACATTCTGATCTCTATTTGTCATTCATTCCCCTACTTTCTAAATATCCCTTCCAGATTCACAAATCAAACTTCCACCACCAACTCTCATTCGCAGTATTCCTCAAAACCAATTTTTAATCTTTCTAAATATGCTTAATGGATTTCAAAAGAAAAATAGTTAATTCCCATTCTAAAATTACTTTCTACTAATTACAAAATTTAATTATCTATTATCTACTTCAACTGAGTCTTATTTAGCATAAGCTAATGATCGAACCTTCCGCGAACTACGATAATGACCTATTATCGATTTCACTTGAGTTTTATTTAGCATAGGCTAATGATCGAACCTTCCGCGAACAACGATAATGGTACGCGCCATTCACTTTGTTTGTTCTAAGCGCATTGTCCCGAGTTTCTTTTAATCACTTCTTAAAATTAAATATAACAATTTGTTGTATACAGGTTGTTCTAAATTTATATGCCCGTGGTTGAGAAAATTGAAAATATTTTATATTAAATTGAATTCTGTTTATAATTATCAAAATTTAATTTTCATATCAAATAGAAATATAACAATATATAAATTGCAAATTGAACATACAACAAATAAAATAAAATAGGTACAACATAAGGAACTGACAGGTTTATGCTACTGCGTATGGAACCCAATTTTCTTAGTTATTCATTAAGAAATTCTTCTATTGAATAATATGGTCTTTTGGATAGATAGGCTTTTGTCATTTTACGGAACTTAGGGAAAGATGTTGCAGATTTAAGTTGTAACGGAAGATGATTGTACAGTTTCTTTGCGGAATATAATATAGATTTCTTTACTAACTCAGTGGATGGAATCGGTAAATAAATATCAAAGATTGAATTTCTGGAGGAGTAAAGATGATTGGGCCTTGATGGAAAGACATGAAGGTGTTTACGAATTAAACAAACCGTTTCTAGAATATATAAAGATGGAAGTGTTAAAATTTCGTGATCTCTGAAGTAACTTCTGCAATGTGTAGATCTTCTGAGGCCAAACAAATATCTTATTGCTCTTTTTTGCAATCTAAAAATGACATCAAATTGAGCAGCTGTACTAGAACCCCAAAAAGGAAGACCATATCGAAGATGAGACTCGAACAACGAAAAATATGTTATTTTAGAAGATGCTAAATTGATTTCCCTTGAGACAGATCGTATTGCATAGCAAGCTGAGGCGAGTTTCTTACTTAACGAATCGATATGAAGGGACCATTTGGGGTTGCTGTCTAAAAAAATACCAAGAAATTTTACAGAATCAACGGTACTGATCTGGCTGTTATTAAGAGGCAAAGGTTGAAGAGCTCCTTTATAGGATAATGCTACTGTTTTATTTACATATAGGGTGGATGCTCCAATATCCTCCTTTTCTTTTATTGGTCATTTGAGTTCACTATTTTGACCACAATATGCCGAGAATTGTCGTGCAGAAGAATGACCCCAAGTGAGAGCTTCCAGTATGTTTTCATTTTATTGCTTGATGGGGCTTGTACAAAGTTACATTGTAGAAATTTCCATTGAAATGCACTCTAGATTATGTAATTTGAACTCTATGCTCAAGGGTCCTTTATGTTAAAAAAAAACTTTTACCATGACCTTGCATACAGAAGGTTGAGTTTTAAGCGTTTTTAGTGAGAGAAAATTTGCATGTTTCCATTGCATCGATGAAAGATTACGTGGATGATTCAAAATATTGACACCAAATTTCGTCGCTAGAAATTATTGACGAAAGAAAGTCATTACCGATTTTCTTATGCTCCATGATAGCATGTTGCAAATACAAAACCATTCGCAAGCTTTTTTGCTCTGATTTAAATTCAAAGTTTTTCTCTAATTAAGCTTTTCATAGATGCCACATTACTCTCTGTTGATGCAGTACCCAAAGCCAAAGCACCTGGCCGTGGCTTACCATTGGTATCATATCTTCCACGCTTAAAGTTTCTGTCCATTCCTTTATATGTATTTGCAATGGTGCAAACCTTCAGCACACAAAAAATTATTGACTTGTTTCCATTGAACAAGTGTATATTATCTTCGAAATTGCCAGGCCACCTTCATAAAGATGAGAAAATTCTTCTGCAACAGAGATATAAGCATCCCTCTACGATTAAGAATGCGAAGAGGCTACGTATTTAACACGCTATTATACGGTGTAGAGGCCTGGACTCTCAAACAGAACAACACAAAAAATATTGAAAGTTTCGAGATGTGGTGCTACCGTCGAATGCTGAAGATAAGTTGGGTTGAAAGAATCACAAATCTTGAAGTAATACGAACGATAGGAGAGACCCAGAAATTTTGTTAACCATAAAACGAAGAAAACTCGAGTATTTGGGTCACCTGATGAGAGGTCATAAATACGCATTACTTCAAAATATAATGCAAGGAAAAATAGAAGAAAAACGGAATCCAGGCCGTAGAAGAATGTCATGGTTGCGCAATTTGAGAGAGTGGTTTGGCTGCACCACTAATGAACTTTTTAGGTCAGCAGTAAACAAGGTCAGGGTAGCCTTGATGATTTCCAATCTCAGATAGAAGTGGCACAAGAAGAAGAAGATAATATCTTCGTATTTATACGCTTCAATTGAACAAGCATATATGTAGGAGAAGATAAAATTTGACACGCAATTTAATTATTGTGTATTTTTAGGTCGGATATAGAAACAAACCAATACCAGTTTACCATGTACATACCAAAGATTACAGCCAAAGCAAGATACGAATCCAGTGGAGTTCTCATATTGGTACAAGCTTCTGGAGGAGGAAATTATTGGGGAGAGTATGGTAAGATATACAGCTTCATAGTGATATGGTTGATAAGACTTTAGAATAAGTTAGATTAAACATGAATGGTTAATAATATTTATATTCTTTGCTATTTTTAGAGGGAGTAAAGATCAAGGTATACCTAAAAGGATCACCAAGAGTGATAAATGATAAAACTTATCTCATAGTGCAACAAATGAAGATGGATTTCAGTGTTAAAGATATTAAAATGGGAGTTGATGGTATACATAATGGAAATACTGTTCTACGTAAGTTAATATTCCTTTTAGCCATAACATATTTTGATTTTTTACTGGTAATTAGGTACCACAGGCTATTATTAGCTATTAATAAAGATTATTAAGGGAATGGGTACGAACTTTCGGCTTCAATGCTATTTAAATGGGATTCATTTTTTTCGAATCTTGAGAAAACTAACAAGTATTTTTGAAAAATTTAAACGCAGAATGAAAGATTATGTTCTTACCGAGGGCCGAAAGTTCCTGAAAACTTCTGTAATGTTTATTTTAATAAGTTACAGGGGTGTAAAACTAAGTGAAAATGTAGTGTGATTTTTAATTTTAAATATCTCATTCAAAAGAAACTTTATATTTATTCTAAGGGACTTTCGGCCCTCGATAATGATTTATTCTTTCATTCTGCGTTTAAATTTCTTAAGACCGCTTTACAGCTTGCAAGAAAACTTGCTGCAATTTCTTGCATGCAAGACTTTCATGCAAGTCTATTGCATGGTCTTTTACAGCTTGCAACCCGGCTTGCATGCAATTTGAAAGTTTTACCCTTAACCTAACTTATAAACTTTTGTTTTTTTTAATTACTTTATTGCTGTTTATTTAACTTGGTAAATTTCGAAATGCCAAGACTATCAAAAATAACCAAATATAAAAGGAAAAAGGCGGTAGCAGCAACTTTAAGTATTATTATTGCTGCAGCCAGCCTTTTAGTCACTAATTTAGAACGCCGAGATCGGAGATGGTGAGTAAGATCTTAGTTGAACAAGAAGAGGGGTAATAATGTATCTCCAACAGAAGAATTTATCCAAGTAGATGATGAAAATGACTCTAATTTTCTAGGAATGAATGTACATTTTAATAAACCCTTGGGAAAAATTGAACAATTACAAAGAAATCTATATTTCGAAATACTATTTCTGTGAAACACAAATTAATTATTATCCTAAGGTACTTAGCTAGAGGAGAGAGAGCTTCCGTAACTTAATATACAATTTACAATAATTATAGAATCTCAGAAAGTGCCATTTCATTATTCATTCATTTCCATCGTTAATCGTTGATATATTTCACAAATAAACAGAAAACAGCTGATCGGCATGTATTCGTGAATCCGTGTCGTCAATGACATTTGATATTGTGGAAAAATCAAATTCGCCTAGACTTGCATGAAAACTTGCAGAAAAAATGGCACCAAACCGATTATCGCGCAATTGCAAGAAGTTGCATGCAATAATCAACTGACGACATACTGCGCATGCCTTTAGGCAACTTTCTTGCGTCTTGCAGGTAGAATTGCAAGCTGTAAAGCGCCCTTTAAAAATATTTATTAGTTTTTTCAGGATTCGAAAAAAATGGACACCATGTCCGTGGTGATATTTTCCACATCGAACATTCGCTATCTTTGTCATACAACGCACTGAGTCGAATAGAATATGGTGATAAGACAGTGACAATTTTAAATATTTGACATGGCATCGGGAATATTTTGAGTTGTTGATTAAATAATATTGATAGTGTATTTGATACATAATTAATTTAATACGTGAACTTAATAAAATGTTATTTATTATTTATTATTTATGGAAGATCCAAGCAGAGAATACACCAGAAAATATTCAATTATTCAAGTATTTTGTTGTTAAAGATGTTCAAAATTGTAATCGTTTCATAGTAACAATATATTATTAAAAAACCACTTTATTACTTTTCCTCTTTTCTCGATTGAGTATTAGTTTTTGTTGTACAGTAGATAAATCACTGAATACATAGTTAGTGTAAAAATTATCATTAATCAACTGAATTAATTATTAAGGCAATTAATTATACAAGTAACAGTTATCCAACAACATTCAAAAGCCATCTCTTTAAAGTTAATGATGACATTGTCAAGTAAAGTTTACATATCCATACCAGTGAGAACTTTACTACACGTAATTTGCCATGTAAAGACAAAAAAAGTAGGGATAGCCGTAAAATATTTGCGAATTATGTACCGATGGTCTTTTCCCTGATTTTCTATTGATCATATATTTTAGATCTATAATTAATTATGGATGTATATGTAGTTCAGCTCTTAAATATACTGTAAACAGAGTAGAAGTTGTACAAAACTTAGGACTGCGCAATTGCTTTGGGAGCTATGAAGTCAACTCCAAATAAGGCTTTACATGTAGAAGCTTTAGAAATGCCACTCAATTATAAAAGAGAATATACCTTAGCTAGAAATTTTCAATGGAAATTTGATAACTAAATAAAGTGTTTACCACAATAACAATATAAACAAACTGAATGTAGCAGAATGAGAGACCTTTCGAAGTCTGTCAAAATTTGATTATAATTTAAGTTAATTGACAGCTTAGACTTGAAGATTTTCATTCTGTTTTACATAAAGTAAGACCAAGTTACCATGAAAACATTAGTATTAGGTAGCACTAACATCTTAAGAGCAATCTTAGAGAATTGGTCAGACTATAAATATATATACAGACGCATCGAAGACATTAGTTGGTACTGGATGTGCCTTTTATATACCTGCTAATAAGATAGAAAAAATGATTAAATTAAACCACGATTTTCCTATCTTTAGTGATATAAAGTTATCAAAAGGTAGGTAGCGTTTTCACTATTATACACGAATATTTAGGTATGAAAAATCTGTTTTCCAAATAGGTGCAGCGATTTCTAACACCAGAACAAGAACAACAATGCATTGATGAGTCGCGGTGCTGTTTGGACATATTTAATTGGAATAAGTCTGCGTTTTTTGGTAGTTATGTCTATCTTATCAGCCCTAAACATCCATCCTTGGATATAGGCCTCCTCTTCCTTCTTCCATGCCTCTCTATCTTGGGCAATTTGCATCCATTTTGACCCAGTGTGTTTCTTCAGGTCATCTGACCATCGCATCTGTGGCCTTCCCCTTTTTCGTTTGTGGTTCCATGGTCTCCAATGTATTACCATCTTAGTCCATCTTTCATCCTTCTGCCGTAGGGTGTGTCCGGCGAATTTCCATTTAAGCTTTGCTAGTTGGGTAGAGACGTCTTTCACTTTTGTTTTGTTACGGATCCATTCGTTTCTTTTCCTGTCTGATAATTTAATAATTGATGGATTCGACCGTTACTTGATGGAAGTTCATTTTATCTCACAATAAAACACTGAAAAACGTTTGTTTTCTATACTTCCACAAAATTTATTACAACTATGTTATTACTACAGCTGTTTCGGCAAAGTGCCTTTCTCAAGTGATATATTTTACAATGTGTTTGTCTTTTCAAGTCTTTAACTGAAGAGGTTGAGGAGTGGGGAGCTGTTTGTCTCGAGTTGGTCATTCAGAATTATATCTGTATTTTTCAATTTATTAATTTCCTGTAATTATTAATTGATTCTAAAAGTGATAGCTTAAGGCCTTTATTTTGAATATGTAGAATTTGAAACTCTTCATTGAAAGAATGATTATGATCTAGAAGGTGAAGTGCGTATGTAGAAGTGTCTGTTTTTCTATTGTTGAAAGCCCTTTTGTGTTCTGCTATCCGTTTGTCAAAAGTTCTGCCAGTTTGACCGATGTAAGTTTTCGGACAGTCACCACAAGTTAGTTTGTACACACCACTCTGTAGTTGCTTTCTCTTTCGGCTTTTATTGTTTTTAATATGTTTGCTTAAGTTGTTGTTAGTTCTGAAAGCTGGTGTTATTCCCCTCTTTTTTATGTATCTGGCTATTTTTGTTGTTATTTTGCCAGTATATGTGAGAGAGCAGAAGGTACTGGGTTTTTTCTGTGGTGGTGGATACACTAACTTCAAGGCTTTCTTATGGAGTTTTTGGTTTAAAATGTTGTTAACTGTTTGTTCGTTATAGCCATTGTTTACTGCTATTTGTCTAATGATATTTAGTTCTGTCTCGAAGTTATTTTTTGTCATAGGAATTTCTGTCAGTCTATGTATCATGCTATGGTAGGCTGCTAATTTGTGTTGTGTAGGATGGGATGATGAATTGTGTATAGTTGTGTCAGTATGGGTAGGTTTATGATATATAATACGGAGAACTCATGTTTGTTGTGTAGTCTGGTAATCGTTACATCTAGAAAGTTTATGGAATTATTCTGTTCTGTTTCTATTGTGAACTCAATATTACTATGAAGTGAATTAATGTATGATAGAAATTGGTCAAGTTGTTGTTAGTTCCTGTAAAGCAGGCTAGTATGTCATCCACGTATCTCCACCAATATAAGAACTGTTTAAATACGGGGTGTTTAGAAATTGTTGTTTCAAGTTGGTTCATAAATATATCTGATAGTAATGGGCTTAGAGGATTACCCATAATAAGTCCTGCACTGTTGTTTGTGTAAATTTGATTATTGAATTCAAAATAGTCTTGATTTATGCAAATTTCAAGAAGGTGTAAAATTTCAGATGCAATGATCGGATTTGTACTATTATGTTCTAAAAGGTTTTTAACCAAAACAAAAGTTTCTGTAGGAGGAACACTAGGAAAAAGATTTTTTACGTCAAATGAAATTAGTCTGGAGTTGTTGGGCAATTGAAAATGTTGTATTTTATTAACTAGTTCTAGTGTATTTTTTACGGTGAATTTAGGTGAAAATTTAGTGTATTCTGTAATAATATCTGACAGTTTTTTTGAAAGTTTATATGACGGAGCTGTATAAAAAGAAACTACAGGTCTTATTGGGTGGTCAGGTTTGTGTAGTTTAACAAAAGAGTATAATTTAGGGGGTTGTGGGTTCATAATATTAAGGTATTTCTGTTCTGTTGGATTTAGTATTGATTTTGAATTTTCAATGGCTAGTTTAATTTGTTTTCGGTATTTTTCTGTGGGGTCTTTGTTTAGTGTTACACTATTTTGGTTATTTAAAAATTCTATTGTTTTGTTATTATAGTCACTTTTATCGATAGCAATAGTAGTGTTACCTTTGTCTGCTTTTGATAATTTAATGCTCAGCATTTGTCTTTCCATGGCTCTTTCTGTCTTTGCTATTTTTTCCATATTCTCTTTTGTAAACGTCCATGTCTGAGAGCCATATATTAAGGTGATACAGTAGCGATCAACAGGTAGCAAAAACGCGTTCCAAGATTGCAGCTGTAATTTTGAATATTTTTTCGAGATATTTGGCACACGTATTTGTAATATAATAAAGAATGGCGGTACAGAGCCCAATTTGAAAAATATATTAATATGTGGAAATTACTCTGTAATTAAATACAATATTAAAAAAACAAGCCTGTACCGCCATTAAGAAGAACAAAAAAATACATTTTCTTCAAATAAAATTTTTTATCCGATGCCTAGATTTTGTGTCATTTTGGAACTACTAATGAAATAAAAATTTTTAGTAGTTCCAAAATGACACAAAATCTAGGCATCGGATAAAAAAGTTTATTTGAAGAAAGTGTATTTTTTGTTCTTCTTAATGGCGATACAGGCTCGTTTTTTTAATATTGCATTTAATTACAGAGTAATTTCCACATATTATTATATTTTTCAAATTGGGCTCTGTACCGCCATTCTTTATTATATTACGAATACGTGTGCCAAATATCTCGAAAAATTATTCAAAATTACAGCCGCAATCTTGGAACGCGTTTTTGCTACCTATTGATCGCTACTGTATCACCTTAAAACAGGGAGTATACATTGATTGAAGGCTTTTGTTTTTAGGTATGGCGGGTATTTTCTGTTCTTTAGAATATAAGACAGTTTTCCGAATGATGCCCAGGCCAACCTTATTCTTCTCTTTATTTCTTCGGTTTGATTTTCTTTATTTAATCTAGTGATTTGTCCTAGATATATATACTCTTTTACTTGTTCTATTCTTGTTTGTGCCACTGTAATTACTAGTTCTTCTTGTTGATTGGTCATGGTTTTTGTTTTACTGTAATTCATCTTCAGTCCTATCTTTGTCGATTCTCTATCTAGTTCTTCCATCATTCTTTGTAATTCTTCAATTCTTTCTGCTATTAATACAATATCATCAGCATATCGTAAATGATTCAGATATTGCCCGTTTATGTTTATACCCAAACCATCCCAGTGCAGTTGTTTGAACACATCTTCTAGCGCTTGGTAGTTATGTCACAATGAGTAAAACATGGATCCATCACTTCATTCCGGAATCAAGTCGGCAGTCATCTGAGTGGACAGCTCCCGGAGAAAGACATCCAAAGCGACCAAAGACACAACAAACCACTGAAAAGGTTATGGCCTCTATATTTTGGGCCTCGCAAGAAATTATTGTCAGCGATTACTACGTTAGTTTATTGGGGCGTTTGAAGACTGAAATCTTAAATAAAATGCTTTATTCGTTAAAGAAATTGTGTAACCAATACAATGCACCGTGTGACAAGTAAATGAAAACGATGGTAAAAAGCACTAATTTTGTTTTTAATTGCTTCCGCACCCACCGTATAGTCCAGATCTGGTCCCAAGCGACTAACACCTGTTTTATGAAGTAAAAAGTGCCCCGTCGCAAGAAATATTGCTCCAGTGAGAAGTAATCGCCGAAGCTGAAGTCTATTTTGATGGTAAAGATAAATCGTTTTACAAGGGCGGCACCGAAAAATTAGAAAATCGGTGGAATGAGTAGATTAGTTTGATGAGTCAAAAATAATTTTTGCAAAAGAATGTTCCCTATTTAGGCTCACTTTCTCATTAGAGTTCAACTCAAGTTCAGCGCCATTACCGAGTTCAATGCATGAAGTGCGTACCACCTATAATACAACGCACTTCATGCCTTGAACTCGGTTATGGAGCTGAAGTTGAGTTGAACTCCGAATGAGCAAGCGGACCTTAGGCTCAGGACTTAGACCGCATATTATTTTCAAAAAACGATATATCAATGAACCGATAACAAAATAAAAGTTACTCATTAATTTGCAAAGTTAATGAGAGTTTTTTTTATTTATAATTTTTCTTTCATTTTTAGAAGCCGCACTTAATTTATTTATCAACTCGAATTCCCAGGAGTTGTTGAAGGAGATGAAACCCCATTTGAAGAAAAAATTGTTGATCCTCATGAGAAATTTTGCCGATAAAGTGTTCTCACAAGTACCTTACGAAGCCTTCATAGCATAAATTTTTAGATATAGAGGATAGGTACTGTTAGAATTTAAATTATCTCACTAAGTGTTTTTATAATAAATTATTATTAAACTGTTTATATTTCATTAACGAATTTGAAGATAACAGCAATACCATATGTGGAGAAATTTGGCCTACTATTTTCTTCAAAAAAAAAAGAGAATACACTTCTTGGTATGTATCTACACTACGACCAGACTGACAATAGACCTGAGCTGCGTGCGAGCCGGAGGAGCGATGCAAAATTCATTTGGGACTTACATTGCAGGGTTGCCACGGTTTCTACAAATATTTACTGATTTCTTTTGAACTGTTGTTTAGATGAATCATTGTCTCATTGTTTATAATGAGTTTAATTTAATTATTTAAATATTTTAAATTTTGCCAATCAAGTACAGAAGTGGGACAAATAGGTACTTTACCAAGCCCTCATAGCCTAAGTTTTTAAATATAGATTGTAGGTACTGTTATAATTTAAATGATCTCATTAAGTGTTTTTAATCAACAATGTTATATTAATAATGTTCGGTTACTATAAACACTATACCACATAAGCAAACTGATAGATTATATTCTGAATGAAATTTTACATGCCATTACATCTTCGTAGACTTTAAAGCAGCGTACTGCAGCGTCTGTTGACACATCTAATTATATTCGGCTATGCTCGAGTTTGGAATACTAAAAGGATTGGTCGAATTAGCTAAAATGAAAATAAGGAAAGTAAAATGGAAAGTGCGGGTAAAAGAAGATATTTCAGAACCATTTACAACTAACAGCGTTAGAAAAAGTAATGAGATATTCGGGAATAAACTCTAAAAACAACACATCCAAAGAAATAAAAACAAGAATATGCGTGGCTAATTGCTGTTATTTTGGCCTAGACCCTCAACTAAGAGCAGGGCTGCTTTATCCATTAGGCAATATAGGCAGTTGCTTAGGGCGGCAAATTGTGAGAGGGCGGCAAAATAATGTACACAAAATATTTGTATATAAATATTAAAATCGAATAACAAGTAGGTATGTACGTTCATCCATCAATGAAATAGAAATGGGCATTCATTTATAAATAGAATAAAACAAATTGCATTCATAACAAAAATAAAATAAACATAGCATTCTCTTATCTTAACACTGTTCATTCAAAAAGAACGGAAGTCATAAATTTAGTGATTATTAGGCCGCCGGCAGCTGAGCAAAGGCGGTGGGCCATTGAACACTTCAATATTGCACATTTTGCAGAACCTAAAGATTTGACTTTTCTACAGTAGGACATCGAGTTAAAGTTGGGATTTTCAAACTGTATTATTACAAGTAGATAAGGTTCGTGTCGTCGCACAGATATACTCCAGGGAAATAAGCAAGAAATAGACCATGTTCGGGAAACTGAAATATCGAGATAGCTGACTACTTTTTTAGTTATTGTTGACTGTTGACCTATAAGATGAAAATCTACATGTTTAATGCCTAGAGTTCGCGTCCGTTTTTTAATTATTAACAATTTAGTGCAAACAACGTGATTTTTTCCATTTTTTGCACTCAATTAAAAATTTAAATACTTGGCATAAAATTACAAAATTTATTTTGTTAGATCATTGCAAAACCTTCAAAATGACGATTTTTGAAAATCAAAAAATTTATTTGTTCCTTCGTAATCTGCAAAATAACTGAAAATCGTTATTTATTAATAACTTTTACTAAAACTAACTTAGAACTGTAGTGTTTAACTTAAAGTTGGGTATTGGGGTACATAACAAACACTCAAAATTTGAGACCAATCCATTAATTAGTTTAAAAGTTATTCTATTTGTTTAACCCAGAGACCTTTGTTTTGCAATAACAAATGACAGAAAATAATGAAGATAGGACAATTCTGCGTATGCCAAATGAAAGTAGAAAAGTGATACTATCAAAATGTATTAATAAAAGATAAAAAAATATCTAACATAGTAAAAAATCCTAGTTTATAAACATTTAGAATAACTTTAAAAATATTGTCCGTAGAAAACATCTTTTTACATATTCGAAAAGGTGATATTTTACTCGAATTTTTAAAAATGTAGGTAGTTCAAATGGTGACTAGTTATGGTAAGTGAAGGTACAATGGCCTACTTTATTCAGATGGACTTACCCAATTTTTTTGTGTATTTTGTCCCTTAGAACACGAATTTTTTGGTTAACAGTTGATCCGGATGTCGATAAGGTTATTATAAACAAAGAACTTGAGGAATTACATAACAGCGATTCTTAGCAAATCAAACCTTTTTTTATTTTTTGGGTCATTCTAAGCAAAAAATGTTGTTAAAAGTTTTTTCCTAGGATGCATAGTTTTCGAGATAAACGCGGTTGAACTTTCAAAATATCCAAAAATTGCAATTTTTGAACCCGAATAACTTTCGATTAAAAATAAAATAGCAATTCTGCTTACCGACTTCGAAGGTTCATGTCAAATTTTATCGGTTTTGATTATTTGCATTGCTAAAAATTAATTTTTTTATTGTTAAACAAAGCTATAAACACATAGTGCTTGAGTAATGTTTTCAATGCATCTCTCATTTAAAATCGAACGAGTAGGCCCGGCTACAAACAGGCAATTTCTACGTATCGTGCATTAAAACGCATGCATTGGGCACAGGTCTTACATATAAGTCTTACATGCATTGGGCACTTACATATAATAGTAACAATATGTAAAATTACGCCTGACGTAAAACAAAGAATATTTTTAACACATTTCCAAACATTATTTGAAGAACCTAACATTCTTATTTAAATATAAAATTCTGCTTGCATTTTTTTTCGCAAAAATGGTACATGTTTGAAGGGCGGCTACTAGAGAATTGCCTAGGGCGTCATTTGACCTAAACGCGGCCCTAAGAAGGAGATGTATATCAAGAGCAACAAAGTGCAAACTTTATAAAACAATTATAGGGCTTTTCATTCAGAGTCATTTGTTTCGAGCTTCTGTCATGTGTCACATAATATTAATATATCTACGTCATACGTTATTATATACCAATGATACAAATCAAAGACTTATGACGTAGATATTATATTAATATTATGTGACACATGACAGAAGCTCGAAACAAATGACAATCGATGAAAAGCCCTATATACTCGGTGTTCACGTACGGATCGGAAGCATGGGCCATAACGACTCGAGATTAGTGATGTTGATTATAGTTACTTTCGAGTATTCGTTACAAATCGTTACTTTTGTATACAGTAATCATTTACAGTATTCGTTACTTTGATTACTATGATTACTTTTGTTACTTTTGTATTTGAGTACCGGTAATAATATCGAAAATCGTATTTCTCAGTAGGTAGGTATTTTGTATAGGTATTCCGATATAACGTAACTTGAGGAAATTGTACGGATGCACATCAACCGAACTATTCAGAGCAGCAGCATCTAAGATTAGAATAGCAATGATGATTGCCAACCTGCGTCGCGGAGATGGCACGTAAAGAAGAAGAAGAATCCAATATAACAAGTAATCATTTACAGTATTCGTTACTTTGATTACTATGATTACTTTTGTATATTAGTACCGAACAATGGTACCGGTAATCAAATCGAAAATTGTATTTTTCAGTAGGCAGGTATTTTGTATAGGTATTCCGATATAACATTATCACAGATATAACAACTGTAGAAACATTATCATTTCCACATTTTTCCGGTCAGTCTAGAAACTAGAAAGTAATCGAGTGTACTGGTTGTAGATACAATAGTCGTTACTCGCTCTGATACGATTGGTACGAAGTAATCAGAGTAATCAAAGTAACGATTTGCCTCTCTGTATAGTAATCGTTACTTTCGGTATTCGTAAGTAACGAGTACTTTGTAACGAATAGTTACTTTTTCAACATCACTACTTGAGATGAAGAATTACTATGATTCTTTGAAAGAAAAGTATTGAGGAGTGTATATGGCGGAGAACAGGATCTGTGCAGAAGGCAATACAATTTCGAACTCTACAGACTTTTTCTTGATGCAGATATCGTCAAAAACGTCAAAATAAACCGCCTAAGATGCGATAAATAAACTCAGATATCTGGACGATGTGGAAGAAGATTTAAGGGAGATTGGAGTAAGGGGACGGAGAAGACAGACACTCAACAGTGAAGGATGGAAATGTTTTGAGGTAGGCCAAGGCTTACGAAGGACTGTAGCACCAGTTGATGATAAAATTTTACATCAGAAAGCTTCCAACACGATAACCAATTCAGGGCAGTATTTGACGTTGTTTAAGCGCAATGCGAAGGAGTTTCTGCATCGTTTCGTGAGCATGTAACGGTCCGAAATCGTTATTATTTTTGTTCCACCCTATATACTAAATCCGTTTCAGAAATTGTATTGAGTTGTTGCGTAGAATTAGGTCATCTGTGATTCTTTTTCGTTTCTCACAGTGTTAGATCGATCTTGTGTTTCTCGTGAATAGATAACTTTTTATCCTCCACGTGTTTACGATATTTTAAACCGCCAAAGTGATCTTTAGCTGTAAATCTTTCACTAATGTGTTTTTGGCGACTGTGAAAGTGGAAAATGTTTATCTTATCGGGATTAAGTGGTTTTGAGTGTTACCAACGGGCCCAAGTGTATTTTTCGTTGATTTGGCAATTTTTGTGGGAAGAAGGTTGCATGAACTACTAAAATCCGTTTTGTTTATTCTTTTGGTGATTGGACGAGCTGTTTTGATTTACACCAGTAGGTTTAACCCAGAGCGTATTTTGCATTCTCCTATTGGTTAAGATTTTGATTAAGTAAGTGTCTTAAGTCTATGATTGGTTGTGAACGATTATCGATGGGGAGATCGAATGATTTTGGAAGGTTCGTTTGGTTTCTAGGATTGAGTTTGAGAGATCGAAAAATTCAGTTACGTTGGAGCTGTAAAGTAGTCAAGTTTGAGTTAGCCTCGGAGGTCTACAGGGTTGCAGCACCTGAAAGGTTAAATTTCCATTTTAAGTTTGTGTAAGGTGAAGTTATTACGCAATTTTATTGCAGAATTCTTTGTGTTGCAGCTAAAGTGTTCCACTATAGTCTAAGCAAGTTAGACCCCCGCGTTTTCGCTATTTCTAGGCGAACGCGACTACTTATACCAATGCGGTATATAATCTTTTCGGATACGGGCAGGAGTTAGAAGCTTTTTTTGTGTTAGCAGTTTCGAACATCATAGTTAAAGCATGGAGTGCTTATATATATTTTTTGATCCCATTTAATATAGGAAAGGACTAATGAGTTCTTCAATATTTTTGTTCGAGCAGTACCGATTTGTTTTAAGAAATAAAGGCAGAGTTTTTCTATAAACTTTGGAAACAACCATTCATTGATGTACTTTTAATGTATCTATTCCTTTATAAAGTGACATTTAGTGAAGTGAACTGTGCCTTGGACTTAAATCCAACCAAGAGAAGATACAGGACTAGCACAAGGTATTTTTTTTGTAAACTTTTCATTTTCTTTTTGGTAAACATGATCTCTTTATGTAAAATCGCAAGAGATCACAGATCTTTTTAATTTTATTTTATTTTGTTTCAATAAAAAAGTTTGGTTCATTGCAAAATACCTTCTTTTATTATTGTCTTTTCCCTTTCTCTTGTTTCGTAAGCACAACAAAGATTTGCATTAGTAAAGACATAGATAAGGTAGGTCACGCCATAAGTATTTTATATATTTTGTATTGACATATGTTTTTGTTTAGTTTTGGATTTAGCTATCTTTTCTTTTACATTCTATTTTTTGTATATTTATGATTCCCACAAGGAAACCAGTGGCGCCCAATATTTTATTTCTTCTTATTTGATTTTTCTATTTTTTTTATTTCTCTGCCAATAAGAGAATACTAATAACATCACATTCCGTTAAGAACCACCCCATATCTCTTCCGTTACTGAGCAACCGAGGACATGTTTTTCAAATTGTGTAACACGTTTACAACCCCTTATAATATGACGTATCAACATCTTGTCAAATTCTATTTTCCATTATTCCTACAGGGTGAATTTCGTGGTAACATATATTTTTGTCGCGGCAACGTGTTAATAGTGTTATACAAATAACGCCGATTCGTGGGACTGCTATATCCGTCGACGAAAGACGTAGATTCATTGGTACACAAAGAAATAGTCGAAACAGTGGACTTCAGCCGACAAATGTACTCGTACTGAAGAAAGCGAATACTGAGCTATTGGCCGGAAAGGTGATGGCCACCGCTCTCTGGTATTCGCAAGATGTGATCTACGTCGATTACCTTGAGAAGGGCAAAATAGTCACAAAGGTCTGCCATGCCAAATTATTGGGATGATTCGATGCCGAATTGTAGAAAAAATGACCACATTTGGCAAAAAAAGTTATCTTCCTCCATGACAACACACCGGCAAACACCGTCGCCACGACCAAATAAATATAATCAGGCTACACAATTCTGCCCTATCCTCCTTATTCTCCAGATTTAGCCCCGTGCGACTTCCTGGTGTTTCCAAACTTGAAAAAGCCACTCGTTGGGTAGAAATTTAAGTCGAATGAGAAGGTCGTCTTCGCCACGGAGGCGAGGCCTACTCTGCAGATTTCGAGAGAACGTATTTTTCGGACAGGTGAATGGAGTGTCTCTGGGTCGAGATAAAACAAGACTATGTTAAGAAATAATACATATCGGACCACCCTCGTAGATACTATTTGAAGACAAATAAAAATGTATGTTTTCCCATAAACAAAGAATATTGATTTGATTTTCTTGTTTTTTAAAAAACTTTTAAAATCCAATTAAAGATAAAGCAAAATGTAGAAACAGAACTACCTTTTTAAATATTTCGAAATTACGTGTGGAAAATTGTATATGGTAGAAAATTACCTAAAATTAGATACTTTGCTAAAACGAGACAAAGTTTTCCGGAATGCGTTGTTAAATGTATATCATTTTAGGTCAGTTTCCTTTATTCTATGTGACGTAAGTATCTTTCTAGAACTGTTGCTATCCTGGATATAAACTCGTCCTTGATTGGTCAATGTGCATTTTTTAAATTATCCCTTGTATCGCATAATTTATAAAAATTTGCCAAAAACCTAAAATATCTTTACAATAAATATTTCTTTATATATTTATATCACTCAATGTTCGCTTACCTTGTTTTCGTGGCCCATTCTAGTTGGTGTATTAATTTAATGACTTGATGGGTCCCTAAACGAGAAGTGAGTAACCATGTTTATTCCTTACTGATAATCAAATAGGTATTGTGATAATTACTTTCTTTTCTTTGCTTTACGAATAACTTAAAAAGTTGTGACTGGCTGAATGGCAAATGTCTGTGCAAAAAAATGTTCGCTTGTCCACTGATGGATATACTTATATCTTCATCATAATTTTCTATCTGTTTCTATACAGGGTGAGTCATGAGGAACTGTACATACTCCTACCTCGTATAGAAGCTCCTATGGGGAATAACAAATGACCATTAAAAAGTGTCTGCTCGCATTGTTTAATAATATACAGGGCGAGTTTCGCATTTTGACAGGAATTTGTATTCGTCATAATTTTTGAACGGTCAAATCGATGTGTCTCTTATTTTGGTCAATTGTTATACTATTACCGCCTAATCAACTGGTTTATTCAAACTGGAAAAAACTCAGGTCCGGTTTTAAAAAATTAGTTCGTTTGGGTCTTAGACAAAAATTTCACCCTGTATACGCTTTTTGAAAACTCTAATATGAATTTTACAAATTAGACAAATAGGCAATTAAAATGGCATATTCATTTTTCCCCACATGATTACTTAATTTTTTATAAAAAAATCAAATTTGACTATGAATGAAAAGTTTGGCAAAGTGAACCATAGATTTAAAAAAATTAACTTTTATTACAAAAATTAATTTTTTTTAAACAAATATTTAATTTATGTTACCACCCAATCAACTGATTTATTCAAACTAGAAAAAAATCAGGCCCGGATTTAAAAAAATTTGTTCATTTTGGTCTTAGAAAAATTTCACACTGTATACGCTTTTTGAAAACTCTAATATGAATTTTACAAATTAGACAAATAGGCAATTAAAATGGCTTATTTATTTTTTCCCCACACGATTACTTAATTTTTTATTAAAAAATCAAATTTGTCAAAATCGGAATTTTAACCTAAAAATGAAAAAAAAAAAATGAAATCACGGTTTAACTCGCTATAACTCTGTTCCATTTTAATATTTTTTTTTCTGAAATTTTTACAGCACATATCTCTTACCATTGTGAAGACTATGAAAATTGCTGTAGACTTCCAGTCTTGTTCTCGTAAAAGTTATGAATTATTAAAAATAAAAGGTGCAGATTCGTGAATTGCAAAGTTAAATCGCAAAAATTAAGTGAAAAAAATTAAAATTTATCTATTTGATCACGTCTATGTTAAACTATAGAGTCCAAAGAGAAGTGTTATGTGGAGATTTAGATCTAGACGTGTGATAGAAAAAAAAAATGGTGAAACTTTTAATTTTAAGAAAAACGTTGTTTAATTTTTTTATTTTTATGGTAAAATGGCGATTTTGACAAATTTGATTTTTTAATAAAAAAGTAAGTAATCGTGTGGGGAAAAATGAATATGCCATTTTAATTGCCTATTTGTCTAATTTGTAAAATTAATATTAGAGTTTTTAAAAAGCGTATACAGGGTGAAATTTTTTTTAAGACCCAAACGAACTAATTTTGTAAAGCCGGACCTGAGTTTTTTTTAGTTTGAGTAAATCAGTTGATTAGGTGGTAATGGTGTAACGATTGATCAAAATAAGAGACACATAGATCTGACCGTTCAAAAATTATGACGAATTCAAATTTCTGTCAAAATGCGAAACTCGCCCTGTATATTATAAACAATGGGAGCAGACACTTTTTAATGGTCATTTGTTATTCCCCATAGGGTTCTATACGAGGTAGGTGTATGTACAGTTCCTCATGACTCACCCTGTATTGCGCCTCTTGCATCCGATTCCTATAGCAACGTTTTAGGCCGATGCCACATTATGCGTTTTGACCGGATGCATTTCCGCCGCATCCGGTGAAAATGCATAGTGTGACAGATCGGTCCGGTTGCGTTGGAAACGGATGCGTTTTGAGTCATCGGTACGCGCTTACAAACTGCACCAGACTAAACGCATAGTGTGACAGGTCAGTTCGGTTGCGTTGGAAACGGATGCGTTTTCACCGCATCCGGTCAAAACGCATAATGTGGCATCGACCTTAGACCGACAGACCAACGTGTTGGTGGACGATCTCTGCTTCGGAAGGCATCAACTTTTGATGTCCATTCAAAAATATATCTAGATTCCGCTGGAATCTGGATATATTTTTTTCTTAATCACAAAGGTCCTAGTTAAAAAGTTGCAGCTCGTTTCCGTTTTTTGAGTTTCTGAGCAATGCGCCATTCTCAATTGCCCTTTTGAATTGGACTCTTTAAGAGATTTTTCACATCTTTTAAGATGAGAAGGCGTCTTTGCACGTTGATCGCTTAAAAATTTTCTATCCGGATAAATCTGAATCCCAAACCCACTTATTCACACTTTCTGTTACAGAAACATGCGTTGGCAATGGCTTGTACTTGTATCAGAATACATATTCTTCTTCTTTTAGCATCATAACCCTGGATGGATCTTTGCATGTGTGGCTATGTCCTTCCATTCAGATCTCTCTTGTGCTCTTCTTCTCTATTGTCTTATATTCATGGTTTTCAAGTAGTCTTCCACGTCATCCAAGCATCTTGTTCTTGGCCTTCCTTTTTTTCGCCTCCCTCTCGGCTTTCATTGTAGTATTTTCTTTGTTGTTTTTGTATATTCTTGTCTCTGAACGTGTACAAACGATGACAGACTTTGACTTTTCACAAATCTTACAGAATCATACCCTTCATTCAATTCATTAACCTCGTCGTTTTTCCTGATTCTCCATGTGTCGTCTTCCTCTTGCACCTGTCCATATACTTTTCTCAGTATCTTCCTCTTGAATGTCCTGAGTTGGGCTTCATCTTTTTTCGTCATTATGCAGGTTTCACAACCGTAGGTTACCACGGGTCTATTCAATATTTTGTACATAGTCGTTTTGGTTATTTTGTCTAATAATTTCGATGTCATCAATCTTTTATTAGCATAGTATGTACGATTCCCACTGGAAATACATGTATTTATTTCGCTACTTACGTATTTCTTTTGATTGATTTCTGTGCCCAGATATGTGAAGGCATACACACGTTCAATAGTACCTATATTTAGTTGTCTATTACGATATTATTTTCATTGTCAAGTGTTCTTTTGACGGTCATGTACAGTGGAACCCCGATAAGTCGGCCCCCGATAACCCGGAAATCCGGCTAACCCGGACCGATTTTCATCAGAAAAAACAAACATTTTTTCACTTTGCCTGAGTTTTTACCAAGAAATAAACAATAGTGTATACCACTGTACGGAATTTAGATGTACTGTGCATATGTATTTCATGATTTTGCAATTATAATGTGTATTTTCCTATTAAAAATATTTATTTTACTAATTTTTACCATATTCTCCGACTAACCCGGATTTTCGATAACCCGGATCGGCCGCGGTCCCGATTAATCCGACTTATCGAGGTTCCACTGTACTTCGTTTTTGTTTTGTTTATTTTAAGCCCTTTTTTTCGTGCTTCAGGATCAATTTCCTTGAATGTTTCCATTAGTCGTGGAGTGATTTGTAGTATATTCGTATTTATATGGTCGGTTTCCTTGGTTTTTTGACGACTGCTTCAAGAACTAGGTTAAACAACATGGTTGATCATGCGTCTCCCTGTCGCACTCCCACATTTATGTCAATAAGGGGAGTAAGTTATCCATCAACTCTAACTGCGGTTTTTGAACCCTGCATCGTGATTTTTATGAGGCTGATATATTTTTTAAATATACTTAGATTACGAAGACCTCTTTTCACACTATCAAAAGCTTGTTTAAAGTCTGTATACATATTATATAGTTCTATGTAGTATTCATAAGCTTTTGCTTCTTTCGTTTAGTATGAATATATTGTCGGCACTGGTTCTATTTGGTCTGAATCCATTATGATAGTCACCAATAATAATTATAAAAAAAGGTTTGCTCTAAAAGAAATTTTGCTGTATTGCAAATCGTCGGACTAATATCAAAAATGCATAAGTCAAAAATATTCAATTTTAGACTTTTTATAGCATATGTTAGCATTATCCAAATGCACGGCTCTGTTTTTTTCTAATATATTTGACTAGGTTTTGCTATCGTTTTTAGTATGAATATATTGTCGGCAGTCTGAATATTTGGTCTGAATCCATTATGATAGTCACCAATAATAATTATAAAAAAAGGTTTGCTCTAAAAGAAATTTTGCTGTATTGCAAATCGTCGGACTAATATCAAAAATGCATAAGTCCAAAATATTCAATTTTAGACTTTTTATAGCATATGTTAGCATTATCCAAATGCACGGCTCTGTTTTTTTCTAATATATTTGACTAGGTTTTGCTAAAGTTGTGAAAATGAAACCTGCATAAGTCCATTAATGTTGATAACCATATGAAGGGGACAGGAAAAGAAGGTGCTATGTCAATTTTTGCAGAAATGAGTTTCTGGTCTCCTCTGTTGGCCAGCGATCTCGACTACCATTCTATAAATTAATCACCGGCTATGAACGTGTTGAGTCATGAATAACAATTTATTTTAATTTCTCTAGTCAGGCTAAGAAGGTGGCAAGTCCGCGCGGTCCCGGCGAAAAAAGTGCTATGTTATGTTGTGCACATAGACTGATTTAGTAGTAATTAAGGATACAGGTTAAAATGACATACTACTTGTACTATTTTCAAGTTATATTTAGTTGTGTACAAGTGGAGGTATGCACAGTTAGTTTTTTGTCTCCCCTGTAAAATCAGGTATTTTGGACTTATGCCTTTTTTACATTAGGTTGACGAAATTATGCAGATCAAATAAAAAAAATCCTTACCTTACCTTCCTTGTCTATGCGTGTTACACAAATAAGTGACAAAATTACACATCGATAAAATCGGCTAATTGTCTTTGCATTTCCGTGCATAAAAATTAACTAGACACATTAATTACTTCATTTAATATTCTCTTTTTTTTTGTTTTCTAAACAGATCAATTTAGGACGGTTAGAAAATAAAGCAACATGTCATTAATACCGATGATTTGCTAAATACAGCGTTGAACAAAAAATGACACATAATGACTAAGTATACGTTAGCCAGGAAGTCGTAATGTGAGGATTTCAAAACTAAGTGAAGGATTCTAGCTTATAATTTTTTAATTACGGTTGCTGTGCAATTTTCGTGATTTATTTGTTTCGATGGATACTCTTTTATTTCACAGTTTGCTAAAGTGGACGTATACCTATAATACAAGTAACGACATTACAACTGAGGCTATGAGAGAAAGAGTGGGCTAAGCCCAAATACTAAATAATGGATTTACACGAACCAAGAATATTAGCGTTTTTTTGAAATTTTATAAAATTAAAATATGATGCCAAATTGTCTACCAATCATTAACTACTTAATAACAAAAAACTCGAAGATTGTGCAGTTTATTTAACAAAAATAAAAAAATTTAAGCTTTTTTGTGGATTAGACCGCTTTTGCATCAGAGCGCCCTTAAACATTTTGATAGGAATGTGGATTAGACCTAGAGTAGAATACAATTAAACAATATCATTGTTGAAAATATGCTTTAATAAAACACAAAGTAAGAAAAATACTTAATCTTCATCGTTAATGAACTCTTCTTTTTGCTGTATAGCGGATCTTATTGTTCTGGTGCTTGTGTAAAATCCATAATGTATTGGAGGTATAAATAAAAGTAATTCCAAAAGATTTTTTTTGCTTCGGTTATTGGACGTTCATCGGGATATAGATAATTTATTTAGCTTAAGAATTTCCCTGGATGTCCTCTTTTTGACATTTAGTGAGTAAAAGAGAACATCTGCATTATTTCTGTATTTGCAGTAAATTTGGATTTGTTATCTTGTATTGTAACCTTAAAGTAGGGAGAATTTAAGTGTAAAATTCTCCCTACTCCAAGATTACAACCATACTGTGTACCATAGCGCATCTCCAAGCGCAAAGAGAGGATACGATTAAAAAGAAAGGGACTGCACTTAACAGTTAAATTTCCACCTTAACACAAACATCTATTCAATGGAAGGTTAGATTGTGTGATACGTACCCTTGATTAGCAGTTAAAACCGGTCTATCCTACAAAGAGGATGGTTATGGTTAGCCCACTCTTGCATCCTTTTACGTATTTATTTATTGAACAGTTTTGGTATATTCCACAATTTCGTGGGTTAGCCCATTCGTGTTTTCAAATCTTTGTTATTTTCTATAATGCAAAATCACTTTACTGGAGAGATTTATGTTATAATATACGGAAATGTTGGTTAGACCGGTTTTGCTTTAAAACTTTAGGTCATTAGAAGTGATTGCAATCTATAACTCAATTATCAACAAAATGTTGGTTAACCCACTCTTGCCCTCATAGCCTCAACTTACCCTGGGAAAAACATTAAAAAATAGTTAATTTTTAGGAAAACATTATATTCTAGGCCTTTTATTTGAAACCCATCTTTGGCTCAAAAAATAATTGGCAACTATATCTTCATAAAATTATACAGTGCGCTGGAATAAGTGTTACCCATCCCTATTAACTTATTTATTTTTAGCACATAAGCAAAACGCTTTGACAGGTCAATTTTTAAAATAATCATAGTATATTATAGCATAAATGTTTCGAACTTTACGCGTTTCCTCTTCAGGTGACAGGCATAACTTTGATTTTTGTAAATGGGAAAGTACATCATGTGACACCTCATTTAAAAGCTTTTGAAATACTTATTACAAAAATGTATAATACTTTGATCCTTTTCGATAGCGCAAAATTTTGGGTCGAATTATTTTTAAATGCATTAATTTTTTTACAATCCTGAGAAAACTAATACGTATTTTTGAAAAATTTAAACGCAGAATGAAATATTACATTATTCCGACAATAGGCCGAAAATTCCTTAGAATATCTAACGAAAAAGTTTCTTTAGAATGTGGTATTTGAAATTAAAAATAACAGCAAATGTTTTCTTTTTTTTTTTCACCACTGTAACTTATTAAAATAAACATTATAGAAGTTCTTAGGGACTTTCGACCCTCAATAATACTATATATAGTCTTTCATTTTGCGTTTAAATTTTTCAAAAATACTTAGGTATTAGTTTTCTCAGGATTCGAAAAAAAATATTGCATTTAAAAAGCATTAGAACGGAAATTTTGCGCCTACGCTCTTAAAAAGTATTAAATTATTATACATTTTTCTAATCAGTATTTCAAAAGCTTTTAAATGAGGTGTTGAATGATGTACTTTCCTATTTAAAAAAAATCAAAGTCATAACTGTCACCTGAAGAGGGCTTGCATAGAGTTCGAAACATTGATGCTATAATATACTATGATTATTTTAAAAATCGACCTGTCCGAGCGTTTTGCTTATGTGCTTAAAATATATAAGTTAATATGGAGGGGTAACACTTATTCCAGTGCACTGTATATAACAGCACCACATACCTCAGTAGCCATTGCTTCCTTTACGCTTGGCTAATTTCTTCCATTTTTTCCGGACCTTCACTTGTCTCCAAGGGTATTACTTGTAATAAACAGGAATTTTTGCTACAAAATATGGAAGAAAGGTTTTAACCCGGATCTCACCTTCATCAGCATGTCTAGAGAACCGTTGCGTTAGAAGGGTATATACGCCTATACCAAAGACACAACATAGGCCCTTGGGAATAACCGTATACAGCGCTATAAAAGCTCCCAAAATACCTTTCAAATGAAGGTTTAATTTCATAAAAGCGGACTGGGAAAAATATGCTGATGAATTGGAAACACAAGTGAAAAATATAGTCCCTATCCCCAAAAACTATGATGCGTTCATCAAACTTGAAAAACGAACCTCATGCAAACACATACCCAGAGGAAGTCAAGAACATTACATATTTGGTCTGAACGACGAAACAAAAGACGTAATGACAAAAAACACCGAAGAATACAGATATTACGGCAAAAATTTGGAAGAGATTGCAGCAAATACTAAGCGCCTCAAGACAAGAACTTTGGAACGAGACATTAAGTGAAATGGATATGACGCACAGTAGTAAGCAAGCTTGGAATATGATTAAAAAACGTAACGGTGATCCCACAGTAGTGATGTTGATTATAGTTACTTTCGAGGATTCGTTACAAATCGTTACTTTTGTATAAAGTAATCATTTACAGTACTCGTTACTTTGGATTACTATGATTACTTTTGTATTTGAGTACCGGTAATCATATCGAGAATCGTATTTCTCAGTAGGTAGGTATTTTGTATAGGTATTCCGATGTAACAACGACCTTCACCGATCTGTTTAAGGGATAAATCGTTACTTTTGTATAAAGTAATCATTTACAGTATTCGTTACTTTGATTACTATGATCAGTGGCGTACTGAGCATGGTTCCGCGAGTTCAGCGGAACCAAGGCCCGGGCCCCGCAGGGGCCCGCATTAATGCGCTTTTTGCTTCTTTTGTTTCTAATTTGATGGGGCCATTTTGAACTACACAACTACACACATAGAAGATGTAACTGTTTAATAGATTTTAATTTTTGTTTAGGTACTTAATAAAAACGAAGAATACCTATTCCTCAAAAAATTTGAAAACAAAATTTATTGAAATACAGGGAACCCTGTTGTAAGGTTCCTTACACGTTTTACCTGCTTTCCAAAGCCCATGTTTCAACTTTTGTAAAGACTAACCGACACGTGATAACTCACTTGTATATTAGCAAGATTCATAAATAAGATGTAGGTAAACTACAAAGTTGTAAATATGCATTGCAAGTTTTATAAGGCCATAAAAATAATCCTAATACAATAGGCAATACTCCTGTTTATTGAACCGTCATCATTCAGCCTGTACTTTTATAGAGGTAGGTAATTCTTAAAAATTTAAATTAAATTCTAAATATAGACAATAGTGGTAAGGATAACAAGACCCTATACACAGACACTAATTTATTTTTAAGAAAATCTCGTCGTTTGATAAAAGATATCAACCCCACCGTTATCCAGGGGTTTTTTGATATATTTTTTAAGCGTTTTATCTCCCTAGAGGTTTGTTTGTAATTATTTAACTTATTTATAAATGCATCATTTTATGCAATTTCAGAATCTATTTTGTTGATATAAATTTTATTCAAATGTTAATTTTTTAAAAGCTGTGTTAGTTTTCCGATATTAATGAGGTTTTTAATCATAAGGTCTTTAATTATTACTGGAATTTTGGATGTAGAAAATATTTGAGTTTCATTATTGATAAAAACGGCTGGCGTAAAGTGATCAATCATGTGAGTATGAAAACGATAGGATAAATATTAATTTAATGTTTTAATAGTCTATTGTTTTTTTTTTAAGTTTCTAACATCAAAAATAAGTAAATTTCGATCAAAATTATGTTGTTAATCTTTTTTTTTGGTTGGTAAAAAAGTCGTGAAAATCACTTTCTAATTAGCATCCGAAATGATATTACCGCTTCACAAATTACTTTACTTATGGTTTATAAGATATGTAAGATTGGTTGGCTCAAAGTGCCTATTTTTGAAAAGGCTGTAGTCAAATGGGCTTAAACGAGTCACTAATCACGAGTGTATGCAAAATTTGAACAGACATATCTTATAACCAATTTTTGTCTTCAGGAAAACAAAAAGTCCAAAATATTCACAATTGCAAAACCTATATTTTCTATACTAGTTAAGATTTTTGGTATTACCAATAATTAATAAAGTTATTTTAAAAAAACAAAATTTGTTCCCAATTATAGTTTTTTTTTTAAATTAAAACCAAATTGTTTTTAAAATTGAGCACTTTGAAGCGGTAAAACTTACAGATCATATAAGCAATACATAAGTCAAGTAACTTGTGAAGCGGTAACGATTAATTTCATTTGGGATGCTAATTAGGGGGTGATTTTTACGATTTATTTACCAAAAAAAGTGTCCAACTTTATTTTGAGCGTTACCTACATAGTTAATATTGATCCTAGAAACTAAAAAATGATAAATTGTGATGACTTTTTCTCGAAAATTGATTCATTTTTAGTTATTTCACGTCGAAATATTCGATTTGGAATTTGACGAATAAGAACCTACATTTCATGACCTACTGGGTTTAAAGACTTCGTATATACACCATATTTTTCACTTTTTTTATAAGCTATATTTTTACTAAGAATAGATATTTTTTCGATAACATACTTACTTTTTGAGGGTATTTGCGAAAAACGGTCTCAAAACGTATTTTTTTTTTTTGAAAAATGAACATATTCACTCACAAATAATTCTAAAAGTATTGACTTAGTGAAAAAACTCTATAGAACTTAAAGGTTGCTTAGAATTAGTCAGTTTATCCAATTCCGGACTTATCTTGAACGTATGTTTTTTAAAACATACCTAGGGCAGAAGCGCACATCGGCACAATAGGTATCACTTTTTTTGTTTGATGTTAACTATGTGTATGCCAAATTTCATCTCAATCCGAGCAGTTCTTTAAAATGTACAGCAAAAACCGTGAGTAAATGGACTATAAATTAGCTTGAGTTTTTGTGATATTTTATGACATAATATGATGATTTATATTTTTTAATGTTTTGGGGGGGGGGGCGCATCCCAACTGGAACCAGGGCCCGCTGATCGATCAGTACGCTACTGACTATGATTGCTTTTGTTACTTTTGTATTCGAGTACCGATAATCATATCGAGAATCGTATTTCCCAGTAGATAGGTACTTTGTATAGGTATTCTGTCACACCCTTAAAAGGTTTCATACCGATAACGATATTCCATAACACTCGTAAAATACCGGTCCCGTTCGTTACTCGCTGGGATACGATTGGTATTTTTTTATAGAAAGTAATCAAGTGTACTGGTTGTAGATACAATAGTCGTTACCCGCTCTGATACGATTGGTACGAAGTAACGAAATAATCAGAGTAATCAAAGTAACGATTTGCCTCTTCGTATAGTAATCGTTACTTTCGGTATTCGTAAGTAACGAGTACTTTGTAACGAATAGTTACTTTTTCAACATCACTATCCCACAGAGATGAAAAAGCCATGTGTAATAACGCCAAATCAGATGGCCTACCAACTATTTCTGAATGTTAAAGCAAACCATCGTTTCAAAGCTTACAACCAAAGATTACAAGAATTCAAGAACTCTCTTGCTAAACCCATTTACCATCGAAGAGCTCAAAAATGGCATACAGGCACGTAGCCAAGGGAGGGGTCCATGGGGTCCGGACTCCTCCCAGTGTACTTATGTCCAATTTAAAAATCAGATTTACCAAAAACTAAAGTATTCTATCAGCATTTCAAATTCTTTTACCTAGATTTGCCTCTGCAGAAAAAGCAAAAGCAAAAGCCTATGGTAGCAACACTTGCTACCATATAGTCATGATGTGAACACGCCATACTCGAGGTCAATGGTACGTAGAGCATAAAACATTGGATATTTTAAACATCCATGTTTAATTTCACATCTTTCATCTATGTTCCTATGACGCATCAATTGTAAACGGTTTTTACCCGCATATTTTTTATTTTGGTGGATAGCATGTTAGATTTACGTAAACACTGATGATGATCGGTCATCCGATCGAAAACTAGTTCTGTTCTGTGATGTAGTCCTTTTTAGGGATTTTAACAAATATACCTCCTATAAAGGATTTTATCGTTTTTGTAAAGGCGGAAATACATATCCGCGCCGCGAACTCCGCGCCGTGTGAGCGCCGCGCTTTCGTGGCGCGGTTAATGTTTGTTAAAATTTTTCATTTTGACGAACCTTCCGCGATCCAGAGGAAACTTACGAACATTTAGTAATTGTAGATAATTAGTATTAAATGTTGGTGCCTACATTGGATCCGTTTTTCTCCGATCAGATCAGATCCGATATCGGCCGACGTCGGGAGTAGCTTCTCCTATTCTCATCGAGAAGTGTTTGGTTTCATTCCGATTGGTTGCAAGTTGAGTTTCAAGTTGGTTGCAAGTTGGTTGCAAATTGGTTGCAAGTTGGTTGCAAGTTGGTTGCAAATTGGTTGCAAGTTGGTTGCAAATTGGTTGTAAGATGGTTGCAAGTTGGTTACAAGTTGGGGGTTGCAAGCTAACATGTTTAAATATATTCAATGTCATCATCTCATTTTCACTTTCCACGATAAACATCAATAAGTTTGATATTTCCTTCCTAACACTCCATTACTAACAAATATTCAACTCAGGTGCCCCAAAACCAACAAACCACTCGCAAACCCGTCCACATACGTATTGCGAACCATAAAAGCATTTGTTGAAAAGCCGACAGAAGTTAGATCGTGGTGTGCCGTGTGCGAGCCGTTTGTGTGCCACTTGAAAACACGTACTAATCTAACAAATATGCTGCGCGCGAGCGGCTCGCACACCGAGCAGAGCGCATATGTATACCCGCCTTAATACATTATACAGCCAACTACAGGAAAACTTTTTCCTCGTGGATTTCAAAAATTATTGGGTAGCCAGTTGAATATAAGACCACTTGTACTCTTTTCTACGGAATCCTATATTTCATTAGTAGTCACTACACCATCAAGGACGCTAAAATGATATTAAAGATCTTCTTCTTAACGTGTTCTATCAAGCCCCCTTGACTATTAAATATACAATTATGAAATTAGGTATTAAAAACAAGTTACTAGTGTGAGATTATCGTCATATAGATGTTATATCTTAGTAAAGTAGTCAACACTTAGTAAAAGTAATTTGAAAATTTTTAAAAATGTAAGTTTTACGTGGTTAAAATATTATATTAAATTCAAAAATATTTTTAATTAAATAAGTAAATAAAAACGAATTGCAATTTTTAAAATATTAAAATATGTTTTTTAAATTTTGCATATGAAACTAAAATTTATTCTGAATATTTTTTCAATACCTTACCGTCTAATCTAACAAAAAAATTGAGTTGTGTTTAGACACTCCTGGCACATTTCCTGGCTACGTGCCTGGGCGTGGATCTTATAAAAATGGAAAATCACCTAAGGTGGACGAAATCCTAACAGAGCAGATAAAACACTTCGGACAAAAAGCGAGACAATGGGTGCTCGATCTATTTGCTCCAACTGATTAGGCGGGGAAAGAGAATCATAGAATTTCATGGCAACGCAACTTGAGGAAATCATATAGATGTACCTACATCAGAAGAACTTTAAAGGGAGCCGTCTCTGAAATCTGAATAGCTATGATGATTGCCAACCTCCGTCGCGGAGATAGCACTTGTAGAAAAAAAATAAGAAGCATTATGTCTGTAAGCAATACTTTGTTTCTACCCAGCTAAGACAAAAAATAGAAGCAGAAACAGAGACTGCACCTAAAGAAGAAGTACTAATAATTTAGTAGATGAATCTAGATTAAATAAATCTAATCTCTTTGTCTATCGAAAAGTAGAATGGGAAAGTCACACTATTCATTCATTTAATTTTCAGAATGAAAAAAAATGATATCCATTCGAAAATTATAGACCTTATTGAAATGTGACAATGTGTATAATTACAAAAATACCTCACATTTTATATTATTGCATCAAATAATTATAAGCTTAATTAAGTACTTCGAAAACTTAGTAGTCCAGTCGGGTTAGACGAATAACAAGCCTAACCTTGCATTAGGAGCTGCCCCAAATTTTATTTCTCTAATCTTTAGGGGAGGTCAATAGTAGTATAGATTTAAAATCTCGACTGAATTTTGCCGTTACGTTAGCCGCCATCTTGATTTTAAACGAGAACGGTTTTTGCTCAATATCTCCGCCATTTCCAATTTTTCTAAAAAAAGTATAAAACCAAAATTGTTCAAAATGTGATTTTTTATAATTTCTATTCTTACAACTTTTTTGGGCGGTCGATATTTTTCGAGTTATGGCGGAAAATAATGACAGTTAGAGCATGATTATTCAATTATCTCGTTTATTATTAGTTTTACGACAAAAATATTTATATACAAAAATAGACAGAATTAAATTCTACACAATTTTGATTCCTTCCATTTTTTTGCTAAAATTAATATTTAAGGTCCTACGTATGCGGCAATGGCGCGAGCGTAAGATCTGAATGATTTTATAGCAATTGTTTTTGTTCAATATCTACGCTATTTTCAACTAAAATTGCTTAAAATATGATTTCCTACAACTTCTTTTTAACAATTTTTTTCATGCAGTTGATATTTTCCGAGTTAAGTGGGAAAATAATAAAAAGTGGTGGGAGAGCATAATTATTGAATTGACTCTTGTTTCCGAGCTGCCCCAAATTTTGTAATTCTATCCTTTAGGGGAGATCAATAGTGGTGTAAATTTAAAATCTCGACTAAATTCCGCGGTTGCATTAAGCGCCATATTGATGTTAAAGGAGAACCGTTGTTGCTTAATATCTCCGCCATTTTCAACTTTTCGACTAAAGTGGTACGAACTAAAATGGTTGGAAATGCAATTTCCTAGAATTTATTTTGCACAATTTTTTTATGCGATCAATATTCTCCGAGTTAAGGGGGGAAATGGTGGAAGCGGAGGGGGAAGCATAATTATTATTGAATTGGCTCAATTATTATTAACTTTACGACATAATTGTACATAAACAAAAATAAAGAGAATTATATTTTATATAATTTTTTAAACTTCCAATGAAACACCAACCAAACTAAGTACATAAAAGACATAAATAATGACTTATATGCATTAAGTTCACTTAATTTTATTACCTACCGGGTTTTATTGGTTGAATTTGTCTGCCGATATTTTAAGTTTCATGTCAGCTAATATATTTTAATATTTCAACAATTTTTTTAAAATTTTGGACCATGTTGGGGGGAATTTTCCCACCGCCCTTGTAGACCCGCCACTGGTTCTCTCGAAAAATTGTTGCAACAATTGCAACAATTTCAGTCCTTACACTTTTTGTCGAAAAATTGAAAATGGCGGAGATATTGAACAAAAACAATTGCTATAAAATCAATCAGGTCTTACGCTCGCATTTTTACCGCATACGTACTACCTTAAATATTGATTTTATCAAAAAAATGAACGACATCAAAATTGTACAAACTTTAATTCTCTTCATTTTTGTATAGGTATAAATTTGTTGTAAAACTATAAATAAACGAGATAATTCAATAATTATGCTCTATCTGTCACTATTTTTCCCCCATAACTCGGAAAATATCGACCGCACGAAAAAAATAATAATAAACGAAATTATAGAAAATCGTATTTTTAACAATTTCTGTTTCCGCACTTTTTGTCTAAAAGTTAAAAATGGCGGAGATATTGAACAAAAACCGTTTTCGTTTGAAATCAAGATTGCGGCTAACGCAACTGTGGAATTCAGTCGAGATTTTAAATTTATACTAATATTGACCCTCCCTAAAGATTAGAAAAATAAAATTTGGGGCAGCTCGTAATGCAAGGTCAAATGCTATTCCGACTGGGCTATAGGTCATATCCAACCGATTTTATTCTGATGTAATTAAATTTAAACAATTGTCAAAGTAAATCAGATATTACATAATATTATACTTTACCATCGAGCTTTTAAATATATACTTTATAAAGGAAAATAATCCATAATTTTCTTGAAAAATGGTACCCCATGGACTAATTGTTATCAATTTTCTAGATGTTCAGGAAGTGATTGATACCAATTATTCTATATTGGAGTATTTATAGTAAAGTTATAATTTTTTTCCGCTAGGTTACTTGGAAAGATCGACTGGCTAGTTGTGTTGCTACGATGCATAGAGTTTTCCTCTCCGTTTTAGCACTTTTCGTATTCCAAGCTTCAACTGAAGATCTACGTAAGTTATATCTTTTATATTAGTGTAATAATAGTGATTTTATTATATTATATTAAAAAGGGACCATATATTTATATTATCCATATACCTATACCATCTTTCATATAATAAAATTAAAATTTTTAAAAACAAATTAAAAAAGTAGAAAAATAGAAAAATATAAATATCTGGGTACCTACAATAATTAATGAAAATAATGAATACACAGAAGAGATTAAATCAAGAATAGGACAGGCAAGAAATGCTTTCAACAAACTGAAAAAAGAATTCTGTAGCAGGGATATTACAATTTCTTTAAATATAAGACTTCAGAGATGCTACGTTTTCTCCGTTTTGTTTTATTAATTGGAAGCTTGAATATTAGAGAAAGAGGTTTCGGACTGATTAGAAGCCTTCGAGGTATGGGCCTACAGGAGGATATTAGGAATAAGTTGGAATTAATAACTTCTTACAATTAACAATACAAGGAAGAATACAGGGTATAAGGAGTCGGGGAAGAAGATGCACTTCCTGGTTAAATAATTTGAGAGATTGGGTTAACTGCACTTATGCGGATCTCTTTAAAGCAACGGTGAGGAAAGTGCGAATTGCCATGATGATTGCCGACCTTCTTAGAGGAGATGGCACATGAAGAAGAAGAATGTAATAAAAACATCATAATCATCTTTACTTTGAATAATAATAAAAATGCTATACACTCGAAAATATCAACTGACAAAATAAAAGCACAAAATACTAGTCATACATAAAAGTTTTACTGTGATGTGTATCTAATAATGAAACAGAATATGAGTATTAACTAGTAAATTCATTGAAAAGAATAATATATCTGATTATTTTCAAATATAACTTGGTTTTGATCAGCCTCTTTTTTCTGATCCTCTCATAGGTTCCTCTCATACGATACAGCCAAATCACTCACTTAAATTTCTCATCCAAGATATTCCTTTGTTCTTCCTGCCTTATATTTTGTAGTAATATGTACTTTTGTCTTGGCATTAGATGGCCCAAATATTCAAATTTTCTCTTTTTTTTTGGTAAACATTACTTGGGTCCCTTTGTCAATTTTCTATATAATGTCTTTGTCTTTGCCTATTGTCTTTGTCATTTCTGAGTTGGTCAATCCAACTTATTCTTAATATTCGTCGATAACACCACATCTGAAAACTCGCACTGCTTTCTATACTACTCTTTTTATCCAAACTTCCACGTCATACAATAAGGTACGAAACACATTTTAATTTGTAGAAGGAGACTGATATTATTATAATTAAACAGTTTCTTAATATTTACGAAAATTTGAAGTTTAGATCATATACTTGGGTTTCTAGGTATTAATCTGTATACTTAGTGCATACCCTATTCATATCTAGTAAAATTTAAAATTCTTCCGATGTTCTTGCCAATATTACAGTATCGTCAGCATATCTATTGTTATTTATCACTTCCCCTTCTTCTTCTTAAGGTGCCGAGACCGCTTGTCGATCGTTGGCTCTCATGTTGCCCAGCATATTAACAATCACTGTCTTATTTACAGCCGCACGAAATAGTTCAGTGCTAGTTTTCCCAAACCATTGGCGTAAGTTTTTAAGCCAAGGAGTTGTACGGCGGCCCACACTTATTTTTCCCATTATTTTACCTTGCATGACAAGGTGAAGTATGTCATATTTTTGTGGGTGACGTATTATATGACCAAAGTATTCCCATTTGCCCCTTTTAACCGTGTTCACTACTTCGCAACTTTTATTCAAACGTTGCAAAACCCTTTCGTTTGTAACTCTTTCTATCCAACTGATCTTTAGAATACGGCGGTAGACCCACATCTCAAGTTTTTCTAGGTTTTTTAAAAGCGATTCTGTCATGGTCTATGCTTCAACCCCGTAAAGTAGTACTGGGAATATGAATATATAACACCGAACCATTCTTATGCGAAGTTCCAAATTTAGATCATGACTGCACAGGATTTTCTTAAATTTCATAAAACTTGTTCTTGCTTTGGCAATTCTACTTTTTATTTCTGTACTAGGGTTCCAGCTTTCATTAATATGAGTAATACCCAGATATACAAGATTACTTACTCGTTCAATTGAGTCATTACCGATTGTTACGTTAAAGTTATTATTATTTACGGCTGCCTGTTTACTAATAACAATAAACTTTGTTTTTCTTGCGTTGAGTTTGAAGATGTTCAATTGATCCTGTCACTAACAAGGTATCATCTGCGTATCTGATATTGTTCATAAGCGTACCATTAATGAGTATGCCCTCTTTTGCGTTTTCCAACACTTCATTTAAGATTGTTTCAGCGTAAAGATTAAACAACATTGGTGACAATATACAGCCTTGTCGAACTCCACGCTTGATTTTTACTTCTTCAGAGCACTGATTCCCAACCCTAACACATGCAGCCTGGCCCCAATACAAATTTGCGATTATTCTAATGTCCCTACCATCCAGACCGGCAGTCTTGAGAATATGTAGCATTTTTTCATGGCGAACTTTATCAAAGGCCTTTTCAAAATCAATCGCGTACATGAAAACGTCATGATTTACATCTCTGCATCTTTGAATTAAAACTTGGGTTGCGAATAGTGCATTACGCGTTCCAAGGCCACAGCGAAAACCGAATTGAGTACTTGAGATTCTTTCCTCAATTTTTTTATATATGTTCTTTGATGAATTATTCTGAGAAAAGTTTTCAATGCATGACTCATTAGGCTGATGGTGCGATGGGTGCGAACAAATGAGGATTTAAGCCAATTTTTAGGAATTTTTCCGCTTTCGTAGATTAAGTTGAATAATTTCGTAAGTATCTTAATGCCCTCGCTCGGTACCTAAAAGCTTTAGTGTTTCTGCGTAAATTCCATTTGGTCCGATCGCCTTACCATTTTTTGTGTTCTTTATAGCGTATTGCACTTCTTCCTTAGTTATTGGACGACCGCTTATGTCATTTAGCGTTTCTATTACATAGTTCGCTTCATTCATCATCGATTAATTCCTTTATACAGGGTGTCCCGAAAAGATTGGTCATAAATTATACCACACATTCTGGGGTCAAAAATAGTTCGATTGAACCTAACTTACCTCAGTACAAATGTGCTAATAAAAAAAGTTACAGCCCTTTGAAGTTACAAAATGAAAATCGATTTTTTTCAATATATCGAAAACTATTAGAGATTTTTTGCTGAAAATGGACATGTATCATTATTATGGCAGGAAAATCTTAAAACAAAATTATAGTGAAATTTCTCCACCCCATAAAAATTTTATGAGGGTTTTGTTCCCTTAAACCCCTCCAAACTTTGGTGTACGTTCCAATTAATTCATTATTGTGGTACCATTAGTTAAACACAACATTTTTAAAACTTCTTTGCCTCTTAGTATTTTGTCGATAAGTCAGTTTTTATCGAGATGCGGCTTCTTTTTTAATATGTTTACATAAACATTTTAAGGGGCTTTTGTTCCTTTAAACCCCCCAAATGTTTGTGTACGTTCTAAATAAACTATTATTGTGGTACCATTAGTTAAATACAGTATTTTTAAAACTTTTTTGTCTCTTAGTCTTTTTTTGATAAGTCACCTTTTATCGAGATATGGCTTCTTTTTGAAAATATACCTAAAAATGTAAATTATAAATAAATTTTCAGATTATTATTAACAGGTCGCTATAGCCAGGGAGGTAGTGTCAAATTTGACCGGAGCATTTTAGCATGGCTCGTTTCTTATTATTTAGGTAGGTGTTCCAAAGCTTATTAACAAATGATGTGTCAGCTGGCCCAAAACCGGGGATTTTAGGCAAGAAAAGCTAAAATACGAAAGTTGATGGACCAACGCTACAGCTTAAATGTCAAATATTTATATACGTTACTCAGAACATTTAATGGACTTGCTTACTTGGCACCTACCTTTCACTCAGAAGATCGGGGTTCAAATCCTGGCGCGGAAAATTCTTTTTGTTTTTTAAATTGACATTTTATTTTGAAAAATATTTATTTTTATAATACCACGTTTTTATTATTTATACGAGACAATATAAAAAAAATCTGTATGTCTTTTATAGAATTATGCATAGAACTTATGAAATAGCATATATACATTTGATCATAAATATTATGATTGACCTTAATAAGCAAAACTGTTGTACATGAACCCCTGAAGCTTCCTGAGTTAGTACGACCAATCTAAGTGAAAAAGGGGGTTGGCCTCCCCACCCCACTCCCGACATTTTTTTATCTTTTTAGACAAACTGTTTTTTGCATAATTTTATGTGATGTAAAACCAAAAGATACATACAACCCTAATTTTTCAATTTTCTATCACCAACCCCCATTTTTTTAATAGCAATCTAATTATTTCCCTGTTCTCTATAACATATAAAAATGAATTTTTGTCTGTATGTCCCTTATAGAATCGTAAACTATGCATTTAATCATATTATGATGACCTCAAGCAAAGTTTTTGTACTTACATGAACCCAGGAAGGAGTTAATACTTAATAATATATACTTAATAATTAATAGAGTTAAAAGAGTTAATACTTTTTTATTATTAACTAGCTGACCCGGCAAACTTCGTACCGCCTTAAAACTAAATAATGTTTGAATGTTTAATACCTAAAATTACCAGAAAGCCAAAAATACTAAAAAATATTGCGTACCCATACTTTTTTCTACCAAATGCATAGTTTACGATTCTATAAGGGACATAGGTACAGACAAACATTCATTTTTATATATTATAGAGAATAGGGAAATATGTAGATTGCTATTAAAACATGGGGGTTGGTCATAAAAAAGTGAAAATTTAGGGTTGTATCTTTCGGTTCTACAACATATAAAATTAAGAAAAAACAGTTTGTCCAAAAAAATAACAAATAATATCTCCCTTTTCACTTAGATTGTTGGTCTTACCAACTCGGGAACCTTCAGGGGTTCATGTACAACAAATTTGCTTATTAAGATCAATCATAATATTATGACCAAAAATGCATAGTTTGCGATTCTATAAAAGACATACAGATTTTTTTATATTGTCTCGTATAAATAATAAAAACGTGGTATTATAAAAATAAATATTTTTCAAAATAAAATGTCAATTTAAAAAACAAAAAGAATTTTCCGCGCCAGGATTTGAACACCGATCTCCTGAGTGAAACGTAGGAGCCAAGTAAGCAAGTCCATTGAATGTTCTGAGTAACGTATATAAATATTTGACATTTAAGCTGTAGCGTTGGTTCATCAACTTTCATATTTTAGCTTTTCTTGTCTAAAATCCCCGGTTTTGGGCCAGCTGACACATCATTTGTTAATAAGCTTTGGAACACCTACCTAAATAATAAGAAACCAGCCATGCTAAAATGCTCCGGTCAAATTTGACACTACCTCCCTGGCTACTACAATCGTACTTAACCATATACAAATATGTGGTGGATTCGACAAATATTCAAAATATCTCGATAAACACTGGCTTATTGAAAAAGGACTAAGAGGCAAAAAAGTTTTAAAAATATTGTGTTTAACTAATGGTGCTACAATAATAATTTAATTGGACCGTACACAAAAGTTTGGGCGGGGGGGCTTAAGGGAACAAAACCCCCATAAAATTTTTATGGGGTGCACAAATTTCACTTCAATTTTTTTTAAGATGTGGCTACCATAAGAGTGCCACATGTCCATTTTCAATAACAAATCTCTAAGAGTTTTCGATATATTAAAAAAAATCGATGTTCATTTTGTAACTTCAAAGGGCTGTAACTGTTTTTGTGTGCACTATTGTATATCGGTAAGTGAGATTCAATCAACCTAGTTTTGACCCCAGAATCTGTGGTATAATTTATGACCAATCTTTTCGGGACACCCTGTATATTGAGTCCATAGTAATAGTTGACCTTCGATATCGAATATAATTTTTCCGTTTTTATCTTCGATTAGTGGAGGTTTAAATTTTTTATTCAGTCCTTATCACTTCCCCACTAACGATTATTCCTTCATTTGCGTTTGATAATAGCTTCCAGCTATTTTATATGCGCCGAAAAGTAGCCATCTACTGTCTCTTTATCAGTTGCATAACAAACCTCCGATGTAAGCCTACGTTTCGTGGACATTAAGGAAACCATTTGACAGGGTCAAATTAAAGGACGTTATCGACTTTTATGTGGAATAGAGATACTAGTAGAAATAATCAAAACTGTCGAAAATATCTACCTGAACAACACAATAAAAATTGATGAAGAACTAACTAATCCAAATAAAGCTGGTAAAGGGGATTCTCTGAGCTCTCTATGGTTCAAACTGATCATGAATGAAATAAATTTAAAAAAGTATGTGTTTAGGCAATACGTAAAGTATCCTTAACAATAGTAACCTATACTTATTGTACGGTTATAGAGTATATTCCCATAGGTAAGCTGGTTAAGAGTAGATAACGATTTTTCATATGTAATTTAAAGTATTATCTGCATAAATGGCACAAAGAATATTTGCTACGAGAGGTATATGGTTCAAAATGCATACAGTATCACGACTAATAAGTTATGTTCACATACATGTAGAGTACTTACAGTTTTATTCCTTGATGACGTGTCACATCAGAGCTCTGATTGAATTCCATAATCCATTTGGTTCATTTGTAAGGCACTCACTAATACGCTAAATAAATCATCGTCGATAATACTGAGCAGATTGAATTATCTGAGCGGTATAAAACGATAGCAAAAAAAAAGCCGGTAAAATGCGGCCTTTTTACGAATAGCGGGAGCGTCGATAGATTAGAGATGATTCTCGTTAGGAAGCTTTTGACGATCTGCCCCGGCGAGGGGTTCAAATGCGAGTCTCAACAATAACCTGGAGTTTCCAGAAAGGTTACATAAATACTACTTGAATTTTAAGTAATCAGTAGTACAGGGGCGTAACTAATTATTTTAGTGAGCCGTGTATAATATATTTATTGTACATATTGCCGGGGGCGACAGGCGAGAGAGATGGCCTATATCACCTCGAAGAGAGGGGATTGGCAAAGATGTGCACAACGATAAGAAATGTTTGAAGAAATTAGAGTTTATATACACAAGGGGTAACAACGATAAAATGGAGGAAAACGATAAGTTTTCCCCCTAGGGATAGATTTTAATCTTCCAGGGGAATCACAGCGATTTTCGTAATACCACGAAGAAAATCACCGTGAGTAGTGTGAATCTTGACAGTACGAACTAGACCATCCTTACCAGGCAATACATCTATTACCCTGGCAGTTGGCCATAAGAGTGGAGGAGTACCATCCTCCTTCAACAGAACCAAATCCCCGATCTTGACAGGGTCAGTAGGGTCGGTCCATTTATTTCTTTGCTGCAGGAGGCAAAGATAGTCTTTTTTCCACAATTTCCAAAATTGCTGTTGAATTTTACTAATACGCTGAAAAAGATTCAACCTATTTTCAGGTATCTCTGAAACACTTGGTTCAGGGGGCGCGGTTAAACTTCTTTGAACTAAGAAGTGAGCTGGAGATAGGAAAGCGAAGTCATTGGCGTCAGACGACATCCTAGTGATGGGTCTCGAATTTAGAATAGCCTCGATTTGGCATAATACTGTGTTAAACACTTCAAAGGTGAAGTGGGAATTTCCTATAATTCGATAGAGGTGATACTTCACACTCTTTATTCCTACCTCATGGAGGCCGAATTGATGGGGGTTGCGGGGAACACCCATCTTGAAAGTTATGGAGTTTTGAGTACAGAATTCCTTAATCTGTTCCGAATTATTTTGATTTAAGAAAAAATCATAGAATTCGCGCATTTCATTTTTTGCCCCATGGAAATTTGTGGCATTGTCGCTCCAAATAATACTGGGCGTGGATCTTCTGGCAATAAACCTTTTCAGAGTAAGAATATAGGCTTCTGCGCTTAATCCTGTGACGAGTTCGATATGAACACATTTAGTGCTCATGCAAATGAAATAGGCTACGTATGCTTTGTAAAGCGGTGCCTTCCTCAAATGTGAGGACTTAATTAAGAAGAACCCCCCATAGTCCACTGAGACGACTTGGAAGGGTCTAGTGGGGAGTACACGATCGGGATGCATATCTGCCATCTGTTGAACAGAATTGGGTGTCATGAATCGGAAACAGTTTACACACTTACGAATTAAGCGTTTAATCTGTCTTAATCCGTCAATTGGCCAGTACTTCATTTTGACATACGAAAGTACTGTTTGCGCGCCTGAATGTAATAACTTATGATGAGCTTGAGTCAAGATTAGTTCTACAACTCGACATTTAGAAGGAAGTAGAATGGGGTGTTTTTGATTATACGATATGGGGGCGTGTCGGAGACGTCCTCCCACACGAATCAGCCCATCATTATGTTGTAGGAAGGGGTTGAGTTTACGAATGGCTTTATTGGTCACGAGTTTAGCATTTTTCAATTCAAGAATCTCTTTTTTAAAGTAGATACTTTGGATATACCTGATGATCGCGTGATCAGCGATCTCCATTTCGGGTGGCGTCAATATATCCGTATCTCGTGGAGAGTTATTTATTTTCTTTTTAATATTACTGATGAATCTAAAAAGATAAGCGACAATTCTTTGAATTTTACGAAAAGAAGAAGATTTAGCGAATAGATTTTCAAAGGTGTCGTTGAGTTCGTGATTTGTTGCTATGTTTGAGACAACTAACTTCCTTAATTCAGGAAGATCATCCTGAAAATGAGGAATTTGATGAAGAGAAAAATCGATGGGATTGTCTCTAATAAAGCTAGGTCCGCATAACCAGTCTTCGGTGGTCTGGGGATTATCAAAGACATTTATCCCTCTGGAAGCGGGGTCAGCGATGTTTTCGTGACTTCTGACGAAATGGAAATCACAAGGAAAAGTTTCCAACAAGGAATTGACCTTTTGAATTCTGTTTTGTACAAAAATGTTCCAAATGTGTTTTTTAGAAAGTATCCAAGACAAGGCAATTGTAGAGTCAGCAAAGAGATGAGATGAAGATATACTCAAATTTTTCTTGAAGATGTGAAAAAGTCTATGAGCCAGAGTGACTCCCAACACTATTCCACAAAGTTCCAATTTGGGGATGGTGAGTTTATTTTTTAGCGGAGAAATTTTGTTTTTAGAAGCGATAAGCCGCGACGATACAGAAAAGTCTGAGTATGTCGCTTTGAGATACACACAAGTGCTGTATATTTTTTCCGATGCGTCGGTGAAAATAATTAATTGAACATCAACAACTTTCTTTTGTAAAAGTAAGCATCGAGGTACCTTGACCTCTTCTATAGTTTTGAATGTCGATAAGAGGTTTTGCCAATTTTTCATAATGATGGGTGAGTCAATGGGTTGATCCCAGTCCAATTTCTGGGACCATATTTCCTGTATCAAGAGCTTAGCGTTCACAAGGACAGGGGATAACCATCCTAGCGGGTCATACAAAGTAGCAATGTAGGAGAGAATAGTACGTTTAGTAACAACATTAGCCAATTTGAAGATAGGAGTTTTAAACGAAAAGTGGTCGCGTTCTGAATCCCAGAATATGCCTAAGACTTTATCAGATCCCGTGAAGTTAAGACTGACTTCAGAGACGGGATTTAAATTGTGTTGAGACAGAAATTCTGAAGAACTGCAGTTCCACTTGTGGAGGAGGAAACCATGGGTTTCTAGCAAAGAAGTTAATTGTTCGAAAAGACAACTTAATTCATGAAGACTGTCAGCACCGCTGATCAGGTCATCCATATAGATAGATTCTTGCAGAACACTAGTAGCAAGTTCGTGGGTATGTTTGTTGTTGTCAGCGATGTGCTTGATAACTCTTTGAGCGATAAATGGGCTACTTGGGAGCCCGAAGGGTAATCTTTGAAATTGATAGCACCGTAAAGGCTGCTGAATATTGTCCCTAAAGAGAAAATTTAACAGAAATGTTTCAGTGGGACAAATGGCGATTTGTAGGAACATAGCCTTGATGTCGCCTACTAGTGCGAATTTAAACTGACGAAACTTAGCGAGAATGTCAAAAAGTTCATGTTGGACGACATAACCTTTGTCTATGACGTCACTGAGGGAGATTCCCGTAGACGATTTATTGTTTGGATCGAAAACTATACGAGTGGAAGTAGTAGAGTTGGATTTGAAAACGGGAAAGTGAGGGAGAAAGTAATTAGGTTTACCTGAGTCATTTAGCATTTTTAACGGCACTTGAATTATTTGTCCGTTATTGAGATATTCCGATATAATGTCCTGATATTTTTCCAATAAATCAGGGTTGAGTTGAAAACGTTTCTCGAGACTGAGAAAACGTCTTTTTGCCGAGAGAAACGAATTTCCCATGTCTATATCTTCGATAGGGAGTTTGAGATTGAGTGTGGACTCATATCGTCCATTGGGGAGAACATTAACATGTTTTACAAAATTAATTTCAGCGGGGTGATCATTAATGAGATCGGTGTTCTGAGGAGCGGCTTCTTCCAGCTCCCAGAATTTTTGTAAATGATCGGATAGTTCCTCGTTGGACACTACCGGCTCATTTACGGCGGAAGGAGTGTTATGAGAACAACAAGTAACGAGAGAGTTTGAATAAAATTCCAAAGCCTTTTTAGTATTTTTCGACTTAAGAGCAAAGTCTGGAACTGACCCTGATATCGTGTACCCGAGTAGAGTGCGTTGAAGAACGGGAAGACCTTTTCCCAAACGAATTATTTCAGGTTGAATGATATCGTTATACAGGTCTGCACCGAGCAGGATACCAATTGGGGATGTTACATGGAACATCGGATCACCTAATGGTATCTCTGAGGGTATGTTTAGTTTGCTCGCCGAAATAGAAATTTGAGGAAGCGGATTTGTTATCTTTGGGAGTACAGAGCACGAGATGTCAAAAGGAACGTCGTTAGCGACAGCGAAAATTGTTGTATCTACAATAGATTGAGACGAGGATGAGGTGGAGTTAATTCCATTGATCCGTAATTTTCCATCTCTAGTGGTGAGTGACAGTTCCTTTACGAGGTCAGCACTAATAAATGAAACCTGTGAGGCCGAGTCTAAAAGTGCCTTTGCGAAGACCCTCTTGCCGCTAGGAGCGACAAGATAGACCTGGAGTGTGCTTAATAACACCAAATGATTATCAAGCGAGGCTGCAGATAGAGCCATTGAATGTGGAGTCGAATTTTGAAGATTAACTTCCGTTTCAGGAGCTCTAACATGTGAGGGCCCCTGTTGTGAATTACCCTGTGTATGGGAGTTATTTGAGATAGCGGTTTTATTATGATTATTTGAGTTGTGTTGGCCAACAGCCGCGGAAGGGTTACTATGACCCGTTTTGTCGAAATGGAGCAACGTGTGATGACGAGATTTACAAACTATGCAAGAGAATTTGGATTTACACTGATCGAGCATGTGAGACCCAAGACAATTAATACAAAATTTATTTTGTTTGACAAAACTAAAACGTTCTTTAGAATTCAACTGCTTGAACTGAGGACAAGAGTAGATCGAGTGAGAGTCGTTGCAATAGGAACATTTCTTAGGACCTAAGCGAGGCGAAAGGTTACTGGTAGAAGTGTCTGAGGCTAGGTGTAAAGAGTGTCTGGAAGTAGTAGTCGATTTTGGTTTTGATTGAGATTGAATATTCTCAAGATGAACAACGCGTGTCTCGATTTCCCCTAGAAAATGGACAAAATCAGGGGTAGCTTGGCTACCACCGGATTGGAACTCAAGAGCCCTAATGGTAGGTGCGTCGAGTTTCTGAGTAGCGATATGTATGAGAAGTAAATGCAAGAGATCTGAAGGGGGCCTATTCAAGTTCAATAGGGCCTTGAAATTATTTGACATGACCGTATGAAAATTTCTTAATTGTGAGTGATTTGCGTTTCCAGAAATAGGAGGCGCATCAAGAATTTGAGAGATGAGAGTTTTGATAAGCGATTTAGAGTTGGCGTACCTTTGTGTCAGGTTATCCCGGGCTATTTTGTAATTGTCACCTGTGAGTGGGATATGCTCGAGAAGCGTCAAAGGCTCGGAAGTTAGAAAACTTTTGAGGTAAATGAGTTTTTCCAGATCACTTAATGTAGTATCAGATCCTATTATTGTATCAAAGGTCTCAATGAATGAATTGTATTCAGTAACTAAGCCACTAAATGGTTTTAACTGAATACGAGGGAGGTTTACTGTTCGTTGCCTAGCCATAGACTGTGAGGTTAGAGAAGAATTAGGGTCAAATTGGGGGGAGGGGGTAGCAGTCACATTAGAACTTTCAATGACCTCTAACCTTTCTTCCAATAGAGAAATTGTATCCAAATATTTATCAAAAACCACAGAGGAATCAGTAGAGGGGGTAGGTTCCTCGGGGATCGTCTCCAGCACATTTTGAGCATCGCGGAAAAGTCCGTAAGAATGTTTGAGTTGTGAAATTATTTCACGAATTTTATATTTGTTTAGAGAATTAAGAGTTGTGGGAACCGAATCAGCCAACTTGGTTATATCAAGTTTTGCGGTGAGCCTCTGTCGGTTATATTTTGATCGGTCAGCCATGTTGCGAGAATGTGAGATTAGATAGATTATTTGCAAATGTCTAAACCTATAAATCGATGCGAAAATGAGAGAATATGTACAATATATTATATATTACACGTTTAATAGTGTGAGATTGGCTTAATAGTATCACCCTGTATGAGCGCAGATTAGTATATGAAATGCAAAACTATAAAATTTCAAAATATATGCAATTTTCCAAAATGGGTATTTTTCAGCAAGTGTGAGACACCCTTAACAAGTATTTAAATTAATTAAATTGAAGGAAAAAACAATTATTTATTTTCTATAGTTTTCTAGAAGTGTAAAATGAGCTTAAGCGAAGCTAAATGTAGCAAAAACTTACAATTTATGCAAGAAAACAAAATTATTTTTAATAATTTTTGTAACCTGTGAACCAGGCTTAATCGGATTCAAAATTATAAATTTAATTTAAATCAAAAGGTTGAACAAACAATGTTAAAATTATAACACCCGTACTATCAGCCAAGAAATGAGTACACTTTTTGTATACTATAAACAGAAAAATATATTTACGAAAATAAAATAATGTAATATATGCAAATATTTTTTCATACAAACAAAACGACTCCTTTATTTGAACAAAGCAAGTAGTTTCTGAAATTGCACGTGTAGACCGGGCTTAACAACCTACCAGCTATTGTAGAGACGTGCTGGGTTAAATACTGAGAATTTGAGTGCAGAAAGAGAGGAATATTTTATTTTTGTGCCGGGGCGGCGTGGCTTGGAAATTTCCAAATGCAACAGAAAGACACTATAAATGAAAAACCGTTATTCTCAGAATAGAGATTATCAAAATATGCAAATACGAAGGACCTTGAGGATTTAATTAATAAATAATTAATATGATACGGCTCGATGGAACAGAAATGTTTAGGCAATACGTAAAGTATCCTTAACAATAGTAACCTATACTTATTGTACGGTTATAGAGTATATTCCCATAGGTAAGCTGGTTAAGAGTAGATAACGATTTTTCATATGTAATTTAAAGTATTATCTGCATAAATGGCACAAAGAATATTTGCTACGAGAGGTATATGGTTCAAAATGCATACAGTATCACGACTAATAAGTTATGTTCACATACATGTAGAGTACTTACAGTTTTATTCCTTGATGACGTGTCACATCAGAGCTCTGATTGAATTCCATAATCCATTTGGTTCATTTGTAAGGCACTCACTAATACGCTAAATAAATCATCGTCGATAATACTGAGCAGATTGAATTATCTGAGCGGTATAAAACGATAGCAAAAAAAAAGCCGGTAAAATGCGGCCTTTTTACGAATAGCGGGAGCGTCGATAGATTAGAGATGATTCTCGTTAGGAAGCTTTTGACGATCTGCCCCGGCGAGGGGTTCAAATGCGAGTCTCAACAATAACCTGGAGTTTCCAGAAAGGTTACATAAATACTACTTGAATTTTAAGTAATCAGTAGTACAGGGGCGTAACTAATTATTTTAGTGAGCCGTGTATAATATATTTATTGTACAGTATGAACTAAAAAAAGACACCAAATGGAAGAAAAACCACTTGAAATTAATTGCCATGCAGATAACGCAATACTAATCTCTTAAAGTAAAGAGGATTGGTGCAGCATAGAGTTGCACAAGTTTGACTTGAATGTTTGAACTTGACTTGAGTTTGACTTAATTTCAAGTCAAACTCAAGTCAATCTTTCTGACAAATATTTCAAGTCAAGTCAAACTGGTCAATCGTACAGGTTTGAAAATTCAAACTGTTTGTCAACCTAGTTTGAAAGAGTTTGAAAAATAATTTATATAGTAGATATATTTTTTGTCGAGATACACATGTTAGTTGGCAATTATGATAAGAAAATTAATAATACAATGAGTGCCACATAAAAGTCAAAATTTTCAATGCGTTTTAATTTAAAACTTTTAAATGTAGATATTTATTTTTTTCGAATCCTGAGAAAACTAATAATAAGCATTTTTGAAAAATTTAAACGCAGAATAAAAGATTGCGTTATTACCGAGGGCCGAAAGTCTCTTAAAATAAATAAAAAGTTTCTTTTGAATGAGATATTTGCAATTAATAATAACACTTAATTTTCCTTTTTATGTTCACCCCCGTAGCTTATTAAAATAAGCATTATAGAAGTTTTCAGGGACGTTCGTCCCTCAGAAATAATGTAATCTTTCAAGCTGCGTTTAATTTTTTTTTAATTCTTATTAGTTTTCTCAGGATTTGAAAAAAATTAATACATTTAAAACACATTGAACATTTTGATAAGCGACATGTTACGCCTATGTCCTTAAGGGTTACAATAAAATAAGACTGTTTGGTTTTTCAATGGACAGCTCAAAATAAAGTGATTTGGAATTTTTATGACTTTCTTTTATTAAAAAAGGCATCTATTTATCTTAGGGCCAGTTCGAAAAAACATGTCGTATTTACCAAGCTGCTAGTTCACTCGAAAATATGTACCACAATACATAAATTAGTATTGGTGTGTACTGGTTGGTATTTCTTTAAAATTTAAAACTAACCATAGGATTATTAGACCTGGATCCCGCGTACCAAAAAAAAGTTGAACAAGCTGAAAATTTGTTAATAGCTTAACGGTGTCTAGTCGGACAAACCTTGATGTACGGGAACACTGGAACAGGGGAAGTTTTAATTGTGGAACAGTTTAAAAATTTGGAACGTCAGATTACGAAAACGTCCCATGTATTTTGCCGGTCAGAACATCCAATTGATTTGTTACCCTTTCATTAAACTCTCATGCAAAAATCAGACTTCTATTACTAACCAACATGATTCCTGTCATTTGACATGTTCTTCGTGTTCCACTCATTAAAATGCCCAGTTGGTGATAAACACCAGTCTGATTTTTGCATGTGAGTTTAATGAAATGGTAACAAATTAATTGGAAGTTCTGTCCGACAAAATACATGGAACGTTTACGTAGTCTGACGTTCCAAATTTTTAACCTTTTCCACAATTAAAACTTCTTCTGTTCCAGTGTTCCCATAAATCAAAGTTTGTCTGACTAGACACCGTTAAGCTATTAACAAATTTTCACCTTGCTATTAATCAACTTTTTTGGTACGCGGGATCCAGGTCTATATGGTTTTATATCTACAATTTAAATTTTTTTCGGATACAGGCTACAAATGTTGGGTTTAAATTTAAAAAAAAATGTATAATTATGCATTAAGCTTTCTTAATAATTATCCTAACTGGCGCGTTTATTGGGTTTTATTTATCTGTCTGCGGTTTAAATATCGTTTCAGCCAATACATTTCTATGTTTATTGAAATTTGTCAAAAATTATATATTTTTTTTACCTTGTTGGGAGAGGGGAATTTCCCCTACCCTTCCCCCTCCCCCGCTGATCCGCCACTGAACAAATAAAGGCGTAGGCGGTCTCAATTTAAAATTGAAAATAAACACATTGCGTAATATTCAAACTATTCAAACTGTTTGAAGATGTTTGAATTCAAGTCAAACCTAAAGATATCGAAATCAAGTCAAGTCAAACTTTTTTATACAAAAAGTTTGATTTTCAAGTCAAGTCAAGTTTGTTGAGTAAAATCAAACTAGTTTGACTTGATGCATCTCTAGTGCAGCATACAAAGTTACTTTAACGAAAAGAGACAAAATGCATGGTTATAACAGCAAACCTACTAAGATATAAATTAGAGTTGGAGGATCAGATAATAGAACAAGCAATAGAGTTTAGACAGTAAGCGTGGGCCAGGCATGAGAAGACACTCGTGGCTCCAAAATCTGCGGAAATGGTTTGGGCTTACATCAGTCGAACTATTCAGAAGTGCCATAAGCAAGATCAGAATTTCTAATGTTCGCCACGGACAGGGTACTTGAAGAAGAAGAATGGAGTTTAAATATTTAGGCATCACACTATCTACCTATGGAAAACTCGAAACAGAAAGGGAAGATCAAGTGACTAGAGTAAACAGAGTTGCAGGATGTTTGAATGAAACAATACTTATGGAGAAATAAAAATATCGGCAAAGAAATGAAAGGCAGAATCTACAAAACAGTCTTCTTCTTCTTATTCTTCTTCTTCTTCTTCGTCTAGCCATTCACGTCCACATCTGAACATAAGCCTCTTCAAGTCTTCCTTTCCATTGTTTTTTGTTTTACGGTACTTGTAGCCAATTTTTCCCGGCAGTTCGTTTCAGATCATCTGTCCATCTCATAGCAGGTCTCCCTCTGGGTCTTTTGTGTTCGTATGGTCTCCAGGTTAGAATTGTTCTGTGCCATTTGTTAAGATCGCTCCTAGCTACATGTCCAGCGTATTCCCATTTTAATTTTGGTGATTTTTGAACCACATCGGTGACTTTGGTTTTCTGTCTTATCCATGTGTATGTTTTCCTGTCCTTAAGTGATATGCCAAGCATAGCTCTTTCCATCGCGTGTTGAGTGACTCTGAGTATGTTCATATTCTTTTTTGTGATTGTCCATGTTTGTGCTCCATATGTTAATATCGGAATAATGCATGCATCAAAAACTTTAGATCTAAGATGTAGTTGAATTTGCTGATTTCTGAGTATATAGTTCAGTTTGCCAAATGCTGCCCATGCTAACTTTCTTCTTCTTTTCATAGTTTCTTTTATTAAGTTAATATATCTGCTGTCTATTCTACAATTTTGCATTGCGTTTATTACGGCCGTGTGTTCTATAGTATCGAAAGCTTTTTCGTAGTCTACAAATGCTAAACAGTCATCAGACCAATAATGACATACGCGGCAGAAACACTACCTGACACAGAGAGAACAAAAATATTGCTAGGAATACCAGAAATGAAAACCCTTAGAAATATCTATGGTAAGACATTATGGGTCGAGATGTACCACGATAAACCACAAAGAAAGTACAGATAAACGGCAGAGATCCAAGGTGAGAAACATCAAGGACTGGATAAGAAATATAAGAAGAATGGGACAATCATGTAAGCGGAATTACAACAAATAGAGTAGTAAGGACGGCGAGAGACGGTTTCGCAATAGGAAGACGATTAGTGGAGAGACCACGAAAACGATGGAAGGACAACGTACTTGAGGAACATTGAAAACCAGGCAGAGTCATGTCTACATAAAACGAAGAAGAATTAGAAAACAGCCACACTGCCTCCAATTCCATTAGCGACACTTAAATACCAAATAAAAAGGAACTAGGAATTAGGAATAGAATTATACATATTGTGATGCTCTACTTTTTCTATTTATTTAGATTAATTAGCAAATTCTTAATTTAATTGATTATTCAATTATTTCATTTCTTGCCTATGTAAAAACACAACTAAATTCCAATTAAATTTTCCAATCAATTTTATTCTCAGGGCTAATCTTGTATTTGATACAATACCTGTGATCTGTGGCTTCTAGTATTTCTGATTGCTTACTTCTTTCAGGGTAGAAACAGGGAAATTGAAAACACTCAAAATCATATAAATGTAATCTATTGTTTTTATCAAATAAGCCGTGTACATAAGATTCAAAAAATACTAAAATTTAACTTTGTTGCAACAATCTCTAACTTAATAAATTAAACTATAACTCTGATATCTCCTTGTTTTGACAAAATATTTATTTGATTGGTTTCTTATTTACTCATACAAAAATGAATGAATTTGGTTTTTCTTCTTTTGAATTGATTTCTCAAATTTGAAATGACTAACTGCGTTAAAAAATTGTTCAATAAACAAATAAACAAATATGGTTTTGATATAAATAAATTTTCTCAATTCCGACAAATGATTTGACTAATCTTTTATTCTTCACTCCGTCGTTTTCTGGATTGCGCCGCCCTTGATTCTCCCAGCACGTACTCTCTGGATGTTGCGAAAAAGTCCCTCTCGTCCAAACTGCTTCCAAGAAAAACACACAGGACTTGCTCGAATATCTTGTGCACAAACGGATAATAATCAGCTACTCGTTCTAGACAAAACAAAGGAATCTCCCTCGGACCAGGAAAATTAACTCTTCAACCGGTCGACGATTTGGTTTCAACTTGATTCTGCTCGCAAAGGCCGATCACACCACTCTACACTGATTCTACACTTTATAAAAAATTGGACTGCTCTCTTCCGATGTCAATTACACAGTGTCTTTATTTTTCTCTCAAATCCATACTCTCACATTCATTATCCTTTCTCCTGATATTTTCCATCCAATAGACAACAACCTCTCTCAAACCATTTATTTCTTAAGAAACCAAATATTCTTCCAACAAGTTTTACAATTTGTCAAATTTCAAAGAAAATCATAATTAGTTCTTTACTACTTTCTACTTTTACAACTAAAAACTAATACAGTTTGTTTACCACATTAAAATACCTTCCCGGAAGGATCTTAACACCGTCTTTGTTTTTCACCACGATGTCCACTATCTAATCACCGCATTGTTTGTTCATGTCCTATGCATTTCGTCGAATCACTTATTTGTCGTTTCACTTTTTCCCGAAACACTTGCTTAATAGCAAAATTAAATTCTAAACAATTTTGGTGATATACAGGGTGATGAAAAACTATGATTTCATGGTCGTTGATATAAATTTAATTTTTTCTTAATTTCTTTACAAAAAAAAACAATTCTACAACAATATATTATGGAAATTTATAATTTTGATATAAATGAATTAAACATATTGGTATATAAGATCTCAAATATAAAAAATTGGTGAAGAACGATCTACGAAAGAAAAGTTGTTAAATAGAAAACTTAAAATCGAAAAAAATCTGTTTATTTTCATAGCGTAATTTATTAAATTTAAAAAAAAATTCTTACCTGGATTTTTTATTTATACATTTTTCTCAATATTACGTTTTTATTCATATAATAATAATTTTCTTTAGCCTCCTTTATACACGTGTGTCAGAAAAGCGACCCAAATTTGATACAATGTTTAATGGCAGCCGTAGAAGACGTGAGACCGTTTTTTGTAGATGGTAAGTCCAAAACTGTTCATTTGTGTAAACCATGGTCACTAACGTCTCGTAACGCGACAGTTCGTAACCCAACAAATTCGTAACGCCGTAAATTCGTAACTTCAAAATTGTATTATTGTGTTATTACAGTTGCAATTAAAATTACGTTTATGAATTTAACGAAACAGCATCAGGATAAACATTTTTAACACGTTGCATATTTCGTGGAAAAATATATTTTTAAAAATTAGTACCCCATTTTGTTTATTTAAAGTACGTCTCAGCGTGTCTAAATTCATCTTTTAAATACGAGCGTGTTTTAAAATTACCATGGCAACATCTACAGTTTTAAAAATTGATCTGACCTGACAGGAGTAGGAACATTGTAACGCCAAATAAATAAAATTGGAATACAATATTACTAACAAATGTTTCAAAAAAGCTTTATTCAAATATTTGAAAATCTTAATATTTTAAATGAATGTGAAAAATACAGGTGGTGTTTGAAATATTTATACCTCCGTTTTTTAAATCAGAGGAAATGCTGTTCAAATGAATACTAACTTAAATCGACCCTTTGTTTATCCTCAACGTACTTTGCAATTTCGAATGAATAGATAACATAGTCGACGCCTTGTACTGTTCCGACATTTTCTGAAGGTAAGCAAGCACAACTCGTTCATCTGTATCTGTTACCTTTTGCTCTTCCATCCATTTAATGAACTTGTATTCTTTTTTATAAGCGTCTTTTGATTTTTATAGTTTTAACCGCGATTCTACTTTATTATTTAAGTAATCAATGTTAGAACTCATTTTTAAGCAATAACTATACAACCAAGAGACAGTAGTGGGAGTTGATATGGTGAAGAAAGCTGTAAATGAACTAAAAAATGGTAGAGCTCCAGGGCCAGAAAATATTCCTGCCGAAATAATAAAATGTGGCACAGATAAACTCTTTCAAGCACTTACTTGGTGTATCAACAAATATATAAACGGTGTCACACCACCCAGTTTATGGAAAGTAGCTTATATTTCTTCCATTCATAAAAAAGGAAATAAGTTGGATTGCTCAAATTACAGAGGCATATCGGTAACTAGTACACTACGCCGGGTGTACGGGCGCATTCTTAGAAGTCTCATTGAGATGGAGTATAGGGAACAAGAAGAAGAAGAACAGGCTGGTTTCCGCGCTGGAAGGACATGCACAGATAATGTCTTCTGCCTAAAACAATTAATTGAAAAAAATCAGCAACCAATCAAGAGACCCATCTCATGTTTGTTGACCTCCGTAAAGCATACGACAGCGTTCCTGTGACTAAATTGTGGAAATCACTACAAGAAACTAACATCAGCTACACTCTAGTCAAAGCCTTAAAAAATCTATATGAAAATTCTACATCACAAGTAAAAATTGGCAACACACTATCTAAAAAGTTCATAGTTAACAAGGGTCTGCGCCAGGGCTGCTGTATTTCACCAACTTTGTTCAAGATATATGTTGCAAAAGCACTAAACCAGTGGAAACGTAAATACCACGGTATGGGTACGTCGAAAGACGTTCTAAAACCGATACATACATACATACATACAGTTTGGCTTCCAAACTACATTCGTTCTAACAGCTCATATTCGAACAGAAACTTAACTAACTTGAAACATAGGACATTGGACACAGGGAATATGATTCCTTATGTCCAGCAGAACGACTTACGTACTGTATATATGTATTTACATAATTTATTTCGACGAAGCGATGACGGCCGCGAATTCAAAACTTTTTCCCCATCCAAAAAGTGCATAACGTCCCTAAAGAATTTATTTCCCCGAAGCGATGACGGTCGCGATGGTACTCGCTAATTTAATATTTTTCCCCATTAAAAAAGTGCACCACGTCCCTAAAGAAGTTTTCATTTCAGAAATTTATTTCGCCGAAGCGATGACGGTCGCTAATTTAATATTTTTCCCATCCAAAAAGTGCACAACGTCCCTCAAGAAGTTTTCACTTCAAAAATCAATTTCATCGAAGCGATGACGGTCGCTAATTTATTACTTTTTTTCCATCCAAAAAGTGCACAACGTCCCTAAAGAAAATTTCGCTTCAAAAATTTATTTCGTCGAAGCGATGACGGTCGCTAATTTAATACATTTACCCCATCCAAAAAGTGCACAACGTCCCTAAAGAAGTTTTCACTTCAAAAATTTATTTCGCCGAAGCGATGACGGTCGCTAATTTAATATTTTTTTCCCATCCAAAAAATCTTTCAAAAAAATGTTGGCGTTACGAATTATGCCGTTACGAATAAGTATAGTTACGAAGTGTAGCCGTTACGAATTGACCGTTACCATTGTGTAGTTACGAACTGTCGCGTTACGAGATGTCATGGAACCGTGTAAACCTTATATGATGCTTCTCGGAGGCTTTTTCAGTGCGTCACAAGTGACAGACGAAAAGGTACGTCCGTGATTATACACATTTATAACATTTATTCTAGTTGTTGATAGATGGCGCTATAATCGGAAAAAATGGTTTATCTATTATATAATATCTATACGACTAAAATCTAAAGTTCTTCTCAGTCTTTCAGTGTGGCTTTAATTTTGACGTCATAATATATGATTTTACAAATGTAAAGAATCATCGCATGACATTTTAGTTAAATCTGACAGTTGTCGGAATCATAATGAGCCAAATATGAAAGGGTTATTGCAGTATAACCAGTACGTATTTGCAATTTGGTATAAAAACCAATCAATCGTATTTATTGATTTGTATATTCGTATAAATTGTACAGATTATAGTGGTATAGGTAATACGTAAATCATTTTTTTTTATTATAGCGCCATTTATCAACAACTAGAATAAATATTATAACTGAGTAATCACGGATGTACCTTTTTTTCTGTCAATTCCAACTTAATGCGTTAGAAAGAAATCGAAAAACTGTGACGCACTGAAAGAAGCCTTTGAGAAAAAGTATAATATTTGTTCTCGTCTTAGGGGTTCCCGAATACAATATTCCTAAGTTAGAGCCACTTATTATGAAAGATTTCTTCTCTGAAGAAGCAGCAGGGATGAAAATCACGGTTTCGGATGTCAGTGCTTGGGGATGTTCTGACTATTTAGTTAGGTCAATGGAGTAAGTAAAATAAGCTTTTGTTGAAATAAACTCTATGAGGTATGATGAATATGAAATTGATGGAAAATTACTCAGATAAATATTCAGTATTAATGTTAACGTAGCAGTAGTAGTATATATAATAGCGATCTTTTAAATTCATGCATGAAACATACGAGTACTCCTACGTATAACTGTCACTGTGCAATAATAAATTAGTGGTCGTTTGCCAAAAGCAGATATGTCCACTTTTGGTACTTTTCAGGGGAGCAAATTCAAATTTCCACGACGGCCATAAAATTACAGTTTTTTCTTATATGTCAACTCACTAGCTGTGTAAACATTAAACTTAAAACCAAATATGATATTTCTAAAACTGTGATTTTATGGACATCGTGGACATTTGAATTTGCTTTTCTGAAAAATATCGAAAGTGGACATATCAGCTTTTGGCAAAAGGACACTTAAATAAACCTTAATAACACCGATGATTTTTTTTAAATGAGAATAGGGTTAGTGTGCTAGCTCATTTGAAAGGTTATTAAATTTTTTTTATTTTTTTAACTTATCTAGAATCATAAGTAAGCAAATTACGCTTTAAATAAAGTTGATTCATTTTTTGGTAAAAAAACTAGTGAAAATCACCCCCTTATTAGCATCCCAAATGAAATCAATAGTACATCAATAAGTACACAACTTAGTTTACTTATGTATTTTTTATATGATCTGTAAGTTTCATCGGTTCAATGGGTCGTAGTTGAAAGTGCTGCAGTGGAAAGAGCTTAAACGAGTCACTTATCACGAGTGTATGAAAATTTTGAACAGCCGTATCTTAACAAATTTTTGTCTTACAGAAAAACAAAAATCCAAAATATTCAGAAAAGTTAAACTTACATTTTTTTACTCTTTGAGATTTTTGGTACCACTAATAATGTTTAAGTTATGTGGAAAAAACAAATTAAAACTAAATTTTTTTGTGAAGCGGTAATGATTAATTTCATTTGGGATGGTAATTAAGGGGTGATTTTCACGATTTTATTTACCAAAAAAAAAGAGACTAATTTTATTTTGAGCATAACTGGCTCACTTTTGATGCTAGAAATTTTTTAAGCTTTTTTTAAACATTTTAAAAAAGTTCTGATAAATTTTCCCTGAAAAGTGCTTAATTATTTAGTTATTTAACGTTGAAATATTAGATTTGGAATTTGACGGATAAGAACCTACTTTTCCTTAGCTACAACTCTGTTTTTAAAAATCATATTTAATTTTCTTTCAGAGTTGATATGGATAATCATCATTTCATAGTAAATATTGAAATTCCTAAATTAAGAATCGAGGCTCATTACAACGTCGATGGCAAGCTGGTTGTAATGCCTATAAAGGGAGATGGACACATAGAGATAAACATCAGTAAGTATCAGTATCAGTATCAGTAAGGTTACAATCAAATTGGTATAAACTAATTCGTACTTGAAGTACTTTCGCTCCCAGAGCATCATCAGGGCCATTTAAAATAAGCCAAAAACGCTTTTGTGGCTTCAACAAAAACTCGAATCTGTTGCTTAATAAAAAATACATATAATGTTTTTGACTTACTTCTAGACACTTACATACTTCTAAACACATACACCTAGATACCAAGGATATTCTTCTTCTTCTTCTAGTGCCAACTCCACTAATGAAGGTTGGCTATGCCTATCCATTGCAAAATTTGTCTCTATCTTCTTCTTTTCTGAAAAGCGTCTGTGTGTTTAACCCGGTCTAGTCGCGGATGTTTTTCAGCCAGGATATTTGTTGTCTATCAGGACCCCTTTTTCCTACAATTTTACCCTTCACAATCAGCCGTAATAACTCGTACTTATCATTTCTAAGTATGTGCTCCAAGTATGCTGTTTTTCTCTTTTTAATGGTGGTCAAAAGTTCTCTATGTCTTCCCATTCTGTGCAACACTGTGCAGGCTGCTCTTGAATGCTGAGTCGCAACATGGTTTTTGCAAAAATAAGTCCACTGCGACAAATTTGGCATGCTATCAGTCTGACCTTCTTACTCAGATGGAGGATCGTAAGCAAGTCGATGCAATGTACACAGATTTCTCTAAGGCCTTTGATCGTGTGGATCATCAAGTTCTTTTGTGTAAGTTGGTCTTGTTTGGTTTTCATGCTGAATTTGTGGAGTGGATAAAAATTTACTTAACGGGTCGCAGTCAAAGGTGATGACTACCAATCTTCACGATGGTGAAGATTGGTAGTCATCTCTCCATTGAAATAAAAGTAAGCTCTGGAGTTCCTCAGGGTGGTCATACTTCACCTCTACTTTTTAACATCTTTGTTAATGATATAATTGACTGCTTTCGTAATAGTAAGTGTTTATTTTTTGCTGATGATTTAAAATTCTGAAGAGTTATAGGAACGATTAGAAACCAAGATTTGTTACAGGAGGATTTAGACCAGGGGTCGGCAACCTGCGGCCCGCGGGCCGCATGCGGCCCTTTGCAAGTTTTTGCGCTGCCCGCCAAAGCACCAATATAATTTTAGGAAAAATCAACAAACTTAGAGTTTGTGGCTCTAAGTTTGTTGATTTGTCGTTTTCAAGATTTTTATGCAAAATAAATGGACTGTATTTGAAAATCATTTAAAATTTGATATTTTAAAAGCACTAGACAATTTACAACAAGAGTTATTGACCTTAAGACCACACTTAAAGTCGAGGCGAGTCGAGTCAGACAACTTTTCTAATACGGAAAATTTTCGGAGGCGGGCGTTTCATAAAAAATATAAAGGTTTCTAAAACACCTCTCTCCCGAAATAGAAAAGTTGTCCGACTCGACATGAATAACTGAAGAAAAACAATCTCATGAGGCAGGTAATAAATTTTTTTAAGTGTGAGTCCAAGACCGTTTAATTGAGTTGCAATCTAACAATGTATATAAAAATAATTTTAAAGAATATAATTGCACGTTATTAAAATTTGACAGAAAACAAATTTTCAAATTTAAGAAATTTTACAAAATCAATTATTTGCATTTTCTAGCATATATTTATTATAAATATTTAATAAACATATGCTATAAACCTATAATAGGTCTGGATCCCGCGTATGAAAAAAAAGTTGACTAATAGCAAGCTGAAAATTTGTTAATAACTTAAGGGTGTCTAGTCGGATAAACTTTGATTCATGGGAACACTGTAACAGGGGCAGTTTTAATTGTGGAACAGTTTAAAATTTGGAACGGTCAGACCACGAAAACGGCACATTTATTTTGTCCGACAGAACAGACAAACTCTCCGAACAGAGATTAAACTCTCATGCAAAAATCAGACTGCTATTTATCACCTGTCATAATTCCTGTCATTTGACATATTCTACATGTTCCACTCATTAAAACTCCCATTTGGTGATACATATCAGTCTGATTTTTGCATGAGAGTTTAATCTCTGTTCGGAGAGTTTAAGTCTGTTCTGTCGGACAAAATGCATGTGCCGTTTTCGTGGTCTGACCGTTCCAAATTTTTAACCTGTTCACAATTAAAACTTCCCCTGTTCTACTAGACACCCTTAAGCTATTAACAAATTTACAGCTTGCTATTAATCAACTTTTTTTTTCATACCAGACCTATTATGCGAACAAACATTTTCAAATTTCTTAAATCAAAATATATGTAGAATGACATTGACAGATAAAAATTTACAAAATTTGTTGATGATCTCAGTGTCCCAAGCACAATTATTGGACTTAATGAATTACCAAATAGTCAAAAAAAAAGCAAAAAGCGTTTTGAATGTTAATGAATGAATAAAATGAAACATAATAAACTGTTTTTCTTAATTTTGATATATTTTATATTTACATATTTATAATATGTAATTGGAATTCTATGCTCTTCTTTTCCGTTTTAAGATTTGCACTTTTTTTGTTCTCTGACATTATTGTTATTATATAGCATGTCAAAAAAAATTTTTTTTTCTATATGTATTTCTAATAATATTTATACTCATATAATAATATGATACAAAAGCACGATTTGAGTTACATTTGAATGTGCCCGCATAAAAAAAAATTTTGAAAATGGCCCACCGTCCGAAAAAGGTTGCCGACCCCTGATTTAGACTGTCTACATGCCTGGTGCGTTCAAAATAGACTTAATTTAAATACCAATAAGTGTTCTTTCATAATTTTACACATAAGGTTGGAGGGTTGAAACGAATTATTCTATATGTAACCAACCACTCAATCCCCTTTCTTCCATTAAAGACTTAGGTGTCATTATGGATGAAAAACTTTCTTTTGTAGAACACATTAATGCTATTTCTGTACAAGCATCTAAGCTTCCAGGTTTTGTTATGAGAAATTGTTGTTTTTCTGTGGTGGCAACGAGATTGGTTTATTGCTCAATTGTTAGATCCTTGTTGGAGTACTGTTCGGTAGTTTTGTCCCCTTACTATCAAAACCATATTACGGTCGAGAGTATCCAACATAAATTTTTACGTTACTGCGCATTCAAATCTTATCTAACCATAGTTAACCATGATTACTCAACTGTAGAAACCCATCTCTCTCTACTTCCTCTCAGATTACGTCGTGACATCTCTGGTGCAATCTTTCTACATAAGTTGATTAACGCACAAATTGATTGTCCAAGTCTCTTAAGCCAAATTGATTTGAATGTTCCCTATCGAGCCCATCGCTATCATAAAACATTCAGTGTCTCTTACCACAGAACATCCTATGGTTTTCATAGCCCAGTCGATAGGTATATGGGATTATTGAATAGTAGTAATGTTGATGTTTTGAATAATTCATTGGATCAACTAAAGAGATCTCTGGCTTTATGATGTTCATGTTCATTGTTGTAAAAACGTCTGTTTCATTATTGTTAATACGTCTTGTTAAATTTAGTGTTATATGTTATATTTGTTACATTTTATATTTTAGGTATATTGTGATTGTTTGTATTATTGCATTGTATCTTCTTATGAGTAGGTACTAGTTTTATTGTGTTGATGCGAGATATTATTATTATTTACTTTATAATTACACTATTAATGGGAGTTTCCCGTATGATTAATAAATAAATAAATAAATAAATAAATGCTCTATTCATCGAGTTTCTGATTTAGGATTTATATCTTACGTGATCCAGACTCCTAGGTATTTTATTTTGTCCACTTGTTCGATATCTTCATTTTTTATATGGATCCTTGTTACGACTTTACCCCTCTTACTGATCACCGTGGATATATCACCATAGATCACCAAGGATATTAATTTAATAAAAAAATCTATACTACAATCAAACAGGCAGCGGTCGTACGGGTGGAGGATAGTGAGACAAGCTAAACAGAAATTCAAAGAAGTGTCAGACAGGGATGCGTGCTGTCGCCACCATTATTTAACGTGTACTCCTAACTAATATTTTAGGAGGTATTATAGGAAAGAACTGAAGGTATAAGGATTGGAAGGAGCATCATTAATAATATAAGATTTTGAGACAATACCGCAATCCAGGCAGATAATATAGACAACTTACAAAATTCTTCTTGAAATAATAAACAGAGAAAGCAAAGAAATTTAACTAACAATGAATATAGATAAAACCAAATACATGCTGATCTCGAAAACCCCTGTTGACAACATACATCTGACATTAGAGGGTAAACCGCTAGATATGGTCGACAAGTATACATACATCGGAGCAATAATTATAAACTCACAGTTAGATCAAGATGAGGAGATGAAATATCTCGAAAAGTATTTATGAAATACAAGTGTTTACACATAAGAAATTAAGTATGGCTATCAGATTGAGGTTCGTCGAATGTTATGTTTGGTTGCAACTACTATAGGGGTAGAAGCTTGGACTCGGAAAGCCCAATCCGTAAAAAATTATAGGTATTCGAAATATGGCTATATAGGCGTATTCTGAAAATCCCTTGGACTGCAGAAGTATCGAACGAAGAAGTGTTAAGACGAGTTGGCATGGCAGAAAGCTTATGAACACAATTAAAATAGCAAAATCATCATATCTGGGCCACTTACTTTAAAGCGATAAATACGCTATGCTACACGTCACCATGCAAGGAAGAGGAGAGGGAAGAAAAGGCTTGGGAAGAAAGAAGAAACCTTGGCTGAGGAATATCAACCAGAAGGCAAGGCTTCGGAAGAATATCTTATCTTATCTTCAATATTGATCTAGATTATCTAGAGTGAATTTTTAAATAAGTATATCATTTTTAGCTGACGTCACTGCTAGATCAGAACTTATGGGAGTACAATTTGAAAAAGACGGCCAAAATCATTTAAGATTTGATAAATTTGATATAGAGGTTAAGGTAGGGGGAGGAATGGCTAGAGTAGAAAATTTGTTTAATGGAGATAAAGTGTTATGTAAGTATAATTTTATTATTTTTTTTTATTTTAGATTTTTAGAAATGTTTAGAAATTTTATTATTTATTTTTTAAAAACTGTTTTAGAACTATTTATTTTTTGTTTTTTTTTTTGGTAATTTCAAACTAATAATTTTTACAAATCTTATTGATTTTGATTGTATAATATGTTTCATACCATATAATTAGAGAGCCTAAATACCATTTACTTCGCCTTTTAATACAAAGAAAAGTGGAGTTAAAGAGATAGATTGGCCGAAAGATACTTTAATAGCTGCGTAATATTAGACTATGGGGTTCCACAGTATTTCGCGCAGCAGCCGATAGCAAAAGGTTTCAGGAAATGTAAACATGATGATGACCAACGTCTGAATACGGATACGGCACCTAAAGAAGAAGTTTGTTTTCCATGTTTAATAAATTAATTAATATATGCTCTACCTCGATTAATAATTTATTACAGGGTGCGCCAAACCTCTGGTTTTCTTTGATTACGGCTAAACTATGAGATATACAAAAAAATGTTTATAACAAAACTAATGTGTATCAAAGACGTCTATAATTTAAAATTATTTTTGATTATACAGGCTGAGTCAGAACGACGGTATGAACCAAAGTTATATTTTTTTAAATGGAACACCCTGTATATTAAATTATTTTTGTATATATTATTTAAAAATATGAAAAATTTGTAAAAGGTCTTATAGGCCTAAAGTTAATAATTTTCGAAATATTTACATTTTTATTGAGAAAAATGGTAATATTTATAGGGTTGTGGATTATGTTTCCAAGGTAATAAAAATTTAAGTGATATGTCAAGGTTTTTATAATATAGTGTTATTTGTAAATAATTTAATATCTTTTACTTTTAGCCATAAAATATACAGTGTGATTACTATTTGCAAATACAAAATTTACTCATTTTTTTTTAATGGAACACCCTGTATATTAGTTTTGCATTTTGTAGTAAATATTACAACCTTTCTTTTGGTATAAGGTTGTATGTACCTAGCATGTTTCGTTTTGTAGATATTTTAAAAAAACTATAGATTTTATGTTTTTGCGGATTTTTTATTAAAAAATTGTTTGCAAAAAAAATAATTATAATCTGGTTTTAGAAACATACACTAAAATATCAAATATGAAAATAAAAACGTAATTAAAGATTAAAATAAATCGTATGCTAGTATTTTTTGTACAATTCAATTGAATTTTTTAACTTTAAATTATTTTACAAAAAATATTTTACCATACTAATGAATGCACAAATTAGTTACTAAATTAAATAAATAACCAAATTTTAAATCTACCTTAGTAATTTTTCCACCACAGCAACTTTCCTGTACCAAATTAATTGTTAGTTATATATTGGCTTTTTTTTACTTACATCTTGAGAACATAATAATTATAAAGTATGCTTTGAAACAAATGAATGTTAAATGTATCAGCCAAATTATTCATTAATATAAATAGTATTTACTGGTGTCACAAAAGCTGGTAATACTTTTGTAGTTGAAATTTTTCTAACAATTTTTTATATTTTAAATTTTAATTTTTCACCCGAACAATTGGTGGATATGACATTTGTTTTGGGCGAAACCATTAGAAATTATTACCAGCTTTTGTGACACGAGTAGGTACATCTTATACTATTTACTTCTTAATATACTTCCATAACGTTCATTTGTTTCAAAGCATACTTTATACGTTCTCAAGATGTAGGTAAATTAAAAAGTTATTAACTGATCTTACTCGTAAATACATTATAACTAACAATTAATTTGGTACAGGAAAGTTGCTGCCGTAGAAAAATTACTAGGGTAGATTTAAAATTTGGTTGTTTATTTAAATTAGTAACTAATTTATGCATTCATTATTATGGTAAAATATTTTTTGTAAAATAATTTAAAGTTATTAAATTCAATTGAATTGTACTAGCATACGATTTATTTTAATCTTTAATTACGTTTTTATTTTCATATTTTACATTTTAGTGTATGTTTCTAAAACCAGATTATAATTATTTTTTTTACAAAAAGATTTTTAAATAAAAAATCCGCAAAAACGTAAAATCTAGAGTTTTTTAAAAATATCTACAAAACGAAATATGCTAGGTACATACAACCTTATACCAAAAGGAAGGTTGTAATATTTACTACAAAATGAAAAACTAATATACAGGGTGTCCCATTTAAAAAAAAATGAGAAAATTTTGTATTTGCAAATAGTGATCACACTATATTTTATGGCTAAGAGTAAAAGATATTAAATTATTTAAAAATAACACCATATTATAAAAACTTTGACTTATCACTTAAATTTTTATTACCTTGGAAACATAATCCACAACCCTATAAATATTACCATTTTTCTCAATAAAAATGTAAATATTTCGAAAATTATTAACTTTAGGCCTATAAGACCTTATACAAATTTTTCATATTTTTAAATAATATATTCAAAAATGATTTAATATACAGGGTGTTCCATTTAAAAAATAAAACTTTGGTTCATACCGTCGTTCTGACTCACCCTGTATAATCGAAAATAATTTTAAATTATTGACGTCTTTGATACACATTAGTTTTGTTATAAACATTTTTTTGTATATCTGATAGTTTAGCCGTAATCAAAGAAAACCAGAGGTTTGGCGCACCCTGTATATACAGCGTGTCCAATTAAGTCGGCATCATATGGGAAACTTTTTTATTTTTAGTTTTAGGAGAAAAAGTTATTCTTTATAAAAAGTTGTGCATGGTCTAAAACTTAAAATACAACCATCAGTTATCAATGTTTTTAAGCCGTATACGAGGTATGTGAAAAAATATGAATTTTACTAAGAGTGAAGTAGTTTTATTTTTCACAATATTGAAAATTGTTATAAAAAAAGTTGTTTGGAATTAAGAACTATATTCTAATATGCAATTTCATCCTTCTAATTGAAAAAAAAATTGAATTTTTTTAAATTATGGATAACCAACATTATTTTCAGTTATTTCAATTATGATAACTCTTTTATTATTAATTTTACGAAAAACACTTATTTGTAAAAAGTTCTGCATGGTTAAAAACCTTAAATACAACCATCTAATATCAATTTAATTAATTTTATACGAGGTACGTCAAAAAAGATGAATTTCCATCAAGAATAAAGTACCTTTACAGCTCAGAATATTTCAATAAGAAGGATGGAATTACCTATTAGAACATGGTTTTTAGTTCTAAACAACTTTACATAAGCACAATTTTCAATATTGTAAAAAATACCGGTATTTTATTTAAGCACTCTTGAGCAAATTCATATTTTTTGTTATACCTCGTATAAAATTGACAAAATTTGATATAAGATGGTTGTATTTTAGGTGTTAGACCCTGCAGAACATTTTATAAAGAATAACTGTTTTTTATAAAATTAATTATAAAAGAGTTATCATAATTCAAATAAATAACTAAAAATAATATTGGTTAGTAAAATTTTCAATTTTTGAAGTTATACTTCTTTACGCGCGATGAGGGTGAATTTTTATATGTTAAAACCAGGCGCATACGCATCACCCAGGCGCATACGCGCATTATAACTTTGTTCTGATTGGATGTTCAAATGACATGTCAAAAATTATCCAATATGGCAGCTGTAGGACAGCTGTGGTTTGTAGGAAAAGGTAAAGGTAAACAAATGTATAATATATTAGTTTTATTGTTGTGAGGACAGAAACAAAACAGTTTATAATATTGTAGTGACTTTTAAATAGTTTTTAAAAGCAACAGGTACGTAATAATTGTTAATGTATCATGCGTATAAACCTACCTGTTTGATCTGCCAAAATACATAGTATGTAATAATGTAATACTTTTATTTATATAATTTGATTACCATCAATATTCACCTAATATATTGTTTTCTTTCTATATGTTTTGTTGTATTTTTTTTCAATTCTAAAGTCCACTTTACATCAACAATAATTGAATAAGAAATTGACAACAAGTTATTCAAGGTCAAATTTGGCTTATACAAAACACAATTCTACATCCAATTTTGCCGTGAATAAAAAGAAAATAAAGAAATTTGACAAAATAAAACATATACAATTGTTCTATTTCATCAAATTCCTTCATTTTCTTCTACAAACCATACATTTTGTACTCGTCAAATTTGGCCTTGAATAACTTTGTCAATTTCTTGTTCAATTTATTGTTGATGTAAAGTGCACTTAAATCATTTCAATTCAAAATTAAAATAATTTGATCAATTTTCAAAATATCACAAGTTTAATGACGTTCTACACCTTCGGCAAAGAATTAAGGATTTGCATGAAATTTTAGTATGTTATAGTTTACTTCAAAAAACTAAGACTTGATTTTTTAAAAAATGTTTTACCGTGCCGTTTAATTACTATTAAGGGTCAAAGTTAAGTTTTAACATGGGCTCTTATGGAAATTCTTAAAAAGTTAATAACTTTTGACCCAAATTTACGATTTTTAATTATTTGTGCTTAAATTAAAGGTATTTTTGTAAGGAATAACATATTAAAAAATGAGGATTGTTTACCGTACCATTATTAAATAAAAGTGAAATTACTGTTTCGAAATTTAACAAAGTTGGTAGTAGTGAGATCAGCTGCACTCATAATTATATCCGAAACGTACGTGTCAATTACATGACCTCGGTGGTCTACTAGTTGTTGAGCGTTCGGTCAGAGTTCGAAACGTCCCGGGTTCCAATCCTCCTCTACGATTCATTTTTTTTTTAGTTGTTTTAATAAAAATTTTTTGAAAGTGGTAGATAAGAAAGTTAGTTTAATATTTAAATAGAATACAATTACTTCGTTAAAATTATATAATAGAAGTATAACTTCTTACGTGCGTACAAAGTACACACACATTCTTTTTTTTTTTTCTATTAGAAGGATGAAATTGTATATTAGAATATAGTTCTTAATTTCAAACAACTTTTTGTTCTAACAATTTTAAATATTGTGAAAAATAAAGCTACTTTACTCTTGAGTAAAATTCATATTTTTTGACATACCTCGTATAGGCTTACCTACGGCTCAAAAAAATTGATAACTGATGGTTGTATTTTAAGTTTAAGACCAGGCACAACTTTTTATAAGGAAAAACTTTTTTCCATAAAACTAAGAATAAAAAAGTTTCCCATATGATGCCGACTTAATTGGACACGCTGTATAAGGTCATGGCGACACTGCCAAATACTACACTCAGGTGCAAATAAATCGATCCACTTAAAAATTTGGTCATTTTTGATGCTCGAATTTCCTAAGCCTGTTGTCCGATTTAAGTGGTTTTTCACCATGTTATAGCCTTATAGGCCAGGAACTCAAGCTTTTCATCTCGCAATTTTCACAGAATGAATCGATTTGCTTGAAAATTTGAGAATAAGTAGTGGATAGTCCAAGGATCAAAATTTATATGATTCCGAAAGACGCTTTTGTCATGGGGGTGGTGGCCACCCCATCTCGGGGGAGGAAATTTTTAATTATATTTTGACCGGAAAAGTTGATAAAAACGTTCATTCTAAGCAAAAAATGTTCTATACTTTTTTTGATAAAATTAATAGTTTTAGATTTATTCGCTATCGAAAGTGTTAGTTTTGTATAGAAAAAATCAATGTTTTTCGATATATACTCATTTACAATACACTCAGTTTTTGCCGTAGAAAAATTTTTTTCAAACCAAGTTCTTGGGAATTAATTAACCTACAATTTTATATCAAAACATTTTTTCGTATCTCTGATTCTAATCTTTCTATTCTGAAGAAAATGGCATTTTTTACCAAACTACAAAAATTCTTTATTTGCTTTTAACTCCAGTTTTTTAAACTAATCATTCTAAGCCAGTCAAACTGCTAGAATCTATCAATAATACGTAAATAAATAAGAATGATTAAACCCAATGACTAAAAACAACCGCTAACTTACATTATTATGCTTCCAATTGGATTTCTCCTTTTTTTTTTTTTTCAAAAAGATATATTGATTTTTTAACCGTAACTTTTTTATTTTTTATCTTAAAAAATTTTTGTAAAAAATAATTTTGTAGGATTTTACAAGATCTATAAGCCTATTAATATTAAATTTTTGTAATCCTCAGTCGCAAAAGGAGGTGACTTTTAGAGGGATGGTAAAGGTGGTTTTTGCATGTTATTACAAGCTTTAATTGTCAATAGCTCACTTAATCTTTAACAAAGAAAATTTTTTTGTAAACTGTGTTCTTGGGAATTAAACAAGCTACAATTTCATATCTAAACACTTTTTCGTGTCTCTGATGCTAATCTTGCTATTCTGAAGAAAAGGCCATGTTTTTCCAAACTACAAAAATTCGTTATTCACTTTTAACTCCATTTTTTTAAAAACTAATCATTCTAAGCCGATCAAACTTCTAGAACCTATTAAAAATACATAAATAAAAAAGACCAAATAAGGTTAATGACTAATTTTAATTAGGGTGGTGATTAGGGGGTTGCTTGCGATCACTTTTTCGCTGAAAAAAATGGGGACTGACGTTCTTTTCATTATAAGTCACTTAATTTTTGAGCTAGAGACTTCTTTTTAATTGCAAGATAGATATTTTTAAGTACTTTAAATCAGTTTGAATAAGTTGTCCTCGAAAAATGCATACTTTTCCCGTCATTTGACTTTGAAACTAGAATATTTAGCATTTGACGAAGACGAGCCAACATATAATAAAGTATAGCTCGATTCCTATTTAATTCAAGTAATGAAGCTTAAAATAGGACAAAACCTCGCAATTTTTACAGAATGGATCGATTTGCTTGAAAATTTGAGAGTAAGTAGTGGATAGTCCAAGGATCAAAATCTATATGATGCCGAAAGGCGCTTTTACCATGGGGGTGGTTGCCACCCTATGTCGGGGGTGAAAATTTTTGATTATATTTTGACCGCAAAAGTTGGTAAAAACACTCATTTTAAGCAAAAAATGTTCTATACGTATTTTTGATAAAATTAATAGTTTTCGATTTATTCGCTATCGAAAGTGTAACGTTTTATATTAAAAGAATTAATGTTTTTAATCAGTTTCCTGCAAATAACTCAAAAAGTTTTCGTTTTATCAAAACAACTTTGCTTAACAAAAATGTACCTTTTGAAAAAATAAACAAAACCGTTTTTTTTAATTTTCTTTAAGACCAATAGTAATCGAGCTATACTTTATCATATGTTAGCTCTTCTTCGTCAAATGCTAAATATTGTAGTTTCAAAGTCAAAAGACGGGAAAACTATGCATTTTTCGAGGATAACTTGTTTAAACTAATTTGAAGTATTTAAAAATATCTATCTCCAGAAATAAAACAAAGTCTTTAGCTCAAAAATTAAGTGGCTTATAATGAAAAGAATGTCAGACCCTATATTTTTCAGCGAAAAAGTGATTGAAAGCAAACCCCTAATCACCACCCTGAATAAAATTAGTCATTCACCTTATTTCGTCTTCTTTACTTATGTATTATTAATAGGTTTTAGAAGTTTAACTGGTTTAGAATGATTAGTTTTTAAAAAAATGGAGTCAAAAGCAAATATCGAATTTTTGAAGTGTGGTAAAAAATTTCCTTTTCTTCAGAATAGAAAGATTATCATCATACATACAAAAAAATATTTAAATATGAAATTGTACCTTATTTACTTCCCAAGAACTTGGTTTGGAAAAATATTTTCTACGGTAAAAATTGAGTGAGCTATTGACAATTAAATCTTGTAATAACATGCAAAAATCACCTTTACCAACCCTTTCAAAGTCACCACTTTTTGCGACTGAGGATTTTAAAAGAATTTAATATTAATAATCTTATAGATCTTGTAAAAACCTACAAAACTATTTTTTACGAAACTTTCTAAGATAAAAATTAAAAAGGTTACGGTTAAAAAATCAATATATTTTTTTGAGAAAAAAAAAAGAAATCCAATTGGAAGCATAATAATGTAAGTTAGCCTTGCTTTTAGTCATTGGCCTTATTCATTCTTCTTTATTTATGTATTATTAATAGATTCTAGAAGTTTGACTGGCTTAGAATGATTAGTTTTAAAAAAACTGGAGTTAAAAGTGAATAACGACTTTTTGTAGTTTGGCAAAAAATGCCATTTTCTTCAGAATAGAAAGATTAGCATCAGATATACGAAAAAATGTTTTTATATGAAATTGTAGGTTATTTCATTTCCAAGAACCTGGTTTGAAAAAATTTTTTCTACGGCAAAAATTGAGTGAATGGTATATGAGTATAATATCAAAAAACATTGATTTTTTCTGTATAAACTAACACTTTCGATAGCGAATAAATCGAAAAGTGTTAATTTTATCAAAAAAATGTATAGAACATTTTTTGCTTAGAATGAATATTTTTATCAACTTTTGGAGTCAAAATATAATAAAAAATTTCCACCCCTAAGATGGGGTGGCAACCGCCCCCATGGTAAAACCGCCTTTCGGCATCATATAGATTTTGATCCTTGAACTATCCACTACTCATTTTCAAATTTTCAAGCAAATCGATCCATTCTGTAAAAATTGCGAGGTGAAATGCTTCGGTTCCTGGACTAATTGTTCTTAAAGAAAATTTAAAAAAAGGTTTTTTTTTATTTTTTATAAAGGTACATTGTTGTTAAATAAAGCTGTTTTGATAAAACGAAAACTTTTGGAGTTATTAGCAGAAAACTGATTAAAAACATTGATTTTTTCGATATAAAACTAACACTTTCGATAGCGAATAAATCGAAAACTATCAATTTTAGCAAATAAATGTATAGAACGTTTTTTGCTTAGAATGAACGTTTTTACCAACTTTTGCAATTAAAATATAATAAAAAATTTCCACCCCCCAAATGGGGTGGCAACCAACCCCATGGTAAAAGCGCCTTTCGGCATGATATAGATTTTGATCCTTGGACTATCCACTACTTATTCTCAAATTTTCAAGCAAATCGATCCATTCTGTAAAAATTGCGAGGTTTTGTCCTATTTTAAGCTTCATTACTTGGACTTAGGGCTTCCAATCCCGCAGCCTAAGTTTAATCTCGGTATTTGCGGGACTACGAATTTTCAATCCCGCGGGATCTCGGTATTTGCGGGATCCCGCATATTGAAAATAGACATATTTATATAAGGCAAATAAAACAATAAATGAATCAACTAACTCCACATTTATTTAAGTACTATTACTATTAGTATGAGATCAAAACTGTTTTTCTTAAAAAAAAAAATAGTAACAAATACTGAAAAAACAAAAAATTTATCTTCTTCAAAAAATACACCAACAAAATTTTAAAAATCAACCAAAATACCCATTTTCAACTGAAAATTAATATAGATTTAGCTAAAGCTTTCAATTGAAAATGTTTGTAAAGGATACACAACATATTGGATGGTATGAATAAAAACGGAGTGTAAACTCCGAGTAAGTTCTCATGAGTATGAGCATAAAATATAAGTTTATACTACATTTCATATGAATAAAAATATGTTGATGTGATGAGTTTCTACTCATCGTACATAAGAGTAGATACTACCGCGTGGAGTATGTACTCCAAAATTTGGAGTATAAACTACGTTCTCATTTTTATTCATACTAGCCAGCATCTAAATCTAAACTGCTATCTGCCCCAAACTCCTGCGTATTGTAGACACAATATATCCAGCAGCAGAAAATGCCCTTTCGGCTTCCATACGTCGACGCTGGGAAACTTTTCGCTGGGAGATGAAAAGTTTCATCGTCACACAACACTTGGTAACTACGAGGCTTTTGGAGATAAATCAGTAGTGCAGTCACATTTCTACGTCGTTGTAAAATACTGCGCAAAGACAAAGCTAATTGTGAAGCTAACCTTGAATGATACTGCCTTCCTTATGTATGAATAGAAAAAATAAAAGATGTGACTGGCTAATTGACACCCAAGTCTATGCCATAAAACAAAAAAAAACCTTGAATGATTTTTTTCCAGTTTTTTGATAATTTTGAGCGTAGCTACAACAGTAATGTACGCTTTTTTCAGTCCCGCAAATCCCGCGGATCCCGCACCTGTAATCCCGCATCACGCGGGATTGGAAAATGACGCGGGATCCCGCAATACCGAGATCTCGGTATTGCGGGATTGGAAGCCCTACTTGGACTATTATTCATTAACAATATCACTGTAATAATATTGTTGCTAAACAGGTAAATTTTCATTGTATACCGGGTGTACCAATCAAACTGTGTTTTTTTCTCAAAGTTCGCATCACCCTGTGGACTATTCTAGCATTTATAAAATACTGAAATTAAAACCCAACTATAGCATCAGGTCTTCTTAACATTCTGTTTTTAGATTCATTCGTTTATGTTGGATAATAAAAAAGTTAGGTCCTTTAACAAGTGGCCATGTTCGTCATCAGTACAGGGTGTTTCTAAATAACTGCGACAAACTTTAAGGGGTAACTTTACATGACAAAATAAGGACAGTTTGCTTTATAATCATATGTCAGCAAACGCTTCGTTTCCGAGATACGGGATGTTCAATTTCTTTTTTACAAACTGACGATTTCTTTATTGCTTTAAAACCAGTTGAGATATGCAAATCAAATTTGGTGGGTTTTAAGACGTAGGTATTTATTGCACATTTTTTGACATACAATTAAGAATTTAATATTCACCATTGGCGTGCATACGGGTAATATGATCATCATATTACCCGTTTGCGCGCCAATGGTGAATTTAAATTCTTAATTGTATGTCAAAAAATGTGCAATAAATACCTACGTCTTAAAACCCACCAAATTTGATTTGCATATCTCAACTGGTTTAAAGCTATAAATAAATCGTCAGTTTGTAAAAAAGAAATTCAACATCCCGTATCTCGGAAACGAAGCATTTACGGACATACGTTCACTCAACGAAAAAGGTACGTAATATCAATAAAAATGTTAATTCAGACAACAAACGCAATTCTTAAAATTTGTCCAATTCTTGGTTTTATTGGAACAACAAAGCGGTGTTCATCAATTCATTATTTTCGTTAGTTGAGCCAATGTATTACGTTTATTGAATGGACGAACATTCATTATGTATACCATATTATCATTTTATTGATATTACGAACTCAGTTCATTGAGTCAACGAACACTATTTATTGAAACAACAACGTCGTTAATTGACCGACGAAGACCATTCGTTGTGCCAATAACAGTGTTATTTCTCCTAACGTATTTCGTTTATTTCTACAATTATTTCCGTTTATTGTTACAATTAATTCCGTTCATTGGCACAATAAATACGGTTATTCTTACAAGCAATTCTATTCATTCTTACAATCAGTTTCGTTCATTCCTAATATGAACGTATTTTATATTAATAATTACTGAATGCATTAGCCCAATGTATCATATTAATTGATTAATAATAATTTTTTAAATCCCCTTTTTTGTCCTTAACCTTTAGGACTTTCCACTGTGTGATTTCTCATAATTATTATATCGCTTATACAGTGCACTGGAATAAGTGTTACACTCCCCCCCCCCCCTAATTAACTTAATTTATTTTTAGTACATAAGCAAAACGCTCAGACAGGTCGATTTTTAAAATTATCAAAGTATATTATAACATCAATGTTTCGAACTTTACACGATCCCTCTTCAGGTGACAGGCGTAACTTTGATTTTTTTTTAATGGGAAAGTACATCATGTGACAGCTCATTTAAAAGTGTTTGGCATGGTGATTTCAAAAATGTATAACACTTTAATCATTTTTGAGAGCGCAGGGGCAAAATTTCGATCGAATTATTTTTAAACGCATTAATTTTTTTGGAATCCTGAGAAAACTAATAAGTATTTTTGAAAAATTTAACGGCAGAATAAAAGACTACAATATTACTGAGGGCTGAAAGTCCCTTAGAATAAACAAAAAGTTTCTTTTGAATAGTATATTTTAAAAAAAAAATCATACTAAATTTTCTATTTTTCACCCCTGTGACTTATTAAAATAATCATTATAGAAGTTCTCAGGGACGTCAGACCCCCGATAATACTGTAATAAAATTTTCAAAAATACTAATTATTTTTTTTCATTCAGGATTCGAAAATTCATTTTCAGTTCATCTTATAAATAACATCACAAGACAATATTAAAAGTAAACACTTACAAACATAAGACACTGACAAGTTTATTTTTAATTAGAATGTTCTCCCGTATTTACCTTATCAGAAAAAACTTACTTTTATTCAAATATAAAAAATAAGTAATATCTTATCCTTATCTTCCTTCTACTACGGACTACACTTGGAAACAAAATGCAATTATTATTCGGCACTTTCAAGAAAAAGCCGTTACATTTCAAATGGTCAAACAAAACATTTACTGTCTCAACAACCACGATTATTGTCACAATTAACGCATTGATTGTGGGAATTAAAGGCAGTAGTAAATTAATTAATGCATTCGTTGGCACAACAATCAGTGTACATCTATTCAATAATCATATATTACTCTATATTAACAACATTTGTACATTGTTTTAATGAAATCTGTACGTTGTCACGATAAACCAAGGTAATTGCTTGTCATCTACGAAATCAAGAACGTGAGTTGCTGCCACAATTAACAGTATTTATTAAATATACGAAACTAAGTTATTGGCTGAATAAATTGAGTGTTATTGATTAATGTACTCTAGTTATTGTCACAATTATTATTCAATCATTGTGACAATAACCAAGTACATTCGTCAATGTCTAAAAGTTCGTTGAAACAGCAAATTAAATTGTTGTGAGAACGAAATACTATTCAATAATCACTGTTAATCAATATTACGAACTAAATTTTTTTGAATGTTTATAAAGCAAACTTTCATTATTTTGTCATGTAGAATTACCTCTTAAAGCTTGTCGCACTTATTTAACAAACACCCAGTATTGATGAAGAACATGGCTAGTTGTTAAGTCGCGTTTACACGATGGCAATTGGCGAGACAATTGTCATTGGACAATTGTCATCACGTGGTTGCGGATTGTCGGAGGCCAGTCCAGTTGAAAGAGAAGATGTTTACACGGGTCCATGATGTTTAGTTGGCCCCGTGTAAACATCTTCTCTTTCAACTGGACTGGCCTCCGACAATCCGCAACCACGTGATGACAATTGTCCAATGACAATTGTCTCGCCAATTGCCATCGTGTTGTCCAACAGAAGCAAGTGAATCAAAAAACAAAATGGTAAGAAAACCTGAGGCTATAATTCAGTTTTAATTTCAGTATTTTTTAAATGCTAGAATATTCCACAGGGTGTGGTGAACTTAAAGAAAAAAAAACACAGTTTGATTCGTACACCCAGTATACAACGACAGTTTATCTGTCTAGGCAGGGCCGGCGATAACGGGCCTGCAAGGGATGCACTGCAGGCGGGCGCTCCTGTTTGGGGGGCGCCAAAATGACCTTTTTTCTGCTGGTGCGATACAAAATATTAATTTAAAAGAGACTAAAGTGCGCCTATGCTAGTTTTGCAGGCGGGCGCCTTATACCCTAACGCCGGTACTCTAGGAACAATATTATTACAGCGATATTGTTAATTAGTCCAGAAAGCCACTGCGCATCCGCTAGGAAAAATATTCTAATTCAGATTTTTTGCACAATCTTACTCAAAAAGGACCCCTTTTAACAAATTTGCATGTTGCCAGGACCAAAAGTTGGTAAAAAATTTTTTAAACGTTTTTTTTTTTGTTTTTTTCCTAAAATTATTTTTTTTTGCATGGAACAAAATTTTTTTAGGTTTTTTGGATCATTCCAGAAAAGGTCTTTAGTGACTTTTCTCTAAAGTTGATAGTTTTTGACATATAAGCGATTAAAAATTGAAAAATTGCGAAATCGGCCATTTTTAACCCTCAAAAGCTATGTGAAAAATTGAAAATTTGAATGTTGCCAAGGTAGGTAGATATTTTTTAAACATCGATTGATGAAATCCCGAAGAGTGTTTTGCAATACAATATCAAAAACCCCTTTGTTTTTTAATTGCCAATCAAACGTGCCCGACACTATTTTCCACCTTTGCATGTGTATGCAGTATGGTGCAAATGAGAGGAATAAATTCGTTATTTCGTAAACCGGCGATTTTAAGGAAAAATCGCGAAATAGGTCGATTTTTATTTTTAAGTTATGATATTGTGGCATATATGGTATACTAGTGACGTCATCCATCTGGGCGTGATGACGTAATCGATGATTTTTTTAAATAAGAATAGGGATCGTATTCTAGCTCATTTGAAAGGCTCTTCAGTTCTCTATTCATTAATATAAACATTTACATAATTATCTATACAGGGTGTCCAATAATTTAATTTTTTTGTCAATTTGGCAAATGATTTAATTTAATAAAAATTTTGGACACCCTGTATAAATAATTATATACATGTTTATATTACTGAATAGAGAATTGAAGAACCTTTCAAATGAGCCAGCACACGACCCGTATTCTCATTTAAAAAAATCATCGATTACGTCATCACGCCCAGGTGGATGACGTTACTAGTATACTATATATGCCACAATATCATAACTTAAAAATAAAAACCGACCTGTTTTGGGATTTTTCCTCAAAGTCACCGGTTTACGAAATAACGAATTTATTCCTTTCATTTGCACCATACTGTATACACATGCAACGGTGGAAAATAGTGTCGCGCACGCTTGATTGGCACTTAAAAAACAAAGCGGTTTTTGATATTGTATTGCAAAAAACTCTTCGCGATTTCATCAATCGATGTTTAAAGAATATTTACCTACCTTGGCATCATTCAAATTTTCAGTTTTTCACATAGCTTTTGAGGGTTAAAAATGGCCGATTTCGCAATTTTTCAATTTTTAATCGCTTATATGTCAAAAACTATCAACTTTAGAGAAAAGTCACTAAAGCCCTTTTCTGTTTGGAATGATCCAAAAAAACTAAAAAAATTTTGTTCCATGCAAAAAAATAATTTTAGGAAAAAAACAAAAAAAAAACGTTTAAAAAATTTTTGACCAACTTTTGGTCCTGGCAACATGCAAACTTGTTAAAAGGGGTCCTTTTTGAGTAAAATTGTGCAAAAAATCCGAATTAGAATATTTTTCCTAGCGGATGCGCAGTGGCTTTCTGGACTAAATGAATAAGGCTATAACAGTATAACATGGTAAAAAAATCACTTAAATCGGACAACGGGTTTAGGAAATTCGTGACATGAAATTGACCAAATTTTTAAGGGGATCGATCTTTTTGCACGTGAGTGTAATTGAAGCTATCTTCACATTCCCCTCTTACGAATGATGTTCAAAATTTTTCTTCGAAAGTACAGTTTATTCGCATGGCTTATGCACTAGATGTAAACTGTAAACAGTAGTTGACAGCGATGTCATCATCAGCAACGAACGAGATCGCTATTTAGTTCGGTGTTTAATATTTTTGGATAACAGTTACTTGTATAATGGCGTAAATTATTCATTAATTCAATTAATAGGATTATTTTTTCACTATCTATGTATTCAGTGATTACAATAATTTATATAGTATAGGGCTTTTCATTCACAGTGATTTGTTTCGAGATTATGTCAGGTGTTGTATAATATTAAGATATCTACGTCATACGTCTTTGGTTTGTATCATTGGTATATACCAATAACGTATGACGTAGATATAAGAATATTTGATGACACATGACAGAAGCTCGAAACAAATGACAATCGATGAAAAGCCCTATACAATAAGAACTAATAATCGAGAAAAAAAGATGATCAGGTGATTTTAATAATATAGTACTGTTACTGGAACGACTAGATACATTTTAAACATCTTTAACAACTAAAATCGTTGTTTACATGCAGTGCATGTCTTATTGAAATGTAGTTTAATAGTTTTTTGGATTATTGTGTTTAGAAAATTTTAATATATTTTCTTGGTTGCAGTGGGGATGGTAAATGACGTAGTCAACAAAAATTTCGATATGTTTTTAAGGGAGCTCTTACCGATTATTCAGAGACAACTAGGGGTAGTTTTTAAAGAAGCTGCGAATGCTATCGTTGAAAGATTCGCATACGAACAACTGTTCCCTTAGGATCTCAAGATAAGGTGTATATCTACTTAAAATAAAAGCCTCCAATCCAAGACAATTTTTGTATTTAAATAAGTTATATTATGTAACTAAGTGAATGTGCATAGTGAGAATAATAATAAAGAGTTTTATTTTAGGCCGTCATTGCTTTTATTTTAAATTAATTATATAATATAAAATAAAATAAAAGGAATTGCTTTTTAAAGGATAAAACAATTGAATAATAAACAACGACATTAATGGTGTAATGCGTTCAAAAAAGTTAATTATTGCCTTGACATATGAAGCAAAGGGCGATCCATACCTAAACTGTAAATTATTTACATTTCTTTCATGGTCATCATCATCATCCTCCTTCTGCGCCCAAAGTTAAAGATAAGCCTTCAGTTCTGGTGGTCTTGAACTTTGCACTTCTTGCAGCCAGGTCCCAGCGATTATTTTGACTTCGTCTGTCCATCGTGTAGATGGTCTACCTCTGCTTATCCTGTCTCTGAGAGTCATTTATAGTATATTGTGCAACAAGTGCAGAAAGGTAATAATTTCTCACGAGTTTGAAAAGTTGCGGTACGAGCGCAAGCGAGTGCCGCAATTCAAACGAGTGAGAAATTACCTTTCTGCACGTGTTTCACACTATACTTTTTCTACAAGCACAGTTTTTCCTAAAAATAAAAATCACAATTTCCAAACGACGATTAATTATAATAGGTACCTATGTGATAAATTTTAAACTGTATTTAATTAATACCTACTAATCAATTTAAATTCCTTATACCTAAATAAATTGCACAGAAATCAGTTAAAAAATTAATGCACTGCCTTAATTTGTTTAAATTTAAACAATTATTACACATTATTGACATTATATTTTTATGCAGTCACGGATTTACACAAAACCTACTTCATTCGACGTCTCTTGCACAGGTTGCTAAATCCTTATTGGTTATTTGATAATTATAAAATGTTTAATAAGAATAAAATTGTAAAATAAAACAGTTGTAACATCCATAATTTAGTTTCTATGCTAGAGTTAAATATAATAATTGTCTTATAGGTTATATATTTGTCTAAAGTTTAACCACGGATGTAAACAGAATATAACGTTACTCAGAATGCGGTAGTCCACGGATGTAAACAGAATATAACGTTACTCAGAATGAGGTAGTCAGCTGTGCAGAAAAGAACTTTGCGGCACAGAAACGTCACTTTGCGGCACAGAAACGTCACTTTTCTGCACACTAATGTCAAATATCGTATACTGTGAGAAAATATCAAGTTTGCTAACATAAAACCGTGCAGAAAAGTGCACTTTGAATAGTGGTTGTAGAAAATAGTATATTGTGCAACAAGTGCAGAAAGGTACTAATTTCTCACGAGTTTGAAAAGTTGCGGTACGAGCGCAAGCGAGTGCCGCAATTCAAACGAGTGAGAAATTACCTTTCTGCACGTGTTTCACACTATACTTTTTCTACAAGCACAGTTTTTCCTAAAAATAAAAATCACAATTTCCAAACGACGATTAATTATAATAGGTACCTATGTGATAAATTTTAAACTATATTTAATTAATACCATCTAATCAATTTAAATTCCTTATACCTAAATAAATTGCACAGAAATCAGTTAAAAAATTAATGCACTGCCTTAATTTGTTTAAATTTAAACAATTATTACACATTATTGACATTATATTTATGCAGTCACGGATTTACACAAAACCTACTTCATTCGACGTCTCTTGCACAGGTTGCTAAATCCTTATTGGTTATTTGATAATTATAAAATGTTTAATAAGAATAAAATTGTAAAATAAAACAGTTGTAACATCCATAATTTAGTTTCTATGCTAGAGTTAAATATAATAATTGTCTTATAGGTTATATATTTGTCTAAAGTTTAACCACGGATGTAAACAGAATATAACGTTACTCAGAATGCAGTAGTCCACGGATGTAAACAGAATGTAACGTTACTCAGAATGAGGTAGTCAACTGTGCAGAAAAGAACTTTGCGGCACAGAAACGTCACTTTGCGGCACAGAAACGTCACTTTTCTGCACACTAATGTCAACTATCTTATACTGTGAGAAAATATCAAGTTTGCTAACATAAAACGGTGCAGAAAAGTGCACTTTGAATAGTGGTTGTAGAAAAAAGTAATTACTGTTACATTCTTCTTTGGGCTAATCTGAGTTTGGTTAATCCCCACAAATCCCATCCCCATTAATAGAGGCGTGAGGCAATGAGACGTAATATCGCCAAAGCTTTTCAACCTAGCACTAGAAGACTCTTCAAAACGACACATTGGTCAACCTATGGCAATAACGTTAATGGCAAGAAGCTAAACCACCTCAGATTCGCTGACGACATTGTGATTATAGCGAGTTCATTCAGGCACTGCAAATTATGATGGAGGAACTCGCAGGCAGCTCCAACTACTTCGCGCGTCGGCCTGAAAATGAACATGAGAAAAACAAAAATAATGACAAACACAGATGACCCCAGACGTATTACTATAAATGGCAGTGAGATAGAAAAAGTCCAGGAATATATCTACCTAGGCCAAATCCTGAAACTTGACAAAGAGAACCACACGGAAATTACTAGGAGAGCAAGACTAGAATGGGCACTTTGGAAAACTTAGTTTGATACTTAAGAACCGCAAAATACCCCAATACTTGAGGACCAAAGTGTTCAACCAGTGCATCCTTCCTATCATGACATATGGGTGTCAAACCTGGACCCTAACCAAGGCAAATATGGATAAACTAGCCACAACAGAAAGAGCTATGGAAAGTGCAATGCTAGGTATACGACTGTCAGATAAAAAGAGGAACGACTGGGTAAGATCAAAAACAAAAGCCGAGGACATTATGTACCTATGTATTATTTCTTATTGCTCCTTTCATAGTATTTTCTAGAACTCCAGGACTTTTTCCTCTATTTCTTGTGGACTGTCGATTGTAGTAATGTTTCCAATTCCTATTCTCACTAGTGGTTTGAAATTTGTCCACTTTGTTTTCTTTATTTTCCTTGTTATTTCATTATATTCTTCCCATGTGCCTATTTCTAGAAGTGTGGGGTTGTGGTCCTTCGTTTAAGGTTTGGCTCTCTGTTTGTAGTCCTAGGATTTTATTCGCTACTAATCCAAATGGGTTTATAGAGAATTTCCAGATGGTGAGTTGGTTCGATGGGTCCAATTACTGTCTTCGTTGTTGTTGTTCACTAATCTATATTTCACGTTAAGAATAGAACATTGCGAAGATAGCCCAATGCATTTCGTGTGAATGATAGAAGCGTGCCAGTGCCCTGCTGTCCTCGATAGAATGAATCGTATATCGGCAGTCGAGTATCCACCCGTGCGCGAGAAGTTTGGCGACAATGATCTCAGATAAGCAAATACAAAGCACTCGATTACAATACAAATGAGCTATATTAGTGGTGGCCGACACCAGTTGCTCAGTCTAATAGGGTCCATATAACATAATGCCCCAGCTTGGTGGCGCCACCAGATCTGGTTACCCGGCTGGTGGCCGGGTTCGGTCACCAGATCGGCAACAATTTCTGGTGGCCCAACCAGTTGCCGTAGTCTAAAAGATCTCATTTACTTAAATGCCCCGTGACGTCATGAGTCACTAGTGGAGCAACTTGGTGGCATCACCAGTTGCCTAATATAATAGCGGCATAGGAGAGAATCCTCTTCCACGGCATAGCGTGTGTGGCAGGTAACTACATTCCAACGAAGAACAAGAGAATATAGAAGGGAATAATAATTATTGGAAGAGGCTATCAAGAATATTAAAATTGGAAAAGCGGCAGGAAGAGGCTGAACAATATCCAGAAATGAAGAAATGATAAAATGGATGGGTGGGAGAGATTTAGAAATGAAGATATAAGGAGACAACTAGAGCAAGAACCGATAATGAGGAAAATTGAAAACAAACATTGAACTGGTTTGGCCACATAGAGCGAACGGAGCAAAAGAGACTAACAAAGAAGGTACATATAAAGCCAAAAATGGGAAACAAATGAAAAAAGGGAAGGCCGTGGAAGACATGGATGGACCAAATCCATGATATAGGTGAAAATAGAAACATGAATATAAGAGATATGAAGATCCTGGCCACTAGCAGAAGTGCATGGAGGAAATGGATAAGAGGCGGACCCTACATTCGACGCCTTGTATAGTACCTACTGAAGATTATGAGAAAGAAGAAGATGAATTTGCAGTAAAAAAAATAATAAAACTATATAAAATATAATTAATATTTATTAATATCGTATAATACCTGACAAAAATCACAATTTTATTGGCAAATATAAATAATTTCATCTCTTTCACACTGCTGACATGTTACTTGGTACAGACTCTCGTTGCGCCATCTACACTTGCAAGTCTCTTTCACTTTAGTCGTCTTAGTAGAGAATCCTCTTCCACAACACAACGTATCGCAGTTAACTACATCTTCACAGCGCCTCCCAACGGTCGAAGGACAAAAGTTTGGACTGTTCTCGAGATATAACAGATTTTTCCTGTTTCCTTTCTTTTTGAGTTGGTAGTTATTGCTGGATTCAACTTTGATGGCGTTGTGGTAGTGATTTTTTAATTCTTTGACTATGGTGTCAAAAGGACGAATTTTTTTGAAGCAAGTTTTGTATGTGCAAGAGCCTAAAAATTAAAAAAAATAAAAACGAACTATAATGAACATTTTCCATAGCAGTCTATTTTTGTCCGAAATCACTAAGATATTAAAACCTTCTATCAATAATTTTGATATCTGGCAATCGCAAACCTTGTGGCTTGTGCTCAATGGCTTAGTGACGGGGGCCCCATATCAAAGTTTTCGCGGGGCCCTTTTCCACGACTGATATGGGATAGAGCTAAGAAAATGTTCAACAAAAGAAGCAAAAACGCTTGTATAGAATAGAATAGAAATATGCTTTATTGTAACTGAAAATTTTATAATTTTAGGGACAAAGCTTACAAGGAGTCGGAAGAAACAATAGATAATAAAATACAGTTTACTTAAATTACATAAATCGTCAATATTATTACAAAGATTAAGGCAGGGCGATCCTTTGTCATCATTACTCTTCAACTTATGACTAATAGAAAACATAATGCGAAAAGCAAAAATCAATAGAGAAGGACTCCTGTATCAAAAAAGCCACCGAGTTTTGGCATTTGCCGATGATGTGGTGTTGCAGGCAAGGGGAAAAAAGAGCTACAAGAGATAGTACGGGAAATAGTCAAAGTAGCGAAGAAATTGGGACTGTACATAAATGAAACTAAAACAAAATGTATGGCGTGGACAGATGGTCATTTCAGGAATGGACAAAAGTTTAAAGTAGGTAGAACTAAGGAACATCATACGAATTCGAAATGGTAGAAAGATTTACATACCTAGGAGCAATAATATCACGTAAGCCGAACATTAAAGAAAAAATACAAGGTAGAATAAAGGCAGGCAATAGAAGTGTACATGCGCATAATGGAATTTTGAAAAGCAAGTTTTTATCAAGAAAGGCAAAAATACAGTTATACAAAACAACTATATAGCCAAGAGTAACATACTGCAGTGAGTTATGAGCAATAACAAAAGTTGAACAAAATTTATTGTAGATCTGGGAGAGGAAAACCCTGAGGAAGATATTATATGGAGGCATAATAAGGGACGGTTTATGGATAAAAAGATCAAATAATGAGTTCAAGGAATTATACAATCAACCTAATATAATAGGAGTGATAAAGGCATCGAGACTTAGATGGCGAGGTCACTTAGGAAGGATGACGAACACGCGGACTCCAAAAAGGGTACTAAACTACACTATAGCTTCAAAAAAGAGAAAAGGAAGGCCGAAAAATAGATGGAAGCAAGAGGTCGAAAAATATATGGAAATAATGGGACCAGAGAAGACCAGAAAAGAAAAATGGGAATTACTAAATGAATTCCAGAAAACAGGAAGGAATAGAGGAAAATGACATATCAAGTCTCAGAAGATCTCAGTACATAAATAAAAGTGAAAATGAAGAAAGACCAAACTTTTCAGGCCATGGGTCTAAGGCCTTAAGTGCTTTTGTATATTTATTATTACAAAATAAAAGATAATGAAATAAAACAAAACAATCTATAGCAAAGTTTAAATAAATTGAAAATTACATATGTACAACCTTAGGAACTAATAAGTTCTGCGTATAACACCCAAATATAGATAATAATAATAAAACTAATAAACTCTAATAAATCAAAGTCGAAAAATAGATTTGAATAATTGTTGAGACTCATTGTTTGAAAACAGATTTAGTTTTTTCAAGCTTAGGGTAAATGTACATTAAAAATGAGCTTAAACAAAGAAGCTCTGTTCTAACGGCGAGCGGCCGGCAAATAGATGTAGGTACATAAATACAATTGATAGATAAAGAACAGATTACACGAAAATATACCCAAACAATACACAAAAATTGCAATTTGGCATTATATATTATGCAATGTCTCACACACAGCCAACGCAACGGTGAATGGATAATGAAAGGTAGCTTGAACACAAAAAAGCTCTGTTGATGGAATAGCGGAGAGCGGTAGAGAATAGAAAATATATAAAAAATATAATTTATATATACTCGTAGATAAAGAATCCAGTACACGAAAATGTCAATATCCAAACAATATACATACACTGTTTCAAAGCGATTTAATAGTGAAATAATTGTAGAATATTTTGTTCAATTTTTTTAATTGAATTTTGTGTTTACATACTGCACTGGGGCCCCTGAATGTCGGGGGCCCCGTATAAACGATACGGCTGCTACGGCGGTAGCTACGCCTCTGCTCGTGCTTAATTTTTTATGAGAGGAAAGGAACATTTTGATGCCTGTCAAAATTTTCAATGTATTTTAAATGTAATGTTAAATGTAATAATTTTTTTCGAATCCTGAGAAAACTAATATGTAAGTATGTTTGAAAAATTTAAACGCAGCATGAAAGATTAGGTTTATTACCGAGGGCCGAAAGTCCTTTAGAATGAATAATAAGGTTCTTTTGAATTAGATATTTGAAATTAAAAATCACACTAAATTTTCTCTTAGTTTTTCACCCCTGTAACTTATTAAAATAAACATTATAGAAGTTTTGGGGACTTTCGGCCCTCGGTAATAACGTACCTACTTAATCTTTCATTCTGTGTTATTTCTCAAAATATTTAGGTATTAGTTTTCTCAGGATTCGAAAAAAATAAATCCCATTTAAATAGCATTGAAGCTAAAAGTCGTACCCATCCCCTTATTAAAAAAATCGAAAACTTTTGCTTTTTGCGCCCTAATTTTCACTTCTCAACAAATATTGCCCAAAAGAAAATACAAACTTTCGTTTTACAATGTTATAGGTAGTAGGTATATATAATATTTGACTCGATAGAAATTGAGAATTAAATGTTTATAGTTTGAAAAATAGCAATAATTGGAAAAAATCCACAAAAGGAGTTTTTCCATTACATTTTTTTTCTCTTAAAGGTAATTTACGTACAACTTACATTTAAAAGCCACAACCTTACTGGAGATAAAAGTAGGTAAAAGCTCTTAGGATGCTATATCTTCTCCATATTATAAGTACCACGGAGGTGAATTCTGGACACTCACTGAAGCGATGGAGAAAAAACTTTCGAGATGTGGCTATACAGAAGAATCCTAAGGATATCATGGACGGACAAGATAACCAACGAGACCGTACTACGAAGAATTGGGAAAAAAGAAAAGTGATGTATACCTACGATTAAAAGAAGAATGTTACAATATCTGGGACATAATGAAAAACGGCACTAAGTAGGTATAGATTACTGAAAACAATCCCCACCAGGCAAAGTATTTGGAAAGCTAAGAATTGGGAGTAGAAAAATATCAGGGGCGGCCCGTCGGGGTAGGCAAGGTAGGCGCCGCCTACCCTCTTCAAATGTAGTACAATAATATAAATTATTAATATAAATTACTTATTTCAAAATTGTAATTTATAAATTTTGACACAATACCTACAATAAAATAGCAAAAATTATCCAAATTATTTTTAAAAATATCCAAAAAATTTTCTCCGTAGTTATAATTATTGTACGCTCCTTGTAGTATCAGTAGTACTGTATAAGATTCTATATATTCTTCCTTGGTCAGGCACTTAAAAACGTAGCCTGAAATAGAACGACGCCAACACCGAATTGACGTGCGATCTCTCTCTGTTTACGCGACAGGCCTACTGCAGGTCTGCTGGTAGCGACCGTATTCTACGATTTTGAAAGGGCGAATAGGCACAGAGTCTTATAGCCGGACCTACAAAATTTTATCAGTTGCTTCTCTTGTGTCTTGTGAAACTGTTTTAAATAATTGTTTTTTGATTTTGGCTGTTATTAGTAGGTTAAGTATTGAATAAAACTAGGTAGGACAATTTAAATTTGTTTATGAAAACTGAACAATAAACAGGTAAATTTGAGATCGGTCTATTGAAGGGCATTTTAATTTTATATTAATTTAGTAATAATTCACTAACGACAAATAAATCTGTGAATAGTTATTTGTCAGTCGTCCATTATATTTTTATTGTGTTTCAATACAATTTGGATAATTTAAAGTTAAACTGACGAATTGTGTTATTAGATTATATAGATAATTAAAAATTTAAAGCGAGGTTAATTGTTAACTTATCAATTTATTCGAAGAATAAATTATTCTTTGATACATAAATAAAATAAGTAATATTTGACGTTGTTGAAACGTAGGTGTGTTAGTTTTATTGGTGGAAAAACTTTAGTCATCGAATATGAATATTTTAAACGATGTAATATGAAGTTTGATCGAGACGCCTTTTTCAAGGCGCCAAAATCAAGAAAGATCAGAAATTATTTCAATGGGCCGGCCTTTACCAAATTTAACAATTTTATCCACAGATAAGACAAAAGACAATCGACCATTTTCGAGATCGTTTTAAACAATATGGTATGAAAATCATAAATGGCTAAGCGGAAGTTATTTTAAAAATTCACTTTTCTGTTGGCCTTGTCTGTTGCTCTCAAATTTGAAGCAAAATGTTTGGGTGAGTCAGGGATATTCAGATTTGAAAAATTTATCAGCTAGTGTAAAAAAACATGAATCTTCGAAAGAACATTTAAAGAATTGCTTAGGTTTAAAACGGTTAGAAAAAAATAAACAAACTATTGACAGTGCTTTAGCTGGACATATTTCTCTATCTAATAAGATATATAATGAAGAAGTTGAAAAAGATTGAAGAAGTTGAAGAAATTGATGTTACAATTCTGTTAGTAAAACAAGAACTTGCATTTCGCGGTCGTGATGAGAGCCATAATTCTTCAAACATGGGTAATTTTAAAGAAATTTTTAATTTAGTAGTTAAACGCGATCAGGAAATACAGGATCATGTTAAAAAATAGAAGGGGTGTTCACGGGTTTGTCAAAAACAATACAAAATGATTTAATAGATTGCCTTGCCGATTACGTAAAAAATGAAATTTCAACAGAAATTAATGAAAGTCAATTTTTTTCTATACTAGTGGACGATACTACTGATATAACCGAAAAATCACACTGTACTTTAACAATCCGTTTTATTAACAAAGTTGGTCAGGTAACAGAAAGATTTTTAGGGTTTTTTGATGTTAGCGAGAATAGATCTGCAGACGCTCTATATAGTTTAATTTCAAACGTGCTTGAGCCATATGATTACAAAAATAAATTAATTGCTCAATTTTACGATGGTGCAAGTGTAATGGCTGGCTCTTTAAACGGATTACAATCAAAAATTAAAGTAGATGCTCCAAAAGCAATTTTTACACATTGTTGCGCTCATAGATTACATTTAGTATTGCAAGACGGCTCAAAATGTATTACAAATTGTAGGATATTTTTTGTCGCCTACCCGAAGTGTATGTGTAGCCTACCCGCATACTGAGGTCACGAGCCGCCACTGAAAAATATCATGGTTAAAAAGCCTGTGGAAATGGTTCTCCACAACAACGAATATATTTAAAGCATGTGTTAATAAAATAATTCTAGCCAGGATGATCGCCAATATTCGGAATGAATAGACACCAAAGGAAGAAGAAGACAGCCTTCATATTTCACCTAGTCTACAATATGACTGAAATATGTGTTAAATTTCATTAGGGTCGGTTTAATATTTTTTTGATAATAATTTTACAATCGAGGGTCCGCAAAAAATACAAATCTGCAAAATAATGCAGGGCCCAAAATAAGCTGTTTAACAAGTTTACAAATTTTTTACATGTAAAGAATGGCTCAAGCTTTTAAACGCACTTTGAAAAATTAAAATCGATTTACTAATAGAGCCAAGGGAATTTTTTAAAATTATGATTATAGTGAGTAGCTCATCGGCAAGTGAATATCAGCTGGCGCATGGAGAAGCTACCCCCCCCCCCCCCACATAACTTTAAAAAATTGCCTAGGCCTTTCCTCTCCTAGTTGACCGCTGTCAATTTTTCTATGTTTTAACGAAAAATTTTAAACACACGTTTCAGTCATATTATATAAATACTTTTTCTAGGAGGAATATGAAGGTTGTACGTTATAAGGAGCCGAAAAAATTTTAAAAAGAAACGTTTTTTTTTGCACATTTTTACCAATGCTTACTATTTTTCAAACAATAAACGTTAAATTTTCCATTTCTAGAGTTACATATTATGTAAAATTGAAAAACAAAACTTTTACCTTCTATAATTTTTTTGTTGGAGCAATATCCCTTGAGTTAAAGACAAAAATATGGGCGCAAAAGGCAAACATTTTCGATTTTTGTTTTCAAATTTTGTTAAATAAAAAATCAAGCACAAGGTTTTGCGACTGACGCATATCGTGATACAAGGTACATCCTGAAAAGATTCCAGCAAAAAATAGACTCCTATGGAACATCTCCAATATGGTCTGGTTTTCGACAGATCCTGCCTAGTTTTAAAAATACATAATAGGTTTGTTCTAGCATCAGTTTCAAACGGTTTGAAACCATCAGCAAATAGTGGACCAGCACGAGTAGAGGGGATAGCACTGGTGACTGTATTATGTTCTTTCACTGACGAACTGTTTGCTGACGGTTTCTGACTAAGTTTGACTGTTTGCTAGAACAAACCTAATACAAATGAATTACCTGATAATCCGTGGCACTTGCAAACTTTTTCTTCATTTCTAATCACAACTCTCATTCCAATTTCACTATTATGTCTAAAAAGGCTCTGATTTACATCACCTAAAACATGTATTATAAACATATTAAACAAAAATGTTTAATAGATTCCTAAAACATAAATGAAGTATTTTTTTCTTTCTCCAGTCTAGAGTAAATGAAGTATATAATCAATAATTTAATATTTAAAACTGTTATTTAAAACTGTTGATATTTTTTAATTCATTGTATAAACTTCTAGTATTAAAAGGTATAATATTTTGATCGAATAATCTTTTATCATATTGTGGCTATATTCTATTTCTTTCACTGTTTCACAAAAATATTTATCGCAATTGCTCTAAAACTCGAGGTGTGGAATTACATAATCAAAGGATCATTTCATAAAACAGGTAAATCCCTTGTTTATGGAATTTCACACCTCGAACAGTAGCACCCCGTTCAGTTAAATATTAATGTCTCTTAGATAACTTGTTAGACTCTTTTTCTTACCTTTCCTTCTAAGTTGAAAAAACCTAAATGTCAGATTTTTCGCAAATTTGGTATTGTCTCCACAACCTCCCCATTGCCAATTAGAAGAATTATCAGACTTTCCATGACTAGCACATTTACAGTTTTCTAATTTTCCGGCAGCGCAAGCCTTCGCTACCAGATACATAAAAGCTGACGCGGACAGAGAGTGCATAAAAGATGTTTCTCGATATATTTTTCGAAAATATTTTCTATGGCGTAAACAAGGCCACTGTTCATATCTAAAACAAAAAAAAATTGCTACGTTAGGCTAAACACTACAAATCCGTAACTAAAATTAATATAGGAAACTACGATAAGTAAACGAAAAGACTAAGTATTATTGTGTTTGCATTTTATCAATCAAAAGCAAAATAAAAATTAAATTAAATTTTTTTAATAACGCGGGCACATAAATTTGATACACCCTGTATATTGAGCTGTTTTAAAATTTATTAGAATTTAGTTAGGATGTAAATAGATTTCTCTTTTAACGAGCTTTCCGCGGAACCATTAAAGACTTTTGTGAATAATTAAAGTGAAAAGAACTATGTATTTAGATTTAAAATGGAAAGAAATTGTTTACTGTATAGGTAATTATCAATATTTCTCGAAATTGATAATTGAAAAGAAAGTTGGAATTTTAATATCTCCATTTCAATACGAGTATATGTGGGAGAGTTTCTCCGAAAGTAATTAGGATTGTCGGAACAAATTTGAGGGTGACTGTTGTTTGTCAAATGGAAAAGTCAATGTTTTGATTCTTGGAATGTGGAAGGGGAAAAGATTGATTGGATGATTGAGAGAGGTTGAAAAATTATTCATTATGTTTTTGGCAGCGAGAAAGAGCGGTTTTCGACGTGTTAAGTGCCGAGATAGTTAGCAGATATCAGTGGTTGGTTGATAGTGGAGAATAGTGTTGAAAAGTGGAACGAGCGACAGATCAAATCGAGACGAAATACCTCTTTGATTCTGTAGTATTGTGAGAAGGAGAGCAGCGAATTTTTGGAGTTTTGTTTGAATCGAGAACGTGTCAAAGAAACACGGTTTGTTGGAGAATTAGTGCTGGTATGCTGACAGTTTTGAAGCTGGACAACGGAGAGAGGCTTTGATGAGTAGCCTTTAACATAATCAACGAGGGAGAGCTGTTTGGGGTCACGAGAAGACATCCGAGTGAGGGAAGCAAAAGGTCAGTCAATTTATGTGAAAGAGATTTTTATGTTCGGGAAATGAATTTTAAGTAAAAAGCATATGAATTAAAGTTCCAATATTTCAAAATATAAATAGTAAATATAGGTAACCTTGCGAAGACATAAATTTGTTTGGTTTAGTTTGTTTTACCAAAGTCATCGGGAACAAACCGATAAATTGTTTTTTTGTAAAGATAATAATTTTAAGTGGTATAAATTTCATTCGGACATCTGTGTCCACAGGTTTTTTAGATTCGATAGTTTTCAGAGTATTAATTTGATAAATAAAAGACAATTCTGTATTTTTTATTTTAATAGTTTGCTTTATTTCTTTTCCCTATTTTATCCCGACTAGGATCAACTCAGAGATACTGAACCCACGAGAGAAGATAAATATAACGTAAGATAATTTGGTTTTTTTTTATATATTAAAAGGCACCCTGAGATTTTTTTATTCAATTTTGATATATGATTTGCGACAATTAAATGATTAATTAAATAAATAATAATCAATATAAAATTAATAAGAAGCAGATCACAACAGTATATCCAAGCAGGCTAGAATAAAAATTGAATAAGAAAAAATCACAAGATTACGAACAAGGATATATCGAAATTAGTTGGGACAAATTAAATCCAACATAAAAACAACAGCAAAAGAGACTCTAAGAGAAAGACAAATAAATAAAAACATAAGCAAAGAAACGCACATTTTCAGATGAGATAAACGTAAAATGCAAAGAAAAAAATGCTTATCTCAAATACACTACTCCAAGAAATTAACGCACCCCCTTAAAAATAGCTCATTTTTCATGTCTTGAATTTCCGAAACCTGTCGTCCGATTAAGTGATTTTTTAATAAATATGTTATAGCCTTATTTTTTAACAATACGGCTGTAATAATATTGTTGCTAGACAGGTAAATTGGCATTATATACCGGGTGTACCAATTAAACTGTGTTTTTTCCCAAAGTTCACCACACCCTGTGGAATATTCTAGCATTTATTAAATACTGAAATTAACACCCAACTATAACCTCAGATTTTCTTAATATTCTATTTTCTGATTCAATCGCTTATGTTGGATAATAAAAAAGTTAGGTATGTACTTTAATTAAGTTTGAGTTTTAATTTCAGTATTTTATAAATTCTAGAATATTCCACAGGGTGATGCGAACTTTGATATAAAATCACACTTTGATTGGTACACCCGGTATAAAATGACAATTTACCTGTCTAGCAAAAACATTATATTTTAAAGAAAAATCACTTAAATCGGACAACAAGTTTAGAAAATTCGAGATATAAAATATGACCCATTTTTAAAGTGGTGCATTAATTTCTTGGAGTAGTGCATAAATCTAAAAGAATGCAGGAAGCTGATGAACAATATAAGGGAGTTCTCAGTAAGACACATGTTGTACTAGTCAGATATAGAACAAAATACAGAAATAGGAAAGGTTCTCGAAAGAAATGAAACATGATAAGAGGTTAAAGAAAAGAAATAAAGAAATTACTATAAATTAAGCACATAACCAAAGAAGAATTAACAACATACCTCAGGCAAATAAACCGAAAACAAAAACTAAACTTACTATTGAAACTCCAGAAATAACATCAAGTGAATTAATGAAAATGACAAAAACTGAATAAAAAAAAGCCATAACAGATGAAGATATTGAATAAGTGGACAAAATGAAAAAATACTTAGAAGTCTGGATTACTGAAGATCTAAATCCGCAATCATAAATTCGATCAAGAATAGAGCGCTCAAGAGCAGCCTCAGCAACGAAATGCTGTTGAACAAAATGGGAAGAGACAGAGAAATTTTGACCTCCATTAAAAGGAGAAAAACAGCATATTTGGAGCACATACTTCGAAATGATAAGTACGAGATGTTACAGCTGATTATGAAGGGCAAAATCGAAGAAAAATGGTAGACGACAAATATCCTGGCTGAAATACATTACGTGACTAGACCAGGTTAAACACACAGACGCTTTTAAGAATAGCAGAAGATAGAGATGAATTTGCAATGATTATAGACAACCTTCATTAGTGGAGTCGGCACTAGAACATGAAGAAAATGTATAATATAAAATATTCAAAAGTTTCTTACTTAAAATGATTTATACAAGACAGCACAGTCAACTTTCTATAGTCTCTAACAATTTCAGGCAATCCTGTCCTTTTCAGGCATAGCAGCTTCTGATGCTTAAAGCTTCTTAACCACCTACAAAGTTCTCTTTTGTTTGCTGTAGCATTGTATCTAGTGTTATTTTTTGTATATACAGCTGCTATAAAAGAATTTCTCCTGCTAGTCTTTGGTATCTTTCTATAACAGAAGAAAAAGGCAGTGTTTACTTAAAGTAATGGAATAATTATAAACAGGATTAACTATTAGCGCTAGAGTATTAGAGTATAACATATAAAAATTAACAAGAATTACTGTCATTACCAGTGGCGGATCTAGACATTGGACTTGTCTCCTATAGATCCGCCACTGATTATTACTGTAATTATTAAAAGATCTCTCGCCCAATGGTTCTATTTTTTATTTACTTAAAGCAACGTCGAAAATTGTGAAGTCGTTAAAAACGACTTGAAACAAACTTCCAAATAAGGTATTACTTGCCATATGATTTTATTTAAAATTATTTTACAACATGACTGTTTTTAACAAATTACTAAATTCCATTAAAAAATATGAACAAGCACCTCAGTTCGATTACCCAAAAATTTATTCCTTTTATAAGTCTTTTCTCGAAATGAAAAATGTTTAGGTTTTTATAGGATCAGTGTTAACTATGTCATATACTGGAATTATTAAGTTTTATGGGTTTTAAATTATCAGCTAAATCATTAAACAAATTTGTGAATTTGGTAGTAATATGGGAGACGATATCAATTAGAACTTTAAACAAAGGTGGAGTACTGATATATGGTTAATTGCGCTGGTATAATAATTTCTATCAGTTATTATTCCTATATAAGTTCATTATAGCAGATAATAATTAGAAATAGCTTCTTTTAGTGGAGTCACTGAAGGTGGATATGAGCTATTACCTCCGATTTCGTTGAACCTCCATCGATTTACATGAAAATTGGTGAGTGGTTAGAGGATATCTCAAGGAACAAAGGTGGCATGGTGCCAACTTGCGCTTTTAAACTAGGGGTGGCATCCACCCCCTCTCGAGGGTGAAAATTATTTTATTAAAAGTAACCCTACAATTCGATAGAGGGACAAATTCTAAGCAAAATTTGTTATATAAAGTTATTAAAATGAATCAAAACTTTTTGAATTATTAAAGATCAAAAATTTTAATTTCTCTTGAGAAAAATGCATGTTTTTAACCGATTTTTCATCAATAACTCAAAAACTGTAAGTTTTTACAAAAAAGTTATAATTATCAAAATTAAAGCTAATAAAAAACTAAATAAATCCCTTAGTAGAAAAACCTTTTAATGTTAACTAAAAGTGAGTTATAGGTAATTGAATGTATATTTTTTTCGGCGAGTAAAAAACTCCAAGTATTCAAGCTGAAATAACAGGAAATTGATGCCCTTTATCACATAAACTTATTAAAGATTTGTCAAAGTACCTAAAATTTTCTATCAAATGAGCCCTCGAACATGTTGATAGCTTTAAAATTTATCCTCCAAAATTTTTTCAAAATTTATCTTTTAAAAATTTTTCCAAAAAATGTTATTGTTTTTTTTTTAATAACTCCGTTCGTGTTCACGATATCAGGTTCACCTAAAAACTGTTTAAAAGTTAATTCCAAGTGCTATTTAAGCACGTTGAACCTAATCTTTTAAATCCCTTACTTTTTTAAACATAAAAGGTTAAGTGGCCCCGGTTGCATGGTTCCCACAGCAAAATTTAAGATTTAAACGTTTCTATCTCGGTTATGTTTTACCCTAAAAAAATAGTAAAACAGGTATAATACTTGGTACAGAAAAAACTAAAATGTGGTTATATATAATTTTTTACGTATATTGAGTATTTTTGCAGTTATTATCAAAAAAATATGAGAATTACAATAATTTTAAAAATTATGATTTTTTTTAATTACATCTTTTTTTCAAAAATGTGCATTCTAAACCGGTCAAAATTATCAAAAACATTACTTATGCTAATATAAAGAAGTTCTTGTAAGAATTACCATAAATTTTAATTTTTGTGGAAATGGCGTATGTTTAATTTTTCACTTTTTCCTAAAAAATTCGAAACGGTTCTTTTATTTTCATCACAGCTTGCTTAATTTTGATACTCTTACCTTGTTCTGAAGCTCATTTGATAGGTATTCCGAAGTACTTTAACAAATGTTTAGCAGGAATATTTTATGCATTGCATCGTTTTCCCGTTATTTAAGCTTGAATACTTAGATTTGAGTACTCGTCGAAAAAAATACACATTTAATTGCCAATAACTCACTTTGAACTAACATCAGTTTAGTTCTTTATGTAAGGAATGTATTCAATTTTTTATTACCTTCAATTTCAGTAATAATAACTTTTTTGTAAAAGTTAATAGTTTTTGATTTACATATAAGTGAAAGACCGATTTAAAACATGCATTTTTTTACGAAAAAATAAAATCTTTGGTCCTTAATAACTCAAAAAGTGTTGATTTATTTTAATAACTTTATATAACAAATTTTGCTTATAATTTGTCCCTCTATCGACTTATGGTATTATTTTTAATAAAATAATTTTCACCCCCGAGAAGGGAGAAAGGCATCCACCCCCATGGTAAAAGCGCAAGTTGGCATCATGCCACCTTTGTTCCTTGAGGTATCCTCTAATTACTCACCAATTTTTATGAAAATCGATGGAGGTTCAACGAAATCGGAGGTGAAAACTTTCAGTGACTGCACTATTTAATGATCCAAATAAGTAATCAAAGAAATCATTGGAAATTTAGAGTGTGTGATCAAATTAAATTTAAGACCTAAATAGTAAAATTAAAATTAATTTTTCAAGACTGTTTTTACTTAAACTACGAATTGTTTTTAATGAGGTACTCAAATCTAAAAAAAAAACACAATAATTTTATTAAAACACTTAAAAAGGTTAAAATATTGGACGGCTTTCGACCCAAAATGAGCCATCATCAGCAACTACAGGAAACAAACCGACCAACAGAAAGGTGGAAGAATCGATTAGGCTCAACCACATTACACTAACACATTAACCCTTAACTTGGCGCGCCTATAACCGCTGAGGGAAAAATGTTTTTGCTGACTGGATGTCATTTTTAGAGGGCTCCATTATCAGAGTTAATTACAGTTTTTTTTCTATTTTAAATTTTTTGACATTTTATTGACATTGTATCCCATAAGATACACTACTAGGCGTACCGTACATTACAATGTACCTCGCAAGACACATTGCCAGGAACACTATAAAACAAGTACTGATGCCCATAGATACATTGCCAGGTTATTAAAAAAATACCTCCGTATCTAGAAAGATACATTGCCAAGATGTATATTTGTAGTTTGGACCAATATATTAAATATTATTGGGTCATTGAATTAAAGCAAAATTATCAAAATTCCACAAAATATAATGAAAACAATAAACAAATCTACAATAAATTGTTCCGCTAAAAATCTTTAGAATTTTCAAGACTTTTAGCGAAACATTTGTAGATTTGTTTAATGTTGTCATTTTATTTTGTGGAATTTTGTGTTACTTTAATAATTATGAATAGATGGCTTTTTGTGGAGGGGTTTCAACCATACACATAGTATTGTATTAATTAATATATAATCATGTACATTTATAAATTATAAATAAACTACAATGATGATCAAACATTTATTTTTAAAACTTAAATTCAAAACTTCAAATAAAACTTGGAACACTCAAAAAATAAAAGTAGAAAGTAATTATAAGTATAAAAAATTACAAAATTTAGTTATTATGAAAATCATAAAAACAATTACGGGATTCCGTCAAACATAATCTCGCCCTACATTTTGTACAACTCATTGCTGTTTGTCCTTTGCAACAGTTTCGGCATCGTCCTTTGGTTGTAAAAGTTGGAAAGTGTCCGAAAAGATCTCTTCTGACATCTTCTCCAGGTATATTCTACGAATATATGACGTGACTACGAATCTTCTTTTTCGGTGTCATCGATAATGTCATCACGGCCAGATGGATGACGTCACTAGTATTATGCCAAAAAATCGTAATTTAAAAATAAAAATCGATATGTTTCGGGAATTTCTATGTTTATTTAGATAATATCTAATGAATTTATGCGTTACTTAGTTACTTTATAGTCGCACTGTATATACCTAATATGTAAAAAATAGAATTTGATAATATGATAACATACTGTAACATATTTTTATACTAATACTTTCAAGAAATATTGACGGGACATACATATATGATTCATACATACAAGCTGGGACATAGGTACATACAAGCTTTTGGAGTAGATAAGAACATACGATAAATCATTACAACATAATATACCAAATGTTTTTATCACTTTTCTGTTAATTCTCTAATGGGCAAAGTAGCTAATAAGAAACAGTTAGTATTTATCCGTATACCGGGTGATGTATCCAAAAAGATACTCATTCAATTTTCATCAGTACCTGCCAATGTATATTCAAGGATACTATCTAAATTGCCGCTAACCTGGCAATGTATTTTCAGAGATACTACTTTTCAAAGTGATCCTATCTGTTTGTTTATAAACAAATCCTGAATATTATTTTATACGATTGTTTGTTGCAGGCCTATTTATCTAGAACTATAGTTTACCAATTCATATAATAACTTAAAACATTTAAAAAATGAATTTACTTTCCGAATGACACAAACTAACACCTTTTTTGGAAGCCATTTTTAGCACGCTTACATAAAACGCTCTCTCATTGGTGGAAATCTCTGTGTATGACATTCAAATTAATTTATTGGTTATGCGAATACTTTGTTGAGAGGGTACTTTTAAAATCTCGCGGCAACTTTACGTATATATAGAGAAATTAATTATAATAAACAACGTATCCTGGAGTACACACCGCCAAGTTAAGGGTTAAGGTACTTATCCATACGTGGATGCTCCGTGCTCGGTGTAGCTGCTCAAATGGATACGACATGCGTTCCCCTACATATAAACCGCAAACTGGTTGAATCGAAGAGGGTGAGCGCCGAGCGGCGAGCACCGACGTATCCACTATGTGGAGCTGCTACACCGAGCACGGAGCACCCACGTATAGATACGTACCTTTGAAATTAAGTTTAAAATGTTGTAATGGTTTATATTTCGTTATTCTGGAAAAGTGGTTGGTAGAGAAATAATTTAGAACTTCTTCTTCTGGAGTATCCATGGGAGCGTTCAAGTATTACGTAACGCAGTTTGGGGGGAGGGGGGTCTTGTAAAACGTTACGGCGCGTTACATGGGGGGGAGGGGGGTTCGAACAGCGCGTTACGTAACATTCTTTTTTAAAAAATTAGTAAATTCTTTATAAAAGATATTTTTTAAGGTAAATATATACCTTTTATAAAGGATTTACTATTTTTTGTATTACATGGTATAGAGCCAACTACATGAAAACTTTTTCCTTGTGGATTCTTTTTTAACTTAAATGAAAAAAAACTACGGAATTTCTTTTATGTTTTACATAGACCCCTGAATTGTATTATGTTGCACTCTCACGCTCCGGTCATGTTCCGACAACAGGACAATAATTAATAGTACCTATTCAAGTGAAAACATCTTAAATTTGTAACACAGATGAAGCACAGTAACATATGTTTCCAATAATTAGATGGACCTGTCTCCACAACAAAAGATTAAAAGATACAGATGTTATTTAAGAGGTTGCAGAAGGGAACTACATGTTCATAAATCTTGTATGTTTTCTGAAATCGTTTTCTGCAGTAGGTATTCATTAATGTTTTAAATACGCAAATTTTCAAATTATTTAAAAATGTCTTTAAATAAAAAGCATTAAATACAAAACCCACTATATTGATACTTAGTTTAGAAAATTGATAGATATTTAAAAAAATAGTACCCTTAGTTAAAGTGTGATTTCAAAATTTCAAGTGAATTTCAAAATTTCACCTTGCATTATTCATAATACACATTTACACATAATACACATAATATACACATTTTTGAGATGAGGTTGTTAAGCAGCTTCTAAAAACAAAAATATACATGGTGTTTAATTAAAATTAAAAATAATGGACTATGCTAGACTTGAGTGAATCACCCTGTATATTCAAATTTATGTTTAAATAGTCCATAGTTGAATTTAAAAGTTGACGTATCCTAGCGTTTTTATAATTTTCTAAAATAATGACACATGACAAAAACAATTTTATTCCATAAGTGGTTTCCATACATTATAATTTTAAATGATCACCCTGTATTATTCATAAAGACCATAAATTCAGATTGTTAAGCAGCTTTTAAACATATAAAAATATACAGGGTGTTAAAAAATAAAGCTTATGGACTACGGTAGTCTTGCATGAATCACCAAATTTATGTTTTTATATATGAAAATCTACGGGTCTCAGCGTTTTTTAAAATTGATTAAAACATGGACAGAAATAATTTTATTCCATAAATGCCTTCTTATATATACAGAGTGTTTCAGAAAAAGCTAACACGATCTCTAAGATAGGTGAAAAACTGAAAAATAATTGGGGTTTGCTTAGTATAAAATTTTTGTAACGGCATGCGTTTTCACGATACAGGACGTTGAAGAACAAAAAGTTTTACACATTTTTTTCAATATTTTCCAAAACTACTGGCAACATCGTATAATATTTGTTATACAAAAATTTTTACTAAGCAAAATAAAATATTGAAATAATAAATATGTTATTTTATTTTAAGTTTTTATTAAAGAAGATCAAATAGAAGAATGCATGAGAAGAACAATAAAGGATGAAGACTAAAATGTATGTAAGGATGGGGCCAAGCAGGGAAAATGTAAATGTAAATGTAAAATTAGTAATAAAAGATTATTATTCTAAGTTTTGGACATATTTCATGTCATGGGACATGAAATTACGATTGGCAGGGATAACCAGACACATGAACTAAAAAGAAGAATCGTTATTGGGTGGGCAGCATTTGGAAAACTGAGAGAAACTTTTAAGAGTGAGTTGCTCATATGCCTAAAGAGAAAGGTATTTGATCAGTGCGTCCTCCCAGTCTTGACGTACGGATCAAAAACACTTACCTTACCTAAAGCCTCGGCTACCAAACTAAGAGTAACGCAGAGAAGAATGGAGCGGTCAATGTTAGGAATAACTCTGCGAGACAAAATCAGAAACGAAGAAATCAGGAGAAGAACAAAGGTGACTGACGCCATCAAAAGGATAGCTAACTTGAAGTGGAGATGGGCAGGACACATAGCGAGAATGACACATGGGCGATGGACAAAAAGGTTATTGGAATGGAGGCCAAGAGAAGACAAGAGAAGCGCCGGTTGACCGCCTACAAGATGGACAGACGACGTAAGAAAGCTAAATAAAAACTGGATGAGAGCGGCGCAGGATGGACGTGGTTGGAAATGAGGGGAGGAGGCCTATGTTCAGCAGTAGACTTTTGAGGCTGGATGATGATTGTAAGTTTTCATTATTACCTCAAATGCGATTAAAATAATAATTCCGGTACTTTTCGCAACCTAGTTTTCCATTTAGGTTCAAATGGTGACTTGGGTGTTACGTAACGTTTAGGTAGGGGGAGGGGGGTACATAAAAACGTTACGGTGCGTTACATGGGGGGAGGGGGGTCAAAAATCTTCAAAAATTGCGTTACGTAATACTTGAACGCTCCCCATCTTGCGAACCTACCAAATGTTTATTTCTGTTTGATTAAGTTGTCCCATTTTAATGTAATAACTATAATTAGACTGCTAATCGTCGGCCTAATGTCGCCTAAGTCCAAAATACCTGATTTTACTGGAGAGACAAAAAACTAATTGTGCATAACTCCACTTGTATACAACTAAATATAATGTGAAAATTGGATAAACAATTGGTCTCTAAACAATTTAAATTCACGTTTTTAGTAATCAATTTGTTTAAATTATCAAAACAATATATTGTGTCATTTCAACCTGTTCCCTGTAGGTAGCTACTCACCCGTTTACAATGAACAGACTTTTCATTGTATAAACATCAGAAAATCACCGATATTTTGGCCACTAACAAGAGCGGACTTGTAGGATTTGTGTAATTTCATGTGGTTTTCAACATTAATGGACTCATGCAGTTTTCATTTTTACAATTTTAGCAAAATCTAGTAAACCATATTTGAAGAAAACAGAGCCGTACATAGCTTTTGGATAATGCAAGAGATGCCATCAAAAGTCTAAACTTGAATATTTTGGACTTATGCATTTTTCATATTAGGCTGACGCAATGCTGTTAATCCGAAAAATCTTAAATTGCTCTATTTTGTGCCAATTCTGACACACTGGTTTTTTCTTTTTCTTCAAGTGCCCTGTCCGTTGCGAACGTTGGCTATTAATATGGCAATTCTGATTGGCAAATTATTGGTAGAAATGTGCAAAGAATACTAAACGATCAACACAATAAAAATAAGAAAATTTCAATATCTGGGAATGTAATGAGGAGACAGCGATATAAAATACTAAGATTGATTATACAGGGTGGTGAATTGACAAACGGGCCATAGGAATCTCAATGTAAAATTCTAAACTGTTGAATTCCTGCTTCCCTAATTATTCTACATCAAAAGACATGAGAAACTATTTGTAGAGGATTGAAATCTTTATTGAAAACAATTGTTGAAGTTGTTCTACGAATTAAACACATTCCAAAATTTTTTAAAATATAATAAATTTTATCAAAGTATTTGCCAAATTTAGGCCACACACAGTGCAAGAATGTGTATAAGGTTGCCTTCGGTCACAATAAAATTATTATATTAACAATATTTTGAACTGTCAGTATTTTTATTTTATCGTTTTTATTGTTTAAAAAACAATAAAGTCGAAAAGATGTCCTCAGTTGAGGAGAAAGTAGTAATAATAAAGATGTTTTATTCAGTCAATAGTTTGCGTACTGTCAGAACTAGTAACGTGTGGCCTTACTTTTACGCACTTACTTAGGTATGGCAAATGTATTCTATTTTTCAAAATTTTGGACTCTGTTTAAATCGTAGAACAATAATTTTAACTTTTGTTTTTAATACAGATTTTAAGCCTCTACAAATAGTTTCTCATGACTTTTGATGTAAAATAATTAGGGAAGCAGGAACTCAACAATTTAGAATTTTACATTATGGCCCGCTTTTCAATTCACTACCCGGTATAGTCAAAGTCAAAGATAAGAAGAAACAGGAGGAAGGAGTAAATATAGGAATAAGGAAAGTGTCATTGTTTAAAAATTTGGACATCTTGGATATTAGTGCACCCTAATATGTTTGTGTAGATTTTGGCATTGGATCCGACCATCACTTGTACCACCGTTGCCGTATCCTCTATTTTTTCATACTATCACGTTACAATTTTTTGTGATATTATACACGAGCGGGACACCCTCAAAAAAGCATTTAGTTTTCGAGATAATGACCACGGAGGGGTGAATGGCTAATTTTACTCATACTTTTTATTTTTGAGGGTGATGAAAACAAAAATGAGGTTTATTTTGAATTTTATGTGGGGGAACATTGTCAAAATCGCAATTTTAACCTAAAAATAAAAAAAAATTAATCATGTTTTTTGCGTTTACCTCGCTAGAACTCTGTTCCATTTTAATATGTTTTCTGAAATTTTTACAGTATATAGCTCTAAATTTCTGAAGACAAAGGTACTTGCTTCAAGTTTTTTTTCTTATCATGATAAAGGTTATGAATTTTTCAAAGAAAAAGGTGCGGATTTGTGCATTGCAAAGTTTAATCGCAAAAGTTGTATGACGAAGTTTAAAATTTAGCTTCTTAATCACGTTTATTTGAAAGTAGAGAGTACAAAGGAGTTTTTTGGTAAGTTTTAGATCAAGATGTTTTATAGAAAAAAAAATAGTGCAACTTTTAATGTCGACATTAGGAATCCCCAATATAACGCTAATTTTTTAAAGGACAGACAATCTAGGTATAATTTCTCACCTTTAGTACTATTCTTGGATTATAAGCTTTCATTTGACACCTCATTTGTCATTCTACCTAGTATAATGACGGAGAAGTAATAAACGTTCTTATTCTATTATTGGCATGGCAACACTGTGACGAACAAACATAAGATTCAGCTATGCGTTACAAAGGGTGCACTAATATCCAAGATGTCCAAAATTTGGACATATGGGATTCTTTTAAAGAGCAGCGTGTAAGATAGAGTAAAGACGGCACTTACACTTAAAATATAAGAAAAGACATATCAAGAGATCAAAAAAGAGCAGTACCTATTTTAAAGAAAGTCATGATATTTAAAATATATCTTAAAAACGGGAAGAAAATTAAGAAAAAAATATGGAATTAGCACATCATAGATACCTACAAGAAGGCAAAAACACATAAAAAGATCGGAGAACTGGAATAGATGGCAGAGGATAAATAAAATGGGAACTGTATCTCCGATTCTCCTAAAAGGTATGCACTTTCGTAAAACAAGTTGAAATAGTTTTTCACCATATAAAATAAAAATATCTTTTAATATCTTCAAGATACGATTGTCTCTACGGCTGTTAAAATTGAGAAACAATTTCTGTATATCTACCAAAGCATCAAGAGTTTAAACCAAATTGATAAAAAATCTTGATTTTATCTGGTTAAATATGCAGATCAATTTAGATATATTGGAAACACATTGGGAGTTGAAATTTGATAAAAAATTTCACGTATTAATCGTTACGAAAGACATTGAACACTAGAGAATAGAAGAATATGGAGAAAATGGTCTTTGCATACGTTTCCTTTTTCTCTCTCTTTTTCTTTGCCTAAACTAGCATATAGGCTACTGACTTTTGCTGCCGAACACTGTTCATTAAAAAAACGCATTTAGAAAAAAACTAAATTATTAAATGGGATTTCTTCAAACAGAGTCGTTGATCGTTTAATACTCATGGCATTCTTAATTTAAATAAAGCCACACCGTTGTATTATTGTCCCAAAAACAAAGACCCCGCCTAGATTTGATAAAGCGTCATGTCACTCACCTGTTGCTAGGGGTGCCACTATCACTATCTATCAAACAACAAACTAGAATAGTCACCATCAGACATATAAGGTGTTTTACCGTCAAAAGTCTCATCATTGGTGCTACATGTCGAACTTCACTTGACTGAAGTATCAACAAATCTTAAATCTTTAAATGCCATTTATTACTCAAAACAAATATGCTCCGTTCTGGTGCGAAGGTGTGGCTAACGAAAAAAGCACAGTAAATTTTCAGATAAAAATTTATGGTGAAATGCAGTTTCAGTCACGTCCACATACGAAAATAATGTAGTATTTGCTGCATTATTGATGAAAAATGAAAAATAATAAAAATAATACAATGGATATAGGAAATATATAAACGGTGTCCCCTGAAAACAACATTAAAATCAATAATAAAAGTATTTCACAAAATAATGCAAAATCGAGTTTTTTTAAATAGGTATAGTCATATTTATATTTATAGTAATAAAAATTTTTAAGAGGATCGGTACGTATTTTCGGCTGCAATGCTATTCAAATGGGGATTCATTTTTTTCGAATCCTGAGAAAACTAGTAAGTATTTTTGAAAAATTTAAACGCAGAATGAAAGATCACGTTATTAGCGAGGGCCGAAAGTCCCTGAGAACTTCTATAATGTTTATTTTAATAAGTTACAGGGGTGAAAAACTAAGAGAAAATTTAGTGTGATTTTTAAATTCAAATATATCATTCAAAATAAACTTTTAATTTATTCTAAGGGACTTTCGGCCCTCGGTAATAATTTAGTCTTTCATTCTGCGTTTAAATTTTTCAAAAATATTTATTGGTTTTTTCAGGATTCGAAAAAAATAAACACAATGCCGTGGTAATATTTTCCAAATCTATCTTTGTCTTACAACGCACTCAGCCGAATATAATATTGTCAGCATATATTGTCAGTCAGACACTGACAATCAGTGACAATTTTAAATATTTGACATTGCATCGGGAATATGTTGAGTTATTGATTAAATATTATTGATATATAATGTATTTGATAAATAATTGATTTAAGACGTGAACTTAATAAAAAGTTATTTATTGTGTATTATTTGTGGAAGATCCAAGCAGAGAATACATCAGGATAATATATTCTGTGATCCAAGTATTTTAAAAAATCACTTAAACACTTTTTCTCTTTTTTCGATTGAGTATTAGTCTTTGTTGTACAAATAAATTATTACAATCACTGAATACATAGTTAGTGAAAAAATTATCACATTTATTAACTGAATTAATAATTTGCAATTATAAAAATAACAGTTATCCAAGAACATTCAAAACCCATCTCTTTAAATTAATGATGATATTTTCAAGTAGAATGACATTCTAGTAATGTTTACATATCCATACCAGTGTGAATTTTACTACACGTAATTTGCCGTGTAAAGACAGAAAAAGTAGGGATACACGTAAAATATTTGCGAATTATGTACCCATAGCCTTAAGGACATTCATAATATTATAGTCCAGTCGTCGAAATTTTGATCATTAAAAATGAGACTAGACTAGCAAGCTGAATTTTGCAGGTGAAGAGTGCAGCTCTCAAGTAGAAAGATCTAAAATAGTAAAAACAGCTTCTTTTCGATTACAAGGGTACGTTTTTCGGAGCACGCTGCAGTTCCTCAACACGACTCTACATTATCGGCAGAGTCTACGAAAGTGCTCGGTAAGTTTAAGCTGTAATTACAAAAATATAATTATGTATGTCTTTGTATTCTTTTTCTCATGATCATCTTTCAGTGCGTCACAGTTTTTCGATTTCTCTCTAACGCATTAAATTGTATGTGACAGAAAAAAGGCACGTCTGGGAATACTTCGGTAATTAGTCTAGTTCGGTGATTATTCTAGTTGTCGATAGATGGCGCCATAATCAAAAAAGAATTATTTATTAAATAAAATAATAATATTATCAATATAATCTGTACAATTTATAAGACTATACAAATGAAAGAAAATACCATTTTATAAATGCAATAGACACAATTGATTTGGTTTTATTCCAAATTGAAAATAAAATTTGACAACTGTCAGATTTAACTAAAATGTCACGTTAGAATAAATGTCATAAATATGTATTATCACGGACTTACCTTTTTTTCTATAATTTGTGACGCACTGAAAAATGTTCATGAAAAGGAGAATACTCACTTTATAATGCTCAAAAAATTACGGGATCTGGATTTCAATGCAAATTTTTTTTTTATAATTTTCGTATCAAAGTTACGCGTGAAGTTAATCGTATTAATGACAGTTGAAAAACTCCCGGCTAGAGATGCATCAAGTCAAACTAGTTTGATTTTACTCAACAAACTTGACTTGACTTGAAAATCAAACTTTTTGTATAAAAAAGTTTGACTTGACTTGATTTCGATATCTTTAGGTTTGACTTGAATTCAAACATCTTCAAACAGTTTGAAAAGTTTGAATATTACGCAACGTGTTTATTTGTTCAGTGGCGGATCAACGAGGGGGGGAGTAATGGGTGGGGGAGGGGTAGGGGAAATCCCCCAATCCCAACAAGGTCCAAAAAATTTTTTTTGACAAATTTCAATAAACAGAAATGTATTGGCTGATATGATATTTAAACCGCAGACAGACAAATAAAACCCAATAAGCGCGCCAGTTAGGATAATAATTATTAAGAAAGCTTATAGCGTTTTATAGTATGATACAATTGATCCAAATAATGGCATAAACCAGACATCCAAAGTGAAAGTTATCATCCAACACCAAATTGTTCTATATGGTCCACATAATGTTCAGAAAAAAGTCACACCATTTTGAGCGTAGGGTTTGAAGGGAAGAGGGGGGAGAAATCGGTAAATTCGTAGTTTTTTTTACGTTTTTCGTCAATATTTTTAAAACTATGCGATTTAGCATGAGCAACCTTTTATACAAAAATGTTCTACATTCACTTTGAAATAAAAAAGGCCCATTGCATAATCCTTCTAAAATGAACGGTTCCAAAGTTACGGAGGTAGTATAGTATAACTGGTCAAAAAAAGGCCTAACCCAAACATCCAAAGAAAGAGTCTTCCTCCAACACCAAATTGTTCTATATGGTCCACATATTGTGCAGTTAAAAGTTACACCATTTTGAGCGTCCGGGTTGGAGGGGAGATTGGGGAGAAATCGGTAAATTAGTATTTTTTTACGTTTTTCGTCAATATTTCTAAAACTATACTTTAGCGTAAACAATGTTCTATACAAAATTGTTCTACATAAAATTTAAAACAAAAAAGGTCCTATATATAACTGTTATATAATCAACACTTCCAATTTGGGCAATTAATGATGATTTTGGGTGGCGAGGTTAACGTTTCTTCGAGGGCTTATCACTAACATGCCACTGAAATAGCAAATTTTATTTACAAAACACAATCCTGTTAAAGAAAATTTCTTTCATCAGTAATAATATTATAAATTTCCCAAAAAATATAAAAAGTATCGAAAACTTCCACTTTTCACCCTCCGTAACTCTGGAACCATTGATTTTATAACAAATATGTATAGGACCTTTTTGTTTTAAATTTTATGTAGAATCCTTTAGAAACCGCATAGTTTTAGAAATATTGACGAAAAACGTAAAAATCTCCGAATTTACCTATATCTTCCCCCTCTCCCCCCAAACCCGACGCTGAATATGGTGTGTGTGACTTTTTTCTTAACATTATGTGGACCATATAGAACAATTTGGTGTTGGAGGATAACTTTCACTTTGGATGTCTGGGTTTGGGTCTAGTTATAAGTTATACCATACTATTAATGCATATTTATACATTAATTTTAAAAAAATTTAAACCCAACATTTGTAGCCTGTCTCCGAAAGAAATTTAAATTGTAGATAAATGTAGGTAAAACCATATAGACCTGGATCCCGCGTACCAAAAAAAAGTTGATTAATAGCAAGCTGAAAATTTTTTAATAGATTAACGGTGTCTAGTCAGACAAACTTTCATGTATGGGAACACTGGAACAGGGAAAGTTTTAATTGTGGAACAGGTTAAAAATTTGAAACGACAGACTACGTAAACGTTCCATGTATTTTGTCTGATAGAACTTCAGATTGATTAACATCCAATTGATTTGTTACCCTTTCTATAAACTCTCATGCAAAAATCAGACTGGTGTTTATCATCAACTGGGCATTTTAATGAGTGGAACATGAAGAACATGTCAAATGACAGGAATCATGTTGGTTAGTAATAGCAGTCTGATTTTAGCATGAGAGTTTAATGAAAGGGTAACAAATCAATTGGATGTTATGTCTGACAAAATACATGGGACGTTTTCGTAATCTGACGTTCCAAATTATTAAACTGTTCCACAATTAAAATTTCCACCGTTCCAGTGTTCCCGTACATCTAAGTTTGTCCAACTAGGCACCGTTAAGCTATTAACAAATTTTCGCCTTGCTATTAATCAACTTTTTTTGGTACGCAGGATCCAGGTCTAATAACCCAATGGTTAGTTTTGAATTTTAAAGAAATACCAACAAATATACAGCAATACGTTTGTATTGTATTTTCGAGTGAACTAGCAGATTGGTATGTACCAGATGTTTTTCTAACTGGCCCTTAAATGCCTTTTTTAATAAAAGAAATCATAAAAATTCCAAATCATTTTATTTTGAGCTGTCCATTGAGACACATGTTACTGTGCTTGACTGCTAAATACAAATTTTAAGATTTTTTCACTTGAATACTATTTTATCCTATTGTAACATGAGCGGAGGTGAGGGGGCAATATAATACAATCCAGGGGTTCTATTTAAAATATAAACGAAAGTTGAAAAGGTGAAAGATTGTGATTCGGTAGTTTTTTTTTATTTAAGTTAAAAAAACAATGTTACGTAATAGTGATGTAACGAATATTCGTATTCGTATTCGCATTCGGGAATATCCGCATCTTTTTGCATATTCGCATTCGCGTTCGCATTCGCAAAATTTGTGCCAATGTTTTGCGAATATGAATATCAGAGAAGAGAAATAATAATTTGAAAATAAAGTTAGATTAATAAAATTAAAATCTATTCTCTTTCTCATCTTTTTTATTAAAAAAAGGTAACTTAACCTCGTATAATCAGATTATCAGCCTTCACGTTGTTTTATTACTTGGCATAATGTAATAAAGCTTAAGGTTCAGATTGATTTACACTAAATATCAATTAACTTCTCATTACAAATCTAGAAAGCATTTCAAAAATAAAAACAAATTAAAAAAACAGCATTCGCATTCGCATCCGCATTCGCGAATGTCGTTATTAGATATTCGCATTCGCATTCGTACTCGCGATTGTTCAAAAAATGACATTTGTTACATCACTATTACGTAATGCGCTGTTCGAACCATCCTACCCCCTCCCCGTGTAACGCGCCGTAACGTTTTACATGACCCCCCCCCCAACTTGCGTTACGTAATACTTGAACCTGAACGCTCCCAAAATAGATTAAATTACACTTTGTATGATAAAAAAACTATCCAACGAATTCTTTGTTTTAATCTAGTAGCATTCAGATATAAAAAAGTTATATGGATAAAACGAAACTTGCCAGCAAGCAGTTTAAGCATTCAGGAATCATTTTCAAGAAATTTAAATTTACGACCCTATTTTGATTATAATCGCTTCCCGTATTAAGTTACTTTTATGTGGCACTCATTGTATTATTAATTTTCTTATCTTAATTGGCAACTAACATGTCAATCTCGACAAAAAAGTATATCTACTAAATAAATTATTTTTCAAACTCTTTCAAACTAGTTTGACAAACAGTTTGAGTTTTCAAACCTGTACGATTGACCAGTTTGACTTGACTTGAAATATTTGTCAGAAGGATTGACTTGAGTTTGACTTGAAATTAAGTCAAACTCAAGTCAAGTTCAAACATTCAAGTCAAACTTGTGCAACTCTACTCCCGGCGACCCCGTTTTTCGAAACAACACAACTGCAGATATAAACTTCACCCAAACTGTCTTCGTGCGTTTTTTGTTGTCAACACTTAAAATCGTGTTATTTGTTTTGAATACATATTAGGCTCTAACAGCAATGGGAATTCCACAGCGATCGGTCAATGGCACTAATGGAAGTGGAAGTGATAAATTTGATCTCATAAGAATTATAAAAATTGCAAAAAGCACAAAAAATTAGAGGAGATAATAATATATTAAAGGAAAAGGCAGTTTCTGTTTTTATTTGATTCAGAGTAGGACCACCATCTCCACACTGGCGAAGCGTCCATGTAACCACTGTTACCATTGGTAACAGTTAAAAATCTTGAAAATAAATATGTATTTTATGACGATGAATAATTCCATTTATTATTTTATTTTATTTTTACTAATAGAAATATATTATTATATTATGTGTTAATAGTACCTAATTCAGTAAATAGCCAGACACACGAAAATATTGGCGAGTTTATGTGACTCAGTTGCACTTTATTATATTCTGTTACCAGTCTCATTTGTGGTGACAATGAATGGTTATCTCGCTGTCGCTCGGGCGGCTCGGGACCGGCTAGTACTGAAAATTTTGAAGGAGCGATGGGCGTAAGCGCGCTGATGGTAGGGCTGTTACCAGATTTAAATTTGCTAACAGTACCTATAATAAAAAGTGTGCGTGCAGTTCACCATGGATGAGTGTCGCTGCGTAATCGATCAACTACTTGAAAAGTAATTCTGATTGAAAAATAAAATGAGATTATTGAAAATGAAAGACATATTTTAAACAATTTAAAAAAGGAATTTAAAAAATTAGCTCGATATTTTAAATTTAGTTGGTACAGTGAAAATCCTTGGTTATGTGGTTGCAAGAAAAATAGACTGTATTGTTGGCCATGTCTTCTGGTTTTTGCAGAAAAATGGGTGGACCAGGTTCACGATTTAAATAGTTTTAGAGTTTTAAAAAAGAGACATGAAATTTCTCCGTTACCTACATGTAAGATGTATACCCAATTTGATTCAGTTTGGCAAAACAATAATCAAAAGTTCTCTTAACCAAGCATTTAAAGCAAATATTGCTAAACATATAATGAGTTTGTTAAAAAAAATAGATAGGTACTCGTATATCCTTAGCTCACTTATAATAGATATGTACCGTATGTTTTTTGGCCGAACAAGAATTAGCGTTTCGTGGTCATTTTGAGGGCGACTGCTCTGACATTCGAGGCAATTACAGGGAATTGTTAACATTAATTGCCAAAAAAGATCAAAAATTTTGCCAACATCTAGAAACATCAACTGTTTTTTCGAGAGTTTCAAGTGATATACAAAATGATATTATTGAAGCTATATGTATATACATTTAGCCATATCTTCATTTTTTTAAATAAGATTTTTTGCATCTGGTTTTGGTAACACTTTAGAAAAAGTCACGCGTCGCCACTGCATCTCCAGATAGCTATTTCTGCATCTCATGCGTCCTCGGTGGAGCTATGCAGTCACAACTCTAAACCAAATATCAACAGCCTGCCTATTTAAGGGAAATCACCGCGAAGCAATGATTCCACCTTTGAAAAGCAAAATTTGAGAGCAATGATTCCACCTTTTGCGTCTCAAAGGTGGAATCATTGCTTCGCGGTGATTTGCCTTAAATAGGCAGGCTGTTGATATTTGGTTTAGAGTTGTGACTGAGTAGCTCCACCGAGGACGCATGAGACGCAGAAATAGCTATCTGGAGATGGTGGTCCAACTCTGAATCAAATAAAAACAAAAACTGCCTTTTCCTTTAATATATTATTATCTTCTCTAATTTTTGGTGCTTTTTGCCATTTTTATAATTCTTATGAGATCAAATTTATTACTTCCACTTCCATTAGTGCCATTGGCCGATCGCTGTGGAATTCCCATTGCTGTTAAAAATATCGCTGTGAAAATAGAAAGAAAATAGCTTCTCGTTGGAGAAGCTGCAGTAAAAAATATACTACTTACAGTAGTATTATGTAGTAGAGGAAGATGCAAAGATGAAGAGATAGATGAACTAATAACAAAAGTATGAATAGATAGAGGCAAACTGAATGGAGTTAGGCTAGCGATATATACAAGAGAACGACAACTTGACACTCAAGGATGGATACGGCCAATTTGCATGCCTGTCGAAGACGGTAGCTCAAAGTAGATAGTGATGATGACTAGAAATGGAAATAATAAGAAGAATAGATGCTCAGAAAATAGATAGAATAAATATAATAATATAGTAAAAATAGAAGAATATAGGAGATAAATAAAATAGACTTAGTTACGGGCGCCAGAAGATGGGATCGTCCAATCTCCCAGGTATCTTACACTGCTGTCAAAACTATATTAAATCAGTAAATAAATGTAAATATAAAGGAATAATAAGAAATGATATGCAAAATAAATAAACATTTTTTAATACATAGGACATGAAATGATAATTGGCAGGGATAATCAGACCCATGAACTGAAGAGAAGAATCGGCCATGGGTGGGCAGCATATGGAAAATTGAAAGAAACTTTTAAAAGTGAGCTGCGCACATGCCTGAAGAGGACAGTAGGTATTGGATCAATGCGTTCTCCCAGTTTTGACATACGGAGCAGAAACAGTTACCTTAATAAAACCCTCGATGAAGAACCAAGGTGACTGACGTCATCGAAAGAAAAGCCTTACTAAGATGAAGATTGGTAGGACACATAGCTAGACAGATTGGCGATGGACAAGAGGTAATAGGAAGGGAAGAGGGAGAAAAACTCTGCGTAGGAGAGGAAACTACTGACCTTCAACTGGAAAACAATAAAACAATAAAACGATGTGAAGACTGTAGATACCTGGGAATAAATTTTAACAAAGAAGGAACGGATGATGCAGAGATAAACAGTAGAATAAATAAAGCTAGAAAATTAATTAAATCTCTGAATGGAATATTATGGCGTACTGAAATAGGAAAACAAAGAAAATTGAGAATATATGACACAATGATAAAAAGCACACTTCTGTACGGCTCTGAAACGTGGCGTCTGAAAGAATATCAAATAAGGAAAATAGAAGCCACAGAAATGCACGCATTAAGAAGAGCAGCTAGAAAAACTAAACTTGATAGGGTTCGAAACAACACAATTAAGGAAGAAATGGGTTTCAAAGAAACTGTGACCGACTGCATAGATAGAAAACAGCTTATATGGTATGGGCATGTTCAAAGAATGCCAGAAGAAAGACTACCAAAGAAAGTAGCAAAATGGATACCACCGGAATACAGGAAACGAGGAAAGCCAAAGAAATCGTGGATGGAAGGAGTTCGTAGATTAATGAGCGAACGAGGATTGACAGAAGAAGATTGTAATGATAGGACGCGATGGCAATTGGGCATCGGATAACGTCGCAGGACGTTCTAACCTGAATCTATATATAAGAGGGAGAAAAAGATAAGCATCTGTGGGCCACCTACACGATTGACTGACAATATAATGAAAATGAAACTGAATGAGAGCGGCGCAACCTAGGTGGGATTGGAAAGACGAAGAAGGGGCCTATATTTAGTAGTGGAGTGGACTTTTGAGGCTGGACTATGATGATTATAGAACAGTAAAGTCTGCTTGTCCAACAGTTTTATTTATAGGTACTTTAGCTCTCTTTTTGTTAAATATTATAATGAAGAGAAATATCCATTTTTCTCAAATGTAGTCTCGAGGTAGAGTTGCACAAGTTTGACTGTTTGAACTTGACTTGAGTTTGACTTAATTTCAAGTCAATCCTTCTGACAAATATTTCAAGTCAAGTCAAACTGGTCAATCGTACAGGTTTGAAAATTCAAACTGTTTGTCAAACTAGTTTGAAAGAGTTTGAAAAATAATTTATTTAGTAGATATACTTTTTTCTCGAGGTATGTTAGTTGCCAATTAAGATAAGAAAATTAATAATACAATGAGTGCCTTATAAAAGTAACTTGATACAGGGAGAGATTATAATCAAAATAGGGTCCTAAAATTCTAGAACATGATTCCTGTACTCTTAGAATTGCTTGCAGGCAAGTTTCGTTTTATCGATATCACTTTTTTATATTTTTATTTGAGTGTTACTAGATAGATAGAATAGATAGATAGAATGTCTCTATAAAATACCAAATGTGTATTTTCACCAAAGAATATTTTACACCACAACTTGCGCACAACTAGTCTAACAATAGATAGATATTTCCTAAAGCAATAAAGCTTTAAATCACAGCACGAACTAATAGTCCTCTTATTCACTTCTTGCATTTTCGTCGTCAAGAAACATGTGGCTGATGGTTGGCCAGATGATTCGTCCCGCCCGGAACTACGAAAGAAAAAATTACAGTACCCGCATACTTAAAATATGGGTTTTTGTCTAAAAAAAACTAAGAAGATTAAAAAATCAATTGAAATTTACATTTCGGTGTATGTATAATGAACCTAAGATTAAAAAAAATTTAATCATTTTCGATAAAAAGTCGACGGTGATCAATGTGTTAGAATGTATGTGTAATGTATGTAATTTAAAATAACATTTTATTCAAACAAATAAGTTTTCTATTTTCGGTTTTTTGTTTTTGAAAAAAAATTTAGGTTAACCTCCAAAAAAGTCTTGATAAAGAACACCATAGCGACGGATCTACGGGAAGGGAAAAGGGGGAAATTTCCCCCTAACAAGGTTCAAAATTAAAGAAAAACAATTGTTGAAACATACAAATATATTATCTGACTGAAACTTAAACCACAGACAGACAAAGTCAAACCAATAAACACGCTAGTTAGAAAGATTGAGGGAACTTAATACATATAAGTTATTATTTATGTCTTTTATGTAGTTTGGGTTTATCTTTCTTATGTCTTTTGGTTGGTGTTTCATTGGAAGTCCCCCCCTAAAGCAAATTTCCTCTCCCAAGGCAAATGTCTAGATACGCAACTGCTTTGCATACAATACAGGAAGTAGGTATTTGTATTTTGAAAGTATTTTCAAAATTTTATTTTGTATTTTGTATTTGAAATACATCGATCGGAGCAAAGTATTTTGTATTTGAAATACAAGCGCAATAGTATTTTTCTATTTTGTATTTCAAATACTCATATACAGTATTTTGCCCAACTCTGTGCACTTTGCAATTTTCATTGTTTTGAAAACACCTGCCGTATATCAAATAAATCAGTATATTTATTTTTCTTAATTAATTCTGCTTCGACTAAAAATTTTTTTCTTTTAAGTTTTGCAGTGGGAATACTTTCAAAATCAGACTCAATTTGTTCTGGTACTTATTCTGTGCCGAAAAATATTCATATTATTATGTTTTCACAAAGAACACACTTCGAAACGAACGTAATATACGTAAAGGTTGGAATAAATTCATTTTCTCGAGAATGGACGATTTTGGAAAAAAATACCGAAACAGATCTATTTTTATTTTTAAGTTGCGACTTTTTGGCATATATATATCATACTAGTGACGTCACCCATCTGGGCGTGATGACGTCATTGATGATTTTTTTTAATAAGAATAGGGGTCGTGTGATAGCTCATTTGAAAGGTAATTCATTTCTCTATTCAGTAATAAAAACATTAACATAATTATTTATACAGGGTGTCAAAAATAATTTTTTTGGATTAAATTTATTAACATAAAAATAAAAATGTATGTAATTTATTTAATTCAAAATGCATTTTACTGTTCTCAGAAAACAGAAAAACACTATTTGAAAAATAATCATGGTTTTACGCTTAAATTAAATGTTAAAACTGTCACGAGGCTTGTGGGTGGCTGCTTTAATGTTGAATTTAATAAAAAATATATTTATTTGCCAATTAAACATTTCTTTCTGTTTTCTGATAGCAGTAAAATGTATTTTGAATTAAATAAATTACACACATTCTTCTTTTTATGTCAATAAATTTAATTCAAAAAAATTTTTTTGGACACCCTGTATAAATAATTATGTTAATGTTTATATTACTGAATAGAGAATTGAAGTACAGTAGAGCGTCGATAATCCGAACCCTGGTAATCCGAACGATCGCTAATCCGAACAAAAAAATTTTAAAATTAAAAAATATGCATGATCACGGACCGAATTTTTGGATTTAATATGACAATATGGCCAAAATATGACCGCGGATTTTTGTTTTGTTTATGCAGAAATACATACAATAATATTTATTTATTATGCAGGTGTTTTATTCCTTGTAACTAAAAAGTATGTACATATATGTACTATGTTTATGAGCTTTGTATGTATATTTTGAACATATGTTCGATAATCCGAACAATTTGATAATCCGAACTACCCCTGTACCAATTAGTTCGGATTATCGACGTTCTACTGTACCTTTCAAATGAGCTATCACACGATACCTATTTTCATTTAAAAAAATCATCGATGACGTCATCACGCCCAGATGTGTGACGTCACTAGTATAATATATCTGCCAGAAAGTCGTAATTTAAAAATAAAAATTGACCTGTTTCTGTATTTTTTTCCAAAGTAGTCCATTCTCGAGAAAATGAATTTATTCCAACCTTTACGTGCTCACTGTATAAGCCAAGCATAGACTTCTTAATATGAACTACAAACTAATTTGCGGAGTAGCAGAGTACAGATTCAGACCTACCCAAATAAGTCAAAACAAAAGTCGGTACGCTCTTAATTAGAATTGGAAATATACACGTTGCGCAACATGATATTCAAACTTCAAACTGTTTGAAGAAGTTTGATTTCAAGTCAAACCTAAAGATATCAAATTCAAGTCAAGTCAAACTTTTTTGCAAAAAAAGTTTGGTTTTCAAGTCAAGTCAAGTTTGTTGAGTAAAATCAAACTAGTTTAACTTGATACATCTCTATCTCTAGGTAACAAAGTACAAAAAACTCGAAGAGGTACCACAAAATTTTTATTATTAAAAAGTCATATAAGGACGCGTTTCGGCTCTGCACGAGCCATCATCAGCTTAAATACAGGAAACATAGAAAACCAAGGACTGACCACAACGGAACTTCGGACTTTTCACCAGAAGCTCTTTACATCTGATTTGTTCACATGATTTTTCCTCTACATGCAGAAGTTCTACAATATTTTATAGTTCAATAAGAACAAAATGATATAAATAGCTTATACATTACTGATGAAGTGTGTGCATCTTTATATAAATAATGTAAACTAGTTGATTCTCCCTCCTTCCTGTTTGTGGTCACTCCTTTGTTTTCTATGTTTCCTGTATTTAAGCTGATGATGGCTCGTGCAGAGCTGAAACGCGTCCTTATATGACTTTTTAATAATAAAAACTTTGTGGTACCTCTTCGAGTTTTTTGTTCTTTGAAATATTATAATGCTTCCCTCAATACCCCATTCAGGAAACGACTCTGTCTTTATGGCTCAAAGGTGGGTTTTATAATGACCATGACAGGTATACCGGTGTGATATTCCTCACTTAATATTGTTAATTATATAGTATGCTCTTTCATTCGGTTTTTCTCCACCTCAATTATTTTTTCTTGAATCACTTATTTTTCGGGAATGCTTTTAGCCAGATACTGTATCAAATTATTATTTTAATATAGATATAGAGATTTATCGGTCTTTGGTGGGATCATGCCATGGGAAACTGTCGGCGAATAAGTTGAAAGTCACTGCCGATTATTTCTGATATGAGTATTTTGTATCGTTAGGTAAGATATTATTTATAATCTCGAATTCCAGAGAAAATACCTATCCACTTTTTTGAAAGTTTTACTAAAACCATTAATTTTGAAATTTGCCGTCCTAAACGAGGATAAACACGTCTTTTTTGCCAAATTTCAAAAATAGAATCTGTTCAAAAGCATCTGAGAACCTTTTCAAAAAATGATAATAAATAAAAAAATAAATATAAATAAATAAATAAATAAATAAATAAATAAATAAATAAATAAATAAATAAAGAAAAGAAAAAATAAATAAAAAAAGATATATTTTTTGGTGCTCTAATAAGAGTTAGATATTAATATGTAAAAAGTTTTATGTTCATTTTTAATAAAGGTTCTGAGAAAAAAATTCTTGAAAAAAATGATTACTTTTGGTCTTCTAAAGTGTACTAGTAGGTACTACTATAACTTGATAACTCGAAATTAGTAGTTCTGAGATAAGCGGTTTTAAAGATTTTAAAGATATTTAAAATACGGCGCAAATTTGTTTTCCAATATGGAAAATAACATGAAAAATTAAAGTTATCAACTTTTAGCACTATCATAATGAATTTGGTAATGTCGCATGTCGTGCCAAGTTGCATCTAAGTGAACTTTTTAACAAAACTAATATTTTAAGCATTATTTTGTTAAAAATGAGCCCTCTGCTATGGGTGTTGCCATATCTGATAGCAATTCTCGGATTTTTGCATTAACATCAACCGAATAAACAGATAGCAATTACGTGGTAAGCTTAATGGTTTCAGAAAAATACGTACTACAACTAGATAACTAGAGTTAGTTAGTTTTAGCATTCAATGTACGTCGTATTCGCGATTAGTTCGTTTAAACAATAACTTGATAACTTATCTTGTCAAGTTTTAGCACTGAATATTAGGGGCATTTGCGTTTTATCAACTTTTGTCAATCATAAATAAATACTTAACCCGTTTGGAGCAAGTTATCAAGTTTTTACACAATATGGAGGCAAATAAAATACATGTTGTGAACTAGTTATCTCAAAAACGTCAATTTTGGAGTTATCAAGTTATAATACTAAAGCGACGATATACAGTTCTAGTCAAAAGTCCGTACCCCCTTCGTATCTTTTGAACGATTATACCTAAATAGTGAAATTTTGAGAGAGGAAATAAACGGACTTAAGCTTCTTAACTAGGCATGACAGGTGACGTAATTATGACAGATGACATTACAGCGCCACTGTAACAGATAATTTGAAATGGACCTTACGGCAAGTGAAAAGGTATTGAAAATACCTATTCAGTCATACTAATTTTGTTTGAATTTAAGCTAATGTTGATGAATAAATGAAATAAATATAAAATTGTAGTTTCGCATTTAATTAATAAAAATTCAAAATTCCGCATATGATCACTTGTCAAAAAGGTTTACATAGGCGGACATTTGAATTTTATTAATAAAATGCGAAAATCAAAATCAACTAAAACCCAAAAAAATTAGTATGACTGAATAGGTATTTTGAATACCTTTTCCTATTTGAATACCTATTTTGAAAAACGAGGTATCACTTGCCATAAGGTCCCATTTAAAATTATCTGTCACAGTGACTCTGTAATGTCATCTGTCACTATTACCTCACCTGCCATGACTAGTTAAGAAGCTTACGTCCGTTTATTTCCTCCCTCCAAATTTCACTATTATCCGCTCCGAGTTTCGCTGGTATCGCCACCTACCTACAGGATTACTAGTATAACTTTTACCGGAAATTTTCTGGAAAGAAAAAAGTGTTGCCTATACCCTGTGAGTTTCGCTGGTATGGCTGCTATCGCCATCTAACGGTTGACTAGTGTTCCTATTTCGGCCGGAATTTTAAAGAGGACAGTAGAAAAGCAAATAATAGTTGTTTCAAACTTATTATTTAATTCTTATCGTGTAATATTTACAACGTAAAGAAGTAATTGGACTGTAATAGATAATTAATAGCAATAAGTACAGAATTTATTATTCATAGATTTTGCTTATCGTTTTGACGTTTATGTTGACAACTAATATTAGAAAAAATTTATTCTACAAAAAGTATAATAATTTAATATAATTATAGTATAATACTTCTTAAATATTAACTTATGAATGACAGTTAACGGCATCCTACGTTTGCTGTGATTGGTCGTTATCTTCAGGCATTCAAATTTTGTTTCAGGATTGGATTGTAAAATTAAAACCGTCAAAATTACGAGAGTGTGCTTACTGATCCTATAGCTCAAATTTTTCTACCGTTTTAAAATTAAAATTGTGTTTACTTACTTTTTTCTATTACATCAATCCATTTTTGTCGTTAAATCACCTTATGCTTAGCGACAGGAAAGTTGTAGAATACACAGTTACTATTGTAACCAGTATTTCGACACTCTTTAATACAACAACTTTCGTGAGACATTTAAAAGCTATAATATGCAACTCTTAATGCAGAACGTCAAAAAGCAAATTTCCAGTAAAGGTTTACAAACTTGTCACTACTGGCGTTCGCGAATTTTTCATTATCCCCTCTACCTACGAGCTCACAGCGTATAGGTATAACCGTTCAAAAGATACGAGGGGGTACGGACTTTTGACTAGCACTGTAGAGTAACTGAGTTGAGTGTACAGAAAATTAACTAGGTGCCACTTATTATTAACTTTTTGACGAAAATGACGTTGCAAATTTGTTTATAATGTTATCAAATAATAAAAATAATATGATATATAGACTTCCATACAAAAATATTTCAAAAATATTTGTCCTTCTAGGAGTTGCATTTTTTGGGCCATCGGAAATAATCAAAGGCGTTCTATAATAATTGAGGAGCAGACTTTCTACATGCATTTTGTCCATTTTTTCAAATTTTCAACTAAAGATGGCATCGCAAACTATATGTATAGAGTATTTTGTGTCACGAAAGAGGTTCTAAATGCATTCTGTTGTCTGAAAATTAAATAAACAAAATACCTTGGACTTTCTATGTGCTGTATGTCCATTGACGGTAGACACAATAACCGAAGTTTGTCCGTGCGCTATGGACTAATTGCGATTTGTTTGTCATTGGCAGTCATTGTCGTTCTATACTTGGTGTCTGTACTGTTAAGTTTATTTTATGTGCGTTTGTTTTTCCAATTTTTAACAAAACAATATAAAAAAATGGATGTAGTTGTGACAGGGGATCATGTAGTTGGTGATACGGACCGTGGTAGCAGAAAAAGAAAAAGACATCTAACTAGTAGAAATAAACTGATAAAAAGAAAAATGCAATCTGGCAGTGGTATTGTTGAGAAGCGTGGAGGGGACAAACGTTCTTTCAAGAATGTTAAAAAATTTGAAGCTGTTATAAAATTTAAAGCCTGTTTGTAATGACATGAAAGTAATTACGGGCGTGCTAAATCTCGGCGCATTTATTTAGGTATCATCTGAAAATAATATTACTATTTTATGGAATCTGTACAATCAGAGTACTGCTGAGAATTTAAAAGCAAATTACAAGTATTTTAGTAGGATCTTTAATACTCATTTTAATATTGCATTTGGAAGCCCTGCTACTGACGTATGTGGTTTTTGTGTCAGGACCCAAACTTCTATTAGCTTTTGCAAAGACAAAACTGAAATAGAGAAACTAAGAACTTCTCTACGTGTACCTACATAAAGTAAGGGCCAAACAATTTTTTAAACTAATGAATGAAAAACCGGAACACACTGTTTCCTACTGTTTTGACCTTCAGCAGGTTCAAGTCTTACCGAAAGTGCCTATTCAAGATGCATTTTACGCCCAGCAGTTTTTTTATTGTTTTTGTGTAACGGACGTGGATATTAAAAAGCCAGTTTTCTACACCTAGATGGAACACCAAGCAAAAAGGGGATCTGCAGAAACAAGTCCTGATCTACGTGATTTTCTTAATAAATCTGAATGTGCATCAGATATAAAACAGTTAAGACTATTAGCAGATGGTTGTGCGCTTCAGAATAAAAATCACACATGATGCATATGCTCATGTTATGGCTGTACAGAGATGCCCCACAAAATATTAAATCTGTGGTATTCTCCTTTTCATGAACATTTTTCAGTGCGTCACAAATTATAGAAAAAAAGGTAAGTCCGTGATAATACACATTTATGACATTTATTCTAACGTGACATTTTTGTTAAATCTGACAGTTGTCAAATTTTATTTTCAATTTGGAATAAAACCAAATCAATTGTGTCTATTGCATTTATAAAATGGTATTTTCTTTCATTTGTATAGTCTTATAAATTGTACAGATTATATTGATAATATTATTATTTTATTTAATAAATAATTCTTTTTGGATTATGGCGCCATCTATCGACAACTAGAATAATCACCGAACTAGAATAATTACCAAAGTATTCAAAGACGTGCCTTTTTTTCTGTCACATACAATTTAATGCGTTAGAGAGAAATCGAAAAACTGTGACGCACTGAAAGATGATCATGAGAAAAAGAATACTTATTTTTCCGTTCCGGTCCGATTTCGGACAAATTGAAAAAGTTACACGATCCTACAGTCTACAGTACAATAAAAACCCCTATACAATATTATGACATTTACTCCAAGAAGGGAGAAGTTAAAAACTTGGTAGATACTGGACAGTTTATGATATAAAAAGTGCGTTAACCACTTTAAAAAAATTGAAGGAATCAGTGCAGCCAAACGAATCATTATTAAGGGATCACAAAACAACAACGATATTTTGCTTAAGACCGAACTGTTCTACAGAAATAATGATCCATCAAAACAATTCCAAACATTATTGAAACGTGGAACGAAGTTTTAGACTTTAAACTTACCTACTGTAGAACTTCAAAACCAAATTAAACCAAAAAAACTCCAGAACCTCTCGAAACTCCAGAACTATCAGGGACGAATTGGGTCAACGATCCTGAGCTAACATTGTTAGAACCAATTCTTTCTGACACTGGTGAGCAAAATGGGAATCAAGCTATCCTTGGTGAAACTGAGGATGATGATGTTATCGAAGGAGCTGAGTGCTGTGATTGCAATGATGATGACAATGGGGACCTTTATGACATGTAAAGTACCATATTGTTCCATTCATTTTTAAACAATATTTTGTATTTAAAAATAAAATACTATTTGTATGAAGCTACTTATTACATCGTTACTACCAAAAGTCAGTCATACCGCTTGTGTAGACAATCAAAATGCGTTTTGTCCAAGGATGACAATCTAAATGCAGTTTGTCCAACAGTTTTTTCAAGTTTTTTGGGATATTATTAATACTAGATTTTTGGTGTATAGGTATAATATTTGAATGATTTTTTATCCATTTTTTAGGTATATCAGTTTTTCGTTTAATTTCTTGTCAAACGCGTAGCAGTTTTTCTCTATTTGCCAAAATTACAAAAAGTGGACAAAATGCATTTAGAAAATCTGCTCCTCAATTATAAATCATCATCAAGTAGTTTGAGAAAAAGCATTTTTTCCAAATCTCTTGATATTCGATACACCATAAAAATACCTTCAGAGTAAACTCCACGCATCAACAGTCGGCTGAGAACTCAACGTTTGGTAAGAAGAAGAACCAGAAAATTCGGAGCTGTCAATTACGATTGTTTGCCCTTTTAACCGGCTGTGGTGACATTCAGTAAATAAAATAAAACACAATAATCCATAAAACACATATTTGTTAAGGATATTCACGATGGTTATGGTTAGGTTGTCAATGGTATTGTTTGTAGCGTTTGTTTGTTCAGACATGGATGTTCACCACAACATTTAAAACGGGAAGGCAATTCACGGCTTTAGGATAAAATATTGTATGTTGTTATGGTAATCTAAATTTACTTTACTGAAATTTTATCTATTTTGCTTATCACAGAAAAGTTAAGGTGGTAGGCGCAAAATTTTGGTCTAATGCTATTTAAATGCATTCATTTTTTTCGAATCCTGAGAAAACTAATAAATATTTCTTGAAGAGAAGTATCCAGGAGAAGTATTCTTTGAGTTTTGTACTTCCTTAATAAATATTTGTGAAAAATTTAAACGCTGAATGAAAGATTACATTATTATCGAGTGCCGAAAGACTCTTAGAATGAACAGAAAGTTTGTTTTGAATTAAATATTTGAAATTAAAAATCACACTAAATGTTCTCTTTTTTTCTTCACCCCTGTAACTTATTAAAATAAATATTATAGAAGTTTTCAGAGACTTTCGGCCTCGATAATAAGGTTCTCCTCCATTTTTCCTTTAAATTTTTCCAAAATACTTCAATTAAAGTTTTCTTAGGATTCGAAAAAAATTAATGCATTTAAATAGCATTGGACCAAGATTTTGCGCCTACCCCCTTAAAATAAAAGAATAACTTATACAAATTAATTTCTCAGGGTTATTCTTGCTTCATATCTTACTAATGTATTGCATTTAGGTTCATAGGAGCCAATTGGAAATAAAAACCCGCATATCAAAAAACAAAACGATTCATTTACATACCTATTTACCTAAAATAAACAGAAATATGAAAACATGAAGCAAAAATTCACAAAAAATAAAGTATGTATATATTAGGTACTTTCTAAAAGCAAAAGAAATAAATGTATTCATATAAAAAAACTACGTAATGGCAGAATTATTTGCTATCCTTAATTCTGGGGCCACAGTAATGTCTAATGCCGTTAATTAACGCATTATGTGCAATACAGAGATTTACAAAGATTAAACGTTTATACGGAAAACTGACTTTGTAACCAAATCGAAGACTCTAGTACCTACCTATTTTAATATGAAAAGTTCTTTCCACATAAAATAAAAACAAATTTCGCGATTTAATAACAGTCAATTTCTAGCCTCTAAAAAATACACAATTTTTCTTCCAAAATTTATTCGAAATATATCTTACTGAAAAACCTGTCTCCTTCATACCAAATTTAGGATCAAATTCTCGAGCCACGTCAAAAGGAAATACATACTGTGTATCTTCTACTCAGCTATCTTCAAACTCTTTGGGGCTACTGTAGAAACAAACACTTTCACTCACAACTATTAAATGAAGTAAAGAAACACAGACTTACTCACAATCGTTTAATAATACTTACTTCGACGACCGGTTTCGATCTCTACACTATTCAGATCATCTTCAGGTCGGCGTTACAAGTAGTTAAATGATGCCGTTACAAGGGATGCTTTGTAAGTTCATCGATAACATGTTTAAACGTCCAAATTATGCTAATAGGATATCTAGGTGAGGGACTGGGTAAGCGGACATGCTTCGTAGGTCAAAACACGGTGAATTGGAATGGATCCCAGAGGTGTGTTGTGAAACAGAGACAGATGTGTTAGTTATGAGAAAGACAACGTTCGGGTGGGAATGTGCATAAATGCAGCTGAGGTGTAAATAGACTTATACATATACTTATTACGATTGTGAAGGTCTTTGCTCTTAGGTGTTTTGAGCTATGGGCAAAGGTCGAAGTAAGGAAAATGACAAATAGGAATAAATATTCAAGTTTGTATTGTTCCGGGTCACAGGACTACGGGATGTCAGTTATTTTGTATCATTGTAGGTGCCTAACACTTGGAAATCTATGGGATGTAGAGGATTACAAGAAAATTAATTAGATAAAAAAGATTGTCAAATTAAAAATTGGTTGAAAAACTGTAGAATATTAAAGGTGATCTGAGAAAGGAAGGGGTTTGCTTAAGCTATTGTATGATAGTGTATGTTCAGAAAGAAATATTGAATAAATAATTACAGGGTGTAGGCACTTACATTGAGAATTATTAAAATAAATAAATAAATTAACACAGAACACATAGGATTTTTATAACTACACAGACAAAACAACAAGTGGTTTAAATTTGGATTGGAAGTAGCACTACATTTGTCGAAGTATTATTAAATGATTGTGAGTAAGTCTGTGTTTCTTTACTTCATTTAAAATTAACTCACATATGCAACCCATTCAACATCACAACTATTACTTTGTAATTTACTACCTTTTCTTTGGTAAAAATTCATTGCTCCACATGTTTGACAACTAAGTTCTTCGAAGTTTTCTTCCCTCCTTCCTTCGTTCCCTTATTTTTATCTTTTCCCTTCTCACTTCGCAAAATCATTCCTATCCAATCCGCTTCTTCATTTTCATGTAATTCTTTAATACCATTTTTTTTCGCCCGACTTTTTCTATCCTACCTAAATTGAAAACAAAATCGTCTCTTCAAAATCATACCTTCCCCTGTCTTCTAAAAAGTTTCAGTGTAAACCAGAAAGTTTTCGAAACTCAACAAATGTTGCTTTTAAGAATTTATGTGAAAAACATTATGCAGTAATAATAATAATATCATTTCCTAGCCTTCTAGTTACTACTTCGTTTGACATTCTTTGAATTCATGATATTCGTAGGATTCTTCACCAAAATTCAAATATGGCTAACTTATTCAGATGTACTTGTTTTAGTGTCCATAATTCCAAGCCATAAAGAAAGGTAGAGAACACTTAACACAGTAGTATCATTAAGCATAATTTTAACGTTATATCCCGACAACAAATAAACTTTTTAAGTTTCATGAATGACAGAATGATGCACGTTTTATTTCAATACGTGTCTTAATTTCTTTGGTTTGGTTTAGTTTACATTTGATGTGATCTACGTTCCGAATCTTCCTAAGTATTTGTAGATATCCACACTCTCAATTACAGTATTTGGTATTTGGTATCAACGAATATAGAAAGTTGTGTCTCTATTCGTTGACAGTATCTTTAATAATCAATTGGATGTTTACATCAGCTGACTTAGTCATGATCATGCATTTAGTTTTCTTCAAATAATTCATCTTGAGTTCGTATTCATCACAGCATTCATTAATGCGTTACATTACGTTCTGTAAATCATTGTTGTTATCCGTCATTATTACTGTATCGTCTGCAAAATCGTAAGTTATTCAAAACTTCTATTGATGGCTAGGGGTAGGGGGGTATGATGGGGTAGCTAAGGAAAGTAACAAAAATACAACATAATTACTACGTTTATTACTATTACTAATTGATGGCGCGTTATGTCATTAATCTAACTATGATTTGGTACAATCTTTGGAAAATCAACCTATCACATTTTTCGACAATTAGCCATTAATAAGAACATTATGAAAAACCATCTTGCCCCATACTATGGGGTATAATGGGGTAATGGAATTGGGGCATGATGGTGATGCTAATTAATTCTCATAAAACAAACAAAAATGTGTATTTGCTCCAGATCTTCATTGTAAGCTCAACATCCACAGATCTGGCAGCATACCCAGGGTTCTGATGATGTCACTTTATCTATGGCTGTTTTCATAGCATCTCTCGACCACTCTCCTCTTTTTGTTTTTTTCTTGTAAGTACGTACCATGGTATTATCTAAAACAATAATCTAATGTTATTTATTAAGAAATTTAAATTAACCCAGACTTACCACCAATTTCCCATCATACCCCGCACCCAATAACTTGCCTCAAAAGGTAACTTTGAACAAAAAAAATTCACTAATTAAATGTTTAACGTATTCACACAAACAATATGCCATTATCAAAATAAGAATACTAGTAAACAACGATAAAAAAATACATTAATGCGGTGATCATAATTACCTTAAAATAACGATGGTTGTCCTTGCACAAAATTAGATCAACGAAGCGCTAAAACAGTTTTCCGTTTGTAAACAAAAAAAGCGTGCACTCTCATTCACGGTTTCTCTTGCAGTGCCCGTTAGTAGTCGAATGACTCTTCCTATTGAGTTACTGCATGCTATTCCCCAACGTGTAGTTTCTTGTTTGTGTGCGGTACCCCGTCTTACCTCGCGACTCCGTCATGCCCTCCATTCCCCTACACCTAATATTGAATCTGAGGGCCTTTCTTTAACCTGGCACCTGCCACGTGGCTTTGCAAGGCGCCAACTGCCACGTGGGGTGCTCACAGCACCCCTTAAAATTTTCTGTGATCTACTTGTTTAAAAAACAAAATATTGTGTTGAGTAACACAAGAATATAAATAAACATGTTTTATTAACTTATTAGCCACTAATATGTTATAAAAGTTAACAAATAAAATGAACAAGGTGTTATAAGCAAATTAGCAAGTACCAAGCCATAATAAATGAAGTCAAGTAAAATATTTAAAAAAATTAAGATTTAGTGAGTATAGAGTCTATATTAATAATTTAAATCAGTTACTTCAATAAAAAATGTAAATTTGACCTATTTATCAAAAATACAAAAAAAATTTAAAACTTAAAGTGCCAGATGATGACACCCCAATTCGACTTTAGAGCTATAAGTTTAGAATGACACTAAAATAACCACTTCAAAAACTAACACATATATGCTATATAATATTATAGAAAGCTACTATGACGCACAGCTCGGTTACCAAACTTGAAATACCAAATATTTGATAAAAATGTGTTATGGGGTGCTGGTAGCACCCCACGTGGCAGTTGCCGGGTTAAATAACGCTTCACTGTGGAAGCTTCACTATAATTTTCAAGTCACGACTATATTAACGTTTTTGCTTTTTAATATATCTACAAGCTTTTTATGTTGAACCTTATCAAATGCCTTTTCAAAGTCTAAAAAACATAAGTATATGTTTTTAGTGTGTTAATCACTAAAGCAATTGTTCTATGATCTGGGCAGTTTGTTCTACTTGACTTTTTGGGACTTCGTGCAAAGGATGATTGCAGCCATAGTCATAGTCTGGGGATTGTGACAGTCTGATATTTTAAATTAAAGACTTCAACCGTTACATCAATAACATCTTCATCAATGAGTTTTAATAATTCTATGAGCACATCATCAGAGCCGTGCGGTACATCTTTTCAATATGATGCAAGTCTTCGAAATGTCGCCCCTTAAGTATGATTGAAACTTAACTTTTATTTTTATTAAATGAACCTACACAAAATGAAGGACAACTTATATTTTAAAGACAAAACCTAAAAAAAGTTTTGTATGGACTTTAGTAAATAGTTTTTAATAATTTTTAATTTTGAAAAACTTCTTTACCCACTAGCTACCGAGACAGGGAGTGTTAATAAAATTCTTAGTGGTACACCTATATTTGGGTATAAAGAAATTAGGTTATTTTGGCACAAACAGTTTTTTTTTTATTTAATAAGGTAAAACCCACACAGCCAGATACAAATTTTGTAAAGGAGAGTACAAGAATTTAACACAAGGATTACACTCTTCTCGCCCAGAGGCCGATCAGAACATTTTATAAACGATCAAAAGTAGGCCTCGGATAGGTAAGGTATATAATATACATTAAGGAAAGACATAAGGTAGCAGCAAAAGGTATTGTTAAATTTGTATTTTTCACGATTAGTTGAAAATCTTCAAACCCTAAAAAAAGTTTTCATGGAGTACGGTATCATAATCATTAGAGATATATCACGCAATTTTTCTAAAATATCATTTGACTCCGTATATGATTCTTATTCTTTTTCTATTGAAAATATCGAATGAAGATTCATACAATATTTTTCTAGTGTTTTATCATATATTTTCTTCCATTAAAAATATCATATAAAAATTTAAAATTTTTATTATGAGTTTCTAGAAGCGAAAATCGGCCATTCAAAGAATTAATGGCAATGTCTAAAATATAGATGAAACATTATTTATTTTAAATTTATCCTCCTCCGCTAATAAGAACTCATCAACAGATTTTTCGTAATCAAATTTGCGATTTTTTCTCCTGGTTCGAATTTCATTTTCAGCGGAAAATTCGGAACTTATATCAAGATTTTCTGCAATTCCATTAACAATAATTTTCATTTGGTTTTAGCCAGATTGTCTGTAACTTTTCATTTTTTCTGTAGTTTCTGACAACATTTTTACACAATCTGACAAATTTATAGTTAGTTACATGTTACAACATCTTCGAGACTAAATTTATATGAAATAGCCAAATGCCAAAGCACAACACCACATATAAATTTATAATTTTTAATAAGTAGTTTTTGCTAATCCTCTTGCTTTGACTTTAGTTTCTGAATCTTTGTTGATATCTTCTATTGTTTCGAATAAGGCATCATAGATTTTACAAAATTTAAATCTTAAAGATTTCAATGCATCTATTCGACTTGACCATCTAGTAACACTCAACGGTTTTAGAGTTAGTTTGAAACATGTTTTTTCAGAACTTTCCAACGATTTGTTGAACCAGAAAAAAAGTGCACCTACAGTTCTAGTATATCTAATACAAAAAAAGGTTCTTGTTTCTATAGAAGAAGACGCTGCGTCAATTATGACTAATTTTAAATAGTGTCATGCGCAGGGCACCTAAAGCGCCTCGGATATTTTTCAAGTAGGTATTCTATTTTACACACCCTTTCTTATTTCTTTCATATCGGTACCGTTATCATAACCTTGTCCTCTAAGCCATTCTAACCCAAGACTTAACTTTTCCCAATTTGTCAAAATAAGTTCCGGTAAACCTTCACTGGTTGAATCACTAGCTTCAAAAAAACCAATAAAAAATCCTTCGATATTATAGGTATTTGTTCTGACAAGAATTAAAAGCGACAACTCTTATCGTCAATGCGAGCTGTTCAATATGACTTACGTCTGGGATACAATCGGCGATTATCGAAAAATATTTAGCGATTTTTGTTATTCCGACAATAAGATAATAATACCCATTAAACTTATCAATTCATCTTGCCTACTGTTGGTTAAATAAGTCACAAACCATGTATCAGACTCTCTTTGAACTATCCTGATATGTTCTTCCATTACTGGATCAAACTCAGAGAGCAATTATACTAACTTGAAAAAGTTTCCATTATTAGGTAGAAACAAATGATCAGTTGTTCCACGAAAAGCTAAATATTGTGAGGCCAAAAGTCTAATTATTTTCAAAACTTCTCTACAATAATGTTGCATTATCTATTATTATATTAGATTTTATTGATTATGCCGCCCCCCTTGTGATGCCGCCTGATGCGGCTGCCTCACCGCATCATAGCACGGCACGGCCCTGCACATCATCTGGTTGAATAGCTTTGACCTCTTTTGCATTTTAGGACGAGTTCTTCTCGTAATACTGGTGGTCCGATATCCTCTGTGGTTTCTAATGACGGTTCTTCTCTTTCATCATTAAATAGTTGTTTGATGTAATTGGTCCAGTAACACAATCTCTCCTTCACATCAGTAATTCACACCTTCACATGTGTTTGTAATAATTAAAGATGGACCTCTCTCCACAACAAAAGATTAAAAGATACATATGTTATTTAGAGGTTGTAGAGGGAACTACGTGTTCATAAATCATGTATGTTTTCTGAAATCATTTTCTGCAGTAGGTATTCATTAATGTTTTAAATACGCAAATTTTCAAAGTATTTAAAAATGTCTTTAAATAAAAAGCATTAAATACAAAACTCACTATATTGATACTTAGTTTAGAAAATTGATAGATATTAAAAAAAATAATACCCTTATTTAAAGTGTGATTCCTGAATCATTAATTTCAAAGTTTTATGTGATTAATATCTTGACGAAAATTATACATAATTTCACCTTGCATTATTCATAATAGACCCTACATAATACATATTTTTGAGATGAGGTTGTTAAGCAGCGTCTAAAAACAAAAATATACAGGGTGTTTAATTAAAATTAAAGATAATGGACTATGCTAGATTTGAGTGAATCACCCTGTATATTCAAATTTATGCTTAAATAATCCATAGTTGAATTTAAAAGTTGACGTATCCTAGCGTTTTTATAATTTTCTAAAATAATGACACATGACAACAATGTTATTCCATAAGTGGTTTCCATACATTATAATTTTAAATGATCACCCTGTATTATTCATAAAGACCTTGAAATCAGATTGTTAAGCAGCTTTTAAAAATATAAAAATATACAGGGTGTTAAAAAATAAAGCTTATGGACTACGGTAGGCATGAATCACCCTGTACATTTAAATTTATGTTTAAAAAGCCCACATTTTTATATATGAAAATCTACAACAGGTCTCAGTGTTTTTTAAAATTGATTAAAACAAGGACAGAAATAATTTTATTCCATAAGTGCCTTCTTATATACAGGGTGTTTCAGAAAAAGGTAACACGATCTCTAAGATAGTGAAAAACTGAAAAATAATTGGGGTTTGCTTAGTATAAGATTTTTGTAACGGCATGCGTTTTCACGATACAGGGCGTTGAAGAACAAAAAGTTTTACACATTTTTTTCACTATTTTCCCGAAGTTACTGGAACATCGTATACTTATTATTTGTTATACAAAAATTTTTTACTAAGCAAAATAAAATATTGAAATAATAAATATGTTATTTTATTTTAACATTTTATTAAAAAAGATAAAATAGAAGATAGCATGAGAAGAACCATAAAGGATGAAGCCAAAAATGTATGTAAGGATGGGGCCAAGCAGGGAAAATGTAAATGTAAATGTAAAATAAGTAATAAAAGATTATTATTCTAAGTTTTGGACATATTTCATGTCATGGGACATGAAATTACGATTGACAGGGATAACCAGACACATGAACTAAAAAGAAAAATCGTTCTTGGGTGGGCAGCATTTGGAAAACTGAGAGAAACTTTTAAAAGTGAGTTGCCCACATGCCTAAAGAGAAAGGTATTTGATCAGTGCGTCCTCCTAGTCTTGACGTATAGATCAGAAACACTTACCTTACCTAAAGCCTCGGCTACCAAACTAAGAGTAACGCAGAGAAGAATGGAGCGGTCAATGTTAGGAATAACTCTGCGAGACAAAATCAAAAACGAAGAAATCAGGAGAAAAACAAAGGTGACTGACGTCATCAAAAGGGTAGCCAGGTTGAAGTGGAGATGGGCAGGACACATAGCCAGAATGACAGATGGGCGATGAACAAAAAGGTTATTGGTATGGAGGCCAAGAGAAGACAAGAAAAGCGTCGGTTGACCGCCTACAAGATGTACAGACGACGGACGTAAGAAAGCTAAATAAAAACTGGATGAGAGCGGCGCAGGATAGACGTGGTTTGAAACGAGGGGAGGAGGCCTATGTTCAGCAGTGGATTTTTGAGGCTGGATGATGATTGTAAGTTTTTATTATTACCTCAAATGCGATTAACATAATAACAAATTTCTTTTACCGGGTTTGCGGTACTTTTCGTAACCTAGTTTTCCGTTTAGGTTCAAATGGTCACTTGGGTGTTACGTAACGTTTAGGTAGGGGGAGGGGTACATAAAAACGTTACGGTGCGTTACATGAGGGGGAGGTGGGGTCAAAAATCTTCAAAAATTGCGTTACGTAATACTTGAACGCTCCCTTTGCTTGTCGAATTTTCTTTCTGACGTTTCTCTGAATTTCTTTGTATTTAGTTAGGTCAACCGCTGGTGCAATGTGCTCTAATTATTAGATATATTTAATAGTTAAAAACTGCAAACGCCACGGAGTTTTCACGTCTTTTAAAGTACCGTCACTGCTCTTAAGTTAACACGACAACAGGTACAATAGGAGCATGACGACTTGTCGCCCAGAGAATCCAAACCACTAGACACGTCTATAGAGAGAGTTTTTTGTTATTTTAGATAAGAAAAACAGTCGTATGTATGCACTTCAATAACTTAAGACCTTGAATGACCATTTAGAGGATGTTTAATCTGTGTTAAATATTGTTTTAAAATTATTTTATATTTTACGAAGTGAATTATTAGTTTGAGCTTGTCGTTGTCGTAGACGTGGATTGGTCTCTACAATATTTGTTCGGTGATTAAACATTGACTAACGTGAACTAATAGTAAATAGTGACTTAAAATACGAGGATAAAATATTTTTTATTTCTATTTTAAATTATAAAAAACGTCCATTGGGGCTCTAGGCTTACAACAACGAAGGAAGAAAATTGCTAAATGCGTGTAGAGTGTAGAGAATTAAAACATGAAGCTATATCTACAGGGAAGCCAACATACATTGCCAAATTGGCCAACTGATCCTAACAAAATCCCAGATCTAATAGACTTTTTTATTCTTCTTCTTCTTTTGTAGTACCTATCCGTTTCGAATGTTGGCGACCATCATGGCCATGGCAATCTGTACTTTGCACACTGCTGCTCTGAAAAGATTTGTGGTTGTTGTCTTGAACCACGTACGTAGATTTTTCATCCAGGAAATCCTTCGCCTTCCGGGTCCCTGTTTCCTTCTACTTTTCCTTGAAAATTGGTTGCGGCAATCCATATCTCTCACTAATGATGTTCGCTATTCATCATGATGTGACCGAGGTATTAGAGAAAAGCACTTAACTATCGGCCAGATTCATCCGATAACTGATCTAATAGAAAAACCTATAGAAATATGCTCTACCATCTTCATGGATGTAGCACAAGCGTTTAACATGAAGGGTTTGAGCACAAATTGAAATTAACACTACCAAAACAATTATATCACTGTTATTAGAATCATATCCCAATCGATGGTAATATCCAAGAACACAATTAGATGTAAATTAGTAGTGGACGACCATATAATCGAACAGGTAATGGATACGTGGGTGTGGAAATATCTAGCCAGGCATCTGTGGCAAGAAACAAAACAGCAGGAAACGAAAGCAGCGAGAATATAGGGATATCATCTGGCGGAATAAATATATGAGCACTGACAGCAAAGTCCGCATTTATAAGACATTGTAAACCCGTACTGACATATGTAGTTGAGACAAGAGCCGAGACGACAATGACCAAGCAAATAATCAGAACAACAGAGATGAAATCCATAGGAGGTATCACACTCACAGATAGGATACGAACGAAGACACATTGATAGAGCTAGGCGTTCAAGATGTAGTGAGATGGACAAGAGCACGACGCCATATGTGGAAAAATCACGTAGATCGGATGAACCACGAAGGTATGGCGAAATGGGCGAAGACACAGAAGCCCAACACCAAGCGATCCATAGGAAGACCCAAAAAACAATGGTACGAGAGCTGGAGCTCCGAATCGCAGCAGAGACTAACAGAAGAAATAGGACATAGTCCTATTATAAGCTGAAGAAAATGAAGCATATTCAAACCACAAAGAAATCAAAGCAGGAGGACCACAAGGAAGTGTACTCGGCCTGGTGCTGTTCTACCTTATATACACAAGGGACATTCCTGTTTCAGAAAACAGCACCAAAACTGCTACCTTTGCTGTTGGCACTGTCATCTCAGCAGTAGGAGAAGATCACAATGATGCAGCAAGAAAATAAAGAGATACCGTTTTTAGAATATGCGCTATAGAAGAAAATTAGGGAAAGATAATCACTAAAACGTAAGGCTGAATAAGACTGAATATTATGATTTTTTGTTATAAATCGTACGAGTAGGACTGAATCTTCTTCTTCTTGTGGTGCTGTCTCCTTTAGTGAAGGTTAGCGATTACACTTCGATGAATAATGAATGAAACGATGCAAGAAACGCTTCGTATAATATCAGGTTGCCTGAAACCGACACCCATCGAAGAGGTATACCCCATAGCTGAGATTGCTCCACAACCTATCAGGAGGAAGGTCACGTCAGAGGTAGAACGAAAAAAGCAGGAGACGGACCGAAGACACCCCTTATATGACCACCAAACTCAGCCAAGTAGACTAAGATCTCGGAAAAGCTTCTGAAAACATATGGCAAGCGTCAGCTACCGCAACACATTTTTCTCCCTCAGAGGAAATGGCTGCTGGACACAATTTACCGTATCCGACTTGGAAAGCGCTAAACAGAAAAGAACCGGCGTTTCACGTTGTGCTAGGAACCTGAAAAAATGGGGATACCAGGAGGACGATATCTGCGAATGTGGCGCAGTTCAGACCAGCAGGCATCTACTATCATGCACAGAGATGAGAGAGACCTGCACATAAGAAGACTTAATTTTAGCAAATGACAGGGTCATCTATGTGGCCAATCATTGGAAATACAGAATTTAAAGTTGTTGGTGTTCCGGACACGGAAAATAAGTAAGTAGCGATTACACTGATGTTATTTCTCCTAAACTATTTACATTAGCACTGGAAGATTACAAAACAATGGAATGGACAAACATGGGAATAAACATAAATGGAAAGAAACTAAACCACCTAAGATATGCAGACGATGTAGTAGTCATAGCATCAAGTTTTGAAGAACTACAAACCATGCTAACCGAACTAGCAAATGAATCCAAACAAATAGGTCTAAAAATGAATTTTGCCAAAACAAAAACAATGACAAACACACAAGATAATAGAAAAGTAATACTAAACGACACCACAATAGAAGCGGTTAATGATTATATATATTTGGGACAGATAATAAAAATAAATAAGGAAAACCAAACAGCGGAGGTAAAAAGAAGGGTAGGTTAGCCTGGGCAGAATTTGGAAAATTAAAATGGGTCCTAAAGAATAAAAAAATACAACAATACTTAAAAACAAGAGTGTTTGACCAGTGCATACTCCCATCCCAATTCTCACATACGCATGCCAAACATGGACCTTGACCAAAGCAAACATAGATAAAATAATGAAGACACAAAGAGCCATGGAGAGAGCAATGCTAGGAGTAAAATTGACAGACAAAAAGCAAAACAACTGGGTCAGAAATAGAACAAAAGTCAAAGACGCAGGCCAACATATAGCCAGGCTAAAATGGAGCTTCGCAGATCATAACGCTAGACAAACGTATAATAGGTGGAATAGCACGATACAACAATGGAGACCATGGACAGGAAAGAGAGCAAGAGGACGACCCCAGATGAGATGGGGAGACGACATTAAAAAAATAGGAGGAACGCACTGTAAACAGAAAGCACTAAACAGAAGCGAATGGAGGAAACTGGGGGAAGCCTATGTTCAAAATTGGACGAATTAAAGGGCAAAAGAAGAAGAAAAAGAAGATTACACTGGAAAATCTGTCTCTGTCCAATGTAACTCTAAACAAAGATGTTAAATCAAGGCCGGTTCAGTTTCTGGTGCTTCTAAGCCTAAAAATCCGGCGCCTACCGGGACCCCGTTTTCCTTCAATCATACCTTGGATGATCAGTTGCTGGAGGCGGTACTTTCGTTTTTTCATTATGTATCCCAGTTAACTTCTCCAACTTTGATGATCTTCAGCAGCTCCCTATCTTTACCTATTCTCCTCAGAACATCTTGGTTGGTGGTGGGGGTTGTCCCAAGATTCTCCTATAAAGCCAGAGTTCAAAGGCTTCGAACTTATTCATCAGCGTTATATTGAGTGTCTAGGTCTCCGTTCCATACAAAAGTATTAACCATACATAGCAATGTAGAAAACGACATCTAAGGCTGATATTAATGCTACTGCTACAAAATAAGCTCTTCACTTTGATAAAGACCTGTCGGGCTACCTCTATTCTCACTCTCACCTCTTGTTTATGATCAAGTTGATTGTTGAACCAGCAATCAAGATATTTGTATTGGTTTACGTATTCAAGGTGGTTCACATATATTGGAAGGGGTAAATTTTTGTTCCTTGATTTTTTCATAACTTTGGTTTTCGCAGTATTGATCTTCATCCCCATTTTTTCACAATTCTCAGTAACCCTATTTAACAGTACCTGGAAACTATGGCCCGAATCAGTCATTAAAGCAGGACTGAATGTAATTGTATGATCGAGATATTTGCTATTAATCCTATTAAGCTGATAGTTTCATTGTATAATCCTCGTATTGCAATGATGCAATAATTTGGGAAGGTACGTTTGAAATTGATATGTTGTAGAATCTTGAGAAGGTATTCTCACATTACTAAACAGACAGTCAATATTGGTGATAAGCGAGAATTTATTTGTTTTATTAGATGGGACACGAATCTAACACACTTTACTGCTTCCTTGTCAATAACCGAGAATTATAAGTAGTCAACATTGGAGGAGTGTCGGCAAATTATTTTGAGAAGATAACATAGATTTCTAAACTGCAGTTAAGGTTATCTATTATCTGGTTTCCATGTCGAATGGTGTTGAGCAGTTCGAATAGATAATTACCAGATCTAAAAGAAATGTACGTAACAAATAATATTTCTATAGTTATAATAATTATCGAAATTTGGTCTCTTGGACATCAAGTCCAAGATGGCAGTTTTATAGAATTTTGCCTGGCACACCTTAACTCCCGAGTTCTATAAAACCACTTTAATCCTATGCGAATTGGATCCCAACCCCATACATGAACTGGCTCCAGCTCATTACGAAATTCCCAGAAACTGAACCTTCTTGTGAAACTTGGATTTTGAAGAAAACACGTACTTATAATATACACCAGAAATTAATATACCGATTCATTTTATTTCTTTAAATAAACATGTCAAATACTATGTTTTTATTCTACTAAGTGTTAAACCTTTTCATCAAGAAGTTGTCTTTACGGTGTTAGTATTTTCTACTAACACTACATCAGCATACATTAACCTGATACAAAACTATTGAGAATAAATTATAAGAACTAAACAACGAGCCCTGATGTAATAATCCTACTTTCAAAAAATGAAATTTATCAATCTCTCTCACACCTGTCCTAGCACTAGTTATTACTCCCTTATAGATTCCTCTTACGACCTTCACATATTAATTGGAAACCCGTTTCTTGTTAAGCGACCACTACAGAACCTCTCCAAAAACTCACATTATCATATCTTCTTTTTCACGTGTCATATCAGCATTATCCAACGTTGGCGGTCAGCATTGCGAAGGCTTCTCGATCTTCCGCAATATGGAATGATTATCCTGCATTTGATATGTGACATTCACTAATGTTTTTTCACCAAGAAACTTGATTTCTTCCTACACCTCTACGGCCCTCTATTTTGCCTTTAAGAATGAGTAATAATATTTTATATCGATTTTCCCTCACTGTATGTCCCATATAAGACAGTTTCGGGTGTTTAACAGTCTTTAGCAGTTCTCTATCTTTATTTGACCCTAATTAGTTCTTTATTACTTTTCCTTGCTGTCCAAGGTATCTTCAGCACCGTCTATGAATCCACATTTTCAATTCCAATGCTTCAATTCTGTTCATGGTCGATACTTGTAGCGTCCACACTTCTGCACCATACAAAAGTACAGACCAAACATAGCACTTGTCCAACCATTCTTTGTCTTAGTACTAAACTGAGATGATTATTGCAAAGAAATGACTTCATTTTCATAAAAGTAGTTTTAGTTATTGCTATTATACTTTTTATTTCTATATCTGGTTCCAGTTGGTTCCTTATCACAGTTCCTAAATATGTCATTTTGTGAACTTTCTCAAGTTGGACTTCATTTAATTGAAGCTCTGCATCTCGATAATGGTCACGACTAAAAACTAAAAATTTGGTTTTGTTTGAGTTTATTTTAATGCCCATTTCTACTCCTACCTCGTGAATACGATCAAGCAGAATTTGGAGACCTCAGTATTGTCTGACAGAATTACTGTATCGTCTGCGTATCTAATTATGTCATAATATACTGTCTCAAAATCAATGAATAATAATATATGAGCGTTTGTTTTATAATTATTGTATTTTTTCATCAGCTGCCTGCTGCCTTATAATGAAAATTGCTTTGATAGTAGAATGTATTTTTGTGAACAAATGGCAATATTAGATAAAAATATGATCCAATTAGAATATGTTTTGTTTTCTGATGAGTGTACCTTTATCTTACGACGGAACGGGGCGAGACCAAGAAGTGTCGAGGACGTGCGATTTCTATTGTTCTGCGAGCCGTGCCGTTCACGTAAAATAATCAGCCTTTACACTTCCCAGTCATGCTAATAGTCATAATTATATACCGCTCTTGGTCTAGGCCTAGGCAAAATCCTGGATGAGAGAAGAATATAGGTACACAATATCCTGAAAAGGACAGGGAGGGAATTGTTGGAGATCATATCATAGGTCTTTTTTCATTGATAGAAATTTGAATGGGGATAATTATACAGTATTTCTCCAACACAATGTCATGCCTACATTGATAAACTTATGCCCTGATCAAGCAAACCTAAATTCCAGCGCATACGATATACTTTCAGCAAGATGGAGCACTACTTCAATACGAATTACATTATTACATGTTTGGCTTGGCAGTGCCTCAATCGAATATTTCTAAATCGGTGGATAGGGGCGAGGATCGGTGGAATGGCCAGCACGATCTCTTGATCTGACATCATTAGGCTTTTTCTTATGGGGATATGTCAAAAACATTGCCTACAATACTAAACGCCTCGACGTAGCTGACTTAATAACACGAATAATCCTTGTGATTAGATGTCGAAGACCTATTTGTGTTTGGAAAGTTCTTGATATTCCGTTGTGCACTCTAACTTACACTAGACTATTGAGAGGGTTTCTTTCACCAATTTCGCTAAGTGTATTGGGATATTTAATTCTGCTACGGCATTGTATAGTGTGTTTCTGTCCACACTGTTATAGGCACATCTCAAATTCACAAACAAATGGCGAGTATCAATTCCATACTCATATGCTTTTTAAAATTATTAGCATTTATTATTTTATACAAGGCACATTGAATGAAAAACATCGACTGAATTGTATTACAAACCTCCCCGCTGTTTCCAAACAGAGCGGCTGAAGATAGCCAGCACAGCCTCTTCTATTACCATTAATAGACACTATTATCTAGGATCCGAAGCCCAGAGCTCCATTCAGACAATCGGTTAACACAATACCATTTCTTCAAAATAATATAGGGGTGGTAGTGTTGCGAGGGGTGTGAAAATTGCCGACGTATTATCAGGCTGTGCAGCAACATCTGTATCATCAGGTGAGTGCTCCTCCTACCCGGACCACACGCACAGCTTTATACACTAACACATTAATAATATAGGTATGCCGTTATTAATACTAATATACTTTTTCATACTGCGGCTACAGTCGCTCAGAGAAATGATCGGATGCAGTTATAGTCCAGGCACTATATTCCAAATTTTGAGATATTCATTATTAAATTAAAAGGTGGAGAGATGCAGTCAGAGAAGATCTGGAGACGATGCAAGTACAGAGACAATGGGAAATAGTGGCACAGGACCGGCAAACATGGAAGGCAATAGTAAACGCGGCAAAACCTCACGAAGAGTTGTAACCCCCATTGATGATGATGTTGATTAATATTAAATTAAAAAGACCATTAACCTTCGGATGACCAAGCGGGGGAAATTTTGACCCCAGCGTATGCTTTTCTTTAATAAATTCAAAAGTATTTTAAATTTTTAACTCATTATTTTTTTATTTGACTTTAATATCATTCTAGATATCCTCATATTTTGAAATAAAAAAAATCCCTATATTTTACGAATAAAAAATTTATTCTGAAGTTGATGTTTAGTAAAGTACCGTCTATTATGTGTAATTCCAAGTAGTTTCACGCTAATGACGTCGACTTTGCAAAGTAACAAGACAGTTACTCAACATACACACGACACATGACACTAATACTCATGTTGTGACTGGCTGAATGACATAAAGTCCATGCCATAAAAAACTTTTTTTTGTTAATTGTCATTTTTGACATTTTTGATCATTTTCCCCCCTTGGTCATCCGTGTAACAAAAAAAGGTTGGTCATCGGAAGGTTAATCGATAGAAATTCTTTTTGATGGAAAATACATAAAGTCAAACTGAACTTTCTTCTTATTCTTGTTCCTCTTATTTTCCATTTTCCCTTTTCATGGGTCGCTGTTTCTTACTCTTCTTCGCCACTCATTTCTATCTATCGAATCTTCTTCAACTAAACCTCTCTCTCTCTCTCTCTCTCTCTCTCTCTCTCTCTCTCTCTCTACCACACAGTCCTTCCACCTTCTTTTCGGTTTTTCTCTGCATCTCTTTCCCTCAACTTCTAACAGATCTATTCTTCGTCCCATATAGTTTTTATTTTTCTGTCTGACGTGATCAAACCATTGCAGTCTTTGTTTTTGTAGTCACTCCTCCGGCTCTTTCGTTAATCAAATCGTTCCTGATCCTGTCCCTTTTTGTCTTACCCAGCATCCACAGTAACATTTTTATTTCAGCTACCTCCATCTTCTTTTCCTGAATATTCTTTACCGGCCATACTCCACCGCCTACACCAATGCAGGCCTTACCATTCTCTTGTATATTATTCCTTTCAGCCCTTCCCCGATTTTTTAATCACAGATTACCTCACTCATTCACTTTTCCAGTTAAACCAACCAGTATGTCTCCTATTGGCAAGTCCTCGATCCAGCTCCCCATTTTCCGTTATGTAGGAGCCAAGGTATTTAAATTCTCCTACTCCTTCTAGTTCTTCCCCAAGTAATTCTATGTTTCTAACCATTTCTGTTCCTCCCAAATATGTATACTCCGTTTTCGACCTGCCAACCGTAAGTCATCAATAGCACTTCTCCAATCCTCCAACTTCTCCTCTAAAATGTCTTTGCTCTCATCTACTAACATTATATCATCATCAAAGAGCTTTGAAGACTCAGTAAAGAGCCTTGATGCAACCCAACCGTCACTGGAAAGCCATTGGTCAATCCAACAGAAGTCCTTGCTTTGGTGTATGCTCCCTGATACATATCCTACACAAGTCTTACGTATTTCACAGTCTCATACATCTCCATAGCTCTCGTCTAGTAACTGTGTCTTACTATAGTATAACTTCATCTCCCTCTGGTTCTTACAATTCTGGATGTCCCCTTTATCTTTCTACAATGATACCATCACATTCCCCCTCCATGCATTGCGCATCATTTCTTCCTCATATATCCTAGTCATCATTTGATACAAAATAACGACCCCTTCCCCTCCTAGAGCCTTCCAAATCTTCACAGGTATTCCATCAGGTCATACGCCCTTACCATTCTTCTTCCTATTTGATGGCTCGACAACCTAGTCTCTCGCTAGCCCTGGTATTACATTCTAATTTGGGATTCTGTATCCTCTGTCTCTCCTCTGGTGTTCTTCGTTTAGCATCTTTATAGAGTACTCATATCAGTTTCGCTTCATTCCAATATCGGTTCAACACTCTCCCATGCGTACTCTTAATCTGCCGTACATGAATAGAGTTCTTCGAAGACTTGTCCCTTGCTTTAGCTGTTAGCGATGCTAAATTTTGCAAATCCTCAAAGTTGTACCGGCTATTGTTATTGCAAAACATCTGCATATTAATGGATAAGGCGATATATTCGATTAAAGCATCATATAAGCTGGAGATGCACACAAGTAGCTGAAGAATATATCGGTCAGTACCTATATATGATGAACAACACAACTACTACATGTAGTCGCTAATAGAGATAAATCGTAAGGAAACATCTTCTTCAAAATTAAATTTATTGTAATAGTACTAACTTTAATCTTATAGACAAGTAAAGCTATTCATTAAAGATCTCAAATTGATAAATTGGTCGTAGATAAAGTACAGTATCAACTATGGGTAGGGACAACCAAACAGGTGGGATACCAAGAAGAATAGCACATGGATGGGCAGCGTATGGAGCAGCTTTAAAAACATATTTAGAGACGGCAACATACCGACTAATCTGAAGCTAAAAGTCTTCGATCAGTGTGTTATGCCAGTAATGACCTACGGTGGGTAAACACTGCCCATAACCGAAAAACAATGCCTTAAAACTAAGAAGAGCAAAAGAAGGAATAGCGCGAGGAATGATAGGACTAACAATAAAAGACAAGACAAATGGAAATGCGCTGGCCACGTGGCAAGGTGTTTATCAATCATTAATTGTTCATATTTACTACGGTATGCGGCAAAATAAACAGTACTGACATTCGTATACCTCAAAGGACATCGCACACATCTTATGGAAAATATAATGTCACTCAAATTCAATAAAATTTATACGAATAGATTCGTTTTAAATTAACGGTCAAATCTTATCATTGCGCCAACTCTTAATTATGATTAATTACGGCGTAAATTGCAATTAAAGTTTATCAAAATCATATTTTGGGAGTTCATAAAAATGTCAGTTACAATTACTATTACTCAGGATGCTATTCAAAGCAGCTTAAACCCAGCGGGTCCTAAAAGCGGATTAGTGAAACTATTTATACTTTCCTACTTCTCACCAAATATTTAATTATTACATAGGCGTTCGTTAAAAATTATCAATGGTGAGTGGTTCGCCTGTTTAAATGTTGTGGAATACTAATCAATTTTTTATTATTTATGTATGGTAAGTATACATAAAATCTGTAACGAATTTCGATTAAATAATGCATTCATTAGTGAGTGGTTCGTCTGTGTAAATGTTGTGCAATACTAATCATTTTTTATTATTTATGTATGGTAAGTATACATAAAATCTGTAACTAATTTCGATTAAATAATGCATTCATTTCCCCACCACCATTGAGGTAAAATGCAAGGCGCGTTTTTTTGCATGGTTTCCCCATTAGGCCTAATCCATGTTGTCATTAATTATTAAAAATATATATAAAAAAATTAAAAACCAAGTTGTGGTATTCAAAAAGTCAACAATTACTGATTCAAATGCACGTCTCTATTAGGATCGTCTAAGACAGAATGTAATAACTGTGTTGATGGATACCTTACATTTGCGTCATGCCTTGCATACCCTAGATACCATAATACACTTGCAACATGAGCACAGCATCCAACAGTTCGTGCACCAGTTTTGCAAGTGCAGTAGTAGCCGTCGATTGGTATATTGTCACCGTCATTTTCTAGATGGAGTGGTTGAAAAGCTATCCATAATTGATGTTTAGTCGCCTGACGAAATCTAGAGTAAATACGAGCTCTAAGAAGACCCTGTTCTTCTAAAAGTGCTTGAAATGTAAAATGTTCAATGTTTTCTCTCTGTAATTTATCTTGAATGTAACTGGGTGCAAGTTTTACTTGGTAGATTCCAATAGTCAAATCTCTAATCTGTTGTAACGACAAAATGGGAAATTCTGGTAAAATAAGTTCATCTAAATTCACCCATGCATCGTCTTGAATACGTTGTAAGTCCAAACGGTCAACTTCAACACGAGCTTTTACGACATTTTCATATGCAGCCAATTCCTGCATTGTTTCTGCCAATTCTGCAGTTGCACCTTGCATTTGAATAGGTGGAAAATATTTATTAATTAAACTGCACCCAATTTTTAAAAACATTCTAATATTAGGCACATGATGGACCGGTATTAATCCACAAAACAATTTAAAAATACTTTTTAAATGTCCATTCCGAGCTTCAACTATCCATCTTGTTTTAGTAATTAATCGCGCTTTATTAGCATCTTCAGTAGACAACTGTCTTTGTCGTCTTGGTAGAAGTGGTGGCATATGACATTCTAGGCCCAAATAATTTAATAAATGAATAGAATCACGATAGCCTCTATCTACAATTACAATATCATTTGGTTGCAGCCAGTTACGCAAGTTATTTACTTCGTCTTGTTCCTCATCTTCAAGGTGATGTTGTAAAATTGCAGCATCGTTATTTCTTGAATCAGAAAAATAGGGGCCTTGTACGTCCAAAATATATCCGTCAGGTCCGACTATTAAAGCAGGTTTGATTAAATGATAACCCTTATGTAGACAGTAAGTTTGGCGAAGACTTCGAAAATTAGACGATTTGGGAATTTTGAGATAGGTTCCATCTATGTAAATAATGGCTTGAGGATTGTCAGGATTCGGATTTTACAAAGAGTTAGCAAAATCTGTAACATGGGTTCTAATAAATTCTTGGCGACCAATTGCTTCTAAACCCAGATTTTCTCTAACAAATCGTTGACAAAGACTTGTACCTACTGCAGTTATTTTCAGACTAACGTTGGATCTGCTAGAATATGAGCACAAAATTTTTAATAAATCGTCACTTAAATTGTATTTTAATTTCATAAGAAATGTAATTAAATCCTTTTTAGTAATAACTCTAGTTCTATCATAAACTACGACCTCATCGCAATAAGTATAAAGATCTTGAAAATTATTTTTGCTTAAGTTTGTCAATGCTTTGAAGTCGTCCTCTTGAATACCCGTGTCTGTCTCGAAACGATTAGTAGTATTTTCAATTGCTGTCAGACGTAACGCTTGAAACCACTCTGAAACTTCTTTCGGACTTAAGTTAACATTACGCATATTACCACGCAAATTCTCTATTATATTATGATCTAACATACTGCCATCATTTATGTGATCACTGCAACATAAAGCACCCTTCCTACAAAAATCTCTCGTTTCATGTAGATATCTACTCTAGCTTCTAATGACAAACGTTCAAGATTTCTAGCTCTATCACATACAAAACATAAATTATTTCTTTGTAATACAAACTTGAATCTACAAGCATTCACATTATCATCATTACCTTGTTCAATTTCTTCAATGATGTATCTGTAGCAGTTTATGTGAATCACAATCCCAATATCAAAATTGGCTTCCGGTAGATTGTTGTTCATGCGGCGACCCAATGCAATCTCCTGAAATCTTGGTGGAAGATTATCTAAGTCCTCAACTCGACGAAAACCTCTAGCACGAACTCGAACATCACAAATATAACACTGCATTTTCACTAATTAAAATAGTTAATAGTAGAACAACAGTTCGACAAAAACTAACCATTTGGCGGAACGTAACGACCCTTTATAATAATTACTAGTTTACAATAATTACCAGATAAAGTTGACTAGTGACAAAAACTTTTGATTCTTTCTAAAGCAAACGATTTGCCTAATTTTCTTTTAATTGATCGATAATGTTAAAACACAGTAGAATGCAATTTAAGTCGTAATTCAATAGTGTTAATTAAATAAAATTCTGTTAAATTCTCATTAGTGCTTTAAATACCCTTGTTTTACGGTGCGTCACTGGAAGTGCGTTGTCATTTATGATTTACAAGGTAAGAGGCTTAATAATCTTAAAAGATTTATGAACTCCCGATAATTTGGATATCTTAAAATATTTTTTCTCTCTCTAACTTATGTACCTACCCATTTGATTTCAGATTAATTTATATCAATTCCTGCTCTTATTACTGAAAATTCAGAGTTGGCGCAATGATAATAAGTGACCGTTACATTGAAACGAATCTATTCATGTAAGTTTTATTGAATTTGAGTGACATTATATTTTCCATAAGATGTGTGCGATGTGTCAGCCGCCGAAACGTACTGAGTGGTTTCCGGACATTGTTATAATCTATGTGAATATCGTGTTAATGTTAGGTGCTCCAGAATGGTTCTCAGTTTTGCAGAAAAAATTTTTATGGTGGAATACTATTTTCGATCATACGGAAAAGGTCACGAAAACGATCCAAGCTTAATATCAACAATGGTTTCAGCAGGACGGGACAACCTGTCACACTGCCTATGCGGTGACTTTAACATTAATTATGCTGCTGCTTGTGCTACCCAAGTATCCCTGGTCAACATATTTGAATCGTATGGTCTCTCAATGCACGTTAATTCTCCTACAAGGATTACAAAAACTACATCTACCATAATCGATTATATTGTCTCAGATTTCTCACCCCTTGATGTCTGCTCTACAGTTATTAATGCGGGACTATCTGATCATGAAGCAGTGTATACGAAGTTTAACATCTTCAGCAAACCCTCCTCAGAACCCAGACGTTTAGGTAGGATTTTTTCCGCCCAGAATTTTCGTAAATTCCAAAATTTATGCTTAACTTCTGAGTGGCAGTTTCCTTCTATGGACGTGGACTATAATTTCAGTGTTTTTCTAGATAAGCTTATCCGCATTTTCAATAAAGCTTTTCCTTTAATTCCTATTAAGCCAAAACATCGAAAACCTTGGGTTACGAAAGGTATCCGCATATCAGCCAAGAATATGCGTTCACTTCTATACATCAAGAAATTTACTACCAATGTTTCTGTCACTGAATATATCACGAAGTACAGGACAACATATCTAAAACTTGTCAAATCACTTAAAAAAGCCTATTATCAAAATCGTCTGGGAAGCTCTAAAAGTGTTGCAAAAGAAACCTGGTCTATAATAAACGATCTTCGAAATAAAACACACACAGCTCAATCATTTTCCCTTCCAAATCCTGAGAGTCTAAACGATTACTTCGTTAATGTCAGTAAAAATATAACATCAACTATTTTGCCGCAAAAAGATCCCATTTCCTATCTCCCTAATTCAAGAAAGGTCTCGAATTCATTCTTTTTAAAACCAGTCGATAACTCTGAACTGACCCAAACAATCAATAGTATCAAAAGCAAATCATCCTGTAGTACTGATGGACTATCTATAAAAATTTTCTCTAATCTCACAGAAAATGTGTTGGAAATCCTCGTCTCACTAATTAATGATTCCTTCGAAAAAGGTCAATTTCCAGAGTGCCTAAAGACAGCCATTATTATTCCTCTTCATAAGGGTGGCGAAAAATCTAATGCCTGCAACTATAGACCTATTGCCTTACTACCGGTACTCTCCAAAATTATTGAGAGACTCATTAAAACTCGACTTATGTTTTTTATCGTTGATAACAACATTTTATCTCAAAATCAATTCGGCTTTTTGACTAATAAATGTACCACTGATGCCATGTTTTCTGTACTACATGAGGTTTATCAAGCACTAAACAATAATTTTTATACTGCCACTGTTTTCTGTGACTATGCCAAAGCTTTTGATTGTGTAAATCACGACATCTTGATTAAAAAACTAAATTTCTATGGAATTAGAGGTATTTCTTTGAATTGGTTCCAATCCTACTTGAATAATAGGAAACAACTAGTTAGAGCAAATGATACTGACTCTAGTCTCAAAAACATTGTATGTGGAGTACCGCAAGGTTCAGTATTGGGTCCTCTTCTGTTCCCTATCTTTATAAATGACATCACTAATTTAAAAATCGATGGGAAAATTTTTCTTTTTGCTGATGATACCAGTATCACTTGGAGCAACTCAACTATAGCATCTCTTCTTGAAACTATAACTTCGGATCTACTGACGATAAAGACCTGGTCTGACTCTAATTTACTCTCTTTTAATGTAGATAAAACAGTAGCATTATCCTATAAAGGAGCTCTTCAACCTTTGCCTCTTAATAACAGTCAGATCAGTACCGTTGATTCTGTAAAATTTCTTGGTATTTTTTTAGACAGCAACCTCAAATGGTCCCTTCATATCGATTCGTTAAGTAAGAAACTCGCCTCAGCTTGCTTTGCAATAAGATCTGTCTCAAGGGAACTCAATTTAGCATCTTCTAAAATAACATATTTTTCATTATTCGAGTCTCATCTTCGATATGGTCTTCCTTTTTGGGGTTCTAGTACAGCTGCTCAATTTGAGGTTATTTTTAAATTGCAAAAAAGAGCAATAAGGTATCTGTTTGGCCTCAGAAGATCTACACATTGCAGAAGTTACTTCAGGAATCACGGAATTTTAACACTTCCATCTTTATATATTCTAGAAACGGTTTGTTTAATTCGTAAACACCTTCATGCCTTTCCAGCAAGGCCCAATCATCTTTACTCCACCAGAAATTCAATCTTTGATATTTATTTACCGATCCCATGCACTGAGTTAGTAAAGAAATCTATATTATATTTCGCAAAAAAACTTTACAACCATCTGCCTTTACAACTTAAATCTGCAACATCTTTCCCAAAATTCCGTAAACTGACAAAAGCCTATCTATCTGAAAGACCATATTATTCAATAGAAGAATTTCTTAATGAATAACTAAGAAAATTGGGTTTCATACTCAGTAGCTTAAACTGTCAATTCCTAATGTTGTATTTTAGTTGTTGTAAGTATGTTCAACTTTCAATTTGCAATGTATATAAATTTTGCAATTAATTGTTTTTGTCTTTGGTTTTATATCTTATTTACTGTATATTGACGATTTATCTAATTTTATTGAATTGTAGTTGTTATTTGTTATTTCTTGTTGATATTATGTTTTCTTTTGACTGTATGTAAGCTTTGTCCATAAAATTGTAAAAATTTTCAGTGACAATAAAGCATATTTCTATTCTATTCTATTCTATGGAGTCTCTTCGAATACTGCGCTATCATTTTGGGAGTTGCCACTCACCAGAAATCATGCCACCAGATGCGTACATATGGGGAATGCTGAAGGAGTCAGACAAATCCACCGTTTGCCATTTCGGAATTGCTGACTAGAATTAAAGATTTTTTCGTGCCGGAGACAGTGATGGATCTAGAAATATGCCTTAGGAAGGGAAATTTACCTTAGGGGGAACTTCCATTGAAAATCCAACCAAAAGACATAAAAAAGATAAACTCTGATTACATAAAAGACATAAATAATAACTTATAGACATTCAGTTCCCTTAATTTTCCTAACTATCGTGTTTATTGAGTTAAATTTGTCTTTCTGTGATTTCGGTTTCATGTCAGCTAATATATTTCTATGTTTGAACAATTTTTTCTCTTTAATTTTGAACCTTGATAGGGAGGAAAATTTCTTCATTTTTCGTCCCCGTAGATCCGCCACTGGCCAGAGGGCATCTTAACATCTGTTTTATCGGGAACGTGCGCCAACGTGAATAATGTTTGCAAGGCTATATTTCATACTATATAAATAACCATAAACGTTTCAATATTTATTTCAGTACTGTTTATTTTGCCGCATATACTGTATTTAGTACGTTTATGTGTTTCATTTCTAAGAAATAGTGAATTTTTCTATTTGTTAAGTTTTAGTGGTAGTATTTTATAAGCTCATGAGTCTGGCCAGACTCATGAGCTGAAGAGAAGAATCGGTCTTGGGTGGGCAGCATTTGGAAAACTGAGAGAAACTTTTAAAAGTGAGTTACCCACATGTCTAAAGAGAAAGGTATTCGATCAGTGCGTCCTCCCAGTCTTGACGTACGGATCAGAAACACTTACCTTAACTAAAGCCTCGGCTACCAAACTAAGAGTCACGCAGAGAAGAATGGAGCGGTCAATGTTAGGAATAACTCTGCGAGACAAAATCAGAAACGAAGAAATCAGGAGAAGAACAAAGGTGACTGACGTCATCGAGAGGATAGCCAGGTTGAAGTGGAGATGGGCAGGACACGTAGCCAGAATGACAGATGGGCGATGGACGAAGAGGTTATTAGAATGAAGGCCAAGAGAAGACAAGAGAAGCGTCGGTCGACCACCTACAAGATGGACTGACGACTTAAGAAAGGTAAATAAAAACTGGATGAGAACGGCGCAGGATAGATGGGGTTGGAAACGAGGGGAGGAGGCCCATGTTCAGCAGTGGACTTTTGAGGCTGGATGATGATTTTATAAGCGTTTCCATATCAAATTCTAATCCTAATTTAAAACAATGGTTAAAATTTTGCTGTCTTATTGTTAGTATTATTTTCTTACGTTTTGACCATAGTCCCGCGACTATTTTTAGCTGGAATAAAAGCTACGTGATCCAATTTCTGGAGATTATGTTTAACTTTCTTGAACACCGATCACGAAATTACACAAATTATTAAATAAATTACATAAATTACATGCCGATGCCCACCTGATCAGCAAATATAAAGAAGAGCTTACACGACACAGATACTGTTATATATTAAAAAAAAATTACTGGAAGGGTAATGTTTTTATAGTTTTATTTTATTTTTAATATCTTCACATCGAGCTTTCGCTTGCTAAAATAAAATACCAAGCTTTCATAAAGTTATTTCTGGATAACGACTCTACAAAGATAGAAAGATATATGTAGTCACGAAAAAAATATTCTATGGAATAAATAAATTTTTTCGAGTGTGCGATTTTGGAAACAGATCCCACAATAGGACTTAAATTATGATTTTTGACATATATTATATCATACTAGTGACGTCATCCATCTGGGCGTGATAACGTAATCAATAATTTTTAATGAGAGTAGAGGGCCATGTGCTAGCTCATTTGAAAGACTATTCAATTATTATCTATTGAGTAATATAAATATTAATCATTAATATAGGGCGACTAAAAAAATATTAAAGTTTTTTATTATGTATGTATGTAATTTGTATAATATAAAATACATTTTACTGTTGATAGAAGAAAATGTATCTGAAAACTTTGTTTTTGACTTAAATTACATGTTCACATTGCCTCCCATCTACCTTTTAGTAGCAATTGAACGACGACAGAACAATCTTTACACGCTATGAATCATTTCTGGAGATATATCACGAATTGACAATCTAATTATTTTTTTTTTTAAATATTTGATCGTTAAATCTTTAAATTTAAATCTAGTGATCTAAAGATGGAAATGGACCATTTGGTACATATCGTCCCTTCTTCGTAATTCGTTCACATATTCTTCAAGGTCGACATCCAAACTATAGATCATAAGGAGATTGCATCTCGCTTCCAAATAAAACTCTTGCTAATGTTTCACCAGTTGATTCAATAAAATAGTGAGTGGATCTGTAGGTAATCGCGAAGAACGGAAGGTACTGGCTCCAGATGATTTGACATCATTTTTCCAAACTTGTCAACTGTCTTCTTCATTGGTTCTACCATTTCATCAGATTGCAGATGATGATATAGTTATTGTTTATTCATGGCAAGTATAATGCAGATTCCCTTCTAATGCAGATTCTGGAAATGGCCCAGCAATGTCCAAAGCTAGTCTTTCTAAGGGACTTCCAACATGGCATTATCTCATAGAAGATAGAAGCTTTTTTTTCGGTAAGGTCCATTATTCGTAGCACAGGTTGTACATTCCTTACACGAGTCCTTTACATCGTCGGAACTATTCATTCAATAAAATCGTTTCCGAGTTCTCTGAAGGGTTATCTTTACGACTAAATGCCCTTCGGATGGACTGTCGTGTAACTCATAAAGTACTTTGTCTATTCTCTTCTTTGGAATCACCAACTGTACTCTCCTCACTGAACCATCATCATTTTCCGTTTCCACAAACTATCCCCCATGATTAAGGAGTCCTACTTGGCCCAATAGGTTTTAACTGCTTGCATAAGTTTGACATTTGTTGCCAAGATGGTCGACGGCTTTTATCTTTCCATTTTCGAATTTTCTATAAAACATATATCAATATATCAGAAATATATCAATATTTCTTTTGTTAAAACTTTAAAAGGGTAAACCCTGTAGTTGGCTGTATACCTTTGTTAAGACAACGTAGAATGAAGTAAACACTTCTGTTGTATGTAGGTATATAATTTATTAAAAAATTCTTAAAATTTATCCACAAGGGAGTGGAAGTACAACAAAACGTTTTCGGTCAAACTGACCATCCTCAGTGTAAACGTCCAGTGTACAAGTAATTGAAACTAGCCACTTGAATAGGTGTAAAACCTCAAAATAACATTATTGCTACATTATGAGCTGTGTAGTAATCGACAATAAGTCGATGTCTTAAGATTAAAAATATATCACATGATGTGTAATATAGTATGATATAATCTTAAGACATCGACTTATTGTCGATTACTACACAGCTCATAATGTAGCAATAATGTTATTTTGAGGTTTTACACCTATTCAAGTGGCTAGTTTCAATTACTTGTACACTGGACGTTTACACTGAGGATGGTCAGTTTGACCGAAAACGTTTTGTTGTACTTCCACTCCCTTGTGGATAAATTTTAAGAATTTTTTAATAAATTATATACCTACATACAACAGAAGTGTTTACTTCATTCTACGTTGATTTCTTTTGTTCTTCTTTGATCTTAGTAGGCGTCCACTCCTCATTGATCACCGTTGTTCTTATCACTGCTGCCATCTTGGATTATATTTTATTGCAGTGGTAGCACTCTGCTGCGCACATCCCCTTCTAAAGAGAGAATCAGCATTACTGTGGCTAACTTCACGCTGATATTTATTCTTGAAATCGTATTCTTGGAGTCGTTTAATCTATCTGGCTATCTGACCCTCTGGATTCTTAAACTACTGGTGAGTTTTTTATTTGTATTGTACCTAGAGTGCTTAGAGTGCTGCTTTTATCAGATTACCAAGCTGGCCAAGTTTTTCTTCATCTTTTTCCTCTTTTACATTCCAAACTTTACTGTACCCACCTGCCTCCCAGAGGCTCGCCTGAGTCATATTCGAGAGCAGCAGATAAGACATCGGTCAGCGGATTGTAAGGATCCAATCGCAATGTTCTCTGTATTTCATGATCACGAAGACCATATTGTCTGAACAGCCAACTTTTCCATTATGTCTTCAGGAGATGTTCCATAAGCATATCGCACTAACCAGGCAATATCTACTTTATATTCTTGAATAGTCTCATCTCACTTTTGCCTTTAATCTCGTCTTGCTTTTTATAGGAGTCCTGTATTAAGGCTGATTTATCTTACATCAGGACGTGGACGGCACGGCGCGTAGAACAATAGAAAGCGCACGTCCTCGGCATTTCCCGTTGTCGCCCCGTTCCGTTGTATGATAAACTAACCAATGTGTTTCATATCAGATGATTCTTTAACGTGCCCCGTGCAGAGCCGCGTTTAGGTCAATTGACGCCCTAGGCAATTCTCTAGTAGCCGCCCTTTAAACATGTACCATTTTAGTGTAAACTACATACGATGTTTATATACCTATAATAGAAAAAATTGTCATTCTTCATTGAAAAAACTTCTTTTCAAAAAAATTGTTCTTGACAAAGTCGACAAGTTATTAACACGTTCTTGCGTCATACTTAATGGGAAAATATTTTTAATTCTTGACATTTCCGAAAATGACCTTTCAGCGGACACGTGTTGGCAACTGGGAAGCACAAATAAATGTGCAAAGCAATGTCAAAATTAGGGAAAATATCTTTCAATCCACTTCGTGCAGTCACTGAAGGTTTTGACCTCCGATTTCGTTGGACCTCCATCCATTTTCATGAAAATTGGTCAGTAGTAAGAGGATACCTCAAGGAACAAAGGTAACATGATGCCACCTTGCGCTTTTACTGCGGTGGTGAAAACTACCACTTTAAGTGGGGGTGAAAGAAATAATACCATAAATCGAAAGAGAGACAAATTCTAAGCCAAATTTGTTATTCAAATATAAATCAATACTTTTTGAGTTATTAAAGATCAAAGATTTTATTTTTTCATAAAAAGATGCATATTTTAAAGCTGTTTTCACGTATAAATCGAAAACTGTAAGCTTTTACAAAAAAGTTATTATTACCAAAATTGAAGATAATAAAAAGCTGAAGACACTCCTTACTTAAAGAACTAATCTAATTGAATGTATATTTTTTCGACGAGTACTCAAATCTAAGTATTCAAGCTTAAATAACGGGAAAACGATGCATTTTATAAAATATACCTGCTAAGAACTTGTCAAAGTACTTCGGAGTACCTATCAAATGAGCTCCAGTAGAAGTTAATAGCATCACAATAATTAAGCAAGTTATGATGAAAATAAGAGAACCATTTAGAACTTTTTAGGAAAAAGTGAAAAATAAAACATACGCCATTTCCACAAAAATCAAAATTTATAGTAATCCTTAGCAGGATTTCTTTATATTAGCATAAGTAACGATTTCAACAATTTTGACCCGTTTAAAGTGCATATTTTTGTAAAAAAGATGTAATTTAAAAAAATCAGAATTTTTAAGATTATAGTAATTTTCATTTTCTTTTGATAATACCTAACTCCAAAAATACTCAATATACGTAAAAAGTGATATATGTATAACCAAATTTTAGTTTTCTCTGAATCAAATATTTTACCTTTTTACTCTGCAGGGTAAAAAATAACAGATAGAAACGTTTAAGGCTTAAATTTTGCTGCGAGAACCATGTAACCGGGGCAATTTAACATTTTATTTTTTAAAAAGTAAGGGTTTTAAAAGATTAAATTCAACGTTTTTTAATAGCCATTAAAATTAACTTTCAGATGGTTTTTAGGCAAACCTGATATCGTAAAAATTAACGGAGTTAAAATTAAATTAAAAGAAAACAATAACTTTTTTGGAAAAATTTTAAAAAGATAAATTTTGAAAAATATTTTGTGCATAAATTTTATTGCTATCAACTTGTTCGGGGGCTCATTTGATAGATATTTCTAAGTACTTTGACAAATGTTTAATAAGGTTATGTTATAAAATGAATCATTTTATAATTTAAGCTTGAATACTTAGATTTGGGTACTCGCCGAAAAAATATACATTCAGTTACCTATAACTCACTTTTAGTTAACATTACAAAGTTTTTCCAGTACGGAGTTTATTTCGTTTTCTATTAGCTTTAATTTTGGTAAGAATAAGTTTTTTGTAAAATCTTATAGGTTTTATTTATGAAAAATCGGTAAAAAACGTGCATTTTTCTCACGAAAAATTAAAATCTTTGATCTTTAATAACTCAAAAAGTATTAATTTATTATAATAACTTTATGTAACAAATTTTGCTTAAAATTTGTCCCTCTATCGAATTTCTAATAAAACTTCTAATTTTCAGGGGATATTTCTAATAAAATAGTTTTCAGTTCCGAGAAGGAACTGAAGTGTTCAAACTCGTTTTAAGTGTTACCAGATTTGTTTGACTATTCTACATTTTGTTTACTTTTTTAACATTCAACGACCCAATTAAATATTGCTTAACCTTAACCACCATGATCTACAATTGTGATATTTGCTTGATTGAATTTTCCGAAAACGACAAATATAAGATACGTTGTCATGGGGACTGTAGACGATATTTTTGTCTCAAGTGTTCTGGTCTCAATAAAACCGTCTCAAAAACTCTACTAGATCCAAAAAATGCCCATTTAAAATATTTCTGTACATTATGTGATTCACCTAGCCTCAGATGTTTAAATGAAAAAGTAACAAATTTAACAAAAAATCAAATACCACAAGAGAACTTTGACGCCTTACTTCAAGTTACTAAAAAACTCACAGATAATTTGCCTGTATTTATAGAGACATATGATTTATTAGCAAAAAATGACGACAAATTAGACTATCTTACAAAAAAAATTGACGAGATTCACAAATTAAATAACTTGTTAAATCCTGAGTATCTTTTAAAATCCATAAGGCAGATGGAACAAGATATTTTCAATATATCGTCAGTTTTTTTCGGCTGTTCAAATGACACGATTAAAATACAAGTCCAAGATACACATTCATCTGAGATAAAGTTGGGATTAGAGAGGCTCTCTTCACACATCAGTGAAATATCTAATCAAATGTGTAATCTTTCCAACAAACTACCTACTATACCAACGAAGAAAGAGGTATCGAAGAAAATCATAGTATATGCCACTTCAAGTACCCAAACTGAAGACACCCAGCATTTTGAAACCAGTACAGTCAAAAAAACAAAAATTGCACAAGATAAATGTCACTTTGTCGTCATTAGCAACTTAGCCCCAATATACACACCTATACAAGTAGTTCATTACATTAAAGAGAAGCTAGGTATCAAGGAATTTATAAGATGTTACGTCCTCCTTAAAGATGCCAACTCAGATACTGGCTCCTCATTCAAAATAGGTATTAAGTCTAAAACATCTATTGACTTATTATTTAATAAAGAAATTTGGCCACCGGGTGTAAACGTTAAGTGGTCTACAGAATCCTTATACTCCGAACCAACGACTTCATCTGAGACAGATATAAATCAGAAGAACATCAGAAGCACGGTTAACTTGGAAAATCCAATTACCATTCCAAGTAACAACAAGAATGAAGTTGATACCACAAATATACTGACAGACAAGCAGGCCATTGCAATGTGCAAATCTAAAGATCCTTTCCGTTCTCATATTAATTTCATTAAGAAGGATACTTTAGAACCATCGATAAATCTGGATCCTTTGACCCCACCAAGAGTTAGATTGACCAATAACTCGAATAGTCGATATCTTTTAGCCAAATTAAGGGAACCGGATATCTTGAAGGCCATTAAAATTCATCTTGCTTTTCTACACGACCAACCTGCATCAGTATTTTATGATGGGTATACCAACACAAGTGTTAAACTCTTTCTGGCTTCCGAAGGACTTCCGACTAAGAATGAAGATCTAAGAAAAATTCTTCTAGAATTCAACGATGCTTATGGAATCGGTGCAGATGAAGTAGACGCTGATCTTGCTGCTTTTAGGTCTTTTCTCACTTCGGAAAGAATTATTCACCTGCAAAAATCAAGGGAATGTCACCGAAATTATTATTCCACTAGCTCTCCAAGACGAAATTTTTAAATAATACGACGTGTTCTGAGGAACTAGAAACCTCGAATAATTTTAGTGATGACAACTTTAGTATGGTTCTGATTAATATTCGCTCTATAAGAAATAAAACTGACGAATTGTTTTTGTTTCTAGAGGAATTAGGATTTCCCCAGATAGTTGCTTTTACAGAACACTGGCTTGCAGTCAACGAGCCTTTTTTTGTAGAGAATTATACCACAATTGCTAGGTATGATCGTCCAAACTCAGCTCATGGAGGCACCCTAATTCTTTCTGCAAACAATGATTTTTCTCTGATAACAAAATATGACTTTTTGTTGAATGAAGCCTTCTTTGAATTTTCCTTAGTTTTTAATAAAAATCTTAATCTTTACATTATTTGCATCTATAGATCACCTGACTCTTCCGTGGAACTATTTTTTCAGAACCTGCTAAATTTGTTAGATGACTTGCCTCACAAAAGCAGAAAAATTATATGCGGAGACTTCAACATAAATTATGCTGCTGCTTGTGCTACCCAAATGTTCTTGGTCAACATATTTGAATCATATGGTCTCTCCATGCACGTTAATTCTCCTACAAGGATTACAAAAACTACATCTACCATAATTGATTATATTGTCTCCGATTTCTCACCCCTTGATGTTTGCTCTACAGTTATTAATGCGGAACTATCGGATCATGAAGCAGTATATACGAAATTTAACATCTTCAGCAAACCCTCCTCGAAAACCCGACGTTTAGGTAGGATTTTTTCCGCTCGGAATTTTCATAAATTTCAAAATTTATGTTTAACTTCTGACTGGCATTTTCCTTCTACGGACGTGGACTATAATTTCAGTGATTTTTTGGAGAAGCTTGTCTGTATCTTCAATAAGGCATTTCCTTTAATTACGATTAAGCCAAAACGTCGCAAACCCTGGACTACCAAAGGTATCCGCATATCAGCAAAAAATATGCGTTCACTACTTTATATCAAGAAATTTACTACCAACGTCTCTGTCACTCAATATATCACCAATTACAGAGTCACATACTTAAAACTCATCAAATCAGCTAAAAAAGCCTACTATCAAAATCGTCTGGGAAGCTCCAAAAGTGTTGCAAAAGAAACTTGGTCCATAATAAACGATCTTCGAAACAAAACCCACGCAGCTCAAACATTTGCCCTTCCAAACCCTGAAAATCTAAACGAATACTTCATTAACGTGAGTAAAAATATAACATCCACTATTCAGTCTCAACAAGATCCCATTTCCTATCTCCCTAATTCAGAAATTGTCTCGAATTCATTCTTTATAAGACCAATCTATAAATCTGAATTGATCCAAACGATCAATAGTATCAAAAGCAAATCATCTTGTAGTACTGATGGACTATCTATAAAAATCTTCTCAAATCTCACAGATAATGTGTTAGAACTCCTCGTGTCACTAATTAATGATTCCTTTGAAAACGGTAAATTTCCAGAGTGCCTAAAGACAGCCATTATTATTCCTCTTCATAAAGGTGGCGAAAAATCTAATGCCTGCAACTATAGACCTATTGCCCTACTACCGGTACTCTCCAAAATTATTGAGAGGCTCATAAAAACCCGACTTATGTCCTTTCTCTTTGATAACAATATTTTATCACAAAATCAGTTCGGCTTCTTAACTAATAAATGTACAACTGATGCCATGTTTTCTGTACTTCACGAGGTTTACCAAGCACTAAACAATAATCTTTATACTGCCACTGTTTTCTGTGACTATTCCAAAGCTTTTGATTGTGTAAATCACAACATTTTGATTAAAAAACTTAATTACTATGGAATCCGAGGTATTTCTTTGAATTGGTTTAAATCTTACTTAGATAATAGGAAACAATTGGTTAGAGCAAATGATACTGACTCTAGTCTCAAAAACATTATATGTGGAGTACCACAAGGTTCAGTATTGGGTCCTCTACTTTTCCTGATCTTTATAAATGACATCACTAATTTAAAAATCGATGGAAAAATTTTTCTTTTTGCTGATGATACCAGTATCACTTGGAGCAACTCAACTATTGCAACTCTTCATGCAACTATAACTTCTGATCTTCTTACGATAAAAACCTGGTCTGACTCTAATTTACTCTCCTTTAACGTGGATAAAACGGTAGCATTATCATATAAAGGTGCTCTTCAACCCCTGCTTGTGAATAGCAGCCAGATCTCTACCGTTGATTCTGTAAAATTTCTTGGTATTCTTTTAGACAGCAACCTCAAATGGTCCCTTCATATCGATTTGTTAAGTAAGAAACTCGCCTCGGCCTGCTATGCTATAAGATCTGTTTCGAAGGAACTCAATTTAGTATCTTCTAAAATAACATATTTTTCTTTATTCGAGTCTCATCTTCGATATGGTCTTCCTTTTTGGGGGTCTAGTACAGCTGCTCAATTTGATGTTATTTTCAAATTACAAAAAAGAGCAATAAGATATCTGTTTGGCCTCAGAAGAACAACCCATTGCAGAAGTTACTTTAAAGATCACGAAATTTTAACCCTTCCATCTTTGTATATTTTAGAAACTGTTTGCTTAATTCGTAAACACATGCATGTCTTTCCAGCAAGGCCTCATCATGACTACTCCACCAGAAATTCAACTTTTGATGTCTATTTACCGATCCCGTCTTCTGAGTTAGTAAAGAAATCTATACTATATTCCGCAAAAAAACTATACAACCATCTCCCTTTACAACTTAAATCTGCATCATCCTTTCTCAAGTTCCGTAAAATGACAAAAGCTCATTTATCTAAAAGACCATATTATTCAGTAGAAGAGTTTCTTAATGACTAACTAAGAAATCACAGTAATGTACAAGTAACTAAAGTGTATTTATCTATATTTGGGTGTCACATACAGCAGCTTAAACTTATTAGTTCCTTTGTTTGTATTTTATTATATTATGTTGTAGGTTCAATTTTGCAATTTATAGTAATTTTGCAATATATTGGTTTTTGTTTTTTACTTCACTTTTTTTTTTTTAACTTGTTTATATATTTTTTTTATTGACGATTTATCTAATTTTATAAAATTGTATTTGTTATTGTTATTGTTATGTATATCTTTTTCGTGAATCTATGTTAAGCTTTGTCCATAAAATTGTATAATTTTCAGTGACAATAAAGCATATTTCTAAGGGGTGGCATCCACCCCCAGGGCAAAAGCGCAAGTTCACACCATGTCACCTTTGTTCCTTGGGATGTCCTCTAACCACTCACTAATTTTCATGCAAATCGATGGAGGTTCAACGAAATCGGAGGTAATAGCTCATATCTACCTTCAGTGACTGCACTAACTCTTCTTTAAATTATATTAAGATGTGGCAATTGGTGATTTTATTGTGGTATCCAAATGACCCTTTAAGTGAATGCATTCATGTATGAATGATGTATCTTGGTCGTCTTTATTTTGTATCAGATTTTCAGCTTGTTTTAGTAATTTCTTCATTGCTTAATTTTGGCAAATCTGTTAATAACACGAAAACGTTGATAAATAAGTCGATAAGATTCCAGACGTCTATTCAGGTCTCTTATCAGAGTGTCGATTATAACATAGAATGTGTGGATTTTCATCTCATCACTAGCTGAAAAGTTTAGTTTATCATCGGCCCCCTCGTCAAATTGAATTTCTCTTTCTTATTTCTTTATATGTTTTATTTGGGCACAATTTTTTGGCTTCCTTGCGGTAAAGTAATTTGAAAGGGATACTCTTTAATGACAGAACCTAGATTCATAATTTTTATATACAAATATTTTTGTACAGTATTTTTGCCGCCCTCTCATAATGTGCCTCCCTAGGCAACTGCCTATATTGCCTAATGGATAAAGCAGCCCTGGCCCCGTGCTGTCCACGTCTCCGTTGTAACATAAACTCGCCCTTACCAGTGCCGACCTTTTACTTCTTCAATAAATATTTTCGACTATATGAATACTATTTTTGCTTTTATCAAATTAATATCTAACAAATAAAATAATAAAATTTCCGGTACTATTATATTTACTCCTTAGTATCGATTTGTTCGACTGGATTCCCAAGTCGGACGTAAATTATCTGACGTTGATTAATATTTGGGCTGGACAGAGTTGCTTCTGCCTACAAAACATAATAGCGTCAAAACAATAGTAAATCGAAAGAAGCCCATAATTGCCGATACCTTTGTCGTGGTTATATACATAGTATCTACATGAATTTTATTAACACAAATGGTAAGCGTGAATTTATACAATGGCTTAAAAATAAATAAAATATAAATTACAAAGAGATTTTTTTATTATTTAGAAAACTCTAACAAGAAGTAAAACCACTTCTATGCAGGGGCGTAACAGAGGGCCCCGCAGCGAGAGGCTTACGGGGGGCCCCAATCGCTTAAGGGCCCCATCTTGTCATCTGATATTATGTAAAAATCTGTTATTGTTATATTATTTTTACGTTGTCTGTTTAAATTTAAAAACGTAAAAATTTCTAACTAGACGTATTTGCCAAGTGAATAATCTCATAATATCTAGAAACTTAGTCCCTTCCGGCCTACCGACATTTTATAGCAGCGACAATAAACTATATAATACTTTGTACGTGACTATTGAAAGATATTAGAATTGCAATTTGACGAATTTAAGAACAATATTTTTAAATCTAAAAATGGGTTTTCTTTCTCTCTGTTCTTTACCTACTTTAGTATTTCGATACAATATTATCTCCAGTAATTTCATATTGGTTGTTTGCATTGAATTTTATTTATGTTTGTGTTGTTTTACGGTTATAGTTCCATCAGTTTGGTACGCATTTATTTAACAATTATTGACGACTTTTCTTGTGTAGGTAATCATTGGACAATCTCTCAACAGATAAACGGTAAGATAAGGAAATTATAACAGTTACGTTTTAGGGGAGTCAATGTAGAAAAGCTTGCATTGTTTCGGTTTCGGAAAAAATCAAACAAGCTTATATTTTTCTAAAACATTTTTTGTTAGTTTATGTATCTTATCTTAAAGTGAAAAGTTCTACTCACAGATGCCTCTAATTGTTTATTAATTCTTTAAACGATAAAACTGTTTTATATTAAAAAATTTTAAAACATATCGGCGAATTCATCATTTTACTTTGTTAAAAAATGTTTCTATTTGCTCTTTGATTATGCTGAATTCGAACATGTCATTAAATCAGGGCCATAAGTACGGTGTTGGGGGTCCCGGGACAAACGTGATCTGGGGGCCCCCTATCGGGAGGTCTGGGGTTAACCACCCAGCAGAAGGAGTCCGGGAAAATTGATATTTAACCACTTGAAAACGCATTTTAATGTACTCCATGACTGAAGTTTCCTGTACCTACCTACATATTGCTATTTTAGTTGACCAACACAAGAAAAAAAATTGAAATCACATTATTTTAAGCTAAATATTTACCATCAATATAACATCTTTTCTGTTTTCATAAAAAATATATTACATATAATGTTACTTACATTCTTCGGCTATAATGTAGGTTTTTAATCGCGTTATATTGCCTATAGGCAGTATAACGCGATTACAATCGCGGGGCCCCCTTCGCCGGGGGCCCCGAGGCACTGCCCCGGTTGCCCCAATGGTAGTTACGGCCCTGTCAGACATTACAATTTGAAAATTCAAAAATTTTTGAGCACTTATACAGTATGTCTGCGTGGTTTAGAACCATATGGGAAACATTTTTATTATCAATTTTACGAAAAAAGTTATTCTTCATGAAATGTTCTGAATGGTCTTAAATCTGAGATGCAAAATAAGCCAGATAAACCATCAGATATCAAAGCTTATCAATTTTATACGAGGTAACTCAAAAAATAAAAATTTAACTCAAGGATAAAGTACTTTTATATTTAACAATATACGATTTTAATTTTAATATGTAATTACATCCTTGTATATAAATAATTAATTTTTCCAAATATTTCTCAAATTACCGATAACCAACATCATTTTATTACAATAATTATAATAACTATTTTATTATTAATTTTTTAATTTTACGAAAAAATTCTTTATAAAATTCTTATCAGATTCTTTATAAAAAGCTCTGCATTATCTCAAAACGAAGATTCAATCGTAATATATCACATTTTACCAACTTTATACGAGGTATGCCTAAAATTTTACGAAAAAATTCTTTATAAAATTCTTATCAGATTCTTTATAAAAAGCTCTGCATTATCTCAAAACGAAGATTCAATCGTAATATATCACATTTTACCAACTTTATACGAGGTATGTCGAAAAATATGAATTTCTCTCTAAGAGTTAAGTACCTTTATAGTTAACAATATTTCAACTGGAATGATATAATCGCATATTTAAACATAGTTTTTAATTGCGAACAACTTTTTATAATAAAATTTTTCAATATTTATATTTTACCTTTATAGGTACTATTGAGCGAATTTTTTTATATACCTCGTATAAAATCAATAAAATTTAATATCTGATTATTGCAACTTAGGTTTTATACCATGCAGAGCATTTTATGAAGAATAACTTTTTTTCGTAATATAGATATGTAATAAAAAAAGTTTCCCATAGGTTCCAAGCTACGCAAACACACTTTTTTGAAATGAGTCTGTCTACCGATAAAGATGAGAAATGTAAGTTGTTATAAACAGTGAATGATAACGCTAACACAAAAAAGTTTTTGTTTAATAAGTCGTATTTAGTAATTGTTTAACGCGGGAGCAGTCGCGCTCACTTCTGTCACGTAAGCAGTCGCGCGTAGAACAAAATCTAACAATACGAATTTAAAACAAATTTCAATTTTATATTTTTGTTTGCTTGTTATGTTAAAAATATCTATTTCTAACAATTTTAAAACTAATTGGTTTGGTTCCCACCAAAGCCATAAATTCCACAAAAAAAAATAAAAATGAAATTAAAAAAAATCCTAAGCATTACTACAATCTTCTTCGAGGCACTTACAAGTGGAAAGTTTTGTTGCAAAATTGTTCATTAAGTTATCACGGAAAATGATAAAAAGTTGGATTTTTTCTAACGGCGCGACTGCTTCCGGATTAAAAGGGGCCCCATTTCAAATTCTGCGGGGGGGCCCCGACGGAGTTTGTTACGCCACTGCTTCTATGTAAATTGGTATATTTATTAAAACTTAAAAATCCCAATGGATTTAATAAAATATGTCCAATTCAGAACGTTTTCAGACCTATCGGTCCATCATCAGTGAATGTGCATACTTGCTAAATAGCCCCAGAACCAAACAATGGTTGAATTTAAAATTCGATTTACATTATTTAAAAATAATATTCAACAGGCTAAACGCCGATGTTACAGGATATTGCCTATGGGAACATGGTGAAACCCTACCAAAACCTCAATCAACCATCTTAGGCCAACTTTGACTATAAAGCACTTTATAGTCAAAGTTGGCCTAAGATGGTTTATTGAGGTTTTGGTAGGGTTTCACCATGTTCCCATAGGCAATATCCTGTAACATCGGCGTTTAGCCTGTTGAATATTATTTTTAAACAATGTAAATCGAATTTTAAATTCAACCATTGTTTGGTTCTGGGGCTATTTAGCAAGTATGCACATTCACTGATGATGGACCGATAGGTCTGAAAACGTTCTGAATTGGACATATTTTATTCAATCCATTGGGATTTTTAAGTTTTAATAAATATACCAATTTACATAGAAGTGGTTTTACTTCTTGTTAGAGTTTTTTAACTATATGGTATACAGCCAACCTAGGGAACTTCCCTTTTAGTTTATTATTTAGCTTAATGCCTCGACAACTAATGGCCATTGACATGGTACAGTAGATTTTGCAATCAGATATCTAGTGTGTGTGTTGAGTAAATGTCTTGTTACTTAGTAAAGTCGACTTTATTGTCTTTACAACGCTAATTGCATCCGAACATCTAGCATGGAGATGCATGCAGTAGAATTAGGGCTGGATGGATGTGGAAGGAAGCGAGTGGTGTGCTGTGTGAGAGGAAAATTCCAATGAAGTTGAAGGGAAAATTCTATAAAACAGCCATAAGACCGGCTATGATATACGGAAGTTAATGTTGGGCAGTGAAAAAGAAAGAGGAACAACGAATGCATGTGGCGGAAATGAGAATGCTTAGACGGATGAGTGGAGTGACAAAAAAGGATAAAATTAAAAATGAGTATATTAGGGGAAGTCTAGGTGTGGCACCAATTGATGCCAAAATGAGAGATTATAGGTTGAGATGGTTTGGTCATGTTCAACGTCGAGGCGCTAATCACCCAATACGAAGAATTGCTGAAGTGCAGATTCCTGGAGGGAGTAGGAGAGGAAGACCAAAGAAGACGTGGGGGGAGACGATTAGGCAGGATATGTTGGTAAAGGGTATTAATATTGATATGACCCAAGACTCCAAGATAGAATTGTATGGAGAAATACAATTAGGGAAGCCGACCCCGCATAGGGATAAGGCAAAGAGAATGATGATGAATAGTTGTAAACTAAACAACTGCATGGATTTTATTAGAGTGGGTATAATAATAATTGCACCATATTGTTGCCACTTTATGTCGATATAACATCCAGGTTATCTCTTTAAAGTGGCCCTCGTGGGACACCCTCTTCAGAAGCATATATCTCTAACAATCGTCTCTATTTAAAATTTGACAACTTGTATCTATTTATACTTTGCCGAAGAGATTATTGACTGGTGGTGCCCAATGGACCGTGCCAAGTATCTACTTATGTGAAACATCGCTTATTATACTCATGCAATTATACATAATCTTTCTTTTGAACTGTTTAAGAAAAAATATTCTATTATCTGATGGAGAAATTTCACTTGATGTTAGATACTCTTTTGTTGGCTTAACTTCCAAGTGGAAAATCTGTTTTAATCCTCTCATAAAGTGGAATCCATGCGTATAAATCTCTTTAACACAGGGCAGTCTTCGACTATTATGAGGTGCTGAGAAATATTTCGGTCTTGTTACGGTGTTAAAGCATGACTGCGTTTGATGAGGCCTTTCTATTAGATTCATTTAGATCAACACGATACTGCAAACAAAGCAATTTTACAATTAGTATCGAGAATAAAGGTTAAGTCTACCAATATCTGGGAGAACAAATAAATGAAATCAATAAGATCAGTTTTCTTTCTTTCTTTCTTTCTCAATAAGAATAATGTCATGTGAACAAAAAATAAAATCAATATTAAACGTTTTTGAGACCTGGATCTGGTTTCAAAATATCTTATCTTTATTATGTGGGAATAATGTCATGTGAACAAAAAATAAAATTAATATTAAACGTTTTTGAGACCTGGATCTGGTTTCACAATATAATTTAAAATGAGCTATATAATAACATGATACCTACAATTGCCGTCTTCTTCTCTTCTCTTTCTTTCTCTTATCTTTTCCTACTTCACTTGTGCCCTGGTTTGTGAGCCCTACTTTAAGGATTGCCTTCTTCTTTTACCCCCACTTTTATCTTGGATTGTGAGCACTACCTTAAGGATTGTCACTCCCGAAGGTACTTTTTAAAAAGACCCTTTTAAAGGTACATAATATAACCGAGTAACAGCACTTGTATTACTCAAGTTATAATTGAGATAAAAAAAAGACATTTATTAATACACATACTCGTAATACACAAATACATCATCATCATCATCATCATCATCATCATCATCATCATCATCATCATCGACATCATTCAGCTTCTTCTCTTGCCCACTGCAGAACATAAGCCACCTCAGCACGTCTTCAATAAGTTCGATCTTGTGCTAATTGCATCCATCTACCATCTATTCTTTTTATGTCGTCTGTCCAGTGTGTTGGTGGTCTGCCTCTGCTTCTCTTGTCCATGCGAGGTCTCCATTCTAACAGTCTATTTGCCCACCTATCATTCTGCAGTCTAGCTATATGTCCGGCGAAACTCCATTTTAATCTGGTTTCTTTAATTCTTTTTATGATATCTTGCACACCCGTTCTTTTCTTTATTTCTAAATTTCTCACTCGACCCGCAAGTCTTAGTCCTGGTATGGATCTTTCCATTTTCCGCTGTATTGTTCTAAGCTTTGACACCCTTGCTTTGGTTAATGTTAGTGTTTCAGCTCCGTATGTAATGACTGGAAGAACACATTGATTGTATACATTCCTTTTAAGGCTTAAAGGAATTTCACTGCTGAATACGTATTTCACTCTGACACATATGCTGCCCAGCCTAGACTAATCCTTCTAACTATCTCTTGAGTCTGATTGTTTCTAGAAATTTTGATGTCGTGTCCGAGATATCGATATTGACTTATTTCTTCTATGATATTGTCTTCGAGTGTTACTGACCATCCTAATACCAAGTTAATCATCATTTTGGTTTTGTCTGAACATTGAAGAACAACAGATCCTTGCCCACTGGAAAGAATATTTTGAACAACTTCTAAACACAACTACAGAGACACACGAAGCCAACGATTACCATGAGATGAGACAAACAGGCCATCTAGAAGCGCAACAAGAAGATGACCAAGCACCAACTCTTATGGAAATCAAGAAAATCATCTTCTTCTTCTTAGCCTTCTATCGTCCACGTTTGGACATAGGCCTCTCCCAACTCCTTCCATCGGTCTCTATCCTGAGCGACATATTTCCAATTCGTTCCGGCTACTCTTTTAATATCATCAACCCATCTCATCTGTGGTCTTCCTCTCGGTCGTTTACTTTGGTAAGGTCTCCAATGTTGTATCGTAGCATTCCAACGTTGGAATCAAGAAAATCATAGATAGCCTAAAAAAATAGGAGCCAGGGATTGATAATTTAACGGCCGAAATGCTCAAATATGGCGGATCAAGGCTAATACACATGAGCTGTTGAGAAACATATTGATACAAGAAACAATACCAACAGATTGGACTGAAGCAATCATATGTCCTATTTTTAAGAAAGGAGATAAAATCGACTGTTAGAACTATAGGGGCATAGCATTGCTCAACATAACATACAAAATACTAGCCATACATATTAAAAATAAGCTAACACTAAACTATGAGAACATAATTGGAGAATACCAATGTGGATTTAGGAGGGGTCGTTGTACCTACTGTTGATCAAATCTTTACCCTTCGGGAAATATGGCAGAAAGTCACGAATATGGAAAACAGACAGTTGCACTCTTCATATTATACTTTAAAAAGGCATTCGAGAGAGTGAAAAGATAAGTACTAGTTAAATCACTCAGAGGCTCAAACATTAGCACAAAACTGACTAAAATGATAAAATTAACATTAGATAAAACAGAAAACAAAGTCAAGGCACATAACAACCTAACTGAAAAAATTGAAGTCAGAGAAGGAGTAGGGGACGACAAGGGGACCCATTGTCATCGCTGTTGTTCAATATATTGTTAGAATAAACCCTACAAGAGGCACACATAAACAGGTCTGGCCTCGTATATTCCAAGAAACACCAATGCCTAACATTTGCAGACGATATTGTGATCACTGCCAGAAGTAAAACTGAATTAAGAGAGACAGTGAGAAGATTAGAAGAAAAAGCAAATAACAAAGGCTTATATATTAATAAAACGAAAACCAAATATATGGAATGGACAGACGAACCGTTCATTAATGGAGAGTACCTCACACTGAATACATCAAAGAATAAAACCAACAACTTTGAAAAAGTCAAGAAATTTGAGTACCTGGGTGCTCTATTCTCGTGCGAACCTGGTAACAGCGAGGGGATACAAAAAAGAGTCATGGCTGGGAATCGCTGTCTATATGCCTTAAATAGATATTTTTACAGATATAGATTACAGTTTTATAGATATTTAGAATCTACAAAACCGTAATCAGACCTGTATTCGTCCAATGCGAGTGAAACATGGACACTAACAGCAGCAGAACAGTTGAAACTTCAGATATGGGAACTAAAAGTGTTGAGAAAAATATACGGCGGAAAAACCATAAATGGCATATGGACACGCAGAACAAACCAAGAATTAAAAGAGCTATACAAAGAGGATGACATAATAGTCCAGGCTAATAGGGTTTTTCCATGACACTCGAGCAGCCAGGGTACTGAAGCGGGTTTTCGACACGTAATATCTATAAGAGCAAATTGTAACTATTTCCTGCGTACGACCTGGCGACCATTTTTATTTATAAACAATTAAGTGTCAAAAAATGGCATTTTTCCCTTTTTTTTTCAAATCAATGGAAAAAAGTGAGACTTATGGTTTTTTTAGTACAAATATCTTTGAGATTATGGAAAAATCTTTAAAATGACGTATTACAAAGTTTGATATACTCATTTATTGTTAATATAATCGCGAAAAAAGGTCGGAATTGCAAAAAAATTAATTTCGCAATATCTATTGTAAAAATTAGTGTACAGCTTTGAAATTTTTATCATATAAGGATTCTTTGGTGCTTAATATGTGATAAAAATTTCAAAGCGATTCATTCAATTGTTTAAATTTTATTCAAATTGTTTATCCCAGAGAGCATTTTTTTGCAATAACATAAGTCAAAAAAACATGACGTTAGAACCATTCCACAGGTGTCAAATTAAAGAGCATGAGCTATATTTTCAACTTGGTTTAAAAAAAGAGAATAAAAAATGCATTTATTAGTAATAAATAATTATGCAAAAGTATCGTAAATCTTTCCATATAAACTTTTTATTTTGTTATATAAGAAATTATATTATTTATTACAATTTTTTATCAATTATGATACCTATAAATAACATACTTGGTAGTTGTGCACTTAAAACAGGGTAAAAAAGTTAACTTTTGGAAAAAGTTATCCAAAAAGTTTATAAGGAAAGATTTACGATACTGTTGCATAATTATTTATTACTAATAAATGCATTTTTTATTCGCTTTTTTTTAAACCAAGTTGAAAATATAGCTCATGCTCTTCCATTTGACACCTGTGGAATAGTTCTAACGTCATTTTTTTCTGACTTATGTTATTGCAAAAAAAATGTTCTCTGAGATAAACAATTCGAATAAAATTTAAACAATTGAATAAATCGCTTTGAAATTTTTATCACATATTAAGCACCAAAGAACCCCTTATTTAACAAAAATTTCAAACCTGTACACTAATTTTTACAACAGTTATTGCGAAAATATTTTTTTTTGCAATTCCGACTTTTTTCGCAATTATATTAACAATAAATGAGTATATGAAACTTTGTAATACGTCATTTTAAAGATTTTTCCATAATTTCAAAGATATTTGTACTAAAAAAACCATAAGTTTCACTGTTTTCCATTGATTTGAAAAAAAAAAAGGAAAAATGCCATTTCTTGACAGTTAATTGTTTATAAATAAAAATGGCCGCCAGATCCGACGCAGGAAATAGTTACAATTTGTTCTTATAGGTATTACCTGTCAAAAAAACGCTTCAGTACCCTGACTGCTGAAGTGTCACGAACACGAACAGGGTATATTTTTGTCTTATTACCCTGGCCTATAATAGAAATCATAAAGACGCACAGATTAAGATGGATGAGACACGTTCAGAGAATGCCTCAAACCAGGATACCAAAGTGCCTGTTATCTAGAGCAAAAGGAGGAAAGAAGAGAATAGGAAGATCAAGGTCAAGATGGAAAGCGTAAGTGCAGGAAGATATCAGAAGGTTAAAAGTGACGAACTGGGAAAGAAAATCAATGAACAGAAACGAATGGAGAAGAATAGTCAACCAAGCCGTGGGCCTCCTAGGCCTGTATTATTATTATTACTTAATGTAGAAATGTTACACAAGACATAGTTTTAGAAGGATATAAATAAAATATTCTTTGAAGTACATATGTTGTGATAATTAAATTAAAGATTTTTCAATCGATACGAAAAGATCATCCTCTAGTACCGCCTCTGGGAAGAACCGATCCGGATGATAAACGTTTCTACCCTTTTCAAACGTCAGAAAAGAGAATTGTTTCTTATATTATCAATAATTAAATTAGTACACGCTGTGGTCGCCACACAGCAAGCCATGGAGAATCAGGAATTTCAGAAGAGAAAAAATCAGGGGTGGCGCGGCGCGGCCTTCGACCAAGGACGACCAAGAAAGCTATTACGAGGTAGATTTTTTGCTCGTTTTGTGGTTAATATGTGGTTAGATTGTATTTTAATTATTTTTTTATTCTGAAAATAACATCTTATTTACAAGCAATAGAACAAAATATGGACATGGAAGTTTTGAGAAGGAGCGTGCAAAAGGGAAAAAGTAGAAATTAACAAACTACGAAACGGAGCTGGAGAAGAGAGATGCAATATTAACAGGCAGTGGCGGATCTACAGGGAAGGAAAATGGGGAAATTTCCCTCCCGTAACAAGATCCCAAATTAAAGAAAAAAATGTTAAATTGTTGAAAAAAGAAACATAAAAATATATTAGCTGACATGAAACTCAACTCACAGACAGACAAATTTAACCCAATAAACTCGTTAGTTAGTAAAATTAGGAGAACTTAATGGACATAATTTATTATTTTTATGCCTTTTATGGAGTTCTTCTTCTTGTAGTGCCTATCCGTTTCGGATGTTGGCGACCATCATGGCAATCTGCACTTTGCACACTGCTGCTCTGAAAAGATTTGTAGTGGTTGTGTTGAACCACGTTCGTAGATTTTTCAGCCAGGAAATCCTTCGCCTTCCTGGTTCTCGCTTTCCCTCTACTTTTCCCTGCAAGACCAGTTGCAGCAGTCCATATCTCTCACGGTTCCTCATGATGTGACCGAGGTATTCGATTTTGGCTGTTTTTATTTTGATTAACAGCTCTTTTTCTTTTTTCATTCTCAGCAAAACACCCTCATTAGTAATGTGGTCGGTATAAGATATCTTCAAGATTCGACGATAAAGCCACATCTCAAAAGCCTCAATTTTCTTGCAGGTGGCGTCTGTGAGAGTCCACGACTCAACTCCGTACAACAGTATAGGAAATATATAACATCGTAGTAATCTGACTTTTATGGGTATCGACAAATCATGACATTTGAACAACTTTGCCATTTTTTGAAATGCAGATCTTGCTTTCTCTATCCTACATTTGATTTCTATAGAATGGTCCCAATTTTCATTGACTTTCGTACCAAGGTAGGTGTATGTTTTTACTCTTTCTATTTGTTGACCATTCACACTGATTCGTCCAAATTGCTGTTCATTCTTAGAGATCATCATACATTCGGTTTTCTTAGTGTTTAGTGAAAGTCCGTATCTCTGACTGACTTCTGCGATTCTGCTCATTAACTCCTGTAGGTCTTCAGAACTGTCAGCGAATACCACAGTGTCGTCTGCGTATCTTATGTTATTGATACATTCTCCGTTAATTCTAATTCCGGTTTCAACATCATCCAATGCTTCTTGAAAGATTTCCTCAGAGTAGATGTTAAACAGTAGTGGGGATAGTATACATCCCTGACGGACCCCACGTTTGATTTTGATATCGTCGGATTCTCCTGCCTCTGTCCGGATAGATGATGTTTGATTCCAGTACAGATTGCTGATAATCCTTAAATCACAGGTGTTTATTCCAATATTGGTTAATATCTCCATCAGCTTGTCGTGCTTTACTGTATCGAACGCTTTTTGGTAATCAATGAAACATGCATAAATATCGTAATTCACGTCTCTACATCGTTGAAATAGCACTTGTATACTAAATAGAGCCTCTCTTGTACCCACTGCATTTCGAAAACCAAACTGTGTTCGGCTGATTTTTTCTTCGCACAGTCTATATATCCTTTGATGTATAATTTTTAGAAATAGCTTTAAAATATGGCTCATTAAGCTGATGGTTCGGAAATCACTGCAGGATACGGACTTTGTTTTCTTTGGTAAAGCAACAAACGTCGACTTCAACCATGCTTTTGGTATTACTCCGCTTAAATATATGTCGTTAAATATTTTGGTTAGGCGTTGAGTACCGTTGGTGTCAAATAGTTTTATGAGTTCAGCATATGCATTGTCAGGTCCAGGAGCTTTGCCATCTTTTAGTTGTGATATTGCTCTTTCCACTTCACCTGATGTGATTGGTAAGTGGTCATCACATATGTAGGATGGAGGTTGTTCGGATCTAGTATCATCAAAAAGTTCCTGTATGTATTTTGTCCATATGCAGATTTCTTGATTTCTGTCTGTGATGATATTCCCCTGTTGGTCTCGCAATTTGCTAGCTGTGTTGGATTTCTGAAGACCAGCTGCTTGTTTCACCTTTTTATGCATGTTAAACGTATCATGTTTTTGCTCTAACGACTCTATCTCTTCACACTGTGATTTTAACCAATTTTCTTTGGCCTTTTTTATTTCAGTTCTTATTTGTCTCTGAATCGTGTTGTACATTATTTTGTTGTTTTTTGATTTTCTTCTCTCTTCCATAAGTTGTAGTATATTGTCGTTCATCCAACTTTTTCTCATCTCTTTCTTTTCTATTAGATGTTCTTCTCTGATGTTGTTAAAGGTTTCACATATATTTTGGAGTGATTCTTCGGCATTATATGTTTGCTCCATATTAATTAGCTTCTCTGAAAGAATCTGTGCGACTGTCTCTTTTGTTTTCTTATCATTTAGTATTCTCATATCGCACTTTTTGTTGCTGTTCTTTTTTGCAACCTTCTTGAATCTAAACCTAAATTTACCAACAACAGGAACATGATCTGATGATACGTCAGCACCGGGGTAACCCTTAACCGATAGACATCCATTACGGAATCTCTTGTTCACCATTATGTAGTCAATTTGATTCCGTATTACGTTTCCTGGTTGATCTTGCGGGGAGACCCAGGTGTACAAGCGTCTTGGTGGTAGTTTGAAGAATGTGTTTAGTATTGTAAATTCTTCTTCTTCTACAAACAGTTTTAATCTGTCTTTGTGTTTATGGAGTTAGTTTGGGTTTATCTTTTTTATAAATTTTGGCTGGAGTTTCATTGGAAGTTCCCGCCTCCCCTCCTAAGGCAAATTTCTAGATCGCCTCTGAGTCCAAAAGTTCTACACATAGATATAGATCAAGAGAAAAAGATTCTTCTTCTTGTAGTGCCTATCCGTTTGGGATATTGGCGACCATTATGACAATCTGTAATTTGCACACTGCTGATCTGAGAAGATTATTTGTGGTTGTTATGTTGAACCACGTAGGTACGTAGATTTTTCAACCAGAAAATCCTTCTCCTTTCCCTGTGAGATTAGGTGCAGCAGTCCATATCTGTCTTGGCTGTTTTTATTGTGGTTAACAGCTCTTTTTCCTTTTGTATTCTCAACAAAACACCTTGGTTAGTGAACGTGATCGAGAAAAAGATAACAATACGCAACTTCCAATTACAGTAAAAACTGGGATATTAAACCAAGGATCAGATTTAATGTCCGAGATAACAAAATCGCAAATCAAAGGCCCAGAAGAAAATGAAAAATAGTCGAACTCATGACGAATATGGAATAGTGTAAAACGAACTATAAATTGAGGCCATGAGAGCCAGAGTGGTCTAACTGATTTTAACATTACTTTACATAATCAAATAAAATGATCAGAAGCTATCAATGTCCGATTGTTTTAGTAATTGTATGTTGACCAATAATGATACTTGGTCAACATAAAACTACTAAAACAATCGGACATTGTTAGCTTCTGATCATTTTCTTTGATTATGTAAGGTAATGTTAAATTGAGTTAGACCACTCTTGCTCTCATGGCCTCAATTGGAGGGGATATATTACTTAAAAAGATTAAAAAATATTTTGGCCTATATTTTAACAGACTGGAACAACACAGTAAACTTTTACTTTATCGATTTTCACAAAGCCTTTGACATAGTTGAGTTAACCCAAATACTACCGGCGCTCTAAAATGCAGGCTGGATTATAGGTATACAATATATACTAGGGATGGCGGTTTTTGACAAAACACCGGTTTTCGGTTATACCGGTTTTTTTTGCTTACGGTTTAACCTGGCGGTTATAACCGGCCAAAAATAACCGGTTTTTGGAAAAACCGGTTTTCGGTTTTTTTAATCCAATAGGTTACAAAGTTACATTTACAATACACTTTAGTTTGCGATACTCCATTCGACTCGATATCAATATGATCAAAATTAGTACTAAGGAAAGTACATGTATTACTTTTAACACGTTTGTATATTTGTAGAATAGGTACATTTTAACTCATTTAATACTTCCTGTAACTATGAGTGAATCGTTTTGAAAACGTAGCCAAATTCTTGGAGATTCGTATTCGTAATCAGTAATAAGATATTCATAGTCAGTCAGAGCATTATTTTTGGTAATCAGAAAAAGTCATTCACCGAATTCACCCACTTTCAATGTCAAGAGTTAAGTGTGAAAAATAGATGATGTTTGCATCTAATTCAACCAGATCACTTCTTATGTAAATATTATGATTAAAAATACCTTTTCAAGGAAATATTATAATAAAACTTAATAATAATTGTTTCTGGCTGATGTGAGATTGCACTTTCAGTTTGCTTCTGTATTTTATAAAATAAAATAAAATTTCAATTATGGTTTTGTTTAGAATAAATACTTGAAAAAAATAATTATGATTGGGATCCAAAATAATACCTAACCTAATCCTAATCACCGTAAAAACCTAATAACCGGTTTTAACTTTAAAAAGAAAAAACCGGTTATGACCGGGACAAAAAAACAACTGGTAAAACCGGTTATTGCGAAGTAAAAAAACCGGTTTTAGGTTTAAACCGGTAGGTTTTTCCCATCCCTAAATATATACCTACAGGCAACAACCACTGTCAAATTATATACTAATAGTAATTGCATGAAAATAAAGGGGAGGATTATACAAGGAGACCCAATGTTACCTAAACTTTTTGATATAGTACTGGAACATACTTTTAAAAATTTGAATTGGCTGACAAAGTCAATAAAAATAGATAGAAAATCTCTAAACATTTACGTGTCACTGATGATATAATATAGTCATCATAGCTGAGGATCTAGGAATGACAAGAGAGATGGTACAGAAACTCGTTTTGGCTACAGAAGATGTAGTTTTAAATATAAACATCTCGAAAACAAAAAAAAAATGACAAATTTGGTACCCAACCAGAACATCAGTATTCGTGTGCAAGAAATAGAAGTCTTAGAATAAATCCATATTATAAATACCTAGGACGTAAAATTATGATTGGCAGATATAATCAGGCCCGTGAACTGAAGAGAAAAACTGTCTTGGGTGGGCAGTATATGGAAAACTGGGCCTCGGATACCAAACTGAGAGTCACATAGAAAAGAATGGAGCGATCCATATTAAGAATAACTTGTGAGAGAAATCCATGTTTGCGAGACAAAATAAAAAACGAAGATATCAGGAGAAAATCAAATTTTAATGAGAAATGGTTTCAGCAAGACGGAACTCCAGCTAATTTTGATGTAAATATTCGGCGTTATTTATTAGATATTTCCTGGGCGATGGATTAGTAGATTACGCTTACTTACTTTTTCGAATCTGGATCCGACTTCAGTTTTTCTACCCAGGGCTACATCTACACCCTTTGTATTTGCGAGCCATAAATCATCGAGGATGAACTGTGATGAGCAAAGTCTTCATACTCTCAGGTGATCCACAATCTGTATTTCCTCACATTCACAAAGTACGTCGTTAACTGTCTCTATACCCCATTTAATGAGGTTCTGTTTGACAGGTACAACGCCGGAGCGTATGCGAATGCATGTCCGCTAGGTTCTCCTGTCCAGGTAAATTTCATTAGGTGGTTCTGGGTGTAGAGGGGATAGTTCTGATGGTTCGACGTTGAAGTTTCTCATAAATCCTGCCCGTGATTTAAGATGGCTGGTTCCTGGCGGTTGGTCAAATCCGTATTATTGGTGCTTTTCATCGAAAGCTTGCCTGAATTTCTCCACATATTACAAGGCGCATCTATGGTCTTCTGGTGATGCAAATCTAGCTGTTCGGTACAGTAGGGATATAGGGGTACATTTCATACAGCCGGTAGTTGTTTTTCATGTTTCATTTAATGTAGTGGTGACTTATTGAGCTTCTCTAGATCTACCCCACACGGGGCAAGCATATTCCCCTGCTGAGAAACATAAGGCATTAGCTTCTTACAGCCAAGTTGACTTTAAGACCTGTGGGTCTGCACCTCACTTACTTACACCCCAGGTATTGAAGTGTTGTATTTATGTATAATTAGAACAATCAATTCAAGAAATAATTAGGCGTTTCCAAACTTTTGGTTAACTCTATATATTCCATACCAACTAAATTAATATTTTACTATATCCTTTACAAACTAAGACGTTCAATGCCCATTAAAAATTATTCACGATACGTCTTTGTCGACGTCGAATTTTGATTATTTTTTATCTATTTCATTTTTCGTTGGTCCAAAGATGAACTGTAAAGGATTTAGTGTCGTTTATATTTATATTAGTTTTGTTGTTTAATAAGATATTAGATCATTATTGCTAGATAGAAAGACAGGATGCCTCACACGTTATGATGCATATCTGTATCATGATGAAATATGTCCCGGACGATGGATTGGTAAATTACGTAGTATTGAATGACCTCCTCGTTCACCCGATTTAAATCCTAAAGATTATTTTTATTGTGGATACTGGAAATGTAGAATTTATGAAACTAATTAAGTTCTGCAGCGCTAAGGCAAATAATTATCGATGAATCGATATTAATTTCTATAGAAACGTGGAAAAATATAATGGATGCATTCTACTATCGTTTAAGATCCTGTCAAATTAACAATGGGGGACATTTTAAATACTTAAAAGCCGTATAGAAATATAAAGGCCAAAATTTGTGGAAATAAAGCATCTATTATGTATTAGAGACCCAATAATGGATCTAAGGATAAGGTTGTTGTGCTGCTACGTTTTTACAACATTGCCATACGGATCTGAGGCCTAGACTTTGAGGCAATTAGATATTAAGAAATTGGAAGCTTTTGAGCGTTGTTGTTATGGGTAGACAAAATTAGCAATATTGAAGTTCTTGGTAGGGTTAATAAGAAGAAGGAAATTATACAGACGATTAAGAAGCGGAAGCTTGAATATTTCGGTCATATAGTAACATATCCTCGTTATAGTCTGCTGCGTTTGGTTATAGAGGGCAAAATAAAAAATAAAAGAGATGTAGGAAGAAGACGAACCTAAGTCTTACGAAATCTAAGGAAATGGTTTAGTCTGAGCTCTAACTAACCTTAAGAAGAAGAAACGTTTGATCCACTCTGTATGTCCTATACAAACTATATTAATATTTTATTATATCCTTTACAAACCAACACGTTCAATGCCCATTAGAAATTCTTCATGATACGTCTTTGTCGACGTCGAATGTTGATTAATTTTTATCTAATTCATTTTTCGTGGTCTAAAACGGTCTAAAGATGAACTGTAAAAAATTGAGTGTCGTTTATATTTATATTCGTTTTGTTGTTTGACAAGATATTAGATCATTATTTCTAGATAGGAAGACAGGATGCCTCACACGTTATGATACATGTCTCTGTGTGATGTACTACTATTTGGGTGATCTTTAATCCTAAATGGTTGATATGCCTTTTGATAGACGGTTAGTTCTGTCAGTTGTCATTTAGTTAAGGATTAATATCTTTTTAATAAAAGAATTTGCCCATGAATGAGGTTTGTTGGTCCCAATAAATACTACCAGGAAAAGATGTCTTAAGTAAGATCGAAAAAAATCGATATATTATTATAAAAAGGATTCACATCCTAGTTTTAATACAGCCCAGTAATAATTTTTAGTCTTCTTCTTCTTCTTCCTTCTTGTATGTAGGCTTTAAAGCCTGTTTCTTCTTCAATATTAGCCTCCTAAATTATTTAAGTTATCGCACCATCTATTTCTTGGTCTGCCAATACTTCTTCGTGCATTTGGTTACTTATCTCGTGCTATTCATACTATCCTATCCTCTTCCATTCTACTAATGTGTTCGTTCCACTCCTGTTTCCGTTTTGTCACCCATCCATTTATGTCTTCTATATTGCATGATCTTCTTATGTTTTCGCTTCTCTCCCTATCCAACAGATTTTTTCCTGATATTCGTCGGAGTATTTTCATCTCTGTTGTTTCTAGTAGTCGTCTCGTTTTAGATGTGTCAGGCCTTGTTTCCGCCGTGTATGTTAATATAGGTCTAATTGCTGCTTTATAGATTCTTGCTTTTGTGTCTTGTCTTAGGTGTTTGTTCTTCCAGATTGTGTCATTAAGAGAACCCGCCGCTTTACTTGCTTTTAAGCTTTGTTGTCGTACTTCCTCTTCAACATCTCCGTAACTGGTTATATTTATTCCCAGATATCTAAACCTTGCTTCCTGCTTTATTATTTTCCATTCAATTTCGATTTTACTTCGTAGTGGGTCTTTAGATGTTGTCATACATTTGGTATTTTCTGCTGATATTATCATATTGTATTTCTTGGCTGTTGCATTGAAGATGTGTGTTAATCTTTGGAGATCGCCTTCTGTCTCGGCGATTAATACGGCGTCGTCTGCATAACACAATACTTGGATTTCTTTATTCCCCATTCTGTAACCATGATCTTTACGTACTGCTCCTATTATTTCGTCCATTATTATATTAAAGAGCAGTGGGCTTAATGAGTCACCTTGTCTGACTCCGCTTTGTACTGGTATAAACTGCGTTAGTTTTCCATTTATCTTTGCCTGTATTCGGTTATGAAAATAGATGTTTTCGATGGTTTGTATAATATTGATTGGTATGTTTCTTCTATACAGTAAATGTAAGACGTCTTCGACTTAGATGCGATCGAAAGCCTTTGTCGGGTCTATAAAACATAGATATGCTGGTTTATTGTACTCAATGGCCTTTTCTGTGATTTGTCTCAGTACAAATACGGCGTCTACGCAGGATCTTCCGGATCTGAATGAATAATTATAATAATTTTTAGTAATAAATAATATTATTTTAAAAGTGGGAAAACATTTAAAAGAGTAAAAAGGAAAAGATTCCTCTCATTGGCTGTATACCATAATAAAAATCTTACTAAGGAAGTAAAACTTCACTTGTAGGTAAATGGTGTATAAATTTTTATTAAAATTTTATCTAAAATGATCCAAATTGGATAAAAGTAGGTACATCTATAGTACAAAAATCACACAAACGTTTTCGGACCAATCAGTCCATCATCAGGTGGTAGAAACCTAAAATAAGCAAACCACTGCATTAAAAAAGGCCAAGATGAAATTTTGACTGTTTGAAAGTTAGGAAAATTAGAACATGTGGTTACTTACTTTGGATCCAAAGTAGTTGGAACTAGCTACATAGATAGGTCAAAAAACCTTAATGGCATAATTATTGTAAAATTAAGGTCTTTTCTAAATCTATGAAACAGACGTACATATCCTGGTTCACATCCAGGCATCTCTGGATTAGTACATTGAATGCAAAGAGAGCTTCACGGGTACCTACGCCTCTACGGAATCAAAATTGGGTTTCTTCAATATCCATATCAAGTGTTTGGTAAATGCGTTTTCCACCTACCTCTACCGAAAGTATACTTTTCCGGACCTGATTGTAGGGAGCAAAGTTGTACTTTTCCTCCCTAGGGAGGAAAATATTTTTCCTCCCTAGGGAGGAAAAGTAAAAGTGACGTCATGGTATTTCATTCATGAAATATAACTTATTGACGCCCTGTATAATATCTATTTTCTATTACGAAGTATCTATACATTTTAACGTTTATTTATAAAATATCCTGTATTTTGCAGAATGGTAAAAAACAGTAAATTGTTATTTTGATTTAACAATGTTTACATTAATAATTTGACTTGTATTTGACAGTTGACAGTTATATTGTACCTACTTGTTGTTTTAGTTCTAATAAATTTTGTTGGTTAGTTACATAAATAAATTAAGTAAAAATGAAAAATGACTGTTATTTGAGGAAGGTGGAAAACCCATATGTATAACATGGGAGTAAAGTGCCTTTTCCTCCCTTGAATGATTACTGCCCTCCGCTACGCGTCGGGCAGTAAACTTCATTCTCGGGAGGAAAAGTTGCACTTTCCTCCCTTGTTATACAAATAGCTATTATGAATGATCTTTAAAAACATTTTAAGTGTGTGAGACATCAGGCTTATGGTGCGGTGGTCGCTGCATTCTCTATCATTTTTCTTTTTTGGGAGACAAATAAATGTTGAGTTCAACCATTCATTGGGTATGTCACCCGACTAATAGATTTCATTAAAGAGCTTTAAGAGGACATCTACGGACATCTATGTACAACATAGGATAAGAACTAACAAAGAGCTCGAAGAACTGTACGAAGTCCAGAAAACTCCAATGGGCAGGATACTTCAGATGACATTCTGACGAAAGAACAGTGAGACTAGTATGGGAAGAAGTTCCAACTGGAAAAAGACCACGTGAATACCCTCAATTCCTGTGGCGAGATAATATAGCACGAGACCTGAAAGGTATGGGTATGGAAAACTGGATGGAGATTGCTCAATGAAGAATGGATGCACGCGGTCGAGTCGGTTAAAACCCACGAAGGTTTGTAACGCCACGGAGTAAGTAAGACGATAGAAACTTGAGAGAAGGAATGAAAAATTTCGTGGCAAAAGAATAACAAGTAAAAGTGAAGTTAAGGAATGCCACAAAGATTGTGGAGAATCTCTACATTATAGAAACAGAACCAATGCTTAAAAACAGAAATAGTGAAAACCAAGAGCAAGTTAAAAACCACAATGACCGCATTTTTTACATAAAGAATGGCCTAACAATAAAATAACTGTTCAAAATGTGGAAAAATAGGATACACAAAGTTAAAAGTAGATGGTAGACAATGGAGATGGAATGAAGAGGAGGAGCAGTTATACAAAATAAAAAAGCTGCACAAGAGGGGTCACAAAACTAATAAATAGTAAATATTAAAGAAAAAATTTTACACAGAATTTCACTTCACATGATAATATCAAAATATTCCATATTTTTAAATTAAAAATAAAAGTAAAATAGACATTTTCAAATTTTGTTACCTATGTATTGTGTCATCAAGAAGATTGTTAGCTGTCATGTAAGCAAATATTTGTCATGTTCGTCCAACAATAAATAACATTATTCAAGGTATCAATTAATCTTGAACACAAAAGTGTTAACATCTGAAATAGGTACCTAATAATTCCCCATAGAAGCAACCAAAAAGGCCCACAAATCGGTGTACTTCCTCGAGTCTTTTATTTGATGTTTTTGTGTAAAAGTTTTAGTCAACAAAAGGTGACAATGTACCTATCTGGTAAAAGGGCCACCCTGGAGTGGCACAGGCACAGGAAGGCATTTTTCATGATATTTTATGAAGTACTTCATGTCGGATTTGAAGCCATTAACAGCTGTTTCACTTTTGTAGTAAATGGAACTCTTGAAATGTGGATATGGGTGACAGTCGGCCCTATTAGATATTATATAACTTAATATATTTTCTCACATAACTTGTAAAAACTTAAAAGTTTTTTATTTGAATTAAAACGCATTTATGACATGTATAGTGTCTACAGCGATGTACAAAATATCTTTATCGTATTCATGTATAGTGTTCAAGTGAAGACAATAAATCGAAGCAAAATGAAAATTCTCACCAAGAATAATTATATCATAGATGAAAAAAAAATTATATATTTTCAAAATTGAGAGAAACAATTATGCTGACTCAGACAAGTAGTACTATTGGGGTAAAGCAGAATAACAAAAGAATTGAAGGAAAGTTGTAAGAAATAAGGAGAAAGAGGCAGAAAATAGAAGAGTACATATATCTAAAAATTTGAAACGGGAGAAACTTGGACATAACCGTGGACATAACCAAAGTAGTCATAGTAATAGTATGACATCAAGGGCTAGTATATAAAATGAGAGAATATATGCAGACGACACTGTTATAGGGACAAAACATAGAAACCTGGATGTAGCCGTAAGTAACTTACAGATGACAAAGGATACGATAGAAGACTGGTGTATCCAATAGAAAATAACAAAAAATCCAGACTTTGTCTCCTCTTGAAAAAGAGAAGAGATAAACCAAAAGATCAACTAACAGTACAAAACAGACCCATCAGACATAATATGAAGAACGAAGCCAAATACCTAGGAGTCACATTGGATAAAGGCCTAACGTTTTAGGCCTAAACACAGAAGCAGCAAGAGCGGCCATCAGAGGATTCACAGGAAGAAAAAGAATACTCAACTATCCAGACAAGGTATAAAAATGTCACCGTGAAAGATACAGCGCTTTTTGTAAGCTTATGTGAACCTTGTCTTCAAAAGTTGCATAAAATGAAAGGAGTGGTCGAAATGAACTCTCGGTGAAAAGTAGATCTGATTGACTTTCAATCCCAATCGAATAGAGATTTCAAATTTATCATGGTTTATCAAGACCATCTAACAAAATTTGTCATCTTGAGACAATTGAGATCAAAAACAGCCGATGAACTATGTGAGAACATATTTGACATATTCACTTTGTTTGGTGCTTCATCCACTTTACAGTCTGACAATGAACGAGAATTTGCCATAATAAAAACAACTGCAAGTAGCAACAAATTATAAAAACCTTATTTTAACTATTATTTATTTAAATTAAAATTAAATTTAAATTAAATATCTTTTTTCTACAACCGTGTTAAAAATGCAATTTTTAGCAGTCCATACGAGCGTTAAAAATGCTACTTTAAGGCACTAGTGCTTTAAAATTTTTATGGCACTGCAGTTGGTATCTATAATGTCAAAAAAATATAAAAATAGAATGTCAGTCAAGTTCAAGTAAAAGTTTTTGTAGATATTGTCCTGTAATTACGTTTGTAGAAAAAATATTGTATGATATGCGTGTTAAAAAGTACATTTTTAAGGCACTCATGTGAATTGCAGAACTCGTTATCGCTCATCCTGCAAACTTTCACATGCGTGCCTTAAACGTGTACTTTTAACACTTATATCATAAATAACTATTAAAAATATTTTACAAATATTTTTATTAGGTTGAAAAACTTAGACTTTCATTTAGCAGATGCCGCTACGCACCTACTACCTTCACGTCAGTTGCAATGGGGGGACTAATAAATGTCGAAAATTTTTACCTGGAGTAGAGATAGCAGCCTATGCATTATCTGAAGAGCCTCTAACAAGAGGTGAAATCGTCGATAAGAGTGCCAGTTGCGCTCTCTAACCTAAGTAAAAAATTAAGACAGTTTTGGCTTCGCATTGCAACTGAATAAAAATGGTATACATTATTATTTTATATTAATATGTATTACTCCTATAGAGTAACTCGGTCCATTTTCAGTTGGAACTTTACCAAGCTCCGGAGGGACCGCAGACGTTCGGATACAATTAGCGTCTCTTTGCAAAGACAATGACGTCGACAAAGTCGGCAAAGTAACAAGACACTTACTTAACACACACACTACACATGACCTAACTGCAAAAATTAGGTACCTAACTACAAAAATTCACCGTACCTACCATGCCAATGGCCATTAGTTGTCGAGGCATTAGCTAAATAAAAAAAAACTTTACCAAGCTGTAGACGGGGTTGTGAATTGCAACTTTTTAGAATTCCCTCTTGTCTTCAATGCAGCATCCATCTGGCTTGCAATTTTTAGAATCCATGGATGTGTCACCAGGAAAAGGGTCCAAAAAGTTTTTCAATTAAATATCTTTTAAAAATATCTTACAAATATTTTTATTAGGTTGAAAAATATTATCTATCTATATTTAATTATTGCTCTTCTTCCTAAAGTGCCCTCTCCTTAAGAGCTACTACTCATTATAGTTGGAATGTACTTTGACTAGTAAATGATGACCTAATGATTGGGAAATAATGAACACTTACTAAATGGCATTGGGAAGAGTATACTTTTCCTGGTTGGAGTCTACTTTTACTAGGAAATGTTGAATAGAAATCTTCATTTTATGGTTAAAGTTAAAATCAACTTTTTACTAAAACCAGCTGTTTGGGTTGACTCGAACTAGGAATAGTCAACACCAACTGGATATTAATATAAAATATAAGACCAAATAAAGCTTTGTAAAAAAATGAAAATGAAAAAAATAAAAAATGGAAAAAATATTAATGACACTCTCAGGAAAATTATTTCATCCTCTACACTTAAATAATAGCCCACATGTGCCCACATGAAGAAATTTATAACAACTATAAATATCTACTATTAACATCCATGAAGATTACCACTCAAATATCTGAAACTTTAAAAACAGTAGTTCTTAATTTGTATTATATTCCAAAATTACAGCAAAAATTGTAGGTGGGAAACAACTAGACACACCAACTATTTATTACATTGCATCGCGTACCCGTACCTCAATTCCTTTATAGAAACACACGCCAAGTGAATGATTGAGTTGATTATACGATAAAACGCCAATCATTACTTAATTGTATCAATCGATGTGATCTATACAACATAGCTGATGCCTGCAGAGCAGTTGCTATATGAATAATGGGTCTGCGGTCACAACGCCCACTCTTTCTTCTTCTTTCCCATACCATACCATAACCTCGAGAGGTTTTTATTTTAATTTTGTTTCATATCAAGGTTACATCGATATTTTACTTATTGCATTTTTTTGAAATCATTGAAAAATATGAATAATATAATAAAATATAACAAAAATGTATGATTTTACCTTGTGGTTTCTTATATTTTGAAATAGGATGATATATAGCGGTTCTTTATATAAATTTAAATCTTTATTTGATACATTTGCATATCAAATCACACTACATTCTAATTTAATTTACAATTCAGGCGTACTAGTCTAATACTACATATTAGCAGTGGCGGCTCGTCAGAGGAGGCAAGGGAGGCTTAGCCCCCCATAAATTTTTTACACACGCTACACTGTTTTGTTTATCTTGAATCATGAAAAACAACAAGCACTCTCACTATTATACAACGTGTAAATTCCATATCATCACTAAATATCCATACGCACGGAGCATTAGCATTAGAACGCATGATTGCGTCTCAGTTTTTTTATTATTATTGTAGGCAGGACCCTGGGTTATCCCGAGATGCATGAACGGAGTCGAGAAGCCGGCCAGCCTCCGTTGCTAATGCTCCGCGCAGCGCAGCAGGCGTTTAAGGATACCCGGTCTCCTAACAGTGGCATCTACGGTGCCATCACACGCTGCTTGGAGATTTACCAACGGAGGCTAACTAGCTTCTCGGCTCCGTTGCCGTTGCGTGCATCTCGGGACAACGAATTTTAGGGTCCTGAGAGGCCGCTCAAGTATTACGTAACGCAGGTGGGGGGGGGGGCTAAAAATCTTCAAAAATTGCGTTACGTAATACGTGAACCCCCCATTAAGGTGCGTTATGTAGGGGGGGAGGGGGGTCAAAAATCTTCAAAAACTGCGTTACGTAATACTTCAACGCTCCCTGATTAAAAATAATGAAAAAGTGCGAATTTTGTTATGAAATGTGGTATTTGGGTTAGAATAATATTTGAAACAACTTGTTCAAATAACTTTTTCCGATACTTGTAACCCAAAGCAAAATATCGGTAATTTATCATGTTTTTGGATTCGCAGTAGGCCGCGTTTTGAATTAAAAAAATTGAGTTGAGTATCTTAAAAAATGTAAACCTTCAACCTGTAGGACTGCAAAACTTCAAATCTGTATTTATTTTGATATGCATATTATTATCTACTTACAAAGATGGAATTGTTAACAAATAAACAAAACAAACTTTGGTATTAAACTTTTACAATTAGACTAATTATTTTTAAAATGATATGATATTATGAAATTATGACTTACGATGATATTATGAAATGTAAATAAAAAATGGTCAAAAAATGGGACCTTACATTATATTTTTTGGCGCATTTTGTTGCTAGTGCAAATTTGTCTAGATATTTTAGAGTTAGGTATAGTCTCCCCTATTGTAAAAATCACGAGCCGCCACTGACTATTAGCCAAAGAGTGATTGTATTCGATCTTTATTTGTCTCAAATTGGAGAACATAAGGGTATGCGGCGATTACCGTACCATTAGCTTGATGAAGATTTCCACAGTTTTCACTGTATTCCTTCATTCTACCGTTTTCTCCAGTTCTCTCTGTTTTGCCAGTCCACTTCCTTTAGATTTCTTCTTTCCATTTTTTCGTCCACTTCATCTTTGAAAGATCCTTGGGGCCTGCCACTCAGTTATTCTGTTTATCCAACTTTTTTGGTTGGATAAACAGGTTAATCTCTTTTGTTCTATATAGTCTATTAGATCTGAGTTCATTCCCATTCTTTTCTTAATCTCTATATTATTTATTCTATTTCCTCTTGTTACTCTGCAGCTTCTCATTAGAAATTCTAGCTCTGTTGGTCTTATTTTGTTTTTGCTTTTCTTATTTATTATTCAGTTTTCACACCCATAAGTCAGCATACTTCTTGTCGTGGTGTTATATATTTATTTTTGTTTTTATACTGATGTTCTTATCCCACAGTACCGTGTTCAATTTTCGAATGTAGTCATATGGGGGACGCATTATGGAGTTATAAATGATAAAAAATCCACAAGGAAAAAGTTTTCCTGTAGTTGGCTGTATACCATGTAATACAAAAAACAGTAAAATCCTGTATAAAAATCCTGTCACTTGCCGTCATACTTTCAACATGTGAACAAGTCAAATCCACAGCTCAGATGTTACCTGGGGTAGCTTCCCCAACATCCACGCTTAATGTAGCATTTTAAACCAATGTTTCCTTGACACTACTTTTACTGGGCTTTGACCCACATATTTTTGTTAAATAATATCTTGGTGGTTAGCATGTACATTGCAAGTAAGCACTGATGATGACTGGTAAACCAGTCGAAAACTAGTTATCTGATTTTGATGTGGCCCTTTTGAGGGATTTTAAATATACCTTTTATACAGGATTTTACTTTTTTTATAAATGATATTTTTTTGCAGGTTTGTTTGATAAAAATATTTATAATTTATTCCTCCCTCCCGAAAACGTTCATTATTAGAGTTGAGTCGTCTAGTTTCAAAACCCGACAAATCCACTTTTTATGAATATTGAAATATTCATGTCAACAGATTTGTAACCTTGCCGTCTACAAGTTTATACTGAATTTCTAATGCAAAACCCTCCAAATCTAATCTTAATTTGCATTTGAAATATTGGGTTGGTTTCAAAAACCGGCAAATCCAAGCACTGTTAAAATGAAATGCCAGCAAATCCGACGCAACCAGTCACACTCTGGGGCCTGATTCCGTGCACTGTAGATATCTACACGTCGCTTTCTATCGATGTCAATTTTCGTAAAAATATTTGAATTTTTAGCTTTAATTCAATTATTTTCTAGTTTTGATAGATTATACTCTAATTGATGCTGAAGTGACACAGTAAAACAAAAAAATATTTGAATTAAAACTAAAAATAGCCCAGTAAATGAACGGGAAATTCGGCGATACCGTGTAATTTTCAGGGGCAACTCCGAATTGCATGATAATTTGAATTTAGGTTCTACTTACCCTCCACTTCAAAGTTGAAATTATGCCGTTGGTTGCTTTTACTTGGGGGGTGACAGTCACCCCTTCTCGGGGTTGAAAAAACATACGTTCAAGATAAGACCGGAAATGGATAAATTGACTAATTTTAAGCAACTTTTGTTCTATAGAGTTTTTTACGTAAGTCAATACTTTTCGAGTTATTTGCCATTGAAAATGTTGATTTTTCGACAAAAAACTACGTTTTCAGACGGTTTTTCTCCAATAACTCAAAAAGTAAATATTTTATCGAAAAAAATATCATTATCAAAAGTGTAGCTTACAAAAAACTCAGAAAAATGGTATATCAGTAAAGTCTATCAATCAAATAAAAACAAAGTTGTAGCTCATGAAAATTACGTTATTATTCGTCTAATTCCAAATCGAATATTTCAAGGTAAAATCACCGAAAAATTAAGCACTTTTCGGGAAAAACCCATTTAAACTTTTTTAAAGTGTTTATAAAAAGCTTTGTTTTAATTGTTAACAAAAGTTTTAGCATTAAAAATAAGCGAGTTACGCTCAAAATAAAGTTGGCCCTCTTTTTCTTTGTAAAAAATCATGAAAATCTTGCCGTGTTTAGCTCCCCAAATGAAATTAATCGCTACCGCTTTACAAACAATTTACTTACCTATCTATTTTTTATATGATCTGTCAGTCTCACTGGTTTAAAGTGTTTATTTTTGAAAGGGTTATAAGTGAGAAAGCTTGAATGGGTCACTAATCACGAGTGTATGCAAATTTTGAACAGCCATATCTTAACCAATTTTTGTCTTACGGAGAAACAAAATGAAACTAGCATATTTATAATAGCAAAACCTACATTTTTTTACTCTTTAAGATTTTTCTTATCACTAATACTTTTTAAGTTATTTTGAAAAAATGAAATTTTTTTGCTATAAAACCAAATGTTTTCGAAAATAAGCACTTCAAACCAATAAAACTTACAGATCATATAAACAATACAGTTAAAATAGATGGTAAAGCCAAACGATTAATTTCATTTAGGGTGCTAAATAGAGGGAGGTTTTCACGATTTTTTTACCAAAAAAAGGGGCCAACTTTTTTTTCAGTGTAACTCGTTTATTTTTGATGCTGTAAACTTTTGTAAAAAACAAATATATAATACGCTTTTTTTCGATACTTTAAAAATGTTAATAAGGTTTTCCCGAAAAACGCTTCTTTCTTCGGTGATTTCGCGTTGAATTATTCGATTTGGAATTAGACGAATAAGAACGTATTTTTCATGAGCTACAACTTTGCTTCAACTCAATTTGTAGACTTTACTGGTACACCATTTTTTTCGTTTTTTTATAGGCTACACTTTTGCTAAAAATATTTTTTTCGATAAAATATTTACTTTTTGAGTTATTTGGGAAAAACTGTCTAAAAACGTGGTTTTTTTGTCGAAAAATCAACATTTTAAATCGCGAATAACTCGAAAAGTATTGACTTACGTAAAAAACTTTATAGAACAAAAGGTGCTTAAAATAAGTCAATTTATCCATTTCCGGCCTTATTTTAAACACGCGTTTTTTACCCCCCAAGTAAAAGCAACCAACGGCACAAATTCAACTTTGAAGTGGAGGGTAAGTAGAACCTAAATCCAAATTTTCATGCAATTCGGAGTTGCCCCTGAAATTACACTCCAAAGTGGTCATTTATTGGGCTAAAATTAAAATATATTGACATCGCGCCGATCGCTTTCTATCAATGTCAATATATTTGAATTTTTAGTTTTAATTCAAATATTTTCTTGTTTTACTAAGTGTCACTTCAGCATCAATTAGAGTATAATCTATCAAAACTAGAAAATAATTGAATTAAAGCTAAAAATTCAAATATTTTTACGAAAATTGACATCGATAGAAAGCGACGTGTAGATATCTACAGTGCACGGCATCCGGGCCGCGAATTTACAAAACCTATACGCTGTGAGCTCGTACGTAGAGGGGATATTTACAAATTCGCGAACGCCAGTAGTGACAAGTTTGTAAACGTTTACTGGAAATTTGACATAAATGTCAAAGTGATTAATTTAAAATTAAAATTAAAAACATTAATTATAAACAATATTAGTTGGTCAAAGCTGTGGTATATATTTTTACCTTAAATATTGGTTTTAACCCGGCATTGGTCGCTAGGTAGGTTGTTACGCAAGTGGTCGCGCGTGAGATTTTCTCTCACATATCCAACTTTTGCCTTTCTTTACAAAATTTTACAAAAAAGATTAGGTTTCATCAACGATAAAGCCATTTTCTTTAAAAAGACACGACGTTTTTGTGTTTTATTATTATTATCTTTATATAAAATGTGACTATTGATGCTGCCGATATTTAACATTGAAAAATATATGGTAAGTGACCATCTACAACTAACCCTTGAAACAGAATATAGGATTTTCATATCATCGACCACATCCACGGCGCCTTTTATTACATCATAAAAGGATATTATATTTAGGTTTTAAATGGAAAAATAAAATTAATTTTTATACACAGTTGGTGACGCCGGTGGTCGCTTGATGAGAGAATCTCTCACATGAAGCGCACTGACTCAACAATATAGTGATACTAAGTAAACTGAGTCACTATCTGAGCGGATGAGTCTATTTGATTGTCGAGGGAGGATAGTTAGGAGACTAGAAGGAACTACAGCGCGTGTAATATCCCAGAAAAAAAGTTGTGCGCAATTTTCTGAAACCTTGAGAGAAAATCTCATATAGCGACCACTGGCGGGTTAAATACTGAATTTAAGTTTTTTTAATGTTCCGTAATATCTAATCATAAATAATCTATTATAATCTTAGCGCCATCTACACGATTATTGTCAAAGTATCCGAAGTAAGAAATTGATATTTTATCAATAGAACGTCAAAATGATTAGAAAAATCTTAAAAAAATCAAATTACAATTTAATTACTTTTTTGCGCTGTAAATATTAAGCGATAACAATTAAATAATAAATTTAAAAATTACCGGTAAAAGTTGAATTAGTAACCGCTAGGAGCGACACCAGCGAAGCTCAGAGCGTATACGCTGTGAGCTCGTACGTAGAGGGGATATTTACAAATTCGCGAACGCCAGTAGTGACAAGTCTGTAAACCTTTACCGGAAATTTGACATAAATGCCAAAGATATTAATTTAAAATTAAAATTAAAAACATTAATTATAAAAAATATTAGTTGGTCAAAGCTGTGGTATATATTTTTACCTTAAATATGCTTACGTTTTAAATACTGAAATTAAGTTTTTTTAATGTTCTATTAATCTATTAATCCATTAATCTTAGCGCCATCTACACGATAATTGTGAAAGTATCCGAAGTAAGAAATTCATATTTTGTCAATAGAACGTCAAAATGATTAGCAAAATCTTAAAAAAATCCATTACAATTTAATTACTTTTTTGCGTTGTAAATATTAAGCGATAACAATTAAATAATAAATTTAAAAATTACCGGTGAAAGTTGAATAGTAGTCCGCTAGGAGCGACACCAGCGAAGCTCACAGCGTATAGGCTCTGAGCTTCGCTGGTGGCGCTCCTGGCGGATTACTAATTCAACTTTCACTGGTAATTTTCAAATTTATTATTTAATTGTTATCGCTTAATATTTACATCGCAAAAAATTAATTAAATTGTACTCGATTTTTTAAGATTTTGCTAATCATTTTGACGTTCTATTGATAAAATATGAATTTCTTATTTCGGATACTTTCACAATTATCGTGTAGATGGCGCTAAGATTACCGTTTATTTCAATCAACGATATTACGGAACATTAAAAAAACTTAAATTCAGTATTTAAAACGTAAGTATATTTAAGGTAAAAATATATACCACAGCTTTGACCAACTAATATTTTTTTAAATTAATGTTTTTACTTTTAATTTTAAATTAATCACTTTGACATTTATGTCAAACTTCCAGTAAACGTTTACAGACTTGCCACTACTGGTGCTCGCGAATTTGTAAATATCCCCTCTACGTACGAGCTCACAGCGTATAGGCTCTGAGCTTCGCTGGTGGCGCTCCTGGCGGATTACTAATTCAACTTTCACTGGTAATTTTTAAATTTATTATTTAATTGTTATCGCTTAATATTTACAACGCAAAAAATTAATTAAATTGTACTCGACTTTTTTAAGATTTTGCTAATCATTTTGACGTTCTATTGATAAAATATGAATTTCTTACTTCGGATACTTTCACAATTATCGTGTAGATGGGGCTAAGATTACCGTTTATTTCAATCAACGATATTACGGAACATTAAAAAAACTTAAATTCAGTATTTAAAACGTAAGTATATTTAAGGTAAAAATATATACCACAGCTTTGACCAACTAATATTTTTTAAAATTAATGTTTTTACTTTTAATTTTAAATTAATCACTTTGACATTTATGTCAAATTTCCAGTAAACGTTTACAGACTTGCCACTACTGGCTCTCGCGAATTTGTAAATATCCCCTCTACGTACGAGCTCACAGCGTATACCATTTCAGTCACGGCAGCGACTGAATTCGAGTAGGGTTTGTATGCAGAAGATTAGTTACATATCCTATGCTATTTCGGTCCAGAAATTAACTGTATTGGTGTAAGATTTGCAAACGAAATTTTTGGTTATTATTGAGCAAATGTCTATACTGTTTCAGTCATGTAAGTAAAACTAAACAAATATTTACTAAGTGGATTAATTATTATGTATATCATAAAATTTAGATATGTTTTGAAAATTATAACGAATAATGCATATTTGGATAATATTAAAAATTAAAAACAATTAAATAATTACTAATGTAAGAATATATACAGTATGTCCCTGTAAGTTGGAACCATATGGAAAAAATTTTTATTATTAATTTTAAGCAAAAAAAGTAATTCTTCAAAAAAAGTTCTGAATGGTCTAAAACCGAAGATACAATCATCTGATATTAAGTTTTATTAATAGTATATGAGAGATGTCAAAAAATATGAATTTCTGTTAAGAGTAAAGTAGATATCTTTACACAGAGAGGGGCTAAATTTAGGAATAAATTCATTTTCTCTAAAATGGACGATTTGGGAGAAAAATCCCGAAATAGGTCGATTTTTATTTTTTAATTACAATTTTCTGGTATCTATTTTATACTAGTGACGTCATCCATCTAAGCGTGATGACGTACTCTATGATTTTGTTAAATGGGAATAGGGGTCATGTGGCACCTCATTTGAAAGGGCGTTCAATTCTATATTCAGTAATATAAACAATATCAATATTTATACAGGGTGACCAAAAAAATAATTTTTTTTTATCTTCCTTATTGGCTTTGGATTACTTGATCCATTCAGCCACGATAGATAATAAATTACTGTTTGCTACAATATTCCAAATATAATACATTGCATTACATAATACATTAGGTACATGTGCGCACATATAATACTTATGCACGCACATACATACATATGTAGAAGTGGAAACATTTAATTGACCAGTAGGTATACTCCTCATTCATGGCCCTAACCAACTTAAATTAATTTACAAATAATTTACAAAAAAAAACTACATGCTAATACTAAATACTAATACTAAATGCTAATAAATATATGTTTTTTTTTACACAGCGATAAGGCTTCAACCCGGATCAACCCCGCGGAGGTTTACACCCTCTTTGTGTTTTTAATTTTTTTTTCTCTTTTTTATTTTTTTATAATTTATTATGCTTTTTTTTTATTATTAATTTTTTTTTTTTTTAAATAAGATTTAATTTTTTTTTATACATTTTTTTTTGTATACATATTTTTTGTATAATTTTTTTTTTTTAATTTTTTCAATATAAACTTTTATACAATTCTATTCTTATTACCTCCCGGCAAAATCTACTTAATAGAAAAAAAAATAATAATTTTTTAATTAAAATAATTAACGCAAAAAGAAGAATGTATGTAATTTATTTAACCCAAAATATATTTTATTGCTATCAATAAATAGAAAAAATGTTTATTTCACAAATAAACATTTCTTCTTGCTTAAATTAAATCACAAACAGCCTCCCACGTACATAGCTCTTGGCAGTTTGAACATTTAATTTAAGCCAAAAACCAATGTTTATTTGCCAAATAAACAGTTTTTTCTATTTTCTGACAGCGATAGAAAGTATTTTGATTTAAACAAATTGCATACATTCTTCTTTTTTCGTCAATTAATATAATTCATAAATTATTTTTTTGGCCACCCTGTATAAATAATGATATTTGTGTTTATATTACTAAATAGAGAATTGAACACCCTTTCAAATGAGGTGCCACACGACCCATATTCCTATTTAAAAAAATCATCGATTACGTCATCACGCTCAGATGGACGACGTCACCATTATAAAATATATACCAAAAAATTATAATTTAAAAATAAAAATCAACCTGTTTCGGTATTTTTCTCCCAAGTCGTCCATTTTAGAGAAAATGAATTTATTCCATAATTTAGCCCTCTCTGTATAAAGATACGTTACTCTTGAAAGAAATTCATATTCTTTGGCATCTCTCATATACTATTAATAAAACTTAATATCAGATGATTGCATCTTCGGTTTTAGACCATGCAGAACTTTTTATGAAGAATTTCTTTTTTTCGTAAAGTCAATAATAAAAAAGTTTTCCATATGGTTCCAACTTAGAGGGACATACTGTATATATTCGTACATTAGTAATTATTCATTTGTTTTTAATTTTTAATATTACCCAAATATGTATTATTCATTTTAATTTTCAAAACATATCTAAATTTTATGATATAATAATAAATCCACTTAGTAAATATTTGATTAGTTTTACTTACATGACTGAAACAATATAGACATTTGCTAAATAATAACCAAAAATTTCGTTTGCAAATCCTACAATAATACAGTTAATTATTTCTGGACCGAAATAGTATAGGATATGTAACTAATATTCTGCATACAAACCCTACTCGAATTCAGTCGCTGCCGTGACTGAAATGGTATAGGTTTCGTAAATTCGCATCCGGCGACTGGTAAGAAAGTGACGTATTCCATGGCTGCTACAAAGAGAGCGCAAGATGTTTCTCAGTGTTGTTAAAACCCAGACAGAGTATTTGCGAAGATCGAAAAATTTATTAGAAAAAGGCACCATTGTTTCTCCAGAAGAATTCATTGAAATTTTTAAAGATCATGGTGAAGGTGAAACTCTATATCTTTGGTGAAGGTGTGACAGTGTACGACTGGAAAAAGGATTGCCAAACTGCACTTAACCCCCTGCACCGTGGCACTTTCGATTTAATATGAGCAAACGATTTCTATTAAGACCAGTGGTGTCATGGCAAAATTAGCAGTGTGGGAACACAGTGCCGGAACGCACTGCTAATTTTTGTTTACAAAACCTAAATTCTCTATTATTTTTTTTTCTTTTCTTAACCAGTGCGGGAACGGCGTTCCCACGCGTTCCCACACCATGACACCACTGATTAAGACGTGGAAAAATAAAAGTTGTAACTATAGAGGGGAACAGTCTTATAAATGTGATATAGGGGAATAATATAAGTCTGTATTTAAGAAAGAAAAATCCGTTAAAAGTATGTTCCGATCTACAGTTCCATGTGGTGTACGTCCTAAAAAAGAAAAGCTTGAGGAGGTAAAGAGCTTATTGGAAAAACATTGGGGAGAAAATTGGCAACAACTTGAAACGCTAAAATACTTTGATGATATTTTTAAAAAATATGATAATGTTGAAGACAACGAGATTTTAGAGATAACCAACAATAACTATTTGTGTGAATCAGTTCACAAAGTTTCGGATTTAATAGTTTAATTTAATGCTTTTTTGTCAACATAAAACCAATTATATGGTAAAACAACAATGTTTTTTTTGTGTTTCACTGGATATAATTCAAACTCCGACAATTCCATACACGTTAGTTTTAAAACCCGACAAATCCGTAATTAAAAATCAAAACCCGACAAGTCCATTTTTGTTTTTTACATTGTATTTAAGGTAAGTATTTCCAGAATAATTACAAATGGTTTTTAATTCAGAGACATATCGTTTAAGTAATAAAAAAATATGAATACCCATAAGTTTAACTTTCAAACCAAAACAGTTTTTTTGAATTTCCCAACATTTGACCTCAGTGCATTTGTTGGGTTTTGAAACTAGACGACTCTGTCCGACTCGACGTGAATAACTGAATAAACGAAGTCTCATGAGGGATGAAATCATTTTTTTTTGTAACTGTGGGCCCAAAGTCTGTTTATTATCTCTCAGTTGTAGTTCATTCTGTTTTTCCTTCATTGGTTGGCTTAAAAAGTGACTGAATAAATTCAGGTTTGTGAAGTGGAGGATCTAATTAAAATCAATAAAAAAATTACGTGCTCAAAAGCACAGAGAAGTTGCTTATTACAGATCCTATAGCAACTTATGTTTATTTTATTTTGATACATTTTTTCTCAAAAAATGTCTCATTGTGTTACACATAATAAAAGAACTGTACAAATCTTCGTAACTAAATTTAAACATATTCGTGATACGGTCCAATTAAATCAACATCCACAGCCAGTTTCATTATCTTTATGTCGTCAATTATGTATTAAAAGACAGTAAAATCTAGAACAGCAATAAAACCAAGCATCCATTCAATATCTTATTCGTATCTAATCTTCTGTCTATTTACCTTCGGTCTGTCAACGGCCTCTCCTTAATTGGAAAGATGATAACAAAACACACAAAGGGCAACTTCCTAAATTAGACAGATAAGTAATAACCTGGACCACCCCTAACACCGTGGGCATCTATAAGCTTCTTAAGTAGCCAAAGCCACTGTTACTTTAGTGCTATTTATTAGCTGATAGGGAAAAGTGCGATTAGAAAACAGTGTCTAGCAGAATAGCAGAAATAAGTGATTAAAAGAGGTTTAAAGTTTTGGTTGTAAAATATAAATATTTCTTTTGTTCATCTATTAAACAAACTAAAATCGTTTAAATATAAACATTTTTATTCCATTGTTACACTTTATGTATTGATCGAACCTTTTTAGCATTTGATCAGACTATTTACTGTGTTTTCACCGAGAAATTGTATATCTTATTCTTATTACAAATTAATTTAAATTAAAACATTTACAAATGAGGGTGTTTAAGCCAAAGGGAGCGTTCAAGTATTACGTAACGCGATTTTTGAAGATTTTTAACCCCCCACCCCACGTAACGCACTCTTATGGGAGTTTAACCATTGCGTAACGCAATTTTTGAAGATTTTTGACCCCCCCCCCCCCCGACCTGCGTTACGTAATACTTGAACGGTCAAAGTGGTGTAAGTCATTTTTGTGAAATGATGTAAGATGTAAGTCTTGCTTTATAACCTTGATAAATAGACCTCTTTTCATCAGGAAAATCAGGAAAAGTGGTGTAAGCATTTACAGTAATGTAGTAAGTAAATACAGAAAAAAATTACACCACTTTTTCTTTGAATAGGTCTACATATCAAGATTATAAAGCAAGGCTTACATCATTTCAACTTACACCGCTTTGGTTTTAACCCATTCAAATATTACCAGTTTTAGTAATTATTTTAATTTCTTAAACAAAATAACAATGACGACAAGGTCTTAGTCATTGTTAAAATATTCTTACAATATACTTCCTGTTAAATATTCAGAATATTCGTGTTAAATTTTTACCCTTTTTAATTTAAAAATCTGTTATTTCTAATTTAAACAATACCACTGTGAGGTCTTACTTATGAGATGACATACCACAAATTCTGTTTTAACAAAAGTAAAATACCTAAGAGCACAAAGAATAAGTATCATTTTTCAAGCGTTTTGACATTCATATTGAATACACCGTAAGCCAACTTGTCATTTTAAAGATACTTAGCACTTTCTATTTATAAATACAATAGATTTACCCTTATCTTTTTTAGGTTTGTATTAGCTTATCTGTCTTATTTTAAATGGTTGAGAATAAAAATAATTTTAATAAATAAAGGAACGTGTAAAAGTTAAAAATTTAACATTGTGCTGATAAAATAAACATAACAAAGAGGATCAATCCGGTGAAAGCAAAAATAAAGTAATTAAAAATAAATAAATATAACCTATTGCAATATTATATCATATAGGTGGGATTAAAATTTATTTATGAAATATGAATAAAAACATGCTGACCGCCAAGAATTTAGATATATTTTCTCAAAAGTGAAATATCTAGCCAGAGAATTCAAACGACAGACACATTAGGTGCATAGAATCCGAGTTAAAAATAAAAAAAAAAACCAAAAAACTCAAAATGGACTATTTTAAGTACCCCTTTCTCAAAAACACTTCGCGGTTTTTTTCGTATTTGGGGGTTCATTAACCGTTTAAAACAATAAAACATCTTTAACGTTATAATTCCTTTCTTAAAGTTCATAATCAATAGCCTAAGTACTATATTTATGCCACATAAAGAAAAATGTCATATAATAGTAAAAGTAAACAGGGCCGGATCTACAAATTCTGGGGCCCCCTGCAAGAAGTCCTTTGGGGCCCCCTATACGGACTTACCACAGGGGTCCCTGGTATGAAGGAGAGGGGGGCGTGTGAACCGTGAACCATATAACATAACTACCCACCCCCGGACCCTCAGCCCGACGGGATTATGGATGATAAAATAACTGTAAAGGGATCAATAGTTTTAGTTTTTTTTTATGTTACTATATTCTAAATTTTCTCGTGACTGGTCTGATTGTTAGATTTAAGTCTGAAAATAAATTAAGTCTAAATCTCTGATCTCGGTCTCCTCTCATTTGACCTTGTGAGTAAAGCCTCCCAAAGATGTATAACCAGCACAGAAGGTATTGGTAAGAAGATGTAATGGATGTAATGATCCCAGATGTATGGTAAGAAGGTAACACTTTTTCAAAACAAATGCAGAAGTAAATGAAATATAAGTCCAGTTAAATAAATAATACATAGTATGGTTGCACAATATTGAAACAACCTTAATTGAAAAGGTAAATAAAACGAATAATTTAATATTCACATATGAATGTTTATTTTACACAGAATTGGTGTAATACAATAATACAATTTTCTTACATGTTAGTTTGTTTGCAACATTTTTAAGTTAAACGAGGCAACATATTAAATAATTCTTAATGAAAATACACCTCTTTTAAAATAAGTTTGCGAAAATTGTTGTTGAAAATTATAAATTTCTTTAAAAATTTAAAATACACTTTTTGATATACTGCACAAATTTAAATTTTGATGATACCTACATGAAACTGCTTGATTTAGTAGTTTGTTTGGAAATTATTTTAAGTTAAATAAGCCAATATCTAGAATAATTGGTTATGATAAAATTAAAAATACTACACTGCAAAAACTTTCCTTCTAAATTTCATTTCTGCAAAGCATTGCACTAACGTACGCTTGTCTAGTTGTGAGGCTTCTCTTTGGTTTATCGCCAACATTCCAAGATCGCTAAGTCTGTCTTGTCCCATTGATGTTCGGAGATAACATTTAATTCTTTTTAGCACTGAGAACGACCTTTCTGCAGATGCCACTGTTACCGGCAAAGTCAAAAATAACATTAGAGCAGTCTGTACTTCTGGAAAACTTGTAGCTAATGTGTCAAACTCAATCATTAAAAGTGAAGCTAAGTCATAAACCGTTTTCAGTTTTGATAGCTCACATTTAAATCCACTTTGAAGGGATATAAGTTCAAGAGGTAGCGATGGCCCTATGTCTTTTTCGTACACTCTTTGCAATTCTCCAGCTTTTTCAAAGATTTCTTTTTCAGTTAGCTTGACCAGAACTGTTGGAAATAAAACAGAAAACAGCTGGACAACATCTCGAACAGAAGATAAGCGGTCCTCAATTTGACGATTGACTATGTCCAAAACAGCGTAAAACACTTGCACTCTGAAGGCCTCTTCACCACTTGAAAACCTGAAATCTTCTGCTAGTTCATCAAAGTGTCGTTTTACTTTGCGCTGCTTGCTTTGAGAAAACATTGGTTGTACGTTCCATTTACGTGCTATAAGTGTGGCTTCATCTTTGTAGGCCTCGTAATCTTCCCTCATTTTCTTGAGCTCAGTTTGACTTCTTTCAAGTACTCTGGCAGCTTTTTCTAAGTCTGTTTCCTTGCCTTGAAGAAACTTAGACGTGATGTTTAGCTGTGTAAAAATCTTGGACAACACTACTGTCAGCATTACAAACTGAAAGTTATCAAGGGATTTTGCAAGTGCTTTAGCTTCAGAAACTTCTTCTTGCTTGTTACTCTCAAGTATAATCTTCGTAAGAGCTTTCATAATGTCCAAATACCTTACCTTAACTGCTAAAATCGAATCATGTCTTGATGCCCACCTAGTTGGATTCAACTTCTTCAATGTCACTTCAGATTCACCCGTTAATGACGACAAAATGTCCCACCTCTTAATGCTGAGGCCGAAGAAAACATAAAGAGATTGCAGAGTTGTGAAATAACTGTCCACTGCTCTCACTTCCTTAACAGCATCATTGATGGCAAGATTTAAATTGTGCGCATTGCAGTGTACATAAACAGCAAGTTTTTCAATTTCTTGAAGTCTTGTCTGCACACCTGTGTATGGTCCTTTCATAACCGACGCACCATCGTAGCCTTGTCCTCTGCACTTGTGTATATCCAAGCCCAGGTTTTGTAAACAGTCAACAACTTGGGTAGAAAGTCCAAGTGCAGTTGCGTCTTTTACATGGAAGAAACCAAGAAATGATTCCTCAATACTTAATTTCTTATATTCTTCAAAATTACCATCTTCGTCTTGCCTCAACTCTTCAAAGAAATTCGTATAACGAATCACAAAGCTCAACTGGTCTTTCTTGCCAAGATCTTGTGTTGTATCAACAATAAGTGAAAAAAACCTTGCTTTGTTGATGTTTTCAAGGAGCTTTCCTTTCAATTTTGAAGACATACAGTTAATGATTTGATTTTGTATGTCATGACTTAAGTATCTAGTGTGACCCTTCGGCATGCTTACAACCTGTGCCATAACAGTGTCATACTTGGCCAACAGTTGTAACAAAGATAAAAAGTTTCCCTCATAGTTACCGTTATGCTCTTGAGAACCTCTAAAAGCTAGTGAATTTTTAGCCAACGTAAGGGTAATATCAAAAAGTCTTTCTAAGACCTGTGCCCAAAACAGATCTTGAGATTGTTGTTCTGAATCTACCAACTTATTTATTTGTTTGCTACATTTTCATCGATGGAAAGCTTTACAAGCATGAATGTGATTTTCTGAAGTACTGTGAGTTTTGATTTTTTTTGATAAGCCTTGCCAATCTTTCAAACCAGTAACCCATCCGTGGTTAGTCTCGCCCAAGTCTGAAAATAACCAACACGGCAAACAATACTCACAGTCTTGAAGTGTTGAGTAGTTCAGCCATTTGACAGAATTAAGTTGACCTGCTTTTGGATCTGTATTATAGTAAAATGAAGAGAAAGACCTGTTTTTGCTATCTTTTGGAAATGGCCCTTTTGGCTGACAACTTCCTGTTTTTACTATAAATGTTTTTAGTGTGGTCGATAAATTGATTTTCTCAAAATGACCTTTGTCTGTGGGATTTTCTTTGCCTAACAATGAATCTATAACCTCAGCGTCATGATCCCTCTCAATATCAAGAACTGTGTAAGTTGACTTACCAGCACTGGGACCTATTTTTCTGTCTTCTTTACTTTTATCTTCAATATTACCAGTTTCCAGTTCCAAAATAACTTCATCCTCATCCTGAATATTTATAATTTGGCAATCCAACTTACTGCTGCTGGGTTCGGGTTGTACTTCGTCTTCTCTTTCTGCTTCATCTAAATCAAACAAATTATGTTCAGAATATTCCTTAAGAATGAAAATAACGTTTATAATGGAAATGTTATTTCCGTGTGTGCAATATGCAGACGATCGTTAGCGAGTGTGAAGGGGAAAGTGAATCTCTAAATGAAAACGAAACTGAAACAAATCTTCCTACCGCCAAATTTTGTTTGTAAAATTTTTACTAGAAATATTTGAAAGAAAATCTACCAAACATTATATGTTTTTGAAATCAGCACAAAAGAAGTATGCCACGCTACAGTACTTAGAACTTCATGTACAAATCAATGATTATAGTTACCTGCTAACGTCTTTTCATTGACTTTTTTTGATGACAGAAAGTAACTTTCAACACTTTTATTAGTTTTTTTTAACTGTTCTTCTTTCTGTTTCTTTCTCTTTCTCTTGGAAGCGCCACTCTCGTAATCACGTTTACAACTCATTATGACGCCAAGAAGTGAGAAAAGACCTGGATCAGCCTACAATAACAAAAGGTCTGCACTGACAGACAACACAACTGACCCACACAGTGACAGTGAGTGAACTGAACTCAAAACAATAGAGCGCTGCATGGTCCAAGGTCGACCGGTCGTGACTCATCACTCATCTGCGACAAGCACAAGCATACGACGTATTGAAAACGCCGCTACAGTCTGCGCACTACAAGCACATCGCCGCTTCGTTGTTTACTCGTTTGTTCGTGTTTGATTACGTGTTACAGTATTTATGTGATTTAATTTTTATTTTTGACGATCGTGGTTGATCCGGAACGTGGTTAATCCGCTCGTGGATAATCGGGACTATCGGGAGTCTACTATTAGTATAAAATATTCAATACATGAGAAATAAAATCGATTTTTCAGAATCATAGAAAAATCATGGGGGAGGGGGCCCCGAAGGGGCCCCCACCAGGCCGGGGCCCCCCCGCGCCTCGGGGTTTCGCGGTTCCTAGATCCGGCACTGAAAGTAAACATAATACTCGTACACGAATACTTATTACCTAAAAGCATAACCAAGATATATTAATAGACATACATTGTCTATGTCAAGAAAGTAGTAAAAAATATTATATTGGGTAATTAAATAACATATCTAGAATATACCCTTCGGAAACAACAAAGCAGTCGAAAATATTTGTCTTCCCTTTTAAAAGATACCGTAAAAAATTAAAAATCACAATGTAGTCTGTTATATTTTATTATATTTAAACAAAAGCTGTCTAGAAATGATTTATTTCAGGGAAGGAACATAAATTCTCAAGAAATCCGCATTTGGCAGTCAATTTGGGGGATCTATTTAGGATTTTTTGCACCATTAAATCATAGGAAAAAGAAAACAATAATACTGTCAATGGCGTATCCACCATAAAATAATTGAGTGACGCAATCTTAATGTAAGGAATTATCGAAAAGAGTATTTCAAAGAACTGTTAAATACTGGCGACTCAACAATAATGTACGAACAAAAGCAGAACCACTCAGCAGAACCTGGCATAGCTTTACCAGTACTTGAGAAAGTAAGGGCAGCACTATCGTCACTAAGAAATAACAAAGCCCAGATGGAATTCATGTGGAATTTATTAAGAAAGTAGTAGAACAACTTCATGGACAAATACATTTAATCTTATAAATGAAATTTACTTACTTGCATTTCTGTGAGCCGTGTTGGGATTTTTATTAAATCCAGTTGGGATTTTTTATTAAATATTAAATTAAGTCCAGGGCACCGTACAGACAAATAAAATTACGACACAGCAATGGGAAACATACTTAGTCCAGAAAGCCACTGCGCATCCGCTATGAAAAATATTCTAAATCGGATTTTTTGCACAATCTTACTCAAAAAGGACCCCTTTTAACACATTTGCATGTTGCCAGGACCAAAAGTTGGTCAAAAATTTTTTAAACCTTTTTTTTTTGTTTTTTTTTTTGTTTTTTTCCTAAAATTATTTTTTTTGCATGGAACAAATTTTTGTTAGGTTTTTTGGATCATTCCAAACAGAAAAGGTCTTTAGTGACTTTTCTCTAAAGTTGATAGTTTTTGACACAAAGCGATTAAATATTGAAAAATTGCGAAATCGGCCATTTTTAACCCTCAAAAACTATGTGAAAAACTGAAAATTTGAATGTTGCCAAGGTAGGTAGATATTCTTTAAACATCGATTGATGAAATCCCGAAGAGTTTTTTGCAATACAATATCAAAAACCCCTTTGTTTTTTAATTGCCAATCAAGCGTGCGCGATACTATTTTCCACCGTTGCATGTGTATACAGTATGGTTCAAATGAAAGGAATACATTCGTTATTTCGAAAATCGGTGACTTTAAGGAAAAATCCCAAAACAGTTCGGTTTTTATTTTTAAGTTATGATATTGTGGCATATATAGTATACTAGTGACGTCATCCATCTTGGTGTGATGACGTAATCGATGATTTTTTTAAATGACAATACGGGTCGTGTGCTGGCTCATTTGAAAGGTTCTTCAATTCTCTATTCAGTAATATAAACATGTACATAATTATTTATACAGGGTGTCCAAAAAATTTTTATTAAATTAAATAATTTGGCAAATTGACAAAAAAATTAAATTATTGGACACCCTGTATAAATAGTTATGTAAATGTTTATATTACTGAATAGAGAATTGAAGAACCTTTCAAATGAGCTAGCACACGACCCCTATTCTCATTTAAAAAAATCATCGATTACGTCATCACGCCCAGGTGGATGACGTCACTAGTATACCATATATGTCACAATATCATAACTTAAAAATAAAAATCGACCCGTTTCGGGATTTTTCCTTAAGTCGCCGGTTTACGAAATAACGAATTTATTCCTTTCATTTGCACCATACTGCATACACATGCAACGGTGGAAAATAGTGTCGCGCACGCTTGATTGGCAATTAAAAAACAAAGGGGTTTTTGATACTGTATTGCAAAAAACTCTTCGGGATTTCATCAATCGATGTCTTAAGAATATCTACCTACCTTGGAAATATTCAAATTTTCAGTTTTTCACATAGTTTTTGAGGGTTAAAAATGGCCGATTTCGCAATTTTTCAATTTTTAATCGCTTATATGTCAAAAACTATCAACTTTAGAGAAAAGTCACTAAAGACCTTTTCTGTTTGGAATGATCCAAAAAACCGAAAAAAAATTTGTTCCATGCAAAAAAAATAATTTTAGGAAAAAAACAAAAAAAAACCTTTAAAAAATTTTTGACCAACTTTTGGTCCTGGCAACATGCAAATTTGTTAAAAGGGGTCCTTTTTGAGTAAGATTGTGCAAAAAATCCGAATTAGAATATTGTTCCTAGCGGATGCGCAGTGGCTTTCTGGACTAACTTTAAAAATCTATGTAACGAAAGTGAAGACCTAGAACAGATACAAAATGGATATGAGGAAGACAATTACATTGAGATAACAAACGATAAGATAGAAAACATCATAAAGTCCCTTAAGACAGAAAAAGTCCTGGACCAGACGATATCACCAATGAAATGCTTAAACACGAAGGGAAAAAATTGCAGAAAGAATTACTAACCTTATTTAAGAATATTATAGAAGAACTGAGAATACCGAGCTAATGAAAAAACAGCATAACAATCCCCATTTTTAAAAAGGGAGAGAAAACACATCCAGAAAATTATAGAGGAATAACACTGGTTAACAGCAGTCTCAAAGCATTCACAAAAACTATACTGGAAGAAATCGTCAAAACAAAACTATAACCATACGGGAAGAGCAACAAGGTTTCTGGAATAATAGATCTACCATTGATATAATATTTTTGTTATCAGACAGATGGCGGAAAAATCCATAGAATTTAATAAACCTACATTAGCCTAATAAAATAAAAAAAAGTCAAAATGTAAATTCGTACAGGTTAAAACAAATTTTATATCAAAGTTTAGGTGGGTACAAAAGATATTTTCAAGAAAGTATCCAAATCATACAAGGGGATCATTGTTTAAATAATTAAAAAGGGGTCATTTTTGCAAAAGAATTACGTTTTTAACAGCTGAGGTAATTCACTTATTAATAAAGGCCTATGGGATTTTTTTCTGCAAAGTTGAAGGGTAAATCTTTCACATAGGACTTACTAATTTAAATTTGACCCCCTATTTATTTAAATAATTGTATATAAAACTTTAAAAACAAATTTGCAAAAAAATATTTTTAGCGTTTTAAATAAGCGCTATAAAATATTTTATTTTACAGACTAAGTTGCGCTATATTACCAGTATTAAGCAAAAAAAAATTGGTCGAAAAATATTTAATATTTTTTGAGATGTTGAATTTGTTTATTAAATGTTACTATATTTTCAATTCCAAAAACGCGGTTGTTGCCAAAGAAATATTCACCTGCTTAAGATCTCATTATTTTTATTTTTATGTATGTTTTCGATAACTGTATTGATAAAGTCAAATTTCAATTAAACTTCCCCCTAAAATGGCATTTGAAAATTATTCAAATTTGTTTATAATTTGTTTTTTTAATAACGTCGCGGGGACTAAGTATTTTGAAATGCCGTTTCGATAATTGGGTTCCTGGGAATTTTTTACTAATTAACAAAATATTTCTGTCGTGTTTCTTCTTCTTTTTTTTTCTTGGAGTTATATTTCTACGGGCCCTTTTAGGGTTAAATTTTATTAATAATGTCAAATCTCTGAGTTGTAGATTCTAGACCTAAAAATATTAAGATTTAACTAAAATCTCATGAATAAAATGTGGCTACTTGCTGAGTTACAGGGTGTTTTATTTAAAAATTTCAAAATTATTGTTACCAAGTACTTTAAAACTGTTTGACGTATCCTTATCATACTTGCCAGAAAGTGTGGCTATTATACACCCTACTAAATTGTGATTAATAAACGTTTCTAGCTAGTGCCAGAGGCGTACGACAGGGGATAGTGAATGATTGACCCTTCCCAAATTCTACGCCACTGAGTGAATTACTATTTTAACGAATTTTTTTTATTCTCCAATACTTTATATGTAAATAACTTTATTGGTATCGATTAAGTCATCAGTTTGAGAGATATTGGAAGTTTAAAATGAATGAATGAATGAATCAAAATAAATATGCCGTTTCATTTTTAACGTCCAATATCTCGAAAACTAATGACTTAATTGTTACCAGTAAAGAGTATATTATTTACATAGAAAGTATTGGAGAATCTAAAAATTTCGCTAAAATAGTAATTCCCTCAGTGGCGTAGAATTTGGGAAGGGTCAACCATTATTTATCCCCTGTCGTACGCCTCTGGTAGTAGCTAGAAACATTTATTGATCGCAGTTTAGTAGACTGTATAGTACCCATACTTTCTGCCAAGTATGATAAGGATACGTCAAATAGTTTGAAAGTACTTGGTAAAAATAATTTTTAAATTTTTAAATAAAACACCCTGTAACTCAGTAAGTAGCCACATTTTATTTAAGTGATTTTAGTTAAATCTCAATATTTTTAAGTCTAGAATCTACAACTTAGAGATTCGACATTCTTAATGAAACTTAACCCTAAAAGGGCCCGTAGTAATATAACTCCAAGAAAAAAAAAGGAGAGGAAAAAAAGACAAAAAAATTTATTAATTAGTGAAAAATTCCCAGGAACGTAATTATCGAAACGGCATTTCAAAATATTTAATCTCCGCGACGTTATTAAAAAAAAAACAAATTATAAATAAATTTGAATAATTTTTAAATGCTATTTTAGGGAGAAGTTTAATTGAAATTTGAATTTATCAATACATTTATCGAAAACATATATAAAAATAAAAATAATAAAATTTAATACAGGTGAATATTTCTTTGGCAACAACCGCGTTTTTGCAATTGAAAATAGAGTAACATTTATTAAACAAATTCAATATCTCAAAAAATATTAAATGTTTTTGGACTAATTTTTTTTACTTAATACTGATAACATAGCGCAATTTGTCCTGTAAAATAGGATATTTTATAGTGCTTATTTAAAACGCTAAAAATAATTTTTTGCAAATTTGTTTTTAAAGTTTTATGTGTAATTATTTAAATAAATAGGGGGTCAAATTTAATTTAGTAAGTCTTATGTGAAAGATGTATCCTTCAACTTTGCAGAAAACAATCCTATAGAGCTTCATTAGTAATTGAACGACCTCAGCCGATAAAAAAGTAATTTTTTTGCAAAAATGACCCTTTTTTAATTATTTAAACAATGATCCCCTTGTATGATTTGGATACTTTCTTGAAAATACCTTTTGTACCCACCTAAACTTTGATATAAAATTAGTTTCAACCTGTACGAATTTACATTTTGATTTACATGTAGTGTAATTTTATTTTACTAGACTACATAATAATATGTATTTCGTCGATAAGATCAAGGCTTTTAACAGAGTGCGATTAAAGACGTGTTAGAAATAATGGGAGAAAACATCATAGAGCAAGGTGGAGAAAATATAGCACTTAAGTATTCTAGTTCTAGTTCTAAATAAGATATCAAGATATAACAAGCTTTATTTTAAGTAAATATTCGATTTATCGAGGACACCTGTTTGACAACAACTTTATTTTCAGCCACAAAAAGTGACAAAACATTTTAAAAATTGTTTAAAATAACAAACGAATGGATAAAAGCAACTTGTATTTTGATAAATGTATTTAATACTGTACGGAGCAATTTAACAACACTTAAAGGAGAAAACTATGGTAACGTGTTACTTTTGTGGTTACCTTTACGGGAAAGTGTATGATGAATATTACAGTCCTTTGAAACAAATTTTTGAAGTTATACTTCTTCAGGCGCGATTGGGAGTGAATTTTTATTATCCTGGGCGCATGCGCACACAGACAGTATGGAGTTCGTTGCTAAATCTTTCAAGTTAGGTATGTATCAGTACAAAAAAGGTGTGGAAAAAATATATTAGTGTTTTTAGTAAATATATTGTTATGATCTGCTTTTTATTACTTTCATATCAATTAGTCTTTATTTGATTACTCCAATTAATTATTCAATTAATTATCCAATTGTTGCAAATCATTCAAAAAAATTAAGAAAAAATCCCAGGGTGCCTTTTTTATCATACAAAAAAATATCTAAATTATCTTATGTTTTACTTATCTTCTCTCGTGGTTTCAGTATCTCTTAGTTGATTCTTATCGGAAGAAAAATAGGAAAGGGAAATAAATAGAAATACATAAATAAACATACAAAAATATCTTTTATTATCAAAATCAATACTCTAAAAATCGATCAATTAAAACCTGTGGACATAGCTGTCCGAATGAAATTTTTACCACTTAAATTTATTCTAGTTCAAATAAAAATTTATCGGTTTGTTCCCGATGACTTTGATATAACGAGCTAAACAAACAAATTTAGGTATTCGCAAAATTACTTATACTTCCTATTTAATTTTTGAAATATTGGAATCTTAATTCAAATGCTTTTACTCAAAATTTTAGTTTCCGAACATAAAAAAAATCTTTCACATAAATTGACTGACCTTTTGCTTTACTCACAATGATGTCTCCTCTTGGCCCAAACAGCTCTCCCTTGTTGACTATGTTAGGCGACCCGTCAAAACCCTCTCCGTTTTCAAGATTCAATCCAGCAGCATACCAGCACTAATGCTCCAAAGAAACAACGAGCCAGGCCTCTTTTAACCAGTACTCGATTCAAACAACTCCAAAATTCTCTCCTCTCCTTCTCACACTAATACAGAATCAAAGAGGTATTTCTTCTCAATTTTATCTGTCTCTCTTTCCACTTTTCAGCTCCACTCTCCACTATCAAACAACCACTGGTACTTGCTTTTTAACTATCCACGAAAACGTTGACTGCTCTTCAGCGATGCCGATCACATAATAATCCCTCTTTCCAAAACTATCTGAAAATTCAACCTTCTCTCCTTCCCATTCCAAATTGCCAAACCAATCAGATACATTTCTTCTTCCCCATTCTTTTTTTCATTCAAAAAAAAAACCCACTCATACTTTCAAAAATATTCCTACCATCATAATAATTACTTTCGGGAAATTCTACAAAATTTACTTGGGGTTAAACAAAAAGAGATTAAAATTCCAAACTTTCTTTTACATTATTTTCTAAAGATATCATTACCTGTGGCTTTTGGCCTCGTGCATAACAAAGCACCGTTATAATCTCCAAATACCCTGAACAATTATCACTTTCTTTCCTAATGTCTTTTATTTTTGAGGGAAAAAACTCATTAAAAATAAACCCATTTCTTAAAAACTACCTTATAATAAATATTTACAAATCAATATACAGGGTGTATCAAATTTATGTGCCCGCGTTATCATTGAAATTAATAAAGTTTTTATTCTGTCTTTGATTGATAAATTGATACACAATAATATTTATTATAATTTTTGCGTCTCTGGATTTGTCTTCCTCGGGAGTAACAGAATGACTATTATTAAAAGAAACCACAAAAATAGTGAGGTCGTGGGTCATTGGTAGAGCATTCGACTACAGATCGAGAGGTCCCGAGTTCAAAAGCGGACAATTGCTATTCTTTTTTTTTTAATTTTTGGTATTGTTTTAATAAAAATTTTTGGAAAGTGGTAAGTATTCAAATTAGTTTATTATTTAAATAAAATAAAAATAAACTGTTTAAAATATATTTTTTTCGTTGAAATTATATAATAGAAGTATAACTTCTTACGCGCGTACAAAGTACACACACGTTCTCTTTTCTTTTATTGTTTCAGTCTCATTTTTATTGCGAACTATACCAATATCCCACGACAATCAGAAGAATCAGATGACGAATTCGCATCGCAGGAATCCATGCACTATAAAGTAGAGAAGAAGATTTCTTCTTAAAAAATGGGTAGCGGCTACCCTTTGTTGGTCGTGGGCGATGGGATTCGCCGCCAGTGGTTCGTTGGACAATTAGGAGTTGTGTACCGGCTCGGCTTGTCTTTGAAGTGTAATAATGAAATCTGACCTCCTAAGTTGAATCACGAGTTCCGGCGAGTTCTCACCTTTGGCAGGTAACCGCTAATAGAGTCATAACTTCATTTCGGTCTGGGACCGACCGAAATACAACGGCGTTGCCGTTGCCACTCACCACCTTCTACAAATCTACATAAAATGTAGATGTAGATCGAAAAATACCCTTTCGTAAACCGTTCAATCGGTTTTGCTGAATGTTTATTACTTAACACATATTGCACAATTGTACAATGAAGATAACATAAAAATAGTAGTAAAACTTTTTAATACAATAATATTGACTACAAGTCTATCTTTCTCGGAATAGGGGCCGTCCATTAATCACGTGATGTTTTTTTGACATTTTTTAACCCCCCTCCCCATTGGTGATACAATGAAGATAACATAAAAATAGTAGTAAAACTTTTTAATACAATAATATTGAGTACAAGTCTATCTTTCTCAGAATAGGGGCCGTCCATTAATCACGTGATGTTTTTTTGGCATTTTTTAACCCCCCCTCCCCATTGGTGATACAATGAAGATAACATAAAAATAGTAGTAACACTTTTTAATACAATAATATTGACTACAAGTCTATCTTTCTCGGAATAGGGGCCGTCCATTAATCACGTGATGTTTTTTTTTGCATTTTTTAACCCCCCCCTCCCCATTGGTGATACAATGAAGATAACATAAAAATAGTAGTAAAACTTTTTAATACAATAATATTGACTACAAGTCTATCTTTCTCGGAATAGGAGCTGTCCATTAATCACGTGATGTTTTTTTTGCCATTTTTTAACCCCCCTCTCCATTGGTGATACATGGTGAGGTTTAAGACTTACCCCCCTCCCCTCCGCCTACCTCTACATCACGTGTATTTTTTAGGATCTACAAAAAATCTATTTTTTTAAATTAAAATTAAATTAAATTCTCGTCTTCTTTCACAACTGTCACCAGTGACGTCACTGACTCTACTATGAGTAATATTTTTATCAATTTAACAGTAACATCAGTTCTTTCTGTAACAGAGAGTAGCATTTTCGATTTTTCATTATATTCCTAATTTATTATAATTTAAATTTCACTTAATACAGTTATTAATCTACCTTCAGTTTAACTAATAATCTAAATTCTAAAAACACTATTTTATATTCATAACCAAAAATTGACTACCTGTCTTGTCATGTCACTTCTGTCTAATAATTGGATTGTCATCTCCTTCACCTTTGTTGGTCTGTGTCCATTGAACTGGCAAGAACCACGATTTTTTATCGAGCAGGGAACCATGTTGCCCTTTGAGCACTCCTAACACATAAATTAATCCTTTAACATCGACTTGGAGTCGTTATAAATATTATAGAATTATCATGTAAACCATATTTCTCGATGTTACCATTTTCATAAGGTTGCTAGTTCCATGTACTCGGCAGAACGTGAGTATTACCACATTTTTTCTTCAACTAGTCACAATTATTCATTCTAACGTGGAAATACTTCGTTCTAGGCACTAAAGATGATCTTATCTAGATCGAAAACGTTTTGCAAATCCTTTTGGATGACTTTTAATAGTTTTTAATAAACTTTTTATACCATTGTACAAATGAAGTTTTTGCTTCTGTATGATTTTTTGAAAACTTAGTCTTTTAAACAGAATATGTATCTGTATGCTTCATAGACTTCGATAAAGTACAGTATGTAATATTAATTCAAATGCTAAAAAATATAGGAATAAATGACACATATGGCTCTCTGGCTTTCCAGAGTTTAATAGACATTTCGGGATTTTTAGATGACATCTTGAACATTCACATAACTCGCACATAGGTATCTCGCACATATTGTTTCTTGTTTATTTTATTATCAAGGAACTTTTTCTATATCGAATAAATCTTATGGAACTTTCGTAACACTGCTGCTTTCTTTATAGTTAGTGATAGCACTTTATACTGACTGAAGCAAACAGGATAGATCAATGCCATAGCTAAGCTCTCGACATGAACTACTTTGGGTTTACTTTTAGCTAAGAACTGGATGAGGTAGATTAGATCGTTTATTTTCTATAACAGGGGTCGGCAACCTGCGGCCGCGGGCCGCATGCGGCCCTTTGCAACTTTTTGCGCGGCCCGCCAAAGCTCCAATATAATTTTAGGAAAAATCCACAAACTTATGAGTTTGTGGCTCTAAGTTTGTTGATTTGTCGTTTTCAAGATTTTTATGCAAAATAAATGAACATATTAATATTTAAAAATTTGATATTTTAAAAGCAATAGACAATTTACAACTAGAGTTGTAGACCTTGGGCCCATACTTAAAAAAATTATTACCTTCCTTATGAGACTTTTTTTATTTAGTTACTCATGTCGTGTCGGAAAACTTTTCTAATACGGAAAATTTTCGTGAGGTAGGTGTTTCGTAAATGTAGAGGTTTCTAAACTTTGGTGCGTCTTCAACTAAATTGAAGTACCCTTAAAAATTTGTCGGACAGTTTTACCAGTAAATTGTACGTATTTTTATCAAACAATCCTTCAAAGAAATCATCATTTATGACGGGGGGAGGCACACGCATCACAAGGAGTGATAAAATTTATACCCTCACAGCCTGATTTTTGCAGGATTGTTTGATAAATTATTTACAATTAAATAACTGCTAATATTGTCCGACAAATTTTTAACGGTACTCCAGTTGTCGGACGGACGATAGTTTAGAAATCTCTATATTCACGAAACGCCCTCCTCCCGAAAATTTTTCCTATTAGCTAAGTTGTTTGACTCGACATGAATGACTGAATAAAAAGTCTCATGGTAATATTTTTTTATGCGAAAAACATTTTCAAAAATAAATTTCATAAAATCAAAATATAGAATGAGATTGACAGATCAAAATTTATAAAATTTGTTGATGATGTCAGTGTCCCAAAGACAACCGAACTTAAATGAATTATCAAACAATATTCAACGAAAAAAAGCAAAAAGCGCTTTGATTTTTAATGAGTGAGTATAATGAAAGATAACCTATTTTTCTTAATTTTGGTGTATTTTATGTTTAGGTACCTACATATTTATGCATATGTAATTGAAATTTTATTCTTGTCTTTTCCATTTTAAAATTTGTAAAATTTTGTTCTCCGACATTATTGTTATTATAGCATGTCAATAAATATTTTTTATTAATTTTTCTATTTGTCTTAATTTTGGTGTATTTTATGTTTAGGTACCTACATATTTATACATATGTAATTGAAATTTTATTCTTGTCTTTTCCATTTTAAGATTTGTAAAATTTTGTTCTCCGACATTATCGTGATTATAGCATGTCAATAAAAAAAATTTCTTTTTATATTTATTGTTAATAATATTTACACTCATATATGAGTGTTGATTTAAGTTGCATAAAGCACGATTAAAGTTGCGTTTGAATGAGCGGCCCGCATAAAAAAAATATTTTGAAAATGGCTATACGAAAACGGTTGCCGACCCCTGTTCTACAAGACTGTGTATGTCTCCTAGAAAGAATATCGGCATATCGGAATATCGGCCTCCTATTGCAGTCTCTCTATGGACCGGGAAATTTGTTCTTCTGGCTTTTTAAAATCCATTATTCCCCTGCAACGCGCCAACGCGCTATACAGCTACATATAGCTATAAGCCCTAGTGGGAGCGTTCAAGTATTACGTAACGAAATTTTTGAAGATTTTTGACCCCCCCCCCCCCCCCCGAAGCTGCGGTACGTAATACTTGAACGGCCCTAGGCCCCTGATACATGCCACCTAGACCTGGACTCTGAAGGCTGATACGATCAATGGCTTAGAGGCGTTTGAGATGTGGTTGCATAGAATATTTCTCCGAATACCCTGGACAGAGATGCAGACTAACGAAATTGTGTTAAATAGAGCAATTGCCGTTCGTTAGAAAAATAGTTAGAAAACTAGAAAATTATAGAAAACTAATAAAAATAAGCAAAATTCCATACCTAGGGGATGTTCTCAGAGGAGTCCAGTGCAGAATCCTTCAGTTTATTGTGAAGGGTGAAATTGAGGCCTCGAAGGAATTGGAAGGGGAAGAAGATGTCATGACTCAAAATATTCGCGATTGTACAGGAATATGCCGTGTCGAAAAACAATTACGGTTAGCTGAAGACCGTGAATAACCCTCTTGTGATGTTTATTATAGTTACTTTCGAGTATTCGTTACAAATCGTTACTTTTGTATAAAGTAATCATTTACAGTATTCGTTACTTTGATTACTATGATTACTTTTGTTACTTTTGTATTTGAGTACCGGCAATCATATCGAGAATCGTATTTCTCAGTAGGTAGGTATTTTGTATAAAGTATCTAATCTTTTTTTACAGTATTCGTTACTTTGAGTAATATGATTACTTTTGTTACTTTTGTATTTGAATACCGGTAATCATATCCAGAATCGTATTTCTCAGTAGGTAGGTATTTTGTATAGGTATTCCGATATAACAACGACCTTTACCTATCTGTTTAAGGGATAAAAATGATTTGATTACTATGATTACTTTTGTTACTTTTGTATTTGAGTACCAGTAATCATATTTATCGAGAATCGTATTTCTCAGTAGGTAGGTATTTTGTATAGGTATTCCGATATAACAATTACAATAGTCGTAGTCGTTACTCGCTCTGATACGATTGGTACGAGTACGAATCAGAGTAATCAAAGTATCTAATCAAAGTAGATACAATAGTCGTTACTCGCTCTAATACGATTGGTGACTGGTATTAAGTAACGAAGTAATCAGACAAATCAAAGTCATTAAAGTAGATACAATAGTCTTTACTCGCTCTAATACGATTGATACGAAGTAACGAAGTAATCAGAGTAATCAAAGTAACGATTTGCCTCTCTGTATAGTAATCGTTACTTTCGCTATTCGTAAGTAACGAGTACTTTGTAACGAATAGTTACTTTTTCAACATCACTATAACCCTCCAATGTAATTGCCAACGTTGAGGGACCTAATATGGCACTGAAAGAAGAAGAATGTTTATTTATTTTCTCGTTCTTCATTAAATTTATTTGTTTGGTTTGTTTAAATTTTTCTTTCCATCTATAAAATTTAAAATGAATTGATACACCACTGGAACTTACATATAACTTCTTATTCGTTTCGTTTATTTTTTGTAAAGTTTGATGAAATTCGAAAAAAACGGCAACGCCTCAAAAATATTATCTGCAAACGAATCTCCAGTAAGAGGCCCATAAACATACCTTTTGTCAACACCTGAGTTCACAACAGGTTCCATGACAATCTCAAGATCATAAAACCTTGTCTTTATTGTATTTATACAATTTATTGTCTTCGACCACGGTGGCTGCATTTTTTCCATTATTTCTTAGAAATTCATTCATTCCCGATTATTAAAATTTTGGTGACAGGAATGCATGAAACACCAATAGAGCAGAATTATCTCAATGGCTATTAAGGGTACGAGAATTAATTGTTATTAGTAATAGAAAATTCGTCAATACAAATCTTACAAAAAAAACTCTAACATCAGTGAACTCATGAACTTTCCGTGGTCGTCCTCTTCTCTTCTTTCCTTCCCCTCTCTGCAGCGAGTCCTTTGCTCACCTTCTGTCAGCCATTCTCGCAAGATGGTTAGACCTAACTAAGTCTCTTTGTTCTAATCATCGGGCTAATTTCTGGTTTCCGGTACAGCTCTCTGATCTCTGCATTTGTTCGTCTCCTCCAAACTTCTTCATAATCTATTACTCCTTTGAATATCTTTCTTAGAAAAACTCGCTTCCAGATGTTGAGCATGTTTTCTTGATTTTAACACATATTTCTCTTCCGTAAAGGACTGTGGGCTGAATTACTGTTCGGTATAGTCTCAATTTTGCCTCTCTGGAGATGTTTTTTGCTCTTGGTAGTTTGCGTAGGGCTTCTACATTCGTCCTTTCTCTCGAAACTCGCTTCTCAATTTCTTGGCTTTCTTCCCTTTTGCTTGTTACGGTTACTCCTAGATACTCCGTCACATTTTTGAAGCAATACTCTTAACCCTTGTTGTTTGTGGTAGTCTTCAGTTGCGTGTCTTCATATGCGGTCTGACCCATTTCCATATACCTACTTTGTTTTGGCTCATTAATAATAAGTTCATACTGCGTCGTTTCAAAGAGTTTGAAAATCTTCAGCAGTTCCCTTTTAGTTCTTGTTACTACATCGTCCTCGAAGTCTACTCCACCCTACAGCATAAGAATAAGAAGTACGACAGTAAATTGCTCTAGTAATGCACATACAGGACACAGGATGGGGCATTAGTATGGCAAAGTCCAATTACTCGTTTGTCGTAAGAGATACGAAAAAAAGTTATTTAGGTCATTAAGAAAGTTATTTTCAAATATACAGGGGCGTGCGTATTGACAGGGTGACACAAACTTATGTTTTTTTTAAATGGAACACCCTGTATATTTTTACATTTTTAGATTCTCCTCAATGTTTCCATTTTTAAAATATATGGTTTTGTAATATTATACGGGGTAGTTTAAAAGTTAATTACGTTTTTTGTTAATTTCGTAGCAACATCTACACCCTGTAGAATTGTAATGATTTAATATACAAATTTTATTTTATGTTCAAACGGTTTTTAATATAGTCTACTATTAAGCTACTATTAAACGAGGGGCACAGGGGAAAAACCCCGCCAGTCAAAAAAAGTAAATTTCGAGAAAACAGCCATTTAAGTTTTTTCAATTCTGGATGCTAAAAAAATAAACAATAAATGTATAGAAAACATTTTAATTAATTTATTGACAATTTTGTTAATATTTTTGCAGTAAAAAACCAGAGTAAAACCTAAAACTATTAAAAAAAACGGTCTGAAGTCAATTCTCGTCAAAAATAAACAATAAACGTATAGAAAAAATTTTAATTAATTAATTGACAATTTTGTTAATATTGTTGCAGTAAAAATAAACAACAAACGTATAGAAAACATTTTAATTAATTTATTGACAATTTTGTTAATATTTTTGCAGTAAAAAACCAGAGTAAAACCTAACAAACTATTAAAAAAACGGTCTGAAGTCAATTCTCGTCAAAAATAAACAATAAACGTATAGAAAAAATTTTAATTAATTTATTGACAATTTTGTTAATATTTTTGCAGTAAAAAACCAGAGTAAAACCTAACCAAACTATTAAAAAAAAACGGTCTGAAGTCAATTCTCGTCATCATCAATTAGGGGGTCGTCAGCGTATTCGTCATCATTTTCCTCCTACGGTAACGGATTACTACAATATTATTTGACTCACGGGGTTCTTCCATACACGCGCCATGACTGACGGGGTTTTTCCCCAGTACCTCATATTTTCTAACGTGGATTTTTAGTAGATTGACGGTGTTTTGTACATAAGCTAATAAATGTTTCAAAACTATTCGTTTGAAGCCACTCGATAGCGTCATCAGCCCATTTCATGAAAAAATTGACTAACGGGGTTTTTCGCCTGTGCCCTAAACATTAACAGTATAGCGAAATGTTAAATTTTAGCACACAGGGTTGGTCGAAACTCGGAATGAGTATTTTCTTAGTTTTCTTAAATGGAACACCCTGTATTTTAGTATTGTAATGAAGTGATATTTTATGGTACTTTTTTATTTCTTAAGCATTCCCTATACCTAAGTGCTTTAATTTGTAATTGTAAGTTATTCGTGATTCTTTAAGCTAAACAATAATAGCAAGAAAAATTACGTGAAATTTTATTAGGTGGCCGTGAAAATATTCAATCAAAAATAATTTTTCGAATAAAAAATACATCATAATGTAGCCTGATCCTTAATTTATTAATATTAGATGGGATATCAAAATAAGTTCGTCGTTAAGATTGTTGGTGCACAAAATATTAACAAAAACATACAATATTCTACCTAGTCGGCTATGACACTAAATTTCCTTAAAAATTTGACATTATACTATTTTTATAGTTCCAGTTGCTTTGTTATCATTAGTAATATGAATTTTTCTAATGAGGAACTGATAAGATTTTTGTGCTGATGGAGTATAACAAAAATGTGCTACTAGCAATAAGAATTTTTCATCAGAAATTCCCTGATAGACGACAACTAAGAAGAGAAACGTTTAAAAATATACTAGAACGGTTTCAACGGACTGAGCACTTAGATTATGATAAATCTGATCGAACAAAAACTATTGTAAGTGAAGAAAACAGGAATTAAATGTAATCCTTAGTGTCACTGAGGATCTGCATATTAGTACAACCGTTCTTACAGTCTAAGTATCTAAGTCTGTTGAAACCGTTTTAGTATATGGACTTTCAAAAGTTTCTCTTTTTGGTTGTCGTCTATCAGCGAATTGCTGATGATAAATTTTTATTGCAAGTAGCTCATTTTTGTTATACTCTCCTAGCACAAAGCCATTTTAATCAGTTCCTCATTAGGAAAATTAATATTAGTAATGGTAACAAATCAAGTAGAACTATATAAATAGTATAATGTCAAATGTTTAAGCAAATTATGTATCATAGTCAACTGGAGAGAATTTTCTATGTTTGATTAATATTTTAAGCACCAATAACATTAACTACGAATGTATTTGGATATCTCATCCAATATTAATAAATTAAGGATCAGGCTAGATTATTATGTATTTTTTTTTTCGAAAGACTATTTTTGATTGGATATTTTCACGGCCACCTAATAAAATTTCACGTAATTTTTGTTGCAATTAATGTTTGGATTAAAGAATCACGATTAACTTACAAATTAAAGCACTTAGGTATAGGGAATGCTTAAGAAATAAAAAAGTACCATAAAATATCATTTCATTACAATACTAAAATACACGTTGTTCTTCGTTTGAATATAAATAGAAAATTTGATGTCAAATCACTACAATTCTACAGGGTGTAGATGTTGCTACGAAATTAACAAAAAAACACGTAATTAACTTTTAAACTACCTCGTATAATATTACAAAACCATATATTTTAAGAAAGGAAACATTGAGGAGAATCCAAAAATGTAAAAATATACAGGGTGTTCCATTTAAAAAACAAGTTTGTGTCACCCTGTCAATACTCACCTCCCTGTATATTTGAAAATATTTTTAGATTATGGTACTATGTGTGCCCCAACTTTTACCTTAATAACTTTTATTCGTATCTCTTACGACAAACGAGTAATTGGACTTTGTCACACTAATGCCCCACCCTTTATGAAAAAAGCAATTTCTAAATTGATTAAAAAAAGGAAGGGAACCCTAATTGGTAGCATTCCTGAAGTCTACTTGGATGTCTGGTATAGATAGAGAAGCAAACGAATGTCTCCAGAAACCTATTCCATATCCGGGAGACATCACTCTAAGAAACACCCACTTTTTCCGAACTATGAACTACGAACTACTGTGAATCTTCAACTAAAACGATAATTCTTGCATGGTACAACTCAGAATTAAATTACGATTAATTATAAAACACGTTTTTACAAATATTATCAGAATACATTTTTCAAATGTTTACAACTTGATGGCAAAACCATGTAAATTGGTATTTATAAGCTTTTTTCAAGATTTTTTTCTTAGAACCTTTACAAAAAATGAACATAACACTTTTTACATTATAATATATAACTCTTAGAAAATATAAAAAATATATCTTCTTTCATTTATGCACGTTCACTAATATTGTAGAGGGCGCCATAGTCTAGGCCTCGAAAAAAAGTAGTTCCGATAGCGGACAGGTAATCTCAGGATTGGGATCTCTGAAACAAAAAAATCGCACAGCATTTGAAAAAGGAAGGCTTCTTACGTGACAATTTACCACCGTTAGTGAAAAATTCCACAAAAACAGATTTTACGGAAATTTGAAAAATTTTTGTGAAAAAACCTTCCTTTTTCAAATGCAGTACGATTTGTTTGTTTCAAATATCCCAATCCTGAGATTAACAGTCCGCCATCATTTTTGGAGACCTCGACTTCTGCGTCCTCTACAATATTAGCCTACGTGCATAAATGAAAAAAGATATATTTTCTGTGCTCTCTAAAGGCCGCGTCCCACCATCAAATAATTTGATCAAACTGGTTTGAGCAAACTGAAAGTGACAGTTAGTGACGTCACATCCTGAGTGTTCATTGTGGATAATAATGAAAAATTTTAATTTTAAATAAAGTACAAACAAGTTAAACAACTCAATACAAAAAATTTGATCAAACTAGACTAATAGTGAGAGCACCGATTTTTAGAATTTCAAAAAAACTGCAATTGTGACGTCACTTTGACGTACTTCCGGAGTTTGCTCAAACTGTTTGATCAAATTATTTGATGGTGACACGCGGCCTTAAGAAGAGTTAGATATTAATATGTAAAACGTTTTATGTTCATCTTTAAAAAAGGTTCTGAGAAAAAAATTCTTGAAAAAAATGATTATTTTTGGTCTTCTAAAGTGTACTAGTACCTTAATAAAATAAACAGCAAAAAAAAGTGTATTTTATATGAAAAAGGCCTACTAAACATGTGATAAGGAAACGGATTTATAAAAGTACAAAAACCATGAAAACGAGGGGTGACGCATAACTTTTGAATCTAAGTCCATATTATGTCCATAGACTCTAGTCGCCCATTCGTATCTAATAGTGTAAACAATCGGGTCACCGGGGACTCCACAGTGTGGTTCTAGGATTAAGAACAGAGATTAATAAATTTTTACCTACTGTAATTAATATGCAAATATGTGGTAAATCTGTGAATTTTTCAAAATTTGAATAAAGTTTAGTAACGGTTTAGTGTTAATCGGTATTTAATTATTGAATGAAAGTACCCTTCTCTTCTAGGAAAATCTCTAAAATACTATAAAATATTAATAACGATTATTTGCATATGTTGTCTAAATACTGGCTGTGAATAATTCATTTTTCTTTAAAAGGTATAATATTCCCAAAATTAATTCATTGGTATTTCCAAGGGAATCACAACTTTTTCCTAATCTTTTGATAAATGACACCTTTCAATACCTTTGTCTATTATTGTCTATTCTTCTTCTTAAGGTGTCATGCATTTCTGAGTAGGCGTCCACCGTACATTGTCTTGTTAGGTGAGGTGTTAAATAGTCAGAAGACAGAAATACATTCTAAATTTCCAAGGTAAGCTAGCCTCATTGTATATGGATAGTTAAAGGGATTCTTTATTTAGAAAGGGATTTGTAGATTGTGTCCTTGTTTAGGATTGTTTTATCCACTTCAGGCTAACCATGTTAAGCCAATGGATAGTTTTCAAACAGCAGATAGTTTTCAACAGAAAACAGATAGTTTTCAATGGTTTAGATTCAAAATGGAAGAAACAGAAAAGCCTTCAGAAAAAGAACTGTCTATTATAGTTTTGTATAATGCCCCCATACCATTCGGAAATTTTAAATAAGCAGCCAAAAAATTCCCAGACAGTACCTAAAAGAGATAAAAATGGATTGTTTCAAGTTGGAATTACTATTATAGTTAGGCAAAAGTAATAAATAACCAAAAATATGTATAGTAGACGAGATTATAATAAGTATATGTATTACATAGTTTTGGAAATAATGTGTTAAGACATTACCATTGTGAATTCATTCCCACTGAACATATTTGGGGAATATACAAAACTTAATACTGTTATGACAGTTCCGTAGATTGATCCTACATAGAAAAAGTCCCTTGACGTAAAAGAAGAAGTAGGAACGTACGAGAATGTTCTGGATGTCATGGAATAACCCAGAAATGTCTGGTGACGTCCAGAACGCCAGAAATCTATATAAACATATATGTGTTTGACATTTTATAGTTCAGTTGTAATTCAGATTTAGTAGTCGATAGTTGTCAGTTTGTTAAAGTTTGTAATATTGTATTTGAGTTTGAATAAAGTTACTTTCAAGAAGTTGTAACAATACGATAACTATATTGGACGTAACGGTTACGGTGGCGCAGCACTTTTGGAAACATGGCAAGAAGCATTGAATACTGCTACTCCTGCAGTTTGGGAAATAGTGTGCGAAAATATGAAAAGTTAATACAAGAATGTTGGATGCGAGAAAAAAAATGAATATGAGTATGAATCTATATAATTCTTGATTACCAATACTGTAAGGTAATATGTTGTCTAAGTTAGCGTGGGCCTCGTTTTGTAAGCTCAGCTTCAAATTGAAGAATAAAAAATACCCTCAATATCTAAAAACGAAAATCTACGACCAATGTATTCTTCCGGTCCTTACATATGGATGTCAAACATGGACGTTCATAAAAGCGAATATGGACAGAATTGCGAAAACACAAAGAGCAATGGAAAGACAAATGATTAACGTCAGACTGTCAGATAGAAAAAGGAATTCCTGGGTAAGAAATATCACAAAAGTTAAAGATGCTACTCGTCAAACAGCTAAACTAAAATGGAAATTCGCCGGTCATACGATTAGACAAAAAGACGAAAGATGGAATAAAATTATTACAGAGTGGAGACCATGGACATAAAAACGAAAGAGAGGGAGACCACAGATGAGATGGGTAGATGACCTAAAACACCAAGCCGGCTCAAAATGGATGCACATGGCTCAGGATAGAGAAAGATGGAGGAGCGAAGGGGAGGCCTATGTCCAATATTGGATGTCGCAAGGCTAGTAGAATATGTTGTCATTTTATTATTAAGAAAAATTTCGGGTGTTATTGTTTTATCTGTAAAAATACTTAACACTACAATTTAGAAACTAATAATTGTCTTTGACAGTGCTTCAAATATTGAGAGAATTTGCTATTAACTTTCTTAGCGCGTCATCAACATTTTTTTTTCGAGAGTTCTGCGAAATTTCAACAGTGCGGCAACAGTGCGCCGGCATTACGACAGTGACAGTGACACTATACTATTAAAAAATAAGGCACAATAGTGCGTCAACAATAAATATTATACTTATAGGCGATCTAAATTATGCCAAGTCAGTCAAGTTCGACTTCTTGTTACAGATAATCGATTTTTAGTAATTCCACTGTGACACAAAATCTATGCATGGGATAAAAAAGTTTATTTGAAGAAATGAATTTGAAAAAAGAAATTATTTTTTTGTTCTTCTTAATGACGGTACATGCTCCTTTTTGCAATATTTTATTTATTTATAGAGTAATTTCCACATAATAACATGTTTCTTAAATTGGGCTCTGTACCGCCATTCTTTACTATATTACGAACATGTGTGCCAAATATCTCGACAAAGTATTCAAAATTAAAGCTGCAGTCTTGAAACGCGTTTTCCGCGCACTGATGTTGCCTCTTAATTCAAAATAGTCGCAAAATCGTGAAATATACTATATATCAGCGGTTCTCAACCTTTTTGAGTGATGTACCACCTATAGTTATTTTTATTATTTTTGGTACCACCTATATTTTTAAATTGTATTATCAATACTTACTAAGTACTACTATTTTAATTTTTTCTGTGCTTTGTGTACCACCGCCAATAATGATATGTACGACCAGTGGTACATGTACCACAGATTGAGAACCTCTGCTATATATTATATTTTTGTATTTATGTTTATCATGTCCACCGAACATTATTTTTCTCTTCAATTTTGTAACGTGTTTCATCAAATTGGAAAATCACAACCATTTCGGATGAAATAATAGAAAGAGCATAATACGTATGTATATACTATACCTATACATCTATAGTTAGGTAGCAGGTACATCCTGATACATTCTTGTCTTCTTGTACCGCCGTCAGTTTCAGGTCTTCCTCTATTTGTATTCTATTGTCGGAATAAAAAAATTCTACATCTCAAATAACATATGTATCATTGTTTTAAGGTTGCCAAATGAAAATTCATTCAACTACTATCCCAGATAAGACTATAAATTGAATAAGAGTACTCAGTTCCTATAACGGCATCTTTGAAATTTTTTTTAAATATTTCAATTAAAAGTTCGACATGTCCTTAGGAATGTATCACAATGGAAACAATAATAGATAATGAGGTAATTGGTTAAAGTCCGAAGCAAGTCATCAACAACAAGAGTACCTGAGTAGATACAAGCTATTTAAAGAATTTACGTCTGGGCCTGATCAGCAAGTGAAACAGTTGAGTACCGTGGGAGCAGTCTCCAAATATTTCATATCTTTTGTTTCGGATTAAAGCCTTCTAGATGATCAGTAGATAGCGTCCTTCTTCTTCATATTACTTTCGTCGCAAATTTCCTGCATCATCCTGATTGTCCCCACAGAGGCGGTACACAGATAATTTCTGCGGGGTAATGTCCGTGGTTTATTGGGATGATCATCGTTTAAACTGGCCCTTGCTCAATTAATTAATTTGTATTTCTATCTTATTCCTTGTATTTGTTATATATAAATATCTCAGCTGTTCTAATTTTAATTAGAATATTATCCTTAGGACGAAAATTTTTCCTTTTCATATCTCTAACTACTTTCGCTATTTATTTTTTGGTTATTTGGGCATTTTTAAGTTTCCTTTCTATTTATCGTATTGAGTAGGCTGTTATCAGAAGAGCAGAAATCACTATAAGATTTCGTTGTTATCTTCGTTATTTTTGGGTTCCCTTTTTTTTATTCAATTCCTGTATTTTAAATCAGTGTGAATTAAATTTTATTGGGGTAAGTTCTTGTCTAATTAAAATCATTGGCTAACCGCACCAACGACGTATCTTACAGGTAACAGGTTAACTTATTGTCAAAGGCTATCTACACCACTAAAGGGCATAGAGTTGGGTGCAGCCTCTCTATTATTATTCAATATGTCGTAGAAATAGTCATGAGTAATTGGACCCTCCTGGCAAGTAATGGGAATACACCTCAATAATATGAGTTTCACCTTGAGTTTTGCAGATGACCAGGCAGTTCTAGGCCAAAATTCTTTTGACACGGAGTTTATACTGATAAGACTTCATAGATAATAGACAAGTTAGTTTCGATAAAATAGAATATTTATCTAGTAATAATAGTCTAGGCGCCAGAGGGGTCACCGTGTCATATTCAATTCTGATGGACAAACTCAACGGTTTCTTATGGATTTTTAGCTACTGATTACGAATTTCGAGGAGGGATTTCGATCCGAGTGGTCAAAAAATTGTTATATAAACAATTTAATTGTTTATAAATTGTTTATAAGGCTCTGGCTCATAAACTAAAAGAGATAAAAAAAATGTTTCAAATAAAATTTGTTCCCTAATAAAAAACGAAGAAAAAACCGTTTACTAAACTTAAATCTAACAATTAGAACTCAAGATATTGTAAAATTAGTGCACAATGCAAATTGCAAATTGCAAAATAAGTATTTTTCGAAGCTTTATCGATCGTAACTCGGCTTTTACGCATGCAAATAAGTCTTAGAAGGTGTCGTTTTAAAGCTTAATTAACAGGCTTCCAAAAAAAGTTTGTTAAATTACTTGATCTTCATTTGTTTTAAAATTATACCCGTTTGAAGTTACAATTTTCTTAAAAATATTGTACATTCATTTGTTTATAAGGGTTTCAAGCAAATTTGAGCTATAAACATTTATACTTTAATGAACAATAATGATAGAAAAACTCAAAAGGAACAATTTGAGGTTATGAAAATGTTCATAAGTTTATTTTTGGCCAAGATATCGATATTTTAATGGCGCGCGCTATGAGGCGCAAGATCGGCTCACCGCGTAAAGGTTCACGCGCTAACTTCTCGATGCAAATTATAATTTCTATGTATACATACGTTATCTTCATTTTTCATTTTTGAAGATCCTAATAAAATTTTATCATATAATTCTTATAATTAAATCATCATACTGTACCTCGTATCACCTTTCATTCTATTTACATTGTCTTCTATTTTTTGCACTAAATGAGAAAAAAACATTAAAAACTAATATTTCAGAAGTATAACTAAAAAGTAAGTTGATATTATTTATTAATACTATTTTTACAAACTTTTTTTTCATGCATCTGCAAATCTGCATAGAGATATAGAGGGAATATCAGCTTTTTTACATCTGCATAAGTTTTTAGCGAAATTTTAACAGTTACATGGTGGTACAAGTCTGTTCTTGTAGGCAGTAAAACTAAAACTTTTTGAGGCTTCAGAGTCTAATTATCTAATATGATATCCATATAAAGTGAATCTAGTTCTTTTGCAGCATTATCAAGGCCCGTCAATTGTGTGTATGCCGCCACATCATAAATGCTCGTTTTATATGCAATGATGATGCTGCAAAAGAACTCGATCCATTTTTATATGGATATCACATATTGGCTCATTTTCATGCGTAGAAGCCGAGTTACGATCGATAAAGCGTCGAAGAATACGTACTTACTTGACTGTGAGCCAATCTTGCGCCTCATAGCGCGCCATTAAAATATCGACATCTTAGCCAAAAATAAACTTACGAACATTTTCGTAAGCTCAAATTGTCCCTTTTGAGTTGTTTTATCATTATTGTTAATTAAAGTATAAATGTTTATAGCTCAAGTTTGCTTGAAACCTTTATAAACAAATTAATGTACAATTTTTTTAAGAAAATTATAACTTCAAACGGGTATAACTTTAAAACAAACGAAGACCAAATAATTTAACAAACTATGTTTGAAAGCCTCTTAATTAAGCTTTAAAAGGACACCTTATAAGGCTCATTTGCATGCGTAGAAGCCGAGTTACGATGGGTTAAGCTTCGAAAAATACTTATTTTGCAATTTGCAATTTGCATTGTGCACTAATTTTACAATATCTTGTGTTCTAATTGTCGGACTTAAGTTTAGTAAACGGTTATTTCCTCGTTTTTTATTAGGGAACAAATTTTATTTGAAACATTTTTTTTATCTCTTTTAGTTTATGAGCCTTATAAACAATTTATAAACAATTAAATTGTTTATAACAATTTTTTGACCACTCCGATCGAAATCCCCCCTCGAAATTCGTAATCAGCAGCCCAAAATCCATAAGAAACCGTTGAGTTTGTCCATCAGAATTGAAAATGACACGGTGACCTCTATTTGGCGCCTAGACTATAAGCTCTAGTGCAATATTTGAGATTCTCTACGTAGCCAACTTATGAAATTCAGACTTCAATAGCCAAAAAAGTCGTAGTGTACTCAGCTCTATTTGTCGGAACAAAAACATTAACAAAAGCACTAAAAAGAGAGTTGGTTAAACCATAATTGATTCAGTTCTTACATATGGCTGCGAAGCTCAAACAATGAAAGAAGCAGACAAAAGACGATTTATAGGAGTACAACTTCAACCAACTTCGACCAAAACAACCTGAAAAATAACTTTAGAAGATATAACCGTACCACTTGCAGAAGGCAACTTTGACAACCTAAGCTTCGGTTAAAGAAAAAAACCAGTAGTAATTACAAAAGTTTAAGAAAGATAATAAATCTCCAAACATTACTAGAACTAATAGGAGATTAACTAGAAAACAAAACACAATTGTTAAGTTTGATCAAATAATAGATCTATTCTAAAATATAAAAGGATCCAAAGACATAATCAGGGTAACAAAATTGTACTCAGAAGACCTTCAAGCATTTCTAGAGCATCTAACGATGTTAGCTCCAGATTACATTTATAAAGAATGAAAATCCAAAGCACCAAATTAAGATGAAAACTTCTGAAACACTTAAATAATATACACCCAGTAGCGACGACGTCATTGCTAGAACAATATTCCGACACATCTATCAATTCACCTCAAGAATAATTACATTTGCTTTTCTACATCAATGGAACTTAAATGGGTTCTAATACCCATTTTAAAAAACCAATCCCGCTCAACATCCTTTGGATCAAGAACATAATATGAACACGAGGAACAACTCTTTACTTGAACAATATCACCAAGTGCGAACATTTGCAAACAACTCTCTCCATGAAATATACAGTGTGTATCATTAAGAATGTCAAATCTCTGAGTTGTAGATTCTAGACCTCAAAATATTAAGATTTAACCCAATCACTTGAATAATATATGGCCCTTACTGAGTTACAGTGCCGTTTCATGTACAATTTCAAATATCTCGAAAACTAATGACTGTATCGTTACCAATCAGGAGTATACTATGTACATAAAAAGTACGGGAGAATAAAAAAATTGCGCTAAAATAGCAATTCCCCCAGTGGAGTAGAATTTGGGAAGGGTTAAACATTCACTATCCCCTGTCGTACGCCTCTGGTAGTAGCTAAAAACGTTTATTTAACACAGTTTAATAGGGTGTATAGTAGCCACACTTTCTGCCAAGTATGATAAGTATACGTCAAATAGTTTTAAAGTACTGGCATTGTATAAGTAACTAGACAAGTTCTAGTTAAACAATGGTACTGGGTGAAAATAATTTTTTAAAGTTTTATATAAACTGAGTTAACTGAGCCATAGTTTATTTACGTAATTTGGGTTAAATTTTAATATTTTGAGGTCTAGAATCTACAAGTCAGAGATTGGACATTCTTAATGATACACTCTGTATACATTAACTTAGTGTAACTATACGAAACTACAAGGAAGAAGCATAATATGTCAATAAATATAAGGGAAGCCTTAGGAGAAAACACTAATGTTGAAAATACAATATGTTATTTAAAAGACACTGGTTTATAATAAGTTATTGTAATATAAAAGATATAACTTTTTACGACTCATAAGGGAAGGGAAAATGGAAGGAAGAAGTGGTCCAGGAAGAAGAAAATGCTCATAGCTGAAGCATGTAAGAGACTGGACAGGTATGGACACACATTCAATACTAAGAACCGCTCAAGAGAGAGGGCAATTTGCTATAGTTATAGCCAACCCTCAGTAATGGAGAAGGCACCTTAAGAAGAAGATTGTAACAGTACTTGTATCATATTTAATGTCGCAAACAAAACCTGTGGTTCCAGCGAACAATAATAAAAAAAATATATATGTGAACCCCTCAGTTTTCCCTGTCACTCCGCCATTGCCTTCACGTCGACCTTAATTGATTCTTCAACAACTCACTTAAAATTTCAGATTGTATCTGACCAGTTGTAATTGATAGCAACTATATTTATATTGTCTATTAGCTTCGCTCTTTCATGATCTTTTTAGTTATTGTTATCCTCTCATCTTTTCGATCTTTATTGTCGAATTAAGATTGATAAATAATTGGCTTGTTGTTCGTAGCAAAAAATAGTTCAATCGATAAAATAATGATTGGGTGATTTTGTTTTATTTTAGTAACAATATGGTATTCTATCGAGGAAGCAATATTATTTTATTAGAAACGTATGAGATTCTTCGTGATAGTAATTATAATGCTTATTAGTTGTCAATTTTTATCCTTGATACCATTAAAATTCATAATTTGTTCAAAATAAAATGGTGCAAAATTGTTTCTATGCTTCTCGATTTGTTAGACCCTCAGAGATATAGCAAACTGATCACCGGCATCCTTTGGAGATCAGTAAACTCATCACCAGCTTTTTCCCCAAGGCGCTGGTTCCTAATGCAGAAGATTGTCTCATGGTGAGTGTCTCATGGTGAGTCTGGTGAGAGTCTCATTTTGAGTGGTCTATTAGATGTAACTGCCAGTTAAGCGAATTAAAGATCTGAAAATTCCGCTGCATAGTTTTTCGAAGTGAAATTTTTAATGAAAATGTTTGCGGTTCTACCATACCATAAATAGTCCCTAACATCGATATTTGATTTTCAATTTCTTTTTTAATTCCAGTGGTATCATCAGAGCCTATTTTACTTCAAATCAGGCCCGAGGCACTACCAGAGACATGTTAACCGTAGACAAGGCATACTGAGCAAAAAAGCGTAACTCGCGGCAGTCTTTTTACTAAGCGATACCGCTCATATGACGGACAAAGATGGCTAGACCACTCAAAATGAATATTGGCCAATGGCGTCCTTGATATCGGCGTCACACCTCGATGCACAGAGTGGCCCATAGCTAGCCTAATCTACAGGTTATTATATCTATGGGCACTACACAACTTTCGGGCCCCTAAATATAATTTAATTAATACCTAGGAAGTATACTCGATAATATAACCTTAACTAAAGCCTTGGCTACCAAACTAAGAGTCATGCAGAGAAGAATGAAACGCTCAATGTTAGGAATAACTCTGCGAGACAAAATCAGAAACGAAGAAATCAGGAGAAGAACAAAGGTGACTGACGCCATCGAAAGGATAGCCAGGTTGAACTGGAGATGGGCAGGACACATAGCCAGAATGACAGATGGGCGATGGACAAAAAGGTTATTGGAATGGAGGCCAAGAGAAGACAAGAGAAGCGCCGGTTGACCGCCTACAAGATGGACAGACGACTTAAGAAAGCTAAATAAAAACTGGATGAGAGCGGCGCAGGATAGATGGGGTTGGAAACGAGCGGAGGAGGCCTATGTTCAGCAGTGGACTTTTGAGGCTGGATGAAGAAGATACTCGATAATAAAGAAAAAATAGATGAAGATGTGGAAAATAGTCTTAATAAAGCCCGAATAGCACACCACTCGTTAAACAATATAAATATATAGAAATCTAGAGAACTATCAAAAAACATAAAAATAAGGATCTTCAACACTAATGTAAAAGATGTCTTACTATATGGAACTGACACCTGGAAAACCAGAATAATAAGCATATTTTCATATATGTAGATAGTTGCGCAATTATCACAAAGTAAAAAACTATTTATTTTAAAATTTTTATAATAAACTATTTTTAATGGGACATAAGCCACAATTTTACCAAAAAAATGATTTTATTAACGTTTCGAAGCCCAAATCGCGTTTCGTTGTCAAAATACAAAATACTACTAAAACAAACAACTTTCTTAAGATTTAATCTGACTCATTTATATTGGCAATTCAGACGTATATTATACATTTTAAAATAGAAGACTTTAAAATGATATCGCCAATATTTATGAGTTGCGTATTGTGGCTTATTTCCCATTAAAAATAGTTTATTATAAAAATGCCACAAGGAAATAGCTTCAGAACAACATTAAAATTTTCATGTCCTTTTAAAAAAATCGTTTCGAAGGCACTTGAATTTTCATAAAAAAAATTGTTTTCTTTTTCGTCCTCTGGAAAGCTCATCTTTATATGAAGCGTTTATCGGTGATATTTTTTAAGAACGATTTATGATTTATGAATTTAAAATGAAAGGATTTTGAAAATTTATTTTGTTATTGCAATAAATTTTTTTGTGAACTTTCCGGGCCCCATTAAAATGCGGGCCCGAGGCAAGTGCCACACGGGCCTAGTGATAAAATAGGCCCTACGTATCATACTAATCTTCTAAACAGGGGCTTCATGCTAATTAATCTCATGAGTCACTCTCTCAAATTATTTTTCAGGATCATTTGCAATAGAATTGGATACAGATGCGACGAAACTATTAAAAACAACCATTTGCTTTCTAACACGGATTGAGTATTAAAGAATTTTATGGGACCAATCCAACAACAAAAGAAATAAAAAGAGAATATATGAGACTATAGTGAAAAGTATCACTCAATAGAGCTGTGAGCTATGGCCACTGAAAGAAAAAGCACTGGCAATGCTGAGAGCAACGGAAATGAATTTTTGGAGAAAAACAGCAGAAAGATCAAGAAGAGAAAGGATTGCAAAAGAACAAATTAAAGAAATATGTAATGGGAATTAAACGAACAATCATTAATGACATCAACAAAACAACTTGTCTGGTTTGGACATATTCAAATAATGGATGAACAATGAATACCAAATTAAATACTAAAATGACAACAAGAAGGAAAGAGGAAACGAGGTAGACCGAGAAAAAGTTAGGGTGAAAGAATAGACAAAAACTGATAGAAAGAAACATAGAAGAGTATTCCATTGTGGAACATGGAACAACCGAAAGAAGTGGCGATAAGAGAACGGCGGAGAATGTTATAAACCGACATGTAGTAGTATTGAGTATGTATTAAAGAATTAGTTTGCTTTATTATAGAAATTGAACAAGTATTTGATAGGATAGAATACGATAGGCAATATGAGGATCTAGCGATAGTCGGTAGAGATAATAGAGATCTAACGTTTGTATTCTGAGATATAGAGTTCTGCTATATAAATAAACTTTTCGCTTACAACTGATAACTCTTCTATTTGGCATTGGTTCATGTACCCATGGATTTTGTATTAATACTAAATCGAACTTTTTTATAGCAACAGTAACATTTGTCAAAACTACGAAGGTTCTCCTGTAGGCTGCTTATTGAGTTAGGAGTTAGACCTATTTAGGGCAGAGGTAGAGTCTGAGACCGAAGTCACCCCTCTGCACGTTTACTATGAACAATTCTGAGAGCTTCTACCAGTCCTAGGATTTCATAAAAATCAAAAAATAAAGTAATAAACACTTCTTCTTCTTCTTCTTCTTCTTCTTCTTCTTCCTTCTTGTATGTAGGCTTTAAAACCTGTTTCTTCTTCAATATTAGCCTCCTAAATTGTTTAAGTTATCGCACCATCTTTTTCTTGGTCTACCAATACTTCTTCGTCCATTTGATGACTTATCTCGTGCTATTCGTACTATCCTATCCTCTGCCATTCTACTAATGTGTTCGTTCCACTCCTGTTTCCGATTTGTCACCCATCCATTTATGTCTTCTACATTGCATGATTTTCGTATGTTTTCGCTTCTCTCTCTATCCAACAGACTTTTCCCTGATATTCGTCGGAGTATTTTCATCTCTGTTGTTTCTAGTAGTCGTCTCGTTTTAGATGTGTCAGGTCTTGTCTCCGCCGTGTATGTCAATATAGGTCTAATTGCTGTTTTATAGATTCTTAAATAACACCAAAACATTTTCTACAGGAATTCACCGAGGAATAATTCAATGTAGAATCACTGTGGAACGATTCTACAAGAGAAATGTACCAAAGGAGGCTAACACAGAAGATACCTGAAAAAATAGACGACATCGAAGATATAAACGCGAGCTGGGAGAAAATTAAAAACAACATTGAAGAGGCAGCAACAGAAGCTCTAGGAAAACGCAAGGTCATACTGAACAAAAGAAACAACAACAATACAGTATACGCCATGGTTCAGAAAAGAAATAAAAGATAAATGTAAAGAGAAGCGAGAGGCCTACATGAAGTATAAAACATCAAACACTCCAGAATTCAGAGACACCTATAAATAGAAGAATACGAAATTAAACAAAGCAATTGGTAAGAGGATCAAAAAATGAACACTGGGAACAGTTTACAAAAAAGATGGAAAGCGATTTCTACGGAACACAAAAACAGATATGGAGATTCATAAGAAACCAACGGAAAGGAATGGCAGAATTGAAGCAATACAATAACATTCCAACAAACGAATGGGAAAGATACTTGACGGAACTGTTTAAAGGAATAGCAAAATAATAATCAAAACAATACACCTGAATTAAGACACGAAATAGAAATCAGTTTTCAGGAAGTTGAGATAGCCATAAATTCACCCAAAAATAGAAAGTCACCAGGATCAGACGGAATAACCAACGAGCTTCTAAAATACGGAGGAGAAAGTATAACCCTAGGGTAATAAACACATTGTAAATAATTTAATTAAGAAAAATTATTATCTCCTTTTCTTGTCACCTACAAATGGGGGCACACCAAAGAAACCCTTTGGAACATTTAGAAAATATTATTTTTCTTAACACAATTTGAGGAGTAAATTTTTATTAATTTTTTATGTGGCACCTTCCAAGTTTTTGTAACAATGAAACACTATAAATATTAGTGTTATAAACAAAACTTTTAATATTATTACCCGTAATAGCCAAAACCACATCAATCAAATTTATAAGTATCATTAGTGACACCATCAAGCCAATTATGCATGTGACCACAAAATTTGTAACATTCGTTGGGTGACAAATTTTAACAAGGTGTAACCTGCTAAATCGACGATTTTATCAATGTCGAAAGATAATAGACATCTTGATTGATCACCGACTATATGGGGACACCAGCTGTAGATTTTAAAGTGGAAGTGGAAATCAAAACGACAAAATAAACGTATTTTAATCTGAAATTATGGTTAATTTTTATTAAAGAAAAATATGAAAAAATTTTTTAAGAAACGCCTTTCTTTAGTTAAGAGTGCCTAAAATTAAAAATATTATAAAAAATCAACTAAAAAGCAAAAATAAAAATAATTGAAAAAATCTAACATATTCGTCAAAGAAAAACGGTTTTCGCATCACGCTTTTCTTTAACGAATGTGTTAGATTTTTTAAATTTTTTTTATTGTTTGCGTTAATTTTTTATAATATTTTTAATTTTAGTCACTCGTAATTAAAGGAAAGCGTTTCTTTAAAGATTTTTTTTCATATTTTTTTATTTTTTACTTTTTAGTCTTAAACTTTTCAAACATTAAAATATATCGTCATGTTTATTAAAATATGTATAAAACATATATGATGTACAAACTGTTACTTTTCGCCGATGTTACCAGTTTTTATAGAAGGTATGCGAAGGTAAATAAATACTTTTATTTTCTAACAAACAAAAAAAATAATAATAAGAAATCAAAATCGGAGAATCACAAACTATTTATTCTTATTAACCAAACTATAAAATTCATATCTATATCTGTAATTATTTAATCTTAATTGAAAATATAAAAAAAACCAAAAGAGCTCAAATAAAGTTTGTGTTTGCCTCTATGTAATATGTTTAGGTACTATTTACAAAAAAAAACAAAACCAAGTTATTTATCTGACTGCTATATATAGTATCTGTATGGGGCGGTGTGGTGGCTTAGACTGGCAAAAACAAAGTTCTCTTAATAAGAATTGGTTTGATTCTACCTTATGTTTTGTCGATGTTATACAACGTGGACAATGTCGTACGGGAAAACCACACAAGTCTCTAATTTCCTTTATTATTTGATTTCACGGGCACTTAATTGTTTTTCCAAGTATATATATCGGCCCTGGACAAGGGTGTTTCAAAAAGAACTCACATCAAATAAATAGGAGAGAAAGAAAAATTGGCCTGAAATGAATATATACATCAGCATGCAAGAAGAGCAGAAGGTATAAATTAAAACTACTAAAGGTTTCCCTTTAAACCACGAATCGGGTGTTAAAAAAACAAAGCTTACCAAAGATAGTGTGTGGCCAAAAAGAAAGGTCTTGAGGACCTAAATATCCAGAAATTATAAATCCTTCCTAAGCAAGATAGTATACAACTTCATAAAATTGAATATTCCTTAATTAATTATCTGGATGACTTTTGATTAAACATCCTCAGAGAGTTTCATAGGACAACACTTGTCCTCATGAAGTGTAAATCAAAAGTGAACAAGATATGACACTAGACAGGTAAAGACAAAGAGATGACACTTACTAGACAGGTAGAAATTTATACCTAAAGCCTACTTCATGCCTGATTTCCTATATGATTTCGGACTTAAAAATGGCTTGATAGCAGCTAATATTCAAGACAATATAGAAGCTTGATTTTTATAATTATTTAGGCCAGTACTTGTGACAATAAAGCAAAAATTATGACAATCTGATTTATAAAAATCGTTTCTAGTTGCTTAGCGACTTTTAACCCGTAACAAAACATGAAAAATATTAGGAGTCGGCAAAAAATTTGAAACTGTATTGTTTATTTATGAAGCATAACATAAAAAATTAACGTAAAAAAAGTGAAATTATGTATAGTTCATATAATTAGCTACACTCTGTAAAAGTTTCAAGTTTCTTCATTGTAAAAACAAGAGAATTTAAGCATTTTCCGTAAAAACGTTTTTTTATTTAAACAATAAATAAACATAAAAAAAATTTATTGACTATTCGTGTATTGTTTCCGCCAATGGATATGTCTGCAAATTTTTAATCATTTGCATTGAAGAAAAGGCAGTCAAGTTAACGTCCAAAGATTTGACCCATACGATTGAACTAAAGAAAAGCGTTTAATTAATTAATACGACAAAACGAATTCTAATGTTAATTGTAGCACAAAACATCTCTACCGGTGGTTTTTCTAAGACTACGATAAAAACACGAACTTTTGAATTCGAGTTTTGGTTGAAGTTTTGTTTCGTATCGTATTGAGATTTGACACGAATAAGCGCCGACAAACGTCAAAAATTATTTGAAGAAAAATAACAAATATGTGACTTCCATAACGTTACATTTCTTATTCAACCATTTTTCTCATCTGCAATTAAAAAAACACACTTGGTCAACGCCACTGTTGCTGGAATGGTTCATTACGAAAATTCTTACTAAATATAAATCGAGCACTTATACAATGTATGAGTTAAGTGTTATGTAGCCGTAATTCTCCGTAATGGGCCAGTTTAATACTGCGCACTTAATGTGAGATTTGCTCTTAAAACTATTTATTACGGCTGAAATCAAACAAATGGCTCTGCTCGATTTAGGTTTGTATAAGGAATTCCTCGGCTTCCCGTGAAAACGATAATCGCCGGGAATATTTCATTTCCTGGTGATAGTTGGTCGTTTAATACAAGATTTAGCTGTGAGTGTAATTAAAAATAGATCAAATGGACAAGCGAGAATGTGCTATTAAGACTGTTTATTTTTTTATGTCGGATTTATAGGGACTTTGAGAATGATCCTATTAATTGGAATATAAAATAACAAAAAAAGCAAGACTTTCACCTGTTTTGATCATGAAAGAAATATTAAGTAAATATGTTTAATTAGCAAAAATGGATTTTTATTTTTCGGAAATATGTGTAAAAGTACTCTTTTCAATTTTTCAACAATGTATTTTTATATTGTTCTATCTTCTATTAGTCTAAGATACGATATAAGGTCGATTTGCACCGATCTGCTTAATGGATAAAAATTATTGGATATGTAATCTAGCATGTTAAGAATTACAATAAACAAGGGTTGCCCATCTAAACTTCTACTAACTATAATTAATTAATAATTAAAAAATGACATTCTTCTTAATAAATAAAAAAAATTGACCCGGGCAGATATTATTTCAGATTTGTTAGGTCATTCTAAACAAAAAAGGTCTTTTGTAATTTTTCTCTTAAGTTGATCGTTTTCTATTAGTTATAAACAATTTAAAACTGAAAAAGAACGAAAGATGACGATTTTCAAGGCTCAAAATCATAAATATAAAATATCATTCTTGAAATTACCAAGTACCTAAATTTAAGTTCAAACCTTATTCTATCAGTTCTTGATAAGTCTTTTGGACTTATTTAATTCTGAAACATTGTTTTTTAGTTGTTAATGCCCGTCTCCCCATAAGAAACCTTCCTCATTAAAATTCTTATCGAGTCCTGATAGAAAAAGGTTTGAACTTGAATTTATGTACTATTATGTATCACTTTATCAATCAAAGATAGAGTAAAAATTTTAATTTTTTAATTATAACGCGAGCACATAAATTTGATACACCCTGTATATTGATTTGTAACTATTTAGTAGAAGGTAGCTTTTACGCAATGGGTTTATCCTTAATGAGTTTTTCCCTCAAGACTTAAAGACATTTTGTAGATAAAGTGAAGTGAAAATACAATTTATTTAGGATTATAATTTAAAAAGATTGTTTGTTACGTGAAAGGTAAAATCCACAGGTAGCTGTAATTATTAGTTTTTAGAAAAATAAAGGTAGAGAGATTTGGAATTTTAAGTCTGTTTGTTTAAGCACAAGAATATTTGTATAATTTCCGAAAAGTGATTAGTTTGAGTAGAAGTATTGTTTGAAAGAAGGCCTAGGTTTTTCGAATGAAAAAGAGGAATGTGGAAAGAGAAATGTTTCTGATTGGCTTGGCAATTTGAAAGGGGGAAAGATAAGTTGGAATGTTGAGACAGTTTGAAAAAAAAAAGATTATTGTGTGGCGGGCATCCGAGAAGGGCAGTCAAAAGTTTTCGCGTATAGTTCAGAAGCAAGTGGTTGTTTGATAGTGGAGAGTAGCTGAAAAATTGAACGAGAGACAAATCAAATTGAGAAGAAAAACCTCTTTGATTCTGTAAAGTCCAAGAGAGTAAGTTACAAGAACTATAGTTATTAAAATTATTTGTGACACCAAGTAAAAAAGATACTTGGGTCTCAGGAGATTATTATTGAGAGAAAGAGAGGAGAGAGTTTTGGAGTTTATTGAACGAGTACTGGTCAAAAGCGGCCTGGCTTGTGTTTTGGAGAAATAGTTGCTGGTATGCTGCGGGATTGATGCTGAGAACGGAGAGGGCTTTGATTGCTAGCCTAACATAATCAACAAGGAAGAGCTGTTTGGGTCAAGAGGAGACATCATTGTGTGTGAATCAAAAAGGTCAGTCAATAACTTATGTGATAGATGTTCTTTATAATCAGAAGTTAAACATTTTGCGTAAAATCATATGAATTAAGATTCCAACATTTCAAAAATTTAATAGGAAGTATAAGTAGTTTTGCAAATACCTAAATTTGTTTGTTAAGCTTATTTATTAATGGTATCAGGAACAAAGCGATAAATATTTGTGTGAATTAGATTAATTATATGGTAAGAGTTTCATTTGGACAATTATGCCCACAGGATTTAATTGATAGATTTTTAGAGAATTGCTTTTGATAATAAAGGTATTTGTATATGCTTATTTATGAATTTACTATTTATTTCCTCTTCCTATTTTATCCCGATAAGGATCAACTAAGAGATACTGAAGCCACGAGAAAGGATTAGTATAACCTAAGATAATTTAGTTAATTTTTTATGACAAAAAGGCACCCTGAGATTTCTTCTTAAATTTTTTTTGTATGATTTGCGTCAATTCAATAATTAATTAAATAAATACTAATTAATATAAAAGTAAGAGAAAGCAGATCATAACAGTACATACTTGATGATTACAAAAATGATATTTTTTACTTGTGTTTTTGAGCCTTTAAAATTGTCATCGTTCGTTCTTTTTTCAGTTTTAAATTGTTTATAACTCGAAAATGATCAACTTGAGAGAAAAATTACAAAAGACCTTTTTTGATTAGAGTGACCTAAAAAATCTGAAATAATATCTGTCCGGGTCAAATTTTTTTAATTTATAAAAAAATATCATTTTTTAATCATTAATTAATTATAGTTAGAACAAGATTAGATCGGGCAACCATTGTTTTTTGTAAAATTGTTAACATGCTAAAGTACATATCCAATAATTTTTATCCATTAAACAGATCGGTGCAAATCGACCTTATATCGGATCCTCTAATACTACTATATCATCATTATCAATAGCATCACAGCTCGTTATAAGCAAAAGCTTTCTTCAGAGTAATGCCCCATTCACTCCTGTCTCTGGCAACTCTTCTCCATGTTCTAACTCTAATAGATTTTAAATTTTAAATCGTAAATGAAAGACACTATAGCCCTGTCTTAGGCCATTATTACAATGAAAAGGTCTTGAAAGATTTTTCTGCAGTCTGACCATGCTCGCTGCTCCTGTGAGTTTAAGTTCAGTTAGTTAAATAAGATCAAATGCTATTTAGAATTTCATCATAATCAGGAGAAGTTTCATCATAGTCAGACCTCAGACCCAGACCCAGACCGGACTCTTTCGGAGTAGAGGACGACCACCAACAAGATGGACAGATGACTTGAAGCGGATATGCCAAAATTGGATGCAAGCGGTTCAGGACAGGGATTTGTGGGGTGAACGGTAGGACGCTACGTCCAGCAGTGGACAAGTATAGGCTGAATGATGAGGAAAAGTTTACTCGTTCCTGGCCAACAACCGAACAGCCACTATCAAGGGAGTTGTGACAGCTAGTGAGAGATTGCAGAAAAAATGTGCTGTAATTAATCATTGGCTGTGAAAACCAAAACGTCTTGTTATGTGCCTTTCTCATTATAGAGGGAACATTCAACAACACCTTCTACAGACCAATCATAAGGGTCGTATGATATACGCAACGTTACTAGGGGATACAGTGTCAGCACAAGTAGCCAGAGGTTATCCGCAGGAGGGAGTTTTATCTCCTCTTTTGTAGAATCTGCTCATGGATGGGCTGATAGCTAGACTGGGATAGACTAGTTCTGGGCAATGCGAATGATCTTAAAGTACCTTTTCAAGTAGAGATCAGACCACGAGAGAAATGGGGTTGAAAAAATCTCCACTAAGACTGCAGGGTTTTACCTGGTATATCTACAGACATCAAAATTTAAACATTTCAGTTCCAGTGGAAGAATAGACATCTGTTTTTCAGACAGATGAATCAGGTATCAATCTTGCAGTGTGCAAGGAAAATTAACACGAGGGCTTTCGATCTCCAGCGGATCAATATATGGACAGGTAGCCAGGCAATCATGGAGGTATTCATAAGCCCTAAGGTAGGCTCTAGGCTAGTGTGAGAATGCCGAGAAGAACTCGACTGACCGAACATACAAATGTCACACTGGTGTGGGTTCTAGGTTCTCTCTCTCTCCTGTCGTTTCCCCATTACTGAGGATCGTGATTTCTTCCAATATTCCTAACAATCTAGGGTTCTAAGTTACTGGGGAATATATAGGAAATGATACATTTACCAGAAGAACATCAGCTACAAAATATTTAGGCCCAGAGCCTGAATAAAGCATCGTCCTTGATCGGAAAAACCTCGTTGAGAAGGCAACTTAACTCATACTTGGAAAATATAGCCAGTCTACCACATAACATGGCAAAATATAGAAGTACTGCATAAAACAAGCATGAATCAGTTCAAAGTCATGACAGACTTCCTTCTTGGATATGTGTCAGTCAAGAGACGCCTGCATACAATAAGATTTTTTCATGGAGACTTTGTAGCAGAGAACCTGAAATATTCAACCATGCATTGCGTGCTGCGAGATGATATATTAGGGTCGGCAAATACTTTTTGGAGACAACCAAATGACTCCAAAAATATATGGTACCCATCCACTAGATCTGCATCACCTCGTACATGGTTCCAAAATCCTAGGATGGGTATCATGAGCGAATGGAAGATATTCAATAAGCCGATTGGCTGTACGACGACCTCTAAAAAAGAAGTCTAATAGAACTCTAAAAGTATAAAACCCATGATCCAGGCCTAGTGCGGCAGATTCGTGCCAAAAATTATGAGAATTGTGCATTTAATGATAGAAGCATATAATTTGGACCACATATACTACACATATTGCCTAGTGAGAACAATAGTGGCGAAACTCGAAAATTAACGTTTTTGAGTTAAGTCCATCAATCGACATCTAAATATGCCCTCTTTTATGTGCAATATCGGCTAACAATTATTTAATTTCCTTATTACTAGAGGGCGCCTACAAGTCTTTATGGTATTGTGAATTTGTCAAATATTTTGATGCATTAACGACGAAAGCACACCAAACTTTATATCAATACTGGCGAATCTGTAATTACGCCGTGCCTGCATGTGTTTGAAATATTAGATATTTTATTAAAGATAGTAGTACAATGTGCAATAGTGGCGAATGAGCACTTTTGTCTGTGTGGTCGTTTTTGCATTTGTGTTTTTTTTTTATAAAACTTCTTACAGAGAAACTCAGTTTCAATCGTTCTTAGGTACTTAGAAATAGCAAATCAAGAAAGCGTCTATCCACTTTGGATCAGTATTGTTTAATTCCACAATATCGAGAACCAATATTCATTTCTAAAAAGAATTCTTACAAAATAAATCAATTCCTTCTACCCACAATAATTTCTTTAGTAGTTTGAAATACGAAACATACGTGAGTGAAATTATGAATTTAATTTTACTATTCATAGTTCTTTTGCTTACTTTTTATCTTTTATCATGTTTATCGTTTTCATAATTATTACTTAAGATCTTATTTTGTTATTTTTCTATTGTACTTAGTTTCATTTTGCGCATAACTGGTGTGTACAATAAAATATTTTATTTGATGCGTTTAATTTATTTTTAAAAGTAAATTTTTTAATTATTTAAAACAGAAACTAAACTGTTGTAGTATAGTAGTATTAAAGTATAGTGGCGAAACATCAAATTAAACATCTTCGATAATGCAATAATGGCGTAACGCAGAAAAAAAATCAAAAATAAATACAATATTAATCTTTTCTTCAAATAAAATTACTTCTACTAATTGGTTTACATATCTAGAAAGCACATTATTAGAAAAATTTTGCAAAATGATTACCTATAAGTCAGTTATACTGTTTAGCAGTTTCATCAAAACTTCAAATACGATTATCTCTAAATGTTCATTTTGAAGTTTCGTCACTATTGTTCTCACCAGGCGATATAAAGGTTCAAATTCAGATACGAGGCCATCTCAGATTTTGCCTTTTACAAAAATGGCGGGCGTTCAAAATGGCGACTATACATATGTGACTAAAAGCACGATAACTTTTGAACGAGACGTCCGATTTCAACCAAATTTGCTATATAGGTTCTTTCTTTGATGTAAAAGATCAAGTTCTTCAACCGGAAAAATCGGTTCACCAGAAGTTGTGTTTTTCCTTATTTTTTATGTCAAAATATGTTGTTTTTTTTTTCAATTCTTTCACCCTGTATATATTAATTTTTTAAGAAGTTAATACCGGCATTAAAAATAGCGTAAAAATATTTTTTAGGAAATATTTTGAACTTTTTATTATTTTTAATTACCATTTAATAAATGCATAACTTATCTTCACATGTCTCTATGTGAGGCAGACTCGTGCAAATATTATAAGAATTATTGTGCATTTAACGGTAATAGCATATAATTTGGACCACATATACCACACATACAGATGTTCAAATTTAGATATGAGGCCATCTCAGATTATGCGTTTTACAAAAATGGCGGGTATTCAAAATGACTACTATACATATGTGACTAATAGCACGATAACCTTTGAACAAAAAGTCCGATTTCAACCAAATTTGGTTTATAGGTTATTTTTTGACGTAAAAGATCGAGTTCTTGAACCGGAAGAATCGGTTTACCATAAGTTGTGTTTTTCCTGATTTTTTATGTAGAGATATGTTGTTTATTTTTTCAATTCTTTCACCCTGTATATATTAATTTTTCAAAAAGCTAATACGGGCATTAAAGAGAGCATAAAAAAATATTTTTGAGAAAGTATTTTTAAATCTTTAGTTATTTTAATTACCACTTAATAAATGCATAACGTATCTTCACATGTAGGTACCTATGAACATATCTGCTGCAGATTCGTGCAAATAATATAAGAATTATTGTGCATTTAACGGTAGAAGCATATAATTTGGACCACACACACTACACATAAGTAGATTCAAATTTTGATATGAGGCCATCTCAGATTTTGTCTTTTACAAAAATGGCGGGCATTCAAAATGTATCTGCCACAAATAGGTACATGTGAAGATACGTTATACATTTATTAAATGGTAATTAACATAACTAAAAATTTCAAAATATTTGCAAAAAGCATTTTTACTCTCTTTTCAATGGCGCTATTATCTTTTTGAAAAATTAATATATACAGGGTGAAATAATTGAAAAAAGAAACAACATATTTTTACATAAAAAAACAGTAAAAACACAACTTCTGGTAAACCGATTCTTCTGGTTCAAGACCTTGATCTTATTCATCAAAAAAATAACCTATATACCAAATTTGGTTGAAATCGGATGTCTTGTTCAAAAGTTATCGTGCTATTAGTCACATATGTATAGTCGCCATTTTGAATGCCCGTCATTTTTGTAAAAGGCATAATCTGAGATGGCCTTATATCTAAATTTGAACCTTTGTATGTGTAGTATATGTGGTCCAAATTATATGCTTCTACCATTAAATACACAATAATTATTATAATATTTGCACCAGTCTGCCGTACATAGGTACATGTGAAGATAAGTTATGCATTTATTCAATGGTAATTAACATAACTAAAAATTCCAAATAGTTCCTAAAAAATATTTTTACGCTATTTTTAATGGAGGTATTAGCTTTTTGAAAAATTAATATATACGGGGTGAAAGAATTGAAAAAAGAAACAACGTATTTTTACATAAAAACCAGGAAAAACAGAACTTTTGATAAACCGATTCTTCCGGTTTAAGATCTCGATCTTTTACATCAAAAAAAGAACCTATGTACCAAATTTGGTTGAAATCGGAAGTCTCGTTCAAAAGTTATCGTGCTAATAGTCACATATGTATAGTCGCCATTTTGAACGCCCGCCATTTTTGTAAAAGGCAAAATCTGAGATGGCCTCGTATCTGAATTTGAACCTTTATATGTGTACTATATGTGGTCCAAATTATATGCTTCTATAATTAAATGCACAATTGTTTCACATATCGGCTGCACTAGCCTGAGAACTAAAAAATATACATTTTGAGAATACAATATAGCATAAAAGGTTCTAGAAAAATTTGAAAAATATGGACGAAACTGAAAGTATTTCCCTTTCAAAATAAGAAAAAATAATATAAAGGCCTTTACATATGTATTACTTAATTAAGGGATTAGAAGATAACTGTGACTGTGGTATTTTATAATAACCTAAAATACTTTTAGTCCATTGAAATGTTACATTTAGTGTGCATTTCTTAGAGGAGTCAATTTTATTTTTTTAATTTGTAGGGGGGTTCAGTAGAAGCTTAAGTTCAAGTTTTTGGGGTTGAGGCCCTTGTCCCCCGGCCGCCATCTCGGAAAAAGAGGTGCAAAGGGCTTTCGCGCTGTATCTCGTAAACTAGCTACCCTACAGAAAATTTAATTTCACATAAAATGAAGCAAATTAAATTTTCTACAATTTTATATCTATTATTTTTTATCGTAAAGTGACCAACAAAAAAGTTTTAAACAAAAATAAGAGAAAATTTTGTAAGAAATTTCTTTTGGAAGTTATAACTTTTTTTATGTTCATTTCACAATAAAATAACATCATAGCGATTTTGTAGAGGATTTTTCAATAAACAATTTTCACGATAAAGTTGTTTAATTTTACTTATTATCTAGGTTTTACAGCGCTCCAAACTTGACCAGATTCTCGAATTCTCGTAGAAAAATAATGCTTTTCTATCTACGAGCGGCATTCCGTTATGCCAACCACGAAAATCAAATTTAAGGTGAATGATCAATTTTGGTCTATTTTTATGTTTTAGAGGTCGCTGAATCCGAATATGAAGTTTATTTTTATCTAGAGTTGGTGGAACATGTTAAAAAAAAATAAATTTTGTACAAAAATGCCAAAAATCAATTTTGATGATTTTTCAAATTTACCTCGCTGTATCTTTGGTCGCTGTAAATATTTCCTTTTAAAAATTTTACTGTGCCATCTTTGAAGTACGTATATAACAATGAAATTTGTCCAAATTGTTTAAAAAGATTAAAAAAGGAGTTGTTAATTTATTAACATTTTGTCATCATATTTCGTTAGTTTCATGTTTACTTAAAAAAGTTGAGTGACAAACTTTTTAGTTTATAATTTTAACCAACACAACAATAAAACATAGTTCATGAAGAAGTTTTTTTGGAAAATTTTAAGTCAAAATATATAATAGGAAAAAAGTTATGTTACTTCATATACAAGCGGCACACCCCAAAAAAACGCTTATATTTCGAGATCCTTACCACGGTGTGGTGAATGGCTAATTTTTATCATACTTTATGATTTTGATATCAAAAATCGTTTTTTTGCTCTGCTTAAGAATTTTGCATTTTGCGGTTGCGTCATTCTTCTTCTGAAGCGGCGAATTTGTCCTCAAACAACTTCTTGGGCTTTTTTTTATATATGCTTAGAGTTATAAGTTTTATAGTGGGAAGAAAGGTCAAAAACAGATTAATAATAGCATAGGAATGTTAAAATCATAATAAATTGTATTATGGTGAAATTGTATGAATAAAAAATATATATAGATAGAAAAGTAAGCCTAACTTTTGTTTTTATTGTATCCCTATGAGCATTCGAGAATCTGGTCAAGTTTGGAGCGCTGTAAAACCTAAGATCCAAAAGGAAACTTGTTAAAAAAATTACATATTTGTGGTTATATCTTTTTGTTGGTCACTTAACGATAAAAAGTAATAGAAACAAAATTGTGGAAAATTTAATTTGCTACATTTTATGTTTAATTAGATTTGCCGTAGGGTTGGTAGTTTACGAGATATAGCGCGAAACCTCTTTGCACCCCATTTCCAAGATGGCGACCGGGGGACAAGGATGGCGATCCCAAAAACTTGAACTTAAGCTTCTACTGATCCCCCCTACACATTAAAGAAATAAAATTGACTCCTCTAAGAAATGCAAGGTACGGCCTAAAAAATGTAACATTTTAATGGACTATTTTCCTACTGTACTATTTCATATTAAATTGTCAAATAAAAATGGCATAGCAACCTCTACAAACCGCCCTGTATAATATGATCATGCCGATATCTATCGACAGGACGTAACCCCGAAAAAATTCCGTCGACAAGGAGAAAGAAAGCGAAGAAGTCTCAGTCGAAACACTTAAATGAATGTTGTGATGACTGCATCCTTCAAGTGTTTATTTAAACACTTTAATTCACTTTAAACATCAATTGCTACACGGTATTTTACTTAAGGCAGTTCCAGTTTGGATAGAACCAGCTGGCTGTAGCGGCGAAGTAGATAGCCCTGTTTCCCTGAATTAGAATGTGGTGTACAGGAAGAAATTTCTGCGTTATACAAATTCTTTCTATTGAGTTATAGCCCAATAAATGACCGTTTTGGAGTGTAATTTTCAGGGGCACGAATTGCATGAAAATTTGGATTTAGGTTCTACTTACCCTCCGCTTCAAAGTTGAATTTGTCATGTTGGTTGCTTTTACTTGGGGGGTGACAGTCCCCCCTTCTCGAGAGGTGAAAAACGCGTGTTTAAAATAGATAAATTTACCGATTATAAGCAACTTTAGTTCTATAAATTTTTTTACGTAAGTTAATACTTTTCGAGTTATTCGCAATTGAAAATGTTGATTTTTCGACAAAAAAACTACGTTTTCAGACCGTTTTTCGCAAATAACTCAAAAAGTAAATATTTTCTCGAAAAAAGTATTCTTAGCAAAAGTGTAGCCTATAAAAAAATAAAAAAAATGGTGTATAGTAAAGTATATAAATTGAGAAACAGCAAAGTTATAGCTCATGAAAAATACGTTCTTATTCGTCTAATTCCAAATCGAATACGTCAACGCAAAATCACCGAAAAATTAAGCAGTTTTCGAGAAAAGCATTTTTAAAGTATCTAAAAAAATCTTTATATTTGTGTTTTACAAAAGTTTCTAGCACCAAAAATAAACGAGTTACACTGAAAAAAAAAGTTGGCCCCTTTTTTTGATAAAAAAAAATGTGAAAACCTCCCTCTATTTAGCACCCTAAATAAAATTAATCGTTACCGCTTTACCATTTACTTTAATGGCATGTATATTGTTTATATGATCTGTAAGCTTGATTGGTTTGAAGTGCTTATTTTTAAAAAAATTTGGTTTTATAGTAAAAAAAAAATTTCTAAAAATTTTTTAAATATTTTCTTTTTTCAAAATAACTTAAAAAGTATTAGTGATAAGAAAAATTTTAAAGAGTAAAGAAATGTAGGTTTTGCTATTATAAATATGCTAGTTTCATTTTGTTTTTCCGCAAGACAAAAATTTGTTAAGATATAGCTGTTCAAAATTTGCATACACTCGTGATTAGTGACCCGTTCAAGCTTTTTTTAACTATAACCCTTTCAAAAATAAGCACTTTAAACCGGTGAGACTGACAGATCATATAAAAAATAGATAAGTACGTAAATTGTTTGTACAGCGGTAGCGATTAATTTCATTTGGGGAGCTAAACACGGCGAGATTTTCATGATTTTTTTACGAAAAAAAAAGAGGGTCAACTTTATTTTGAGCGTAACTCGCTTATTTTTAATGCAAGAAACTTTTATGAAAAATTAGAATAAAGCTTTTTATAAACACTTTAAAAAAGTTTAAATGGGGTTTTCCCGAAAAGTGCTTAATGTTTCGTTGATTTCACCTTGAAATATTCGATTTGGAATTAGACGCATAAGAACATATTTTTCATGAGCGACAACTTTGGTTTTGTTCGATTGATAAATTTTAGTGATACACATTTTTTTTCGGTTTTTTATAAGCTACACTTTTGCCAAGGAAAACCGTCCGAAAACGTAGTTTTTTTGTCGAAAAATAAACATTTTCAATCGCAAATAACTCGTAAAGTATTGACTTACATAAAAAACTTTATAGAACAAAAGTTGCTTAAAATCAGTCAATTTATCTATTTCCGGTCTTATCTTGAATGTATGTTTTTTCACCCCCGAGAAGGGGTGACTGTCACCCCCCAGGTAAAAGCAACCAACGGCACAATTTCAACTTTGAAGTGGAGGGTGAGTAGAACTTAAATCCAAATTTTGATGCATTTCGGAGTTGCCCCTGAAAATTACACGGTATCGCCGTATTTTCCGTTCATTTACTGGGCTATTATTGGTTCGAATAATTTAGTTGGAACGATAATTTCATTTAGTTTGTAATCCGAAATAGAAGCATTTTTGAAGATATTCTACTTTAGGGGCGAATCGATTGAGGGTAAAATTTGATTGATCCGCGCGCATGCGCACACCGACAGTATGGTATTAGTTGTTATACGGGCTCTGATTGGGTTTTGAAATTTTGAAATGATCTGTCAATAATTGTTCAATATGGAGGTTATCGGTAAACATAAATATTGTATAATATTAGTTTTTATTGATGTGTGGAGAGAAATAAAATCAAATTTATAATTATAGTGACTTTTTAAATAGTTTTGAAAAGCCGCAGGTACGTAATTCTAAATGTTTCAGTTGGAAATACCTAATAGTTTCAATACCTATCTATTTGGAAAATGTAAACAAAATAATGTAGTTACCTATTAGTAGGCAATGCTTTAATTTACATAATCTGATTACGAACAAACTTTCTACAAATCTTCATCTCATATATCGTTTTCTTACTCTATATTTTGTTGTATTTTATTTCGACAAAATTCAAACTAATAATTTTATTAAATTCATATAAATTTATGGTGTAAACGTTTAGTTTGTGTATATTCCCACATGACGTATACGAGAGTTTGGTGCAGTTTGAAATGGCGCCAACTTTCGTACGGCGCGGTAGACGTGAAGTGGGTTCAAGCCCCAAGCAAGTTATTATTTTTTTATTTTTTCGTATAGATTTTATGATTGTAAGTATATTATTATATAATTTTTGAAGATATTCTTCTTTTTTGAAAGTGGTAGATAAGAAAGTTAGTTTGATTTTTAAATAAAATAAGTACAAATAACCTTTTAAGTATATTTACTTCGTTTAAATTACCTATTATAATAGAAGAATATCTTCTTACGTGCGTACAAAGTACACACACATTCTTTTTTATTTCATTGTCAGCTCTGTATAACCATTTAAAGCAAATACTATTAATACCGGGTTAAAATGTTTTTAACTCAGCATCTATTAGTCTCCTATGAGAAATGATAGCCCTTTTCTGTTTTTCTTAGCAGTTCTTTAGTTCATTCTGATTGATCTTTGATCTCAATCTCAGTTGTACTTGAGTTATCATTAATAATTTTCTAATATATGAAGCTTACTTAGGGAAGACAACACAAAACTAAAAGAAAGAAACAAATCAATTTAGTAGAGTAAAAATGTAGAGGAATAAAGTAACTCTAAATTCACAGTAGTGACAATGAAAAAAAGACATACACCATCAACAGAAGAGGTCAAAAATCAAGTAAGAAAACCACCATCACTAATCAAAATAGTCGTCGGTAAAAGCCAAGAAATTTTCGAGGTGGCTATGAAAAAAAAAATAATAATTGAAAATAAAATGGCCAGTACATTCCAAAAGCATATAAGATTACGAAAACATGTGCGTACTGTTAGAAGATTACAGTAAGGTAGGGTGACCAAACGTCCCATAAAAACGGGATTGTCCCGTTTTTAACGATTTGTCCCGGGGTCCCGAAAATTTCTCTCGGGACGCGTAAATGTCCCGTATTTGCGTTGGGTTGATTTATTTATCTGGCCATATTTTTTCTCTTTAATTTTTCTTCAATTTCGGTATTTGTTTTCATCCTTATTCCTCCCTCTCCTGTTACATTGTGACCCCGTATTGTTCTCATTATTTTTCTTTCAAATTTCAGAAGGCTATCTTCCTCTTTCTTGTTAATCGTCGTTGTTTCCATCCCATATGTAACAAAAGGTCTTATTAAGGTCTTATATAGACCTTAGATAGAGTCACCCTTGTTTCACATCTTTGATTACATTGATCTCTTAACTAATATAAGTTGTTCCGTTAAAACTGATCCTTGCTCTGGTGTTCTTTAGGCTCACTGTTATGTCTTAATTGTTCTGTGATTCCAACATTCTCTAGCTCCTCCATCATTTTCGTCCGATTAATTGTATCAAAAGCGCTTTTGAAATCTATGAATATTAGATGCATTTCCCTGTTGTATTCTCTCGATTTTTGAATTATTTGATCCACTATATGCATGGAAATAATCGTCGACTTCTCCGTAGCCCAGTAAATGAACGGGAAATGCGGCGATACCGTGTAATTTTCAGGGGCAACTCCGAATTGCATGAAAATTTGGATTTAGGTTCTACTTACCCTCCACTTCAAAGTTGAAATTGTGCCGTTGGTTGCTTTTAATTGGGGGGTGACAGTCACCCCGCCTCGGGGGTGAAAAAACATATGTTCTAGATAAGACCGGAAATGGATAAATTGACTGATTTTAAGCAACTTTTGTTCTATAGAGTTTTTTACGTAAGTCAATACTTTTCGAGTTATTTGCCATTGAAAATGTTGATTTTTCGACAAAAAACTACGTTTTCAGACGGTTTTTTGCAAATAACTCAAAAAGTAAATATTTTATCGAAAGCAATATTTTAGCAAAAGTGTAGCTTATAAAAAACCCAAAAAAATGGTGTCTCAGAAAAGTCTATCAATCAAACAAAAACAAAGTTGTAGCTCATGAAAAATACGTTCTTATTCGTCTAATTCCAAATCGAATATTTCAAGGTGAAATCACCGAAAAACTAAGCACTTTTCGGGAAAAATCCATTTAAACTTTTTTAGAGTGTTTATAAAAAGCTTTGTTTTAATTGTTAACAAAAGTTTTAGCATTAAAAATAAGCGAGTTACTCTCAAAATAAAGTTGGCCCTCTTTTTTTATTGTAAAAAATCATGAAAATCTCGCCTTGTTTAGCTCCCCAAATGAAATTAATCGCTACCGCTTTACAAACAATTTACTTACCTATCTATTTTTTATATAACCTGTTAGTGTCACCGGTTTAAAGTGTTTATTTTTGAAAGGGTATTAATTGAGAAAGCTTGAATGGGTCACTAATCACGAGTGTATGCAAATTTTGAACAGCCATATCTTAACCAATTTTTGTCTTACGGAGAAACAAAATGAAACTAGCATATTTATAATAGCAAAACCTACATTTTTTTACTCTTTAAAATTTTTCTTATCACTAATACTTTTTAAGTTATTTTGAAAAAATGAAATTTTTCAAAAATTTTTAGAAATTTTTTTTTTACTATAAAACCAAATGTTTTCAAAAATAAGCACTTTAAACCAATCAAACTTACAAATCATATAAACAATACACATACAGTTAAAATAGATGGTAAAGCCAAACGATTAATTTCATTTAGGGTGCTAAATAGAGGGAGGTTTTCACGATTTTTTTACCAAAAAAAAGGGGCCTTTTTTTCAGTTTAACTGGTTTATTTTTGATGCTGTAAACTTTTGTAAAAAAACAAATAATAAGCTTTTTTTCGATACTTTAAAAATGTTAATAAGGTTTTCCCGAAAAACGCTTCTTTCTTCGGTGATTTCGCGTTAAATTATTCGATTTGGAATTAGACGAATAAGAACGTATTTTTCATGAGCTACAACTTTGCTTCTACTCAATTTGTAGACTTTACTGGTACACCATTTTTTTCGTTTTTTTATAGGCTACACTTTTGCTAAAAATATTTTTTTCGATAAAATATTATTTACTTTTATTATTTACTCCAAATATCCAGCGCATGATTTAAGTCTCATGTTTTAGTCTCATGTTTAGTATATTTCCTAGAATGTTATATGTGGTGTTAAATAAAGTTATTGCTCTGTAATTCTCGCACTCCTCCCGATCTCCTTTTAGAATAGAATAGAAATATGTTTTATTGTCACTGAAAATTTTTACAATTTTATGGACTAAGCTTACATACAGACAAAAACAATTTTTTATATATAGGTACTATAAAACCTTTGTACCAATCGTCTGGTAGTCTGTTTTGTTCATATTTGTTGTATTATGGTTTATTTCTTTATGTAATTCTCTTCCTCCGTATTTTATTAATTATTAATTCCACTGCTGTTTCATCTTCTCCTGCTGCTTTTCAGTTTCCTGGGTTTTTAATATTTGCTTTTGTACTTCTTCTTCTGTGACAATTTCTACTTCGTTGTTGTCTTCTACGGCCTTACTTCTTCATCGCAGTGTGTTTTCTTCATAGTGAATAGCATTTTTTCGTAATATTCTCCCCATATTCTGCTGATTGTTTTAATACTGGGCGTATTTTTTTATAGGTCCCAAATTAGCTAAAAGACTATGTTTCAATCTCCCCTATCTGTTTGGGTATCTCCCTGATCTGTTTGGGTATCGTCCCAAACCCTCCTTGGCAGCTTCGCACTCAGAGGAGTTTTAAAACTACATATGAAAAATATATAAAGAATAGTAGGAAAATGTAGGTGCCCAAGCCAACCCCCCCCCTCCGAGAGACAAATTCTAGGTGCGTCACTGCTCCTTGGATGTGTCCCGTTTTTTCAAGTTAATGATTTGGTTACCCTACAGTAAGGAGAAGCACAAAATAGAGTGGGTTACCTTCCTCATTGATGGCAAAAATACTAAAAGATTAGTAGAAATAGGACTACCAGGAGGCACAGATCCAAAGAAAATTCAGAACGCTTTGGCGAAAAAGGACATCGAAGCAAAAAAGTCACGAAAATGATATCAGAGAGGGAGGATAAAAAGGAGTTACCGCTGTTCATGACCATTCTCGTCCCGGACGTCGAAGAGTAAGGTCACTGCTAGCACACCCCACTCTTACCGACGAACAGCGAGAAGCCTGAGAGCACCAAGTGCTGAAGAAGCGGCGCACGGTTAGCCCTAAGCTATTAGTTTGGAACCAGCGTGAAAAACCAACGACGCTTGGCCGTGTAAACCAAAAAGGTAGACGGATTACTGGGTTTCAGAGGAATACTCTGGCCCTGGGCTCGAGCGAGTTCGCTCGCCCCGAACTCTACCTAGTGTTCACATACGGTTACAAGAACAAGTGCGAGTAAGGGGGCCAAACTAACTGCGAAAAAGGCTTTCAACGAGGGACCCACCAGCAGCAGGGTAAACTGCACCCATCAGGTAATTATAGTCACTGTCTTACGCCGGAAAAGCACGGAGGGGTGGACAAGCCACCTTTATCCCTGGGGTTTACCCCCCAGAACACCTTGAGGCTGAGGTGCCCTCCGATCGCTCGACTTGCATCCTCACCCATTTGTAATGCCTTCTTCTGAAAGGTCAGTCAGCTCCACCCGGTCGCTTCGTCCTCGGACGACGACCTCGACAAGCGTTGCCACCACCACCACCACCACTACAGCCACCTCTACTGCCAACCAGTTCTCTTCCTTACATCAGGAAGGCACTGTACCCCCAGCCAGAGGTTACAACCGGCTCACGGCGGAGCTAGACCTCGAGACGCTTAGCGCGGAGATGGAAATCGTCCGCAACAAGTATCGCGAGGCCTACCTTCGCATCGAGCAGGACGACGCCTCCAACCCCCTTCTGCAGCGATATGCTAATGACTTTCCGCCTCTAAGAACACCAGCACAGGCTGGTCCTCAGCGACAGAGCGCTCGGAATATTCACGGTGCCATACCCAAAGTCCCAACTCAACCGTCAAAGCAAGCACCCAAACAACCGAAACAACAATCTTCTCAACAGCAACCCTCTTCTCAACCACAAGCAACCATCAGCACTGAAAACAATCCTGAACCGAACGATTTCGTCTTCCAAAGAAGACAAATAAGACAAATGTCTTACGCCAATGCCGCAGCCAATCCACGCCCCAAAACCCAAGCCAGAAATCAAAACGTCATCAACGCCATAAACGATCCCACACTGTCCGAATATCTAATCAAAGATCTCCCAAAAGATCTTTGTAACAAACGTACCTTCTTTCGGCAAATAAATGCCACCACTCTTTTGTCCAACAAAATTCATTCCTGTAAAGTTCTCTCACATGGAATCGCACATCTTCGACTTTTTAATCCTATAAATGCAGGGGATATCGAGAAAGCTATCCACACAGCAACTGGCCAAACCATGGTTACGGTCCACAGCCGTAGCAAAAATGCAAACACTTCCGCTAAAGAGCCTACCTATCTCCTCTGCATTACCGGAATCGACGTAGATTACTCCGAGCAGGAGGTCACCGACTTGCTCACAGAACAGCAATTCCCGGTCGAAAGACTGTGGAGAGTCAAAGCCTATAAAACAGGCAAAGACTCTAAAGTGATCAAGGTGGTGACCAAATCCTTGGAGAGATTTACGTCAGCACTGAGCCGAGGCATAACTCTAGATGGCGAAATCTATAATGCCGAACTCCCTCATGGCTCCGACCCTACAATCCCTACCCCAAAATATTGCAGCAAATGTTGCATCAACGGACATTCCATTGACGAATGCCCTCAAAAAGCATTCGTCTGCCCCCACTGCGGCGGTAACCACAAGTCCAGCGCCTGCACCAAACAGCAGGAACCCAAATGCCCGAATTGCGGCGGTGACCACCCCGCATACTCAAACAAGTGTCCACAAAGACACACCATCCCCTCCGCCCAACACGAAATACAGCCACTCACGATCGAAAGATCATTCCCCCCTTTCGAACTCCCTACTGAAACAAAGAACATCTTGTCTATTCAGACTGCTCTGTTGCTTAACTTGTTGCCTGAACTTCGCGAGCATATCGCTGCAATCACGGCTAATCTAATTAGCCAAGTCTACGACCACTCCACAGTGGTCCACGGGTACGGGAGCAATGTCACGGTGACATTCCGCCCCAACCACTAAACACCCCCCTTTATGGATTTCACCCTAGGCACAGTCAACTGTCAGGGTCTCTCCAAAAAGAGACCCCTCATCAAGAATATCCTGTCGAAGCATAACATCCAGATCCTCGCACTCACAGATACTCTGTCGAAAAACGATCCACACTTCGCAGGATATTCGATCATCCATCGAAGCCGCTGTCAGGTTTCACGTGGGAATGGTATTCTCGTGAAACACGGAATACCGCACAACATACACACATTCCCACAAAATTTTCGTCCACCTGATGTGGACTTCCTGGCAATTGACGTGCACATCCCCAACAACGAAACCCTCACGATAGTCTCTTACTACAAACACCCGGATCAACCACTCAACAGGCATCTGCTAGAGTACTTTTCGAGACTCGGCAAGGCTGTGTTGATGGGCGATCTAAATTGTAGACACACACAGTTTGGTGATCATCGTCAAAACCCAGAAGGCATCCGCCTCACGGATTATCTACTAGACCTTCCTATTTCAAGAATCACCAACACTGAATTCACGTTTTTGAACGCCAATGGGGCTTCTATTGTCGACCACATCCTAGTTACTAGTAACATTCTGGATCGGTTCGGGGATAGATGCCACATAGGTGATTCGATAACGTCAGACCACGTACCTCTTCTTGTCGACACCGACATACTCATTCCAAAACAACCAAACCCTCCAAGATCTATAAGAGACTATCGTCACGCTAACTGGACTGAATTCCAAAACTTCATCACACAAAATCTCCCTATGTTAGGCGAACTCGATACTAACGATAGTATCGACACCAGTGCAACCAATATCGAGAACCTCATCACTGAGGCGATCACGCACGCAATTCCACTCAAACAAATAACTTATACATCACCGGCACTTCCACAATACATCATTGCCAAAATTCAACAAAAACGACGTCTTCTACGTCAATACAAGGCCAACAGAAACCCACTTATCAAAACAGAGTACAACCGGATCTGTGCCAGGATAAAGAGGGAGATATCTGTCCTAACGGCTCGCCGGTGGGAAGATGCTACCTCAAAACTGGACTACAGAGACGGAGGTAAATTCTGGCAAAAATTCAAAGTCCTAACAAAACAAAAATTATCTCAACCATCTCATCTGTTGGTCAACAATCACATAGTCAATTCCCCAGAAGGGAAAGCCGAAGCATTCAGAAATTCGCTTCAAAACAATTTTCAAACGCCAGATAACCCGAACTTTGATCGCGTATTTAAATTCAACACAGAATACATTGTAAATGTTACTCTCAACCACTACATTCCAGTCTATGATCCTATCATGGACCCCCTCACAGACAGGGAAACGGAGAGCTTTTGCCAAATCGGCAAAAACAGCGCTCCCGGACCTGATGGCATCAACCGAAGGTGCCTCAAAAAACTTCCAGAGAGTATCATCCCTCTTCTAACTAAAATATTCAATGCATGTCTCAAAAACAGCCACTTTCCTACTCCTTGGAAAGCGGCCAACACCATCATGCTTTTGAAAAAAGGCAAACCCCCAACCGACGTGGAATCCTATAGACCAATTTCATTAATCAATACTCTGGGTAAAGTTCTTGAGCTAATCCTAAAAGAGAGGCTCAATAACTTTCTCGAAAATCACAATATCATACCAAAATTCCAATATGGATTCCAGTCAGGTAAATCTACTAAACATGCATTAATAGACTTCACTACCAAAGTTACTCAAACCATCAACGATGGTTCAATCGCCATAGCCACATTTCTGGATGTGCAGAAGGCTTTCGACCAGGTCTGGCACGACGGGCTTGTTCGGAAACTTCTGGACATCGGGCTTCCATTGCAATTTACCAAAATTGTGCACTCCTACCTCCACAATCGTACTGTCAGAGTGAAAATACGCGATCAAAAGTCCACCCCCTTCACTCCACAAGCTGGAGTTCCCCAGGGTTCAGTCCTAGCGCCGCTGTTGTACATCATCTACAACAGCGACATCACTAACCAAAATATCCCAGGTACTCGGCTGTTTCTCTATGCAGACGACACGACTCTGCTCTCAACTACCTCTCGATACAACCCAAGACTCCTCTTCAGAAGAGCCCAGGCTCTGTTGGACGGCGTCGGCGAATGGTGTTGTAAGTGGAGAGTCACGCTCAACGCGAACAAAACAACAACAATTGTGTTTCGCGCCCCTTCTGTGTCAAATAGAATCATTCGCAATGAAGACGACCAATATCCTCTGAGTTTGTTGGGAGAAAGGCTTGTTGTTAGCCCGACTGTGAACTATTTGGGAGTTCTGTTTACCAGGACTCTCAACTGGGACGCAGATCTAAAGGCAACTTTAGATAGGGTAAGGAACAGGGCCAGACTTCTCAACGCTCTCTCTGGAAAAATTGGCAAGACACACAAGAAGACTCTCATTCACACTTACAAGACCTTTATTCGACCCGTCATGGAGTACAAGTCATGTATCTACTCTCTCTGCTCTAGACAAAAACAAGAGAGGTTGTTGAGGACAGAGCGCAGAGTCTTGCGTAGATGTAACTATGAGCACTGGCGATATCCCTCAAACGAAATCCATAACATCTCGAATACCCCCAAAATCACCGAGAGAATAAACTCTCTGAACAGGAACTTCACAATCAAAGTAATCAACGGCCCCCCTTCCGACACCCAAGAATCTCTCAAATGTTCCTGTTCATCTTCCGGCCACGTACTCCACCGAAAGCCCAAACGCAAAAAGATTCATGTACCGTCCGCTCTAATGCAAACATGCATTGACGAACTCCCGGTGGAGTACGAAAACATCCTTGAGGCTACCCCGTTAGCCTACCGTACCCACCTCTAACATTTCCTCTTCCCTACCCCGAACAGGGAGAAGTTGGTTTTTTGCGGTTTCCCAACTTCATTGCACAATTATACCTGTTCGTCCCAAGAAAATAGCCGCAACTATTTTCTCCACTCGAACGCTCACTGTCCACGCTGCGCTCAAAGCCACCTCCTGACCGCCGACGAGGGACGCAGGTTCGCCTGTCGTTGTACAATGGTTTCTAGGGAGATTGGTCGAGAGCAAAGCACGGACAGTACACGTAAATGTCTATGGAACCAACAACAATCCATCAAACTTTCTTCTCTGTTGACTTCTTAGCCTTCTGGACACCACCGTCCGGCATAACCAAGGATCCAAGAACACCAGGACACGGCGCTTGCCCCAGTGTGTTTTTCGGACTGTTTGCTTTTGCTGCCAACACTAAACATTCACCACAAACCCTGAAGAGGACAAAATCCTAAACGGGGAAGCACATTGTACGCATTTCTTCTTAACATTATCAAGACAAGCAAATCAAACAATGTAGTAGTAGTAGTTCATGACCACATTACACAAAAACGATGAAGCAGGAGTCTGCATCCTCTTTTAGCGATTCGCCAGTTTCCTTTTGTTTACCAGTTTTCTGGAAATCATTGATTTTTTAAATCTCGGACTTTGCAATGCTTCCCCTATTTATGTCTATAAGAGTTGTAAGAGTTTTTGGTACTGTTACTTATACGATCAGATGATGACGTTCACTCAATCACTGGTATAGTGTGATAGTGATCATGTGATCCAAGGTAAGGATAGCGGCAATCTACAGAAGGATTTGAATGAAATACTAACAGGATAGTTGAAAGACTGATAAGTTTGTACACACTTGAATGAATAAGGGAAAATGGAAATGTAGTATGTCAAAGTGTGTAAATAATTTTATTTCCTTAGCTGAGCGCTTTCGACATAAACGTCATCATCGGAGCTAATGGTCAAATACTAAAAAAGTACCGCTACATAGAGGTGTAAACAAGTGCATCTTAGGAATGTACATTTGATTTTTAAATTTTGAATGCTAACTTAGTCCTCCGTACAACAGCAAACAGCAAAAAAACAGAAAGAAACGGCCACATACACGTTGCACAAAAACATATAAACTTTTTTCATGGTCCGGGTGTCGATATCACCCGTAATCCTTGACCTATCCTAGGTCAGTCAGCTGTTGTTACTAGGCCAAGGATGGACGGGTGATATCGACACCCGGACCATGAAAAAAGTTTATATGTTTTTGTGCAACGTGTATGTGGCCGTTTCTTTCTGTTTTTTTGCTGTTTGCTGTTGTACGGAGGACTAAGTTAGCATTCAAAATTTAAAAATCAAATGTACATTCCTAAGATGCACTTGTTTACACCTCTATGTAGCTGTACTTTTTTAGTATTTGACCATTAGCTCCGATGATGACGTTTATGTGGAAAGCGCTCAGCTAAGGAAATAAAATTATTTACACACTTTGACATACTACATTTTCATTTTCCCTTACTAACAGGATACAACTCAGAATATATTAAGGTGCTAAGGGCTAAGGGCCCCGCCTCTTATTTAGGGATGGACTCGAGCCGAGCCGAGCTCGAGATAGAAGCTCGGCTTGAACTTCGAGCTGCAGGTGAGCTCGTGGATCGTTCGAGCCCAGTCGAGCTTCTTCTTCTTGTAGTTCCTTCTCCTATCGGAGATTGGCTATCATCATAGCTATCCGTACCTTATTGGCGGTAGCTCTGAAAAGATCTACTGAGCTGCAACTATATTTACCACTCTTTTAAGCGTCTCAGGTAGGAAATTCTTCTTCTACCTATGGATCTTTTCCCCTTAATTGTGCCCTGCATTACGAGCCTTAATATCTCATATTTTGCACCTCTAGTAATGTGGCTCAAATATTCCAGCTTTCCTTTTTTGATGTTCTTTATCACCTCGCAATCCTTTTGTAGCCTTCTTAACAATTCTGCATTCGTAACTCGTTGGATCCACGGTATTTTCAAAATCCTTTTACAGCACCACATCTCAAATGCTTCCATTCGGTTCTAGTCGAGATGAAAAACCTAATAATGAATGTAAAATGTGACATTCGTAATAATTTACGGACACACTGTGTATTAAAAATACATATTTGTAGTCTGAATTATTTATTCTCAAACAAAAGTAACATTCGTAGCAGAAATAAATTAATTAGAAAAAATATTAGAGTATTAGCTAAAATATTGACAAGCTCGTTAGGTAAAGCTCGGCTCGTTTCAAATTCAGCTCGGCTCGGCTCGAAAAAAGTTTGATTCGGCTCGAAGCTCGGCTCGTCAAACGAGCCGAGCCTCGAGACAAGCCGAGGTAAGCTCGAGCTTGTGACTCTTATTGGCCAGTGTGAAGAATCATTCCGTGGTTGATGTAAAAAATAAAGTGATATTAGACAAATTCATATTGAAAACAAAGGAGAATAGGCAATGGTATGACATACCGAATGTCAGAGTCTACGTCCTGAAACATCCGTGCCAATAATTAAGGGTTAATAAAATAAACCACTCAGAATATAAAATATTATGGTGCTAAGGGTTCTGCCTGTTACACACGATTTTTTTTTCATTTATAATATAAAACTTATTTAATTTTGACAAATTCGTTTCGGTGCTACTACAGTATGCGGTCTACCTTTGCATATCTATTATAGTAAGCAAAATAAGCCACATAATTTGCTTATTCTTAACTAAAATAGTAAATTGATATGACAAAGTATTAACTTGTAAAATTAAAATAATAATTCTTCTGATTCATGCTTTTTATTCACTTTGTAAATATTTTTTGTCGGTACTGTCATGCAGTTAATTACTTTTAATGGGAAATAAGCCACAATTTTACAAAAAAAATGATTTTATTAACGTTTCGAAGCCCAAATCATTAAAAGTAATAATTGTAGTCCGTTCTTTAACGGTAAAATATTGCAAAACCTCTAAATTTTAAAGAACCGCTTGGATTGACATGAAATTTGGCATACACATAGCTAACAAGTCAAAGAAAAAAAGTGATATTGTGCCGATATGTGCTTTTGTCCTGGGGGTGGTTTTTTGTCCTGGGGGTGAAAAAATATTCGTCCAAAGAAAGTCAGGAAATCGATAAACTGACTAATATTAAGTAACTTGTGTTCTATAGAGTTTTTTCACTAAGTCAATACTTTTCGAGTTATTTGGCAGTGAATATGTTCATTTTTTCAACAAAATAACCACGCTTTTAGACGGTTTTTCGCAAATAACTCAAATAGCAAGTATTTTGTCGAAAAATCATTCTTAGCAAAAATATAGCCTGTAAAAAATTTTAAAAACTGGTGTATATATCACGTCTCTATACCTAGTTGAAGCAGAGTTTATAGCTAATGAAAAATAGGTTCATATTCGTCAAATTCCAAATGGAATACTTTAACGTGAAATAATCAAAAATGAAGCACATTTCGGGGAAAACTCATTACAACTTATTTAAAGTGTTTAAAAAAGCTTTATTTTTGTTTTATAAAAAAAATTCTAGCATCAAAATTAAACAAGTTACGCTCAAAATAAAGTTAGTCCATTTTGGTTGTGGTAAAAAAATCGAGAAAATCACCCCCTAATTAGTATCTTAAATGAACTTAATCGTTACGACTTCACAAGTTTCTTGACTCGTGTATATATTGTTTATATGATCTGTTCGGTTCATCGGTTCCAAGTCCTTATTATTGAAAGGGCTGTAGTTAAAAGGGGTTGAACGAGTCACTGATCACGAATGTATGCAAATTTAGAAAAACCAAATCTCAATAAATTTTTGTCTAACAGAAAAACAAAAAATACATGATATTCAGAAAAGCAAATGTGACTTTTTTTGTTTTCGAGATTTTTGGTATCTCTAACAATTTTTAAGTTATTTTGAAAAAAAGCATATTTTTCAAAATTTAAATTTTTAAAAATTTTACTTTGAAACCAAATTTTTTCAAAAATAAGCACTTTACATCGATGAAACTTACGGATAATATACAATATAAGTAAAATAATTTGTGGAACGGTAACGATTAATTTCATTTAAGTTGCTAATTAGGGGGTGGTCTTCCCGATTTTTTTTTGCAAAAACAAGAGGGACCAAGTTTATTTTGAGCGTAACTTGCTTAAATTTAAAGCTAGAAACTTTTTGTAACAACAGAAATAAAGCTTTTTTTAAACACTTTAAAAAAGTTATAATGGGTTTTTCCCAAAAAGTGCTTAATTTTTTGGATATTTTACGTCGAAATATTCTATTTGAAATTTGGTGAATATGAATCTATTTTTTATTGGCTATAACTCTGGTTCTACGAGATCCACAGACCTAACGTGTACACCATTTTTTTTTACTTTTTTATAGGCTATATTTTTGGTAAGAACGTTTTTTTCGACAAAATACTTACTTTGTGAGTTATTTGCGAAAAACCGTCTAAAAATGTGGTTATTTTGTTGAAAAATGAACATATTCATTCGCAAATAACTCGAAAAGTGTTGACTTGGCGAAAAAGCTCTATAGAACAAAAGTTACTTAAAATTAGTCAGTTTACCCATTTCCGGACTAATTTGGGACATATATTTTTTCACCCACAAGAGGGGGTGAAAGTCACCCCCAGGGCAAAAGCACACATCGGCACAATATCACTTTTTTTCTTTGACATGTAAGCTATACGTATGCCAAATTTCATGTCAATCCAAGCGGTTCTTTAAAATTTAGAGCAAAAACCGTGAAAGAATGGACTATTGATTATAAAAATGCCACAAGAAAATAGCTTCAGAATGCAATACAGTTTTTACACCACATCCCTTGATAGACCGCAAGCTATAGCAGAAACGCGACAGTAGACCGCATACTACAGTGGAGTTTAGCATCTTTGTTTCATCATGTTGTTGTAATTATGAATGGAAAATTTACCCTTTTGGGTGTGAAAATAATTTAGGATTTTAAGACGATAATCCCCATTCATTACATTTCTTCTTTATTGTTGCCATTGAAAACCATTTATTATGACCGGGACCACCTTCTACGATTCTTTGGCTTAAGATAATTTTACAGCTGACCAATAATTGATAGAGGTAGGTGCCTATTCATCGGGTACTTTGCTTTTGTTTGTTGTCATAAAACAATTTTTGGCAAATACCGTATTTAAGTAATGGGTACTGTAAACGCTCTACTAATCCTCTAGTCTAGGTATTATTATTCTTATTTGTAGGCACCAATAAACACAGCAATACTGCCAGGTTCGAGCTTAGGGTATCAATGAGGAATTTCCTACAATAAAGATAAAAATCGGTCAACCAGAGGAAGCGAGAAAGGCAGAGTCGCCGACAAAGCTGATTAGACCGGGAGCTGTAGAAAGTTATGTGTGCAAAATATGAGATGCCCATTTTTTAAATTTTTACAAACTTAGAAAACATTGCAGATTAAGATTCGTCCATTTTTTAGACCTTCTCTTTTTATTTTTCTTCTTAAAGTGTCTTCTCCTCAATGGGGGTTGGCTACTACAATTTGTAACAAAAAAGAAAGCTTGTGTTGGAGTGAAAGTAAAGAGAATGATAAACTCCAACAGAAGTAGAAAAGAGAAAAGAAATTGTAGCTAATGGAACAAAAAATGAGAATAGAAAGAAAATAGCTTCTCGTTGGAGAAGCTGAAGTAAGAAAATACTACTTTTACAGTAGTATTATGTGGGGGAAATAAAAAGATGAAAAAAGAAGTGGGATGAACTGATAGTAGAACTATGAATAGACAAATTAAATTGCCGTATCCATCCTTGAGTGTCAACTGTCGTTCACTTGCCTATCTAGCTAGCCTAACTCCATTTAGTTTGTCTATTCATAGTTTTATTATCAGTTCATTCCACTTCTTTTTTCACCTTTTCATTTTCCTCCACTTAATACTACTGTAAAAGTAGTATTTTCTTACTTCAGCTTCTCCAACGAGAAGCTATTTGCTTTCTATTCTTATTTTTTGTTCCATTAGCTACAATTTCTTTTCTCTTTTCTACTTCTGTTGGAGTTTATCATTGTCTTTACTTTCCCTCCAACAGAAGCTTTCTTTTTTGTTACAAATTCCAAACTCTTCTCTCTCTTCAGCTGTTAAAAATTTAGTCCTGACCATTATCGGATGTTTCTTAGCCACGATAGTTTTTTCCTTCCTAGTCCTCTATTTCACTCGATCTTTCCTTTCACTATAAGTTGAGCATATTGGTACAGTGGAACCTCGATAACTCGGATTAATCGGGACCGCGGCCGATCCGGGTTATCGGAAATCCGAGATAGCCGGAGAATATGGTAAACATTAATAAAATACGGTATACTTACAGATAAACTCCGTTAGAATTGAAATAACATGAAATATATTTATAAATATACACAGTACCTACACATCAAAATTAGTAAAAAAAACACCAAACACAAACGTAAGCAAACGGAAGCGAACAATACAAGACACACAATACAATCACAACGATGTAATGTTATTTAAGAACAGTGAAAACTAAAGACCATTGGTTATAAAAGAATTTTTTAAATAGTCTTTCCTAAACAATGCTAAGACAATTTGAAATAAAAAGGAATAGGTACTACAGACAGGTGCCTGTTGTTTCTGCGGCGTGTGCTATGAGTCATTTTTACTATCGTATGGTTCAAATTACACACATACACATTATCTCTCAAATATTATATTACATACATTTTTATTGTTAAAAGGTTTGTCTGATAATTAACTATTTTGATGGGAAATAAGCCACAATTAAATTAAACAATAATTTTATTAACGTTTCGACGCCCAAATCGGGTCGTTGTCAAAATACAAAATATTGAAAATGTAAATGTTTATCTGATGAAAATCGGTCCGGGTTAGCTGGACTTCCGGGTTATCGGGGGCCGACTTATCGGGGTTCCACTGTACTTTATTATTTCTCAGTATGTGGCATAGGTATGATGTTTTCCTAACTTTCACTATGTTGAAGTTGAAAAGTTCTCATTCCTTGCCTATTCTATGCAGCACTTCTTCGTTTGAGGTATGCGATGTCCATGAAATTTTGAAGATTCTCCGGTAGATCTACACTTCAAAGGCCTCCAATTTATTTACCGAGAATCACAAAGCAGTATTTTTATTTTTTCGAAAGATTTTCTGGCCTGTTCTATTCTTGATGTACTAGGTAGATCAGGATATAGGCTGATATCGATCCAACATCGCAGGTATGTACTTAAATCTATTGACCTGTTCTAAAATATGCCCATTTATTGTGTAAGGTTGAGGTACGTTTTGGTATTTTAGGATTGACATGTAAGTTCACTTTGATTTTTTTAATGTTTATTTTCATACCAAATTGCTCACAGGTCGAGTTGGTCTTGTCGATGAGGCGTTAAAGACTCAAGTTGGAATCCGCAATCAACATCGTATCAATGACGTATATAGCTAATAGATGCTGTTGATATTTACGATATTCACATTAATCCTCCAGTGACGCTTTAAATAAAAACTCGGAATAAAGATTAAAGTTAGTTATGAGTTTATTTAACTTAGTGTAGAAATAAATTACTAAATTCTATTGCAATAACTTCCCAGTTTAAAGTATATTTGCGTAAGCATCTAAAATATAAGTCAAAAGATGTTTGCTTGTGTGTCTATGTCCTCCCATTCAGATCTCTGTTTTGCTCTTTTCCTCCATTGTCGTATATTCTTGGTTTTCAGGTCGTCTTCCACGTCATCCAACCATCTTGTTTTGGACCTTCCTTTTTTTCGTCTTCCTATCGTCTTCCGTTGGATTCTTCTTCTTCTTCTTATGCAATCCACTAATGGATGTTCGCGATCACGTTTGACCATTTTTCTCTATCCCTTGCAGTATGTATTAGGTCTCCTATGTTTCTTAGTCCTGTCCATTGTTTGACATTACGTAGTTATGACATTTTCTTCCTGCCCACTCCGCTTCTTCCTTTGATCTTTATTTCAATTGAGGTTTGCAGAAACTGTTATCTTTCTTTTTTAATTAGTTGCCCCAGGTATGCCATTTTTCTCTATTTAATTGTGTATAGCAGTTGTTGTTCTGTACCAATTCTTCTCAGGATTTCTTCATTTGTTATTCGTGCGGTCCAGGGAACTTTAAGGATTTGTCGATAAATCCACATCTCAAATGCCTCTAGCTTATTCATTGTGTTTATTTTTAAAGTCCATCCTTCCATGCCATATAGGAGCACCGACCATATATCGCACCTTGAAAACCATAGGGCAGTAACTGCAAAAATCATAATATCGAGTTATGAGCATTTTAAGTTTTTGTAAAGTTAATTTTATTTCCTGTAGTTCCAAAAATTAAACTACAAACCTGATATTTGGTATAATTGTCTTTAATTTTGCATATTTTTATATAAATTAAGAAGTATATAAAATTTGCTAAAATTAATAGGTATTTTAGCACATACGGCCGTATGGTTTTAAAAAATATATCAATTTTCGCAAATGACGCAGTAAAAATGCATATCAAATAACAGTTTTTTTATTTAAGATTGTACTTATTTATTACAAATTTTTAGTGTTAACACTTAATCAAAGTGTTGCATATTATAATCTGTCTGTTCGTCTTCTATTGTTGCTTTGGTCACGTGTAAATCTGCATAAAACCTATGATAGTGCTTTTGAATAACATTAGCCTTACATAGTGAGAATCTACATCTTGTTTTTTGAGATTGCATATTCCTGGTGGATGCGAATATGCTTTACTTAGTTCCATCTTAGCCACCATCCCTCGTTGTTTTTGCCTTATATTAATGGTTCTGAACTCTGTATCGTTAAAGCTTGCCTTAACCTGAAACTTATTTTTAAATGTCTTCTCCACCTAGTTCATCTTATGTCATTCCAGAAGACAGACGACCTGATTTCCTTCTTCGTCAATGTTATAATTATTCTTCATTTCCTTACATCGTTTTTTAAAGTCCAATATATCCGATGTACACCTTTCATTAATTTTATATAAGGTTCACCTGTTTTTTTCGCTGTTTGAACTACTGTGAACCATTGCGCAGCCACGTAAATTGGTCATCTTTTAAAGCCTTTTTTGTTTCTCAATCAAAGAATGCACGTTATCTACCGTATTTTGGGAGTGACCCGTTATCAAAAATTTGTGGGTAATTTTAGGTATGTTTTCAATTTCTGTACTGCATATTGATAAAGATAGACAATATACTTGTTCTTATTTCGCCCACAGTAGTTATCTGAGTATAATATTATTTCTTTTTCCCTGGCATGGTTCCTCAGAAATTCCTGCTATTTCATTTGAATCACGATTAGCAATTCGCTTGAACCAAAGACAGAAGTGTCCTGCATTTGTGGTCCGGTAAAAAATTGTGAAATTAAATAATGTTGATAATCTGCTTTTGTAATAAAATAAAGAGACTTCGCCTGAAGGCGTCGGTAGTAATGATTGTAAATCAAAACAAGAAGTGATGCAATTGTTGGATTTTGCAGATTTTAAGTCATTTATTTCTCTTTCCTATTGAGTTCCACTTCCTGACGGTGCATGAGTATTATAGACTGTTTCTAATGTCGATTTATCTGATTAATTTCTGTAACTTTCTCACAGCAAGCAAAGGTATTTTTAGGCTTAAAGGAGTGTATATTAAATTCTGTGTGAAATATGGTTATCATCGTAGCGAAATTTCCGAACACCGAAACTTTTTCTTTGCAAAATTTTATATAATCGCGATGAATATCAGCAAGAGTTTTGTCATCGCTGACGAATTATCTGGTAGTTTGTTTCCTTAGGTAGTTAGATTTCACTCTAAGAATGGACTCAATGTAAATCATTTTGTTTTCTTTCACGACTTCGTTGATTCTTTTTCCATTCTTATGAGTTCCTCGCTTTTCTTTTGGGATAAACCCATCTGCAGTACGACGTTGTATATTAATTTGTTATAGTCTTATCGCTTATTTCCAATGTTGCAATGAAATCTCTCTGCAGCACTCGTATGTTTTGTTGCATTTAAAAGATTTTTCCTTAGTACATCTCGCTTTTATTTTACGAGCGTGGGTCACATTTTGCACATATTGCCATATAGATCTAAGTTTTTGTTCCAATTTTAGAACCGTAGAGCATCAACTGCAGATAATGCCTGATGGTATAAAAAGAAGAATCAATTTTTGATAAAAGCCATAGGGATGTATCTTTCTGGTGCCGAACTTAAAATTTTTTTGCAGATTCTGCTATATAGCATTAAAAAATAGATTTTTTTTCCTATTAGACTCTATTCAAAGGTCATTTCATGAAAAAATTGCAGTTATTGCCATATGGTTTTCAAGGTGCGATATAGCATTTCGTGAATCTTAGTCTTAGGTTCAGGTCAAAGTCAGAGTTCGTAAAGACGTTTTTGAATTTCATGAATGCACTTCTGGCCCTTTCTATCCGACATTTAATTTCCATATCCGACGTCCAGTCCTCACATAGCCAGGTTCCCAGGTACTTAAATTTTCTTACGCGCTCTACATCTTGGATGTTTTATGCTAGTCTTGCATTTTCCTATTCTAACTGGTGCAAAGGAGTTACATTTGTCTCATTTGTGTTACCGCAGCTAGTTTCTTGGGTACGCCGAGCTCGATCATTGCCTTCCATAATGTTGCACGATTAATTGAATCATAAGCCTGTTTAAAGTCTATGCACGTCCTGATTATATTCGGTTTCTCCATGTTTTAATAATTCGGCCAAAATTCCGTCCGTTCCTGCTGCTTTATTGTTTTTTAGGTTCTTTATTATTTGAACCACTTCTTCATAACTCGGATTTTCAATGTGCTTCTCAGCCCTATAATATAATATTGACTCGTTTTGACCATTTGCATTGCCTAATTTATTTGCCTACAAGAAACCCCTTAACGCCTACACTGGTATTGTCGATCGGGTGCGAATGTCGGTTGTCGAAAAAGAAGCGGTACCACTAATATGTATGGCGCCGAAAAAGGGCCATTCACGCTTTTGATTGAGGTGTCCCGAGTACTGCTTGGGTGGCGCCCTTAGGCCCTCTCTCCAACATTTTTGAACACCTTGGACGAAACACCTTGACGATCATCGGCCCCTCTATCTCTTTCTCTCGAATACGGTAATTGAAGAGCATATCTTTCATGTGAATTATCTGCGTTTCTTTGACAATACCAACCATATTTATGGGTATATTATGCTGCTTAATTATCTGTGTATTGAAATTTGCTTTAGGAATGTAATAGTATTAAGGAGAGGTAAAGAAATGCAAAAAGTACATGCCAAACAAAAAAGTATAGAAACCTTTACATGTTTTATTATTTTCTACATTATTAATTTATAACTGGAATATGCAATAAATTAAATTAAAAATAAAATATTCAATCTAGTAAGGGGTAGGTACTTATCTGAAAAATAAATAAACTTCCAAACGCAAATAATTATTTAATCTTGACTCCATTGTTTCAGTTTTAAACCGGGAGATATTAACAGAAGTTCAACCACGATTTTCTAAGTCCTGCCCTTTGCAATACTGGAAGGTTAGAGAAGGTACTTACAATTTGTGGAAAAATCCACGGGTTTCCTGTGACATATTCCTGTGAAAATTAGATTTTCCATGAAAAAATAATTGGGAGTTGCGATGAATTTTTAAGTCCTGCCATATCCATAGAATAACAGGATACTATCTATTTTATGAAGAAAATTTTTTGGGCAGGACGGTTGCAAAAGGACTAAGGGAGTATACAGATATACAAATATGTAATGAAAATAATGAAATTTTCATAATATTTCAAGTCCTGCCAACTTAATAAATTAATCATATTTATTTCAAAATGACCAAAAAAAAATGTTGGCATGACGTCACCTAATGTTTAACTGCACTTGTTTCTTGGAAAATTCTGTATAAAATTTTCACTCTGGTTCCGTGATTTTCTAAGTCATAAAATAAATTTTGTTATAAAATAAATACTTTCAGTAGACATTATTCAAAATGGCAGGATGTTTAGTTACACCTTTTTTACTATATCTAGTTGATAAAAATTATCAACAAGTAAAATTTGTAAGAAAATTCGTGGAAAATTACACGATTTTCTAAGTCATGCCATTTCGCACATATCTCAAGAAGGTTAATATAAATCTATTTTCAAAGAGGCAGGATGGTTGTATAGTTATTTCGTTTAAAAAAATTAAATTGTGTGTCTGTAAAATTATTTCAGGGTGTTATACAAACATATTCATATCACCACAATTTTCTGAGTCATACCATGTCGAGTATGCTTAAAAAACACTAATCTAAAACCGTTTACAACTTGGCAGGATAATACAAAAAATTAATTTGTATATCATTAAAACAATCGTATCCTATTAAATATTATTTTCCTGAATAATGTCTCGGAATTTTTACACACTTTTCAAATCTAACATTTTTTAGATTTGTTGTAGGTGGCGCTAATAAATCGTATTTTTGGTGTTCAGTGTTATTCGATAGGCTTTTGAAAGATATTGTACACGTGTTTTTGCTTTTTCATTTGGAAGTTTATTTCTTGAGATATTAGACCGTTTCTGTAATTTATTTAATGTATCACGATAAATCGTTTTTTCCGATTATAGCGCCATCTATCCACAATTCGAAAAATAAATATCGAATAATAGTTACTTATTTTTACGAAAAGGATCCAAACCTGCAATAAAAAATTGGGATTTCTATTTAAGAGTTTGAAGTTACCCCCACCACACCTCCAGGGTGTGGAGTGGAGGGCCATATTTAGTACCCATCGATAGATTTTGAAAAATATTGCACAATAATTTTTCAGTTTTTCGATCAGATGTTCATCTCGCGAAATATTCGACCGTCCCGCTACTTATTTGGGACAGCCTGTATAACGGGAAAACTATGAATTTAAAGAGTCGGTTGCTTCTATCCCTAGGGCATAAACATTCTCCAATACAACGTAGATTTTGAAAAAGTGCTTTTATTTAGTGTATAACATTGTTCTATTCTATTACAAATTAAATAGGTATACAGTGCGCTGGAGTAAGTGTTACCGCCCCTTATTAACTTATTTATTTGTAGCACATAAGCAAAACGCTCAGACACATCGATTTTTAGAATAATCATAGTATATTAAAGCATCAATGTTTCGAACTTTACGCAATCACTCTTCAGGTGACAGTCATAACTTTAATTTTTTTGAATGGGAAATTACGTTATGTGACACCTCATTTAAAAGCTTTTGAAATACTTATTACTGAGAAAACTAATAAGAATTTTTTAAAAATTTAAAGGCGAAATGAAAAATTACATTCTTCCCGAGGGCCGAAAGTCCCTAAAAACTTCTATAATGTTTATTACAATAATAAGTTACAGGAGTGACAGCAAAGAGATCATTTATTAGGATTTTTAATTTCAAATATTATATTATTCAGAAGACACTTCTTGTTTATTCTAAAGGACTTTTGAACCTCGGTTAGAATATAGTCTTTGATTCTGCGTTGAAAGTTTTCAAAATTACTCAGTAGTTTTCTTAGGATTCGAAAAAAATGAATGCATTTAAAAAGCATTTGACCGAAATTTTGTTATAGATTTTTATAATCAGTATTTCAAAAGCTTTTAAATGAGGTGTCACATAATGTACTTTCTCCTTTAAAATATCAAAGTTATGAGTGTCACCTGAAGAGTGGTCGCGTAAAGTTCGAAACATTGATGCTATAATATACTATAATTATATTAAAATTGACCTGTCCAAGCGTTTTGCTTCTGTGCTAAAAATAAATGAGTTAATATGGGGGTAACACTTATTCCAGCGCCCTGTATGAAGATTAACTGTTCACTTGTTACTCGATAAATTAAAAATTTATTATAAACATGAAATAACTTACTTTTCGGTAGAAGTTGGTTTTTCTGAGAAGTCCGTTCTGAATTGCTTCTTCAGAGCGTTGAATCTATTTGCACAGAATGCATGGTATCCAATATCAGAATTTATGTCTTCGGGAATATTTACATCCTGGTATTTTAACCCATGCTTTTTTCTGTGTGCCAATGTAATACTAAATTTGGCTATATTTTTATCATGAAATGGAAGAATATTTTCTTCCGTCTTTATCTCGCAAATGAAACAAATTTTTTGTCCACAAAGGTTCTCTTCCATGGTCTAAAAGTCGAAAAGAACTTTAACAAAATCACCATTGTGTGTAACACGTATTATAGTGCATTATTTGTAAATGCACGTTAAAAGTTTCTTATTCCTTGCAGGAGCAAAACGGGTTTTATATTTCTATCCCAGTGGAAATTTTTATTGGTAAATATCTGAATATATTTGAAAATCTCTGAAAAACTTTCAGAACTATTCCGAAAATATATGTATGTTTAAAAAGTTAATTGTTATTAGTCCAGAAAGCCACTGCGCATCCGCTAGGAAAAATATTCTAATTCGGATTTTTTGCACAATATTACTCAAAAAGGACTCCTTTTAATAAATTTGCATGTTGCCAGGACCAAAAGGTGGTCAAAAATTTTTTAAACGTTTTTTTATTTTTCTCCTAAACATATTTTTTTGCATGGAAAAAAGTTTTTTTTTGGTTTTTTGGATCATTCCAAACAGAGAAGGTCTTTAGTGACTTTTCTCTAAAAATGATAGTTTTTGACATATATAAGCGACTATTTCACTAGTAGACTGTTTTTAACTGATAAAACGGCATAACAACGCTTCGTTTTCTACTGACAAAACTCCTTAACGACGTGATTTCTCAGCGACAAAATTATGACAGATCTGTCACGAAAGTCTCTGGTAATAAAAAATAAATAAAGATTATATTTCGTTAATATTGTGCATTAATTGTCTCGTGAAATAGTCTTGTCGAATATCACTCGAGAGAAAATTATTTCCGGCAAAATTTTCTCCTGGTTTCATTCAAGTTCGTTGCCTTTTGATAATTTTCGCTTATGAAATTTTGACAAAATCACTCGACTGACGTCTCGTGATTTAAGTCAAAATTTCATTCGCGAAAATTGCCAGGCAACAAACTTTCATACCAGTCGAAAATATTGCCGGCAAAATTTTCTCTCTTGTGATATTATATACGATTAAAAATTGAAAAATTGCGAAATCGGCCATTTTTAACCCTTAAAAACTATGTGAAGAACTGAAAATTTGAATGTTGCCAAGGTAGGTAGATATTCTTTAAACATCGGTTGATGAAATTCCGAAGAGTTTTTTGCAATATAATATTCAAAACTCCTTTGTTTTTTAATTGCAAATCAAGCTACTATTTTCCACCGACAGACCGACAGTATGGTACAAATGAAAGGAATAAATTCGTTATTTCATAAACCGGCGACTTTAACTAAAAATCCTGAAACAGGTCGATTTTTATTTTTAAGTTATGATATTGTGGCATATATGGTATACTAGTGACGTCATCCGTCTGGGCGTGATGACGTAATCGATGATTTTTTTTAAATGAGAATAGGAGTCTTGTGGTAGCTCATTTGAAAGGTTCTTCAATTATCTATTCAGTAATGTAAACATTTACATAATTATTTATACAGGGTGTCCTTCTACTTCTTTTTTTGTCAAATAATTTAATTTAATAAAAAAATTTTGGACACCCTGTATAAATAATTATGTAAATGTTTATATTACTGAATAGAGAATTGACGAACCTTTCAAATGAGCTAGCACACGACCCCTATTCTCATTTAAAAAAATCATCGATTACGTCATCACATCCAGATGGATGACGTCACTAGTATACCATATATGCCAAAATATCATAACTTAAAAATAAAAATCGACCTGTTTCGGGATTTTTCCTTAAAGTCGCCGGTTTACAAAGTAAACTCAGTCTTATAAACCCAAACGTACAAGATTCAAAACATCTGATTAGAGAAATCAAAAGCATGTACAGTCACAATTAAAACGCGGTCAAATAAAACAAAACCAACAAAACAAACACAACTATGTACTTATAGTCGAGGAAATGAAGCATTTTGGTTCGCAATTTTTTCGTCCAGCATGGATTTACTTGAAATTTTTACAGAAGGTAGGGTATAGTCCAAAGATCATTTTATATATCATACCGCTGTACGCTAAAACCTTGGGGGCGGTTGCCACCCCATCTCGGGGGTGGGAATTTTTTATTACATGTTAACCATGTAAATCGATGTTAAAAGTAATTCTAAGAAAAAAATGTTTTTTACATTTTCTTGGTAAAACTAATATTTTTTGAGTTATTCGCGCTTGAAAGTAACATCTGTGACGAAAAATCGACTTTTTTAGAGGGTTTTTTGAGAATACCTCGAAAAATATGCATATTATCAAAAAAACTGTAAATATCAAAATTGTATCTTTTAGTAACACAAACCAAGTTCTTTTTCTATAATATCTTTAAGACCAATACAAACCGAGATACGGCACGTTAAAAGTTATCTTTTTTCGTCAAATGCATAATTTGAAATATTCAAAGCCAAATAACGGGAAAACTTTGCAGTTTTCTAGGAAAACTTAAATATTATTTTTTCAAGTATATAATTAGTCCTTTCAAAAAATAATAATAAAAAGTTTCTAGCATGAAAATTGAGTAACTTATGATCAAAAAAGGTCGGTACCTGCTTTTCTCTACGAAACAATTAGTGAAAACAACCCCTTAACTACCCTCCTAATTAAAAATTGGTCTTCACCTTTCTATAATTCCTTTTATATTTATATATTTATATTATCAATACACCCAAGAGGTTTGACCTATTTAAAAGGCCAAATTTTAGAAAAATTTGTGTTTAAAGAAAAATTGATTTTTTGCAAATTTGTATTTTTGACCTTTTACTTCAAAATATCTCCGAAAATACTGGAGATAGTGAATAGTTAGCGAGATGTAGCTGTTTAAAACCTATATTTACCAGCAAACACCCATTTATTCGAGCCCTTTAAACTCACCCCAACTAAGGGATCTAACGGAATTTAGTTTACACAATCTTACAGCTCTTTAAAAATCCAATAAAATCATTTTTGAAAAAACTTTTTATCGCCAAAAACAAAGGTGCTATGTTTATAAAACAATTTTTTTTTTGAAAAATTCGAATAGTCCGCTTATGGATCATTTTCAATGTATGTATAATACCACAGAACCGGTTCGTATACTGGAAGATGACTAAAAAACTATTTGTAAATTCTTAATTTTGTGTAAATAAATGTTTCTGTAATTAAAAAACTCTAACAAGAAGTAAAACCACTTCTATGTAAATTGGTATATTTATTAAAACTTAAAAATCCCAATGGATTGAATAAAATATGTCCAATTCAGAACGTTTTCAGACCTATCGGTCCATCATCAGTGAATCTACAATAAAATAAGTAATCCCACTATTAGAATTGAAAGATGGTTGAAATTTTTAAAAAGCTAAAAATGTGGTTAGATTACTTACGTGCATACTTGCTAAATAGCCCCAGAACCAAACAATGGTTGAATTTAAAATTCAATTTACATTATTTAAAAATAATATTCAACAGGCTAAACGCCGATGTTACAGGATATTGCCTATGGGAACATGGTGAAACCCTACCAAAAACCTCAATCAACCATCTTAGGCCAACTTTGACTATAAAGTGACACTAGTGTGTATGAACTGTTTGAAGTGACATTGACAGTAGAGAAAAAGGTAGTCGATTTTAAAGTTAATTAACCAAAAGGTCATGACCCACAACAAATGATAAAAATTTTAATATCTGAAAATGTCTAACATTTTAAATCTATTGGTTATTGAAAAGAACTTGTGATATACAAAATTAATTTAGAATATAAGATTATTTATATTGACTGTATACCATAACATTAGATTGATCAGATTGATATAAAGAAAGTTGAGCTGCTGTCAATAATGATAAAAAGATAAAAATAGATGAAGGTGAGAGAAGAGAAAGAATCAGTATTAGTTGGAATGTTATTGTACAAAATGAATAAATTGGTAGGCAATTTAATCTAGTCTATATTGTATTGGTGGTTGTATATGTAAAAGGAAAATATTGTTATTTAAAAAATAAATGCAAATTTTTGTAAATAATGGATTTGAGTTAGGATACAGTCAAATAATTAAAAGTGTGTAATATGTGAATGAAAAAGAATTGTAATTATTATGAGATGTTTTATTTTTTAATTTTATTTCAAAAGTTTTGAGAGAATTCTTGTGACAAAGTTAGGGTATGTGAAGTTAGAGATAAAGAAAAGTATGATTATAGCTGTTAAGTCCAGTTGATACACGAATGAAATTAAAATGAAAATAATATTGAAAGTGTACTGAATAAAATAAAACCAAAGTAAGAAAAAGAATATTGATATAATTTAATTGTAATGATAATGGATCTGAATGTGAGAACTGAAATTAAGTGATGTGATGTTAGTTGGAGAGGTAAAAATTTTCTTGGAAAAGTCAAAGACAAAAAGTAGAGGGCTGTGGTGTAGGGTGTAAAGACAAGAATTTTAAGGGAAAGAGAGGGATAAAGAAAAGATGAGGTGTGGAATTAAACTGAACGAAGTAATGAAATGAAAAAGAAGTAAAAAGATAGTAGGGTGAATTAATGAGGTGATGGTTAATAGGGTTCAGTAGTTAATAATGTTAGTCGGGTAAAGGAGTTTGAAACAGTGAAGGATTGAGGAAATTTTGAAAAAGAAGGGAGAGAAAGTTGAAAGAGAAAGAATAGGATAAAAAGAGGAAGTTGAAAAATAGGAATTATGAGAATAATTGGCGGTGAATGGGGACAAAGTTGCGGTTAAGGGATGTTTGTCTATTGACACAGTTGGGACTCTTCTTCATGTCCTTGCCAATCTCCAAATCTTCGTATAAGTCTAAACGGAGTGTATTGTTTTGTTGAATATTGTGTATCAACTGGACACCTTCAGGAATCTTAAGTTCATGTTTATTGACTTTTAAATGGTGTGAAAAGGCAGAAGTGGTATCTCTCTTGCTGTGTTCAGCAGATCGGGTAGAAAGGGATCTGTAAGTTCTGCCGATGTAGGTGGCATCACAATCTGAACAAGAGAGTCTGTATACCCCACTACGGTTCATATAATGGATAGGATCTTTGGTATTAGTTAAACTTTTGCTGAGAGTGTTATTAACTTTGAAAGATATTTTTATGTTGTCACAAGAATTGGAAATGATATGTTTGACTCTTTCAGATAATTTAGAGTTATTGAATGGTAAGGAGGCATAGATGGGAGTAGTTGTGGAAGATGTAGAGAAAGCGGATTGTTGTAGTAATTTGAGTTCTCTTTTTTGTTGAAGTTTAGTGATGATGTCTGGGTCATAACCATTGTTGACTGCAATCTGTTTGATAATATTCAACTCATTGTTGAATTCAGTTACGGATAAAGGAATAGAGTTTAATCTATGTATAAAACTGCGAAAAGCAGAGAGTTTATATGATAAAGGGTGATTAGAAGTAGAATGGATAACATGATCTGTCTGTGTTGGTTTACGGTAGATACCAAAGTTGAAGTGGTCATGTAGTCTGGTAATAGATAAATCCAGAAAGTTAATGGAGTTAGAAGATTCTAGTTCCATGGTAAAGGTGATATTAGGATGGATTTGATTAATTTTGTGAAGTAAGTTGTGAGCTGAATCAGAGTTACCAGAAATGAGGACTAAATGTCATCAACATAACGGAACCAGTGTAAGATCTCTGGATTTTTTATGATATAGTTGGATTCTAAGTGATCCATAAAAACATCAGCTAAGAAAGGGGATAAGCAACTACCCATTGCTAAACCGTCAGGTTGTTGATAAAAGTTGTTATTAAAAACAAAGTAATCTTGAGATAGACAAATTTTGAGAATGTTTATAATAGACGAAGTGGTGGTGGAAGTGACAGAATTATTTAAGAGGAGTGAATTAACCAGACTAATCGATTCATTTTTTGGTACTGAAGTAAATAAATTGCTAACATCAAAAGAAAGCATAACAATATTTGGATTAAGATTGACAAGTTGAAGTTTTTCAACTAATTGGCGAGAATTCAAAACAGTAAACTGTGGGGTAAAGTTGATAAAGTTTTTAATGGTGTTAAGAATGAATTTAGATAAAATAGAAACTGGAGTGTTAATGAAGCTGACAACGGGACGAATAGGAATGTCAACTTTGTGTATCTTTGGTAAACCGTATAACCTGGGGGTGAGTGGATTTGATGGAATTTTAGTATATGGTGCTTCAAATTCAGAAAAGAATTCAGTAAATTGCTTTAAGTTGGTTTTCATCTTCGAAACAAAAGATTTAGAGGGATCAACGGGAAGAGAAGTAAAGTTATTGTTGTCTAGGAAAGAGGTGACTTTGTCAATGTATAATTGTTGGTCTAAAATAACAAGGCAGTTACCCTTATCTGCTTTGCTGAAGATGAGGTGGTGGTTTTGGATCTTATTTTTGATAGATTTGAGTGTGGAGAGAAGGGATTTAGACTTATTATATGAGAAATTGGGAAAAGAGAGAGATGAAGAAGTTTGTGTAGAAGTAGAAGGGGAACTGATGTTGGTAGGGAACTTCCCTTTTAGTTTCTGTAATTCTTTAACTATATTTTTTTTCTATATTAAATTATCTCTTATAAAAATTGTAATGTTATTAAGGGAGGTTTTTAAGGGTTGAAATAATATGATATTAGATATATCTTAAAGCATAAAACAATCATTATTTAACCAGTCAAAACCAAATTTTACCCACAATAAAGTTAACAATGTTTTTATATAATTTTTGACAATAAGGGGTAGTTTACACCCCTAAAAATAATCATCTTCCTTAAGCATGATATAGAATATGAAGAAAAGGGTTAGATGATCCTATTCTCAAATTTTTATGTCAATCGATGCAAGCCGAAATTATTCTTTTATGATAAGTAAATTTTTTATATATAGCTCCAACAAGGGTGGGTTTAAAGGTTGAAATATGATAGTATATCTTAAAGCATAAAACAATCGTTATGTAACTAATAAGAACCAAGTGTTTACAATATTAAAGTTTAAAATGTTATTTTTTAATTTTTTATAATTAGGGGTAGTTTTCACCCTTAAAAAATCAAAAGCGTACAACGGCTCAATATAGATAATGAACTAGAGGGTAAAATGAGCCTAATCCCAAATATTTGTACAAATCGATGCTGGACGAAAAAATTGCGAGGTTTTGCCATTTTTTCAGTTTTATTTCCTCGACTATTAATGGTATATTACAATTTTGTAACGCGTCTCTAACTATCTAACCAAATATTTTGAGACAAAATTCGTACGAAAATGTTCAAAAACCCCCATATATCATTATTTTTATTTACAACCCAAAATAATTGTCACCTTGAGGTCGAAAAATGTAAAAGGGGTGTTCCTTCATAAACAAATCCAGGAAAAAGATTAAAACAAATACAATAATCTGACTCACATAAATACCACAATACGTCAAACATTTCTTCCACACTTCAGCAAACACCAAAATCTACCAGATTCTTTAAAATTGGTTGTTTAGGACAGTAAACAACTTTATCAATTATTTATACAGGAGTTTTGGATATTTGGTGTTAGGTATTTTACACAATGTAAAAATAAATAAAAGGATAGAAATTTACAACATACAATATTTTGACAACTTATTTATTGATAGGTTTTGATTGTTGGTAGGGTAACGGTAGGGTATAAGTAGGTACATATTTATTTCGAAGGTAATAATTTCTTTGAAGGTAGCTGGCTATTTGGTATTTATTTTTATGATAAAATTTGGGTTACCCGGAAGAGCTCAGTCGTAAATAAATGAGTAAGTTAGTCTTTATCTATTTCCGATGAACAAGAGCAATAAATAAGCAATTTTAAAATCCATTTTGAGAGAAACGATATAAATGTTAAGGCGCGTATCCATTATGTTGGTGCTCCTTGCTCCGTGTAACTGCTCCAAAGGATACAGCATGCACTCCTTTACAATAAATCGCCACATTTGATCGCCGATTGGAGCGCCGCTCTGGGAGCACCAACGTATATCCACATCTACTATGTGGAGCAGGTACACGGAGCACTAACGTAATGGATATGTGCCTTTATAGATACACTCTGGGCCAAAATTAACCGGCCACCTTAAAAATGGGTCATTTTTGATGTCTTATAATATCTCCTAAACCTGTTGTTCGATTTAAGTGATTTTTTTAATATGTTATAGCCTTATTCCTTGACAATATCGTTATAATAATATTGTTGCTAAATAAGTAAATTTTCATTGTATACCGGGTGTACGAATCAAACTGTGTTTTTTTCTTAAAGTTTGCATCACCCTGTGGAATAGAAATAGAAATAGAAATATTTATTCATCCTTTTAAGACATTTTTACAAATGTATAGGACAGGTCATATACAGTAATATAACTGTTACAAGCTAACATTGTTTAGCTACACAATTTTTTATAGGTACCTAACACCTAACACATATTATAAAATAACATATTTAGACTAACATTTTTAGACATTTTAGACTTTGTATACACAAAACAATTTATACATAAAAAATAAAATAGTGTAAAATAGTTTATAGGCTATCGTCAAGGAATTCTTTGACGGAATAGTAGCATTTGGCTAATAATAAATTTTTGATTTTATTTTTGTAACTGTTAAAACTAGCAATCTCCTGCATTTCATCGGGAAGTTTATTGTACAATTTCATTCCCATAAATTTAAAACTATTTTCTAATCTTGATGTTTTAAACTGGGGTATTCGGAGCTTATTACAATTTCTTGTATGGTAATCAATATTCTAGCATTTATAGAATACTGAAATTAAAACCTAACTATAGCCTCATGCTTTCTCAACATTTTATTGTTTGACTGATTTGCTTATGTTGGATAATAAAAAAGTTAGGTGCTTTAACAACTAGACATGTTTTTTATCAATGTTTTTAAAAAAATTTGGCAAAGTTTAAGAAAAAATAATGACAGTTTGCTTTATCGACTTATGTCCGCAAATGCTTCGTTTCCGAGATATGAGGTGTTGAAATTTTTCTGACAAACTGACGATTTATTTATTGCTTTAAAACCGGTTGAGATATGCAAATTTAATTTGGTGGTTTTTAAGAGGTAGGTATTGCATATTCTTTGACATACAATTAAAAATTGAATATTCACCATTGGTGCGCATAAGGGTAATATGAGCAATCATATTACTCGTATGCGCGCCAATGGTGAATATTAAATGCTTAATTGTATGCAAAAAAAATGTGTAATAACTACCTCTTAAAAACCACCAAATTTCATGTGCATGTCTGAACCGGTTTTAAAGTAATAAATAAATCGTCAGTTTATCAGAAAAATTTCAACACCCCCTATCTCAAAAACGAAGCATTTGCGGACATAAGTTTATATAGCAAACTGTCATTATGTTTTCATGCAAAATTACCCCTTAAACTTTGCCAAAATTTTTTAAAAACACCTTGTATTGATAAAAGTCATGTCTAGTTGTTAAAGCACCTAACTTTTTTATTATCCAATATAAGCGAATCAATCAAACAAAAAAATGTTGAGAAAGCATAGGGCTACAGTTAGGTTTTAATATCAGTATTCTAAAAATGCTAGAATATTCCACAGGGTGATGGAAACTTTAAGAAAAAAACACAGTTTGATTCGTACACCCGGTACAGGCGGTATACAATGAAAATTTACCTGTTTAGCAACAATATTATTATAACGATATTGTCAAGGAATAAGGCTGTAACATATTAAAAAAATTACTTAAATAAGACAACAGGTTTAGGAGATATAAGACATCAAAAATGACCCATTTTTAAGGTGGGTTAATTTTGGCCCAGAGTGTATGTTAATATTCATATTCATTTCTTTACGATTTGGAAGCCAAAATGTTTAAAACCAATAGATTATTTTGGAAGTATCTTCTTTAAAAAATAGCAGTTCTGGACAGACTAATAAGACCATTGTTTAAAAAAGTCTTTTTAAACAATGATAAGACTTAGGAAAAAGCTTTCTATTCATATTTTTCAACAACAAAGTTGAATACTAATCAATATTCGAACTACTACTACTACAATCGCTTTACAGCGTTCTTCGATCATAGCCCTGGAGGGATTTTTCTTACCTCTAGTTCTAGTTCTTTTCCAATTCCCTCCCTCCAGCTTCACGGCCTTCCTCTTTTCCTTCTCCCTTGTCGTGTCCTCGCCAAAATCTGTTTAGGGATCCTGTCATCTGGCATTCTCTGTACATGGCCATACCATATTAGTTGTTTTTATGTCATCGGTTATTATTGTATGTGCGACTCCCATTATTTCTCGTATTATTTCATTTGGTATCCGATCTCTTCTAACATTTTCTCTGTTCTTTGTTTCAATGGCCAACCTTTGCCAAATGTGATTACACTTTTAAATATGGTATTGTTTTGGTATGTTTCTGTCTTTTATAGCAGCACAAGTGTTCCATCTTGAGTTATCTTCATGCCCAGGTACTTATATTCATCACAGTATTTAGTATGTCTACCCCATCGTCTAATGTAATGTACTGCTTTGTCCCTCACATACACTTGGCTTCAATTCTCTTAATGTTGACTTCGAAACACATTTGTTATAATATTCTTCTATTAGCTTCCGCGTCATGTAACTCAAGTCGTTATGATCCTGAGCAATCAGAATTTTGTCATCAGCGAAACATAAATTGTATAGTACTGTCTCCTCATTGAGAGGGATTCCCATGCCATTACATTTTCTTTTCCACAGCTTGAGTGCTTGTTCCAGATAAATTTTGAAAAGGGTAGGTGAAATGCAACAACTCTGCTTCATTCCTTTCGGGACTTTAAATCCCTCAAACATCCTTGATCCAGTTTTAATTTTTGCAGTCGTTCCATTATACATACCTACTTTGGACTGCTTTGATAAGACTATGATTAATGTTGGTTTGCTGTGGGGTTGACCATAGTTTACTGAGGGGCACACTGTTGAACTATTCTACGAATATCCTATGATGTGGGTAATAATAATTAAGATATTATGGTATTAGGTAACGTACATGGAACTTTAAAGGTACTAATTTATATAAGATCTTGCGATTGTATCCTGAAAAAGAACAAGCTGAATATTGCTGAGAATATTTTTTTAGACAATAAAAAAGGTGCAAAAAGTTTGCCATTCCTACTCCCTGGCTTCCGCCCAAACCCCCCTTGTAGGGGAAAACGGAAAATATTGATTTGCCAAGAAATGGCATAATTTCCTCTTCTTCCTCTTTATAAGCAATTTTGCTTGTTCATTGGCAGATTGATACCTCTATGGATAGTTATCACTCCATCTTTTGCACGTTCGGCCGATATTTCTTCCATCGATTGATGATTTATCTCTTACTATTTTGACCACACAGGTCTCTCCTATTCTGGTGGATATTCCATTCTTTTTTCTATAGTGTCTCAAATTGAAAAGGATTTATAGGTCCCAAATTAACTAAAAGAACATGTTTCAGTTTCAATCGCCCCTACGTGTTTGGGTATCACTCCAAACACTCCTTGGCAGTGGCACACCCATGCAGGAGGAATATTTGGGAGTTACCAGTTACCTTCAGGGCATGTGAAAAAAACGTAAAGAATAGAAAGGAAAATGCACAAAATCTTTCACAAACAACACAGAAAAATTTTTGGTGCCCAAGACAAACACCAAACACCCCCCTCCCGCCTCCAGAGAAAAATTGTAGCTGAGCTATTATTGCTCCTTGGATGTGTCGCGTTTTTCCAAGTTTATGATTTGGTCACCCTATACTAGATACTTAGTTTATGGAAGTGTTAATAGTGAGGCCACATTTGGTATATTCTTCACGAAATTTCGAAGGATATAATAAATCTCTACTTCATCCTCTGCGAGAATAACCTAGTCAGTGTGCAGTGAGAATTACAAGTAATCTTGCTAATTATAAAGAAATTTCGAATTTATTGCCATTAAATTTGTGATAAGCTTAATGGAATAATTGTAGAATAGGTATGCAGCCCATTGTGTTTTAAACCCATGCAATCCAATTTGGCTTAAGACTGGATGTTTTCTTTCTCAAATAAATCAGCTTTTTCACTATACCCTACAACTATTAAGAACTAACAAAAAAGTTATAATGTAGCTTTTGATATTAATCGAAAATAGTAAAAAATATTTCATACATTCTTCAGCTTCAAAATAAGATAAAGAATACATACCTACACATATATAAGAAATTTCAGATATCGTGAGCGTGAGAAAAGAGTGACATTGACTTTGGGAATTCTACCTTCGATACGATGCCGATCTCAATAGACTAAGAGCCCGTACACAATGCAGAACCTAACGCCGCGTTTTACGTGATAAACTCTAACGCCGCCTTTCAAGTTACCAAGGAAAACAGGTAAATAGCAGCGTTAAGGTCCGCGTTAAGCGCTCTAACGAATTTAACATTAACGCAAAAGAAACGAATATGAAAATATCAGTCCAAAAAACAAAAAGCTTAGTAATATCCAAAGAACAACCAATAAGATGCCAATTGGCGTTAGACAATCAAATTATACAACAAGTGATGACTTTCAAACACCTGTAAATTAATCTATCAGCTGAAAACAATATCGAAGAAGAGGTAAAAGACCAAATAATTGAAGCCAGTAGAACGACCGAATGCCTAACACGTTCGGTGACCATCTTGAACAAGCGACACTTCGCTGGTACCACGTACTTAAATCGTTCCTTTAGTAACACAGTACTACTGACGCCACTTATATGTCATCGGTACCTTTGATAAAACCTTCGCGACGCTGCTTGTGCGTTAAACAAGTTGGAAAAACAAACACCTAAGAGTGGAAACAAAGGCCCGAATATATGTCAGCTCTACGGCCAATTATGATTTACACGGCCCAAACAAGACCAGACACAAGCGAAATACAAAGACATCTGTAGAGCAACAAAATGAGGATCTTAAGAAGGATAGAAGAACAACAAGACAGGGTAAGAAGTAAAGAAATCAGAAGCATATGCGGGGTAGACAATATAAATACCTGAGTAAAGAACAGAAAAGAATAGTGGAATCAACACAATAAGCAGGATGTCTGAATCAAGGATAGTAAGGATAGCCAGGCACAAGTCACCGCTAGGCAAAAAGAGTATAGGACGTCTAAAGAAAAGATGGTACAATTTAGGGGCAGAATAAAACGCACCGTTGAAGAATACATAAGCAGGATGTCTGAATCAAGGATCCCAGATAGCATGTAAACTTGTGGCAAGTTTGATTCTTCTTTGATTTTTCATTGCTGTGTCAAATATGACGAGGCAAGTTTGTGACAAGTTTGCTGCAATATTGTTATGACAAAGATGATTATTCAAGTTTGTAGTAACTTTGCTGCAAGCTTAGCTTTGCACAGCCCCATTCGATTCGGTTTTCGTTGAAAAAGTTATCTCAAAAGGGAATATTTGCTCCAGTCCAAATTGCACAGTATTTAAGAAAATCAAAATATTTGAAAATAATTCAACATATTTTCGCAGATTTTGTAAATAGGAGGGAATTTTTTGATAAAAGTGAGAATTTTTAAGGTAAGTTGAAGGAAAAAACTTACTCGACGGCTGGCAACCCTGGCAACACGGGAAAAATAATCTGCTACGCGTACGCGGTGATAATTTGTTGTTGTGGTTATGACACGTTATGTTTTATGTTGAATGTTGATATTTTTCTTCAAGTTTTTTACAACTTAAATTTTCCGTACAATTTTCCGAGACTATTACCTTAATTATTATTACTAAGCATCGGAATCTGAAGCTAGGGTGTTTAAGTTCCAATGAATAATTTTATACAATAGATTGTATTTTAGTTGAATGATTAATAAATAGTTATATAAAATGGTAATTGTTATTTTATTCACATTGTTTTATTCAAATTGTGGCTAATATGTCAAAATAAACCTTAATCAAGTTTGTATGAGCTTTGAAAAAACAAACATCATGCAACAAAACAAAACAAACCTTCAGCAAGTTTGCTATATCAAGTTTGTATAAGGTTTGGAAAAACAAACTTCATGCAAGTTTATCACACTGTAACTAGAAAATTTGATCTAAACTTGCTGCAAGTTTGCAGAGTTGCCATGGCAAACTTACAGCAAGCCTTTAAGGTGATACAGTAGCGATCAACAGGTAGCCAAAACGCGTTCCAAGATTATAGCTGTAATTTTGAATATTTTTTCGAGATATTTGGCACACGTATTCGTAATATAATAAAGAATGGCGGTACAGAGCCCAATTTGAAAAATATATTAATATGTGGAAATTACTCTGTAATTAAATACGATATTAAAAAAACGAGCCTGTACCGCCATTAAGAAGAACAAAAAAATACACTTTCTTCAAATAAACTTTTTTATCCGATAGTAGAAGGGCTATGTTTCTATGACTATAGGTATAGGGAAATCAATGTGTTAGAGAGAGAAGTACCTTTCCAATGACTAAGAGTGAGATAGATGCTGACGTCACAGCGATGGAATAGTGTAGTTATTTTCCACTAGATGGCGCCACCAATCCGCCATTTTTATTCCATTTCAGTATTTTTCCATTTCAACGGCACTAAAGCATATCTCCGTTGTTATTGGTCTGATCGTGACGTGTGAGGTATCATCGGAAAGGGGAGGGGGTAACGAATACGTTAACACAAAAAACAAAGATGGCGGCATAGCCAAAACGGCACTAAAGCATATCTCCGTTGTTATTGGTCCGATCGTGACATGTGAGGTATCATAGGAAAGCGGAGGGGGTAACGAATACGTTAACACAAAAAACAAAGATGGCGGCATAGCCAAAACGGCACTAAAGCATATCTCCGTTGTTATTGGTCCGATCGTGACATGTGAGGTATCATAGGAAAGGGGAGGGGGTAATGAATACGTTAACACAAAAAACAAAGATGGCGGCATAGCCAAAACGGCACTAAAGCATATCTCCGTTGTTATTGGTCCGACGTGTGAGGTATTGGAAAGGGGGGTGTTGGATCGTGACGTACAAAGGGATCGTTGGAAAGAAGCACGTTACATATACTATATTTTATCTACGACCATAACATAATATGTTATTTAAACCAATCACGTGCAGAAATCTAAGCATTACGAGTTGCATACTATATTTTATCTACGACCGTAACATATTCGGCATTTTTATTCCAATTCGCCATTTTTATTCAAATTCGCCATTTTTATTCAAATTCACCATTTTTAACCCAATTTTCCTTGACATTACATCGAAGAAATCTACCATAGTTTACCTATTAGCCGCTGGATGACGCCATTTTTAGTCAATTTTTATTCAAATTCGCCATTTTTATCCAATTTTCCTTGACATTACGTCGAAGAAATCTACCATAATTCAGCTATTATCCGATAGTTGGCGCTATACATCTCGTTAGCATTGGTCTGATTGGAGATTGTGGTACGTTAAAGGTGTGGGTAGTAACGAATATGTTATTTAATACATAAACTATCCGTTGCAGCTGCATACTATATTTTATCTACGACCATAATATGTTATTTAAACCAATCACGTGCAGAAATCTAAGCATTACGAGTTGCATACTATATTTTATATACGACCGTAACGTAATTTATGTTTAAGCGGTGGTAGCATTACAGTGCCTAAACGGCTTAACGTAGAGAGGCATAGACGTAAGGAGAGAAATGGACAATAAAGGTTGTAGGTATGCCTAAATGGCTTAACGTAGAGAGGCATAGACAATAAAAGTTGTAGGTCTGTAGTGCCTAAACGGCTTAACGTAGAGAGGCATAGACGTAAGTAGAGACATGGGCAATAAAGGTTGTAGGCATGCCTAAATGGCTTAACGTAGAGAGGCATAGAAAATAAAAGTTGTAGGTATGTAGTGCCCACCGGTATGGGCGCACAAAAAAAAATGTCCCTAGATCTACTGACAAACTGGGCATTTCGCAACATCTGGCAACAGCGCCTCCCATAAGAGCCTGTGTATTAGAGTTAGATAGAAAATCAATTTTTCCCCAGATGCTGGGGAAATTTTAAAAAAAATTTAAGGTCCATTCTGCTCATTTTTGTCTCGTTTTGTGGTGGAGGTCCGACTTGTACGTCACGATTGGGTTAATAAAATCGAAGATATAACTAATGCCCATTTGGTTGTATCCTGAAAATACGTAACTAAAGCCCCTGATAACGTATAAGATATAATAGAAGCATTATTTTGATATGTCCAATCCATCCCTCTCTGAGAGATATGCGAGGCATCATGTGATTTAACAAATTGAATAATATAGAAAAATTAAACATAACATCATGCCATAAAGGCATTAGATACAAATGATTTAACCAACAGACACAGAAAAATCAAATACAGCATCATGTTAAAAGGACCTTAGTTACGTATCTTCGGTCCTATTGGTCCAATAGTGACATACGAGTTGTCAAATGATTTAACCAATAGAGTACAGTGACAAAAAAAATAAAATACATCATGTCAAAAGGCCCTAGATATGTATTTTCGGTCCAATCGTAACTTACAGTACCTCAACCAATAGAATACGGCATAAAAATCAAGTACATCAGCATGTCAAAAAGGCTTTAGTTACGTATTTTCACAATACAGCCAAAAGGGCATTAGTTATACATCTTCGGCCGTATTGAAACAATCGTGACGTCCAACCAATAAAATACAATGGCATAAAAATCAAATACACAGCATGTCAAAAAGGCTTTAGTATTTTCGTTTCTACTGAGAAACATCCAAATCTTTTGTATACTATTATACACACAGGCGTTCTTTCATTATGTCCAATCTAGTAAACCTCTTATTTTTAACGTGCAACTCTCAATATTTACATTATCTCTCCCTAGAAAATGTCAGTGTATGGAACACAAATATATGCAATCCACCAATTGCCAAATCTATCACTATATTGCTAATACCTACAATACATATCAGATAAATTCTTTCTGTAAGTCCAGACCACCTATATTTCCCACATTATTTTCAAACCAGATTTAGAGAAATCGAACTCCTATTGGTCAAATGAAAAAATTCAACACGTTAAAAGGACCTTAGTTACATATTTTCAGTCCTATTGGTCCACATGATTATTTAACAGAATAGGATGACACAGAAAAATGAAATTTTCCTCCCCGTAGATCTGCTAATATGGGAAAAATATTGTATTAGAAATTTTATTTAATTTTTGTTTAATAGCTAAATGATATATGGAAAAATATTAGAAACTTTGCTTAATTGCAAAGCAATTAGAATGTAATTTAAAAAAATACTTCACACTAATTGATGGAGAAAATACAATAATTAAAGACCCATCAATATAATTACTGGACTTTGATATAAAAACGAGAAAATCACTGAAAATATTATTACATTAGAGTTTTCAAGACAGCTAAGTACATTTGGTATATTGCAGTAAATATAGAAGTAAGTACTATTTTTACTTTATTCTGATATTTTATTTATATTCACACCTTGTTATATGTCATTTTTTCGATAAAATTAAACTAAAATAATTTTGTGACCTTTTTTTCTCTTAAATACATGATTTTTCTGTTTTATTTTTTAGTAGTTCTCGATATTTTTTCGTTTCGTGACTATGTAGTTTTATTGCTCTTTGTACATTATTGCCTCTTTTTTGTAAACACACTGCTTCTCCATTCGTCTGGCGTTTGTCTAACTTCCATAATTCTAATAAATTAACCTGTTAGCAAACTTGTTTCTGTCTTTATCAGAAATATCATCTGACAGCTTTTCCATTCTTTATTTTTTGAAGTGCTTCGAAGAGAGTGAAACTGTGTAGAGCAAAAATAAATTATGTGTCTTTTTTCTTCTGTTTTGTCCAGTGCCCCGTAGCGTTGCATCAGATTAGAATCTCACATTTTCAAGTATTTTATTTATACAAATTATTCAAGTAATTTTCTCAATGAAATTACTCTAATTAAACTAAACTTTTTCTTCTATTAGAGACCCTACTTTTAGATATATTTTTTGTTTTTGTTCTATTCAGAGTCTCGTAGCGGGTTCAAATCTCACACAAGAGGAGCATTTTTTTCTCGATTTTTTCGAAGAGAGTCAAGTTGTGTATAACAAGTTATTATTGTTTTAGATGGATCTAGCAAAAATAAATGCCGTTTCTTCTATTGCAGAGAAAAAAACAAAACAAATAAAAAAAGTGAGTGATTTAACTCCTAATACTCCATTTAAAATAGTAGCAGCCAAGCTGGTCAAGGGAAAGTTCAAAAAACAAATTTTGCTGGAACTAGAGGAGAACGTTGTGTTCCTGCCAGATAGAGTAACAGAAGTGTATACTCCATTCATCACCGAATTTATAAGCAAAAAGTACTCAATAGTGTTTCGAGAACTCATCGATATTGGGTTCCACCACCCAGCGACAACATTTGAAATAATTGAAGACTAGATCTTAGAATAAAATACTCAGTTAGTTCACCTCACTCTTCAACATGAGTTCTCAAGATAGTGGTTATAGTTCATCAAGTTCTATTGTGGTATTCGATGATTCATCAAGTGAAATTAATTATGGTACCGAACTAGACCAAGTTTTAACAAAATTCGAAGAAGCTGTGAAGAATGAACCATACTACTTGTTAGAAGCCTCCTTTCCACTAGATAGTTACATAATTAAAGTTGGTCTATCTCCAGCTAGACAGTTTACGGCATCCGTCATTTTATGTCAACATGCCCTAAAAGAAGAATTATTCTACGGTCGAAGAATTAGTATAGACAAATTTGAGTGGAGTAACATAATTAACCTGTTTTCACAAAAGATGAATGATTTTTTCTATGTAGACGAGTTTGATCCTGTCGAGTTTCAGTGTGGAGACTACTGCAAGATACGACAATTGGTGTTGGATTCAATCAAATTCCTTGTTATTGAAAAACATGGTGTGGAATACTATTTAGATGAAAATGATGTTACGCAAATTCTACAAGTACACCACAGTATAGTGACTCATCGCATATCGTTGTTGGAAAATTTAAACTTTCATGCATATTATACAAATGTTGTATATTTTTTGCAACAGAATTTTTGTACCGATACTAGTTTATATGGCCCGTTTGAAGCTATGACTGCGTTTTGTGAAATTTCTCCAGCAGATACTTTGTTAAGCCATGCTCTGAGAGAATATGTATATTATTATAAAATTAAAGTTGTAAATGACTTGAATAACTTAATGTGTTAATAAATATTATGTATGTAACACTTGTGTTTTATTTTAATGGTCGAATACACCTTTGGTTTGTGCTTTTAATCTTGTATTCTTTTAAGCAATTTTCAAAATCTTCAAATGTGATTATATTTTTGACTACAATATATTTTACACCTTTTGCTTTTTTGATTATATAGGGGAGTGCATTTAGATTTTCACTTTGGAAAAAATCAAACAAGAAAAAACTTTTTGTAATTTCATTAAGAAATGTTCAATAAACAACATACCAAAAAGTTCTACCCGAGAAGTGGGTGCTTCATTTTTTATTAAACAAATGAACAGCAAAGTTAGATGTTTTTTAAATAACTCCGAAAATTTAATTTTTAGAAAAAAAACTGACTTGACCATTGAAAAATTCAGAAAATGTTACAAAAAAACCTTATATAAAGATTTTTCTAAAATTAAATCTCTAGCTTCTGTAATTTTTTATTTATAACGCTAAAGTCCCCCTTCTTACACACATTGGAGCACTGTAAACTAGGGTTGGAAGAAGCGCACGGTTGAGTTTTTGTAACGTAATTCCTTAACTAATGGATCAAAAGAAATTTTACAAATTGGACATGAAAGAAGATAAAATGGTTGCAATAAAAAGAAATAAAATGTATGGACATAAGTACGGTGTGGGCGGAAATTGAGCCTTGCATGAATTTTGTTTAAAAATGATATAAAAATGTGTAACTAATACAATTTTACTTATAAAACTCTCAAATCTGCACAACTTACCTCTCAATCATCTTACTAAACGATGTTTCATTCAAAAAAAAAATCTCGAAAATTTAATTCAAATAATACGATGTCTCAAAAAATGTAATTTTTGAAAACTTCGTAGTTTTATAGAATTCCCACCATTTTAAGACGGTATTACTCAAGTTTGAATAAATCTAATACAATTTTTTGATATTGTTTTAAAGCTTAGAATGTAATCTTTAAAAAACATTGAATTATTGTAGTTTAATAATAAAATAAACAATTTCTTTTTGAGAAAACTAAGAAAGATAACAAAAATGTAATACAAAACCGAAAATTACCAGCTGAAAAATGTATATACAGAGTGATCAATGATATATTATGCAGCAATAACTATGTTTTCAAAAACTATACCAACCAATCTCTTTCATTCTGACTATTTTCCGATGTATTTATACAATTACAACATTATTTACTTACAAAGTTTAAAGCAATGTTGGCTGAATGTCCAAAAAACTGAGTATATTTAGCCTATTTTACAATATTTCTGAAAAACTTCAACGAATTTGTCTATTTACCGAAAAAAAAATCTAATTCACACAGTTTTATTGGAAAAATTTACTATTTCACCATTTTATTCACTGTCTTTTTAATCTGTTGAGTAACATATTTAATTTATTTTGATTTTTATGAAGTTGTCTAACCTCGTGTAATTACGATTTTTTGTAGAATTTGGATTGGTTTTATAGGATTATGATAGGTATGTGTATCTGATAACACAATAATTCCAAAGAGACATTCGTTGTAGCTTAGTGTAAATTGGTCTTCTAATACTAAAACATTATAAACCATAATAGAGTAAAGCAATACAGGAGACTTAAAAAAGTGTTAAAATCTCATGGTACAAAAAAGAAAATGTCTCGAGTGTGAATTTAAAAATGGAGTTACTACAAAAAAGAAGATGGTACATACCTTTGAATATTAAAAAATATTTGAAAAATTTTAATTTTTTTGTAGATTGTGTAGTTAATACTAAAAATTAGTAAGGAAATAAAAATGATTATAAATTAAAAAAATCTTCGACGTTTGTTCTTAGAGCATGTGAAACATTAATAATTACCAAAAAATTTCAGTAGGTACCTTTAAATATTAAAAGTATTTGAAAAATTTTAATTTTTGTAGATTGTGTAGTTAATACTAAAAAATTAGTATGGAAATAAAAATAAATATCAATTAAAAAAATCTTCAGCGTTTGTTCTTAGAGCGTAGTTCGAGTATGCCCGAACTTTCCCGATTCCCAATATATCTACTTCTTCTTCTTCTTGTAGTGCTCATCCATTTTGGATGTTGACGATTATCCTAGAAATATATATACTTTGCATACTAATGCACTGAAAAGATTTGTAGTTGTTGTGCTGCACCACATATATAGATTTTTTAGCCAGAAATTCCTTCACCTTCCTGGTTTTCTTCTACTTTTCTCTGTAAAATTAGTTGCAGCAGTTCATATCTTCGCTCTTTCTTACAATGTGTCGGATGTATTCGATTTTAACTGTTTTATTGTGGGTACCAGCTCTTTTTCTTTTTTAATTCTGAATAAAATAATCTAATTAGTTACGTGATCGGAATAAGATATATACAAAAATAAGAAAAAATGTTTTATTTCTTTGGAATAAAATAAAAAAGCCAAGTTGGTTGACTGGTTTAAAGTATTGCAGTGCAGGGGATTTGAACCTATGGTCCAACACTTACTTATTTTCAATGCAATGTAACAAAGTCTTAAATCACTCGACCAACGTGGCTTTGGAACTTTGCTCTAAAAAACAACGACAATATTCACATGTTATGACATTCCTATTGACAATAAAAAGAAATAAAATGTTTTTCAAATAATATTTTATTCAAAATACTGTTATTTAGAGTGTGAGCTTTATGATTATAAATAAAAAAATCTTTGACGTTTGTTCTTAGAGCATGTGAAACATTAATAATTACCAAAAAATTACGGTACCTTTAAATATTAAAAGTATTTGAAAAATTTTAATTTTTTGTAGATTGTGTAGTTAATACCAAAAATTAGTGTGGAAATAAAAATAAATATCAATTAAAAAAAAATTTTCAGCGTTTGTTCTTAGAGCGTAGTTCGAGTATGCCCGAACTTTCCCGATTTCCCAATATTAGCTGTGAGTTTTGGCATAGGATACCCATATAAAAAGCATGGAAAACGGAAAGTTTCAGCGTTTGTTCTTAGAGCGTAGTTCGAGTATGCCCGAACTTTCCCGATTTCCCAATATTAGCTGTGAGTTTTGGCATAGGATACCCATATAAAAAGCATGGAAAACGGAAAGTTTCAGCGTTTGTTCTTAGAGCGTAGTTCGAGTATGCCCGAACTTTCCCGATTTCCCAATATTAGCTGTGAGTTTTGGCATAGGATACCCATATAAAAAGCATGGAAAACGGAAAGTTTCAGCGTTTGTTCTTAGAGCGTAGTTCGAGTATGCCCGAACTTTCCCGATTTCCCAATATTAGCTGTGAGTTTTGGCATAGGATACCCATATAAAAAGCATGGAAAACGGAAAGTTTCAGCGTTTGTTCTTAGAGCGTAGTTCGAGTATGCCCGAACTTTCCCGATTTCCCAATATTAGCTGTGAGTTTTGGCATAGGATACCCATATAAAAAGCATGGAAAACGGAAAGTTTCAGCGTTTGTTCTTAGAGCGTAGTTCGAGTATGCCCGAACTTTCCCGATTTCCCAATATTAGCTGTGAGTTTTGGCATACGATACCCATATAAAAAGCATGGAAAACGGAAAGTTTCAGCGTTTGTTCTTAGAGCGTAGTTCGAGTATGCCCGAACTTTCCCGATTTCCCAATATTAGCTGTGAGTTTTGGCATAGGATACCCATATAAAAAGCATGGAAAACGGAAAGTTTCAGCGTTTGTTCTTAGAGCGTAGTTCGAGTATGCCCGAACTTTCCCGATTTCCCAATATTAGCTGTGAGTTTTGGCATACGATACCCATATAAAAAGCACGGAAAACGGAAAGTTTACCTTGGACAAGTGACGCCGTCACTTGTCCAAGGTAAACTTTCCGTTTTCCGTGCTTTTTATATGGGTATCGTATGCCAAAACTCACAGCTAATATTGGGAAATCGGGAAAGTTCGGGCATACTCGAACTACGCTCTAAGAACAAACGCTGAAACTTTCCGTTTTCCATGCTTTTTATATGGGTATCCTATGCCAAAACTCACAGCTAATATTGGGAAATCGGGAAAGTTCGGGCATACTCGAACTACGCTCTAAGAACAAACGCTGAAACTTTCCGTTTTCCATGCTTTTTATATGGGTATCCTATGCCAAAACTCACAGCTAATATTGGGAAATCGGGAAAGTTCGGGCATACTCGAACTACGCTCTAAGAACAAACGCTGAAACTTTCCGTTTTCCATGCTTTTTATATGGGTATCCTATGCCAAAACTCACAGCTAATATTGGGAAATCGGGAAAGTTCGGGCATACTCGAACTACGCTCTAAGAACAAACGCTGAAAATTTTTTTTTAATTGATATTTATTTTTATTTCCACACTAATTTTTGGTATTAACTACACAATCTACAAAAAATTAAAATTTTTCAAATACTTTTAATATTTAAAGGTACCGTAATTTTTTGGTAATTATTAATGTTTCACATGCTCTAAGAACAAACGTCAAAGATTTTTTTATTTATAATCATAAAGCTCACACTCTAAATAACAGTATTTTGAATAAAATATTATTTGAAAAACATTTTATTTCTTTTTATTGTCAATAGGAATGTCATAACATGTGAATATTGTCGTTGTTTTTTAGAGCAAAGTTCCAAAGCCACGTTGGTCGAGTGATTTAAGACTTTGTTACATTGCATTGAAAATAAGTAAGTGTTGGACCATAGGTTCAAATCCCCTGCACTGCAATACTTTAAACCAGTCAACCAACTTGGCTTTTTTATTTTATTCCAAAGAAATAAAACATTTTTTCTTATTTTTGTATATATCTTATTCCGATCACGTAACTAATTAGATTATTTTATTCAGAATTAAAAAAGAAAAAGAGCTGGTACCCACAATAAAACAGTTAAAATCGAATACATCCGACACATTGTAAGAAAGAGCGAAGATATGAACTGCTGCAACTAATTTTACAGAGAAAAGTAGAAGAAAACCAGGAAGGTGAAGGAATTTCTGGCTAAAAAATCTATATATGTGGTGCAGCACAACAACTACAAATCTTTTCAGTGCATTAGTATGCAAAGTATATATATTTCTAGGATAATCGTCAACATCCAAAATGGATGAGCACTACAAGAAGAAGAAGAAGTAGATATATTGGGAATCGGGAAAGTTCGGGCATACTCGAACTACGCTCTAAGAACAAACGCTGAAGATTTTTTTAATTGATATTTATTTTTATTTCCATACTAATTTTTTAGTATTAACTACACAATCTACAAAAATTAAAATTTTTCAAATACTTTTAATATTTAAAGGTACCTAATGAAATTTTTTGGTAATTATTAATGTTTCACATGCTCTAAGAACAAACGTCGAAGATTTTTTTAATTTATAATCATTTTTATTTCCTTACTAATTTTTAGTATTAACTACACAATCTACAAAAAAATTAAAATTTTTCAAATATTTTTTAATATTCAAAGGTATGTACCATCTTCTTTTTTGTAGTAACTCCATTTTTAAATTCACACTCGAGACATTTTCTTTTTTGTACCATGAGATTTTAACACTTTTTTAAGTCTCCTGTATTGCTTTACTCTATTATGGTTTATAATGTTTTAGTATTAGAAGACCAATTTACACTAAGCTACAACGAATGTCTCTTTGGAATTATTGTGTTATCAGATACACATACCTATCATAATCCTATAAAACCAATCCAAATTCTACAAAAAATCGTAATTACACGAGGTTAGACAACTTCATAAAAATCAAAATAAATTAAATATGTTACTCAACAGATTAAAAAGACAGTGAATAAAATGGTGAAATAGTAAATTTTTCCAATAAAACTGTGTGAATTAGATTTTTTTTTCGGTAAATAGACAAATTCGTTGAAGTTTTTCAGAAATATTGTAAAATAGGCTAAATATACTCAGTTTTTTGGACATTCAGCCAACATTGCTTTAAACTTTGTAAGTAAATAATGTTGTAATTGTATAAATACATCGGAAAATAGTCAGAATGAAAGAGATTGGTTGGTATAGTTTTTGAAAACATAGTTATTGCTGCATAATATATCATTGATCACTCTGTATATACATTTTTCAGCTGGTAATTTTCGGTTTTGTATTACATTTTTGTTATCTTTCTTAGTTTTCTCAAAAAGAAATTGTTTATTTTATTATTAAACTACAATAATTCAATGTTTTTTAAAGATTACATTCTAAGCTTTAAAACAATATCAAAAAATTGTATTAGATTTATTCAAACTTGAGTAATACCGTCTTAAAATGGTGGGAATTCTATAAAACTACGAAGTTTTCAAAAATTACATTTTTTGAGACATCGTATTATTTGAATTAAATTTTCGAGATTTTTTTTTTTTGAATGAAACATCGTTTAGTAAGATGATTGAGAGGTAAGTTGTGCAGATTTGAGAGTTTTATAAGTAAAATTGTATTAGTTACACATTTTTATATCATTTTTAAACAAAATTCATGCAAGGCTCAATTTCCGCCCACACCGTACTTATGTCCATACATTTTATTTCTTTTTATTGCAACCATTTTATCTTCTTTCATGTCCAATTTGTAAAATTTCTTTTGATCCATTAGTTAAGGAATTACGTTACAAAAACTCAACCGTGCGCTTCTTCCAACCCTAGTTTACAGTGCTCCAATGTGTGTAAGAAGGGGGACTTTAGCGTTATAAATAAAAAATTACAGAAGCTAGAGATTTAATTTTAGAAAAATCTTTATATAAGGTTTTTTTGTAACATTTTCTGAATTTTTCAATGGTCAAGTCAGTTTTTTTTCTAAAAATTAAATTTTCGGAGTTATTTAAAAAACATCTAACTTTGCTGTTCATTTGTTTAATAAAAAATGAAGCACCCACTTCTCGGGTAGAACTTTTTGGTATGTTGTTTATTGAACATTTCTTAATGAAATTACAAAAAGTTTTTTCTTGTTTGATTTTTTCCAAAGTGAAAATCTAAATGCACTCCCCTATATAATCAAAAAAGCAAAAGGTGTAAAATATATTGTAGTCAAAAATATAATCACATTTGAAGATTTTGAAAATTGCTTAAAAGAATACAAGATTAAAAGCACAAACCAAAGGTGTATTCGACCATTAAAATAAAACACAAGTGTTACATACATAATATTTATTAACACATTAAGTTATTCAAGTCATTTACAACTTTAATTTTATAATAATATACATATTCTCTCAGAGCATGGCTTAACAAAGTATCTGCTGGAGAAATTTCACAAAACGCAGTCATAGCTTCAAACGGGCCATATAAACTAGTATCGGTACAAAAATTCTGTTGCAAAAAATATACAACATTTGTATAATATGCATGAAAGTTTAAATTTTCCAACAACGATATGCGATGAGTCACTATACTGTGGTGTACTTGTAGAATTTGCGTAACATCATTTTCATCTAAATAGTATTCCACACCATGTTTTTCAATAACAAGGAATTTGATTGAATCCAACACCAATTGTCGTATCTTGCAGTAGTCTCCACACTGAAACTCGACAGGATCAAACTCGTCTACATAGAAAAAATCATTCATCTTTTGTGAAAACAGGTTAATTATGTTACTCCACTCAAATTTGTCTATACTAATTCTTCGACCGTAGAATAATTCTTCTTTTAGGGCATGTTGACATAAAATGACGGATGCCGTAAACTGTCTAGCTGGAGATAGACCAACTTTAATTATGTAACTATCTAGTGGAAAGGAGGCTTCTAACAAGTAGTATGGTTCATTCTTCACAGCTTCTTCGAATTTTGTTAAAACTTGGTCTAGTTCGGTACCATAATTAATTTCACTTGATGAATCATCGAATACCACAATAGAACTTGATGAACTATAACCACTATCTTGAGAACTCATGTTGAAGAGTGAGGTGAACTAACTGAGTATTTTATTCTAAGATCTAGTCTTCAATTATTTCAAATGTTGTCGCTGGGTGGTGGAACCCAATATCGATGAGTTCTCGAAACACTATTGAGTACTTTTTGCTTATAAATTCGGTGATGAATGGAGTATACACTTCTGTTACTCTATCTGGCAGGAACACAACGTTCTCCTCTAGTTCCAGCAAAATTTGTTTTTTGAACTTTCCCTTGACCAGCTTGGCTGCTACTATTTTAAATGGAGTATTAGGAGTTAAATCACTCACTTTTTTTATTTGTTTTGTTTTTTTCTCTGCAATAGAAGAAACGGCATTTATTTTTGCTAGATCCATCTAAAACAATAATAACTTGTTATACACAACTTGACTCTCTTCGAAAAAATCGAGAAAAAAATGCTCCTCTTGTGTGAGATTTGAACCCGCTACGAGACTCTGAATAGAACAAAAACAAAAAATATATCTAAAAGTAGGGTCTCTAATAGAAGAAAAAGTTTAGTTTAATTAGAGTAATTTCATTGAGAAAATTACTTGAATAATTTGTATAAATAAAATACTTGAAAATGTGAGATTCTAATCTGATGCAACGCTACGGGGCACTGGACAAAACAGAAGAAAAAAGACACATAATTTATTTTTGCTCTACACAGTTTCACTCTCTTCGAAGCACTTCAAAAAATAAAGAATGGAAAAGCTGTCAGATGATATTTCTGATAAAGACAGAAACAAGTTTGCTAACAGGTTAATTTATTAGAATTATGGAAGTTAGACAAACGCCAGACGAATGGAGAAGCAGTGTGTTTACAAAAAAGAGGCAATAATGTACAAAGAGCAATAAAACTACATAGTCACGAAACGAAAAAATATCGAGAACTACTAAAAAATAAAACAGAAAAATCATGTATTTAAGAGAAAAAAAGGTCACAAAATTATTTTAGTTTAATTTTATCGAAAAAATGACATATAACAAGGTGTGAATATAAATAAAATATCAGAATAAAGTAAAAATAGTACTTACTTCTATATTTACTGCAATATACCAAATGTACTTAGCTGTCTTGAAAACTCTAATGTAATAATATTTTCAGTGATTTTCTCGTTTTTATATCAAAGTCCAGTAATTATATTGATGGGTCTTTAATTATTGTATTTTCTCCATCAATTAGTGTGAAGTATTTTTTTAAATTACATTCTAATTGCTTTGCAATTAAGCAAAGTTTCTAATATTTTTCCATATATCATTTAGCTATTAAACAAAAATTAAATAAAATTTCTAATACAATATTTTTCCCATATTAGCAGATCTACGGGGAGGAAAATTTCATTTTTCTGTGTCATCCTATTCTGTTAAATAATCATGTGGACCAATAGGACTGAAAATATGTAACTAAGGTCCTTTTAACGTGTTGAATTTTTTCATTTGACCAATAGGAGTTCGATTTCTCTAAATCTGGTTTGAAAATAATGTGGGAAATATAGGTGGTCTGGACTTACAGAAAGAATTTATCTGATATGTATTGTAGGTATTAGCAATATAGTGATAGATTTGGCAATTGGTGGATTGCATATATTTGTGTTCCATACACTGACATTTTCTAGGGAGAGATAATGTAAATATTGAGAGTTGCACGTTAAAAATAAGAGGTTTACTAGATTGGACATAATGAAAGAACGCCTGTGTGTATAATAGTATACAAAAGATTTGGATGTTTCTCAGTAGAAACGAAAATACTAAAGCCTTTTTGACATGCTGTGTATTTGATTTTTATGCCATTGTATTTTATTGGTTGGACGTCACGATTGTTTCAATACGGCCGAAGATGTATAACTAATGCCCTTTTGGCTGTATTGTGAAAATACGTAACTAAAGCCTTTTTGACATGCTGATGTACTTGATTTTTATGCCGTATTCTATTGGTTGAGGTACTGTAAGTTACGATTGGACCGAAAATACATATCTAGGGCCTTTTGACATGATGTATTTTATTTTTTTTGTCACTGTACTCTATTGGTTAAATCATTTGACAACTCGTATGTCACTATTGGACCAATAGGACCGAAGATACGTAACTAAGGTCCTTTTAACATGATGCTGTATTTGATTTTTCTGTGTCTGTTGGTTAAATCATTTGTATCTAATGCCTTTATGGCATGATGTTATGTTTAATTTTTCTATATTATTCAATTTGTTAAATCACATGATGCCTCGCATATCTCTCAGAGAGGGATGGATTGGACATATCAAAATAATGCTTCTATTATATCTTATACGTTATCAGGGGCTTTAGTTACGTATTTTCAGGATACAACCAAATGGGCATTAGTTATATCTTCGATTTTATTAACCCAATCGTGACGTACAAGTCGGACCTCCACCACAAAACGAGACAAAAATGAGCAGAATGGACCTTAAATTTTTTTTAAAATTTCCCCAGCATCTGGGGAAAAATTGATTTTCTATCTAACTCTAATACACAGGCTCTTATGGGAGGCGCTGTTGCCAGATGTTGCGAAATGCCCAGTTTGTCAGTAGATCTAGGGACATTTTTTTTTGTGCGCCCATACCGGTGGGCACTACATACCTACAACTTTTATTTTCTATGCCTCTCTACGTTAAGCCATTTAGGCATGCCTACAACCTTTATTGCCCATGTCTCTACTTACGTCTATGCCTCTCTACGTTAAGCCGTTTAGGCACTACAGACCTACAACTTTTATTGTCTATGCCTCTCTACGTTAAGCCATTTAGGCATACCTACAACCTTTATTGTCCATTTCTCTCCTTACGTCTATGCCTCTCTACGTTAAGCCGTTTAGGCACTGTAATGCTACCACCGCTTAAACATAAATTACGTTACGGTCGTACATAAAATATAGTATGCAACTCGTAATGCTTAGATTTCTGCACGTGATTGGTTTAAATAACATATTATGGTCGTAGATAAAATATAGTATGCAGCTGCAACGGATAGTTTATGTATTAAATAACATATTCGTTACTACCCACACCTTTAACGTACCACAATCTCCAATCAGACCAATGCTAACGAGATGTATAGCGCCAACTATCGGATAATAGCTGAATTATGGTAGATTTCTTCGACGTAATGTCAAGGAAAATTGGATAAAAATGGCGAATTTGAATAAAAATTGACTAAAAATGGCGTCATCCAGCGGCTAATAGGTAAACTATGGTAGATTTCTTCGATGTAATGTCAAGGAAAATTGGGTTAAAAATGGTGAATTTGAATAAAAATGGCGAATTTGAATAAAAATGGCGAATTGGAATAAAAATGCCGAATATGTTACGGTCGTAGATAAAATATAGTATGCAACTCGTAATGCTTAGATTTCTGCACGTGATTGGTTTAAATAACATATTATGTTATGGTCGTAGATAAAATATAGTATATGTAACGTGCTTCTTTCCAACGATCCCTTTGTACGTCACGATCCAACACCCCCCTTTCCAATACCTCACACGTCGGACCAATAACAACGGAGATATGCTTTAGTGCCGTTTTGGCTATGCCGCCATCTTTGTTTTTTGTGTTAACGTATTCATTACCCCCTCCCCTTTCCTATGATACCTCACATGTCACGATCGGACCAATAACAACGGAGATATGCTTTAGTGCCGTTTTGGCTATGCCGCCATCTTTGTTTTTTGTGTTAACGTATTCGTTACCCCCTCCGCTTTCCTATGATACCTCACATGTCACGATCGGACCAATAACAACGGAGATATGCTTTAGTGCCGTTTTGGCTATGCCGCCATCTTTGTTTTTTGTGTTAACGTATTCGTTACCCCCTCCCCTTTCCGATGATACCTCACACGTCACGATCAGACCAATAACAACGGAGATATGCTTTAGTGCCGTTGAAATGGAAAAATACTGAAATGGAATAAAAATGGCGGATTGGTGGCGCCATCTAGTGGAAAATAACTACACTATTCCATCGCTGTGACGTCAGCATCTATCTCACTCTTACTCATTGGAAAGGTACTTCTCTCTCTAACACATTGATTTCCCTATACCTATAGTCATAGAAACATAGCCCTTCTACTTCCGATGCCTAGATTTTTTGTCATTTTGGAACTACTAATTAAATAAAAAATTTTAGTAGTTCCAAAATGACACAAAATCTAGGCATCGGATAAAAAAGTTTATTTGAAGAAAGTGTATTTTTTTGTTCTTCTTAATGGCTGTACAGGCTCGTTTTTTTAATATCGTATTTAATTACAGAGTAATTTCCACATATTAATATATTTTTCAAATTGGGCTCTGTACCGCCATTCTTTATTATATTACGGATACGTGTGCCAAATATCTCGAAAAAATATTCAAAATTACAGCCGTAATCTTGGAACGCGTTTTGGCTACCTGTTGATCGCTACTGTTTCCTCTTAAGTTTGATATATCAAACTTGTTATAAGTTTGAAACAAGTTTATATTGCTATCTGGGATAGTACCTAAGAATAGCCAGGAACAAGTCACTGCTAGGCAAAAGGAGTATAGGACGTCTAAAGAAAAGATGGAACAATTTAGGGGCAGAATAAAAGGCACCGTTGAAGAAAACAGGCAGTACTGCCCATATAAAAGAAAAATAAGAAGAAGAAGAAGTTAAGGACTCTTATGGTGCCTAAAATTATCAGCAAATGTTTCTAATCCGGCTCTTAGTCTATAAGTAGTAGTCTACCTATATTAGATTCCCACCAGAGAAGACAATGCGGGGATGCCCAAAGCGAATCTATGAAGAAAGCGAAATGAATTGCTAAATATTTTAATACAGACGATTATGGAGATTAAACACTGTAGCTTCATCGTTTGATTTATGCACTAGATGTAAGTACAATCATTATATTGTATGTAATCTATAATTTCTGTAAACAGCTGGTGTATACAACCTAGGTTATGGTCTATTTGGTTCAAACAAAAAATGGTATATGAAATGAAAACAATAAATGGTAGGTATCAAGGTTCTGAACCTGTTTTCTTGTAGTAAGTATTAGAGCTCCATTTTCCCGGCCCCTTTTGATTTCCCGGGAATCGAGAAATTTAAAAATAAAAAGAAGAAATTGTTTTTGTTCTAATTTTTCAATGCAATTAGTATAAAAAATTTGATTACAAATTAATAATGTTTGGAAAAATTCAAAAATTTAAAAGAAAATTAAAAATTTTAAAGAAAATTCCACACCTGTAATTTTGAACCAATCAAAATACGTCATTTTGACAGATCACCATGGCAACGGAGGTATTTTATCGGAAATTTTTTGCTCGTGGGGTACCCAACAGCGAGTTATAGTGGAAATTTTTTGACGTTTACAATAACAGAACATTTTTGACAGACTGGTTTTTATTTGTTTACATAATTTAGTTTTGATTCATTTTCTATCACTTGTAGTTACTCAAAACTTATGTAAAATTGAAGAATATACTATTTTCTATCTTGAAATGGTATTCCCATGCAACTACAATGAGTAGAAATTTCGAATTTGAAAGCCTAAATAATTGCTGACAAAGCTATGGCGCGCTATTAATCTGTTCATGCAGCTTTGGATTTTCAAATGCAAATTTGGTGTGGAATTTTCTTACCGAATACCACGCGAAGTCAAATTAATATCCGGAAATTTTTTTTTGATCATGAATATTTTTAGAAAATTTCCCTCGTCTGCGACTCGGGAAATTTTCAAAATATTCATGATCTCAAAAAAATTTCCGGAAATAATTTGACCTCTAGTGGTATTACTAGTGAAAATTTAAAAAATAGAAAATGTATAAATTTGTGTAATTTGAATTTTCGTTGTTTTTATTATTGAAATATGAAATATGTCTTAAAAAAACATAAATTGTTGAGTGTTTGATCTTTCAGCCTGGCTCTTTTTTTGTACAGATATTTGCTGAAGTTGAAAACGCACTTTCTGTTGATGTAGGTCTGATGCTTTTTAGTGAAGTGAGTAATTTTTTAAACTTCAGGTCAACCTGGTCAGCTGATTTGCACTAATCTAATACCGTATTAAATTTCCTATGTACGAATTCTTCATAAACATAATTTTAATTCAAAATAAATATTTATGTTATAATTCTGGATGCTTCAAAATGAATCGGATCGTCGCATAAACAAAAGAATGTTTATGCTGACGGATGTGATACTGATTTTACCCCAAAATTGGAATTTTTTCCCCTTCCGTGATAACTTGAAGAAAAATTCTGTAACATAACTTTTCACTCGTAAGTGCCTCGAGGAAGATTGTAGTAATGCGTGAGAATTAAAAAAAAAATTCAAGTTTTTTTATTTTTTATTTTTTTTTTTGTGAAATTTACGGCTTTGGTGAGAACCAATTAACTTTAAAATTGTTAGAAATAGATATTTTTAACGCAACAAGTCAATATAGACAAGACGAAAACGGCGGGTTCGAAGGGAAAAATATTCCCATGAGATTTTTTTGCATAATCACATTCGTGAGACATCCCAGAATAAGGTTCAAGAAGTCGCCCATGTGAAAAGTGGGCCAATTTTTTTTTAACAATTTTTTTTTAATCAAATTGCAAGAATCAATATTTTTGGCCTGAACAATTTTTTCTTTAATTTTTTGGACCATTCTGGACAAAAAAGGTCTCTTATAATTTTTCTCTAAAGTTGATCGTTTTCGACTTATAAGCAATTTAAAATTGAAAAAAACGAAAAATAGCGATTTTCAAGGCTTAATAACTCGGTTAAAAGTTATTAATATGAAAATCAATATATATGACTAAATCAAAGTTTAAAGCCCCCCCTACAAGATCCTGAAGAAATTTTTGTCATTATTTTATTACTAAGCTGTTATTTTTAAGTAATAATAAGCGCTATGCACGTGTGCGGGGCTGTAAATGCTGAGTGCGAGAGAGAAGCCATTCCAGCAGTCCAATTGTGCATCTTACTCGCACTCACATTTACAGCAGCGTCAATACGATCTAACCACTCATTGTTATTAATTAAAAATAACAGCTTAGTAGTAAATTAATGACACAGATTTCTTCAGGATCATGTAGCGGCGACTTTAAACTTTGATTTAGTCACTTTTTGACTTTCAAAATAATAATTTTTGACCGAGTTATTAAGTCTTAAAAATGGCCGTTTTCGCGTTTTTCAAATTTTAACTTGCTTATAACTCGAAAAAAATTAACTTTAGAGAAAAATTATAAGAGACCTTTTTTGTCCAGAATGGTCCAAAAAACCTAAAAAAAATTAGTCCGGGCCAAAAATATTGATTTTTGCAATTTGATTAAAAAAAATTGTTAAAAAAAAATTGGCCCACTTTTCTCGTGGGCGACTTCTTGAACCTTATTCTGGGATGTCTCACGAATGTGATTATGCAAAAATATCTCATTTGAATATTTTTCCCAACGAACCCGCCGTTTCCGCCTTGTCTAATAAAAATATTATACAATAGAAATTTCTTTTATATTCGCATTTAAATTCGTATTCTGAGATTTTTTCTCTACGCGCGACCACTTACGTGACAGAAGTGAGCGCGACTGCTCCAGGGGTTAAAATATAATTGAAAAATAAATATTTTAAGTGGAATGATTTAAAATGATTATTAAGCAGAAATAATAATTGTATCAGAATCATTTATTCATTGTGAGTTAGTAGCTCATAATTTAAAATAAAATATTTTAAAATCCCGGAAAATCTATAAAAATTTCCCGGGAAATGTGTCCCGGGAGTTTCCCGGGAATGCAGCTCTAGTAAGTATTTAGTATTATGTTAATATAGGATTGAGCCATCATTTTCAAACAATTTTTTCAACCAAAAATTTTATGGTCCAAAATATCCAGACCAAATTTTCATTGTCTGAAAAGAAATATACATATCTACTTACCTAGGGCACTCTAACATGCTGTCAAAAGTAAATCAATATGGCGGCTGAGACGCAAACATAAATGTTATTTTATTAGTTCTTATTGTGTTTTAGATCATTTCAGTTAGGTACGTTTCTTTGTAATTTTGTTTTGTACAAGGATTAACTTAACATTCTCACTGGAAGAATTAATTTAAAAATATAAATATAATATATGCCTAATTTCTGCTGTGTATTGAAGTGTGTAATGCGAAGTAATCGTGATAAAGTTCAGTTTTATCGGTTACCATCAGTGAGTATTTGGGATTGATGTTGTCCACTTTTGTAGGTAATAAGTTGAGTTTCTCTCTTTTTAAAGAATGTGTTAACAATCGCCACATCCAATGCTGTTGCTAATTCAAGCATGTCATCTCCAGCTTCATTTCTAGTTCCAAAGCCTAATCCCTCATGTATTGTTTCATATCCTGTCTTGGCTTGGCCCACATGTGCATTGAAATCACCTCCTATTATTACTTTCTCCTCTGCTGGAATATCACTCAGTGCGTCTCCTAATTGGTCATAGAAAGCTCTTCTTTCATTCTCACCCAGACCTGTTTGAGGAGCATACACACACACACAACATTCAATACCTCTATCAATTACATATTTCACTGACATCATTCTATCACTCGTTGTTACAACTTCTACTACGTTATCTTTCATTTAACTATCAGCAATTATACCAACTCCATTTCTAGTGTTACCAGGCCCGTCTTAAGCGTACCTACGTGCCTCCTAGTGGCGGGATACGGGCAACAATACATTGGCTTATAGGGCAGTCCTTACAGTAGGGATCCTGGCATATACAGAAAAATGCAGGCGGGTGTGGGGTAATACTGCACTTTGGTTGCATTGGTGGTGTATTGGCTAAACGTGTAGGGCAGGGTATGGTGCTGATAGAAAAGAGCATTCAGGCATCAAATATCCAAAAAATATTTTCAGGCCATAATAATGAAAAGACCTTCTCCAACTCAATAAAAACTTATATTGAAATGATGGTATCTCCTGAGGTAAAAAATTCCGGATGTAAAATGAGCCTCCGTTCGGATCTCCGGGTGAGGACTATCTCAGGGGGAACACCATTGCAGGTTAGAAAAACCAGGATAGGGTCTTGGAATCTTGGTAGTCTTACAGGTAAGAGTCTTGAGTTAGTGGATGCGCTCAAACGAAGAAGAGTTCAAATTGCTTGTATTCAAGAAACTAGGTGGAAAGGATAAAGGGCGAAAGAACTAGGTGAAGGATACAAATTGTGGTATTTAGAGAGTAGTAACACTCAGGGCCGTCTCAACCCGGGGGTGCAAGGGGTGCGAGGCACCCGGGCGCCAAGTCAAACGGGCGCAAGCCGAACATTTGCTAGGCTCAAACTTACGCTTTTTGTCCTTTAACAATTTTCAAAATTCTTCTCAAAAAAAAAAACTAAAAATAACAAAAATATACAAGTGCGCTTTCGGTGTTATCTTTTACAAAGGCTATTAATGCTTACTACACCTACGATATGCAAATGAAATATGAAACACATTTAGATTATTCCAAAAATAATTTCAAAAAGGTGACTCGTAATTTTGACCAATATTGAGTGTCGAATTTCACACAAGGAACAACGTACTATTGTTGTTAGGTTCGTTTATCTCAATTCGTCAACAAAGCTTGCCGAAGTTCGAGAGAATTTTCTAGGTTTTTTACCGGTTACTGATACTACCGGACAAGAATTATCTAATTATTTATTAGAATTTTTGAAATAAATGAATATTGATTTTGATGATTTACGAGGCCAAGGGTATGATAATGGGGCAAGTATGAGAGGCAAAAACATTGGCCTTCAAAAAAACTCACGAATCCTCATGCATTTCAACAATCCTCATGAAGGACACGAATCCTCATGCATTTTATGTTTCTTGTGCGGCTTTCAGCCTTAGTTTAGTGCTAAATGATGCTGCTAAATGCTCATATTGGAAATAACAAATTTTTCAATTGTTCAAGAAATGTATGTTTTTTCGCATCAACATTACGGTGGAATGCCCTAATGAATGAGTTACCCACCTTTACATTAAAACCGCTTTCAAATAGGTACGCGATGGGAGAGTAGAATTGGGTCATTAAAAATATACTTCGTTTTAATATGTGGAAAATTTATGATGTATTATACTGAAATTTTGACAACAAGTACGACAATGACACAAGAAACATCGCAAGCTCATTGATGACAAAATTAAAGAACTAAGTTATCTGCTCTGTCGTGACTGGTAAAATATTTTAGCAAAGGTCAATATTGTCAGTAAAACTTTGCAAACGCGGTATATTATTATTTTGGCAGCTGTTAAGATGCTTGATCAAGTTAGTAGAGATTTAGAAAAACAACCGCACCGACAATGCGTTTGAGCAGATATGAATTGACTCGGTACCAATTGCTAAAGAACTCGATTGCGAAACTAAATTTTTTGAAACTGTTCGTCCACGTCCCCGAAAAAGACATTTCAATTACGAGGCTGCAGACAAGCCTCTGTTAGATCCAAAACAAAATTTTAAAGTTAACTTCTATTATTATTTATTGGACATTGCCACTGCAAAATTAAGTGAAAGATTTGAAATGTTGAGGGAACATAATCATAATAATTATCGTTCTTGGAAAATATATTGAAATGGAGAAACTCCGAAGAAAACTTAAAAAAGACACAATGTTGAATTTACAAAAAAACTAGCGCATGGAAATATATCTGACATAGGTAGATGATGAAGATCTATTCCATGAGTTAGAATTGTTACCAATATTTTTTATAAATAAAGACACAACTCTACTCGATATTTTAAGTTATACAGTGTGTCAATTTAAAAAGTTGCCACCCCCTATAATTTGGTCCCCATAGAAAATCTAAAAATATGCAAAAATACGCCAAATTTATTTGTGAGGGCGACATTTTGTAGACCAGTTTTCAACTAAATTACATCAACCCTATAGCGGGGGAGGACACAACCCCCAAAATCTTTAATGGAAAGGGGGGTTGAGTGGTACCTCATTTTGAAGGTCATATACCTTTTCAAAAATACCACATGCCTTATATTTCTTTTCAGTACTTTTGGAAAAATCTTGGACTGAAAACTCTAAAAAATTTTGGAGTTCTGAACTCTATACTTAATATCTTTACGGTTTTACTTGATTTTTCCAAAAATACTTCAAAAAATTACTCTAAATACTTCAACACCCCAAAAAAAATTCAATTTGGAGTTCAATAGGTAGGTACTCCAAAAAAACTTTTGGAGTTCTGAACTCGATATTTAATAATTAAAATTAATTATAAAAAAATTAAAATTACTGAAAAGAAATATAATGTATGTGGTATTTTTGAAAAGGTAATCGAACGACCTTTAAAATGAGGTATCACTCAACCCCCCTTTCCATTAAATATTTTGGGGGTTGTGTCTGCCCCCGCTAGAGGGTTAGTGTAATTTAGTTGAAAACTGGTCTATAAAATGTCCCCCTCACAAATAAATTTGACGTGTTTTTGTATATTTCTAGATTTTTTATAGAGACCAAATTATAGGGGTGGCAACTTTTTAAGTTGACACCCTATATATGTAATCTAATAATTTACTCTCCGTTTTCCCAGATATTCGAAGGATATATTTAACACTTCCAGTAACAGTAGCTGAAGGAGAAAGGTCTTTTTCTAAACTTAAATTAATCAAAAATTATCGGCGCTCAACAAGACAAACAGACAGATGAACAAACCTGGCTTTAATAAGTGTAGAAAAGCAAATAAAAAGTAAGTATCACCGAATAAAAACTTTTGCCAACTTAAAAGCTAGAAAAGTTGACTTCGATATAATATAGTGTTGATATTATAAGATTGATCTTTTTTGAATACTCAAACCATGTTTTTTTTAAACATAAATAAAGAAAGCAAACATAATTATTTTTAATTTTTGCGTACCTATATAACCTATATAATCTTCTGACAAAAGGGGGCGCAAAGATGAATCACGCACCCCGGCGCCGTGTACTACTTTATTTGGAATACTACTTTTTTTGGTTACTTTCCTCTACCTATTAATAAAAAAAATATTGAAACGAAAACCTACAAATACAAGACCTAGAGGGACACCAAAGTAGAGATGGGAAGATCAGCTCAGAGAAGATGTCAACCGAATGTACATGACATAGATACCGAACTGGAGAATACAAAAAATAGAAAAGAATGGAGCTTAATCCCAATCGGATGAATTCACACAACAATCTGTGAAGGAAGGCAACAGAGAACAAGAAAACAAAGAAAAGACGGAGTGATTCCAGCAAAAAACGGATCAGAACGCATATGGCCGATACCTATATATTTGCAAATAGTGAAAATACTTAATGTATATGAGATATCTACGCACCCTATAAATTATCAAAGTGTAATATTCTTCGCAGCTAATGCTAACGAAATGGGTAGGTAGGTAGGTACCTACATAATTTTGAATAAGTAGAAAAAACAGTCCATGACGCAAACAGATCAGCTCAGACATAATTATTAACCTGTTTTAACTTGTTAATACCTGCATTAATATTTCTAACCGGTGAACAGGATCTCACCATGTAGCAACTATATTATTATCTTACAATATTATAAAAGATAATTAAGTAGACAATTAAAATACCTTTATTATTACCTTCTTTAGTTGAACTAACAAAGAAGAAAGAACCCTGCATTCCATTCCCAAACCCAAAAAAATCTCAAAAAATAAGAGGAAATGCCAAAACATCCTTCCCATACATGAGAGGTAAATGATTTCTGTCCATTTTAGATGCTGTAGATTTAAGATTTCACAGTCTAATGTGAATCATATTAGCTAGTGCAAATTGTGCTAATATTAGACTGTGGAATGATAGAAGTGCTTTCACCAAGTTTCCTTTAAAGGTAGACGAATTTTCCTGTGAGATTTTTACCGTACAATGGCGGCAAATTGAACGCAGGAGGCCTGACCTTGGGCGTGGTGCGCTGCTCCGATTGGCCCCGGCGTCTCGAGAGGGACGGGCAAGGATGCACGTGGAAAGGACCACACGTGCAGATAACTCAGTACGTCAAAGGACTCGGCAGTGGGTGGTCAGGACTCATGACTCCTCCTCAAACAATTACTCGGTGAATCTCGGTCGATTTCGACCCCCTACCCCCACAATTTCAACGTCTCAAACCCCTCGAGAAAAGTAAATATAGTAAACAGTGTGGCTGAGGTGATATTGTTTATTTTTTGTGACTGGTGTGTTCGTTGATTGTCGTATTTGTCGTGATTTTTACCAAGGTGATATGCGGGTGGACATCGAGAAGATGGAGGTGACAGTGACAGTTATTGTGATGTTACTTTCTTTCGCCGGTGGTAGTAACATTGGGAATATTTCAGCCCGGAGCAAAAACAGGGGAAAGGGATCAATGTGGTGGTAAGGATCACCTTTTTTAAACGCATTTTTCCATAATTTATGTCTGTACTACTTCTGCATTGTCCGGACTTTTGTATCATTGACAGGATGAAACACTTTCATGTTGCATTAAGGATTTTTTAATTGTTAATAATTTAAACAAATAAAACTACAAAATGTTTACTAATTATCGATTAACTAAGTGTTATGTTAAAAACAATTCGTACTTATAGAACAAAGGCAGATACCTACTTGCCGAAATATTTTTTAGTTGTCCATTTTTATTTAATGGTATAATAGGTAGGTAGATATTTTTAATGGCTTATATCAAAATTATTTCTTTTAAAAGGGCAAGCGATCTTAAGACTTTTTACTTCAAAAATGTTTTTGGCATTATACTTGATTGAATCTTTTATTAAGATTATTTCTTTTAAAGGGCAAGTGATCTCAAGCTAAAGACTGTTTTTACACCTATTTCTTTTGCAAAGAAATTTGTACTGAAGAAAATTAATTTGTTTTTTGTGAATGTCAGTTTTTCAACTTTTATTACATTGTCATTGGTCTTTGGTATGTTTTTGAAGATATTTTCTGATGACATTTTACTTTTTAATTTAATTTTTACTTTAACTTAATTTTTTTATTAATCAAAAGTGCTATTTATATTTGACGTTTACTTTAAAATTTCAAACCTTTTGACACCGATTTCTGGGTTAAGAGTAGAAACGTGAAATAAATTATTTTTATTTATTTTGTATTAAGTATTTACCTATGCTTAATTGCCAAAAATTAATTAAAAATCCTCCTAACTGACCTCCTTGTGATGTTATTATAAGTATTATTAATGAAGTCAGTACCTCCATTTTTATGTGATAGTTTTATTTAAATTATTCGGTTTGTGGTTTCTATTGCATAATTACTATAATAAAAACAAATTACTCACTTTTTTTGAACAATTTTATTTACATAAATTTGTTAATTAGGTACTAGAGATTTGAAAAGTAAAAGTATTTTATAGGAGAATATAAAATATCTCAGGAAATAACAGAATGAGTAGGTAGGTACCACAGTTTTATTTGTTATTGATACTTAATAATTTCGTGAATTGAATTAATTATAAATTATGCAGTTGTTCAATAAATTAGAACAAAATTATTTTCAATACATTTTTTTGAGAATACATTTTAATGTCTTTAGCAAGAAGGAGACATACCTGTTGATACTCTATTATTATTAGATCCTTATTAGAATTATGTTTTAATGTGCAATTATATCATTCTAATTTAAATGTTATGAACTATAAAGGTACTTTACTTTTGATCGAAATTTATATTTTTTATATACCTCGTATAAAATTAATAAAATTTTACATATGATGGTTGCATCATAAATCTTAGAACATGAAGAGGTTTTTATTAAGACTAACTTTTCTTCGTCAAATTAAAAATAAAAGAGTTATAAATGAAAATGTTGTTGGTATCCATAATTTGAGAAAAATATTCAAATATTTTTTTCCATTAGAAGGATGTAATGGCACATATCAGACCATAATTTTTTATACCAAACAATATTATTTCATATACTGTCGGTTCGCTAAACTCACACAACTGTTTAGTGATTTTAGTCAATAATTTTGCCAATTTGGCAAAAAAATAATTACTAATTAGTTAATAATTACTAAATAATTAGTAATTTTGTCAATTTTGCCAAAATTCGCAAAAACAAAAAAATTACCTACTAAAATTACTAGCCAGTTGTGTCGAGTTTAGCGAACCGACTATATTTTAATTTCATAGCAAATGGAACAGTCCATTTATCATAAAGGGGAGGCCGTATACCCGTATAAACATTTTTAAAGCTGTTAATAAATAATTATTGCTTTTAAAATATACTCAAATTGTATTGTTGATCATCTTATTTATTTTATATAATAATTAAATTCACTATCAAATGTCATTGATGTTTTATTAATACTTAATTTAAAATTTAGTTTGACATTCACGAAGTGTCAAACTCAAATGTAAATGACCTATGCTTTGCTTAACAAATTGAGATTAAAAAACCAGCCTACTTAATAGCAACGATTTCAGCTGGACGCTGGACGTGTAGTGTGTCGGCAGAAAAAAAAAAGAATGTGTGTACTTTCGCACGTAAGAAGTTATACTTCTATTATATGATTTCAACGAAATCAATATAAGAAAAAAAGACTAAGTTTTCACTCTAATGGCATGTAAAACAACATAATGAAGTACTACTAGTGTAAAACTATTCCACACCCCACCAGAATGAAAACAATGGGAACCTTCTCCGGTTGAAATTGAAAATTGAAAATGGTTATTCATTTTTGAAATCAATATACTTTAAACAGTTTCTCTACTACTTTCCAAAATTTTTTATTAAAACAATACCAAAAATTAAAAAAATAAAAGAATAAAACACACAAACACATTGAAAAATGCCACAAATGATTTCTGAACAATAATTGTTGCCAAAAATTTTAATTAAATACGTATTTTCTGAAAAAAATTATATAATAATATACTTACAATCATAAAATCTATAAAAAAAAATAAAAAAATAACAACTTGCTTGGGGCTTGATTTCCCACTAGACCACTTTCGCGTATACGTCATGTGGAAATATACACAAACTAAACGTTTACACCATAAATTTTTGACATTTTGTTTATTTATATGAATTTAATCAAATTATTAGTTTCATTTTTGTCGAATTAAAATACAACAAAATATAGAGTAAGAAAACGATATAAGATGAAGATTTGTAGAAAGTTTGTTCGTAATCAGATTATGTAAATTAAAGCATTGCCTACTAATAGGTAACTACATTATCTTTTTTTACATTTTCCAAATAGATAGGTATGAAGATAATTTTTTATTGGAATACAACTGAAATATTTAGAATTACGTACCTGCGGCTTTTCAAAACTATTTAAAAAGTCACTATAATTATAAATTTGATTTTATTTCTGTCCTCACAACAATAAAAACTAATATATACAATATTTTTGTTTATCGATAACCTCCATATTTTGAACAATTTATTGACAGATCATTTCAACACCCAATCAGAGCCCGTATAACGACTAATACCATACTGTCGGTGTGCGCATGCGCGCAGATTAATAAAATTTCACCCTCAATGAAATCGCGCCTAAAGAAGTATAACTTCAAAAACGATTGTGACGTCACATTTTAGACTTTGAAGTCGATTATCTCGAAGAAGGTTAGAAATATCGAAATGCCGGTTTCAGATTTGGATTCAGAAGAAAAAACTACATAAGAATCCATTGATAAATCTGATCTGAGTTTGAGTATTGTAGGAGCGGCAACGCAATAACACACACACTTTTGCGAATTTATAAACGAAATCTTTTCGTTGAAAATAGGTATATGGATGGCTCTTCCTTATACGTATGCTTGAGAGTATATTTTGAGTTTTATTATTATCTATTATTTGTTATTCATAATAAAATTGATATGTATATACATTTGCTAATATCTTCTCTCATACTCCTCATCTTTGTGCTTGTTTTGGCATGTATTTTTTTTATATGTATTGAATTAAAAATATCTACATCACACAAAATTCGGTAGATACTTATATGCTATAACAAAGGAGAGCGAAACCAGGAAGCTTAATAGCCACTTTACAATAATTAGCCACAATTTCTTGCAGCAATAGAAATTGCATCGTGTCATACGCGAATTGCACAGAAAAGCTGCAACTTCTTGCAGCAATTTCTTGCTGCAGGAAGTTGCAGCTAAATACAACATGTCCTATTGTTTATGCAATTTTTTCTGCAATTTGGTTATATTTTTAGTGACTTTTAAGGCTACACTCTTTGTTTTTACTACATTGACATCTGTCATCCTAAATTTCAAACTAAACAATTTTTTAACAAAACTAGAGAAACTTTTTACCAATTTCACGCTGCACAGATAACATTATTCTGGTGTATAACTTTAATTATGAACATAGGGATTAAAAAAACTATTTTCTATTTGTATTTCTTACAACTTGTTTCCTTTTGTAAATGAATAAATAGGTATACTTTCATTAGGTATTAAATAATTGATTTTGTTATAATAGGTACATATTATTATAATTTTCTCCAATTATAATCTAACATTTTTAATCTAATATCTGATAACTCTAAGCAAAAAATTACATTTAATTTATAAAAACAACATAACCTAAAATTTATGATATTTTGTCAAAGATTCTGTCTATTTCATGGCAGTTTATGCAATTGCTTGCACCGTGTAATCACTTTATTAAAGAAAGTTAGTTGCAACTTATTGCACAAGTTCTTGCACAAGAAATTGTGCAATTAATTGCGCAATTACTTGCATCGTGTAAAGTGGCTATAAAAGTGGATATGATCATGATCGCATCAAATGACAGGCGACAATAGTTGTCACGATATCTCTACACATGAACTGATAGGTATATAGATTCAAAATTTTGTATATCTATACCGTAGGAATTACTTGCTCATCCGTGAAAGGAGGATCCGAATTTTGGATTCGGAAAATTTCTCTTTCAGAATATATCATTGATTAATCACGAACTAAAGATTCCTTACGAAAATTCGACGCAAAGGAAGACTGTAGGTACAGGTATTCCAATATTGTCGGGATATATAAGGTTAGAACTACTCCTAATAATGCGCTGGTGTTAGTGTTACCTGTTATCTACTCTTCTTTATGGCTTAGAAGCGTGGACACTAAAACATGCATCTGTATAAGATGACGGCGTTTGAATTGTGGTGTTACAGAAGAATCCTACGAATACCATGAATTTAAAGAATGTCAAACGTGAAAGTACCTAGAAGAATAGGAAATGGAACGGAGACAATATTAACTATCAAAAGGTGAAAACGAGTACCTGCTGTTACAGAATTGAATTTGCAAAATAGCCATTAGATCAATAATGGCATGCGACAAAAACATGATCTGATACAGAGAAGAAAAAGAATGCTAGAAACAGCGGAAATGAAAACTCTTAGGAAAATCGATGGTAAGACACTATTGCATAGAGCCAGAAGTAGGTACAGATCTACAACGGAGATGCAAGATAGAAAACATTATTGACTGGGTATAAGAAATAGAAGAGTAGAATGGAATAAGCTGAATGACAACATAGAGAGTAGTAAAGACGTTACACAATAGGAAGACGATCTGTGGGAAGACCAGGAAAACGATGGAATGACACCTAGCTTACTGGAATCGCATTTAAAAACATGACAGATTGATGTCTACACAAGAAGATAAATTTTTCATAATGATTACATTGTCTTTTGTGACAAAGAGAAAGTTTAGGTTAAGCAAATAATTACACAGGTCTGCTACCAAAAAATTGTTTAAAATTTAATAAGTGATTTTCATTATGTTTTCAACACTGATGCCGGGAAAAATAGTGAAAAAATTCCATCACGTACAGTTATTTCACAAAATGATAATAAAGAGTTATTAGGAGAAAGTGATTTTCATACTGTTTTCAATGCTGATTTTGGGAAAAATAGTGGAAACATTCTATCAAATACAGTTATTTCACAAAAATAAAGAGTAATTATGAGAAAGCAGCAGTATTTTGTACAATACTACGATCCTGGCACAACCGATCCCCATTCCATTCTTACAATTTGAGCTGAAGGATTTAGTAAGAGATCTAGGCCTTTCTAAAGAATGGGCAGAAGTTTTAGGATCTAGAATAAAAAATAAACATATGCTGGTTCCGGATCAATCTTTCTCTTGGTATCGATGTACGGAAAGGAAATTTGTATCTTTTTTCTCCCAAGAAGATGACCTGGTGTTAAGCAAACTCTGCTACTCAGACCACAAATGTACACTATGTGGTGATTTAAAAGTTATTTCAATGCTGCTTGGTTAACAAAGTGCTATACAAAGTTCCCTTGCTTTCTCTATGTAGGGACAGTAGAGACAGAAAGCAACACTACATAAAAATATTGGGCCCTGAGAGAAAGCTACAAGTAGGAGTTAAAAATGTTGAGAGGAAAAGCTTTGTGGATCCCAAAAAGGTCATACTTCCACCACTTCACATTAAGTTAGGGCTGATTAAACAATTTTTCAAGGCACTGAATAAAGAAGGGGAGTGTTTCAGATATCTTTGTGGACTGTGGACAGTATCCTGGTTTATCCACGGCAAAACTAAAGGAAGAAATCTTTGTCGGACTGGACATTAGAAAACTATTGAGAAATCCCAACTTTGTGGACAAAATGAAAAGGCGACTTGGACATCTTTTAAATTAGGTGTTACCAATTTCCTCGGTAACAAAAGAGATCCAAACTACAAGACAATCGTCGCAGACATGATCGACAACTTTAAGAAGTTTGGCTGTAACATGAGCATTATAAGCTTTACTTTCTCCACTCACATCTTGAGTACTTCCCGGCAAACATTGGTGATGTCAGTGAAAAGCAGGGCGAAAGATTCCACCGAGACATCAAAGAAATGGAAAGAAGATACCAAGGAAGATAAAACGTCAGCATGATAGCAGACTACTGCTGGGTGATGAAAAGAGATGATCTTCAACGAGTCCACAGCCGGAAAAGCAGTAAAAGAAGCTTCGACAGAAAGCGTTAGCGTTATCATAAGGACTTTTGAGCTTAAAAAATAAATGTAAGTGTACCGGCAATGTAGATTAGAACATGACTAATAAATAAAATAAATTTTATACCGTTGGAAAGAGGTGAAAGGTTGCTTACATTTTGTTATTATACCCAAATATACCCCCTAATTTGTGAGAAAACCTGACGTGATAGACAAAAATGGTTTACATTTTTGAAATCAGCGCTGAAAAGTACATCAACGTCAGTTATCAAATTTCAAACAACTTTAAAAAAATATTTTTTGCAGGCCTGTGTTATGTATATAGCTCTTCAAAATTACAATACATAGATTTAAGAAGCGTAATTAAAAATGAGATTTCACATTTATGTTCCCAAATGAACAATATTTTATCGCCTCTCTGTTATTTTCTTGTATCGCATTTTTCGTATAAATGCTGTTTAATTTTTCGCAACTTCACTCTTAATTACTAAATAAAAAGCCTATAAAACTAGTATCTAAGTGCCTAAAGTTCCGTAACATTGAATTTACGTTCCCTTCAATGATTTTACGAGCAGCTTTAACAGCATTAAAACATTTTATTACTAGGGTTGATAAGGTAAGTTTAGTAAAAGTTATGAGCTTACATTGTGGTATCTTTCCTCTGTTACCGTAACTGCAAATTATATATTAGAAAAGCTAAAGCCGCGATTCAATGGAGTGTGACGTGCCATGATTTACTAGTTTACGTTGGCAAAGAGAAATAGAAAATACATATCGTCGGCCTCATATAAAATGTGCCTAAGTCCAAATTAACAAATTTTACAGGAGACGAAAAAAACTGATTTAAAGAATGATTTTGACTTAAAACTTTATCTTATTTGCCACAGTTACTTAGAATAGTGTCCGTTAGCCTTCTCATAAATAGATCTATTTTTAAAATATTATTACTTTAAAAATGGAGTAAGGCAACTTTCATTTTTGAAATAAGAAAAAATATTGGAGTTGGGCAATTTTTAATATTTGTTACTCCATTTAATAACAAAAATCATGAAGACATATGCGTAACTCCATAAAAAGTCTCCAAAAATAAACTGTGAAAAATGCTTAAGTCCCACAAGAAAAACGAATGTGAGTTTTAAGGATAATAATGCTACTTAAATGTAATTAACACAAAAACTATAATAATATGATGAAATTGAACTTGCCTTCAATAATAGTTTACACTATTTCCTTAAAGATATGTTAGCTTATAATATTTTTCTTGAAGATATAACACAGCAGCAGCAAAAGCACATCTAACCTGAATGACAATGACGGACTTTGGCAATTTGCATGTGATTCACCCAACGCCGTGGAGTTGGGTAGAATTCTTTTTTGTGGTTCTAGCGACATCTATTGACTTTTTTGAACTTTTTTGTCTTGCTATGCAATAAATATTTACACCACTAGTGTTGGCGGTAGCAATTTTAGCAAGTTGGTTAGTTTTTACAATAATAAAAATTCCAACACAATGTCATTATTCAAAAGGTCTATTCGTGCAGCACATCCTGAATTTACCCAGAGGGAGATCGACTGCGCATTACAAAATTGGGCGTTCGATAAGGTCGAATTTTCCCCTGTGAACAGCTAATGCGCAGGTGTTCTCCCTCCGGGGCATGCTGCGCGAATACGGCTAAAATTACCATGAACCTGACTGTATCAGTGGCTAGCCGAGTTAAAAGGGTCTGTTTAGTGATGAGCAAAACAAGAACAAGACCAAGACCAGGCTAGTCTTGGTCTTGGTCTTGTTCTTGCAAGCTTGGTCTTGGTCTTGGTCTTGCAGCTAAAAGGCAGTCTTGGTCTTGGTCTTGGTCTTGCACTAGCTGGTCTTGTTCTTGGTCTTGGTCTTGCTGCAAGAGTCTTGCTGGTCTTGCTTTTTTAGTAGTAATAATTTGAACCAAACAATTTCGAATAAAACGTACATTGAAATAAATAAAGATGTGAAGAATGAAACTATATTATTTGCTTTAAAATTTTAACAGAATGTAGAATATAGTTTCAAACGGATACCAATTTTAACATTATACATTCACCTAATGACCTAATTATTTCTCTCTATATAAAGAGACTAGAGTATATTTTTATAATGGTAATGTTTACCAGTAGGAAAAACCTGTATTTACAACCCTTGTTGCAATTGCCGGCCTTCGGTTGTGTCACGTTGTGTTTTGTATGCTGTCGATATCTGCCGCCTGCCTTCAGACCACGTCTTGAGTCTGGATTATTGTTTATTGCCCCTGTATTTTAATAAAATGTTAAAGAAAAAGAGCTTCTTAAAGGTGCCACAAATGGTCGGGGACCTTCAGTTCACGGATTTTACGAAAAGGGATAAACGGTTTATAATTGTTAACAGATAATGATCTGCTCCTTTCACTCGAACACTGTAGTATTTATCCTACGAGGGTCAAATTTAAGAACATAAATTAAATTTTTTTAAGAGAACACAAAAATCAAATATTTTTTACTCTATTTAATCATTATTTAATATAATTAACTTTTTTATAAACTAACTAAAACATACTTTTTAGTAAATACGTTCATATTTACCATGCCTGTTTATAGACCTAATACTATAACATAATAACTATACCTAATCGGGAGTTATAAACGCCTAATTCTGTAATTTGTTATCTTGCAGTTCTTTAATTTTATTTAAACTACATTGCTCTCGTAACACGAGTGTTTCGCACTTTTTATTTTCACATATTTTTGGATTGAATACCCATTATGACATTTAAAAAGTTGAAAATATTCGGATGTGGGTAGTAAAAACTAGAATTTAAAACACACTGAAATTATGCGCATGCATTTCAAGTGCGGCACATACTATTTGTAGTACTGGCCCTTTCTGCGGAAAACCTAGATTCTTCCAAATAGTTTTCAACAATGAAATCAGTAAACTTCTTTACGCGTTTGTCATCCGGGATTTTCACAAATAATTCAACTTCCAACTTTCGTTGATTTTAAAAAATTAATCCAAAAAATAATTTTAAAAATTTCCCAGTATCGAAATTTTTGTCATTATATTCAGAAACTGAACCTAAGCTTTGGATTTTGCGATACCAAGCTTGACACATTACAATCGACAAGCAGTTATTTTTTATTTAGGCCACAATGCTTTCACAGCATTGTGAATCCCTTTTCAAAATTTATTGATATTTTTTGTATTAATTTTAAATTTAACGACCTACATTTTTCCTCGATTATGCGAAAAGAATTGAAATAAGTGTCAGTATTTTTATTAGCCAAAAAAGCGAAAACTACTGGTACATAAAAACCGTTTTTAATTGCATTTCTTTTTAAATGGATTACCCTATCTATAATTACATTTTTTTGTCTCACAAGTAATTTCAATTGTCCTTGAACTGTCGCCGTTTGAAAACTTGCCTTCTAGACACTTTGAAGGTTGAGAAAATGCAAATCGTTTGACTTAATCAAAACGACTTAAAAATATAACCAAAATATTATGTATTTTAAAAATTCGATATTGTTTAAGGTTTCTTACAATGTCAGTATATATTATTGAACTAAAAAATAAAGTTAAATAATAAAAACCAATTTTTCTCAAAAAAGTGCAAGAGTCTTGCAGGTTGGTCTTGTTCTTGCGTGGTCTTGAAGGTTCGGTCTTGGTCTTGGTCTTGTTCTTGCAAGCTTGGTCTTGGTCTTGGTCTTGCAACCAAAAGTCAAAAGAGCGCAAGACCAAGACCAGTCTCGCTCATCACTAGGTCTGTTTCAGCTTCTGATTTCTCTTAAACTGAGCTCGTTTACCGACAAATGATGGAACACTTCTCACTAATCCAGGCTGGCTATAAATAGAGGGTTCAATCGACCTTAAATCACAAATTCTGAGTGAAATAACGGTATTTCACGTTGCTGTGATTCCCGTCTTTAGTTTTTATCTTTTTCTGTTACATATATTATCTATTTCTCAAGGCGTGCTACACCAAGTTCTGTTGAATCCCAGCTTAAGACATGGGTGGACATATGTTCAGAAAATATAATGAGTTGGGGAGAACCATCCTTTTTGACGAACGATTGACTATACTCGGACCAAGTCAGTACAACTAAAAACATGAAGAGAAGTATCCATACTTACTCAAATGTGGTCTCGAGGTAAACCAATTACAAAAAACTCGAAGATGTACCACAAGGTTATTTATTATTGTTAAAAAACATATGAAAGGACGCGTTTCGGCTTTACACAAGCCATCATCAGCTTAAATACAGGACAAAAACAACGGACTGACCAGAAAAACAGGAAGGAGGAAGAATCAGCTAGTTTACATTACAAAATATATAGATGTACACATTTCTTCATTAATAATTAGCTATTAATAGCATTTTGTTATTATTGTATTGTAAAATCCTCAAGAACTACCGCATGTAGAGGAACCACCCAAGGATCTATATATTTTATAATGTAAACTAGCTGATTCTTCCTCCTTCCTGTTTTTCTGGTCAGTCCGTTGTTTTTGTCCTGTATTTAAGCTGATGATGGCTTGTGTAAAGCCGAAACGCGTCCTTTCATATGTTTTTTAACAATAATAAATAACCTTGTGGTACATCTTCGAGTTTTTTGTAATTGGTTTACAATTAAAAACATTAATATACATAGAAGAAAGCCATAACAGATGAAATAACATGAATAACACAACAATATTACTTATCTCTAAATCTACTTTAAGGAGGTTAGTAAGTAATCATCATGACCACTTTCACTTGTGACACTGCAGCTATGAATAGTAAAAGTAAAGTAACAGTAGCCGAAGAACTAACTGAGCCAAACAAAGCTGGCAATGGGATAAGACAAGGGTATTTACTTAGTTCTCTATTGTTAAATCCGATCCTGGATAAAAAATAATACAAAACCTAAGAACTACTAAAGAATGCCAAATGGGAGAAAAACAACTTAAAATTATCTGCTATACAGACAACGCAATACTAATCTCTCAAATCAAAGTGAAGATTATTTACAAGGTATGCTTCATCAATTTAATACGAGTATAACCACCAGAAAATTTAACATGTTAATTTCCCCCCAAAAAAAAGAGAGCTGGAGGGTCAAATATTAGAACAAGTGATGTAGTTTAAATGTCTAGGCAACACACTATCGATGGCTCAGTAGTTTAAGTAGTAGAAGATAGAAGATCTTTAGTTAATGCCGTATAAAAATATGGCTTACTATAATATTACAGACAACGTCCAGGCTTTTCCAAAAAAAATATTAAAAAATTTGGTGGAGGAGCAGGAAATTTCAAACCAAAGTTTTCGAATATTTGGCGAATGCATCAGTTTTTTATACAACTTTCAATATCCAGTTTAATCTGATATGCATACTATTATTGTATGGTTTATAATCGTGGAATGACATGCTACAGTCTTCAATATTGTTAATAATTAGTTTTTTATGGTATATCTGTAATAATTATTATTGACTAGTTTTTAAATTTAACACGATAATAAAATAATGTCCCAATAGGGCTGGATCCCGCGTACAAAAAAAAAGTTGATTAATAGCAAGCTGAAAATTTGTTAATAGCTTAACGGTGTCTAGTCGGACAAACTTTGATGTATGGGAACACTGAAACAGGGGAAGTTTTAATTGTAGAACAGGTTAAAAATTTGGAACGTCAGACTACGTAAACGTTCCATATATATTGTCGGACAGAACTTCCAATTGGTTTGTTACCATTTCATTAAACTCTCATGCAAAAATCAGACTGGTATTTATCACCAAATGGGCATTTTAATAAGTCCAACATGAATAACATGTCAAGAAACAGGAATTATATTGGTGATACATAACAGTCTAATTTTTGCGTGAGATTTTAATGAAACGGTATCTAACAAATCAATTGGAAGTTCTGTCCGACAAAATACATGGGGCGTTTTCGTAATCTGATGTTCCAAATTTTTAAACTGTTCCACATTTAAAACTTCCAGTGTTCCCGTAGATCAAAGTTTGTCCGACTAGACACCTTTAAGCTACTAACAAATTTTCAGCTTGCTATTAATACAATTTTTTTTGATACGCGGGTTTCAGGCCTATAATGTTACGTTCTTTTGTTCTTTTTTTACAAGAACATTTACAAATGTATGAGGTACCAAATTTTATTTGCATATCTCAACTGGTTTTAGAGCAAATAAATAAATCGCCAGTTTGTAAGAAAAATTTCAACATCCCGTATCTCGGAAACGAAACATTTACAAACATACGTTTATAAAGCAAACTGTCATTATTTTTTCATGCAGAATTACCCCTTAAAGTTTATCGCACTTATTTAGAAACACCGTGTATTGATGAAGAACATGTCTAGTTGTTAAAGTACCTAACTTTTTTACTGTCGAACATAAACGAATAGAGCAAAAAACAGAATGTTAAGAAAACCTGAGGCTATAGTTGGGTTTTAATTCTAGTATTTTATAAATGCTAGAATATTCCACAGGATGATGCGAATTTTGAGAAAAAAACACAGTTTGATTCGTACACCCGGTATACAATGAAAATTTACCTGTTTAGCAACAATAGCATTACAGCGGCATTGTTAAAGAATCAGGCTATAAGATATTGAAAAAATCACTTAAATCGGCCTACATGTTTAGGAAATACGAGACATCAAAAATGACCAAATTTTTAAGTGGGCGGATTTCTATGCACGTAAGTTTAGTTCTGTATTCACTGCAGTTTTAAGCGTTTGTATTTTTAGGGATAGCGCAAAATGAGGAGAGTATCCATTGTTTCGGTATATGTCCTCTTTTGTATATTGTGGTACACAAATCTAGTATAATGTCATAAGGTTTGTAACGATGTGATGCCTCGGCGGGCGATGAGCTGCTGTTACCGGAGGGGACTGATGGAGTGTCCGTGTTTGCGCATTCCTTCTTCACGGCACCGCTGGGGGAAACCGAAGGAGAGGGCATCGAGAGCATATTTAAGGCGAGCTAGGAGAATGAGAAAAGGAGTCATGGTTCGTGTATTGAACTTACTATGGCTCAACAGCTGATGCCTCGCGTATTGAACGAGCTTCAGCTGGCCTGGCAAAGATGCGCCGTTTGTGAGGCGGAACTATGCCTAGGTAGACGCCACCGTAGTGACGTGGAGTCTTGCCACAATCGTTATCGCAGTAGGCGGTAGTAGCGAGGAACGAGTGACTGCATTGAAGTGAAATGCCGTCTCCAGGCTACGTTGTTTTAACGTAGCGAGATTATTATTGTATATATTGATTATCGTATTATTTCGATGTTGCTATTATGATCGGATAACTATAATAAAGTTTAATATTGTTTTTCCTTTGCAGAAGATGGAATTATATTTTATTTTATTTGTTTTAAACTGTATATAATTACCTTTAATATATTTGCTTTATTTTTAAATTGTGTTTTACTGAGTCTGTCGTCCTTAAAACAACTACCCGTTACAAAATGGCGCCCGAGCAAAATAAAAGCTACGCAGTTTGTAACTACCCGTTACAAATTGGCACCCGAGCAATAATTAGAACCATACAAAGACACAGACTCAGTACCAGGTCCACGTCGTGGATAAATAAATAGAACCCGTTCAAAGATGATTAAGCTTCTTTGTTTTCAGATTCTTAAGGAACCGAAACCGAGAAGGAACCGAAAATAAACGTCGCCGATGCAACGAGCAGGAAGAGTTGCGACCGTTCGCTGTAGAAAAACCTTGGCATACTGTCCCAATGGAGTTGAGGGGATCACGCCCAAGATCTACAGAAGGAAGCACCTTCTAGCCAGTCATCCGAGACCAATTTACGAATCACCGAAAAATACGACATTGTTGATGGAACCGTCAAAGATGAAACCAGCAAGAAAAATGTGACCATCTGCTGTAGAAAAACCTTGATAAGCTGTCCCAATGGATTTGAGGGGACCACGAGCAAGATCTACAGAAGGAAACATCCTCTTGACAATCATCCCAGACCAGTTTGTGAAAGAAAATCGACAGAAAGTACATGCCTTAAGGGTAAACCGTCGCAGATGCAGCCAGCAGGAAGAATGTGACCATTTGCTGTAGAAAAGCCTTGGTACACTGTCCCAATGGATATGAGGGGACCACGATCAAGATCTACAGAGGGAAGCATCTTCTTGACAGCCATCCAGGACCAGTTTACGAAGTAAGGAAGAACCGACCAAGACCACACCGATGATGAGCCCAAGCCGTGTTGCACACACGGCACAAAAAAAAAATGTATGCTACATTTTTTTTTGTTTTCCAAAGAGAAGGGGGTGTAACGATGTGATGCCTCGGCGGGCGATGAGCTGCTGTTACCGGAGGGGACTGATGGAGTGTCCGTGTTTGCGCATTCCTTCTTCACGGCACCGCTGGGGGAAACCGAAGGAGAGGGCATCGAGAGCATATTTAAGGCGAGCTAGGAGAATGAGAAAAGGAGTCATGGTTCGTGTATTGAACTTACTATGGCTCAACAGCTGATGCCTCGCGTATTGAACGAGCTTCAGCTGGCCTGGCAAAGATGCGCCGTTTGTGAGGCGGAACTATGCCTAGGTAGACGCCACCGTAGTGACGTGGAGTCTTGCCACAATCGTTATCGCAGTAGGCGGTAGTAGCGAGGAACGAGTGACTGCATTGAAGTGAAATGCCGTCTCCAGGCTACGTTGTTTTAACGTAGCGAGATTATTATTGTATATATTGATTATCGTATTATTTCGATGTTGCTATTATGATCGGATAACTATAATAAAGTTTAATATTGTTTTTCCTTTGCAGAAGATGGAATTATATTTTATTTTATTTGTTTTAAACTGTATATAATTACCTTTAATATATTTGCTTTATTTTTAAATTGTGTTTTACTGAGTCTGTCGTCCTTAAAACAACTACCCGTTACAGGTTGCATCATTTATGCATTTTAAGCTTTCTACTGGGATTTGGTCTGGACCTACGGCTTTGTCATTTTTGCCGTTTTTAATATTATTTTAATTTCCTCTTTTAATATCTTCAAAACCACACTGTTGTCTACTTCTAATTCCATATGTTCTGTTCTATTGTCTACATGTAAAGAACTTTAATTAATATATCAATATATCAAGCTATCTTTATAAAGTTTATCCTGTACCGCCACTGTCCAATATATTACCGACATCAAGCAAGAAAAAGCCGCTTCCATCAAGTTGATTTATATATTTTATAGAAACTGTATTGATAGTGACAAATTACGGTATTGAATGCAAAATCCGAGTGAGTAACAGGTACATACTTTACCCGTTACCAAGAAATATTTTAATCCTACAATTCTGGAATTTTCACACGCTTATTTTTTTGTAGTTCAACTTTTTTTCAGCAGAAAATTCCTAGATCTATAGATGATAATTAAAAATGGACAATAAATAACGGAGCGGTAACTTGTCAAGTGTGGGAGTTAATATTAAACAGTTATTCCATTGCTAGATATCTTTAGTTATAGTCCAGGGCGCATCTGTTTTGAGAAGGACGTTGGGAGGGGACTCAAATTTTTTTGCAGAAATTGCTTGAAAATAAATCAAATAATAATATTTGAGTTATCCTCCCTCCCCAAAAGGTCCGGAACATTGTTTAAATAATCAAAATGTCAAAAATTGAAGGAAAAATTCGATTTTTTTCTTCGTTTTTTGATTATAACTTTAAAAGTATTCATTTCCGAGAAAAGTTGTACTAACATAAAAGTTGCATAATTAAATTTTCTACAATATAGAATTGGTTAAAAATTTAAAAAATAGTCACCCTAGTTGCAAAATAGCAATAATTGCGAAAAAAAACATACAAAAACAAGTATTCGCATTTTACGTTTTTTAACCATTTATGCTACACTTAGGACCTTCATATTTCACCCAGAAAAACTTTATGATACAGTAAAACAATACTGTAAATTTCTTTAAGATCGGTTTAATAAATTTTGCAAAATAAATTTTGCATTCCAGTTTTCGCAAAAAAAATTCATTTTTTCAAAATGTTACAGGACTGAAAATAAAGCAGATAGCAAGTTGAAATTTTTTTTGCATATAGAAGTGTACTGTACCTTTTATTTGCAATTTTCAAAATTAAAATCGATTAATTACCACGACGTCAGAAAATTTTTGAAATAAACAATAATTTTTGGTGCTACGCGCAGGACAGCGGTGTTCGATTCACACAAGTTGATTTCCACCAAAATTTCTTCCAATCTTTATCTAATATATTATATATTATTTTCTTTCTCTATATTTTGTTGTATTTTAATATTTTAATTCCACAAAAATCAAACTAATTTTATTATTGTTAGTGAAATATTGTTTAAACAATTGCATATGTTTAAAAATAATAAACTTTTATTATTTAAGTTAAAATATATGAACAAAGAAAATTTTTGCTAATAAAAGTGTTATTTCAAAGGATAGAGTATGTGTTTTTATTTTGCAATAAACAAATTTATTTATTTTTATCGAAATGTAATAAAAATTAAAATGTATCCATCATTATCAAAGGTCATTGGAATGCCCAATCAGAGCAAACTATCCGCTGTCCTGCGCGTAGCACCAATAATTAATGTTTATTTAAAAAATATCCTGACGCCGTGGTGTTAATCGATTTTAATTTTGCAAAATTGCAAATGAAAGGTACAGTACACTTCTATATGCAAAAAAATTTTCAACTTGCTATCTGCTTTATTTTCAGTCTTGTAACATTTTGAAAAAATGAATTTTTTTTACGAAAGGTGGATTTCAAAATTTATTTTGCAAAATCTATTGAACCGATCTTAATTAAATTTACAGTATTGTTTTACTGTATCATAAAGATTTTCAGGGTGAAATATGAAGGTCCTAAGTGTAGCATAAATGGTTGAAAATCGTAAAATACGAATACTTGTTAATGTATGTTTTTTTCACAATTATTGCTATTTTGCAACAAGGGTGACTATTTTTTAAATTTTTAACCAATTCTATATTGTAGAAAATTTTATTACGTAACTTTTATGTCAGTACAACTTTTCTCGGAAATGAATACTTTTAAAGTTATAATCAAAAATCCAAGAAAAAATCGAATATTTCCTTAATTTTTTGACATTTTGTTTATTTAAACAATGTTCCGGACCTTTTTGAGAGGGAGGATAACTGAAATATTATTATTTGATTTATTTTTAAGCAATTTCTGCAAAAAAATTTGAGTCACCCCTCAACGTCCAAATGTACTAATATTTTTACAGATGCGCCCTGGTCTATTATTGATTGAGGTATTTTTAGAAATAAAATTAATATACATACTTTTCAACTGTTATTAATTAGTATTGTGAGGGGATAATTATTACTAAAGCCCGGATTATAAGCATGACGGAAAGGTCGAAATAAGCACTTACACAGGGTGAGTCATAACTATAGGGACATAGACTAAGGACAGGTTATTTGGACCAAAATATGGCTATTGGGCCAAATATGCCTTAATAAAATGTTGCTGAGAAAAAAGATACAGGGTGTTAAAGTTAATTTTTGTTTTTCGTTTTTTGCTAATAGTGTATATTTATAAATTGCTATCAAAATTGGCACAGAGGCATAATCTTAGACAAGAAATAGTATTTTATCTACAATTTTACGTTTTGTCATAGAGGGCGCCACGTGGATCATTCCTGATGATCAAATTGAGTCTAAACTTTTTCTGATGAAACTTTTTAGTAATTTTTATTAGAAAATATGACGTAAACATCATTTTTACGTAAAATTGGTACTCTTGTTTAAACATGATAATTTCAACCGTTTTCGATAAAAACGCAGTCGAACTGCTTAGAGTCTTAAAAAAGGATTTCAAATATTATTTCATTTATGAAAAGTATGCTTTGGACTGTCAGATAATTGTTGTTGGTAAATGTCATTTGTTCAGAGTAAATTATTTTTGATGTGACAGTGTTGCATTTTTTAAAAGTAATCATTATTTTTTTGATTGAAATGCCTCGTACCAATCATTTCAGTTGCAACTTTGTTTATTAGTTTGGTATTTGATATCACCTTCTGAGTTCCTTAAATCATCAATTGCGTTTTTATCGAAAACGGTTGAAATTATCATGTTTAAACAAGAGTACCAATTTTACGTAAAAATGATGTTTACGTCATATTTTCTAATAAAAATTACTAAAAAGTTTCATCAGAAAAAGTTTAGACTCAATTTGATCATCAGGAATAATCCACGTGGCGCCCTCTATGACAAAACGTAAAATTGTAGATAAAATACTACTTCTTGTCTAAGATTATGCCTCTGTGCCAATATTGATAGCAATTTATAAATATACAGGGAAACTATTAGCAAAAAACGAAAAACAAAAATTAACTTTAACACCCTGTATCTTTTTTCTCAGCAACATTTTATTAAGGCCTATTTGGCCCAATAGCCATATTTTGGTCCAAATAACCTCCTTAGTCTATGTCCCTATAGTTATGACTCACCCTGTATAAGCAAAAAATGACGCAAAAATAAGCAAAATTTTTATGAAATAAGCAAGGTTAAAAAAAACCTGTAAGTAAACATGGATATGGTATAAATATGAATAAAGGACATTAACATTAAATTACATTTATTTTTAATTATCGTATTATTAACAATAAATAAAAAATTACAAAAGTGTTAACTATAATATAATAAAAAAATCGAAAAATGATTAACAAATTAATATATTTTTTATTCATGGTGATTAGCATAAAAACAATTAACAATATGTTTTTCAAAATTTTCTTGTAAACTTCTGTCCACTTCTATCTCTAGACATATTATTTATATGTAGAAAGAGTTCTTTCAACATCTGCAGATGTGATTGGTGAGTAGGTATTTAATTTTAGACAAATGTACCGAGACTACCGAAAAGTATTTTACAACAATATAATAAATTTGGGCTTTCTGCAGACAAATATTAGTTTATAACATGGACAGGTATAACGATGGGTTTTCCCGTTTATCTCCTAAGCCTAAGGGATTAAAATTCTTAGGGTTTATGAATTATTAGGGTTTTATAGCTCTGTATACTTATAGAATTTTGCTTAAGACAGGAAGTAATACATGAAATTTAACTATAGTTTATCATAAGAAGCAAAATAAACAAAGATAAGCAACATATCTTTAAAATAAGCATTTTTACTAAAAATCCTAATAATAAGCAAGAAAGCAAAAAAGCAAAATGCTTATAATCCGGACTTTAATTATTACTGACATTGATTTTCTAAAAATTTAATGGTTATTTATGATATAAGTGTTAAAAGTACACGTTTAAGGCACGCATGTGAAATGTACTTTTTAACACGTATATCATACAATATTTTTTCTACAAACGTCTTATATCAACAATTATAATTTAGTCATTCTCAGTTACAGGACAATATCTACAAAAACTTTTACTTGAACTTGACTGACATTCCACTTTTATATTTTTCTTGACATTACATCAAAACTGCCTATACTGTCAATACGTAAATCATAACAACTATAGAATAACATCTTACTTTTATTGTTGTATATTCTAACAAATTTTAATAGTTTTTTTCTACAAACGTGTTAAAAATGCAATAATACAGTTTAAATTAAATTTTAAAAAACCTTTTAAACCACCTTTTTCAAATTGCGCGAGTTGTACTATTAATATTAATAAATGAAATATAAATATTTTAACGTTTCAAAATCTGACATTTCTCTTTTTTAACTGCAGTGCCTTAAAATTTTTTTTAAAGCACTAGTGCCTTAAAGTAGCATTTTTAACGCTCGTATGGAGTGCTAAAAATTGCATTTTTAACACGTTTGTAGAAAAACAAATTTATCAAACAAATCAATGTTAAAAGTGCCATTGGGTAGGAAAATTACAAAAAAAAAACGATTACTTCCGGGCCCTGGAAAACTACTTTTAGGGTTTCTGTACTGATTGAGCATTGAACTCTCTAATTTAATTTATAAAATAAATGCTAAGTAATAACCATGAAACTATCAGAGAAAGTTGGGGCTCCGTGGCTCACGCCACGTCTAATTTCAATTTCCGGTGGCAGCTGAAAAAAGAGCTTTACGTTTCCTAGGCCTCTGCGAAACCCAGGCTGTGTATCAATAATCTCTATGTCCAGTTTATAATATTAATGATAATGAAAATTAATTCTAGTTATATATTTTACCCCTTTAAGTGTCAGTGGTAGCTATGTTTACCACCAAAGTTATTTCAATATACATATTGAACATTGCTAACACATCTTACCTATCTATTTTTTTTAAACTTAACAATTATTGAATACACGGCAATTTTTATGATTCGGAACATGACTATAACGATTTTATCCAACAAAACATTGGAATTCAAATGGCCTCAACAGGCAAAATCAAAGGCCCTTACTGCTTATATACTAGCTGTAGTTCAAATAAAAATAGCTAAAAAGTGATGTAGCATTATCAAAGAATGGTTTTCTGTTATATTATCAGAAATGAAGTTATAGAAGAAATCAATATTTTTTCTTTTATAACTTTTATTTTAGTATGTAAATGTAGCGGTAAAAATCTTTACCAGTGGTAAATACTCAAACGTCTTTTGGTAGCAATATTTACCACCCCACAAAAGATAAATTTGAAGATAATTTCAGTTTTTCTATCATGTAACAATTAGTTCTGCGCCTTAAATGGTTTAAATAATGTGTAAAATATGAGAAAATGATCGCTTCTTCTTCTTGATACCATTTGACATCATATTTAAATCGAGCCACTTAATATACGAAGGCGAAGAAAGCAGCATACCTTTTTTATTTAAACTCAGCAATTTTTCTGAAGCAGCTCGAAATCAATCTTTCCCTTCTCGAAATGATATCTGTGAAGTTCCAAATCGTCGCACGTAGCTCGTTCGGTGCAGCTGAAATTTTCTAAAAGGTTTCATTGACAGAATTGACGATAATACACATCCCTATTCCATGCCACGTCTAATTTCAATTTCCGGTGGCAGCTGAAAATAGTTATTTTCCTAACAAGTGCAGAAAGTCATTCTTTTCCGCACGCGACTGCAGTTTGCCGAACGACGCGAAGCGGGAGTTCGGCAAGCAGTCGAGTGCGGAAAAGAGACTTTCTGCAAGAGTTAGGAACAATATTTTTTCTAAGAGTCTTTAAAAAATTACCAAATCTTAATCAATTAATTTAATTAATATGAAAATACAGACACAAATTAATTCTTTGACAAGGTTGTCAAAACCAAACTTTCAATATAATTAGTTAGCATGACGACGATCTTGGTTTCCATGACGATAATTCAAAACGACTGTTATTGTCTACCGATTTGACTTTCGAATATTATGTCAAAATAATTTTATTTCATCGAATTGTGGCGTTAATTTAATTAAAACAGGAACACAATAAGACATATTTGAAATAAATTAGTAAATAATATCTAAATATTAGTTTATTGCATGTATTATAATTACTTTAAGGCCATATTAACATATCTAAATTAACACGCGTGCGGAAAAGTAAAAACCGCGTGCGGAAAAGTGAAACTTTCTAAACTAAAATGCGTGCGCGAAAGTAGACATTTTTGCACGCTCGTAGAAAAAAGAGCTTTACGCTTCCTATGCCTTTGCGAAATCCAGGCTGTGTATCATTAATTTGTATATCCAGTTTATGATATTATTGATAATGAAAATTAATTCTAGTTATATATTTTACCCCTTTAAGTATCAGTGGTAGCTATATTTACCATCAAAGTTATTTCAATATACATATTGAACAGTGCCAACACATCTTAATTAATTTTTTAAAAAAATTTACAATAATTATTGAATACACGGCAATTTTTATGATTTGTAACATGACTATAACGATTTTATCCAAGAAAAGGTCGGAATTCAAATGGCCTAAACAGGCAATATCAAACGCCCTTCATGTAGTTCAAATAAAAATAGTCAAAACGTGATGTATAATTACGCAAATAATGTTTGTCTATATATCATCAGAAATGAAGTTATAGAAGAAATAAATATTTTTTTCTTTTATACCTTTTATTTTTGTGTGTAAATGTAGCGGTAAAAGTCTTTACCAGTGGTAAATACTGAAACGTCTACTGGTAGCAATATTTACCACCCCACGAAAGATAAATTTGAAGATAATTTCAGTTTTTCTATCATGTAACAATTAGTTCTGCACCTTAAAGGGTTTAAATAATGTGTAAAATATGAGAAAATGATCGCTTCTTCTTCTTGATACCATCTGACATCATATTTAAATCGAGCAACTTAATATACGAAGGCGAAGAAAGCAGCGTACCTTTTTATTTAAACTCAGCAATTTTTCTGAAGCAGCTCGAAATCAATCTTTCCCTTCTCGAGATGATATCTGTGAAGTTCCAAATCGTCGCACGTATCTCTTTCGGTGCAGCTGAAATTTTCTAAAAGGTTCCAAGGAAATCCAGGCTGTGTATCATTAATCTCTATGTCCAGTTTATGATATTATTGAAAATGAAAATTAGTTCTAGTTATATATTTTACCCCAAGTATCAGTGGTAGCTATATTTACCACCAAAGTTATTTCAATATACATTTTGAACAGTGCCAACACATCTTACCTAATTTTTTATAATTTTTTAAAAAAATTTACAATTATTATTGAATACACGGCAATTTTTATGATTTGTAACATCACTATAACGATTTTATCCAACAAAATGTCGGAATTCAAATGGCCTATACAGGCAAAATCAAAGGCCTTTACCGTAGATATGCTAACTGTAGTTCAAATAAAAATAGCCAAAAAGTGATGTATCATTATGCAAAGAATGTTTTTCTATATATCATCAGAAATGAAGTTATAGAAAAAATCAATATTTTTTCTTTTATAACTTTTATTTTAGTATGTAAATGTAGCGGTAAAAATGTTTACCAGTGGTAAATACTCAAACGTCTTTTGGTAGCAATACTTACCACCCCACAAAAGATAAATTTGAAGATAATTTCAGTTTTTCTATCATGTAACAATTAGTTCTGCGCCTTAAAGGGTTTAAATAATGTGTAAAATATGAGAAAATGATCGCTTCTTCTTGATACCATCTGACATCATATTTAAATCGAGCAACTTAATATACGAAGGCGAAGAAAGCAACGTACCTTTTATTTAAACTCAGCAATTTTTCTGAAGCAGCTCGAAATCAATCTTTCCCTTCTCGAGATGATATCTGTGAAGTTCCAAATCGTCGCACGTATCTCGTTCGGTGTAGCCGAAATTTTCTAAAAGGTTTCATTAAAAGTTCGGTCACATCGTTCGGAACTGACAGCGAAGATTTACGGGATTGCGACAGTGGCCGCGTACAGCCCGACTTGGCGCGTATACATCACCAGTTGTCAGCTACCGTCTCTTTTGATAGACAGGATACTTATCAAGATCAGGAGACCAAATCGAAATTCGTTACATTTTTGGATTCTTACTCATATTCTAGATACTTCTTAAAACATTAGTGCAGTCACTGAAGGTTTTCACCTCCAATTTCGTTGAACCTCCATTGATTTTCATGATAATTGGTGAGTAGTTAGAGGATACCTCAATGAACAAAGGTGACATGGTGACAACTTGCGCTTTTCCCCTGGGGGTAGATGCCACCCCTTCTCGAGGGTGAAAATTATTTTATTAAGAATAATACCACAAATCGATAGACGGACAAATTGTAAGCAAAATTTGTTATATAAAGTTATTAACATAAATCAATACTTTTTGTGTTATTAAAGATCAAAGATGTTATTTTTTCGTAAAACATGCATGCTTTAAAGCTGTTTTTCACGTATAACTCAAAAACTGTAAGCTTTTACAAAAAAGTTAATATTACCAAAATTGAAGATAATAAAAAACTGAATACACTTTTCACTTTTTACCGTATCTCTAATACATAAGATCCCCTACATCCAGTATGGACAAGATCCATACATAAGAGGATCTTGAAATAGTCAAAGAGAAACAGAGAAGTCCGAATTGTGTTAATCGCCATGTGTCTTTCAATCGTGACTTTCAACCTTTACATCGTCAACTCTTTTCATAAATTACATTATAAATATGTTTCTCATATTATCTTTGCTTTCCCTAACTATTCTCATCTACATTAATACTGTTTCTATTTCTTTCTTTTATTTCTTTCTTATCCACATTCACGCTTCCACCCAATTTTACGATAATCATCTAACCCTTTCTTCAAAAATTTTCTCTCAAATCTGGTCTTCGTTTAGTGTCCAATCATAACCGTTTCATATTCCCAACTCATTCATCCAATAATACTTTACAATAATTCAATTAAGTTTCACACATCAAATTATTCTATTTAGCCCACCTTTTCTCATCATCTGGTTTGTTTGGTTGCCGGGTCTCTGGAGTCCTCAGTCTCTCAATAATTATGATTAGTCTCAATTCTGATATCAAATTTAATTTTATTCCACAACCACATCTATCTATCCACCTTTCTTTTATTTTGTTTTACCTTCTATCATAATTTAATTAAATAAACACAACAATTTTTTCCCCGTATACTCAACAATTCTACTCAACACCTATCTTCATCTGACCTCACTTCAGACATAGCTTAGATACTTTTATCCAATTGTATTAATTTTTCCTTGCCCTAGATGTTATTTAACATAAAAGGACATAATAAAGAAATTTGGACTAAGCTTTTAAAACAAGTCTTTTAAAATTGGTGTTGATGAATCCATCTATATCCTATTAACATATAAACAAATTTTGCATTTACAACATTTCTCAGCATTTGATATCACAACTCCTATTTAGTTGTCTCATCTTTATTTCAGCCAGCTTTATCAGCCATCATTTGTGTTGGATCACAAATAATATTAATTATCTATTTCCAATACAAACTACAATATATACCTTCTGTATTTTGGTTTGCCTACCTTTACTTCATCAATTCAAGTACACCTCATTGATGATTGCGGGTTTTCAAATTCGCCTCCTTTTTTACATCATAAATAATTTATTCTCACTAACTCTTGTATTTTTATAATTCCAACACACTGATGTTAGCTGTTATCATTGCTTGTACCATAAAAAACTTTAAATTTAGTGGCTGCGTAACCTACATTTCATAAAACTTCAAGTTTCATTGTCGATTGTTGTCCTGACATCAGACAGATTCGCTTTTGAAATCTTATGTCTTAGTTGCTTGTCACCGCTTGTAACAGAATGACCTAATTGTTACCTATTGACCCACTTACCACTTGTGGGAGTCATATGTTGCCCTAGAGTCTATTTGAATTTTATTCATTTTGCAATGTTTGCATCTATATAAGACTTTTAGTCTGTTTTTGAAAGGCTTTGTATTTTTTTGTTGACTCACCATGTTCTTGTAAGTGTAACCATACTTTGCTTTTACCTTGGTCATCATTTTAACTTTAACATTTTGCTTTAATTAATATGGTGATACTTATTTTAGGTAACACTGATGATGCTCTTGTTACAGAGCGAAAACGTTTTGTTTCCATGTTTGTAGCCCTATAGGGGCTTTTTAAACTAATATACCTTTTACCAAGACAAACATTTTTTATTAAATTTTACTTTTCTGTATCAAATATTTTACCTTTTTGCTATTTCTGTAGGATAAAAAATAACCGAGATATAAATGTTTAAAGCTTACATTTTGGTGCGAGAACCATGTAACCGGGCCCATTTAACCTTTTATTTTTGAAAATGGTAAAAAGCATTCAGCTGGAAACTCATTCTGCGAAGCTCTTAGAGCAGCTGAAGATAGAGACCAATGGAGAAACATTGTTAGGAATATTGGAAGAAATCACGATCCTTAGTAATGGGGAAACGACAAGAGAGAAATAGAGAGAGAGAGAGAGAGAGAGAGAGAGAGAGAGAGAGAGAGAGAGAGAGAGAGAGAGAGAAGGGGCTTAAAAGATTAAATTCAACGTGGTTTAATAGCCCTTCGAATTAGCTTTCAAATAGTTTTTAAGTGAACCTGATATCGTAAAAATTAACGGAGTTATAAAAAAACAATAACATTTTTTGGAAAAATTTTTAAAAGATAAATTTGTTCTGAGGCTCTTTTGGTAGGTGTTTCTAATTACTTTGACAAATATTTAATAAGTTAATGTTATAAAATGCATCATTTTCCCGTCATTTAAGCTTGAATACTTAGATTTGGGTACTCGCCGAAAAAAATATTCATTCAATTACCTATAACTGACTTCTATTAGTTAACATCAAAAGGTTTTCCTAGTAACAAGATTTTATTGAAGTTATACTTCTTTACGGGCGTAATGACGGTGAAATTTTATATGGGAAAACCTAGCGACCGGGCGCATGCGCATTATAACTTTGTTCTAATTGGATGTTCAAATGACATGACAAAAATTATCCAATATGGCAGCTGTGGCACAGCTGTGGGACTGTGTTTGGTTATAATGTATGCTTGTTGCGTTTTAAAATTTGTAGGAAGAGAAACAACAAACAAAAAGTTAGTTAATGGTTATACTGCCTTTTTAAATAGTTTTCATATTATATTTTTGGACTTATTTACATAGAAGAGATGATTGTTGCATGCCAATGTGAAAGCTCATCAAACTGTGCCTAGTATGAGTGCCGCAGATCTCGCTTATTCAAAGCTAAAGAATCTTTCACTGGTAAGTGTTTTATAAATAGTTGATCAAATTTTGTTATGATATTTGAACATAGCCACTTTGCACGACGCAAGTGATTGCGAAATGTATTAGTCGTTATACGGGCTCCGATACCTACCTTGAACCTACCAAAATACATAAGTAGTATGTAATACTTTTTTTACATAATTTGATTACCATCAAAATTTATATCAATATTCACCTAATATATTGTCTTCTTACCCTATGTTTTGTTGTATTTTTTCAATTCTAAATCATTTCAATTCAAAATCAAAATAATTTGATTTATAGTTTAAGTAACCAATACAGTGAAATGGGTCAGATTTGTCAGTCCTGTTAGTTCCCCTTTAATATAGTTCGGAGGCTGGTTGTTTTTTCTTGTGATTAAATATGTAATTAAAAATATTTATTTTTATTTAGATATACCGTTAAAGCAGGACATATCGTATGTACTAATAGTACATTATATACCGCGGGACTGAAGTAGTACATTTAATCCTGAAGGTAAAGTTTATGGCCCGACCGCAGGGAGGGCCATAATTTACCTGAAGGATTAAATGTACTTCAGTCGCAAGGTATATACGATACTTTTCGTACTTCCGGTATGATTTTATTAATTATTTCAATAATTTCAATCAGTTTTTTCTCTCTTCAACTCATTTAATAAACTGTCTTTAAAATAAGTTACCATAGTAACATTGCGTTGTGACAGTTATAATTTAGAAACATTGTCATTACTAGTGTCATTGTAAAGAAACATTGTTATTGATAATTATTGGTATCATGAGTGAAGAAGGTGTATCTGATATTGATAAAAGAGCAGCCGAAGTAGGTGAAGAATTGTTACCACCGAAATCTAGAAAACTATACGAGCAGCAGTACGATGCTTTTAAAAAGTGGTGCCGCTTAAAAAATGTGAGACAACCTACTGAAAATGCGCTGTTAGTCTACTTCGATGATAAATCAAAAGCGGTTTGTGCCTCAACTCTCTGAATTACTCAATGCTGAAATCGGTTATTAACATTAGAGAAGATATTGATATAAGTAAATTTCCAAAATTATTAGCTTTTTTGAAGAGAAGAAATGAGGGATTTAAGCCAAAGAAGTCAAGAATTCTCACGTCTGAGCAGGTTAAATTCGTTTGTTTGTGATTTAATCGTTCCGGGAGTTTCGTCAATATTTAATCCCGGAGGGATTAAATGTGACACTTTAGTACCTGTCACAAGGGAGTGAAGTTGTCACTTTAGGCCCGGAAGTACGAAAAATTAATTATTAATTAATAAATTAATCTTAAATTAAACAACATTTTACACTCCATTATCGAGCTTTAAATCACACACCTATACTCCAGTAAGACATACTACTGAACTAAAAGTTTTGTAAAACTTGTAAATGTCTGAGGGGACCGATTATGTGGGTGTGAAAAACAGATGTCATCAAACGAACCGCCTCTTAAAACATCTTTGACAAAGAATACCAAATTTTGCCGACCTTAAAGCTGTTTCACAATATAAATTTCTCGAACTATACATAAGTTAAAAATGTCAAAAGGTTAATCTGTTTAGTTAGACGATCTTCGCACATAATGACAAGCTGCCTCTGTGGTGCAGTTTTAATGCGGGTGAATCCCAATACAACGCAAATACCAGCCGCGTGGTAAGTTGGTTCGAATCCCAATAGAAACTTTTATTTTTTTTATTTTTTTTTTTATACATTTTATGATTGTAAGTATATTTATTATATAATTTTATTTTCAGAAAATACGTATTTAGTTAAAAAATTTTCCGACAATTAATGTTCAGAAATCATTTGTGGCATTTTTAATGTGTTTGTGTGTGTTTTATTTTTTTTATTATTTTAATTTTTGGCACTGTTTTAATAAAAATGTTTGAGAAGTATTAAGTATAAATTAATTTAATATTTAAATAAAATATAAATAAAAAGTATATTAATTTCGTTTATAATCATATAATCATATAATCATATAATAGAAGTATAACTTCTTACGTGCGTACAAAGTACACACACATTCTTTTTTTTATTAGCTTCAACTTTGCCAATAATAACTTTTTTGTAAAAACTTATAGTTTTTGAGTTATTTATCAAAAATCGGTTAAAAACATGCATATTTCTCACGAAAAATTAAAATCTTTGATCTTTAATAACTCAAAAAGTTTGAATTTATTTTATTAACTTTATATAACAAATTTTGTTTAGAATTTGTCCCTCTATCGAATTATGGGGTTATTGAAAAAAAAAATATTCACCCCCCGAGAAGGGGTGGCATCCACCCTCAGGGTAAAAGCGCAAATTAACACCACGTCATCTTTGTTCCTTGAGATATCTTCTAACTACTCACCAATTTTTATAAAAATCGATGGAGGTTCAACGAAATCGGAGGTAATAGCTCATGTCCACCTTCAGTGACTGCACTATATTAGATTAGACTTAATGGATATGATGAGATTAGAGACTGAGGAGTAAGATAATTGACTGGAAATTTGTCAAGAGTGGATATGAAGACATAAATAGACTGAAAAAAGACTCTTTATTTAGAATACTTAAAGAAAATCATCTAGAACTCGATGAAGTTATTAGATTGTAAAGAAATAAAGAATCATATCGGCGGAATATGATGATGTGATATTTTATGATAATGATGAATATGATACATTTCAGCAAATACAAAAAAACATATGGAAAAAACAACAAAAATATTAAATAGACCTTGTCATGTTGATTAATCTGAATATCTGAAACATTCGTTGGTGAAGCATTCGACAAGGTTTGTGTGCAAGACATAATCTATCTAGTGAAACATAAATTGTAATGAAAGGCGTATGGACAATAGCTATAGTTCTTCTTCGTATGCTTTTACTTATTATTTTCCTTATTCTTTCTTCTGATTAGGCATTTCTGCCTATTTCTGTGGTCTTGAATTGTGTCTTCTTTATTGTCCTCGATTTTTTTCCGTGGTTGTCCCATACTTCTTCTCCCACCGGCGAATTGTGTCTTGCAATCTTGAAAACCCTATTGTTTGTCATGCTGCCTCTATGATCGTTCTATTATCTCTTCCTATTCCGTGTCTACTGGCCTATCTTTTCCACCTTGCACGGTGTTCTGATTTAGTTACTTTTTTTTCGATCCCTGGCTGTGTTTCCCGTTTTCTTACTATCCCCATTTCGGTTTTCGCTAGCATCCTTTGTATTTGGATGTATCAGTTCTTGTTTCAGCTGTGTACGTCATTATTGTTATTGATATTTGGCTTTATAAATTCTTGTCTTAGTTTCCTTTCTAATGTGTTAGTTTCTCTATATTGTATTATTTAGATATTATTCTGCTCTATTGGCTTTTTACATTTTTTATTTTACCTCTGCTTCTACATCATAGTAAGTAAATAGTGTGATGCCTAAATAGATTTCCATAATCTGATTACGGTTTTTGTTTTCTGGTCCAAAATGACCATGTTTAACTTCTTTGTTATTATGTTAAACTTATGGACTAACCTCTGTAAGTCGTTCTCAAAGTTATTGATGGATGAGTACCCTCAGGCCGGGTTAATTAGAATTTAACTGTGCGGATGACGCAAGTGGTTTAAGGAAGTGATCCCAACCCTAAGGCCTTGGAGAAATACATCTCTCAGAGCTTTGGAGGGGAAAATATACCGAAGCTGCATTCATATACTGTCTTCGTACAGGATGAATATGGGGAACAAGTCCAAAAAGATCATAATTGACTAAGATTGACTCTTATTTAATATACTAATCAGGGAGCGTTCAAGTATTACGTAACGCAGTTTGGGGGGAGGGGGGTCTTGTAAAACGTTACGCCGCGTTATATAGGGGGGAGGGGGGTTCGAACAGCGCGTTACGTAACATTCTTTTTTAAAAAATTAGCAAATCCTTTATAAAAGGTATATATTTTAAGGTAAATATATACCTTTTATAAAGGATTTACTATTTTTTGTATTACATGGTATACAGCCAACTACAGGAAAACTTTTTCCTTGTGGATTCTTTTTTAACTTAAATGAAAAAAAAACTACGGAATTTCATTTATGATTTACATAGACCCCTGAATTTAATTATGTTGCACTCTCACGCTCCGCTCATGTTCCGACAACAGGACAATAAATAGTACCTATTCAAGTGAAAAAATCTTAAAATTTGTAACACAGATGAAGCACAGTAACACGTGTTTCCAATAATTAGATGGACCTGTCTCCACAACAAAAGATTAAAAGATACAGATGTTATTTAAGAGGTTGCAGAAGGGAACTACATGTTCATAAATCATGTTTGTTTTCTGAAATCGTTTTCTGCAGTAGGTATTCATTAATGTTTTAAATACGCAAATTTTCAAATTATTTAAAAATGTCTTTAAATAAAAAGAATTAAATACAAAACCCACTATATTGATACTTAGTTTAGAAAATTGATAGATAATTAAAAAAAATAGTACCCTTATTTAAAGTGTGATTTCAAAATTTCAAAAATTTCAAGTGAATTTCAACATTTCACTTTGCGTTATTCATAATAGACCCTACATAATACACATTTTTGAGATGAGGTTGTTAAGCAGCTTCTAAAAACAAAATTATACAGGGTGTTTAATTAAAATCTTCTAAAGATAATGGACTATGCTAGACTTGAGTGAATCACCCTGTATAATGTATATTCAAATTTATGTTTAAATAGTCCATAGTTGAATTTAAAAGTTGACGTATCCTATAGAGTTTTTATAAATTTCTAAAAGAATGACACATGACAAAAACAATTTTATTCCATAAGTGGTTTCCATACATTATAATTTTAAATGATCACTCTGTATTATTCATAAAGACCATAAATTCAGATTGTTAAGCAGCTTTTAAACATATAAAAATATACAGGGTGTTAAAAAATAAAGCTTATGGACTACGGTAGTCTTGCATGAATCACCCTGTACATATAAATTTATGTTTAAAAAGCACACATTTTTATATATGAAAATCTACGGGTCTCAGCGTTTTTTAAAATTGATTAAAACAATGTTGTTCTTAAGCTATTTTCTTGTGGCATTTTTACAATTTTAACTATTTAGAATGGGAAATAAAAGATTTGGGCGTCGAAACGTTAATAAAAATCATTTTTTAATAATATTGTGGCTTATTTCCCATTCTAAATAGTTAAAAATGATTAAAACAAGGACAGAAATAATTTTATTCCATAAGTGCCTTCTTATATATACAGAGTGTTTCAGAAAAAGGTAACACGATCTCTAAGATAGGTGAAAAACTGAAAAATAATTGGGGTTTGCTTAGTATAAAATTTTTGTAACGGCATGCGTTTTCACGATACAGGGCGTTGAAGAACAAAAAGTTTTACACATTTTTTTCACTATTTTTCCGAAACTACTGGCAACATCGTATATTATTTGTTATACAAAAATTTTTACTAAGCAAAATAAAATATTGAAATAAAAAATACGTTATTTTATTTTAAGTTTTTATTAAAAAAGATCAAATAGAAGAATGCATGAGAATAACAATAAAGGATGAAGCCAAAAATATATGTAAGGATGGGGCTAAGCAGGGAAAATGTAAATGTAAATGTAAAATTAGTAATAAAAGATTATTATTCTAAGTTTTGGATATATGTATTTCATGTCATGGGACATGAAATTACGATTGGCAGGGATAACCAGACACATGAACTAAAAAGAAGAATCGTTCTTGGGTGGGCAGCATTTGTAAAACTGAGAGAAACTTTTAAGAGTGAGTTGCCCATATGCCTAAAGAGAAAGGTATTTGATCAGTGCGTCCTCCCAGTCATGACGTACGGATCAGAAACATTTACCTTACCTAAAACCTCGGCTACCAAACTAAGAGTAACGCAGAGAAGAATGGAGCGGTCAATGTTAGGAAGAACTCTGCGAGACAAAATCAGGAACGAAGAAATCAGGAGAAGAACAAAAGTGACTGACGTCATCAAAAGATACCTAACATGAAGTGGAGATGGGCAGGACACATAGCGAGAATGACACATGGGCGATGGACAAAAAGGTTACTGGAATGGAGGCCAAGAGAAGACAAGAGAAGCGCCGGTTGACCGCCTACAAGATGGACAGACGACGTAAGAAAGCTAAATAAAAACTGGATGAGAGCGGCGCAGGATAGACGTGGTTGGAAACGAGGGGAGGAGACTTATGTTCAGCACTGGACTTTTGAGGCTGGATGATGATTGTAAGTTTTTATTATTACCTCAAATGCGATTAAAATAATAACAAAGTTCTTTTACCGGGCTTCCGGTACTTTTCGCAACCTAGTTTCCCATTTAGGTTCAAATGGTGACTTAGGTGTTACGTAACGTTTAGGTAGGGGGAGGGGGTACATAAAAACGTTACGGTGTGTTACATGGGGGGAGGGGGTCAAAAATCTTCAAAAATTGCGTTACGTAATACTTGAACGCTCCCTCATGGGCTCAGGACACATACAGTCTAGGGTAGCAAACCTTAAGACAAACGGATTTTATAAATCTTCTTGATTCTTAATCTCTAAATGAGCTCCAGAAACTCCAAATGTCACCCCAAAGACTCACTGGAGGAAAAGTCAGTAGTAACCGGCTTCAGAGAAACAGGACAAACAAATCTCTGGAATGGTGGATCAATTAACCAGGAAAAAGACAAGTGAAACAATTTATCACATACTCGCTAAAATTTACGACATAACTAATAACCAAAGACAGGAAAACAGTCAAAGTCGTAGTTGGTCTGCCAACAGGGCACTGTAAGCTGAATAGGCAGTTGAATCTGATGGAATTAGCAGACGATGATCTCTGCAGATTATGTAATCTAGAAGAAGAAACAGCAGGGCGCATTTTATAGCCTGCTGAAAAAGGGCTACATAGAAGGTTCACTCACGAAGTTGTTAGACCTTTAAAAAAAGTCAAGCTGAAAAATGTAATCTAGGGTTAGAAGACAACAATAAATTGAAACGGTCGCAGTGGAATAGGTCAATAGCCACCTCGTTGAATATTATTTATCTATCTATCTATCTTCATTGCTTTTATTCTTCAGTTACTTTTATTTCCATATTTCAAATGTTTGCTAGTTTTCTGTTATCGCAGTTATCAGACTTGAAACATGAGACTGAGTAGATAAGTAGATAAAAGTAAAAGTACACATGGATAAATAAAAATCGGCATCAGCATAAAGAGGGGGTCCTAACATAGAAAGTTCAGTAGAAAGGGACAATATAAAAAATAATTCTAAAGCGATTCAGAGCGTAATTTTCGGGCGTATGTTTAGACAATACTCCAATATTTATTTGACGCATTTTTTAATCTCAATTATTTATTGTATTTTTTTGGTTGACTGAATGTTTAGTTTTACACGTATATAACATAACAAATTCCAAACACCTTAAAACCCCATTGAAAATCCCGTTAGATCTTTAACAGAGTTCAAATCTCCATATAATGGACTGATGTGCAAACATCGAAGAACGGATAAAACATTGTTGATATTACTAATTGTTTGGAGAACTGCTAAAAGCTATTATAATATTCATTGATGGGCGAAAGAATTCAATGGGCACACAGACAGCAAACTCAGTTCCGCATATTAACGGGATTTAACGAAATCTAAGAAACACACGACGGATTCTTTGTTTGGAATGAGCGGTTCTTGGAATAGCTCTGATCGTAAAAAACCAAAATAAACTTGAAAATGTGTAAAAGAAAGTGCTGGCGGTCTTCTTCTTCAGGTTGAACTTAATCGAAAGTGATTATGTGCAATAAGATAGGTACCTTAACTTTATAAAAAGGATAAATAGAATCAGTAATAATATAATAATGAAGTGAATCCTAATTGTAAAATAAAGATTGGATTCATTTTAATCTGATAAAGGTAATAACTTTTGCAAGACGGTTATTATCAAATTTTTATTATTTTTATGAATTTTGCATCTTTCTATATTTAAAAATTTACCTCATCTACCATGAGGTAATTCAAAATTTTTTCAGATATAGATGGATTATCTCTGGTAAACAGATAGGAGTCGCGTATCTTGTATGTCCTATATGTAGACGAGTAATGATAGTTTTAAGTTTTGTGCTTCGAACTCTAGATAGCCACGCAGGCGCGGTTAAAGGGGGGGCTCAACGGTCTATAAGTATTTTTTTATTATTTATTATTTTTTTCTGTTAGCTCTAAACTTTAATCCATCAGTACAACACTAAATTATATGACAACCACTTCCAAAGAATTGAAAAAACCCATAAAATCTAATAAAACACCCTTCTCTGAAAAATAATCTGCAGGCGCATTTGTTTGGGTACCTGTGGAACCATAAAAACAACGGAAATAGTTTTCTCAATTCAAAGAATAACAAAAATGATATTTTAAAATGCAAATACATTACACTGGGTATAAACCTTATCTCATGAAAAGTTGAGTTTCAAATTTGCGATACAATAAAGATATAAAAATGTGTATTTTACTAGATAATCCATGCGTACCTACCCATTGATGGTAGAAAGGTTAAACTTTATGGTAAAGAAGGACCAGTGAGATTAATAGTTGTGAATTGTCTATCAATCCTTTTGATACCGTAGGTATCTGGGATTATATAGTGTATTTTATCCTTAGAGTAAATGTGAGTCGTATGGCTAAATCTGAAAAATATAATATTTGAGCAGTGTTGCCACAGGTCTTGGACAAAATTTCGAGAGACTGCTCCTATATTTTCGGTAGAAATCGTCCAATTTCGGTAGATTTCATATTTTTGCTTCTTTTGCTATCACATTGCAAAAAAATGATACTTTAGGTACGAGTATTCAAAAATAAACTACATTCATCATCATGTTATTCTGAAGCTATTTCCTTGTGCCATTTTTATGATTAACTATTTAGATGGGAAGTAAGCCGCAATTAAATTGAAAAAAAAAAAAAATTTTATTAACGTTTCGAAGCCTAAATCGGGTTCGTTGTCAAAATACAAAATACTACTAACATAAACAAAAATGTTGTTGCTAAGTAAAAAAAAATTCCACTAATAATTTATTTATTCTGACTCATTTATATTGGCAATTCAGACGTATATTATACATTTTAAAGCAAAAGACTTTAAAATGATATCGCCAATATTTAAGAGTTGCGTTCCTGGGACGACTTCACTAAAAGATAGTTCATTTGATTACATGAAATCAATCCCAACTCAAGAATATCTGTCACAAAAAATTATAGCATGTGATCTGTCTTTAAAAAGACAACCAAATGCAACAATGACAGTAAAATTCTCGCGTTAGAGATTCCATAGTAAATCACGAGGAAAAACCAGGTAAAAACCTCGTGATACTATCCCGACATCGTAAGTATTTGGTCTTACATTTAATTTACTTTTAAAAAACTAATACCAAGTTCTGACTTTAATATGTTTAAATTATAAATAATATTAATAATACATAGATATACAATAAGTAATACTAAAATTTAAAGTTTGCACTAACTCGATATGTTATTGACTTACTAATAGTGGTATTTTCTTTCTATTGACTTCGTCTTTCAGTATGGGTAACCACATCCTACTGCATACAATTGGTTTCATTTAGCATAATTAAAGCCGCTTCTTTGATTTTTCTCCTTTTACTATCTGATTCTTTCAGGACTATACTTAAATCTCTCCACTGAACTCTATGTTTACTATCCCATGCGTGTTGACATATTTGAGATCTATCAAATTCTCTATTTTTAATATAAGACTGATGTTCAGTTATTCTAACGTTTAATGGTGTTGATGTTTCACCTAAATAAAATTGTTCACATTCACAAGGTATTTTATAAATGAAATTCTTTGTTCTTTCTTGTTCATTGTTAGGTTTAGTTTTAGATAGAATAGATCCCAATGTGTTTGTTGTTTTGAATGTTGTTGAAATGTTGAATTTATTTCCTATTGTTTTAAGTTTCTCGGATAGTCCTTTTATATATTTACGGTATTGATATTTTCCTCGTATTATTTCTTGTGATTGTTGGAGGATCCCATTCTAAGTTGTTCTGTTCCTTTCGATCCAATCTTGACAATTCCTTATTTATAAACGATAAAGGATAATCATTTTTTAATAAAACAGATGTTAACAATTGTTTTTCTTCTAAAAATTAATTTTCGTTAGAACAAGTACTTTTGGCTCTATCATATAAGGATTTAATGATTCCCTTTTTAAAGGAACGCAACTCATAACTATTGTCGATATCATTTTAAAGTCTTCTACGTTAAAATGTATAATATACGTCTGAATTGCCAATATAAATGAGTCAGATTAAATAAATTATTAGAAGAATTTTTTTTTACTTAGCAACAACATTTTTGTTGATTTTAGTAGTACATATTTTGTATTTTGACAATGAAACCCGATTTGGGCTTCGAAACGTTAATATTTCAATTTAATTGTGGCTCATTTCCCATCTAAATAGTTATTCATTATCATATAATGATCAATAATCACCATTCATCATAAAAATCATTCAAAGTTCAAAATCGGTATATGTACCTTAAAAAAATGTATTTTCTCGGCTTTCTAGGTATCATAGAGCAATTTTCTTCATTTTTTTTTAATCCAAAGTAACTCGAGTAGAGCCGTCTAACTAACGCAATACTAAATATCAAGGATGCTTTAGTTTTGTTATAAGGAATTAATTTATTTATAATAAAATAAAACTGCATTTTTTTCCTGTTGTATACTTCTTAAAAAAATCTTACCACACGTGTACCTATTAACGTTCAAAATACAATTATTCTTATTTGAAAGCTGTATAATTGTTTAAACAATTAAAAATTTTGGTTATAATAAATAATAGTTATAAGTTATTAACATTTATAAATTACTGCAAAAATAAGGGTTTTTTGCAATTATCTGAAATTGTTTATCTATTTCAAATTAGAAACTATTAAGATCTAGAATATTTATTTGAAACATTTTTCTCTAAAATCTACAAGGAATGTTTTATAGGCAAAAACATGGTTTTTTACACTTTATAATCGTTTAAAAACAAAACAATGTCGGATATTGAAGCAATTGAGAACGAGAAAATGTTTTAATGTTCTTCAGTTATGTCGAAATACTGTCTACCGTAGAAATCGGAGAGAGGAGGATATGGGACTACTGATGAGGGGGAAAAGACCTCCGAAACCGGTATAGACTCTTCCTGCACTCTCCGATTTAACCAGAGCATTATGCAGCTGCTGCATTTTCGTGTTGCAAAGAAATTGAAAATGTTTATACATTTTTAATTCATTTACTCTTTTGTAGGAGTATTATGGAATCTTTCTTGTTGGAACTTTTACCACGCTGAGCAGATGAGTTGTGAATTATTTAAAATTCTCTCATCCTAATTTCCTCAGCATCCTGTATGATTTATAAATTTTGAAAATCTCAGGAGGTGTAACCAAAGAAAGTATTCCACCTGTTGTCAATCTAGTGGTATGGGAACGATATTTATTGTCGTTTTCTGTGCTACTTCGATTGATAACTTACTTTGTTTTTCGGTAGATGGCTCTAGTTTATCCGTGACATTTCTTTCTTTGCAATTCGGAAAGGCCCAAAGTGTGATGCCTGGGGATACCGTAGAAATCGGAGAGAAGAGGATATGGGACTACTGATGAGAGGAAAAAGACCTCCGAAATCGGTATAGACTCTTCTTGCACTCTCCGATTTAACCAGAGCATTATGCAGCTGCTGCATTTTCGTGTTGCAAAGAAATTGAAAATGTTTATACATTTTTAAATGTATTAAAGATGATGAAAAGTGCCCCCAACTCGATTCGAATTCCATATAGGTCACCGTTTAGCATATATAGTGAAACTAACTTTCTGAAATTTTTAGCCCCCTAGGTGGTCATGTGACCCACCTAGAGCCTAATTAGGCTTTTTAAGTGTTTATTTTTTATCTCAGCCGCATGGAGAACTAGTGAAAAACTTTAAATAAAAAAGTTGTAAGCTTTAAAAAGTTCTGTCCGAAAAATTTTTTTTTTAATTTTTGGCGGGAAATTAAAATTTTAGAACGATTTTAAAATTTTAAAAGAGTATAAAAAAATAACTAAGACATTCGTGTTCACAAAAAAAATGTATAACGTGTATTTTTGCATAATATTTCACCCTGAATTTTTTCAAATTTTTAAAGTTGGTGAAACGCACCTTTAAAAATAAAAAACCGCATTTTTTTTGGTTTTTTTTCGTTTTTTGATACAATTTTATACATATTTTTCAAAAAAGGTAATACCGTCACTAGAATAGGTAAAAAACTGAAAAATAATTGGGGTTTGCTTAATAAAAATTTTTTGTAATCCCATCCATTTTCAATATACAGGGCGTTGAAAAAAACAAAATTTTACACATTTTTTACGATTTTGCCGAAACTACTGGCAACATTGTAATAAAATTTGGCAAGAGGTATTTGTTTTACATTTTTTGACATACAATTAAGAATTTTATATTTATCATTGGCGCGTATACGGGTAATAGTCTGAAATTTTTAAAGAAAAAAGATAGTACGCCACTGGCAAATTTCAAATTAACAATCCTTTTTGAATTCCTCGTTTAATTTGTGACAAAAAATCTATCTTCCTATTTTTTCATACGACGCGCCATTTTTATTTAAAAAATAAAACATCTTAACCCTTACCAAGTATTCGAACTTCTATTAGTAGTTTCTACATCTATAGTATTTTTACTACAAAAACGTTATTACGTAGGTCAAAATTTTTGACGTAAGAGAACTGTCAAAACATTAGAATGTGACTTTCATTATTGTCATGTTTATTATAAACATGGCAATAATGAAAAGTCACATTCTAATGTTTTGACAGTTCTCTTACGTCAAAAATTTTGACCTACGTAATAACGTTTTTGTAGTAAAAATACTATACATACGTAAACTCGTACGTCCATTATAAAAACTAATTCGAATACTTTGGAAGCCTTACGATATTTTATTTTTTGCAGCAAAACGGCGCCTCGTATGAAAAAATGATAAGATAGTTTTTTTATCGCAAATTGAATGAGGAATTTAAAAATGATTGTTAATTTGAAATATGTCAGTGGCGTACTATCTTTTTTTCTTTGAAAAGTTCAGACCATTACCCCTAAACGCGCCAATGATGAATATCAAATCCTTGATTGTATGTCAAAACATGCACAATAACTACCTCTTAAAACCCGCCAAGTTTTATTACAATGTTGCCAGTAGTTTCGGCAAAATCGTAAAAAATGTGTAAAATTTTGTTTTCTTCATCGCCCTGTATCTTGAAAATGGTTAATGTTACAAAAAATTTTTATTAAGCATACCCCAATTCTTTTTAAATTTTTTACCTGCTCCAGTGACGGTGTTACCTTTTTTGAAAAATATGTATAAAATTGTATCAAAAAACGAAAAAAAAAACCGAAAAAATGCGGTTTTTTATTTTTGAAGGTGCGTTTCACCAATTTTAAAAATTTGAAAAAATTCAGGGTGAAATATTATACAAAAATACACGTTAAATATTTTTTTCCGTGAAAACGAATGTCTTAGTTATTTTTTTATACTCATTTGAAATTTTAAAATCGTTCTAAAATTTAAATTTCCCGCCAAAAATTAAAAAAAAAATTTTTTTTTCGCAAAGAACTTTTTAAATCTTAAAAATTTTTTATTTAAAGTTTTTCGCTAGTTCTCGATGCGGCTGAGATAAAAAATAAAAACATAAAAAGCCTAATTAGGCTCTAGATGGGTCACATGACCACCTAGGGGGCTAAAAATTTCAGAAAGTTAGTTTCACTATATATGTTAAACGGTGACCTATATGGAATTCGAATCGAGTTGGGGGCACTTTTCATCATCTTACCCGGCTAGGGTCTTTGTACAGCATACGTTATAATTTATAAATCATCTTCCCTAAGAGATTAAGTATTGCACCGTATACATAACATATCATGACAATGAAATTTTTTTAAACATCCAGTTTTTTAATATTATTATAGGTATAGTACACGCTTACCTCAGCCTGGGACACCATTGACATATTGTGACATTCTATAAAAAGTGTAGGTGACGTCTTGTTTCTTGTTAAAAGAAATACATTTTTAAGTGTCAGCAGTAGTGATATAGTACAATATTTATTATAATTAAAAACCAATATATTAACATATTTTTAAACCACTTTGACACCACGACCTTTAAATGTTTATTGCTGCATAAAAACACCATAACTCTCATTGTCTCTTCAACACAAATATTTTTTTCACTTTATAAATAACACCTCGTATATATAATGGCAAATATTTATTTAAAATAATTACTTGAACATCTTTATCTTGGCGATTTTCAGCTCTCGGCAACAAGAAAAAAATAAAAGAAGAAGAATATACAGCAACCTTGAAGATGGCGTTCTTATACTGTTTAAATTGTTGACATTTTAACCATAGTGCTGTTGTTTAAGTTCGAGTCAACGGCATTATGATGAAAATGTCGTCATTTTGAACAAACTAGCAACTGAAGAAACCAAAGAAGGATGCCAGGATGTGTGCTAAGTGCTCAGCACGGTTTTTTTGCGTAGAGGTGTTATTTTGTTTTAGTTGTTAATTATTAAAACTACACTAAATATAAATAAGATGTTAAAATAAATACTGTCGACCCGAGTAAATAAATGTTATTATACCTACATATTATATAAACAGAATGATCAAATATTAGTAAGTGATAAAAATTGAAGTGATTCACATTAAAATCTGCTTTGGACTACTTGTAGCTTCTAGGTAGGTCATATTTTAATGTCTATGACATCTTACTTTTCCGATCGCATATAATAATTCATTGTCCTTGTTGGTAAGTCTATTTCCTTTGTTACTTGACACTTCTTCATCGAAGTTTCCTATTATAGTCAAGTCGCAACATAAGGGTTCCCGTGGGCACTTTTAGCTCGCCGCGATTTGATGGTGGTATTATATTTTTGGGGTCTCTGAATCCAATGAAAGTGGTCTGTAAGCCCAAATATGGTGCGTTTAATTGCTATTAACAAATCGGCACCCCGATCGAACAAGGTTGTAACTCATTTTTAGCGATTTTACAGGAGAGGCAAAAAACGAAAACAAGAATTTTTAAAAATTTGTAGTGAAATTATTAGACCCTTTTACACTAACGTGATATGAAATTTATGTTGTTCTGAAGCTATTTTCTTGTGGCATTTTTATAATCAAGTATATTCAAATGGGAAATAAGCCACAATTTTACCTAAAAATGATTTTATTAACGTTTCGACGCCCAAGTCGGGTGTCGTTGTCAAAATACAAAATAATACTAAATAAACAAAAATGTTGTTGCTTAGTAAAAAATTCTTCCAATAATTTATTTAATCTGACTCATTTATATCGGCAATTCAGACACGTATTATACATTTTAAAGTAGAAGACTTTAAAATGATATTGCCAATATTGATGAGTTGCGTTCCTGGGACGACTTTACTAAAAGATAGTTCATTCGATTACATGAAATCAATCCCAACTCAAGAATATCCGCCACAAAAAATCATAGCATGTGATCTGTCTTTAAAAAGACAACCAAATGCAACGGTGGCACTGAAATTCTCGCGTTAGAGATTCCATAGTAAATCACGAGGGAAAACCAGGAAAAACCTCGTGATACTATCCCGACATCGTAAGTATTTGGGTTTACATTTAGTTTACTCTCAAAACTAATACCAAATTCTGACTTGATATTTTAAATTTTAAATAATACTAAAATACTAAATATGTACTAACTCGATATGTTACTGATTTATTTATCCTACAACATTCACAAGAAATAATACGAGGAAAATATCAATACCATATGTAAAAGGACTATCCGAGAAACTTAAAACAATAGGAAATAAATTCAACATATCAACAACATTCAAAACAACAAACACATTGAGATCTATTCTATCTAAAACTAAACCTAACAGTGAACAAGAAAGAACAAAGAATTGTATTTATAAAATACCTTGTGAATGCGAACAATTTTATATAGGTGAAACGTCAAGACCATTAGACGTTAGAGTAAATGAACATCAGTCTTATATAAAAAATAGAGAATTTGATAGATCTCAAATATGTCAACACGCATGGGATAATGAACAAAGAGTTCAGTGGAGAGATTCAAGTATAGTCCTAAAAGAAGCAGATAGTAAAAAGAGGAAAATCAAAGAAGCGGCTCTAATTATGCTAAATGAAACCAATTGTGTCGCAAATTCCTCGATAGAATGTAGTAGGATGTGGTTACCCATATTAAAGGAGGAAGTCAATAGAAAGAAAATACCACAAGTGGTAAATCAGTAACATATCGAGTTAGTACATATTTAGTATTTTAGTATTATTTAAAATTTAAAATATCAAGTCAGAATTTGGTATTAGTTTTGAGAGTAAACTAAATGTAAACCCAAATACTTACGATGTCGGGATAGTATCACGAGGTTTTTCCTGGTTTTCCCTCGTGATTTACCATGGAATCTCTAACGCGAGAATTTCAGTGCCACCGTTGCATTTGGTTGTCTTTTTAAAGACAGATCACATGCTATGATTTTTTGTGGCGGATATTCTTGAGTTGGGATTGATTTCATGTAATCGAATGAACTATCTTTTAGTAAAGTCGTCCCAGGAACGCAACTCATCAATATTGGCAATATCATTTTAAAGTCTTCTACTTTAAAATGTATAATACGTTTTTGAATTGCCGATATAAATGAGTCAGATTAAATAAATTATTGGAAGAATTTTTTACTAAGCAACAACATTTTTGTTTATTTAGTATTATTTTGTATTTTGACAACGACACCCGACTTGGGCGTCGAAACGTTAATAAAATCATTTTTAGGTAAAATTGTGGCTTATTTCCCATTTGAATATACTTGATTATGAAATTTATAACATAATAAGGGATTACTGTGAGATGTATGCTTTGTAATTTTATTAGCTATTGAGAATCTTCAGTGTGATTGAGATACAACCTTGATATTAAACATGAGTATTCGTAGAAAAAGGTTGTAACTCGCCTAACAACCATTTTACACTCTCCATTTTAATTATTTTCCTGTTTAACTATTAAAAGGTTGTATGTTTTGAGTTATTTGCAATATAGCTAGGAGAAAATTAGTTTTTATGGTATATTTAAACAAAATATCAACTCACAGTTTACACAATTTTAATTGGAAATTATAAATTTTACAATAACAATAATATTCAACACAACTTCTATCAATATTAAAAAATCATGGTATAAAATATCTCAAATTTTTCGCGTTTTTATTGCGTATCTGTAAATATTTAATTTTAAACCATTTTACTTTATTACTTTACTCTTTTACTATTAATATCTACTTCAAAATTAACATGTGTGCCCTTAAATGGGTTAAAATTTAGAATTTGCTTCTGATTTATTTCAATTGCGGATTTAGGCTTGCCTGATGCTTTGGCATATCGTATCATGGTTATCCATTGGTGTGGAGCATATACGACTCAATATTTTTTCTGTTTTTCTGTAAGGGCATGCATTGAATCACCCTCGTTTTGTGAATGTGCTATTTCTAAAAATACATGTGTATGTTAATATTAAACTTTTTCACTACATAGAAGTACGAGGCAAACACTATTCGATACTTATTTTGTCCACCGCATCTACCAAAAAGGAAAAAAACTCCGTAAATCCGTTTTTACTTTTATTTCGATAATTTGCCTTATGAGATGCACCATATGTTTGAATACGTTATAAATTAAACATACGTGCAACAAAGTTGTAACTCATTTAAAAACCTTGTTAATCGTCAAGTATAAAGAAAGTAAATATTTTACATAGGGAGTATCCAGTGTTACTGCCTTCTTCAAGCTAAAATGGAGTAAAATGGCATACGTAACTTAAAATACAACTTCTTATTAGCCAAACTATTGAGAATTAAACTATGTCGTTTATATTGACGTGTGCGCAATTTTTTGCTGAATTCACCTGTGTTGAAATCTGAAAAAATATGTAACTTGAGTTACAACCTTGTTCGATGGGGGTGTCGAAATTATGGTAAAATTAGGTGTTTTTCATGGAATTATTATTAGAAGCCTTGTAAATAAATTGATAGTTGGTCTTCTCTGGTGTATTTTTGGTCGCTGAATCGAATGCGACTAGTCGCGATTACTCAAAATATGTTCTTATTTTGTTAATAACAAAATAATTGTTTATTCGCCGAAAAGCTCGAAATGCGCTATCTACAGCAAGTTTGTAGTCTTTTTCATAGTATTTTTATACGCTAAATCGATTGCCGCTAGTCGTGATAGCTTAAACCACGTTCCGACTTTGTTATTAATAAATTATTGCAAAAATAACGGATTATAGTACGTTCACCCACGGTTTTTGCTCTAAATTTTAAAAAACCACTTGGATTGACATGAAATTTGGCATACACGTAGATAACATGTCAAACAAAACAAATGATATTGTGCCGATGTCTGCTTTTACCCTGGGGGTGAGTTTCACCCCTTTTCGGGGGTGAAAAAAGAAACCTTTGCAATAAGACCGGAAGTGGATAAACTGAGTAATTCTAAGCAACTTTTATTCTATACAGCTTTTTCACCAAGTCAATACTTTTCGAGTTATTTGTTTTTTTTGTTGAAAAATGAACATATTCATAAATGAATATGTTTATTTACATAAATGAAAAGTATTGACTTAGTAAAAAACTGTATAGAATAAAAGTTGCTTAATCAGTTTACCCAATTCCGGACTTATTCTAAAGGTTTCTTTTTTCACCCCCGAAACTGGGTGAAAGTCACTCGTAGGGTAAAGGCACACATCGGCACAATATCACTTGTTTTGTTTGACATGTTAGCTACGTGCATGCCAAATTTCATGTCATTCCAAGTGGTCTTTTTTAATTTAGAGCAAAAACCGTGAGTAAACGTAGTATAAACCGTTATTTTTGCAATAATTTATTAATAACAAAGTCGGAACGTGGTTTAAGCTATCACGACTAGTGACAATCGATTTAAAGTATAAAAATACTATGAACAAGACTGCTGTAGATAACGCATTTCGAGCTTTTCGGCGAATAAACAATTATTTTGTTATTAACAAAGTAAGAACACACTTTGAGTAATATCGACTAGTCGCATTCGATTCAGGAACCAAAAATACACCAGAGAAGACCTTAATATTATCCATTTATTTCAAGGGCTTCTAGTAATTCCTGAAAACACCTAATTTTACTATAATTTGTTAATAGCAATTAAAAGCACCACATTTGGACTTCCAGACCACTTCCATTGGATTCAGCGACCCAAAAAACCTATAATACTACCATCAAATCGCGGCGAGCTAAAAGGGCACACGGGACCCCCTACATATGTTGCGACTAGACTATTACTGGATTCTTTTGTGTTCTTCCAATTCTTGCGTTTAGGTCGCCCATCATTATTCTTTCTCGCTGATTTCCTACTTTTGAGAGTATGTCTTCCAGTTATTACAGAGGGTATATTTTAAATGTACTGGTGTATGTTTATTCACACAAGTTCTTGGAGAATTTAAGAGTAAATAATCAATCTCCAACAGTCTATCTCCAACATTCTTTACAATTTATCTAAAATGCGGCACTGAAGAAAATGAAAAAAAATGCAATTGGTAGATCAAAAAAAAAAACACCGAGCAAACAAAAGTGTACAAGAAGAAGAACTAGAGAAAGCAGTAGAAAAGGTATAGACTGGAAAAGTTCCAAGGACCGATGAAGTTAGCGCAGAGATCTTGAAATACATAGAAGAAAAGGCAAAGAAAAGATTATTATACATCATTAAAATATGGAAGAAAAAATATTGTCTAAGAGAATGGTCAAATGCAATAATTGTACAAGAAGGGAAACACAAAAGACTGTCAGAACTAAAGGCATATCCCTATTTTGTGGAACTATACGGAATAACAACAGAAAGAAACATCAGGACAAAAATAGAACATGAACTAAAGGACGTACAAAGTGCATTCAGAAAAGGACAGCGGCAAATATTGGCATTAAGCAACACAAATGGAGAAGAGCATGAAATAATGAAGAAAATTCATCAAAAGCTAGAAGCACCTCCCTCGACACCTAACAGCAAAAGAGAAACGATTCCGTATGATGTGTATATGTATAATTCACATTCCATAATATAGATATGTACCATTATACATCAGAAGTTTTTTTAAACTGTGATATACAGTCAAGCGCCGAAGAATTGCGCAAATGAAATGGAACTGGGTAGGACACGTAGCACGGCAAAACATCGAAAGGTGGACGAGAAACATTGTACATTGGTGAGGACGCGAGCACAGTCGTAGTAGAAGAAGACCACAAAAACGATAGCTAGACGACATCAAAGCAAAAATGGGAAGAAACTGACACCAAAGAGCACAAAACAGAGAGGAATGGAGAACTCATGAGAAGGTCTTTGTCCAGGAGTAGATCCAAACAGGATCAGTAGAGTTTCTGAAAAAAGTAAAGAAATAGAACTGCAAAACAGATATGACAACTTCAACCTACATAAAAAAGTCAAAGAACTAGCCGGAATAGGAAATAGAAGAACCTTAAATATATTGCTCGACAAAAATGGAAATATTATAATGGAGACAGAACGAAAACTACGACGATGGAAAGAGTACATCGAGGAACTATTTCATGACCAGAGAGAAGCTAGTACATGTGTAGATAGCCAAACCGGAGATGTGGGCCCAGAGATAACCAAATCAGTGGTTAGTCAGGCAATAGACTCTATGAAAACCAATTAATCTGCTGGTCCAGATGAATTACCTAGCGAGCTGATAAATTTGGTCAACGAGAAAAATCTGGACATAATAGTAGAACTGTTCAACGCTATCTATACTACGGGAATCGTCCCTAGAGAAATGTTGACATCAGTATTTGTGTGTTTGCCAAAGAAAGTGAATGCCAAAGAATGCAGTGACTACCGAACCATAAGCTTAATGTCGCATACCTTGAAAATTCTGCTGAAAATTATACACGCTAGAATACACTCTAAACTGGAGCTGGATATTAGTGACACTCAATATGGGTCCCGCAATGGTATGGGTACCAGAGAGGCATTGTTCTCCTTCAACGTGCTGACACAAAGATGTTTGGATGTTCACCGTCCTCTTTACGTCTGCTTTATAGACTACAATAAAGCGTTTGATAAAGTAAAACATGATCGACTCGTGGAAATTCTGAAAACTAAAAACCTAGATGAAAGAGATTTAAGACTAATAACACACCTCTATTACAATCAGCGAGCAATAGTAAGAATTGAAAAACAAACATCTGAAGAAATGGAAATAAAGAGAGGAGTCAGGCAAGGCTGCATACTATCACCTCTATTATTTAAAGCTTATTCTGAAGAGGTAATGCGAGAAATTTTGGAAGATGAAACAGTCGGCATAAGAGTAAATGGAGTCTTAGTTAACAACATCAGATATGCAGATGATACAGTAATAATAGCCGATAGTTTACAAGACCTGCAAAGACTCATGAGTAAAAGAGTAAGGTGTAGTAGGGAGTACAGACTCTCTCTCAATATCAAAAAGACGAAGTTTATGAAAATTAGTAAAAACAACCATATTAATAACGAAATCTTGATAGTAGAGGGCCAGCAGATCGAAAGAGTAAAAAAGTACACTTACCTAGGAACACTTATAACAGAAAATAATGACAACACTGCAGAAATCAAAGTCAGAAGCACGTTCTAATTTTATGAAAATGAAATAGGTCCTATGTAGCAAAGATTTAACATTAGCTCTTAAAGTAGGTACGCCTAACAAAATGTTATGTATACAGTGTACTATACTATGGAGTGGAATCATGGACGTTAAATGTAGAGACAATGAGACGACTTAACGCCTTTGAAATGTAGACCTATAGAAGAATTATGAGGGTTTCTTGGGTAGATAGAGTTACGAACAACGAAGTACTGAGAAGAATAGGTAAAGAGAAGGAAGTTGAACTTAAAATTAAAGAAAGAAAACTACAGTATCTCGGACATGTGATGCGGAGCGTGAAGTACGGCATCCTGCGACTCATAATGCAAGGAAAGATAGATGGCAGAAGAAGCATCGGAAGAAGACGAATTTCATGGCTGAAGAACCTGAGAGAATGGTTTGGATGCAGCTCAAAACAACTATTTAGAGCTACAGTCTCAAAAATTAAAATAGCTATAATGATATGATTGCCAACCTCCGTACCGGAGATGGCACCTGAAGAAGAAGAAGAAGATCCAAACAGGCTGAAGAAGAGATACAGTCAAGCACTTAGATTTTCCCTTATATTTATTTTATATTCTATTACTTGCAAATATTTTCATGCATGTAACCTGAACAAAACACAAAAAAAGAAGAAAACAAAAAATATTTGACTAAAAAATAAAAATATGATCGTAAAATAGTCCATGGCTATAGCCAGTGCTTTCGATAATAAAGATCGAAACGAAGAAAATGACATGCCGAGTTTTAAAAATTAAGTTACGCACTCGAAGTGCGACAGTTTTAAGAGACACACCGTTCGAGATTGACCATTATCTCGATCTTAATTGCGAAAAAGAGGCAATTCCAAAAATGACGAACCAGGAATAAGAGGTGAGTTGTGAGCGTGAGAACCGGCGATCATCTCCATCGGTGTTATCTATACTCGTCGTCGTGGCCATACGTTAACCCCTTATCTCAAAATTCCACAGCTGAAGGTATGTCACCCGGGACACCGACAAAAAACTAGCCACTACTGGATGGAGAGGACTAAATACGAAGATTCTTTAAGTTTCTGTCAAGTTTGTCGACAGGACCGTCCTTTAGGTTTTTGAAAAATTACCAAATTTTGATGGGATTTAGTTTACGTCACAAAGTGCTATTAAATCATCTAGAGCAAGGATTCCCAACCTTATAGCAACGGCGTACCACCAAACACCGGTGGGGGGAGGGGGGTATGAAATGGAAGGAAGCTACCCCCAATCATAATTTTTTAGAAATATTTCTACTAATTATTTCTAATTCTAATTCTTCTCGGTGTATGAGACAATGTGTACTTCGGCATTCAGGAGCAATTTTCTTTATTTTTGCTGCTAGCTCTGTCAATTTACCTGACATATCAGTTCCTCTGTAGTGTTTCATTCAAGTAGTTTGCTGAACAAAACCTCTTCTACAACTTCTTCATAAAAATCAAATTGTACAAATTCGTTAGTTATATCGGTCCGTTCGTCTACTTGAAGTGCAAAATATTTGCAATCTTGAAGTATTAAACAAGGTTGTTCTTCAATATTGGAAGACATATCACTAATTCGTCTTTTCACTATATCGTTTGACAATGGTATTTTTTAAATTTCTTTGATTACCTTTTCTCCTAACACGGTTTGGGCAATTTTCACAGCTGCCGGTAGTAAAAGGGTCTCACCTACTGTGAGGCGTTCTATCCTTTGAAATTCTACATCTAGCAAGGTACGATGCCTTTATTAAGTTAGTATCATATTTACAAAGCTAGTCATGAATTTATTTCCTTTCTTAAAAAAAGTAGATTCTCTTTAAAAAAAAATCGATCAGCTGACCAACCACACCAGATTGCTTTGTGTGTTGGTAACGCATACGCATAGAAGGCTTCATGCATTGGTTCGAAAGCGTTTCGAAACAAGCAACGTATTGAGTAATAGGATTGTCACTATTTTCTGTGCCAGACTTCACTATAAAACCATACTGTAAGTAGCTTTAGTGGTATTTCCGATTAACCTGCAGTTTCGGTTTTTTAACACCATCCTTTGAAGTCCCAGGATTCACCAAAAACTTCTTCATAGCTTCATATGGAAGCATAACAACTGCGCTGGCACTTTCGCAGACAGAGTCCCAGCGTAATCGCTTGTTCCACCCACGTGACGCGTACCACCTGAAATCTTCCCTCGTACCACCAGTGGTACGCCTACCACCGGTTGGGAACCCCTGATCTAGAGGTCGAAGTCCCTATGATCTTATTAAGACAGAATTGAAGCCGGTTAGAGAAAAAAAAATAAGGGGATAAGAATTTGAAAATTAAACTTGACTGAAGAAAATTTTGAAAGGATTTGAAAGGATGGAATAATGGAGTTTGGGACTTTCTTTATCAAATTGTACTTGTAACCAAGCAAAACGATGGTATTATGCCAAAATAATTACAAACAAGTTTGTTCTTATGGGGAAACTGTACCAGTTTCCTCATATGGACATGTCCTAGGTATGAAATTTTTCTTATTTTAATAGTTTTCAGAAACTCATGAAGGTATTTGCTCTATTTAACACAGCTTCGTTGGTCTCCATCGCTCTCCAGGGTAATCGCACAATTCTCCTATACAACCACATCTCAATCGCCTCTACGCGATTAATCGTATTAGCCTTCAGAGTCCAGGTATCGGTCTTCTTTTTCTTTAAGTGCCATCTCCGCGGCGAAGGTCGGCAATCATCACAGCTATTCGTATTTTAGAAACGGCTGCTCTAAAAATTTCATTTGATGTACATCCGTACAGGTTGCGCAGCCACGATATTCTGCATCTCCCTATGTTTCTCTTTCCTTGAATCTTTCCCTGCATAATCAATTGGAGCAAGCTGTATCTCTCTTCACGTGCAATATGTCCGAGATATTCCAATTTTCTTGTTTTGTTGGTATTTAGGATTTCCATTTCTTTATTCATCTTTCTCAGAACCTCTTTGTTTGTGACGTGTTCTGTCCACGATATTTTCACAATTCTTCTGTACACCCACAGCTCGAATGATTCTAGTTTTTTCATTGATGCAGCATTCAAGGTCCAAGCTTCCATTCCATAAAACAAAGTCGAGAAAACGTAGCACCTAGCCAACCTAACTCTTAGCTCCAACTTCAAATATCTTGTGCAGAGCACTTTTCTCATTTTGTTAAAATTTGCTCTAGCCAGTTCTATTCTGATTTTGATTTCCTGTAAGTAATCATCTGTGGAGTTGATCATTGTTCCAAGGTATGCATATTGGTCGACTCGTTCGATATTGGATCCGTTTATGAAGAGATTTTCGTTACTTCTTTGAGTTTTCGATATTCTCATAAACTTTGTCTTCATGACATTCATTGTTAGCCTGTATTCTTGTCCAAACTCTGTTATTCTGGTCACCAGCCTCTGAAGATCCCCAATATTTTCAGCTAAGATGACAGTGTCATCCGCATATCTAATGTTGATCTAGCTGGAGTGTAATGTTACATCTCAAATATTTAAAGCAAGTAACTCTGTCAATGTTTTGTTGATAACATTGTCGTAAGGTTGGCTACTATATTTTGTCTTAGAAGCATTCCTTTTTAGACCAGTGTTTTTATAGTGTTTTCAAAATCTACTTGTGAATAAATTGGTCATGATTATTGGTCATAATCCATTAATATTTATTTTAAATCTAATTTTAAAACTTTTCAGATGTTTATGTCAACAAACACTAATATTCAATTGGTTTCTTACGAAAAAGAAGGTGTTTATTTGTACAAAATAATGCTTTTTAATTATGTTTACAATTTACAGAGTATACCTAATGTTTATTTTTATTTATGTAATCAGAAATAACTGGAATTAAAGAAATAACAGTGGTTTATTTATGTTTCTACTGAAAGATCGAAAACAGGTTTGAAAAAAATACAATGAAGTAACCAGCAGGAAAAATCCCAAAACAGGTCGATTTTTATTTTTAAATTACGATTTTTTGGCATACATATCATACTAGTGACGTCATCCATCTGGCGTGATGACGTAATCGATTATTATTTTAAAGGAGAATAGGGGTCATGTGATAGCTCATTTGAAAGGGTATTCAATTCTCTATTCACTAATATAAACATTAACATCATTGTTTATGCAGAGAGCTCAAAAAAAATTCTACTAATTAAATTAATTGAGACAAAAAGAAGAATGTGTGTTATCTATTTAATTATAAATACATTTTATTGCTGTCAGAAAGCAGAGAAAAAAATTATTTGAAAAATAAACATCGATTTTCGCTTAAGGCCATGGGTACATAATTCGCAAATATTTTACGGCTATCCCTAGCTTTTCTGTCTTTACACGGAAAATTACGTGTAGTAAAATTCACACTGGTATGAATATGTAAACACGGCTATCCCTAGATTTTCTGTCTTTACACGGCAAATTACGTGTAGTAAAATTCACACTGGTATGAATATGTAAACATTACTAGAACGTCGTTCTACTTGACAATGTCATGATTAACTTTAAAGAGATGGCTTTTGAATGTTCTTGGATAACTGTTATTTGTATAATTGCAAATTATTAATTTAGTTCATAAATGTCATTATTTCATTCACAGGAAATTCTGACCAATAGAAAGCTACAGAAATCTAAATTAAATCGATAATTTTTGATAATTTCCCGTCGTCAAGTATATTACGTCAGATGCCCTTCGTTGCTACGAAAAAATACATTCAGTGACATTAATGACAATTAATGTTTTAAAAATTATAAAAGTGATGACTTTCAACCGTCAAATTAATATTTATAACAACTGTTTGTTTAATTGTACTAATTTGTACTTACATAAATAAATTACAATAAAATTTTGGTTTTTAACAGTTTTATTCATGAAATAATCGCAACAAATTGCACTCGATCTCTAAAATTAATATAGACTTTTTGCCCTCGTGACATTTTGATATACTTTCTGTCAAAGTGCCACTCGGGAAAAATTCAATAATTTTAGAGCTCTTGTGCAATTACTACTGATAATTTTTTCACTAACTATGTATTCAGTGATTGTAATAATTTATATGTACAAGAAAAACTAATACTCAATCGAGAAAAGAGGAAAAGCGTTTTATATTATATATTATCCCGATGTATTCTCTGCTTGGATCTTCCACAAATAATACACAATAAATAAGTTTTTATTAAGTTCACATCCTAAATCAGTTATTTATCCAATACACTATAATATATCAACATTATGTAATCAACAACTCAAAATATTCCCGATGCCATGTCATATATTTAAAATTGTCACTGATTGTCACTGTCTGACTGACAATATGCTGACAATATCCTATTCGACTGAATGCGTTGTAAGACAAAGATAGATTTGGAAAATAATACCACGGACATTGTGTTAATTTTTTTCGAATCCTGAAAAAACCAATAAATATTTTTGAAAAATTTAAACGCAGAATGAAAGAATAATTTATTACCGAGGGCCGAAAGTCCCTTAGAATAAATAAAAGGTTTATTTTGAATGAGATATTTGAAATTAAAAATCACACTAAATTTTCTCTTAGTTTTTCACCCCTGTAACTTATTAAAATAAACATTGTAGAAGTTTTCAGGGACTTTTGGCCCTCGCTAATAACGTAATCTTTCATTCTGCGTTTAAATTTTTCAAAAATACTTATTAGTTTTCACAGGATTCGAAAAAAAAAATGAATCCCCATTTGAATAGCATTGCAGCCGAAAATACGTACCCATCCCATTAAACGAAATGTTTAAACTGCCAAGAGGTAAGTGGGTGGCAGCTTTAACATTGAATTTAAGCGAAAAACAATATTTATTTGTCAAATAAACATTTTTTTCCCTATTTTCTGACAACAGTAAAACGTATTTTGAAATAAATAAATTACGTACATTCTTTTTTTTATCTCCATTAATTTAATTAATAAAAAAGTTTTTTGAACACCCTGTATAATAATTATGTTAATGTTTATATTAGTGAATAAATAATTGAATATTCTTTCAAATAAGCTATCACATGACCCCCATTCTCATTTAAAAATATGATCGATTACGTCATCACGCCTAGATGGATGATGTCACTAGTATTATATATATGCCAAAAAAATCGTCATTTAAAAATCAAAATCGACCTGTTTCGGGATTTATTCTTAATGTCGTCGGTTTACGAAATAATAAATTTATGCGGGTCTTTATGGACGCACTGTATATCCTAAAAAATAATCTTCCGATCTGGATCTGCGTTTATTAAAATAGTGAGAGGCCTTATGGAAAAGTGAGAAGTGGGTAATATCCTACCTCATATTTTTCTAAAATTGTTAACAATTTCTAATTGGAGTCCTAGTCTATTACACATTGTAGTTATCATCCTCCAACCCGCCTGTCATATATAAAAAACGTTGCCCCACAAATCAAGGCTACAAACAAACATTCTCTAGCTCAGTTAGAGATACAAAATCAAAAACTGTCATCAATAAGATAGAAACAAATACTCCCCATGGAAAATTAGGGTACAGATATCCAGTAGTGATGTAAAAAAAGTACACCTACCCGTTAAAAAGTAACGGGTATTTATCCAATACCCGAAGTACCGATGCCTCGTTGTTGTTAGAAATACTCGTTACTTTTGGTTCAGAATAAAAAACGTCAATGTAGCGAGGGAACATAAAAGTGCATACTCAACACGCCCCCTTGGCTCTTAGACTATTATTGGAAAACGGGGGGCTCTATTGAGAAATGAGTAAATACCTACCTTACCTTATACTTTTTTAAATTATTAAATGATAGAAACAAATACTCCCCATGGAGAATGGTGGTACAGATGTCTAGTGGCCATGTAAAAAAAGTACACCTACCCGTTACAAAGTAACTGGTATTTATCCAATATCTGAAGTACCAATTCCCCGTTGTTAGAAATACTCGTTACTTTTGGTACATAATAAAAAACGTCAAGGTACCGACATAAAAGTGGATGCTCATTCTGCCCCCCTTGGCTCCTAGACTATTAGTGGAAAGATTGAAAACAGTTTTGAAAAAAAAAAAATCATAAAAAAATATTTTTAAAATTTGAATCCGATCTGGAACTTCACTTATTAGACAATAGTGGACTCTATTAGGTGTGGGGCTCTATGGGACCTATGTAAAAGGGAGAAGTGAAGTGAATATTATACCTCTTATTTTTTAAATGGGAAACAATTTCTAATTGGAGCCCTAGTCTATTATACATTGTAGTTATCATCCTTCAACCCGCCTGTCATATATAAAAAATGTTGCCCCACAAATCAAGGCTACAAACAAACATTCTCTAGCTCAGTTAGAGATAGAAAATCAAAAACTGTCATCAATAAGATAGAAACAAATACTCCCCATGGAAAATTAGGGTACAGCAGATATCTAGAACACCTCGGACGAATGTGTTTCCAGTCAAAGTCATTTGTCTGTGCGGTCAGCATCATTTTTCAGCTGTCGTGAACTGTTGAGATAAATCACGTGTAAAAGGGTTGTCTGATCTTTAGGGATGACAATGGGCTGACTGCTGGAACTGTGGGTTTGATACATATTTATTATTTGTTAGATTTATCTATCCTTATGAGAAGTAATAGTGTGCATTAAAACTAGAATAGTACAGGTGCTTTTATAGACAAATAAACAAGTTTGGTAATTTTTTCTAATAATGACAACATTTCTTCAATTATGAAGAATAGTAAAGAACACACTAAACAATTAAGATAAAAATATTTCAAAGATAAAAATAAAGCAGAAAATAAATTAGAGAAAAAAATTCAAAATAATATGTAGATAATGAGAGAACTACAAAAAGCGTAAGAAATATTTACACAAAATTTTGTTTTCTATAGGTCTACTTATCTATTTATTATAAGGCCTCTAACTATACCTACCCATATCTTTTGAAATCATGAAATATTATGAAAATAGAAAATAGAAACTGTTTTATTATTTGATACTGATCTCAAAGAAAAAAAAAATAAATTACTGTTAATATTTTCTTAAAACCAACATATTTTTCCAGTTATTTATGAACTTGAAAATAAGCAATCTGTATTAGCTCAGTAAATGAACGGGAAATACGGCGATACCGTGTAATTTTCAAGGGCAACTCCGAATTGCATGAAAATTTGGATTTAGGTTCTACTTACCCTCCACTTCAAAGTTGAATTTGTGCCGTTGGTTGCTTTTATTGGGGGGTGATGGTCACCCCTTCTCGGGGGTGAAAAAACAATACGTCAAAATAAGCCCGGAAATGGATAAATTGACTGATTATAAGCAACTTTCGTTCCATAGAGTTTTTTATGTAATTCAATACTTTTCGAATTATTTGCGATTGAAAATGCTTGTTTTTCGACAATAAACTACGTTTTTAGACGGTTTTTCGCAAATTACTCAAATAGTAAATATTCTATCGAAAAAAATATTTTTAGCAAAAATGTCGCTTAGAAAAAAATGAAAACAATGGTTTATCAGTAAAGTCTATAAACCGAGTAAAAGTAAAGCTGTAGCTCATGAAAAATGCGTTTTTATTAGTCCAATTCTAAATCGAATATTTCATCGTAAAATAACCAAAAAATGAAGCACCTTTCAGGGAAAAACCCATTTAAACTTTTTTAAAGTGTTTAAAAGGCGCTTTATTTTAATTTTTTGCAAAAGTTTCTAGCATCAAAAATAAGCAAACTACCCTCAAAATCAAGTTGGGCCCCCTTTTTTTTGGTCGTGTTTAGTTCTCCAAATTGAATGAATCGTGACCGCTTTACAAACAATTTACTTTACTTATCTATTTTTTATATGATCTGTCAGTTTCACCGGTTTAGAGTGCTTATTTTTTAAAGGGTTATAGTTGAAAGGGCTTCAACGAGTCACTGATCATGAGTGTATGCAAACTTTGAGCAGCCATATCTTAAACAAGATTTGTTTTACAGAAAAACAAACTGAAACTAGCATATTTATAACAGCAAAACCTACATTTTTTTACTCTTTGAGATTTTTCGTATCACTAATACTCTTTAAATTATTTTGAAATATGGAATATTTTCCAAAATTTTTAGAAATTTTTTTTTTACTAATATACCAATTTTTTTCAAAAATAAGCACTTCAAACCAGTCAAACTTACAGATATTATGTACAATACACATACATTTATAAAGTATGTAAAATGTAAAGCTGTAACGAATAATTTTATTTAGGGTGCTAAATAGAGGGAGATTTTCACGATTTTTTTTACCAAACAAAAAGGGTCAACTTTTTTTCAGGGTACCTCGTTTATTTTTGATGCTAAAAACTTTTGTAAAAAATAAAAATGAAGCTTTTTTCAAACACTTTAAAAAATTTTAATAAGTTTTTCCCATAAATTGCTTAATTTTTCGGTGATTTTAAGTTGAAATATTCGATTTGATATAAAACGAATAGGAACGTATTTTTCATGAGCTACAACTTTGCTTTTACTCGGTTTATAGACTTTGCTGCTACACCATTTTTTTCGTTTTTTTATAAGCTACTTTTTTCTAAGAATATTTTTTTCGATAAAATATTTACTTTTTGAGTTATTTGCGAAAAACCGTCCGAAAACGTAGTTTTTTTGTCGAAAAATAAACATTTTCAATCGCAAATAACTCGAAAAGTATTACAAAACTCTATAAAACGAAAGTTGCTTATAATCAGTGGTTTATAAAGCCAAATCCAAATTTTAATGCAATTCGGAGTGGCCCCTGAAAATTACACTCCAAAACGGTCATTTACTGGGCTATATCTGAATAAAAATATAGACCGCATTTTCCTTGTTTAAGTGCCGTTTTCCCAATTGGTGGTTGGATATCATCAACATCTTTACTCTATCTACAACTGCTCTGAAGAAGAGTTTTATTGAACTGTATTTAGACCAGTCCCTCAAATTTTTCAATCATGATACTGTCTTTCCAATCCTCTTTTCTCCTCATATCTTCAAACGAATCTCTAGATATAACTGAGGATGTAAGTCTGGACAATAACAATGTAGAAATGGTAGAGTCGTGTATATACTTGTATTTGTATATACTTGTATATGTAAAGGTTAATTTAAATGGAATATGTTCCTTAGCATGGGCAGCATTTGGAAGATTACACAGTATTTAAATCAAACTTACCAAATACTTCAGTAGTAGTTACCTTCCGATCAGTACATATTGCTGGTTCTGCCAGCAATATCATTCTGCTTCAGTACATATGGAACTGAAACATGGGCTTTTAACAACATAGTCCACAAACTTTAAGTGACTCAGGAGCTATGGAACGGAGAAAGCTCAACATTCGCATTCATCGCAAATCCAATGACGAAATAAGAAGACGATCAAAAGTAACAGATAAAATCCAAAATACTGTTAAAATGAAACTGGGCAGGACACATAGGCCGAATGGAAAACAACCGTTTGACGAAGAGGACGACCAAGAACAAATAAGATAAGTGGTGGCAGATCTCCAACCAGATGGACACATCTAAGGGAGCCTTACATCTGACGTTGGATGGAATAGGTGTTGATGATGATGATTATCTCTGCAAACACGGCGAAGTTATCAAGAAAAGTACATTTCAGATCAAAACATTGATGTAGGATCTAGATAAAAAATATTTTAAATTGGAAGTGTGTACACTCTCTCTCTTGTCGTTTCCCCATTACTGAGGATCGTGATTTCTTCCAATATTCCTAACAATGTTTCTCCATTGGTCTCTATCTTCAGCTGCTAGAAGAGCTTCGCAGAATGAGTTTCCAGCTGAATTCTTTATTTGGTCGGACCATCTAGTTGATGATCGTCCTCTTGATTTTCTCACCGGAACGTTTCCAGAAACAATTAATCTCTTCAAACTGTCGTCACCTCTGCGAACCACGTGACCAAAGAATTGCAGTATTCGTTGCAGACATATTGTGGATAGCCTTTTTTTAATCTTGAGTTGGTTTTGAATGGAAACGTTTGTCCTATGAGCTGTCCAAGGTATGCGCAGCATTCTTCTCCAGCACCACATCTTAAAGGCATCAATTTTTTGGCGCTCGGATGCGCGAAGAGTCCAAGTCTCTGCTCCGTATAGAAATATTGAGAATACAAGGGCACTCACCAGTCTCATCTTGATATTTTGAGAGATATATCTGTCTTTCCAAACTTTAGTTAGGCGACTCATCGCATTTTTTGCCATACCAATACGTCTCCGAACTTCTGCTTCACAGTTACCATCGTTAGTTATACTAGATCCGAGTTAGACAAAGGTGTTTACTATAGTCTGTTCGCTAAACTCAGACGCAACTGGCTAGATATTTTAGTCCATAATTTTGTCAATTTTAGTAAAATTGGTAAAAAATAATTACTAAATAGTTAATAATCACTAAATAGTTAGTAATTTTGCCAATTTTTGCAAAATTGGCAAAAAACAAAAAAATTAACGACTAAAATATCTGGCCAGTTGCGTCTGAGTTTAGCGAACCGACTATATCTGGTATTCTTGTAACATGTTAGTCAGTTGAATAGTGTCGAATCTGTCGACCACCATTATTTTTGTCTTAGCTTTCTAAATTCGAGATCTTCCTACCAGCTACTGTTGCTCCACCGGCCCATCCTTCTAAAACCATTGACATCAGTGTACACACTGATAGGAAATCATATTCTTGTGGCGCTATCTCCTTAGTGGAGGTTAGCGACTTACATCCCCACACTGACAAATTTGTCTCCGTCCAATGCGGCTCTAAACAAAGATGTTGAATCAAGGCCGGTGCAATCTCTGATATTTTTAAGCCATGGACCCTGGCGCCTACCGGGACCCCATTTTCTTTCAATTTTCCTCTGGAATGGCCTGGATGATCAGTTGCGCGAAGCGGTACTTTTCGTTTCTCATTGTATGTCCTAGGTATAGCTAACTTTTCTAACTTTGATCTTTAGCAGCTATCTATTTGTACCTATTCTCCTCAGGACACCATCGTTAGTGGTGTGGGTTGTCCAAGGTATTTTCAATATTCTTCTAAAAAGCCAAAGTTCGTAGGCTTCCTAACTTGTTCATCAGCATTATGTTGAGTGTCCAGGCCTCCGTTCCATACAATAGTAATGACTAAAGTCCGGATTATAAGCATGACAGAAAGGTCAAAATAAGCACTTATATAAGCAAAAAATAAGCAAAGTTTTTATGAAATAGGCAAGATTCAAGAAAAAAAAAACGTGGAAGTAAACATGGATATAATGATATAAATATGAATAAAGGACATTGACATTAAATTACATTTATTTTTAATTATCGTATTATTAACAATAAATAAAAAATTACCCAAGTGGTAAGCTATAATATAATAAAAATAATCGAAAACTAATAATTAAGATATTAATATATTTTTTATTCAAGGCCATTAGCATAAAAAACAATTAACAACAATATGTTTTTCAAAATTTTCTTGTAAAAAGCTATGTCTTCTATCTGTATACATACAGTAAAACCTCCGTTAACCGAATCCTTTTTAACCGAAACATCGTTTAACCGAAATGGTTGAAAGTTTCAATAATTTCGTTAATAAAAAGTAAATTAACAAAAAAGCAAATAAAATTAAGGAAAATGAATATGTTTAGAGTGTTTTTTTTAAGAAATCTTCTATTTTCTTTTGTGCTTTCCTTTGACAACGATGTTTTGTTGCTATATCCCTCCAATACTATGTAATTTGATAAAAGAAGAATACAAAAAACAATATTATTTTTAACCGAAATTCTTGTTATCCGAAACGGCCTCACCCCCCAATTATTTCGGTTAACGGAGGTTTTACTGTATATTTATACGTAGAAAAAGTGCTTTCAACATCTGAAGATGTGATTAGTGCGTATTTAAGTTTAGACAAATGTACCGGTACTATTTTACAACAATATAATAAATTTGGGCTGTATGCAGACAAATATTAGTTTATTAGATGACAGGTATAACGATCGGTTTTTCCGTTTATCTCCTAAGTCTAAGGGATTAAAATTCTTATGGTGTATTGAATTATTAGAGTTTTATAGCTCTGTATACTTCATAGAATTTTGCTTAAGACAGGAAGTAACATGAAATTTCACTATAGTTTATCATAAGAAGTAAAATAAACAAAGATAAGCAACATATCTTTAAAATAAGCATTTTTACTAAAAATCCTAATTATAAGCAAAAAAGCAAAAAAAGTAAAATGCTTATAATCCGGACTTTAGTAATGACTAATGACCATACATAGCAATGCAGAAAATGACACCTAAGACTGATATTAATGCTACTAAAGTCTTGTCGCACTACCTTTATTCCCGCGCTTACTTCTTATTTATGATCAAGATATGAAACAAGTATTAAAATCAACCTAATTTGACAATAACTTGTAAAAATAGGTAAGAGAAAAAACTATACCCTACTTTATTGTTATGAGTAAAAGTTAGCTGCAAAATTAATTATTAAAGCATATAACTTCAGTCGAGGAAATGAAAAAGCATTCAAATTATAATTCAAATAAAGTGGGTCATATCTAATGGTAAAACATTTTGCATTATTAGAAGCCTTATTTAAAGATAGAAGCTGGTAATCTATTAAATGCCTATTTATAAATTCTACGACACAGTGATGTTACATAATTACCTAAGAACTGCAATTAATAACTATAATGTATTCCATAGACAAATCTCTATATATTTATGAGTATGTTATTAAAGCTAATTTTATTACAAATTATATTTATAGCGGCATAATCGAATGGTTCTTTCGGCATTCAATCATTTGCCTAAACATCACAACAGATGAATTAATTTTACTTTGTTGCAAAACGCCTATTAAATACTAAATAATTACCTTTTAAAATATACCTACTGAACGGCAGACAATAAAATTGTGGAATTTAATGCTTGTTCAATTTTAATATTCAGCTGTTAGTAGCCATGTAGAAAGAAGCTTTCCCAAAGGTGACGTCAGAGTTTACGGTAATTTTAACTTAGATGTGCTTTGAATAGGATAATAATATTTAAGGACTTCTTCTTTCTCATAATCCTTAGTGCCCTTCAGGGCGTCGGATGTAAGGTTCCGCCTTTTCTCCATTTCTTCCATGCATTTCTATTGGTCATCGCTCAACAATCCAACAAGTTCACAGAGTGATAAAACGTATAAATGCTGATTTTCAGGCCGAGAGGTACTGTTCAGCGGCATTTCTTGACGTTAGACAGGATTTGATAAGGTGTGGTATAAAGGCCTTCTATACAAGCTAAAAAGGACATCACTGCACAGCTTTTACATTTTTTTGAGTCATATTTTTCAAGTACTTAGGTGTTATCTTATTTAATATCAAGATGCAACTTCCGAACTTTATTCTATCAAAGCTGGCGTACCGCAGAGTAGTGTGCTGGGACCTACCTTGTATCTCTTGTTTACCGCAGCTATACCTCCAACTCTTCAGGAACCACTAGAGGAGAGACCACCTACAGAGGAAATGACACTAGGAACTTTTGCTGACGATACTGCAATCCTAGCCTCACATACTGACCCTATTTAAGCCTCGCATTTCCTTCAAGCATATCTAAACAGAATACAAAATTGTTTTTTGGAACGGAAAATAAAAGTCAACGAAGGAAAATATATTCATGTTACATTTACGACACGAAGAGAAACCTGTCCTCCTGTAACTTTAAATAATTATCAATTACCATCAGCCAATGAGGTAAAATATCTTGGTATTTATTAAGACAAAAGTCTCACATTGAGGAAACATATCTGGACCAAGAGAAAGCAACTGGGTCTCCAATTGAGAAATATGTATTGGTTAATGGGCCGTTCATCATTTGACTATCTCTGGATAACACATTGCTGCTCTATAAGGCAAGACTTACGCCAATATGAACATATGGAACTATGGGGAACAGCCAGTCACTCCAACATCGAAATCATCCAACGCTTCCAATTAAAAATCCTCCAAACCACCACTAATGCACCTTGGTACATCAACAACAGAATTATTCATCGATACCTTAAAATGGATATGGTACAGGAAGTCATCAAAAAACGTAGCGCTGCATACATTGCCAACATGGAGGATCATGAAAACCAGTTTGCACTTAACCTCCTAGACAATTTCCAAGAACAGCCTAGTTTAAATAGGTTCGAACCACTGTACTTGCCATTTAGAGTAAACTTGTGAACTATTTAGTTCAGTCATGTCAAAGATACGGCCCGCGGGCCGCATCCGGCCCCCGGGCCATACCAATACGGCCCGCGATCGCAATGTGTCACAGAAAGAAGAATCATGTTTTTTAGAGCTTTTAGACTTCACTCGATTGCTCTACGGAAGTTTTAAAATGCGTACACTACACTACATTTATAAGTCATTTCAAAGGCAGCGCGTGCCTGCCTAGACAAGCGAGAGAGATAGACAGTAACACCATCTCTTAGCGGAAACACCCTATTATTTTTGTTGAGAACAATAGAATCTTCCATGCGCTTCGAATCTAGACTAGAACCTTCCTTATCGATATAAAAGAAGTGCGTCGACGTGTCACGTGAGTCAGTTGCGAAGTAGTGGTTGAGAAGGTATTGTACATTTGTTTGTGTCGTGCGTGTGCGATATCCATAATTGTGTCGAGTTCCATATTTGTTACGATTTCGGCATAATGTCACAAAAACGTAAAGTTGATAGTGAACGTAGAGTTTTTCAGTCTAAATGGGAAAATGCATATTTTTTCATAGAATGGAAAGGTAAACCACTGTGTTTGATTTGCAATCAAACAGTTGCTGTTTGTAAGGAGTTTAACTTGAAGAGACACTATGATACGAATCATAAATCAAAATTCGATTGTTACACTGAAAAAATAAGAATGGACAGATTGTCATCTTTAAAATCTAAACTTCAAGGTCAACAATCGATGTTTACTAAAGCTAATACTGAGAGCGAAGATGCCCTGAAATCAAGTTTTATTATTGCATTAGAAATCGCGAAGAGATCAAAACCTTTCACTGATGGTGATTTTATTAAAGACTGTATGTTGAAAGTTGCCGATGTTTCATTTCCATTTCAAAAGTCAATAATTCAAAATATTTCGCTGTCAAGAAACACTGTTGCTTCAAGAATAAATGATTTATCTCAAAATTTGGTTCTTCAACTGAAGGAGAAAATTAAGGAATTTACAAACTTTTCACTGGCTGTTGATGAGAGCACTGATACTGTTGATACAGCTCAACTTGCTGTTTTTATACGAGGTATTAACAGTAACTTTGAAATAACTGAAGAACTATTAAAGTGCGTTCCATTGACAGGTACTACAACAGCAAATGATATTTATTCTGCATTGGAGCATTTGTTGGCAGAATATGGACTCGATTGGAATATACTTAGCAGCACAACTACGGATGGCGCTCCTGCCATGGTTGGCCAACATTCGGGCGTTGTAACTAAATTAAAACAGAAAACATCAGGAAATTTTGTGGGATTTCACTGTATAATTCACCAGGAATCATTGGCATCCAAACATTTAAAAATGGACCATGTCATGCAACCTATAATTAAAATAGTAAATTTTATAAGGAGCAGAGGACTAAATCACCGACAGTTCAGGCAGTTTTTACAAGATTTGGACGAAAAGTTTTCTGATGTCCCTTATTTCACCGAAGTTCGTTGGCTCAGTCGAGGAGTAGTTTTAGAAAGATTTTTTGCATTACGTGACCCTATTCAAGCTTTCATGTTAGAAAAAGGCAACCCAATTGATTATGACAATGACTGGTGGGTTGATTGTGCCTTTTTGGTAGATATGAATAAACACTTGACTGATCTGAATGTAAAGTTACAGGGTAAAAATCTGATTGTCACTCAAATGTACTCATGTATTCAAGCCTTTGAAACAAAGTTGAGGCTGTGGGAAAATCAGGTAAAAAATCAAACTTTGGATCATTTCCCTCATTTAAAATCATTTGGCACAGTGGATCAAAAAAAATTGGATCAATATTCTCAACTTCTGCAAAATCTTATCACGGAATTCAACAATCGTTTTGAAGACTTCCACAAAATAAATGAAATGGAATTCCCAATTTTCAACAATCCATTCAATTTTGAAGCTTCACAGGCACCAGTTCATTTGCAAATGGAGTTGATAGATCTTCAATCGGACAGTATTTTGAAAGAAAAATTTAAAGAGGTTAACGCACTTACATTTTATACACAATATTTCAAGAGTTTGGATAACTACCCGGAATTAAAAAAGCATGCAGCACGCATTCTGTGCATGTTTGGTAGCACCTATTTATGTGAGCAGATGTTTTCCGTCATGAAAATAAATAAGAACAAACATCGCACAAGACTTACAAATGAACATCTCCAATCAATTCTTAAAATAAATACAACGAATATGATACCTGACATCAATGAGCTTGTCAAAAACAAGAGAAGTCAGGTATCTGGATCCTCGAGCTCAAAATAATTACCCTCTTTTATAACTTTGATATGATTTTTAACAACCGTATATTATAAGTATACTATTAAATAAAATGTTATAATAATTCAGTACATTTTTTTTTATTTGAATCTGGCCCGCCGACACATTCTGAATTTAATATATGGCCCTCTGCAAAATTGAGTTTGACACCCCTGATTAGTTAGTAGTTATACTTTATAAAAATTTTAATTTGATTTTACCAGTGGGTAAAATTCTTCTTGTCTTTAGTCAATGTCATTATTTTTGTTTATTGTTGACACTCAACAGATTGCAAAATACATTTAAATAAATAAAAAAGCTTCTATCGGTGGCCAGGTTCTTCATATCCCTTATATTTATGTCTGTCTTTTCACCTATATCATGGTTTTGGTCAATCCATGTCTTTCTCGGCCTTCCCCTTTTTCTTTTGTTTCCCATTTTGGCGTCAGGTACCATCTTTGTTAATCTCTTTTGCAGCATTCGCTTTATGTTGTCAAACCAGTTCAATTGTTTGTTTTCGATCATCCTCGGTTCTTATTACAGCTCTGTAATTATCTCTTCATTTCTAAATCTTTCATATTCGTAACTCCAGCTATTCTTCTCATGTATTTCATCTTGGTCGCATTTAACATTGATTCGTTCCCAATAATTGTATAATTTAATAAGTAATGCATCTTAGTAGCCTTATTTAATTTATTACTAATTGCCATGTCTGTTTTCCCATCATCTGGTATTCTTCTTCTTCTTAAAGTGCCTATCCGTTCCGGATGTTGGCGATCATCATGGCTGTCTTGACTTTGTTTACCGCAGCGCGGAACAGTTCAGTGGTAGTCGTGTTATACCACTTTCGTAAATTTTGAATCCAGGAAATGCGTCTTCTTCCCGGTCCTCTTTTACCATTTACGTTCCCTTGGAGAATCAGTTGGAGAAGGCCGTAACGTTCTTGATTTCTCATTACATGTCCTAGATATTCTAATTTTTTTGTTTTGATGGTTATGAGAATTTCACACTCTTTCCCCATTCTACGCAGGACTTCCACATTAGTAATTCGGTCAACCCAGAATATACGTAAGATGCGCCTATACACCACATTTCGAAAGCTTCGAGCCGATTCATAGATGCAACAGTTAGTGTCCATGCTTCCATTCCGTAGAGCAGAACTGTGAATATGTAGCATTTCAACAGACGGTATTTTGTTTTTAATGATATGTCTCGACTGTTGAAAATGGGTCTCATTCTAAGGTATGCTGCTTTCGCTTTTATTATTCGCTGTTTAATTTCTGTTGAGTGGTACCATTGGCTATTTAAATTCGTGCCCAGATATGTATATTGCTCAATTCTTTCGATATTCTGTTGGTTGATTGCAAGTTGAGCGTTTAGTATTGTTTTTTTACTAATTGTCATAAATTTGGTCTTCTTTATGTTTAGAGCTAGTTCGTATCTGTTGCTGACTTCTGTTATACGATTTGTTAATATCTGTAAATCATTCAGATTATCGGCAAAAACTATGGTGTCATCTGCATATCTAATGTTATTCAACCATTCACCATTTATTAATACTCCCTTCGCACAACCGTCTAAAGCTTCCTTAAATACCCATTCAGAGTAAATATTGAATAGAAGTGGACATAAAATACAGCCCTGTCGTACTCCTCGTTCTATTGCAATTTTATTAGTCAACTTTTCTTCTATTTTGATTTTGGCCGTTTGATTGTAATAAATGTTTCTGATAATTCTCAGATCTCTGTTGTGAATTCCAATTTCTTGCATTAGAGTTATTAATTTGTCATGTTTTTCCTCGGTCAAATGCTTTCTAGTAATCTATAAAGTATACGTATATATCATATACGTATATATCTGGTATTATATTTCCCAAATATTCAAAAGTAGATACTTGTTCCTCTACTATTATATTGGTATTCCTTTCTTTTTTCTCATCTTCATTTATTATAAATGCAAAAAATCATTATTTATGCCACGGGGGGCTCGGGTGCACGCATTATAAAGAGTCATAAAATGTATGCCCTTACCGCTGATTTTTACAGGATTGTTTGATAAAAATATCTACAAATAACTGGTAATATTGTTCGACAACTTTTTAAGGCTACTCCAGTTATCGGACGCCCCAAAGTTTGAAAATAATCTCACAAACCCCTAACACTCAACCCACTCCCCTATGGTTAACTATATCATATGACGGTCTGTTTTGTTGAACCCTTAGAGTTCTGATTAGGTAGCCTGCAGGGGTTTTGGGAAATGGTCGCATGAATCTGAGCTTGTCTTTTACATCCCTCCCAGATTATGAGACAGTTCTACACCCCTGTCACCCCATTGTGATCTTTTATTGAACTTCCACATATTGTAACAACTTCCAATCATTCGAATAAAAGCGATAACTTGAAACCAACACAAAATTGCTTTTCTAAGCCCTAGATGTTCACATACGACTTATTAACGTTCATCAAGTTTTCGTTATAATGTGTAATGTGGTTTGCCTATCTCTTTCACGCAAACATTCGAACTTTTACATCAAGTTTATTTTCATTTTAACAGATGATTTACCACAGTGGGAGCGACTGTTTTTATTGTACATAATTTAACAAACTTTACAATAAATATCACAAACTAACAGGGAAATTTTAACTTCCTGTGGAACTGTCATTTTTTTCATGTCATCATTCAGAATTTCCGCTATCAAAGTCACTTGCTACCATACAGTCATGATGTGAACAAGTCAAATTCGAGCTTCGAGCTTCGGTACCTAGAGCAGGAAACATTGGATATTTTAAACATAAATGTTTAAATACACATCATTGTTCTATTTTCCTATGACAGTTTATTTGTAAAGGGTTTTTATCCAAATATTTTTTACTTTGGTGGTTAGCATGTTGGATTCTGAGTGAGTATAACCTATAATGTTGTTCTGAAGCTATTTTCTTGCGGCATTTTTATAATCAAATATATTCAAATGGGAAATAATTGGTAAATTTTAGGTAACATTTAGGTAAAATTGTGGCTTATTTCCCTTTTGAATATACTTGATTATAACCTATAACTTTTAAAATCGAAGTCAAAATTTTAAATACTTGGCATCATTTTATCAGGTTATACACATTTTAGGCAAACACTGATGATGATCGGTCAACCGATTAAAAACTAGTTAAATTCTTGATGTGGCCCTGCATAGGGATTTTAACAAATATACCTTTTATAAAGAATTTATGGTTTTTTGTAATAATTGGTATACAGCCAACTACAAGAAAATTTTTTCCTCGTGGAATTTTTTTTTTGAAAATCTCTTTATTTACGAAACGCCTGCTCCAGACAATTTTCCGAAATAGAAAAGTTTTCCGACTCGACATGAACAACTGAATAAAAAAATCTTATGGGGATGTCATATTTTTTTAAATGGTGGGCCCAAGGACTACAAAGCTTTACCTACAAAATATCACAAAAGCCTCACCTGGCTATACTCGCTTACCCTATTTTATATTATAGATTACCAACGTTATTTAACAAACTAATCATTGCCTTTTAACCCTTTTTCTTCCAGGGGTATTGCCAAAGCTGGGGAGCCAAACAACCTATCCCCCCTTTCCCCTGGTGTTCCATATTTAGACTCCTCGGCGTATTATGGAACTCTTCGGCGTAAACAGAGGAGATTAGCCAGAGAAAATCCAGGACTTCTGGACGCCATCGCCAAAGGTGCTAAGATGGCTATCCACGAATGTCAGTTCCAGTTTAGGAATCAACGGTGGAACTGTTCTACGAGGAATTTTCTTCGGGGGAAGAATTTGTTTGGAAAGATCGTTGACAGAGGTAAGTAAATGTATGTTTTTAAGTATTATGAAGTATCTAACAATAAACCACTGAACTTTTGTTTTCAATTTCCATAAAATTTATTATAAGCTAATGCCACTATGTAACAAAATAACTTCTGCAGGAGTTTATGTAAAGGGAATGAGAATTGTAAAGCTGGTTGAAAGATAACTCCAAACATGAATATATAGCCAATGTAACAAAAATGGCCCCACGTTGAGAGCCGATGTAACGAAATCTACTTTTTGCTGTAGTTTTTGTATAGGGAAATGAAAAGATGAAGAGATAGTTATAAGATGAAATACAAACAGAAGTAGGAATAGACAGGTGGAAACTGAATGCAGTTAGGCTAGCAGGATATGCAAGAGAATGGCTACTTGACACTCAAGGATGGATTCGGCTAATTTGCATGCCTGTCAAAGTAGATCAAAGTAGATAGTGATGATGACTAGGAAATAAAATATTAAAATAAGAATAACGTACTGAAAATAGAAAACGAAAAATACTTGATAAAGAAGAACAAATCATGAGCGCCAGGAGATCGTATCGATCACTCTCTCAGGTATAATATGTACTACACTGCCTTCAGTTTCCACCTACTTCTGATTGTAGTTCATCTTACAAAACTATCTCTTCATCTTTTCATTTCCCTATACAAAAACTACAGCAAAAAGTAGATTATGTTGTAGCATTACAAATTTCTGCTACAATGTTTTGTAAATAGTATCCATTAATTTTATATCCTATCCCAAGAAAAATATTTATTTTTCTAATTTATTTTGTGAGTTTATGTATCATTAAAATTTCCTAAGCAGTTCCTGTTGGAAATATTTCAGTATTTCACAACATTGTAAACGTTAGGAAATTTCCTGTTTATTTGTGTAAGTAAACATTCATTATTCTAGAATGAATCCTTAAAAAGGTTTGGTATTTTTCCCTTAGTTTTGAGCGCGAAGCATCGTTTGATATTATTAGTCTGAATTTTGAAAGATCCTTGAGTTGTACTTGACGATTGGTCAATAGTTTTGGTCGAACGATCGAGAAGAAATGCTTCCGTTTGACGCGAGAGAGACGTGACGATGTAATAGTCAGTTCTAAAAGTATGTTTGAGGGTTGAACGTATCTTTTTTGGTAGAACTCAACAGACTCACAAAGAAACGCACTTTACATGTTTAAAATGGCTTCTTTCGTTATGTAAACGAAGAAACGGACTTGCATTTTGTCCAGTAAACATTAAGGAATATTGTTGCAAAGTTTCACAGCAATAAGTTGGATATATTTATGTGAAATAATATTATTGTGACGCAGTTTTGTTTGCCGGTAGAAAAGTGCGTGGTTCCTTTCTTTCCAGTTTTTATGATGTTATGGTAATATTCCTGTAAGAATTCCTGTATTGAAGTACCCCGATGATATTTTTGATTTGGTATCAATTTATCATGTTTCCTGTTTGGTTAGGATTGAATGTCTTCCCTCCCAGCCCCGTCTAGAATGGAAAATTTGGACAAGCGTTTGAAGTGCGACATGTGACGTCGGATTTTGTTTTAAAAATGAAGGTATGAAATAATGTTTATTTTAATTAAATTCCAAGTGGATATAAATTTGGTAAAGATTTTAAATATTTAAATAGTTTGTTTTCAACATGGTAATGGAAAGTTTTATGTAAATTAAATAAAATGGCAGTGACTTTTGACAGCCATAAGTCAAATTTTTGTTTAGAGATACACTGCTAAAAATAAGGTTAAGAATTGTAAAATCATATATTTGTTTTTATTATTCATTTCTTGCTTGAGAATATGTTTATTCTCAAAGTAAAAATAATAAGGTCTAAAGGTTTGAATAAACATTGTAAAATTTTTATTTCTGTAACCTCTTTTTAAAAAAAATTATTAACCAGATGTCTAATACAAAGGAAATAAGTTTTAGAATAAAGAAAAAGAAATGGCATAGAAGCCATAGGAAGGTAAATGATAGCCCAGTATAACCCCAACGAGGAATCTAAGATGAATGTCCCTAAATTGGTTCCCATAAGTACGGAATATGTCCAGTAAGTACTCGATATGTGAATTTGAGGATTTTTCAAACGGCGTCCAAATTTCTTTAAGTAGTAGGAAGGTCCTCAAGTCTGTGTAAGTATCCTTTGCTTATTTGGATAAGGTAGTTAGTCTTCTTTAAACCCTCTTACCCCCCCTAACGATTCCACGACCTGCCAACGCACAAAAAATGAGCTGCCGTATGCATGAAGCTTTATGTGTCTGTTCCTTCTACTAGCCCCATTTCGACCAAAAGTATCTATATAGTTAATATTATCCTTGATCCCATTAGAGCAGACATGTAAAAACGCTTCAATGTTACATCGGCTCCCATCGTGGATCCATTTATGTTACATTGGCTATATATTCTTACTTCGGGTTTGGGGTTATCTTTCAACCAACTTTACAATTCTCATTCCCTTTACATAATCTCCAGCAGAAGAAGTTATTTTGTTACAACTACAGCTGTTTTGGCAGAGTATCTCTCTCTTCAAGTGATAAATTTTACTGTGTGTCTGCACTTTAAAGTCTTTAATTGATTAGGTTGAGGAGAGGGGAGCTGTTTGTCGCAAGTTGGTTATTTATAATTTTATCTTTATTTTCTAATTTATTATTAATTTCCATAGATTCTAATAAATAAAGCTTATTGCCTTTATTTTGAATACGAAGAATTTGGAAGTGTTCATTAAAAGAATGATTATGATCTAGAAGGTGAAGTACGTATTTAGAATCTGTTTTTCTATTATTGAAAGCCCTTTTGTGTTCTCTTATACGTTGGTTAAAGGTTCTGCCAGTTTGACCGATGTAAGTTTCATTGATTCCGATGTAAGACCAATTTCAGGGCTATCTTATGCAGTTTTTGAATAATAATTATAAGTGACGCTGAAATATCTACCATTTCACACCTAAAGTTCTGTTGATAAAAACCGTTTTTAATTTTAATATAGGTACAACCTTCCTTCCTAATATAGGAACACGTTTAAAGATCTTACCTGGAAAGTAATGGAAAAATATACAACGATGCAGAGGCACAAAAAACAACAATGGATGACTGATGAAATCCTGAAGAAAACTGAAAGATAACAAAACAGAATACAAAGAAAAACAGAAACTATTAAACAAAAAATAAAGGTAGCTAAAGAAAAATGGATGGAGGATAAATGCAAGGAATTAGAAAAGTTGAATGAAAAACATGATACGTTTAATATGTTTAAAAAAGTTAGAGAAGTAGCTGGTCTTTATTATAAGAAAACTCCACATACTATAACCGACTCGTCGGGAAAAATGATAATAGACGAACACGAAATTCGAACTACCTGGTATAATTATATAAATGAACTGTATACTGATGATAGACCCGAAGAACTGGACACTTTAGATGAAGGTGAAGGACCATAAATACTAAAATCAGAAATACAACATGCTATAAAATTGGCAAAAAACAAGAAAGCCGTTGGTCCCGACAACATACCTACAGAAATGTTAAAGCTCATAAATGAGGAAAACATTGGAATACTAGTCAAACTTTTCAATGATGTTTATTCGACTGGTGATATCCCTGAAGATTGGTTAAAGTCCGAATTCATAACCCTACCAAAAAAACAACGTCCGAAAAACTGTAGCGACTATAGAATGACAAGCCTTATGAGCCACACCTTGAAAATCTTTCTACGTATCATCCACAGTAGAATCAGAGATAAATGTGAAGAAGACCAGGATGAAACACAATTTGGCTTCAGAAATGGACTGGGACGCACTCTTTGCACTAAATGTGTTATTGCAGAAATGCCGAGATCAAAGGAAAGACGTCTTTGCTGTATTTATTGACTATGAGAAGGCCTTTGATCGAGTACATCACAAATTAATTAAAATATTAAAGGATAAAGGAGTTGATAGTCAAGATGTGCGAATCATAGAAAAATTATACTGGCGTCAAACAGCGACAGCTTGCATAAATGGAAAATCAACAGAAATATGCAAAATACAAAGAGGTGTCAGACAGGGTTGTATACTGTCCCCACTGTTGTTCAATTTGTATTCAGATAGAATATTTAAGGAAGCGCTGCATAATTTGGAATGGGGTGTGAAGGTTAATGGAATTCTGATAAATACAATCAGATATGCAGACGATACAGTTATTTTAAGTGATGATATGAATGGATTACAACACCTTATAAATGCCATTGACACAGTGGGAAGAGAGTTTGGCCTAAATATAAACTGTTCAAAAACAAAATACATGGTATTTAGCCGTTTGGCCCATCAAGATTCACGTTTAGATGTTGATGGTCATATAATTCAAAGAGTACCCAGTTTTAAATATCTTGGTTGCCATATTACTGAACAACTAGATCCAGATAAAGAGATAAAATGTAGAATCGAGATAGCCCGCACGACATTTTTAAAAATGAGGTCATTCTTCTGTAATGATACCTTGCAACTTCAACTTCGAAAGCGCATGATTAAATGCTACATTTGGTCAGTCCTCTTGTATGGTGTCGAAGCATGGACATTAAAAATATCCACCATTAACCGTTTGGAGGCCTTTGAAATGTGGCTGCACAGACGTATTCTGAAAATACCATGGACGGCTATGCTGACAAATGTGGCAGTCCTTAAGAGAGCAAATGCTACCCTCGAGCTGCTTGATAACATCAAATATAGAAAGATGGCCTATTTTGGACACGTAGTAAGGGGAGACCGGTATAATATTCTTCAACTTATTATGATGGGTAAAATCGAAGGACGCAAAGGAATTGGTAGAAAGCAAGCCTCTTGGTTGAAGAATATCCGGGAGTGGACAGGAATAAAGAAAGCAGAACACCTATTTAGAATAGCTCGAGACAGAGACAGTTTCGCCATGTTAATCGCCAACGTCAAGGGGACTTGATAGGGCACGTTAAGAAGAAGATAGGTACAACCTAAGCTGTTTTCACATCTCTTATCATCTGAAAGTAGCTGTATAATGAGAGACGGGCCAAACTGTCACATTATTTATCAAACAATCGTAGATAGTACTGTCCCCTACTAAATCCTGAAATCCGTCAATTCGCCTTAAAATCATCGGTAACGTCTTAAATAATATCAGCCTGGGAACATGTTATTCTAATTTTCTTAATGGCCTATTAATACCGATTCTAGTTGGTCGAGAGCGATCAATTTGTCAGCCACTAATTAAAATAATTTTCGGAACACTAACGTAATCGAAGCGATTTAACATAAAAAAATAAGAAGAAATTCAATCAGAGGCGCACAAATACCTCCTTAGGGGCCTCCTATGTCATGTTAAAAGAGGCAATTAGTAGTTATATAAAATATGTATTATCTTCGGAACGATTTCCGCGGTTAATACAATGAAACTGACCATAGGCGCAAAATGTTGCCTGTGAAAATGTTCAATGTGTTTTAAATGTATTAATTTTTTTTCGAATCCTGAGAAAACTGTGTAAGGGGGCGTTCAAGTATTACGTAACGCAATTTTTGAAGATTTTTGAACCCCCCCCCCCCAACCTGCGTTACGTAATACTTGAACGGCCCCTAATGAGTATTTTTAAAAAATTTAAACGCAGAATGAAAGATTACGTTATTAGCGAAGGCCAAAAGTCCCTGAGAACTTCTACAATGTTTATTTTAATAAGTTACAGGGGTGAAAAACTAAGAGAAAATTTAGTGTGATTTTTAATTTCAAATTTCTCAATCAAAAGAAACTATTTGGTTATTATAAGGGTCTGTCGGCCATCGGTAATAATGCAGTCTTTCATTCTGCGTTTACATTTTAAAAAAATACTTATTAGTTTTCACAGGATTCGAAAAAAATTAAAACATTTAAATTACATTGAACATTTTGACAGGCGAAATTTTGCGCCTATACCCTTAAAGTTAAAATCAATATTATTACAAGAATTAATATTAAAATTAAAGTCACCATTCTTTCTGGTTGAACTGCGTCAATATTCACTGGGCCGAACTTTCGACGTCGTCTTTGCCGTCATCTATAGGGCTTTCGGAGTCTCGGTCTCCTCTTAGTATGAGTATGAGGTTTGCAGTGTCCAGTGAATAGTGTAGTGTCTAGGGGCTCAGGAGAGTGAGACCCCGGGGTCCTGAAGTTGACGTCAGAGAGAACGTCGAAAGCTCGTCCCAGAGAATATCGACCCAGTTAACGCGAAAGCCTGGTGAGTGAAATTTTAATATTAATTCTTGTAATAATACTGATTTTACCTTTAAGTGTAATAATAATGAAAATACCGTGAATTAAACAAATTAAAGGTGATGATACGGCTTCAAAGTATTGCGAATTCATAAAAACTACTAAAGCCAGGAATTTATAATATCTAGCCTATATTACCAGAGGTAAATACAGAGATAATTAGTAAAATCAAGAAAAATAAATGGATGACAGACGACATCTTGAAATTGATGGAACAACGACGACTGATCAAATCTAATGAAACAGAATATAATATACACTATACACCTGCAAAGAATTAAAAAAAAGGAGATCAAATTATCTAAGAAAAAATTAATGAGAGAAAGGTGCGACGAAATGGAGGATGTGATATCTAGACACGACTTATTTAATGTGCACAAAAAACTAAAAGAAATAAGTAACATATTTAAAAAACGAGTTCCCTCTGTGCTCGTTGACAATAATAACAAAATTCTTGTAAATGAGCACGAAATAAGAAAAGAATGGCAACTGTATAATATATCAGAGTTGATGGATTCGACCGTTACTTGCTGGAAGTTCATTTTATCTCACAATAAAACACTGAAAAACGTTTGTTTTCTATACTTCCACAGAATTTATTACAACTATGTATACAATATACAATAAAGGCCTTAAGCTATCACTTTTAGAATCAATGGAAATTAATAAATTGAAAAATACAGATATAATTCTGAATGACCAACTCAAGACAAACAGCTCCCCACTCCTCAACCTCTTCAGTTAAAGACTTAAAAAGGCAAACACATTGTAAAATATATCACTTGAGAAAGGCACTTTGCCGAAACAGCTATAGTAATAACATAGTTGTAATAAATTTTGTGTAAGTATAGAAAACAAACGTTTTTCAGTGTTTTATTGTGAGATATCAGAGTTGTTTGAAGATGACAGGAATAATATTGCCGAATTCTACCAAAACTGTACTGACGGCCCAGAAATTATGAAATGCGAAGTAGAACACGCTATAAATAGTGCTAAAATTAGAAAAGCTTGTGGTCCAGATGATACATCAACTGAGTTGCTGAAACTAATAGAGGATGATAACATAAAAGTAGTAGTAAGACTTTTTAATTCAATATATAACACCGGAGTGATTCCCACAGATTGGCTCAAATCCATCTTTGTCGCAATACCTAAAAAACACAATGCGAGAAAATGCTCAGAATATCGATTAATTAGCCTAATGAGCCACACTCTTAAGATTTTCCTAAGAATACTTCACAACAGAATTAGACGCAAATGCGAAGAAGATCTCGAAGATACCCAATTTGGTTTTAGAAATGCTATGGGTACCAGGGAGGCACTTTTTGCGCTTAACATCCTATTACAAAAATGCCGTGATCAAAGAAAAGATGTATTTGCATGTTTCGTGGACTTCGAAAAGGCATTTGATAAAGTACAGCATGTAAAATTAATGCAAATACTGAAAAATATCGGAATACATAGATGACAAAGATATTCGTGTCATTAAAAATTTGTACTGGAATCAAACTGCTACGGTGAAAATTGGAGATAACTACACCGATGAAATCTCCATACAACGAGGAGTCAGACAAGGTTGCATTTTGTCACCAACATTGTTTAATGTTTACTCGGACCAGTTATTTAAAAAGGCACTTAAGAGACATCCACATGGAATAAAAATCAACGGAGAACTACTTAATGTGATAAGATATGCAGACGATACAGTAATTCTGTCAGATAATATTGAAGGTCTCCAAATTCTGCTTGATCGTATTCACGAGGAAAGGAAATGGGCATTAAAATAAACTCAAACAAAACCAAATTTTTAGTGTTTAGTCGTGACCCACATCCCGATGCAAAGCTTCAATTAAACGGAGTCCAAGTTGAGAAAGTTCACAAAATGACATATTTGGGAACTGTGATAATAGTCCAGGGCGCATCTGTTTTGAGATGGACGTTGAGAGGTGACTCAAATTTTTTTGCAGAAATTTCTTGAAAATAACTCAAATAATATTATTTGAGTTATCCTCCCGCTCAAAATGGTCCGGAACATTGTTTAAATAATCAAAATGTCAAAATATGAAGGAAAAAATTCGATTTTTTTATTGGATTTTTGATTATAACTTTAAAACTATGCATTTCTGAGAAAAGTTGGACTGACATAAAAGTTGCGTAATTAAATTTCCTACAATATAGAATTGGTTAGAAATTTAAAAAAATAGTCACACTTGTTGCAAAATAGCCATAATTGCGAAAAAAACATACAAAAGCAAGTATTCGCATTTTAAGTTTTTCAACCATTTACGCTACACTTAGGACCTTCATATTTTACCCAGAAAAACTTTATGATACAGTAAAACAATACTGTAAATTTTATTAAGACCGGTTCAATAGATTTTGCAAAATAAATTTTGCAATCCAGCTTTCGCAAAAAAAATTCATTTTTAAAAATGTCACAGGACTGAAAATAAAGCAGATAGCAAGTTGAATTTTTTTTGCTTACATAGGTGTACTTTACCTTTCATTTGCAATTTGCAAAATTAAAATCGATTAATTACCACGGCGTCAGGAAACTTTTTAAATTAACATTAATTTTTGGTGCTACGCGCAGGACAGCGGTGTTCGATTCACACAAGTTGATTTCCACCAAAATTTCTTCCAATCTTTATCTAATATATTATTTTCTTACTCTATATTTTGTTGTATTTTAATATTGTAATTCCACAAAAATCAAACTAATTTTATTATTGTTTGTGAAATATTGTTTAAACAATTGCATATGTCTAAAAATAATAAACTTTTATTCTCTAAGTTAGAATATATGAACAAAGAAAGTTTTTGCTACAAAAAGTGTTATTTCAAAAGATAGAATATGTGTTTTTATTTTGCAATAAACAAATTTATTTATTTATATCGAAATGTAATAAAAATTAAAATGTATCAATATTTATCAAAGGTCATTGGAATGCCTAATCAGAGCAAACTATCAGCTGTCCTGCGCGTAGCACCAATAATTAATGTTTATTTAAAAAAATTCCTGACGCCGTGGTAGTTAATCGATTTGAATTTTGCAAATTGTAAATTAAAGTTACAGTACACTTCTATACGCAAAAAAATTTTCAACCTGCTATCTGCCTTATTTTCAGTCCTGTGACATTTTGAAAAAATGAATTTTTTTTGCGAAAGCTGGATTGCAAAATTTATTTTGCAAAATCTATTAAACCGATCTTAATGAAATTTACAGTATTGTTTTACTGTATCATAAAGTTTTTCTGGGTGAAATATGAACATCCTAAGTGTAGTATAAATGGTTTAAAAACGTAAAGTTCGAATACTTGTTTTTGTATGGTTTTTTTCGCAATTATTGCTATTTTGCAACAAGGGTGACTATTTTTTAAATTTTTAATCAATTCTATGTTGTAGGAAATTTAGTTACTCAACTTTTATGTCAGTAAAACTTTTCTCGGAAATGAATGCTTTTAAAGTTATAATCAAAAAACCAAGAAAAAAATCGAATTTTTCCTTCATTTTTTGACATTTTAATTATTTAAACCATGTTCCGGACCTTTTTGAGAGGGAGGATAACTCAAATATTATTATTTGAGTTATTTTCAAGCAATTTCTGCAAAAAAATTTGAGTCACCTCTCAACGTCCAAATGTACTAATATTTTTACAGATGCTCCCTGGTCTATAACGGACCAACTAGATCCAGACATAGAAATAATACGTAGAATTTTTTTTTTTTGTTTCTTTTTATGGCATTGACTTGGGTGTCATTTAGCCAGTCACAACTTTTTTTTTGTTTTCTGTTCATACATAAGGAAGGCAATGAGGTCCTTAGAGTTCCATAGCAAACTCTTCTACAGCTCTCTACTCAGTTCAAAAGCTGGCCGCTATGGACTGTCCAAGTTGCTCACCACATTTTCCATTATGTATCTTCTTATTCTTCTTCTTTTTTCATATGTACATAATATACCAAATTATCAGGATTAACAAGTTTAGAGATTAATTTTAGTTTCACAGATAAATTTCATTAAACAATCATATATATTCTTGCTGTTCAGAGACAATAGATAGGATACATTGAAAGGTGGAAAAACATTACATTTTATTAAATCTTGGATTAAATTATATGTGCATGGAATATATTTTGCGCACTCAAAGAAAGTATGATTTAAGTCACCAACCTTCTGACATTCTGTACAAAGATTTGAATCAAAAACTTTAATTCTTGCTAGAATAATTTTGAATCAAAAACTTTAATACGTAGAATAGCAATGACTAAAACTACTTTTATGAAAATGAAGTCATTTCTTTGCAATAATCAGCTCAGTTTAGAACTAAGGCAAAGAGTGGTTAAGTGCTATGTTTGATCTGTACTTTTGTATGGTGCAGAAGTGTGGACGCTAAAAGTGTCGATCATGAACAGAATTAAAGCATTGGAAATGTGGATTCATAGACGGATGCTGAAGATACCCTGGACAACAAGAAAAACTAATGAAGAAGTACTAAGGAAGGTCAACAAAGATAGAGAACTGCTAAAGACTGTTAAACATCGAAAAATGTCTTATCTGGGACATATAGTGAGGGGAGGTCGATATAAAATATTACAACTGATCCTTAAAGGCAAAATAGAGGACCGTAGAGATGTAGGAAGAAAACAAGTTTCTTGGTTAAAAAACATTCGTGAATGGACTCAGATATCAAATGCAGGACAATTATTCCATATTTCAGAAGATCGAGAAGCCTTCGCAAGGGTGATCGCCAACGTCGGATAATTCTGATATGGCACGTGAAGAAGAAGAAGAATTAGTAAAAAGTGCCTACCAAGACTTGCATTGCAAAGTAAGATCAAAGCTAAAAGCAACATAACCGAAGAAAAATTACCTGATTATACCATTGCTGATGCTATAATTGAAGCGTAATAGACCTTTTTGATATAAGGTTTTTTTGTATTATTATATTTCTCAATACAGTGGAACCTCGATAAGTCGGCCCCCGATAACCCGGAAGTCCGGCTAACCCGGACCGATTTTCATCAGACAAACATGTCAATAATAAAAATGTATGTATTATGTTAAAACATTTTATCTGTAGCCTCTTCTGGAATGTGTTAAAAATATCGAGTTTCATTGATAAACCTTCCCTTCGACCATAATATAATATTTGAGAGATAATGGGTATTTGTGTAATTTGAACTATACGATAATAAAAATTACTCATAGCCGGCGGCGGCAGAGCGATGTTAATTATCTGGGGCTATCGCAAACAACAGGCACCTGTTATTCCTTTATTTATTTCCAACTGTCTTTTAAATAATTATTTTTCAAACAATGGTCTTTTAAACAATGAATGAGCCACTGTTATTAAATAACATAACATTGTTCCGATGGCGGACGAAATTGACACAACCGAAACTGAGTTTTTTTACCTAGAAATGAACAGTACTCTATAATATTTATACTATAGGTACCTACTCTATACAACTATAGGTAAGTTAGATGTGTAGATGTGTACTGTGCATATATATTTCATGTTATTTTAATTATAACGGACTTTATCTATAAGTATACCGTATTTTATTAATTTTTACCATGCTCTCCGGTTAACTCGGATTTTCGATAACCCGGATCGGCGGCGGTCCCGATTAATCCGAGTTATCGAGGTTCCACTGTAATACGAATAAGGTATGATGATAACCAACCTCGGATAGGGGAACGAATGACAAGAAGAAGATGATAATACGCTGCTCTCAATATAAAAATATAGAAATTGAGTTCTGGAAGATTTAACGACGTTCTACACCTTCGGCAAAGAATTAAGGATTTGCATGAAATTTTAGTATGTTATAGTTTACTTCAAAAAACTAAGACTTGATTTTTTAAAAATTGTTTTACCGTGCCGTTTAATTACTATTAAGGGTCAAAGTTAAGTTTTAACATGGGCTCTTATGGGAATTCTTAAAAAGTTAATAACTTTTGTCCCTTTACGATTTTTAATTATTTGTGCTTAAATGAAAGGTTTTTTTGTAAGGAATAACATATTAAAAAATGAGGATTGTTTACCGTACCATTTATTTTTAATTTATTTATTATAATTAATTCCGTAATTTATTCCGTAATTTCCGTAATTTATTATAATTTATTTTTATAAAGTATTCAATACTGAAACATATGATTTGAGTATTCTGCTATAAATGCATTGTTACCAACTTTCGCTTACATATAAGTTCCCCCCCCTTTCCTCTGAGAGGCATACCCCGGAACGAAGGTGTAGAACGATCTGACCTCCAGCAGCGCGGAAAAGCTGCACAGATGTTGTGTTAAACCAGGATCTGAGGTTCTTCAACAAGGATGAACCATTTCTTCCTGGACCTTGCTTTCCTTATATTCCTCCTTACAGGATGGCTTGTAGGAGAGCGTATCTCGATTCATTTCGCATGCGTCCGAAATATTGTAACTTTCCAGATTTGACAGTGGTCAGTACCTCTCGGTTCTTCTTCATCCTTCTGAGGACATCATTTGTGACTCGATCAGTCCACGGGATTTTAAATATTCTCCGATATAGCCACATCTAAACTGCTTCCAAATTTCTGCACACATCTTCGTTTAATGTCACTGTTCAATTCACTTCGCCGTGATGAATGTGAGTTCAAGCCCCAGCCAGGTCAACGAACAAAAAGTATAAAATAATTCTAATATGAATCTGAAGCTTAGACTGGAATATGCAGGCGTCTGATCGGCCTATGAAGGAGCAGTACAGCAAGGGATAAAGGCTCAGTGATACTCCCTATAGATCCTGACCGAAAGGGCGTTGACGCCTAAATACCGGTGTATATATATCAACTGCTTGTTGGAGTATAGTTCACTTTCTTACAATATTTTAAAACGTTTATAAGTGCGTTCCATAAATAGTAATTCCACAGATTTTAGAATAATTTTTACTGCTTAAAAATATAGAGGTTTTTGTGGATTCTTTCGAGCTCCGCCCATGGAATCAGGTATATGGGAATGTAAAAAGTAAAGTGATATTTCGGATAGCCTTTTATCGGGCGATCTTGAGAACTAAAGGAGCTATTTGTTATTTTACCTGATAGGAGATCTATAAGCTAAGACTATTAGTGGGAATTGATAGGTAATTTGAGTCCTTAATCAATGATTGCCGGTCGGTCGACCTGAGCTGAGTCTGAGTGCCGGGGATGCCGTCGCTTGTCGATTGGTAGCTGTCGATTTCTATACAAAAGGACAGTGTCACTTTCAGTTGGCTGTCGGAAGATTAATCGGGCGAAAGAAGCGAGGTGGTAAATAAAATTTTTGACACTTTTACTCAAGCATTTTGTTCGGACCCAAATCCTTTTAAATTAGGTCATATTTATTTTTTATATGTCTAGAAATAATGTTGCCACTATAGTATGCGGTCTACCATCGCCTTTCTGCTATAGCTTGCGGTCTACCTGTGCGGCTAAACAACAGCATACTATTTTCATAAAAGGATTTGCACACAATAATAAAAGGCAACAAACCATTTGTAGGCTGTATATAATAGATATGTAGGGTATATTTTTAAATTCTTGGTTATGGTGCCTGCATGACTTTTTAAAACTAGAATAATTGACAGCTTAAAATAAACTGCATGAATGTCTTCTTTAATAATAAATTAGACTGTATTTTTTTTGTAAACAGTTGGGGCGCATTTTGTTTGTAAAATTATTAGTCACATTGCAGTTTACATTTATTTTTCTCCAAGCCTCTTTTTCGTGCTTCCACGTAGCTTCCAGTAGTCGTTGCTTATTTCCACTAATGATAGCTACGTCGCCTGCATATGCAGTCAATGGTACTTATGGTTTTGGTATTTATGGGGCCGGTTACATTAGTTTTTTTAATGGCTGCCTTAAAAAACTATGTTAAACAGCATAGTTGATAGCGCGTCCCTGTCTCACTCCCACATTGATGTCAAATAGGGGAGTCAGTTCTCCATCTACTATAACTGCGGCGTTTGAGTCCTGTAACGTCATTTTTACGAGGCTGATATATTTTTAGGTATACCTAGATTACGAAAGTCTTCCAGCATTTTTTTCTTTCCACACTATCAAATTTTTATTGTTATGCTTTACTTTTTAATAATACTACTACTAATATTTAAGTATTTATTACAGTTTCTTTTAGTTTATGTCACACTATGTGCCCATTTTATTTTTCGATGTATTAAAATATATCCAAACACTAAAGCCAAAAATATTTTCGAAAACTTACACGATAAGTGGCGTATAATTTTCTGCCACAATATATTTACATACACCCTTAGTAACTTTTCATGTTCGGTTGACATCTAATACACAACATGCTCTAACAACCATTTGCAAAAAAGTAGTAGCACAATAAAATAGCATCCTTTACAAATCTGCATTGGGTGTCCTCCCCACATCCATGTAATTTGAATGCCGAAGTGCCCTAACACAGGCTAATAATAAGCTTCGAGTGTTTTTTAGGCCTGTTAATATATTTGTCATTTGTCAAAGGGCCAGTACACAAAAGATAAGCATGTGTGTCCAGATGTTAGCCTTTGCATCAGTGGCGTTCAAAAATCATTTGAAAAAGTAAGTGTGTAAATGCTAGAATATTTTTTTCTTTGAAAGATGTTGGACAATTGGACTATTTTCGACACGTAGTAAGGGGAGACCGATATAATATTCTTCAACTTATTATGACGGGTAAAATCGAAAGACGCAGAGGAATTGGTAGAAAACAGGCCTCTTGGTTGAAGAATATCAGAGAGTGAACAGTAATAAAGAAAACAGAGCACCTATTTAGAATAGCTCGAGACAGAGACAGTTTTGCCATGGTAATCGTCAACGTCAAGGGGACTTGATAAGGCACGTTAAGAAGAAGAAGGAAGATGTTGATCGTCAGAAACAAATATTAATCACACTTTAATAAAAACCCTTAAAACTATCAAGAACAAAAACCTCAAAAGGGTTAAACTCAAGACCAAAAATTGGTAACAACATATCACAAAAACTCACTGTAGACAAAGGTCTGCGCCAAGAGCAATTTACCTCAGCAATACGGTTATATTATGATACGTACGTGGCAAAAGCATTCTTCTTGTTTTTAAATCAGGCGAGACTTGGGCGGCGTTCAAGTATTACCTAACGCGATTTTTGAAGATTTTTATGGGGCGTTTAAGTATTACGTAACGCAATTTTTGCGTTATTAACAATTATCTCACTTTGTATATATTCACACACTCGACTGAGTTTTGGATCAGTGCCTTTTTACATGAGGCGTGCCTCTCTAGGTATGACTTATTTTTTCAGTTTATATTGCTCATTAATTTGATTGCTATACCAAGAGCCTATCATGGTTTGCCAGGATAAATTTTAATATTATACCTCATTCTCGACTATTGAAATTTTATTTTACATGAGCTTGTATCCAATTCTGCATTATATCCCATACGAGCTACGCCACTGCTTCGTCTTTGTTGAGACCGACCTTTCAGTGGACATGTAAAATAGAAGTGGACTCAATTATTTCATTGTGTATCTTACCAACTCAACAAAGAAGGGAACGTCAAACAAATACTTAATTAGATATCTGTGTAAATAAATTGAAAGGAAAAAAAACGAGGATTAAAGGAGCTTCCCTTTTATACTTTGGGATTTATCAGTCTACAATTTGCAAGAACGTAATCGACAATATGATATGAATCTCTATTTTGTATAACCTGGGGTGCCCTGGGGATGAGCACAAACTTATAGATTAGGATTAATTTAAGAGTGGGTTTTGTTATAGTATTTTGTTTCTATCACTCTTCTTTTTATGCCTTATTACGTGGCTTTTATAATTTACACAATGTTTTTTATAGTGTACCTAGTTAAATCATGTTCTTTTTTCATCCAATTTTTTTTTTATAACTAGATTGTCTCGATTTGTCCCTTTTTTATTGGGTATTACTTAATGATTAGCTATTGATAAAGAACGAGTAACGATAGTGGAAGATTTTTTTTCTGGGTTTATTCATATTAATTTGTTTATTTGGTCTTTCTTTTTTATTACCTTTTATTCTCGGTGTTATTCCCATATTTAATATCTTCATTACTATGCATCTAAAACATAAACTTTATTTCTTCAGTAGGTATTGTCATATTAAATTCTTTTGCTTTAATATTGAATCTGTGGACAATTATTTGCAGAATATCTTCATCTTGGGCTATCGATAGTGCATCGTCTATGTAGCAGAGTATTTTTAATTCTTTGTTTTCCGTTCTGTATCCCCTTTCTTTGTTGACATTTTTGATGATTTCATCCATGATTAAATTGAAGAGCACAGGGCTCAATAAATCCTTATCTTATTCCGCTGCTTATGGCTATAGGTTCTGTAAATTTTCCATCTATTCTGACTTCCATTTTGTTGTTTTGGTCGAAGTTTTCAATATTTTTTAAGATATTTAGGCGAACTTCTCATTTCTACAGAAGTCGGATAACATCTTCCTAGAGTCTTATTCTATCAATTACTTTCTTCAAGTCAATCAGACACAGAAATGCTGTCTGTTATCAGGCCCGGCCCTAGGGGTGGGCGAACTGGGCGGCCGCCCAGGGCGGCTCATTTAGGGGCGGAAAATTTTAGAGGATAGCCAATTTTGAAACTGGCTTAGAACGACTTGTGTCAATATTACACTTCTTAGCACAACATTGTCTTCCATTGAGGGGCGATTCTGATAAACTTTTTCATCACAACAATGTTAATTTTTAAAACTTGTTGAGCTCTTTGGAAAATTTGATTATGTTTTACAAGAGCAAATTAGGAGAACAACGAATGATAGTAACAAGCAGCATCACTACTTGGGAAAACGGATTCAAAACGAAATTATTCAACTCATCCATGACCAAACCAAAAATAAAATTTTAAACTTTTTGGAATCAGCAAAGTATTAGAGCATAATTTTAGATTATAGACCTGATATTTCTGGGGTGGAACAGATGACTATTTTTGTACGTTTTGTTAATTTAGGTTCCTATTCACAAAGTGTAAAAATTACAGAATATTTTCTTGTATTTGTGCCTGTACTAGAGACCACTGACTTGGGACTTACAGAAGTTATTTTGCAAAAACCGAATGAACTGGGAATACCTTTGGAAGATATGAGAGGATAAGGGTATGATAATGGGGCAAACGTGAAAGGGAAGAATTTTTTGTCTTATGTTCTAGCCATTTACCCAACTCAGTCGTGAACGATGCTGCTAAAGCCTCACAGTTTGCAGTTTCCTTCTTTTCCTTAGTGTCAAAAATTTAAAACTTTTTCTCAGCATCTATTTATCGTTAGGCTATACTGAAAAATAATATTTCGAGCATAACATTGAAGTCTATGTCCGAAACTAGATGGGAAAATAGAATTAATGCAATTACTCCGATCAGATACCAAATTGAAGAAATCTACGATGCTCTTGTAGAAATCACTGTCAATAAAAACAACGATAAAATTGTTGCTCATGAAGAAGCTCTTTGGCAAATCAAATAAGTGCTTTTACTTTTCTTTGCTCTGTGGTAATATGGCATAACATTTTACTTTACATCAACGTAGTCAGCAAATCACTGCAGAGTATTTAATATGGGAATGTATTAAGCTGTCAGTATATTAGAAAAAACGAAAATTCATTTTAAGTGTCTCACAAGTGATTTAAAATTCCAGGGCTATTTGACAGACGCAAAAGAGGCTAGCATCAAAGTTAGAAATTGAGACCCGAAAATCGGACGCACAGTAATAGCAAGAAAGAGGAAAGTGAAAAGACAATTTGGCTATGAAGCTAAAGATGAAACTGTGGACCTAGGATCCAGAGACACGATATAAGGTTGACTTATTATATCTAAAATGACTTACTATTTAAAAATTATAGACACAACCGTTAATGTATTAAGTGATATATTTCAGCAAATTAAGAGCCATGGTGAAATTTTTGACTTTTTGTACGACATAAACCAAATTAAGGATATAACTGCTAGTGATTTATCAGATAAACGTTTTAAGCTATGTGATGCTTTAACTTTTGATGAGTAAAAAAATCCAAATTATGTTGATCTCAAAGATGAACTCAAAGTTCTTTCTACGATTGTGAAGCACAAGAGTACACTTCTAAAGACCCTAAAATTTATTAGAGAGTATGATTTTGATTTCGCGCCCAACATTAGTGTTTCTTTGAGGATTTTATTAACCCTACCAGTGACAGTGGGCTCTGGAGAGAGAAGCTTTTCAAAGCTGAAACTAATAAAAAATTACTGAAGATCAACTATGTCAACGTTTAAGTGCTCTAACCACAATCTTTATTGAACACGAAATAGCTGAGTCACTGGATCTTGGAGAATTATTAAGACTTTTGCCGTACCAAGGCAAGAAGGGTGTTACTTAAAAAAGTAAGTGTGTAATTATGGATATGGGTAGTGAGTCTTTGGATATTAAAGCATGTTAACATAGTAATGTAGTGAAATTTCATGAAAATATTGCAAATATAGGTGTTTCTAAGCGTGTATCGTTCAAATAAAGTGGAAAATGGCATATTAAATAATTCAGCACAATGCACACAACAAAACAATCCAATCTTGGTGATGGCTGAAGGAAGGTCGTGAGTTATGGGTCTACCAAGGAGGGGGGCGGCAGTCGCCCATCTTGCCCAGGGCGGCAAAATCCCTAGGGCCGGGCCTGTCTATTATACTCTAGTGATGGGTCAGTAATTTGCTTTATGATGAATATTTTATCTGTACACGATCTTCCAGAACGAACCCCCTGTTGTTCATTTGCTAAGCTTATCCTCTAAGGGCAGTATTTAACAAATTGACACTAGTGTAGTTTTCTGGCAGATTTTTATCTCCATTTTTGAATTGTAGAATTAGTTCACGTGTTCTCCATTCTTCCGGTATTTTACTGTTAATTAATGTTGTTAATTTGTTTGGTATTCTGTCTTTAGCTGCAGCATTTTGTGTATTTTTCGAACTTCCTGTGTATATTTGTATTAACTTCTTCATTTTTGGTAATTTCCGGTATTTCCGCATCTAGCGTCATTTGTTGGTCCTCTGCATAGAATTTTTAGATAGTCAATTCATGTATCATTTTTTATGTGTTTTGGTTCTATCAGTTCCTTTTCCTCCATTCTTTGACCTGTTATAAAACGCCATATTTCCTTTTGTAGACCAGTTCCTTTTGCAGTGATCATTTTTTTAATCGTCTTACAAGTGCATTTGTTTCGTTTCTTATTGTCTTATAACTATCGTATCCCTCTTGTGTCTTGGTTGACATGTATTTTAGGTAAGCTTTTTCCATTTCTTTGCATTATTCTTTCACTTCTGTACAAAACCATGGATTTCTTTGCCTTGATAACGGATTATTTCTATTCATTATTCATATTTTTTCACCAAGAGGCTGAGGCTAAGATATTTGATTAAATTTTTGCTCAGCTTTTTTCGAATCCATCACTTCCTGTGATATATAAATGTTTCTGCTTCTTTCCGTTATTCTTTTTTGGAATAGGTCTCTTGAGAAACCGTCTTGTAACCTTTCGATTTTTTTCTTTGTGGTATACATATTCTAGTGTTTTATTATCACACACCTATGTGTTTTCATTCGGATTTTGCAAAATCCCAATGTTAAGGAAGATTTCTTAGAAGTGAAGAAATGAATAGATTTTTCCAAATATATTGCAAAATTAATACTCCAAATGCTCTTACATACAGGGTGTCCCAGACTAATTTAGCCACGCTATATCTCTTAAACAAATAGAGATTTTCGAATGGGACAAAAAGTGGTCTATAGAAAAAAATCATCCCCTAAATATTCATCCCTTAGTTAGAACCCCTCACTTTAAATTTTTTAATAGCACGCTGTATATTTTTTTATAGTTTTGGATGTGGTATTCTATCGTCTATTCACCACATTTTTTGAAAATAAAATCGGTTCGTAAATAACCAAGAAAATATCAATTTAGTATTATTAATTATGTTTCCCAGACTAATTTATCCAGGCTATATTTCTTGAACGAATAGAGATTTTCGAATGGGACAAAAACTGATCTATTACATTTGTAATACACTTTAATATGGCGTAGAAAAAAATTATCCCCTAAATATTCATCCCTTAGTTACAACCCCTAACTTTTTTTTTAATAGCACTCTGTAAGTTAGGGATGAATATTTAGTGGATGAATTTTTTCTACGCCATATGAAAGTGTATTACAAATGGAATAGACCAGTTTTTGTCCCATTCGAAAATCTCTATTCGTTTAAGAAATAATATAGCCTGGATAAATTAGTCTGGGACACACAATTAACAAAAATAAGCTGATGGTTTCTTGGTTATTTACGAACCGATTTTATTTTCAAAAAATGTGTTGAATAGACGATAAAAGACCACATCCAAAATTATAAAAAAATTTAGAGGGTGCTATTAAAACAATTAAAGTTAGGGGTTGTAACTAAGGGATGAATATTTAGGGGATGATTTTTTTGTACGCTATATTGAAAGTGTAGGTATTACAAGTAGAATATATCACTTTTTGTCCCATTCGAAAATCTCTATTCGTTTAACATATATAGCGTGGCTAAATTAGTCTGGGACACCCTGTATATACAGTGCGGTGGAATAAGTGTTGCCCCCCTCCTTATTAACTTATTTATCTTTAGTACATAAGAAAAACGCTCGGACAGGTCCATTTTAAAAATAATCATAGTTTATTATACCATATGTTTCGAACTTTACGCGATCCCTCTTCAGGTGACAGCCAAAACTTTGATTTTTTTAAATGGGAAAGTAGGTACATCATGTGACACCTCATTTAAAAGCTCTTAAAATACTGAGTTCAAAAATGTATAATACTTTAATCCTGTTTGAGAGCGTAGGCGAAAAATTTCGGACGAATTCTTTCTAAATGCAATAATTTTTTTCGAATCCTGAAAAAAGCAATAAATATTTTTGAAAAATTTAAACGCAGAATGAAATATTACAGTATTCTCGATGGTCCAAAGTCCCTGAGAACTCCTATAATGTTAATTTAATAAACATTATAGTCCCTCCTTAAGTCACAGTGGTGTAAAAAAGAGAAAATTTAGTGTGATTTTTAATTTCAAATATATCATTCAAAAGAAACTTTTTCTTCATTCTAAGGGACTGTCAGCCCTCGGTAATAATCTAATCTTTCATTCTGTGCGTTTAAATTTTTCAAAAATACTTATTAGTTTTCTCAGAATTCGAAAAAAAAAATAAATGCGTTTAAAAAGAGTTCGACCCAAATTTTGGGCCTGCGATCTCAAAAAGGATTAAAGTATTATACATTTTTGAAATCAGTATTTTAAAAGCTGTTAAATGAGGTGTCATATGATGTACTTTACCATTTAAAAAAATCAAAGTTATGCCTGTCACCTGAAGAGTTCGAAACGTTGATGCTATAATATACTATGATTAGTTTAAAAATCGACCTGTCCGAGCGTTTTGCTTATATCCTTAAAATAAACAAGTTAACAGGGGGGTGGGGCAACACTTATTCCACCGCACTGTATTATCCACTCTATGTGAAGTAATTTTCATTCATTTTTATTTTTTAATTTTCGCATACATTGGAGATGATTCTAATCAGTAATTATTTTTGCTTTTTTGCAAGTTTTTGCTTTTCTTTTTATGGTGCTTTGGTTTCCGTCACGATTTTTATCCCTAGGCGTCACTAGATTAGACTCATTCTGTCAACGCTCTGGTCTCTCTCTACTTATTCCAGATAGTCTGAGCTGATTATCGGAGAATAGGCCATTTTTGGGAAAAGTTATTTACCAGCAATTTTATTGCTGGAATCGAATCTTATGATTGTATATATTAATAATATTGATATGCAAAGTCCGCAGATAGTGTGCTACTTTTTTTATAAACAAAATGGCGCCCGAAAATCGTGTTTTTTTCAATTTTTGCTCCAAACTCCAAAGATTTTAACTTTAGACCAAAAGCACCCAAATAAAAATTCACCGCAATTAAATTCTGCATAGAGACGTGTTTTTTCTGATTTACTTCGGCGAAAACTTTCCCCGGAAAAAGCGGGTTTTTCCAACAAAATCTTTAATTTTCAACTAAACTTTTAGATAAGTAGTTGTTAATCAATAATTAAATAACTTGGTAACGTAAAAGCCCTTTCCGTATATATTATAATTCCAGAAGCCGATGGAAATTGAATGAACAGTTTAGCAACAATTGAAATGTTAATTAAAAATTTAAGGTCGCTATAATAACGACAATAATTATGATGCATAAGAATAACTATGATTTTTTTCATAAAAAGACACTATACCTATCTAATGTACTTTACAGAATTGAAATTGGACTATTTAAGCGGCCTCAGGAATATTTTAAAATTATAAACAATTTTTTGGCTTATAAACAAATAGAATATCTCGGGAAATATTAAACAAAATTAAATTGTTAAAACGATATTCGAAAGACAGTGGCAGGACGCTTCTTTTAAAAGAAAAAACGTTTAAATTATGACGAGTAGTTCTTGAGTTACAACCGTTCAAAATTAACCGAAATTTACGGCAAAGATATAAAAAATAGGATCATAATTTTCAAACCATCACCTTTTTATTTTTGTCCTCTTTCTCCTCACTAATTTTCATATCTTTAAAATGCTCATAACATATATTATTATAATAAAAACTATCGATAATACGTGTGAAAATTGCCAAAAATAGCAAAATTCCAATCAAAAATTAGGTTTGAGAAAATGTAACCCTCAAAGTTCAAAATCGGTATACGTTAAAAAAATGCATTTTCTCGGCTTCCCATGGAGCAATTTCCTTCATTCTTTTTTTGTTCCAAGTAACTCGAGTAGAGCCATCGAACTAACGCATTATTAAATGTCAAACTTGCTTTTGTTTTGTTATAATAAATTAATTTATTTATTATAACACAATATTTTAATTTGTTTAAATAAAAATTGTTTAAATAATTATACAGCTTTCAAATGAGAATATTTATGTTTTTAACTTTAAAAGGTACACTTGTAGTAAGTTTATCTAAAAAAAAGCCTACAACTGGAAAAAATATGTAACTTTCTGTTTTTATAAATAAATTAATCTATTATAACAAAACAAAAGCAAGTTTGACATTTAATAATGCATTAGTTCGATGGCTCTACTCGAGTTATTAGGGAACAAAAAAAGAATGAAGGAAATTGCTCCATGGGAAGCCGAGAAAATGCATTTTGTTAACGTATACGGATTTTGAACTTTGAGGGTTACATTTTCTCCAACCTAATTTTTGATTGGAATTTTGCTATTTTTGGCAATTTTCACACGTATTATCGATAGTTTTTATTATAATAATATATGTTATCAGGATTTTAAATACATGAAAATTGGTGTGGAGAAAGAGGACAAAAATTAAAAGGTGATGGTTTGAAAATTATGATCCTATTCTTTATATCTTTGCCGTAAATTCCGGTCAACTTTGACCGGTTGTATCTCAGGAACTACTCGTCATAATTAAACGTTTTTTCTTTTATAAGAAGCGTCCTTCCGCTGTCTTTCGAATTCCTTGTTCACAATTTAATTTGGTTTAATATTTCCCGAGATATTCTATTTGTTTATACGCCAAAAAATTGTTTATAATTTTAAAATATTCCTGAGGCCGCCTAAATAGTCCAATTTCAATTCTGTACAGTACATTAGATAGGTATAGTGTCTTTTTATGAAAAAATCATAGTTATTCTTATGCATCATAATTATTGTCGTTGTTAAACTGTTCATTCAATTTCCATAGACTTCTGGAATTATAATATATACGGAAAGGGCTTCTACGTTACCAAGTTATTTAATTATTGATTAACAACTACTTATCTAAAAGTTTAGTTGAAAATTAAAGATTTTGTTGGAAAAACCCGCTTTTTCCGGGGAAAGGTTTGGTCGAAGTAAATCGGAAAAAACACGTCTCTATGCAGAATTTAATTGCGGTGAATTTTTATTTGGGTGTTTTTAGTCTAAAGTAAAAATCTTTGGAGTTATAGAGCAAAAATTGGAAAAAACACGATTTTCGGGCGCCATTTTGTTTATAAAAAAAGTAGCACACTATCTGCGGACTTTGCATATCTATATTATTAATACATACAATAATAAGATTCGATTCCAGCAATAAAATTGCTGGTAAATAACTTTTCCTTGTATTTTGCTAATTAGCCCAGAGTAAGACCCTTCCTAATTAAAACTTATACCAGATCGAGATATCTATATTTCCCATAAATAAAACTACCGTCCCAATTAAATCCTCCTGTGATATATTTGAGAATTATTCTCTAAACATAAATCTCCGGGTTAAAACAAAGCCCAATTACAGAAAAATAATTATTGAAAGTTATGAATGATCTGAGAGATTTTTAATACGCGATTAGGACGAGCTTATAGTGATATAGTACAACGGCGTTGGGTTGGTAACAATACACGGACGCACGTAAGACCAAATGCTATACATCAAATCCCTCTCTGCGGGCATTCCAGTGATGACGTAATTACCCAGCTTGGGCCACAGGGGGCGCAGATTATCATACGGCGATAACTCATATCGATACAGGTCCGGAGCTGAAAAAAAAAAACAGAAAAAATGAAATATAATATCGCACCCTCAGTGCAAGACTGCAGTAAGTCAAAATAAGTAAGTTTCGAGATAAAGACGATTTTGTTTATTTTCGTGCTAATATCGGTGAAATAAGACACAAGTTTTAAGAAAAATTAACATTTAATTATGATTTTGCATGCTTTTCAGCCTATATTACATTAACCAAAAATAGAAATTTAAATAAAATAATATCAATGCAAAAAAAATTAGGAATTTCAAAGTTACAACACTTTTGCATGGAAAAAAATGTTAATCACTACACATTTAGTATTAGAATTCGCTGTGTCTAGGTACACGCTAACGTGTACGCAAGTAAAAAAGTTAGGTACACGCTTAAACGTCATCAAGTCAATGACGTCATTATTTAGCGTGTACTTATGACTGGGTTTTTGGTACACGCTAATTTGAGCCGTGTATATGCTGTGGTATTAAGTATCTGTAAGTATCGCGAGTGTCGGAGTGTGGTTAGAATTTGTCTAATCGCGTTACGTTTACACTTTAATATTGATTTGTAAAGAGTTTTTTTTTATTAACTATGGAGTGTGGACAATTATTTAGTTTTTTTAATGAGTTTAACAACATTCTAAAACAGTATGAAAAAGATAAGGGACAAAAATTCGTGATTAAGGGTAGCAGAAGTAATAAGATAAAATATACGGGGCGATTGATTAGTGTGATAAAGCTCAGTAGATCCGCTCTAGTAATAGATAACAATAAATGTTAATAACAAAAATTGTATCAAACTTTGAGCTTCATATTACAAAATTAGTTAGAATGTTACAGGGTGTTCGATAATATAGAGGCAGACCAAACTTATGTTTTTTAAATGGAACACCCTATTATATTTTATTTTACGTTCGAAATCTTCTTAACTTCCATATCACAAAAATATAAAGGTTTATTATGTTATACAGGGTATTTACAAAGTTATAACCAATTTACTATGAAAATCGTAACTAGTTCAACTCCCTGTATAAATAAAAATAAACACCACAGCAAAAATAAACACCAATATAAACTGGTATAATTAAAAGTTACGTATAAAAATTATTTCAACAGTATTTTGTATATATTATCATGTTAACTAATATTTATTTTGCTAACCTACATAAATATATACTTTTATATACCTACACATTGTTTTATTACAATTAAGTTTGAAACATCTGAATAGTTTTGATTCCCTGCCCCTTCCCTTAATAAAAATATTTTCTATCAAACAAACGCTAATAAAACATATCAAAATTAGGTCTGGATCCCGCGTATGAAAAAAAAGTTTATTAATAGCAAGCTGAAAATTTGTTAATAGCTTAAGGGTGTCTAGTCGAATAAACTTTGATATATGGGAACACTGAAACAGGGGCAGTTTTAATTGTGGAACAGGTTAAAAATTTGGAACGGTCACAGCACGAAAACGGCACATTTATTTTGTCCGACAGAACAGACTTAAACTCTCCGAACAGAGATTAAACTCTCATGAAAAAATCAGACTGCTATTTATTACCTGTCATAATTACTGCCATTTGGCATATTCTACATGTTCCACTCATTAAAACGCCCGTTTGGTGATAAATAGCAGTCTGATTTTTGCATGAGAGTTTAATCTCTGTTTGAAGAGTTTAAGTCTGTTCTGTCGGACAAAATAAATGTGCCGTTTTCGTGCTGTAACCGTTCCAAATTTTTAACCTGTTCCACAATTAAAACTGCCCCTGTTCCAGTGTTCACACATATCAAAGTTTATTCGACTAGACACCCTTAAGCTATTAACAAATTTTCAGCTTGCTATTAATCAACTTTTTTTTCACACGCGGGATCCAGACCTAAATAGCGTGTACCAAAATATAAAGTCACTGCGCACGCTAAATATTGACGTCACTGGCTTGATGAAGTTTAATTCGCGTGTACCTAACTTTTTTTTTGCGTACACGTTAGCGTGTACCTAGACACAGCGATTAGAATTTCAAAGTTACAACAGTTCTGCACGGAGAAAATTGTAAAAGGTGTAGACACATTTACTTTTGCAGTAAAACCTGTATTACCGGTTACCTGCCAACATCGGCCACCTTTACTAACGGCCAGTTTAAAAATTCCCCAAACCAATTATATATATCTAGACTACAAAAACTGGCAATATCGGCCACCTTTCTATATCGGCGAATAGTTCTTTCATTTTTAGTGGCCGTTGCTGACAGGTTTTACCGTAGTTGTTGTCCTCTTCTCGTACATCATCTTGTGCCAAAATATTTTTATAAAAACTATGGTGGGCTTCTGGTATCATACCCGAATGGCATAAGTATACCAAATCTTTCTTTTTGGCCATTTGAATTTTTGGCTATTCTTTGACAAGTTTTCTGAGAATAGATATTTTTGACATCTCAGTATTGTCAATACACAAGTTTTAAGATAACTATTTTTCCTTTCATGAGAAAAAATACTTTTTGGTCGTAAATAATTAGTCTTAATTTATGTGGTTTTAATCCGATCTAACAATTAAATGGTCAAACGACATCGCACACATCTTATGGAAAATAAATATAATATCACACAAAGGACATACAATTTACATGAATAGATTGGTCTCGAAAATCTTTGTTTATTGTCTCAGCCGTTAATAGATTACGTAGACGCGCTGTATATTAAAATTAAACAAAACAGATATAGATATTAAAATAACAAATATCTTACTTTTTTCATTGCTTGTTATTGCTTGTTATCGAATCCGTTGTGCAATGTTCCGTGCAAAACTGTTGTAACTCTGTTACCTTAGAGTTACAACAGTTTTGCACGGAACTTATGTTCAAAAACGCAAAATAGTTAAACTGTTGTTGTTGTAATATTTAGCCCATTAAGCATTTGAAAGTTACTAAAGTTTTACAGGGGATAGATATGCATGTTTACAATCGAATTCCATGATTACTTCATTTTCATAAAATTTTGAGTTACTGCAGTCTTGCACTGAGGGTGCGATATTAAAAAATAGGGGATGGATACAGTTTACGGATTATTATTAATATCAACATGTTATGATTATCATTTATTAACAATAAGTATAATCGCCTATGCAGATGATATAGCAATTATAACAAAAACACGAAAAACATGAAAAAATTATTATTAATATTATTAATGGAGATTGAAGGGACTAAGAATTAATGAAAAGAAAACAAAATTAATGAGACTCGGAAAAGTAGAACAAAACGGAGAGATAAGAATAGGAAACAAAAAATTTGAAGAAGTACAGAAATTTAAATACCTGGGCGTTATGATAAACAACAAAGGGGAAAGAAAAACGGAGATCGAAGAAAGAATAACTGCGACAAACCGGGTATACCAAGCAAATAGAAAACTACTAAAGAGTAAAATATTGACCAAACAAACAAAAATGAATATATAGGGTGACCCAAAAGTAGTGGAACGGTCGAATATTTCGCGAACTAAACATCGGATCGAAAAACTGAAAAATACGTGTTCAATCATTTTCAAAAATCTATCCAATGACACCAAACATCAACCCCCACTACACCCTCTGGAGGTGGGGTGGGGGGTAACTTTAAAATCTCAAATGGAAACCCCTAGTTTTTCTTGCAGATTTGGCGTCGTTACGTAAAAGTAAGCAACTTTTATTCAAGACATTTTTTCGAACTGTGGATAGATGGCGCTATAATTGGGATAAACGATTTATCCTGATACCATAGGTAAATTATAGAAACGGTCGAATATCTCGAGAAATACACTTCCAAAGGAGAAACCAAAAAACAGGTTTTTAATATTTTTCGAAAACCTATCGACAAACACCAAAAATGACCCTCCAACCCACCCCCTGGAGACGGGGTGGGGGGTAAATTTAAAATCTTAAATAGCAACTTCCCCTTTTTATTGCAGATTCGAATTTGTCATGAAAAATTAAGCAACATTTATTCGAAACATTTTTTAAAATTGCTGATAGATGGCGCTAATAAATCGTATTTTTCCAATTAAAGCGCCATCTATCAACAATTCTAAAAAATGTTTCGAATAAATGTTGCTTAATTTTTCATGACGAATCCGAATCTGTAATAAAAAGTGGGGGTTGCTATTTAAGATTTTAAAGTTATCCCCCGCCCCACCTCCAGGGGGTGGGTTGGAGGGTCATGTTTAATGTTTATCGATAGGTTTTCGAAAAGTATTAAAAACCTTTTTTTGGTTTCTCATTTGGAAGTGTATTTCTCGAGATATTAGACCGTTTCTATAATTTACCTATGGTATCAGGATAAATCGTTTTTCTCAATTATAACGCCATCTATCCACAGTTCGAAAAAATGTCTTGAATAAAAGTTGCTTACTTTTACGTAACGAATCCAAATCTGCAAGAAAAACTAGGGAATTCTCTTTAAGATTTTAAAGTTACCCTCCACCCCACCTCCAGGGGTGTAGTGGGGGTTGGTGTTTGGTGTCATTGGATAGATTTTTGAAAATGATTGAACACGTATTTTTCAGTTTTTCGATCCGATGTTTAGTTCGCGAAATATTCGACCGTTCCACTACTTTTGGGACACCCTGTATATAAAACAATAATAAGACCAATAACGATGTATGCAGCAGAAACGATGACTATGACAAAAAAAGAAGAAGAGAAATTAGGGATAAATAAACGAAAGATAATAAGGACAATACTGGGTCCAGTGAGAATCGAAGAACAAGAGTATAGAAGGAGAACGAATAAAGAAATTTTAGAAGAATTAAATGGTGAAGATATAGCAAAGAAAATAAAAGTACAAAGAATCAAATGGCTGGGTCATATATGGAGACAAGAGCCAGAATGAGTATCAAAAGCTATGGTATTGTGGCAACCAGGAGAAAAAAGGAGACGTGGTCGACCCAGATCGAAATGGTTAACTGAAGTAGAGGAGGACCTAAGAAGGGCAGGAATTACTAAATGGAAAGAGAAGGCAATAGACGGGATGAAATGGAGACATATTAGTGAACAATGATCATGGGGACTGATCCACCCCGTAAAATGGATCTAGAAATCGAAAGCGGCGAAACTCCACATAAGGTGTTAAGCCATATATGTACTATACTAACAATAAGTATAACTCTTTTTCTTAAAGTTCCTTCTATCCAAGGTTTACATATCCTCATGGCACTTTTCACTTTATTTATGGCGGCTTTCAAAAGTGTAAGTAGTATTTAAAAAAAATAAAAACCTTCTCTCGTAAAAGGTATATTTAAAATCCCTAAAATGGGCTATATCACAACAAAACGTTTTCGGAATGAATATTCCATCATCAGTGTTATCACAGGTTTACATGCTTTAAGCCACCAAAATATACGGGTAAATACCCTTGAGTTGTTTTTAAAACAGTTGAGGTATGAATGATTATATTATCCGATTTTAAAGGATGTTAAAAATATTTATGTGGGACAAGTTTCATGTCTGCTTATATATTTTTTATGTTTCGACAACTTTTTCTTAAGTTCTGGACCGTATTACGGGGAGAATTCCCCCCTAGATCCGCTACTGTTCAGTAGTATTATGACACGATAATTCTGATATCGCTCTAGTAGCACATTTTATATCGCATTTCTTTAGTTTCCTGAGGACTTTTCGGAGGATTCCTGAAGACTAAAATACGGTGCATCTATTTTTGACCACGAGTTTATATAGAAGACGCAAGTTTGCATGAAGAAAATGAGTCTTCCTTCTTCCAATAATAAATATTTCCGTTTACTTTATCGTGAATTAGTGCACTTAACATAAACCGAGCACTCGAATCCAATAATTTCAGAAGGCTGTAGCTCGATAATAGGAGCTATTCAGACCCAGGTCCCATAGACCTTTTTAATCTACACATCGAGAGGTACCATTGATCAAACTTTCGTTAAATTTGACCGGGACCACTTTTCCATAAGGATTGTTGCGGTGTCCTCTACAATTTCCCTTAGCCCACCTCTTTACTTCTTTGCATTTTTTTAATGTGCGTGCATATTTTATGTTTCAAAGTTAAATTAAATTATGGATATATAAGTAAAAGTCTTCTTAAATGAGGTATCACGAAGATATGGAGGTCAGGGGGCAGATCCTGATCTGTTCAGGCTTCAGACATTCTTAGATCGCACAAAGATATCGGGAAAATGTTTAGGGTTTTAACACTCTTTTTAAATGCAGGTATTAATCCTGTTATTAGGTTATTACTTTTGTCGCAGAGGTTTATAATTATGAAGAATAAATATTAAATTAAGGCAGACAAACAACTTTAATGTGTCTAAATTAGCGGTTGTGTGGTCAAGTTTTTGTGGTGTTTTTTGTTGCGGTATTGAAATATCGCTTTATCATCATCGTTTTTGAAATTGTTGTTGCGGTAAAAACAGAAAAAAAAAAGGATGTTAAAGTGAATAATTTAATTAAATTTCTGTAGTAATTAAAAACTCCTCCGGTGCTTCGTAATTACATGTTCTTTAACGCTTCTTAAAGTCGAAAGATTTGGGAAAGGGATTTGATTAAAAAATTTACCGTTTTATGAAAGTTTCAATTACGTTTTAGTGCTCCATAATTTCTTAAAACGTCAAAAAATGATCATTAAAAAACGAATTTTAATGGAATGGATCTAAAAGAATTTAACTTTTGATGATGCAGGATTATCTGAAATTTTTACACATTTACTAAAGAGGTTGAAATTAGAATTTGAAGAATATCTAGATATTTTCCTAAAATTCTAACTAAAGATAAATAAAGATACTCAAAAGACACCTACATGAGATCAAAATTTCTGCATAATATTATCCAAAGAGTAGGCTAATGATTAGAGATGCATCAAGTCAAACTAGTTTGATTTTATTCAACAAACTTGACTTCGATATCTTGATTTCGATATCTTTAGGTTTGACTTGAAATCAAACTTCTTCAAACAGTTTAAAGTTTGAATATCATATTGCGTGTTTATTTCCAATTCTAATTATTGAGAGCGTACCGAATTTTGTTTTGACTTATATTGGGATAGGTCTGAATCTGTACTCTGCTACTCCGCAAATTAGTTTGTAGTTCATATTAAGAAGTATATGCTTGGCTTGTTTATTACGTTCGTTTTGAAGTGTGTGCTTTGTGAAATAACATCTGAACCTGAATATTTTTCGGCTCAGAATAAGTACCAGATCAAATTTAGTCTGATTTTGAAGGTATACCCACTGCAAAAATTAAGAGAAAAAAATCTGTAAAATCAATGGAAAAATTCCAATTTTCCAATGGAAAGATTCCAAAAAATCTGTAGTCGAAGCAGAATTAATTAAGATAAATATATATTAAAATAAATATACTGATTTATTTGATATTGCGGCAGGTGATTTCAAAACAATGAAAATTGAAAAGTGCATACTTGTATTATGTAAAAATAAAGAACAGCGTTATAAAATGACAAATAGTGAACTAATTCTTTAAGACGACATTGCAAAGTCGCAAAAAATTCATTAAACCTACTCTATCAAAAATATAATGTTTTGTTGTTCCTTCATAAATTTTTGTTAAAAGTAGATTAAATTACACTTCCATTTGCTTCCATCTACTCTTGGCAATTCTCATCCACTGCATGCCCGCGACTTGTTTCATATCATCTGTCCACCTCTTCTGCGGTCTGCCTACTCCTCGCCTGTTCTCTCTTGGTTTCCAGTTTGTTAGGCTAGATATTGTTCCTACTAGTTCTATGCTTTCTGGTGGTGTAGAATTAAAACATTCTTCACTGTCATCAATTTCAATATAACTAATAGGTACATCATTCTTGCACCAACAAATCTTAAGCTCCAGCTTAGCTAAGCTCAGTTTAAAGATCCATAATTTTAGATTTTTATCTAGGGGACCGTTCACGTATTACGTAACGCAGGTTGAGGGGGAGGGGGTCAAAAATCTTCAAAAATCGCGTTACGTAATACTTAAACGGTCCCTAAGCACGTCTTAACTGAGACGAAATTTAAGACGCAATCCACGTGGTAATCCATTGTGGCAAGCTGAAAATTTATCTAAATTTATCTAAGACTAGTGCAACGCGTATGTTTAGTAAACTGAGCTTAAGGCACGTCTTAAGCTTAAGATATGTTGGTGCAACCTGGCATAAAAGTTCTACGCGTTTGACACTGACTAAAATTTGTTTCCATGATAATATTTAATTTGAGACACCGCGCACATCTTATGGAAAATAAAATGTCACTGAAATGAAATAAAAGTTACATGGATATATTGGTCTTGTAATTTAAAGAATTTCATATCATTCGCCAATTCTGAATTATCATTATTAACAGGGTTAATTGTAATTAAAGTTTAGCGAAATCACATTCTTGAAGTTCGTAAAACTGTCATTCATAAATAATATTAATTACCTACTTTATTATCAATAACAATAAAATAAGATAAGAGTAAGTCTCTGCCTTAATCCCTCAAAATGATTTATGGAGTACAGCATTAGAATAAATATCTTTTTTCCCTCTTTGACACACGTACATGTCCAATTGATTTTAGATTAATTTATATCAATTATTCAAAATACAGAGTTGGCGCAATGATATGAAATTACTGTAATTTCAAAGCGAATCTATTCATGTAAATTTTATTTTAGTCCTGTCGCCACTGGGGGTACAACGGCCTCCTTAATTCAGATGGACTTACAAGTTCTTTTTATGTATTTTGACCCGTAGAACACGAATTTTTTGGGTAAAAGTTGATCCGGATGTCTATAAGATTGTTATAAACAAAGAACTTGAAGAATCACATAACAGCGATTTTTCGCAAAACAAAACATTTTTTTGTATTTTTTGGGTCATTCTAAGCAAAAATGTTTTTACAAGTTTTTTCGTAGGATGCATAGTTTTCGACATAAACGCGGTTAAACTTTCAAAAAATCGAAAAATTGCAATTTTTGAACCCAAAGAACTTTTGATTGAAAAATAAAATATCAATTCTGCTTACCGCATTTGAAAGTTCAAGTCAAATTCTATAGGTTTTAATTATTTTAATTGCTAAAAATTAATTTTTTTATTGTTAAACAAAGCTATAAACACATAGTGCTTGAATGATGTTTTCAATGCATTTCTCATTTGAAATCGAACGAGTAGGCGCGCATACAGATAATTTCTACGTAGATTACGTACATTAAAACGCATGCATTGGGCACGGGAAACACTATGTGTTTATAGCTTTGTTTAGCAATCAAAAAATTTATTTTTAGCAATGCAAATAATCAAAACAGATAGAATTTGACTTAAACTTTTAAATGCAGTAAGCAGAATTGCTATTTTATTTTTTAATCAAAAGTTATTCGGGTTCAAAAATTGCATTTTTTCGATTTTTTTAAAGTTTAAACGCGTTTATCTCGAAAACTATGCATCCTACGAAAAAATTTGTAAGAACATTTTTTGCTGAGAATCACCCAAAAAATACCAAAAAAAAATGTTTTGTTTTGCGAAAAATCGCTCTTATGTAATTCCTCAAGTTCTTTGTTTTAACAATCTTATCGACATCCGGATTAACTGTTACCCAAAAAATTCGTGTTCTACGGGTCAAAATACATAAGAAAACTTGGGTAAGTCCATCTAAATTAAGGAGGCCGTTGTACCCCCTCAACCCTGGCGACAGGACTATTTCATTTGAGTGACATTATATTTTCCATAAGATGTGTGCGGTGTTAATAAGAAGTACAGTAGGGAATAAGGACCATTATTACCTTATTATTATTTGCAAATCATGATTCGTGAAACAGTATTGACTATTTAAAATACATTTGATACAAAAAATCCATTTTTACAAAAGCTCTATACTGCTAAATGTTGCTAAAGTTGATAGATTACTCAGTAGCAACTTTCTATTCTAAAAAACTGTTCTCATGCACATCATTAATATGAATTGATCGAAAGGTATTTCATCTTCCAATAAAATAAAGAATGAAAAATACCAAGTTAATAAGCTATATTTACAACTGACACGTAGAGGTTCGCGTGGGCCAAAACCATACAGGTGCCCCGCTGGGCTACATTCAGGGTGGCAGGTAGATGTTACCAAACAAAACACATCTTCATTCCTATGATTTAATGGTCTGCTGAGATTTTATATTGCCATAACAACTAATTAAGTGACTATGAGTCCATTGAAGGTTTCTGGCACTGATTCATTTCGTTCGATTCTTTAAGGGTCCTTGTCAAATTGGACAATTTTTAAACTGAAAGTTTAAAGATGATTATTATGTGTCCTCTTTTTATTTTGCTTTGTTGTGAGAAAAACACTCAACGAAAAAGGTACGTAATATCAATAAAAATGTTAATTCAGACAACGAACGCAATATGTACTTAAAATTTGTCCAATTCTTGGTTTTATTGGAACAACAAAGCGATGTTCATCAATTCATTATTTTCGTTAGTTGAGCCAATGTATTACGTTTATTGAATGGATGAACATTCATTATGTATACCATAATATCACTTTATTGATATTACGAACTCTGTTCATTGAGTCAACTACTAAGACTATTCATTGAAACAACAACGTCGTTAATTGACCGACGAGGACTATTCGTTGTGTCAATAACAGTGTTATTTCTCCTAACGTATTTCGTTTATTTCTACAATTATTTCCGTTTATTCTTACAATTAATTCCGTTCATTCCCACAATAAATACTGTTATTCTTACAAGCAATTCTATTCATTCTTACAATCAGTTTCGTTCATTCCTACTAATGGACTTTACACTGTGTGATTTCTGACAATATGAGAAATATTATCATGATTTCACTTATACGTGCGCTGGAATAAGTGTTACACTCCCCCCCGTTATTAAATTATTTATTTTTAGCACATAAGCAAAACGCTCGGACAGGTCGATTTTTAAAATAATCAAAGTATATTATAACATCAATGTTTCTAACTTTACACGATCTCTCATCAGGTGACAAGCATAACTTTGATTTTTTAAATGGGAAAGTACATCATGTGACCGCTCATTTAAAAGCATTTGAAATAGTGATTCCAAAAATGTATAACACTTTAATCCTTTTTGAGAGCGCAAGTGCAAAATTTCGTTTAAATTTTCAAAAATACTAATTAGTTTTCTCAGGATTCGAAAATAATTTAAAAAGAATTCGACCGAAATTTCACGATAATAGACATACGAAAACTTCCGTCTACTACGGACAACACATGGAAACGAAATGAAATTATTATTCGGCACTTTGGCAGAGGTAACAGCATTGTTTAACAAAAAATTATTTTTTAAACAATGGTAACACAGAGAAGCTAGGGGTATCACGATAAGGAAAAGCCGTTACATTTCAAATGGTCAAGCAAAACATTTATTGTCTCAACAACTACGTTTATTGTCACCATGGACGCATTGATTGTGGTTATTAAACGCAATAGTAGATTGATTAATGCATTCGTTGTCACAACAATTAGTATACATCTATACAATAATCATATATTACTCTATATTAACAACACTTGTACATTGTTTTAATGAAATCTGTACGTTGTCACGATAAACCAAGGTTGCCTGCTTGTCATCTACGAAAACAAGAAAGTGAGTTGCTGCCAGAATTAACATTATTTATTAAATATACGAAACTAAGTTATTGGCTGAATAAATTGAGTGTTATTGATTAATGTACTCTAGTTATTTTCACACAGGGGCGTGATTTGACAGGGTCAGGGGGCATTTGCCCCCCTGACCCTGAAAATGACTGAAATTTACAAAAAATACATCAATTTTCATCATTACATCCTATATAATGTATTGTATATATAATTCTTGCCCCCCCCCGCAATCAAAATTTCAAATGACGCTCCTGTTTTCACAATTATTAGATATTCAATCATTGTGACAATAACCAAATACATTAGTCAATGTCTAAAAGTTCGTTGAATCAAAAAATTAAATTGTTGTTATGCTTCTTTTTTAGAGCATTTTTCAGTGCGTCACAAATGATAGAAAAATGGTAAGTCCGTGATAATATACATTTTAGTAACATGACATTCTAGTTAAATCTGACAGTTGTCACATTTTATTTGAAATTTGACATAAAATAAAATCAATTGTGTTTATTGCATTTATAAAATTGTATTTTCTTTGATTTGTATAGTCTTATAAATTGTTCAGATTATATTCGTAGATATATTATATAATTCACAAATTATTTTATTTTCGATTATGGCGCCATCTATTGAAAACTAGAATAAATGTTATAAATGTCACCGACGAAATGTAATCACCGACGTGCGTTTTTTACTGTCACATACAATTTAATGCGTTAGAAAGAAATCGAAAAACTGTGACGCACTGAAAAATCCTCATGAGAAAAAGCATACAACGAAATACTATTCAATAATCACTGTTAATCAATATTACGAACTTAATTTTTTGAAAAAAAAAAAGTGAATAACCATTTTCAATTTCGTTGCAAAACGAAAAAACACAGCCGAACCATATTCTAGTCCAATCAGAGAGTGCTGCAAGCACCCCTACCGGTTTCGAAACTTATTAGTCTCTCATCAGGAGGCACATAATGCTGCTCTCCCTGATCCAACCAAAACAGACCCCAGCGTGCAGTCCCGGATTGCAACGAACGAAATGGCACATATGCCCTAGCGGCAACTGCTAGCAAAGAGACTAAGTTTTCACTCTAATGGCATATAAAACAACATAATGCTATTCTACATCCCACCAGAATGAAAACAATGGGAACCTTCTTTGGTTACACCTCCGAGGCTTCTACAATTTGCAAGCCATACGGATGCTGAGACTAAGGAAGATGAGGGAATTCTACAATTTACAATTCACGTCCCATCTGCTCAGCGCGGTAAAGTTCCAACGAGAACTTTACCGCGCTTAATTTTTTGAGTGTAGTTAAGTTACATTTATATCTTATAATATACAATTTATTGAAATGAAAAACCAAGATATAACGACAAAACTAATCAGATTAGCAAAAATGACTATGGATGAAACAATGCATAAAACTTCCAATTAATTTTTATTTTCGGAAATTTATAGGGTGGCCACTTTTTTGCCGCTCAGTGTTCATAAAAAGGGGTAGAAAGAAAACTTCCAAGAGATAGGCTGAAGAAACAAAGAAGAGGAAAATCTTATACGAACGTCAATTCTTGAGTGAATGAGCTTCTACCACCTACCCTTAGTAACATCGGATTATCTGCGTTCTTCGAAGCTTAAGTTGGTGTTTTAATTTTTTAATTCTTTAACCGAACCACCGAAATCACTGTTATAGGTAAACTGACAGCCCACGATCGTAAATTTGTTATTTTTATGGCACGTTTAGTTTTAATAATAAAAACTACCAAATTAAAAACGACCAAGTTACCAAACAATGTGTCAAGGAAACATAAATTACTGAAGACAAATTTTTCAAAAAAGTACTAACGAGTTTTTGATTTTACGGTCTTTTAATTAGTTTATTTATAAATGTTTGTGACGGATGCGACTTAAATGTTGATGTGATAGTTTTAAACAGTTTAATAAAATAAAAAATATGTAAAAGGAAAGCGAAAAGGAAAGAAAGAACTATACAAACTAGTATGACATCTCAAACAGAAAAAATGTTTTTATTTATATTGATATAAGAGACGGATTCCACCGTTACTTGATGGAGGGTCATTTTATATAACAATGAAACACTGAAAACTTTTGTTTTCAATACCAATTGCAATCAAAATTTTAGGACGTTTTTTTCTTGTAACATTTGTGAAGCAACCATCTCTGCGCCCTGGTTTTATGTGATATTTCAGGTCTCTTATACATCATCAACCATTAGCTCCTGGTTTGTTTGCCTCATTCCCCGTTAGCCTCCTTTATATCACCAAAAACTTTTCCCAAGGTCTTTCTCTCCCAAATCTGTAGTTTTTTGTCTTCTATTTCTGATTCATTGTCCAAGTTTCACATGTATGCAACACCGTTGGTCTCACTATTGTTTTATAAGTTCGGATCTTGGCTGCCATGGACGTTTCTGCCTTCAACAGTGAGTTTAATGATCCTACTGCTTTACCAACTTTCAGCAACCGTTTATCTATTTCACTCTTCTTCTCATCTATCTATTTGTAACTGTTACCCAAGGCACTCAAATTCACAGTTACCTTCACAGTACTCAAATTCAGTTACCTTCTCAAATTTATACTTTCTGTCATTCATCGTTAGGCACATCAAAGAAACATGAAACGTAGAACATGAAACATAAAACGTGAAACACGTTTCATGAAAATAAAACAATGCTAAACAAATAGAAGTCCGCATATCTATGAAACGAGTGTAATTCATGCCCATGAAACATTTTTATCTTATTGAAACGTGTTTCATGAAATAGGACGTTCTATTTTTCGATATGAGTTTCATTATTTTGAATAATTAATTACGTGCGTAAAATAAATGCCGACCAAGAATTTAATATTGCATTGGTTTCTGTGGTGGAGCAGAACGAAGAGTTGTACAATTATAACCTGGAGTGGTACTCGAATAGACAATAACAAAAAAATATCGTTTTTTTAAACCAGGACCAATAAAACAATGTAAATGTTTGAATACTCATTCTATAAAATTATTGAAATTTAGTAAGATGATTATTTAATTCGTTTGCAACCAAATATTATGTACTATGGTTATGATTTTTGGACAGTAATAAAAGAGTTTCCACAACAGCAACGACCTCGTCATCATCACTTTCTATTATTTACTATACAAATTTTATTTTTGTTTCTTTGATTAGTATATTAGTGTAGGCAACAGAGGTTAAACTTCGCAAACTCGACACAAGTCTGGTTTTACTTTTTTTTCTGGTATATCAAGGGGTGCTTATAATGAGACTAGCATTTTCTTAAAAGATTTGTCCTGGAACACCCATTTTTATTCCTTTAAAGGGGGTGGGAAAAAATACTACTATATCAGTAGGGTTTTTTATTAATATATATTATGGTTATTGCAACATCCCTGCGGAAACTACCCTTATCCCTGAAAATAAGTTTGGCGAGCATGTCTTTACGATTTTTTCATTATCTATATTATTTTTTTGAAACAACGCTTATACAGAATTATAGACCACTATTTGCTCTACAAATAAGGTTTTATCAATTTTTTTCTTATAAGCAACCGTTACGGCACAGTGGCGCCGCAAACCTCAGAAATGCTTTGGCGGGATCCAGTTTTGTTTTTTTTTCGTCACGTATTCATTTTATTAATAACATACTTATGACAAATAAAAGAACACACTGTCTGCTACATATTATGACTTATACATATTTTACTTTCTATGCACCCTAAAGCCACAGTGGTGGCCCAGAGTCAATTTTTGCATAATTTTTATTCATTTTCCTTTTTTTTTGGGTGGTTTCGGGGAAAATATGGGGGTGAATTATACAAATTTGTAAATAACACTTGTACATGGGTAATCACTGAAAGTTTTTTTACGCTAGCATAAGCGGTTCAGATGGTATAAAAACGGACTTTTTAAAATTTAAGACCCTGTAATTATAAAATGGACAATGCCCTTAAATGAAACCTATACCAAAAAATCAGACATTTATTTGTGATTAATTGCCGCTGGGTTGCTTCTTGATTCCCATTACGGTTAGGGAAAAATATTTTTTTAAACATCTTCTTTAAAAACTTGTGAACTTCGGCGCGCCTCCTCCGCTAAAGGGTGTGTGATAGATATATGTTGTTTTGGAATAAATTGTAGGAAATATAGTCCTCTTCATATTTCTATAAAGGAATTTTTTGCAATAACGTACAGGAAGGGCTACGTCTCGCAAAAACCACAAACTACCCCCTTTAAAGGGATAAAAATGGTTGTTCCGGGGCGAAATCTTTTAAGAAAAAGTTAGTCTTATTAAAAGCACTCCTTGATATACTAGAAAAAAAAAATAAAACCGGACTTGTGTCAAGTTTCCGAAGTTCAACCTCTGTTTCCTACACTGTATAACATGAAACGGTTTCGTTCTTCACAATTTATTTGTTTCATGTTTCACGTTTTATGTTTCACGTTTCTTTGATATTAAAAAACCAATTAAAGAGCATTGCCGACTATACAAATTTTATTTTTGTTTCATCGATTAGCATATCACATGAAACGGTTACTTGTTTTACAATTTATTTGTTTTATGTTTCACGTTTAATGTTTCACGTTTAATGTTTCACGTTTCATGTTTCTTTGATGTGCGGCCTGTCTTAGCCAAGCCGCACACCAAAGAAACATGAAACGAAAAACATGAAACATGAAACGAAAAACATGTTTCATGAAAAGAAAACACTGCTAAACAAATCTCAAAGTCCGCCTACCAATGAAACGAGTGTGATTCATGCTCATGACACATTTTTATTTTCGGAGAGTTTCATAAATGGCCGGACATATATTTGTTTAGCAGTGGTATATTTCCATGAAACATAATTTACGTTTTATGTTTCTTTGATGTGCGGCCTGCCTTAGAGAGATCCATTTATTTTCATCTGCATTTCCCCCTCTCATTTCCATATCCTGCCATATTTTCTAGCTTGCACTGCAAAACCTATGTACTGTTGTCTTTTGTTCAGAAATTGTCATATTTTTGACATATGTCAATAAAAGGAATGTTAACAAAAAACAAATCAATTATATTGGAATGTAGTAAACTGACACTACTGAATCAGAGTAGTTCATTACTTCTTTCCACACTGTATAATATAATCGCGTTAAGACAGAATTAAAATCAATTTTTGCAACGACCCGATCTTCGACCACATCTTCGAATCGTTATGTCCAAGCCTTTCCTTATAAATCCGTCCTTGAATACAAAGAATCAAAGCATTCGAAACATTTTAATTCCCGAGAGAGCAAAAACGTCTTTTCTGGTTCTGATACGTGAGCAAATAAACCTGTGTGTGAGAGGAAAGCCGATTCATGATGCTTGTACACCACACTCCATATCATATATCCTGCACCGATGGTAATAATAAACATATAATGACTTTTAACTTCGAAGATGACAGGCCTACTATGATTCCCGTTGTTTATGGCCGTGTATAAAAACAGTACTGGGATGTCTCACATTGAAGTATGCCAAGTATTGATCATGTATCGATTTTTTTAATACCAGCCGATCGAGCTGTCGATGGAGCAGTAAATCATAAAATATTATTGCCAGATCGAGATGATGCCATTTCAATTTGTAATTTTTTTGTGGCACGTTCCGGAACTTATTATTTTTAAAAGTTTTTCATCTCAATTATGTCTTCTCTCATTCCATGAAGGTTTCAGTTTATTGCAACATTTGTATAATTTTTTGCTTTTTTTTTATTTTTATTTGGGAAGCATTTTTCTAAACTAGTTAATTAGTAAACAAAGTAAGTTATCAATCGAAGTAGCACAGAAAATGACAATAAATATCGTTACCATACTACCAGACTGACAACAGGTGGAATACTTTCTTTGGTTACAACCTCCCGAGATTTTTAAAAATTATAAATCATACTAGTGCGGCAGATTCATGCAAATAATATAAGAATTGCACATTTAATGATACAAGCATATAATTTGGTCCACATATACTGCAGATATAAAGGTTCAAATTTAGATATGAGGCCATCTCAGATTTTGCCTTTTACAAAAATGACAGTCATTCAAAATGGGCGACTATACTTATATGACTAATAGCACGATATCTTTTGAATGAAAAGTCCGATTTCAACCAAATTTGGTACTTAGGTTCGTTTTGTGATTTACAAGATCGATGTCGTGAACTGGAAGAATCGGTTTACCAGAAGTTGTGTTTTTCCTGGTTTTTTATGTAAAACTATTTTATATTATGTAAATAATTTATTTTCAATTTTTTCACCCTGTATATATTAATTTTTCAAAATGGTAATACCAATATTAAAAAGAGCGTAAGAATATGTTTTAGGAAATATTTTGAACTTTGTAGTTATGTTAATTATAATTACCATTTAATAAATGCATAACGTATCTTCACATGTTCCTATGTGTGACAGATTCGTGCAAATAGTATAAGAATTATTGTACATTTAATGGTAGAGTCATATAATTTGGACAACATAATATACTACACATACAAAAGTTCAAATTTAGATATGAGGCCATCTCAGATTTTGCCTTTTACAAAAATGGCGAGCATTCAAAATGGCGGCTATACATATGTGACTTATAGCACGATAACTTTTGAACGAAAAGTCCGATTTCAGCCAAATTTGGTATCAAGTTTCTTTTTTTGATAAACAAGATCGAGGTCTTGAACCGGAAGAATCGGTTTACCAGAAGTTGTGTTTTTACTGTTTTTTATGTAAAAATATGTTGTTGTTTTTTTCAATTCTTTCACCTTGTATATAGTAATTTTTCAAAAAGGTAATACCGCCATTGAAAATAGTGTAAAAATATTTTTTAGGAAAGATTTTGAACTTTTTAGTTATGTTAATTACCATTTAATAAATGCATAACGTATCTTCACATGTACCTATGTGTGGTAGATTCATTTTGAATGCCCGCCATTTTTGTAAAAGACAAAATCTGAGATGGCCTCATATCTAAATTTGAATCTTTGTATGTGTAGTATGTGGTCCAAATTATATGCTTTTACCATTAAATGTACAATAATTCTTATATTATTTGCACGAATGCGCCGCACATAGGTTCATAGGTACATGTTAAGATACGTTATGCATTTATTAATTGGTAATTAATATAACTAAAGGGTTTAAAATATTTCCTAAAAAATGTTTTTACGCTCTTTTCAACGCCGGTATTAACTGTTTGAAAAATTAGTATATACAGGGTGAAAGAATTTTTAAAAAACAACATGTTTTTACATAAAAATCAGGAAAAACACAACTTCTGGTAAATCGATTCTTCCGGTTCAAGACCTTGGTCTTACACATCAAAAAAAGAATCTATATAACAAATTTGGTTTAAATCGGACTTTTCGTTCAAAAGTTATCGTGCTATAAGTCACATATGTATAGTCGTCTTTTGCATGCCCGCCATTTTTGTAAAAGGTAAAATCAGAGATGACCTTATATCTAAATTTGAACCTTGATGTGTGCAGTATATGTGGTCTAAATTATATGCTTCTACCATTAAATGCAAAATAATTCTTATAATGTTTATAATGTTTGCACGAATTTGCCACACATAGGTACGTGTGAAGATAGGTTATGCATTTATTAAATGGTAATTAACATAACTAAAAAGTTCAAAATATTTTCTACAAAATATTTTTACGTTCTTTTCAATTGCGGTATTACCTTTTTGAAAAATTAATATATACAGAGGGAAAAAGTGAAAAAAACACATATTTTTACATAAACAACCAGTAAAAACACAACTTCTGGTAAACCGATTCTTCCGGTTCGCCACATCCCTCTTGTAAATAAAAAAAACCTATATACCAAATGTGGTTGAAATCGGACTTTTCGTTCAAAAGTTATGGTACTATTAAACACATAAGTATAGCCGCCATTTTGAACGCCCGCCATTTTTGTAAAAGACAAAATCTGAGATGGCCTCATATCTAAATTTTAACCTTTATAATATGTGTAGTGAACAACTAGAAGAAATAAAAGAACCTAAGTATAACCTTCAAAGCTTTATTCATGAAAGTACTAAAGAGCTGTATCAAAGAAGACTAGATCAAAATCTCAATGAGCATTTAGAAAACACAACAGAACTATATCAAAACATGCTATGGGCAATGCAGAAAAGTGCCAAAGAAGTGTTAGGAGAACAACCAAAAACCAAACCAAGCAATAAACTCTGGTGGAACGAGGAAATAGAAGAACTAGTTTTGACCAAGAAGAAGCTTTACCAAAAATGGTTAAATACTAAAAATGACGAAGATCGAATAGAGTACAACAGAATAAAGCGAGCAGTGCGAAACACTGTTATAAAGGAGAAAAACGATTTATGGGATCGCAAATGTATGGAGATAAACACATATATAGGTGGCAGGAAAACCACAGAAGCTTGGAGATTTATAAATTCCGTAAAAAAGAATGATAAAGAAAAAGTACCCATACACTGTATACAGTCACAAAAATGGATGGACCACTATAAAAAATTGTTAACAGAAGAACGAGGCGAATATCTAGAAAATATAGCTACACCAGGTATAGAAATAGAAGGAGAACATATAAATATCGACGTAGAAAGTCTGATAAAAGCGGTGAGAAGCTTAAAGAATGGTAAAGCTTGCGGTCCAGAAGGTATTCCAGCAGAACTGATTAAAAATGGAACAGCTAAGCTATTTCGAATGCTAACAAAAGTCTTCGTCGAATTCTTAAATGGACATCCAGTGCCTCCTGAATGGAAAATGGCTTATATCTAATCCATCCATAAGAAAGGAGATAAGCGAAATTGCGAAAACTACAGGGGAATTTCGGTGACCAGCACACTCAGTAGACTGTATGGTAGAATACTGAGAGACCTAATAGAGTCCGAATATAGCCAATATGAAGAAGAAGAACAAGGGGGCTTTAGAGCTGGCCGCTCCTGTACAGACAACGTATTTAGTTTAAAACAAATCATAGAGAAAAAAACAGCCAGAAACAGAGAAGTGCACCTGACATTCGTTGACTTACAAAAAGCTTATGATAACATACCCTTAAATAAGATGTGGGAAGTTCTACATGCTTCACCAGTAAGCTACACTCTCATCAATGCATTAAAAAATCTATATGCATGATCACGTTCACGAGTAAAGATAGGAAACTCACTTACTAACAGCTTTCCAGTAACTAAGGGGCTTAGACAAGGATGTTGCATATCTCCGACCCTGTTTAAAATCTACGTTGCAGCAGCACTTAAAGGTTGGAAGAGGAAAGTAAATGGAATGGGCATCGAGCTAAACAATACATGCCTCTACACGCTCCAGTTCGCGGACGACCAGGTCGTAATAGCAAACGACAGGGAAGACATAGAATACATGATGCGTAAGTTGGTCGAGGAATATTCAAGATGGGGATTGGACGTCAATATAGATAAAACAAAGTACTTATGTGTTGGTTCAGAAGAGAACGATATTCATCTTACTATGGAAAATAATCAAAAAATTAAAGCCTGCCAAGATTATAAATATCTAGGAGTAACATTTGATAAAACTGGAACTGATGACAAAGAAATTACTTCCAGAATTATACAAGCAAAAAGAGCAATCCGATGTCTCAATAATATTCTTTGGAGTACTCAAATATCGAATAAGAGAAAATTTAATATCTACGAAACTATGATTAAGAGTAGTTTATTATATGATGCTGAAACTTGGAGGCTTACAGAAAAAAACAAAAACAAAATTGAAGTAGTGGAAATGGATGCAATCAGAAGGTCATTACGTATATCCAGAAGAGAACATATCAGAAATGAAGACATTAAAAATCGAATGGGAATAGAAGGAACAATAATGAAAGATATAGAGAGAAGACAACTGATCTGGTATGGACACGTAAACAGAATGAATGACGAGAGACTTCCAAAACAATGTCTGGAATGGCAACCTCCTGAACATCGGAAGCGAGTGAGACCGAAAGTTAATTGGACCACCGGCATCCGGAAAGCGATGAGCGCGCGAGACCTCAGGGATGACCTGTGGCAAAATAGGAAGGAATGGAATTTGGGAATCGGACAACGCCGCAAGACGTTCTAAACCGATCATATATATATAATATGTGTAGTATATGTGGTGCAAATTATATGCTTGTATCATTAAATGTGCAATTGTTTCACATATCGGCCGCACTATACAGGATGCCGAGGATATTAAGATGAGAGAATTTTAAATAATTCACAACCCATCTGCTCAGCGTGGTAAAAGTTCCAACCAACAAGAAAGATTCCTTAGTACTCAACAAAAGAGTAAATTAATTAAAATGTATAAACATTTTCAATTTCTTTGCAACACGAAAATGCAGCAGCTGCATAATACTCTGGTTAAATCTCTAATATTCTAGTGCAGGAAGAGTTTATACCGGTTTCGGAGGGTTCTTCCTCCTCATCAGTAGTCCCATATCCTCTTCTCTCCGATTTCTCCAGGCATCACACTTTGGGCCTTTCCGAATTGCAAAGAACGAAATGTCACGGATGTACTAGAGCCATCTACCGAAAAACAAAGTAAGTTATCAATCGAAGTAGCACAAAAAACGACAATAAATATCATTCCCACACCACCAGATTGACAACAGGTGGAATACTTTCTTTGGTTACAATTAACCAGAGTATTATGCAGCTGCTGCATTTTTGTGTTGCAAAGAAATTGAAAATGTTTATACATTTTAATTCATTTACTCTTTTGTTGAGTACTAAGGAATCTTTCTTGTTGGAACTTTTACCACGCTGAGCAGATGGGTTGTGAATTATTTAAAATTCTCTTATCTTAATTTCCTCGACATCCTGTATGATTTATAATTTTTGAAAATCTCGGGAGGTTGTAACCAAAGAAAGTATTCCACCTGTTGTTAATCTGGGTATGGGAACGATATTTATTGTCGTTTTCTGTGCTACTTCGATTGATAACTTACTTTGTTTTTCGGTAGATGGCTCTAGTACATCCGTGACATTTCGTTCTTTGCAATTTGGAAAGGGCCAAAGTGTGATGCCTGGGGAAATCGGAGAGAAGAGGATATCGGACTACTGATGAGGAGGAAAAACCTCCGAAACCGGTATAGACTCTTCCTGCACTCTCCGATTTAACCAGAGTATTATGCAGCTGCTGCATTTTCGTGTTGGAAAGGAAATGAAAATTTTTATTCATTTTAGTTAATTAGTATTATCAAAAATGTTCTTCTTTTAAAGGTGCCTATCTTATAGTGATCTTGGCGAACACATTCACGTAATAATATATGCTTACCATCGAGGACTGATGTTTTCAGGATATCGATTAGTTTCCCATGTGGTACTTTAGCAAATGCCTTCTCGAAATCAATGAAACATGCATACACGTCGCTATTTGCAAATCTGGTTCTCTGTATTAGATCTTGCAAACTGAAAAGCGCTTCTCTCGTTCCGAGTCCTGTTCTGAATCCAAATTGAGCTTAACTTAGGTGTTCTTCTAATTTGTTGTATATGAGTGGATGACTGATAGTAAGAAGTAATTTCAGTACATGGCTCATTAAATTAATAATTAATTTATGTTCTTCGCATTTCCTAGCGGTGGCTTTTTTGGGAAGTGGAATGAATATTGATAGTAGCCACTCTTTTGGTAATAGTCTAATCGCCAAATAGAGGTCATCGTGTCCTTTACAATTCTGATGGACAAACTCAACAGTTTCTTATGGATTTTTGGATGAATTTCGATCCGAGTATTCAAAAAATTGTTATAAACAATTTAATTGTTTATAAGGCTCTGGCTCATAAACTAAAAGATATAAAAAAATGTTTCAAATAAAATTTGTTCCTTAATACAAAACGAAGAAAAAAACGTTTACTAAACTTAAATCCAACAATTAGAATTCAAGATATTGTAAAATTAGTGCACAATACAAATTGCAAATTGCAAAATGAGTATTTTTCGAAGCTTTATCGATCGTAACTCGGCTTTTGCAAATGAAAATGAGACTTTAATGATCTCATTTTACAACTTAATTCATAGGCTTCCAAACAAAGTTTGTTAAATTACTCTATCTTTATTTGTTTTAAAGTTATACCCGTTTGAAGTTATAATTTTCTTAAAAAAATTATACATTAATTTGTTTCTAAGGGTTTCAAGCAAATTTGAGCTTTAACATTTATAGTTTAATTAACAGTAATGATAAAAGAACCCAAAAGGAACAATTTGAGCTTAAGAAAATGTTCGTAAGTTTATTTTTGGCCAATATATCGATATTTTGGCTACGAATTTCGTCACTTACTTGATTGTGAGCCGATCTTGCGCCTCATAGCGCGCCATTAAAATATTCGATATCTTGGCCAAAAATACACTTACGAACATTTTCATAAGCTCAAATTGTTCCTTTTGAGTTCTTCTATCATTATTGTTAATTAAAGTATAATTGTTTATAGCTCAAATTTGTTTGAAACCCATATAAACAAATGAATGTACAATTTTTTTAAGAAAATTATAACTTCAAACGCGTATAACTTTAAAACAAATAAAGATAAAGTAATTTAACAAACTTTTTTGAAAGCATATTAAGCTTTAAAATGAGATCATTTAAGGCTCATTTGCATTTGTAGAAGCGGAGTTACGATCTATAAAGCTAAACGAAATTCGTCACTTACTTGACTGTGAACCGATCTTGATCCTCATAGAGCGCCATTAAAATATTGATATCTTGGCCAAAAATACAGTTACGAACATTTTCATAAGCTCAAATTGTTCCTTTTGAGTTCTTCTATTATTGTTAATTAAAGTATAATTGTTTATAGCTTAAATTTATTTGAAACCCTTATAAACAAATGAATGTACAATTTTTTTAAGAAAACTATAACTTCAAACGCGTATAACTTTAAAACAAATAAAGATTAAGTAATTTAACAAACTTTTTTGGAAGCCTATTAATTAAGCTTTAAAATAAGATCTTCTAGGGCTCATTTGAGGAAAAGCCGAGTTACGATCGATAGTTACTTCCTCGTTTGTTATTTCCGGGCCGTAGAGATTGTCTTTTTCAGTCGGTTTTCTTGCTGAATCTGCTGAATAACTCTTGCATGCATTCTTTCCATCTTCTTAATTTATCTTCAATTTTGTAGCCAAAATCTTTTCTTCGATGTCTACAACTATGCCTATATTGCGTTGTTTTCTGCTGTTCTGTACCTCTTTAATCTTTTTGTGCATATGTAAATCGTCATGTTTGCGTTGTAATGTTTCAATTTGCATACATTTCTTCATCAGCTATGCTTCTTTTGCTCTTTTTATTTCGCTTAGTAACGTGTGATCCAAAATTATTGTCACCATAGGTGGCTCTGAACGACACAGATAGCTATACAGTGCATGTCTATTCTTAATTCAGATATATTTACCAGTTTACGTCAACTTTGCAGTGTACGTCAACTTCAAGAAAAGTTAGGTTATGTAGAGATGTTGGTTGTTTGATTTTATTTATTATTGTTACTTATAATGTTGTTAATTCTTTTTATTTTTGATTAAAGTTCTGCGTTAAAGGTTTTGACTGATTTTTTATGTTTTATAATGTTAATCAAAATTAATTGATAAACCAATGATATAAATTCAGACTCAAAGAGGACATACGTAATTTTTTGCACGGCTAGCTTTGATCCCAATAATTTTGGATCGCTCGTTATATTCTTATGCATCTTTTTGTATTCATTGTTATTTCTTCCTTTTACTTTCCTTCGCTCTTCCATTATCTGCAATATTTTATCTGTCATCCATTGTTCTTTCTATTCTTTTTTTATTTAAGCTATTCATGCGAAAGTGGTATCTTGAAGATGTTGCTCAGGCTAGAAATCGATGGATGGAGTTGAGAGAGGCCTATATCCAACAATGGATGATAGATGGCTAAGAAGAAAAAGAAGCTCTTAGTTTTTTTACTTGTCTTTTGACTAACATATTTTTGCTACGCCCAAATTTCTCTGTACAAAAATCTTATAGGTATTAATATATATTTTTTAATATCCTTTTAACATTGTTTTTAGGAGTGTTACTATTTATAGTTAATCACAATTTTGAATAATGAATCGTTGTGGGATCTTAATCAACAAAATTCAACGTATGTGGTTCATATAAAGTAATAATAATACAAGCCTTAGCAGATGCAGTTGCTTTCATCTCATTCTTCCACACACACTGCTCGAATGTATACCGGAAAGTCTAGGTACTAATTTATCCCCAGGGAGTCATCCGTCAAATAACTCGCGATCACTTATCATATACAAAATTACCTCCGTCTTTATTTAGACATAATAATACAGTACTGAGCATCAATCGAGAGGCGTGAGTTGTCTTGATGGGAGAGGGCTACTTTTGGTTGTACCTGGGGATAAAAGGGTACACAATAAACATCCTGTTTGCTAAATAAGCACTCACTATCAAAGACATATTCGGGTTCTTTGGGATCATTTATCTCAAGAAGGAAACTAACTGCTTTAATGATACTATTTTTTTCTGAGATATTAAATATTTTAAAAGTTAAATATAGCAGATGATATAACTTACAAAGTTATTGAATTTTCTGTGTTATCCTTTAATATATTATTTTTTTTCTTCATTTATGTTGCCTTGGTTCATATTTGTTAAAATTGGTTCTTCAAAGTGTTGTTTCCATCTTTTAATTTATTATGTTTATCTTATTAACTCGCAATTTTTATCTTTAATGGTGTATATTTGTTTTTTTTTGTGTTCTTATTGTCTTCAGGGTTCTGTAGAATACCTTTTGGTTACTTTTGCTATCTTCCAATTTATCTCGGAATTTTTCATAAATATTTATCTTTCTTTTTTCTTATTACTAATATTTTTACATTTTTTGACATTAATAACTACCATTAATAACCATTATAACATACATTAATAACCATTTTCGTATATTACTTAAAATAATCCGATGCTATTTTTTGTAATTCACCCTATATAATGTTTACGTATGCGATAACTGACTAAATACTAGATGGGTATCCTTCCCATTTTCTAATATCCTTATTAGAAGATAACTACTACATCACCATAATTGTTTAATAAAAATGGAAAGTAATCTTGCGATCATTACCAATTTCACACTAAATGCTATAATTAAGTGAGGTGAATTTGCTAATAACAACAGTAAGAAATAAATTCTTTAAAAGGATCTATTACGTTCTGTGATGACAATACGTGGTAAGAATAGATATGATTGTGAAAGGTGTGAAAATTGGAGGTGAGCAGTAACAAGTGAATGAATGCATCGAGGAAGGATAATCCACTTTAAATAACACCTGCGTATAGCAATCTGTTAAAAATACTTCTACTTTAAGTTCTAAAACTGTTTTCTTGTGGCATGTTTAATTTAGTACTGTAAAGTGGCGGCTAGTCAGGGTCGGCAGGGTCGGCAGTGCCGACGCACACATTTATGGACACATAGATTTTTTATAGTTAATCAGAGTTGATGATATTCGTTTCAGTGAAATAAAAAAAATATCTGTGAGATAATACATACTAAATTTTATTCATTGTTTTTAAAAGAATTCGATGGATCCGGTACGTTAAGTGATCACTGTGCGCTGTGCGTAAGAGACTTTTCAAATTAATGATCCTAGCCATGCACCCGATTGCGATTGTGTGAATTCTTATAAGACCCGCTTCGGCAAGCCGTCCCCAGATTGGCCATTTGCTTGTAATTAGAAGCTATGGAATATTAGCCGATAGGCAACCAATTATACATTCCCCGTATTTATTTGAATGTCAAGTACGGCAGATAAACAATCTGCCGAGCGGTGATCTGCAAACGGCAACAAGACACGTACCTATAGACCAGGGCGCATCTGTAAAAATATTAGTAACATTAATTTGGACGTTGAGAGGTGAGAGGTGACTCATATTTGTTTGCAGAAATTGCTTGAAAATAACTCATATAATAATATTTGAGTTATCCTCCCACTCAAAAAGGTCCAGAACATTGTTTAAATAATCAAAATGTCAAAAAATGAAGGAAAAATTCGATTTTTTTCTTCATTTTTTGATTATAACTTAAAAGTATTCATTTTCGAGAAAAGTTGTACTGACATAAAAGTTGCGTAATTAAATTTTCTACAATATGGGATTAGTTAAAAATTTTAAAAATTGTCCCTTGTTGCAAAATAGCAATAATTGCGAAAAAATCATAAAAAACAAGTATTCGCATTTTACGTTTTTCAACCGTTTATGCTACACTTAGTACCTTCATAATTTTACCCAGAAAAACTATATCATATAATAAAACAATACTGTGAATTTCATTCAGATCGGTTCAATAGATTTTGCAAGATAAATTTTGCAATCCAACTTTCGCAAAAAAATTAATTTTTTCAAAATGTTGCAGAACTGAAAATAAAGCAGACAGCAAGTTGAATTTATTTTTACGTATAGAAGAATACTGTACCTTTCTTCTATATGTAAAAAAATCAAGTTGCTATCTGCTTTATTGTCAGTACTGCAACATTTTGAAAAAATAATTTTTTTTTGCAAAAGCTAGATTGCAAAATTTATTTATAACGATGTATAGAGGTGGGAACGGATATATTTTTGGTAGAGGCTTTGTAACTGTAAGGAATGATCAAATAAAAAATAAAATTTTTCTCTTCAGGCATGTGGGCAGCTCACTTTCAAAAGTTTCTTTCAGTTTTCTATGTCCAAGACCAATTCTTCTCTTCAGTTCAGGGGTCTGGTTATCCTTGCCAATCATAATTTCATGTCCGAGGTATTTATATCTATCTACGAGTTCAATTTCTTTCCCACCAATACTGATGTTCTGGTTGGGTACCAAATTTGGCATTATTTTTGTTAGACCTACATTTTCTGTAGCTTCAAGGAGTTCCTGCATCATCTCGTTTGTCATTCCTATAGCCTCAGCTATTAAGACTATATCATCAGTGAAACGTAACTTATTTAGATATTCTCTATCTATATTTATTCCCTTTGTCAGCCAATCCAAATTCTTAAAATCATGTTCTAGCATCGTATTAAAAATTTTAGGTGACATTGGGTCTCTTTGTCTAACCTCCCGTTCTATTTTTATGCGATTACTGTTAGTATGTAATTTGACAGTGATTGTTGCCTGTAGTAGTGTAGCTATACTTTGTATAATAATTTTGTATCATATTACTGTTTTATTATGGAGACATAACGAAAACTACGACGAAGGAAAGAGTACATCGAGGAACTATTTCATGACCAGAGAGAAGCTAGTACATCCGTAGATAGCCAAACCGGAGATGTGGGCCCAGAGATAACCAAATCAGATAACCAAATCAGTCAGGCAAGACTCTTTGAAACCCAATAAATCTGCTGGTCCAGATGAATTACATAGCGAGCTGATAAAGTTGGTCAACGAGAAAAACCTGGACATAATAGTGGAACTGTTCAACGCTATCTATACTACGGGAATCATCCCTAGAGAAATGTTGACATCAGCATTTGTGTGTTTGCCAAAGAAAATGAATGCCAAAGAATGCAGTGACTACCGAACCATAAGCTTAATGTCACATACCTTGAAAATTCTGCTGAAAATTATCCACGCCAGAATACACTCTAAACTGGAGCTGGATATTAGTGACACTCAATATGGGTTCCGCAATGGTATGGGTACCAGAGAGGCATTATTCTCCTTCGACGTGCTGACACAGAGATGTTTGGATGTTAACCGTCCTCTTTACGTCTGTTTTATAGACTACAATAAAGCGTTTGATAAAGTAAAACATGATCGACTCATGGAAATTCTGAAAACTAAAAACCTAGATGAAAAAAATTTAAGACCAATAACACACCTCTATTACAATCAGCGAGCAATAGTAAGAATTGAAAAAGAAACATCTGAAGAAATGGAAATAAAGAGAGGAGTCAGGCAAGGCTGCATACTATCACCTCTATTATTTAACGCTTTTTCTGAAGAGGTAATGCGAGAAACTCTGGAAGATGAAACAGTCGGCATAAGAGTAAATGAAGTCTTAGTTAACAACATTAGATATGCAGATGATACAGTAATAATAGCCGATAGTTTACAAGACCTGCAAAGACTCATGAGTAAAACAGTAAGGTGTAGTAGGGAGTACGGACTCTCTTAATATCAAAAAGACGAAGTTTACGAAAATTAGTAAAAACAACCATAATACTAACGAAATCTTAATAGTAGAGGGCCAACAGATCGAAAGAGTAAAAAAGCACACTTACCTAGGAACACTTATAACAGAAAATAATGACTACACTGCAGAAATCAAAGTCAGAATCGAAAAAGCACGATCTAATTTTATGAAAATGAAAAAGGTCCTACGTAGCAGATTTAACATTAGCTCTTAAAGTACGCCGAACAAAATGTTACGTATACAGTGTACTATACTATGGATTGGAATCATGGACGTTAAATGTAGAGACAATGAGACGACTTGACGCCTTTGAAATGTGGACCTATAGAAGAATTATGAGGGTTTCCTGGGTAGATAGAGTTACGAACAACGAAGTACTGAGAAGAACAGGTAAAGAGAAGGAAGTTGAACTTACAATTAAAGAAAGAAAACTACAGTATCTCGAACATGTGATGCGGGGCGAGAAGTATGGCATCCTGCGACTCATAATGCAAGGAAAGATAGATGGCAGAAGAAGCATCGGAAGAAGACCAATTTCATGGCTGAAGAACCTGAGGGAATGGTTTGGATGCAGCTCAAAACAACTATTTAGAGCTACTGCCTCAAAAATTAAAATATCTATGATGATGACTGCCAACCTCCGTAGCCGGAGATGGCACCTGAAGAAGAAGAAGATTGTTTTATTGTATTATACAAAATAAAATACAATTAGTTATTAAATATGTAATTAATAATAATTTTTTGTATCAAAACTACCTAAGACGTGATTACATATTGCCCCATGACAAAACCTATACAATACGCCCCATAAATCTATTAATGCATATAATTCTGTTAAAAATGCCCGATAACGACCATTGGCTATTCCAGAATAATTGTGTAATGCCTACGTCGAGCATTAAAGTCCCAACTTACAATAGCTCCTAACAGCTTCACGGCTTAATGCGATTTTATTGAGCAACTACTAAAAATTAAGTGTTACAATAGTGCAACTGTAGTATTCTCTGCATTACAGATTTATAACCAGGTATTCTTAGGTATTCTTGCACGGTAGCTGCGATGGGCTTTAGCCAGATGAACAGTGTTGATCGGACACGGTTCAGGTAATAATGGGGGATATATTACGATTTGTAAAGAATTGTAATTGCCCTTGACAAGCGCAATGACGATTTATTATTATTTTCACATTTGTGGATATAGAATGGGTACTTGAATTCAATGAGATGGTTTGAATTTACTCGGAGAGCAAGAAAAATAGTACAGGGTGAATGAACATATCTAAATTAAAGAATGGAATTAAATTCTGACGATAATACCTTCTATTTAAACGCTTTTTTTTTAAATGAAAAATCAAAAGTCTATTGCTTTTATTTAGTTCAATAGTTTGCGTCAAATCTTTAGACGTTAATTTGACTGCCTTTTCTCCAATGCAAATGAATGAAAATTTGCAAACATATGCATTCGCGGGAACAATACACGAATAGTCAATAATTTTTTTTATGTTTCTATGCTTATGATTTTATGCGGAGCGCATAAAATCACGATACTACGCTATGCCGATGATGCAGTACTAATTGCTGATAACGAGGATGACCTACAAAGGCAGCTCCACACTTTCAATATCACAGCAAACAAACTTAATATGAGAATATCAGTAGAAAAAACTAAATGTATAGTGATAAGTAAAGAGCCGCGTAGCTGCAAGTTAGAAATAGACGGCAAAATTGTAGAACAAGTAATGAAATTCAATTACCTAGGAGTAGAGATCACTAGTGACAGCAATATAAGAACAAAGACCACAACATAAGCAACAAAAGCAGCAAGGGTAAGTGGTTGCCTCCGAGAAACCATATGGAGAAACAAATATCTGACCACGGAAAGCAAAATAAAAGTATACAAGACAATAGTAAGACCTATCCTAACATATGCAGCGGAGACAAGGACCGATACAAGAAAGACGAAACAATAAATCAACATTATCGAAATGAAAGTATTATAATCAATAGCGGGGATATCATTAAGACACCGACAAAGCAACAGCAGCATACGAGAACGATGCAAAATTCAAAATATTAACAGGTTTATAAAAACAAGAAAGAAAAACTGGAACAAACATGTAAACCGCATGGAACCAGATAGATTAGCGAAAATTATGGAAACTTAATGCATATGTTATTATTTCTGTCTTTTATGCAGTTTGGTTTATCTGTTTTATGGCTTTTGGTTGGTGTTTTATTGGAAGTTCCCCCTACGGCAAATTTCCCCTTCCAAGGCAAATGCATAGATCCGCCACTGAGCTATTCTTGCTCTTTCTATGTGGTGAATATCGTGACTAGACACCTCGTAACGCGACAGTTCGTAACCGGACAGTTGGTAACGGACAATTCGTAACAGCGACAGTTCATAACGGCGACACTTGGTAACGGCGACAGTTCGTAGCTATACAAATTCGTAACGTCCAAATTGAATTATTCTGTTTATTTTTGTTAACGTGGAAATTAACTGTTATTACAGTTATAATTGAAATTATGTTTATCAATTTAACGAATCAGTACGGGGATAAATATGTTTAACACATTTTATATTTCGTGTTTCAGTGTATATTAAAAGTCTTTAAACACAAACAAATATTTAAATACATACAAACTTTTAACAATATTCTTAAAAGTTTATTCCTCTTATTGTTCCTTAAATTTGCATATGCCTAGACAAAGGTATAATGAAGTACTTAATTCCTGAAATCTTTAATCTGACAACTGTCTTTAGACATTCCAAACTTTTTAAATAAACATTTTGTAAAGAAAAGATTATAATTACCTGTTATTATAATAAACCTTGTGATTGGTAATAGCTTTGGGGCATTCAATCAACGGTTATAGTTGATAAAAGGGATGGCTTGTAATACTTTAATACTTGGTTTAAATACTTTTATTATATTCTGAAACACAAAATATGAAATGCCTTAAAAATGTTTATCCTGATACTGATTCGTTAAATTGATAAACATAATTCCATTTATAACTGTAATAACAGTTAGTTTCCATGTTAACAGCAATAAACAGAATAATTCAATTTGGACGTTACGAATTGTATAGTTACGAACTGTCGCCGTTACGAACTGTCGCTGTTACGAATTGTCCGTTACCAACTGTCCGGTTACGAACTGTCGCGTTACGAGATGTCACGGAACCGGTGAATATCTGTGATTACCGCCTCCCGATATTTAAAGTCTTTTACTATACTCCGAAGTTGTGATCATTAATAGTTATGTTCTGCCCAACTCGTGGTCTTGACTTTTTGGTTACTAGCATGTTCAACTTCTCTTCATTTAGAAGAGCCTTTACTCTTCATTCTCGAAGACCTAGACTACCTGTTTTCTCCTTGAGTTGTGGAAAAACCTCTCTCACGTATTTTGTAGAATGGGTCTAGATGGGGCATCTAGATCATCAGCAAAGGCCAACAATAGTTATGATCCTCTATCCGCAAATCCTCCTATCAACTCAGCTCAGATGATGTTTTACTTATTGCATATTCTAAGGCTGAATTAAATACCAATGGTGATAAGAGGTCTCCTTGTCTAAGTCCTGATGTTATACTAAATGGCATCGATGTTCTGTCACTAATTTTCTTATTCCGATCTTTAGCATTGTTGGCCACAGTCTTCTGGAAATCTACTAAAATGTGATGTATGTTTCGGTTGAATTCCCAGTTTTTTTTCTAATATTTATACGTTTCTCAACCATAAAAATGATGTTGATACATTTTTAGTTAACAAAACTAAGGCACCTGCGTATTGTGTTGATGACGTTGTAATGAGAACAATTTAAAATGACGGACGAACACCATTTTGTAAAATTATTATAATTGGGAATGATTATACATCAGATAATAACCTCATTTGAAAGGTCTTGCTTGAGTCAGTTATATTTAGCGAGGATGGTCCACATTTTGCGGTGGTAATTAAAACAAATGATTTACAAGAAAGTCATTGAAAAGTAGGTATGCATACGTTATGTTCCATTTCTGTTGCATGCTTGAGAATAATTATAATTTTTTGTGGCTTTTCTGTTGATTGTTTTTTTTTTGTTTGTTTGTATTGACTGTCTTTTATTGGCTGTTTTCTCCATTTTTTGAATTTTTATTTATATTATATACTGTTTCCCATGAATAACAATCGAATTCATAGTCGTAAAAAATAACGCGTAAGAATGGATCCCAGACAGTGAAAGCACCTGTTTAGATAATTCTGTATTTAGGTCTTCAAAATGTTCATCCTTCATCTCAATATCCTTCAAATAACCTTTTTTGATCGAAATATATATAAAATCGAAGAATATATAAAACAATAATAGAAATTATTGGTTTGTATGGCGCCGAACTCTGGGCAATAAACCAAAGAAATAAATCAAAAATTAAGCCCATGGAAATGAACTATTGGAGACGATGTTGCCGGTTCACTAAACTTGATAGGGTGAGAAGCGACGATATTAGGAGAGAAATGGAAATCGATCTAGATATAATAGACACAATCGAAGCCAAAAGACTCAACTGGTATGGACAGCTTCAGAGAATGCCTGAAAGTAGATGGCCAAAAAAATAGAAAAATGGACTCCACCCACAAGAAGAAAACGAGGTAGACCAAGACGATCCTGGATAGAAGATGTCGAGGATCCAATGACCGCCAGAGATCTAAAAACTGAAGATTGCTTCGACAGAAAACGCTGGAAATTAGGATGAGAGAAGCGGCGTCAGCTGTAGAAGACTCGCTTATTATATATGATCGAAATAATAATGCGAATATGTATATCTCTATTGTTGTCCAATGTTTCAGATCATCGACGTTTTCGGTCTATGCGCAAGAACTCTGTTCTTGAGTATGCCCCAGATTGAGAAACCCATAAGAGTAGTGTCTGGCGACATTGGAGATCACGGTTGGTTGCTCTAAACAGCACTTAGTTCATATTTATTTGAGTATTTTTCCTGATATTGTTAATTTTTTGGTTGCAGGTTGCAGAGAAACAGCTTTTATCTACGCTATAACCTCAGCAGCCGTCACCCACGCTATAGCCAGAGCCTGCAGCGAAGGCACCATCGACACCTGCAACTGCGACACGCACTACAAAGGAAGACCTCAGGTTTTCGCTAATGGCAACAATGCCGCAGCCGTTACCAATGTACGAGACTTCGAATGGGGCGGCTGCTCTGACAATATAGGCTTCGGATTTGATGTCAGTCGGGAATTTGTGGATACGGGAGAACGCGGGAAGTCGCTGAGGGAGAAGATTAATCTGCACAATAATGAAGCTGGCCGATGGGTGAGTATTCTAGTATTTTTGCAATAAAACTATATAAGAAGTCTTGTCTAGTTTAGTAAGTACAATAACTCCAAGACATACCAATTACTTTCTACAAATCAACAGTTGACCCATTGTGCATCCTTTCAAGCAGCTGTCGTCCTTAGCTCATTGTCTTTCCTGCCATTTTCAGGAAGGTGGACAAGTCACCAGCAGACATTTCCTCTATGAGGATAACTCTGGTTATTCACATAAGACATTCTCGACAGTTACGTCTTGTCGTTCACGCACTGCATAGAGAGGTGTGTCTACTAGCCCCTTGTGTGTGGAGGTGTTTGCTTAGTTGACAATTACCTGTTAAAAAACCAACTATCAAGCGTAGGTTTCTCCTGGTTATTCCATCCGAAGCTTGGAAGCGCGACTCATGATACTCCATCGCTAATCCTGATGTGGCATTTAGTCCATTGAAGGTTAGTAGCGCTTGTCTGCTATCCGTGTAGATTATTATGGTTTTACCGGCTACACCTTTTCGGGATATCTCTTTTACGGCTATGGAGATACCAGCCGGTTCCGTCTGAACTAGCTAGAGTATATCCGGCATCCTGAGAGTTCTTTCATTTTGGAGCCACCGGTGTATATGCGATACACATTTGCAATGTTTGACTCCCTATGTTGTCTTGTTTTGATTTTGTGGGGCTTGTCGAGTAAAAACTTAGGTTTAATTGATTCACAACTGACTGTGGCAGGGGTAGCGCATCTAGCTCTCCAGCGCTACCTCTTTGACATATATATGTCTAAAGGGGTGATTCCAATGAGCAACTTCATTTTTCATGGCACCTGTTATATTTAGATAAGTCGCTGAATATGGCTTAGTTTGTTGATCGCTGTTGCCTGTAGCTCTTTTGGTACCCAAGCAATAGCTCCGTAAATTAGCATTGGCCTAGTGACAGTAGTTTAGATCCAGGCGATCACCCTGGGCGAAAGATCCCTGGTGCGTCCAATCATTAGCCGACACTCTTCATAGGAAATATAATATGCTCTTTTAGCTCTACCATCTAAATAGGAGTTCTATGTTAACTTCCTGCCAAGGGCAATACCAAGAGATATATACTCTTGGGCAATACTCTTTCAAAGAAATATTCTATATAACTCAAATAACGTATTTCATCATGTAAAGCTCGATCGTATTATAAAACTCCTACAAAACAAAATTTTATAATAATTATTCTATTAGGCGCTTCTGAAAATAAGTCAAGCGTTGCATTTATTTTCATTACGTTGTTTTTGAGATAACTAATTTGTAAACTCGGTATACTGAGTTTTTAGATTGACACCTCTCGGTTTACCTAATATTACTCCTTTTCACATCATATTTATTATAGTCCAGGGCGCATCTGTTTTGAGATGGACGTTGAGAGGTGACTCAAATTTTTTTGCAGAAATTGCTTGAAAATAACTCAAATAATAATATTTGAGTTATCCTCCCACTCAAAATGGTCCGGAACATTGTTTAAATAATCAAAATGTCAAAATATGAAGCAAAAATTTAATTTTTTTATTGGTTCTTTGATTATAACTTTAAAACTAAGTATTCATTTCTGTGAAAAGTTGTAAAACATAAAAGTTGTGTAATTAAATTTCCTACAACACAGAATTGGTTAAAAATTTAAAAAATAGTCACCCTTGTTGCAAAATAGCAATAATTGCGAAAAAAAACCATACAAAAACAAGTATTCGCATTTTACGTTCTTCAACCATTTACGCTACACTTAGGACCTTCATATTTTAACCAGAAAAACTTTATTATATAGTAAAACAACACTAAATTTCATTAAGATCGGTTTCATAGATTTTGCAAAATAAATTTTGCAATCCAGCTTTCGCAAAAAAATTCATTATTTTTAATGTTGCAGGACTGAAAATAAAGCAGATAGCAAGTTGAATTTTTTTTGTTTATGGAAGTGTACTGTATCTTTAATTTTTTTTGTTTATAGAAGTGTACTGTATCTTTCATTTCCAATTTGCAAAATTAAAATCGATTGATTACCACGGCGTCAGGAAATTTTATAAATAAACATTAATTTTTGGTGCTACGCGCAGGACAGCAGTGTTCGATTCACACAAGTTGATTTCCACCAAAATTTCTTCCAATCTTTATCTAATATATTATTTTCTTACTCTATATTTTGTTGTATTTTAATATTTTAATTCCACAAAAATCAAACTAATTTTATTATTGTTTGTGAAATATTGTTTAAACAATTGCATATGGTTAAAAATAATAAACTTTTATTCTCTAAGTTACAATATATATATGAACAAAGAAAGTTTTTGCTAAAAAAAGTGTTATTTCAAAAGATTGAGTATGTGTTTTTATTTTGCAATAAACAAATGTATTTATTTATATCGAAATGTAATAAAAATTAAAATATATCGATCATTATCAAAGGTCATTGGAATGCCCAATCAGAGCAAACTATCCGCTGTCCTGCGCGTAGCACCAATAATTAATGTTTATTTAAAAAATTTCTGACGCCGTGGTAGTTAATCGATTCCTTCTAATTTTGCAAATTGCCAATGAAAGGTACAGTACACTTCTATACGCAAAAAAATTCAACTTGCTATCTGCTTTATTTTCAGTCCTGTAACATTTTGAAAAAATGAATATTTAACAGTTTTTCTGGGTGAAATATGAAATATGAAGGTACTAAGTGTAGCATAAATGGTTGAAAAACATAAAATTCGAATACTTGTTTTTGTATGGTTTTTTCGCAATTATTGCTATTTTGGAACAAGGGTGACTATTTATTAAATTTTTAACCAATTCTATATTATAGTAAATTTAATTACGCAACTTTTATGTCAGTACAACTTTTCTCGGAAATGAATACGTTTAAAGTTATAATCAAAAAACGAAGAAAAAAATCGAATTTTTCCTTAATTCTTTAACATTTTGATTGGTTAAACAATGTTCCGGACCTTTTTGAGAGGGAGGATAACTCAAATATTATTATTTGAGTTATTTTCAAGCAATCTCTGCAAAAAAATTTGAGGCACCTCTCAACGTCCAAATGTACTAATATTTTTACAGATAGCGGTAGCTATTAGGTAATAATAAAATTTTCCATTGACAACCCTCCAAAGACTTGTTTCTTGTTTAATGTATTCACAAACGGTCTATTTATTACACACAACGAAAAAAGTGACACTGATTAATGAAAAACATGCGCAATAAAACTACCGAATGATCGCCTTAATAAAAATATCAAAATGAAATTTAAATGCCGTGAGCAAAATGTAAACTGATTAGTAATGTGTGGTCTTTGTGGTCAAGAGCAAAGTGATTATACATTTTAATAAGACCACCCGGTAGTAATCACTGGTTTTCGCATAAATCAAACCTTTTTCTCACACTAGATAACGATGAAAAGACCTTTTATATACTTCTTACATCTTACATTTAATACATTGAAGAAATTTTTATGTTATATCATCGGGTTACGCACATAAAAGAGTTACTGCCTTCCAAGACTTGTTTTTTCAACACTTTTAATTATTGATTGAATTTTTATGTATATTAGTTCAACCAGATAAAATACTACGGAATGCTACGGATGCTACGGAATGCAAATATCATAAAACTTGTTTTTTAACTTTTTTCTTGTCCAATCTATTGGAGAAGGTAATATCCTTCCATTAGTATTGTGGTAGTTTATGTTCTTTTAGATTTTTTTATGTTTTTCTTTATAATTTCTCACCTTATAAATCTAAAATGTAAATATGTAGTACGCTGGTAAAATATTTCTACGTATAATCCACAGTAGAATCAAAGATAAATGTGAAGAAGACGAGGAAGAAACACAATCAGGCTTCAGCTATGGACTGGGAACCCGGGACGCACTCTTTGCACTAAATGTATTATTGCAGAAATTCCTAGATCAAAGTAAATACTATTAATATCCTTGCTATATTTATTGACTATAAGAAGGCCTTTGATCGAGTACAGCATCACAAATTAATTAAAATATTAAAGGACAAAAGAACTGATAGTCAAGACGTACGAATCATAGAAAAATTATACTGGCGTAAAACAGCGGTAGCTTGCATAAATGGAAAATCAACAGAAATATGTAAAATACTAAGAGGTGTCAGACAGGGTTTTGTACTGTCCCCACTGTTATTCAATTTATATTCAGATGGAATATTTAAAGAAGCGCTGCATAATTTGGAATGGGGCGTGAAAGTCAATGGAATTCTGATAATTACAATGAGATATGCAGACGATACAGTTATTTTAAGTGATGACATGTATTGATTACAATGCATGTATTGTATTGTGTATGATTTGTACTGAAGAATAAACTGTTCAAAAACAAAATACATGGTGTTTGGCCCTTGGACACATCAAGATTCAAGGTTATATAATAATATGTTGATGGACATATAATTAAAAAAGTACCCAGTTTTAAATATCTTGGTAATCATATTACCGTACAACTAGATCCAGATCAAGAGGTAAAATGTAGAATCGAGATAGCCTACACGACATTTTTAAAAATGAGGTCATTCTTCTGTAATGATAACTTGCAACTTCAACTTCGAAAGCGCATGATTAAATGTTACATTTGGTCAGTCCTCTTATACGGTGTCGAAGCATGGACATTAAAATTATCCACCATAAATCGTTTGGAAGCTTTTGAAATGTGGCGGCACATACGTACACTAAAAATACAGGCGGCTAAGCTGACAAATGTGGCATTCTTTAAGAGAGCAAATACTACTCGCGAGCTGCTTGATAACATCAAGTAATGTAAAAAGGTGGCCTATTTTGGACATGTAGTAAGGGGAGATCGATATAATATTCTTCAACTTATTATGATTTATGATGGGTAAAATCGAAGAACACAGAGGAATTGGTAGAAAACAGGCCTCTTGGTTGAAGAATATCAGGGAATGGATAGGAAAAAAGAAAACAGAGCAACTATTTAGAATAGCTCGACACAAAGACAGTTTCGCCATGTTAATCGCGAACGTCAAGGGGACATGATAGGACACGTTAAGAAGAAGAAGTACGCTGGCAATAGCTTTACTTGCGAGTTATTTGTCTTATTGTGAAGTGTTTTGTCTTCTACGTTGAAAATGCATGTCTTACTATTAAAATAATGTGGCATAATTACGTCACATACTGTTTTCAGCTCCCGGCTTTAGTTGTTTACCAAGTAACCTTTTCTATGATTTATGATGTTCTATTCCTGCTCGACTTTTAGAGTAACTTCTTTCTTGTTTCTTGTAAATACTATTCGAGATGTTATTTATTTCTAGAACATTGAATGTTGTATAAATAGTAGGTTTTTGTAATTAGCAGTTCAGTTGTGAATTTGAAAACGTCGGTGTACTTTGATATGTAACGGGCGCGGTATATTTTTGAATTTGTAATTAGATAAATTATTAGATTTAGTATAATAAATAAATTAGATATCGTAGTTTGTAAAATAAAGGATATAAATTCAGTGTTTTTCATTTGCTTAGATGCAAGGTATTAAAAATAAATAAAGTCAACTAAAACTAAACATTAGTGCCTAAAATCATAGAAACGTCAATTTTGTAACAATAACTATGAGGGCTGATTGTTTTGAGAGACCGAAACGTACGTATGGGAATGGTGTATCATCTCTTAACCTAAATAAAACATAAGCTGTCTTAAACATGTGACGACTATAATGTTACAAGAGTTTGGGTTTTTCAAAAACAATCTCTAGTTCGCCCATTTTTTCTTGTTTAAGATTGTAACTCTTCAATTAATTCAACAGTGTTTTCTCACTTTTTTGTGTTTAATTTAATAATGTGTAATAACCCATCGGTATCGGAGTCTAATTATCCTTGAGAGATTGCCAATTACAGGCAGTTTTTAATTAATGATTTATTTCAACGATTCCAATCTTCCTTGTATTGCAAAGTCGAGTCGAGTCGAGTGCCTAACAGCAGATGTTAGAAACGAAGTAGTCTCGACAATGAGAAAATCAGCATCAGCGAAGAAAAGAGTGAATGGAATGACAAAATATGTTAATGACCGTTCTCGAAAGTCATGCACACCCATTACGTAAAATTTTCTAATTCCCGCAAAGTCGAGTAAAGTCTGCAGTCGGCCACATCCTTATATTTTACTTGCAAAACACGATTTAAATTGACGACTTTTAAGGCAAACGCGAAGAAAAAGAAGTCCTCTGGGCCGTTATATCGTACCATTTATTTTCCGTGATTTCCAGCGGCGTAACATACGGAATATTCGCAAGATAGGAACCCCATGAAGCCCACAAAAACATGAAACTAGCATTATTATGGGAGACTTCAACTACAAAGTTGGTTCTGAAAGCACACAAAATATAACCGAAAAGTATGAACTTGTAGACAGGATAGAAAGGCGACACAGATTAATACAGTTCTGACTTCCAATTATCATTACGTCAGGTTGTTCCATAGCTCCTCTTCTGTTTCTTTCTCTCAACTCTTTGTCTATTTCCTTCTGGTTGCCATTTTAATATCGCCTTTGGTATTCGTTGTTCATCCATGCTCTGTATATGTGAGAACCAGATAGGTTGTGTTGTTGTTCAGTCATCCGTGATTGTTTATTTGATTCCCATTATTTCTCTAGTACGTTCGTTGGTAATCCTGTCTCTTCTCGATCTTCCTTCTGATCTTCTCCAAAAATCCATTTCTGATAGATGTGCCAAGAAGAGAAACGCATTATAGCAAATACTTTGTTTTAGCAACTTAAAAGACGACGATATACCTGGAAATCTCCAGCTGATCAAAAAAGAAAGATAGTTAGTCAAATTGACAACATTATCATTAATTGGAGGTTTAGAAACAGTATTACTTTTGCAAAATCATATCCAAGTGCAGACACAGCTCCTTCAACTCAGAAGAAACCTAATACTCGTCTCCTAGAAATTCTGTAATAGCAGATATTTTGAAAATCAGATAAATCGTGAGATTAATAAACAGCTAGAAAAACACCAAACCTAGTAGTCCAGAAAGCCACTGCGCATCCGCTAGGAAAATATTCTGATTCGGATTTTTTGCACAATCTTACTCAAAAAGGACTCCTTTTAACAATATTGCCATGTTGCCAGGACCAAAAGATGGTCAAAAATTTTTTAAACGTTTTTTTTGTTTTTTTCCTAAAATTATGTTTTTTTGCATGGAAAAAAGTTTTTTTTAGGGTTTTTGGATCATTCCAAACAGAAAAGGTCTTTAGTGACTTTTCTCTAAAATTGATAGTGTTTTACATATAAACGATTAAAATTTGAAAAATTGCGAAATCGGCCATTTTTAACCCTCAAAAACTAGGTGAAAAACTGAAAATTTTAATGTTGCCGAGGTAAGTAGATATTATTTAAACATCGATTGATGAAATCCCGAAGAGTTTTTTGCAATACAATATTCAAAACTCCTTTGTTTTTTAATTGCTAATCAAGCGTGCGCGACACTATTTTCCACCGACAGTATGGTGCAAATGAAAGGAATAAATTCGTTATTTCGTAAACCGGTGACTTTAAGGAAAAATCCCGAAACAGGTCGATTTTTATTTTTAAGTTATGATATTGTGGCATATATGGTATACTAGTAACGTCATCCATCTGGACGTGATGACGTGATCGATGATTTTTTTAAATGATAATAGGGGTCGTGTGCTAGTTCATTTGAAAGGTTCTTCAAATCTCTATTCAGTAATATAAACATTTACATAATTATTAATACAGGGTGTCCAAAAAAATTTTAATAAATTAAATTATTTGACCAAGAAGAAGTAGAAGGACACCCTGTATAAATAATTATGTAAATGTTTACATTACTGAATAGACAATTGAAGAACCTTTCAAATGAGCTACCACACGACCCCTATTCTCATTTAAAAAATCATCGATTACGTTATCACGCCCAGACGGATGACGTCACTAGTATACCATATATGCCACAATATCATAACTTAAAAATAGAAATCGACCTGTTTCGGAATTTTTTCTTAAAGTCGCCAGTTTACGAAATAACGAATTTATTCCTTTCATTTGCACCATACTGTCGGTGGAAAATAGTGTCGCGCACGCTTGATTAGCAATTAAAAAACAAAGGAGTTTTGAATATTGTATTGCAAAAAACTCTTCATCAATCGATGTTTAAAGAATATCTACCTACCTTGGCAACATTCAAATTTTCAGTGTTTCACATAGTTCTTGAGGGTTAAAAATGGCCGATTTCGCAATTTTTCAATTTTTAATCGCTTATATGTCAAAAACTATCATTTTTAGAGAAAAGGCACTGAAGACCTTTTCTGTTTGGAATGATCCAAAAAACCTAAAAAAACTTTTTTCCATACAAAAAAAAAATAAGTTTAGGAAAAAAACAAAAAAAAAACGTTTAAAAAATTTGTGACCACCTTTTGGTCCTGGCAACATGCGAATTTGTTAAAAGGAGTCCTTTTTGAGTAAGATTGTGCAAAAAATCCGAATCAGAATATTTTTCCTAGCGGATGCGAAGTGGCTTTCTGGACTATAAGTATAATGAATTCCGCCATAGTCAGCATAGCAAAAACAAAGTTTTGAAACTAAAAAAAAACCCAATAATGAAAATGATCGGACGACCGATTAAATACTAAACCTTATCAACAAAGAAGTAAGTGAAAAAAATCAACAAAGAAGTAAGTAAGACGAGACTCAATATGGAGAAACATATTGAGAAACAAGATACGAAGTTAAGCTAATTTTGTCACAAAAGAGGTCTATATGGAACAAAGATGTCGTGAAATGGAAGAACTACAACGAAACAAAGAAAATACGATGAGTTTAATGTACAAAAAAATGTTTTCTTCTTCTTTTTCGAAACTCCTTATGCGCCTCAGGGAAGTCGGAGGTTTTATTTATCCTCTATCTATCTCTTCCATTTCTTGCAGTCCGTTGCTATCTCTTTTATTTTTTGGTACGTTTTCCTTTTTCCTGTCCAATTTCTATAATCTGATCGACTCATCTTTTCCTTGGCTTCTCGTTCCTTATTTTTCCATATCTTTTTGACTCCTCACCTGCTTTGGTAGTATTTCCTGGTCCATTCTGTTAATGTGTCTATACCATTTTAATTTCCTTCTTTGTCGACCTTTATTTTCGTTATTATCGATTCCTGTTTCAGTCTTTGTCTAATATTTTCATTTCTTATTCGGTTCAATTTCGTTTTTCCTGCTATTTTTCTCAACTGCTTTATCTCCGCTGCGTTTGTTGTCCTGTATATTTTTACATTACTTACCCATGTCTCACTTGACAAAAAAAATTAACTACACTTAGAGAAAAAGAACTCATCACTTCATAAAAAATTCCAAAAGTAAACTAATTCTCGAATTGGATGAAAAAAAAAAGTAAAATGGTCTAATAAACGAGCTCTTTCTGGATATGAGGCGACTATATTTAACACCGAAAAGTATACGAATACTGGTCCTAGTATTTTAAAAGCGAATGCAGAGAAACACATCAAACAAAGCAAAAATGGGAAATATCTAGGCCCTGATCAAATACCATTGGACTGGCTCAAACTTCTAGATGACAACAATGTCTCAGAATTAACATTTCTAACAATTATTACTACATAAATAAGAAACTGGAATAATGCCACAAATAGGTATGGTATGGTTGGAGCATACATTTACCCCACTCCCAAAAAAACCTAATACATCATCATGTAAAGACTTTAGACTAATTGGTCTCATGAGCCACTCTCTCAAACTGTGTCTCATGATAATTCTCTCTTTTTCTTTGGGAAGGGAAGCTTTGTTCTCAATGCTAACATTATTTTAAAGCTCATGGGAACAATAGAAAAAAATTTACGTCTGCTTTATAGATTTTGAAAAGGCGTTTGATAGAGTCCAACATGATAGGCTGTTTGAGTATCTAAAAATGATTGGACTATTTGATAAAGATCTGAGATTTTTGAGAAGACCAAATGAAGCCGTCCATCTAGCACATCATAGCGACCAATGGAGATAGGAAGCTAACAATATTTAGAGTGTCACACGCTCTTACAAAGGCTCATCCAATGAGGAGGAGGATCAACTATAAAGTACATTTTTAATTAAGCCACATTCGAATCATTGTATTCGAGATTTCTTCTGGATTATATTTAAATTTCTGTAGCAGTAGGTGATCGTAGTGACTCGAAAACTATTTGACGCTAGGTTGATAAAGATAATAAATATAATTAAGTCTGTTCTTAACTTTTAATTATTAACCATTTGAATGAAAACTTATTGTTACATTGGTTTTTGGATCCATTAATATCTAGTTTTCATTAATCTTAAATTGCTGATCTACTGTTTTCCATTTAAGTATTTAATATTAACATAAGTAATTGTAACTATGCCCAATATGTACTTCTGTTAAACCAATAAATCTAGGTCTAATTTCGTTCGAGCCTGTTGTTTTTTTAAATATCCCCTTGAGAATTCCGTAAAAAGTGCCGCCACTGTCGGTTTCACGTACACAGCGAAATAGCCAAGAAACACATGTTTTGTTGGGCATTAGCCCGTGTAACACGGTGTCTCACGACGGGGAGCCAGCTAGTCTCTTGCACATCTAAGAGACACATCTGGGCCCCATAGGGTGCCCCATTACAACTCATAAGATACCACTCGAATAGAGATGAGGACAAATTGCGTACATGAACAAATGAGGTCTGCTTTTATGGTGGAGATTACTGGAAAAATTCCCGGAATGTTTTTGTAAGGATTTGCATAATTCGAGAGTTACAACGGGAATCTGTGCTTAAAATAAATAAAAAAACAGAACAACTACTTTGACAAATGACTACGAAATGCATAAAAATATTAAAACGAATTTAATAAAAATATTAAATAAATTATGAAACCTGCTTGAAATAGAGATAAAATAGTATTGGATGAGTTTTCTGGCAGGGATACAAAACGGTTAATAATAAAGAGAGAAATGGACCAAAGTCAAAAATAAATTCTGACACCAACCAAATACAAAAAGGAACAATTACTGACGGAGGAAATTTTAAATTTAATAGAAGAAAGAGGTCAACATAAATACAAAGATAATCAGATGTATAAAAAAGTGGATAAACAAATAAAATAGAAAATTAAGCAAGCGAAAGAATAACTAATAGACCAGGGCGCATCTGTAAAAATATTAGTACACTAGGACGTTGAGAGGGGACTCAAATTTTTTTGCAGAAATTTCTTGAAAATAACTCAAATAATAATATTTGAGTTATCCTCCCTCTTAAAAAGGTCCGGAACATTGTTTAAATAATCAAAATGTCAAAAAATGAAGGAAAAATTCGATATTTTTTTTCGTTTTTTGATTATAACTTTAAAAGTATTCATTTCCGAGAAAAGTTGTACTAACATAAAAGTTGCGTAATTAAATTTCCTACAATAGAGTTGGCTAAATATTTAAAAAATAGTCACCCTTGTTGCAAAATAGCAATAATTGCGAAAAACCATACAAAAACAAGTATTCGCATTTTACGTTTTTCAACCATTTATGCTACACTTAGGACCATATATAATATAATAAATATAATCATATTTCACCCAGAAAAACTTTACGATACAGTAAAACAATAATATAAATTTTATTAAGATCGGGTCAATAGATTTTGCAAAATAAATTTTGCAATCCAGTTTTTGCAAAAAAATTCATTTTTTCAAAATGTTACAGGACTAAAAATAAAGCAGATAGCAAGTTGAAATTTTTTTTGCTTATAGCAGTGTACTGTACCTTTAATTTACAATTTGTAAAATTAAAATTGATTAACTAACACGGTGTCAAGAATTTTTTTAAATAAACATTAATTATTGGTGCTACGCGCAGGACAGCGGATAGTTTGCTCTGATTGGGCATTCCAATGACCTTTGATAATGATTGATACATTTTAATTTTTATTACATTTCGATATAAATAAATAAATTTGTTTATTGCAAAATAAAAACACATACTCTATCCTTTGAAATAATACTTTTTTTAGCAAAAACTTTCTTTGTTCATATATTTTAACGTAGAGAATAAAAGTTTATTATTTTTAAACATATGTAATTGTTTAAACAATATTTCACAAACAATAATAAAATTAGTTTGATTTTTGTGGAATTAAAATATTAAAATACAACAAAATATAGAGTAAGAAAATAATATATTAGATAAAGATTGGAAGAAATTTTGGTGGAAACCAACTTGTGTGAATCGGACACGGCTGTCCTGCGCGTAGCACCAAAAATTAATGTTTATTTAAAAAATTTCCTGACGCCGTGGTAATTAATCGATTTTAATTTTGCAAATTGCAAATGGAATGTACAGTACACTTCTATAAGAAAACAAAAATTCAACTTGCTATCTGCTTTATTTTAAGTCCAGCAACATTTTAAAAAAATTAATTTTTTTTGCGAAAACTGGATTGCAAAATTTATTTTGCAAAATGTAATTAACCGATCTTAATGAAATTTACAGTGTTTATTAACTGTGTCATAAGGTTTTTCTGGGTCAAATATGAAGGTCCAAAGTATAGCATAAATGGTTGAAAAACGTAAAATGCGAATACTTGTTTTTGTATGTTTTTTTCGCAATTATTGCTATTTTCCAACAAGGGTGACTATATTTTAAATTTTTAACCAATTCTATATTATAGGAAATTTAATTACGCAACTTTTATGTCAGTACAACTTTTCTCAGAAATGAACAGTTTCAAAGTTATAATCAAAAAACCAATAAAGAAATCGAATTTTTCCTTCATATTTTGACATTTTGATTATTTAAACAATGTTCCGGACCATTTTGAGTGGGAGGATAACTCAAATATTATTATTTAAGTTATTCTCAAGCAATTTCTGTAAAAAAATTTGAGTCGCTTCTTAACGTACATTACAAAACAGATGCGCCCTGGACTATAAAAGAACCATGCGCGTAAATAGAAGAATACCAAAAAATATATGATAGTTTTACCATTAAAAGACACTTACACAAACAGACATTCACACAAAAAATTAAATGAAATAACAGAACAATAGAAAAAGAAAACGGGGAATACTGAAGAATACAAATGGGAAACTAAGTTTTAATACCGACGAAAAATTTAAAGAGATGGACAGAGTTGTTCAAAGACAATATAGAACAGAACCGATGGAGGTAGAAGTAGAAGATGGTGTAGTTTTAGAGATATTAAAAGACGAAATTAAAATTGAAATTCTTCTTCTTCACGTGCCATCTCCGCGACGGAGGTTGGCAATCATCATGGCTATTCTGATCTTAGATGCTGCTGCTCTAAACATTTCGGTTGATGTGTATCCGTACCATTCCCTCAAGTTACGCAACCACGAAATTCGTCTCCTTCCTACATATCTCTTGCCCTGGATTTTCCCCTGTATAATCAACTGAAGTATGTTGTATCTCTCATTACGCATAACATGCCCCAGGTACTGCAGCTTTCGTGTCTTGATGGTTTCCAATATTTCCAGTCTTTTGTTGACTCTTCTCATGACTTCGTTGTTTGTTGTATGCTCGGTCCATGATATCTTCAGGATTCTTCTATACACCCACAGTTCAAATGCTTCCAACTTTTTAGTAGTCGATGCGTTAAGAGTCCATGCTTCTATCCCGTAAAACAGAGTCGAGAAAATGTAACACCTTGCCAGCCTAACTCTCAAAATTGAAATTAAAAAACAGTAACTAGTTCACTAGAATAGTTCAGAGCAGCGCAGTGGTAGATAGTGTAAAGATAGGTGATGATGATATCGAACCTTCGATTGGGAGAAATATAAGAACCTTGTTTATACTATAGACTGTAAAGATGTCAACACTTTTTTAAACCAAATAGTAATTGTTTATGAATATTAATTTTGATTTATTACATTGCGAAATAATGGATTTGATTTTACACTTTGGAAAAGACTAAACTCAGTTCTAGAATAAACACATTAACTCATATTTATTATTATTACATACACTAATTGATATTTGATGACATTCAATGAGCAACAGCTAAAATTTCTTCTGAAACAAAGAATGTATATCTAAAATTAATAAACAAGAGTGTTTTGATTTGGCAATGTTATGATTAAAATAATGAGTGCTTTTTTTAGAGGCGTAGAACTATGAAATGGAATAAAACCAAGATGATTTTTTAAAATGGCATGACTTAATTTGAAAAATAATCTTTTGGTATTATATATCATATAATTTAAATATGATTTCTGGCATATGAGCCACGGCTGACTTTGACGTCTCGTAAGTTGAATGTTGTCCTCCAAGTGGTCAATCGGTTTAGACTTATCGGCGTAGACTAGCGACTCTGCATATCCACATAGAAAATATTCTAGCGGTGTTAAATCGCAAAATCTTGGAGGCCGATTTAGGGGTCCGAAACTACACGGTTACCAAACGTTTCCTGTAATAGATCATGTGTGGAATGTTGCAGCGTCTTGTTGAAAACACAGCTCCTGCTCCTGCACATCATGATTAATGATGTGCAGGAGTAATGAAAAAGTTAGTAATCATGGCTTTATGGCGATAACCACAAGGATAAAAACATGCCAAAGATACATGGATGAGCGCGGTGTAGGTCGCTACATCAATATCAAAACAAACCTTCATTTTCTTATGAGATCGCACATACCAAGGATGTGTCACCCGTTCACTCTCGCGACCTTCCATCGCGGTTTATAGCGATATCGATGCCAAAACAGGATACGGAAAGTATCTTCGGTATGTTTTGCCCATCATCGATGTAAACTTCGACCGCGATCGCGACCTACACCTCGCTCATCCATGTATCTTCGGCATGTTTTTACCCTAACTGTAACGTTACTGGCGACTAAACGATGCTGGCCAGCATCGTTTTTGAAGAATTACGGGTCAATGATTCCACCAGCCCATAAAGCACGCCACAGTCAGTCTTCCTGGACAGGATTATCTTCATTCCAAATACGACAGTTTTGTTTGTTGACGTAGCCATTCAACCAAAAGTGAGCTTCATTGCTAGACAAAAGTATTTCATCAATTTTTTTCATTTTTGTTACATATTTCAACATATTTTCGCCTTGTTAGTTCCAGCTTAGTTCAGTATTTCAGCTTAATTTAAGCTAGTATGAAAGTTTTCTTAAATTAAGTTCAGTAAGTCACCCAATATTGGAAAATTATTATTGTGATCGAAAACTTTTTCAATGATATTCAGGAATTATTATAATAAAATACCTTCTTATATGGCTGGAAAACCCGGAACAATCTCATTTATATTTACTCAACTTTATGTTTTACATTTCTGATTCTTAAGCGAGCTCAAACGACTCGTGTACTTGGCGAATAATCGTTACTTGCGTATAATTGCCATGTCGTGTGAGTGGGTTACTAGTACAAATTATTATTAAATTTGTCACTGGCTCCACTCGTTGGTTTTCTATTTGTCGCGTACTTGTCTGCTCGCGTACTTGTAAGTTGTATATATGTTACAGTTCAAGTTGATTATACAGTTGGAGTTGACTTTTCCTAGTTCGAGTCGACTCAAACGGCTGGTTTTAGTAAAAGTTGATTATAAATATAAAATGAAGATTTTCATTCAACATTTACTAGTAAAAGTAGACTCCAACTAGTTAAAGTATAATCTTCCCAATGCCATTTAGTAAAAGTTGATTCACACAAACAACCGATTCTAGAAATTAAATGTTACTGTTAGGTCTGGATCCCGCGTATGAAAAAAAAGTTAATTAATAGCAAGCTTAACATTTGTTAATAGCTTAATGGTGTCTAGTCGGACAAACTTTGATACATGGGAACACTGGAACAGGGAACGTTTTAATTGTGGAACAGGTTAAAAATTTGAAACGGTCAGACCACGAAAACGGCACATGTATTTTGTCCGACAGAACAGACTTAAACTCTCCGAACAGAGATTAAACTCTCATGCAAAAATCAGACTGCTATTTATCACCAAATGGGCGTTTTAATGAGTGGAACCTGTAGAATATGTCAAATGACAGGAATTATGACAGGTGATAAATAGCAGTCTGATTTTTGCACCAGAGTTTAATCTCTGTTCGGAGAGTTTAAGTCTGTTCTGTCGGACAAAATAAATGTGCCGTTTTCGTGGTCTGACCGTTCCAAATTTTTAACCTGTTCCACAATTAAAACTGCCCCTGTTACAGTGTTCCCATATATCAAAGTTTATCCGACTAGACACTCTTAAGCTATTAACAAATTTTCAGCTTGCTATTAATCAACTATTTTTTCATACGCGGGATCCAGACCTAACAGTAACATTTAATTTCTAGAATCGATTGTTTGTGTGAATCAACTTTTACTAAATGGCATTGGGAAGATATTATGTTCAAATCGTGATATTTATAGTCCAGGCTGTATCGTCACTCCCGTTAGGTAAATTATTCCAGTTCGATTTTTTTGCACAAACTTACTCAAAAAGAGGTCCTTATAACGAATCCACAGGGTGTCAGGTGGTACCGTAATCGAAAAATTATTTAAACAATTTTTTTAAAACAAATTCACAAAAAAAATTCACTTCGGACATTTTTTTTACATAATTAATTTGGGTCATTCGGAGCAAAAGAGGTCTGTTGTGATTTTTCTGTAAAATTTATTGTTCTCGAGTTATACGCGATTTAAAATTTGAAAAATGCGAAAATGACCATTTTCAAGGCTTAATAACTCAGTTAAAAATTATTATTATGAAAGTCAGAAAGTCATCAAATCAAATTTTAACGACCCCCTACAAGGTACTGAAGAAATATTTGTCATTATTGTATTACTAAGCTGTTATTTTTAATTATTAACAATGAGCGCTAGGAGCGTATTGAGGCGGCTGTCAATGTGAGTGCGACTGAGATGCACATTGGACGGTCTGAATGGAGGATCTTACTCGCACTCACATTGACGCCCGCCTCAATACGCTTTTAGCGCTCATTGTTGATAATTAAAAATAACAGCTTAGTAATAAAATGATGACAAAAATTTCTTCAGGATCTTGTAGGGGGGGCTTTAAACTTTGATTAGGTGACTTTCTGACTTTCATAATAATAGTTTTTAATTGAGTTATTAAGCCTTAAAAATGGTCATTTCGCATTTTTCAAATTTTAAATCACGTATAACTCGAAAACTATCAATTTTAGAGAAAAATCACAAGAGAATGACCAAAATAATTTAAAAAAATTTGTCCGGAGTGAAATACTTAGTTATTTATAAAACAGTTCGTGAAGTATGCTTTTTGCGCACGCACGCGATGTTTAGAGCACGAGCGAGCCGAGTGCTATACATCGCCTAAGTGCGCAAAAAGTACTTCACGCACAGTTTCATACAATATTTTATCTACCAAAAAACATATAAAAAAACTGCAACTCTTCGTCACTAAAATACATTCCTATTTTACAATTTTTTAGAACTTTGACATTTAAAAATTCAACTTCTGTCAAACCACAAAACTGTCAAAACTTTTTTTGTAATTTATTGCTCACATGTCATCACCATGACAAGACGAAAGTTAAGGATATTTGATTATATGAAAGTGTGCTAAAAAACAGTGCGAAAAAGTAAATCCCATTTAAAATACATTATTACTTCAGGCACACTTTAAACCCTTCATGTACTGCTATCTATATTTACAATTTTCATACAATAAAAACTTATACATAATAAGAGGTAGAGTAGATAAGAATTATTTTTGTGAATTTGGTTAACAAAAATTGGTTAAACAATTTTTCGACCGCGGTACCGCCTGACACTGTGTATTTGTTATAAGAATGTATTTGTTTGAGTAAGTTTGTGCAAAAAAATCGAATCAGAATAATTTACCTAACGGGGGCGACGTTAAAGCCTGGACTAATAAGTAGTTGAAACGGTCAAAACAAAGAGACGCACACTCATCAAAAATGCACCTGAGATTATACTCGTATAAATTGTATAATCTACTTTTACTAACAAGAGTTAGGAAGAGTCAACTTCAACTAGTAAAAGTTCTTAAATTTTTCAAATCAACTTTTACTTCTCGTTTCAGTTGGAGTTGACTCGAACTAGGAAAAGTCAACTCTAACTGAGAATCAACTTGAACTGTAACGTATACACGTCGCGTGGGCGTCCTGCTTGCCATCGCAATCACAAAACTTGTACCTATACTTGACAAGTAGGCAAATAATTGTGTATTTGCAAAGTACACGAGTAGTTTGAGGTCGTCTTAACTTATGATGTTTGATAGAATAGAATATAATAGAAATATGCTTTATTGTCATGAAAAATTGTACAATTTTATCGACAAAGCTTATAAAAAGTCAACAAAACAAACCAATAACAATTCAATTTAGTAAAATTACATACATCGTCAAATATAATTAAAATAATATAGTCCAGAAAGCCACTGCGCAGGAAAAATATTCTAAAGTCCGCTAGGAAAAATATTCTAATTCGGATTTTTTGCACAATCTTACTCAAAAAGGACCCCTTTTAACAAATTTGCATGTTGCCAGGACCAAAAGTTGGTCAAAAATTTTTTAAATGTTTTTTTTTGTTTTTTTCCTAAAATTATTTTTTTTACATGGAACAAAATTTTTTTAGGTTTTTTGGATCATTCCAAACAGAAAAGGTCTTTAATGACTTTTTTCTAAAGTCGATAGTTTTTGACATATAAGCAATTAAAAATTGAAAAATTGCCAAATCGGTCATTTTTAACCCTCAAAAACTATGTGAAAACCTGAAAATTTGAATATTACCAAGGTAAGTACATATTCTTTAAACATCGATTGATGAAATGACGAAGAGTTTTTTGCAATGCAATATTCAAAATTCCTTTGTTTTTTAATTGCTAATCAAGCGTGCGCGACACTATTTTCCACCGTTGCATTTGTATACAGTTATGGTGCAAATGAAAACAATAAATTAGTTATTTCGTAAACCGGCAACTTTAAGGAAAAATCCCGAAACAGGTCGATTTTTATTTTTAAGTTATGATATTGTGGCGTATATGGTATACTAGTGACGTCATCCATCTGGGCGTGATGACGTAATCGATGATTTTTTTAAATAAGAATAGGGGTCGTGTGCTAGCTCATTTGAAAGGTTCTTCAATTCTCTATTCAGTAATATAAACATTTACATAATTATTTATACGGGGTGTCCAATAATTTAATTTTTTGTCAATTTGTCAAATAATTTAATTTAATAAAAAATTTTTGGACACCCTGTATAAATAATTATGTAAATGTTTATATTACTGAATAGAGAATTGAAAAACCTTTCAAATGAGTTATCACGTGACCCCTATTCTCATTTAAAAAAATCATCGATTACGTCATCACGCCCAGATGGATGACGTCACTAGTGTACCATATATATGCCACAATATGGTGATTTAAAAATAAAGATCGACCTGTTTCGGGATTTTTCTTTAAAGTTGCCGGTTTACGAAATAACTAATTTATTTCTTTCATTTGCACCATACTGTATACACATGCAACGGTGGAAAATAGTGTCGCGCACGCCTGATTAGCAATTAAAAAACAAAGGAGTTTTGAATATTGTATTGCAAAAACCTCTTCGGCATTTCATCAATCGATGTTTAAAGAATATGTACTTACCTTGGCAACATTCAAATTATTTTCAGTTTTTCACATAGTTTTTGAGGGCTAAACACTGCCGATTTGGCAATTTTGGCCGAAAGTGGGGACTTTCCATTTTTAATTGTATTTTCCATTTCCAACAATCGTTTTTGTAGATTATAGCGCCATCTATGCATAACTCGAAAATATGTCTCGAATAAAATTTGCGTTCAACCCCTTTTAACTACAGCCCTTCAATAATAAGGACTTTGAACCGATGAAACTTACAGATTATATAAACAATATATACACGAGTTAAGAAAGTTGTGAAGTCGTAACGATTAAGTTCAATTAAGATACTAATTAGGGGGTGACTTTCTCGATTTTTTTACCAAAACCAAAAGGGACTAACTTTATTTTGAGCGTAACTTGTTTAATTTTGATGCTAGAAATTTTTTTATAAAACAAAAATGAAGCTTTTTTAAACACTTTAAATAAGTTGTAATGAGTTTTTCCCGAAATGTGCTTCATTTTTATTTATTTCACATTAACGTATTCCATTTGGAATTTGACGAATATGAACCTATTTTTCATTAGCTATAACTCTGCTTCTACTAGGTGTAGAGACGTGAGATATACACCATTTTTTCTTTAATTTTACAGGCTATATTTTTGCTAAGAATGTTTTTCGACAAAATACTTACTATTTGAGTTATTTGCGAAAAACCGTCTAAAAGCGTGGTTATTTTGTTGAAAAAATGAACATATTCACTGCCAAATAACTCGAAAAGTATTGACTTAGTGAAAAAACTCTATAGGACAAAAGTTACTTAAAATTAGCCAGTTTATCTATTTTCTGACTTTCTTTGGACGAATATTTTTTCACCCCCAAGAGGGATGAAAACCACCCCCAGGGCAAAAGCACATATCGGCACAATATCACTTTTTTTCTTTGACTTGTTAGCTATGTGTATGCCAAATTTCGTGTCAATCCAAGCGTTTCTTTAAAATTTAGAGGTTTTGAAATATTTTACCGTTAAAGAACGGACTAAAATATATACTGTTTTGCATGTACTTAACTTACCTTATCTTAATCTGACGATTTCGAGTTTTTCTAAGGATAAATTTTTTGTTCGGCCCCACCTCAACGAACTTCCCTGTTTTTAGAGCCAATATATGGTAGAGGTACATCTACAGGGTACCAGGTTTCTTCCCACATGATAATCTGACGCGTTCGAGTAACTGCAAAAATCCCCGCTTGGGCTCCCCTACCATAAATGTGTCTACACTTTTTACAATTTTGTCCGTGCAAGAGTGTTGTAACTTTGAAATTCTAATATGTGTATTGATTAACAATTTTCTCCGTGCAAAAGTGTTGTAACTTTAAAATTCCTAATTTTTTTAGCATTAATATTAGTTTATTTAAATTTCTATTTTTGGCTAATGTAATATAGGCTGAAGTTTTTCTAAGGATAGATTTTTTTCGGCCCCCCAGAACTACCCTGCATTAAGAGTCAATATATGGTAGAGGTACATTTTCAGGGTACAAGGTTTCTCCCCATATGCTTAACTGACGCGCTCGAGTAACTGCAAAAATTCCCGCTTGGGCTCCCCTACCACTAGTAATTAATAAGTTTAAAAGTTGAGCTGCTGCATATGACACCCAAATGTAGATAAAAAATAATAATAAAAATACTATATACTATTTGTGCAAAGAGTACTGTAATTTCTTAGTTATTGATTAAGAAAATCTTCTAGTGGTCTTTCTTATGGTCTTTCAGATAGGTAGGCTTTTGTCAGTTTATGGAGTTTGGGGAAAAATGCTGCAGATTTAAGTTGTAGAGGGAGATGGTTGTAAAGTTTTTTTGCTGAATATAATATAGATTTCTTTACTAACTCAGAGGACGGGGTCGGTAAATAGACGTCAAAGGTAGAATTTCTTGTGAATTGGTCATGATTAGGTCTTGGTGGAAAGACATGTAGATGTTTACGAGTTAGGAGCGTCATTTGAAATTTTGCTAGGGGGGGGGGCAAACATTATATATACAATACATTCTATGATTAATTATTTATATGGGAAATAAGCCACAATTAAAATGAAAAAAATAATTTTATTAACGTTTCGACGCCCAAATCGGGTGCCGTTGTCAAAATACAAAATATTACTAAAATAAACAAAAGTGTTGTTGCTAAGCAAAAAAATTCTTCTAATAAATTTATTTAATCTCACTCATTTATATTGGCAATTCAGACATATATTATACATTTTAAAGTAGAAGACTTTAAAATGATATTGCCAATATTTATGAGTTGCGTTCCTGGGACGACTTACTGAAAGATAGTTCATTCGATTACATGAAATCAACCCCAACTCAAGAATATCCGTCATAAAAAATTATAGCATGTGATCTGTCTTTAAAAAAGACAACCAAATGCAACGACAGTAAAATTCTCGCGTTAGAGACTTCATAGTAAATCACAAGGGAAAACCAGGAAAAAACCTTGTGATACTATCCCGACATCGTAAGTATTTGGTCTTACATTAATTTACTCTCAAAAAATAATACCAAATTCTGACTTGTAACATGTTTAAATTATAAATAATATTAATAATACTCGATATATAAGTAATACTAAAATATAAAATATGTACTAGCTCGATATTATTGACTTACTAATCTTGGTATTTTCTTTCTATTGACTTCCTCTTTCAGTATGGGTAACCACATCCTACTGCATTCTACCGAGGAATTTGCGACACAATTGGTTTCATTTAGCATAATTAGAGCCGCTTCTTTGATTTTTCTCTTTTTACTATCTGATTCTTTCAGGACTATACTTGAATCTCTCCACTGAACTCTATGTTCATTATCCCATGCGTGTTGACATATTTGAGATCTCTCAAATTCTCTATTTTTAATATAAGATTGATGTTCACTTATTCTAACGTCTAATGGTCTTGATGTCTCACCTAAATAAAATTGTTCGCATTCACAAGGTATTTTATAAATGCAATTCTTTGTTCTTTCTTGATCATTGTTAGGTTTAGTTTTAGATAGAATAGATCTCAATGTGTTTGTTGTTTTGAATGTTGTTGAAATGTTGAATTTATTTCCTATTGTTTTAAGTTTCTCGGATAGTCCTTTTATATATGGTATTGATATTTTCCTCGTATTATTTCTGGTGAATGTTGTAGGATATAAACGTTAATAAATAGTATATTGCGCAACAAGTGCAGAAAGGTACTAATTTCTCACGAGTTTGAAAAGTTGCGGTACGAGCGCAAGCGAGTGCCGCAATTCAAACGAGTGAGAAATTACCTTTCTGCACGTGTTTCACACTATACTTTTTCTACAAGCACAGTTTTTCCTAAAAATAAAAATCACAATTTCCAAACGACGATTAATTATAATAGGTACCTATGTGATAAATTTTAAACTGTATTTAATTAATACCTACTAATCAATTTAAATTCCTTATACCTAAATAAATTGCACAGAAATCAGTTAAAAAATTAATGCACTGCCTTAATTTGTTTAAATTTAAACAATTATTACACATTATTGCCATTATATTTATGCAGTCACGTTTTTACACAAAACCTACTTCATTCGACGTCTCTTGCACAGGTTGCTAAATCCTTATTGGTTATTTGATAATTATAAAATGTTTAATAAGAATAAAATTGTAAAATAAAACAGTTGTAATATCCATAATTTAGTTTCTATGCTATAGTTAAATATAATAATTGTCTTATAGGTTATATATTTGTCTAAAGTTTAACCACGGATGTAAACAGAATATAACGTTACTCAGAATGCGGTAGTCCACGGATTTAAACAGAATATAACGTTACTCAGAATGAGGTAGTCAACTGTGCAGAAAAGAACTTTGCGGCACAGAAACGTCACTTTGCGGCACAGAAACGTCACTTTTCTGCACACTAGTGTCAAATATCTTATACTGTGAGAAAATATCAAGTTTGCTAACATAAAACCGTGCAGAAAAGTGCACTTTGAATAGTGGTTGTAGAAAAATTATTTTTTCATTTTAATTGTGGTTTATTTCCCATATAAATAATTAATCATAAAAATGCCACAAGGAAATAGCTTCAGAAATACATTCTATATGTAAACATAATACAAAATTTATCTATTTTTTGTAAATTTCAGTAATTTTCAGGGTCAGGGGGGGGGCAAATGCCCCCCTGGCCCTATCAAATGACGCCCCTGGAGTTAAGCAAAAGTTTCTAAAATATACAAAGATGGAAGGGTTAAAATTCGTGATCTTTAAAGGATTCTGCAATGTGTTGTTCTTCTGAGGACAAACAGATATCTTATTGCTCTTTTTTGTAATTTGAAAATAACATCGAATTGTACCAGAACCCCAAAAAGGAAGACCATAACGAAGACGTGACTCGAACAAAGAAAAATATATTATTTTGGAAGATGCTAAATTGAGTTCATTCGAAAAGATCTTATAGACATAGCAAGCTGAAGATAGTTTCTTCCTTAACAAATCGATATGGAGGGACCATTTAAGGTTGCTGTCTAAAAAAATACCAATAAATTTTACAGAATCAATGTTACTGATCTGGCTGTTATTAAGATGTAAGGGTTGAAGAGCTCCTTTATAAGAGAATGCTACTGTTTTTTCTACGTTAAACGAGAGTAGATTAGAGTCAGACCAGGTTTTTATTGTAAGTAGATCAGAAGTTATAGTCTAAGAGCTAGTGAACCCTCCGACTAACGGTCGTCCTGTAAGGCTAGAAATTTTTCTAGTGATAATTCATAGCACACCAAGGCTAAAAACCATGACCTGGCAGGCCTCAGCGGTGCACGTGTATCTACCAGGTGAATCGAAAAGTGCAAATTTAGGGGGTAAAATAAACTTTCTCCTGTAAGGTTTAAATTTAAGTATGTGTTTGAGTAAGTCATTTAGAAGAAATGTGTAAAATGACAGGCGATTCTGAAGAGCATAAGACCTTGCCAGGCGAGGGGAAAGATAAGGGGTGTTTCCTAAAATTATTCTTTTTGCATCGAACAATTTTTTTTAGGTTTTTTGAATCATTCCAAACAGAAAACGTCTTTAGTGATTTTTCTCTTAAGTTAATAGTTTTTGTTATATAAGCGATTGAAAATTTTGAAAATTGCGAAATCGGCCACTTTTAACCCTAAATCGGACATTTATCTAAAAATTTCAATGTTGCCAAGGTATGGTAGATATTCTTTAAACATTCATTGATGAAATCCCGAAGAGGTATTTGCAATAAAATATCGAAAACCCCTTTGCTTTTTTAATTGCTAATCAAGCGGACGCGTCACTGTAGTATAAGTGAGGACGTTTGAGTTTGCATAAATTCATTATCTTAAGAATGGGCAAATTTCAAGAGAAATTCTCAGACAGGTCGATTTTTATTTTTGGATTAAGACTTTTTGGCATATATATAATACTAGTGACGTCATCCATCTGGGCGTGATGACGTAATCGATGATTTTTTTAAATAAGAGTAGGGGTTGTGTTATAGCTCATTTGAAAGGTTATTTAATTCTCTATTCACTAATATAAACATTAACATAATTATTTATACAGGGTGTACAAAAAAAATTTTTTTTATTAAATTAACTTTGATTAAATTTGACAAATTAAAGAAAATTTTTTTTGTACACCCTGTATAAATAATTATGTTAATGTTTATATTACTGTATAGAGAATTAAATAACCTTTCAAATGAGCTATCACACAACTCCTACTCTTATTTAAAAAAATCATCGATTACGTCATCACGCCCAGATGCATGACGTCACTAGTATTATATATATGCCAAAAAGTCTTAATCCAAAAATAAAAATCGACCTGTCTGAGAATTTCTCTTGAAATTTGCCCATTCTTAAGATAATGAATTTATGCAAACTCAAACGTCCTCACTTATACTACAGTGACGCGTCCGCTTGATTAGCAATTAAAACAGCAAAGGTGTTTTCGATATTTTATTGCAAATACCTCTTCGGGATTTCATCAATCAATGTTTAAAGAATATCTACCATACCTTGGCAACATTGAAATTTTTAGATAAATGTCCGATTTAGGGTTAAAAGTGGCCGATTTCGCAATTTTCAAAATTTTCAATCGCTTATATAACAAAAACTATTAACTTAAGAGAAAAATCACTAAAGACGTTTTCTGTTTGGAATGATTCAAAAAACCTAAAAAAAAATTGTTCGATGCAAAAAGAATAATTTTAGGAAACACCCCTTATCTTTCCCCTCGCCTGGCAAGGTCTTATGCTCTTCAGAATCGCCTGTCATTGTACACATTTCTTCTAAATGACTTACTCAAACACATACTTAAATTTAAACCTTACAGGAGAAAGTTTGTTTTACCCCCTAAATTTGCACTTTTCGATTCACCTGGTAGATACACGTGCACCGCTGAAGCCTGCCAGGTCATGGTTTTTAGCCTTGGTGTGCTATGAATTATCACTAGAAAAATTTCTAGCCTTACAGGACGACCGTTAGTCGGAAGGTTCACTAGCTCTTAGACTATTATAGTAGCATGAAGAGTTGCAATATCTGAGTTGCTATAAGTGATAGTGGTATCATCAGCAAAAAGTAAGATGAATTCCGATGTTTGTTGAAGTTTATCAGACATTTTTGAAATGTTCATAGTTAAATTTTGCTTTTAGTCAATTTTAAATGGGAAATAAATTAAAAATAAAAGAAAAAGTTTTAGGATCGTCATGAAGAAGAAGTTTGTCATTAATTATATCGTACTTTTCCAGTATTTAGCGCGGAATTGCAGCGAACAAATCGTGGCGAAGCAGCAATCATTTCTCAAAGTGACAGCACTCGCTCCGCGTACTAATATTTATGTTGGCAGTCGTGATTGTACGAATTCTGGCCGATGCATATTTTCTTTGATGTCGATACCACTAATGAGAGCAGATATTTTCTTCGATTTGTCTTCCTCAATTAATTTCGCCGATAGGAAAGTAGTTCGAGGGTGAAATATACAGCTGGTTCGGGCTAATTTTGCTTTTACTGACAGGGATACCTCATGTTACAGATAAAAATTAAGTTATTTTTAAGTGCTCGAGATAGCGGTCGTCATAATTTCTCGAGTACGAGGATTCTGGTCGTCTGGTTTTAACTAGAGTGTTGCAGCAAATTCTATTTTCATTATTTGTAGCATTAATGGGACTCTTAATTTCTAAATTGAATAAAAAAGACAATTTTAAGCATTTTTAAAGAAAAAACTATTTCATTTAGGGGTATAATTTTTTCCATACACTAAGAAGGTTTTGAGGTAGGTACATATAGAAAAAAAAAGTGGCTCTTTTATTTGTTTTTTATCACTGCAGAGGGCGACTTCCAAAATATGCATTTTAATTTGGGAGACACCTTTCAACCTTCTTTTAACAATTTTTTTAAAAATTACAATGGGATTCAATTTGCGAGACTTAAAAAAAATTAATTTTTTTTACTATTTTTATCGCTTTATTACAAGGTTTTATAAACAGTTCGAAAAACGTCTGTCATGTATTTAAAACTTCGTTTTTTCCTCCAATTAGCGATTCCTGGTGCATATTAGGCGCCCTCAGTGCCCAGTAAAAGATGTAAATGGTCGGTCAAAGCTTCTTCTTCTTCTTCTTCTTCTTCTTCTTCTTCTTCTTCTTCTTCTTCTTCTTCTTCTTTTTCTTTTTCTTTTTCTTCTTCTTCTTCTTCTTTTTCTTCTTCTTCTTCTTCTTCTTCTTCTTCTTCTTCTTCTTCTTCTTCTTCTTCTTCTTCTTTTCTTATTCTTCTTCTTCTTCTTCTTCTTCTTCTTCTTCTTCTTCTTCTTCTTCTTCTTCTTCTTCTTCTTCTTCTTCTTCTTCTTCTTCTTCTTCTTCTTCTTCTTCTTCTTCTTCTTCTTCTTCTTCTTCTTCTTCTTCTTCTTCTTCTTCTTCTTCTTCTTCTTCTTCTTCTTCTTCTTCTTCTTCTTCTTCTTCTTCTTCTTCTTCTTCTTCTTCTTCTTCTTCTTCTTCTTCTTCTTCTTCTTCTTCTTCTTCTTCTTCTTCTTCTTCTTCTTCTTCTTCTTCTTCTTCTTCTTCTTCTTCTTCTTCTTCTTCTTCTTCTTCCTTCTTGTATGTAGGCTTTAAAGCCTGTTTCTTCTTCAATATTAGTTTACTAAATTGTTTAAGTTATCGCACCATCTTTTTCTTGGTCTGTCAATACTTATTCGTCCATTTGGTGACTTATCTGGTGCTATTCGTATAATTCTATCCTCTGCCATTCTACTAATGTGTTCCACTCCTGTTTCCGTTTTGTCACCCATCCCTTTATGTCTTCTACATTGCATGATCTTCTTATGTTTTCGCTTCTCTCCCTATCCAACAGATTTTTCCCTGATATTCGTCGGAGTATTTTCATCTCTGTTGTTTCTAGTAGTCGTCTCGTTTTAGATGTATCAGGGCCCTGATTCTAAATCAAATTTCGACACTAAACAAGTCGCTTTCAATATGGCGACGGTTGAAATGCGATTGTGCGAGCCTTGTGGATTTTAGTTGAACTAACGAAGTGACGTCATGAAATAGCGACTATCGAAATTAATAGCGACTTTAAAAAGGGTGTTGATATTATAATTTCGACTGTCGAAATTATTTGACACGGAGATGAATGAATGGCCAAAAGCGAGGTTAGGTTTAGTTTAGATGTGTTTTGTTTATTTCTTGCAAGGAAAACTAAAGCAAAAGGTATTATAATATAGCTGGGTTTAATTGAAATTTGCTTGTTTTGAGGAATTAGATAGAATAGTATTAAATTAGAAATATAATAATTGAGAATGTCCACAACATGAATCATCAACTCAATGAAAGATGTAAGGTAATAATCTGGGAAAATTAGTAAAAAACAAGAAAAATTAATTACCAGCTATTTTATTGCTGGACATGCTGAAATCAAATCTTAAGACTTCCTATATTAGTAATATAGCTGTGCAAAGTCCACAGAAAGTGTGCTATTTTGTTTATAAACAAATTAGCGCTCCGAAATCTTTTTTTATTATTGCTCTATAACTCCGAAAATTTTAACTTTAAACCAAAACACTCACATAAAAATTGACAGTAATTCTGCACATTGATAATTTATTCCAATTTCCTTCGACGGAAATTTTCCTCGGAAAATTCGGGTTTTCCAAACAAAATCTTTAATTTTCAACTAAAATTTGAGGGAAGTAATTATTTATCAATAATTAAATAATTTGGTGACAGTGACATAAATCTTTTTTGTTATAAGTGTCTTGAAGATATGAAAATTTGTATGTACAAAGAGGACCGGAATTAAAAGGTATCTAATGGTTCAAAGATTAAAATCCTGTTGTTTATAACTCTGTCGCAAATGCCGGTCAAATTTGACCGGTTATACCTGGAATCACTCCTCGCAATTCAATTTGTTTTTCTTCGAAAAGGAGACAGAAGCCGTGCCCTTTTCAACAGCGTTAACTTAATTTAATTAAATCTAATATTTTCTGAGGGGTTCTATTTGTTTATAAGCCAAAAAATTGTTTCTTTATAACATTTCTGAGACCGCTCAAATGGTCCAATTTCAATCCTGTAAGGTACGTTGAATAGGTATAGTGCTTTTTTTATACGAAAATCATAGTTATTCTGGTGTATCATAATCTTTCTGGTTATTATTTCGACCGAAATTTTTTAATTAACATTTTAATTATTGCTAAACTATTGGTTAGATTGTCGCCGGTCTCCTGATATACAGAGAGGGGCTAAATTATGGAATAAATTCATTTTCTCTAAAATGGACGATTTTAGAGAAAAATCCCTAAACAGGTCGATTTTTATTTTTAAATTAAATTTCTTGGCATATATTTCAAACTAGTGACGTCATCCATCCGAGAGTGATGACGTAATCGATTATTTTTTTAAATAGGAATAGGGGTTCGTGTTGTAGCTCATTTACAAAGGCGTTCAATTCTCTATTCAGTATTATAAACATTAATATCATTATTTATACAGGGAGGCCAAAAAAATTTTTGAATTAAATTAATTGACGCAAGAAGAAGAATGCATGTAATTTATTTAACTCAAAATACATTCTATTGCTGTCAGAAAATAGAAAAAAATGTTTATTTTGCAAATAAACATTGCTTTTAGCTTAAATTAAATGTTCAAACTGCCAATAGGTAGGAGGGAGGCTGTTTGTGATTTAATTTAAGCGAAAATGAATGCTTATTTGTGAAATAAACCTTTTCTTCTATTTTCTGACAGCAGTACAATGTATTTTGAGTTAAATAAATTACATACATTCTTCTTTTTGCGCCAATTAATTTAATTCAAAAATTTTTTTTGGTAACCCTGTATAAATACCTAATGATAATAATGTTTATATTACTGAATAGAGAATTGAACGCCCTTTCAAATGACCTACCACACGACCCCTATTCCCATTAACAAAATTATCGATTAGGTCATCACGCTCAGATGGATGACGTTACTAGTAAGAAATATATGCCAAAAAATTGTAATTTAAAAATAAAAATCGACCTCTTTCGGGATTTTGCTCCAAAATCGTCCGTTTTAAAGAAATGAATTTATTCCATAATTTAGCCCCTCTGTATATACTATAATAAATCTTTCATGTCATCAATTATTTAATTATCGATAAATAATTAGGTACTTCCCTGAAATTTTAATTGAAAATTGCAGATTTTTTGGGAAAACTCGGATTTTCTGAGTAAAATTTTTGTTGAAGGAAATCGGAAAAAAAAAATAACTTTGTGCAGAACTAAATTACGGTGAATTTTTATTTGAGTGTTTTTGGCTCAAAGGAAAAATTTTAGGAGTTACAGACCACTAATTGAAAAATAAAGAAGATTTAGAAGTGCTAATTTCTTTATAAATAAATTAACACACTTTCTGCGGACTTGTCATACCCCAAATTACTAATAAAGTAACGCATAAATTCGTTATTTCGTAAACTGGTTACTTTAAGGAAAATTCCCGAAACACGTCGATTTTTATTTTTAAATTACGGTTTTTTGGCATATATATCATACTAGTGAAGTCATCCATCTGGGCGTGATGACGTAATCGATGATTTTTTTAAATGAGAATAGGGGTCATATGATAGCTCATTTAAAAGGGTATTCAATTCTCTATCCAAGAATATAAACATTAACATAATTATTTATACAGTGTGTTCAAAAAACATTTTTTAATTAAAATAAGTGAGACAAAAAGAAGAATATAATGTAATTATTTAATTCAAAATACATTTTACTACTGTCAGTAAACAGAAAAAAATTTTATTTGACAAATAAACATTGATTTTCGCTTAAACGAAATGTTCAAACTGCCAAGCGACAGGTGGGTGGCAGCTTTAACATTGAATTTAAGCAAAAAACAATATTTATTTCTCAAATAAACATTTTTTTCCTGTTTTCTGACAACAGTAAAACGTATTTTGAATTAAATAAATTACGTACATTCTTCTTTTTGGTTCAATTATTTTAATTAAAAAAATGTTTTTTGAACACCTTGTATAAATAATTAGGTAAATGTTTATATTAGTGAATAGAGAATTGAATACCCTTTCAAATGAGCTATCACATGACCATTCTCATTTAAAAAAATCATCGATTACGTCATCGCGCCCAGATGGATGACGTCACTAGTATGATATATATGCCAAAAAATCTGAATCTAAAAATAAAAATCGACCCGTTTCAGGATTTTTTATTAATGTCGCTGGTTTACGAAATAATGAATTTATGCGTTACTTTATGGACGCACTGTATATGCAATCTTAAGATTCGATTTTAGCAATAAAATAGCTGGTAAATAATTTTTCCCAAAAATGGCATTTTTTAGATAATTTTCCCAGACTATCAACAAGTTCCAATAAACGGGAGCGCCAACCCAAATTCTGAGCAGTCTCAACATGATAAGGTTAATATCCCCAGTTGTAACTAATATCGAAATGAATAAGAATCGCTATATTCTGCGGCTGTCATGGCGGTGTCGAAATGAAATTGCGACTGTCGAAATGAATTAGAATCAGGGCCCTGGTCTTGTGTCCGCCGTGTATTTCAATATAGGTCTAATTGCTGCTTTATTCTTGCTTTTGTGTCTTGTGTTAGGTGTTTGTTCTTCCAGATTGTGCCATTAAGAGTACTTACTTGCTTTTAAGCTTTGTTGTCGTACTTCCTCTTCAACATCTCCGTAACTGGTTATATCTATTCCCAGATATCTAAACCTTGCTTCCTGCTTTATTATTTTCTCATCAATTTCGATTTTACATCGTAGTGGGTATTTAGATGTTTTCATACGGTCAAAGCTTTTTTCCTTAATTCTGTCCTCTTTTGATGTCTCGCTACTCCTCCTATTGGCTTGAGAAATACGAGCTTGGTCGATATTTTCCGACCATCTTGTTACTATTTCTCCAATTTTTATTAACATAAGGTGCATGCAATGCATATGCATTATTAGATTCGAATTTTTATTGCCGAGAAATTGGGCAATTTCGAACCGTTTTCTGCAGTAAACTGATTGACTTTGAATTTTCTTTATTTTATTTTATTATCCCGGTTATTCATAGTTCTTCGCCTTCCGGTTCCCAGTTTCCAGCTTCGTCGATCGTTCCATCCAGGGTGAAGATTCCTTTCCGACATTGCCTTCTGAATACCGCCTAGCCAGGATTGTTCGGCCTTCCTCTCTTCCTTCTTTCCCTTGGCGTCCATTTCAGAATTTGTTTTGGCAGTCTGTCGTCGTCCATTCTTTCTACATGACTATATCAGACCAGTTGCCTCCTTTGAATTTCGTCTATGATGGTTGACTTGACTCCCATTATATTTCTCATTTGGTTATTTTTTATTCTTTCAAGCCTCGATTTGCTAGCCGAGCTTCTCCAGAAGTCCATTTCCATTGCAAGTAGGCATCGTTCCAGGGATTTAGTAAGTTACCTTTCAATATGCGGTACAGCCGACCGGGATTTAGTTCCGACCAGACAAGCAACAAGCGAAAGTTAAAATTTTTCCACCCCGATCTAAAAAAAGCTGTTAAATTTACGATTAATATCTAGTGATTTAATAATTGAAAACTGATTGTGTTGGGCATTACTCGTTGAGGTTAAATAGCTGTATTGAAGTGTAAGTTCATTTATTTTATTAATGTTATAACTTAGGCTATATTCAAGGTTAGGATATTTGGTGTATGATGGGTTAAAATGATCCCTCTACTGCGGGGTAAAGTGATACTGCTCGAGAGTGGGATCATTTTACCCCGTATCTCATAAAATGTATATTTTTTATTTTTAATCAAATCACAGTCGTTAAAGATTTCTTGTGCCACCGATGCTGATTTTTAACAGAAAACGAATGAAGGCAGAGCTAACACATGGTGTACCTCCAGGTACTGTTTTTACGTGCAATCAGGCGCGGATACAGAGGGGGGTCAACGGGTCCGTAGACCCCTTTATTGTATTTAGTCTATAAGTATTTTTTATTATTTATTATTTTTTTCTGTCAACCAGAGCTCAATTCTTTTGATATCGTAGGTATCTGAGATGACTGAATTTTATCCTTAGAGTAAGCGTGGGTCTTATGGCTAAATCTGGGCAATAAAATATTTGCGGTACGTCTGACCCCCCTATTAAGAATTTCTAGATCCGCGCCTACGTGCAATGATAGTGGATGGATGCGAATAGAAGTTTTTACACAGTGGTTTGATCACTTCCTGTCCTTTGTAAAACCCAGTGAGATTGATCCAGTTCTGCTCATATTAGATGGGCATTTGTCGCATACAATAAATCTTGATGTTATTTTGAAAGCCAGAGTAAATTTTGTGACTATATTATGTCTTTTCCCTCACTGCACACACAAGCTCCAGCCTCTGGATGTTGCAGTTATGGGTCCTATTAGTGCTTATTTAAACCAGGCACTGGAAAAGTCGTTAAATAATTACCCTGGAAGAACGGTTACCGTGTTTTAAATTAGTCAAATATTCTGCGAAGGTTATCTAAAAGCCTGTATACCAGTCAACGGAATTAACGGATTCCGTAAAACAGGAATTTTTCCATATGAACCTGAAGTTTTCCAGGAAAGTGATTCTTTAGCTGCACAACTAACCGATGAGACACTTGAAGAACTACCTCAACCTGATGATCCATTCAGAAATCCAATACCAGGACCTAGTTCGCATCACGCGGAGGAGTTGATTCGAGATGAAGCAAATTTGTCCTTTTCTGTAACACCTCAAGATTGCCATCCGCTTCCAAAAATTAAAGGCAAACGCAACACCACCCAAAGAAAGTCTTATGGAAGTTCAGTTTTAACCAGCACGCCGTATAAAGATGCACTTGAAGATAACATTAAGATGAAAGAAACAAAAGGAAAAAAGAAAAGGGCCATTCAGGTAGCTAAGAAAACAGTGAACAGTGAAGGCGAAGAAACAAAAGATTTCTAGTTCTTCAGATACAGAGGATGATGATCAAAGTGCAATATGTCTATATTGCTCCGAGGAGTATTCTAGATCTGTAGGAGTAGAAGGATGGATCCAGTGTTCCACCTGTTCAAAGTGGGCCCTAGATCAGTGCACTGGAGTCGACGAAGAAGATTCAACTTTTGTGTGTGATAAGTGTTCTGACTCACCTTTAGGTAAGGTTCGACCGAAAGTGAGTCTATAACTTTCTCTACTTGTATTACTTTAGTGTTTAGCATGTGCTGTTACGTAAAAAGCTTAATGTTACTTTTTGTACGATTCTTTTTCATAGGGATCATTTTACCCGCACGTTAGGGGTAAAACGATCCTTTCGCACTTTTATGAAACCTTGATGTTTTTTGTTGTATTAATAAAACTTCCTCCAAATTATATAGAGTTTTAGGTAGATAAATTGTGTACTTCATCCTGAGTAAAAGGCGGATGTTACAATATTTGCAGATTTTTTTGTACATAATTTTTTTCCATAAGGGGATAATTTTGTCCCACCTTCCCCTACTTCTTATCAAAAATATGGTCTTTCTAGAACTTATAAGTACTCGTAGTAAATTAGAATAATATTATGAACGGAAGAATTCGAATTTTAGGTGTCACCTAACATATATTTCGAGTCGCAAAACGAAATAAAACCAAGTTGTTTGTCTGTTGCTGTTTCACCTAGCTACAAGATCTAGGCTTCGAGCCAATCATAAATTAGTATAATTACTACGGTATAAACCACTTAGCTAATAAAATAGTGATGCGTGAAAAGATTTAGTGAGGAAAAAGCAGAGATCGCGCGGCGCACAACTTCGCGTCCAAGAAAAATATGCAAATTAGGCTTGGTAATTCTTCATGAGACGTTTAATTTTAACTGATATAGCCAGTGGCGTAACAAAAAGGGAATCGTGTGATAAACAGAACAAAAATTTTTTTTCACTGATATGTACTAGTCAAACGTTAGTACTTTATATACAATTTATATAAAATTTAAGGTAAAATCTGCGTAATTTTCAATTGTATAAATTGACTTTAATTTATTAAAATGAAGTATAAAAATAAAAATAAAAACATTTATTGCCATATACGCCAGTCAGTTGGAGCAAGAATAGGGGATATTACTTCCGAAATCTATCCTACTGCATGAATTTTAATCAAATTTTGGGCCTAGCCTCTACTTATCTCCTAATTCAAAGTCCACCCTATGCCGATGTGTGCTTTTATCTTGGGGGTGGTTCCCACCCCTTCTTAGGGACCGCTCAGTATTACGTAACGCAGGTGGGTGGGGGGGGGGGGTCAAAAATCTTCAAAAATTGCGTTACGTAATACTTGAACGCTCCCTTAGTGGTGGATAATTTTTTGGTTAAAATTACCACGAAATGCGATAGAAAATCTAATTCTAAGCAAAAACTGTTATATAATTCTTTTTTGAAAACTAAATACTTTTTGAGATATTCGTGGTTGAAAATTGACCATTTTCATTGAAACATAATACCTTTTCGAACGGTTTTTTGCGAATACCTTAAAAACTCTCCATCTAACTAAAAAAACTATATTAAACATTTTTGTAGGCTATAAAAAAACAAAGAGACACTGGCCTTCAGAAATCTTCTAGTTTTAATACAAAAAGAGATATGGTAGGTGAAAATAGTTTGTTTTTTGGTACATTCACAAATTGGTGTATTCAACTTGAAATAACAGAAACGGTCGATTTAGGTGTAGGTGTAAAGGAACGAATATCTTTGTTTTTTTATAACCTACAGAAATATTTTATATAGTTTTTTGTTAGATGCATAGTTTTTAAGGTATTCACAAAAATCTGTCCGAAAAGGTGTCATTTTTCAATGAAAATGGCCAATTTTCAACCACGAATAACTCAAAAGGTATTGAGTTGTCAAAAAATAATTATAGAACAGTTTTTGCTTAAAATTAGGTTCTCTAGCCTCTTCCGTGGCTATTATATCCAAAACATTTTTCACTCCCGAGAAGGGGTGGGAACCACCCCCAAGATAAAAGCGCATATTGGCATAGGGTAGACCTTGTTTCATGAGCTATTCCCTACTTACTGTGAAAATATCAAGTAAATCAATATAATAGGATGGAATTCGGAGCCAAATACCCTCATTGACTGCCCTAATAATATTTCTGTGTCAAATAGTATTTACAATTAGTCTTATTTTCTCTGCTTTTGTAAAAGTTGTTGGCAGCGCTATTGTAAAAGTAAATCTGATTAAATTCGTTTTAATTCGTGTTAAGTAAGTCTCATTTTTATTAAAGTAAATGGACCTCTACACTGGATTTGGTTTTTGGTTTTAGAGATTTATAGTTATTTAATGGAAGCCTAACATGAAAGTAGAAAAGGGTACCCGTGGTTAAGGTAGATGAAATGTTCTCACTCCCAGAATTCGATTGTTTTCATATTTTCACGATCTATGTGATTAAAAAATAAAACAAATTTTAGTCCGCCACCCTATCCTTTCCTACCGCCAGAAACGTATATTTTGTTTTTATCTTTTTTTTTTTCGGTGTGGTTGCACTTAATTTAAAAAGTATAAAAAAATACCTGAATAGTTTCGGCTTTTTAAAAATTTTGCTTATTTCTTCAGATTGAGTGTACATAACCTAAAAACGCATTTTTTTTAGAAAAAACTTACAAATTTTTTTTATTGTGTATTTTATCAAAAATATATGTCTGATTTTCACACCATGCCGTACGGTGCGCCACCTACAAAACTCAAAAAACTGGTTTTTAGAGGTTTTTGGGGATTACAATAGATCAAATCAAGGTTTTTTATACGTTACACATAATTTTAAGTAACTCAGTCCTTTAGAACATTCAAAAATTGGGTGAAATATCTCTAAACCCCCAAAACCATGTTTTATCACGTTGTTAATGGTTTTTGCGAGTTTTTTAAGATTATCCTTAAGATCAACAAAACCTGAATCAATGTGTCTTCAATTCATATCTAAAAAAATATACGAAAAATAATAATCCCAGGCCTCAAAGAAGCAAATACAACCATCGTTTAAGCGAAAAGCCATTTTTAAGAGTTTTCCGGAGGCTTTCACTGGATTTACCCAACTATTTTACCTTGCTACATTATTAAATGTAGCAAGGTAAAATAGTTGGGTAAATATTATTTAGAGAAGCTATACATTTCTTGAAACATGTGGAAACTCCGATTTTCAAGTGTTTTGGGTATTTTTCTGGATTTGTACATCTTTTATCACCTAAAGAAAATTAACGAGCGCGTTTCAAAGCATGGGACTACAAAACATTAGCAACTTTTTCAGAACAATAGGACGTGTATAAATACTAGCATGATATATGGACTCAAACTCAACGCAAGAAAAACAAAGTTTATGGTTATTAGTAAACAGGCAGCCGTAAATAATAATAACTATAACGTAACAATCGGTAATGACTCAATTGAACGAGTAAGTAATCTTGTATATCTGGGTACTCATATTAATGAAAGCTGGAACCCTAGTACAGAAATAAAAAGTAGAATTGCCAAAGCAAGAACAAGTCTTATGAAATTTAAGAAAATCCTGTGCAGTCATGATCTAAATTTGGAACTTCGCATAAGAATGGTCCAATGTTATATATTCCCAGTACTACTTTACGGGGTCGAAGCATGGACACTGACAGAATCGCTTTTAAAAAACCTAGAAGCATTTGAAATGTGGGTCTACCGCCGTATCCTGAAGATCAGTTGGGTAGAAAGAGTCACAAACGAAAGGGTTTTGCAACGTTTGAATAAAAGTTGCGAAGTAGTGAACACGGTTAAAAGGCGCAAATTGGAATACTTTGGTCATATAATGCGTCACCCAGAAAAATATGACATACTTCACCTTGTCATGCAAGGTAAAATAATGGGAAAAAGAAGTGTGGGCCGCCGTACAACTTCTTGGCTTAAAAACCTACGCCAATGGTTTGGGAAAACTAGCACTGAACTATTTCGTGCGGCTGTAAATAAGACAATGATTGTTAATATGCTGGGCAACATGAGATCCAACGATCGACAAGCGGTCTCGGCACCTTAAGAAGAAGAAATACTAGCATCAAAATCTGTCATTTTCGAAATAAATAATAAATAAATTAAGTATTTCACGATCTACTTGAAAATATTCTTTATATTTTTGGAGATTTAGGTTGTATCGATCGCAAAAAATATGATTAATCCCGTAACTAATCGCAAAAACCCTTAAAACACTGGAAAACTTGTTTTTGGCTGGTTTAAAGATGTTTCTTCCAATTTTTCAATGCTTAAGCATTGCCAATCTGCAGTTAATTCAAATTATATGTTTTGGCCTCATTAAATTTATTTCATTCGAAGTACCTGGCCTATTTTCTTGCCCAGATATTGTACTAAATTTTTTGTTTTCTCTTTAATTACCTTTCGTTAGTACTAACTAGTCGTGGTTGTCAGTAAGTAAGAACAAATTGAATTGTTAAGTCGTTTCCTGTAGTTATCAAGTGTCGCCAAAAAACGAAGGTTTCAGTTATAGTAAAAAATAAATTAACCCTTTCTCCCTCCTTCCTTCACCTTACTAATAACTGAAGACTTCTCGACCTACCAGTTAAAATAAGGTAAGAATTTTTTTGTTATTATTTCCATACAGTCCGCTTTAAATTCGATTGCGTAATAGACCAGCATAGCCCAATCGCCACCCCATAAGTTTGGCCTTCTAGCCGGATCGTCTTGAATCAATTTCGTTGTTGCTTTGCCGGTTCAAGATCTGATCTATCGTATTTTTCGCATTGGATAAATTTATTTAAAATTATAATTGTAATCGGTATAGTATATTTGTCGTGTTAAAATCTAATTAAATCGTAGTGTACCCTTTTTTTGTCGTGTATCGAAAAACCTTGTTCTTCGGTCGACTATAGTTGGAACATTGAATTCGTGTTTTTGCTTCTGAACCCATCGCTTAGTGAAATCGATTTTGATTAAGTAAATATATTTGATTTGGATATTTTGCAAACCTAAAAATAATTTGTTTGGATTTAGTTTAATAAAATTTTAGTAATTGTTGAAAAAATATATACACCTAACTACTATTCTTGACATATTTTGGGTTTTGTTCCATTTTATTTCTTCATCATTGATAATTTTTTGAAAGAATTTCAATATTTATTATTAAACATGCCTAAAAGTCAAAACGAACTAAAATTGGAGCGATTATGCTCTAAACGTGAAACTATCTTTCGTAGGGCTCAATTATGTTACGATGCCGGGTCGGCCTTAGAAAAAGATCCAGAAAATGCCTCAAAAATGCGTAACTTTGCAGTTAGATATAGTACTTTCGAAAAAACTCTATCAGAATATGAGGAAATTGTTCAAGATATCGTTATATTAAAACAAGAGATGGAGCCAGATGCTGGCGTTGCATACCATACGCATTTAGATGCATTTTATGATCTCTACTCCAATATTGAATATTTAGCTTCATTATTAATAAATAAACCTGCTGTTTTGAGTAATAATCCCAATAGTACTAATAATTCTACTATTAAAATGCCCAAATTTGAATTAGTTAAGTTTGATGGTGAAGATATATCTCTGTGGCCTGTTTTCTATGAAAATTTCAAACAATTTGTTCATAACAAAATAGAATATCCCAAGTCCGATAAGCTACAGTATTTGTTGAGTTGTATTTCCGGGAAAGCCTTGAAAAGCTGTAGCTCAATAGAACCCATTCCTAATAATTATGACATTATTTGGAATATGCTTGTTGAAAGATATAATGATAAAAAATATTTGTTTAATCTCTATATGGATCGAATTGTTAATTTTCGCGGTTTGCAATCTAATAATCCATCATATTTGGAAATATTTTTGGAAAAGTTTGATACTAATGTTTCTGCACTAAAACGATTAAATCTCGATAATTTAGATGATCATATTTTAACTTATTTAGCTATGTTAAAATTACCACAAGATACCATAGATTCATTTGATTTAATAAGAAATAATAATGATTTACCCGCTTATGATGATTTATTGAAATTTTTACGCCAACGTAGTAAATCTCTTATTAAAAATGATAGATCAAGGAATTCCAAAAATAATTTTTCGTTTCAAAAACCGAACAAATCGTTTCATTTGCAAGAACAGAATACGTATTCCTCCATAGATTGTGTTGTTTGTAAAAAAGGCCCACATTTAATTAAAGACTGTAAGCACTTTTTAGGGCTACCATTTGAATCCAGATTTAAATTAGTGAAGTAAAATAATTTATGTTTAAATTGTTTTTCTTCAAAGCATCGAGTATCCAATTGTCCGTCAAAATTTTCTTGTGTTGTGTGCAAAGCTAGGCACCATTCCAAGTTGCATAAGCCAAATACTACTCGGCCTAATGAGAATGTTCCATTTCCCTCCACTAGTACTGAGCCTACCTCTGGTTCTTCTGATAATCCTTCTAGTTTACATGTCCGCCATTCTAAAAATATCCCAAATGAATCAGAATCGAGTTCTGTTAGTCTGTTTGGGACAATAATGGTTAAAGTTGTTGATAAATGGGGTAGTGCTCACAAGGTTAGATTTTTGTTAGATAGTGGTTCTTCTGCTAATTTTCTTACTTTTGATTGTTCCCGAAAATTAGGCCTAAGTTATTCGAAATTAAATTTGACAGTTTCTGGTATAGGAGGATCAACCACCCCGATAGTAGGTAAAACCAACATTGTTATCTTTTCCCATTTTGATAAAAAAATACAATATCCTATAGAAGTGTTGCTTATAGACACAATCTCTAATAAGTTGCCAGATCAACCAGTTGACAAAGACTGTATTAACAGTATAGAACACTTGAAATTAGCTGACCCGAATTTCTTTTTTCCTGGCAAGATAGATGGTATTTTAGGCTTATCTGTCTTTTCAAATATCATTGGTTGTAATAGAGTGTCATGCGAAGATTCTCTATCAGCTATTGAGACTAGTTTAGGTTATGTAGTCATGGGCTCAGCTGCACCAAATTTTGAAAAAATCCACACATATTTGTCTTTCGTCTGTAACCCTTTGTTGAATTTAGATTCCTTGGTCGAAAGAATGTATGAATTAGAGGATTTGCCCACTGTTACTAATAGTTCATCAGAAGATGAAATTTGTGAAAATTTATTTTTAGAAAATGTATGTAGAGATGCAGATGGTAGATACACAGTTTCATTGCCGTTCCAAAATGATCCTAATGTACTGGGTGATTCTTTTGTTCTTGCTAAAAATAGATTGTTGTCCTTAGAAAATCGCCTAGCACCAAACCCAGAACTTAGAAAACTTTACTGTGATATCTTTCAAGACTATTTAGACCAAAAGCACATGAGTTTAGTTCCCATTCAAACCATTGATTCGTTGTCGTATTATATTCCCCATCATTGTGTTTTTAAATCAGATAGCCCTTCCACTCCTTGTAGAATAGTCTTTGATGCCTCTATGAAAACTAGTAAAGGACCGTCATTAAATGAAATTCTTTATAAAGGTCCAAAATTACAAAATAATCCTACCACAATATTGTTGAATTTTCGTCTTTTTCCAATCGCAATTGTCGCTGATTTGAAACAAATGTATAGGCAGGTTAAAGTGGTTGAATCTCATTGTTCGTTTCAAAGAGTTTTGTGGAGATTTGATACCAATGATCCTATTTCTATTTTCCAATTAAATACTTTAACTTTTGGAGTAAAAGCCTCACCATATCTTAGTCTCAGGGTAATAAAACAATTATGTAATGACGAATCTAAAAGTTTTCCTGATGCTATCATCCCAATTTTAAGAGATATGTATGTAGACGATTTTATTAGCAGTTTTCCAAATGTTTCTGAAGCTATAGTTACACACACTCAGTTAGTGAATTTGTTTCAAAAAGGTGGTTTTAAATTAACCAAATGGATGTCGAACTCGAACGATCTACTATCGACAATTCCCGAGCCCCTTCAATTGGTCAAAACCAAACAATTTGATAAGTCAGTCTCCAAAGTGTTAGGATTGCAATGGGAAGAAAAATGTGACAATTTTAGTTTTGGGTTAGAAATACCCTCATCGACCCGTTGTACAAAAAGAAACATGCTCTCACTTGTTGCTCGTATGTTTGATCCCTTGGGATTCCTATCTCCTATAACCCTCTTGCTTAAAATTTGGATAAAGAAACTTTGGTCTCTAAAGGTAGATTGGGATAGTACCGTACCAAAAGAAATCGAAATAGCATGGGAAAAGTTTCAAAATGAATTTCATGTCCTATACAAAATACAAATTCCACGCCATATAGCAGTTACACCTAATTCGTCGTTGTCTTTTGTAGGATTTTCAGACGCAAGTGCTGCTGGATACGCAGCCATTGTTTATTCCAGGGTTGTTAATTGTACAGGTCAAGTTAAAGTTACTTTACTGTACTCTCAATCTCTCAATCTAAAGTATCTCCAATGTCTAAAATAACTCTTCCTCGATTAGAGCTTTGTGGAGCGCTTCTTCTCTCAAAGCTTCTTTCACATGCTATTGAAACTTATTCTCCTAGACATAATATTGATAAAATTTTTGCCTTAAGTGATTCCATGATTGTATTAAATTGGATAAAGTCCTCAGAGAAAAATCTCAAAATATTTGTTCAAAATAGAGTTGTTACAATTCATAAGATGGTTCCGTCAGAGTATTGGTTTTTTGTTCCTGGAAAGGAAAATGTTGTTGATTGCGCCTCTCGAGGTTTGTTTCCTTCTTCGTTAGTCAACCATTCCACATGGTTTACTGGTCCAAATTGGTTACTGTTGGAGCCAGAATATTGGCCTATTCAGTCTGTCAACGGACAGGAAATTATGATTTGTGATTCTGAATATAGATCACAAACCTTCTTTGGTAATGTCACTCGTGTAATTTCTCCGCTGTATACTCTTATTGAATATTTTTCCAGTTGGTCGAAACTTTTAAATTCCACAGTATACGTATTGAGATTTCTTAGAAAATTGTCTTTAAATAAACGGATATCTCTATTTGATTTAAAAATTGCAGAAATTGAATTAATTCGAGCTGTCCAGCAAAAGCATTTTTCTGAAGAATATAAAGCCCTTTCTCAAAATCTCGTTGTAAAATCTTCCATACGTCGTTTGAATCCATTTATTGAAAATGGAATAATTAGAGTAGGTGGACGTTTGTCCAACTCCCAATGTAGTTTTGAACAAAAACATCCGATTTTGTTGCCCAAAGCCGATCCTTTAACCATTTTGTTAATAGATTATTTCCATAAATTGCATTTACATGCTGGAGCGTATTTGTTGCAAAATCTTCTGAGAACAAATTATTGGATACTATCTAGTCGTCAGGCCATCAGAAATAGAATTTGGAGATGTAATCGTTGTTTTCGTCTTAATCCTAAACCTACCTATCCTATGATGGCTGACTTACCCGCCGTAAGAGTCAATCAGGCAAAAGCCTTTTTACACACTGGTGTAGATTATACTGGTGCGTTTTCCATTACTATAGGAAAATATCGTGGCGTAAAAACTCAAAAGGCTTACGTATGTTTGTTTGTTTGTCTAAGTACGAAAGCCATACATCTTGAATTAGCCTCCTCGCTCTCTACAGATTGTTTCTTAGCCACTTTCAAAAGATTTTTATCTCGTCGTGGAAATTGTAAGGTTTTATATTCAAATAATGGCACAAATTTTGTGGGTGCCAAGAGAGTCCTCGATGAAATATATCAATTAACTACTTCAAAAACTTATAAAGATGCATTCCAACAGGAACTTAATAATACCAAAATTTCTTGGAAAATGAACGTACCTTATGGCAGTCACTTCGGTGGTATTTGGGAAAGCAATATAAAAAGTGTAAAACTTCATTTAAATAGAGTTGTGGGGAATCAAATCCTTACTTACGAAGAATTTTTAACTGTTCTGACACAAATCGAGTGTCTTTTGAATTCGCGTCCTCTTTGTGTTCAAAGTAACGACCCTGAAAATCCAGTCGCGCTGACTCCATCGCATTTTTTATGTACAGAACCTTTAGTGTCATTACCCTCGATGGATATTGATCTTGATAAAAATATGAGTACTTTGAAAAGATATAAATTATTAGATTGCATTGTTCAACATTATTGGAAAAGATGGCATTCAGAATATTTGTCTTCTATGCAGTCTCGTTTAAAATGGAACACTAACTCGAACCCTCCCAAAGAGGGAATGGTAGTTATAATAAAAAATGAAACTATCCCACCTTTACAGTGGCCTCTGGCAGTCATAGAGACTTTGTATCCTGGAAAAGATGGGATTGTTCGAATCGTAAAAGTGCGAACCAAGCACGGTAGTTACATGCGCCCAGTCGTTAAACTGTGTCCTCTACCCAGTCAATAAACTGGAGAGGATTTTTTTATTTTATTTGATAGTTAAAATTTTAGTTTAGGGTGATGGGTTCATGTGCAGACTTAGCATATTAAAATTAAATTAGTTTTCGTTGATTTTTCGTTTATTTTAAAAATAAACTCGGGGGGGCAGGATGTTTTGGCCTCATTAAATTTATTTCATTCGAAGTACCTGGCCTATTTTCTTGCCCAGATATTGTACTAAATTTTTTGTTTTCTCTTTAATTACCTTTCGTTAGTACTAACTAGTCGTGGTTGTCAGTAAGTAAGAACAAATTGAATTGTTAAGTCGTTTCCTGTAGTTATCAAGTGTCGCCAAAAAACGAAGGTTTCAGTTATAGTAAAAAATAAATTAACCCTTTCTCCCTCCTTCCTTCACCTTACTAATAACTGAAGACTTCTCGACCTACCAGTTAAAATAAGGTAAGAATTTTTTTGTTATTATTTCCATACAGTCCGCTTTAAATTCGATTGCGTAATAGACCAGCATAGCCCAATCGCCACCCCATTATATTACCTATAAAAAACCTTGCTTTGATATTTTTTGAACTCTATAAAACGGGGAAAATCCCCAAAAACCACTAAAAAAACAATTTTCCTGATTTTGAAGGTGCATCTTACGATAGAATCTAGGAAAATCAGAAATATTTTTTTTGTTGAAATACACAAAATAAAAACACTCTTTTTTCGAAAAAGAATGCATTTTTAAGATATGTACACTCAATCTATGGATCTTTAAAAAATAGACAAGTTCTAAAAAAGCCTCAAGTATTTGTGAGAGTTTTTTGAAATTTTTAAATTTATTATAATAAATAAATACGAAAATAATGTGATGTTTTTGGGTTTAAGGGGAGGGGGAGGAGGGTAGCAGATTAAAATTATAAGGAGTCACATAGAACGTAAAAAAACTAACAAAAAGTCTGGGAGTAAGGGCATTTTGACTATCTCAACGAAGAGTAGGTACTTACCTTTTATACCACAATTAATATCTAATTTAACTTTTGTTATTTTCTAAACTATCTATTTATTTAAAAACCAAAGAATTATATACATCTTACTGATACCCGTCACTGTCATCCACTTCGAAACTAATTACACAAACTTGTTCTGTGTGCGACTTCAGTTTGATGCAATTTGCTTCATTTAGTGGTTAGTAGGTTGTTAGTCGATCATATTGCCCGTAAAATCGAATCTCGTAATATACTAATAATATGTTAATGCTTATTTAATAGCATCTAATAGGAAGGCTTTAACAGAGGAAAATAGGTTGGAAGTGTTGTAACTGCCTATTAGCTTTAATAACCACAGACACTGTTTGATATTCAATTTCCATTTTATTATCACTGCTAAATCGACTGGAATAAACGCAAAAACTTAATTGAAAGATACTATCTAAAAAGAGAAAAAATATAATGAGAATTAATATTTTAATTTCTGAAAAAAAAGCTAGTAGGTATATTGAAATCAAGCAGTAGAGGATTACGTCGAGCAATAAAATCTAAAAAAAAATTAGGTAGATCATATTTTTCTAATAAGAACGTACTTATTTCCCCCATTTCCTCATTTTCCGTACCGTTAAAACCCGATCGGTGTTTACAGTGTTTACGGTACAACACATTGTTGAAGAATGAAGCAATATAGTCATACTGTCTATCAACAATGCTTCTCGGCAACTATATTTTTCATAGCTGTGATTACGATAAAATTCTCCTTCTTTCTTCCTTATAAATTACGATTTAAAGAGGAAAGTCCCTTAAGAATGCTTTCTATAATTTTATGGACAAGATTGTGGCTGGTTATGAAAACATAAATCTTATTCTTCCTCAGCTTTCTCCCTTTAGATGTTCTTCTTCGCCCAAACCTGTTCACCCAATCCTTTTTGGAGACTGTATTCATCCCGGTCTTTTCCCTAATCAAGTCGTTCCTGATCATGCCCCTTCTAGTCGTTCCCAACATCCACCGTAACAGTTTCATTTCAGCTACCTCCACTTTTATTTCCTAAATCTTCTTGATAAGCCACACTTCGCCCCCCGTACACTAACGCAGGTTTCACCAGAGTCTTGTATATCTTTCCTTTCAGCCCTACCCGATTTTTCCCTCACAGAGTACCACGCTCACTTGCTAACAGTTAAGTCAACCAGCCTGTATCCTGTGGTCAATTTTTGTAATCTAGTGTCCCTTTTTACGTTTCCATTTTTATCAAGTCCTAAAAAGCTATATTTCCAATCGACATTTCCTAGTCAAGCAGGATAATGAATACACAAGCCTAAGACCAATAAAAGCCGGAGTACCACAAGGAAGTGTCTTGGGACCGATATTGTACTTGCTCTACACTGCTGACCTACCCACAAGTAACAGAACAACGTGTGCAACTTTTGCTGATGACACTGCTGTACTAGCCTCTCACCATGATCCAAATACAGCATCCAGAATCCCTCAGAAAAACCTTAATAATATACAAAGGCTTAATGGCTTAAAAAATGGAAGATAAAGGCGAATGAGAGTAAATCCATCCATGTAACCTTCACCATGAAAAGACAAACATGTCCATCTGTAACACTAAATGAAACGCAACTCCCACAAACCGATACTGTCAAGTACCTAGGAATCCATCTTGATAGGAGATTAACTTGGCAAAAGCACATTTTTACAAAAAGAAAACAACTAGGAATAAAATTCCGAGAAATGTACTTGATCATCGGTCGTAAATCTCAACTATCTCTTGAAAACAAACTGCTGATATATAAATCTATATTAAATCCAGTGTGGACCTATGGTATCCAACTTTGGGGGACAGCCAGTCAAACTAACCTAGAAATACTGCAGAGATTCCAGAACAAAGTCCTTAGAACAATGCTGAATGCCCCTTGGTACGTGCCAAACTATGTGATAGAGCAAGACCTCAATGTGCCATCCATAAAAACAGTAATAACAGAATATTACAAAAAATATTCCAAGAGACTAGAATCTTATCCAAACGAGTTAGCCAGCAACCTCACTGATGACCACAATGATGTACGGCGCCTGAAGAGATTCAAAGTAGTGGACCTAGCAAGAAGATTCGAATAATCTGTGATAACTAAACTTTTTAACTTGTTTTAATTAGTTTATATAAAGAGGGTGATCACTGGATCTCCCTCTACAGGTCAAATTTTCAATTTTTGTCAAAGAATTTACTTATTGTTCTTAGTTAAGGACAGATTGTAAATATTACAACATTAAAATAAAAAAAAATTTAAATTCTTGTACTTATCCTAGTTTCTCTTTAAGCAATTCGATGTGCCAAATTAATCCTGTTCCTCCCAACCACGTATATTCTGTATTCGACCTGTAAACCTTTAGTGCTTCTACTTCAATAGCCCCTCTAACTTCTCCTTCAACATTCCTTTGCGCTCCTCTACTAAAACGATATCATTAGCAAAGAACATTGACCAAGGAGCCCTATGCGCTACCTTCTCTGTCAGTACATTCATAGCAAGATTAAACAGATTGGACTCAATGAAGAGCATTGATGCAAATTAACTGTCACTGGAAAACTTTCTTTTAATCAGAAACATGGCCTTACTGCACACGAACACATTTCTCTCCTACACATCACTGTGTCATACGCCTTCTTAAGATCTATAAATACCAAATGTAGCTCTTTTCTTCTGTACGTTTTTTCTATCAACTGTCTCAAAGCACACAAGGTATTCGTTGTCCTCATTCCTGGGATAAATCCAAACTGTTCGTCTCTTACCGATGTCTCTCTCGTTAACCTTCGCTCTACAATTATCTCCCAAATTCTCATTGTATGCGACATCAACTTTCTCCCTATATAGTTTTTACAGTCCTGAAGGTCTCTATACAATGATACCAGCACACTCTCTCTCCTTTACATTGGGCATCCATTCTTCCTCATATATTCTTCACATCAGTTGCCACAAAAGATCAGCTCGTTTCTCTCCTAGAACTTTTCAAACCTTCACAGGTGTTCCATCACTTCCTTTCACTTTTCATTCTATTTAACGCATCGACAACCTTATATTATCTCCCCATCCCTGGTATTAGGTACATAACAGTCTCAGTTGGGATCCCGTTTTCTCTGTCCGCCGCACTCTAAATCTGCCGCACGTATACTTTGCGTGTCCTTTAAGGACTTGTCTCTTGCTTCAGCTACTGTATAAACGTTTCATCCCCTCGGGTGTCTCCAACTCTTCATACAGCTGTATAGACGATCTTTCCATAGCAACAGCCACAGCGAGATTTGCTTCCCTTTTTACTACCTTGTACAAATCCTTCTCTTCCTCTCTTTTAGACCTATGATATCCCGGTCTAGCCTCTTTCTTCTCCCTAAGCTTCTGCTTCACTTCATCATTCCACCACTAAGTCTCTTTGTCCAAATTTATAATAATATTTTAACAAGCTTATAATGATATACGTTGAATGACTACGTTGTAAATTAGTTAACTTTGAGTGAATGCTTTTAATGCTGCTTTTTATATTCCTATTTGATTTTATTCTATTCTAAATATAGTTTTATCTAAGTATTACATGATTATTTTTTATGCTAATATATTTTCTTTCGTTACAGCACGTCCAATCTCAAATGAGACAGGAATGTAAGTGTCACGGAATGTCAGGTTCATGCACAGTCAAAACCTGCTGGATGCGCCTTCCTCCGTTCAGAGTCATCGGTGATCTTCTTAAAGATAGGTTCGACGGTGCGTCCCACATCACCACCTCCAACGGTGGCAACGGCCGAAACAACAACAAAGGCCACAGCAACAGGCTGCCCAAACATCCGAAGATGAACGCCATCATGTCGAACAGCATCCACTCCAAAAGAGAAAACAGAAGAAGGCTGCACAAATACAACTTCCAGTTGAAACCGTTTAACCCAGAACACAAACCTCCAGGTACAAAAGATCTGGTGTACTACGAAATGTCTCCTGGTTTCTGCGAGAAGAATCCCAAGTTAGGAATCCAGGGGACTCATGGGAGACTTTGTAATGACACCTCCATGGGCGTGGAAGGGTGTGATATCATGTGTTGCGGCAGAGGATACCGCACTCAAGAAATAGTAGTTGTAGAAAGATGTAACTGTACTTTTCACTGGTGTTGTGAGGTTAAGTGCGATATTTGCCGAACGCGGAAGACAATTCATACTTGTGTCTAATGAACATTGTTTCAAATTTGAAAGTTATTGCCAAATTTTTACTACTGGAAGTAGGTAAAACAAATAATGATGTATAGCGTGTTCCTGCTACAATAGAATATAATTTTGCAAGGAAAATATCTGCTCATATGCAAGATATCTTTTTTCCAATCACACTTCTAACTAAAGATGTGTATAATTTATTTAACCCTATTCTTTAAGGCAAGGTATCTCTGTAGGAATCTATGGAGGAGTATCATCGAGCCACAAGCTCTTATACCTTGCCTTATTGGTTCCTTATTGGTCCCTTGCTGGGCAATATAATTATTTTTGTAAAACCTTACACTCTGATAATCTTTCTTGTTTTATACAGGTGGCCACATATTTTTTGTATTAAGCCATTTTTACTCACCTTTCTAAATTAAAAATATATTAATGCTTATCTTCAAGTATAGAATTATTTTGTTCTGAATACGTTATACGTAATATATAGCGTTAAGAAATTCTTGCAAAGATATTAAACTTATCCAAAAAAATTCCAGTTTTTTAAGCATAAATATAAATATCTAGTAGATACTAGAAGGATTGTGATCTGTGTAGTCGTAGTCTATTAAAATAGATCAATTTTTCTATCTCTTTATATTGTAAGAAACTGTCGAAACGAAGAACACACTATACATCAGTTTTTATCTTGAAACTTGTACATATTATCATAATATTTATATAATATCAATTAATTATGTTGTACATATGTTTTTAACTTAATATACAGGGTGTTCCCGAAAATAGTGCGTTCCTTAAAGGTATAGGTAGAAGGCACTATGTAGATCAAAAAAGTCTTATAACATTTTTTTCTAAATTCAACCTTTTGGCCAAAAAACCAAAATACATTTTGGTATGCAAATTGAAATCTGACAACTATGTATACAAAAATATAAAGATATACAATCATAATTCAAAAATAGTTGCAGCATGGGCCTTTAGTATTTACATTAAACCCTATCTTCCTCCACAACAAACAAACAAATTCTTGTTTTGTTTGATTTTCAAATATGGGGTGGTATAATTATTTTGCAGGTGTCTATCTGTCTCACCTACATTTCTAGTGTCAATAACCTAAGTCACAAAGAGTTCTTGTACAGTGATGCCAGATTATTTAATTTTATGAAAATAAAAGTTCCCTTATATGAAGAACAATGTAATTTTTTTCTTGGAAACGGTTAACTTTAGAAAAAAATGTTATCGGACTTTTTTGTTCTACATTTAGTGCAGTCACTGAAGGTGGATATGAGTTATTACCTCCGATTTCGTTGAACCTCCATAGATTTGCATGGAAATTGGTGAGTGGTTAGAGGATATCTCAAGGAACAAAGGTGACATGGTGCCAACTTGCGCTTTTACCCTGGGAGTGGATGCCACCCCTTCTCGGGGTTGAAAATTATTTTATTGAAAATAACCCCATAATTCGATAGAGGGACAAATTCTAAGCAAAATTTGTTATATAAAATTATTAAAATAAATCAAAACTTTTTAAGTTATTGAAGATCAAAGATTTTAATTTTTCTTGATAAAAATGCATGTTTTTAAAATATTTTTCATCAATAACTCAAAAACTATAAGTTTTTGCAAAAAGTTATTATTGCCAAAATTGAAGCTAATAAAAAACGAAATAAACCCTTTACTAGAAAAACATATTACTGTTAACTAAAAGTGAGGTATAGGTAATTTAATATATATTTTTTTCGGTGAGTAAAAAAATCTAAGTATTCAAGCTGAAATAACGGGAAAATGATGCCTTGTGTAACATAAACTTATTAAACATTTGTCAAAAAACTTAAAAATAACATGTTGATAGCATTAAAATTTATGCACCAAAATTTTTCAAAATTTATCTTTTAAAAATTTTTCCAAAAAATGTTATTGTTTTTTTAATAACTCCGTTTTTTTACGATATCAGGTTTATCTAAAAAACGTTTGAAAGTTAATTCCAAGGACTATTTAACTACGTTGAATTTAATCTTTTAGACCTCTTACTTTTTTAAAAATAGAAGGTTAAATGGACCCGGCGGTTGCATGGTTTTCACAGCAAAATTTAAGATTTAAACGTTTCTATCTCGGTTATTTTTTACCCTATGGAAATAGTAAAACAGGTAAAATATTTGACATAGAAAAACTAAAATTAGGGTAAATATCATTTTTTACGTATAATAAGTATTTTTGGAGTTATTATCAAAAGAATATGAAAATTACAACAATTTTAAAAATTATGATTTTTTAAAATTATATCTTTTTTTTAAAATATGCATTCTAAACCGGTCAAATTTATTAAAATCATTACTTATCCTAATATATCTACAGAAGTTGTTATAAGGATTACTATAAATTTTAATTTTTGTGGAAATGGCGTATGTTTTATTTTTCACTTTTCCAAAAAAATTCGAAAGGGTTCTTTTCTTTTCATCATAACTTGCTTAATTTTAACGCTATTAACTTGTTCTGAAGCTCATTTGATAGATATTCTGAAGTGCGTTGACAAATGATTAGCAGGTGTATTTTATACATTGCATCGTTTTCCCGTTATTTAAGCTTGAATATTTAGATTTGAGTACTCGTCGAAGAAAATACACATTCAATTGCCAATAACTCACTTTGAACTAACATTAGTTTAGTTCTTTAAGTGAGGAATGTATTCAGTTTTTTATTGTCATCAATTTCAGTAATAATAACTATTTTGTAAAAACTTATAGTTTTTGAGTTATACGTGAAAAACCGATTTAAAACATGCATTTTTTTACAAAAAAATAAAATCTTTGGTGTTTAATAACTCAAAAAGTGTTGATTTATATTAATAACTTTATATAATAAATTTTGCTTACAATTTATCCCTCTATAGATTTATGGTATTATTTTTAATAAAATAATTTTCACCCCCGAGAAGGGGTGGCATCCACCCCCAGGGTAAAAGTGCAAGTTGGCATCATGTCACTATTGTTCCTTGAGGTATCCTCTAATTACTCACCAATTTTCATGAAAATCGATAGAGGTTCAACGAAATCGGAGGTGAAAACCTTCAGTGACTCCACTAATTGTGTATTATATCCATACCTTAAAGGAACGCACTATTTTCGGGGACATTCTATATATACAGGGAGTTCCAATATTTCCTTAATTAGGTGCCAATTGTGGACCCTATGTTATAGTTGTACCAGGTATCTAAGACACTCATTTATATTCAGCTCAGCAGGGTGTTATTGTTCTAAGTGTGAAATTACATAAACAAGAAATCATTTCATAAAACAGTTCGATCCCTTGTTTATGAGATTCGACACCTCGAACAATCATACTCCGCTGGGCCGATCTTAGGTAGCTGGCACGGGTATACAACTTGTTTATAACATTGTCTTATTTATTTATAAAAGGTGGACGTAGTCGTACTAATATTAATTTGTGCCAATCCGGTAGTGAACAATAATTTTTATCAGTATTATTATGTAAAATAGAAAGACTGATGCTTAGCGTTTAGACGAATGTATATAGTGACTAAAAGTTTCTAGAATTTTTTGTGTAATCTTAAATGTTTCCTTACAGCCTAAATTATTGTTATTTTCAATATTTTTTGTCGATATCTATTAAATCTTTAATTTAATATCTCTTTTCCTTATTTTGCTAGCAGTTCAAGGGTATACTAAAAATGACTAATAGTATGATCTATGACTATGACTAATAGTATCTAGATTTATTTTTGAAATTACAATTAGTGAACATTCTGTATTTATTTATACATCTATCCATCTTGATCTTTGACTATTAAGTGTATGATGACAACCATTTTAAAATACATGGAAGATAATATTTTGTTTAATGTATCAAATTATAATCTGTCCTTTGATACACTGGGTGTCACAAAAAAGTGTTGACAAAAAGAAAGAAAACAGTTTGGCAGCTGGCAGTTTAAGGTTAGTAAAGATGGTGCTTCATGATGGCCACAGTTTGGCGGCTTCTTTTAAAAACTTTCAGCTCTTGGTTCTTTAAAATAATATTTTTCACTAGTCTGGTATTGTGGTGGAAGTGTATGTAATGTAAAATAATGAGCACTAGACATACATAATATACCTATTTCCAGAATCGTCTTTTGTGAAACATTTTCTACTTCTCGTCTATGTAAAGGCTTCTTTCCCGGTTATAATTTTCCTAGTTGTATAAACGGTAGTACTTTTGAGTATTCTAACTTCACTGTTTATGAGACCTGATGTATCTACAAGCTAAGGTGTAGGACAAGGTACATAGGCACTAAAAGTACTTCAAACCTATTTTTCGAATGTTTAAATTATAACATTACTATAACTAAGTATTTTCTATGGGAAGTAAGCCACAATTTTACTAAAAAATGAATTTATTAACGTTTCGAAGCCCAAATCGGGTTTCGTTGTCAAAATACAAAATACTATTGTATATATTTGTATTTTGAATAGTATTTTGTATTTTGACAACGAAACCCGATTTGGGCTTCGAAACGTTAATAAATTCATTTTTTAGTAAAATTGTGGCTTATTTCCAATAGAAAATACTTAATTATAAAAATGCCGCAAGGAAATAGCTTCAGAACAACATTAACATTATTATAATATGGCAACTTTTGTTCCAAACATTAGTTTTATTCACTTTCTATTCTGGATAAAACCTTCCTTCCTTGCTGACATCTGTCATTATTTAGTGATTTCTCTTTCGATCTTTGTATATTCTGGAGTTACTATGGTTATGTATTGTTATTTTGCTAATTTTCCTATTCGGCCAGTATGTTAATATCTGTTCGTATTTGGTTAGTTTAGGGCCAAAAACTTTTATTACCTACACCATTCGTAACCGATTTTTTTTATAAAAATAACAGTTAAAACACAAACAAATAATATTTCCAAAAGCTTTCCGAAATATGAAAATGAAATATGTAATAACTTTTGAATGCTTGTAATATTAGAGAGTTAAAATTGGCCAACTCCTATCTCTCATATTATCTGTCTTATTGGTACGTGTGTGTAGAAAATACGTAACATACCAAAAACGTTAAGACATTTGTCGTGACAAGACACCTCGTGACGCGAGAGTTCGTAACCCCAAAAATATAAACGGACAATTCTTAATGCCGTCAATTCATAACAGCACTTATGAATAGTAACATCGAGAGTTCGTAACTATAAACTATTCGTAACGATATAATTTGTTAGGTCAAAATCGAATTATTTTTTAAATTTTTGTTAATGTGGAAACCAAAATTTATGACGGTTACAATTGAAATTACGTTTATCAATTTAAACCAACGTCAGAATAAACATTTTTTTCTACAAACGTGTTAAAAATGCAACTTTTAGCACTCCGTAGGAGCGTTAAAAATGTTACTTTAAAGCACTAGTGCTTTAAAATTTTTAAGGCACTGCAGTTAAAATTGAAATGTCAGATTTTGAAAACAAACGTCAAAATATTTTTTATATTTCATTTATTAACATTAATATTAACAGTACAACTTGCGCAATTTGAAAAAAGTTTTTTAAAATTTAATTTAAACTGTATTATTACATTTTTAACACGTTTGAAGAAAAAAATATTAAAATTTGTTCGAATATACAACAATAAAAGTAGATGTTATTCTATAGTTGTTATGATTTACGTATTGACAGTATAGGCAGTTTTGATGTAATGTCAATAAAAATATAAAAATGGAATGTCAGTCAAGTTCAAGTAAAAGTTTTTGTAGGTATTGTCCTGTAATTGAGAATGAATAAATTATAATTGTTGATATATAAGACGTTTGTAGAAATAATATTGTATCATATACGTGTTAAAAAGTACATTTTTAAGGCACTCATGTGAATTGCAGAATGATCGAAACGAAGCCTTCACATGCGTGCCTTAAAATTGTATTTTTAACACATATCATAAATAACTATTAACACATTTCATATTTCTTGAAGAAATATATTTTGAAAATTGTGTTTTAAAATAAATATGATCTATCTGCAACAGTATGTAGTTTTTACTACTTTAAAGTGATAATTCAAGATTAAAAATAAAAAAATTATTTTTTATTAATATTTAAAAAATATTATATGAAAAAATATGTGTGAAATACATTTTAAAAAAGGTGGTTTTAAAAAAGTACTACTACTTTTAGAGTAGGAAAGTATTTAAAAAACATTCATTGTATACATCGAGTAATGCTAAATTTGCTAAAAAAACTAAATATTGGCGTTACAAATTGTAACGTTACGAATAGTTACGAAGTGTCGCCGTTACGAATTACGGCGTTACGATTTTTCCGTTACTATTTGTGGTGTTACGACCTGTTACCTTACGAGATGTCATGGAACCATCAAAATGAATAAGATAACAGATTGCTATATGACACATCAGTCAAATATGTGCATACCTAAAGACATGTAGTTTTACGTATTTAGCCTACTTTAACTCTCAAATGTTCTCGCTGTTTTTAGTTATATAATTTTATAATTTATTGAATTGTACATAATGATATCCAGCATAGTATCTCATGATTGTAATATATTTTTATTTATTACTCTTTTATATGACTTATTTATTGCTTTCTATGTAAATTGGGATTTTTGTATATAATAAAGAAAATCTTTTGTAAATATTTTTGAACTTTTTCTATTCTAACAGAAATGCGAACTTGTATACATGCGAAATGTGAGATATTTGTAATAAAAATAAATTAAAATAATACATAGTTTTTTATTTATCCCATCTAGGTAAAGGGTCGATAATTTTTGAGACAAAAAAATAATAAAAACATGATGAAACCCATTGTAAAAGAAAGACAATGTAAAAAGAGTAAAAAAAATAATTAAAGTGATATTAAGGCGAGAAGTGGAGGGGGTTGAGTTTTTAAGGATGTAAACGAAAGATGTTGAATCAAGGCCGGTCCAGTCTCTGATATTTTTAAGCCATGAAATCTGCACTAAAATAGCAATTCTGTCAGTGACGTAGAATTTGGGTAGGGTCAAAAAGTCACTGTCACCTGTTGTACGCCTCTGGTAGTAGCCAGAAACCTTTATTTGGCATTATTTAGTAGGATGTACAGTACCTACACGTTCCGCCAAGTATGATAAGGATACGTCAAAGAGTTTTAAAGTATGTACTGGGTACAAACAGTTTTTAAATATGAATCATACGAATAATATCATAATTATCGTTACCAATGAAGAGTATATTATTTACATAGAAAGTATTGGAGAATCGAAAAATTGCGCTAAAATAGTAATACCCTCAGCGCCGTAGAATTTGGGAAGGGTTAAACATTCACTATCCCCTTTCGTACGCTTCTGATAGTAGCTAGAAACGTTTAGAATTAGTAATTAGTTCATAATTTAGTAGGGTATATAGTAGCCTCACTTTCTGCCAAGTATGATAAGAAAACGTAAGAAACGTAAAACGAAAATAGTTTTAAAATGATTAAATAAAACACCATGTAGGTAACTCAATAAGGAGTCATATTTTATACAGTATGGTGCAAATGTCTGGAATAAATTCGATATTTCGTAAACCGGCGACTTTAAGGAAAAATCCCGAAACAGGTCGATTTTTATTTTTGAATTACGATATTTTGGCATATATTTCATACGAGTAGCGTCATCCATATGGACGTGATGACGTAATCGATGATTTTTTAAATGAGACCAGGGGTCGCATGATAGTTCATTTCAAAGGTTATTCAATTCTGTATTCAGTAATATAAATATTAACATAATTGTTTATACACAGTGTCCAAAAAATTTTTTTTTAATTAGATTAATTGACAAAAAAAGATGAATGTATGTAATTTATTTAATTAAAAATACATTTTGTTATTGTTATAAAATAGAAAGAAATGTTTATTTGACAAACAAGCATTGTTTTTCGCTTAAATTCAATGTTCAACCCAGCTCCCGCCAACCACCTACCTCTTGGAAGTTTGAACATTTAATTTAAGCGAAAAGCAATGCTCATTTGTCTTCTGTTTTCTGACAGCAGTAAAATGCATTTTGAATTAAATAAATTACATAAATTCTTCTTTTTTGTCAATTTAATTAAAAAAAAATATTTTTGGGCACTGTGTTTAAACAATTATGTTAATACTTATATTACTGAATACAGAATTGGATACCTTTTCCAAATGAGCTATCACCAACGAACTGTCAATACTGATGGAATGGACGTGAAGTGAATTTAATGCGGCCAGGATGAGATAGCGTAGTCAGGGAAGGATGCAAGATAATCGCCATCTTTCGTAACCAAAAAAATTGATAGTGGTAGGTGGTAGTTGTAGCAAATTTTTTCTGACATTCTCTGTCTCTCTCTAGGACCTCTCTCTTGTATGTTGGCCGCAATGTCGCTTCATTGTTTGAATGGGACGGGGCCATTCCATCCGTATTGACAGTTCGTTGGCTATCACACGACCCCTAGTCTATCACGTCCATACGGATGACTTCAGTTATATGAAATATATGCCAAAATATCGTAATTTAAAAATAAAAATCGACCTGTTTTGGGATTTTTCCTTAAGGTCGTCAGGTTTACGAAATATCGAATTTATTCCAGATATTTGCACCATACTGTATAAGTGATTTGGGTTAAATCATAATAATTTGATGTCTAGAATCTACAACTCAGAGATTGGACATTCTTAATGATACACCCTGTATAATTAAGATGCAGGTAGTAGGTATACTGAACAACAATATTATTATAAAAACTGTTTATAGGCCACGAACGGAAGCTTTTCACCTCGCAATTTTTACAAAATGGATCGATTTGCTTGAAAATTTGAGAATAAGTAATGGATAGTCCAAGGATCAAAATCTATATGATGCCGAAATGCGCTTTTACCATGGGGGTGTTTGCCACCCCATCTCGGGGGTAGAAATTTTTTATTATATTTTGACCGCAAAAGTTGATAAAAACATTCATTCTAAAACATTCTAAGCAAAATATGTTCTATATATTTTTTTGATAAAATTAATAGTTTTGGATTTATTCGCTATCGAAAGTGTTAGTTTTTTATAGAAAAATAAATGTTTTTCGATATACTCATTTACGATTCATTCAATTTTTGCCGTAGAAAAATTTTTTTCAAACCAAGTTCTTAAGAATTAAATAGCCTACAATTTTATATTAAAACATTTTTTCGTCTCTCTGATGCTAATCTTTCTATTCTGAAGAAAATGGCATTTTTTACCAAACTACAAAAATTAGTTATTCGCTTTTAACTCCAGTTTTTTAAGACTAATCATTCTAAGCCAGTCAAACTTCTAGAATCTATTAATAATACATAAATAAATAAGAACGAATAAGGCCAGTGACTAAAAACTCCGCTAACTTACATTATTATGCTTCCAATTGGATTTCTCCTCTTTTTTCAAAAAAATATATTAATTTTTTAACCGTATCTTTTTATTTTTTATCTTAGAAAGTTCGTTAAAAAACAATTTTGTAGGTTTTTATTAGATCTATAAGCTTATTAATATTAAATTTTTTTAAAATCCTCAGTCGCAAAAAGAGGTGACTTTGAAAGGGTTGGTAAAGGTGGTTTTTGCATGTTATTACAAGTTTTAATTATCAATAGCTCACTCAATTTTCGCCGTAACAAAATGTTTGCAAACCATGTTCTTGGGTATTAAATAAGCTACAATTTCATATTTAAACATTTTTTCGTATCTCTGATGCTAATCTTGCTATTCTGAAGAAAAGGCCATTTTTTCCAAACTACAAAAATTCGTTATTCGCTTTTAACTCCATTTTTTTAAACTAATCATTCTAAGCTGGTCAAACTTCTAGAACCTATTAATAATACATAAATAAAAAAGACCAAATAAGATTAATGACTAATTTTAATTAGGGTGAAAAAAAATGAGGACTGACATTCTTTTCATTATGTCAGTAAATTTTTGAGCTAGAGACTTTTTTATATTTCTTGAGATAGATATTTTTAAGTACTTTAAATTAGTTTGAACAAGTTGTCCTCGAAAAATGCATAGTTTTCCCTTCTTTTGACTTTGAAACTACAATATTTAGCATTTGACGAAGAAGAGCCAACATATTATAATAAATTATAGCTCGATTACTATTGGTCTTAAAGAGAATTTAAAAAAAACGGTTGTGTTTGTATTTTCAAAAGGTACATTTTTGTTAAGTAAAGTTGTTTTGATAAAATGAAAACTTTTGGAGTTATCAGCAGAAAACTTATTAAAAACATTGATTTTTTCGATATAAAACATAACACTTTTGATAGCGAATAAATCGAAAACTATCAATTTTATCAAAAAAAATGTATAGAACGTTCTTTTGCTTAAAATGAACGTTTTTACCAACTTTTGCGATTAAAATAAAATAAATATTTTATAATAAAAAATTTCCACCCCCGAGATGGGGTGGCAACCACCCCCATGGTAAAAGCGCCTCTCGGCATGATATAGATTTTGATCGTTGGACTATCCACTACTTATTCTCAAATTTTCAAGCAAATCGATCCATTCTGTAAAAATTTCGAGGTTTTGTCCTATTTTAAGCTTCATTACTTGGACTAATAAGCGTTTTTAAAAAGCGTATTTCTGATTAGAGTATCCATATGGACATTTAAAGGTATTCTATCGTTTCCGTGCCACACTGTAGATCGTATCTATATCTACCATCTACCAAAAATAAAAGCATGTGATTTAAAGTGGCATTGGCTCGAGTTGACTATTCAATAAAAAATGACTGGTTCCGAGACTGGTGGCACCAGCAAAACTGCAACAAGATGTAAATATAATAATTTCCATTCATAAATATTTTGACCGTATTTTAGTAAAATTTATGTAAGCAGGTACAGAAATGACGAACCAGTTTTACTACAAAAGGCCATGCTACTTGTTGTCATACATATCAAATGTGTACCTGTCAATCAAGGAAACTTCTCTTCTGTATATATGTACATCGGTCGGACAGTAAATTTAAAATCGCAAAAACTATACATATTTGTTTTACTAATTTTTTCATGTTTTTCTTGATTTAATTGAAATCAAAATTAGCTTTTTTCGGTTTTACTCCGTTTATACCTCCAGCTGGCTTTTATGAACGATCGACATCAATCACACAAAAAGAAGTATCGTTACATTGTATAGGTATTACCCCATAAAATTATTGCTTTACATCAGGTTACAGAAGTACTGGTTAAGTTTTATTTATTTCTTTAGCGTATGGCACAACACATGATTTACATAATATATAAAAATGAATAAATATAAGACATTGCAATGCATGGGTTACAAACAAACATAAGTACATACATACTGTTATATTTCTATTTGATATGAAAATTAAATTTTGATAATTATAAAAAGGATTCAATTTAATATAAAATATTTTCAATTTTCTCAACCACGGGCATATAAATTTAGAACAACCTGTATACAACAAATTGTTATATGTAATTTTAAGAAGTGATTAGAAGAAGCTTACGAAACTCGGGACAATGCGCTTAGAATAAACAAAGTGAATGGCGCGTACCATTATCGGTGTTCGCGGAAGGTTCGATCATTAGCCTATGCTAAATAAAACTCAAGTGAAATCGATAATAGGTCATTATCGTTGTTCGCGGAAGGTTCAATCATTAGCCTATGCTAAATAAGACTCAGTTGAAGTAGATAATAGGTCATTAAATTTTGTAAATAGTAGAAAGTAATTTTAGAATGGGAATTAACTATTTTTTTTTTGGAAATCCATTAAGCATATTTAGAAAGATTAAAAATTGGTTTTGAGGAATACTGCGAATGAGAGTTGGTGGTGGAAGTTTGATTTGTGAGTCTGGAAGGGATATTTAGAAAGTAGGGGAATGAATGACAAATAGAGATCGGAATGTTTTGAGCTGTCGAGAAGAGAAGTCCAGTCGTGGACGGTAGTGTACGGAGAGTGAGAAAGCCGGTGTAGTTCCGTGAGTGTGGAGTATCTATCGTGGAACGAGAGGTAGGCCAGGTTGAGAGTAAAAGAACCTCCTTGAGCCAAGAGTATCCCGGTAGCTGATTGCAGTTTCGAAAAAGGTAGAATACAGCATCACGACAGAAGCAGGAACGAGAGCTATACGAGCTAATTTTCAAAGGAGAACATTACTGGAAGCCAGGACGAGGTTTTGATCGCAGCCAAGGATAGCAGGAAACGGGTCTTGTGTGAAGACATTCTCAGTTCACCAGAAAAAGGTCAGTCTCATTTGTTTGGACATGAATGTATGGGTTTTTCGTATTAAATACCACATTATAAATTGAAGAACATAATCAATAATATCAGAAAAGCTACATCAAACTTAAATAGAATTGTTGCTAATAAATCCTAATAGTTAAATGTTAATAAAAACTTTCAATTGGAAACCAAAAGGAAATAAGATTCCCATTTGTAAATGTTATGTTTAAGAATAATAAGATCTAGCACATATTAAGCAGTGATTGCCATTTAAATAAAACAAACAATAGATTGATTATAATTGTAACCCATATGTGTGTATTATTTGACTCTTTTCTTTCCTATCCCGATTAGGAACCATTGAGAAATACTTAGAAGCCACGTAAGTAAGTAATTAATTTTATAATTCGCCCTGAGATTGAAAACATATTGATATGTGATCCGGTTAATTAATTAGATTATTATTGATGCATTGATTAAATTAAATGACATATAAGAATATTATCTCATATCAATAATCAAGATCACATCAATACATATTATATAAAAACTATAATACCTACTAAAAAATCTACTAAGTTGTCCATTCAAGACTGGAATGTGCAATATTATAAAAAAAAATGAAAAATTCTTTAAAATCTGCATGATATGCTGAAACAGGTTTGAAAATCAATATTAATAAAATCCAATCCATGGGAATAAATGCAAGAAACAACATACTTTTAACTGTTAACAACATGCAGATCCAGGTCTGTTCTACTCCTGGAACCCTTGCAGACAACGGTTCCAGGAGGAGAAAGAGTAGCAGGGTGAACCTGGAAAGTGACAATAACCCTTGCAGACAAGATGTAGGTCTTTCTTAAAAAATGCCTACGAAGAATTATTTGTATTTTCTGGCCTAGCATCATCAGAATCGGAGATATGCTACACCTTACCGAACAAAAGAAGGTAAAAATGAAATAAAGTCTAGAAAGTCGGGTTGGATCAGCCAGACACTTCGAAAAAAGAGCTCCAGTATTGCAAAAACTGGCCTAGAGTGGAATCATCAAGGGAAAAGAAAAAGAGGTTGCTCGTACAAACTTCAAACTTCTTCTTCTTCAACCTATGTTCGTCCACTGCTAGAAATAGGCCTCTTCCATTTGCTTCCATCGATTTATGGCAATTTTTTCAATTCTCATCCACTGCTTGCCCGCGACTTGTTTAAAATCATCTGTCCTCCTCTTCTGCGGTCTGCCTACTCCTCACCTGCTCTGTCTTGGTCTCCAGTTTGTTAATTTTTGAGTCCATTTTTCGGGATTATCTCGGGCAACATGCCCGACCCATTGCTACTTGAGACTTGCTATACGTTCTGTGACATCAGTAATCTTTGTTCTTTCACGAATGTCGATATTTCGAATCCTGTCACTCAAACTAATCCCTGGCATAGCCTTATCCATCGCTCTTTGGGTTGTACTGAGCTGCTCTAAGGTTTTATTTGTAAAAGCCATGGTCTCTAGTCCATATGTAGTTACAGGCAAGATACATTTGTGATAAACTCTACGTTTTAGACACACTGGTATTCTTAAAAATAAAGCTTAACTTACCGAAAGCTACCCAAGACAATGTGGGTCACTGTGTTCAATTTTAATAGAAATGGGGGAACCAATGCACCTGGTGACACTTATTAAAAATCTGTACCAGTCCAATATAGCGACAGTACGACTAGATCATAAGTTCTCAAACCAATTTAAGACCGAGAGAGGTGTTAGACAAAGATGCGTGTTGTCACCTGACTTATTTAACATTTATGGTGAACATGTCATGAGGATGGTTTTAGAAGGATGGGCCGGTGGAGTAACAGCAGCTGGTAGGAAAATCTCCAATTTAAGATTTGCTGATAATAATACACTTATAGCAGCAAATGAGCAAGAAATGTTTGATCTTCTGCGAAAAGTTGAGTACGAAAGCAATAGAGGTCTGAAAATTAATAAAGCTAAGACAAAAATAATGGTGGTCGACAGATTCGACGCTATTCAACTTACTAACATGTTACAGGAATACCAGTTAGTAAACACGTTTATCTATCTCGGTCTAGGATAACTAACGATGGTAACTGTGAAACAGAAGTTCGGAGACGTATTGGTATGGCAAAAAATGCGATGAGTCGCCTAACTAAAATTTGGAAAGACAGATCTATCTCTCAAAATATTAAGATGAGACTGGTGAATGCCCTTGTATTCTCAATTTTTCTATACGGAGCAGAGATTTGGACTCTTCGCGCATGCGAGCGCGAAGAATGCTGCGCATACCTTGGACAGCTCATAGGACAAACGTTTCTATTCTAAACCAACTCAATATTAAAAAAAGGCTGTCCACAATATGTCTGCAACGAATTCTGCAATTCTTTTTTACAATCTGCAATCGTAAAATTATTTTACAGTTGGAATTTAAGTCTTACATATAGCAGTCACCATCATGAAAATAAAAGTACCACTCATCAAAGATAACGTTTAAGTAGAGATGGACCCCAAATGATCAAAAAAACAATCCTCCAAAATCCAATTGTGGACAACCATCCAGAAACAATTTTTTAGCAGAAATTCGATTTGATAATATCGGTAACATCATTGAAGAAGAAGAGAATAAAGCAAGAAGAAGATGCAGACCATGAAAAATACTAGTGCAAGTGCAAGTTTTTTAACTTGATAATGACTATTCAGATTTTTTATTAACAATAATATGCAATAAAACACAAAATTTGTTGTTTTTCTAATCTTGGGAACTAATGGGTCAATAAGTTTCAAAAATTATTTCATAATTTAGAAATTCCTTTGTTTATGAATTTAAACAGCCATTGTTAAAAAAAATAGTCGACAATTAAGTGTGACAATAACGATATAATTCACAGTTGAGCTATTTCAATTACGTCATGTTTGATCTTTCTATTACCTCTTTGTTTTGTTTGTAGTTTTGTATCAAACCATGACTGTTAAAAATGATTTTCTTCGTTGTTCGATGAAAAAGCAAATTTTCACAACAATGGATCCCCGGACCACCAATAGTGCGTTCAGAGAGCTAACCACAAGAAGAATCTAGATCTTAATAAGCAAATAATGGTCTAAAATGTTAGTGAGGTGGCTTAATATCTTAGTTAAATCTGGACTAGGAAACCAGTTACGTTTAGTAAAGATGTACGTCATGTTACGACATCACAATATTTTCAAAAGTTTTACAATTCTAGGCTATACGAGGACACAAGTTTTTAATAATATCCGAGCTGGAATAGCTTAATACGATCTTATTAAAAATAACCATATTGCCCCTATTAAATGAAAGTTGAATAATAAAACTTAAATTAAAATTGACTTAATATCCGACTGGTATATTATTTGACAAATAATGACATGATTTCGAAGTCAGTTAAATATGATATAATGCCCTAGGGCGGTATTTTGAAAAATAACGCCCTTGGGCGTTAAATTTAAATAACTAGTTAAATACTGTGAAGTTCTTGACAAATAAAAACCTAAGTTAAAACTAGGGTTACCACAATTACGTTACGACTATTGCTGCTAAATGAAAACTAATTAATTCAAAATTCATTCAATTTTTTTGCATATAAATAAGAATTTAGTCGGACATTAAACGTTGAATGCACCACGGGTATTTTGGATAATAACGCTTTCGGTCAACGTATATACCTCGGGCCATATAGGCCTTCGGTATATACACCATTGATCTCAAGCGTTGTTATCCTTCTTCTTATATTATTACTATTCCCGTTGGTACATTAATAACTATAAAAGTTTTATAAAAGTTCATACGGTTTGGTTATCTTCAGTTTTCTTATGTTCCGTCTTCTCTGTCCTTCTTATTCTTCTTCTTCTTCTTTTAATAGGACTATGTCCTGTTTCTTACAGTCTCTGCTGTGATCCGGAGCTCCAGCTCTCGTACCATCGTTTTTTGCTTCTTCCTATGGGTCGCTTGGTGTTGCGCTTCTGTGTCTTCGCCTATTTCGCCATACGTTCAGGGTCCATCCGATCTACGTGGTCTCTCCACATGCGTCGTCGTGCTCTTGCCCATCTCACTACGTCTTGAACGCCTAGCTCTCTCAATGTGTCTTCGTTTCGTATTCTATCTCTGAGTGTGATACTTCTTATGGATCTTAGGGTTTTCATCTCCGTTGTTCTCATTATTTGTTTGGTCTTTGTTGTCTCGGCCCTTGTTTAGGTAATTATTTCAGTACGGGTCTAACACATGTCTTATAAACGGACTTTGCTTTCGGTGCTCATACATATATGTATTCCGCCGGATTATATCCCTCAGGAAACCAGATATTCTCGCTGTTTTCTTTGCCTGCTGTTTGGTTTCTTGCCACATATACCTGTCGCTAGATATTTCCACACCCAAGTATCTACAATCCATTACCTGTTCGGTTATATGGTCGTCCACTACTAATTTAATACCTGTCGCTAGATATTTCCACACCCAAGTATCTACAATCCATTACCTGTTCGGTTATATGGTCGTCCACTACTAATTTACATCTAATTGGGTTCTTGGATAATACCATCGATTGGGTTTTCTCTCTGGATAGTGTCTGATTATACTTTTCGGCGGTTATTTTAAATTTTTGTAGTAGGCGTTGTAAGTCATCTACGCCTTCGGCTATTAAGATTGCATCATCTGGGTAGCAGAAGCTTTTAGCCCAAATTCTATAATGCAACACTAAGACAACAAACATATCATATCATTATATTTTGTCGTTTACCCATTTTGGTCATCAATATTAATGCAACACTAAGTTATCTTACACACATATCATACTGTTGCCATGTAGTTATTGCTGAGTTGCGATTATGTCTTTGTTTATATTATCCAGCTTGCAGTCACAATTTTATCTTCAGTAATCTTAAACAATAGTTCTATTACATTGATGTTAAAAGGTGTATGTTAAGAGTAAAAATGAATAATTCAGCCAATTTAAATTGTAAAAAGTATGGGTATCTAGAAGAAGTCAGTATTTAGTATATTTAGCGAACAAAAATAATACTGATTCTGAATTGTTATCTGGAATTTATCAAGCACAGGAAAAAGGTAAGTTAAATTTATGATAAATTCCCCTTTAGAAATTTCGGGCTGATTTAAGAAAATGCAATAACTTTTTTACTTTCGCCACTTTCAGCATCCGCTATTAAGAAAACTGAGTCTGATGATTTTTTTCATTTTATTTTGTTTATTATCTTGTCAAATTTTTAAATTTTTGGAAAACAAGTATGTTCATGTTATAATTTATGTAATAACATGTTTGAACAACAACATTGTTTTGTTTCTTGTATTAAAATGTGTAAAAGTGTAAACAAAACTTTAGTGCAATATAAGTTTATATAACAGAAATTTACGGATATCGTTAAAAACAGATTATATCTTTGAAGGCAATAGTAGGACAACTAACTTTTTTTCCAATTATTTTTCACTTTTTTATGAATTAATATAAATTGTTATGTGACGCATGTAAAGTTAGGTACTTAAACAAAAATTCCATGTAAATCCATTCAAATATAAAAAAGTTATTAATTATTACCGAAGTTTCGTAAAATTTTCAATTGCGTTTTTCTCGTTTATTTTATTTTACATATCCTACTGTTGCTTTGAGGCGACGATATTTACTCTATTTGGAGTACTAAGCAGATCGCCTGAGCAGATCGCCTGAGCAGATCGGGTGTGAATTATAAATTGTAAAATTTCCTCGTCTTCTTATAGTCTCAGAATCCGCATGGCTTGCATTTTTGGAAGCCTCCAATGGTGTAACCAGAGAAGGTTTTCCATTGTTTTCAATCTGGTAGGATATAAAATGGTATCATTTTATGTGGTATTAGATTAAAAGCTTAAACTTTTTTAATTTATATTTTTATTTTACTGTCAGTTTACAAGTTTTTATTGCGCAATATTGTCTCATTTTCATGGTTGTTATCACTTCATCTGTAGCGTTAACACCAAAACTTTATTGGCTTCGTAAACTGACACCAAATGAAGATATAAGTAGTAAACCACAACAATTAACCAACAAAATACCTTATTCTTTTGGTAGTTCTCCGTAAAGCTTTGATCTGAAACACAGACTGTTGATAGCCAATCAAAAACCGTAAAAATATCAATTCGTTACAGTATCACATCACTGATGGCACCTGAAAACACAAAAATTAAAAGCCGTAGAGAATAGTTCAAGCGCTTGTTTTGTTTTTGTATATTTTACCCATTTTGAATAGACACAGTTTAAAGATTGGCAAAGACAGTGAATAAACTTAATTATTGAGTACTAACAATATGAGCAGCTATGACCAGTTAATATCGATATAGAAATGATAACATTTTGATGAATAAATGAGAAAAGAACCAATTTAATATGTAGTAGTAGTATTATGTAAGATCGCCTTATTTACCCTTAGCTATTTTGTCTGATGTGTTTTTCTAGTTGTGTAGTTTGAGTCTGCAGTTAGTTTTTCGCAGCTTATGAGCTGATTGACAGTATGCCCCAGACATAGATTTAATTTTATTACTGAGGTTTTCTCCCTTTTCGCACAGTACGCAGTCGATTTTATTGTTGTGTTCTTTATGTGTATGTATGTACCGGCTCACACCTCCGCCGATGCCATGGATAAAGTGATCGAATTGAGCTTAGAACTGCTATCCAATCTACCGTGTTGTCCAGATTTGGCACTAGACCACTTATATTTGTTTCCAAACTTAAAAAGTTACCACACACTTATGCATCTATACTGTTGGCCATTTTAAACATATGAACGAGAGATATAAAAACCTAAAAATATTACTGAATAAAATTGGCTATTCTGCTCATGGTTAGATGATATGTGGCGATTGAAAAGTAACATGCATGCTTCTTGGTTCTAAAGCAGGTTAATCGTTTTCACCAGGATATTAAATTGATGAAAAAACGCTACCAGGGCCGCTGGAAAACCAACATGATGGGAAACTACTGATGGTCACATCAGCGAAGCTCAATAAAAAATTCAAAGCAGAAAAAGCTACACAAGCTTCAAAGAACAAAGAGAGTGAAAGTAGTCTGACTAGTGAAACCTACATTACTACACTATGCCATTATTTCAAGTAACCTACTATAAATAAAAACCATGATTTTGATTTAACTTAGCGTTTCATTAATTGTACCATATAACGTATAGAAGAAAAAGTGACCCAATTGAAGCTGGCGATGGGATAAGATAGGGAAATTCCCTGAGTTCTCTATTGTTCAACCTAATCATTGACGAAATAAAAAAAGTAAAAACTAAAATAAAAAATGATACCAAATGGGGGAAAATCAACTTAAAATAATCTGCTATGGAGAAGATGCAATACTAATCTCTCAAAGTAGTCCAGAAAGCCACTGCGCATCCGCTAGGAAAAATATTCTAATTCGGATTTTTTGCACAATCTTACTCAAAAAGGACTCCTTTTAACAAATCTGCATGTTGCCAGGACCAAAAGGTGGTCAAAAATTTTTTAAACGTTTTTTTTTTGTTTTTATCCTAAAATTATTTTTTTTACATGTAAAAAAGTTTTTTTAGGTTTTTTGGATCATTCCAAATAGAAAAGGTCTTTAGTGACTTTTCTCTAAAAATGATAGTTTTTGACATATAAGCGATTAAAAATTGAAAAATTGCGAAATCGGCCATTTTTAACCCTCAAAAACTATGTGAAAAACTGAAAATTTGAATGTTGCCAAGGTAGGTAGATATTCTTTAAACATCGATTGATGAAATCACGAATAGTTTTTTGCAATACAATATTCAAAACTCCTTTGTTTTTTAATTGCTAATCAAGTGTGCGCGACACTATTTTCCACCGACAGTATGGTGCAAATGAAAGGAATAAATTCGTTATTTCATAAACTGGCGACTTTAAGGAAAAATCCTGAAACAGGTCGATTTTTATTTTTAAGTTACGAGATTGTGGCATATATGGTATACTAGTGACGTCATCCATCTGGACGTGATGACGTAATCGATGATTTTTTTAAATGAGAATAGGGATCATGTGCTAGTTCATTTGAAAGGTTCTTCAATTCTCTATTCAGTAATAAAAACATTTACATAATTATTTATACAGGGTGTCCAAAAATTTTTTATTAAATTAAATTATTTGACAAAAAAAGAAGTAGAAGGACGCCCTGTATAAATAATTATGTAAATGTTTACATTACTGAATAGAGAATTGAAGAACCTTTCAAATGAGCTACCACACGACCCCTATTCTCATTTAAACAATCATCGATTACGTCATCACGCCTAGACGGATGACGTCACTAGTATACCATATATGCCACAATATTATAACTTAAAAATAAAAATCGACCTGTTTCGGGATTTTTCCTTAAAGTTGCCAGTTTACGAAATAACGAATTTATTCCTTTCATTTGCACCATACTGTCGGTGGAAAATAGTGTCGCGCACGCTTGATTAGCAATTAAAAAACAAAGGAGTTTTGAATATTGTATTGCAAAAAACTCTTCGGGATTTCATCAATCGATGTTTAAAGAATATCTACCTACCTTGGCAACATTCAAATTTTCAGTTTTTCACATAGTTTTTGAGGGTTAAAAATGGCCGATTTCGCAATTTTTCAATTTTTAATCGCTTATATGTCAAAAACTATCATTTTTAGAGAAAAGTCACTAAAGACCATTTCTGTTTAGAATGATCCAAAAAATCTAAAAAAAAAACTTTTTTCCATGCAAAAAATAATAATTTTAGGAAAAAACAAAAAAAAAAAAACGTTTAAAAAATTTTTGACCACCTTTTGGTCCTGGCAACATGCAAATTTGTTAAAAGGAGTCCTTTTTGAGTAAGATTGTGCAAAAAATCCGAATTAGAATATTTTTCCTAGCGGATGCGCAGTGGCTTTCTGGACTAAAGCGAAGATGACTTACAACGTATGCTGCATCAATTTAATATAAATGCCAGAAAATTTAACATGTTCATTTCTCCCTCCAAAAAAGCAAAGTGCATGGTTATAATGAGCAAATTTACTAAAATGTAAACTAGAGATGGAGGGTCATTGAACAAGTGATGGAGTTTAAATATCTAGGCATCGCACTATCTAACTAAGAAAAGCTCGAAACAGAAGTGGAAAATCAAGTTAATAGAGCAAACAAAGCGGCGACCTGTTGCCTGAATAAAACAATATGGAGAAGAAAAATATCAGAAATTAAAGGCAGGATTTACAAATCATTCATCAACACCAGACCTATAATGACATACGCGGCAGAAACACAACCTGACGCGGAGAGGACAAAAAGAATGCTACAAACAGCAGAGATGAAAACTCTTGGAATAATCGATGGTAAAACACTATGGGATAGAGTACAGATATAAGAAGGAGAGGCAAGATGGAGATCATTACTAACTGGGAAGAAGCAGAAGAGTAGAATGGAAAGACCACATAAGCCGAATTACAACAATTAGAGTAGTAAGGACGGCGAGAGACGGTTGTTCAATACGAAGATGATCAGTGGAAAGACCACGGAAACGATGGAAGGACAATTTACTAGAGTCGCATAGAAAAAACAGACAAGGTCATATCTACACAAAAAGAATAACAAGAAGAAGAAAAAGAAATAGTTATTTTTTTGGCCAAATATAATTTATATCCCCTTATTTCGGTCGTTGACAATGCAAAACTTAAGACAATGCCATATTATTTGTGTAAAAAGAGTATAGAAAATGCCAAAGGACTCAGATTTTGTGTCCTTTAACGACCCACTACTGCGCTTATGTAAACCAATACGGAAACTACGGCCATATCAACCACGCTTGAAGAGGTTAGTTATTTACAACTCCCAAAAATCGAGAGATTAATCTTAAATTATTCAAATTCGAGTTAACCTTAAATTTTTATCTGTCTCTACAATTTTCCCAATTAGTTGGCTCGAAAAAAGACCATTGAATTATGTTCGAAATAAAAGCCTAATCATACTTAATTTATGGGAAATAATTGATAAGAAGATAAGGTAAATTTAAATGGGGTCCCGGACAGGAGGCTGCCGAGCAAGTGACAGGCGGACCGATGGAATTCGATGGTTTAATCGATTCCTATGAGGCTGAAGCAAAGGTTTTATGGCTTAACGTTGCTCTTTAACAATATACATATACGGTGGATTTTTTTCATATACCATACATGCCTACAAAATATAAGGTGACAAAACGGCCACCCTGAAATGTGTCAAAAAAGCATTTTCTTCATCAAATATACCTAACAAGGATGTTGTATTGAAAACTATTTATTGATGATGTGATCGTATTAGATTTTTATACTTCTATCTAGTAATATAAAATTCTTTTTGTTAGCACCTCCGACTTCCGATCTGTCATGTCAGTGTCCGTTAAAACAAGTGGCAAACTAGCAATGTTTTTATTCGTCTTTTGTCTATTTTGTTTATGTCTATGGCGTTTTAGTTCGTATACCCGTTTATATTCTTCAATCGAATCGAATCAAAATTTTTTGTATTAATTTAAATCTGTCTAGTCCCCCTTTTTGGTAGGACACCCAAACCACAGATGCACCACATGTAGCAAACCAAAGTAACTTGGCCGGTACCATGATCAAATTTACTTCAAAAAGTGCCTAAAAACTAGCTACTTACATCTAAACATCCAAACAAGCACGTGAAACCAACAAGTACCTGAAAATATATTCATCTGCCGTATGTTGAAAACTGCAATGTGTATGTATGGGTCAACGATATAGCTAGTGACTCCACTGTTATACTTTGGTTGTTAGATTATTACAAAAGCCAAGACCGGATATGAAGCAATATATAGAATACTATTCTTTAGAGTAAAGTAGTGTAGACCAGATATGTTCCTGGGGAAGTCTGGAGAGTATTAGAGAAGACAAGGAAGAAACAAGTTGACTAACAGGTTTATTTGATAGAGTTATGGAGGTACGACAAACGTCCGACGAACCCGTTGAACAAAGAAGCATATTTTGATTTTTGATGCCTATGTAGCAAATTTTTCCCCGTGGCATGTTTTCTGGGGATTAAATTAGTTTCCACTCTCTTTTAACTATCATCTCACTGATTTTAATTCCTCACACTGTTAAGAACGATGTGGAAACAGATCGGTCATTGAATGAGCACCTATAAAATGTACGAAAACTGTAATAACTGAATAGTATTAAACTTTTGAATGACTTTAATAGAGATTATGAAGCAAAGGAGCAAGCTGGCTTTAGAGCTGGGCGGTCCACAGTAGACCACCTGTACTTTATTACGCAAGTTATTGAGAAAAAAGCAGTCGTTAATAAAGAAGTTCACCTGGTGTACGTAGACTTACAAAAAGCATATGACAGTGTGCCCCTCAGCAAACTATGGTCAACCGTACAGCAAATCAACATTAAATATGGTCTTATCAAAGCAGTCCAAAGTCTGTATAATGGAACAACTGCAAAAATTTAAACTGGACCAAGGATGTCTGAGGGATTTAAGGTCACGAAAGGATTGAAGCAGGATTGTTGTATTTCGCCTACGCTTCTTAAAATTTATCTGGAACAAGCACTCAAGCTGTGGAAAAGAAGATGTAAGGGCACGGGAATACCTCTCAATGATGACACAACACTATACACTTTATGTTTCGCTGATGACCAAATTCTGATTGCTCAGGATCATGACGATTTGAGTTACATGACACGGAAGCTAATAGAAGAATATAACAAATGGGCTCTCGAAGTCAACATTAAGAAAACTGAAGCCATGTGTATTGGAGGGACAAAGCAGTCCATTACATTAGACGATGGGGTAAAAAATAAACACTCTGATGAATACAAGTACCAAGTACCTAAGCATGAAGATGAATCAAGGTGGAACACTAGAAGCTGCTATAAAAGATATAATCATACAGGGTAGAAAAGCCATATCCATGATGAATGACATTCTGTGGGACCAAACTATATCTAAATCGAACACTCATACAGGGTAGGGCATTAGTGTGACAAAGTCCAATTACTCGTTTGTCGTAAGAGATACGAAAAAAAGTTAATCACATAAGAGTTGGGGCACGGTTAGGACCATAAGTTAAAAATATTTTCAGATATACAGTGTCACCCGTATTGACAGAGTGACACAAACTTATGTTTTTTTAAGTAGAACACTCTGTATCTTTTTACGTTTTTGGATTCTCCTCGATGTCTTCTTTCTCAAAATATAGGGTTTTGTGATATTATATGAGGTAGTTTAAAAGATAATTACGTTTAATTGTTAATTTTGTAGCAACATTCACACCCTGTAGAATTGTAGTGGTTTTGACATCAAAGTTTCTATTTGATGGTCAAACAATTTTTAATATAGTCTACTCTTGTTAAACATTAATAATATTGCGAAAAGTTTAATAATAATATAAAGGGTTGGCCAAAACGCGGAATGAGTATTTTCTGAGTTTTTTTAATTGAAACACCCTGTATTTTAGTATTCTAATGAAATAATATTTTATGCTGCTTTTTTATTTCTTAAGCATTCCCTATACCTAACTGCTTTAATTTTTGAGTTATTCGTGATTTTTAATCCAAACATTAATTGAATTAACAAATTGAATTAACAAAAATTACGTGAAATTTTATTAGGTGGCTGTGCAAATATTCAATCGAAAATAATTTTTCTAGACTGATCCTTAATTTATTAATTTTGGATGAGATATTCAAATACATACGTAGTTAAGATTGTTGGTGAGTAAAATATGAATAAAAACAAACAACATTCTACCTAGTTGGTTATGACAATAAATTTGCTAAAGCATTTGACATTATACTATTTTTATAGTTCCAGTTGCTTTGTTACCATTACTAATATTAATTTTTTTAATGAGTAACTAATCAAAATGATTTTGTGCTAGGAGAGTATAACGAAAATGTGTTACTAGCAATAAGAATTTTTCATCAGCACTTCCCTCCAAGAAGAGAAACTTTTGAAAGTACACTAAAACGATTTCAACAGTTTAGGTCTAGATAGTTAGATCGTGTTAGATTATAAGAACGTTCTTCCTAATATGCAGCTCCTCAGTTACACTAAGGATTAACTTCATTTACAATAGTTTTATTCGATTAGGTTTCTCGTAATTTAAGTATCCAGTCCATTGAAACCGTTTTAGTATACTTTCAAAAGTTTCTATTCTTGGTTTTCGTTTATCAGGGAATTGCTGATGAAAAATTCTTATTGCTAGTAGCACATTTTTGTTAAACTCTCCTAGCACAAAAACCATTTTAACCAATTACCCATCAGTTATTTATTAAAAAAAATTAATATTAGTAATGGTAACAAAGCAACTGGAACTATAAAAATAGTATAACGTCAAATGTTTTAGCAAATTTATTGTCATAGTCAACTAGGTGGAATATTGTATGTTTTTATTCATATTTTACGCACCAACAATTTTAACTACGTATGTATTTGGATATCTCATCCAATATTAATAAATTAAGGATCAGTCTAGATTAATATCTACTTTTTTTAAATTATTTTTGATTGAATATTTGCACAGCCACCTAATAAAATTTCACGTAATTTTTGTTGCAATTAATGTTTGGATTAAAGAATCACGAATAACTCAAAAATTAAAGCAGTTAGGTATAAGAAATGCTTAAGAAATAAAAAAGTACCATAAAATATCATTTCATTAGAATACTAAAATACAGGGTGTTCCATTTAAGAAAACTCAGAAAATATTCATTCCTAGTTTTGACCAACCCTGTATATTAATATTAAACTTTCCCTATACTATTAATGTTTAATAATAGTAGACTATATTAAAAATCGTTTGACCATAAATAAAAACTTTGATGTCAAATCACTGTAATTCTACAGGGTGTGAATGTTGCTACAAAATTAACAATAAAATGTAATTATCTTTTAATCTACCTCATATAATATTACAAAACCCTATATTTTGAGAAAGAAGACATCGAGGAGAATCCAAAAATGTAAAAAGATACAGGGTGTTTCATTAACAAAAAAGATAAGTTTGTGTCACCCTGTCAATACGGGTGACCCTGTATATCTGAAAATATTTTTAAATGATGGTCATATTCGTGTCCCAACTTTTACCTAAATAACTTTTTTTTGTATCTTTTACAGCAAACGAGTAATTGGACTTTGTCACACTAATGGCCCACCCTGTGTATACAATACCATACTTAAAAGTGTAATCACATATTGGCCACTGAAACAAAGAACAAAGAAAATGTTATTAGTAACAGAAATGGACTTGTGGAGAAGAGCAGCAGGCAAATCAATAAGAGATCGGATACCAAATAAGAGAATACAAGAAATGATGGGAGTCACACATACAATAATTTATGATATAAAAACAAAACAACTCATATGGTACGGTCATGTATAGAGAATGCCAAATGGCATGATCCCTAAACAGATTTTGACGTGGACACCACAAGGGAGAAGGAAAAAAGAAACGCTGAGAAGAAGTTGGAGGGAGAGAATTGAAAAAGAACTAGAGGAAAGAGAAATCCCTCCAGGTCGATTGTTAAACAGAGAAGAATGGTGGTTAGGAGTCGGAAGGCATCTGAGAACGCTGTAAACCGATAGTAGTAGTAGTATCAAACTTTTGGACTAGCAGGAAGAAAAAAATTCGCAATTAAACCTGATTTTTCGAAAAAATTATCTATTACACCTCCCAAACGACCTACTCATACCAACAATGTTGTAAAAGTGAACTTGACTGAATTGAATTACGAATTATTGAAACATCCACCTAATTTGCCAGATCTGGCTTGCTCCAACTACTTTATGTTTCCAATCATGAACAAATTCTACGTCAAAAGTGTTTTTTATCAACTGTGGAAGTTATTACGTAGAAGACGAGTAAGTAAGTCGAGTTCTGACAGTCCCTTCAGTGACATGGTTTTGCAAATAATAAGAGAACTGCGAAAAAAACTTGTTCGAACTGAGGAAGAATAGGTAAAAAATGAAGTGAAATGAATTTCGACTCAATTCAAGCTTTCTGCTTAACCCAGGTATAAACATACCAAAAGGCACCGCCAGGAAAACATTCCACTTTGCGGTTCAGAGAGCCCATATGAAACGAGTCTTTGTACTCTATGCAGAGTATGGCATTAACAAAATAAGGAAATCTACGGTTTCGTTTTGATTAAAATCTGTCTTCCTCCATCCCCCGATAGTACTATTTCTAGGTCTACCGGTTGTCAAGGAGGCTCTAAGGAAGACAGATTTTTACCATTCCGACCGTAGATTGTCGATATAAATTAAAATAATTTATATCGCAGTATGGATAGAACGCCCTCTAACGGGGAATAAGCGAAATGAATTTCGACTCAATTCAAGCTTTCTGCTTAACCCAGGGTATAAACATACCAAAAGGCACCGCCAGGAAAACATTCCACTTTGCGGTTCAGAGAGCCCATATGAAACGAGTCTTTGTACTCTATGCAGAGTATGGCATTAACAAAATAAGAAAATCTACGGTTTCGTTTTGATTAAAATCTGTCCTCCTCCATCCCCCGATAGTACTATTTCTAGGTTTTAATTAAAACGAAACCCTAGATTTTCTTATTTTGTTAATGCCATACTCTGCATAGAGTACAAAGACTCGTTTCATATGGGCTCTCTGAACCGCAAAGTGGAATGTTTTCCTGGCGGTGCCTTTTGGTATGTTTCATCATCATCAACCCGTACGCGTCCACTGCTGGACATAGGTCTCCCTCAGCTCTTTCCATTCATCTCTATTTTGTGCGGCTTGCATCCAGTTGCCGACAACATGTTTCAAATCATCGGCCCATCTGGTTAGTGGGCGTCCTCTGCTCCGTAGTGCTTCTTCTCGCGGCCTCCACTCGACAATACGTTTTGTCCATCGGTTGTCTGGCAATCTGGCGACGTGTCCTGCCCAATTCCACTTAAGCGACGCGATTTTTTCGACAGCGTCTGTTGTTTTTGTTCTACGGCGTTTTTCTTCGTTTGGGATTCGGTCTCTCAGGGAGACACCCAACATCTGGCGCTCCATAGCCCTCTGAGTTACGCGAATCTTGTTCACTACCTTTTTTGTTAGTGTTAATGTTTCGGCTCCATAAGTGAGTACAGGCAACACACATTGGTCAAAGATTTTCCTTTTGAGGCATATGGGCAAGTCCGATTTAAATACATAGTTAAGTTTACCAAACGCTGCCCAGGCTAATCCTATGCGACGTGTGAGTTCGCACGTCTGGTTATCTCGTCCCAACCGAATTTCATGTCCTAAGTACTTATAAGATGCAGTCTGCTCAATATCCATTCCATCAACAACAATATTACGATTTAGCACCAGATTAGTCATTATTTGCGTCTTGTTGATATTAATCTTTAGTCCGACCTCTAAGGAAGCGTAATATAATTTGTTCAACATTATTATTGCATCATCCATACGATCGGCTATAAGGACAATGTCATCTGCGAATCTCAAATGACTGAGCTTCTCTCCATTTATATTGATATCATATTCGTTTAGATCTGCCTTCTTAAATGTGTGTTCTAAAAGGGTTGTGAACAGCTTTGGTGAGATGGTGTCTCCCTGCCGTACTCCTCGCTGTATACAGAATGTATTTGTTTGTTGTTCAGACAGTCTTACGCTAGCCGTTGCCGTTTGGTAGATATATTTGATCATGTTAATGTAGCGATGGTCTATTCGGCATTCTGTCAATGCTTTTAACATTTTCTGCTGGCTTATGGTATCAAATGCTTTCTCGTAGTCCACGAATATCAGTGCCAATGGTTTGTTGTATTCCGCAGACTTCTCTATTAGATTTTTTATTACCAGTAAGTGGTCGTTAGTGCTATATCCAGATCTAAATCCAGCTTGTTCTCTAGGTTGATAGAAGTCTAACTTAGCCTCCAGTCTTTTTTTGATAATTTTTGTGAAAAGTTTATATATGTGTGATAGCAAACTGATAGGACGGTAGTTTTTCAGATCTGTTATGTCACCCTTTTTGTGTAATAAAACAATGACTGCATTGTTCCATTGAGAAGGAGTTTTTCCTTGGTAAATGCATTGGGTGAAAAGTTTGGCCAAAGCCTGGATAATTTTATTTCCACCTTGTTTGATTGCTTCGATTACTATTCCGTCATCGCCAGGGGATTTATTATTTTTCATTTCTGAAAGTGCCTTTTTAACTTCATGTGGTGTTACTTCTGGCATTAATTCTGATCCCTGGTTTGTGATTTTGGGCAGGGGCTGATCTTGCCTTTCGTTGGTGCTCTCATACATTTCGCGATAAAACGATTCGACAACCTTGAGGATTTCGGCTTTATCCGTGGCAATGTTGCCATCTTTGTTTCTGATTTTGTACATATTTTTGATACCGATGTTATTCGTATTACGCCTCAAAACTTTTAAACCTTTGTTTTCTTGAATTATGTGAGTTATTTCTCTTGTGTTGTTTTCTCTTATGTCTTTTCGGATTGATCGGTGGATATCTTTATTTAATTTCTTCAGTGTTGTGTAGTTGGAGTCGTATTTTTCCGTCAATTGTCTTCTTTTACTTATTAACTCTTTGGTATTTTGGCTTAATTTTTCGTTATGACATTATTTGCTTGTTCAATGTCTTCTATGTCGTTTTCAAGGTCTTGTATACGTCTGGTTAGTACATCTTCATAGAGGTTGTTGTTTCCTGGGGGAATCCATTTCGTCTTTCGTGTTTTGAAGATCATCTTGGTTCTTTCGAAATTGACATTTAATCGTATCTTTGCTCGGATTAATCTGTGGTCGCTTCCTACCGAAAATTTGTTAAGTATTTCAATGTCTTTAATGATTTCTTTTCTGTTTGTTATGATAAAATCTATCTCATTTTTGACACTGCCATCTGGGCTTATCCATGTCCATTTACGCTGAGGCTTTTTATCGAAAAAAGAGTTCATCATGGATAAATTTTCCTGGTGTAAGAAATTAAGCAGTCTTTGTCCTCGTTCATTTCTGTCGCCATACCCATACTTGCCCATTGCTACTTCTGCATCATCTTGTTTGAAGCCAATTTTCGCATTAAAGTCGCCCATAATTATTGTATAATATGCTGGTGTAGTATGTAATGCTGTTTCTAGGTCATCATAAAATTTTTCAATTTCTTCATCGGAGTGGCTTGTCGTTGGAGCATATGCCTGGATTATCTTAAGGTTATATCTTGCATTTAGTTTGAAGATGAGGTATACAATCCTGGGACTTATGCTGTTAATTTTAGTTATATTTTGGGTGTGTTTTCTATGTATAATAAATCCTACTCCACCGTGTGAAGTGTCTTCTTCTCCTCTAAAATGAAATAAATGTCCCGATTTAAGAGTAATTTGGGCTTCTCCTCTTCGTCTGATTTCGCTGAGGCCGATGATGTCCCATTTTATTGTTTTCAGCTCTTCCTCCAGTTCCATCATCTTCTGGTCCGATATAAGGGTTCTAACATTGTATGAGGTGATATGCATTTGTCGTTCTTTGTGGTAGCCTGATCTTTTCCGGGGATTCTTAGCACCCTCTGCTCCAACCCTTTTCCATCCGCTACCTTGGTTGGGGGTATTGGAGCGGCCGGAGACTGAGGGCCGTTCAGTACTATCGTCTTTCATGAAAATTTGCCTTTGGGGTTTTAAGCCATTAAAACGCCACGCTTGGCTAGTGCGTGTTGGCGAGTTGGACTGGATGTGGAGGGAGGAAAGGATGGAGATGGGATTGCTTTGGGATAGGACATGGTTTCCCCGGTGAAGGGATGTTGGGGAAATCCATGAGCTCGCGTGGGCAGGTGTGCTATTCCTGAAGTAGATCTATTCCCTGCCGGGATCGCAGAGAAGTATCTACCCGCTACCAGGTATGTTTATACCTGGGTTAAGCAGAAAGCTTGAATTGAGTCGAAATTCATTTCGCTTATTCCCCGTTAGAGGGCGTTCTATCCATACTGCGATATAAATTATTTTAATTTATATCGACAATCTACGGTCGGAATGGTAAAAATCTGTCTTCCTTAGAGCCTCCTTGACAACAGGTAGACCTAGAAATAGTACTATCGGGGGATGGAGGAAGGCAGATTTTAATCAAAACGAAACCGTAAATTTTCTTATTTTTTTTTTAAAATGAAGTATCATTGAACCATAAAGGACCCCGCGGAAACCTTATGGGAAATGGCTCGCTGTCAAATGCTCTGAAACTTTGGGTTCTGGTAGTTCTTGATATGTAGAAGAATAGACTCAATGGGCGCGTAGCTCTGAAAGATCATGGTTTTAAGATATAAGCCTCTGAAATTATAGATACAGTGAGGACGTTTGAGTTGGAATAAATTCATTTTCTCGAGAATGGGCGACTCTGGAGATAAATTACGAATCAGGTCGATTTTTATTTTTAAATTATAATTTTTTGGCATAAATATCATACATCGACGCAATCGATGATATTTTAAAAAGAATAGGGGTCGTGTGACAGCTCATTTGAAAGGTTATTCAATTCTCTTCAATAATGTAAATATCAACATAATTATTTATACAGGGTGCCCAAAAACTTTTTTTGAATTAAAATAATTGAGACAAAAAGAAGAATGTATATAATTTATCTAATTCGAAATACATTTTAATGTTGTCCGAAAACAGGAAAAAATGTTTATTTGATAAATAAATATTGTTTTTCGCTTAAATTCAATATTAAAGCTGCCACCCTCCTGCCTCTTAGCAGTTTGAACATTTAATTTAAGCAAAAAGAATTGTTTGTTTTTAAAATTAAAATTTTTCTAACAAAAAAAAGACTAAGTTTTCACTCTAGTGGTATATAAAACAACGTAATGGTACTCTACATCCACCACACTGAAAACAAAATTTTTTTCTGTTTTATGACAGCAGTAAAATGTATTTCGAATTTAAATAAATTATATAGATTCTTCTTTTTGTCTCAATTAATTTAATTCAAAAAAAAAATGTTGGGTACCCTGTATAAATAATTATGTTAATGTTTATATTAGTGAATAGAGAATTAAATAACCTTCCAAATGGGCTATCACACTACCCCTTTCGCCTAAATTAAATGTTCAAACTGCTAAGAGGCAGGTGGGTGGCAGCTTTAATATTGAATTTAATCGAAAAACAGTATTTATTTAACAAATAAACATTTTTTTCTGGTTTCGGACAACAATAAAATGTATTTCGAATTAAATAAATTATATACATTATTCTTTTTGTCTCAATTAATTTAATTAAAAAAATTTTTTTGGGCACCATGTATAAATAATATTGTTAATGTTTATATTATTGAATATAGAATGTAATAACTTTTCAAATGAGCTATCACACGACCCCTATTCTTATTTAAAAAATCATCGATTGCGTCATCACGCCCAGATGGATGACGTCACTAGTATGATATATATGCCAAAAAATTATAATTTAAAAATAAAAATCGACCTGATTTGTAATTTATTCCTAGAGTCGACCATTCTCCATAAAATGAATTTATTCCTACTCAAACGTCCTCACTGTACCTATAACTTCAGAGGCTCATATCAGCTTAAAACCATGATTTTCTGGAGCTACGCGCCCATTGAGTCTTTTGTTCAACACATCAAGGACTACCAAAACCCAAAGTTTTAGAGCATTTGACAGAGAGCCATTTCCCATAAGGTTTCTGCGGGGTCCTTTGTTTTTTATTTTTGTTCTAAGTTTTCAACCAGCCCTATATATTCGACATGTTATTGCTACCAGCAGAATACTCTAATTCGAATTTGAAAGCATTTCGTGCTTTTTCTACTTTTGTTAAATTTTTTTGTGAATGCTCACGAAGTTTTTTGGATGGTACTTCGGCCGACGCCTATGCTGGAATTCGATGGTTCTTGAACGACAGTAAGAATATTTTTAGTGACAGTATTGGTCGTATGCTCGTTCCCACGCTCTTAGTGGCCGAGAAATTCTTCAAGTAGCTCCGTACTTTGGTTGACAGGCGATATTTTCAGCATTTCGACCATTTTTTAGGCAGGGATGGCAAAAATTTCTTCTCTAGATCAATTACAGCTATTAATCTTATTTGATACGTTATGAAAAAAAATATCTTCTCACCGGCGGAAGGCAATCTCACGGGAAAGCATTTTTAAGTTATTATCTTATTGCAATTAAGAACATTTTTGGCATTCCAAGATCAATCTTCTCTGAGCAAAAACGCGAAATTTCAGCGACAGAGTTGCAGACTGCTATTTTCGTACGGAAACTGAAAATTATTTGAAAATCATCAGAAAACATCAGAAAAAGAAGACTAAATAAAGAAGGGGAAATGTGTAATACTATGAAATTTTAATACTATTATAGGCGATTGATTATACACTTTAGATTGTGTTTTATTATTTCATATGGGCAATGGACCTCCAAATATGAAAAACCCGCGGAGCGCTATCATTTTAAAGGGGTACGTTTTTGAGAAAGGAGTGGAATAGTCCCTATGCTCTAGGGTACATTGGGATGAATTCTATGAAATTTTTGTACATTCACATCTACAGAGGAGTTGTCAAAATTAAATTTAATTTCCTATCGAAATGTGACCTTATAAAATGAAGAATTCTCACTATGAAGAGAGAACCCATTTTTAATTGAAACTCCTTGAAATTCCTTATGAAGTTAAAAATCGTGGTTGAAGGTAAAAAAAGATTTTATGTAAAATTTAAAAAATATATTAGAAGAGCACATTGGGACTTCACAAAAACACATTAAAAAATTTGATCGCTGTAAGGTGTAAGCACCCACCATCTGAAGTAGAGGCAGCTGACAGAATGAACTCACAGATAGAACAGGATGTGCTCTTCAAAATGAGAGGTGACATGTTTCATATACAAGAAATTAAAAATTATTTAACTTGTGAAAATTTTTTAGGAATATTGAAATTAAAAAAATTGGGAAATATATCAAAGACTGTCTGAAATTTAGTTTGGTTACATAAATCTTGGTTAGAATAGTATACATGTCGAAAAATGACCGAAGGTCCAAAATAATTCAATTGATTAGTTATCCCTAGAACAATACAACAATTCAAATCATTTTATAAGTAAAACAAGTGGTTTTAGACTTGGTAGATGTATACATGATCACATTTTTACTTTAAACGATATCTATAATAAGTAAAAGTTTATCTAGGAGGAACGAAACGTACCTAAGTTCCTTGATATGGAAAAAGCATTTAATAAAGTACCTAGATCAAAAGTATAGGGAAATGTGGGGAACAGAAACACACCAGAGAAACTCACCATCAACAGTTATTTCTTATCCAACAAACTAGTTTTAAATGAAGAGAAATCAAAGTATATGATTTTCACGTCAAATAATTTATTAAACCATCAAGCCACTATACAAGCAGCAATAGATAAAACAGACTGCACGAAGTTGCTGGGGGTCCTGTTAGACAGTAATTTTAAATGGTCAAACCACATTTCTAATTTGAAATCCAGATTAAGTAGCGCATGTTATGCATTGAGAATTCTTTCACGTCTCTTTAATACATCAATATTAAAAACAGTATATTTTGCCCATTTTTACTCAATAGCCAAATATGGCATTGAAGTCTGGGGTTGTATCTCTGAATTAGAGCAGATATTCGTACTTCAGAAAAGACCTATTAGGATAATTTATAAAATGAAATTTAGAGATTCTTGTAGAGGCATCTTTAGACAAAACAATATTCTTACTATTCCTGGTCTGTATATATTTTCGTGTATAATGTATTTACATTGCAAAATTTATGAAATCAATAAATTTCAATTTAACCATGTTTATTCAACAAGATTCAGAGACAATCACTTTATGCTTCCACAACATCGTTCTGTTTTGTTGGAAGGTAGCACACATTATGCAGCCATAAGTTTCTTTAACAAATTGCCAATAGATATACGAATGAACTTACATCAGCCAAACTTTCGGAGGTGTGTACATCAATACATTTGTGAGCTAGAGCCATATTCTAAAAATAACTTTTAAGTATGTTTTGTCATATTTATTAATTTAGGGCCGGCGTAGCGCAGGTGGTAGTGTGCTTGCCTCGCATGCCGGTGGTCCGGAGTTCAAATCCTACCGCCGGCAAGAACAACTAGACATTTTTAAAAATGTCTATAGGCCCCAGGTCGACTCAGCCTGAATAAAATGAGTACCTTGGGTAAAACCAGGGGTAATAATAGGCGGTTGAAGCGTAGCACTGGCCCTGTTACCTTCCTTGTATACCGTAGGCCCTAGATATAGCAGACTACCCTGCTATACTCCCAAAGCCGCGTGCGGTATAAAAACGGGAGACTATTATTATTATTAATTTATATACTTTTGTATGTCTGTAACTTTGACTTGTCTCATACATGTACTTTGTACAATGTCGCATGTGATGAATAAATTTGACTTGACTTGACTTGACTTATACGGGTAACTAAATCAATATACTTCTTCTTTCTTCTTCTTTCTCATAATCCTTAGTGCCCTTCAGGGCGTCGGATGTCGGGTTCCGCCTTTTATCCACTTCTTCCAATTGCTTCTATTGGTGGCCAGGTTCTTCATATCCCTCATACTGATGTGTCTCCTTTCACCTATATCTTGGATCTGGTCCATCCATGTCTTCCTCGGCCTTCCCTTTTTTCTTTTGTTTCCCATTTTGGCTTCATGTACCTTCTTTGTAAGTCTATTTTGCTCCATTCGTTGTATGTGTCCAAACCAGCTTAATTGTTTGTTTTCGATCTTCCTAATTATCGGTTCTTGTTCCAACTCTCTTCTTATATCTTCATTTCTGAATCTGTCAAACTTCGTAACTCCGGCTATTTTTCTCATGTATTTCATCTCCGTCGCGTTTATCATTGATTCATGTTTCTTTTGGACAATCCATGTTTCCGCCCCATATGTCATTATCGGATTTACTATGCTGTTATATACTCTGATTTTAGTTTTGTTGCTTATTTCTGACTTTCCAAAAATTGTATTATTTAAAGAGTAATACACGCTAGTTGCCATCTTCAGTTTATTACTTATTGCCAAGTCCGTTTTCCCATCATCTGTTATTATATTTCCCAGATATTCAAAAGTAGATACATGTTCTATTATATACTATATTTTGGGGAGGTACTGGGGTTCTCGGGATACAGCCAGTTTCATAATTATTGAGTACCAATTTCAAATCAATATACAGAAATAATAAAAACAGTGTGATAAGTAAAAATATAAATGTGATATCTGATCAGTTCAAAACAACTGAAGTTATAAGACAAGGGGGAAGCTTGAGCCCGTTACTGTTTATTACGTTTATGGACGAAATAATAAAAGAAACAAAAACAAAAGTCAAACAACTGCACATAGGATTTAGAAATCTGAAAAAGCACTGAGATAGCAGATTGTATATTTGCCGACGATGTAGCAATTTTAGTATCGACTGAAGACTAGTTAGTTACAAAGAAGCGTAAAAACATGGACCACATTTTTAAAAAAGTATGGCATGGGCATGACTATAAACAAATTAAAGGTAATGGTAATGGCCAAAGAAAGAGAGGATGTACAATGTTCCGATAGATTACACAGAAATTAGAAAGGTACAGTCATTTAGGTATTTGGAAGTAACCATTGAAGAAACACGTAGCTAGGGAGCTGAGATCAATAAAAGAATTGATAAAGTGAATAGATTGTACCACGCAATAGGAAAAACAATTATTAACAAGAAAGAAGTATCGAAACATAAGAAAATAAATTTATTTGAGGTTATACACAGACCAGAACTTACATAAGGATATGAATCGTGGGTACTAAATAGACAACAGAAAAGTAAGATACAGGCAGCAGAGATGAGGTATCTACGTAGAGTTCAAGGAGTCACTAGAATGGAGAGGGTACGAAATAACTACATAAGAGAAGAACTAAAAATTGAAACAATGATTCACGTTTATTGAAAAAAGACAATTAAGTTGGTGGGGGCATTTACAACGACTACAGAAAGAGGTACCAGTTAAAACGATATGGGAAACGAAGGTGCAGGAGAAAAGAAGTATAAGAAGACCGAGAGTGACATGGAACGAAGTCATGGCAACGATTCTTGACAAAAAAGAGTATCGTAGAACGAAGCTAAGGCTATGGCACAGGACAGGAAGCAATGGAAGAGATTTGTGCACTGTTAACAGAGAACACGTCATACCTACACCCGAGAGGGTAGAAGGGTCTGGATCAGTGTTTTTCAATTTGTGGGTCGCGACCCCCCGGGGTTCGCGATGCCTTTCTCGGGAGGTCGCTGACTGAAAGAAAAAGTTGAGGTTCTTAAAACACAATTTTAGTGGGAAAAATGTGCTTGTTTGTTTTTCAAAAGATTATCAAGTTGTGGTGCTTTAATAATGAAATAATAATTTTCTAATTGCAGTCTACTTCTCGTGTTAGTTTTAATGTCTACCATTAAAGAAAATGGCAGTTCACACAAGTATGACGTGGTAAATCGCAAAATCGCACTAATAATAATTTAACAGCTTCCCTTGCCTTCCCTTCCCTTGCCAGCTCTGGATATTGGTGTTTTCTTTTCATCCAAAGTACGTCGACACTTTTCGAATAAAATTCCAATTTAAGCTTGCCATCTTTTCAAATAAAATTCCAATTTAAGCTTGCCATCAGCAGCTAAATCTAAAAGACATTTTTGATGTGTCTTTGATTTTTCCAAAAAAAAGGGGTTTAAAATCCCTCTACGCCCATTGTCAGCTTCAGAGTTCCAGTCTGGAAAGTATGTCAAAAGCTGCTCTTGTAAATTATGCAAGCTCTGAATAAAGCAAGGAATATGTCGATACTGCAAAACTTTGGTCTGTTACATTATCTTCCTTAATCTTCTGAACCCATGGAAAAGACACAAGCATTTTGTTTTGCAGAGAGGTTGACCACAAACGTAGTTTTGCGTGAGATACTTTTAACTTTTACTTTATCTTTAGCTGTTAAAATATTCTCTTCTCTTCCTTGGAGGTTCTTGTTCAAATTGTTAAGGTGGCTAAAAAGATCTGCCAGAATGCTAATTTCAAGAGCCAATAGGGTCAGAAAATTTAGATATTCAGCATATTTAGAATTTACGTCTTGCAAGAACATGAACAATTCATCCCTCAGTTTCAGAACTCTTGCCAATACCTTTCTTTTGGATAGACACCTGACCTCTATGTGATAAAGGAGATTTTGATGAAGCCAGCCAATATCATCACAAACAATTCTGAATAACCGGGTTTGCAAAGCTTTACCTTTGATAGAATTTACAATTTTTATTAATTTACGTGATCAATACTAAAATAATTACACCTATGGCTTCCAAAAGCTGCAGGTTTCAATTACATAGTGATTCTATATAAGTTTGGTTGAGTATACTTTCTTGAAAATATCTTTTATTTTGACCTATAGTTTGATATCAAGTTTATTCCAACCTGTACGTAATTACATTTTGATTTGCATGTATTGTAATTTTATTTGATCGGGCTAAAATATTGGCCTAAGGTTTCACTTTTAGCAGTCAGTTATTCCGATACTCTCACATAAATACTTAAAGTCCTTGAAGGTAAGTTGGATTCATTTTTACGAAAAATATAATTTTAAAGCATAGTTGTAATGCTGATTTCTCATCGGCACGCCTCGCATGGAAAACCATTAAATTTTATATCCCTTGTAGGAATACCTCCTCGTCTCAGATTTTCAAAACAGACAAAGTGAGTCATACCCAGCTCTACTCTCGTAGACAATAATAAACACACTTAACATTTTTTATGTATGTTCTAATTCGTTTCGAGAATATTAATACCTCATTTAGCAGCACTGGTGACGGACTTACCATCTTATAGTGATTTTTATTCCACGATAAGAAGAGTTCCGCACAAGTTCTCATGAACCGAAGTAAACCGTTTCACAGCTCTCTCGCCTCCTACTTCATCTTGATGAGTATCTACATCTCGAGGACGTGTTATTGTTTGACGCAGTATTTTTTCTTTATTGCCCGTGTTTTTCTGTTTTTAGGTAAGTTTTCACGGTTCTGTAAATGGTAGCTGATTGACGATGGATTGGATAGGACAATAGAAACATACATAAAACAAGAATCTATTATTATTTATTTAAAGGGATTTAAAAAAGAAGACTTAATTTGTACATTTTCCATCACTCGATATTATATAGATGATTTCTCTGGACTTAGTAGGGCCTTTGCCACGTTCAAAGCTAGGCCATAACTTCGTATTGAACGTCACGGATTATTTAAGCAAATTTACCTTACTGTTCCCTCTTAGAAAAGCTACTGGTGCCACCGTCATTAAGAAGCTTGAGGAGGAGGTTTTCCTGTTATTTGGAGTTCCAAAGACTATAATTTTGGATAATGGTCCACAATTTCGCTGTAAGGAATTTGTTAAGTTAGCGGAATTATATCAATGTAAACTTAAATTCACTGCCGTTTACCATCCTAGAGCGAACCCTACTGAGAGAATGAATCGTACGATGAAGACGATGCTAGCGATGTATGTCTCAGACAATCACCAGACCTGGGATATCAACCTACATAAAATTGCCTGCGCGCTTCGTACTTCTGTGCACGAGACAACTAGACTGACCCCGTACTTCATAAATTTCGGGCGTCATATGATGCTTTCTGGAGATGACTACGCCACTAAGCTAGACTTGGAAGATGGTGCTCAGATAGCAGAAACCTCTAAGAATGAGGCCTTTAAGAAAATGTATACGGATGTGCGAAATCGGTTGGAGATTGCTGGCAAGAAGAGTTGTGACCGCTACAATTTGCGTTGTCGACATGTAGAGTATTTTCCTCATCAGCCAGTGTGGAGGAGAAACCATGTTCTTTCAGATGCGGCTAAACACTTCTCGTATAAGTTAGCACCTAAATTTGTAGGACCATTTTTCATCAAGAAAAAGATTTCTCCTTGGACTTATGAGTTGAAAGACGGTCAAGGTAATAGTAAAGGGGTTTGGCACGTTAAAGATCTTAAGCCTGGTCCAGATCCAGATTCGTTTGTACCCGACTATGTCACTTCGGTTCGTTTTGAGCCACCATACGTGGTCACTTAACAGTGAATTATTGCCCTGTATCGTGGGGGCTGGAACATGTGGACTTTCTAGATGGTCACATGTTCTAAAAGAATTCCCGGTACCGAGTTTGATCCCTCGTGGGGTAAAAGCCCCCAATGCGGCCACGCGTCCTGGTGTAAACATCACATCGCCCTTGTTTTTGAACTTAGGTTTCATTGACGCTTGATTTTGATTTTCAACCTTTCACTGCGGAATATATTTTTGATCGATATATTGTTCTACGTTAGAGCGTTGCGCAGTCAGAGGATTAATTATTTTTACTTTGTTTTGATTGATTTAGGTATTAAGTTGTATTTTTTTTAGTTGTATTTAGAGTCATCTCTTCCCCAAGGATTCTTGGGCACGCTTCTGTGAGGTGTCTGTTTTCAGGGAACTTTTGAAAGTTTCTGAGAGGCGGTAGTGTGAGTCTCAACGGCGCAGCCAATTCCTTCCGACAGCGAAAAGGGCCTCTACCTCAGATCTGAAAGGAACGTTTTCGTTTCTGAGTGCTGTCACGGTGGTGTGGAAGAAGATGGATTACTCTTTAGATTAGGTGTAGGTTTTGTAGCAGCCTTCGTGTTCGTGCTTGTTACTAATTTCGTAACCATGAATTTTTTTTATGGGCATTTTGTAGAGTCGTGGTTAGTTTGTCTCTCTTGCATTAACCATTAGTATCATTGGTCAATAGCACAATGATTCCGTCGTCGCAGGGTTTGTCCGTGTGAAGAAATTTAGGGGCTAAATTTCTTGGAAGCGAGGGGGGGATTGTTACGTTGAAAAATCTACCCAGCAAACCTGTGCCGCAAGCCCGCTTCATTTAGTACAGATTGATAAATAATGTTAATAAAAACTACTTGCCTTAAGTATTTCATATTTAAACATGATCAATTTTAAGATTTCCGATCCAGACTGCATTCTTCCTTTTTCCTCTTTTCAATATAAGACAGATAAATATCCTTGCTTGCAATAAATTTGTTAAAATAAACCTCCAATAATTTCAAATTTCAATTTCAATTGTTGGTTTTAACCAGGAAATTATTATTCACTTTTTATCACCTTTTAATGTAAAATAGTTTATGCTTTCATTATATTATTTACTAATCATTTGAGGTTAGAATCTGCTTCTTTTACTTTTGAAGTCGTTTCAAATTCTGTCACGACTAGTGTCAAACCGAGGCAGTTTTGTTCTATGGTTCACGGGACTACCTATGTTTTTGAATTTCTGTGTTCGGAAGGAAGTTGGCGTTTCTCATAGCTGACTGGCGAGCGTCCTTTTTGAATAGGGCTTTTCATCGATTGTCATTTGTTTCGAGCTTCTGTCATGTGTCACATAATATTAATAGAGCTAGGTCATACGTCTTTGGTTTGTATCATTGGTATATACCAATAACGTATGACGTAGATATATTAATATTATGTGACACATGACAGAAGCTCGAAACAAATGACTGTGAATGAAAAGCCCTATTGGATGGGGACGCGTCTTTGGATCGTGTAATTTAGGTAAAATTTGTATGCTAATTATTTTGAGGCATCTGGCTTTCCTGGATAAATTTACCTATTACACATAGTGGGGCTAGATAATAGATGTAGTGTGTATTGGATATTTTAGTATTTAGCCCAAGCCGAAAAGGGATTATTTGTTCAAAGACGTGGTCACTTCGCACGCTAGGCAGCGCTGTGTATGAGGTCTATATAGGGAGTATTATTTGGATTAGAGAAGCTCCATAGGAGAGCATAGCGTGGTTGACCGTAGTAAAAACCCCGATAGGCTTAAGCGGGGTTTTTATTTTTTTTTTGGAGTTTTGGAGTTCGTTTTACTTGGAGTTTTCGTTTTTGGATTTTTGTATGTGGTTTCTGGTTTTACTTTTTGTGGATGTTTTTGGTTACATTTGGATGCTAAGAGTCGTCATTGGATACAAGTATATGTGGTGAAGAAGATTTCTACTAACGAATTGTAGTTTGTTACCAGACTATGGAGGATATCAGGTTTTTATAACAATGTTAAACATTTAAATTCATTTGTCTTATTTATTTTATATTATTTAATGATAGTAAATATTTTAGGTTCTTTTATTGTTAACAAATTAACGTGTTCCTTTTTTTTTATTATTATTATTAAAATTTATTGGGGATAGTCATACATTCAACTTTATATACATATAACTTATTATAGAGGTCATTATAGTACATTACTTTTTAGATTTGTATTAGTGGCACTCATGAGCTCATGCGGCAACTATAGGGTAGGCACTAGTATCGCCAATGTTTAAAATATTTCTAATCTGTAAATTTAAATTATTTTGATATTCATTTCCTTAGCCACTTTATGCTACCAATGACTGGACTTGTTTATTTTCATATTTATTTGTGTTGCAACTGTTTAATAAATAAATGTAAGTAAACCTATAACGAGATTTATTGGTCAACTGGTAAATCGGGGAACTCTTGTAGCATTTGTAGTACGAGTTGACTGGCGCCCTAAAATCCATCATTTTTAAATAGTTTTAGCTAACGGACCCACTCCGTCTCCACTGTTAACTTTAAAAGCTAGCCGCAAATGCTTTTGTCGCTCCATCCACATTCGTTTTGATAGTGTGGAAGGGTGATAATTTTCAATTTTATCAATAAACTAAATTTATCCAATTAATTAACATACTGATATCATTCCATCAAGTTTCTCCTTTTTCTTTTTTATTTATAATATATTTTATATAATCTAGACCAGTGTTTTTCAATATTTTTGATTTCGCGACCCCTTTACAGGTTGAAATATTCTGGTGACACCCTGGTGTCATAGAAAGCCAAAGAAATAAATTAATTAAAAACTACCTACGTTAGGTAATAATTTTTTCCTATTTTGGTACATTTATCTTTTATCACGCAGGCCAACAATTAAAGAACAGCAAACATTTTGCTTTGTAGTATGACAAATCTACAAATGTTTCCGACTGTGCACAGTTTGTAGTATTTGTGCACTTTGAAGCAGGTGACAGTATCATGGAAGAAATCTTATTTTGCAAAGCACTTCCTGCAAACACTGCTGGCAAGTGTTTGTACGATGTACGATATGTTTTTAGAAAAATGCTTTCTAAATATTTTTTACTGATTGGAAAAAATGTATAGCTATTTGTAGCGATCGCGCTAAGACTATGACTAGCAAAAATAGCGGACTCATTGCAAAATAAAAACGACAATGTCGAACATATCCTACACACTGTTTTCTTCATCGAAAGGCTCTAGCTGCTAAGGTAGTACCTTTTGATTTAAATGACGTGCTCAAGTAAGTAATAAAAATTGTAAATTCTATCTAAGGTAAAGCTTTGCAAACCCGGCTATTTAGAATTGTTTGTGAAGATATTGGCTCGCTTCATCAAAATCTCCTTTATCGCATAGAGGTCAGGTGTCTATCCAAAAGAAAGGTATTGGCAAGAGTTCTGAAACTGAGGGCTGAATTGTTAATGTTCTTAAAAGATGTAAAATCTAAATATGTATGCTGAATATCTAAATTTTCTGACCCTATTGGCTCTTGAAATTAGCATTCTGGCAGATCTTTTTAGCCACCTTAACAATTTGAACAAGAACCTCCAAGGAAGAGAAGAGAATATTTTAACAGCTAAAGAAAAAGTAAAAGTATCTCACGCAAAACCACGTTTGTGGTCAACCTCTTTGTAAAACAAATGTTTGAGTCTTTTCCGTGGGTTCAGAAGATTAATGAAGATAATGCAACAGACCAAAGTATTGCAGTACCGGCACATTCCTTGCTTCATTCAGAGCTTGCATAATTTACAAGAGCAACTTTTGACATACTTTCCAGACTTGCACTCTGAAGCTTACAATGGGCGTAGAGGGGTTTTAAACCCTTTTTTTTGGAAAAATCAATGACAAATCAAAAATGTCTTCTAGATTTAGCTGCTGATGGCATGCTTAAAATGGAATTTTATTCGCAAAGTGTCGACGTACTTTGGATGAAAAGAAAACATCAACATTCAGAGCTGGCAAGGAAAGGGAAGGCAAGGGAAGCTGTTAAATTATTAGTGCAATTTGCCACGACAAACTTGTGTGAACTGCCATTTTCTTCAATGCTAGACATTAAAACTAAAACGAGAAATGGACTGCAATTAGAAAATTATTTCATTATTAAAGCACCACAACTTGATAAACTTTTGAAAAACAAACAAGCACATCCTTCCCACTAAAATTGTGTTTTAAGAACCTCAACTTTTTCTTTCAGTAAGCGACCCCCCGAGATCGCGGCCCCAGGGGGGTCGCGATGCCACAAATTGAAAAACACTGATCTAGACCCTTCTACCCTCTCGGGTGTAGGTATGACGTTTGCTCTGTTAACATTGCACAAATGTCTTCCATTGCTTCCTGTCCTGTGCCATAGCCTTATGGTAGGGGAGCAAAGTATGCTAAATGTGCAGTCACTCGAGCGCTTTGGGGACCTATTGGGTTGTGAAGAGTAGGTCTTTAAATCAAAAAAAGTTAAGTACAGTTTTCCATTTTAGTGGGTGCTTAACATTTTTTTATTTAATTTTCCATTTCCAACAATCGTTTTTTCCGATTATAACGCCATCTATCCATAATTAGAAAAAATGTTCCGAATAAAAGTTACTTATTTTTACGTAAGGAATCCAAATCTGCAATAAAAAATGAGGGCTCCTATTTAAGATTTTAAAGTAACCCCCCACCCCACCTCCGTGGGGGGTCGTGTTTGGTGCTATTCGATAGATTTTTCAAAAATAGTGAATAAGTGTATTTTACAGTTTTTCGATCTGATGTTCATTTCACGAAATATCGCGGGATTCGTATTAAAAATATTTAATTTTCCCCCACCCCTCTCCTTGAGAAGTCGTGTTTGGTATCATTCGATAGATTTTAAAAAATTATTGAGCACATATTTTTTAGTTTTTCGATCTGTCATTCATTTCGCGCAATATTCGCTTCTTTCTCGTGAAATTTTGGGACTCACCCATTTCCTTACGCCCGGTTCAAATAGTCAGATTTTTGAAATATACACTCTTTTGCATGCACTTAACTTACCTTATCTTAATCTGACAATTTCGAGTTTTTTTAAGGACAGATTTTTTTTTTCTGTCCCCCCTTAACGAACTCCCCTGTGGTAAGAGCCAATATATGGTAGAGGTACATCTGCAGGGTACCAGGTTTTTCCCCATATGCTAATCTGACGCGCTCGAGTAACTGCAAAAATCCCCGCTTGGGCTCCCCTACCATTAGCTTCGTTCCTTGATACTCTTTTGTCAAGAATCCTTGCCGTGACTTCGTTCCATGTCTCTCTCGGTCTCCTTATACTTCTTTTCTCCTGCACCTTCGTTTCCCATATCGTTTTAACTGGTACCTCTTTCTGTAGTCGTTGTAAATGCCCCCACCAACTTAATTATTGTCTTTGTTCAACAAACGTGAATCATTGTTTCGATTTTTAGTTCGTCTCTTATGTAGTTATTTCGTACCCTATCCATTCTAGTGACTGCTTGAATTCTACGTAGATATTACCTCATCTCTGCTGCCTGTATATATAATAGTAAAAGTAAAGTATAGTAAAGATAGTTTTGCTTGGTTTCGATTCATAATGTGCAAGACGAATGTGTTCGTGAATTCGCTTATTGTCAAGACACTGGTGGACAGGGACGGATCCAAGCGGGTGGCACGGGGGTCATCACCCCCCTCCCCCACTCCCACCCAAGACGAAAATAAATATCAATTCAATAATCCTAAAAGCCAAAAACCGAGAGCCGCCAAACAAAAAAAAATTAGGATCATCCAAAAAATAATTGAAAACCCAAGTGACTTTGCATCAGAGAAAAGTAATTAAATCACCCTCAAGATCATTGTTCTTCTCTACGTGCCACCTACGCGACGAAGGTTGGCAATCATCATTGCTATTCTTACTTTTGACATTACAGCCCGAAAGAGTTCACTTGAGCTGCATCCATACCATTCTCTGAGATTTCTCAGCCAGGACATTTTTCTCCTACCTATGCTGCTCCTTCCTTGAATCTTTCCCTGCATAATTAATTTTAGGAGTTCCTATCTGTCACCACGTGTTATATGACCCAAGTATTGATGGAATCCAGTATCTCCCTGCTGTTCTGTATTCTTGTTAGTACTTCCTCATTGGTTATTCTGTCTGTCCAGGAGATTCTCAGCATTCTTCGATATGTCCACATTGCCAATGCTTCCATTCTATTGAGACATTGTTTATTAAGAGTCCATGTCTCCACACCATACAAAAGAACAGAAAATACATAACATTTTAGTACTCGCTTTCTAAGATTTAAGCTGAGGTCTCTACTACATAATATTTGTTTCATATTAGTGAATGATCCTGAAAATCCATGACCCCAAAAAAATTTTTTTGGATCCGCCACTGCTAGTGAATGGCATTTTGAGCATTTAATTTAGCTGAAAAATATTATGTAATACTTAATTTAATATTGCAGTTCGTTGATTGTAAAATTATTCTCTGATTAAATTTAAAAACTTTTTGCTTTCCCTGTATAAAGCATTAGTCAGTTAAGAATGATACTGCTTTATAGTACTAGAAGAATAAAGTAGTAGAAAGAATAAAGTAAAAGAAATGTCAATTTCTTTTTGATTTTTTATCTTTTTTCTTTATTTGCATTTTTCCGTTTATTGTAGAACAGAATTGTCAATTTTAACCCTATACAAACAGCTACTTTCATAAATGAAAAATTAATTCTGATCCCAAAGACAGATTCTTCAAGTTATTAAAAACGTAATAATTTTTACTTGTTCTCTACATCCTGTTCTCCGAATTCTCCGAATTGTCCACTGTTTAGTTTCGCAACGTTAATTTCTCCTTTGTATAGAGTCTGGACCATGATCACTGCACATAAATCACTAGAAATATCCAACGGTCCAGCCTCTTGGTGTTAATTTAATGAAGGATTGTTGAAACACACAAGAAAAGAATATGAACGACTGTGCATTATTCATGGTGAGTGATTTTGATGAGTGTTATTAGTTAGTAGGGAGAGAGCCAACACAAAAACGACAGTGGGTTCTTAGTGTTATTATTGGTTTGGTCAAAATCTCATATCCACCGTGCCGTGTTACGAGTAAGGGCCTTTAGGAAGTAGGAACACACAATGGAACAAAACTAATACGATGGGCCATGGGTGGAGACCACACACGGCACAATAAAACAGTAATATATTCAATATTAACATCAATAATTATATTCTATTTTCTGTACCTAACGTACCGTGTTATTTTTTATTTTTTTCGATGTGTTGCTTTTGGCTTATTAAATGGTAAACTTCTTTAAACGGTAATGACAAAAATCTACGAACTAAGACTAAGGTCTAACTCAATCACATGAATTGCATCAGTTTCCCCTGCTTTTGGTGATATATCAGTTTTGCACACTGTCATATGTCTTTTCAAGATCAATGAATACTGTATAAATGTTTTTTTATTCCCATTGTGTGTCTAAATTAAACTGTCTCAAACAAAAAATACTGAATCCGTTGTAAAAGGTATATTTAAAAGACCCCAATAAGGGTTACATCCATTAACAAAACGTTTGTCTCAAACGTTCGACTGACTGAACCAGGCTGCGCTCCATTTTCATTTTAGGCCTTATACCTGTACAACATTGCTACGGATAGAGCCGAAATCCTTAAGGTTGTCGAATCGTTTTATCGCGAAATGTATGAGAGCACTAACGCAAAGCAAGATCAGCTCCCGCCCAAAATCACAAACCAGGGATCAGAATTAATGCCAGAAGTAACACCATACGAAGTTAAAAAGAAACTTTCAGAAATGAAAAATAATAAATCCACTGGCGATGACGGAGTAGTGATCGAGGCAATCAAACAAGGTGGAAATAAAATTATCCAGGTTTTGGCCAAACTTTTCACCGAATGCATTTACCAAGGAAAAACCCCTTCTCAATGGAACAATGCAGTCATTGTTTTATTTCACAAGAAAGTTGACATAACAGATCTAAAAAACTACCGTCCTATCAGTCTGCTATTACACATATATAATCTTTTCACAAAAATTATCAAAAAAAGACTGGAGGCTAAGTTAGACTTCTATCAGCCTAGAGAACAAGCTGGGTTTAAATCCGGATATAGCACTAACGACCACTTACTGGTAATAAAAAACTTAAATATAGAAGTCGGCGGAATACAACAAACCATTGGCACTGACATTCGTGGACTACTAGAACGCGTTAGATACCATAAACCAGCAGAAAATGTTAAAAGCATTGACAGAATGCCGAATAGACCATCGCTACACTAACATGACAAAATATTGTATATCTACCACAATGCAACGGCTAGCGTAAGACCCTCTGATCAACAAACTAATAAATTCTGTATGCAGCTACGAGTACGGCAAGGAGACACCATCTCACCAAAGCTGTTCACAAACCTTTTAGAACACACTTTTAAGAAGGCAGATCTGAACGAATATGATATCAATATAAATGGAGAGAAGCTCAGTCATTTGAGATTCGCAGATGACATCGTCCTTATAGCCGATCGTATGGATGATGCAATAATAATGTTTAACAAGTAATATCACGCTTCCTTAGAGGTCGGACTAAAGATTAATATCAACAAGACGCAAATAATGACTAATCTGGTAATCGTAATATTGTTGTTGATGGAATGGATATTGAGCAGACTGCATCTTGTAAGTACTTGGGACATGAAATTATGATTTCATGAAAATGATTAGCCTGGGCAGCGTTTGGTAAACTGAGCTATGTATTTAAATCGGGCTTACCCATATGCCTGAAAAGGAAAATCTTTTACCAGTGTGTATTACCTGTACTCACTTATGGAGCGAAAACATTAACACTCACAAAAAAGGTAGTGAACAAGATTCGCATAACTCAAAGAGCTATGGAGCTCCAGATGTTGGGTGTCTCCCTGAGGGACCAAATCCCAAACGAAGAAATACGTCGTAGAACAAAAACAAAGGATGCCGTCGAAAGAATCGTGTCGCTCAAGTGGAATTGGGCAGGACACGTCGTCAGATTGTCAGACAACCGATGGACAAACACGTATTGTCGAGTGGAGGCCACGAGAAGAAGCACTACGGAGTAGAGGACGACCACCAACCAGATGGGCTGACGATCTGCAGAGTATTGTCGGCAACTGGGGGAGACCTATGTCCAGCAAGAGCTAAGAGAGACTTATGTCCAGCAGTGAACGAGTACGGGTTGATGATGATGATGATGACCTGTACAAGAAGCGCTGTAAGTATAGAATAATTACTGCTCCTGGACTCGTGGGATCATTATGGAACCATGTGTAAACCTGGAACTATCTCTTGTACGTCCACTGAGGCTGTTCAGCAGACTCTGAAAAAGTACAAACCCACTACATCGGGTAATAAAAATACTAAAAGGTACCGAGACTGCTTCTGAAAATGAGAAAACAGGGAATTGACACTTCTAAGATATGTCAAATTGCCTCACAAACTCCAAAGTAAGGCTCTAGGGAATGCCGAAATCACATGCTATTAAACGGAATGTATCTGATAGAAGCACCCCTGAGGAGAAATTAACAAAAAACAGCAGCTATTTCTGCCTCTTTTAAAGAGTTCAAAGGCAACTAAAAGCTGTTCTTACTGGGATAAAGACGGCAGCCAGTAGCCATTCTCATAGAAAACCCAAACAAATCTGTGTCTGAAAATGACGTTGGGGCAATAAAAGATGTCCTAACTAAACTTGTCGACAATGCTTCTTGTGCACCTAGGTACCAAGGTAACCGACTCAGGGCTGGGACTATGGGTATGAGCTGGCGATGAGCCCTGTAAGACTGCAGTGGATTTTTGGATTAAAATATGAAGTGGAAGGTAGTTAAGGCTGATATACATAATGTTCTTGAACTCCTAAGTGGAACATAGAGCTTCAGTGAAAACGCGCCATCGGGTTCTATTTTGCGCTAGGGCCTTCACCTCATTCCAAGACTTTCCTTGGCTTGTTATCTCGGCCATGATGGATCTTTTCCAAGTTTGTGCTGGGCGACCTCTTTTTCTTTTTCCTTGGGGATTCCACTCTCGAGCAGTTTTTGCAATACTGGAACTATCTTTTCGGAGTGAGTGACCTATCCACCACCACTGTCTGGATTTTATTTCATTTTCTACCCTCTTTTGTTGGGTCAGGTGTAGCAGATCTTCGTTTCTGATGGTGTTTGGCCAGAAAATACGGACAATTCTTCGTAGACATTTTGTTAACAAAGACCTGCAATTTGTCTGTAAGGGATTTTGTCACTTTCCAGGTTTCACATCCATAGAGTAGAACACTCATAACATTTGACTGTAATATTCGGATCTTTGAGCATTATTACCTTTTCCAGTGCTCTAACACAGAAATTCTGATTAGAATAGGGCAAAACAAAAGAGGCTGGAAACGTTGGGGAACCAAAACCTGCATCCATTACTTTCACAGCATAAGGCAAAAGGAGAATCTATGTAGGTGGAAAAAATTACAAAAGAGCCTCATGGAGGCTCCAAAACATAAATAACCTGTAAATCTAAGATCGAAAAGATCAATTTACAGCACAAGAAGACAGCGTCAACATAGCTGAGAAGTTGACATGATGCTTATTCCAGAACTGTGGATAAACGACGGTAAGGGCTGAAAGGAATGATATATACAAGAGAATAATGAGATCTGCGTTAGTGTGCGGTGGTGAATCGTGGCCTATAAAGAAGATACAAGAAAGAAAAAGTGACGGAAGGAAAGGATCAATAATGAGTTGATTAGGGTCAGATCGGGGTGACTACCGTCTCAAAAAAGGTTTAAGAACAAAGACTGCAATGATTTGGTCACTTTAGGCGCAGATATGAAAACTGCGTGCGTGGTGGGACCTGTTACAAGTTGATAGAAAGAGAGGTAGAAGAAAACCAAGGAGAAGATGAGAGGACTATGCGACAAAGGACTTGAGAGAGAAAGGTGTATGTGAAGAAGAAACGAGTGGCACAAATGAGTGCCGAGGAAGAGTGAGGAAGAATATTATGAAGTCTATTTACACTACTTTCTTAAGATTCTATTTAAACAAAGTCATTCAACCCTTTTTCTACGTCTCTGTTCATCCCGAGTGGCAAGTTATGCACAGATGTTTAATGTGGGGCCACCACAACTTTATCGACATTATTAAATTCTGTGGTTTCGACTAATGTTAATGAAAATATTTGTTGGATTACGCAGAATTCTCCTCTCTCCTTATTTGATAGCATCTTTTACAATAAAGGAACATCAGATAATATTTATGGTCGCGCTTATAATACACATTACTGTTTTGACTACCTGTTAGGCCAGGTATTTTTCGAAATTAATCATCACCCACATTGTATGAGGGTTTTAATTTAGACCAATTAGGAATATTTGTTGGCTAAAAAACCGATTTTTATGGTCTGATCTTTTCAATATCATTTTAAAATGAATTGAGGGTTAGGTCTGTCTATAATCAACCAATTGGAGACGTTAAATCAGAAAAATATTGTTTAAAAATAAATGAATAAAGCAGATTACGTAGTTCATCATCATCAATGGTGCTACAGCTTTATAAAAGAGCCCCGACCTTCTCAAGTCTATTACGCCAGTCAGTTCTATACATTACCAACTGTTGCCAGTTTGCTGCGCCTATTTTTCTTCCATCCTCATCTACACCATCCTTCCATCTGAGTTTTGGCCTACCCCTATTTCTACTTTCCACAGGTTGTGACATAAGAATTCTTCTAGGGGGGTTGTTCTACTGTGATCCCGCTAGATGTCCTGCCCATTTTAGTCTTCTATTTTTATAAAAGATACTACGTCTGTACCACCAAATGTTGTACCTCCTCCTAGAAACACCATTTTCACAGATGCCACCGAATCTCTCAGGATCCTTCTTTTTCATCTGCCTTGGAGATGGTCCATATCTTCGATCCATATGTCGACACTGGATGTATAGGGGTTTTGTATATAGTTATTTTTGGTTTTTTCACTTAAGGTTCTGCTTCTCATATGTGTACTCAGTCCAAAATAGCATTTGTTTGCTAGGATTATCCTTCGCTGGATTTCTTTCATTATGGCGTTCACCTTGGAGATAGTGAATATTGGCCTAAGTATGTGAATTTGTCCACCACTTCAAAGACAGAGTTATCAACCGTGAATTGTTGGATGTTGATGCCATCATCTTAGTTTTCTTCTCATTTACTTGGATTCACATATTTTTTGAGGCATTTGAGAAGGTGGTACTTGAATACATATGCCAAAATTTGGGACGATTTATTAAAAATATTTCCTCTGTTGTCTATTCGGGCATATCTGACCGCCTTTTCCAGAGCTATGTTGAAAAGGAGACACGCCAGCGCATCTCCCTGTCGAGCCCAGCATTCGTTTCAAATGCCTGTGATTGTTCGCCCTGAATTTCGACTTTGCAAACAACTTTACGCATTGTACCCTTAACCCTTAACCAATCTTATCAGTTTATTGGAGATGTGGAATTCATCCATGGCTTCATACAACTTATTTCTTATGACACTATCATAGGTCGATTTAAAATCTACGAAAAGATGGTATTTGTCGATATTGAATTCATTGGTTTTTCTAGTATTGGCTTTAGCACAAAGATCTGGTCTGTTGTTGATCGACCAGGCCTAAAACCACTTTGATATTAGTCAGGAAGCTGCTCTGAATATGCACTTAGGCGACCATATAAGATAATCGAAAATATTTTGTATCCTGTATTAAGGAGGATTATTCCTTTATAGTTTCTACATTCCAATTCCTTTTTCGTGTACAGGGCAAACTATTCCAATGCACCACTCTTCCGGGATTTGTTCATCATTCCAGGCTCTCAGTATTATTTTATATATTTGATTAGTCAGAGTAGCACCTCCACATTTAATAAGTTCGCGGGTATACAATCACTTCCTGGAGAGTTATTATTTTTTATGTGTTTTATTGCATCCCGTGCTTCTTAAATTGATGGAGGCTCTAATGGTCAATTGTTGCTTGCTCTTGGGGTGGTTGATTTGGATCTTCTTCTTCGATAGCACTTAAATACTTAGTTCTTTATAGTGTTTCACCCACCTTTTCAATACTTCTTCTCTTGTATTAAGTATATGCATCTCCTTATCCTTTTATAGTCTGAGCCTTGGTTTGAATTCCTTTCTTGCATGATTCAGAGTTTTATAGAATTTTCTTGTACTTGACTTTTCTTATATAGACTACGTTGTTCTATATGTTGCAAAAACATGCAGTATCTAGATTATCAGTTTCCTATAGAAGGATCCAAAGGATTGTTCTACTTTATTGGAAAGAGAGCAATCCATAACAGTACTTTTGGTTCACATGAAGGTGCTTTATGTAGTCTATTCACCTATGTATGTAAGGAAACACGGTATTTCTCCAAATATTTATTCTCATGTTATTTAATATATTCACTTCGTTTGTGCTTTGCTTATTTTTTCCTTTACATGTTGATACATTTCTGTTGCTGTCCATTCTTCGTTCATATATATCATATTCTGAAGCCTATTCTAATATTATAATAAAAATAAAACGGGATAATACCCGAAGGTTAGCTGTATACTATCTAGTTAAATAAAATTAACATTAACCCTACACTAGGGAGGTAAAACTCCCTAGTGTAGTTGGTATATTTAAAAAAAAATTCTAAAAAATTTTTAAAAATCCAAACGGATTACGTTCATAACGTTTTCGGACCTATCAGTCCATCATCAGTGAACCTAAATTTTATTAAATATACCAACTACACTAGAGAGTTTTACTTCATGTTAGTTTTATTTAATATTATAATGTTGGAGTACTAAATTGTTGTAGAAGATCTACTTTATGTTTCGTGTTTGCAATTTTTTGCACCTCCTCATCTCTCTGGATTTTGTCATTTTGTCGTCTTCCCGTGTATATGAATTTCCATAGTACTAATCGGTGTTCACTTGCACATTCTGCTTTTCTGTGTATACTCTTTTATCTTGTATTATTGTTTTGCTGGCTTTTTTTACTATTAGTTAATCAATAATTGATATTTGGTTTCTACTAGGTTTCAATATCTTTTAATCTTTCTGTAGTTTGCAATTTCAATAAATTAATCACATTTATATCTAAAATATTTTAAATTCTTCTGGTTTTTACTAAACAAGAATTATTTAACAATAGTTTTTTGATGAATTATTCAACTTTCCATCCCATTTATTATTCCTCTACATACAACAAAACTTATAAGCAGTTAATTGATGACCCAATAAACAATTCATGTAAAAAATAAAAACAAGCGAATTATTTATTATATAAACCACCCATAAAAGCGAACAAAGAGCAGATTGATGGGTCGTCGTGGAGACATTTTTTTAGGAATGACAGCAAAAGGAAATTTATACCGTGCGAACGGGAATGAAACAAATATAACATTTCTTGTACAACTGCTCTCGACACCACGTAATTTCGATGATAATTTCCAAGGTAGCCACAAGCAAAAAACCAAGATATTCTGAATTTCATATGACAGTTTAAGTCGACAGTAAGATCACACATCAAGTTCTGGAAAGGAAAGTATCTACGAGGGATATACTACACTGTGGGCCGAAATAAAAGAGTATATTATTTAGTTGAAATTTTTTTTTTGCTTTTTGGGAGATTTAATTTCTTTTTGCAGGGCTAATAGCCTAACATCTCCTCAACATGACTGCAAATTTGAAAGCAAAAATAACGTACAGGGTCGGGCTTATATAAAAAATATGTAACGGTGCATTTGAGCTCGTTGCAAATGAAAACTGTCTCAGCTAAAATTGAACTGATATTATGTTTTGGCAGGTTAACTATCAAGAATACTTCAGTAAAAAGGAAATTTTTAAAAATTAACGGATTCGCAAAATAACATTGTTTTTATTAAATTAGGAAAATATACCATTTTAACAAATAACACATTTATGGAAACGGTTTAATAATTTTAAAACTTAGGCTAAAGGTCGCGGCAGATTATCATTCACGAATCACTTCCGTCACGTAGCGTTTAGTTTCCGAAAAATATTGATTTTCACACACACCTCTTTGTAAAATCAGGTTTTTCGGAGACTCCTCTACGGGCTGGAAACGTTTCGTGCATGATAATCTGCCGCGACTTTAAAATGTTATGAATGTGGCCACCATTATTATTTACCACTTAGTGAAGTCGTCTGCGCCATAAATTGTTAGCCCCATTTATTACACCCTTTTCAAAATTGTTCCAAACAAACTGCATTCTTTTTTTGATCTGTTCGATGGTTTCAAATTGTTGTCCGTCTTACAAATTTTGTTCGAAAATTACCCAAATTGAATAGTCAACCGGATTTAATTCAGGGCTGTTAGTTGGCCACATCTCTGGCTCAATATAGTCCGGGAAATTTTCACTCAAGAATATCCTTGTATTGTGGGAAGTGTGCGAAGGAGCACCATCCTGCTGGAAAGTGTAATCATAACATACTTCTTCAATTTCAGGTAATAGGTGCTGCGAGATTTGTTCTGGATATGTTTTTGAATTAAGTTTTACCCCGGCATCAACAAAAATGAGACGAGATTTTCCCAACATGGATACTGCAACAGAGACCATTACACCTGCTCTAGAGTAATTTGTCTTAAATTGTACGTCAGAAGTCACCATATTATTTTTGGTATTTTTAGGAGACCGTAAATAAATCATTTTTTCATCTAAAAACAATATGTATTTTTCTAATGTCTTTACGAGATCGGAATCTTCTTAGTAGCAAATTACATCTTTCTAGTCGTTTTTCTCTTACATTGGCAGTAAGCCTTTAACAGTAAACTTTTTTAAATACTTTAAGATGCAATCTTCTTTAATGATTCTTCGAACTGATGTGCGGGAAATACTATTTTCTTTTGCAAGTTTCCTTGTTCTAACAGATTGGCCAGGTTTTGCAAATTTCCTAAAACAACCGTTACTATAGCAATATTTTCTTCAATTCTTGAGCTTCGCTTCCTTACTCTTCCACTTTCATGTTCAATAGACCCATGGGTTTCCCTTAGATGTCTTAAGAACTTTCCTATCATTCCAATATGCCAATTTTTCTCAGGAAATGCATTTACAATTTTTTTTGCACCATATATTTTTCACGGTAATATTTAATTAATATTCTGTTCTCTTTGCTTAAAAGTGGCATTATGAACTGGCCAATTTACTTATTTAACTATAAATGCCAAATAAATTTTATGGCAACCTAAGCAGTCATGGATTACTAAGTAAGATTTACATATTTGAGCGTTTGAGAAATTCTTAAGAAATTTAACAAAAATTACTGCTAATATGAGGCAAAAACGATGGAAAAGATGTAATTTGGTGTTAAGAGGGTTTCGTTCTGGTGAACATATTAGAAAAGTACTCGAATAAGATTTCCTAATTTAAGTAAAAAATGATATATTACATATTCTCGATTTTTTTAATTTTATGGCGAAGGCGTGTTCTGAACATTATTTAAATAAAAAAATGATATTTTGCGAATCCGGCAATTTTGAAAAATTTTCTTTTTACTGAAGTGTTCTGGATAGTTAACCTACCAAAAGAGTTCAGTTCAATTTTAGCTAAGACAATTTTCCTTTGCAACAAGCTCAAATGCACTGTTACATAAACTTTTATATAAGTCCGACCCTGTACGTTATTTTTGCTTTCAAATTTGCAGTCATGTTGAGGACATGTTGGGCTATTAGCCGTGCAAAAATAAATAGATCGCCCAAAAAACAAAAAAGTTATTTTCAACTAAAAAATGTACTCCTTTATTTCGGCCCACAGCGTATATTCACTAAACCTTAAGGGATAATTTCAACATAAAAATACGGATAACAGATATACAAAGCAGATTTATTAACTGTTTCAACAATGAACGAAATGTTACACATCCTATACTAATTTTGTTAGATTTTATAAATATTTAAAACACATTATTTCATCTTATTCTTCCTCTTAGCCTTCGACATAGATAGAAAATCTGATACACATTGCAAGAAACAGAGAGTTAATGGAAAATGTGATCGCTAACCTAATTATGCATCTGAAGAAGAAGAGCCCCTTTCATGTTATAAATCGTATTCTTATTTGTGTTGTTAAAAATTGTCTTTTGCAATATGTAGTCTACGTCATGTACAGTTGACATAACCCTCGTACATTCATGAATACCATCAAATCGATTTAGTTACTTCTGTTACTGCTGTCCGTATTAGTAATATATTCTTTCAGACTACTTTTTCTGTTATGGTATTCAGAGTATGAGTTTTTCATTTATATCGAGAATAAATCCATGTCATTTAACACATATAATTGTATTGTTTTTTAGAAATTCTGTTGAATATTCGGACCTGTAAGTGTTAATGAACCATTAACCAATGTATTGTCAAAAAAGCTCTTGAAATATTAATGGAACCTTATGATATGGCTCCACAGTAGCTTGTAGTAAAGTTTGGGAACATGTAACGGTGACATTTGTATTGACTTTCTCATTATTGAATATGGACGAATGTATTTAAAAGTAAAAGTTATTCATTAAAAACTTCCTTATGCATATATACGAGATGTCGCAACAACGTTAGCCATCAGCAATATCTTGGGAACTATAATAGAGTGACAAATATGTTCCAAATAAAACCATTATGGGGCGCAGAGTACAAGGTGGACAATATAGCTGAATATTTTGGGTCAACATCACAATATTTGTTGTAGTGTTAAACAGTGGCGTAGCGTGAGTGTCGGCCGCCCGGGGCGGAAGACAATTTTGCCGCCCTTTTATTTTATAACATTACATACTGTTATATTCCTATTTGACATAAGAAATAAAAGTCTATAGTTATATTTAAAATTCAAATAAAAATAATGGTTTTCATTTTTCTCGACCGCGGGCATGTAAATTTGGAACACCCTGTGTAAAACAAATTATGTATAGGTAGTTTTTAAGAAAGTGTTTCGGAGAAGTGTTTACGAACCCCAGGAACAATACGACTCAAGTAAACAATTAGAGTGATGTTTAAAAAGAAAGTGTTCGTGGAAAGGTGTGAATAACCACCGATAATTCATGTTCTAGCAAATAAGATAATAGGTTATTAAATTTGTAAAGAGGGTTAATGTGGAAAGTAAATTTGAAATGGGGAATATTATTTTTTCTTGAAATCCATTAAGATATTTAGAAAAAGGAAAGTTTGTGTTGGTAAATACGGATAATTGAAAGTTGCTTTGGATTGGTTGATTTTTGAATGTGGAAGTGGTAGGTGGAAGGAGGAGAATGAATGAGCAATTAGAGTCGGATGGTTTGAGCGATCGATAGGCGAAGTCCAGTGTTCGAGAAGAGTGTACAAAAAAGTGAAACGCCGGGTTGGTTAGTTTTGTCTTTAAAAAAAATAAAACGTAAGATATCGTGGAGCGAGTGATAGACCGAGTCGAGATAGTATATAACCCCTTGAGTCTAGAGTATCCCGGTCTTTGTTGAAGTGTTTGGAAAAGGTAGAACACGGCATCAGGAGAAGGCAGGAACGAGGGCTGTACGAGGCATAGTTTTCAAAGGAGCAGAGGCATTACTGGAAGACTAGGACGAGTCGTTGGATCGCAACCCAAGACAATAGGAAACGTGTTTTGTGTAAAGACATTGTCAAATCATCAGTAAAGGTCAGTCTATTTTGTTATGACATGAATGTATGGTTTGTGTATTAAATACCACATTGAAAATTGAGCCACACAATCACTATTAAAAAAATTTCATCAAACCTAAATAAATTTGTTACTGATAAATCATAATAGTTCATTATAAATAAAATAAATTTGGAGACAAAAAAGAAATAAGATTCCCAATTTTTGTAACTGTTGTATTAAATAAAGATAGAAAGATAAGATATAAGAAATATTAAGCAGTTATTGCCATTTAGATAAAATAAACCATTTTTATAATTTCAAATTGAAATCCGTATGTGTGTATTATTTTACTCTCTTTTATCTATCCCGATTAGGAATCCACTGAGAAATACTTTGAAGCCACGAAAGTAAGTAATTGCTATTATAATTTAGCCCTGAGATTGAAACTATATTGGTATTTGATCTGTTTGATTAATGAGATAATTATTGATTAATTAATTAAGATAAATTACATCTGAGAACATCATTAGATTTCAAAAGTAAGATCACAACAATTCATTAATTATAGAGAACGTTTCGGCAAGAACAATCATCATTATTTTGCATTACACAGGTTGGATTTTAAATAAAAAAGTTTATGTAAGTTTTACAATCACGTTTATTAAATCGACAAAATTAAATAAAATCAATTTTTAATTAGAACTAGGACGATACTATAATGTTACATTTTTATTTTTATTGAATAGTAATATGAGTATTTTTGTTAAAATTGAAAACAAAACTTTCGTCTTCAATCAAAAATTTATACGTCTACTTTTTTTAAGAGCAAAGTCTTTTATTGCACCATCAACCTCTATCGCATCACACACCTCTTGCTCAATAGACAAAATAGCCAAATAAGTTAGTCTTAGAGTACTCATTGTTGATCTTAAATAATTTTTAAACATTTTCAATTTTGAAAAACTCCTATCACATCTGGCATTGCTTATAGCAACTATGAAAAATATTCGGAACATTATTAAAATATTGGAGTATCTTCCAGCTTGGATTTAACAATAAATTTACATAATTCAAGTGAGTCTGCATTAATCAATTTCGTTGCCTGTATCAGCAACGAAAGTCCGCAGTCGAAGTTTTTCCAGCTTGAAACCCTGCTCGTCAATTTCATCAGATGCGTAGTCTAGATTACATTCATTGTTGTTGCTGTTGAAAATGTTCACGAAGTTCTACAATAACTCTATCTAACGAAGAAAACAGCTTTCGTCCCAACTCATTTTTCGGTAATCGAAAATATACTTTCTTGTTATGCGCCTCCGAGGTTTCATGGAAATTCCAAGTTCTTCACACCTATTTTTGCATGACCTACAGCGCCATTTGACCATTCCTCTCTTTTCTCTGTCAATATTATCTGCAAAGCATTTACTTTCTGAGCGCACAATCTTATGTCAAGTCCCCTTGTTTGTAAATATTTTTGTGCATTATTCACTCCATGTTGCACCGGTTGCCACAGGGCCAAAAAACAAAGAAAGGAAAATGACTGCATCGAAACTAGTAAAGCACCTGCATCTGTTCTAGTGTTTAAGCTTTCATCTACCTCTGTCAGTTTTTTCAAAGGGACGAGAATGTTTTTGTAATGATGCCATGTCACATTTACGGCATATCCCCTTGCACTCCACCGCGTGTCTTGAATCCTTCTTTTGCCTGTAGCTGCTATCAGAACTTCCCAACGATGTGTCAATGAGAAAAAAAAAATAGCAACGTTCTAAAGTGCCGAAAAAAGTTGCAACCTAAAAAATGATTTAAAATCTATTGCAATTAGAGCATGGAGAAGAGTTGCCAGAAACAGGGGCGAATGGAGGATTGTTCTGAAGAAGGCTTTGGCTCATAAAGAGCTGTAACGCCACTG